>NC_079190.1:133490279-138290279 GCF_029499605.1 Hyla sarda
AAATCTAGCACACTGTGCCCCTGAATATAAATCTAGCACACTGTGCCCCTGAATGTAAATCTAGCACACTGTGCCCCTGAATGTAAATCTAGCACACTGTGCCCCTGAATATAAGTCTAGCACATTGTGCCCCTGAATATAAATCTAGCACACTGTGCCCCTGAATATAAATCTAGCACACTGTGCCCCTGAATATAAATCTAGCACACTGTGCCCCTGAATATAAATCTAGCACACTGTGCCCCTGAATATAAATCTAGCACACTGTGCCCCTGAATATAAATCTAGCACACTGTGCCCCTGAATATAAATCTAGCACACTGTGCCCCTGAATATAAATCTAGCACACTGTGCCCCTGAATATAAATCTAGCACACTGTGCCCTTGAATATAAATCTAGCACACTGTGCCCTTGAATATAAATCTAGCACACTGTGCCCTTGAATATAAATCTAGCACACTGTGCCCCTGAATATAAATCTAGCACACTGTGCCCCTGAATATAAATCTAGCACACTGTGCCCCTGAATATAAATCTAGCACACTGTGCCCCTGAATATAAATCTAGCACACTGTGCCCCTGAATATAAATCTAGCACACTGTGCCCCTGAATATAAATCTAGCACACTGTGCCCCTGAATATAAATCTAGCACACTGTGCCCCTGAATATAAATCTAGCACACTGTGCCCCTGAATATAAATCTAGCACACTGTGCCCCTGAATATAAATCTAGCACACTGTGCCCCTGAATATAAATCTAGCACACTGTGCCCCTGAATATAAATCTAGCACACTGTGCCCCTGAATGTAAATCTAGCACACTGTGCCCCTGAATGTAAATCTAGCACACTGTGCCCCTGAATGTAAATCTAGCACACTGTGCCCCTGAATATAAATCTACCACACTGTGCCCCTGAATATAAATCTACCACACTGTGCCTCGGAATAAAATTCTACCACACTGTGCCTCGGAATAAAATTCTACCATACACACTGTTCCCCTGAATAAAATTCTACCATACACACTGTTCCCCTAAATATAATTCTACCACACATTGGGCCTCTGAATATACTTGTAATGCAAATGTCCCTATTTAGGATTCTACCATTCTCTTCCCCTGAATATAACTTTACCACACTGTGCCCCTGAATATAATTCTACCACACAGTGTGCCCCTGAATATAATTCTACCACACAGTGTACCCCTGAATATAATTCTACTACAGTGTACCCCTGAATATAATTCTACCACACAGTGTACCCCTGAATATAATTCTACTACACAGTGTACCCCTGAATATAATTATACCACACAGTGTACCCCTGAATATAATTCTACCACACAGTGTACCCCTGAATATAATTCTACCACACAGTGTACCCCTGAATATAATTCTACCACACAGTGTACCCCTGAATATAATTCTACTACACAGTGTACTCCTGAATATAATTATACCACACAGTGTACCCCTGAATATAATTATACCACACAGTCTACCCCTGAATATAATGGCATAATACAGGGTAATCTGAATAAGGGGGAACGACTCCTGAGATGTTCCACAGCATCACTGCTATCCCAAGTAGCTGAAAGTGAGATGACCGCAGTGTTCTTCCACATGGATATGGGAATTATGATAGTTTGCACTAAAAACAAGCCGTAAATGGAATTCCTTCATGCATTCACTTAAGTGACATGCTATTCTCATCCTTTACTTATATGCATCCCTGCACTTTCTATTTTCATTGTGGAAGAGGTAGTGTGAGACAGTTTTTTTTTTTTTCTCTCATCATTGGTTCAGGCTGTTGCTCAGATCTGTAGACCTTTAGACCTTTTCTGTACAAAGCAGGGTTCTGACCGCCTGCAAAGAGGTATATCATCTTGGGTCACAGGTGTCATATTTCTCCTCGAGGGGAAAATCATATTTCTAAAGCAACCCCCTAAAACAGATGGGTAATCTCTCTATCTGAAGAGATTTCTGTCCAGGCATAGATCCCCAGTCATCTTCTAAGACTTCTTATTGGAGTGAAACATTCACTTGAAAGGAAAGATACCTCAAAAAGAGAGTGAGCTGCTTTTTGTTTCGCATGCTATACATGCTATTTATTACTATATGGCAAAAAAGTGCCAAAACATCTACACATACAGTACCTTGGCTCACAATCGCCATTCTTGTTCATCTCAAAAGTGTTTAATTGGGTTAAGCTAAGGACTCAATTGCAGCAAACTCCCTTGCTTAATGCACTGGGGCACAGTGATGCTGAAACAGAAAAGGCTTCATCAAAAGTTGGAAGCATACCATTGTCTAAAATGTCTTGGCAAGCTGAATAGACATAAGCCAACCCTTAAAAATGCCCATATAGCATTATTCCTCTTTCACCAAACTTTACTGTATTTTTGCACAGTATGTGTATGTTGTCTCACACCATGGTAGTTTAGGTTTTAGGAGTTTTAGGAGTCATCCCATGTATTGATCAAGGTGATAACCACTCTAGAGGGAATCGGGCTATCGGGAATCCAATAGTAGGTTCAGTGGTGAACTGTATTATGTAAGGCAGGTTACAGTCCTTCCTACTCCGGACCCTATTAAATCACTACACTGAGATCTCTAGGGCACTCACTCTAAGAAGTGTGACCCCGTAAACATTGTCCCTTCACTCGCCCTCAGTTGGCCCTAGGGACATCAGTATCCAAAAATGAATGTTGTTACTAAATAACAAACATGTTACCAAGTGTATAACCAAATGCAGGTTTCCACTAGTGTATAACCAGTTTTACCAGTGGAGCAACAGGGTAGCAGTTGAAAATGAGAAAACAAGTCATAATGCATAAGAGCAAAGAACCTGGTGTCTGTTCATGGCTTGGTAGTGATTTAATAAAAGGGTAAGTAAGAACTGTAACCTGGCGTACATTCATAAGGCATTAAAGCATACTATACACCATTGGACCTACTACTGGATACCTGATTGATTGCTTCCCTCTATGGTGACTACCCCTTTTCTACCTTACCTTGAGCAATAAATGGGATGATTTACACTAACCCATCTAGTGTGAACTAATACCTAAACTACCATATTGTGAGATATTTACCATACTGTCATATGGGGTGGTGAGAGTGCAATATGCTTTCATGATTTATTTTTTATCTTTCCTTTTTGTCATCAATGTCTGTTTTACTGCAACATTAAAAGTTAATTGTTAAGGCCTTTTTTTTTTTTTTTTTTTTGCTAGAGGGGTTAAAATTTTCATAGAACCACCTACTGTTGATCATGGATCCAGGACAGAAGGAAGTTCACAAACTGACTTGTATTGGTAGGTGCTTGATTTTATGCACCTGTGTCAATGGGACTGAATGAAACCTAAATTCAATGTCTATGAGGGGTGTTCCAATACTCTTATATTGTCCACTATGAGGGTAAGTTTACACCTTGGGGATATGATACTGATTTTCCACAGCATAAAATCATCTAAGCTTTCACACCAAAATCTGCAGCAAAAAAATCTGCACCAAATTGTGCAGATTTTGGTTCATATTTGGTGCCGGTTTGCCTCGGTGGATTTTGGTCTGCATTACCCCAATGCTTTACGAGAGGTTTGAGCAGGACCTGCCACCTTAACCAATCACTAGGTGTAAGAAGTGGGAAAGTCCTTGTCTAGGAAGCAGGCAGATTAGACGATCAAGGGACTTGAAGGAACTGCTGCGGGATCTGGGATAGGTTATCACTTTTTTTTTCTACAGCCCCAGCATCATATGAAAGTTTTGGGGACATTAGAACACCTTGTAAATGTACAAGCTTTACTTCATCAAAATTTTACTTTTAGAATTTTTGAAAAACGTTTATTCCGCAGCATTAATAGTCATGTTGCAGATTTAAAATCCACACCATGGTTAAATTCATGAGTGGATTTTGTATGGACAAGATTTCTACCAGTCTTATCCACTTTGCTGCTGCTGTAATGCACTGCAAACCGGCTCCGGAAAGTTAAACAGATTTGTAAATTACTTCTATTAAAAATTTTTTAATCCTTCCAATAGTTATTAGCTTCTGAAGTTTTCTAACTGCTCAATGATGATGTCACGTCCCGGGAGCTGTGCATGATGGGAGAATATCCCCATAGGAACTGCACAGCTCCCGGGACGTGAGTCATCAGAGAGCAGTTAGACAGAAAACAACTACTCAACTTCAGAAGCTAATAACTATTGGAAGGATTAAGATTTTTAAATAGAAGTAATTTACAAATCTGTTTAACTTTCCGGAGCCAGTTGATATATAAAAAAAAGTTTTGGCCTGGAATACCCCTTTAACATGTATAGCTTGGAAGAAAGAAGAGACAGAGGGGATATGATAGAGACTTTTAAATACATAAAGGGAATCAACATGGTAAAGGAGGAGAGCATATTTAAAAGAAGAAAAATTACCACAAGAGGACATAGTTTTAAATTAGAGGGGCAAAGGTTTAAAAGTAATATCAGGAAGTATTACTTTACTGAGAGAGTAGTGGATGCGTGGAATAGCCTTCCTGCAGAAGTGGTCGCTGCAAATACAGTGTGGGATAGGCATAAGGCTATCCTTCATATAAGATAGGGCCAGGGACTATTGATAGTATTCAGATTATGGGGCAGACTTGATGGGCCAAATGGTTCTTATCTGCCGACACATTCTATGTTTCTATCAGTTTTATTCCCTTTACCTTTCAGTGGTTTTTAAGGTACAGCTGATGTGCGACTGTTGTAAAACGTTGTGACTTGTAACCTTCATGCAGAAGTATTGGAGAGAAAAAGCTGCGTTGGCGCTCCCAAGGAAGTAACCCAAGTCGTGGGTATTGATGTAAAATAATTTATTCTTACAGCATAAGAAATCAAAGAAAATAATAAATATAAAGCAAGACGTGTTTCGGGAGTCACAGCTCCCTTTTTCAATTGCAGGTGGTTGAAATTGAAAAAGGGAGCTGTGACTCCCGAAACGCGTCTTGCTTTATATTTATTATTTTATTTGATTTCTTATGCTGTAAGAATAAATTATTTTGCATCAATGCCCATGACTCTGGTTACTTCCTTGGGAGCGCCAACACAGCTTTTTCTCTCCAATACTTCTGCATTACTCTACGGACTCTCCTCTGGGCTCCGTCCTCACCCTGCTGGCCTGCATACCAAGCTACCATCACCGGCAAGGAACACGCTACCCCCACCTGGGTACCTACCTATACCGGATAAAGACCTACACCACACCCGGCGCTACCTCCGCTTTTTTCCTCCATTTTATTGTAACCTTCATAACTGAGGTTGCTCTTCTTGCGCAGTCAATAAATGGGTTCCACATTTTTTTTAATCAGATGGGAGTTGGTACCGTGTTAGCCTTAGAAATATAGCAGAGAAGTAGAATAGTAATGATACCTTTATTGGCTAACTGAGAGGATATAGATCGGTCCCTTTATCAGGCATGTTACAGAATAAATGTGAAGAACATTTCTCTTAAAGGGGTACTCCACTGGCCAGCATTCAGAAGTAAACGTCACGCCCTCTCCCATAGACTTGCATTGAGGGGGCATGGCCGTGATGTCACGAGGGGCGTGTCAGACCCCCGCAGCGCAAAAACAGCGCTGGGAACATTTACTTCTGAACGCTGGCCAGTGGAGTACCCTTTTATATACAATTCTAACTGGCATAGTTACAAATGGAAAATAGATAGGATCAACCCAGTGTAGGACAGTTCTTTGATCAGAACTGCTGAGCTATAGGGAACATGGCACAGGGAACCATATACCACTGCTGGCCGCCTACCACCCCCAAGTTGAGGATTTGCACGGAATATCAAAGGAACTTCAAACACTGCACACCGATGACAGACTAGAGAAATATTCCCACAGCCCCCCGTATTGGCCTTCAGATAGTCTCCCAACTTAAAGCAAACGATAGTAAGGAGTGCCCTGAACAAGCACAAGATGGCACCTCACCTGCCTACATTTCTTCGGTAGCATGCCTGATGAAGAAACCTAAGAGGTCTTGAAAGCTTGCCATCTATATCCTCTCAGTCAGGCATCATTGCTACTCCTTCTATCCTATGTTTATCTCATTCAGTCAACTCCTGAAATCTGTAAATAAATATATGTGGTGTTTATCTACTTAATCCTAATGAAATAATGTATCTAGAAAGACTTACACCTTATAGTATGAAAGTGAACTTCTGCTTATTATACTTATGTAGGATACATGGTTTTTGTGAAACAGTAATTAGCTTATAGTGAAGGAATACAAGGGTACAGCTGCTGCACTGTATGTTGCCACTAGGTGGTGCTGGTATTCTCTAGTTTGTGGATCTGTGCTTTATAGGGAGAGTAAATACCTTCAAATCGATTAATAACTTGATAATAAAGTACAGTATAGAGATCTTTTTTTTCTTGTGAATGCAGACACATCTTTCTCAAGTAATATTTTTTATTGTACAAAAGAAGCATGTGCAATTTTCACTTCAATATTTAACCATTTCCCTGTATTTTCATATTACAGCCATCAATCATAGTTATGTAATGATACCAGGCCCATTATTTAGGGCACAGTGCTCAGTTGGAGGATACAAAACAGGATAGAAAGTTAAACTTTCTGGTTCTATGAATGTGTAAGGGAGTGGAGGGAGATCACTGCCTGTTACTATCATTTTACCCCCCCCCCCCCCCATACAGTCTTACAGTGACCCATACAATATCTTTTTGTTATAACCTACTTACCAAATAGGGTGTGTTTTGGACCTTTTCATTGTTATAGTTTAGGGCAGGAATCTTTTTTTTTTTTTTTTATCTTACCAAAGGACCTAAATAGTGGAATATAGTTTTCTTGTATTTTTACGGAGGAAATGAGAATGGAAAATCATTAGACAAAAAGCCCAGTATAGTACAATATATGACAACTGAAGAACAATGAGAACTCATTAACATGTGTGGTAAGAATTAAAAAGTTAAATAGTGGGTAGAGACAGAATTGATGTTATGATTTTATTGATGTCGACTTAAAGGGGTTATTTAGGATTAGAAAACCAGAACTTATTTCTTCCAAAAACAGCACTGCGCTTTCACTTCAATGGAACTGAGCTGCAATACTACAATCCAACATTTTTGAAAGAAATCAGCTCTGTTTTTCTATCCCTGGAAAACCCCATTTAAGGCCCCATTCACACATCGGAACTTTCTAACAGAATCCAAAAGGAAAAATTCAACTCCGAAAATTTGGGTCCCATTGTTTTCAGTGCACACTGCCAAATTACTGCTGAAAATCCAGCCGGACTCTACAGAAAGAATTTGACATCAACTCTGTCTGCAGAACCTGCTCTGAAATGCATTGCCGTCAATGGAGACGGCACATTTCCAAGCGGCCCTAGCGTTGGCTCATTGTGCCAGCGCCTGCGTAATGTCCACCCGCAAATATTCCAAGCAGACATTCCGAGTGTGAATGGGACCTAATTTTGCCGTTACTGACATCTATGTACCCCTGTCTGGTCTTCATTTAAAAAAATAAAAATAAAAAGAGGTAAACAATCAAAAAGTCCTCTTATATGTTGATATAGTCCATTGTCACATGCAACCTATTATGATTCTCTTAAAAACTGCAAGTGACTGATGGGATTTTGCTTTCATTGCAAATGTAAATGCTTTTGGCTTGTGCTTATTTGGTATTACATATAGTTTACATTCCTGACCTATATGTAGAATAAGTGATAAAAGAATGATCACTAAGGCTTTACTGAATGGACCCTCACACTGGGACATTTGCTGGTTGCTGGGACATTTCTCATAAAGGTTGCTGGGACATTTCACATAAAAGTTACCTTTTCTATCACATGTTACAAGTTGCCTCCTATGTACTGCTTTTCAGTGCAGCAAGGATGAGTGGGGCTTCAGCAGCTCCCCAGGTAACTACTGCTCCCATCATACATGGCTGGCATCTATTTCAGGCTGTCCCCCTTTCCTGTAATCCCCTGGCTGCTATAGAGCTAGTCTTTGTCCTCTTGTGCACTTCATATTGTGCTTCCCTTTGCTGAGCCCTTGTTCCTATCTTAAAGGGGTACTCCGGTGGGATTTTATTATTTTTTTTTAATCAACTGGTGCCAGAAATTTAAACAGATTTGTAAATTACTTCTATTAAAAAATCTTAATCCTTCCAGTGTTTTTTAGCAGCTGTATGCTACTGAGGAAATTCTTTTCTTTTTGAATTTCTTTTTTGCATTATCCACAGTGCTCTCTGCTGACACTTGATGCCCGTTTCAGGAGCTGTCCAGAGCAGGAGAAAATCCTCATAGCAAACCTATGCTACTCTGGACAGTTCCTGACACACTGAGGTGTCAGCAGAGAGCACTGTGGACAAGACAAAAAAAATCAAACAATTTCCTCTGTAGCATACATCTGCTAATAAGTACTGGAAGGATAAAGGTTTTATTAATAGAAGTAATATACAAATCTGTTTAACTTTCTGGAACCAATTGATTTAAAAAAATAGTTTTCCTCCGGAGTACCCCTTTTAAAGAATGATGGGAGTCTGTGTTTTAGAGAGATATATATATATATTTCATAGACTCTACAATATTTGACTCATTCTCTTCCCAGTATTTAGCAAACACAATAGGGAATGTAGAAAAGAGGAGTGGAAAGTGCTCACCTATCTCAATAACACCTTGAACTGAGCAATTAACAGTCTTATCACCTATACCCTAGGTGTAAAGAAAATACAAAAATAGACAAATAGAAAGTGACGGTGTTTGAAGTTAAATGGATACTGGGTCTCAATAATTGAAAATAAATGTATTAAAAAAATTGTATTTATTAAAAAATCACAATAAACATACCGTATATACTCGAGTATAAGCCGAGGCCCCTAATTTCACCCCAAAAACCCAGGAAAAGTTATTGACTCGAGTATAAGCCTAAGGTGGGAAATACATCATCCCCCCCCCCTGTCATCATCCAGACCCCCGTCATTAACACCCTCATCATCATCACCCTGTCATCATCCCCTCTTCATCATCATTACCCTGTCATCATCCCCTCTTCATCATCATTACCCTGTCATCATCCCCTCTTCATCATCATTACCCTGTCATCATCCCTCCCTTCATCATTACCCTGTCATCATCCCCCCCTTCATCATTACCCTGTCATCATTACCATGTCATCATCCCACACCACCCCCTTCATCATCACCGCTTGTCAATGTCTAACAGTGGTCTTCAACCTGCGGACCTCCAGATGTTCCAAAACTACAACTCCCAGCATGCCCATCGGCTGTCCGGGCATGCTGGGAGTTGTTGTTTTGAAACATCTGGAGGTCCGCAGGTTGAAGACCACTGCCTCGGCCTTCGTCGTCATCTAGACCCCCTCCCCCCCCCCCCTTTAGTTCTGTACTCGCCTCCGCTCGGCAGAACGTTGGGGTGAGCTGGTCCGGGCCATCTGTGCTGCAGGGACCGTCCGGTGGGGAGTGATAGTCGTTCCGGGCTTGCTGGGAGTTGTAGTTTTGGAACATCTGGAGGTCCGCAGGTTGAAAACCACTGAGGGCGGAGAGTTCACTCGAGTATAAGCCGAGGGGGGTGTTTTCAGCACGAAAAATTTTGCTGAAAAACTCGGCTGAAAAAAATATATTGATGTTATATATATATGTATATATAGCTGTCTGGAAAAGCCACAGGGCCCTTGTGGTGTACTTCAAGCTATATGATGATGTATAAGCTAGTAATAGACGCGTTTCAGGATCGCCATAGATCCTTTCCTCAGCAGCAAGAGTAAGATATATATCTTACTTTTGCTGCTGAGGAAAGGATCTATGGCGATCCTGAAACACGTCTATTACTTGCTTATACATCATCATATAGCTTGAAGTAAGCCACAAGGGCCCTGTTGCTTTTCCAGACAGATATATATATATATATATATATATATATATATATATATATATATATATATATATATAAACATCAATATATTTTTAACAGCTATGTTTGTTGTGATTTTTTAATAAATACAAATTTTTAAATACATTTATTTACAATTATTGAGACCCAGTATCCATTTAACTTCGAGCACGGTCACTTTCTATTTGTCTACAATAGGGAATGTCCTTTTTTTTTTTTTTTTTTTTTTTTTATTACACAACCTGTCACATATAAATGTAAAAAAAAAAAAAGAAACAAAAGGAAATTAAAGGTTTTCTTCATATTGTTAAACTTCAGAAGACCTTTTGACTTCACTACCACTTCACTACCAGGTAAAGTGCTGTATTCTTGTTTTTGACCACCAGGTGGCAACGTTGGACCACAATCAGCCATGCTTTAGAATTTTTACATGTTAGCAAAGAGAACATGGAAAAAATTAGTACTTTTCCATTTGTGAAATGCGCATTGCAGAATTTGTGTACTTTTGATTGATTGGTGTGACTCCAGCATTGGGAGAAACACCTGAAATACCTAAGTAGCCATGCTTAGAAAGTAGATTTAATAATGTAATGCAGTGTATTGTGGTTACCTATGCCATGGGGTTAAATAAGGTCAAGTAACTATTTGTTGAAGGGGCTTTTAGCTATAAAATTGTCATTTCATCCACGCTTGGAATCCCATTACTGTGCATCGCCTCCTATGTGTTTTATTAACTATTTACCAGATTTTCTGACTCCCAGGCTTTCCAGTAGCAGGGGTTTTTAGTTTCTGAACTTCAGTACAGAAGTAAAGGCTTGCTGACAATAGGAACATTCATTCTTTTTGATCATATTAATTAACTGCACTATACTGCAGTGTACTTATAATGTGTGTTAGGCTGGGTTCACATCACGTTTTTGCCATACTGTTTTCAATCCGTTTTTCTAAAGAAAACCGTATGGCAAGAAAACGGATGGAACAGTATGGGATAAAGTAAGGCTGGGTTCACACTACGTTTTGTCCCATACGCTTTTACAACCGGACCTAAAACCGTGGTTGACCACAGTTTTAGGTCCGGTTGTAAAAGCGCATACGGCGCAAAAATGAGCCGACCGGACCGAACGTTTCACTCCGGTCGGCTCATTGAAATGAATGACATACGGGAGCGCATACGGTCACATACGGGAGCGCGAGCTTTTAGCTCCCCCCTGCCGTATGCGCTCCCGTATGGGACAAAACGTAGTGTGAACCCAGCCTAAACCGTATGTGTTTTTAAACAGTATACTGTTTTTAAAAGTGCATACAGTTCCGTCCGTTTTTATAGAAAAAAACAAACCTACGTTTTTGAAAATGTTGTCCATTATTAATGGGAGGGGCCTTTGGTGGGGACTTTAGGTTGCAAATGCGCATGTGCGAAGTAAAAACGTATATGTTTTTCCCGTATGGAACCGTATTCATGTGCGTTTCCCATTGACGTCCATGTTAAAAAAAAACATATGCGGTTGCCGTACGGTTTTTAAACCAGAGTGAAAACCGTGGTTGACCACGATTTTTTCTCCGGTTTAAAAACCGTACTGCAACCGCATACGTTTTTTTAACATAGACGTCAATGGGAAACGCACATGTATACAGTTCCATACGGGAAAAACGTATACGTTTTTACTTTGCACATGCGCATTTGCATCCTAAAGTCCCCACCCAAGACCCCTCCCATTAAAAATTTTCAAAAAAGTATGGTTTTTTTTTCCTATAAAAACTGACGGAACTGTATGCACTTTTAAAAACAGTATACTGTTTAAAAACGCATACGGTTAATTTTTCCCCATACTGTTCCATCCGTTTTTTTTGCCATACGATTTTCTTTAGAAAAACGGATTGAAAACAGTATGGCAAAAACGTGATGTGAACCCAGCCTTAGTGAGAAAAGGCCACTGGTCAGAGTTTATCAGATGCTAATATAAGGCTGGAATCACACAGGCATTTTTGATAATGTTTTTTGAGCCAAACACAGAAGTGGATACAAAATACAGGAGAGCTTTAATTGTTTCCCCCTTTGTTCAGTCTTTTCTTTCATACTGTGACCTAGGGTTCTGTTGGGTTTCCATCATGATTTACTGCAGTGTTTTCCAACCAGGGTCCCGCCAGCTGTTGCAAAACTACAACTCTCAGCATGACCGGACAGCCTTTGGCTGTCCGGGCATGCTGGGAGTTGTAGTTTTGCAACAGCTGGAGGCAACCTGGTTGGGAAACACTGGTATACTGAGTGGTTAGAGAGATTGGAAGAACATGCACACTGTGGTAGTGGCTTTGTCTGGCTTTACAGCTTAGCCTATTGTCTCCCAACCAGTGTTCCTCCAGCTGTTGCAAAACTACAACTCCCAGCCTTCGGCTTTCCGAGCATATAGGAAGTTGTAGTTTTGCAACAGCTGGAGGCACACTGGTTGAGAATCACTGGCGTAGCCCATTCTGTTGAACACTACAAAATATGTTTTTGTTTTTTTGCAGAAAGCAGAGGGAAATAATAACGTCATTCATGGCTTGTTATATATGTCCAAACATATAAACATTTGTCAGGTTTCTGGTGTAAAAAGTAGCAAATGTTTGCCAAAGTTAAGTTTTTCACAAATATTTTGTGCTTTTTTTTTTTTTAATCTTTTTCTATCTCCTATGCCACTTTTCCCAAAAAATGTCATGGCTTAATGGCATGGGTCATACATAGCTCCACAGTGGATTTAACATAACTTACACCAAAAATCTGCTTCAGCACTGGAATGAGTAGAGATGCATTACATTTATTAGAGGCTTATGTATAATGTCTGGAACATCTTATTGCTGCAGACTGTAACGCTGAATTGTGAAATGCTGCTCTTAATAAATTCCTCTTAGTCTGAAACCATCTTAGATGCAAAAGAATTTAAGTAAAAAAACAAAAAAAAGTAACTTAAAAAAAATTATAATAATAATTTGATGACCTTTAATTGCAATAACATAAGCAGTGACATTGCAAGGTACTGCTGTGTTCCATAAAGAAAGGGACGCTGATAAAGTACCTTGCTCTGCCACTACAAGTAGAATGGTTACTGCAGTTGTACATATTGAGGAGGCTGTAGTGCTCATTTAAAAGGAAACTGACAGCCTGTTCACCCACACTTACCTCAATACATTGGGTTATAGTGCGGGTGAACCCAAGTATTAGCCGCTGTTGCTATTATCCATTCTTCACAATGGAGGCCGAAGCAGTCTTGCCAAGCTTCCCTGCCTCCATCCTCTTTGCTTAGCTATGCCCACCCATCTTGTGTGACATGAGAGTGAGGATGAGGGAGTGGCACGTGCGCTCTGCCAGAAGAACAAAGCGCTAACATGGGAACAGTTTCTTAATCCCTTCCCTTTTTGGCGATTTTTAATTTTTGCACTTTTGTTTTTCCCTCCTCACCTTCCAAAAATCATAACACTTAAAGTTTTCCACTTAAAATTCCATATGAGGGCTTGTTCTTTGCGCCACAAAATCGACGGCGAAACCAGAAAAAAATGATTTGTGGGGCAAAATTTTAAAAAAGCCATTTTGTAATTTTCAGCTGCTTTCGTTTCTACGCAGTTTTCGGTACAAAATTGCACCTTATATTTATTCTGTAGGTCTATACGGTCGCAATGATATTCAATTTATATACGGTAGGTTTGAGTTTATTTTACTACTAAAAAGAAATTATAACTACAGGTACAAAAATTAATATGTGGAAAAATGTCCTCTTCTGACCCCTATAACTTTTTTTTATCTTTCCGTATACGGGGCTACATGAGGACTTATTTTTTTGCGCCGTGATCTGATCGGACTTTTTGATCACTTTTTATTCATTTTTTAATGGTATAAAAAGTGACCCAAAAATATGCTATTTTGGACTTTGGATTTTTTTTTTATTACGTGCACGCCATTGACTGTGCGGTTAAATTAACAATATATTTTTATAGTTCAGACATTTATCCACACACAAAACCACATGTTTATTTTTATCTACACAGTTTTTTGTGTTGTTTTTTAAATGGGAAAAGGGGGGTGATTCAAACTTTTATTAGGGAATGGGTTGAATCACATTTATTAACAATTTATTTTCACTTTATTTTTTTCTGCAGTGTTATAGCCCCCATAGGGGACTAGAACATTGTACACACCGTATTCCTACACTGATCAATGCTATGCAATCACATTGCATTGATCAGTGTTATCGCTGCTATACTGCTCCTGCTTGGATCTCTGGCACGGAGCAGTCATTCGGCAATCGTCTAAAGGGTTAATGCCGGACATCAGCCCGATCAGTGATTTCCGGCTTTAGCCATGGGTCCCGGTTGCCTGTAGCAACCGGGACCCACCAGGTATGATGCGCGCTCACCTGCTGAGCGCGCGCCATACCTCGGGAGCCACAGATGGACTTAAATGAACGTCGGTTTGTGGCAGGGGGTTAAAGGGGTACTCCTGTGGAAAACTTTTTTTTTTTTTTAAATCAACTGGTGCCAGAAAGTTAAACAGATTTGTAAATTACTTCTTTAAAAAAATCTTAATTCTTCCAGTACTTTTTAGGGGCTGTATACTACAAAAGAAATGCTTTTCTTCTTTGATTTCTCTGATGTCAGGACAACAGTGCTCTCTGCTGACCTCTGCTGTCTATTTTTGGAACTGTCCAGAGCATGAGAAAATCCCCATAGAAAACATATGCTGCTCTGGACAGTACCTAAAATGGACAGCAGAGGTCAGCAGAGAGCACTGTGGTCCTGACATCAGAGAAATCCAAAAAGAAAAGCATTTCCTCTGTAGTATACAGCCCATAAAATGTATTGGAAGGTTTAAGATTTTTTGATAAAGTAATTTACAAATCTGTTTAACTTTCTGGCACCAAAAAGGTTTTCCATGGGAGTACCCCTTTAAAGGGGTTATCCACCTGCCATACATACCTAGCAGACTGTAATGGACATGCTTAGGAAGGATCTGCACTTGTCTTGGAGCTAAATGGCTATGCTGTGAGATTACCATAACTCTGTGGCTAGCTTTTTGTGAACTGGTATTTCCTGTTTGATTTTTCTTTTTTTGACTACAAATCCCATAATTCCATTTTCCTCCCTCTTACACATCAGCCACCCCACCCATTGAAACATAAATGAGCTGCATCCATTCAAAAGACCTGTGGTTTTCAATCAGGGTGTCTACAGCTGTTGCATTAGTTGCAGATTGATCTATCTCTCACCAAGCGATCCCTCCACCCATTGAAGCAGACAGGCTCCCTGTCATCAGCTGACTAGTGAGTCAGGTCTCGGCCGCATTGCAACCTGGGAAAAATCTGAGACAACAGTCATTTTGTATGCTGTTAAAAATAAATATTGGGGTGAAAATCACAGAAGAATTGTGAGAAAACCATCACACACAGGTACAGACACTATATTATGAACTACACTAACTTTACAGCCCCTGTAGCATAGTCAAATAAAAAAAATTCCTGGAATACCCCTTTAAGTCACTAGGACGTCAACATGAACAATTATGAATATTTGCAAGTTGGGCGGGCATAGTTGAACATATGGGACAGAGGCAGAATAGCTCGGGAAGCTAAAAGCAAAGGGTTGTACCTTAGAGACGGCTGGACCAATGTTAGAAAGGATAAATAAGCACTTTTGTCTAATAAGATGCAGTACAAAGTTTCTTATATTCTCTCATAGTATACGTATATATACAAAGGTTGTCCATATAACAGTCCTCTTTAACTACCGTATCACCTTCAAACAGCTGACTGGTTTACCTTCTGGGAGTTGACCCTTGCTGATCTAATATAGACGGCCTGTTAGTTTTTAAATACAGTAAAATATGTCTGGTTTGATACTGACAGTCTGAGATGTCCGTGATAGGTTGATGTGTGGAACCTGAAGGGCAGTGTTCTCCAACCTGCGGTCCTCCAGATGTTGCAAAACTACAACTCCCAGCATGCCCGGACAGCCAACGGCTGTCCGGGCATGCTGGGAGTTGTAGTTTTGCAACATCTGGAGGTCCGCAGGTTGGAGACAACTGCTGTAGGATAATAGTGATACTCTAAATTGGCAATATACGTAGAATATGTATGTGCTGCATGATGTAATTTGTGAATTAATGATGTCAATTTAACATGGCTGCACCAAGCATCGAAGCAACAATGGAGAAGAAATAGTGTAGTAGATTTGCAGATGTGGATCGAATGTAAGCCCGGATCTGATGGGTTGGTATAAACTAGTGGGGTGGGAGATGAGAGTTTAACTTAGGCTGGGTTCACACTACGATTTGAACTACGGTTCCCGTATACGGCTGGGAGGAGGGGTGGGCGGGGCTTAATCACGGCAGCCGTATTCGGGAACCGTAGTTAATGTATGTCTATGAGCCGACTGGAGTGAATCGCAGCCTCCGGTCGGCTGCTTTTTCGGCCATATGCGGTTTCCCGACCGCAGGCAAAAACGTGGTCGACCACCCTCCTCCCAGCCATATACGGGAACCGTAATTACAAACCGTAGCGTGAGTCCAGCCTTAGATGGAATGTCTTCTAGTTGTCAGAGATAACACAGACAGGCAGATCACTCACAGTTTCCTAATTCATCTACACATAAGAGCGGCAGTATTCTCATCCATTTACATTACGCAAAGTGACAGTGTTCACCCCTTGTAGTGCGAAGGCTGAAGTTGACTTTGAAGCTGACACACCATACCCTGTAATGAAATTTCATAACAGTCATGTGATGCTTTTTTCTTTCCCGTCTTTTTATACACTACTTGTTAGCATCTTGATCACAATTGATTTCAATAGGTTGCAAAGTGGTTTTTGCAATACAAGGTTAAATGTAGTCAGGCGCTTTAGAGTACATTAAGCTGTTCATAATTGCTGCCATGAGATGCATCCGCTTATGTTCTGTGGATGGGAAGGCTTTTCTCATATAGAAAATCATTAGGAGAAGCATACTGAAATGTCACTCGCTGGAATGTCTTGTTATACCATTGCAGTATGAGATATGCTGCAAATTGATGTTTTTATCATACAATGATACATTTAATGTTCTTGATCAGAACAGGTTATGGTTAAGAGGCTGAACAAAATGTCCATTTCCTATACTTTATAGGTATTATGTAAGATTATGTAACCTGTAGGAATGGAGGGAAAGGGATAATACCAGTTTTCAATGAATAAGGACAGTCTGTACTTGTATTATTATTATAACATTTTTATTTTTACATTTGTGCATATGATAAGAGTTATGATACCTGATCTAAAAGCAAGTACAATGAATGTGAAACAGTAAATGACAGACTGATATAGAGGGAGAGAGGGCCCTGCCCATGAGGGCTTAGGCTAGGTTCAGACTACGGAATTTCCGCCTACAATTCTGCTTTAAAATTGCAGGCGGAAATTCCGCCTGCTAAAATGTATAGTGTAGTGAATGGGTTTCTGTTCACAAATTCACACTTCGGAATTTGTGATGTGGACTTTGTGAACGGAAAATCCGCTTGGAAATTTCCGCCTGAAGAAAGGCGTTGCTCTTTCTTCAGGCCGAAATACGCTCGGAACACATTGCAGTTTATTGGAGACTGCAGTGTCTGCACGGTCCTAGCGCCGACTGATTCAGTCAGCACTGGCCGCACTCGGAATCTCCGGGCGGAAATTTTCTGCCCGGAGATTCCGTAGTCTGAACCTAGCCTTACAATCTACAAGTGGTGGGGAGGAAAACAGTAGGTGAGGTAGCTGATCATGTGTGAGCAGGTAGGGAAGCAGCTGTTCATATGGCAATACAATGGCAGCAGGGTTATGGGCTTTCCTGAAGAGATGGATCATCAGTTTGTTTGGCCAGATGGTGGGTGAGAGCCAGATATGTCGAGGTAATGAGTTTCAGTGTATGGGGGATGCATGGGAGAAATCATGGAGACGTTTGTGTGAGGTGCAGACTAGGAATAGCATAGGCGGAAGTCTTACGAGGATTTGAAATTACATGGAGGTCGGTATCAGGAGATCAGGTCAGAAATGTATGAAGGGGACAGGTTGTGGATAGCCTTGTATGTCGTGGTGAACAGTTTAAGCTGAATTTGTCAGGCAACAGGTAGCCTGTGATCGGGTAGACAGAAAGGAGAGCAAGAGGAGAAGTAAGGTGAGAGAGAAATTAGTTGGGCAGAGTCGTTGAGGATGAATTGGAGGGGAGCAAGAGTGTTTGCCACAGAGAAGGATGGTGCAGTAGTCCAAGCCTTGTTTTCAGCTATGTACACTGATTACTCCCTACTCTACAAAAGATATGTCATTCTTTCCAGTCTGACCACAGTGCTCTCTGCTGACACCTCTGTCCATGTCAGGAACTGTCCGGAGCAGGAGAGGTTTGCTATGGGGATTTGCACCTCTCATTCTCCAGAAAATTCCTCACAGGAAGAGGTGGCAGCAGAGAGCACTGTGGTCAGACTAAAAAAGAGCTACACAACTTTCTCTGAAGCATACAGCAGCTGATAAATACTGGAAGGCTTAAGAGTTTTAAATAAAATTTCCAGGTCTATATAATTTTCTGGCACCAGTGGATTTGAAAACATTATTTTCTCAGGGTACCCCTTTAATCAGTATATGAGCTCTGGGTAACTGTGTAGCCAGAAACTCAGTCCTTACTGCCATTGTAATAGTGCATTGCTGGTCTGCGACACAGATAACTTGCATAGTAGGTGTACGTTTATTGGACATTTTAGCCATTGTACCTTGAGATATTTCAGTATAACTGTTATATCAAGAATGCATAAAAATATTTTGTCGAATTTTTTATTCTCTTTTGTCCTCTTGAGCTAATGTGCATGTGATATATGTGAAATATTACCACAATCTTGCACAGTAGCTGCTGTAGGGTTTTTTAGCTGCTCTTCTGTATGGACTCCAACAAAGCAGTTTTATTCATCTAAAAGAATATATATTTTAATGATGGAAAGGTTACTGATAATTTTTCTGATATGTATAAAACTGCTTTGTTGCGGTTTATACAGAATATATAGCCATATGTCAAACACTGCTTTCTAGTTTATATGTATAAAGAATTTTTTTTATTTGCAAAAATACCTGCTCCCAGCATTACCTTCTTGCTCAGTTTCCCCTTTTAGACTGTATAGGAATCTGTCTTGCTGTGTTAGGGATGTATCTGACAGCAGACTTGTAAAGGTAAGACTGTAATACAGGCTGTAATTCAGGCCCAGGTCAATCTATGTAAGTATTTAAAGGGGTATTCCAGGAAAAAAACTTTTTTTTTTTTTATATATCAACTGGCTCTAGAAAGTTAAACAGATTTGTAAATTACTTCTATAAAAATATCTTAATCCTTTCAGTACTTATGAGCTTCTGAAGTTAAGGTTGTTCTTTTCTGTCTAAGTGCTCTCTGATGACACCTGTCTCGGGAAACGCCCAGTTTAGAAGAGGTTTGCTATGGGGATTTGCTTCTAAACTGGGCGGTTCCCGAGACACGTGTTATCAGAGCACTTTTCCAATAGATCACCCCTTGGGGCAATCCAATAATACCCTAATTTCCCATATACCAACTAAAATGCATATACTTTATTAGAAACTAATCAAAGATAAACCACACATTTAAAAAGTAACAGAGCAGTATTCCTTGGTTTTGATCTAATGTCTTGTAGTATCTCTCTCACTGAGATTAATTGTTGATATCTGTCGCTGAGTGTGCCTGCAGCTCACACTCTGCTTACTCCGGAAACTACTATGATATAGTTAAAACACCCTACTCAGCCCCCCCCCCCCCCCCCCGAGTAGGGTGTTTTTTATATAAAAAAAAGTTTTTTCCTGGATAACCCTTTTAAAGATGAGATTATTTTGTAGAAGTCAGTAGTGCCCCAATTGCACTGAAATGTTATGTAGCAGACTGCTGGAGCCCTGTTCAAGGGGGGGGGGGGGGGGGGGAAGATGGGGATAAGTTATCATTCACTACAGAACTCCTTTAAAACGGTACCTTATTAAGTTTATGATCTGCTTACTTTTCTTCTAAATCTGTTCTTCTTCTTTCAGATAGATGGCCCATGTGTTCTTCAAATACAGAAAATCCGTAATATATCTGCACCAAAAGACAATGAAGAATCTCAGGCAGCTCCTAGAATGCTCCGTTTACAGATGACGGATGGCCATACGTCCTGCACGGCCATAGAGTTTAATCACTTGTCAAAAGTCAGGTAAGTGTTTTTCCTGTATAAGCTGCAGATTGAACGCCTACTAAAACACATGACCTGACACCAAATAAACTTTAATTGTTTGGGGCTTATGTGTAAACTTTTCTCATTTACATGAATTTGTAAGGCAATGACATAAATGGCAATTCCATAATGTGATCTGAGATCTTCCAAATTTGCTCTATGTGCTTATATTTCATATGCACCTATCAACCAAAAATAAATCCCTGGATCAACATTCTATCCACGTAAATCTAGTATCCATAACCTGTAATATATATTATTTTTTTTCAAAAAAACATCCAAACATCCCTTGACTGTTTGAGTCAGACATCACAACATCATGGGGCAGATAGTTCCATAGTCTCACTGCTCTTACAGTAAAGAATCTCTGTATGTGATTATGGTGAAACCTTCTTTCCTCTAGATGTAGAGGATGCCCCTTTTCATGGTTACCGAACTAGGTATAAAAAGATCACTAGAAGGATCTCTACTGTCAATTCATATATTCGTATACTGTACTCATATACAATGTATACGTATACATTGTGATCAGATCGCTCCTAAGTCGTCTTTTCTCCAAACTAAATAACCCCAAGCTTGATAACCTGACTTGGTCCTGTAATCCTCCATTACCATCAATGATCTTTGTCGCCCTCTTCTGCACCTTCTCCAGTTCAGCCATGTCCTTCTTATCCCCTTAAGGACATAGCCCCAGGGATGTGGAAATCCTATCGCCCGACGCCCGGGACAAGTAGTTTTGGGCGCCGGGCAGGTGAATTGTTAATAGATTTAGCCCTGTATCGGGCAAGCAGGGACAGACAGACTTCTCCCTTATTTTTCTTTAATGCCGGTGTGAGGTGCAGGAGCCGATGCAAGTCTGCACCTCACACCGGCGCTTAGGGTGTATGGAGGGGCAGTGGCGGCCCCCAGCTGATTTCAGTAGCCGGGGGCCGCAGCTCAGAGCCCCCCAGCCGGTCTGAGGGGATCTCAGGAGTGAGGGCAGAACCTGAGGTCGCATGTCTACAGGAGATGATTAAGCTACGCCCCCTCATCCCCCCTCCCGGAGGATGGAGAGTGCAGCTCTGCATAATACAAGACGACAGAGGGAGAATGAGGACGTCCACAGCTCCTCCTCCCCCACACACAGCTCCTCCCTCCCCCACACACAGCCTCTCCCTTACCCTGCTCTGTCTACACAGGACCTCATTTATCACGGGGAGGTTTCAAGTATTCACGGGAGAAATACAGAGCGGGGAGAGGACGTGTGTGAAGGAGACTGCACTGCACAGGCTGGGGATTTCACCTCACACCGGCTCAGGTGAGGAGGCTGAGCATGCAGGCGGCGGTAAGGGTGGTTGTATATGTATGTAATGTATGATTAGGGGGGGTGTATCAGCGGAGGGTGTATGTATGATGTGTGCATATGTATGGTGTATGTGTCATGTGTATATATGAAGTGCATATGTGTATATGATGTGTGTATGATGTCTGTGTATATATGAGGTGTGTATGTGTCATGTGTATATATGAAGTGTATATGTGTATGGTGTCCGTGTATGTGTGATGTGTGTATGTAATGTATAATATAGGGGGCAGCGGCAGGTGTATGTATGATGTGTGCATGTGTATGGTATATGTGTCATGTGTATGTATGGTGTCTGTATGTGTGATGTGTGTATGTAATGTATGATATAGGGGGCAGTGGCAGGGGTATATATGATGTGTGTATGGTGTCTGTATGTGTGATGTGTATATGTAATGTATGATATAGGGGCAGCGGCAGGTGTATGTATGATGTGTGCATATGTATGTGTCATGTGTATATATGATTGTATGGTGTCTGTGTATGTGTGTATGTAATGTATGATATAGAGGGCAGTGGCAGGGGTATATATGATGTGTGTATGGTGTCTGTGTGATGTGTGTATGTAATGTATGATATAGGGGGCAGCGACAGGTGTATGTATGATGTGTGCATATGTATGGTGTATATTTATGGTGTGAGTGTATGTGTATATATGATGTGTGTATGGTATATGTGTGATGTGTGTATGTAATGTATGATGTGGGGGGGTGTATGTATGATGTGTCTGTATGTATGTAGTGTATAATATAGGGGGCAGTGGCCGGTGTATGTATGATGTGTCTGTATGTATGATATATGTATGTAATGTATAATATAGGGGGCAGTGGCCGGTGTATGTATATGTGTATGTATGGATATGTGTATGCATGTATGTTTTGTACAGGAGTGGACTGACAAGTGCTGCCACCAGTTGTGCTAATTTTTTAAATTTATTTTTGGTGTCTTCTGGCCACCCGCATTAAATTGCACCCCCAGAATCCCACCCGCTTCATACTCACCCGCCAACCAAGAGCCCCACCGATGCACGCAAACACGCCCGAACCAAAACTACAACTCCCAGCATGTTGCACCATAACCTAATCTGTAGAACTATAAAGTGCTGGGAGTTGTGGTTTTGGTTCGGGTCAGCTGCAGAGCCATAGGCTGTATCAGGGCATGCTGGGTGTTGTAGTTACTAACTGCAATTCCCAGCATGTTACACAATAACTTTAACTGTACTACTATACAGTGCAACATGCTGCAACACCCACAGAACCATAGGCTGTATCAGGGCATGCTGGTAGTTGTAGTTATCTAGTAACTTAAAGAAGAATTGTCCAGCGCACGTTCCCGTTAAAATCCAAAACTTTATTCAAACATGTACACCAGGTACGAAGACAGGGTAGACACAGGTGACGCGTTTCAGCCCGTCAAAGGGCCTTAGTCATACAACATATAATGACAGAGTGAGACCTTTATAGGGTATAGGGGGGGGAGGAGGGAGACGACGCACACCTCCTACTGGAGTACGCGTAATCGTCCCTCCCCTTCCACATTCAGGTGCACATATCTAGTAACTAAATGCAACTTCCAGCATTTTCTGACACATAAATTAGAGTAAATAAAATGCACCATATAAACTGGAGAAGCAGACCCCCCCAGTAACACAGCGGTGTTCACTGTTATCCAATCAAAAGACTCCATATATAAGTCCCCATGAAGACTGAAAAATTGTGATTAAAATATTTTAAGAAGTGCGTATATATGTGAATAAGCCCCTTTCCTAATAAAAGTTCCGATAATAACTACAGATCATATCACACAAGATTACCCTCATCCCTGTATATGGAAAAATTGGAGTTATAGGGGTCAGATGGGGGGGCTTGCCTCGGGTGTAAAAGGAGCTAGCTACAGCTCTCCCGCCACTAATAGCCTGGCATGCTGCAATCGCCATGGCCGCTATTAAACCAGCAGTTGACAGCAGTGTCTAAAGGGATCTTATAACTATCCCTGGTGGTCTAGTGGGGGGGGATCGTACTATTTTGGTTGAAATTATTTTATCTACCAGGACAAGTGGATTTTCTTGGTGGACAAGTAGATTGTGTTCCGCTTTAGTCCCTTGGACAAGTAGTTTTTTTTAAATTTCCACACCCCTGAGCCCATTTTGGCCTTAAATGAAAACTGTCACCAACCCCGCCACACTAACCAGAGATACTGGCTCGTAGTGCGGGGGACGCTGATCAATATGATGCCCACCATGCCCAGATCCATCCAGCCGTTCGCCTGATATCTTCATTTTTCAAGATATGCAAATCCTCTTCTAACTGGCAAGGACAGGGTTACAGCCCTTCATCTGGCACTGTGACGTCACCGCCGCTCGGCCCACAGCACCGCCTGGTTTATGCATATTCATGCCCTCCCTCCGTATTTCCCTCTCCTCCTCGCTCTCTACAGGACTCCACTGCGCTGAGGCCGCTTCGGGGTGTACACAGGAAGCTGGCACATGCGCAGTGGAGTCACATACAGAGCGGGGAGGAGAGGAAGATATGGAGGGAGGGCATGAATATGCATAAGCCGGGCGGTGCTACGGGCCGACCGGCGGTGACGTCACAGTGCCAGATGAAGGCTTGAAAAATGAAGATATCAGGCGAATGACTGGACAGATGCGGGCATGGTATGAATCATATTGATCAGCGTCCCCCGCACTACCAGCCAGTACCTCTGGTTAGTGCGAGGGGGATTTGGTGACAGTTTTCCTCTAAAGGGGTACTCCGGTGGAAAACTATTTTTTTTTCAAATCAACTGGTGGCAGAAAGTTTAAACAGATTTGTAAATTACTTCTGTAAAAAAAAAAAATCTTAATCCTTACAGTACTTATCAGCTGTTCTATACTAGAGAGGAAGTTGAGTTGTACTGTCTGAACACATTTCTCTCTGCTGACACCTTTGTCCAGATCAGGAACTGTCCAGAGTAGGAGCAAATCCCCATAGCAAACCTATCCTGCTCCGAACAGTTCCTGACATGGACAGAGGTGGCAGCAGAGAGCACTGTGGTCGGACTAATAAGAATAACTCCTCTGTAGTATACAGCAGCTGATAAGTACTGAAAGGATTAAGCTTTTTAAATAGAAGTAATTAACAAATCTGTTTAACTCTCTGGCACCACTTGATTTAAAAAAACTAAATAAAAATTACCACCGGAGTACCTCTTTAACCCCTTAAGGTCACAACCCATTTGGGCCCTAAGGACGCAGGCAATTTTATTTTTACGTTTTCGATTTTTCCTCCTCGCCTTCAAAAAATCATAACTCTTTTATATTTTCATCCACAGACTAGTATGAGGGCTTTTTTTTTTGCGTGACCAGTTGTACGTTGTAATGCCATCACTCACTTTACCAAAAAATGTATGGCGCAGACCAAAAAAATACTATTTGTGTGGTGAAATTTAAAAGAAAACCGCAATTTTGCTAATTTTGGAAGGTTTCGTTTTCATGCCGTACAATTTACAGTAAAAATGATATGTGTTCTTTATTCTTTGGGTCAATATTATTAAAATGATACCCATGATAACATACTTTTCTATTACTGTTGCGCTTAAAAAAATCACAAACTTTTTAACCAAATTAGTACGTTTAAAATCCCCCTATTTTGAAGACCTATAACTTTTTCATTTTTTCGTATAAGCTGCAAGATGAGGGCTCATTTTTTGTGACGTGATCTGTACTTATTGATACCATATTTGCTTATATAAAACTTTTAATACATTTTTTTATAAGTTTTTTGGGGAATAAAAGGTTTTAAAAAAGCAGTTATTTTGGAATTTTTTTTTTACGTTCACGCCGTTCACCGTACTGTACCATTAACATTTTATTTTAATAGTTCAGATATTTACGCACGCGGCGATACCAAATATGTGTATAAAATATATAAAATGTATTAAAAAAATTTAACACTTTTTGTGGGTGAAATAGGGAAAATGGGACAATTTACTTTTTTATTGGGGAGGGGGTTTTTCAAATTTTTTTTTACTTTTACTTTTATTTTTACACTTTAAAAGTTCCCATAGGGGACTATTTATAACAATCACTCAATTACTAATCCTGTTCAGTGCTATGTATAGGACATAGCACTGATCAGGGTTATTGGTCATCTTCTGCTCTGGTCTGCGGGAAGGCAGATCAGAGCAGAAGACTCCCGGAAGGTAGCGGAGCCCGGGGAGGGGACCTCCGGCTGCCGTGCTGAATGATCGGATCGCCGCGGCAGCCATTTAAGTGACCGCGATGCTGCAGATGCCATGATCTGTATTGATCACGGCATCTGAGGGGTTAATGGCGGACATCCGGGGGATCGCGGGTGTCCCCCATTACGGGCGGGTCCCTGACTGCGATCAGCAGCCGGGACCTGGCACGCATGACCCGGGCATCGCTCCGATGCCCGCGGTTATGCTTAGGACGTAAATGTACGTCCTAGTGCGTTAAGTACCACGTCACCAGGATGTACATTTACGGCGCTCGTCGTTAAGGGGTTAAGGACACAGTCAATTTTATTTTTGTGTTTTTGTTTTTTTCCTCATCGCCTTTTAAAAATCATAACACTTATATTTCCATCTACAGACCCATGTGAGGGCTTGTTTTTTGCGTGACCAATTGTACTTTGTAGTGACATCAATCATTTTACCTTTAAATGTATGGCAAACCAAAAAAAAAATGTATTTGTGTGTGGAAATTTAAAAGAAAACTGAACTTTTTCATATTTTTGGAGGGTTTTCGTTTTTACGCTGTACACTTTACGGTAAAAATGACATGTTTTCTTTATTCTGTGAACAAAATGATACCCATGATAACATACTTTTCTATTATTGTGCTGCTTTAAAAAAAATTTAAAAAAATTAAAAAAATATTGCCCTATTTTGATCACCTATAACTCTCATTTTTAAGTATATGAGGCTGTATGAGGGCTAATTTTTTGCGCCATTTCTGTATTTTTTTTCGTACCACATTGGCGTATATCTGAGTATTTGATCACATTTTGTAATTTTTTTTATTTGATGTGAGCAAAACACAGCAATTTTGGACTTTTTTTTTTTTAAGTTCACGCCGTTCACTGTACGGAAGAATTTTTTAAAATTTTGATAGTTTAGACATTTACGTATGTGACAGTACCAAATATATATATATTTTTTTTATTTATTTTTTTTGTTTTCTGCGGGTAATATGGGAAAAGGGGTGTTTAAAAAAAAAAATGTTTTTAACTTTTTAGGTCCTCCATATTATTTAATTACTGATTCTGTTCAGTTCCATCCTTAGGCATAGCACTGATCAGTATTACCGGCGATCTTCTTCTCTGGTCTGCTCAATGTCAGACGAAAGAAGATGCCGGGGGAGATCAGATCAGCCATTTAGAGCACCGCATGCAAATGTACGTCCTGGTGCGTTAAGTACAGCGCATTAGGACGTACATTTACATCCTATGTCCTTAACCCCTTAAAGCATACCCGTCAGATCCAACAAAAAATTATTTTTTTTTATATATCACTCGGTACCTGACCATGTACATCTAATTTTTGTGTCTAGCACCTTTTTTTTTTTTCATTAGTCTGAATTCCTCTCACAGGGAGGGGGCGTGGCCTCACTGTGCAGGTCTCTGCCCCCTCCCTCAGTATGCTGTCTGCTCACATCTCCCCTAGTATTAGCAAAACTACAACTCCCAGCTTGTCCTCACTGACCGTAGCGGGACACAAGCTGACAGTGGGAGGATTTTTCCTCCAGCTGTGAGCCCTGCGCTCACAGCTGTCAATCAAGGAAGTGTGTACATGACAAAGGTAATGACGCATGGACACAGCAGGACTAGTATGTGTCCAAGCAGACAGGGAGGCAGTTGTTTGACTGGCTTTCTCAGTATGAAATACTGAAAATTTTCTAATGAAAGCAATTGCAAAACCTATTGGTTTTGCATGCTTTACAACATATCAAAAGTTTTTGTATCTGACAGTGCCTATTTAAGGACTCAGGGCGTACCTGTACGTCCTGAGTCCGCCCCTTTTTTATAACGTGGGCCACAGCTGCCTTACCTGCCTCCTGGTGTCCGATCGCCGAATGACTGCTCAGTGCCTGAGATCCAGGAATGAGCAGTTAAGCTTCAGAATCAGCGATCAATGGTTTCCTATGAGAAACCAGTGATCAATGTAAAAGATCAGTGTGTTCAGTGTTATAGCCCCCTATGGGAGCTATAACAATGCAAAAAAAAAGTGATAAAAAAAGTGAATACAGATCATTTAACCCCTTCCCTAATAAAAGTTTGAATCACCCCCCTTTTCCCATAAAAAAAAAAACTGTGTAAATAAAAAGAAACATATATGCCTCGCCACCCCCCCCCCCCCCCCCCAACGCACCACCCCGGCCCCATTGCCTCCCCCATCCCCGGTTTTATTATTACCTGTTCCCGGGACTCCTGCTGCGTCCTACGTTACGCTGTGCGCAATGACGAGTGACGTGACGTTCACGACGTGACGTCACCGTCAGTGCGCACAGTGACAGCTCAGGAGGACACCACCGGAGCCAGATGTAGAGTGGACCCCGGGCACAGGTAATTTATAAAACCGGGGATGGGGGAGGCAGGGGGACAGGACAGGCAGGACCCCCGGACAGGCAGGGGGAGAGTAGCTGGTGGCGGCGGTGGTCTATGGCACCGCAAAAGCCATTGCAGTGCATTGATTTAAAGCGCCCGCTTTAAATCAATGATCTGCAGCTGTGTCGCGGGGGGATAAATAGCCGATAACTTATACCGGAATATCAGTATAAGTTATCGGCCCTAACCTCCACCGATTATCGGTATCGGCCCTAAAAAAACGATATCGGTCGATCCCAAAAAAAATATATCGTTAATTAAACCGCACGATTAATAGCGAACGCACAAAAAAAATTCCAAAATAGTGTATTTTTTGGTCACTTTTTATATCATGAAAAAATTTATAAAAAGCGATAAAAATGTCTGATCAATACAAAAATGGTACCGCTAAAAACTTCAGATTACGGCGCAAAAAATGAGCCCTCATACTGCCCTGTTCGCGGAAAAATAAAAAGTGATAGGGGTCAGAAGATGGCAATATTAAACGTATACATTTTCCTGCATTTCCTGTAGTTATGATTTTTTTTCCAGAGCAGAAGTACGACAAAATCAAACCTATATAAGTAGGGTATCATTTTAACCGTATGGACCTACAGAATAAAGAGAAGGTGTCATTTTTACCGAAAAATGTACTGTGTAGAAACGGAAGCCCCCAAAAGTTACAAAATGGCGTTTTTTCTTTAATTTTGTTGATTTTTATTTTTCCATTTCCCTGTAGATTTTTGGGTAAAATGACTGATGTCATTACAAAGTAGAATAGAATTGGTGGCGCAAAAAATAAGCCATCATATGGATTTTTTGCAATACAAAAAGTGTTGTTTATCAAGCGTCCTGCACATCTTGCCAATGCCAGTATGTAGGTTGCACCATGAACTCCCTGAAAACTCGGATACGCAGGCACATATCTGATGCAAGGAATATTTTGTCATTTAATAGTAATATATCTGCGTTGTCCAGACATTTCAGGGATGTTCATGGAGGCAACATGAGTACACTACAAATTATGGGCATAGAAAAAGTTAGGAAACCGAGACGGGGTGGGGATCTAAGGAGGATGGTTCTCAACAGGGAATCGTTCTGGATATTCATGTTAGACACGAGGGAGCCTCATGGGTTAAATTTGAGACAAGACCTTATACTAACGTTTTAATAATAGAAGTAACTAGTTAATATGGTCTATCTATTTAGCCAGACTACAATTTTGCTTGTGATATTATAAGTATTAGTGCAATTGAATTTTGTGGCTTTCTTGTATACTCGTGTATTGAACATCATGTCTATCTATGTATAACAGTCATAGTATTTTGTGATCAATTCCATGCCGGATTTTTTAGATGATCCACCACTTTGCTGCTCAGATCATGTGATTCTAATGTGTTTTATTATAAAAGTACACAGTGCTGTAAAGTTTTTATGCCATGACTAAGGGCTTTTTAGCCTGAAACGCGTAGGCTCTACGCTCCTCGATATGCTGTTTGTCACTTTTGTACCTCAATAAAAAAGTTTTTACCTGCCTTCCTGGTGCTGGACATCTTCCGTTTTCTACTATCATATGGATTTTTAGGTGCAAAATTGAAAGGGTTATGATTTTTTAAAGGTAAGGAGTCGTTAAGGGGTTATATACAGGTGCCCAATATTGGACATACTACTCCATATGTGGTCTGACTAATGATTTATACAGAGGTAAAACTATGTCCCTGTCCAGAACCTCTTTGCCTCTCTTGATACAGCCCATGACTTTGTTAGCCTTGGCAGTTGCAGCCTGGCACTGATCTCTTAAGTCGAGTTTACTGTCCACCAGTACCCCCAAGTCCTTTTCATTAGATGTTTTACCTAATGTTTTATTATTGCTAAGATCATTCCAACCTATTGTGTTTTGCCAAGCCAGATACAATATTCTAGGCACATAAACAGTGATTAGAGTCATAGATATCTTACAATGTCTGAATCGGTCTTTCATTAACAGAAACTTCTGGATGTTTCCAAAAGGATCCTCTCATTTTGATACCAAAATGACTATCCTGCTACATTGGAAAATCAGCTAATGTTCACTGATGTTATAGTTTTAACCTATACCAGTAGGCTTCAGTGTTGGGGGAAATATATTACTCTAAATCTGAGTATGACAAAGGCATAATTGCAGGTCAAAAATTCAGATATTTTTTTTGTTCTTCAACAGTTGTAATGCTTGAGGGGTATTTATTAAATCCAGCGGCTAAATCTACTTGACATACACTATTGTATTAATGTGTGACCGGTGGATATTTTGTGTCACTGCTGCATAGTATGAATCCAGGACTTGTGTGAAGACTCTGTTCTACAAAGTGAAATTATAAAAGGAGGCACTTCATACCTGTACATTCATTCTTAGCCTCTGAAGCATTATTAAAGAGTTGCGGTATTCAGTAAATGCTATAATTGCCAGCTATCTGGTGATCGGGGTTGTGATTAATGAATGGCTGGCTACTTCTCTGTAAAGGTGTCAGTCTAATAGCTTCAAATGCTCTGCAGGAATTCACTTACATAATTACAATACAGGATCATGGTGCTGCCGAGGCTGGGGCACGCAGATAAGAGCCTCTGTTCTAATACAGTATCCTGCTGTCTTGTCGCAGCATTACACCTTACAAGACGAATTGGTCACCTTATTCTTATATTCCTTAGTTGAGAATTGGAGTGTTTACATGTTCTCCATGTTCTAGTATCATTTAACCTGTTAAGGACGCAAGGCGTAACTTTAGCGTCCATGACTTTACGTACCAAGGGGACTCACTGCTAATGAATGGTAGTATCATTTATCCTTTTAATGCAATGATCAATGCCGATCTAAAGTATCAAATCTTACTTCCAGGCTAGATCAGTTAGACCATGTGAATAAGCCTACCTGCTGCCGGATTGCGAATTTACTGATGCTAAATTTACACTGCACAATGCTATACATAAGGCTAGCATTGTAAAGTAAATGCAATCTAGTGATTGCAAATAAGTCCCCTATGGGGACTAAAAAGTGTAATATAAAAAATAGTTTTTAAAAACATATAAAACCCCTCCCTTATTAAAATAAATTCACCCCCCTTTTCCCATTTTACACCCCCTCCCTCCCAAAAAATACATAATAAAAAAATAATAAACATGTGGTATTGCTGCATGTGTAATTGTCCGAAGTATTAAAATATAATGTTTATGATCCGACACTGTAAACGATGTAACATAAAAAAAATACCAATTGCTAAAAAAGCTGATTTTTGGTCACGTCATAAACTCATATATCAGAATTTTTTTTTTTTTTTTTTTTATAAAAAGGGTCATATACAGAAAAGTAAAAAAGTTATAGGGGTCAGGAAAGGACAATTTTAGAACAAAACAGAAAAGCTATATGCATTGGGTATTGCTTCAATTTCATTGACTTACAGAATAAAGATAGTTATTTTTACCATAAAGTACACAAAGTAAAAACAACCCCCCCCTTCCCAAGATTTGCTAAACTGTCAGTTTCTTATCAATTTCCCACACAAATATTTTTATTTTGTTTCGCTGTAAATATTATGGTAGAATAAAAAGGTGTCATCTGGGATGTGGAAATCCTATCACCCGACGCCTGGGACAGGAAGTTACAGGTGCCGGGCAGGTGAATTTTTCAGGCCTCTAGTCCTGCTTTGGGCAACCAGGGCCAGACCTGAACATCTCCGACAAGTACGGTGGTGCTCAGGGTCTACGGGCTACCGACTCGAGCCTGCTTCATACCCGATGGCCCCTAGCTGATTTCAGTAGCTGGGGGCCGCCGCTAATAGCCGGTATGTGGCGATCGCAGCGGCCAGCTATTAACCCTTTAGATTACCGCTGTCAGCTTCAAAGCTGACAGCAGCGTCCAAAGGGTCTTGTAAATGCTCCCTGGTGGGCTAGTGAGGTGGATTGCAGGGGGGTGAACCACTGTAGAGGTAGCCGGAGGGCTTACCTCTTGTTCCCTGGTGTCTGTGGCTCTGTTTAATGAAAGTTTAAAAGACACACATTAACCCCTTCCATATAAAAAGTTTAAAGCACCCTCTTTGCGATATAAAAAAAAAAACCATGAAAACATAATAAAAATAAACATATTTGGTATAACAGAGTGTGTAATTGTCCGAACTATTAAAATATAACCTTATATATCCCGTACGGTAAATGACGTAAATGTAAAAAAAAAAAATACCAATCCCCAGAATTGCAATTTTTCATTACATCCCAGAAAAAAAGTAAAAAGCGATTAAAAAGTCAGATCAATACCAAAATGGTACCGATACAAACAATAGATTATGGTGCCAAAAATTTGCCCTCGTACAGCATACGAAAATAATAAAAAAGTTACAGGGGTCAAAAAATGGTATTGTATTTATCGGGGTATACCACGCACCCTCATTTTACCAAGGATATTTGGGTAAAATAAGTTTTTTACCCAAATATCCTTGGTAAAATGAGGGTGCGTGTGTGTGCATGCGTATACCCGTTCTCTCCCCCTGACTATCGGCCCTGTTGCCTCCCCCATCCCCGGTTGTATAATTACCTGTTGCCGGGGTTGGGTCCGCGCTGCTTCAGGCCTCCGGTGTGCGTCCCATGCGTCGTTGCTATGCACTGCACGGTGCGGCGCAATAACGAGTGACGTCATTGCGTCTCGCAGCGCATAGCAACGACGCAGGGGACGCACACCGGAGGCCTGGAGCAGCGCGGACCCGACCCCGGCAACAGGTAATTATACAACCGGGGATGGGAGAGGCAACGGGGCAGCGGCGCCGGCAATGGGTGCCGCTGCCCCTTCTCTCCACCTGTCTGTCGGCGCCGCTGCCCCATTGCCGGCGCCGCTTCTCTCCCCCTGGCTATCGGCGCCGGCACCGATAGTCAGGGGGAGAGAACGGGCAGCGGCACCGATAGCCAGGGGCAGAGAAGCCGGCAGCAGTGGTAGTCTCTGGACCTGCAAAGCCGCTGCAGTTCATTGATTTAAAGCGCCCGCTTTAAATCATTGAACTGCAGCGGCTTATCAGCGTATAACATGCAGGTAGACTTTAGGCTAAAAATATTAGTCTAAAAAGTGCGTGTTATACGCAGATAAATACGGTAATGAAAAAGCAAAAGTCTAAAAAGTTCTGAATTTTTTTTTTATTAGTAAAATGTGAGGGAAACTATACAAATTTGATATTGCTGTAATCAGACCAACCTAAAGTATTAAAATAACATGTTAGCTTGACCACAAGGTAAATGGCGTAAAAAAAAGGAAGACTATCACATTTTCAAAATAATCATTTTTATTATTTCAATTTCACCTCACCAATATTTTTTAATTTTGTTTCGGGGCATGTGTTATGGAAAAATAAAAGCTGTCTTTACAAAGTACAATCGGTCTTGAAGAAAAAACAAGCCCTCGTATGGAAAAATAAAAGGGTTATGGTTATTATTGGACAAGGGGGAGAAAAAAAAAAGAGTGCTAAAACAAAAATTGGCCCAGACAAGTGGATTGTACTCCTGTTTTAGTCCCTTGGGCAAGCTGCTCTTGAGTACAGTACATTATGTAGATGTGATTTACCACAATGTACATCTAAAACACTTATGTGGAATCTATGTGTCCACGAATGGGTAAATTCTGAGATGGTCAGAATGTTAGATTTAGATTCCAGCAGAACTTTCATCACACATTTCATTTTGTTGTTTTCTTTCCCATTAATATATTGGCTATGTAGGCTCATGACTATAAAATGCATAAGGTGGGTAGGTCAGATACTCACTTAAGAATGCAGCTTCCCTTCTAATCCTATCTAATACACTTACAGACCGGTAAATCTTATTTTTTTTTTTTTATATATATATTTTTTATACGTTACTGTGTTGTATTTCATTATTTTAAGTGCAACATCCACATAATTAAAGTGTTCATTAGATAATTGATACATTCATGGCCTGGTGTGCATATTAGCAAATGAAGCTTGATGTATTCGCTTTTGTGTCATGTTGGTGAATTATTTTTTATTCTTAGCTCTCATACATCCAGGAAAAGTGTATACACCATACTACATTCAATGCCACAATTTTGGCTCAAAAGTATAACATTTCTTACTGTTTTAAGATCTGTGCTTGCAAACAAATTGGTCCTGACCTAACCCTGCTCTCCCAGATGAAGTTTGTTACAATGTATCAGACCTTAATTCATCAAAAGACAGATTTTTGCAGCTGCTGTTTTTAACTCACAACATGTTACCTACGCTGATACACTGTAAATATTATTACTTATGAGAAATATTAGTTCTGCATCGCTCTTAGCTGTCAGGAACATCTAAAGGCTGTAGACCAAGGAGAAGTGATAATCCCTCTTCCTATGCAGTGAATGATAATATAATCAGGCAGGATTCTAAAGGGGTTATCCCAAGATTACAATTTATTACATATCCATAGGATAGGTGATGTGTTTGGTGGGTGGGCGTCTGACTGCAGAGAGCTCTCACTGATAAGTGCCCTGAGTGAATGAAGTGGCAATGTAGTATGTGCACTGCCACTCCATTCAAACACTGCTGTCTCCTGGAGTCCCATAGACTTGACAGTTACCCTATTCGAACTGGAGACTGTGGGACCCTGTTCTGGTGACAGATTAGACCCCCACAAGTCAGACACTTATGAACTTTCCTGTGACTAGCTGGTATATATATATTTTTATTTTATTTTTTTCACTATTTATTTCACATTTAGGGGACTGTCAGTGGCAATCTTTAAGGGCTGATAGATTAATCAATATTATCAATAAGTATTGATAATAGAAATCTTTGTCAACGGTTTCCATTATCCATTCGGCCCTTCGTTAAGATGTTGAGTGTGCCAGTAAATTTATCTAATCCATCCAGCATTGGCCTCCACATGCGTGCTCCCAGGAGCAGTCCACAAGTTTATAACCATGTGATGTCAATACCTGCCCAAACGCTGACTACTTGGGTAACTGCTCAAACCATGAGGGAAGCAGAAGCAGCAGGAAGTTTGTATGTTTATGCCACATAGAAGAAGAGACAGGTAGCATTATAGTGTGTAACCACGTGTCAGTATGCCCCTGCTGGTATGTACTGCCCCGATGACGTCACTACTTGGTTCACAATTGTAAACACATATTTTGTATCATAGCTTGCGAAATTGTCTGACCTATTAACGAATAACATTAGGGTAGGGTTACATGTATTGCATTAGCAGCATATTTTCTGCTGATGAGTTTCCTATCTATTGACTTCACAGGGTAGGAAAACCATCAGCAGAAAATACACAGCAAAATATGCTGCAAATGCTGTACGTGTGACCCTACCCTTATTGATCTAGGACATTGAATGGAGTAGGGAAAAAAAGTTTTTTTAAAATAATATACAGTATATTTTTAAGCGCAATCTTTGGTTGAAGCCCTACAATGTTTCAATTGCTATTACTGTTAAGTGGTATGCAGTGGCATAGCACTGGTCAGTAAATTCGCCAATCATCTTGTACCGCCTGTCTGACTGCAGACTATACAAGAAGATCCCCTAAGAGTAAGAGACCTTCAGCCGCCATCTTAACTCATCAGATCCCTGCATGCTGCAGATGGTCTGATGTGTCCCCATAGCCCTACAGCTGCGTGCGTAAATGTCTGAAATATATCGTTAATTAAACCGCACGGTCAATGGCGTACACGTAAAAAATTTAAAAAGTCCAAAAAAAAAACATATTTTTGGTTACTTTTTATACCATAAAAAAATGAATAAAAAGTGATCAAAAAGTCTGATCAAAATAAAAATGGTACCGATAAAAACTTCCAATCACGGCGCAAAAAATGAATCCTCATAAAAAAGTTACAGGGGTCAAAAGAGGACATTTTTAAACGTATAAATTTTCCTGCATGTATTTATGATTTTTTTCAGAAGTACAACAAAATCAAACCTATATAAGTAGGGTATCATTTTAACCGTATGGACCTACAGAATAATAAGGTGTCATTTTTACAGAAATATGCACTGCGTAGAAACCGAAGCCCCCAAAAATTACAAAATGGCGTTCTTTCTTTGATTTTGTCGCACAATGATTTTTCCTGTTTCGCCGTGAATTTTTGGGTAAAATGACTGTCACTGCAAAGTAGAATTGGTTATGCAAAAAATAAGCCTTAAAATGGATTTTTAGGTGGAAAATTGAAAGTGTTATGATTTTTAAAAGTTAAAGGAGTACGCCGCCGCACACTTTTTTCCTTTTATCCCCCGGAGCTTCGGTACATTGAATCTGCTCATTAAGACCCACAGGGTCTGTATTTAGCCTATGTATCCAGCGACATTCTTTCTGCAACAAGATTCTATCCAAGTCCCCCTTTCTCTCAGATATAAATGCCCTTTCAATTCCAACAAATGACAATTGGTGTAAGGTACCCCCATGGAAATGATTCATGTGGTTGGCAACTGAGGTGTCTCGAGAATTCCTAATGTCCCCAATGTGCTCTAAAATTCTTTTCTTGAATTCCCTACTTGTTTTTCCCACATAAAACATGGGACAAGACACATAGCTACATAGATTACTCCTTTTGAGGAGCAATTTATGTAGTGTGGGATGGTAATCCGTTCGTGATGATGTGGTATTGTATATGTCTTGATAACATATTGGCAAGCCCAACAGTGGCCACATTTAAAGCAGCCTTTTGTTGGTGACATGCGACCCAGCCAGTGTTGTGCTACAGAATCCATTTGTCGAAGATGGCTGTGGACAAGCATGTCACCAAGACTGCGGCCTCTTCTATATGTTATTTGCGGGGTGTTGGTAATAATTTCCTTTAGATCTGGGTCTACCTTCAAAATGTCCCAACGTTTCATGATAATCTGCCGTATAGGGATCCCTTACACCATTTGTTGGAATTGAAAGGGCATTTATATCTGAGAGAAAGGGGGACTTGGATAGAATCTTGTTGCAGAAAGAATGTCGCTGGATACATAGGCTAAATACAGTGACCCCTGCGGGTCTTAATGAGCAGATTCAATTTGGATGTTTTTTATAGAACATTTTTTTTTATTCCATTTGGTCCCACACAGGATGACCTGTAGGTAGTCAGGGACGGCTGTAGTCAGCCGGGAGGAGTGAGTGGTCATCCATTTTAATTAGGGTCAACTAGAGGTTTCTAGGAGGTTCCTGTGCGGGACCGCCCTTTTTAGGGCGGCCACCCCGCTTAGGGCTCTTTTAATTAGGGCATACCAGGTACATCATAGGTCCCCTAGAGCCATGCAATAAATCCCTCCTCCCTATCCAACTAGGACAGCCCACTCCTACGGTGTGTGGGACCAACGTGGGACTTTTTGAGCAAATACTGCTCTTGTTTTATCCCCTCCCCGTAACTCTCCTTTATTGGTTCATCTATTCCCTTTCTCTGCATTAAAGTCATATAGTACCTTCTTTTTAATAATATTACCATTTTCTTGTTCCTCAATGTCCTTTAGTAATGATTATGGCTAGACTTTACTTGCCCTATTGAATAATTAATATAGGACTCTACCACATTCATGATCGGTCCTTCACTAACTGGAATCCCTGTTGTGAAGTCGCTGTCCGTGCTGCGATAATATTTTATTCTTCTCTCTATGTGCATACTATATTAGGCACTAGTGGGTTAATCTGCCCCTTATGCCTTTTAATATTATCAGTGATACGGTAGCTTTAAGACTAGACTTAGCTGACACTTTATTCTCTATGTACACCGCCCGAGCCGCGACTGTCCTGCGCTGTCAATCGCATTTGAACGCGCACGCCCCCCCCTAGTAATGGTGTCATTCGGTGGGCGTGGTCAGCACGTATTTAATCGGCATTGGGCGGATGTGATGTCAGACGCCATCTCCTCGCTGGAACCCGCGAGTGAGCCGGTAATCCCCGGCTCCCTGCAGGATTGCAGGTGTCTCACGTTGTTACTCTACTGATCCGTTGAAACCGTGAGTACTATAGACTGTCACTGTACAGTTCTATGGATTTTGCTCTCTTACAGGACATATTTGTGAAAGAGTTTTCTCCTGCCTTTTTTTTTTTCTAGGTGGATCACAGGATTCTGAATATAGACAGTGGATCTGCATATTTCTTTTCTTTACAGGCGGTGATACTGACTATAAGCTACCTGGGGCAATATGCTACATGCCTTATTCCACTGTCTCTATATAAGATTGTTATTATGCTTTCCTTTTTAGGTTTCTTTAGCATATACATTAATTGATTTTTATACATGTTGTGGTACCTATCTGGATAATAGAAAGATAGTTATATATTCCTCCCTGATGACGCCACCGTAAACGGTGGCAGAAACGCGTTGGTGGAAATTCTGTCATAATATCAAGTTTTTGTTACGTACCTCATCCAGTGACTGCGCTGGCTGTGTATCTATCTTACGTTTTAACAGTGATTGTGCAATAGGGATGTTGGCTGGGCTCAGCAATTATCCATAAAATAGCACTCTTCTCTGTTTAATTTTGCCATTTGGCTATTTCATGAATCAACACCTATAATAATAATTTTAATTGCTACTAGTAAAAGTTATATTTTAAGCACATCCGGAGACTTTTATGTTATCACTTTTTTGATACCTCTGTAGTATTCAGCATCTAATAAGTACTGGAAGGATTAATATTTTTAATAGAAGTAATTTGCAAATCTGTTTAACTTTTTGGCACCAGTTGATTTAAAAAAAAAATAATAATTTCCACCGGAGTACCCCTCATTTAGTGATAATTACCTACCCCAGTTTCCAGCTGGTTGCACCTTGTTCTGAGGCATCTCTGCATAGCCAATCACTGACTGATGTGAACAAAGCTAAACACACAGCCCACAACCAACACTACAGCATACAATGGTATTGTTTTTAAGGCCATGTGCAGACATGGATTAAGACAACTCATGAATAAGATTTTCTTTAATGTCATTGGTTTTAGAACAATATTGCCATAAAACACATATTTGTGCATATTGAGGGGCATTTACTAAGGGGTTTAGTCATTTTTTTCTGACTATTTTTGGCGCTAAATTGTCGCAATTGCGTCTACCCTATTTTTCGTGCGACTTTCTCTAGCAAGAGAAAGTCAATTAATTTTTTCCCGCTTGATTTACGATAGTTTTCATTTTTGACTTGCAGTGGTCAGGTATTTATTAACTGCGACAGTCGCAGCTGCGCAATAAACTGTTGCAACGGCCGTAAAAATTGACTAAATTTACTCCAGCTCCAACATGGAGCAGGAAAAGCTACTGCCACCCGGGCTCTGACATACTTTCTCCCCGCTACCCTCACTTCGCGACAGGGACACTGCAGTGATTTACATCCCACCCCTCTCACCTGCCAGCGCCACACAACTCCCATCTGTCTGCTAACTGTTGCAAGACTACAAGTCCCAGCATGCCCTTACTGTGAGGACACGCTGGTAGTTGTAGTCTTGTAGCAGCGAGAGCTGAGCGGCGCGGGCGGGAGACAAGGGGGTGATATCAGTGTCCCCATAAGTGAGGGTAGCGTGGAGGCAGTATGAGGAGCCCGGGCGGCTGCACTGTAATGTCAGCCCGGGCTCCTGCCCTGAAAGCCAAAGGCTTTGGCTTTCAGGGCACGCTGGGTGTTGTAGTTTTGCAACAGCTGGAGGGCCACAGTTTGCAGACCACTGGTTTGTGGTCTGTAAACTGTAGTCCTCCAGCTGTTGCAAAAATAAACAGCTGAAGGGGACCGGCGAAGACGTTCACTTACCCTTCCGAGGCTCCAGCGACGATCGGTGACTGAGATCGTCGTGCGGCGCTGGAGCCTACAGAAGTTGCCCAACCCCTAAAACTGTGTTTCCCAACCAGGGTGCCTCCAGATATTGCAAGACTACAACGCCCAGCATGCCTGGACAGCCTTTTTTTTTTTCCTTCTCATTTCAGATCCGTGTATCCTGTGGACTCCTTCGGATTCGGTGGACTACTTCGATGACCAGCGTTTTTCTTTGTTTGATAAAATGGTTAACGAGGGCTTGTGTTTTTGTAATAGGAAAAAACACAACAGGTTTTAAAAAATTATTTACTTTACTTGACAGGCTTAGTAGTGGAAGCTGTCTTATAGACTAAGTCCATTACTAAGCTGGGCTTAGCGTTAGCCACAAAAACAGCTAGCGCTAACCACCAATTATTACCCCGGTACCCAACGTCACAGGGGTGCCGGGAAGAGCCAGTACCAACAGGCCCGGAGCGTCAAAAATGGCGCTCCTGGGCCTAGACGGTAACAGGCTGGTGTTATTTAGGCTGGGGAGGGCCAATAACAATGGTCCTCGCCCACCCTGGTAACGTCAGACTGTTACTGTTTGGTTGGTATTTGGCTGAGAATAAAAATAGGGGGGGCCCTATGCGTTTTTTTTTTTAAATAAATAATTAAATATTGGAAAAAAAACACATAGGGTCCCCCCTATTTTTATTCTCAGCCAAATACCAACCAAACAGTAACAGCCTGACGTTACCAGGGTGGGCGAGGACCATTGTTACTCGCCCTCCCCAGCCTAAATAACGCCAGCCTGTTACCGCCTAGGCCCAGGAGCGCCATTTTTGACGCTCCGGGCCTGTTGGTACCGGCTCTTCCCGGCACCCCTGTGGCGTTGGGTACCGGGGTAATAATTGGGGGTTAGCGCTAGGTGTTTTTGTGGCTAACGCTAAGCCCGGCTCAGTAATGGACTCCGTCTGTAAGACAGCTTCCACTACTAAGCCTGTCCAGTAAAGTAAAAAAAAAAAAAAACACAACAGGTTTTAAAAAAAATTATTACAAAAAAACACTCCCCCACAAGCTCTCGTTAACCATTTTATTAACATCAAGCAAAGAAAAACGCTGGTCATCGAAGTAGTCCACCGAATCCGAAGGAGTCCACAGGATACACGGATCTGTAGAAGTAACAAAAAAAAAAAAAGTGTAAGTACATTTAGGGAGAAAAAACTGTGTTAAAAAAATGTAATAAACACACACGCACACACACACTAAACGCTGTTTACCACTATTCTGAGCCCTGACTACAATTTAGTTATTGAATTATTTAGATGTGGTGAAAAAGCTATACAAATAAATAAATAAATAAAAACAAAAAGATCCAGAAGGAAACCTAACAGCCCAACCTATTCAGACAGCAGGAAAAAGGAACAGACTATTTTTTCTACAACATGAAGTAAATTTCCCACTTTTGCCTATGTGTGCCAAATTTATTAACGCCGTGCAACAATTTAGTAAATTTGTCGCACATAGTCAAAAATGAAGTAGAAAAAAACAGGATAAAAACCAGACTACATAGTAAAAGATTAGTAAATGCCCCTCATTGAGCTTTTGCTGTTTGCTGAGTAAAATATGAAATCCTAAAGCATTAAGAGAAGTTATGAACCTTTTAATCTACATTGTTTGCTTAAAATGTGCTTTGTTTGCTCAAAAAAAAAAAAAAATATATCATATTTCCATTATGTGAAATAGGTATATAAAAACCTGGCCATGATTCCAAACTGTTTTAACCCAAAAACTGACTTGCGTAGAAATTTATATATATATATATGTATATAAAAATTACAGATGTCCTTTAAAAGAAGCTAAAGATTCAGCACATTCAATCTTTTCAGTAACTCTGTTAGTTTGCTATAAGAGATATCTGCAGTATAAATGGTGGATGGGAAGAGGATCCACAGACTTGCATACATATTTGATATGAACCACGCAGCCAATGTACAGATTGCTTATTACAATTGCAGCCAAATAATTTATGACTCTACAGGATATGTTCTCAGTTGAGTGCAAAATGCCGTATTCCAGACCATTAACCACGTACCATTTAATTTTTGTGGGTTTGCAATTATGAATCTGAGGCATTTCTTTGTTCTTTTGGCTAAGAGTGCAAAACTGACTTGAGTATACTGATATGGGAACAGTACTGACTGGGATGTACAAAAAAAGTATGTATAAAATTCTGGCTTAATTCATTGATATTATTTTGATGGAGAATCCTGATTGAACTATAAAATTTAACTTGTACAATCCACTAAAAGTATGTTCACTCTGCGTAATTCCCGCCGAATTTCGAAAGCGGAATTACGCACGGTAAACGTTAACATTCTGCGAAAGACCCTGCATTGCTGTCACTGGTGATGCCGCAGGGCCTCGCATTCCTGCCGCCAAGGTATTTTGGCAGCGGCGGACAGATGGAATCCTAGAAAACCCATTTAGTTAATTAAAGGAAATATCCAGCCTTCTAATACAGAAATCTTGTCCTGATAATGGGCCATCAATATTATATTATACCCCACCGATCAGCTATTCACTGAAGCTGCCTTCCTCTTTCAAGCACCTTATGCTTTTTCAGTATTTACCCTTACTCGTACATGCATTGTTGTACTATTAGTAGCAGTCCCTACTGGCAACACTGCAGTACTTTGCACCACCACTATCAATTGGATAGTTATACAAGTTAGAGGCGCCACGTCAAACAGCTGGATAACCCATTTAAACACCAATGGCATTATTTTATATACCAAACCAAGCAGGTATTTTACTGACATGTATATTATGTTTGATATCTTTGTTCGGCTTCTTTTATGACTTCATGGTAGTTTAGCAGAGCATATATGCAGGATAAAAGGTCTGCATTTTAGTTCCAACACCATTTGCTGGATTCTGTTTTTAGACTTGAATGTATCTGAACACATTTTCAGTTGTGATTTTTCTCAAAAGAGCTTTCACCACGAAACCTACTGACAAGTTTTACTGGTGTTTCAGAAGTATTGTATATAAATATTGTAATAGACATCTAGAAAATGTGTGAACTCTGGCTTCTAGGAAATAAAAGGCTGCAGTCTGTCAGGAGCAGATGATTATACATGCTCTGCATATTCAAGATGCATTTTATGTTCATGCAGAAGCCCCATCTATTCATTTACACTTACGGATGTTCCCTCCAGCATTTGGAAAGGTTTTCATAATTTGATACTGCCAGTAACCTCTCGGCTGTATACATATATTATTATCATCCATGAAGTTGTAAAGTCTTTTTACATTGTAGTTCAGCATTGTTATTGTGCTGGCAAACTTGCCCTTAATTGTCATATCTGACTATATAAGGTGCTCATGACTATAGGACTAATCCAGGTTCAGACAGTAAACAATAGTAAAAAAAATATTTCATATTATTAAAAACTTTCCTAGTGGTCTAAGTTAGTGAGGGTGTTGATGTCATCAACATGGTGTTCTATGGTGGATAAGGGGTTATTTTTTTGTATGCCTTTAATATTTCCAGGCAGTCCCCTAATGTAGGGTCAAGCTAGTGAAGAGTCTTCAGCAATGTTTGTTGTTGGGTAGTACAACGGGGGTAATGATCTCACTAACCCCAGCATGGCAGGCTTCACTGGGGACACTGTGTGAAAGGAAGGCCCGGTCAGGTCACTCTGGTTATGAACCTTGCTTAGCAATGACAATTTACTGCTTCAACCCTCAACTGCTCTTACAGTCATGGCCGTAAATGTTAGCACCCCTGAAATTTTTCAAGAAAATTAAGTATTTCTCACAGAAAAGAATTGCAGTAACATATATTTTCCTATACACATGTTAATTCCCTTTGTGTATACTGGAACTAAACCAAAAAAGGGAGGGAAAAAAAGCTAATTGGACCTAATGTCACACCAAACTCCAAAAATGGGCTGGACAAAATGATTGGCACCCTTAACTTAATATTTGGTTGCACTCCCTTTTGAAAAAATAACTGAAATCAGTCGCTTCCTATAAACATCAATAAGCTTCTTACACCTCTCAGCCGGAACGTTGGACCACTCTTCCTTTGCAAACTGCTCCAGGCCTCTCTTATTAGAAGGGCGCCTTTTCCCAACAGCAATTTTAAGATCTCTCCACAGGTGTTCAATGGGATTTATATCTGGACTCATTGCTGCCACTTCAGAACTCTCCAGGGCTTTGTTGCCATCCATTTCTGGGTGCTTTTTGACGTATGTTTGGGGTCATTGTCCTGCTGGGAGACCCAAGATCTTGGACGCAAACCCAGCTTTCTGACACTGGGTTGTACAGTGCAACCCAAAATCCGTTGGTAATTCTCAGATTTCATGATGCCTTGCACACATTCAAGGCACCCAGTGCCAGAGGCAGCAAAACAACCCCAAATCATCATTGAACCTCCACCATATTTCACTGTAGGTACCGTGTTCTTTTCTTTGTAGGCCTTATTCCTTTTTGGTAAACAGTAGAATGATGTGCTTTACCAAAAAGCTCTATCTTGGTCTCATTTGTCCACGAGATGTTTTCCCAGAAGGATTTTGACTTAATCAAGTTCATTTTGGCAAAATGTAGTCTTGTTTTTCTATGTCCGTGTCTCCTGCCATATCGACGGATAGTTCACGCTGACACTGATGCTCCCTGAGCCTGCAGGACAGCTTGAATATCTTTGGAACCTGTTGGGGCTGCTTATCCACCATTCGGACTATCCTGTGTTGACACCTTTCATTACGTTTTCTCTTCCGTCCACGCCCAGGGAGATTAGCTACAGTGCCATGGGTTGCAAACTTCTTGACAATGCTGTGCACTGTGGACAAAGGCAAATCTAGATCTCTGGAGATGGACTTGTAAACTTGAGATTGTTGATATATTTCCACAATTTTGGTTCTCAAGTCCTCAGACAGTTGTCTTCTCCTCTTTCTGTTGTCCATGCTTAGTGTGGCACACACGCACACAATGCAAAGACTAAGTGAACTTCTCTCCACTTTATCTGCTTTCAGGTGTGATTTTTTTTAATATTGCCCACACCTGTTACTTGCCCCGGTTGAGTTTAAAGGAGCATCACATGCTTGAATCAATCTCATTTTTCCACAATTTTGAAAGGGTGCCAATAATTTTGTCCAGCCCATTTTTGGAGTTTGGTGTGACATTATGTCCAATTAGCTTTTTTTCCTTCTCTTTTTTGATTTAGTTCCAATACACACAAAGGGAATAAACATGTGTATAGCAAAACATGTGTTACTGCAATCCTTTTCTGTGAGAAATACTTCATTTTCTTGAGAAACACTTCAGGGGTGCCAACATTTTTGGACATGACTGTATAAGTCAAGGGAAGGAGCAGGCAGTTTGTCAGAATCTTGACTGTTGGTAGATGCTAGTTGGGGGACAGTAGCTGGTAACTTTTCCCATATCTTGTGGACTTGTTGTATTTTTAAAGGGAATATTTCATTTTACTGTTGAAGTATTGCAGAATCATTGTACTGCAATATGCTTTGGTGAGGAAGGCGTCATGTAGCAAGAAGCTGCAGGCTTATAAGTTAAGGAGAGCACGTCTGGGGTCATGGAGTTCATTAGAGGACCCAGGGAGGTAGAAGATGGGCCTGCTACTATGCTAATACAGAACATAAGTGGCAAGATGACTTGACATCCTGTCTTCCTGCCACTTGTCAGCCACAAAAACAAATAACAAATGTGTAAAGGCCTGTGCACCTGTAAACAAGGCACACATTGGCATTTTTTTTTTTTTGTGACTTTCTCCACTGGTCTTTCCAGTAGGCATGTTTTGGGGAGCAGAGTTGGGTGATTTTACTTATGTTTACTTTAAACTGGGTTTATTTGCTGGCTTTATTATGTGTGACTTTTGCAAAACTTGCAAAGAATCATAGCCCCACCACTCATGATGTCACGCAATTCAAGTCTATGGGAGGGGGCGTGACAGCCGTCATGAGCTCCCAACGCTGGCTTTGTGCATTCGAAATATTTTGTTCCAAACACTGAGCAGCGAAGTACCCCTTTAAGAACACTCCCTTATAGGAGAACTCCAGAACATAAAAATTGTCCCCCATAGTGCCGGCAGTAAAAAAAATTGATGTACATACTTTCCTCCGCTCCCCCGGGGCCTCCGGTAACCGGCTCCGGTCTCCGCCGCGATCCACTTCCTTGTTGCCGGTGGTCGGATGAGTCATACTGCGCTCAGCCAATCACCAGCTGCAGTGAAGTCCCGACTCGGCCGACAATAGGCTGAGCGGCAGTGTGACATTTTCGGCCCCGGCCGCAGGTGCCGGTATAGTGAAGAATTTTGTGTCCTGAAGCGTTCTCACACTGCCGCTCAGCCTATCGCCGGCCGAGTCGGTCTTCGCTGCGGCTGGTGATTGGCTGAGCGCAGTATGACTCATCCGACCACCGGCAAACAGGAAGTGAATCGCAGCGGAGAACGGAGCCGGTTACCGAAGGCCCCGGGGGAGCGGAGGAAGGTATGTACATCTTTATTTTTTTTACTGCCGGCAGTATGGGAGACAATTTTTATATTCCGGAGTTCTCCTTTAAGGACACAGCCAATTTGACTATGAAGCCAATTTTATGTTTTCTGTTTTGTTTTTTACCTCTTCGCATTTTAAGAGCCATAACGCTCTATATTTGTGTTTTTTCATCCACAGGTCTATATGAGGGCTTGTTTTTTGCAGGGGCCAGTTATACTTTGTAATGACCCCTTTTGTTGTACAATAAAATGTAAAACCAAAATAATTATTTGTGGCTGAAATTTGAAAGAAAAATTGCAATTTATATTATAACTTTATTATAATTATTATATTATAACTTTAATGTTCTGTATAAATGGCTGCATGAGGGCTTATTTTTTTGTCCCGTGATCTGTAGTTTTTATTGATACCACATTTGCATATATATAACTTTTCGATCACATTTTATTCAATTTTTTCTGTGATGTGATATGTCCAAAAATAAGCAGTTTGAACTATGGTATTTTTGTTGGTTTGTCATTCACCGTACGGCATCATTAACGTTATATTTTATATCGCACACAAAAAGAGAGTGCGGAGAAACATTATATTTTATTTGTTCAGACATGGGTGCTTAATTTACAGCCCTTAAGGGGTTGAGTAGTGATGCTGTTTAACCCCTTAGGACATCAGTTTATTTTTTATTTTTGTCCATACGATTAACCCGTTGGGGGTTCATTCCCCCCGCTCTGCCCACCGATCGAACTCCTGGCAGAGCTGGGGGGGGGAGACGGGCGGCGAGGTGGGGAGCATGGCCAGCTTACCGGACCGGTAAAGGCGGCATCCTGGAGCAGCGGCAGCATTGAATGCAGCAGGAGGAGTGTGGCGTGAAGAAGGCTGCAGTAAAGATCCCGGTAAGTGATCTTCACTGTGGCCTTCTAAAAGCTGCAAAACTACATAATGGACATAAACGGAGCCTCCAGCCGTTGCAAAACCACAACTCCCAGTATTGCCGGACAGCCATAGACTGTCCTGGCAGGCTGGTAGTCTTGCAACAGCTGGAGGCACCCTGTTTGGAAAACACTGATGTAAGGTTTCTGTGGAGACAAGCCCCATCCTTGTAACCAAGTCCACCCCTATTCCAAATTACTTATTTAGTACTCAAATGCGCGTGGCGCTCTCTTACTTCAGAGCCCTGTCATATTTCATGGCAACAGTTTAGGGCCATATATGGGGTATTTCCGTACTCAGGAGAAGTTGCGTTACACATTTTGGGGGGATTTTTTTGCCTTTTACCCCTTATGAAAAGGTAAAGTTGGGGGCTACACCAGCATGTTAGTGTAAAAAAATGACTGGTGTTGCCCCATACTTTTCGTTTTCACAAGAGGTAAAAAGAGAAAAAGACCCCCAAAATCTCAAATGCAATTTCTTCTGAGTATGGAAATACCCCATATGTGTACGTAAAATGCTCTGCGGATGAACTACATGGCTCAGGAGTGAGAGCGCCATGTACATTTGAGGCCTAAATTGATGATTTGCACAGGGGTGGCTGATCGTTACAGCGGTTCTGACTTGAACACAAAAAAAAAAAAAAAAAACTCCCTCTTTCCTAGGCATGCTTAACAGCTCGACCCTATTCCTTCGGGACCTTATGACGGGCTCCCTCCTCCGCCCGTACAATGACCTAGTTCCTGAGAACCTCCGCACACCATCCAGGTTCTTGCAATATATGCAGCTTCGGCACTTTGTGTCGTCTGAGGGTTGAAATGTGAACTTCGACAGGCCCCTTCTCCCCTTTGAGGTCCTATGCCCTTCCCCGGTTCCCAGAGGGGTCTCTCAGATATACGGTATACTCCTCCATGAGTCTGAACTCAGTTTTCCACCATTTGTTGGGGCCTGGGAGGGGGAACTGGGTACGTCCTTTTGGACTACAGCCTTCCAGATGTGCCACACATTGTCTGTATCTTGTAGGGCCCAGGAAACCAATTTCAAGATTCTGACCAGATGGTATAGGGTCCCGGTAGTCCTACATTGAATGTTCCCACAGGTCTCCGATCTTTGTTGGCGGTGTGGGAGTGACAGGGGTACCATGTTGCATGTCTTGTGGTCTTGCCCTTCCCTTAGCCTTTTCTGGTCGATAGTGCTGTCCCATATATTAACCATCACAGGCATACCCTACCCTAATGACCCAACAGTACTTTTACTGACTATCCTCCCTTCCACCAGGAGATCCCCAGCCAAAACCTTGGCACACTTTCTCCTGATGGCGGCTAGGACTATGATTCCCAGACATTGGAAAGACACGTCCCCCCTTCTATCATTCAGTGGTATAAAGAGATCCATTTCCTCAGCCTCATGGAAGAACTTATGGCCGATTCCTCCAGTGCTACTGATAGGTACATTGCAGTTTGGCAGCCATGGCACGCTTTCACTGGCACACCCCTATATTATGCCGACTATCCTTCACCATGGGCCTTGGGCCTCTCCTCTGGCCCCATAATTGCTGTTTTGGGATGAGGATGCGGAGGTTGCGATATCGGGCGAGCCGGCCGGCGGTGTTCAGGTCAGTGGTTTATGTTGTAACTGTTTTGACAGTTTTTTTTCTCCCCATACCCCCCCCCCAACTGTTTTTCTTTTCCTTTTCACAAGGGGTAATCGGAAAAAAGCCCCCCAAAATTTGTAACCCCATTTGTGTGTGGATATATACCCCATATGTGGATGTGAAGTGCTCTGCCGGCGAACTACAATGCTCAGAAGAGAAGGGGCGCCATTGGGCTTTTTGAGTGAGAATTAGGCTGGAATTGAAGGCTGTGTGTGTTTACAAAGCCCCCATGGTGCCATAACAGTGGAACCCCTCCACATGTGACTCATTTTGGAGACTACACCCCTCATGGAATGTAATAAGGGGTGCAGTGAGCATTTACGCTCCACAAAGTCTGACAGATTTTTTTGAACAGTCGTCCGTAGAAATTAAAAATCTAATTTTTCATTTGCACAGCCAACTGTTCCAAAGATCTGTCAAATGCCAGTGGGGTGTAAATGCTCACTGCACCCCTTATTAAATTATGTGAGGGGTGTAGTCTCCAAAATAGCTTTGTACTTTCCAAAATAGCATGCCATGTGTTTTTTTTTTTTTTTTTACTGTTCTTGCATCATGGGGGCTTCCTAAATGCGACATGCCCCCAAAAAACATTTCAGCAAAATTCGCTCTCCAAAAGTCCAGTGTTGCTCCTTCCCTTCTGAGCCCTCTAGTGCACCCGCAGATCACTGTACATCCACATATGAGGTATTTCCTTACTCGAGAGAAATGGGGGTTACAAATTTTGTGGGCCATTTTCTCCTATTACTCCTTGTGAAAATGAAAAGTTTGGGGTAACACCAGCATTTTAGTGTTAAAAAGCAAATTTTTCATTTTCACATCCCACTTTAACGAAAGTTCGTCAATCATCTGTGGGGTGTTCCTTGAGGGGTGTAGTTTCCAAAATAGTAGGCCATGTGTTTTTTTTTTTTGTGGCTTTTCTGTTACCATAGGGGCTTCCTAAATGTGACATACTCCCCAAAAACCATTTCAGCAAAATTTGCTTTCCAAAAGCCAAACGTGACTCCTTCTCTTCTGAGCATTGTAGTTCGCCCGCAGAGATTTTACATCCTTACACGTGGTATTTCCATACTCAGAAGAGATGTAGAAGAGAAAACCAGTCCAACCAGCTCACCCCGCCCGGACAGACTCCGGTGCTGGACAACGCCGTAGAGACCAGAGAATACAGTAGATGGGAGTCTAGCTCAGTTGCAAGTAAAATCCAATTTATTTAGCAGACAAATGCAGGAAGGGTTACGCGTTTCAAGCGCCAAAGCGCTCTTAATCATACACCATACACAGAGGAAGCATGGATATATATAGGCGGAGCAATAGCAGCCGATCACAGGTAATGTGGTCAGGTGTCATTAACTCCTTCCACACTTTAAAACATTGTAAAAATAGGAAATAACATGTTTTTTTGTTACGAAAATAGCACAAAAGAGAATGTACAATAAAAAACATACAAATATAGATATAAAGAGGTGGATAAAACCAATGTCTGGAAGTATGCTATATCAAAAAGTTTTTTAGCGTCTCTAATGCAAATTTTGCATAACACAATAATGTCAAAAAATTTACAAAAAATGTATATTTATAAAAAGACACAGGAAAGGTATACTAAAAATCACTATATAGAAAAAATGTGTACATATATGTATGACATAAAGAATGTACATATATATGTATGATATAAAATGACCAAAATAGATGCGTTCAAAAATGTAAGAATTTGATGTGTCCAAAGGGCTATTAGAAAACACACACAATTAAAATTAATTAATTATGAAGTATCACATCTTGGTGTTTATTTAAAACATGGGTAGAAAGCTTCAAGATCCAAAAAATCTCTCGATTGAGAAGCTTTCGTCTATGGTCACCACCTCTCTTGGAGGGATTAACCTGTTCTATAGCAGTACAAAGGAGAGAAGAGAAGCTGCCCTGGTGCACCTCAGCACAGTGTTTGGAGACTGACAAAATATTTCTAGATAAAAAGTGACGTACGTCTGATAAATGGTAGTTTTTATAGGACTTATTGAAGTGAGCCACAGCTGATGATAGCTACCTGAGCAATCACCTGTATTTATCACAGGTGACTCCAATCAAGAAACATCTTCAAGATGATGAAGAGAAATGGGACACAGCGGAACTTAACCCCTTAAGGACGCAGGACGTAAATGTACGTCCTGGTGAGGTGGTACTGAACGCACCAGGACGTACATTTACGTCCTAAGCATAACCGCGGGCATCGGAGCGATGCCCGTGTCATGCGCGGCTGATCCCGGCTGATGATCGCAGCCAGGGACCCGCCGGCAATGGCCGACGCCCGCGATCTCGCGGGCATCCGCCATTAACCCCTCAGGTGCCGGGATCAATACAGATCCCGGCATCTGCGGCAGTTCGCGATTTAAATGAACGATCGGATCGCCCGCAGCGCTGCTGCGGGGATCCGATCATTCATAACGCCGCACGGAGGTCCCCTCTCCTTCCTCCGTGCGGCTCCCGGCGTCTCCTGCTCTGGTCTGTGATCGAGTAGACCAGAGCAGAAGATGACCGATAATACTGATCTGTTCTATGTCCTATACATAGAACAGATCAGTATTAGCAATCATGGTATTGCTATGAATAGTCCCCTATGGGGACTATTCAAGTGTAAAAAAAAATGTAAAAGTAAAAGTAAAAAAAAAGTGAAAAATCCCCTCCCCCAATAAAAAAGTAAAACGTCCGTTTTTTCCTATTTTACCCCCAAAAAGCGTAAAAAACATTTTTTATAGACATATTTGGTATCGCCGCATGCGTAAATGTCCGAACTATTAAAATAAAATGTTAATGATCCCGTACGGTGAACGGTGTGAACGAAAAAAAATAAAAAATGTCCAAAATTCCTACTTTTTTAATACATTTTATTTAAAAAAAAATTATAAAAAATGTATTAAAAGTTTTTTATATGCAAATGTGGTATCAAAAAAAAAGTACAGATCATGGCGCAAAAAATGAGCCCCCATACCGCCACTTATACGGAAAAATAAAAAAGTTAGAGGTCATCAAAATAAAGGGATTATAAACGTACTAATTTGGTTAAAAAGTGTGATTTTTTTTAAGCGCAACAATAATATAAAAGTATATAATAATGGGTATCATTTTAATCGTATTGACCCTCAGAATAAAGAACACATGTCATTTTTACCATAAATTTTACGGCGTGAAAACAAAACCTTCCAAAATTAGCAAAATTGCGTTTTTCGTTTTAATTTCCCCACAAAAATAGTGTTTTTTGGTTGCGCCATACATTTTATGATATAATGAGTGATGTCATTACAAAGGACAACTGGTCGCGCAAAAAACAAGCCCTCATACTAGTCTGTGGATGAAAATATAAAAGAGTTATGATTTTTAGAAGGCGAGGAGGAAAAAATGAAAACGTAAAAATTAAATTGTCTGAGTCCTTAAGGCCAAAATGGGCTGAGTCCTTAAGGGGTTAAAGGGGTACTCTGCTTCACACATCTTATCCCCTATCCAAAGGATAGGGCATAAGATGTTAGATCGTGGAGTTCTCACCACTGGGGACCCCCGCGATCTCTGGACTTGCAGCGTCCGCGTTTGTGACGTCACACCACACCCCATCCATTGATGTCTATGGGAGGGGGCATGACGGCTAGTACAGAGTCGTCACGCCTCCTCCCATAGACTTGAATGAATGGGGTGCGACAGCCTGCATCGCCAGTCATTGCACGGAGCGGAGTTTGCTCCATGCCCCGAATGACTAGGGTGCCGGCCCGGAGATTGTGGGGGTCCCTAGCAGCGGGACCCTCACGATCTAACATCTTATACCCTATCCATTGGATAGGGGATAAGATGTGTGCAGCGGAGTAGCCCATTTAAAGGGGTGATCCAGCAATAGCAAAACAGAGCTAATTTCTTCGAAAAACAGCACAACAGGTTGTTTGTAGTACTACAACTTGTCTCCATTCACTGAGCTGCAGTACTACACACAACCTGGGAACAGGTGGGGAACATTTTTTTTTTTTTTTTTTTTTTTTTTTTTTTTTTTAGAGAAATCACCCCTGGTTTTTTAATGCTGTATAACCCTGTTAAAGGGGTTGTGCGCTGCCCTTGCTTTCGGAGCTCCGCACGCAGCGTCCGGAAGTTCATTACTCCGAACGCTGTTTGCGGGCTTCCGTGTTTGCGGCCGCCGGGTGTGACATCACGCCCGCCCCCCTCTACCAAAGTCTATGGGAAGGGGGGGGGTGACAGCGGTCGCGCCCCCTTCCCATAGACTTTCGTTGAGGGGGCGGGCGTGACGTCACGCCCGGCGGCTGTGAACACGGAAGCCTGCACACAGTGTTCGGAGTAATGAACTTCCGGACGCTGCGTGCGGAGCTCCGAAAGCCAGGGCAGCGCACAACCCCTTTAATGTTATGTGTCATACCAGGGGGTCTGAATACTTGTTTTACATATTCATTTTTAATTCTCACATTTACATTATGGGTTATTGAGCGCAGAATGTGTTTGTTTGTTTATTTATTTATTTTTTTTTCCTTTTTAGTGCAAGGCTGCAACATAAAATTTGAAAGGGTCTTAAATCTTTCCGAAAGCAATATTCACATTGTAAGAATTGTCTTCCAATCGCTCCTGGCTCACTGCTACTGTTCAGCCCTGTCTCTCTTTAGATGTGTTAATACAAGTCTGCATTGGCTTTCACATAAATGGTATAGCCTTGTTAATAAAGCTGCAATAATGGGTGTTAAGTTCTCAGGCTTGGAGAGACTTCATGGTTGACTAGCTTTGACCTGTGTTGAAATTTTACACCTGCAGAAACTTAAATATAACTGGTAATTGAATATTCAGCCACATATAAAGCACCAAAAGACTTTTTCAGCTTACGTTTTTTTGGAAAGTAGCCTTGAAATGCATGTCAGTTGATACTTTACATGCAAACTGGGTGCACAAAGACTTAAACCTTTGAATGGTCTGTAATAAATTGAACATACCGTAAGTAACAAATTGTGTAATAATAAAATGCAGATTTGTATTGTGCAGCTCATCGCTTTCCTGTCTTTTTACCATTAAAAAGTAACCAGTCATCTTTTGTCTGTAAGAACATTGCAGAACATGTACTGAAACTGGCGTACCGTAAGAGAAAGATGCCATTCTTTCCCTGTGCATTGTGGGCCAGATTAATTAATCAGGGACTTGTAGTCTTAAAGCAAAGTAAATAAAGTAAAACAGATCAACTCACCAACCACTACAGTATTCAGATAGCATCAGCACAACCTCTCGTGGAAGCTTGGGACAGGACGCTGGGGCTGAGTCCCCAGGTGAGGAAATCGGCAGGAGAAGTGAAAGACTTCTGGCTCCCAACAACAGGTAAAATCCAAAGCTTTATTCGTAAACTGAATTAAAATCCAAGTGTAACATCGTGAGGATAACAACATACAAACTAAACGTACCAACGCGTTTCGACTTAACAAGTCTTAGTCATGGCCTAAGGCCATGACTAAGACTTATTAACAAGTCGAAACACGTTGGTGCTTTTTGTTTGTATGTTTTTATCCTCATGATGTTACACTTGGATTTTAATGAAGTTTACGAGTAAAGCTTTGGAATTTACCCGTTGTTGGGAGCCAAAAGTCTTTCACTTCTCCTGCTGACTTGTAGTCTTAAAGCTAGATCAGGAGCAGAGAAGTGTTGGGGACACGTTGGGAAATTAAAGATAACAGAGCTAATTTCTTACAAAAACAGCACCACGGCTATCCGCAGATAATGTGTGGTATTGCAACTTTGTTCCTATCACTTCAATGAAACTGAGTTGCAAAAGCACCCCAAACCTGCAGACAAATGTGGTTTAGCTTTTTGAAGAAATCCGATTTAATTTTTCTAATGCTTGATAACCCCCTTAATGGTGTGTTCACATGTACAGTATCCTGAGCAGGATTTTCTGCTGAAGATTTCAGTGTAAACTAAATGACTGTGCACAGCTTTGTTGCAGTTACAAATCCTGCGCATCAAATCTGCGCAGGATACTGTTCATGTGAACATACCATAAAGGGGTACTGCAGCCAGAATTAACTTATCCCCTCTCCACAGCATAGAGGATAAGTAGCTGATTGCGGGGGGACAGACTGCTGGGGCCACCCCGCGATCTCCTGAACGGGACACCATCCCGCTCAGTCAAGAGCGTGTGTTGTCTACCTCTAGATGGCATGCGCTCCATTTATTTTAATCAGTGGATAGGGGATAAGCAAATTCTGGCTGCAGTACCCCTTTAAGCTTATATACACGCACTCCATCATATGCAGACTCTTAACAAATGTGGAAATGGGACCTAACCTAAACCTAAATTTCAATAACCATATTGCATTGTGAGCAATATGAAATCACTTTCATAGTAAGGAGGAAACCAAATCATTGATTATTTTCTGCCTCACAGTAGTCCTTATGAAAAGGACATTTACAGGAAGGCATCTGCCATAGATGAAGCAGTAGGTATTGAAATTATTTCTCAGTCCTCCAGGCCTATTTGGTTTGACTAAGGCTATATTCACACGGCAGAGTTTCCGCACATCCGCACCAATTTCGCGTCCACATTAATTTGGGTGGTTTCTGGCTTGTGCGGCTTTTGTGCGGATTTCATGCAGAAATTCTGAAGTGTGAATGAGAGTGCAGAATCCTGTTGAAGTCTATTGTGAATGTGGAATTCCATATTTGGAAATACTTCCGTATGAATATAGCCTTACACTTGTATAGAGAGATCTATGGTAACAGCATAATATCATGGATTTCTAAACCAAAATAAACTTGAAATATCCTTTTTAAAGATGGCTTATTTTTAAAGGGTACTTCCAACAATAACTGACTATAACATTTCAGAATTTATTGGTGGGAGTCCATATGCCACTGGAGGGGGGAATGTTATCATTGCTGTACAATTTTTGTACACATTAATTTTGTGTGGTGCTAATGTGTACATGTGGTGCGGTATTTGGTAAATTTTGCACTGGTACACATTGCCTGAATTTTTACTTAAGTACACCATTTTCTATGGTTTATTCTGCAAAAAATATTTAGACTTTTTATAATGTTGCCGTAATTTTGTACATTTTTTACACACCGAAAAACTAAGTCAGTCTAGGCTGGTGTACATTTTAACTCTTTAGAGGTGTGTGTGTGTAAAAACTAGTTCTAAAAAACTATTTTTTTTTTTAAAAGTCGCAGTTGATAAATTTCTGACTACTGCAAAAAGCTAACCATGCCATAATACATTCAAATTGTGTTCTCGAATGAGTCCAAATGCCTTAATGGAGATCTGCAGTGTTAGACACTTATCCCCTATCCACATGGGGCTGTGGCTCTCCTGTGAAGGAGGCGTGTCGGCCACAGCATGACGCCGTGACCGTCACACCCCCACCATGTATCACTGTGGGAGAGGCGGAGATGCAGCGTTCATGCACCCCAATCTCGCCAATAGAGCTGTAATGGGGGGGGGGGGGGGCTAGAGCTAACCCCCATTTATTATCCTACAACCCAATGCCACAAGGGGTACTGGGAAGAGCCGATACCAACAGGCCTGGAGCGTCAAAAATGGCACTCCTGGGCCTAGGCGGTAACAGGCTGGCGTTATTTAGGCTGGGAAAGGCCAGTAAGAAAAAGTGTGTCGTTCCCTCTGTTTTTATTCTCAGCCAGATGCCAACAAGCAGTAGCAGCCTGACATTACCAAGGTGGGCAAGGACCATTGTTACTGGCCCTCCCCAGCCTAAATAACGTCGGCCCAGAAGTGCCATTTTTGATGCTCCGGGCCTGTTGGTACCAACTCTTCATGGCACCCCTGTGGCGGTGGGTACTGGGGTAATAATTGGGGGTTAGCACTAGCGGTTTTTGGTGCTAACGTTAAGCCCTTGCTTCCTCTACTAAACCTGTAAAGTAAATAAAAATAAAAAAAAAACACATGTTTAAAAAACCTTTAATCCAAAAAACACTCCCCCCACAAGCCCTTAAGGGGCGGGTGACAAGCAAGCCAGGGAATCGGGAGGCATTGTGCTCCCCTCCCTTGCTTCCCAGTGGGCAAAATTAGGTTACGACACTGTAACTTCATATTTGAACTGTTCACTGATCATATTTTTTTGGGAAGTGCGGCTCTGCTCAGCTCTTGCTCCCTGCCTGTCAATCATGCAGGCGGTAGCGAGCGATATGCGTTGCGCGCACAGGGCTCTGAACAGGGACATAACCACATCCCCCTGCCTTGTGTTTCCCCACCCCTAACATATAATTTCTCATTTTCAAAAGCACTCCCACTGCCCCAACTGCCTTGTGTCCCCTCACATTAGCTCTGTCTGGCCATCAGCACTGACTACAGCTCAGTGCAGTGCTGATGGTCTGAGGAGAGAGAGTGTGGCACTACCTCAACTACTGATTACTCGCTCTGATCAAGGTCTTACAGCTTTCCTTCATTCATCTTATACTTTAGCTAGTGCTTTTTTTAGTATTTGTAAACCCACCATTTAGAAAAATTACTCTTGCAGGGCACGGCAGCTCTGTCCTCTGATCTTCTCCTCTCTGTATTGCATGCACATGCAATGCAAAACAGAGAGGAGGAGACTCAGGAGCTGCCATCCCTGCCATTGGCTGCGACTAGATGCGCGCTGAATATAGGAAGAAGGGCGGAAGCTAGCCCTGGCAGGCCTCATATGATGTTGCGCCTGCCAGGCCACACTAGCACATGACAGGAGCCTGAGCAGAACTTGAGAAAAGCAAAAAATTTATTTATATTGAGTTAAAAAAAAATAAAAAATACAGGGAATGACTCAGTGAGGGTCAGGGAGAGATGATGGGGGGGGGGGGGGGGGGGTTGGGGGAGAATTAGGGACAGTTTTTAGTTGGTGGCAGGTACTCTTTAATAAATCTCCGTCATAGTAATTATGCATTACGGGGTGCTCAATCTCAATAAAAAGTACAGTAATACAGTCTTATAATTCAAAAACGTAAGAAAGGGAGAGGCAATCACCAATCTTAGTGGAGAAAAATACTTTTTCAGCATGCAGGTGTAAAAATTGCTAACCGTGAATGGGTTCAGACGCTACTCCCATAAGCGTGGTAGTATGAATTTTAGTAGCTGATAACAAGTAGTGTTTGCTAATATAAATGCAGTAGAAATTTCCAAGAGTTGATCTGGATTAGTATAGGTGTTCTTCACTTGCCACTCTTTTGTGCAGTCTGTGAGCAGGCTATATCCCTAGTTCTCTATGGGATGTCTCCTACATGTACTTTCAGTAGAGACTGCATATTAACCATTAGAGTCCTTTGGCTTTGTGAAGAATAAGGTCAGCTTCGTGACAGATTTTTGGTAGCGTTTGTTATTAGCAGATGTGAGCATTAAACATAGTCACGCATTATTTGGTATTTTCTTTTCTAAAATAACATTTTCAAACATTTTCCAAAGAAAAGATTGAAAATCTTTGCAACTCGCCCACTATGTCCTAAATTGTTCTTTATATTGTAGATTTTTAGGTACCTTATTTTCTTAGATTTTTTTTTTAAACATGTATACATGATTTTTTTTAACGTGGATACATACTACAGGTACTACTACAATCCCAAAGATTTCTGAAAGGTCAAATTATAGCAGGAAAGCTTAGTTTGTCAAGGAAACTCTTAAGAAACAACATTTGTTTGTCACACAGCAAGTCCAGTAGAAGACCATTCAAAATAATGACAGGCTTCTTCACCACCACCAATGTAAAAATACAATTGGGGAGATTTATCAAAACCTGTGCAGAGGAAAAGTTGACCAGTTGCCCATAGCAACCAATCAGCTCACTTCATTTTTAACAAGGCCCCTGCAAAATGAAAGAAGCGATGGACAACTGGTCAACTTTTCCTTTGACAGGTTTTGCGCGGTAGAGATTTAGCGCAAAGAACCAGGAAGGACTGAGAGCAAGAAGATGGTATTTTTTTGCCTAGAAAAATACTGAATTATATATAATTGTATATGGCTGTGCGCCTGCTAGGATAATACAGATACAATTTTGTGTTTATGGTACTGCTGCTAGTCCCAGCCTGACTGAGGGTCTGAAGGTCAAAATGCAACACAGAGGGATCATGCCCTGGATATTTTAGGACCCTAGCAACTCTCCTGCTCTCTACTGACACCTCTGTTTGTATCAGGGACTGTCCAGAGTAGGAGAGGTTTGCTATGGGGATTTGCTTATACTCTGGACAGTTCCTGACATGGACAGAGGTGTCAGCAGAGAGCATTGTGGTCAGACTGAAAATAATTCCAGAAATAAGTTTACAGCAGCTGATAAGTACTGGAAAGATTAAGATTTTTAAATAGAATTTACATGATTTACAAATCCGTTTAGCTTTCTGGCACCAGTTGATTTTAAAAGCATATTTTTCGACCGGAGTACCATTTTAATTTTTCTCCCTGCACTGTGAATGTTTACGGAGTGTGCTCAATAAAAGACAATAATGGTGGAAATATTTGCATTTAATTAGTTTAGTTTAATGGTATTTGTCTACTAATGAAATGTAGTCTGACTGTTTCTAATTCACCATAATAATCAATGCAGATATCCAGGTTATTCCAAAAGGTTCACTTACTATTTCTTGCAGCTTTATTGTGCTATAAGAAACCTCCTTGAACACTCATAAGCTCTAAATTGTATTCTATGTGAGTAGTGCTGTTGTCATATGATGTAGAATTTATAAAAAAAAAAAAATATATATATATATATCTATATCTATGCTGCAGGAAAAACAAGCAGAGTGGTTCTATTCTTAGAAACATGCACTGTATTATGAGAGACAATAATTGCTTATGTTGTGTTTTGCTTGCACAATGGGGGTTACCATATGTTCTACTGTCATAACTTCATTGACCTTGTAATTGCTTCTAATGTGATTGTACGTACAGTATTTTACAGTAAATCTTAAATGGCTGCAGTATATACTTTAACTGCTGTCTGCACTGTTCACAGGGCTTGTACTTCTGTTTCTTAAATGTTTGTACTGTTACATTTGTTTTTGTATGCATTTAGAAGAAAATTAGAATTGATTATTGCTTTTCTTGGCAGCTTGTACAAAAATCTAACATTTTAATTGTATTATGCGTCTTTTTCTCCCCTGCTAGCTTGAACACTCCACCTGGCACAAAAATGAAGCTATTAGGAACTGTTGAAGTGAAAAATGGATGCTTGCTTTTGGATGACACCAACACTGTCATGCTTGGAGGTGAAGTGGAGCCGCTCATAGAGAAATGGGAGCTGCAGAGGGTGAGGCTAACACAAATCACTTTAAGTTCTTGTTGCTGGATGTATTATTAAATTGACTTTTCCAAGCAGAGAATGAGTATCCTTTTGGAAGCATGCATCCATTATTGCCCTTTATACCAGTGTTTGCCTATTTATTCCTAGCAAGCACTTGCAAACAATGCTAGCAGAAGACCTATACTACAAGCATTGTGGTGATTCAGTCTTGTAACCCATTTTATTAAAACATTACAATGCATTCTGCCGTGCGGTAATAACTCAATTATGAATTATAAATTTTGGTCATAAAAAAATATTAATTATGAAAAATTAACAATTATGTAAATTATCAAAATTATGACCTGGTGAATTGTACAGGGTGGGCCATTTATATGGATACACCTTAATAAAATGGGAATGGTTGGTGATATTAACGTCCTGTTTGTGGCACATTAGTATATGTGAGGGGGGAAACTTTTCGAGATGGGTAGTGACCATGGCGGCCATTGTGAAGTTGGCCATTTTGAATCCAACTTTTGTTTTTTCAATAGGAAGAGGGTCATGTGACACATTAAACTTATTGGGAATTTCACAAGAAAAACAATAATGTGCTTGGTTTTAACATAACTTTATTCTTTCAAGTAACTTTATTGGGTGAATTGTAGTAGTGTCATCTAGAGTTTGTAACTAACTAGCCCCTTCATCTGTCTTATCTAAACAGCCATAAATATCTAAGGAGACAAGAAATATTCTTCTCCCAGACTGGCACTTGTAGAGAAGATTTTAGAATACACTGTGGTCTATATAGAACATACAACATGGCGGACACATCATGCTATTATTCCATTAAACATAGTGATTCATTTTTAGGGGCCTACAATAAGTATCATAATTTGAAAAGCTATAACACCCTTTTACTTTTTTTTTCACATTTTTGTTATGTTACAGTTCTCAATATTCCATAGTGAGAATATGAAGGAAATATTTTTTTCATTTTTACAAATTTAAAAAGAAAAACTTAAAATTTCTCTTGACAATGCATATTCGGACCTTTTGCTGTTGCACTTGAAATTTAGCTCCAAGTGCCTCCAATTTCTCTTGATTATCTTTCTACACCTTGATTGGAGTCACCTGAGGACAATTCAGTTGATTGGGCATTTTGGAAAAAACACAACCCTGTCAATAAAAGGTATCATAATTGACAATGCATATCTGAACAAAAACCAAGCCATGAGGATGAAATAGCTGCCAGTAGAGGTGAAGAAGGATTGTGTTCACAAGAGCACAGTGGCCGCATAATACTTAAATGGAAGAACCAGAACTACTATTAGAAATGTCGGCTCCAACAAACCAGGTAATCGAGAAAGAAGAGCGTCAGTAAGAGAGGAACTGCCTGTGCTCCATGCACTATTTCTCCCGTTACTATCTTCCATCACAAAATAACGGTCGTTATTAATAATGGGCTATGACGGGTTAAAACGGCTATTAGAAAAATCCCATAGACTATAATGGGTTTTTGTAACGGCCGTATATGATTTTGTAACAGCCGTTTTAGCTGATTTTCAGACGGAACTTCATACGGATCTTTAAAACGGAGTAATTTTGTAGTGTGAAACAAGCCTAAGCAAAAATAAACCTATGTGGTATTGCCCCGTATGTAAATGTCTGAACTATAAAAAAAATAACGTTAATTAAACTGCACAGTAAATGGCATATACAGAAAAAATATATATCAAAGTTGCGTATTTTTGGCCACTTCAAAACAAAAACTAGAGATCACGGTGCAAAAAAAACCTCACACATCCCGTATACAAAAAAAATAAAAAAGTTATAGAGAACAAGAGAGCATTTTTAAACGTACTCATTTTGACTTAAAAAGTTGTAATTTTTTTTAACATAAGTAAAACAAAATATATAAGTTGGATATCATTTTAATCATATGGACCTACAGATTGAAGATAGGGTGTCAATTTTACTTAAAAATGCTTTGCGTAGAGTCAAAAGCCCCCAAAAGTTACAAAATGGCATTCTGTAGGTGGCAATTGAAAGTGTTATGATTTTTAGAAGGTAAGGAGGAAAAAATTTAAAAACCCTTGGTCATTCAAAAAAATTTATTCTAACAGATCACTTCAGTGCTGACATATGATGAATGTCTGTAATACTATCAGAACCTTAAATCAAGCACAAGATGCGTGATTTTTCTTAAATATACTTGGCTTTTTTTTTTAAGAAGACATTCTAGGGGATAGAACATGTGTGAGTGTTTGGGTGGGGTTAAATTCTGTATAAAGACTGGATTTTCAGGGTAGATGCCACTCCTTTCATGAAATGCTGTCAAGGCCACTGAGGAATTCTAGGTAGTAACTAGCATTAAAGGGGTACACCTGTGGAAAACTTTTTTTTTAAATCAACTGGTGCCAGAAAGTTAAAAAGATTTGTAAATTACTTGTATTAAAAAATCTTAATCCTTCCATTCCTTTTTGGGGGCTATATACTACAAAGGTAATGCTTATCTTTTTAGATTTATTTGATGTCATGACCACAGTGCTCTCTGCTGACCTCTGCTGTCCATTTTAGGAACTGTCGAGAGAAGCATATGTTTGCTATGGTGATTTTCTCCTGCTCATGACAGTTCCTAAAATGGACAGCAGAGGTCAGCAGAGAGCACTGTGGTCATGACATCAGAGAAATCTAAAAAGATAAGCATTTGCTCTGTAGTATATAGCCCCTAAAAAGTACTGGAAGGATTAAGATTTTTTTAATAGAAGTAATTTACAAATATGTTTAACTTTCTGGCACCAGTTGATTTAAAAAAAAAAGTTTTCCATGGGAGTACCCCTTTAATAACCTGCACTGTACACAGAAAATTGGTATATATCAGTTGATTAATGAATGTACATGGACAGGTATCTGTGACTCATTGTAAATATGGTAGTATAATCTCCATTCTCTTAAAATTGGTTAGGTTTTCTTTTATAATCTGATTGCTGCCATTTGATTACATGCATCTGGTGTATGTGTTACAGATAGCCTGTGAAATTCTATAAATATGAAGCAATTTGGACACTTTTACTTAAATGGGTACTCCACCCCTAGACATCTTATCCCCTATACAGAGGATAGAGGATAATATGTCTGATCACGGGGGTCCTACCACTGGGAACCCCTACAATTTCTCCTGCAGCACCCCTGTCTTCTGGTTCACGGAGTGAGATTCGCTCCGTGCCTGGTTACTGGCCATGCAGAGATCGGAGGATTGAGACATCACGGCCCCGCCGTCTTGGGATGTCTCGTCCTACCCCCCTCAGTGCAAGTGTATGGGAGGGGGCATTGCCAGTCATAAGGCACAGAGCGAAGCTCGCTCCGTGCACCAGATGACAAGGGTGCTGCAGGAGAGATTGCGGGGGTTTCCCAGCTGTGGGACCCCACAATCAGACATCTTACCCCCTATACTTTGGATAGGGGATTTTGATGTCTAGGGTCGGAGTACCCCTTTAACCCCGCACTGCGAGTCTATGTGCATACCCAGTGGGGTATTTTACTAAAACTGTCTAATTCTAAGACCACTTAGATGACCAAACATCAAATGCTCCAAATTGATGCCAGTGGTGTTTAGACTGATAAATCTGACATATCTCTAGACTGTACAATCTAAATTTGTACTATTTAGTTTTAGTTGACTATTTGTTGGTTTACCTCAGCAAAAAGCACTATAATGGCTCATGTGAACCCAAAATTCTGGTGCATCTGTAATGTGGGAAATATTTTACTCATGCTACTCAGTATTTTTACCAAAACCTGAAGTGACATAGAGAAAAACTGTAATGGAAAATGATAGGCTGCATTGACATCCAGTTTAGTGGCTAAGGCACGCATATGTTTGCAGAAGCTCAAAATTGTCTGCCCACATATCTGATCAGATCAGCACAAACCCCATTCAATCCAAAAAATTCCTTGAAAGCCCAATTTCAGATTTTGAACTTAGAATATGAAATGAATAACTCAACAAAAAGCAGGTAAACTACTTTTTTACGGCAGAGTCTCTATATTTACTGTAAGGCTGCAGGGATATTTCATAGAATATAATACACAGCACTCCAAATGAAGTGATGTTTACTATCTTCTTTAATTTGTGGATTGAGGAATCCTCCCCTTCGAACACCCCATAAAATAATGACCATTAATATCAACCTATGGCCATAACCCCTTAACGACCACAGGCGTATATTCACACCCGTGATCGGCTCCCGATCTGTGAGGCGCACTCAGATGCTGCCGATTAGCCCAGCAAAGCTGTTCGGGACTGCTGCGGCATTCCGAACAGCTGAGAGGATAGCGGGAAGGGTCTTACCTTCTTCCCGACTGTCCTATCGGCGTTTGATTGCTCCAAGCCTGAAATTCAGGCTTGAGCAATCAAGCGCAGAAAACACTGATCAATGCATTCCTATGGCAATACATCGAACAGTGTTGCAGCCCCAAGAGGGTTTTAACCCCTTGATTTAACCCCTTCCCTAATAAAAATCAGAATCACCACCCCTTTTCCCATAAAAAAAAGTGTGTAAATAAAAGTAAAAAAAAAACATATGTGGTTTCTCCACGTGCGTAAATGTCCGAACCATAAAAATATATCTTTAATTAAACCACACGGTCAATTGTGTACGCGGAAAAAAATTCCAAAGTCCAAAATAACGTATTTTTGGTCACTTTTTATAACATAAAAAAATTTATAAAAAACGATCAAAAAGTCTGATCAAAACAAAAATGGTACCGATAAAAACTTCAGATCACGGCGCAAAAAATGAGTTCTCATACCACCCTGTACGTGGAAAAATTTATAAAAAAAAGTTATAGGGGTCAGAAAATGACAATTTTAAACGTATACATTTTCCTGCACGTAGTTATGATTTTTTCCAGAAGTACAACAAACTCAAACCTATATAAGTAGGGTATCATTTTAATCGTATGGACCTACAGAATAAAGATAAGATGTAATTTTTACTGAAAAATGTACTAAGTAGAAACAGAAGCCCCAAAAGTTACAAAATGTAATTTGTTCTTGTTTTTTCAATTTTGTCGCACAATGATTTTTATTTCCGTTTCGTCGTAGATTTTTGGGTAAAATTACATGTCATTACAAAGTATAATTGGTGGTGCAAAAAAAAAAATACATCATATGGATTTTTAGGTGCAAAATTGAAAGGGTTATGATTTTGATTATGTAAGGGGGAAAAACAAAAGTGCAAAAACTGAAAAACACTTGGTCCTTAAGGGGTTAAAATGGGAAAAAAAATGTTTTTAAGATGGTATGAATAGGAACCTACGGCATATTCTAAAAAGGTTTGTTGGTATCCTTAGTGGAAATATTCAATTGGGATTGGAATTTCTATTTGAACTATAGATGGATATTGTTTGTATATAAAATCTTTTTTTATGAAAACAAATATTTGTTTATGGCAAAAAAAAAATAAAAAAAAAATTGTGCATTCTTGGATTTGTCATTCTTCATTCGTACCATTTATTACTATTTTTATTTCCCTGATCAAAACCATTTCTTTTCCAGGGAGTAATTTAATTTCTTACAGATTACACTTATTTTCTTTTTTGTTTGGTACTTTTCTTTAGTGTTTCTTATTATGTGTTTTGTGCAGTGATTATGGCGTGTGCAGTGATTGCAGTCCTGGCCATTCAGTTTTACCTCCCTTCTTTTCAACAATAAAAAAAATCATTTCACAGCTGTACACAGATTTGTAGCTGTATTTTTTTCTTTGAGTCATGTACAACTGCATAATTATCATGTAGTGGGTCCAGAATATAGCTTTGTGGACCCAGCATACATCATACAACTTTTTCTTTCTATTAATTGGGGGAAACATGTTAACACTTGTTTACTTTCTTTCTAATAGGCTTGTTTTTTTTGTTTAGTTTTTTGCTGGATTAATTCCCCCTTTTTTTTATTTAAACTCATTTTATTGACACTGAAATGCATAGATCAATTACATTACATCAGTAGAATTAGAAAGGTACAATCCTAAAAAAACAAAACATCCTTTTCACTCCAGACAGGCACAAATTGGAAAATCTGAGCATTAGCAAAAGGTACATGTACAAAATATTTGTTGTAAGACAGTGCAGTGTCAATAGAAACAACAAATTTAACTGTTCAAGCTATAGAAATAAAACAAAAAACCCTGTTAGACAAGTACCTTATCATATGGTATGACCAAAGTAACAAGCCATTGCCACATAGCTTGTGAGGGGAGTTGATCTGTCATCCATCTCAATACGATGGATTTTTGTGCAAAAAAAGAGGGTTTCCTGCAGGAAAATGCGTGTATGATCCTGTCAGAGCTCCTCATCCAAAAAAACTAAGATACAGACCTCCATAGCCAGCAATGTGCTGACAAATACTGCCCAATGCATGGCCGGTATTTGTCCAGCGCATTGCAGACCTCTGCACAACCAGTGGCGTACCCCTAGGGGTATGCGTACCACCGGTTGAGAACTCCTGTTCTGAACCCTCTAACTTTTAATTTTTCTGTGTACTGGCCAGTATGAAGGCTCATTTTAGTGGTACCATTTTTGTATTGATCAGACTTTTTGATCTTTTTTGTATTCATTTTTTTCATGATATAAAAAGTGACCACAAATACGCTATTTTGTACTTTGGAATTTTTTGCGTGTACACCATTAACCGTGCAGTTTAATTAATTTTATAATTCGGACATTTCCACACACAGCGATACCACATATTGTTTTTTAAATGGGAAAAGGGGGGTAGTTCAAACTTTTATTAGGGGAGCGGTTAACTCCTTCAGGCCGAAGGGCGAACCTGTACGCCCCTCGCCTGGTCCCTGTGTTTAAAACGGGGTCACGCCGTGTCCCCGCATCACACCGGGTCGGTCCCAGCTGCTAATAGCCGGGACCCTGGGCTAATAGTGTGCGGCACCGATCGTTGTGCCGCACGCTATTAACCCTTCAGACGCGGCGATCAAAGTTGACTACCGCATCTGAAAGTGAAAGTAAACGCTTCCCGGCAGCTCAGTCGGGTTGATTGGGACATCGCGATAAAAACGCGAGCGGAGGCCCCCCATACCTTGCTCCGTCGCTTCCGATCGGCGTTTGATTGCTCCAAGCCTGAGCTACAGGCTTGAGCAATCGAGCCCCTTTCTCGCTGATCCATGCAAAGCTATGGCTTTGTAGGGATCAGCATAGGAGATCAATGTGTGCAGTGTTATAGCCTGCTATGGGAGCTATAACACTGCAAAAAAAAAAGTGAAAAAAAAAGTTAACAAAGGTCATTTAACCCCTTCCTTAATAAAAGTTTGAATCATCCCACTTTTCCCATAAAAAAAGTGTCCATGAAAATAAACATATATGTGCGTGCGTAAATGTCCGAACTATAAAAATATATCGTTAATTAAACCGCACGGTCAATGGCGTACGCACAAAAAAATTCCAAAGACCATTTTTGGTCAATTTTTATATCATGAAAAAATGAATAAAAAAATAATTTAAAAAAGTCTGATCAATACAAAAATGGTACCGATAAAAACTTCATAACACGGCGCAAACAATTAGTCCACATACCGGCCCGTACTCGGAAAAATAAAAAAGTTACAGAATAAAGATAAGGTGTTATTTTTACCGAAAAAATGCACTGCGTAGAAACGGAAGCCCCCAAAAGTTACAAAATGAAAATTTTTCTTCAATTTTGTCACAATAAATTTTTTTTTCCGTTTCGCCGTGGATTTTTGGTTAAAATGACTAAAGTCACTGCAAAATAGAATTGGTGGCGCAAAAAATAAGCCATCATATGGAATTTTATGTGCAAAATTGAAAGCGTTATGATTTTTAGAAGGTGATGAGGAAAAAATGAAAACCTAAAATTAAAACATTTAACCTTAAGGGTTTTTTTTTTTTCACTTTTCTTTTTTGCAATGTTATAGCTCCCATAGGGGGCTTTAACACTGCGCACACTGATCTTTTAAATTGATGATTATTATCCCATAGGATAACATTGATCAATGATTATGCCGCTTGAATACTCATGCCTGGATCTCAGGCACTGAGTAGTCATTCGGCAATCGAACACACAGGAGGAAGGTAGGGACCCTCCCTGTGTCCTCCAGCATGTTTGCGATGCCGCAATTTAGCCACGGCGGTTCCAAACAGCCCACTAAGCTAGCCGGGAGTAGTTTACGTACACTTTAGACGTGGCGATCAACTTTGAACGCCACGTCTAAAGTGTTAATAGCGGTGGGCCCCCCACGATTAGACATCTTATCCCCTATCCTTTGGATAGGGGATAAAATGTTTTTGCCCGGAATAACCCTTTAATAAAATGTTATATTCATACGTAAGAGCACAACTTAAATCCACTAGACATCTTGTACCCAATTTAAAAATCCAACAGACTTCTCTGGCAAGCATAGGACCTCTCCTTTCACTGCACCTTCTTGGTGAAAAACATGTGTTTTATCTCCATACACACCAGAACAATCACCCTGATGACAGGTAGAAATATGTTTTGACACTACAGATACATTTAAAGGGGAACTCTGGTGGAAACAAGTGTAAAACAAATGTTTTCAAATCAATTGGTGCCAGAAAGTTAAACAGATTTGTAAATGACTTCCATTTAAAAATCTTAATGCTTCCAGTACTTATCAGCTGCTGTATACTTCAGAAAAAAATGTGTAGTTCTTTTCAGTCTGACCACAGTGCTCTCTGCTGACACCTCTGTCTGTGTCAGGAACTGTCCAGATTAGAAGCAAATCCCCATAGAAAATCTCTCCTGCTCTGGACAGTTCCTGACATGGACAGAGGTGTCAGCAGAGAGCAATGTGGTCAGACTGGAAAGAACTTCACAAATTTCTCTGTAGTTTATTAGTAGTATACAACAGCTGATAAGTACTGGAAGGGTTAAGATTTTTAAATGGAATCAAATTACAAATCTGTTTAACTTTCTGGCACCATTTGATTTGAAAACATATTTTTTCCCACCGGAGTTCCCCTTTAAGTCATTAGGATTGGTGCTATAGACCTGGATCAGACTGGAACTTGCGGCCATAATACAAATGCAAAAATATGCATCCATAATATGCCTGTTTGGAACAAGAAGTCCTCCTTCATACAGACTTTTTTTTATGCATTAGGGAAAACTACATCCACCCTGGGCCACAAACCATATATACCAAAATACTCACGTATTCTGGTCTCCCTTGGGACTTACAGACCACATTTCTGTAGTATTTCTTCAGTATATATTTGGAGTTTGTGAGGAATCTGATCTATATCATGTTCTTAATTTTCATCATCAGAACAGCTTGCTATTATTTTAATACACTTTTGCTTTTCGCAGTCATTTACTAGCAGTAATCTGAGTCCCGTTCCACCAGACAAGCTGATTTGTTTGGCTGTAACGGTGGAGCTGTAAACATGTGTAGCTTAATACATTAGAGGTTTCTATTCATTATCATTTTGTTTGACTAATTGCTTTGCCAGGTCTGTATTTTCTCTGCCTATTTGCTATTATATGTTAAGTGTGTTTTTAATCCCTAAATAGTCTTTCTCATTAATTTACACAAGGGCAAATGATGAACATGGGTTTAGACAGAAAATTTAATTTGCTCTGAGAGGATGCTGAAACTGTGGCCAATTTTTATGAGCATGGAAAGTCATGGAAGGGAATTTTTTTTATCCCCACGTTCAGTAGAAATAAGAATTAAAAGGCTTGTAGCCGGATCTTATAATTAACGCTGGACAAAATAATTAATTTAAGAAAACACAAAACTTGTGTAGGATCAGTAAGAAAACTTTATCCCCCTCAGCCAAAGCTTTTTTAAGGAAGAACTAAGAATGTCTACTATAAAAGCTATGTGTATGTTTATTTCCTCTCCAGTAAGATTCTTATATAAAATTTGCTAATATTATGTAATCATTGTAATGCCCTGTAAGTACTACAAACCCTGCCAAAAGATGAAAGGTCTTGACACTCTCTTTAAGCGGGAATAATCGTCCTTAGCATACGATTTTGAAGATCAGCTCTATTAAAATATTTTGTTGCACGTACATAAGGATATTAAAGGGTAACTCTCATTAAAATGTTTGCTCTTGCACTCCTTATGGTAAATAAAATATATTTCTAATATACTTTGTCAAAAAAAATAAAAAATGAAGTTTTCTATGTTTTATTTGTGCTTAAAAAAGCTCAAGAGCACATTTTCCCCATCTCATAAACAGACTTTGGACCGAAGCCCAAACACAGAAAGTGCAGCCTAGAGTGCTGAGGGGGGTGTGTCCAGCCTCATCCAATCATAGCTCCTCTCACACTTAACTGCCATATGTTGTTGCTTGGACACACAGCCCTCAGCACTTCAGCCTGTACTTCCTGCGTTTGGGCTTCGGTCCAGAGTCTTTGTATGAGTTGGGGGAAAATGTGCTCTTGAGCTTTTTTAAGCACAAATAAAACATAGAAAACTTCATTTTAGAAGTGAATATTATTTTTATTTACCATAAAAAGTGCAATAGCATAAATTTGTTTTAATGAGTGACCATATAAGTGCTGTTTTCTTTTTTTTTTTTTTACATTCAAAAAAGGATTTTATTGAAAACAACAGAGAAAACAATACACAAATAAGGTGTGCAGGAAAAAAATCAAACAGATAAAGGTCCAGGAGCCTTGGGAGGCCATAATAGGACAAAAACATGAGCACCAAATCTGAACAACGGATAACACAACATATGGTACGGAAAATATGGTGAAGGCAATGAAAGCAGTAGGAAGAGCGACACAAACTGACCATAGGGATCATAAACAAGCCTATGATAGTAAGGAAGAGCCAACTATACAGTGCTGTTTTCTTTTAATGTCAGACCAGTCCTGATTCCTTCAAAGTGACCTGATCTATTTTTATTGCTAAATTTGAAATCATTACTTAAATTAGCGATAAAACACTGAGATGTTACATTCTGATGTCATGCTAAATAATGCCAAATAACAAACTGAGCACTACTGTATTTGTAAAGTTTCTGCTGCTCCTGTAGTTAACTTAAAGATGCTCTATCTGGGAGACAGATCTGTTTAAAGCATACCTGTCAAATCCCTTAAAAAACAACAATTAATATGTTACTCAGTACCTAATCCTGACCATGTTTATCTAAATTTTATGCCTCTGTCACCTTTATTTATTATAAAAAATACCTCTTTTCATAGCTCACAGTGTTAGAAATCCTCTCAGGGGAAGGGGGCGTGTCCATCCATTGTCGTGGTGGGAGGTGATTGGGGGGTCTGCTCATGCAGCCTTGTCCATGAGGCATCTCTTGTCCATGACTTATGGACAAACCTGATGCAGCTGCAGGCCTGCTTAGTGTCCCAGTAGGTATGGGGACCCCTAGTGGTAGGATTTTCAGGAGCCGTTTTCTTTATTAAATATTCAAAACAATTTTAAACAACCATATTACAAAGGGTCTTTTAATTTTCATCAGTAACAACTATTTAAAATTTGTGACAATTTATGAGCCGAGACTTTTCCCGAGACTACCGCGATCTAGAGAAATATTTGCTGGAAGTTTCCTAGATTTGCATGGGACTTTTATGACCATAAAATTACTTTTCTTGTGGAAAGGTGATAAATGTTTGAGAGTATCACTTTAGCCCCTTTCCAACCTTTGACATGCATGTCTAGCAAAATGTTAGACTGGGAGATTGGAGCAGACCAGGATAAAATAGAATTCCACTAACAGGTGAATAAACAGGCTTACAGTGGGGCAAAAAAAGTATTTAGCCAGCCACCAATTGTGCAAGTTCTCCCGCTTAAAAAGATGAGAGGCCTGTCATTTTTATCATAGGTATACCTTAACTATGAGAGACATAATGAGAAGAAAAAAAATCTATAAAATCACATTGTCTGATTTTTAAAGAATGTATTTTTTATTTATGGTGGAAAATAAGTATTTGATCAATAACAAAAGTTCATCTCCTTACCCTTTGTTGGCAATGACAGCGGTCAAACGTTTTCTGTAAGTCTTTACAATGTTTTCACACACTGTTGCTGGTATTGTAGTCCATTCCTCCATGCAGATCTCCTCTAGAGCAGTGATGTTTTGGGGCTGTCGCTGGGCAACACAGACTTTCAACACCCTCAGAAAGTTTTCTATGGGGATGAGATCTGGAGACTGGCTAGGCCACTCCAGGAAATTGAAATGCTTCTTATGAAGCCATTCCTTCGTTGCCCAGGCAGTGTGTTTGGGATCATTGTCATGCTGAAAGACCCAGCCACGTTTAATCATCAATGCCCTTGCTGATGGAAGGAGGTTTTCACTCAAAATCTCACGATACATGGCCCCATTCATTCTTTCCTTTACAGCCCCAAAGCATGATGTTTCCACCCCCCCATGCTGCACAGTAGGTATGGCGTTCTTTGGATGCAACTCAGCATTCTTTCTCCTCCAAACACGACAAGTTGAGTTTTTACCAAAAAGTTCTACTTTGGTTTCATCTGACCATATGACATTCTCCTAACACTCTTCTGGGTAATCCAAATGCTCTCTAGCAAACTTCAGACAGGCCCGGACATGTACTGGCTTAAGCAGGGGGACACATATGGCACTGCATGATTTGAGTCCCTGGCAGCGTAGTGTGTTACTAATGGTAGCCTTTGTTACTTTAGTCCCAGCTCTCTGCAGGTCATTCACTAGGTCCCCCATGTAGTTCTGGGATTTTTGCTCACTGTTCTTGTGATCATTTTGAGATTATGGGGTGATATCTTGTGTGGAGCACCAGATTGAAAGAGATTATCAGTGGTCTTGTATGTCTTTCATTTTCTAATACTTGCTCCCACAGTTGATTTCTTCAAACAAAGCTGCTTACCTATTGCAGATTCTGTCTTCCCAGCCTGGTGCAGGTCTACAATTTTGTTTCAGGTGTCCTTCGACAGCTCTTTGGTCTTGGCCATAGTGGAGTTTGGAGTGTGACTGTTTGAGGTTGTGGACAGGTGTCTTTTATACTGATAACAAGTTCAATCAGGTGCCATTAATACAGGTAACGAGTGGAGGGCAGAGGAGACTCTTAAAGAAAAAGTTGCAGGACTGTGAGAGCCAGAAATCTTGCTTGTTGTAGGTGCCCAAATACTTATTTTCCACCATAAATTGTAAATTCTTTAAAAATCACACACTGTGATTCTTATTAGGTATACCTCAACTATGAGAGACATATGATGAAAATTGCAGGCATCTCTCATCCTTTTAAGTGGGAGAACTTGCACAATTGGTGGCTGACTAAATACTTTTTGGCCCCACTGTATGTGGATAAGTGCAAGGTAATGCACATGAGGTATAAAAAAAACAGGTACAGAATAAATAATATTTGATACAGTCCTAACCTCAGTATCTGAGGAAAGGGATTTAGGGGCCATTTTTACGAAGACTTAAAGACTTTTTTTAAATTAACTGATGCCAGAAAGTTAAACAGATTTGTAAATTACTTCTATTAAAAATCTTAATCCTTTTAATACTTTTTAGCAGCTGTATGCTACAGAGAAAATTATTTACTTTTTAAATTTATTTTTTGTGTTGTCCACAGTGCTCAGTGTCAGGAACTGTCCAGAGCAGCATAGGTTTGCTATTGGGATTTTCTCCTGCTCTGGACAGTTCCTGATATGGGCATCAGGTGTCAGCAGATAGCACTGTGGACAACACAAAAAAGAAATTAAAAAAATGAAGGTTTTCCTCTGTAGCAAACAGCTGCTAAAAAGTACTGAAAGGATTAAGATGTTTCCCACCAGAGTACCACTTTAACCCCTTAAGGACCCTTGATGTACGCGTACGTCATGACACCCTGATACTTAAGGACCCATGACGTACGCGTACGTCATGGAGAATTCCAGCCCCCGGGGATGGGACCGGGATGGGGCGGGGGCGGGGATGGGACCGGGATGCCTGCTGAAATCATTCAGCAGGCATCCCGTGCAAACCCCCCCCCCCATGTCTGCGATTGCGGCAAATCGCAAGTGAATTCACACTTGAGATTTGCGCGATTACGGGTCTATAGTGACCCGGAATATAAGGGGGATCGCGGTTGTCTAAGACACCCACGATCCCCCTGAAGGCATAGGAGTGAGGTGGCAGGGGTGCCACCCCTCCTATCTCTGCTATTGGTGGTGTAGACACGACCACCAATAGCAGATCGGGGGGGGGTTAACCTTCGTTTTCCCCGTCCTGCCCACCCACAATAGGCGGGGCAGGACGGGGAAATGACGGGGACCGGCGCCGAAGATCCACTTACCGATCCGGGCGGGCGACGGAGATCGGCGGGCGGCGATGAAGTGCGGCTGGATCCGACGGAGTTGCCTAGCAACATCTGGAGGGTACAGTTTAAGACCATTATACAGTGGTCTCTAATTGTAGCCCTCCAGATGTTGCAAAACTACAACTCCCAGCTTGCCCAGACAGCTGTTTGGGCATGCTGGGAGTTGTAGTTTTGCAACAGCTGGAGGGCTACAGTTTGACGCCACTATAGTGGTCCCTAAACTGTAGCCCTCCAGATCTTGCAAAACTACAACTCCTAGCATGCCCAAACAACTGTTTGCTGTCAGGGCATGCTGGAATTTGTAGTTTTGCAGCTGGAGGACCACAGTTTGGAGATCACCTTGCAGTGTTCTCTAAAACTATAGCCCTCCAGATGTTGCAAAACTTCAAATCCCAGCATGTCCAAACAGCAATCAGCTGTCTCAGCATGCTGGGAGTTGTAGTTGCTTACCTCCAGCTATTGCATAACTACATCTCCCAGCATGCCCTTCGGCGATCAGTACATGCTGGGAGTTGTAGTTTTGCAACAGCTGGAGGCACACTGGTTGGAAAATACTGAGTTAGGTAACAGAACCTAATTGAAGGTTTTCCAACCAGTGTGTCTTCAGCTGTTGCAAAAGTACAACTCCTAGCATGCACGGTCTGTCAGTACATGCTGGGAGTTGTAGTTTTGAAACAGCTGGAGGTTTGCTCCCCCATGTGAACGTACAGGGTACATTCACACAGGCAGGTTTACAGTAAGTTTCCTGCTTCAAGTTTGGGCTGCAGCGCAAACTCCTAGCGGGAAACTCACCGTAACACGCCAGTGCGAATGTACCCTAAAAACACTACACTAACACATAATATAGGGTAAAACACAACAAATTCACCCCCTTACACTGCCCCCCCCCCAATAAAAATTTAAAACGTATTGTATGGCAGTGTTTCCAAAATGGAGCCTCCAGCTGTTGCAAAACAACTACTCCCAGCATTCCCGGACAGCCACTGACTGTCCAGGCATGCTGGGAATTTAGCAACAGCTGGATGCACCCTGTTTGGGAAACACTGGCATAGAATACCCCCTATGTCCACCCCTATGTCCACCCCTATGCAATCCCTAATTTAGTCCTCATATGCGCATGGAGCTCTCTCACTTCGGAGCCCTGTCGTATTTCAAGGAAACAGTTTAGGGCCACATATGGGGTATCTCCGTACTCGGGAGAAATTGTACTACAAATTTTGGGGGTCTTTTTCTCCTTTTACCCCTTATGAAAAAGAAAAGTTGGGGTCTACACCAGCTTGTTAGTGTAAAAAAATGTAAAAAATTTATACTAACATGCTGGTGTTGCCCCATACTTTTTATTTTCACAAGCGTTAAAAGGAAAAAAAGACCCCCAAAATTTGTGACGCAATTTCTCCTGAGTACAGAAATACCCCATATGTGGGCGTAAAATGCTCTGAGGGCACACGACAAGGTTCAGGAGTGAGAGCGCAGCATGTACATTTGAGGCCTAAATTGGTGATTTGCACAGGGGTGGCCGATTTTACAGCGGTTCTGACATAAACGCAAAAAAATAAATACGCACATGTGACCCCATTTTGTAAACTACACCCCTCACGTAATGTAATAAGGGGTACAGGGAGCATTTACGCCCCACAAGGGTCTGGCAGATTTTTGGAACAGTGGTCCGTGAAAATGAAAAATGTAAATTTTCATTTGCACAGCCCACTGTTCCAAAGATCTGTCAAATGCCAGTGGGGTGTAAATACTCACTGCACCCCTTATTAAATTCTGTGAGGGGTGTAGTTTCAAAAATAGGGTCACATGTGGGGGGGGTCCACTGTTCTGGCAACACGGGGGGCTTTGTAAACGCACATGGTCCCTGACTTCCATTCCAAACATTTTTTTCCCTCTAGCTCAATGGTGCTCCTTCTCTTCTGAGCATTGTAGTGCACCAGCAGAGCACTTGATGTCCACACATGGGGTATTTCCATACTCAGAAGAGATGGGGTTTCAAATTTTGGGGGGCATTTTGTCCTATTGCCCCTTGTAAAAATGTAAAATTTGAGGGAAAACTAGCATTTTAGTGAAAAAAAAAATAATAATCATTTTCACATCCAAATTTAACGAAAAGTCGTCAAACACCTGTGGGCTGTTAAGGCTCACTGGACCCCTTGCTACGTGCCTTGAGGGGTGTAGTTTCCAAAATAGTATGCCATGTGGTTTTTTCTTTGCTTCCGAAATGTGACGTGCCCCCCAAAAACCATTTCAGAAAAACTCACTCTCCAAAATCCCACTATAGCTCCTTCCCTTTTGAGCCCTCTACTGCGCCCGCCGAACACTTGACATACACATATGAGGTATTTTCTTACTCGCGAGAAATTGGGTTACACATTTTAGGAAGATTTCTCTCCTTTTACCCCTTGTAAAAATTCAATAACTGGGTCTACAAGAACATGCGAGTGTAAAAAAATAAGATTTTGAATTTTCTCCTTCAATTTGCTGCTATTCCTGTGAAACACCTAAAGGGTTAACAAACCTTTTGAATGTCATTTTGAATACTTTGAGGGGTGCCATTTTTATAATGGGGTAATTTATGGGGTATTTCTAATATGAAGGCCCTTCAAATCCACTTCAAACCTGAACTGGTCAATGAAAAATTCCAATTTTGAAAATTTGGTGAATAATTTTAAAATTGTTGCTGAACTTTGAAGCCCTCTGATGTCTTCCAAAAGTAAAAACATGTCAACTTTATGATGCAAACATAAAGTAGACATATTGTATATGTGAATCAAAATATTATTTATTCAGAATGTTTATTTTCCTTACAAGCAGAGAGCTTCAAAGTTAGAAAAATGCTAAATTTTCAATTTTTGTCATCAAATTTTGGAATTTCGACAAAATTTTACCAATAACATGAAGTAGAATATGTCATGAAAAAACAATCTCGGAATCAGAATGAAAAGTAAAAGCATTCCAGAGTTATTAATGCTTAAAGTGAAAGTGGTCAGATGTGCAAAAAAACTGACCTGGTCCTTAAGGGGTTAAAGGTAGGCAGACAATGTCATAGAGCAGCAGGAAATGCTAGCAGAATGCTTGTGTGTATAGGGAGAGGTATTAACAGTAGAAAGAGGGAAGTTCTCATGGATAGGGGATAATATGTCAGATCGCCGGGGTCCCGCTGCTGGGGAGCCCCGGGGATCGCTGCTGCAGCATCGCGCTCTCATTACTGCGCAGAGCGAGATCGCTCTGCACGTAATGACGGGCAATACATGGGCCAGAGCATCGTTATGTCACGGCTCCGCCCCTCGTGATGTCACGGCCCGCCCCCGTCAATACAAGTCTATGGGAAGGGGCGTGGCGGTCATCACGCCCCCTGCCATAGACTTGCATTAAGGGGACGGGCCGTGATGTCATGAGGGGAGGAGCCATGACGTCACACTGTATCGCCCGTCATTACGCACAGAGCAAACTCTCTCTGCGCAGTAACGATGGCGGGGTGCCGCAGCGGCGATCCCCGGGGTCCTAATCACATGACATGCAACCGTTTCATAAATTTGGCGCACATACACAAATTTCAGGTGTAGAAGAATCGTTCTCCTACACTACCCATGATAAAGTCCTTTCACCCCATATCTCGAAATATATATAGGATAGATTTAGCAAAATCGGTGTAGAGGAAAAGTGGTGCAGTTGCCCATAGCAACCAATCGGATTGATGTCAGATTGTGGCAACATATGCAAATTTTAGTATGTATGTAGATTCTGGCACAAGTAGAGCACACAGGTAAAGCTGAAGCCAGTAATAATGTATCTTGGCCTATGTAATGTCTGTCAAGTCAGAAAAGGAAGCTGCACCAACTTCTGGACTCCTCACTAGTAGTTTGCATACAACCTGTCATGTGTTCAAACATTTTTTTTTTTTCTTTCCATAGAATGCAGTAAAACATAGAAAAATCAAGTCCTCTACAGTATAAGACATTTGGTGGTGGTTTACCAGTGTCAATGTCCCAACAGGTTGTTTTTCAGCCCTAATAGTGTCTTTCTTAGCATTGGCTTGATTTATTTGGTAATTGCCTTCTCTCCTTTCATTACTTTCTTGCAATTTCATTTTTTCCAGCGTGTATATTTCTCATCTGCAGAACTGTTGCACATTGGATTGATTTCCTTTATAGATGCTGTTCCTTCACATTCAATAATATCATTTTTCACACCCGGTCCTTGGTAAAATTTGCAGTCTGCTGTGCAATGTCCAGTAGGAATTTCTCCATACTTAAGATGCCTGATGACAGTGAGCTGCCTTACTTTTTCCAGATTTCTTGTTTGGCATAGTTTTTCTGTTTTATTAGTTTCCTAAAACTTGAAGAAGAAAAAAACGATATGTTGTTCACCTTTACAAAGTCCTTAAAGGGGTACTCCGGTGAAAAACTTTTTTCTTTTAAATCAACTGGTGGCAGAAAGTTAAACATATTTGTAAATTACTTCTATTAAAAAATCTTAATCCTTCCTGTACTTATTAGCTGCTGAATACTACAGAGGAAATTCTTTTCTTTTTGGAATGCTCTCTGATGACATCACGAGCACAGTTCTCTCTGCTGATGTTATTATAATAATAATAACGCTTTATTTATTGTTGTCCTTAGTGGGATTTGAACCCAATTCCCCAGCACTGCAAGGCAGCAGTGCTAACCACTGAGCCACCATGCTGCCCTTAGCATACATCTGCTATTCATGGTTGCTAAAATGGACATATATGTTAGCAGAGAGCACTGTGCTCGTGATGTCATCAGTGTTCCAAAAAGAAAGGAATTTCCTCTGTAGCATTCAGCAGCTAATAAGTACTGGAAGGATTAAGATTTTTTAATAGAAGTAATTTACAAATATCTAGTAGTAAAAAAGAAACAGAAGTGGCACCAATACCTTAAGCCTCCTAAGACCACGAGATGGAGACGGCGTCCCGCTAGTCTGAAAATCCACCCTTGCAGTGGAGGTGCTAGGACAATAAAGACCGTAGTCACCAAATAATAGTAAATAAAGAACAAAGGTGCCCTGCACTCACCGCTTCAGTCCAGGTAATCCTGCTCCCATCTCGGGTCACAACTTGAACACTGAGGACATGGACAGTGAAGCGCTCTGAGCGCTCCACTGTCCATGTCCTCCGTGTTCGAGTTGTGACCCGAGATGGGAGCAGGATTACCTGCACTGAAGCGGTGAGTGCAGGGCACCTTTGTTCTTTATTTACTATAATTTACAAATATGTTTAACCTTCTGCCACCAGTTGATTTAAAAGAAAAAAGGTTTTCACCGGAGTACCCCTTTAATTGATATAAAAGGACTTTTAACTGTGTGAAAATAACCCAGTGAAACTTGCCGAGCGCTTCAGACTTATCACCCAGCTTTCCACAAATCCTTAATTGCTATGTACAATTTAATTCCAAAAGGATATGTTCACTTGTGAGGTGTTTGTTGCAGAATTTCATCAGGATAGATTCTGTAGAAAGACACATGCTTGTTGCAGAAACAGCCTCATTCACACATATAGGATGTATTTTGTTGCCTGAGTTTCTGTAACAAATGTTTGACTATACCATTAGGGCAGGTTTATTTGAGAAGTATGCACTGCAGAAAATCCTTAGCATATTACAGTAGCAGCACCATAGATGAGATTAAGATATCTCATCCACACACTCATAGAAGTAAATAGAGCAGTGGTCTTCAACCTGCGGACCTCCAGATGTTGCAAAACTACAACTACAACTACATTACAGTAACCTCCCCTATGTCTTCTCTTATCCTAACGCTACACACATATATTACCAAAACATAAATTGCTGCTTCATGAAAATGTTTGTGTCTTCTTAACTTGACAGGTAAACCCATTAAAGGGGTACTCTGGCCCTAAGACATCTTATCTCCTATCCAAAGGATAGGTGGTCCTGTCGCTGGGGACCCCCGCAATCTCTCATGCAGCACCCATCTGTGTGTGCTTCATGCAGCGCTTGAGGCTCCAAGTCTGAAGGGTGTCACTCCCCCTCCCATAGACTCTCCTATAGACTTGCATTGAGGAGGCGGGACGTGGCATCACACGGGGGCGGAGTCGTCGTATCATGATACTCTGGCCCCGTGGTCGTGAGGCTTCAGACCCGGAGCCTCCAGCGCTGGATGCAGCTCACACAGGTGGGAGCTGCATGAGAGATTGAGGGGGTCCCCAGTGGCGGGACCCAAGTGAGCAGACACCTTATCCCCTATCCTTTGGATAGGGGATAAGGTGTCTTAGGGCCGGAGTACCCCTTTAAGCATATTGATAAAGCCTTGCACAGGCTTTTGTTTTCTAGGCATCCATATGATGCTTCTTCAGTGTACATTTTCATTATTTGATATGGCATTTCGGGATGAATGGCACTAATGGGCTTTGCTGATGACAAGGCATTTCATAGTTTAAACTGTTACTTCTCTCCATAACAATAAATTCATGTGCATACATGCAGATTCTAGAGGAAAACATATAATCTTTTATCGATTAAGACAAATAGTAAACATAATCCTTAGAAAACAGTCCGGTCTGCAGCACTGTCTAGAAAATGGTTCTACGTTTAATGATTGAAACAAACACTATTTGTCAGATAGCGTGGCTTCTTTGTCCATAGACACCAATATTGTATAAGAGATATCCATAATGTATATCCATAATGAGTCATTCTGTTAATCTTCACACACACAATTTCCATGCATTGGGAATTCGGCTTATTTATGAACTATAACATTTTTGTCAGTAGGCTTTCTGGGGACCAGTTCACACTGCGGATACTGATGTTCATGAACAAGATAATTCTTGCAGAAAAATTACACACGCACTGCATTCCTATCAGTAGTGACGGCGAAGGGCTGCATGGCTCTGCCGAAGGATTTTCACGACGACCGCCAGATTGGGGTCTCCGAACAGAATGAGAGGAATTCCGTGCACAGAGATTCCGTAGTGTGAACATACCCTTATGCTGACTGTTTTGATATTTCCCCAGATTGATAGGCTTCCACAACTTTTTTTTTTTTTTCTGCTTGGACATCATTCAAATTAGACTCTTGTGATGTCACTCCAGAGGAAAATGTTTTAGTTATGTCACAAAACATGCATAATACATGGCATTATAGCCATCCATGTGGGGTCATATACTTTTGTTTAAAACCCTGAAAAGCAACTAGGAATTTTTAATTTGTCTGAACATAGCACTAGAAAGACGCACTGCTACCTGGAGAAAATCTGCACCTAAATACTGACTCTGCGAACTGCAGGATTTCCGCCTATTCCACCTGATCCTCTGATTCTCTGTTTGGGAATGCAACATGGAAGCCACGCTACTCCTGCTGGAATATTCACAATATTGAAAAAGAATAAGGATAATAACTTTGTGAAGTAACAGCTAGTGACTAAAGACAACAGCAAAGTCATAGTACAGGCATAATAAACCCAGCATCACAGTACAAAGGATAACAAACGTAGTGCTGTTACAATGCAGAGATAAAAAGTGATGTCATAGCACAGGGGTAATTACCATAGTTTCTATGATGTCATAAAGCAGGCATGGTGCCCACAGTGATACAGGCATAATAGCTTCCTACATATTAAATTATCATAGGTGAGAATTAAAGAAGGGAATAATGCTCACAAGAAATTAACAAAACAGGGACAATGGATTGCTGGTGGCCTTCCTCCCTCCTGCCTATCTTTCCTTTCCTAAATGGTGCTTTGCTCAAACTGTTTGAGATCCTAGTTCCCAAACCATTGTGATTCCCTGCTAGATACATGGAATTCATCCAGCTTTGACATTTTGCTTTAAGATCAGGCCCGACCTAACACTTTACACATTCTCTACTCACTTACAGGCAACTCTGTACTTCCTCCTCCCCAATCCCTTAAGTGATATCTGCAATCTATGATGCCTTATTGGATGGTGGTACCGCTTCCAAACCCTCTATTACACTTCCAGGGGAGGAGGAACCGCAGCACTCTTTTTCCTTTCTGTTTGGTGGGCTTCATATACCCTGTGCCATAAGTTTTCAATTTCTTGTAGGGCCTAGGTAACAAATTCCCGGTCGTACAGGGTCCCAGAAGTTTTTAATAGAATATATCATGCGAATCAATGTCTAATATATCCTTGTGCATGTTTTTTGTCTATGCTACCATTGTCCCAAAGATCTCCAGCTAGGGGTCTAGCATATTTCCTGCTGATGGCAGTAAGGACATATGTGCCAAGGCAGTGGAAGGACACTTGACATCAAACCATATGAGAGTGAAGTACAGTGGTGATGCACCTTCAGAGCATGGAAGAATTATCAGCTGACTCGAAGGGCCGAGCTAAACGCTATTTGGCTGTGTGGCATATCTTGGGGTGTTTCCTTGCCCTGCCTAAGTACACCTCTGCACTTTGACCATCGCCACTGTGTGGACTGCTGCTGTCTTCTCTTTTTTTTTTTGCTCTGTTTATGCTCTGCTGTGATAGGTTTACTTGCTGGAAATTGCTGTGCTCTCTAGCCCTTGTCCTCCTGGCTGTTTGTTGATTTTGTTCTGTACTCTTTGATTATTTTTTTTTTTTTTTTTTTTTTTGTTCTACTCTTTGATTTGTGTTTGTTTTTTTGTTCTTTTTATGTTGTCTGTTTGGATATTGTGGAGCACTTAGTACTATCTCCCTGTTGCCCTTTAATTGGAGTATCCGCTTTTATTTAGTGCTTATATTAGCTCCATTTACATGTTGATTATTTGCTTTCTCATTATTGTCTTGTGATTATAACTTCCATAGTGTTTTGCAGCGACAGGCCACTTGGTTTATTTTTGGTTGCAGTTCTATGTGTGCTCTATATATTCCGTGTATTATTTTGTATCCCTTCATTATCTAAATAAAAGTGAGAAAAAATGATGACTGTGATGTGAACTTGGTTATCACCTGTGTGTATATAATACATTTGTGTCATCTGAACAGGGGCAGATAACATACATTTAATGCAGTTCAAAGAACTAATGTGCAAGTCACTCACTGCAGCCACTGCCTCCATTTCGCCCAGTTTATGGCTCTATTCAGTCAGTTTTTGCATGCTTGTCACATAGCTAACAGGAAGAGAAGGTTACTAATATAGACAGGCATGAAAAGCCATCCAGAATTTGAAATCCCACAATATCTCAAAATGCAGTTTATATTCTCTAATACATTTCCAATATGATCTTCTTGTATTGCATCTGCGTTACTAGAAATACTTCACCAGAGTTTAATATATGTCTATTGAGAGCTGCAATTTATTTTGCTGCTTCCTTCTTTTCTTCTGAATAGGTTTGTCACAATTGGCTGGGCTCTCGAATATTCTGCAAAGTATTATCTGTGATGGCTTGTACAGTATTTGCACCTGTGCAATGTAAACTTGTGTTTGATTTTGTTATTGCCTTCACCCATATCGAAGGTGTTCAAAGGCTTGTGGGGAAAAATAACATACATCAGTTTGCAATAAAACAAACTGGGAACATTTATACCAGCAGCAAAGTTGGTATCATTTGTTTTAATGGTGTTCAGAACCCTAAGGGGACATTTTCACTTCTTTAAATAATTTACAATGAGAGCTAGTGATCCTAACCGAATTATAATAATAGAAAAATATAGCAGATACATTTGAAGGCTACGTGCTTGGCTTGAATCCCCCCTTTTTATATGGTATTACAAAACTGCTCCCCTTTATTTTATACTTTTAGAGGTAGCTCCAGCAAATTACAATCTTTTGACATTTTTACATTATTGTGTTTTTTAAACAGTAGCCGAACATAAATAGTAATAATAATGTTACCAAAATGGTACATTTATAAAATTGTAGCTGGTAAACCAGATTTTTCCCTCTTTTTGTCTACATGGGGATCTTTGGCAGTGCATTGTTGTCAATGTTTTTAAAGGAAAGAAGTCACAAAGGTACTATACATGAGGGTCAAAGAGCACTGGAAAGTGTTTATTTTTACACTGGAGCAACATTTTAAAGTGTTAATTATAGAAGACCTTTTTCCTGAACTGGTAGACCCTGGTAAGATCATGGTTTCTATATTTATACCATGCAATCTGTTAGGTTGTATGAGAAACTGATAGCAGTAAGTGGCCGCAATTTCCTCAATCAGTTCCTTCTCCGAACTATTCAGATCCCCAACTGTTGACCTTAAAATCACACTCGCCTGTCTAGAAAGTCCATAAAAAGATTATTGATTTGTGTGGTTTACTTTACTGCTATACCCTAGCCTAGTATCTTTTATGTTCCTTTTTTCTGTGCTCATATTTATTTTATAGTTTTTTTCCATTATCATTTTTACAGAGTTTATCAAAGCACAGTCGAAGCAATATCGGAACTGAAGGAGGTCCTCCACCATTTGTGCCTTTTGGACAGGTAGGTTGGCTCTCATCTTCATACTAAAAATAGCTATCTTCTGCTTATAATGTGATTCAGTAGGACAAATAAAATACTGAAGCTGGTTTTAAAATCCGCTCAAATTGTTTACAAAATGTTTTTTCCAGAAAACAGAACAGATGAGGACAAAATCCATTTACATTTAACTTTTAACATTTACATTTACATTTTGAGTAGGGGCCCACTTACCAACCCATACAGACCCTTCGATTATGTACATAAAGTGGGCAATGGTTTTTGCCATTTACTTTGAATGTGGAGTAATTAAAGGTGCACAGTATTTAAGTTAAAACACTTATTCCCTCTCCACAGGTAAAAGATGAGAGTTGTTATTGTGTTAGCTGTAGAAATATAGGAAATAAGTGGTGTAAAGATGATACAGTAATTGACATACTGAGAATATATAGACTGCAAGCTTTCAAGACCTCAACTATAAAGGGACTTGAAACGTCTTGAAAACTTGCAATCTATATCTTCTCCATCAATAAAGGTATAATTTTTACTCCACTAATCTGACCACTGAGACTCCACTAGACTTGATTTGAGTCGTTCATGTGCGTTGCAAACCCATTAATGGCCAGTGGAGCTGCAGAAGATAGCAGAGTACAGCATTCTGTAGCCAATGAACAGAGCAATGGCTTGCTTGTGCGACTCACCGCTCCATTCCAAAGTAATGTTCTTGTCCCCCTTTCTCCCGATTGGAAGGGGTCTCAGCAGTGATATCCCCCTGCATCTGCCACTTATCCAGTCCCATGGATCAAGGGTTACCTCCCATTTTTAAAGACTTCTCTCATGTCATAGTGATATTTCATAAGTGTTATTCATTGGGGGCCAGAGTGCAAAGACCACTACAGATTGCTTAAATAGAGAGGGAAAAGAGCTTTGCTGAGCACTGTGCCCCTTCTTTTATGATTGTTTTTGTTGGCTTTTCTTGGATAGCCGATCAAGCTGTGTACAGATTTATAGAATGTCTTTCCAAGAAGAGCCAAGCAGAGGCATAGTACTGTTGCCCCTTCATTTTAGCAATCAGGTGGGGGGTCTCTACACCTGTATTTCCACTTATCAAAATTGCTTGGCACAATAATGGTCATCCTTAAAGGGGGTACTCTGGGTAAGTAAAACTTATCCCCTATCCCCAGGATTAGGGGATAATTGTCTGCCTCAATTTCCGGAGCTCAGCCCGGCTACTCACCATCAGCTGAGCCCGGCTACTCACTATCAGAGCCAAGCAACCCCCAAGTCTGATATTCTGTTATGTCTAGTACAGGGCTTATGTATTGGTTTTGCCTAAAATATTCATTTCATTGTCCATGAAGCTCTTGACTTGACTGCATCATAATGCTATACATTACCCCCCTGAACAACGGGGAACCTGTAAGAGGGAAGGGAAGATAAGGTTAGGCAACCAGCAAAGATAGTTTAGAGGTTGTTTGAACAAATAAAACCTATAGAACTCAGACTATTTGACTGTTGACGTAACATCCATAAAAGTAAATGTGAAAGCCCATCTGCACATTTATGGTACCCCTTTTAGAAGAGTTTGTCTAAAAAGTCTCCCCATTCCCCTCCTTTTTTATGGGTGGGGGCTTTCTCTAATACGTTATTTGGGAATGGATTTCAAAGGGACACAATCCTTTTAGTCATACCAAATATCCTAATTTTCATTGTCTGCACAAGAAACTTATGGGCTAAGTGTAAGTTATAAGTATTGTATCTGAATAACACTGCATGCATAATTAAAAAATATTGCATTTATAGAGAACATCATCGCTATAGTGTTAGTCCTGCAGTCTAGTGAATAAATCCTGACCATTCCTAATCACCTTTTATTTCTCCCATCAGCGTTGTGCATCTGTTACTTCAGTTGACAGCAGGGAACTTGATAGCCGAAAAACGCTGCAGGCTCCTAGCACCACCAAATCTGTTGGGGAGAATGATGAGTTTGAAAAACAAAGGACTGCTGCCATTGCTGAAGTGGCGAAAAGCAAAGAGGTTTGAGTTTGTTTACATGAGTAGTCTACCTTATCTAATGGATTGAACAAGCTTTCCATAGAAACACTGTCATTATTGATCTGTATATTCAGTTTGTCTCTGGCTTTGTTCTGTTTTCATACAGTAAATGAACAGGAATATTTGCCTTCTAGCACTCAACTTCATGACATTGAAAAAAGTTTAATCATTTAGGTTGCTAAAGTTAATATTTAAAATGTCAGTACTATATTAATAATACTAAATGTGAGAACCCTCCCGTGAGCAATGAGATGCCTACAGATTACCGTACCCAGAGTAAAATGAATCTTGAACCTGGATTAGACAGAATAATCCTGAATCTTTTCAGTTATTTATATTGGATTACTCTGGACAGGTTTTGATAAATTTCTCCCAGTGTGTTTATTTTCCTAAATGTTAAACCTATTTATTCTTTGTGTAAAAACTACCCTGTGGGCTTCCATATTGGAGCAATAGTTTCCCCTTTATGTATACAGTGCAGAGGGGTTGTGCCCTTTATGAAAGCCATAATATATAGAAATGATACTCACATTCCCCTATCTGCCGTCCTGATGGTTTCTGGTCTTCGCTGCTCATCGTTCTGGTCTTCGCTGCTCATCGTTCCTTTGATGTGTTGTCCCTGTACCTGTGACTTGCCTCAGCCAGAGTCTGGTTGAGCATGGAGTTTCTGCAGGGACAACTTGTCACAAGGACCAGAGCAGGATAGGTTTGCAATGGGGATTTGTTCCTGCTCCGGACAGTTCTTTACATGGACAGAGGTGTCAGCAGAAAGGACTTTGGTCAGACAGAAAAGAAATTCATAAAGAAAAGAACTTCCTCTGTAGCATACAGCAGCTCAGTACAGGAAAGATTAAGATTTTTAAACAGAAGTAATTTACAAATCTGTTTGACTTTTTAGCACAAGTTGATTTCAATTTTTTTTTATTTCCACTGGTGTACCCCTTTTAATTGTGACTAAAAGCAAAAGAGACATGTTCATAATAAAGCCAAAACAATATGAAATCAGAAAAATGAGATATGCATATATCATTAAATCAATTGCTATGTATGTTAGCTAACTTAATGGAATATCATTTTGTTACAAATTGGACTTGGATACCATTTATTGCATCATACAACTATTTTACCAATTCCAATGTAAAACAATTTCGGATTTATTTGATTTCTATATTGTATATACATGCAAATGTAAAGAAAGCTTGTTTATGCCTTTCTTTTATTTAAAATGACCTGTCAGCTTTCCTGATCTGTTTGCATTCATAATAACTTGTATTGCCCATTAAAAAAACAATTGGGGCAGTTCTTAGAACTTTAGGTTGTTCCTTTGAGATATAAACACCTGGGTGTTACCATTCCACTTGTCAGAGGGCTGTGTCTCACTCTAGCAAAACTAACTGGACAGTGTCAGACTTTGTAGGGACACACCCACTGGTAACGCCCATTTGCCAAATTATACATTATTCAGAGTTCTATTAATACATGATCTATAAGCTTTATTTACATTTTAAAGCAAAAAGGAAAATAATTGTTTAGTCAGTCTGATGCTACGTTTACAGTGTGGTAGAAGACAATAGCTTCATGTTTCCCAGGTATTTGCCTGATTAGATACCACTCTGTGCAGCAACAATATATCCACCTTAGGCAGTGGTTTTTATTGGCTACCCTTCTGCAGGCACTGCTTGATAAACATGGTCCCCTGTGTTTAGGCTTTTTTACTGACTGCTATGAACAATCAGGAAACCAAAATCACATCTTGTTTACTATAAATAAACTCTAATAATCCATGTATTAATATTCTGATTAGAATGCTGGCCAACATTTTTGACAGTGTGATCACATTTTCTGGCATCTGTACATGGCTGGGTTCTTAGCCGCAGAAACTTGGATTCGGTGTAAAACTCCTCTGGAAGTTTCCCAGTTTAATGCTTGTGTTATTTTATATCCTGCTATATAGTTTTCCATTTGCGTTTATTGTTATGATTCAGTTCAGAGTAGCTCATAATCGTGAACATTATATAACATATTTTTTACGGCTTGAAAACACCGACAAGACCGAAACAGCCAATGAGTAGATTAGTGTTCCGTTTTATGGAAATTAACGTTTTATTTATCAGAAGGTACGGTTCAATAAAAAATGCAGCCTCTGGCAATTTATTGCCTTCAGAATAATGGCTTAATCTTTAGGATGAACTTAAAAAGGAGTTGTTTACCTTAACACAGCTTTTCTTATCTTCAGACCAAGACATTTGGAGGAGGTGGCAATGCTGGAAGCAATCTCAATGTTGGTGCTGGAGGGAGTCGTAATAGGGAAGTGTTCCAGAAAGAGAAGATAATCAGAAGTGAAGGTAGATCGGAGGGAGTGTATCGTGAGCTGGTAAGGTTTAACCACTGAACAGAGCGTTACATAACTGACTTAAAACGAAAACAAATATATCCTTGTGTCTTCTATTTCTTATTTCACTTTTGCTAGGTTTCTTTATATAGAATGAGCATAGTTCTTGCCAGTTATTCTGGCAATGCAAAGCTGTTTGCATCAAGCAGTTGTTACATGTATTGTTATGCCTTGGCTGATGCATCTTACCAATCTAGAAATGTTGTCTTGTGTTTGCTTAGAAGTGCCTTAATTTGCATTTAAAATGATAAGACTGGTGCAAGTTTAACATAATACAGTCAGATTTCTTAAATCTCTTTACAATAAGTTCAAAACGTTTCAGATTCAGTTATGAACTACAAATGATGATATTTGGGATATGGTCTCTTAGGATGCGATCACACTGATTGAAATTCTATAATGTTGGAGCTAAATTTTTGCAGCTTCTCTTAAAGGGATATTCCAGGAAAAAACTTTTTTATATATGGGAACTGGCTCCAGAAAGTTAAACAGATTTGTAAATTACTTCTATTAAAAAATCTTAATCTTTTCAGTACGTATGAGCTTCGGAAGTTAAGGTTGTTCTTTTCTGTCTAAATCCTCTCTGATGACACCTGTCTCGGGAAACGCCCAGTTTAGAAGAGGTTTGCTATGGGGATTTGCTTCTAAACTGGGCGTTTCCCGAGACACGTGTCATCAGAGAGGATTTAGACAGAAAAGAACTACCTTAACTTCAGAAGCTCATAAGTACTGAAAGGATTAAGATTTTTTAATAGAAGTAATTTACAAATCTGTTTAACTTTCTGGCGCCAGTTGATATATAAGAAAACGTTTTTTCCTGGATAACCCCTTTAACCCCTAGAGAACAAAGGTTGTAAATGTACACCCTCTGCTCTTTCCCTGTCTATGAAGCGTGGTCAGGAGCTAAGTGCGTTTTATAACTGGACCCATGGCTAGTGCCAGATATTACCGATCAGCACCGGACATCACAGTTGATCGTTGCATGTAAAATGCAGAAAATTAGTTGTCAGTAGCTCATTGGAGATGATTGGGACCAATATAGCTAAATTATAAGGTTCCAATCAGCTGAGAGGATGGGTAAAAGGTCCCTACTTGCCTCAGTCCCGTCAGATCGGTGCTCCGTGTGTGCTGACAGCCATAACACTGCTATAGGACATAATTATACGGTGTATGCAATCGAAAGATGGTATGTAAAAGTATTTTTGTGAAAAGGCTCAAAAAACCGCAAAGCCACTGAAAAGTCTTTAAAACTACACCAGCCCAGACTTAGCTTAGCTTTTTGGTGTATGTGAAGAGAAATTTCAGAAAATGTGACCTGCACAAAATTTATCAAATGCTCTGTGACCATTTAATAAATTTGGTGCTCCTATATATTACCAACACACAAAAAAGGTGTAGAAAAATTCTTCACTTACACATACAATGATAAATGCCGGGCAATGTAATTTCTACTTAAAAGTGTACTGTGTGAAACGAAAGCCCTGAAAAATGATTTTTTTTGTTTCACCCCACAAATATATAATTTTTTTCTGCCTCACTCTAGATTTTGCGGCAAAATTAGTTATGTTATTATATTGCACAAAAAACAAGTTCTCATATGGGTGTGTAGGTGGAAAATTGAAAGTATTACAGCTTTCAGAAAGTGTGGAGAAAAAATAATTAAAAGGCAAAAATGTATCTAGGGATTCTACGTATATTATACATAGAAATTCCAGTAAAGATTATGTTTGGTCCACACACTTAGTACTGCGGGGTGTTAGATGAACTACTATAACTAGCTTACTGTTGTCATTGACTACATGCAGAGGCTCTTTATCACAGCCACTTAGCCTAGCATTTACATCCCATTTGGCAAAAAAATTCCAATCCATCTGACTATTAAAGGGGTTGGCCAACTTAAACACATATTTCATTGAAACACTGCTGAGTATAATAGATAAATTACAGATACTGTGAGCCTTCTCTGTGACCCCGTTTTCTGTTATTACCTGACTCCGCTCCTGCTTGGTCTCCCATCCCTCTATGCTGCCGGATGGCTCATCGTCCAAACATTGCTGCCTATAGAGGGGTACATGACTATACACGTCACTCTGCCTTCTCCATAGAACTTCACTGCGCTCAAGTAAGGAGCACAGGCACAGATGAGGCTCTGTGATGTGTGTAGTTGCATGCTCCTCCATAGGTAGCCATTTATGGACTATAAGCCACCCGACTGCATAGAGGGACAAGTGATCAAGCAGGATCAGAGACCTGATGTAATGCAAGAGAATGTGGCCGCATAAAAGCCTTGCAGTATGTGTAAGTTATACATTATACTAGAGATGAGGGAAGTTACAGTAATTTGCTTCGTCACCTAGGAGAGAGAGTCTCCTAGGACTGTATCCACCTTTTACATCCCACCGGAGCACCTGAAAGCTGAACTAATTTATGCAGGATAAGTCATCAACTGCCGAGCCGAGAAGTTCTTGACAAGTAGAATCACTGTAACTTCACTCATCTCTACAGTAGTGTTACATTAAAATGTGTTAAAAGTGGCCAACCACTTTAACCCCTTAAGGACTCAGCCCATTTTGGCCTTAAGGACTCAGACAATTTAATTTTTACGTTTTCATTTTTTCCTCCTCGCCTTCTAAAAATCATAACTCTTTTATATTTTCATCCACAGACTAGTATGAGGGCTTGTTTTTTGCATGACCAGTTGTCCTTTGTAATGACATCACTCATTATATCATAAAATGTATGGCGCAACCAAAAAACACTATTTTTGTGGGGAAATTAAAACGAAAAACGCAATTTTGCTAATTTTGGAAGGTTTTGTTTTCACGCCGTACAATTTCTGGTAAAAATGACATGTGTTCTTTATTCTGAGGGTCAATACGATTAAAATGATACCCATTATTATATACTTTTATATTATTGTTGCGCTTAAAAAAAATCACAAACTTTTTAACCAAATTAGTACGTTTATAATCCCTTTATTTTGATGACCTATAACTTTTTTATTTTTCCGTATAAGCGGCGGTATGGGGGCTCATTTTATGCGCCATGATCTGTACTTTTTTTTGATACCACATTTGTATATAAAAAACTTTTAATACATTTTTTATAATTTTTTTTTTAATAAAATGTATTAAAAAAGTAGGAATTTTGGACTTTTTAAAATTTTTTTCGTTCACGCCGTTCACCGTACGGGATCATTAACATTTTATTTTAATAGTTCGGACATTTACGCACGCGGCGATACCAAATATGTCTATAAAAAATGTTTTTTACGCTTTTTGGGGGTAAAATAGGAAAAAACGGACGTTTTACTTTTTTATTGGGGGAGGGGATTTTTCACTTTTTTTTTACTTTTACTTTTACATTTTTTTACATTTTTTTTTACACTTGAATAGTCCCCATAGGGGACTATTCATAGCAATACCATGATTGCTAATACTGATCTGTTCTATGTATAGGACATAGAACAGATCAGTATTATCGGTCATCTCCTGCTCTGGTCTGCTCGATCACAGACCAGAGCAGGAGACGCCGGGAGCCGCACGGAGGAAGGTGAGGGGACCTCCGTGCGGCGTTATGAATGATCGGATCCCCGCAGCAGCGCTGCGGGCGATCCGATCGTTCATTTTAATCGCGAACTCCCGCAGATGCCGGGATCTGTATTGATCCCGGCACCTGAGGGGTTAATGGCGGACGCCCGCGAGATCGCGGGCGTCGGCCATTGCCGGCGGGTCCCTGGCTGCGATTAGCAGCCGGGATCAGCCGCGCATGACACGGGCATCGCTCCGATGCCCGCGGTTATGCTTAGGACGTAAATGTACGTCCTGGTGCGTTAAGTACCACCTCACCAGGACGTACATTTACGTCCTGCGTCCTTAAGGGGTTAAGTACACATGGTCATCATATAGTAAATCCTCTACAAATCTTATGGATGATGGGGCACAGAAAAAAATAACATAAATTAAACACATGCAGTACTCACACCCGACCACATCTCCTTTCTCACGATCAGTGTGGATAAATGCCTAATTTACTACTGCAATATTTTGGCACCCACCATTGTTTTAGTTATTTATACTCGTCCCTTCCAAGGACCATTACTTTTTATTTTCCCATTGATTTAGCTGTGTGAGAGCTTGTTTATTGTGGGTTGAATACATATATTTTTTTATGTCACCATATTATATAATGAGAAACAAAACAAATATATTTCTACAATGGAATGGAAAAATTTATAATTTTTAATCACTGCGTTCCAAAATCTATTATTTTAAGTACGGGGGCTTGTTTTTTGCAAGATGAGTTGGATGATTTAGTAACACCATTTGGGGTGCAAATAACTTTTAAAGGGGTAAAAGTAGTTGATAAATATTCATCAGCAGCCATTATGTAATACTATAGAGGTAATATCTACAGCAGCTGTACTCGAAAGTAGGATATTTTGTTTCAAAAACAGAAAAACTGCATTTCGATGACAGATGCTCTTTAATGTTTATGTGGCAACATCATGTTCAAGCCAATTTCCCAAGAATCTGCATAGTGCTTTCAGGAAAAAATTGTTCCCATTATAACAAAACAATCCAAGATACTCCCTATTATGGGGTTTTCTGATCCAGCCACAATGACAAATCTTTATTGCACAAGTAATGAACATTTTTCATGCTGTTCCCCTCTGAGCAGTAATATATCCACATGTACTTGTGATAATTTTCTACAGCTTGCAATACATACATTGCATTGCCACTGATGAAAGCATGTTACAATTTTGGAATTTCTCATATTAAAGATCAAACTACTATTGACATTCACGGTTTGATTGCACTCCCACTCATTAGAAGGCTTCACTAGTCCTATGAATGGAAACACTATCCATACTAATATTGCTATTACCACTATTTCCATATCTCTATATACATTAGCAGCTTTTTAAAGTATTCCTACGTTTACCAGCAATGTAGCCCCAAAACCTGATGTGAATTGGCTTTTATGGTCACTATCATTTCAGACAACTTTCCTCCTTTCAAGTCTATGTGATTTCTAACCTAACCCCGCCCATCACTTGATATTAACTTACATTTTTTAAACTAAGTTTGTTCCCATCTGACTGATTTCCTGAATTGTCAGACCAGCACTAAACACTCATCATTTAGGAATGGAAGGGTGTATTAAAAATCTGGAGAAAGGGCACAGCTGCCAAGTTGTTCATCCCTCTACTGTGGCTTCAGACCACTGCCCCATCCACCCAACAATGGATAGACAAAATGAATCCGATTTGTAGGTTGAAGGAGCTTACCTGTTGGGTCATTGAAACCCAGGATAAGTTTGCTGCTACCTGGAACAAGTGGATTGCTTTTCGGGACTCTCCTTCCCACCCTATTCCCCCAAGGATCAGCTATCAAGCAGCATCCTAGTCATGCCACCAATGACAAGACAGAGAGCAGATTTGTTCCCACGTTCTTTATATCATTTTATATCATTCTATGCCCCTTTCTCCCCCCCCTTCCCTTCCATACCCCCCCCCCCTGTTGTTATGACATTTTGCTGCCTTTTCCCCTTACTACATTTTTGTACTGTTTGTTTCTCTGCTGTATAATAAAAACAGATTTGAATGATTAAAAAAAATAATAATCTAAAACTGTAGAAAGGTGTTTGTTCAGGACAGCCTAAGCTATTGAAAGTAAAATGGGGAAGGGGGGGGGGTTGCCATAGGTCCACTTTAGGTTGGTTACGTGACTATTTGTTACAATACTCAAAACACTCTCTTCGTGTTTTTGACAAATTCTGTGCAATAGGTTCCACTGCATTAAACAGCTGTACAGTGTTGTTATTATACCTGGTGATTCTTCCCCATCCTGTTTTTGGCCATTTCTAGTATCTGTACTAATATAAAGGATTTTTTTTGTACATCATAATGCAAAAGTATCTTATTTGTCCAGTTCATTGATTTTTTTTCCTCCACTTTTTATGTTATGTTATTCTGTGATATTTTGTCATATAGTGTTACAAAGTAGGGCAGTCTGCTTTTTTTCCCCATCTATTTGTATTGCCTTTATTCATCGCAGTATATTCTTAAGATGTATTGTTCCCAAACATTGTGGTATTTCATATAATTTTACTTATAATTTCCTTTGCATTTTCATGTTGAAAAAGAAAGTTTCACCTTATTTATGAAAAGGGTATTGTGGTGATTTAAAAAAAAGACACAAATACCGCTAAGGGTGCAAGCACACCACGTTTTTGCTATACAGTTCCCGTATACGGTTTCAAGTTAAAAACTGTATAGAAAACTGTGTGAATTGACTTAACATTGTAAACCGTATGTCAAACGCATCATCCGGTTTAGTCCGTTTTGCGTCCTATACGGTTTTGTCCGGTTTTTCACCTGTACCCAGAACAGTTGTCTACCACGTTTTTTGGTCCGGGTGAAAACCCGTATTAAACCGTATACGTTTTTTTTTTAAACATGGGAGTCAATGAGAACCGTACAAAACCGTATGTGTGTACAGTTCCATCCGGTTTTCACCATACGGTTTTTGACAGAATTGGAATTTCAATCAAACAAGTGAAACTTTATTTAAAATGGAGTGAAAAGTTAAAAACGTATACATTTTTTTCTTAAAAAACGGATGCAACCGGACATCATTTTTCAAACCGTTTACGGTTTTTAACCGTATATGGGTTGAAATTTGTACACACCTTTAGATACAGTTTTTAGTCAGGTTTTGAGGAATCCGTTTTTCATCAAAAACCTGATATGGGAACTGTATTGCAAAAGCGTGGTGTGCATGCACCCTGAGTCAGTGCAAAAATAGAAAGCAAGAACCTATCCCTAGTCCCCTGCTGGTCCCCTGCAGCTCAGTTTAGTCTCCCTCTGGTTTCCTAATCTTCTGTCTTTTTGCCTCTTCTGGGACAATTACTCTCAGCTGGACCTGCCGACTCGTCCAATCTCTGGCCGAGACAAGCCACTGTTGCTGCCAGTGATTGGCCAACCAAGCAGGTCCTGCTGTAAGAACTTGTCTCAGAAGCAAGAAGACAGACTGTACTGAACAGGAGCTGTGATAGACTGGGCCCAGGTAACTAAAGTTTTTTTTCTTTTCATCTTCTGAGCAATGGAAGTGGTTCCCCTACTTTTGAGCTATGATTTCCAGCCCACTCCAGTCTGATCTCACCTCCCCCTTCATGGATATGTATCCCAGTTTTTCTCATTCTCTTATGTTCTCGTCAGTAATCGTAAGATATATTGCATGTAATATTTGCTGTTTGATGTTTGCCACAGTAGCATTTAATTTAAGGACTATTTTAAAGGGACTTATGACTTTGAACATTTTTATCATATCTTTAGGGTATGGCATGAATGTGTGATTAGTTTGGGTCCAATTGCTAGGACTTGCACCTATTAGTAAAGTGAAAAAGCCATGGAGCCCAGTGGCATGGAATAAGCTTTTGTAGCATTAACATCCAAGTGCTTTGCGTTGCCTAGCACAATGGCCCCATACCTCTTGTATTTATGGGGTCCCAGCATCACACAATAGTGGCATATTGTTGCGTGTAGTTCATTCAGTGCATTTTGTTTACTAGAGGAAACACATGGTTACTTTATAGTAGATATCTGTTGTATGGGCCATTAGGCTCCTAGATGTTAGACATCTGATGTTCATGGCTTTATGACAGGTTTTATTGACCTGTCATAAATAATAAACTTTCTTTACTTTATAAGATACACTAGCTGAGTACCCAGTGTTGCCCGGTTTTTCCTTCCTCATCCTTGTTGGCGTGGAAAATCAACAAAGAAGGAAGCTTTTGACTTCACATCCCATCCCCATATATTGTTGTCATATCCCGTCCTCATACCCCGACCTCCTATCCCCTCCTCCTATCTCGACCTCCCACCCCGCCCTCATATCCCGACCTGTAATATGTGTATCGGGTATTGAAATATCTCCAGCCATACAGAAGTTATACATTTCCCATTGATTTGCATGGGACTTTAACCCCTTAAGGACTCAGGGTTTTTCCGTTTTTGCACTTTCGTTTTTTCCTCCTTACCTTTTAAAAATCATAACCCTTTCAATTTTCCACCTAAAAATCCATATTATGGCTTATTTTTTGCGTCGCCAATTCTACTTTGCAGTGACATTAGTCATTTTACCCAAAAATGCACGGCGAAACGGAAAAAAAAATCATTGTGCGACAAAATCGAAAAAAAAAAACGCCATTTTGTAACTTTTGGGGGCTTTCGTTTCTACGCAGTACATATTTCGGTAAAAATTACACCTTATCATTATTCTGTAGGTCCATACGGTTAAAATGATACCCTACTTATATAGGTTTGATTTTGTCGCACTTCTGGAAAAAATCATAACTACATGCAGGAAAATTTATACGTTTAAAAATGTCATCTTCTGACCCCTATAACTTTTTTATTTTTCCACGTATGGGGTGGTATGAGGACTCATTTTTTGCGCCGTGATCTGAAGTTTTTATCGGTATGATTTTTGTTTTGATCGGACTTTTTGATCACTTTTTATTCATTTTTTAATGATATAAAAAATGACCAAAATACGCTTTTTTGGACTTTGGAATTTTTTTGCGCGTACGCCATTGACCGTACGGCTTAATTAATGATATATTTTTATAGTTCGGACATTTACGCACGCGGCGATACCACATATGTTTATTTTTTATTTTTTTTACACTGTTTTATTTTTTTTATGGGAAAAGGGGGGTGATTCAAACTTTTATTAGGGAAGGGGTTAAATGACCTTTATTAACACTTTTTTTTTACATTTTTTTTGCAGTGTTATAGGTCCCATAGGGACCTATAACACTGCACACACTGATCTCTAATGCTGATCACTGGCGTGCATTAACACGCCTGTGATCAGCATTATCGGCGCTTGACTGCTCCTGCCTGGATCTCAGGCACGGAGCAGTCATTCGTCGATCGGACACCGGGGAGGCAGGTAAGAGCCCTCCCGGTGTCCGATCAGCTGTTCGGGACGCCGCGATTTCACCGCGGCGGTCCCGAACAGCCCGACTGAGCAGCCGGGTCACTTTCACTTTCACTTTAGAAGCGGCGGTCAGCTTTGACCGCCGCTTCTAAAGGGTTAATACCGCACATCGCCGCGATCGGCGATGTGTGGTATTAGCCGCGGGTCCCGGCCGTTGATTACCGCCGGGACCGACGCGATATGATGCGGGATCGCGGCGCGATCCCGCTTCATATCGCGGGAGCCGGCGCAGGACGTAAATATACGTCCTGCGTCGTTAAGGGGTTAAACAAAAACCCCAACCCTCACAAATGGGGGTAGTTAAGGATTAAATTAACTATCCTATATTTTAAGTGGACATATAAGTGACATATGACCAAGTATTATCAAAATATCTCCAGCCGTTTGGAAGTTATGCAGTAACATATATTTCCCATAGACTTGTATGGGACTTTAAATAAAAACCCCGCCCCTGGCAAATGGGTGTGAGTAAGGGTTAAATCATCTATCCTATGTTTGTTGTTGACATATAAGTAACATGTGTGCCAAGTTTCATGTTAATATCTTTAGCCGTTTGGACATTTTTGTGGAACATACATACACACACACACACATTGAGTTTTATATATATATATATATATATATATATATATATATATATATATATATATATAGATAAAGAATAAAGATGCTGCTTGTAAGGTAAAAATGTCTCTTGATTTTTACCTCAGGAGTAAATCATTATTTTTTTTAAACTTGTTGCTGCATTGTAAGTTCTGCACGAAAATTGTCATATTTCAATAGGGCATGTTAATTAATCACTATGTAATGCTTAGCATGTATATTTCTGAAATAGATTTTCACTGCTAATTTTTTTTCCTTATTTTTTAGTCATTTGAATCCAGTAGCTTTTTACATTGGTAGGTACAGTCATGGCCGTAAATGTTGGCACCCCTGAAATTTTTCAATAAAATGAAGTATTTCTCACACAAAAGGATTGCAGTAACACGTTTTGCTATACACATGTTTATTCCCTTTGTGTGTATTGGAATTAACCAAAAAAGGGAGGAAAAAAAGAAAATTGGTCATAATGTCACACCAAACTCCAAAAAACAGCTGGACAAAATTGTTGGCACCCTTAACTTAATATTTGGTTGCACACCCTTTGGAAAAAAATACTGAAATAAGTCTCTTCCTATAACCATCAAAAAGGTTCTTACACCTCTCAGCCGGAATGTTGGACCACTCTTCCTTTGCAAACTGCTCCAGGTCTCTCTTATTGGAAGGCGCCTTTTCCCAACAGGAATTTTAAGATCTCTCCACAGGTGTTCAATGGGATTTAGATCTGGACTCATTGCTGGCCACTTCAGAACTCTCCAGCACTTTGTTGCCATCCATTTCTGGGTGCTTTTTGACATATGTTTGGGGTCCTTGTCCTGCTGGAAGACCAAAGATCTCGAACACAAACCCAGCTTTCTGACACTGGGCTGTACAGTGCGACCAAAAATCAGTTGGTAATCCTCAGATTTCATGATGCCTTGCACACATTAAAGGCACCCAGTGCTAGAGGCAGCAAATCAACCCCAAAACATCATTGAACCTCCTCATATTTCACTGTAGGTACTGTGTTCTTTTCTTTGAAGGACTCATTCTGTTTTCAGTAAACAGTAGAATGATGTGCTTTACCAAAAAGCTCTATCTTGGTCTCATCTGTCCCCAAGACATTTTCCCAGAAGGATTTTGGCTTACTCAAGTTCATTTTGGCAAAATGTAGTCTTTCTTTTTTTATGTCTCTGTGTCAGCAGTGGGGTCCTCCTGGGTCTCCTGCCATAGCATTTCATTTAAATGTCGACAGATAGTTCATGTTGACACTGATGCTCCCTGAGCCTGCAGGACAGCTTGAATATCTTTGGAACTTTGTTTGGGGCTGCTTATCCACCATCCGGTCTATCCAGCGTTGACACCTTATATTCATTTTTCTCTTCTGTCCATGCCCAGGGAGATAAGCTATAGTGCCCTGGGTTGCAAACTTCTTGATAATGTTGTGCACTGTGAAAAAAGGCAGATCTAGATCTCTGGAGATGGACTTGTAACCTTGAGATTGTTGATATTTTTCCACAATGTTGGTTCTCAAGTCCTCAGACAGTTCTCTTCTCCTCTTTCTGTTCTCCATGCTTAGTGTAGCACACACAGACACACAATGCAAATACTAAGTAAACTTCTCTCCTTTTTATCTGCTTTCAGGTGTGATTTTTATATTGCCTACACCTGTTACTTGCCCCAGGTGAGTTTAAAGGAGCATCACATGCTTGAAACAATCTTATTTTTCCACACTTTTAAAAGAGTGCCAATAATTTTGTCCAGACCATATTTTTTTTTGGTGTGACATTATGTCCAATTTGCTTTTTTTCCTCCTTTTTTGGTTTAGTTCCAATACACACAAAGGGAATAAACATGGGTATAGCAAAACATGTGTTATTGCAATCCTTTTCTGTGAGAAATACTTCATTTTCTTGAAAAATTTCAGGGGTGCCAACATTTACGGCCATGACTATGATTTATAGCTCCGCAATGTAATTGCATTGGAAAATTGGTCTTGTCCTAACCAACTAAATAAGCAGTCTCGTAGTGCAAGGATAAATACAGTGCTGAAGATGACAAGATCAATAGAACATTTCCCCTTTAATGTGCAAATTTGTTAGAGCGACAGTAAATCTTCCCATCTTTTTTTAAGCCCCGTACTGATTATTTTGATGTCATTTCATGTTTTCAATAAAGAATACATTGTTAAATGCTTTTTTGGCTGTTCGGCAAAAGCCCCCAGGTTTTATCAGAGCACAGTCACATAAAATAAATTATCTTGTTTTGGAAGATTTTCTGTTTTGATACTTTGCATTTATACATGTAAAAGCTTTAGGAAATCACTAAGGTGAATAGGATTACAGCACTGAATACAATATTGCATCAGAATAAGAAATGATACAAAGTTTCTGTCTTTCTTTTATTTCTTAAAGGTTGATGAGAAGGCCCTGAGACACATCACAGAGATGGGCTTCAGTAAAGAAGCAGCCAGGCAGGCACTGATGGACTTCAGCAACAATATGGAGGCAGCTTTAAATTTCCTTCTTGCTGGCAGCAAACCAAAGCCTGTTCAAGGGCCACCACCCCGAGGTATATATCTTTTAAGAATCAATGGCTAATGTTGTAGATTTGTCAGTTTTTGGACGTTTCCTCCGGACAGGTTTTGATAAATCTCCCCCATTGTGTTTATCTTGTTGACTAATGCTAAAGGAAAAAAAGTTTTCCCGTCATTTTGACCTCAATACTCCATTATGACAAAGTTAAATTATAATTTGTTGAAAAGGAAAAACTCTAATATTGAGTACTTTACTCAGTACTTTGCTGAAGCACCTTTTGCAATGAATGCCGCCTCTAATCTGATGCTGCATGGTTTGCATACCTGAATTTGGGGATTTTCTGACCTTCTTCTCTGCAGATTTTCTCTAGCTCTGGCAGGTAGGATGGGGTGGGGGCTGTTGGTGGACGGCCCTTTTTAGGTCTCTTTAGAAATGCTCGATTGGGTTTAAGTAAAGGCTCCAGCTGGGCCCCTCAATGACTTTATTCATAGCGTTGTCTGTAGGCCACTCTCAGCCTGATGGCTTGGTTCTTGCTCTGATATGCATTGCCAGCTGCAAGACCTTATAAAGACAGGGCTGTGTCTAGCCCAGTCATGTCCAATTAGCTTAATTCACTCAGATGATTATGATCAAGGTGTAAAATTATATTAAAGATGAGAAAATGGGAGGCCTGATAGCTATATTTCAAGTGTCTTAGCAAAGCATCTGAATACCTATGTCCAAGCAAAGTTTTAGTGCTTCATTTGCAAACATTTCTAAATATTCTGCAGCCTCTAGCCTCTTAGCTGCAGTTATTACACGAAAACCCTGTGCAGCGCTTGTATTAGTAAAGTCAACTTTGCAAGTTGAGTAACCTTTGTCTGGGAAAAGGAGGGGTCATTGAGGTTCATTCTGACTCCTCTTCCCAGGCAGGACTCTCTTTTCAGTGGAAGATGTTAAGCCTCTGATTAAGACTGCGTTCAGACCACCGTCTACACCCGTCCCGTTCTTCTCCCGTCAAAAATAAAAACTGACCTTAAAAAAAAACTGACAAAAATTGATGCAAACGGATGTTATCCACTTGTATCCGTTTGGATTCATTATTGTTCAGTTAATAAACCAAAAAAAGTTCAGTTAATAAATCGTAAAAGCGTATTGAAAAAAACTGATGCAAACAGATGACATTAAAAGCTCATCCTTTTTCCATAGACTTCAATGTTAAATTTACTGTATCCATTTTTTTCTTCATTTTTTTTGACGGGAGAAAAAATACTACATGCACAGTCTTTTCTCCCGTAAAATAAAAACGGAAATGAGCGCAGACAGGTGCAAAGGGATGTGAAAGGATTGTAAAAAAAAAATCCCATTGACATCAGTGGGATTATTTTACAACCATTTGTAGTCCGTTTACAAGCAGCAACAACGGAAACTAAACAGGGACAAAAAAAACGTGGGCAGACGGCCGTATGAACACACCCTTAGGCAGTCAAGTCCACCATAAACATTGAGAACAATAGAGAACCTCAGTACATCCAGGAAAGGATATTTAAAGGTTTAAATCCTGGGAAGTAGAATACATTTCATGTTCAGGTATGGCTAGAAAAGAGAGTGGGCTAACTTCGTTAGGAAATTCCTTTTCCTTTAGACAATAAAATGTATATACGCGTATGAAGAGAAGGGAAATATCCCCAAAAATGTATTCTCTCCTGGCTAAGATCTCTGGAGACTGTATCTCCAGAAAGATATACAGTAGCAGCATTGGAGAAAGGTCATAAAGAGCTAGTACATTATTTGCTGGATAAAAATGACCAGGAAAAGGTTAATGGACTTTAACATGTATACCTTGGAAGAAAGACATGACAGAGGGGATATGATAGAAACTTTTACAAACTTAAAAGAAATTAACACAGTAAAGGAGCAGAGGATAGAAGAATGGAAGAACAACCACCACAAGAGAATATAGTTTTAAATTAGAGGGACAACAGTTTATGCAGTAATATCAGGAAGTATTACTTTACTGAGAGAGTAGTGGATGCATGGAATAGCCTTCCTGCAGAAGTCATAGCTGTAGATGCAGTGAAGTAGTTTAAGCATGCATGGGATACGCATAAGGCTGTCCTTCATATAAGATAGGGCCAGAAACTATTCAGAATTATTGGACAGAGTTGATGGGCCGAATGGTTCTTATTTGCTGACACAATCTTTTATTTATTTATTTATTTATTTATTTAAATAAGTAGTTTTATTTTTGTAACAAAAGACAAAAACATGGCAATAGCAGAGGAGTGAAAAAAAATTGCCAATACTATGTTCAAATAAACAGAACTATACAGAAATACAACAACAAATATGACACCGAAATCAGATGCAAGGGAAGCAATCTTCCATGGATAATAAGGAAGGGGAAGGTGGGGAGGGGGAAGATAGTAGATAAGGAAGGGAAAAGGGAAGAGATAAAGCAAGGGGAAGAAGAGAGAAAGGAAAAAGAGAGGAAAGAAAGAGGACCTTGTGGTGCAGCCACACCTCCGCAAGTCCCCACATCTAGAAACCAGGCAGTGCCCAAGCAGTGCAGGGAAAAGTAGGAGGCCACGAGAGAGATCTAAACAGGAGAGGATGGCTGGTGGAGAGTTCTAAAATCAGGGGAAGTAACCTAGTCAGTACACTGGGACCAGATGGCCACGTTTTTGTCTCACGGCACGAGTCTGCTAAGAGCTCCTCCATTCTATTCAAATGGACCACCTCCTGAAGCCAGTATGAAGGGGATGGAGGCATTGTAAACCTCCAGAGTTTAGTAAAAACAGTCCTAGCAACTAGTAGGAGGAAGTAGAGGACAGTCTTTGTCCCTCGGGGTGTTGCAACTGGAAACACTGAGACAAGAAGGGGGCCGGGTCTAGAGGTAGGCGAACTGAGGTCATACAGTGCACTTGATCCAGCACTTGGGACCAATAAGTAGACAGGAGAGGATATGTCAGCCAAATGGGTTGGATCGTGCCACCTGCTGCACCACAGCGCCAACACACATCTGGTAAGGACGGTAATAAACGTGAGAGGAGGGCCAGAACCCTGTACCACCTAGTAAGCAATTTATAATTAGTTTCCTTAACCTTACAAAAAATGTATGTTTTGTGGCACATGGTCACTGCCGTCACCCACTCCTCGATCTGTGAACAAGCAACCCACCACTTTTTCCCAACTAAGGCGGAAAGTAATAGATTGTTCCCTAAAAGAGTTTCGAGGTGAAGATACATAAGCGTTCGAAAAGGGGTTAGCTGAAGTTGTAATTCCGCTTTAGTAGAGCCATAGAAGTGACGTAGTTATGAATATTGAAAGATGGAGGTAAGAGAGAGGTCGCCATCTTTGACAAGGGAGGCAAGCGGTTTTTGAGCAGACAAGTCGAGAAGGTCCCTAAAGGTCGTCCCCTCACTCCTGAGTTTACTCAGGAAGGCAGGGGCAGAAAGAGCTGGCAGGAAAGTAATATTCCCAAACACCGGGTAAGAGGGCCAAATAGGAAGCAAGCATCAAAGCAATAGAAGCAATCCCCAGGGGCAGGGAGGAGAGGACCACATTTAATGTTTCTATGAGAGGCAGCACTAATCCTTGCAATTCAGGTGTCTATGACTTAATGAGTTGGAAGGGGGAATTACCTCCAAGTCTAACCTGTCTGTGGTTCCCTATAAGATGGATTATTTGTTTGGCTCGTCTCTTGACTACAGCCTAGAGAGGGCTTCAGATGGAAAGTTAGTGTCCCCCTCTGTTCCACAACAGTATAAACTCAGAGGGGTTTATGTAGCAGAAGAGAGTGGAGGGGTCCTAAGAAGAGCAGGGTGTTACTTTCTGGTTTCAATTCTACCAGAAAGTCGCAATGATATTAGGGTTCCGGTAGAAGGTTTGCTCATTCCAACCTCGAGTGGAAGACTGTGTTCATTGGTCATTTTATTCTGAGCACAATAAGGCATGGTTTAAAAATGTTTTATTGTCTCAGGCAGTTCTAAGAGTAATTACTGCAGACCTTCGTGCCTATATCTCGAAAAAAAAGGGTGTCTGCTCCAGTGCCAGCAGAGGAAAGGGGAGAAGGAGTCTGCTCCACTTTCTTCCTTTTGAGAAAACTGATCTGTTCATTTGGCACAATTATAAATCTCAAAGCAGTGAACAGTTATTTACCATGTGAGAGTTTCAGGACTGCTTCATGGCCATCCTGAATCTGAGTGTTGCATATTACCATGTGTCCATATTTGCAGAACATAGGTTTAAAGTGGTCTTTAACTATGCTTTCTTACAACACCAATACAAAGTTTTCCTATTTGGTATATCTCAAACCCCAATCACGGCCCACATTGGGGAGAAAGATGTTGTGATTGTTCCATACCATGACAACTTTCTCTTTGTGGCCGAGTTGGAGCAGAAATTCCGGTATTGGAATCGGGAGAAATCATCAAAGCTGCCCAGTCTATTCCTTTTGGGGATTCTGTAAGACTCCATATAATAGATATGTTACTGCTAAGAAAATCAGGTGATTGCCGCTGCGAGCAGGCCAGGGGGCAAGATGGGGCGGGGGGTGGCAACAACTGGTGGCACACTATGGGTCAGGTCACTGGCGAATCTGCCTCGTAAAATACACTGTCGATCTGTTACATGTGACCCTGCCCTGTAGCTTATTGGATCAAGCAGATTATTATGGCAGTTTATCAGTCCTTTGGTTCCTACAGAGTTTGGGTCCCACTCTACGAGAGCAGTAGCGACTTCCTGGGTAGAAAGAGCGTCAGCACCTATAGAGCAAATCTGTATGACTCCTATTTGGAGCCCACCCACCCCACAGCCCCTCTGTTTCCCCAAAAACACACACCGTACACTACAGCAGGGTGCAAATATGCATTGTGAACCTATCTTTACAGATGAAAGGCGCGATACAGAGGTATAACAAAAGATGTTCCAGAATTATTATTTGTTGGGAAATGTATGTAATTACTAAAACAGACAGGCCAGGAGAGGTCACATGTCATTTTGTTACATATTTAAAATACACAATTAGTGATTTCATTTTTATTACCGTATATACTAGAGTATAAGCCGAGTTTTTCAGTAAGATTTTTCGTGCAGAAAACTCCCCCCTTGACTTATACTCGAGTGAACTCTCCGCCTGTCAATCCCTTCATCAATGGTCCTCAACCTGCGGACCTCCAGAGGTTTCAAAACTACAACTCCCAGCATGCCCGGACAGCCGATGGCTGTCCGGGCATGCTGGGAGTTGTAGTTTTGCAACTTCTGGAGGTCCGCAGGTTGAGGACCATTGATGAAGGGATTGACAGGCGGTGATGATGAAAGGGGGGGGGGGGGGGTGATGACGGGGGTCTGGATGATGACTTGGGGGGGGGGGGGGATGATGTATTTCCCACCCTAGGCTTATAGTCGAGTCAATAAGTTTTCCTGGGTTTTGGGGGGGAAATTAGGGGCCTCGGCTTATATTCGGGTGGGCTTATACTCGAATATATATGGTATGCAGTAATAAGCATATTCATATGTTTGGTAGGTCTACACATTGCATTAGTTATTTTTGTAATTGTAACATATACTTATAACTGGAGGGGAAACATTTTTGCAGACTCAATTGTGCATATTTGCCTCAATATTGTTTTGAGTTGCTGGCTAATTTTGTTTAGTTTTTTTGTCTCATTTTTCAAGCATTCTATATGGCAAAGCCTAAAATCTGACCGTTACAAATAATTTTGCTGTTTACCACTTAACATTTGGATTCCTGCCAGCCTCTTTAGGAAAAGTCATGATTTGCTATTCATATACTATGAGGAGGCAGCAATTAAGTAAAATGCCTTCTTTTTTCATCTTAGACTTTGGCAGCCAAATTTATAAAGCTTTAGAGTAAATTTTACTTTTGTTATTCTTGACATTATTGTGGAGAAGGAATAAACACTTTGCAGGTTTATTTTATTTTGGTTGTCCTTGTTTGGTTGTAACAATGTATAATCTTTATATGTGGCCAGCATATTCTGCAGATCTTTTAGATTTTGTTTGAATAATACAGATATTTTAGTAGATGATTTAAAAGGAAAGCTTTTAGTGATTTATCGTACAGTACTATGATTGAGTGAACATAATACACTGTTGACATCCCACTGCCGAAACCTGGGGATCAGAGATAAATCAGATCCCACTAATGCTTTAGATGCTGTGCTAAAAATGATCACCGCATCTAAGTGGTGATGTATAAGAAAGGTGCTTTCTGTCACCTCCAGCAGCCACACACACAGCAATTTCTGGGTGTTTTTGGTTTATGTCAGTGTAAAAATAAAATGCATAATCCATCACAGTACAGATTTATTGAGCATTAAACATTATGTTTAAAAATAAAGTCCCCAGGAACGGAGTGTGTTGACCCTTGCACGAAGCATTAGCCGCCATGTCTCCTCCATATATCTCTATGGAAGTGCAGCAGATACCCCAACACTGTATCTATAGGCCGCCACTTCATGTGGTGGTCAACACTCCCCGTTCCTAGTAAGGATCGGTGTGCCGTACAGGAGGTCGGGGACCCCCACAATCAGACACTTAGCCCCTACCCAAAGGATAAAGGATAAGTTGTCCTGCATGATAGTTTTCCTTCAAGTGAACTATACATTTGTGGTACTGCAACAACTATTTCTGTACAATAAACCCCCAAAAATAGCCCTTGCCCACCCTGACAACTTCATGCTGCTGCTGCTGCTTGTTTTCTGTCTGAGTAAAAATATCAAGAACAACATCTTTCAAATGAATTATTTATTCACAACAGTATATAGGTGGTTCAATACAGTAATTAGATGCGTGAACAATCTTGTGACAGGAAAGCATAAAGGACAATGCACATTGGGACAACTAGTCTTATCACTATCTGGTATGCCTGCCTGACAGTCTGTAGGTCCCCTGTCCTAGTGACCTCCTAGTGGACCCTAGGCTAGGTGGGGGATACCAAGCTTAGATATGGTAAACAAATATGATACAGACGGCAGGGACAAGCCCCTATAGAGGAGGGGGTTAGAGTACAAACGCACAATTGTATCAAATATTTCACAGATGAAACAAAAAACATGTGGTAGCTACAGGAGTATAGCAAACCCGTGGGTGATGACCAGGTGAATAGCACAGTACATCACAGTTCATACATCAAGGATAGACATTTGTCTGTAGAGCATAACCAGAGGTATTATTATGCAATAATAAGTGAAACCAAACATATCTGGCAGATTAATGAACATAGGGGTGACTGCACCTTTTTTTAATTAAATAAAATAAAAAAGCATCTACTTTGATAAGCCACCAGATGCAAACCAAGTAGCGGCCTGATGTTACCAGGGCGGGTAAGGAACATGATTTTTTGGCCCTCCCCAGCTTTTATAACTGCAGCCTGTTACTGTTCAGGCTCAGGCTTTGAAGCTGTATTTTTTATGCTATGGCCTGTTGGTACCCAGCTCTTCCTGGTACCCTTGGTGCCGGTGGATACTGAGATATTAATGGGGGTTTGTGATGTTGTGGTTGTTTTGGGGGCTGACACTAAGCCCCAGCTTAGTAATGAACTCTGTCTATGAGATGTTAAAAGAATTTCAAAAAAGTTTCCACCACAGCCCTCATTAGCCATTTTATAAAAAAAAAAAAAAAAAAACTGCTGGTCATCCAACATTGTCCACAACATTAACAAATGTGTAAAAAACTGCCTTTACTCTAAGCTAGGCAGAGAATGAGGTTTTCAGTTCCTAGTAGCTACAGTACTATGCTGCAATTCTAAGCCTTTTCTCTTTCCTGACCCTAGTGGCGATAGCAAGAGTATTTAAAAGCTGCAGTATGCAATTTAACTTTTATGTGATACAGTCTGCCTATAGCCCATACTACATCATGAAGACAAAATAAGAGAGAAGTGGACAGCGCCTCATGTAATCCTGAGTGGTGACAGGAAACCCACCGGAGCCCTCTCACCTTTGGATGTACTTGGGTTCAGGCGTATCCCCCCTAAATCAAGGAGATCCCAGCCTTGCAGGCCAGCAGTAGAATGGACGGTGTCCTGTGGCGGGGAACCATAACAGCAATAATCCCAGCAGACAGAGCATAAGATACTGCTGTAGAGGCCCTACCATAAAAGGATCCAGCTTTCAGGTGATATTAATAAATGTCTTTTATTGACATCACATAAAATAATAAAAATGGACTACACAGATAAAAGCAAAATGCATTTTGGGAGTATTATTTCCCTTTTTCAATTGCAGAAAGATGAAGAGGTCTATACATACAAGTTCAAGACAGGTATAAATACACAATAATGGTGCCAAAAGGAAAATAGGGGCCTTTATGTGATGTCACCAAACATATGGTGTTCACAACGTTCTTACCAGTTAAGTAAAAGTATATAAAAAATATATATTAAGAAAACACATTAGTGGAATTCGGTATATAATAGGTTAAAAAGGATAATCCTGGTGCATGAAATGAAAATAAAATCATAAGCGTTGTGTAAGATTTGATAACAAGGTTATGACAGCAGGATGTTGATGTGGGTGTCATAGATTCATTCGTGAAGATTTTAGCCAATCAGGAGTTACTATGAAGGATAATCTCCGAGCCAGTTAGACCAGAGCATCAGTAGTTGCTAGGCAGAAGGGTTGTAAAAATGTGAATGTAGTCACATGACTGAAAATGGACCATGAAACTATGCAGATATGTTTCAAAGCGAGGTGGAATTAACCATGAAAGGACTGGGTTTATTTTTGTAATATTGTTGTTGTAGTAGCGGAATCAGTATGGGATGTAAACAGCTGCATGTTCATACATACAATTCAATTGGATAAGGTAAGTATAATAAAAAGGGAAAGAAAGGTTGCAGCAGCACTCTTGGTCAAAAAATGGAGGCTCTTAGCACACTTTTTGATCAAAACGTGTCCCTCATCCACCACGTGGAGATGGCCTCAAGTGCACTATGAGCCTCCATTTTTTGACCGAGTGCTGCTGCAACCTTTCTTTCTTTATTGTATACTCGGTATTTGTCACAGCAGCGTGCACCCGTGTATTAGGTAGTTGTGCTGGCTATTTTTCTTTTTTGTATTTTTGCTTTACAAGCAAGGGGGGAGTGGCACCATCTCTAGCCCTGCACACCCCTCCCTTTTCACAGGAGGTTTTAAATTGGTAGGGGATCCTGCATTTCACCCAGTCAGAGGCCATATGCCCAGCAGGTGAGTGAATCAAGCATGGCAGGGTCCCATCCAAAATGGGGCCACCTCATAGATTTTAATTTCAATTTGATAGTGGCTCCTGCAAGTCACCCAGTCAAAGGCTATATGCCCAGCAGAAGGTGAATTGATTTAGCATTTTAGGGTCCCATCCGAAATGAGGCCACCTCCGCATGGTGGATGGGGGACACATTTTGATCAAAAAGTGCGCTAAGAGCCTCAATTTTTGCTACTTTATTTTTAGTTTAATGAAAACTGCCCAGAGTCAATATGGATATGGTCTGAAAAGGGATCTAGCGGACACAGTGTTCTAGACAGGAGTCAAGTCCTGGAAAAAAAAAAAAAGGGTGAGAACTCAAGATTTCCACACAATGGCTGGTTCTGCAGGACACCTGCTAATGGGAACGGTGTTCCTGCTGTGGAAGAAGTGAAGGAGCTCAGTTCCCATGTGTTTCTGCAGGACTTGAGCTCTGGTTATAGAGGGTAACGAAACAGAACCTTGACTTGTTTGGGAAGGACACATGTCTATAACAATGCGGGCAAACATATATCTAAATATTTTGCAGAGATGTGTATATCTGTAAAACTAGGACAATAGTGTATAGGGTATAGAGTGTATATTACAAAAACATATATAATTGTGAAATGAGGAAGGTATATATACCCATAAACGGAGACCGATTATATAATAGAATAACCAAAAAGCATAGCATATGTGTCATCATAGGAAATAAGGACAGAGCAGCAGGGATCACATGACATTTTCAATATACTTATTGAGACCAAGGGAAACTAAAGTGTAAATATCCAATAGTTATCTCTTTTGCAAAGTGTGGCATATCACTGGTGAGTTTCTTTTGAGATATGTTAGATCGGAATGACTGAAAAGGATGGAAAATCACACTTATGTTTAGCGGCACCATGTCGAGATACACTATTAAGTTGGAAACCTCTATTTACATTGGATCGGTGCTTGTTGGATTGTCCTTCCTACATACTGAAATCCGCATGAGCATTGTTGTAGATAGGTTGTATATGAGGTAATACCGTAATATTGGACTAGAAGGTTTTGCATTTGCTTACAATATTCGCATCCAAGAATCTCTGGCATATTGTTTATCACAGATTTCTTAGTCGGAGGTTTTGATCTGGCTTTTCTAAATGTAATATTTGGCTGAGAAGGAAGGGTGCCTTTCAGAAAGGGATCCAGCAAAGGGGTTTTCTAATGAGATTGGAGGATACCTCTAATTTTTTTTGTTGTCGCAGGTATATGAAGTTATGAAATTATAGGAGCGATTATCAGTTCCCGTTTGTAGAGCCCTAGTAGCTGCTTTTTTGGACAGACATGTTTTTTGGTCAAGTTTCTCTGCCTTTTTGCGGCTATGTTTTATTGGGAATGGGGATATCCTTTCGCTTTGAATCTATGGTCCGGAATCTTACTCTGCATTTTGTAGTCACTATTTTCAGTACAGTTGTGCCGGATGCACTTGAATTGTTTAGATGAAATTTTGTGGATCCATTTTTTTAAGTGGCAACTAGAATAATCTAAAGAACTGTTGCCATCACTCAACATATTTAAAGTAGATTTTGGTTTTAATTTTGTTTTGCAGCGTTATTATTGTAGTGATTTGAAGTGAAGTGTAAATTCCAAGAATTTTTGAGTTCCCTGATGAAAGATTCCACGTCATCCTTACTTCCATCCCATATGATGAATATGTCATTGATATAGCGTCTAAGTCTTGCAGTGATGAGAGGTGATGGTTGTATATTACGTTTTCTTCAAAAAGGCCTATGAAGATAAACTAGGTGTGAACTGTGTCCTATCGCAGTCCCGCATTGCTGTTTATAGATATGACCATTACATTGGAAGACATTATGTTGGGAAATGAATCTGATGCTGTCCAGGATTAATTTTCTTTGGGGATGAGGCATGGTTGGATCATTATTAAGAAAATGTGAAACTGCTGCTATACCGAGTTCGAGATCAATACTAGTGTATAGTGAAGTGAGATAGATAGAGATCTATATATATATATATATATATATATATATATATATATATATATATAGTGAGAAAACTGTATTTATCTAACCATTCCATATTGATAATGCTAATAATGAAGTCTGCTGTATCGATTGTACAGTATATGAGGGAAGTGAGGTCACATATTTTTGTAATAGAATATCTATATATATTGGGAAAGGTTGAAAGTGAGAAAATTAATCCAAGCAATGATCTGTCTACCTGGAGGATTCATAGGGTCTTTGTGTACCTTAGGTAAATGGTAAAATAAAGGGGTATCTGGTTCAGTGATGTGGATAAAATTGGATTCCTGTGCGCAGTACTGGAGACCGTATCTCCAGAAGGATATAGATACTCTAGAGTAGTGGTCCTCAACCTGCGGACCTCCAGATGTTGCAAAACTACAACTCCCAATATGCTCGGACAGCCAACGGCTGTCCGAGCATGCTGGGAGTTGTAGTTTTGCAACATCTGGAGGTCCGCAGGTTAAAGACCACTACTCTAGAGAGAGTTCAGAGAAGATCTACTAAACTAGTACATGGATTGCAGTATAAAATTTACCAGGAAAGGTTAAAGGACCTTAACATGTATAGCTTGGAAGAAAGAAGAGACAGAGGGGATATGATGGTTCCCTTTATGTATTTAAAAGTCTCTAACATGGTAAAGAAGGAGAGTATATTTAAAAGAAGAAAAACTACCACAAGAGGACATAGTTTTAAATTAGAGGGGGAAAGGTTTCTGCAGTAATATCAGGAAGTATTACTTTACTGAGAGAGTAGTGGATGCATGGAATAGCCTTCCTGCAGAAGTGGTCGCTGCAAATACAGTGGTGGGATAAGCATAAGGCTATCCTTCATATAAGATAGGGCCAGGGACTATTCATAGTATTCAGATTATGGGGCAGACTAGATGGGCCAAATGGTTCTCATCTGCCGACACATTCTATGTTTCGTTGTTTGGTCAGAGCTCCAATCTTGTATGTATAGTCATCTTAACCCTTATGCAATTGAAAAAAAGGGTGATAATACTCCCAAAACGCATTTTGCTTTTATCTGTTTAGTCCACCTTTATTATTTTATGTGATGTCAATAAGACATTTATTTAATATCACCCTGAAGCTGGATCCTTTCACGGTAGCGCCTCTACAGCAGTACTTTTTGCTCTGTCTACTGGGATTACAGCCCGTACTGACACACTACTTGCTGTACCTACCTCCTGCCAATAACCCCAGCATCTGCCCAGACTCATATTTCTGCTTTACACTGATTCAAACAACCAGGCAGTCAGCGTAACCAACTGTAAGTCCTATGCTTGTGGTCAGTAAATAGAACCTTTACTTGCTGACCAAAAGAACAGGACTGACAGTTAACTAACAGCAAGCAGCAATGTGAGTAGGGTGCAGATGCTGGGATTTGTGGTTGGCAGATGTTATAGGCTGTGCTGTAGATTAACTGGAACTGGAGGGCAAAATCACACACCTAAAAAGGAATAACAGGGATGTGGAAATCCTATAGCCCGACGCCCGGGACAAGTAGTTTTGGGCGCTGGACAGGTGAATTGTTTATAGATTTAGCCCTGTATCGGGCTAGCAGGGAGAGACAGACAGACTTCCCCCTTATTTTTCTTTAATGTCGGTGTGAGGCACAGGAGCCGATGGAAGTCTACACCTCACACCGACACTCAGAGTGTATGGAGGGGGCGGCGGCCTCCAGCTGACTGCAGAGCCCCCTTATCTCTCCTCCCGGAGGATGGACGGAGCTCAGAAGACACAGCAAGGTGAGAGAGAGGATGTTGACAGCTCCATCCCCGCACACAGCTCTACCCCTCCCCCTCCCCGGTTCTGTCTAGACAGGACCTAATCCACCACGGGGAGGTTGCTTGTTTGTACGGGGAAAACACAGAGCAGGGGGGAGGGGAGAGAGGAGAGGACGGAAATCTCACCTCACACCGGCCGGGACTACAGCTCTGATGTCCACTCATGGCGGCTCAGGTGAGGAGACCGAGAATGCAGGCGGCGGCAGGAAGGGTGGTTGTATATGTATGGTGTGAGTGTATGTGTGATGTGTGTATGTAATGTATGATGGGGGGGGCAGCGGCAGGTGTATGTATGATGTGTGCATATGTATGGTGCATATCAGTGTTTCCCAACCAGGGTGCCTTCAGCTGTTGCAAAACTACAACTCCCAGCATGCTGGGAGTTGTAGTTTTGCAACAGCTGGAGGCACCCTGGTTGGGAAACACTGGTGGATATGTATGGTGTGAGTGTATGTGTGTATGATGTCTATGTGTAATGTGTATGTAATGTATGATGTGTGTATAATGTCTAAGTGTGATGTGTATGTATGTGATGTATGATGTGGGGTGGGCAGCGGCAGATGTATGATGTGTGTATATGTATGGTGTATATGTATGGTGTATATGTATGTGTATGTGTGTATGTAATGTATGATGTGTGGGGGGGGCAGCGGCGGGTATATGTATGGTGTATATGTATAGTGTATATGTATGGTGTGAGTGTATGTGTGTATGTAATGTATGATGTGTGGTGGGCAGCGGCAGGTGTATGTATGATGTGTGCATATGTATGGTGTATATGTATGGTGTGAGTGTATGTGTGTATGTAATGTATGATGTGTGGGGGGGGCAGCGGCGGGTGTATGTATGATGTGTGTATATGTATGGTGTATATGTATGGTGTGAGTGTATGTAATGTATGATGTGTGGGGGGGGCAGCGGCGGGTGTATGTATGATGTGTGTATATGTATGGTGTATATGTATGGTGTGAGTGTATGTAATGTATGATGTGTGGTGGGCAGCGGCAGGTGTATGTATGATGTGTGCATATGTATGGTGTATATGTATGGTGTGAGTGTATGTAATGTATGATGTGGGGGGGGCAGTGGCGGGTGTATGTATGATGTGTGTATATGTATGGTGTATATGTATGGTGTGAGTGTATGTGTGTATGTAATGTATGATGTGGGGGGGGCAGTAGCGGGGGGGGGGTGTGTGTGTATGATATGGGGGCAGTGGCTGGTGCATGTATGATATGTGTATATATGAATGTTTTGTATAGGAGCGGACTGTCACGTCGGGCATTAGGGCAGTTGCACCATCTAATTTTATTTATTTTTAGTGGCACCCGCACTAAATTGCACCCCCAGAATCCCGCCCCCTTCATACTCACCCGCCAACCAAGAGCCCCACGGATGCACGCAAACACGCCCGAACCAAAACTACAACTCCCAGCATGTTGGACCATAACCTAAACTGTAGAACTATAAAGTGCAACATGCTGGGAGTTGTAGTTTTGGTTCGGGTCAGCTGCAGAGCTATAGGCTGCATCAGGGCATGCTGGGTGTTGTAGTTACTAACTGTAATTTCCAGTATTCCTTGACATAGACTATGGCTCTGCAGCTGACACAAACCAAAACTACAACTCCCAGCATGTTACACAATAACCTTAACTGTACTATACAGTGCAACATGCTGCAACACCCACACAACCATAGGCTGTATCAGGGCATGCTGGGAGTTGTAGTTATCTACTAACTAGATGCAACTTCCAGCATTTTCTGACACAAAATGCACCATATAAACTGGAGAAGCAGAACCCCCCCAGTAACACATAAGTCCCTATTGAGACTGAAAAATAGTGATTAAAATATTTTAAAAAGTGCGTATACATGTGAATAAGCCCCTTTCCTAATAAAAGTTTCCAATTTTCTTTAAATAAAAATAATGTACAAAAATAAACATAAGTGGTATCGCTGCATGTGGAAATGTCCAGGCTATTAAATATGATGTTGATTAAACCGTACGGTGAACGGTGTAAATGTAAAAAATAGTCCAGAATTGTTCATTTTTGGTCACTTCATATGAGAATTTTTTTATAAGGTGATCAAAAAGTTATATCTAGACTTATCTGGGCTTGTCTCGGGTGTAAGAGGAGCTACAGCTCTCCAGCCGCTAATATCCTGATATGCTGCGATCGCCTATTAAACCATTAGATCACCGCGGCCGCTATTAAACCATTAGATCTAAGATGACAGCAGTGTCTAAAGGGATCTTATATCCATCCCTGGTGGTCTAGTGGGGGGGGATCAGACTATTTTGGTTGAAATTATTTCATCTACCAGGACAAGTGGATTTTCTTGAGGGACAAGTAGATTGTGTTCCGCTTTAGTCCCTTGGACAAGTATTTTTTTTTTACATTTCCACACCCCTGAATAGGGACATGTGACGTTGTTATTACACTTCAGTTTTTACATGATTATGATGGTGCGATACGATAGCATGTTATGGTGTTGTTCTTATCATGCCATCGCCATAATGTTAACAGTGGCTACATCTGTACTCCACAGTGGACAAAGCTTATTTTTAAAAAAAATGGCTGCTGTTTTCATCTTTCCATGCCACCCTCTAAGAAAATTTTTAAGGTTATTTCATTTTTTATGTGCCCAAACTCATGCTATGAAAATTACAATAATTCAAGCAAAAAATAAATGTGTTGAATGTGTCACAATTTGAATATGCACATAAGGGTTTTTTGTAGGATTGTTTTAAATGAATTCTTTATTTGTGATCCTTAATTAAAAATAGGATACGACTGGACACAGTAAGATTGTTTAAAAATGTCATATGTCCTCTGGACAGGTAAAGGAAAAGGTCGAGGAAGAACACGTGCAGAAGCAGATGATGAATTAACAAATGCTAGACCTTCTGCACCTAGTACACTGTTTGACTTTCTGGAATCGAAAATGGGAAATTTTTCACTTGAAGGTGAGTTTAGTACACATGAATATCATTTTTGTAAACAGTTGTTGGTCCTTTTTAATAATAACATTGTAGTTTAGTTTTTGTCATGTATTTTGTTCATGTAAATGTTAAGAATTTACTTTTTTTTTTTTTTTTTTTCTTACTATTAAGAAAATCTTGCCAAAGGGTATCCCCCTTATGGTGCACAGCTATTTCTCATTTTCTCTTGTTTTAGGGGGAAGAACCAGAGCTGGGCTATTTGCCTGCAGCATTCACACAGGTTCTTTCTGTTCCTAACTTGTCTGGCAATGCCATGACTCAGTGCTGAAAGTGCACTGGACTGAAAAGGCTGATACTGTGCTGGGGGATAATTTTCAAAGTACAATACTATAGATGTTATGTGTGTGGTGGAGGGGGTTACTGATGCACTGGCTTTGCATGGTGCTGTGTGAGCAGAAATGAAAGAAACAGCAGCAGCACAGCAAGAAAGTGGTTACACTAAGCACCTAACTGCCGCAGCTGATAATGACAAGCTTGGTCATGTTTTTTTTTTAAACATAAAAACAGAATGAGAACAAGGTTTGTTTACACACACACATAATAGGATCTGTTCTTTCAAGCAGAAATATTGCACTGCATTTAAAGCGCTTTATATTTTAAGAATGAGCAAAGTGTACTATCATAGAGACCAGTACATTTTGTTTTGGAGGTAACCGTGGTTTCTCCTGCTAAGAATAAGAAATCTTACTCCTTTTCGTAACCTGAATATAAAGCGTTGTAAATATAATGTGTAGATGCAGTGTGTAATGCAATGCTTGTGTTTCTTCCCAGCTGGTGTGGTTCAGCTTGCATTCTATTAAGTTGTGCTACTGTTTGATTTGTACTTGATCCATTTCTAGTTAGAAGACCTATATTCTTATAAGGCTATAATTTGGGTTTTTTAGGATTTTGGTGTATATTGTAAGGGCACTAAATAAAAGAACTATCTAATAGTTCTCTAATAGATCTATTACTACCCCAATGATTGGCTTGTAAGGTTAGCTATTTAATGGTTCCATAGATACATGTTTCTAAATATGTCTTAAAAGTGTTCAGAATTTTTTTTTGATATTTAGTATATTTTTGAGCAGAGCATTGAGTAATCCTGAGATCAAACATAATTTGAAGTAAAATAATCAAAACTTGGTTTATGACATATTATGAAGTTAGTCTCATGGTTTTCCTGGTAGGATGGACCCTGACTATTGCTCCGAAAGAAACATCAAAAAGATTTTAACCCCTCAACAATGCAGGACGTAAATGTACGTCCTGGTGCGGTGGTACTTAAAGGACATACATTTACAAAAATGCCCTCCCCCAATAAAAATGTAAATTGTCAGTTTTTCCCCATCTTACCTCCCAAAAGTGTGTAAAACATTTTTTTTTTAATAAACATATTTGGTATCACCATCTGCATAAATATCCGAATTATTAGCACATAATGTTATTTATCCCGTACGGTGAACGGCGTGAACGTAAAAAAAAAAGTCAAAAATTGCTGCTTTTTTTATAACCTTTTATTCCAAATAAAATTGATAAAAATGTATTAAAAGTTTTAAATATGCAAATGTGGTATAAAAAATAGTAGGGATCACGGCGCAAAAAACTAGCCCTCATACCGCCGCTCATACGGAAAAATGAAAAGTTATATGTCAGCAAAATTGAGGGATTTTAAACGCACTAATTTGGTTAAAAAGTTAGCGATTTTGTTTAAGCTGTATAATAATAGAAAAGTATGTAATCATAGGTATCATTTTAATTGTATTGATCCACAGAATAAAGAACACATGTCATTATGTAATTTTTACCGTAAAGTGTACAGCATGAAAACAAAACCTTCCAAAATTAGCAAAATTGCGGTTTTCTTATCAATTTCCCCTCACAAATAGTATTTTTTCGGTTGCGCCTTACATTTTATGGTAAAATTAGTGATTTCATTACAAAGGGCAACTGGTCGCACAAAAAACAAGCCCTCATACTAGTCTGTGGATGAAAATATACTCGGGAGAAATTGCACTTTAAATTTTGGGGGTCTTTTTTTCCTTTTACCCCTTATGAAAAGGTAAAGTTGGGGTCTACACCAGCCTGTTAGTGTAAAAAAAAAATAATAATAATAATTTACACAAACATGCTGGTGTTACACTTATACTTTTTATATTCACAAGCCGTAAAAGGAAAAAAGACCCCCAAAATTTGTAACACAATTTCTCCTGAGTACGGAAATACCCCATATGTGGACGTAAAATGCTCTGCAGAAGCACAACAAGGCTCAGGAGTGAGAGCGCACTATGTACATTTGAGACAAAACACCAAGAGAACGGAGTAATTTAAATAGAGTTAAAACATGATTGCTTTTATTGGTTCCATAAAAACATAGAAAAGGGGAAAGAACAAACTAACTGTGGGAGGTTAGACAAAAACCTGACCCTTTGATGTATGCACTTCATCCAATGCACCATGCACCTTTATTGTATTATAGTATTACGCACATGAGCAGGTAGTGTCGCCCCTTTTTGTCTAACCTCCCACAGTTAGTTTGTTCTTTCCCCCTTTTCTATGTTTTTATGGAACCAATAAAAGCAATCATGTTTTAACTCAATTTAAATGACTCCGTTCTCTTGGTGTTTTGTCTAACAATTTTTGGAGGCCATATATGAAGCCCCTTTGTATCGGGGATGCACTTTAGACATATTGTATGTCCTATTGATATATTTACACCCCGATACTCTGTTGCTATTTTATTATTTTATGTACATTTGAGGCCTAAATTGGTGATTTGCACAGGGGTGGCTGATTTTACAGCGGTTCTGACATAAACGCAAAAAAATAAATACCCACATGTGACCCCATTATGGAAACTGCACCCCTTACGGAACATAACAAGGAGTATAGTAAGCCTTAACACCCCACAGGTGTTTGACAAATTTTCATTAAAAAGGGATGGGAAAATGCAAAAAATAATTTTTTTCACTAAAATGCTGGTGTTACCCTAAATTGTTCTGCCCCACAGGTGTCTGACAGATTTTTGGAACAGTTGTCCATGAAAATGAAAAATTTTATTTTTCATTTGCACAGCCCACTGTTCCAAAGATCTGTCAAATGCCAGTGGGGTGAAAATGCTCACTGCACCCCTTATTAAATTCTATGAGGGGTGTAGTTTCCAAAATGGTGTCACATGTGGGGGGCTTTGTAAACGCACATGGCCCCTGACTTCCATTCCAAACAAATTCTCTCCAAAAGCTCAATGGCGCTCCTCCTCCTCTTCTAAGCATTGGAGTGCTTCAGCAGTGCACTTGATGTCCACACATGGGGTATTTCCATACTCAGAAGAAATGAGGTTTCAAATTTTGGCGGTCATTTTCTTCTATTACCCCTTGTAAAAATGTAAATTTTTTTTACACATCCAACTTTAACAAAAAGTTGTCAAACACCTGTGAGGTGTTAAGGCTCACTGTAACCCTTGTTACATTCCTCGTGGGGTGTGATTTCCAGAATAGTATGCCATGTGGGGTTTTTCTTTTTTGCTGTTCAGGCACCATAGGGGCCTCCTAAATGCTACATGCCCCGCAAAAAACATTTCAGCAAAATTTGCTGTCCAAAAGCCAAATGTGACTCCTTCACTTCTGAGCATTGTAATTCGCCTGCAGAGCATTTTACATCCCAACATTGGGTATTTCCATTAGAGCTGGGCGGTATGACCAAATATGTGTATCACGGTATTTTTGTAACTTATAACGGTATTTCTTTCTTTCTGCTGCATGTTTTCCTACTCAGTGCTCAATGAAATCAGTCGGTAGCAAAATCAGCTGCATATTTTGCTACTCATTGACTTCAGTAAGTAGGAAAAATATGCAGCAGCAAAATGCAGCACATGTGACCCTACCACTGATATATAAGCAGTTTTATATTCTGTATGTTTTGAAATCGTTACTCATAGTTAAAGGTTTCAGAGTTGAGGTTTTAGGGATTTTTGTAATCTTGCTTTATTATACCTACATGGAAGTTCAGCTATTTCATTTTATTTTCCTAAGAAAGAAAAGTTCTCCTAATAATTGTGGGAATAAAGTCGCACTGTGTACAGCAGTAAGGGGAAGTTAGCAAATAGTTTTTCTGAAAGCACATTATTAGTGTCTCTATACTTACAGTGTCCAGAGAATATAATTGCTGTTGTGGACAGTCAAATTATAGCATCTAGTTTAGCTAAATGTTAAACACTGTCTGGCTGTGTTCCTTGTGAGATTAGTTTTGCCAGTCAATTTGGAGAAGCTTTATTCCCCATACTATTATTGACAGTCATGCCTGTGTGAAAAATATTCTGGCTGATAGATTTTTATGCCTCTTTAATGAAATGCGAACCTCTTCTACAGCTTTATAACCACATAAACTGTGAGCTGCAAGGCAAGGAAAATGTCATGAATGATGAATATATTACTTTTTACTTCCAATGTTATATATGTGCAGTACTTGGAATATATATTTATATCTACTTGCTGGAAGCTTTCATGTGTCACTTAATCAAGACAAATGTAAAATATACACATCTGTATACTGAAGGGAAGTGTTCTCTTTAAGCACTACTGCACAGTACATTAACCCACCTGAACCCTAAACCAAACAGCTTAAAATGTGTTTGTTGTATAGTAAATGTTAGGGAACTCATTGTTACTCGTTTTAATTAACTAAATAGAGAATAAGGGCTGCATTTGTATAGCGAAAGCAGCTGAGGTATAGGCATAGCAGCCAGAGCTTTCTCATAATTCAGAAAATATTAATTTAAAGGGGTTGTCCTTTAAAAAATAAAAATTAATAAAACAACCTGTGTATGGTGTCTAAAAGACCAATAAAGCAACTTGTTAATATAATGTTATTAAAGGGGTACTCCGGCGCTTAGACATCTTATCCTCTACCCAAAGGATAGGGGATAAGATGCCTGATCGTGGGGGTTCCGCCGCTGGGGACCCCCGTGATCTTGCACACCTCACCCCATTAAATTCAGTCCCCGGAGCATGTTCGCTCCGGGTCTGATTACTGTCGTTCACGCCCCCGTCAATGCAAGCCTATGGGAGGGGGCGTGTTGTTACACAGGGCGGAGCCTTGACGTCACAACGCTCCGGCCCCGTGATAGACAGTAATCAGACCCGGAGCGAACACGCTCCGGGGACTGATTTTAATGGGGTGCGGTGTGCAAGATCACGAGGGTCCTCAGCGGCAGAACCCCCGTGATCAGGCATCTTATCCCCTATCCTTTGCATAGGGGATAAGATGTCTAAGCACCGGAGTACCCCTTTAAATAGTAGCTCCCACCATCTATGTAATTTTTTTTTCTGTCCATACCTATTGCTAATCTATTCCCAACCCCCTCCCTGTCTTTTTAAAATGTTTTCCTACCTTCTAAATGGCTTCTCTTATTCTGCTCACTCTGGCTGAGCAGGAAGTAGACTTTCTCAGCAGGCGCAACTTCACTGATGCCTACTGGGCTCCGACTTCCGCCCTCACCTCATCTATGCTGCGCTCCTGTCGGGAGCGCGCATAGATGAATGGACAATAGCACGGCAGGCTGCTCCAGGGTCTCCTCCTCCCTGTTTAGCAGTTCATGTGCTACCCAGGGAGGAGCAGTATAGGAGCATCGCCGGACCTGCCAAGCAAGATATCCCTGCCGAGACCAATAAATAATGGTTGGTACAGTACTGGAGCATCAGCGCGGCACTGATATTCTGTGCGCACGCTGCCTCCAGACTGTACATGCCGGGGGCGGGGATGGGCTGCGCGTGAGGCCAATGCGCGCAGCCCTGGCGTTCACAGCACTTGCTCCCGCCTGTCTGATTGACAGTCAGGGAGCGAGCGCAGGCTGACTTAATTCGGACCAATTGCCCGGCCGTTATCGGTCCTAATTCAGCAGTGACCACACAGCAGGCTGCAGCTGGCCACTAGGAGGGAGACCCTAGTGGCCGGATTTCATATAGAAAATACAATATTTTAAACACACACAAAAAAAATTAATGTATATTCGAGGTATGTTGTAGTACATAAGTACTACAACATATAAAAATTAAAAGTTCATGACAGTGCCCATTTAAGCCATACTGCACAGATCACTGATTATCAACTGAGCTGTATGGCTTGTAGCTGTGATATTAGATCACAGTCCCCTCCCATCCTGTCTGCTGAGGAACAGACTATCCATGTGAAGAGATAGGAGCCTGTATTACTGTTCATTAGATTGTAATGCACCAGGAAGCCTTTATTAGTCACATTAGTTTCCATCAGAAAACACTCGCTGCTGTATCTGAGGAAGGCTTCCTGATGACATAAAATCTAATAAGCAGTCTTACAAGTTCCCCCTCTTCTCATCAATGATCTGGTCCTCAGCAGACAGGAGGGAAGTGGGGGGGGGGGGGCAGGTACAGAGCAGACTGATTTCAAGCTAGTCTGACAGGCCCTCACAGCTACAAGCCAGACATCTCCATATATATAGTTAATATTATTATAGAGTTGCTTCATTAAACTGTCTGACCCCATACACAGATTGTTTCTTTCGCCAGACAATCCCTTAATGACACAGCCCATTTTGGCCTGAAATGGGTACTCCGGTGGAAAACAGATTTTTTTCAAATCAACTGGTGCCAGAAAGTTAAACATTTGTAAGTTACTTCTATAAAAATAATCGTTATTCTTCCAGTATTTATCAGCTGCTGTATGCTCCAAAGGAAGAAGAGTTGTTCTTTTTAGTCTGACCACAGTGCTCTCTGCTGACTCCTTTGTCCATGTCAGGAACTGTTCAGAGCAGGAGAGGTTTGCTATGTGGATTAGCTGATAAGTAGTAATTGAAGTAATTTACAAATCTTGAAAGAACAAACGGAATGGTCCAGCTCAGGTTTGGTGAAATAGCGAGGATTTTATTAAACAGAAACAGGTACAATCATGGTGACGCGCTATTTCACTGAACCTGCGCTGGACCATTCCATTTGTTCTTTCAAGATTGCATGGAATTGGCTTATTCCGAATGTTGGGGGAAAAGGTGCCGGTTAGCTCCGCGAAGCTGATTGGGACATCCATGCCGAAATTGCGGGTCCCGATCAGCTGAGTGGACAGCGGGAGGGCCCTTACCTTCCTCCTTGTCGTTCGATTCGTGCTCTAATGTCCCCAGCCTGGCAGGCTAAAGCAACAGAGCACCGCTAACAATGATAAATGCTGAAGCAAAGTTTAGCATTGAACAGTGTATGCAATAAAAAAATTACATGTTATAGTCTCCTATGGGGACTAAAAAAAAGTAAAAGGTGTAAAAAATAAAAATAAAAAAAAATTAATAAAAGTGAATTAACCCCTTCCCTAAAAAAAAGTTTGAATCAACCCCCTTTTCCCAGTTTTTAAATAAAATAATGTAATCAAAAATAAACTATAAGGTTAGTTAACTCCTTAATGATAATGGAGGTATATTTATGTCCATTGCCTGCTCCCGTTATATGAAGCACACTTAGGAGCTGAGCATGCTTCATACCGGTGGGTCCCAGTTGCTATCAGCGCATTTATATGTATACATCTATACCCCCCCCGCCGGCGCATTTATATGTATACATCTATACCCCCGACAGTGCATTTATATGTATACATCTATACCCCCCGCCAGAACATTTATATGTAAACATCTATACCCCCTGCCAGCACATTTATATGTATACATCTTTACCCCCCGCTGGCGCATTTATATGTATACATCTATACCCCCTGCCAGCGCATTTATATGTATACATCTATACCCCCCGCTGGCGCATTTATATGTATACATCTATACCCCCCGCCAGCGCATTTATATGTATACATCTATACCCCCTGCCAGTGCATTTGTATGTATACATCTATACCCCCCTCCAGCGCATTTATATGTATACATCTATACCCCCGCCAGCGCATTTGTCTTAATTTTCCATTGCAGTGCTATATGTGAATGGTATATCGATCAGAATGCATCCAGAAGCCGCTGGCCAGATGATCCTGATAGATATACTATTCATTCATAGTTCTGGTGGCTGCATATGTTTATAGATGTGTTGGGGGGCAGACATATAGCGTTATCTGCCCCCCACAGCGCTTCTATATACATATGCAGCTGCCGCGCTATGAATGAATAGTATATCTGATGGATATACTTGTCACATATAGCGCATTTCTGCAGCGTTATATGTGATATCTGTCAGCAGCGCATCCAGCAGCCGCCCGGCCGATGATGCTGACAGATATACTATTCATTCATAGAGCAGCGGCTGCATATGTATACAGAAGCGCTGTGGGGGGCAGATAACGCTATGTCTGCCCCCCCCCCCCAGCACATCTAGATACATATGCAGCCGCTGCGCTATGAATGAATAGTATATTTATCAGGATCCTCTGGCCGATGGCTGCTGGATGCGTTCTGATAGATATATCATTCACATATAGCGCTGCAATGGAAAATTAAGACAACACTTTTAATATACATATGTCCCCTCACATTGTTCATTTTAAAAACCCTGCTGGGATCCCCGATTGGCTCCTCAGTACCGGCCATTCAGGGCTCCCCGCGGGAATTTAAAAATGAAAGTAAAAAAATACATCGTGTACATTGCAGGGTTGTGGAGCATGCCACCCGCTCCCCTGCTTAATAACTTCTGATCGGATAGGGTGTCAGAAGTGAGACCCAGTACGATCAATCCCTCAGCCCTGTACTACAACCCCCATCATGGAACAGACTCTGTTCCATGATTGGGGTAGTAGTACAAACACTAAGGTAACCTCCCCAGCAGATTCCCGCAGCCGAGGAACTACTACTCCCATCATGAAAACAAGTCTGTTCCGTGATGGGAGTAGTAGTAGTCCTGGCTGTGGGAGTCTGTAGGCAGAGGTGTTAAAATGTCTGTACATGAGGGATGTTATAACAGGTCTTAACGGATGAATATGCCCGTTATTTGGACAGACATTATTCAGCCGCTAGTATCCGTTACTTCTCCTGTTATTAACAATACATAATAACGTACGTTTATTAACGTGTGAAAGCACCCTAAAAATGTTAATTTTTTTTACACTAACAGGCTGGTGTAGACTCCAACTTTTCCTTTTCATATGGGGTAAAAGGAGAAAAAGCCCCGCAAAATTTATAACACAATTGCTCCCGAAAACGGAAATACCCCTTATGTGGCCCTAAACTGTTTCCTTGAACTATGACACGGCTCCGAAGTAAGAGAGCACCATGCACATTTGAGGCCTAAATTAGGGATTGCCTCCGCTACCAAAAATATTCTACACCAGTGATTCCCAAACAGGATGCCTCCAGTTGGTTGCTAAACTCCCAGCATGCCCGGACAGTCAGTGGCTGTCCAGAAATGCTGGGAGTTGTTGTTTTGCAACAGCTGGAGGCTCCGTTTTGGAAACACTGCCGTATGAGACATTTTTCATTTTTATTGTGGGCTGAGGGGGGGGGGGGGGGGCAGTGTACATGTGTGTTTATGTAGTGTTTTACCCTTTATTTTGTGTAGTGTAGTGTTTTTAGGGTACATTCGCACTGGCGGGGGTTTAGGGTGAGTTTCCCGCTAGGAGTTTGAGCTGTGGCGGAAAATTTGTCGCAGCTCAAATTTGAAGCAGGAAAGCCACTGTAAACCGTAACCCCTGTGAATGTACCCTGTACATTCACATGGGGGCGGGGGGGGGGGGGGGACAAACCTCCAGCTGTTGAAAAACTACAACTCCCACCCTGCACTGACAGACCGTGCATGCTGGGAGTTGCAACAGCGGGAGGCACACTGGTTAGAAAACCTTGAGTTAGGTTCTATTACCTAACTCATTATTTTCCAGCCAGTGTTTCTCCAGCTGTTAAGAAACTACAACTTCCAGCATTAACTGATCACCAAAGGGCATGCTGGGAGAGGTAGTTATGCAACAGCTGGAGGCACGCAACTACAACTCCCAGCATGCCGAGACAACCGTTTGCTGTTAATGCATGCTGGGAGTTGTACCTTTGCAAGATTTAGAGGGCCACAGTTTAGAAACCACGCACAGTGATCTCCAAAATGTGGCCCTCCAGATGATGCAGAACTACAAATCCCAACTGCTGTCTGAGCATGCTGGGAGTTGTAGTTTTGCAACATTTGGAGGGCTACAGCTTAGAGACCACTGTAGACTGTGGCCCTCCAGATGTTGCTAGGCAACAACTCACCCATCAGTTGAAGGATAGCCACAGCCGCTGAACACAGATGATCACCGCTGGGGAAAGGAGGATCACCTCTGGTAAGGGACCACCAGTACAGTTCCCACACCGTAGGGGGCCAGAGCTGGGGAACTGAACTTTAACCCCAACCAGTCAACTTTCCCTCTGCACATGTTTTTATAAATCTCTAAGCATTAAAGCAATAAAATGGCCAATGGCTACTTCTTTTATTATGTGACTGGTCTTACACGTGTTTTGAAAGCTTAGTGTCACAAGTGTCATAGTCCAAAACCACGACAACAGGATGAGTTGTTATATTTCCTATGTTTTATATTAAGGGTGATATAACACTCTAAATCAATCACGGCTTCTTTTGTGACTTTTTTTCATTTTTTTGTTTTTTTTTTAATGCTCTTGACTAATGTTCATTGCTATTCAGTATAGTAGTAATAGCTGCTTTGTTTCCTTTAGTGTAGCAGATTATTAGTTGACTTTTATGACCGTCACTTAAAAACCTTCACTTTTCTTAGCAATTTGTTTTTCGTTTATTTCTGGAAATGGATAAAGTTTCACAAAAGCCCATATGTGACATGGACAAATAATGGTGTATTCCCAGCATCCGTGGAAATGGATGAACAGTTTGTACAACCTTATGCTTTTGTTCTGCTGACGTCCATAAACAGTGGTTACAAAGAAATGCTTTTATGCTGCACTTTTTTTGGGGGGGATGCTGTAGCCCTATAACATTCAGATCAATAGCATAATATATAATGAATAAAAAGAAATAATAATAAATATATACATCCCAGCTAAAGATACAGCAGCAGTTAAGAGGTCCGGTATAATGCAGGCTTAAGTTTTTATTGTTCTGAAGAACACACATGCAACGTTTCGAATCAGTAGGCTTTTTCAAGCGTGCTTGAAAAAGGCTACTGAGCCGAAACGTTGCACGTGAGTTCTTGAGCACAAAAAAGACATAAAGGGGTATTCCAGGATTTTTTTTAATTTGACTATGCTACAGGGGCTGTAAAGTTACTGTAGTTCATAATATAGTGTCTGTACCTGTGTGTGATGGTTTTCTCACAATTCTTATGTGATTTTCACCCCATATTTATTTTTAACAGCATACAAAATGACTGTTGTCTCAGATTTTTCCCAGGTTGCAATGTGGCCTAGACCTGACTCACTAGTCAGCTGATGACAGGGAGCCTGTCTGCTTCAATGGGTGGAGCGATCGCTTGGTGGGAGAGATCAATCTGCAACTAATGCAACAGCTGTAGGCACCCTGATTGAAAACCACAGGACTTTTGAATGGTTGCAGCTCCTTTATGTTTCAATTGGTGGGGTGGCTGATGTGTGTGAGAGGGAGGAAAATGGAATTATGGGATTTGTAGTCTAAAAAAGAAAAATCAAACAGGAAATACCAGTTCACAAAAAGCTAGCCACAGTGTTATGGTAATCTCACAACATAGCCATTTAGCCCCAAGACAAGCGCAGATCCTTCCTAAGCATGTCCAATACTGTCTGCCAGGTATGTACTAAAATCACCTTATGGTGGATAACCCCTTTAAGCCTTCATTATACCGGACCTTTATCTTTGGTTAGGATTTATGGACTGTAGCTGTGGAAAGCTATTGGATACTATTGCACAGAACTAGAGGGGATCCAGTGCTGATTTCTCACAGAAAAGGATTGCAGTAACACATGTTTTGCTATTCACATATTTTTTCCCTTTGTGTGTGGAACTAAACCAAAAAAGGGAGGAAAAAAGTTAATTGGACATAATGTCACTCCAAAAATGGGCTGGGAAAAAAATTATGGCACCCTTAAATTAATATTTGGTTGCACACTCTTTGGAAAAAAAAACTGAAATCCGTCGCTTCCTATAACCATCAATAAGCGTCTTGCACCTCTAAGCCGGAATGTTGGACCACTCTTCCTTTGCAAATTGCTCCAGGTCTCTCTTATTAGAAGGGCGCCTTTTCCTAAAAGCAATTTTAAGATCTCTCCACTGGTGTTCAATTGGATTTAGATCTGAAATCATTGCTGGCTACTTCAGAACTCTCCAGCGCTTTGTTGCCATCCATTTCTGGGTGCTTTTAGATGTATGTTCGGGTTATTGTCCTGCTGGAAGACCCAAGATCTTGGACGCAAAACCAGCGTTTTGACACTGGGCTGTACAGTTCTACCCAAAATTCGTTGGTAATCCTTAGATTTCATAATGCCTTGCACACATTCAAGGCACCCAAAACAACCTTAAAACATCATTGAACCCCCACCATATTTCACTGTAGGTACTGTGTTCTTTTCTTTGTAGGCCTCACTTCCGTTTTTGGTAAACAGTAGAATGATGTGCTTTTACCAAAAAGCTCTATTTTGTTCTCATCTGTCCACAAGACGTTTTCCCAGAAGGTTTTTCGCTTACTCAAGTTCATTTTGGCAAAATGTAGTCTTTCTTTTTTATGTCTCTGTGTCAGCAATGGCGTCCTCCTGGGTCTTCTGACAGCATTTCATTTAAATGTCGAAGGGTAGTTTGCGCTGACACTGATGCTCCCTGATTCAGCAGGACAGCTTGAATATCTTTGGAACTTGTTTGGGGCTGCTTATCCACCATCTGGACTATCCTGTGTTGACACCTTTCATCAATTTTTCTCTTCCGTCCACGCCCAGGGAGATTAGCTATAGTGTGATGGGTTGCAAACTTCTTGATAATGTTGGGCACTGTGGACAAAGGCAAATCTAGATCTCTGGAGATGGACTTGTAACCTTGAGATTGTTGATATTTTCCCACAATTTTGGTTCTCAAGTCGTTGAGACGTTCTCTTCTCCTCTTTCTGTTGTCCATGCTTAGTGTGGCACACATAGACACACAATGCAGGGACTTAGTGAAATTCTCTCCTTTTTATCTACTTTCAGGTGTGATTTTTGTTACTTGCCCCATGTGAGTTTAAAGGAGCATCACATGCTTGAATCAATCTGTACAATTTTAAAATGGTGCCAATAATTTTGTCCAACCCATTTTTGGAGTTTGGTGGGACATTATGTCCAATTAGCTTTTTTTCCTCCCTTTTTTGGGTAAGTTCCAATACACACAAAGGGAATAAACACGTGTATAGCAAAAGATGGATTACTGCAATCCTTTTTTGTGAGAAATACTTCATTTTCTTGAAAAATTTCAGAGGTGCCAACTAGAGATGAGCTAACTTCCAGTACTTCGATTCGTCACAAATTTCTCGGCAGTTGCTGACTTTAGCCTGCATAAATTAGTTCAGCTTTCAGGTGCTCCGATGGGCTGGAAAAGGTAGATACAGTCCTAGGAGAGAGTCTTTTCCAGCCCACCGGAGCACCTGAAAGCTGAACTAATTTATGCAGGCTAAAGTCAGCAAACGCTGAGCCGAGAAGTTTGTGACGAATCAAATTACTGGAAGTTCGCTCATCTCTAGTGCCAACATTTACGGCCATGACTGTATATGTGATCTATTTATACCCAGGACTGTATCTATAACTAGGGGTCATCCTCTATGTTTAGAGGAAAGAAGGTTTCTGCACCAGCACAGACGGGGGTTCTTTACTGTAAGAGCAGTGAGACCGCAATTCTCTGCCTGAGGAGGTGGTGATGGTTAACTCTGTAAAAGAATTTAAAAGGGGCTGGATGTATTTTTGAAAATAATATCATTATAGGTTATGGATTCTAGATCTATAGGGACAGAAGGTTGATCCAGGGATCTATTCTGATTTCCATATTTGGAGTTGGGAAGGAATTTTTACCTCGTATGGGTGTTTTACTTAGTATGATTGTTTTTTGTCTTCCTCTGGATCAACTCAGTAGGGACTCATTAGGGTTATAGGTTAAACTTGATGGATGGACTCTGGTCTTTTTTCAACCTTATGAACTATGTTACGATATATATCTTATACAGTTGAAGCTATCAGTTAACAACACCAAAGGGCATCTGTCAACTCTATATCATGCTCAGACCTGCAGACATGAGCAAAGCCAAATAGCTGGTAAGGAAATAAAACAATTGATAGTGTTCTGTTAGCTGATTGTTTTTTCCAAAGTTATAAAATCATGGTTTCCTTTTAAGCTTGTGTCATGGAAGCCATGCTGTCCTGCAACATGCATGCCTCCTTAGTCTTCCAACTATCCCTATTTGTCTTTTAGCACTGAGCCCTGTGCAACAACTAGGCAAAGCAGAGAGAGGGCTGGGATTGAAGGAGGCATGCATGCTGCAAATCAGCACTGCCTTTATGACACTTGAGCGTAGAAAGAAAACATTATTACAACATTGCAAACAGCCATAGGCTAAAAGATGGATTTCACCTTTTATCTCCCTTTCAGCTATCTTCCCATGTCTGAGCATGGTATACTGCTGATAAATTACCTTTAAAATGTATTACTGATCCACAGGACAGGAGATAACTAGCTGATCAGTGTGGTTCCAATCACAAGAGCTTTCCTTTCACTGTCTATAAGACCTCGCTCTTTGGAAATGTTTGGAAATCCCATAGAAAGTGTGTGAGCACACTTTTTTGTTTTAGTTCTCTCATCCTGCCTTCTCTACCTCCACACTACTTCCAGTTCCCGTCCTAGAGCTGCTGTAGAACATTGCAGCTGCTGCATTCATTTCCTGCCTTTGGCATTGTTCAGCACAAAGCAGTATGCTGTAAACACCTCTCATTCTTCCTTGAATGTCCCAATAATGTATTTATGTGTATATGACAGGGAGATAGTGATGTAGGCTGGTCAGAAGTGGTAAAATCACACACGGCAGAGCTTCAGCTGTTGCTGTGTTAAACTATTAATTTTATTGATTTAACGGCATGAAATCTGTAGCTAAATATATGCAGCAGATATGGTATGAGTGAATGTACCCTAAACCAGTAACATTTGTGACAACACTAAAATAAGAAGTTATATATCTATATATTATTTGTTATTTATTGGATTTTTGCAAACTGTAAAACAGCTGGCTTGGTTATTCTCACCTTCCTATCCAACTTCCTTGACTATAAGCAATCTTGGGATTGGTACAAGTCCCAGAGGTGGGACCTGCATCTATCAGACATTTTTGGCATATCCTTTAAATATACCATAAATATCCAGAAAGACGTTTCTTCAATATGATCACATATTTTTGTTCCCCAAAATACCATCTATAAACTGCACAAGTCCCTCATGCAGCAAAGCACCTAACAACATGATGCTACCACCCCCATGCTTCACAGTTGGGATGGTGTTCTTCAGCTTCCAAATAATCTCCTTTTTCCTCCATCTATAACCATTGTCATTATGACCGAATAGTTTTAATTTATGCTCTACCGGACCCGAAGACAGTTTTTCTAAATTTAAAGGGGTACTCCGCCCCAGGACATCTTATCCCCTATCCATAAGATGTCTGATCGTTGGGGCCCCGCTCATGTCACAGCCCGCCCCCTTAATGCAAGTCTATGGGAGGGGGCATGATGTCACGGGGGGTGGGGCCTTGGGGGTCACAATGCTCCAGCACCTGTATCGCCTGTCATTACGCACAGAGCGAGCTTGCTCTGTGCAGTAATGAAAGCAGGGTGCTGCAGCTGAGATCCCGGGGGTCCCCAGCAGTGGGCCCCCCCACGATCCGACATCTTATCCCCTATCCTTTGGATAGGGGATAAGATGCCCAGGGGCGGAGTACCCCTTTAAGCTGTAACCTAGCTCTTTATGGTGTTTTTGGAGCAGTTGGTGCTACCTTTTTAAGTGGCCTTTAGTGGATATGGCATACTACTACTACTAAATATGTATGACGAGAAACTGTTATTAATGGCTTTCAAAACCTTTATGTAAATTCTTAAATCAATAATATAGACAGTTTAATTAGCAGGCACCAATCAGCACAAATGTGTAGGGACATGGTAGAGGTGTGACTGGCATTGGCACTTCTTAATCCAGTAAAATGTCCTTCAATGAATATCCAATTACTATTCAGGTTCACTGTACCCAGCTCTGACTCTTGTAATTGACTTTAATACGTGTTTGCCTGTTTTCTGCGTTTTATCTTCATGAACTGTTCATTGATACATAATAGACCTTCCCTGCATATAAAGTGTGCTTCATGGGTCTGTATTTCTGTGTGTATCATGTCCCATTGTGACCGACATTAGGCAACAAGCCAGCAAGATATTTTAGTTCATATGTCTCCAAAATAAACAGAGCTTTTTGCGTAAAGGTTGTAAGAAAAAGGCAAGATGGCATGGTCTGTTTATCTTGTGTGTAAACATTGGAGCCAGTTGTTCAAATAAGGCTGGGTTCACACTACGTTTTCTCCCATGCGGGAGCGCATACGGCAGGGGAGAGCTACAACCTTGCGCTCCCGTATGTCATTCATTTCAATGAGCAGGCCAGAGTGAAACGTTCGGTCAGCTCATTTTTGCGCTGTATGCGCTTTTACAACCGGTCCTAAAACCGTGGTTGACCAGTTTTAGCTCCGGGGAAAAAGCGCATACGGGGCAAAAATGAACCGCCCGGACCGAACCTATCATTCCGGCCGGCTCATTGAAATGAATGACATACGGGAGCGCATACGAAGGCATACGGGAGCGCGAGGTTTTAGCTCTCCCTTGCCGTATGCGCTCCCGTATGGGAGAAAACGTAGTGTGAACCCAGCCTAACGTGGTCATGCACTGCTCATGCAATATGTTTTGTTCCAAAATCATTTAACATTGAGTGACCAATTCCTGACTAACTTAAATGGGCACCGTCAGATCCCAAAACTTTTTATAAACTTCTGCCAGTTTCCTGACCAGGGCTGTTGCAGAATATCTAATTTCACAATTGCATCAAGGAGGTTGCAGCACCTGCTAGTCATTAGGTATGCTCCTTTACCTGTGGAATTGTTCAGTAAAAAGCAGCATCCTGTAAAAGTTCCTTCTGAATGTGCCATTATTTATATATATATATATATATATATATATATATATATATTATAATATAATGTGTGTATGTATTTGACAGAAAAATGTTGGTGATGGTCAGAGGTGATGACATCACTCAGGGGGTGTAGCTAGAGTTAAGATAAGATCCAGCCATGCAAAAACATGAATCCAGTACAATTTGTGATAACACTATATTAGTATGGTAATAGTCTTATTTAAATACAATTTTCTGGTACCAGAATACCCCTTTAATATGAAAAATGTGTGTCTTTTACAGACAACAAACCACAAACTCAACCTCAAAACCAAGGATACCACAGAGTTCAGAATTTAGAGCAGAATGGAGTGAAGGATCACAATCAATCTCGTCAGTTTTCGCGGAATGATACTAGAGGTCCAAGGAATGAAAAGCCGCCTCGCTTCCAAAGGGAAGTGCATGCACCTAGACAGTTTGAAGGTAATGGGCCACCAAGAAGTCGAGGCCCAGAAAAACACACTTCAGAGCCATGGATTGAAGACAGGAGTAAGTGTGAAAAAGGATATCCACGAAATGAGAGAATAAAAGATTTTTCACATTCTTCTTCTAGTTACCAAAATGATGGTACATTTAAAAAAAGAGAAAATAGTGTACAATGTAGGACCATAAAAGGTCCCAACCTCATTGAAACAAGATTGGACACCAGCATTCAGAATAATAATACAGAGACTGGTCAACAAAAACGTGGTAGAAGAGAAGACCAAAGATACAATTCAGAATTCTATATTGACAGGAGACCACGGACAGGTAACAGTGAAACATTCACTAATTTACCAAACGAGAAAACTTTTAGTGCCAATATGGAATCATCAAATTATCATGGAACATTAGTAAAAGATGGTGCTAATGATTTACCAAATGGAGAACTTGAGCAGAAAGGAAGAAGAATTGGGCCTATAAAACCGATAGGATCAAATCTAAACTCTGAACAGGAGGATAGAAATAAGATGTTGTTGTACACCAATAATTCTAAAAAGAGATCTGGTACAATAAAATCAGAGCGAATTCTGGATAATGTCTACACAGCCTTTAGCTGGAGACCTGGGGATGAATGTTTAGCTCTTTACTGGGAAGATAATAAGGTATGACATTCAGACATATTTATACATTACTAGTTTATTCAGAATGATGCATGTGATATTACAGAGCTAGAAGTAATAATATGCACTTATTAAACAGTTGTAAAAAAATATATATATAAATAATTAAGAGGTAAACAATAGTTAATGCCACTTGTACCAGACTTTGTTTTACCACTGATTTTTCTGTGTCAGTCATTCTCACAGAGAGGAAGCAAATATACTGGCTACAGTGAGACCCTTCTTCCAGCATTATGATAGGGACAATAACTCTAATACACGGGACTACCTGCATGGTGGCTGCAGGTGGGGACTAAGGCTGTGGCTATAACCAGATTTCCAATGTGGCTTAAAAGACTAGTCTAACTGTGACAGAGTGTGCATGCCCAATCCCCACAGAAGGTCTTACTAATTACTATGTGAGAAACGTGTCCTAGAGGTGTTCAGTATAGTCTGCTTCTGTAGTAACACAAGAAAGCTGGTCAAGGTAAAACCAGGCACAGAGAGCATTTACATAGGGCAAAAGCCGTTATGAGAAATAGTGTATTTAGATCACTATATGGATGGTCTATCCCCATATTATATATGCCACCTCATCGCTCATATTGTTGCAGTGGCATTCCACCTCAGCCGTATCCATACATTTTCTCATCTGGACTATGTGACCAGAATGTTCTAAAATGTAACAAGAATTAGTCTGTATTGTGTGGTTGACTTTTTGTCAACTACAAGATTACATTATAGTCTATCAGATCCCTTCTGTTGGCACTGAGATCCCTCCCCTACCTCCTTTTATAGAAGACTGCTGCCATTCCTATGGGACCAGGAGTGCAGTGATTTTCAGTTGAGTAAATTACAGTTTTTAGCTGCAGAGTTATACAACTGTCCTAATCTCACTGCCTGTCTATATCTTCTGTGTGCAGATTCTCTGTGATGCAGCTGAAGCTGCATCTTAAATGATACCCTATATAGGGCAAGTTAGAACACAGATGTTCTGTGTCATTGATTTATCAATTGCTCAATTAAGATACCTTATATACTCGAGTATAAGCCGACCTGAATATAAGCCGAGGCCCCTAATTTCACCCCAAAAACCCAGGAAAAGTTATTGACTCGACTATAAGCCTAGGGTGGGAAATACATCACCCCCCCCCCATGTCATCACCCCCCCCCATGTCATCACCCCCCCCCATGTCATCATCCCCCCATGTCATCATCCCCCCATGTCATCATCCCCCGTCATCATCCCCCCGTCATTAACACCCCCGTTATCATCATCCTCCCCGTCATCATCACCCCCATCATTATCTCCCCCCCCCCCCCCTTCATCATCACTCCGTCATCATCACCCTGTCATCACCCCCCCCCCCCCCTCATCATCACTGCCTGTCAATCACCTCAGTGGTCTTCAACCTGCGGACCTCCAGATTTAGCAAAACTACAACTCCCAGCATGCCTGGACAGCCATCGGGCCTTCTTCATCATCCAGACCCCCCCCCCCCCACACACCCTCTTTAGTTTTCTACTCACCACCCCTCTGTGAGAAGGAAGGATGAGCTGGTCCGGGCCATCTATGCTGCAGGGACCGTCCAGTGGGGAGGGTTAGTCGTTCCGGGCTGCACATTTTCACCAGGGGGGCCCTCTTCTCCGCTCGCTCAGGGCCGGCCCCGGACTAGTGACGATGCCTTGACGACGACGCACAGGGACGTTCATGCACATGAAAGTTCCTGTGCGTCGTCATCAAGGCAAGTCACTAGTCCCGGGCATACTGGGAGTTGTAGTTTTTCAACATCTGGAGGTCCGCAGGTTGAAGACCACTGAAGGGATTGACAGGCGGAGAGTTCACTCGAGTATAAGCCGGCTTATACTCGAGTATATACGGTAGGTCTCAGGAGCAAGTGCAGTCATGAGACTCCACCTCCTCTTTCTCTGTAAAGTCAAAGATATAATGGGAAATGTTTGCTATCTGAATTCAAATTTCCCCTCTAATATAGTTTGCGGAATACAACTCTTGCAAGCCACACCAGCTACAATGCACATGGCATCCACAAGAGTCTCTCTTTCATTAGGTAATATTAGCCTATGCTGCCCCACTCATGTTGGCTTCTTTTCCCAGTGGTGGTGTCGCTAAGGAAATGAACAGTGATTGCAAAGTTTTCCTTCAGTAGATTGCTGAGGTTCCAGTAGCAGAACACCATACAATCATTGTTGGGGACTCAACTAGCAAAAAAAGGAATATAGAATGCCTTAAATAATGCAGCACATCACCTTATACAACTGAGTTACTATATCATTAGGGCAAACCAATATATATATTATTTTTTTTGAATGTTGGTGATCTGTGCATCAGCAATATTAAAGTGTAACACTTCTCCAGATATGCTGTATCATAGGCTCTGCTTATATCTGCATTGCATTATCTGTAGTTTTTGAAAAGAAAAATAGTTTTGCATTCAGTGCTTTTTCTCCAACAAAATGATGGACCTCTTGGTAGAACCTTGCAAATTCCATTGCCAGTCAATGGAGGCTGTCGGGTGCTGCTGGTGTTTATCATGCAACAGATCTGTCTTAGCATTGAGGTATTTATTGTAAATAAAACAATGTACAGAACACTTACATTTTGAAATGATGGTCTTACAATCACTGAATAAGCAAAATAAGTTTTGTAACAGTGATCATAAATAAGTTAACTATTGTAACTAGTCTTTTTGTTTAGTGGGAACAGCCAAGAGAAAAATTGCAAACGTAGCACTCACCCTTTCATTAAGTCATAGAAGCTTTACTGGGAAGATTTAATTCCTGTACACAGATCCACATCACGGATAGAGAACAGACAAACAGCCCCCTGCGAACAGGGGAGCGGCGACGGCTCAGTTTCACGGGTTTACCGCTTAGTGACGATAAGCGTGACCAAGCTGTAAAACCGCAAAACTGAGCTGTCGCCGCTCCCCTGTTCGCACGGGGCTGTTTGTCTGTTCTCTATCCGTGATGTGGATCTGTGTACAGGGATTAAATCTTCCCAGTAAAGCTTCTATGACTCAAGGAAAGGGTGAGTGCTACGTTTGCAATTTTTCTCTTGGCTGTTCTCACATAAGTTCTTATTTCATACCACGAGTGCACCACCCTGCAGCCACCCAAGTTGTGGAGTCTCTAGCTGCATAAGGAGTATACAGGACGCTACTGGTGCGGAGTGTTCTTTACATTCTATACATTTTTACATTTTGTGTTTAGTAATTTCTTAGGCCAACTTTGTGTTACAGTATTTATTCCACAGGACAACGCTCAGAAAAGAAGTTGCCATGCTACTTGTGTATGCCTTAAAGGAGAACTCCGGTTCTTAACAACTTATCCTCTATCCACATTATAGGAGGTGTCCAACCCATTGCACCCCCCCCCCACCCCCAAACAATCTTCTGCCCGCTGCCCTGGTTCTCCCCATGCATTGAGCGGCATCGACAACCGTACAGAGTGTTGACATGCCACTCCATATATGTCTGTGGGAGAGCTAGAAATACTGCAGTTGTGTATCTCCAGCTCTCCCATAGAGACGCACAGAGGGGCTGTGTTGAGCACTCCTTAATGTTGTAATCGACACAGTTCTGTGCATGGGGAGTAATGGGGCAGCAGGCAGGACATCACAGTAGTCCCAGGGGTCGGACCCCTGCGATCAGACACTTGTCCCTTATCCTGTGAATAGAGGATAAGTTGTCAAGTACTGAAGTTCCCGTTAAATTAACTTTTGAGGAAGATTTCCAAAACATTTTGTGAACATTGCAGTGCATATCAACAGAAAAGATAATTGGTTAATAATTGGATCTGTTTGTTAAAAAAAATAAATGATGTTATTGCAACATTCTCTGTAGGTCATACTTGGTTGTAAAAGCTTTACAATATGCATACCGTTTAATATGTATGTGTGTTTTTTTACCATAAATCAACAACGTAATAAAATTAACATGCAGGAATTTTAGGTACGCATGTGATGTTATTTTATCTACTTGTGAGGTGAAAGACTTATTTTTCTTAGGTACTAGGAAATAGGTCCATGATAAAACAAAAGGCCACTAGAAACAAAATGACCTGAATGACTTGTGTTTTGCACTGATATAGCTGAACCCTTCCCTACCCCTTCCCTAATGCATTATTGTGTTATTTGAAAAATGTTCAATAAAAAATTCTTAGGAAAAAAAAAAAAAAGACCTGAATGAGGAATGAAACCTGTAAATGATCAAGTGTGTTCATCCTCCCATGTATGTAAATTGTCTATACATTTACAGTATTACAGAGCTGAAATTGAAGCCCTACACTCTTCTGGAACCACAGCAGTGGTAAAATTCAGCGATTATGGGAACTATGAAGAAGTACTATTAGAAAACATCAAGCCGATTCAGGCAGAAGCATGGGTGAGTGAGGTTTGGAAATTGTTCTCCAGTGCTAAATACTGAATTGTGTCATAGTGTATACGGACACATCCATGTGACAAGGGGAATGAGTAACACCCAGTTGTCAGTTTATTCATATATTTCCATAAGCTATAATAGACTGTCACAGCTAGACTCTAATTATCATGAATGTTACCCACCACCAGTTTGTTGTACAATGAGCTTTATAAGTTGTTGCTCAGTGATGCTTTCATTTACATCTTAATAGAAATTACAGATCTATTAGGTATTTGTTTCCCATAAAGAAGCTTCGACCATTTAGTTCTGGTCTTTAATGGGGGTCTCTAGTGGGGAAAACATTAAATGCATATCAACTGGATCCAGAAAGTTAAAAAGATTTGTAAATTGCTTCTATTAAAAAATCTTAACCCTTCCAATATTTATCAGCTGCTGTATGCTCCACAGAAAGTTGAGTTGCTCTTTTCTGTCTGACCACAGTGCTCTCTGCTGACACCTCTGTCCATGTCAGGAACTGTTCAGAGCAGGAGCAAATCCTCATAGCAAACCTCTCCTACTCTGGACAGTTCTTGACATGGACAGAGGTGTCAGCAGAGAGCACTGTGGTCAGACAGAATAGAACTCAACTTCCTCTGTAGTATACAGCAGCTAATAAGTACTGGAAGGATTAAGATGTTTAAATAGAAGTAATTTACAAATCTGTATAACTTTCCGGCTACCAGAGTAGCCCTTTAAGTTTGTCCTAACCCCCCCCCCCCCCGGTTAGTTCTCTTTCAATGCTTTGTTCATGTTATACTCCCCCCCCCCCCCCCCCCCAATAGGCAGTCTAGATAATAAACAGCCAGCAGAGAGGATGTAAAGTAAAGCCTTCTTGTGCTTAGTGAATAATGGCACTGTCCAGGCTTCTTACCCTTTCTCCCTAACCAAGGGTAGAGAAACTGCTGAGCATTCAGCAGACAGAAGGACCTGACTTTGACAGAGCAGTAGATGCTCATCTTCGCCCCTGCCGAAAAAAAAAGTAGGTGTTTCACTGGACAAGTGACCCATTGGCAGAAGAGAGTGACACAATCTGTTTGTGACTTTACTGTTAGTTGTCTTAAACTAAAACAATTCAGATGACTAAATAAAATTTGATTCGATTAATTTTCCAAAAAATTTCAGTTTGCGGCGAATCGCTATTAAAAACGTCTATTTCCGGGCTACAGAGAGCCTCATTAGGGGTGTAGCACACTTTGCATTGTCGTAACACGCATATGGAGTGTGCTTGGGTAGTGAAATCATACTGTTATTCAGTATGACATGCAGATTACAGGCGTCGCTATTAGAATCACTGCCACAGAGTGGCACAACAACAGAGTCTGGATGTGGCAGCAGGGTCGGGAGACCATATGGCGTCACAATTGAAGCGATTAAAGCAATATCAATTGAAAAGTTTAAAGAGATTAACGTTTAGAGAGATAAAAAAAAAAATTAGAACTGTGGAGTGTGCATATTTTTCCCTTTTTTCACAGTAATACACCCCAGTACGGTTGCAACAGAAAAAAGCGTTCTCTCTCTATCTCTCCCTCTCCCTGTCTCTCTCCCTGTCTCTCTCCCTGTCTCTCTCCCTGTCTCTCTCCCTGTCCCTCTCCCTGTCTCTCTCCCTGTCTCTCTCCCTCCCTCTCTCCCTCCCTCTCTCCCTCCCTCTCTCCCTCCCTCTCTCCCTCCCTCTCTCCCTCCCTCTCTCCCTCCCTCTCTCCCTCCCTCTCTCCCTCCCTCTCTCCCTCTCTCCCTCCCTCTCTCCCTCCCTCTCTCCCTCCCTCTCTCTGTCTCTCTCCCTCCCTCTCCCTCCCTCCCTCCCTCTCTCTCTCTCCCTCTCTCTCTCCCCCCCTCTCTGTCTCTGTCTCTCTCTCTCTCTCTCTCTCTCTCTCTCTCTCTCTCTCTCTCTCTCTCTCGTCTGCCTGCCTGCCTTGAATGGGAAGTGCTTCCTGTGATGATCTCAATTAGCAGACTATGAAACAACTTCTAAAGTTCTCCCTGCCTGCCAGGCTTGAGATGAATGGACTCGCCGCTGTAAAGATCTGTATTGTTAGTAACAATGATTAGTGTGCACACACAGTCTCTGCTCTCGGAAATGCCAGTCTTTGGCAATGGCTGCCGAATATTTAGGGCTGTGACATCACAGGGCTGGCTGGCTGCTGATAGACTGCATGCCGCCATGTGATTCAGGGTGATCCTGCCTTCCCAAACTTTCTTACCCCATGTCCTCATACGTGTAGCCTCCATTTAAGCCCCCAGGCCCGCACAAAAGTTAGTGAATGAAGCGATTCGTTTACCACCAAGCGCGAGGAAATTTGGATTCCTTCAGAATCAAATTTTTCATGAAATTCGTCAGCTTCGATTCGCCCATCTCTAGTTGTAACCAAAACTAACAGTTAAGGTACACAGTGAATACAATATATGGGGGAGACTGTGCTTCATATACAAATTTTATTTATTAAAATGAACATAAAAAGCATATATAGTCATGCCCCATCACAGGGCCCTTGTGAATGGGATAAAACACGTAAAAATTTTAGAGCCGATAATATAAGAATATAGGGGGACATGTATCAAAGATTTTACCCCTGATTTGTGTGTATTTTTTGGCGCAAGCCCTTTTTTTTTTGCACATTTTTTTGCGCACGTTTAGGTAGAGCATATCCTCCAGATGTGGCTGAATCAGGGTACCTTGGAGTGACATCTATAGTACACATGGATTTATTACCTGCGTTCTTTTTCTTTGCACCAAAAATTTTGACGCAAGTGCGTCTTTTTCCCCATAAATATAAGCCAACTTTAACTGCACGTAGCAATCCTTTCTATTTCTGAAAGAAAGTTCTACTAAGGAACCACCAGAATGTTTTTACTTTCCTATCTCAATTCCTCCTTTGGTTTGCTTTATATTGCTTTTTACTCCTTGGTTATTCCAAAGCACTTTTAAAATAATTTGCATATAGAATATTTGTTTACAGTTCAGTTATTCATTAGATCACTTGTATATTGTTATTTTATGATCCAACAATTTAATACATTTAAGTAGGAAATGTTTGATAACTTACTTATCATTGAACAAGATCCGACACATTAAAACAGCTTTGTAATCCACTTAACACTGTAGATCATTCTCCTTTTATTTTTACAATTTACTGCTTTCCGTTATACTTTTCCCCAGCGCCCGGTAAGATGGTGGCTATCACTGATAGCCAGCCATTTTACCATGTGACCATGGGGGGTTTCATCTCATCCCCCCCCCCCTCCCCCCCCCCCCCCAGCGATCGCTGATATCAGCTGGTCAAATCTGACTAGCTGATAGCAGCGTTTCGCTGTGAGAATACTTAGCAGCGCGGTGTGTGAGTCCGGATCACGGGGATCGGGACACACACCGCTCTGCTAAGTGTCCCTTACCCGTCCTCCAGCGTCACTTACCCGGCCATGCGGTGTCCTGAGCAGTCCCGGTGCGAGCGGCGTCCTCCAGGCGGTCTTGGGGGTGGTGCGTCCCGGCGGTGAGTTTCCGGCAGCAGGGCGGCATCTTCATTGGCAGCAGTGAGATCGCCGTAAAGCGATCTCACTGCTGCCTCTGGGAGTTTCAAAACTGCAACTCCCAGCATGCCCAGACAGCCTTTGGCTTTCTGGGCATGCTGGGAGTTGTAGTTTTGCAACATCTGGAGGGCCACAGTTTGGAGACCACTGTATAATGGTCTCCAATCTGTGCTCTTCCAGATGTTCCAAAATTACAAATCTCAGCATGCCCACTCTGTCGAGGCATGCTGGGAGTTGTAGTTTTGTAACATCTGGAAGACCACAGATTGGAGACCATTATACAGTGGTCTACAAACTGTGGACCTCCAGCTGTTGCAAAACTACAACTCCCAGCATGCCCAGACTGCCCAAGCATGCTGGGAGTTGTAGTTCGTCAACATCTGACCCTTCAGATATTGCCAAAATACAACTTCCAGCATGTCTGGCCATGCTGGGAATTATAGTTTTGCAACAGCTGGAGGCACACTAGTTGGGAAACATTGTTCGTTTCCTAACTCTTTTTCCCAACCCGTGTGCCTCCAAACTATAACGCCCAGCATGCACTGACAGACCATGCATGCTGGGAATTGAAGTTGTGCAACAGCTGGAGGCACACTGGTTTGGAAACACTAAGTTAAGTAAAAAACTTTCAAGTGTTTTGCAACCAGTGTGCCTTCAGCTGTTGCATAACTACAACCCTCAGCATGCACGGACTGCCAAAGGGCATGCTGGGAGTTGTAGCAGTATGCCTCCATCTGTTGCATAACTACAAGTTCCAGCATGTCCTTCTGCTGTCACTGCATGCTGAGATTTGAAGTTTTTGCAACAGCTGAAGGCACACTGGTTGCGAAACACTGAGTCTGTTTCCGTGTTTCGCAACCAGTGTGCCTTCAGCTGTTGCAAAAACTTCAAATCTCAGCATGCACGGACAGCCAAAGGGCATGCTCGGAGTTATAGTTTTGCAACAGCTGGATGTTCCCCCCCTCCCCCCAATGTGAATGGACAGGGTACACTCACATGGGCGGAGGTTTACAGGGAGTGCTGCAAGATTGAGATGCAGCAAACTCGCTGTCAACCCCCGCCCGTGTGACTGTACCCTAAAAATACTACACTACACTACAGTTAAATAAAATAAGTAAAAAATACTATATATACACATACCGCTACACAGCCCCCCTCCCCTCCCCAATAAATATGAACAACGTCTGGAACAGCACTGTTTCCAAAATAAAGCCTCCAGCTGTTGCAAAACAACAACTCCCAGTATTGCCGGACAGCCATTGACTGTCCAGGCATGTTGGGAGTTTTGCAACAGCTGGAGGCACCCTGTTTGGGAAACACTGGCATAGAATACCCCTATGTCCACCCCTATGCAAAACCCTAATTTAGGCCTCAAATGCGCATGGTGCTCTCACCTTGGAGCCCTGTCGTATTTCAGGGCAACATTTTAGGGTCACATATGGGGTATCGCCGATCATCGGGAGAAATTGCCTAACAAATTTTGGGGGGCTTTTTCTCCTTTTACCCATTATGAAAAGGAACAGTTGGAGTCTACACCAGTATGTTAGTGTATAAAAATAAAATTATTTACACTGACATGCAGGTGTTGCCGCATACTTTACATTTTCACAAGAGGTAAATGGGAAAAAAAAGATCCCCATTTTTTGGGACACAATTTAGCCAGAGTACGGAGATACCACATATGTGGGCGTAAAGTGCTCTGCGGGCGCACAACAAGGCCCATAAGGTAGAGTGCACCATGTACATTTGAGGTGATTTGCACAGGGGTGTCACAGATGTTAAATGAAGAATAAGGACATTGGTATAATTGATGTGTTATAATTGGGTGCAAAAAGTGGTATTTTTGTGAGATTAAAACTCTACATAATGAAGAAACAAAATTCTAAAACTAATAACGAGGACACACTTACTGTTTAGGTGCAGATACGCTGCAGACAAAGCTCCTACCAAATAGAGCTGCGGTGTAAGTTTATGCTCTGAGGAGAATTCTAAATTTAACCGCAATTCAAGAAAGTAGCTGCACAAGAATGATAAATTTAACGCAGCTGCACCAAATTTAGACAACAGGCAGAGGGGTAAAAAACGTCTATTATACACTGGAAATGATACATGTCCCCCATAATGTATATACTAATAGTTAGTAAACAATTGCCCTCCTCCCCCATGTCACATTTCCCCCCTGTCATATTCTCCCCACCCCCATAGTTACAATCTTCCCCCATGGTCACATGTCCCCCACCCCCATGGTCACATTCTCTTCCCCGGTAGGTAGCTTTTTGTATTGCACATACACTGGATTTCCTGGACAGTTTTCAAATCTCCCGCCGGATCTGGCAAACCTAGTGTGTTTGCAGCCGAAAAATACAAGGGAGAAGTCCTTCTGCTTGTACAGACAAGAAAGGAGACACCGGACCACATGGAGGGGAACGGCATCTGCAGGGACCAAGAATAGGTGAGCATAAGTTGTTTTTTTTTTTATTATATTTTTCTGCCTGCTCTTTTACTTAGCAGAGTGTTTCATTACGAGGATGCCTCCAGCTGTTGTAAAACTAAAACTCCCAGCATGCCCAGACAGCCTTTTGATGTAGCTGGAGGAACCCTGGTTGGGAAACATTGACTTTTAGTATTTGAATTTGTTTTTACCTGCTCTGGCCGGACCCCAACCTGCAGCAGCACACAGGAGCCGACTCTAGCAGATAATCACAAGTTTTCCCGTGGGGACGTATTGCAATTTGAAAAAATCGGGATTAGATTGCTTTTGCGATATATCGTGCATCCCTAATATGCACATTTTCTCAACACAGAAAAAAGGTATGTTCACTGGATATCTGGCAATGAGAGGCAGTTAGTGGCCACGTCCCAGGGCTTAGTGTACAATTCTGTAAAAATGTTTTCTAGAAGTGGGGTTTTGGAAGGGGCAGGAGGGGAGTAACCTTTTCCTATCACACATCTAGAATAAATCTAAAATGTAATTGTGAAGGATCGATTATCACAGAAACTACTCTGTAGACAGGTAAAATAGATAAAAGTTGATGTGCCAGTCATCCTTAGACGTGGAACAGACATAGAATAGAGATGAAAGAATAATTCAGTCTTTTATCCTGCTTTCAGATTTCTTTAATTGTAAAACACTGCCAATAAGTAGTAAAGCATTAATTAGTGACAGTTTCCTGTTAATCTTGTTGTGTGAACAGTGATTTGCTTTACTCTTCATGAATTTAACCAAACATTAGCTGAGTGATCAATATTAATTTGTGTTATGGTGTAATCTTTGGAATGTAAGCAGAAAAATCAATGTGCCCTAATTTATGTAATACACATCCACACGCTTGCTATAATTCACCTTGTAGACATTTCCCATTAAGATAGGTACATCTTGCGTTTTCATTTTGCCTCTGCTAAATTATCCTACAGACACTACAGCAGTATTGTTACTTCACTTCAACATGTTTCCCTCCAGTCTTGCTGACCTAAATGCCATTAACCACAAGAAAATGTTCAATGTTCTCAAATTTGTCTTGCCATTTGTATAAAATATAAAATTGCATATATCTAGCATATATAGTGAGTCTATTAATTTTTTAAGCTGGGTCATTTGTGTCCAAGAATTTTTATAAGCATTCATGTATGTACAAGGTTGAAGCCACACGGTCAGCATAAATGGCAAAAAAAAATAAAATTAGAGCAAAGCCTCAATGGCTTTGCTTTCAGAACTATAAATAAAATCTATAGACATTTTAGTCAGCTGACTAAAATAAGACCAAAATGTTAGAGAGAAAGTTAACAAGAAAGGACATCAGTTCAAGCATACAGCTGGGATGCAACCTAGGCCAGAAAAAGTGATGCAGAACTAATATTTTTGTCTGTATTCAATAAAAGCTATTTATTTCAGGAGAAAAACTATATAAAGCCATCACACTTGGTAGAAGCTTAAAAAAAAAAAACGTTATTTTTTTTTAATTTTTTTTTTTATTAGTATTCATTATGTGCAGCATGGACACATGTGACAGCTCATACAAGCATGAAAAAGAAAGGATTGAGGCCTTAACAGCCCTTAGTCATAATCGGATTTATTTACATTAGGAATATAAAATCAGTTTGCCTTATTTAAGTACGGTATTTCTTTAGAATTTGCATAACAATTTTCCTTATAAGATTTTATTCTGCTGTAGATTTGGTTGACTAAAATCTTTTGACGGTTGTCTAATACTAAAACAATTTAGAAGACTAATACTAAATGCTGTTTTAGTCAAAAAACTATAGCTAAAACAGAATCAAAATTTGTTGTCAAAATTAACAGTAAATTATAAGGGGTCCGACTCCCAGCCTCCTTGCCAAATAGCTGTTTTAAAAGAGAACTCCAGTCACAATTAAAGGGGTACTCTGGTGGAAAACTTTTTTTTTTTAAATTAACTGGTGCCTGAAAGTTACAGATTTGTAAATTACTTCTATTAAAAAAATCTTAATCCTTTCAGTACTTATTAGCTCCTGTATACTACAGAGGAAGTCCTTTGCTTTTTGAATTTATTTTCTGTCTGACCACAGTGCTCTCTGCTGACACCTCTTTCTGTCTCAGGAACTGTCCAGAGCAGGAACAATTCCCCATAGCAAACCTCTCTTGCTCTCAACAGTTTTTGACATGGACAGAGGTGTCAGCAGAGAGCACGGTGGACAGACAGAAAATAAATTCAAAAAGAAAAGAACTTCCTCTGTAGTGTACAGCAGCTGACAAGCACTGGAAGGGTTAAGATTTTTTAATAGAAGTAATTTACAACTCTGTTTAACTTTCTGGCACCAGTTGATTTACAGTTGAAGACACAGACGATCCCCCTGAAGGCATAGGAGTGAGGTGGCAGGGGTGCCACCCCACCTATATCTGCTATTGGGCATCTAGAAGCGACGTCCATTAGCAGATTGGGGGCGGGGGTGGGGGGATAACTTTCGTTTTCACCGTTCTGCCCACCCACAATAGGCAGGGCAGAACGGGGAAAACGAAGGGGACCGGAGATAAAGTCCACTTACCCTGCGGGCAAAGCTGCGGGCGACGATCGGTGTCGGAGATCAACGGGCGGCATGTCGTGCGGCATGCTCCCTGGATCCGATGGAAGCCAGTAAGTTGCCTAGCAACATCTAAAGGGCTACAGTTTGAGACCACTATACAGTGGTCTCTACACTGTTGCCCTCCAGATGTTGCAAAACTACAACTCTCATCATGCCCAGACAAGCTGTCATGCTGGGACTTTTAGTTTTGCAACAGCTGGAGGGCTACAGTTTGGATATCACTGTGCAGTGAACTGTGGCCCTCTAGATCTTACAATTCCCAGCATGCCCATATAGCAGTTTGCTGTCTGGGCATGCTGGGATTTGTAGTTTTGCAACATCTGGAGGTCCATAGTTTGGAGATCACTGTGCAGTGGTCTCTAAACTGTAGCCCTCCAGTTGTTGCAAATCTGCAAATCCCAGCATGAGCAAACAGCTGTCTCGGCATGCTGGGAGTTGTAGTTGCGTACCTCCAGCTGTTGCATAACTACATCTCCCAGCATACACATCGGCAATCAGTACATGCTGGGAGTTGTAGTTTTGCAATAACTGGAGGGACACTGGTTGGAAAATACTGAGTAAGGTAACAGAACCTAACTGAGGGTTTTCCAACCAGTGTGCCTCCAGCTGTTGCAAAAGTACAACTCCCAGCATGCACGGTCTGTCAGCGCATGCTGGGAGTTGTAGTTTTGAAACAGCTGGAGAGTTGCCCCCCCCATGTGAATGTACAGGGTACATTCACATGGGCAGGTTTACAGTAAGCTTCCTGCTTCAAGTATGAGCTGCGTCAAATTTTTCGCAGCAGCGCAAACTCGTAGCAGTAAGCTCACTGTAAACCTCCACCAGTGCGAATGTACCCTAAAAACACTACACTACACTAACACATAATAAAGTTTAGAGCCACATATGGGGTATTTCCGTACTCGGGAGAAATTGCACTACAAATTTTGGAGGGATTTTTCTCCTTTTACCCCTTATGAAAAGGAAAAGTTGGGGTCTACATCAGCCTGTTAGTGTAAAAAAAAAAATGTAAACTAACATGCTGGTGTTGCCCTTTACTTTTGATTTTCACAAGAGGTAAAAGGAAAAAAAGACCCCCAAAATTTGTAACGCAATTTCTTCTGAGTACGGAAATACCCCAAATGTGGGCGTAAAATGCTCTGCGGGTGCATAACAAGGCTCAGGAGTGAGAGCGCACTATGAGGCCTAAATTGGTGATTTGCACAGGGGTGGCTAATTTTACAGCGGTTCTGACATAAACGCAAAAAAATAAATACCCACATGTGACCCCATTTTGAAAATGAAACCCCTTACGGAATGTAACAAGGGGTATAATGAACTTTAACACCCCACAGGGGTTTGACGAATTTTCATTAAAGTTGAATGGGAAAATTAAAAGAAAAATAAATACATTTCACTAAAATGCTGGTGTTACCCTAAATTTTTCATTTTCACAAGGGAAAATAGGAAAAAAAGCCCCCCAAAATTTGTAACCCCGTTTCTTCTGAGTATATAAATACACCATATGTGGATGTAAAGTGCTCTACGGGCAAACTATAATGCTCAGAAGAGAAGGAGCGCCATTGGGCTTTTGGAAAGAAAATTTGTCCGGAATTGAAGGCCATGTGTGTTTACAAAGCCCCCATAGTGCCAGAACAAGGGATCTCCCCCACATGTGACCCCATTTTAGAAACTACACCCCGGACGCAATGTTATAAGGGGTACAGTGAGCATTTACGCCCCACAGGTGTCTGACAGATTTTTGGAACAGTGGTCCGTGAAAATGAAAAATTTTATTTTTCGTTTGCACAGCCCACTGTTCCAAAGATCTGTCAAATGCTAGTAGGGTGTACATGCTCATTGTACCCCTTATTACATTCCGTGAGGTGTGTAATTTCCAAAAATGGGGCACATGTGGGGGGGGGGGGTCCACTGTTCTGGCACCACGGTGGCTTTGTAAATGCACATGGCCCCCGACTTCCATTCCAAACAAATTCTCTCTCTAAAAGCTCAATGGCGCTCCTTCTCTTCTGAGCATTGTAGTGCGCTCGCAGTGAACTTGACATCCACACATGGGGTATTTCCATACTCAGAAGAAATGGGGTTATAAATTTTGGGGGGCATTTTCTCCTATTACCCCTTGTAAAAAAAAAAAAAAGTAAAACTTGGGGGAAAACCAGCATTTTAGTGAAAAAAAATATTTTCATTTACACATCCAACTTTAACAAAAAGTTGTCAAACACCTGTTGGGTGTTAAAGCTCACCGTACCCCTTGTTACATTCCTTGAGGGGTGTAGTTTCCGTAATAGTTTGCCATGTGTTGTTTTTTTTTTTTTTTTTTTTTTTTTGCTGTCCTGGCACCATAGGGGCTTCCTAAATTTGACATGCCCCCCAAAATCAAATTTATAAGTAAAAGCATCCCAGAGTTATTAATGCTTGAAGTGACGGTGGTCAGATTTGCAAAAAATGCTCCCGTCCTTAGGGTCATAATGGGCTCCGTCCCCAAGGGGTTAATTTCTATCGGAGTTCCCAAAAGACCGGAGATCCAGGGGGGGTCCCAGCGGTTGGATGGACCCCCTGCAGTCAGCTACTTATCCCCTATCCACAGTTAAGTTAATTTTGGCAGGAGTTCTCCTTTAAGGGGCCACAGCACTCTTCAAGTGCTGCAGCTTCTTTAAGGTTTGCTGACACTCTTTGGTACTGTAAGTAGTGGTGGTCCAAAGTACTGCAGTGTTGCCCCACTTATTTTGATTGCCTATCCATAATATAGGCCATAAGGCTGAATAATCCCTTAAATACTTGATGATTTATTAGGATATGTTGCATTACTCATTGAGGTGCATTTGTGAGGAGGTGAGGACCTCATGAAATTTTGCTCCGTAATGAAGTATGAACAATAAATTAATTTTGCTTTTAAGTTGCACATGTGTAATCTTAGAGGATGTTTTATTAGTAGTACTTCCCTCTGTTTAATGCCCTTACCTTCTAAATGCAGCCTGTATTACAATTGCCTGTGTATGCAGGTAGTTCATTCAGCACTGCATAGCCATTCCATCTACTTTTTCAAGTTGTTTCAAACTCGTTGCAGTGGGGAAAATAAATAAATACATATTTTTGTCTATTTGTTCGTAGAAACTTAGCATAAAAATGCAACACATTTATTGAAGTCGCAATAAATTTGTTTATTGAACATACTTAAACATGACAAAGACTAGAATAAGCAATCAATACAATGAAAACTGTGGCCTTGTAAGGCCTAAATTTCAAGCAGGTCAAAAAATTAGGAAGAGGGTCAAATAACAAAAAAAAAACATAATCAGAACAAACCAAATTATACATCCAGTAATAGAACATATTGGATGGGCCGCAACCTTTGCCTGGGCACAGATATAGAGGCATCATGGGAGAGGACCAGGGAAGGAAATAAATAGGGTGGGCCATACAGTAAGATAGATGAGGCTAGATATAGCCAGACAGACCTCTTGAATAACTTGAAGAACCAATTTCCAAAAAGGTGCCAGTTTAGGGCAACCCCACCATATGTGCGTCATGGTACCCTCGTCACCTCCACACCGCCAACAAGAGCTCCGTACAGAAGGGTGCAAACGATGAAGCATCGTCGATGCTCGGTACCAATGGGATAACATTTTAAAGCACTTCTTCTGAAATTTCGTGGCAATCACAGCTTTATGGGTCAGGAAGAAGCACATAGCCCATTGATCTGGATGAAAAGATGTACCCTATTCGGACTCCCACGCTCGACAAAAAGACAGGAGGGATTCCGCTCTGGGAGCCAGCGACATACTATAGATGGACAAAATTGAGTGACGAGGGTACGAGGAGGCTAGACATAGGTGCTCAAAAGGTGTCAAGCTACAATGTAGAATTGAGCGTTCAGGAATGCGGGAGTAGAAATGTTGTAGCTGGAGGTAGGCAAAGGGAGCATGCTGAGATGAGGAGTAGTCTCCCAAAAGGGCATCCAGGGACTTGAGCGCACCTCCAGATAGAACATGATGAAAATGAAGGGGATAAGACAACGAAGCCCCAAAGAAACTGCCATTGGAGGATGACCCCAGTGGAATCTCAGGATTGTCATTGATAGGAAGTAGAGGGCCTTTACGATCAATCAGAGTAACATCTGTCCCCACATTATGCATTATAGCCAGGGTATGGCGAGTAGTAAAAGAGATGGGGGGAGATGCCTGGGGAAACTGAGACCATGTCCAGGGCAGGGTGAAAAAAGCCCTGGAGCATATGCCCAGTGCCAGGCGAACCCACAGTTTGGAAGTAGTATTATGGAACAATACTGTCATGTACGACAGTTAAGGAGACCTACCCCGCACAACACTTTAGGACATGTCAGAGTAAGTCTGTTCAGTCGAAGATGAGCAGAGACCAAAGCACGCCTGTAACTGTCTCCAGTACAGAGAAGGGATGTAACTGGGAATGGTCTGTTTTAAGTATAGTAAGCGAGCCAACAGAGTAATTTTTATACTTATCCGGCCAAACCATGAGAAATCTTTGCGATTCCAGGATTCTAAGTCTGTCCAAAAAAACGCGCCAACAGAGGGGAAAGGTTGATGGTAAACAAACAGGAGAGGTCGGACACAATCGCCATCCCCAAATACGTGATGCCCCCACTTGGCCAACTGAGTGGGAATGCAGATTAGAAGGAAGACATTTAGCGTTTCAAATTTGGAGAAGTTGATTTTAAAGTTTGACCAAATACCAAACTCAGCCAAAGGAGACATCAAGCATGGGAGGGGTGTACACATAATTTTTTGTGTCTAGTACCTATATTTCTCTTACATTTCTGTTTCTGTTGATCACTTGGTTTGTTATTCTGTGCTTTGGAGGGGAAGTGGCCTGTACAACGTGATGTACACCACGATGTGCAACATATAAAACGTTTTTGTATCGGACAGAGTCTATTTAAGCCATGTATGACATTTTTTGCTGCAATGTTTTTGTTATTTTATTTAATGTAGCACATTTTAACCCCTTAAGGACACAGCCCATTTTGGCCTTAAGGATGCAGCCAATTTTATTTTAGCATTTTCATTTTTTCCTCCTTACCTTCTAAAAATCATAACTCTCTTATATTTCCATCCACAGATGAGTATGAGGGCTTGTTTTTTGCGAGACCATTTGTTCTTTGTGATGACATCACTCATTTTACCATAAAATGTATTGGGAAATTTAAAAAAAATACTTTTTGTGTGGGGAAATTGAAAAGAAAACCACAATTTTGCAAAGTTTTTGTTTTCACGCTGTCCAATTTATGGTAAAAATTACATGTTTTCTTTATTCTGTGGGTCAATATGATTAAAATGATGCCCATGATTACCTACTTTTCTATTATCATACCACTTAAAAAAAGTCTCAAACTTTTTAACCAAATTAATTAAATTTAAAATCCCTCTATTTTGATGACCTAAAACTTTTTCATTTTTCTGTATAAGCGACAGTATGAGGGCTCATTTATTGCGCAGTGATCTATACCTTATTGATACCACATTTGCATACAGTCATGGCCGTAAATGATAGCACCCCTGAAATTTTTCAAGAAAATGAAGTATTTCTCATAGAAAAGGATTGCAGTAACACATGTTTTGCTATACACATGTTTATTCCCTTTGTGTGTATTGGAACTAAACCAAGAAAAGGAGGAAAAAAAGCTAATTGGACATAATGTCACACCAAACTCCAAAAATGGACTGGACAAAATTATTGGCACCCTTAACTTAATATTTGGTTGCACACCCTTTGGAAAAAAATAACTGAAATAAGTCGCTTCCTATAACTATCAATAATCTTCTTAGACCTCTCAGATGGAATGTTGGACCACTCTTCCTTTGCAAACTGCTCCAGGTCTCTATTATTGGAAGGGTTCCTTATCCCAACAGCAATTTTAAGATCTCTCCACAGGTGTTCAATGGGATTTAGATCTGGACTCATTGCTGGCCACTTCAGAACTCTCCAGCCCTTTGTTGGCATCCATTTCTGGGTGCTTTTTAATGTAGGTTTGAGGTCATTGTCCTGCTGGAAGACCCAAAATCTCGGACGCAAACCCAGCTTTCTGACACTGGGCTTTACAGTGCAATCCAAAACTTGTTGGTAATCCTCAGATTTCACGATGCCTTGCACACACATTCAAGGCACCCAGTGCCAGAGGCAGCAAAACAACCCCAAAACATCATTGAACCTCCACCATATTATAATGTAGGTACGGTGTTCTTTTCTTTGTAGGCCTCATTCTGTTTTTGGTAAACAGTAGAATGATGTGCTTTTACCAAAAAGCTCTATCTTGGTCTCATCTGTCCACAAGACGTTTTCCCAGAAGGTTTTTGGCTTACTCAAGTTCATTTTGGCAAAATGTAGTCTTGCTTTTTTATGTCTCTGTGTCAGCAATGGGGTCCTCCTGGGTCTTCTGACATAGCATTTCATTTAAATGTCGAAGGATAGTTTGCGCTGATACTGATGCTCCCTGATTCAGCAAGACAGCTTGAATATCTTTGGAACTTGTTTGGGGCTGCTTATCCACCATCTGGACTATCCTGTGTTGACACCTTTCATCAATTTTTCTCTTCCGTCCACGCCCAGGGAGATTAGCTACAGTGCCATGGGTTTCAAACTTCTTGATAATGTTGGACACTGTGGACAAAGGCAAATATAGATCTCTGGAGATGGACTTGTAACCTTGAGATTGTTGATATTTTCCCACAATTTTGGTTCTCAAGTCATTGAGAAGTTCTCTTCTCCTCTTTCTGTTGTCTATGCTTAGTGTGGCACACATACACACAATGCAAGGACTAAGTGAAATTCTCTCCTTTTTATCTGCTTTCAGGTGTGATTTTTGTTACTTGCCCCAGGTGAGTTTAAAGGAGCATCACATGCTTGAATCAATCTCTACAATTTTAAAATGGTGCCAATAATTTTGTCCAGACCATTTTTGGAGTTTGGTGTGACATTATGTCCAATTTGCTTTTTTTCCTCCCTTTTTTGGGTTAGTTCCAATACACACAAAGGGAATAAACACGTGTATAGCAAAAGATGGATTACTGCAATCCTTTTCAGTGCAATCCAAATTTTTGGTAATCCTCAGATTTCATGATGCCTTGCACACATTTAAGGCACCCAGTGCCAGAGGCAGCAAAACAACCCCAAAGCATCATTGAACCTCCACCATATTTTACTGTAGGTACGGTGTTCTTTTCTTTGTAGGCCTCATTCTGTTTTTGGTAAACAGTAGAATGATGTGCTTTACCAAAAAAAGCTCTATATTGGTCTCATCTGTCCACAAGACGTTTTCCCCAAAGGATTTTGACTTATTCAAATTTATTTTGGCAAAATTTAGTATTGCTTTCTTATGTCTCTGTGGCAGCAGTGGGATCCTCCTGGGTCTCCTGCCATGCCATTTCATTTTATTTAAAGGTCGACGGCTAGTTCGTGCTGACACGGATACTCCCTGAGCCTGCAGGATAGCTTGAATGTCTTTTGGAACTTGTTTGGGGCTGCTTATCCACTGGATATCCGGCATTGACACATTTCATAAATTTTTCGCTTCCGTCCACGCCCAGGGAGATTAGCTACAGTGCCATGGGTTGCAAACTTCTTGATAATGTTGCGCACTGTGGACAAAGGCAAATCTAGATCTCTGGAGATGAACTTGTAACCTTGAGATTGTTGATATTTTTCAACAATTTTGGTTCTCAAGACAGTTCTCTAGTCCTCTTTCTGTTGTTCATGCTTAGTGTGGCACATACAGACACACAATGCAGAGACTATGTGAACATCTCTCCTTTTTTCTGCTTTCAGGTGTGATTTTTATGTTTCCCACACCTGTTACTTGCCCCAGGTGAGTTTAAGGGAGCATCACATGCTTGAAACAATCTCTTATTTTTCCACAATTTTTAAAGGGTGCCAATAATTTTGTCCAGACCATTTTTGGAGTTTGGTGTGACATTATGTCCAATTTGCTTTTTTTTCTCCCTTTTTTGGTCTAGTTCCAATACACACAAAGGGAATAAACATGTATATAGCAAAACATGTGCAATCCTTTTCTATGAGAAATATTTCATTTTTTTTTTGAAAAATTTCAGGGGTGCCAACATTTACGGCCATGACTGTATATGAAACTTTTAATACATTTTTTTAATCATTTTAACTTTTTTGAATATTATGTGACAAAAAAAGCAGCACTTTTGGACTTTATATATAAATTATTATTATATCTGTTTTTTTTTTTTTTAGCCTTTCACCGAACGTGATCAGTATATTTTGATAGTTCAGACATTTACGCACTTGGAGATACTAAATATGTTTATAATTTTTATTTTTTTTATTTTTATTTTTTTACACTTTCTGGGGGTGAAATGGAAATAAGGGAGGATTTACATTTTTATTGGGGCAGGGATTTTTCCCATAGGGGACTATTTATAGCAATCATTTGATTGCTAATTCTGTACAGTGCTATGGCATAGCCCTGGTCAGTATTATCGTCGATCTTCCGCTTTGGTTGGCTCGATCTTAGACCAGAGCAGAAGACTCCTGGAGACGGATGGAGGTGGATTATGGATGGCAGCGCCGTGGGCCATCACACACAGGTACAGACACTATATTATGATCTACACTAACTGTACAGCCCCTGTAGAATAGTCAAATAAAATAAAAAATCCTGGAATACCCCTTTAATTACTTTCCATCAGCCATCTACACTGAAAGTTTAAAGGCAGAGCTTAAATTAAACATAATGGTTATAAAGTAACAAACAGTATTTTATCTAAAAGACTATGGCTACAAAGTAAAGTATCTAAAGGCAAGTGCTACATAAAGCGAAATACAATAGCCATTCATATCAGCTTATTATCTCCATGGAAATATAATATTTAGCTGTGCAGTGTTTCTTTATGCTTAGTGTCATAATTTCTGTGTATCTAAGTGCTAATATTTATCATAAAACTGAATATAAAGACCACCAATCTTTGCCTTGCTTAGATAAACACATCAATAGACCATTATCTCTGGTATTGATACATGAAAGTATCAAAAAGCCCTCAAAAGTGTGAAAAGTAATTTACGAACTCTCAAGTTCTGGAAGTATATTTCTTTTTGTTTGAAAAGAGGGGAGAATTATTTACTTTTAGAAATGTGAGTTACAAGTAACCAAAAAGAAAAGAGGTTAGAACGTGGGGTCAGTCTCTTTAGACCCCTCCATTTAACCTCTTTTCTTTTTGGTTAGTTGTTTAATAATCTTGGCATGATAGCCTGTGATTTATTAGTATAGCACTTTGTAATGTCACGCTCTCCAATCCCATCATCCTGTGTTGTCCCTTGATTTCTTCTCATATAAATAATGATTTGAACGAAAAGATTGAGTGAAATATAATGTAAAAACAAGTGTTTGTAATATCTTTTAGAAGTTTACAGAACAGTGAGCTGCCCTAAGCTGTTTATTTGGAAGCAGTCGTACATCTGTCTGATCAGCAGGGTGCAGCAGATTGGTCAGTCATGGGTACTCCTGGAACATTAGAATGGAAGTGAAGTTAAAATTCAACTGCTCCCCATTGAGCACTATCTTGTAATAGCTGTTTGCTAAATTGCATGTATATGTTATAATCATTGTAGGGATGCACTGACCACAGAGGCAGCAGTTCCTACTTTTGGACCATTGAATATAATTGTTTACTCTATGGCTTGGCTTTTTAGGTACCCTCTAACTCAGTGTTTTCCAACCAGTATGTCTCCAGCTGTAGCAACCTTTGCAGCCTTTGATTGTCCGGTCATGCTGAGAGTTGTAGTTTCACAACAGTTGTAAGCATACTAGTTTGGTAACACTTCTCCAACTTAACAAATACCTTGGTCAAGTCATAAGTGTCTAAGCCACCAGATATCAATCAGAGCGCTGACCATAAACGTATCGTCACTACATTTAGTCCGCTCAGCAGAATGCGTTTTGTGTTCTACAGTTTAGCAAGAATGAATCAGTTATTGCTGTTTAGCGTGCATATCGCATTCATTTTGGTGTTAATCTCACACTACCAAAGAACATTCGGCATTGGTATAGGCAGTTTGAAGAGACTGGATGTTTGTGCACAGGGAAAAGTCCAGGACGACCACACACGTCTCAGGAATACGTGCAAAGAATTTGAGAGTTGTTTCAGCAGAGCCTGCGTGTGTGCGCAGAGGCTGCTCTCTAATTTGGCGATTTAGGTGGCCGCCTAAGGCCTCGTGGTAAAAGGGGTCTCGCGGCCGCCTAAATCGTGTAATTAGCCCGTTCCCGCAGAATGACATATATAAATGGCATGATGTGCAGGTACCGCGGTAGTTCGCGCATCATGACATTTATATATGTCATGCAGTTAACCCGGCGATGCGCGGCATCGCACAGGTTAACTGGCAGAAGTCCCGCTGTTATCTGCGAGGGACAACTTCTGCAAGCCCCCCATGGTCCTGGTCAGTGATCACTGTGATTGGTCCCTGTGGTTCAGATCCCCCTCCTCTGCTCGCCCCTAGAAGACAGGCAGAGCGGGGGAAGAGGATCCTGGGAGCTGCGGGGGACCCCGGCACATACCTGCAGAGGGACCGGCAGGGACGGCACAGCAGTAAGGACCAGGGACGGGGCGGCAGGCACATATGGATGCGGCAGGCAAGTCTAGAAGGCAGTGGCGGCAGGCAAGTGGAAGCAGCAGTGGAAATCGCTGTAAAGTGATATTCACTGCTGCTTCTAGAAGTTTCAAAACTACAACTCCCAGCATGCCCAGACAGACTTTGGCAGTCTGGGCATGGTGGGATTTGTAGTTTTGCAACATCTGGAGGGCCGCAGTTTGGAGACCACTGTGCAGTGGTCTCCAATCTGTGCTCTTCCAGATGTTGCAAAACTACAATTCTCAGCTTGCCCAGACAGTCCAGGCATGCTGGGAGTTGTAGTTCTGTAACATCTGGCCCTGCAGATGTTGCCAAACCACAACTCCCAGCATGCCTGGGCAGTTTGGGCATGCTTGGAGTTGAAGTTTTGCAACAGCTGGAGGCACACAGGTTGGGAAACACTGAGTTAGAAAACAATGTTTCCCAACCAGTGTGCCTCCAGTTGTTGCAAAACTACAACTCCCAGCATGCCCAGACAGCCGAATGCCATGCTGAGTGTTGTAGTTTTGCAACAACTGGAGGAGAACAGTTGGGAGACCGCTAAGTAGTGGTGTCCAAACTGTAGCCCTCCAGATGTTAAAAAACTTCAGCTCCAAGCATTGCAGGTCTGTCTGGGCATGCTGGGAATTGTAGTTTTTCAACATCTGGAATAGCACAGATTGAAGACCACTGCACAGTGGTCCCCAAACTGCGGCCCTCCAGATGTTGCAAAACTACAACTCCCAACATACACGGACAGCCAAAGGGCATGCTGGGAGTTGTAGTTTTGCAACAGGTTTGCACAGGGTACATTCACATGGGTGGGTTTACAGCGAGTCTCACCCTGCAAGTTTGAGATGCAGCAAATCTTCCGCTGCAGCTCAAACTCCCAGCGGGAAACTTGCTGTGAACCCACCCATGTGAATGTACCCTAAAAACACTACACTTCACAAAATAAAAAGTAAAACACTACATATACACACACCCCTTACACAGTCTCTCCCCCCCCCCCCCCCCCCCCACAATAAAAATAAAAAAACATCAGGTACGGCACTGTTTCCAAAACGGTGCCTCTAGCTGTTACAAAACAACAACTCCCAGTATTGCCGGACAGCCATTGACTGTCCTGGCAGGCTGGGAGTTTTGCAACAGCTGGAGGCACCCTGTTTAACTTTCTGCTGCCAGAAAGGTAAACAGATTTGTAAATTACTTCTATTTAAAAATCCAAATCCTTCCAGTACTTATCAGCTGTTGTATGCTCCACAGGAAATTATTTTCTTTTTGAATTTATTTTCTGTCTGACCACAGTGCGCTCTGCTGAGACCTCTGTTCATGTCAGGAACTGTCCAGAGCAGGAATAAATCCCCATAGCAAACCTCTCTTGCTCTGGACAGAGATGTCAGCAGAGGGCACTGTGGTCAGACAGAAAATAAATTCAAAAAGAAAACAACTTCCTGTATAGCATACAGCAGTTTATTTACTGGAAGGATTACAATTTTTAAATAGAAGTAATTTACAAATCTGGCATCAGTTGATTTAAAAAAAATAGTTTTCCACTGGAGTACCCCTTTAACCTCCATGATTGTGTGAGTATTTTGTGCTATTTTTTGTCTGTGTACTACATTTCCTTCATCAAATATAGCGGTTTGAAATTGGGTCATTCTTTTTGAAACATGCTGTATAATAAAAAAAGTAAATCTAGTTGATACAGAGTGATGTATGGCAGGATATTGTCTTACATATTGTGGTAAGTAAACAGTAGTATAGTTCGCATTTTACATATATATATACATATATATATATATATATATATAAATACACACACCTTATAAGCACTAGCTTATCTAATGTTTTGTACCATCAAACCTATCAAACGTATAATGAATGTAAACGTCACTTTGCTCGATTAATTACGCTTTAGAAAGAAATCCCAAAATTCAGTGCCAATGCCAAAATGTTTCTGCAAATGATTTCTTTACTCATCTTGTAAAACTGCACATTTTATTTGAAAACTTTTTTTTTTTTTTCTCTTTCTTGTAGCTGATTGTTTTCCCTTTGAGGGCGAAGTTAATCTTCTTGTATTGGATCTTATCAGTTCATGTATAATTCATGATATTGTGAAAAAGCAGCCACCCAGTTCCTTGTTATTCCCGGTGGTCCTTGGTCTTGATTTCCGGCATACAACTGGGTGTTGACAGTAATGGAGTTAATAGCAAAATGAAGGCAGATAAACCTGTTGCTTGTTAGTAAGTTTAAAGGAACGTTCAGGTTAGAACTAATGGCAAAGGGACTGATAGTTTGTCAAACATAGCATCCATGTATCTTGCACCCCTTCAGGTTTTTACATTTTGTCTATCTGATCTTAAAGGGTTATTCTGGCTTTATACATCTTATCCCCTATCCAAAGGATAGGGGATAAGAGGTATGATCGCAGGGGTAGGGCAGCGCTCGGCACAGAATACCAGGGGCTGTACCGAGAATGCAGGGACCCCTGCGATCATACATCTTACCCCCTACCCTTTGTATAGGGGATAAGATGTATATAGCAGGAATACCCCTTTAACCTATCTAATGTAGTAAATAACCGCCCACCAAAAATATTTTCCCTCCCATACGACCTCTGTTTATAGTCCATAAAAAAATATCAGTACTGGGGTAGGTCTGGTCAACATTTGGTGACTGCTTGGCAGGTTTCAAGACAACAGAGGTCTGTATCTATAGCATCAGGACATCAAATATATTTCAGGACATCAAATATATTTGAAGTTGGAAAGGCCCAGTAACGCCTTGAAAATTGACAAAGTGATGATAACAAAGTCTTTCAAACATAAATGTAGTTGGAGGAAAATCATGAATTTAATTTACTGCATCACATTGGTATGTGTAATTTATCCACAAATTAGTTATTTTTTCTTTCCAAAGATCTGTAAAATAGAAAATATATCTGTTCTCTATGTTCAAAGAATCACATATGAATTCTTAAGTATAGAAATACAATTTCTGCCCAAATTTAAAATAGAATGAGTCTACTGCCAAGTATATACATAAATATAAGTTAGTGGGAAAAAAAATATATATATTTTTTATATTCACTTAAACTATTTTCTGATGTATTGTGGTCTAAATAACCTTGTGAGATTTCACTGTATCATTCAGACATTTGTTTCATCCTCTTCACAATGGAAGTTCAATTGAATTAATGCATAGAGCTAAGAGGATCTACGAAAAATTGATTTAAATGTTTTAAAAATGTTATCTTCCTATAGTCTTAACGTAAAGTATCTCTGGAAACAACAGAACACTAGAACGTAAGGGTATTTATGATGGACCATAACTAATGTGAAGCAAATTATCAGAATTATCCGACTTGATAGAGATAAGCGAAGTTACAGTGATTTGATTCGTCACAAACTTCTCGGCTCATCAGTTGCTGAATTTATCCTGCATAAATTAGTTCAGCTTTCAGGTGCTCCGGTGGGCTTGAGACTCTCTCCTAGGACTGTATCCTCCTTTTCCAGCCCACCAGAGCACCTGAAAGCTGAACTAATTTATGCAAGTCAGCAACCGCCGAGCCGAGAGGTGCTTGACAAATGGAATCACTGTAACTTCGCTCATCTCTACTACTTGACACTAAATGTTAATTTAAAGCTGCAGATGACAGTCTATGAGTAATGGTGGCTGGGAGGCTGTCTCTACCTGTAAAATTTGAAATACCGTATTTATCGGCGTAGAACACGCACTTTTTAGGCTAAAATTTTTAGCCTAAAGTCTGCGTGTTATACGCCGATAAGCCACTGCAGTTCAATGATTTAAAGCGGGCGCTTTAAATCAATGAACTGCGGCGGCTTTGCAGGTGCAGAGACCGCCAGCGCTGCCGGCTTCTCTGCCCCTGCCTGCCCTGGGGTCTAGAGCCCTGCTGCCAGCCCTTCTCTCCCCCTGGCTATCGGCGCCACTGCCCGTTCTCTCCCCCTGACTATCGGTGCCGGCGCCCCATTGCCGGCGCCGATAGTCAGGGGGAGAGAAGCGGCGCCGGTAATGGGGCAGCGGCGCCGACAGACAGGGGGAAAGATGGGACCCCCGCGATCATACATCTTATCATCTATCCTTTGGATAGTGGATAAGATGTCTAGGGGCAGAGTACCCCTTTAAGTTTCTGGAAAGCAACATCATAGTGACATTAATGAGCTGTCCGTGTAATGCACTGATGTGGCAAGCCTAAGAGAGAGAGACTTTCTTTGTAGTTACTCTGCTCTGGCTAATAGATGACCTCCGAAGTGGGGGCCTGTAGTTTTTTTAATATATAATTCCTTAATAGGGTATTTGGAAATGGGTTTACTAAATTGGACAACCCCTTTAAAAAGAAAGAAAATGAGCTAGTGAATATTGTGTTCAGTGTTATTGAATTAGTAGGCTAATGTTCTGTTACTACGTATAATTAGATGGCAACAACTTATTATTTATGGAAGATTTTGTTACTACTGTTTAGTGCTAAATAAATGATTAAAGTTTAGTCTTTCTCTTAGAAAGTTACATTGCAGGAGATGATTATGAAGATTCAATTTATACACTTATGTAATTATATTTTTTATTATATGCACAGGTTACTTAAAGTAGGCCTTTATATTCAGCTATTGCTAAGAAATAAGCCTCATCATTATGTTTTTATTTTTGTAAAAACATGCACATTTACTTATTAGAAAAAATTGCTGCACGAAATTGGAAACCAAGTATAAATCGATATAAAAAATGGCATGGTTATTTTGTTTTACATAACTTTTCAGGTGAGCTGCTATGCATGTACATGAGGAGTAGTACTATTTTTGGTAATTTTAAAAAGAGAGTCTGTTAGCAATTTTAAACTGCTAAAACTACTACAAGCCCTATTCAGAGGTCAGGGATGTCCCAGATGCTGCCATTGCTGTTCCTAGAAGGTGAGCTCTTCTCATTAGGTTCCCAAAACTGGTTGCATGTTCAAATGATGATTGACAAATGCTGGTGTTAGATTGAAGAGCTGGGTTAGGGCTAGGATGAATACCGTAGGAAGGTTTGGGATTAGGAAGGATAGGATTGGGTCACACGTAATAAGGTGCGATGAGAAAAGCTGTTTAGATAGCTTGTCTTCAGTAATGGTGAAGAAGTGAGCCATGGGGGAGGAGCAGATGGATTGTGAGGTCTGGAAGTTAGAGCTTTCCTTGATTGTGTCAGTCTTGTGTTTAAAGTATGTAGTAAAGTCATCTGCTGAGATGTGGGAGGGGGACAATGGAGGATTGAGCTGGGGGTTAAATAATGTTTGAGAATTGCCAGGGGTTGTGGGAAAGAGAGGATATGACAGTAGTAAAGTAGTTGTGTTTAACAGAAGGGAGTTCATATTTGAAGGTGAGGAGTTTGTATGCTGTGAAGTCTTCTGTGGGTTTTCTTCCAGCGATGCTCTGCAGCCCTAGCGGCCTGCCTCAGTTGTTTAGTCTTGTTAGTGTGCCAGGGCTAATATTGAGTTCTGTTATATGTGAGAGGGGCAACAGAGTCGAGGGCTGAGGTGACTGTGGTGTTATAGAATTATTTCTATGTCTGTATCATGGAGAGAAGATAACATTGAGAAAGGTAGAAGAGAATGTGCCTGTGTTGATATGTTTGAGATTTCTATGAGTGTAGGCAGGATTCTGTATTTTAGGGGGGTAGTCGGTGAGAAGAGAGAAACAAATGTTAGGAGGTTATAGTCCGATATGGCGCAGAGGCGGGCTATCCTAATAATAAGATATGGTGCTGTATGAAATGTAAAAGAAGCTGAATATAGCTAATTTTGACTATTTGCTTTTAACCTTTTTCTGGGTGCCATCTCAGCCTAGTGAACTAGAGGCCGACCACTCTGTTATCTGATCACTGGGCTTTAGAGATTAGATTTTCAGTGTTTTTTTTTTTATTTATTTGCTCAGATTGACTGTTATGCTGCTTTGTCTGACCTGGTTATGTCTACATTCATATACAATGATGTTGTACTATTGAAATCAACCCAGCAAAATGATCTTGCTTCCCTTTTTATTGGCATTTTAGTCTCAGTATATTATTAATATAGCTATGAATTCCACATAAACACACACATCCATATGTACATGTGAGTTTAAAGGGGTATTCCAGGAATTTTTTTATTTGACTATGCTACAGGGCTGTAAAGTTAGTGTAATTCATAATACGGTGTCTGTACCTTTGTGTGACGGTGGTCTCACAATTCTTCTGTGATTATTGCCCCAATATTTATTTTTAACAGCATGCAAAATTACACATGCCTTGGGATTTCCCAGGTTGCATTTCCTCGAGACCTGACATCACTAGTCAGGTGATCAGAGGGAGCCAGTCCTGCTTTAATTTTGCAACAGCTGTAGGCCCCCGAGTTAGAAAACACTGTGTTTCAATGGGTGGGGTGGCTGATGTGTGGAAGGCAGAAAAGTGACCTCAAACTTTCAAGCATGGAGCTATGGGATGTGTAGTTTAGAGAACAAAATCGAACAGGAAATACCCAGTTCTGGCAGGTAAGTACTAAAATCACCTTATGGTGGATAACCTCTTTAAAAAAAAATAGCACAAGCTTGCTGTCATCTTTATTTCTGCAGTGTATTCCATTGAACAATAGAATACATAATAGTACAGGGATGTTTTAGTGGTTGCATTTTGTGTTTTAGGTAATTCAATATCATACATTCTGATGCTGACAAAAGCCGTTTGTGAAGTACTAGATAATTAAAATGATATGGCATATAGATTGGTGGCATTGTTAATTTACTACGCATTACATTTAACAACTTTCATCTGGAACATTTATTTTTATTCAACAGAATGGTTACTGATTCATTTGTCACTTCCCTTTTCTGTAGTAAATAAGTTATTCTTCACTAATATTTTTTCCACAAATCTATAAATTATGTTAACCTTAAAGAGGACCTCTAAGGATTAAGTTCTTAATACTTCCCTTTTGCTGTCTGTTTTTATTTAAAAAATAAATACCTTAAGTAAATAAATTACAGGAAAAGCTGAGTTTTTTGCTCCCTGTGCAGTGTATACACTGTTTTTGTCTATAGAACAAAGTTATCTTCAAAGGTTATCAAATAAAGGGTATGATCTGACAGTGTGGATAGTGCATGTGGCCATAGACAAACAATTTTGCAGGTAACACTGCAAAATTGTGCTGTATTGCTGGCAAAATTTTGCGGCCATGTGCATACAGTATCCATTCTGTAAGTGTGTATTCACCTGTGCATATTTGATGCTGCAGAGTTCGAAATGACTGCAAATCTGCAGCTTGAAATCCTGCTAATCAAATATGTGCGGGATACTGTATGTGTGAATAGACCCTAAAACCTTTAGTCCGATTAAGATGGCTTCAACCTGCTGCTTCACCCTTCCTGTCACAACATGCAGTCTTGCATATTCCAGAGAAACTAACATGATCTCCCACCTCCCCTCCATCTCATATAAATACTACTGCAGCCTCCTTTACTGTTAGACTAAAGCGCTTCTGAATGTTTACAGAGACTGCAGAGAGAAAAAGGGGACTTTCACTGGATAAAATATGACCAGCTTTTATGTATTTGTATGTATTTCTGACACGTGCAGAAAATATATAACTGCATTTGTGTGCTTTCTAGATTATTTCCTAGAAATGGCCATATATAAGTCAATCAGAAGTTGTGACTGTTACACTAGTATTTTTTGTTAGTCTGGAAAACATTGATATCTTTGTTTTCTTATGTGGTTATGTGTGAAAGTGACAACAGGTATTGCAATACGAAGTAATGTGTGAAATCTACAGATCAACTGATTATTTATCCTTACTATGTTGTAGGAAGAAGAGGGGGAATATGGAGATTCACTTGACTTCCGCAGAGGAGGGGATGGACAACCGAGAAGATCTACTAGACCAACTCAGCAATTTTATCAACCACCCAGAGCACGGAACTGACTGTTAAGGTGAAAACTTTACCCTGGAATGGCCTTTTAATGATTAAGTAGAAATCCATTGATTGAAGCATTGTAGCTTTTTTTTGACAAAATTATTTTATTTCATACTAAATTGGGAAGATTTATATTAAAGTAGAATAAAATACATGTTTCTATTGCTTGTTTAAGCGTTGTAAAGGAAATATATATATATATATATGTGTGTGTGTGTGTGTGTTTTGGATAGATTGAGTGGCTGTTCTCTTCCACAGAATAAGATTCTTTCTCACTCTGAGGTAAAGATACTTGTAGCTTTTCCTGCCTATTGCCGTCTCCTTAACTACAGCCCCTGATAAAAATTATACAGTCACAATACTTAGGGGACAGTTAACCAGCTTTGTAGCTATAGCATAAATTTGGGATGAACAATATATCGCAAAAGCAATCGAATCATGTGCAGTCCAGTGTCCCGTCTCTTCTCTTCACCATTCAACTAGTAGGACCTAGTGACGGAGGGGGGGATTGTGATGGGGGGGGGGGATGTGATATGGGGGGAGAATGTGGCAGGGGGAGGGGAGAATGTGGTAGGGGTAGGGGGGAATGTGATATGGGGGAGAATGTGGGTAATATGACTGGGGGGATGAGATGTGATATGGGGGAGAATGTGGCAGGGGGAGGGGTGAGATGTGATATGGGGGACAATGTGACATAGGGGGAAAATGTGATAGGAGAATATGTGGATTTCTGTGTGTGTGAAGGAGGACTGACTGCACTGCACGGGCTGGTTCGGAAATCTCACCTCACACCGTCATTAAAGAAAAATAAGGGGAAAGTCGGACTGTCCCTGCTAGCCCGATACAGGGCTAAATTTATGAACAATTCACCTGCCCGGCGCCCAAAACTACTTGTCTCGGGCGATAGGATTTCTACATCCCTGCTCCTTAAGCATTGATTCCTTAGTCCTTTCTTTTACTTGATCTGAAAAAAAACAAGCCAGTAATGAAAATAACATACCTTTTATTTGTTTGAAATGTACTTAAAAAAAAAAAAGTTTGTCATATTTATGATTCATCTATAAGCAACCAAGTAAAGAAAAATGATAAACATCCTCAAAGTATCCATCAATCTCAGGGACGTAGCTAGAAACCACAGGGCCCCGGTGCAAAAATTTGCCCAAGGGCCCCCCTACCACCTGACAACCCGCTTCCCCAATCCCGGGCGACCCCTTACTCGGCCGCTCAAAAATATCAGCGACTACAGCACTGATGAGACACAGTCAGGAGAATACACAACGATATAAGTGACTAACAGGCAGGGCCAGACAGACAAAACATAGGCCCAGGCATTTAAGAATAAGAAGCCTATCACATTGGTTACTCTCAGGCTGTTATAAAGCTATAACTCCCATCATGTCTGGAGAGCCTAGGCATTATGTGAGGTGTAGTTTTGCTACAGATGGAGAGACACAGATTAGGGTACAGCATCACCCATCATCACTGCAGAACTTACAAGTGACTACAGCTGATTGGACAGTCAGGAGAAAACACAATGATATCAGAGACCTGAGTGACGTCTTCTCTGTTGTCTTTTCTTTTCTTCTTCATCTGGCCAGACGGCAGTACGTCTTCCAGCTCCATCTTCTCTGCAGCGTCTGACACCCGGACATCATAGGTTCTCACTTTGTCAGTAGATCCTCATCCTCTGTATGAAGACAATAATCATTATAATTCTGCTAAATACTGTAACCCCTGAATATAATACTGCCACACACTGTATCCCTTGAATATAAAACTACCACCCACTGTACTCCTGCGTATAATACTGCCATCTACTGTACCCCCTGAATATAATACTGCCACACACTGCATCCCCTGAATATAATCCTGCCACACTGTACCCCATGAATATAATACTGCCAACTACTGTACCCCTGAATACAATACTGCCACACACTGTACCCCCTGAATATAATACTGCCAACTACTGCACCCCCTGAATATAATACTGCCACACTCTGTACCCCCTGAATATAATACTGCCACACACTATACCCCTGAATATAATACTGCCACATACTGTATCCCTGAATATAAAACTACCATACACTGTACCTCCTGCATATAATACTGCCACCCACTGTACCCCCCGAATATAAAATTGCCCCCTCCTGTTCCCCTGAATAAAATATTGCCACACACTGTGCTCTCTGAATATGATACTACCACACACTGTGCTCTCTGAATATAATACTACCACACACCATACCCTCTGAATATAATACTGCCACACGGTGCCCATGAACATAATACTGCCACCCACTGTACCCCTGAATATAATACTTCCACACACTGTACCCCTGAATATAAACCCTCAAAAATAACCATGCTATACGCGGTACCCTCTGAATATAACCCTGCCACACACTACCTTCCAAATATAATAATCCCTCCATGATAATAATACTGTTACACACTGTTTCTTCTCAATTTAGCTGAATCACACCTGTCCTCCTCCAGACCCCTCTATCCTCCTCCTGGCTCCTCTGTTCCAACCCCACTTTCCTCCCAGACCCATAAGTCCTCCTACGTGCTTCTCTTCCCCCCTCCCTAGACCACTAAGTCCTCTCCAGGCTCCTCTGCCCCCTCCCCAGACCCCAGAATTCTGCTCTAGGCTCCCCTGCCAAACTCTCCAGACCCCAAAGTCTGACCCATACCCAATCACCTCCTGTCCCCCCACATTATTGAACAATATATGTATTTATGTATGATAGATGTGTATGAGACTGGTGTATGTATGGTAGATGTATGGTTATGATATTTGGTTGTATGATAGATGTATGATACGTATACACAGCATACACCCATCTATCATACATACACACACCTATCATTCATACATACATACATCTATTATCCACACATCCATCATACATTCACATACATCAACACATCATATATACATCTATCTAGCTTACACACATCTATCATACATACACACATCACAAATACACACACATACACGCACACATCTAGGTACACACATCTATGAAACAGACACACATCATACAAACACACGCCCGGAGCCTCCTACACTCCACCCCCCCCCCTCCGCCCCTCCCACATACACATGCATAATACATACATATACATACATATACACACACATCATACACACACATACATTATATATAAACACATATTATGCATACACCTGCCACCTCAAGATCTCCCCGCATAATACATCTCCACACATCATACATACTTCCTTCTACCTTACACACATCTCCATACATACATCTTGCTTACACACATCTATCATTCATACACACACATCATTCATACATACAGTACATACACACATCATAAATACACATGCCGCCTCCCCCCACATGCATAATGCATACATACACACACATCATACATAAACACATCATATGCACACCCACCGCCTCCAAATCCCCCCGCATAATACATCTCCACACATCATATATACATCCTTCTAGCTTGCATACATCTCCACAAATCATACATAAATACATGTTGCTTACACACATCATTCAAACACCATACACACATCATACATACACAATACATACAGTACATATATGCACATCATACATGCACGATACATACAGTACATATATGCACATCATACATACTCGATACATACTGTACATATATGCACATTATACATACACCATACATACAATACATATATGCACATCATACATACACCATATATACAGTACATACACTCATCATACATACACCATACATACAGTACATACACACATCATACATACACCATACATACAGTACATATACACATCACACACACCATACATGCAGTACATACACACACATCATACATACACCATACATACAGTACACATAACCACGTCATACATACACCATACATACAGTACATACACACACTTCATACACACACCATACATAGAGTACATTTACACACACCATACATACAGTACAGTTACACACATCATACATACACCATACATACAGTACATATATGCACATGATACATACACCATACATACAGTACATATATGCACATCATACATACACCATACATACAGTACATATATGCACATCATACATACACCATACATACAGTACATATATGCACATCATACATACACCATACATGCAGTACATATATGCACATCATACATACACCATGCATACAGTACATATATGCACATCATACATACACCATGCATACATTACATATATGCACATCATACATACACCATACATACAGTACATATATGCACATCATACATACACCATACATGCAGTACATATAACCACATCATACATACACCATACATGCAGTACATATAACCACATCATACATACACCATACATGCAGTACATACACACACATCATACAGACACCATACATACAGTACATACACACACATACACCATACATACAGTACATACACACATACATACACCATACATACAGTACATATAACCACATCATACATACACCATACATACAGTACATTTAACCGCATCATACAAACACCATACATACAGTACATACACACACTGCCTCTGGACCCCAAATATAACCTTCCCCTCTGGACCCGAAATTAACAACCCCCACACCCCCTCTTCCGGACCAGAAATTACTTTCTCTAGTCTACTCCCACGAATTGTTACCTATAAGAGAAAGGTATCAGAACATACATTCTATTCGTGTATTTAACTGCACAGCTGTCAGAAAGTGCCAAAGCACCCTACATTGTGCATGTCAGCACCAAAATTGGGCAATGGAAGAAGGTGGCCTGGGCAAAAATCCCATTATTATTATTTTAAATCATGTGGACAGTTCAGTGTGTGTACAACAATAAAAGGATAAAACATTGCCCTTAGATGCACTGTGGGAAGAAGACAAGCTGGTAGAGCTACTGTCAATTTTTTGTGTCCTGGAATTCATGTGGGTGTAACTTTGATAAGTACATACCTTCATGGCATATGTATTCCCAAATGGTAGTGGTTTTAGCAGAATAATGTGCTCTGCCACTCCCAAAAATAGAATGTTCACGAATGGTTTGAGGAACATGATATGGCCTCTAAATGATTGAGAATATATGGGAATAAAATCCTGTCCATGGTGGAGGGGCACCTAACAACGTTTAGGACTAAATATATCTGCTAATCACATTTTGATGCAAATACCACAGGATGCTTTGTAAACACCATGGTTAGACAGGAAGAGCTTTTTATTTAGCACAGAAGGGATCATTTTAATGTTATAGCTGATCAGGTTGTGTATTTATAAATATGTATTACAAGTTTTATCACTAGCTAACTATTGAAATTTGGCTTTATTTTACATAAAACAATGGTTTGTGTTTCTTCTTAATTCCAGCTGTGTTGTGTCTAATGCTTGTTTATGTCACTCAGAGCCACCACCTCACAGAAGAAAGGAATACTGCGGCTGTTTTTACGGAAGTGGTATATTTTTCTAAAGAATTGCCTTGCACTGTGGTGTTAATATCCTTATTGTGAACAAGACTCTGGGTCTTCAGAAGCAAGTAGAAACAGATTTACCACCAGTTATTAGTTTAATGATTTTTTAAAAAAAATATGAATTTCTTGTTTGCATCAATAAAACCACAGTGCACCTGAACACTGTCTCTGAATTTTCTTCACCATTTTAGCAGGGGTTCATTATATTTGATGCATTATTTTCCATGATTTTGTAACCAGAAATGGAAACTGGTTGTTAAAAGTCGGAATGTCTTCATTCCAGACATTTGCATGAGTACTTGTACTCATGCAAATGTCCCCGACACCTAATCCTAATGCTAATGCTGCGTGGTCTGTCACTGGGGGGGCCAGAACACCCAGCCAGGTGAGTCAAGCCCATTTCTGGAGATTGCGGGGTATAAAACAGGTTAGGGATCGACCGATTATCGGTTTGGCCGATATTATCGGCCGTTATTCCCGATTTTGGACATTATTGGTATCGGCAATTACCTTGCCGATAATGCTCGGCCCCTGCCTCCCCGGCCAGAGACCACCCCTGCCTCCCCCATCCCCGGTTTTACCTGTTCCCGGGGTCCGCGCTACTTCTGGCACCTGCGGCGTCCTGCTCTGGCCAGGCCTGACAAGAAGAGGCCAGAGCAGCGGAGCAGCATGGGAACTGAGAAGCAGCAGGACCGGGCCATCAGCGGGGCTAGCCATCTGCGCCTGGTGCCATAAAAGTGAAAGTGGGGATGCAGGGGTCTTGGGGATGGGGGGTGGTGGTGTTAGGGCAGAAAGGGATAAAGTTGTCTGGGGGGGGGCATAAAAGTGAAAATAATGATGATTCAGGGGTCTTAGGAGGTGGGGGGAATGTTAGGGCAAAAGGGGATTAAGAGGTCTGGGAGCATAAAAGTGAAAATAAGAATGATTCAGGGGTCTTAGGGGCGGGGGGAGTGTTAGGGCAGAAGGGGATAAAGAGGTCTGGGGGAATGAATAAAAGTGAAAATAAGAATGATTCAGGGGTCTTAGGGGTGGGGGGAGTGTTAGGGCAGAAGGGGATAAAGAGGTCTGGGGGACATAAAAGTGAAAATAACAATGATGCAGGGGTCTTGGGGGGGGGGGTGTTAGGGCAGAAGGGTATAAATGGGTCTGGGGGCAGAAAAGTGAAAAGAAGAATGATGCAGGGGTCTTGGCAGGTGGGGAGTGTTAGGGCAGAAGGGGACAGAGGGGTCTGGGGGGGACAGAAACATTTAAAGAATAATGATGCAGGAGTCTTGGGGGGGCAGAGGAGTCTAGAGGAGGACTTAGGGTTCAGGGGGAAGAGGAGTCTGGAAGAGGACCATGGGATCTGGTGGGACTTAAGGCCCATCCACATTGATGACATTCCTCCAGTGAAAATCTGCTTGCAGCAGAGTCCAAATGTTTTCAATGGTTTTCTGCTGCTCAGTGCATACTGTGGAATCGCCACAGTGGAATTCCCCCAGCAGAATGAACGTACACTCAAATAAAGAACACGTTCTTTAGGTGGACGTTCATTCTGCTGGTGGAAGTCCACCGGACTGCATTGTCATCTATAGAGATGGCACACATCCTTCCAGTCCTACCGCCAATGGCCCCAGTGGTGCCTGCAGCAAGTGGACATTCTGCCGACTATATGTGCACAGTGTGAAAAAGCCCTTAGGGGTCTGCAGGAGGAGGGGAAAATGGGTCTGCGGGGAGTACAGGGGTGGGATACTGACAAACAGAGGAAACAGTGTCTGGCAGTATTATTTTAGGGGTCATGATGTCTGGCAGCGTTATAATGAATATTGTTGTCATACAGAGGATGATGATCTACTAACAAAGTAACCAATGATGTGCGGGCGTCAGACTCTGCAGAGAAGATGGAGCTGAAAGAAGATAAAGACCAAAGGTGTGTAAAGACCAAAGGTGTGTGTATTCTCCTGACTGTCCCATCAGAGCTGGAGTCACTTATAATTTCTGCAGTGATGATGGGTGACACTGTACCCCAATCTGTGTTACAAAACTACAACTCCCATAATGCCTGAAGCTTTGCAGGCATGATGGGAGTTGTAGGTTTGCAACAGCTGGAGAGCTATGTAAACCAAAGTGATTTTAGAGTATGCAGCCTATTTTATTTTAATGGGTGTCTGACTTTTGCAACACCCATCGTAAAAACAATGAGCTGCATAGTCTAATATGCCTGGGCCAATTTTTTGCTTCCAGTCCGGCCCTGGAAGTATTTGTATTACAGGAATTTCCAAACAATATAATATTTGGGGGCCCAGCATGTGGTAGTTTTAAACTCGGGTGAGGCAGCATTATAATCAGGGACACAATTTATGACAGTATTATACTCAGGGGCATGGTGTGTGGCAGTATTATACTCAGGGACAGGTGTGTGGCAGTATTATATCAGGGGCATAGTGTTTGACAGTATTCTATTTAGGTATACAGCATGTGGCAGTATTATATTCAGGGGCATAGTGTGTGACAGTATTATACAAGGGGCACAGTATGTGGCAGTATTATATTCAGGGGCATAGTGTGTGACAGTATTATACCAGGGGCACAATATGTGGCAGTTATATATTCAGGGGCACAGTATATGACAGTATTATACCAGGGGCACAGTGTGTGGCAGTTGGAGAACGGTTATGACTCATGAAGTACTGATTACGTTCTACAACAGGCAGCGCCTATTTCTGGCATGGCACTGCGGCCGCTAGGTGTGAACCAGGTCTTAGGGTTTTGCTTGGACCTTCACCAGATGGCAGACCTGGAATTGAGGACCCCTACTAAAAGTAGTTGAGTACCCCTGCCCTATCCTGTGAATAGCGGATACATTTTTAGATTTTACATTTGCAGGTGAAATAAGCATGCAAGTGATTGGATAAAGGAGGTAATACACATTTCTGAGTCTAGCATGAACTCAAGACAGTAGTCGTGGTGTTTTGTAGAAGTGTTAGGGAGTTATAACAGGAAGAGGTATAATCTCTGGGCCTCATTTACTAAGCCTTTTCCAAATAGATTTTATAGGGTTTTTGCATGTTACGTGCAACAGAATTTGCAGCAAAAATCCGAAAAACCCTACTAACTCTCCACTTTACTCAAAAAAACAGAAAAATGGTTGTGGCTACTGGGGGAATGGGGCGTGTCCCTGACATTTGACTTAAAAAACAAAACCCACACACAACAAATGTTTCCACATAAAATGTGGTGGATTTGAGCCCTAGAAAACCCAACAGCTAAGAGCAGGTGTAAAAAAAAAAAAAAAAAATTTGAAAAAATGTACAATTAGTAACTAACATGGGAAAGTACCTGTCAGGAAAACACAAAAACCTACACTCCACTCTTAGTAAATGAGAGACTCTGTGTTTTTAGCACAAAGATGGAACTGAAAACTAAATCTGTTAATAGTTTTTGCAATAGGAGCTATGTAGAGGAGAGGACCAGGAAACTGATCCCTCAGGAATCCCAACACTAAGGATAGGAGAAATGAAAGAAGGGAAAGCAAATTATAAACTAAAGGAGTAGACAAAGAGGTTGGAAGAAAGCAGTGTCCTTAAAGTGAGCCCCTAGACATCTTATTCCCGGTACATCTTATTCCTGGTACTTAAGGACGAAGGGCGAATCCATACGCCCGTGGGAATTTCGGCCCCCGCCGCGCGCCGGGCGGGGACCGGGCCGGGGTGACTGCTGATATCTATCAGCAGGCACCCCGTGCAAATACCCAGGGGGGTCATTAGACCCCCCATGTCGGCGATCGGCGCAAATCGCAAGTGAATTCACACTTGCGATTTGCGCCGATTACGGGTCTATGGTGACCCGGAATAGAAGGGGGATCGCGGGTGTCTAAGACACCCGCGATCCCCGTAAAGCGATAGGAGTGAGGTGGCAGAGTTGCCACCCCTCCTATCTCTGCTATTGGTGGTCTAGACGCGACCACCAATAGCAAATCTGGGGCGGGGGGGTTTACTTTCGTTTTCCCCGTCCTGCCCTCCCACAATAGGCGGGGCAGAACGGGGAAAACGAAGAGGAGCGGCGCCGGAGTCCACTTACCCCTCCGGAGGGTGCGGAGCGACGGGGATCGGCGGCGGCGTGCGGCAGAAGAGGACGGCTCCCGGATGCGACGGAAGCCGGTGAGTAGTTGCCTAGCAACATCTAGAGGGCTACAGTCTGAGACCACTATAGTGGTCTCTAGACTGTAGCCCTCCAGATGTTGCAAAACTACAACTCCCAGCATGCCCAGACAGCTGTTTGCTGTGTGGGCATGCTGGAATTTGTAGTTTTGCAACAGCTGGAGGTCTGCAGTTTAGAGACTACTGCACAGTGATCTCTATACTGCCCTCTAGATCTTGCAAAACTACAACTCCTAGCATGCCCACACAGCTGTTTGCTGTCTGGGCATGCTGGGAGTTGTAGTTTTGCAACATCTGGAGGTCCACAGTTTGGAGATCACTGTTCAGTGGTCTCTAAATTGTAGCACTCCAGATGTTGCAAAACTACAAATTCCAGCATGCCCACACAGAAAACAGCTGTCTCGGCATGCTGGGAGTTGTAGTTGCGTACCTCCAGCTGTTGCATAATTACATCTCCCAGCATGCCCTTCTGTGATCAGTCATGCTGGGAATTGTAGTTTTGCAACAGCTGGAGGCACACTCCCCCCCCCCCATGTGAACGTACAGGGTACATTCACACGGGCGGGTTTACAGCAAGTTTCCTGCTTCAAGTATGAGCTGCGGCAAATTTTTCGCCGCAGCGCAAATTCCTAGCGGGAAACTCACCCTAACCCGCCAGTGTGAATGTACCCTAAAAACACTACACTACACTACACTAACACCTAATAAAGAGTAAAACACTACATAAACACCCCCTTACACTGCCCCCCCCCCCCAATAAAAATGAAAAATGTATTGTACAGCAGTGTTTCCAAAACAGAGCCTCCAGCTGTTGCAAAACAACAACTCCCAGCATTTCCGGACAGCCACTGACTGTCCAGACATGCTGGGAGTTTAGCAACAGCTGGAGGCACCCTGTTTGGGAATCACTGGCGTAGAATACCCCTATGTCCACCCCTATGCAATCCCTAATTTAGTCCTCAAATGCGCATAGTGCTCTCTCACTTTGGAGCCCTGTCGTATTTCAAGGAAACAGTTTAGGGCCACATATGGGGTATCGCCGTACTCGGGAGAAATTGCACAACAAATTTTGGGGGGCTTTTTCTCCTTTTACCCCTTATGAAAAGGAAAAGTTGGTGGCTACACCAGTCTGTTAGTGTAAAAAAAAAAAATTTTTACACTAACATGCTGGTGTTGCCCTTTACTTTTTATTTTCACAAGAGGTAAAAGGAAAAAAAGACCCCCAAAATTTGTAACACAATTTCTCCTGAGTACAGAAATACCCCATATGTGGGCGTAAAATGCTCTGCGGGCGCATAACAGGGCTCAGGAGTGAGAATGCACCATGTACATTTGAGGCCTAAATTGGTGATTTGCACAGGGGTGGCTGATTTTACAGCGGTTCTGACATAAACCCAAAAAAATAAATACCCACATGTGACCCCATTTTGGAAACTACACCCCTCACGGAATGTAATAAGGGGTAAAGTGAGCATTTACGCCCCACAGGGGTCTGACAGATTTTTGGAACAGTGGTACGTGAAAATGAAAAATGTAATTTTTTTGTTTGCACAGCCCACTGTTCCAAAGTGCAAAGTGGGGTGTAAATGCTCACTGTACCCCTAATTACATTCCGTGAGGGGTGTAGTTTCCAAAATGGGGTCACATGTGGGGGGTCCACTGTTCTGGCACCACGGGGGGCTTTGTAAATGCACATGGCCCCCGACTTCCATTCCAAACAAATTATCTCTCTAAAAGCTCAATGGCGCTCCTTCTCTTCTGAGCATTGTAGTTCGCTCGCAGTGCACTTGACGTCAAAACATGGGGTATTTCCATACTCAGAAGAAATGGCGTTACAAATTTTGGGGGGCATTTTCTCCTATTACCCTTTGTAAAAAAGTAAAATTTGGGGAAAAACCAGCATTTTAGTGGAAACATATGTTTTTTTCATTTACACATCCAACTTTAACAAAAAGTTGTCAAACACCTGTGGGGTGTTAAGGCTCACCGTACCCCTTGTTACGTTCCTTGAGGGGTGTCGTTTCCATAATAGTGTGCGATGTGGTTTTTTTTGCTGTCCTGGCACCATAGGGGCTTCCTAAATGGGACATGCCCCCCAAAAACCATTTCAGAAAAACTCACTCTCCTAAATCCCATTGTTGCTCCTTAGCTTCTGAGCCCTCTAGTGCACCCGCCGAACACTTGACATACACATATGAGGTATTTTCTTACTCGAGAGAAATTGGGTTACCAATTTTGAGAGGATTTTTTTCCTTTTACCCCTTGTAATAATTCAAACACTGGGTCTACAAGAACATGCCAGTGTAAAAAATGGAAGATTTAGAATTTTCTCCTTCACTTTGCTGCTATTCCTGTGAAACACCTAAAGGGTTAATACACTTACCGAATGTCATTTTGAATACTTTGAGGGGTGCAGTTTTTATAATGGGGTCATTTATCGGGTATTTCTAACCAGAAGACCCTTCAAATCCACTTCAAACCTGAACTGGTCCCTGAAAAATTCCGATTTTGAAAATTTTGCGATAAAATTGGAAAATTGCTTCTGAACTTTGAAGCCCTCTGGTGTCTTCCAAAAGTAAAAACTCATCAATTTTATGATGCAAACATAAAGTAGACATATTGTATTTGTGAATCAATATATAATTTATTTGGAATATCCATATTCCTTATAAGCAGAGAGCTTCAAAGTTAGAAAAATGCAAAATTTTCAAATTTTTCATGACATTTTTGAATTTTTCACCAAGAAAGGATGCAAGTATCGCCGGAAATTTACCACTAACATAAAGTAGAATATGTCACGAAAAAACAATCTCGGAATCAAATTTATAAGTAAAAGCATCCCAGAGTTATTAATGCTTAAAGTGACAGTGGTCAGATTTGCAAAAAAATGCTCCCGTCCTTAGGGTCATAATGGGCTCCGTCTCCAAGGGGTTAAAGCAGCAGCTTGTATGCCTGACTGCTATTTCAATGGGAGCTTTAGGACCCCCATTCTCTAAATCACAGACAAGAGGTCTGAAGGTCAACCTCCTGAACATGCTCTAGTATATACATTAAATGTAAGTGTCCCTTTCTCTTTTGGTGCCCTAAGTTTTGTTACAGTTAGAAAGCTGCTGCTTAAGGACTACCTGGTAATGCGTTTTCATTATCTCATGTTCCCCTAATAAAAGCTGTAGCAGATAATACAACAAAATGATTGAAGGCTGGATTTAAAGGGGTACTCCGGTGGTTTATTTTTTTGACTATATGGCATCTTCTTTGGAAGTTTTTTGTTTTTTTGCAATATACATGTGTCATATGTTTTGGCAGCATGTTTGTTTTGCTTACCTGTTTGTTGGGCAGGAAGTTCTGTAGTTCAGAGTGTTTTCTTATACTCTTGTCCACAGTGGCCATGTTCTGAGTCTGCTGTGAACAAGATGTCATAGCTTTTTTTCTATGTCTGCATAACAAATAAGCCACATCCCCTCATCTCCCCCCCCCCCCCCCCCTCCCGGAGGTCTGAATGAGAAGCCAGGGTACACAGCTCCTCCCCTCCCCCTTCTGAGCACGGCTGTGGAGTCGGACTAAATTTTGGGTACCTGGAGTCGGAGTCGGCAAACAATGTACCGACTCAGACTCCTACTAAATTTAGATTGGAATAAAAAAAAAAGCAAGTTTAAATGTCCCAATTCACAAAAAGTTATAATTAATGACTTCTCTACTGTAAGAATAAAGACCAATGCATGCAGTGCCTCGCATAACCGCAAAACGAACACGTTAAGTGACCTTGAAGAAGCATGCATTTCATGTGCTTCACTATATGGCACGCAACGCACAATTAGGAGCAGCAATACTTATACTTTCCATAGTATTGTGTTCTGCTGTTACAGGGAACCCATGGGTAGCTTAGCCTCTCACTGATAAGGGATTAAGTAAATATGTTTTTTGCAGGACTAGAGAGACTTGTATAAGTGAAGGGAAAGGAGCGTCAATAGTTCAAGACTGAAGCTGTAAACCATTGGAAAACTGCTGCCATTCAGCTAAGGTTATAAAAACTTGTAAACTCTGATTGTTAGCTTAAAGGGGTACTCCGCCCCTAGACATCTTAAGGGGATAAGATGTAAGATCGCTGGGGTCCCGCTGCTGGGGACCCCCGGGATCACCGCTGCGGCACCGCGCTATCATTACTGCACAGAGCGAGTTCGCTCTGCACGTAATGATCGGCAATACAGGGGTCGGATCATCGTTACGTCACGCCCCCCCCCCCTCATAACATCACGGCCCGCCCCCTCAATACAAGTCTATGGGAGGGGGCGTGGTGGTCATCACGCCCCCTGCCATAGACTTGCATTAAGGGAACGGAGCCATGATCCGTCCCCTGTATCGCCCATCATTACGCACAGAGCGAACTTGCTCTGTACAGTGATGATAGCGGGCTGCCGTAGCGGCGATCCAGGGTGTGCCCAGCAGCGGAACCCCAGCGATCTGACATATTATCCCCTATCCTTTGGATAGGGGATAAGATGTCTAGGGGCGGAGTACCCCTTTAAACTTTAAAATGACTATGGGATTCTACTAGGGAAATCATGTTTTATAATAAATGCCCCTTCCTGGATTCTCCCACTGCCTTATCTTCAGCAGCAGATCAGCACACAAAAAGGAGAAGGCAGCAGCTTCTGCCCAACTACCTCTCTCTGCTAGAAGAGCTTAGAAGAACTTGGTGGAACAGCTTCTTGGATTCAACTGTGTTTATAAATACATTCCCAGGAGTCGGGGAGTCTGAGTCGGAAGTACAAAAAACTGTGGAGTCGGAGTTGGAACATTTATCTACCGACTCCACAGCCCTGCTTCTGAGGATGCAGGTCTACATGAGAAGCCATGGTACACAGCTCCTCACCTCCCCACCCCCTGCTCTGTCTTTTGAAGACCAGGTCTGCACAGGAGAAGGAACACAGATAAGATGTTATCTGAAGGGGAGGATGAGAAGGTGCACGGGCTGGGGATGTATGGACAGCAGGGGAATAAATCTCATACTGGGAATGATCTCTATATGTGAAAGGGGAGGGGGGAAGGGACTCCTGAATGACACATGCTGGGAGTTGTAGTCCCTGTTATGTGTGTGTATGCTAGTGTTTACAAACCAGTGTGCCTCCAGCTGTTGTAAAACTACAACTCCCAGCATGCCCTGACAGGCTTTGGGCATGCTGGGAGTTGTAGATTTGCAACAGCTGGAGGCACACTGGTTTGGAAACACTGTTCTAGCCTATTCAGCATACATATCATGTTACACCAGTGTTTCCCAACCAGTGTGCCTCCAGCTTTTGCAAAACTACAACTCCTAGCATGCCCAAAGGCTGTCAGGGCATGCTGGGAGTTGTCGTTTTGCAACACCTGGAGGCACCCTGGTTGGGAAACACTGGTGTATGCCCTACAGAGGTGTGGTGAACTACAAGCCCCAGGAGACTACAGAGGCACCATGCTGGTGTTATACTGCTCCTGAATGACACATGCTGGGAGTTGTAGTCCATTTTGTGTGTATATGCCAGTGTATCCCAACCAGGGCTGATTTATATTATTGTGCTGTGTATAAGGGGCCAACCCGGGAAAATAGTAGGGTGGGTAAAGGGCGGAACAAAAAAAAAAAAAGAAAAAAAGGAGCCGCCCCAAAACTGCAAGGCATGTGGCATGCTGGGATTTGTAGTTTTCAGCACAGCAAGAAACAGGAAATAGAAGCAAACATAGGAAAACAAAGTGGGGGATAAAAAGACAACAAAGAACTAAAATAGAGTAGCCTAAACAACAAGAATAGAAATGAAACAAAACAAATAGGGTAAGTCAAAAACGGAAATACACGTTGACCACCGGAGTACCCCTTTAAGAACACAAGTGATATATGTATAGGGCACAGTGACACATTGTTTTTTTGTTTTTGTTTTTTAACTCCTTGAATGGGTTTCTTATATATAGTTTGTATAAATAGCACAGTATTTTGTTACATTGCTTGACAAAAAAGCTTTGACAGAATAGAGCACTTTAATGACAAAACCTCAGGAGATGTAACTTCAGTGTCTCAGTCATACGGCTGGCCAAAGATTTGCAGCTTTTATTATGTTATATTCCATCTGTCCAGCGTTTATTTATCCTTCTTTCCTGCAAATGCTTCGAAGTGATGCATAGATATGGAGTAAGGATTCCAAATAACATAAGAATCTTTGCATGTGGCTTCAGCTTGTGAGAACATCTATATAAATTTGACATTTTGTCTAGATTTCATTGTTTTTCTTGTAATACCTGTTGAATTTGAGGTAAAAAAAAAGATTCACCCCTTTCAACAAACCTCAGTATAACCAGTTGGAAGTATAAATGTAGTCATCTAGAGTATGTTTACCTACTTGATTTCCGGTAAAAAAAAAATAATAAAAAAAAAAACACAGAGTTAGGGTCCACAATGGCAAACCCACACTAAAGTATACACATTTTGTAAGTGTATTTCTCTGTAAAAACTGTTGATCTGGTTGAAAAAACAAAGTTTCCAGTTTCCAGGCACTCCAGTGGTATTCCTTTCTCTGGTCTTTGGCTGGTCTCTGTTTACTAATAGCATTCACATTTTGATGTGACATGTCATCACTGGACCATTGTGGCATTGCGTTGAGAGTGCCAAGAGATAGATAAGGTGTGTATAGTGGTTTTCTATCTGCACTGACAAATTTTCTTCAATATTCACAGGTAATCTGCAAAATAAAATTCACAATAGTAGGATTTGCTTGTAAGTGTTCCCTCATTTAAGAGGGACCAAAACAAATCCTTGCTCTTTCTGCCAAAAAAAATGTCATTTTGTAAAATTTCATCTGCAGATTGTGTCCACAGCATTTCCATTATACATGACCAGAGCCTTAATAATGCATTTGACTACTTGGGTTTTATCCCCACCCAGTTACAAATTATTGTACAAGAACAAATATATAATCAAGAGAGAAGCATTATTTAAACCTTATAGGAAGTTAAAATAGCAGTATTTCTTATATTTCTAAAGGTTGCTATATGTTTTAGCTCTTGACGTAAGGTAGAAACAATTAGAGTGCACTAGATACAGTGCATAGTGAAAGTATTCGGCCCCCTTGAACGTTTCAACCTTTTGCCACATTTCAGGCTTCAAACATAAAGATATAAAACTGTAATTTTTTGAGAAGAATCAACAAGTGGGACACAATCATGAAGTTGAACGAAATTTATTGAATATTTCAAACTTTGTTAACAAATAAAAAACAGAAAAATTGGGCATGCAAAATTATTCAGCCCCTTTACTTTCAGTGCAGCAAACTCTCTCCAGAAGTTCAGTGAGGATCTCTGAATGATCCAATGTTGACCTAAATGAATAATGATGATAAATTAAATCCACCTGTGTGTAATCAAGTCCCCGTATAAATACACCTGCACTGTGATAGTCTCAGAGATCCGTTGAAAGCGCAGAGAGCATCATGAAGAACAAGGAGCACACCAGGCAGGTCCGAGATACTGCTGTGGAGAAGTTTAAAGCCGGATTTGGATACAAAAAGATTTCCAAAGCTTTAAACGTCCCAAGGAGCACTGTGCAAGCGATAATATTGAAATGGAAGGAGTATCAGACCACTGCAAATCTACGAAGACCTGGCCGTCCCGCTAAACTTTCAGCTCATACAAAGAGAAGACTGATCAGAGATGCAGCCAAGAGGCCCATGATCACTCTGGATGAACTGCAGAGATCTACAGCTGAGGTGGAAGACTCTGCCCATAGGACAACAATCAGTCGTATACTGCACAAATCTGGCCTTTATGGAAGAGTAGAAAGAAGAAAGCCATTTCTTAAAGATATCCATAAAAAGTGTTGTTTAAAGTTTTCCACAAGCCACCTGGGAAACACACCAAACATGTGGAAGAAGGTGCTCTGGTCAGTTGAAACCAGAATCAAACTTTTTGCCAACAATGCAAAACGTTATGTTTGGTATAAAAGCAACATGGCTCATCACCCTGAACACACCATCCCCACTGTCAAACATGGTGGTGGCAGCATCATGGTTTGGGACAGGGAATATAGTTAAAATTGATGGGAAGATGGATGGAGCCAAATACAGGACCATTCTGGAAGAAAACCTGATGGAGTCTGCAAAAGACCTGAGACTGGGACAGAGATTTGTCTTCCAACAAGACAATGATCCAAAACATAAAGCAAAATCTACAATGGAATGGTCCACAAATGGCCAAGTAAAAGTCCAGACCTGAATCCAATCGAGAATCCGTGGAAAGAACTGAAAACTGCTGTTCCCAAACGCTCTCCATCCAACCTCACTGAGCTCGAGCTGTTTTGCAAGGAGGAATGGGCAAAAATTTCAGTCTCTCGATGTGCAAAACTGATAGAGACATACCCCAAGCGACTTACAGCTGTAATCGCAGCTAAAGGTGGTGCTACAAAGTATTAACTTAAGGGGGCTGAATAATTTTGCACGGCCAATTTTTCCGTTTTTTATTTGTTAAAAAAGTTTGAAATAGCCAATAAATTTCGTTCCACTTCATGATTATGTCCCACTTGTTGTTGATTCTTCACAAAAAATTACAGTTTTATGTTTGAAGCCTGAAATGTGGCAAAAGGTCGAAAAGTTCAAGGGGGCTGAATAGTTTCACTATGCACTGTACAAAAGAAATCTTAAGCCTAGCAATAACAGATAATTAAAGACCCTTCTTCCAATCTTTACAGCCAGAGAGATGGGGATGAAATAGAAAACATAACATTCTATTTATCACAATTTATTCTCAAGACCCACTAGAATGTATTAATTGGAAGACAAATTATCCATCCATTGTGTGATACAGTAAAAGGACTAGGTATCAACGAACATCAAGATGACCAGTAACAAAACATATTAGTCTGTAAGAAGTCTTAGAGTTTTTGGATGTTTATTTGACTGCTTCCTGTCAGTGTGTGGTTCTAATTGCTTAATCCTTAAAGGGGTATTCCAGGATTTTTTTTTATTTGACTATGCTACAGGAGCTGTAAAGTTAGTGTAGTTCATAATATAGTGTCTGTACCTGTGTGTGACAGTTTTCTCACAATTCTTATGTGATTTTCACCCGAATATTTATTTTTAATAGCATACAAAATGACTGTTGTCTCCGATTTTTCCCCGGTTGCAATGCGGCCGAGACCTGACTCACTAGTCAGCTGATGACAGGGAGCCTTCCTGCTTCAATGAGTAGAGGGATTGCTTCTTGGGAGAGAGATCAATCTGCAACTAATGCAACAGCTGTAAGGCACCCTGATTGAAAACCACAGGTCTTTTGAATGGATGCAGCTCATTTATGTTTCAATGGGTGAGGTGGCTGATGTGTGGGAGGGAGAAAATGGAATTATGGGATTTTTAGGCAAAAGAAGAAAACTCAAACAAGAAATACCAGTTCACAAAAAGCTAGCCACAGTATAATGGTAATCTTACAACATAGCCATTTAGCCCCAAGACAAGTGCAGATCATTCCTAAGCATGTCCATTACTGTCTGCCTGATACGTACTAAAATCACCTTATAGTGGATAACCCCTTTAAAGTGTACGTAGTGCACTTTGTTGTAAAAACGAAACATTATTTTTAACCTGTAGGTCCATACTATTGCAATGATAAAACATTTTTATAAGTTTTATTTTAATTGAATACTTAAAAAATAAAAAATAAAAAAATTTTCGACGGAAATAGGTATGCTTAAAATTGTCCCATTTTGTCCCCTATAACTTTTTTGAAATTCTGTATATGGACATGTATAAGGGAAAATTTTTGTGCCCTGATCTGTTGTATGGCAAATTTTTAGCTTGATAGGACTTTTTCATTGCTTTTTTTTATATTGTAAGAAGTGACCAAAAATAGGCAATTCTAGGCTTTGGTATTTTTTTATCTTTATGCCATTGACTGAACAGTCTAATTAATATTATATTTTAATAGTTCAGACATTTACTCACGTGGCTATACCACATATGTTTATTTTTATTTACATTATTTTATTTAAAAAAAATGGGAAATGGGTTGAATCAAATTTTTATTAGGAAAGGGGCTTATTCAATTCTATTAACCTTTCTTTTTCCCACTATTTTTAGTCCCCATAGGGGACTATTACTTGCAATCTTTAGATTGCATACAATGCTGCTGCATTGATCAGCTGCCATGGCTTCCTGCAGCATGGGAGCACTGATCAGACATCGAGAATGCAGGTAAGCGCCCTCCCGCCTTCTCAGCTGATTGGGACCCTGCAATTTTACCCCGGTGTCCCGATCAGATCCACTGAGCTACCGGAGAGTGATTTTTCCCGTTTTAGACACAACAATCAATTTTAACCGCAGTATCTAAAGGGTTAATGCTGGACATCGGTCTGATTAGCAATATCCGGCTTTAGCCATTGGTCCTGGCTGCTGATAGCAACCAGGATCCACCGCGTGGGAAACGTGCTTCATACATCGGGAGCCAATCTACTATTACTATGGCCTCAGAACACATGTAGAGGTATCAAGACTACACAACAATTTAACCCCACTGGGGTTAACAAAAACCTCTTTCTACTATGTGTCCAAACTAAAACATAACTTTTAATAATAAGGTTAATAATATGGACTGGTGAGAAACGCACATTTAAAAACACAACCCCATATGAGTTTCAAAATATTTTTGTTCTAATCTGATCCACTGGTGGCCTCAATATAGTACAAGAGTGACAATTATTTTGGGGTGTTTATAGTTACACCACTTCTTTTTAGATGTATATGACACTAATTATCATTAATTTGCCATTGTACTCTTGCATGGACTATACGTCAGCATCATGCTAACCTTTTGTGCACCACAGGTGCAGATCACCAGTGTGTGAAGTACACTTCTTTTTATTCATATATTGATTTGTGGCATTACATATTGGAGAATGCTACAGGGTTGCAATTAAAAAGTGATAATGTCACACCCCGACATGTTTCACCACTATGTGGCTTTATCAAGGAGGACAACTGACAGCATTGATTGTAAGTCAATTATGGCCCCTTTTTATATGGTATCCCTTTGACCTCACTGTTTCAGGCTCCAATCAGGCATTGCCTATCTGGTATTTAATAGCATAACTCCTATTCTTGCAGCTTGTCCCAATCAAACAACATGATACAGTGTATACTGTGCCCGAGCCTATCTGCATCGCTGATCCTGCGAGACATCACACGCCAACCTGTACATGTGACTCAATCTCCGAATGTGATTGCTACAATTCTAGCCAATCCATACCTGTACTGATGTAAACTTCCATGCACGTCAGTGCATGCTTGTAAGATGATCCCCACGTGATCAAAACAAATACAGGTGGTCCTGCCAGGGTGAAGTGAACTTTGAGTGCATGCACCTTTGGGTACTTACCCACCGCCATGTCCAGCTCCATGTCTTCTCTATTCTTAGCTTGCGCACTCATTGAACTGCCCTAATAGTAGCGCATCAATGCAGTGAGAGGACGGATTATACATTGTGTGCTCATGTTATGGCTCCGGACTTCTTTACAATAATGTCAATAAATTGTTCAATTATATCTATTCACACTGGGTGCACTTGTAAAAAAAAAAAAAAAGTGAGGAATTTGCCATTTATTATATTGCCAGGTCTACATCCTATACAGTGTACCTCGTGTTATTTCATAAGTATGTAAGTGCCAGATCATGCTATTGATACATTAGGACATTGGATTAATTATTTGCTAACAAGTAATAAGTTAAGGGGGCCAGCGACTGACACCTGTAGATGTTCCCTACCCAATTTGATCATTCTATTCTATAATTATTTATTACTGTCTAGGTAGGCAGATAGTATATATCCAACACCAAAGAACCAACAGGCTCATTAGATTAATGCAGTATAATTGAACCTTTCGTTTAAGCCCTTCAGACTCAAGGTTCCCAGTCGAAAGATCCACTTGGACTCTTCTTTGAGGAGGATGTTATCCAAATGACCCCCCTGATTGGAGCCTGAAACAGTGATATCAAAGGGATACCATATAAAAAAGGGGCCATAATTGACTGACACTCAATGCTTTCAGTTGTCCTTCATAAAGCCACATAGTAATGAAACATGTCAGGGTGTGACAGTATCACTTTTTAATTGCAACCCTGTAGCGTTCTCCAATATGTAATGCCACAAATCAATATATGACTAAAGGAAGTGTACTTCACACACTGGTGATCTGCACCTGCGGTGCACAGCAGGTTAGCGTGATGCTGACTTATAGTCCATGCAAGAGTACAATTAATGATAATTAGTGTCATGTATATCTTAAAAAGAAGTGGTGTAACTATAAACACCCCAAAATAATTGTCACTCTCGGACTCTATTGAGGCCACCAGTGGATCAGATTAGAACAAAAAATATTTGGAAACTCATATGGGGTTGTGTTTTTAAATGTGCGTTTCTCACCAGTCCATATTATTAACCTTATTATTAAAAGTTATGTTTTAGTTTGGACACGTAGTAGAAAGAGGTCTTTGTTAACCACGATGGGGTTAAATTGTTGTTTCATACATCGGGAGCGGACATAGGAGGTACGTTTACATCCTGTGCCTTTAAGGTGTTAAGGAAAAGCTGCCCTGCGTTTGTACATAAGAAGCAGAACTATTTCTGGCCATTATATACAGACTTGGACAGAATTGTTGGTACCCTAGCATTGAAGACAGAAAACCCTGCAATGCTCCTTGAAATAACTTGAAACTGACAAAAGTAAAAATGAATATAAATTTATGGAAAATAAACTGATGAAAATCAGACATTGCTTTTAAATTATGGTTCAGCACACATGTGATTCTTCCTGAACTTAATATTTTGTTGCACAGCCTTTTGAGGCAGTCATTGCAACCAAGCGATTTTTGTAACTCTCAGCCTTCTGCACTTCAGGTATCTTGGCCCACTCCTCATACACAAACTGCTCCAGCTGTCTCAGGTGTAAAGGGTTACTTTTCCAGACTGCATGTTTCAGCCCATTAAATTTTTCAATAGGATTAAGAACAGTACTCATGGAAGACCACTTCATAATAGTCTGAGATAGGCGTGACCAAGTGGTAAATACCGCGAAACGGAGCAGTCGCTCCCCATGCTCTTTCTGAGCTAGTTTGTCTTCACCCTCCTGTTGTTCCTGCACCTCTTAATGTAAATAAAAGTCTTCAGTTTGGCACCAGTCAGTAGGTGAGTGCTACGTTATTGGTCTATATACTAGCTGCCACTTCATAGTCTATTTTGCTCTTAACCCAAAACAGACACTTAAAATATTCAAGAATGGCTGTTATCCTGTTGGAGGACCCATGACCTGCGACTGAGTTCATGCTTCCTGACAATGGGCAGCACATTTTGTTCCAGAACGCCTTGATGGTCTTGAGATTTCATAGTATCCTGTATCAATTCAAGACACCTTGTGCCAGATGCAGCAAAGAAGCCCCAAAACATAACTGAGCCTCCTCCATTCTAGCCTCAGACGCTTGGTAAAGCCGCTGCACCGGCAAAACGTTGGGAAGGCTGGAGTGTTAGTTTTACACATCAGAGTGTCCTTTAGCACATAAACCCATTTATTTGTAACAAACCTTACTCTCATGGAGATTTTATTAGATAGATGTAGTGGTTGATCATGTTTTCCTGTCAGGGAGTGACTTTGAAGCTCTAGTTTCATAGGTTTACTGTCACCTATGATTATTTTTCTGTGTAAAACAAGCCAGTATGCTTTACAGGAATAGTAGAAGTGCACAGCAGGAAATTAACCTTTAAGACTGAAGATGACATCTAGTTGGCAGTAATATTAATATGATTTTAGCAAGAGACCCGGTATTGAAACACTGTAGCAGTTTTGGCCCCCCAGCAGAAGCATTGAACAGCAGAGTGCACAGGTAGCAGAGAAATAACCTCTAAGATTGCAGAAGACATTTAGTCTAAATAACCCCAAAAGCTTGCAATTTAATTGGGAGGGAGTGAACATTTATGCAATGTCAATATTTTTGCTCTCCTCATTGCTGGTGTCACAATGGTAACTTGCATACATTTTAGAAGTCTATTTGAATTTTGGTTTCTAAAATTGGCTAGTTATGCAAGGTACTGCGGTAGTAACAGTCAGTAATAGTCACTAACCCTCACTGAATCCTGTTCAACTTGGACACCATGGCATAGATATGCTGCTCTATCAGTATGACCAGGTGATTTTCATATATCAACCTCAATTTTATACATTGCTATTTTAGTCTACACTATATCTTCTAGTTGTTGGCAATGAATCTGGATATAATGTCATCTATCCATTCAGTGTATTACCCTCTCTCCACAGGTCTGAGCAGCCAACCGGTTTTATTTTATCTTTAACTAACCTTGTGCACTTTACATCTATTAAGCATCGTATGCTACCTTACATTTGTCTCCTGATGAGCCCAACTTTTTCTAGTATCATTTGGGGGAAATAAATGTTGAGATTAAAATTTACCTCAATTTTGACTACTGTAAATGATAAATGGATGATTCCAGATCTCCTGAATGTAGGCATATATTTCCCTTACATTGCGTCATATACAACATTGTGATGTCAACTTTTTGTGATGCACACCACCACATATACAAATAAATATAAATATTACTTTATTAGAAAAACCACAAAGGGAGAGACCATCTTAAAAACACTTAAAAACACAAATTAATATACAGAGAGAAGGGACGTAACCCTACCTCAACCCCCTAACCCCCCTAAAATAGCGTGTCGGTAGGAAACTGTCCGCAAAATCAATACAAATAAACCCTGCCAAGTCCACAGAAGATGATACAAACAATATAGATAGCAAGCAAAGTAAAAAAAAATTTGTATAAATAATGCCCTCTCACAAAAAACACCAAAAATGTGACAGAGAAAAAAATCTATGGATAATGATCCTGAACAATGATGAATAAAGTACCACTATATACTTGACAACATAACACCAAAGTGCTGAAGGCACCGAAAAATGTGTATATATGAATAAATTATACTCCTGACTGAAAAAGGAGTGTGCAATACTAAGCAGAGAAAAATAAAGAAATCTGGAAAAATATACTCAAGGACTTAGACCCATGGACTCCTGAGGAAGCCACCGTAGCAAGTGGCGGAAGGCGTGGAGCAAGCTGTCTCCTTATCCCGTGGTGGAAACTGTCCTATGTCCGTGCACCTTTATATTTCTTCCATGGGTCCAAGTCCTTGAGTATATTTTTCCAGATTTATTTTTTTTTTCTGCTTAGTATTGCACACTCCGTTTTCAGTCAGGAGTATAGTTTATTCATATATACACATTTTTCGGTGCCTTCAGCACTTTGGTGTTATGTTGTCAAGTATATAGTGGTACTTTATTCATCATTGTTCAGGATCATTATCCATAGATTTTTTTTCTCTGTCACATTTTTGGTGTTTTTTGTGAGAGGGCATTATTTATACAAAGCATTTTTTTAACTTTACTTGCTATCCATATTGTTTGTATCCTCTTCTGTGGACTTGGCAGGGTTTATTTGTATCGATTTTGCGGACAGTTTCCTACCGACACGCTATTCAGCGTTGGTAAGGGGGTTGAGGTAGGGTTACGTCCCTTCTCTCTGTATATTAATTTGTGTTTTTAAGATGGTCTCTTCCTTTGTGGTTTTTCTAATAAAGTAATATTTATATTTATTTGTATATGTGGTGGTGTGCATTCTTTGTGGTTGCCAGTCTTTCCCTTCTTTTTTCAATTGTCTCATGTTTGGGTAACCTCTTTGCACCCACGTTTATTATTCCAGCGGTGCCCATCGCCCTCTTTAGTAAACTTTTTGTGATGTACATCAGTCTGTAAATGACAGGCGAGTGGTTCTTTTAATTCTAACTGTGAGGCACTGGATCTGTGTGTGTTTCCCTACTATATAAACATTGCTGAATAGTGCAGATATTTGATAGTTTAACTTGGACAAAGTAGCAAAAGGTTAGTGACAGCCATTATGTGAAAATGTTTGTTCTGGCTGTTGTGGCCTGCTCTCCTCCTTCGGGTGAACTGTGAAGCCAAGACACTGCTCGAATCAAGACATACTGACTGGTGGTCAGTCCTCCTTTGGGTAAGCTAAAATAAGAAGAGACCGAATTACAGCACTGAGCAAGCCATACTGACTGGGCTTTGACCCAGTTTTTTAATCCTCTAATGACCCAAAGAAGAAGGAGCATAGACCATCAGGATACCATTTTCTCTAGTGTCCGGAGGAGGAGCTAGCAGAGGTTATTCAAAAGGAGGAATTGGGTGATGCCAAACACAGCACACAAAAGCGCTTTATTGGATTCCTGTGCAGCACTGCTCCTATAGCTTGTATAGGGATCAAAATAGCTTTATTTTTCCATAACTCTAAACATATACTTAATCAGAAAAGAAACTTGAGTCACTTAAGTCATATATTTACAGACATTATTATATTAGCACATGTTTGCATACAAGTGTTGAAACATATCTATTTATAAAGAGAGAGGGTCCCTACAAAGTGGGAAAAAGAAGTGACACATTCTCAATAATAACCAAAACAGAGGGAAATGAGACCTCAAGGTGTAAACTTATTACTTATTAGCTGAGTACCTGGCGTTGCCTGGTTTTTCCTTCCTAATCCTTGTTGGATTAAAATTTACCTCAACTTTGACTACTGTAAATGAAGATAAGTGGATGTTTCCAGATCTCCTGAATGTAGGCATATACAGTACAGACCAAAAGTTTAGTCACACCTCATTCAGAGTTTTCTTTATTTTCACGACTATGAAAATTGTAGATTCACACTGAAGGCATCAAAACCATGAATTAACACGTGTGGAATTATATACATAACAAAAAAGTGTGAAAATATGTCATATTGTAGGTTCTAGCCACCTTTTGCTTTGATTACTGCTTTGCACACTCTTGGCATTCTCTTGATGAGCTTCAAGAGGTAGTCACCTGAAATGGTCTTCAAACAGTCTTGAAGGGGTTCCCAGAGATGCTTAGCACTTTTTGGCCCTTTTTGCCTTCACTCTGCGGTCCAGCTCACCCCAAACCATCTCGATTGGGTTCAGGTCCAGTGACTGTGGAGGCCAGGTCATCTGGCGCAGCACCCCATCACTCTCCTTCTTGGTCAAATAGCCCTTACACAGCCTGGAGGTGTGTTTGGGGTCATTGTCGTGTTGAAAAATAAATGATGTTTCAACTAAACGCAAACCGGATTGAATAGCATGCTGCTGCAAGAGGCTGTGGTAGCCATGCCTTCAATTTTGAATAAATCCCCAACAGTGTCACCAGAAAAGCACCCCCACACCATCACACCTCCTCCTCCACACTAGCACACCTGTGAAGTGAAAACCATTTCAGGTGACTACCTCTTGAATCTCAACAAGAGAATGCCAAGAGTGTGCAAAGCAGTAATCAAAACAAAAGGTGGCTACTTTGAAGAACCTATAATATGACATATTTTCAGTTGTTTCACACTTTCTTGTTATGTATATAATTTCACATGTGTTAATTCATGCCTTCAATGTGAATCTACAATTTTCATAGTCATGAAAATAAAGAAAACTCTGAATGAGAAGGTGTGTCCAAACTTTTGGTCTGTGCTGTATTTCCCGTACATTGTGTGGTATACAACATTGTGATGTCAACTGTTTGTGATGTACATCAGTCTGTAAATGACAGAAGAGTGGTTCTTTTAATTCTATCTTTTAACCCCTTAAGGACTCAGGGTTTTTTTTTTTTTGCACTTTCGTTTTTTCCCCCTTACCTTTTAAAAATCGTAAATATACGTCCTGCATCGTTAAGGGGTTAATTCTATCTGTGAGGCACTGGATCATGGGGAGGAAAATCCACAAAGGAGGAAGCTTTTGACTTCATATCCCGTCCTCATATATTGTGGTCATATCCTAACCCCATATCCCGTCCTCATATCTCAACCTCATATCCCATCCTCATATGCCATCCTCATATCCTGACCTCCTATCCCGTCCTCATATCCCAACCTCCTATCTCGACCTCATATCCCGTCCTCATATCTCAACCTCATATCCCGACCTTCTATCTCGACCTTATATCCTGATCTCATATCCCGACCTCATATCCCTTCTTTATGTCCTAGCCTCATATACTGAAGATATTGCTGAAAATAGAAGGGGACATAGCTTTGTGGGACTGGGCATGATTTGCATGCCAGACCAATGCATAAAAAGGGTAGATAATAAAAGGGTGGGGCTTAAAATGTGGGCGTGTCTGTGAGATGGGGTGTGACTTGCAAGCCATATTGACACATTCACCTGGAGATGAAGAGTGGAGCTTGTGGAGTAAGGTACTGGAAGTCCCATATACTTGCATGGGACTTGAACCAAAACCCATCTTTTATATAAGGGTGTATGTAAGGATTAATTTAACTATCATATCTTTTTATTTGACATATAAGTAATATGTGACCAGGTTTTATTGAAATATCTCCAGCCGGACGGAAGTTATGCTGGAACATACATTTCCCATTGATTTGCATGGGACTTTAACCCCTTAAAAATCATAACCCTTTCAATTTTGCACCTAAAAATCCATATGATTGCTTATTTTTTTGTGCCACCAATTATACTTTGCAGTGACATCAGTCATTTTACCCCAAAATCTACGACGAAACAGAAAAAAAAAATCATTGTGCGACGAAATTGAAGAAAAAACGCCATTTTGTAATTTTGGGGGCTTCCGTTTCCAGGCAGTACATTTTTCGGTAAATATTACACCTAATCTTTATTCTGTAGATCCATACCATTAAAATGATACCCTGCTTATATAGGTTTGATTTTGTCGTAATTCTGGAAAAAATCATAACTACATGCAAGAAAATTTATACATTTAAAATTGTCATCTTCTGACCACTATAACTTTTTAATTTTTTTGTATTGATCAGACTTTTTGATCGCTTTTTATTCATTTTTTCATGATATAAAAAGTGACCAAAAATACGCTATTTTGTACTTTGGATTTTTTTTGCGTGTACGCCATTGACCCTGTGGTATAATTAATGATATTTTTTTTATAGTTTGGACATTTATGCACGTGGCGATACCACATAAGTTTGTATTTATTTTTATTTACATGTTTTTTTTTTTAAATGGGAATAGGTGGGTGATTTGGAATTTTATTAGGGAAAGGGTTAAATCACATTTATTAACTTTATTTTTTACACTTTTTTTTCTTTTTGCAATATTCTAGCTCCCATAGGGGGCTATAACATTGCATACACTTATTGCCAGCACTGTTCACTGCAAAGCCATAGCTTTGCATTGATCAGTGTTATCGGCGGGTGATTGCTCAAGTCTGAATCTCAGGCTTGGAGCAATCGGACACGACGGAGGAAGGTGAGTGACCCTCCGCTCACGTCCTATCTGATCGGGACACTGCATTTTCACTGCGGTAGTCCCGATCAGCCCCACTGAGCAGCCGGGAAAGTTTTACTTTTGTTTTAGACGTGGCGTTCAACTTTGAATGCTGCATCTAAAGGGTTAATAGCGTGCGGCACCGCCATCGCTGCAGCGCGTTATTAGCCCCGGGTCCCAGTTTCAGTTACATGCCGGGACCGACCCAATGTGACACGCGGTCACCTCGTGACCGTGCGTTATATCGCGGGAGCCTGCCATGGATGTAAATATACTAGGGGTTAAACAAAAAAGGTTAAATTAACTATCTTATATTTTAAGTGGACACATAAGTAACATGTGACCAAGTATTATTGAAATATCTCCATCCATTTGGAAGTTATGCAGTAACATAAATTTCCCATAGGCTTGCATGGGACTTTAAACAAAACCCCGACCCTTGCAAATGGGGGTTGGGTAAGGGTTAAATCACCTATCCTATGTTTGTTGTTGACATATAAGTAACATGTGTGCCAAGTTTCATGTTAATATCTTTAGCCGTTTAATATCTTTAGCCGGTACATACACATACACACATTGAGTTTTATATATAGACTAGCTGAGTACCCGGCATTGCCCAGTTTTTCCTTCCTAATCCTTGTTTGGGAGGAAAATAAACAAAGGAGGAAGCTTTTGACTTCATATCCAGTCCTCATATATTGTTGCCATATCCCGACCTCCTATCCCGACCTCCTATCCCGACCTCCTATCCCGACCTCCTATCCCGTCCTCCTTTCCCATCCTCCTTTCCCGTCCTCCTTTCCTGTCCTCATATCTCGACCTCCTTTCCCGCCCTCCTTTCCCGTCCTCCGATCTCGACCTCCTTTCCCGTCCTCCTATCTTGACCTCCTTTCCCGTCCTCCTATCCCGTCCTCCTATCCCGACCTCCTATCCCGACCTCCTATCCCGACCTCCTTTCCCGACCTCCTTTCCCGACCTCCTTTCCCGACCTCATATCTCATCCTCCTATCTTGACCTCCTATGCCATCCTCCTATCTCAACCTCCTATCCCGTCCTCCTATCCTGTCCTCCTACACACATACATACATACACACACACACACACACACGTTGCGTTTTATATAGATAGATAGATAGATTAAAATGTAACCTTCCAATAATGGAAATTCAGATAAATAAGATGTAGCTGGTTTAAATAAAATGTGATTCATTAAATAAATATACACTTAGTCTGGTATCTGTGCAGGGCCCTTGCTACAGATCCAGTAAAATTAGTTAAAATAACATTAAAACATGGTATCAATGCCAGCATTTGTAATAATCATTACAGCAATAACATTTTCACAGTATGCCAACTTTTGTATTGTGTCTCAGTTATAGATCCTTATAGACACATATGATTAGATCCAATGATGTAGTCTATGCAAAAAATCCCAACCCTGGCAAATGGGGGTCAGTAAGGGTTAAATCACCTATCCTATGTTTGTTGTTAACATATAAATAACATGTGTGCCAAGTTTCATATTAATATCTTTAGCTGTTTGGACGTGATGCTGGAACATACACACACATACACACATTTGGGGAGATTTATCAAAACCTGTGCAGAGGAAAATTTGCCCAATTGCCCATAGCAACCAATCAGATTGCTTCTTTCATTTTTAACAAGGACTCTGCAAAATGAAGGAAGCAAGCTGATTGGTTGCTATGGGCAACTGGGCAACTTTTACTCTGCACAGGTTTTGATAAATCTCCCCCATTGAGTTTTATTTATATATATATATATAAATATATATATATATATATATATATATATATATATATTTGTGGTCGGTGCTCATTAGCGTAGTGTCCCTACCTAACCTCACCTCTGAACCTAACAGGCAGTCAGAAGTGTGCCATATACTGCCGCGTATAGGTACACCTGAAATAAATAGAGGGCAAAACTTCATTATGATAAACAAAAGCACTTTATTAATACAATAATTTTACAAAACCAATGACTGAAAGGCCTGGGCCATTTCGAATTTAGGATTGGGGATGTAGATGGGGACATACATTTTGTACAAGCTTTTATAAATGTCCCCCAATGTGTTTTACACTACTCCACAATTGACACTGTACATGATGATCTCAGGCTTGTACATATATGACTTGAACCCCTCAAGGACGAAGGGCGTACAGGGTTCCCCCTTAAGTCCTGGTTCTTAAGGACTGAGGGCATACCTGTACACCCTTGTCCCATTACCGATCGGGCCGATGCCTGGCATTAACTCTTTAGATGCCGTGATCAAAGTTGATTGCTCCATCTAAATGCGTATTTAACGTGCTGGCTAGCTCAGTGGAGCTTATCGGGACATCAGCGGCGAAATTGTGGGTCTCGATCAGCTGAGTAGATGGCGGGAGGGCCCTTACCTGACTCCTTGCCATTCGATGGATGCTCTGAAGCTCTGGCCAGCTATGGCAGAGTAGAGCAGCAGAGCACCGATAACACTGATCAATGCTGAGGCAAAGCTCAGCATTGAACAGTGGATGCAATCAAAAGATTGCATGTTATAGCCCCCAAAAGGGACTAATAAAAAAAAAAAGTTAAATGTGTAAAAGAAAAAGTAAATAAAAAGTTTTTCCATTTTTTAAATAAATTAAAGCAATAAGTAAATACATTCATATGTGGTACTGCCGGGTGTATAAATGTCCGAACTATTAAAATATAAGGTTAGTTAATCCACACAGCGATAGTGTACACATGAAAAATACCAAAGTCTGAAATTGTGCATTTTTGGATTAATAAAAAGTGATAAAGTCCCATCAAAACAAAAATGATACAGATAAAAACTAAAAATCATGGCGAAAAAAAGGAGTCCTCATATAGCCCTGTATGCGGAAAAATTAAGAAGTTATAGTGGTCAGAATAGGACATTTTTAGACATACTAATTTTGGTGCATGTAGTTATAATTTTTTATTATTAAAAATAAAAACCTACATAAATTGTGTATCCTTGTAACCGTATGGGCCTACAAAATAAAGATAAGGTGTAATTTTTACCTAAAGGTGCACTGCGCACAAGCGGAAGCCCCATAAAGTTACAAAATGTCGTGTTTCGTTTTTTTTTTTTCATATTCACCCCACAAATTTTTTTTTTTGTTTTACCGTATATTTTGTGGTGAAATGATTGCAAAGTACAATTGATGATGCAAAAAAACAAGCCCAACCTGGAGACAGACAAGAAGCGGTTTTTGAAAGAAAGTAGCTGTTTTTCTTTTCCTGGATAACCCCTTTAATAAGAACTTGTAGTCTTGTGAAATAATCTCAGAGGCATGAATGGACATTAAGGAGAAAAGCTGCATGTTTAGCAATAATAAATCAGTAACATTTTTATTAGAATGCTTACAAAACATTTTTCTTTAAAGTAGTACTATGGGACTTTCCCCTGTGCCTTGATTGTCCCACTGCATCCTGGATCTCTCCACTTCCTGGTTCCCTGTGGTCAATATGTCATCAATGTTTTTTTTTTTTTGTTTGTTTTATAAATCTCTGACTTTCACAGTGCATGCCACAGCTGTTAGGCAGAATTGCCAATGCAGGTCCCCCATAAATATGTTGAATGTTGTATTTTCACTTTGGTAACTATGCAGGTTATAAATTTGGTTTGATCCTATATTAAAATCGGCTATTTCTGGCCTACAGAGAGCCTCAATAGGGTGTAGAACACTTTGCTTTGTTCTAACATGCATATGGAGTGTGCTTCGGTAGTGAAATAATTATTCAATAATTAATTATTATTCAGTAGGACATGCAAATTACAGGCATTGCTTTTAGAATCTCTGCCGCAGAGCAGCACAATGACAGAGCCTGGATGTGGCATCAGTATGAGGAGACCATATAGTGGCTGAATGACACAGCGTGGAGGTGTTGGCAGCATGAAGAGACCATATAGTGGCTGAATGACACAGCGTGAAGGTGGCATATAGTGGAGGAGACCATATAGTGGCTGAATGACATAGCGTGGAGGTGTTAGCAGCATGAAGAGACCATATAGTGGCTGAATGACACAGCGTGGAGGTGTTGGCAGCATGAGGAGACCATAGAGTGGCTGAATGACACAGCATGGAGGTGTTGTCAGCATGAGGAGACCATATAGTGGCTTAATGACACAGCGTGAAGGTGGCAGCAGCATGAGTAGACACTAGGGCTTTACAATCCCAAAGATTAAAAGATGAATTTTGAAATTTAAATTGAAGATTTATGGTAGCTAGTGCCTGGATGTGGCATCAGTATGAGGAGACCATATAGTGGCTACATGACACAGCGTGGAGGTGTTAGCAGCATGAAGAGACCATAAAGTGGCTGAATGACACAGCCTGGAGGTGGCTGAAGAATGAGGAGACCATACAGTGGCTGAATGACACAGCCTGGAGTTAGCTGAAGCATGAGGAGACCATATAGTGTCTGAATGGCACAGCCTGGAGTTGGCAGAAGCATGAGGAGACCATTGAAATTTAAGATTTTTAACCTCTTAAGGACTCAGCCATTTTTTGCACATCTGACCACTGTCACTTTAAGCCAGTGCTTCTCAAATAGTGGGGCGCGCCCCCCAGGGGGGACGCGAGGCTCCGTAAAGGGGGGCCCGACTCACTCGCAAGCGGCATCCCACACGGCGTCGGTTGCCTAGCAACTCTACCGCTGGATTTTACTTACAGCCCTGGGTTATCAGTTTGGCTGCCTGGGAGAGGCGCTTTGAACTCCTGCGTGGCGCGCTGCTACGCTCACGTCTAAGCGCAGCAGCCCACCATGTCGGAGTTCACTGTGCCACCGAGCAGTGCACCCGCCGCTCTGCTCTCTCTCGTACAGGCCCTGCTTGTCCTCAGATACAGATCCCTGCTTGTCCTCCATGTAAAGAGCCCTGCTTGTTGTCAGTGTACAGAGCCCCACTTGTTGTCAGTGTACAGAGCCCTGCTTGTTGTCACTGTACAGAGCCCCGCTTGTTGTCAGTGTACAGAGCCCCGCTTGTTGTCAGTGTACAGAGCCCTGCTTGTTGTCAGTGTACAGAGCCCTGCTTGTTGTCAGTGGACAGAGCCCTGCTTGTTGTCAGTGTACAGAGCCCCGCTTGTTGTCAGTGTACAGAGCCCCGCTTGTTGTCAGTGTACAGAGCCCCGCTTGTTGTCAGTGTACAGAGCCCCGCTTGTTGTCAGTGTACAGAGCCCCGCTTGTTGTCAGTGTACAGAGCCCCGCTTGTTGTCAGTGTACAGAGCCCTACTTGTTGTCCGTGTACAGAATCCCGCTTGTTGTCCGTGTACAGAGCCCTGCTTTTTGTCCGTGTACAGAGCCCCTCTTGTTGTCAGTGTGCAGAGCCCCGCTTGTTGTCAGTGTACAGAGCCCCGCTTGTGGTCAGTGTACAGAGCCCCGCTTGTTGTCAGTGTACAGAGCCCCGCTTGTTGTCAGTGTACAGAGCCCCGCTTGTCCTCAGTGTACAGAGCCCCGCTTGTCCTCAGTGTACAGAGCCCCGCTTGTCCTCAGTGTACAGAGCCCTGCTTGTTGTCAGTGTACAGAGCCTCATATACGTTAATAAGGATACAGTGTTATGCAGAGGTGTACTTTTAACAATTTTATAGACAAATGATACTATTTACAGTCACGCGCAAAATGTTTTCTTTTTCCTAGGGGGGGGCATGACACAAAATAATTGAGAAGCACTGCTTTAAGCATTAATAACTCTGGGATGCTTTTACCTTTCATTCTGGTTCCAAGATAGTTTTTTCGTGCCACATTCTACTTTATATTGGTGGTAAAATTTGGTCGATATTTGCATCATTTCTTGGTGAAAAATTCCAAAATTTGCACTGTCGGAGGTACAGCCCGACATGGGAACCGTTTGACCAGTATTGAAGCGGTGAGTGCAGGACGTTTGTCGGTATCTTTGGTTGATATCATTCCTTACTGCTACTATTTGTCCTAGCACCACCGCTACTGACTTACCTGATTTTCACCTGAGCCGAACCTAGTCCATCTCGGTAAGCTGCGCGGATAAGCTACCGGTGCCACTTGTCTTTTTCTATATTTGGTTTGTTATTAATTTTTTTGCATTTAGGTCAGAACCGCTGTAAAATCAGCCACCCCTATGCAACTCACCAATTTAGGCTTCAGATGTACATAGTGCACTCTCACTCTTGAGCCTTGTTGTGCGCCCGCAGAGCATTTTACGCCTACATATGGGGTATTTATGTACTCAGGAGAAATTGTGTTACAAATTTTGGGGGTCTTTTTTTTTCCTTTTACTGCTTGTGAAAATAAAAAGTATGGACCAACACCAGCATATTTTTTTATTTTTTTACACTAACAGGCGGGTGTAGCCCCCAACTTTTCCTTTTCATAAGGGGTAAAAGGAGAAAAAGCCCCCCAAAATTTTTAGTGCAATTTCTCCCGAGTACGGAAATACCCCATATGTGGCCCTAAACGGTTTCCTTGTGCATTTGAGGACTACATTAGGGATCGCAAAGGGGTGGACATAGGGGTATCCTATGCCGGTGATTTCCAAACAGGGTGCCTCCAGCGGTTACTAAACTCCCAGCATGCCTGGACAGTCAGTGGCTGTCCGGAAATGCTGGGAGATGTTTTGCAACAGCTGGAGGCTCCGTTATGGAAACACTGCCGTACATTACGTTTTCCATTTTTATTGGGGAGGGGGGGGGGGGGACAGTGTAAGGGGGTGTATATGTAGTGTTTTACCCTTTATTATGTGTTAGCGTAGTGTAGTGTTTTTAGGGTACATTCGCACTGGCTGAGTTACGGTGAGTTTACCGCTAGGAGTTTGCGATGTGGTGAAAAATTTGCCGCAGCTCAAACTTCAAGAAACTTACTGTAAACCCGCCATTGTGAATGTACCCTGTACCCTCCAGCTGTTTCAAAACTACAACTCCCAGCATGTACTGACAGACCGTGCATGCTGGGAGTTGTACTTTTGCAACAGGCAGAGGCACACTGGTTGGAAAACCTTCAGTTAGGTTCTGTTACCTAACTCAGTATTTTCCAACCAGTGTGCCTCCAGCTGTTGCAAAACTACAACTCCCAGCCTGTACTAATCGCCGAAGGGCATGCTGGGAGATGTAGTTATGCAACAGCTGGAGGTACGCAACTACAACTCCCAGCATGCCGAGACAGCTGTTTGCTGTCTGGGCATGCTGGGATTTGCAGTTTTGCAACATCTGGAGAGCTACAGTTTAGAGACCACAGCACAGATGTTGCAAAATTACAAAACCCAGCATGGCCAGACAGCAAACAGCTGTGTGGGCATGATAGGAATTGTAGTTTTGCAAGATCTGGAGGGCTACACTTTAGAGACCACTGTATAGTGGTCTCAAACTGTAGCCCTCCAGCTGTTGCAAAACTACAAATCCCAGTTTGCCCAAACAGCTGTCTGGGCATGCTGGGAGTTGTAGTTTTGCAACATCTGGAGGGCTACAATTTAGAGACCACTGTATAGTGGTCTCAAACTATAGCCCTCTAGATGTTGCTAGGCAACTTCCGTAGAATCCAGGGAGCTGCATCGCCGCCCTCTTCTGCCGCTGATCTCCGTCACCGATTGTTGCTCCACTGCCACGGATGGGTAAGTGGACTTTGGCGCCGGTCCTCTGTCGGTTTCCCCGTTCTTCTCCAGTGGGAGGGCAGAACGTGGAAGCCGAAAGTTAACACCCCCGCCCCCGATTTGCTATTGGTCGTCGTGTCTATATGACCAATAGCAGGGATAGAAGGGTTGGCACCCCTGCCACCTCACTCCTATCCCTTCAGGGGGATCGTGGATGTCTTGGACAACCCCGATCCCCCTTATTTTCCGGGTCACCATAGACCCGCAAAATTGTGCAGGGCTGGTACTGCCGTCTTCGCTAAGAAATGACGGCTTTACACTCTCCACCTTGGCTCAGCACAAGCCTTCAGTTCTCTGAAAGGTAGAGAGTCCACCACGTGAAAAAGGAGGGACTGCTGCACCAGCAACTTGGACAGGAGCACATTCAACTTATGCGCCATTAGATGAGTGGGCGCATACTGTTGTCTCTTGGACATGGCTTTGCCGATGGATAGTTGGCGGAATGGCTGACTTAAAGTAGGAGGAGCAGGAGCCTCTGGAGCAACAGAAGGAGGGTATGGCACACAGCTCCCTTCGGCTGAGGTGGTGGAGCCTTGGCGGGCTGAAAGAGGGAGCGGCGTGCCACTTGGTGATGCAGCAGGCTGGACCACTACATCTGAGCCATTGTTCTCCCAGGCCGCTTTATGGTGGCGAAACATATGTTGACGCAGGGCCGTGGTGCCAACATTGGGACCCTGGCCATGCTTCACCTTCTGCCGACATATCTTGCATGTGGCTATGTGAACCTCCTCCGGATGCTTGATAAAAAAAACTGCCACACTGCCGAGTAGCTGATTTTACCACCTACAGTCTGCAATAATTGACTGCTACTGCCGCCATCTCCAGGAACCCCTGTTCCACTGCCTCCTGGGAAGGTAGGCTGCTGCAAATCAGGTCGTCTTCCCCGGGCATGTTTAGCTCCAGAATTTCCACTTCTGCCACCATGCTGACTGCCAACCATGCTACCACCTTGCTGGCTCAGCTGCTGCCTCACGTGCAACCTGCAGCTGTCTTCTCCTGATGATGACGAAGCCCCTTCTGCTCCGGGCTTCCAAGTGTGATCGGCTTCATCATTATCAACAAGTGTCTCCACATCACTGATCTCCTCAGGTTCCTCAACAGTGTCTGCTTCAGGAACCTGAAGTCTGGCAACACTGCTTTCCACATCATTCTCCTCATCACTACTTGCCTGCCTAGCGGGGGAAGCGGCAGATGTCTCCTCCCCTTCTTGGCTGGGCAGTAGCTGCTGACTGTCCTCTATTAGATCATCCTCAGTGAATAGTGGAGTTGAACCCACAGCATAAGATACTTCTCTAGGAGAGGGAACATCATAGGACAGAGGCAATGGGAGAACAGGCACTGCTCCCGGGCCATGCCAACTGAGGGTTGTGTCTGATGAACCCACCGACTGTTGACTGGGGGTATCAGATGTCACTTGTGATGAAGGAGAGGACCATGTTAACCAATCGATGAAGGCAGATGGGTTGCTGTTCGAGACATGACCACTAGCTGATACCGGGAGCTCAGGCTTCTCACTGCGACTCCTGTTGCCACTCGCCCCTAGTCTGCTGCGACCTCTCCCTGATGAATTTAGGCCTCTTCCACTCCTCTGTGCACGTCTTGGCACTTCTCTGCCTGACTTACTTAGTGCGTATATGAGGGGAGTACAATACGCTTCACTATGCTTAACAGTATTTGTCTAGAACAGCAGCAGGTGATTACTTTTGACTGTCCTTTCACAGAATCTAGGCCCTTGAGAGATTAACAGGTACAAAATAGTACACTACTTAGATGTAGGTATGTGGTATGCACTTATGAGGGCAGAAAAATGCATTACAGTACACTTAAAAAAACTGTATTTTTGCAGTTCACTAGCAGTACACAACAGTGTTGCAGCACAAAAAAATCTGTGCACTAAACACAAAATTGCACTCTGTCAAAGAATGTTAGGAATGGACAGCTGGGTATTATACCGTCTACAAACTAGTATAACCAGCAGATGATTTTTTGTGGAACAAAGATACAGAATTGCGCTGAAAAAGGTTTATGAAGTTGAGGCAGCTTGTTGAAATGTATGAGGTAACACACAGCTATCTGCGCCTCTCTGTAATACAATGCTGAAGAAAGTGACTGGGAGGTTAATGGCTGCAGTAAAAATCCTTTTCAGTGAAAAAAAAACTCTATCTGTCCACCAGAATGCTGATGTGACAATGATGTGAAACTCAGCTGGAATGAGCTTTTCTGTGTAACACACAGCGATGTCCGTGCTATCTCTATGCAGTTTAATGAATCATATGGCGAGCCCCAAAATGGCTGCTGATTATATAGGGCTGTGACATCACAGGGGTGACTGGCTGCTCGTAGGCTGCGTCCTGCATGTGATTCAGGGTCATCCTGCCAACTTCCCTTTCCGCCTTGCCTTCCCGCCTTCCCAGGATTCCTTGCCCCATGTACTGACATGTGGATCCACAATTTTAGATGCCCTGGAGCCTGGACCGCAATAAATGAAGTGATTCACGCGAAAGAATCACGGCGATATTAGCATTCGGTGCAAATCGAATATTTCATGAAATTCGTAACATATTCGGGTTCTTCAGCTTTGATTCGCTCATCTCCAGTTATAACCTCTCCTACGCCTTACACATATCATGGGGGATTTTTCACAGAACTGAAATGCAACTTTCTTTTCATTTACTTTTTCTTGCCATTTATGATCAGTGTATTATCGTGGGGAGGCCTGACCGCTACGACCCCCCTACGATCTCCTCCACAGAAGGGGGATCGACATGTCCCCTCCATGAATTTCTTGGGAGAGACAGAGATCCATGAGTACAGTGCTCGCATATCTCTGTCTCTTCTATAGAGATGAATGGAATGGTCATGTCTACCCCTATTCAATATTACATATAGTTCTAGAAGTCATTCATAGGCCACCAGCAGAAAAGAAATTGAAGTATGCTCTTATTTTTTATTGTGACAGTGTATGTTAAAGAAATTTGCATATGCCAAATATATATGCAATGTACTATGGGGGGTATTTATTAACGGATTCTTGTATGGTTTTTTGCATTTCTTTGGTGCATTTCTTTTTTGCGCAGTGTCTTTTTTTGTCTATATTTGGCGCATTCTCACCTCTGTCAAATTGTATACATGGATTTTGACAGTCCTGTGTTTGATTTTTGAAGTTGTCAGTAATTTATCAATTGTGTCAATTGCATATTGGCGCTAATTTGCCTGTTTTTGACGCATGTTTGGCACAAATCACCGCCAACAATATTCTGACATGGAAAACCCATAAACCAAAGTAAGGATATGGTATGCACCAAAATTAGGATGTGAACCAAATGATAAATTTGGGGTACGTCTGTAAAAACCAAAGTAAAAAATGGGTAAAAAGAAACTAATAATAAAAAAAATAATAAATACCCTCCTATGTGTGTACACAACCCAATGTGTGCCTTATGCAGAAAGAACCATAAATAAGTTGCTCTTACCCTCATTTTGTGACATGGGGCCATCTGTACTTCTGTAGTTAAAGGAGTTGATAGTTGTGTGAAATAATGAACTACTTTGAGTTAATATTACCTTATGTGATATTTGCAGAATGCCCAAAATCTCTCTCCTTCATGTTTCACATTTCGAATTGTATATACAGAATGCTAGTGTTCAGAATGCTAGTGCATTCACAGACTGGTAACAGCCTATACACCTGGTATAGGCAGGAGACTGGGACTGCCGTGGGCACCCAGGTATCCTGTACTTATGCTAATCTTTTTCTTGCCGCTTTCAGGCGTCGTTACATATTCTCCCCAACCAACCCTTTTGTAGGAAATATTAAGTTATTTCTCAGGTATGTCAACGACATCCTTATTGTTTGGAATGGCTCAGAAACCAGGTTTCATGCTTTTGTTGCCTACCTGAATGCTGTAAACCAGGAGAATATGCTGTTTACATCTGACTTTGGGGTTTCTGAACTCAGTTTTTTAGATGTAACGTTGATTGCAATAGATGACACACTTACGACTCGCATTGCCCGCAATTCTTTATTCCATTACAGTAGTTTGCACCCCATACATGTGAAACATAGTATCCCCTATTCCTGATTTTTACGACTGGGAAAGATGAACAGTGTTGACGCTACTTACTTTTCTTATACAGGCTACGGATCTTAAGAAAAGTCTTCTTGACCATCAATACCCAGCCAAGATAATTGATGCAAGTCTCACTAGGGTGATGACAGTCCGACACTCTGATTTATTACTCCCCAAGAATAGATGTAATCAGGAGCCTAAAAGATTTATCTTTTCTCTAGCAAATTCAAACATGAATAATATCATAGCTAATACCATCTGCAGGAATTGGATCCCGATCTAAAGTAGGTTGCTACTTGCTACTAATTCTCCTTTAGTCGCTTCCAGGAAAAATCGCACCTTAGGAGACATTGAGAAAAACGGGTATTCCAAACCAGACTTTGCCAACGGGTGGATATAATTGGCTCATTAGCATGACAACTAAGGGGCATTTTTCCTGTGGAACATGTTCCTTTTGTCTCCGATATTTGTCCACAAAAAAAGTTACTGTCATTTTGTGAGGGATCTAATTACTTGCCATACATTCTATCTTGTATATGTAATTATGTACCCTTGCAGCTTCTTTTACATGGGCAAGACGATCCGGCCCCTCCATCTGGCCCCTCCCCTCCAATTTTGGCAGCCAGTCTTGGAATGCTTAGAGTGGAGGGTGTGATTTGTTAAGTCTCTCTAAAAATTCCTGACTTGTGAAGATTATAGTATACACTGTATTCATTTGCACCAAGTATTTCTTGTATTTCTCTAGTACTTAGTTCTAGTCTAGTTTCTAACTCTTCATTGTGTTCTTAGTTCTTCTTTGTATAATCTTGGTTTAAAAAAATTGACATTTCAAATCATCTTAGTGCAAGTTTGTGTTTTCGTTTCCTCCTCTGTCTTGTTTCTCTGGATCCTATTGACTTCTGTTAGGATGGGTTCACACTACGTTTTCTCCCATACGGGAGCGCATACGGCAGGGGGGAGCTAAAACCTCGCGCTCCCGTATGCCTTCGTATGCGCTCCCGTATGTCATTCATTTCAATGAGCCGGCCGGAGTGAAACGTTCGGTCCGGTCGGATCATTTTTGCGCCGTATGCGCTTTTACAACCGGACCTCAAACCGTGGTTGACCACAGTTTTAGGTCCGGTTGTAAAAGCGCATACGGCGCAAAAATGAGCCGACCGGACCGAACGTTTCACTCCGGCCGGCTCATTGAAATGAATGACATACGGGAGCGCATACGAAGGCATACGGGAGCGCGAGATTTTAGCTCCCCCCTGCCGTATGCGCTCCCGTATGGGAGAAAACGTAGTGTGAACCCAGCCTTAGTAAAAACTACTATGTGGTTTCCCTAGGGACATTTTACAGGTTTGATGAATTAGAGAAAGTTAGTTATGGTCAGTCCCTGTACTTGTTTGATATAATCTGCATTCCTGTATTGCATCATTGCTGATTCCAGATGTCTCTTGGTGAGTTGCTATCTTGTTAATGCTAGTATTGATATGTGCTTAGTATGGTTTTTTTCTTATGACTGTCTGCCTTTTATGCTATTTGGCTTTACTGTAAGTCCTGGTGGTATTTGACCACAAGGAGCCACAGGTTGTACCCAGGAAATCTGTCCTATAGTTGAAGCCCAGGTATGTAAGAAAATAAAACATTAAAAAATGTATATATATATTTTGAAGATACCTGGAAATATTTTTCTATGACAAAGTCGTACATACCCTTTCAGTTAAGTTATTCTTTCCTTATTCTGTGCTGTGTAATAATTTCCAACCAAAAAGCATAGAAATTATATACATTAGGGTTGATGGAGACATGTCTGACAACTATACTATGAATAATAATGTGGCAATCAGAATTACAGTTGGAAAGATAGTGTCTTTTTTTTTACTGTGATTGTATGGGATTTAAATACTACACTTGGAAAGTGACCATAGTAGGCACTTTCTTTATATTGACGGATGATTTCCCATGTCTAGAACAATAAGAAAATGTCTGTTTATTAACATTGTACATCTGGTCACTGGGGTGAAATATCATTTTTGCCAAACTGCAAATATGATATTGATACTGGAACTACAAGGGAGCCTGTGGATAGTTAAAACAATAATACATTTTACCGAACAACCCCATTAGAATATTTCTGTCCTATCCTCAGGATAGACTATAATAAATAGATGAAGGTTCTTCTCTTGCAAATGCATACTACTCTGGGCTTCAACATAATAAGGACTGTATGGAATTTAACCCCTTAAGGACTCAGGGTTTTTCCGTTTTTGCACTTTCGTTTTTTCCTCCTTACCTTTTAAAAATCATAACCCTTTCAATTTTCCACCTAAAAATCCATATTATGGCTTATTTTTTGCGTCGCCAATTCTACTTTGCAGTAACATTAGTCATTTTACCCAAAAATGCACGGCAAAACGGAAAAAAAAATCATTGTGCGACAAAATAAAAATAAAAACACCATTTTGTAACTTTTGGGGGCTTCCGTTTCTACGCAGTGCATATTTCGGTAAAAATTACACCTTATCATTATTCTGTAGGTCCATACGGTTAAAATGATACCCTACTTATATAGGTTTGATTTTGTCGCACTTCTGGAAAAAATCATAACTACATGCAGGAAAATGTATACGTTTAAAAATGTCATTTTCTGACCCCTATAACTTTTTTCTTTTTCCACGTACAGGGTGGTATGAGGACTCATTTTTTGCGCCGTGATCTGAAGTTTTTATCGGTATGATTTTTGTTTTGATCGGACTTTTTGATCACTTTTTATTCATTTCTTAATGGTTTAAAAAGTGACCAAAATACGCTTTTTTGGACTTTGGAATTTTTTTTGCGCGTACGCCATTAACCGTGCGGTTTTATTAATGATATATTTTTATAGTTTGGACATTTACGCACGCAGCGATACCACATATGGATCTCAGGCAAGGAGCAGTCATTCGCCGATCGGACACCGAGGAGGCAGGTAAGGGCCCTCCCAGTGTCCGGTCAGCTGTTCGGGACGCCGCGATTTCACCGCGGTGGTCCCGAACAGCTCGACTGAGCAGCCGGGTCACTTTCACTTTAGAAGCGGCGGTCAGCTTTGACCGCCGCTTTTAAAGGGTTAATACCGCACATCGCCGCGATCGGCGATGTGTGGTATTAGCCGCGGGTCCCGGCCGTTGATGAGCGCGGGGACCGACGTGATATGATGCAGGATCGCGGCGCGATCCCGCTTCATATCGCGGGAGCCGACGCAGGACGTAAATATACGTCCTGCGTCGTTAAGGGGTTAAAGGGTACCTCTCATCAAAAAAACTTTTGATATGTGTAAAGGCTAACAAGTTAGCCTGTATTTGTGGGAGGAGCTGGAAGGACCCATAAGAGCCCGTGGCCGGATACCAGTGTGCGCCGCGGGTTCTTTGCTTCCCCTGATCAGCTGATTTGCCGTAGTCAGCTGACCGGAAGTTAACACGCAGCAGTTCGGCGCAAGTTCAGGTAAGCGGTCGGGGCTGAGCGGGGTCTTGTCGTTGCTTCCACTACGGAGGTGAGCCGTAGATGGAAGGGATCCCCGGTCAGCCCGACCCAAGGTTGAGTTTATTTCAGCCCGCTCGGGCCATGCTACAATGTGGGGCACTCGTTCATGCAGGCTCGGTCACGCTACGGTCCCGGTGTCAGTGCTGGCACAGGCATGACACTCGGGCTTTTCAGTAGGCAGCGGCACCGGCTCAGAGGGCAGTGCCGGCTCGGCCACGCTACACAGCACAGACACGGGGCTGTATCTTTACAAGTTGTTGCAGGGGGTTTACTAGGGGGACAGGACCGGGTTTTTGTCTAAATGTCAGCGTTGCTTGGCCACGCTACACAGCACAGACACGGGGCTGTACCTTTACAAGTTGTTGCAGGGGGTTATTACTAGGGGGACAGGACCGGGTTGTTGTTAATGTCAGCGTTGCTTGGCCACGCTACACAGCGCTGACACCAGGCAGGCTGATTAGTTGCGCTGCATGCGAGGGGAGTAATGCCGGATTCATTTCACAGTTACAGGGGTCAGCGCCGGACTGGCCACGCTACGTAACGCTAAATACGGGGGGGGTAGGTTAGCAAGTCATTACCACAGGTCAGGATATAGGGGGACTGGGTCGGTTGTCTATTCAAATGCATATTCACAGGAGACCGCGCTGGCTCAGCTCAGCAAGGCTGGCTCAGGTTACGCTACTACAAAGTATTCACAGTGAAGGGTATCATTGTCACTAACCATGTACAGGGGGCAGTACTGGCCCAGGTCGCATTATTTAAGAGATCAGTCGTGACTGACTCTGGTTACGCAATAATTACTGAACACGTTTCTTCAGTTATATTATCCATATACCTGATCACATTGCTCGACCCAGCCACAGCCTGTCAATATTATGTGCAGAGGCTTCATTAACACGATCAAGTTGCAGCTTGTCCACGAGCGGCAGGTTGGCTGAGTGATTCATTTATTATCCCGAGTCTTTTGCAGCCACAGTACGGTCTCAGGGTTAAGCATTCTGCATAATTTGGGTCACATACACATTTCTTATCGTATAGTTATTGGTTCAGGTTGCCACTGTCGGTGTGAGTATATATATATAAGTGTTTGTGTATGTATATATACGTGTATGTGTGTATAGTCGGTAATGGATGGACCAGGTTGGCTTTAGATGTTATGTTCATGTTGGTAACTGTTTCACAGTCATGGTGGTTGTGTGGTCATTAGGTTCTCATATATTCATCTTTAGTTAGAGCTTGAAATTGTGAGTATTCATCATATTTACGTCACGTGCTGTTCGGTCATCTTGCAATACGGATGGTATGTAGCGTCATGGGTCATGGCCAGTAGCACAATAAGTAGTTTTCAAGTCATAGCCATACTTAGGTACGATAGATTATGAGGCATAGGGAAGATTACGAGGTTATTAGTTCAGTCGAAGCAAGATAGAATACATAATGTATCACATCGCGCAGCATTGTCACAAGCGATCGGTTCCCACAGTTAAAGATATGCAACTACATGCGCTTTGTCAGAAGGATAACCAATATTGTTGCAATTAGTGTGTATATGATCAGTTTCGAATTATTCCTTTTTAGGTCCGGGGTAAAATTGGTCGGTCTTTTGAGTCATCTGCCAGTCTTCAGTAGCTATCACCGTATGAGCAGGAATCAAACAGGTATAGTGCATTGTTAGTTAGTGTTCACGTGGTGACAGGTTGTCATGTAATAGGATGTTTCTGATAATTTAGATTATCTTCACGACTTTGTACGGGCTGGACGTAGTTAGACTAGGCATATTCCTCACGACAAGGAGACTCTCTACATCCGGGTAGGTGAGAGAAAAAAAAAAAAAAAAAAAATGCTTCAGCACAGGTAGGAGGTAATAACTTGGTGTATTTGATTTCAGTTAGTCGCACAGGGGTGTCATCAGTGAACATTCGCTCTCGTGCAGTAATCCTCAAGTTTCGGTCGTTTCTGGGTACGTGTTCAGCTACTTGTTAGGGGCACCGTTAGTTCAGTCGAATGTTGTGGATGTAAATGGTGAATAATTATAATAAGGTTATTGTTCAGCTTTAGGTGGTGTGATTCGTCATCAGTCCGGGTAAGGTATCCTTTTGTTTATCCTAGATAGTCGCCTCATGAACCCGACACGCCTTTGGGTTGCGACTATCTCGTGGATTCGGTGCACTATTAATCACGGTAGTCGTCACATGTCCAGGACATAGGGTGCAATTCTGGTACAGGTCATGGGTATATGATTCACTTCTCACGGTTACTACACAGGGTACGTTACCCATCTCAGCTGTTTTCTGGTGGTATTCATTATGTCTTCAGATAAGTTATCGTTGTAGTTATGGTTACAGTCGGCAGGTGAGTAAAGTTTAGGAAGGAATATTGGTTGGTGACAGTCACGCTATTGTACATTCACTGCAGCTAGCTAGAGCAAGTTGAGTCTCATTGTGCTGGGGGGGTTTTGGGGTTCTTTTTCAGAATGTCGCATGTCTCAGACATAGAGGAGTCAGCCTCTCTCGTGGACAATCCAGTCAGGTCTTCAGATCGGGGTAGTGTGATGTCATACAGGACCTGGACCATCCCCAAGATTATGGCTGAATTGGCCAAGAAAGGAATCCCCTTTTCTGCGACAGCCAGAAAAGCGGAACTTTACCGGCTATTGGTGTCAGACACAGCGAGTAATTCCAACGAAGTAGTGTCCATGGATACACTACACACGTCGATTACTCAGTTACATACACGTATTAACAATATGGCTACTAATATGTCTGACATGCAAAGTAGAGTGGAGGCTTTAGAAAACAGGGATGCCACTCCAACCACTCCTTCCGCAGGGTCTGCACCACCAGTGGCACTCATACCGTCGGTCATGCCACCACCTCCGGTACCACAAGCTAGTCAATCAGGTACGGTGTCCACGGTGCCCAATATAGCTCCAGCACATTTCATCCCTGCACATATTAAGAGTGATATTCTAGAAGGGAAAGACGTGAATTTAGCTTCATTATTGATAGCCACGCACGATGTTGCCGAAAATAAGACTATAGCCTGCGGCGACGTTTCGGTAGTACTAAAATCAAAAGATGCTAGGCTTAATAGGAAGCTGACTTTGTCTGAATTTATCATGGCCTTCAGTATATACAGGGATGTTATATGCACAGTTAAACCGCACAGAAGAGAAGAACTAGACCAGTACCTGTACAAGCTAACAGAATTTTACCATAAGTATGGCGGTTATCATTTCTATGATTACCACAAATCATTTGCAGCGAAAGCAGCAGCAGCACTCAGTCAGTTTAATTACGTTGTTAACTGGGCTACTGTTGATACAGAGATATACTGCAACCATTTCGCGGGTCTTAAGGCAGCGGTATGCGCTAGGTGTCAGTCCAGCACACATGTTACTGAGTGGTGCAATTTAGTTAGTTCAGGATCTGCAGACCATCAGCCAAGCACGTCAGGGGCCAACCAGCCGAGAAGCCAGAAGGTGTCCGGGCTGGTTGATAAGCTGGGACGTCCTATTCGTTACCTGGGTAAATCGCAAGTATGCAACAATTACAATTACACCTCGTGCAACTATGGGCAATGCAGATTGCTCCACATATGCACAATCTGTTTCAGGGCTCATCCGAAAACAGCTTGTACCCAGAAAAACGAAAAGGCGTGACTAAGCGTGGTCAATTTAAAATTCTTGAACCTGTTCTTGGCAGATCATCCTGATCAGCGTTTTGTTGAGTTTTTGGTCAACGGTTTCCTCAGTGGGTTTCACACAGGTTTAGTGTCTCTTCCCGAGGTCACACATGAGTGCAGGAATCTACTGTCGGCATTAGCAGATCCATGCACAGTATCTTCCCTTCTCCAAGTCGAGTTGGAGAAGGGTTTCATTATTGGACCATTCCAGCAACCTCCGTTTTACATCTGGAGAGTGAACCCTATTGGTTTAGTCACCGGGAAGTTCTCCAATAAAAAGAGATTGATTTACGATTTGTCCGCCCCATATTCTTCGCATATACCTAGTCTTAACTCTCTCGTACCAGCAGAAGAGTTTTCCTTAAAATATGCCTCCATCGACAGTGCCATCGCCATTATCCTTAGTGAGGGGCAGGGAGCGTGGCTTAGCAAAGCTGATATTTCCGATGCATTCAAGCTCCTGCCCATACTTCCTCAACTGTGGAAATGGCATGGCATTAAGTGGTTGGACAGGTATTATTTTGCTACCAAATTGACATTCGGAGCTAGGAGTAGCCCGTGGCTGTTTAACAAGTTTGCCGATGCTCTACATTGGATTCTGGAAAATAGATTTTCATCCCATCATGTCATCCATTATCTTGATGACTTTTTGCTTATCGAGCCTCCTCATAAGACTCCTAGGGACTTAGCAATCCTGTTGGCAGCTTTTGAGCAACTAGCGGTACCTGTGGCACCCAATAAAGTAGAGGGCCCCACACAAGTTATCACTTTTCTTGGAGTTGTGCTCGATTCACAAAAAATGGAGGCAAGATTACCAACAGAGAAGTTACAGAGAGTTAGAGAAGCAATTGTCAAGCTAAAAAACAGTCCTCATATACTCAAAGTCGAGCTACAATCAATTCTAGGCATGTTGAATTTTGCGATGCGCATAATTCCACAAGGTCGCACGTTTATTTCCAGGTTGCTTGAACTTCTTCCCACGGCCCCTGAACAAAACAGCATCATTCAGCTAAATCAGCAAGCGGTAGCCGATTTGAGGATGTGGGAACTGTTTTTCCTTAACTGGAACGGGATTTCCTTCTTCATCCCAGAAATTTCTGATCAATCCCCCATAGTGTTTTCAGATGCGTCCGCCATCTTGGGTTATGCTGCTATTTGGGGTAAGAGGTGGCTGGCGAGTCCGTGGCCTCCCGAAATAGGCCAGATGCCTGGTTTCCAGCGTAATTCTGCCCTGTTCGAATTATACCCTATAGTAGCAGCAGCCCAGGTTTGGGGTCGTTACTGGGAGAAGTCCACTGTACTCTTTGTATCAGACAATGCAGCTATAGTGGAAGTACTTATGAAGGGTAGGTCCAGAAGCCCCCACATCATGTCCTTCGCTAGGAAACTAGTATGGTTATCATTGTATCATAAATTCAATTTCTCCTGTGCGCACATAAATGGTGTTGAAAACATAGCAGCCGATGCTCTTTCTAGAAGGAACTTTTCGCTTTTTTCACAGGTAATGCCAGAAGCAGAGCCAGAAGGGGCCCAGATCCCGCCGTGGCATTCACTGATCCTAGACTAGTAAAGCATTGGCTGACAGCTAGACAGCTTGTGGTTAATTCTTTATCTCCTAATACTCAGAAGATTTATGATGCTGCATGGAAAGTGTTTCAGAGATTCTGTCTAGATTTTCCAGAAGGAGATGTGAAATCTGTAGAATTTATTCTAGCTTTTATCGGGTTTTGCCATACTAATTTACAGTTAGCACACAATACAATAAAACTATATTTATCAGGAATCCACCATTACTTTTCCTTGACTGAGCCTGACAGAGACTCTGTGTTTTCATCCCGCATGGTCAAAGCAGCGCTGAAAGGCATTGCTAAAACAGAGCCACCCAAGGTAGCCGTCAGGCAGCCGATTTCAGGAGAGCTGTTCCGGCAGCTTTCGGATGCGTTAGATGGTGCCCCATTCGGTCAGCATGACAGTCACGTCGTAAAGGCGGCTATGTATCTTGGATACTATGGTTTTCTCAGACCAGGAGAGTTCACCAGTAGTAACAGTCGCAGCTTGTTTCTTAAGGTGGGTCAATTAGAACGCAAGTCAGATTATTTTGAGTTGTTGTTGAACAACACTAAGACTACGTTACCGGGGCATGTAGTAGCCATTCGGTATTTCGCCACGACTCATAAGTGGTGTCCAGTTAAAGTATTGGATTCATTATTGGCCCTAGGTCATTATAGTCAGCCTGATGCTCCTCTATTATTGTTTAAAAATTCCCCGTTAACGACTTCAGTGTTCATAAAACATTTACGCATTCTGGTTAGGTCCGTAGGTGGTGATCCAGCTGCGATTTCTGGTCATTCATTTCGTATTGGTGCTGCCACTGCCGCGTCACGCAATGGGGTACCTGCGCACATTATAAAGAAGTTAGGTCGCTGGAAATCTGGCAGTTTCACGCGTTACATTCCTAATCCTCGCAGAGAAATGGCGGAGGCATTCCAGTCTCTAGTGATGTGAACTGTGATTGTTAATAAAGAGTTTTGGTTATATTAATGAGTTTTGCCCTCTTTTATACAGGTGTACTCTGCACGCGGCAGTAATGGCACACATCAGACTGCATAGTTAGATATGAGGTGGTTAGGTAGGATAAGAATAGGTAGGGACGTTCGTCTCACGATAAGGTCCGACCACAAGTGTAAAGGCTAACAAGTTAGCCTGTATTTGTGGGAGGAGCTGGAAGGACCCATAAGAGCCCGTGGCCGGATACCAGTGTGCGCCGCGGGTTCTTTGCTCCCACCCGCCCTCCCTTTATATTATATTTACATCTATTTCTCTTATAGGGTATGCCCTCTTTTATACAGGTGTACTCTGCACGCGGCAGTAATGGCACACATCAGACTGCATAGTTAGATATGAGGTGGTTAGGTAGGATAAGAATAGGTAGGGACGTTCGTCTCACGATAAGGTCCGACCACAAATTATAGATTAATGTATGCAGAATAACTTTACAATTGCATGTTATTAAAAAAAATATATGCTTCTTTCTATTTAATTTTCCACTTTGAAGAAATGACCACTAGGGGTCTCCCTACCAGTCCTGGCAGCAAGCATTTCAGACTCATGCTGGAGTCCTAAACACTACGAGCTGCCAGTCTGCTTTGTTCTCAAAGGAGAACACTCAGAGCTGCCAGCCTGCTTTGTTCACAGCCTGTTTGGCTGTGAACAAAGCCGGCTGACAGCTCTGAGTGTTTAGGACTCCAGCATGAGTCAGAAATGCTTTCTTACAGGACTGATCGGGAAAAATACAATAGAAAGAAGCATATTTTTCATTAACATGCTATTGGAAAGTTATTCAACATTCATTAATCTAAAATATATCAAAAGTTTATTTGAGGAGAGGTACCCTTTAAGACCTTTGCAAAATAAGTACAACAATCCATAACCAATTTTATGTAGATTGTATATGTATATAAACTATAAGCTTATGAACATTTACAGAATACACCATGTATACTAGCAGCAGCTGTACACATCTCGCTGGTAGTTTGCTTAAGCTTAAAGCAGGACTTGCTGTGTAAAGGTTTTCTGCCTATGAATATATACAACCGCGTTCTCGTTGACATTAGACTAATAATGACATATATATTAAAGCAAATTGTGTAATTGAACACATAGCATAATTTATATACTCATAAAAAGAATAATTAGTATGGCCATAACATGTTTTATTTAATACTAACCACTTTAGTTCCTTGTTCCAATTTTTTTTTTAATTAATTGAAATCACGGTAAAAACAGTATTTAACAATATATGATGTCCATATCTATTCCCTTAAATTTTTATCATTATCCCACTAAAATAGTTCAAAAAGGTGCATAAATACATTTCTGGAGTATAATTGTATTAAAACTTATCACTATATTCTTGAGAAGGTTTTGTGATTCAGTTATTTTCCAATTTCCAGATTTAAACATTGGTTTCTATCTAACAGACTGAACTTGGATGAACATTTTCAGCTTTATAAACTATGGAACTATGTTAATATTTTACTGTCATTTAGAAGAGAAAGCTGGCCAGGCACCAATGATTATTTAGTTCAAGCCTTGACATGTCTTTGTGAGAGCGGTGGAAAGAGGAGGGTTCTCTCTGGGAGGTGGTAGGATCTCCCACATCCTCCACTAATTTAAAGAGATGTATTCCCTGTGAGTGCTGTCAATGGCAGCTGTCAGACAGTCACTTCCTGTTCAGAGTGCAACCAGCTGAACTTCTTATTTTAGCTACAGGAAAGGGATTGAAATAATGTAATCAATTTCATATGAAAAAAAAACATAACTTTCGTAAAAGTCTTGCTTAAATGCAGACATTTGGAATATCCATTTATTGGGTTTGCTCATTTAATAGACTTTTAAACTAACTGAATAGTACATCAATTGCTTCTTTCTCACAGCCTATGGAATTGCCTTTCCATTTAGATGTGAGATATGTATGTGTATATATATATATGTGTGTATATATATATATATATATATATATATATATATATATATATATATTAGATGCACCTTTAACCTCTTCTCTAGCACATATTTTGCCAGGCTGCATTTTCCAAATTGATATTTGAGTAATAAGTTTGGTGCATTTCGTTCTCAAATGAGCCACATGTGATGCATCAGTTTTCAGTTGCACATGGCTCCACGCACAGTATTGTGTTCTGCTTAGTCTTGTTTTTTATCTAACAAAAAAACAATCAGAATAACTTGATGAAAAGCCGACATTGCAAATTATGAACAAACACATTAGAGTCTTGCTAAAGCTCATGCTTGTACACCACCCGTGACACGGAGCACATAGCGATGACATTCATTTGGCAAGCAGCAATAGCCTGCATTCTAATTACTGAGTCTAGCAAAACTAATCTGTAGTTCAGCAGCTCAACAGGAGGCAATTACTTAAAATGAGTTACCTTTTCCTGGTATGTGAATTGCTTTTTTATGTTAGCATTGTAAGTAACATAGGACTCAGCACAAAAAAAGTTTCATTTAATTACTTAAGTGCGTATGTAGTAGAAATGACATCTTTCTGCTTATGCAGACTAAAAAAATAAAGGCTTTAGACTGTTATACTTGCGTCCAGTACTGGATATTACCCTTCATGTTGTTGTTTTACCATGATAAAATAGGTTGAGCAGTTGCTGTATAAAATGGAAGCACACATATATATATATAACATACGCAAGCAAATAATAAAACCTGAATGTGTTCATGAATGTTTATTTTCTCTAAGTCTGCATCGAGGAATTCTTTTTCATAAAGGCAGCCAAGGGTGTATATAGGGGATAGAGACATGGCACTTGCATGAGGGCCCTGGTGCCCTGGAGTGTGCTTAAAGGGGTACTTCGCCCCTAGACATTTTATCCCCTATCTAAAGGATAGGGGATAAGATGTCTGATTGTGGTGATCCTGCCGCCGGTGACCCCCGTGATTTCTCCTGCAGCACTCCTGTTCATGAGCTGCATGGAGCGAAGATCGCTTCGTGGCTGATGACGGGCGGTTCAGAGGCCGGGGTATCGGGACATCATGTCTCTGCCCCTCATGACGTCATGCCCTGCCCCCTCAATGCAAGTCTATGGGAGGGGACATAGCCCATAATTCCCAGAGCCCATAGGTGAACACTTTCACAAGCCACTGAAGGTGTATATTATTAATATGCTTTATTCAACACAGAATTACAATAGTTTTATCTTTTCAACACAGTAACCCAGAGGTGTAAGCCTCTCCTATAAAAATAGTAAAGGGTTTTCATTGCAATCATTCCCACAAGCTATAAAACATATCCATTACAAGCATGAATTTATTGTAGGAATGACAAGCAGTTTCTTGTCCATGAGAGATTGCTGCAGCCTTGTTTATACTCAATTTCACTAAGTTATGTTGAAAATTCATATATATTTATATTAATCTAGACATTTGTCACTTAACACAGAGGAGGTAGCACAGGCACAATGTGCTGTTAAATGACCATTAACACTTACCATTCAGGAGGTGGTGACTGCTCAACATCATAATAGTGCCCATAACTTGTAAAAAGTCAGTAACATGATACCCCATTATTGTCTAACATCATAGCAGCCTCTGTAAGTCTTCATTGTCCCTTTTGTAATCTTAATCCCTTTTTGAATGATCTGTTACTATAGGTAGTAGATTTAAAATTTTGGCCCAAATTTCAACTTTATTATTTCTGCAGGATTTAGTCTGGACTTGTGATATTTGGGGAGAATGGGGTGTCACTACTTTCTGGTGCTATATAGTGAGCTGGGCAGTGTATAAAGCTGGTGTAAGGAGTCTTATATCCAATTATCCATCTACAAATTAGCTCTACTTCAGAAGAAAGAAAGCTGCAGTGTCATACCCTTAATACTCCTAGTAATAATATCTTAAAATTATTTTAATAGTTGGATAGTGACAGTACAGAAACTGTAACTTCTGAAGGAGAGCCTATTTTCTTAAAGGCAGCATATAAAGCCTTATCAGTGTGCAGTTGCAGTAGTATATTGGGGTTGTATTTGGTATTCTGCTTCTATAGTCCGAGAACATATAATAAGATTATGTTTATGTATATTGTACATGCTGTCATTGAAATGCACTACTGCTGTATTTGAAATCCATATGATACAGTTCCCTAACATATTTGTGCACATGAGCCCTTACACTGGTTAGTAAATAGTTTAAAGAGAACCTGTCATTAGATTTATGCTGCCCAAACCGTGGGCAGAATAAAACTGGTGCAGGCTGCTGGATGCTGGGACATTATGAATTACACTGATGCATAACTATGGTTAACTATGGTTTCTATAAAATGATGTCTATAAAATGACGTCTATAAAATGACGGAGTGTCTCAGAGTAGTGTATAGTGTCCCAGCATCACGCTGCCTGCAGTCTGAGAAGCATAAAACTGATGACAGGTTTCCCTTTAAATGTTAAGAGGAAGAAAATCTTGTTCACACTGTTTAATATTTTCTATGTGTTCCTCAAAATTAAAAATGTCGCAAAGAGCATAGGCGCTGTTAATTCCAACTGTATCCCATCCATTTTTATCTTGCAGATATCTGAATAGGTTAGAGTAGAGACCTTACATGCACAAGAGGGCCAAAATGGACATTGGAGGATATTTATCAAAACCTGTGCAGAGCAAAATTGGTGAAGATGTCCATAGCAATCAGATCAGATTGCTTCTCAAATTTTTAAAAAGGCCTCTAAAAAATAAAAAAACAAAGCCATCTGATTGCTATGTACAACTGCACCACTTTTGCTCTGCACAGGCTTTGATAAATCTCCCCCAATGTCCTGAAAAGAATGCCGGAGAATTCTTTAAAGGGGTACTACCGTGGAAAACTTCTTTTTTTTTAATCAATTGGTGCCAGAAAGTTAAACAGATTTGTGAATTAGCAAGCAAGAGAAGTCAGCTCCCACGACCCGTCCGCACGGCAAATCTCCAACGCAATGTAGAAAACAGCAAGTAGCTAGCGGTAAAAGAACTTCACTTTATTTCACGATCAGACATCAGTAAAAGCACTCAAACGGCAGTCCATAAAAACAGGAACACTGAAACATGCATGATGATGTTTCTGGTCTTGCGACCTTTATCAAATGCAATGAACTGGTGGTGTGGGATGAAATATAAGGGATCCAGACCGGTCTGGGTAATTGGGACTGCTGATGGTGGAGGAGGAGTAAAACTTCCAAACCTCCAACCAAAATATACACCAATTAACCCCCAAGAAACCACCTGAAGGGACCCATATCCCATGATCCACTTACAATAGATTAAGTTGAAAAATATAATGAATCTAAACAAAGAAAAAAACTAAACACAAGTAAAAATGCAGGAGGACATAAATGAATGAAATAAGTAGAGGTGTGAATAGGTACCCAAAAACAAAACTGAACACAGTCAGTAGATGTTAATAGTGGAGAATAAGATCGGTTTTAAGATTTAACCCTTGCAGGAAGGATGTATGCAATAGGTAAATCCAATATACTTCTCTTGAATGAAGGATTTTTTCCCGATCCCCTCCTCTATCAGGTACACTGAGAGTTTCTATGCCCTGAAAACAGAAATTGCTCACGTCACCGGAATGGATCTCTTTAAAATGTTTGGATACTGCAGATATGTTCATATTCATTGTGGACTTAGCCCCTCTCAAATGTTCTTGAACTCTTCTTTTTTTAATAGATCTGATAGTGCTACCTATGTATGATAATTTACACGTGTCACACCATACGTGGTAAACTCCAAATGTGGTCTGGCAATTGATAAACTGTTTAATTTTAAACTTTTTACCATCTTTGCCAGTGACTTAATTATATTTAACAGCATATTTGCATGTGACACAGCGGGCCAAGACGCACTTGAAAAAACCGCACATAGACAACCACCTATCATGTGAATTGGGACCTTTACGTAAAGGTAGAACACTAGGGGATAACAAGTTCCCCAAACTCGGTGCTCGCCGGGTAGAAAAATTACAACCATACTGAAGGACTTTGCCAAGAGATGGATCTTGTTGTAAAACAGGTAGATGTTTAGATATGATCTGTTTAATCTTCAGATATTCTACACTGTGGTAACAAAAGAGATTTTAGGTGGAAAATTACGGTCTCACTCCCACGTTGTGGTTAAGCAAGTCCGAACGTGACTTAGATTCCACTCTTTTTTTTTAGCTCTGTCTAGTGCCCAGGTAGGATAGCCACGATTACTTAATCTGATGCAAATGTTATTACTTTTGGCTAGGAACGCTTGTGTGGTAGAACAATTTCTTTTAGCTCTGGTGAATTCACCAACCGATACTGCTAGAACTGTGTGTTTGGGATCACAAGATTCTGCCTGTAGTACTGTGTTACCAGCAGTTGGTTTTCTATAAGTAGAAGTGTAGATGCTATTGTTATTGATAGTAAGTTGAATATCTAAAAAAGGGGTGTCTGTATGATGCCAAGAATACGTGAAAAAGAGATTGTGACAGTTATTATTCAAATAATCCACAAATTGTTTAGCTTCTGATTCAGAAGAACGTCTGATGACAATGACGTCATCTACATAGCGTCCAAACCAGACTATGCTATCAAAAAATGATTATTATCACCAAAAACATATTGCAATTCAAACCAAAATACAAATACATTTGCAACAGATGGAGATGATTTTGCGCCCATTGAAGCTCCTGTTTTTTGTATGAAAAACTCATTTTGAAAAAAAAAATAATTATGAAATAAAATAAATGCCAAGGTGTCCAAAATAAATGTATGTAAGTCTGAGCTGTATGTAGAGAATTGTTGTATGATGTCTGAAATGGCCAGCAAGAAGAGAGTGTGTGGTATGGATGAGTATAGGGATTCAATGTCCAGAGTTAACCATGAATAAGAACCATCCCACTTGATTCCATCTAAGATGGAAAGCAAGTGTTTGGTATCTTTAATGTGACTAGGACAGAGAGATACCAGTGGCTGTAACAAAGAATCCAGCCACTGGCAAATCCGTTCATTTAAAGAACCGATTCCCGCCACGATGGGACGCATAGGTGGCGGGAATCGGTTCTTGTGGATTTTGGGAAGTGAATGAAAAGCTGGAATAATGGGATTTTTAACTAGCAAGTAATCAAATTCTCATTGAGAAATGACATGAAGAGCCAACCCATCTCTTAGCAATACCTCCAGATCTCTACAAAAATGAACAGTAGGATCACATGCAATTTTACAGTACGTTTGTGTCGCACAGTATATCTCTGTTAAGAGCACAGTATAAATCAGTGTCGATACACACTACTGCACCGTCTTTATCGGCGGCACGTACTGTAAGGCTGACATTATCCCTTAATTCCTTAAGTGCTCTCCTCTCCGACCCGCAATAGATTGTCGCGACCTTCATAACAGCTATGACTTTTTAAATGAACCAATTCCTGCATAACTATATCCTGAAATTTGTCCATAACCGGACTTCTAGAATGAATGGGGTAAAAATCAGGATTGGCAGTTTTGAAGCCTGGGGAAGAGGAAACCTCAGATGATCGTCCCAAAGCCTCAAACTCCAAACACTTTAGTTGACACAATGTCACCTGTTCTTTAAATGAGCTAGAAAAATTATGAGCTATATGGGTGATATCATCATTGTCAAAATTTTGTGTAACTTCACAATCACTGGCATCAAAATGTTTCTGGTAAGTGCTCTGATAAATTTATTAACATCAACAATAGTATCAAACACATTGAAATGAAAAGTAGGTGAAAAACCGAGACCTTTGGCTAACACCTGTAACTGTGGTTCGCTAAGAATAACTGGAGTCAAATTGACAACATCTGAACAAGGTTCTATTTGTATCGGCTTTTGTTGTCCCGAGCTGACCTTCTTGAACCGATGTTTCCTCCCCCCTCTCCGCCGTAGTTTTTTGAAACCGGCCGACGAGAGGTGGAGGAGGGATTGGGACCCCGATTAGAGCTCACATGATCAGATGTATCAGACATGGAGTCAGAAGTTTCTGACTCCAATTGTCCAAAGGTAACACGGTAGGTTTTATTTCCCTGTTCTCCTTTGTTTGGTCTTTTAAAATACTTTTTTTTGAGGATAGATTTGGTGGGTATAACCTTATCCCAGGATCCCCAAGCGTAAACTTTATCAGATTTAAAATTATGTAAGTCCCGTTGAAATTTACGTCTTCAATGGGCGCAAAATCATCTCCATCTGTTGCAAATTTATTTGAATTTTGGTTTGAATTGCAATATGTTTTTGGTGACAATAATCCATTTTTTGATAGCATAGTCTGGTTTGGAAACTATGTAGATGACGTCATTGTCATCAGACGTTCTTCTGAATCAGAAGCTAAACATTTTGTGGATTATGTGAATAATAACTGTCACAATCACTTTTCACGTATTCTTGGCATCATACAGACACCCCTTTTTTTTAGATATTCAACTTACTATCAATAACAATAGCATCTACACTTCTACTTATAGAAAACCAACTGCTGGTAACACAATACTACAGGCAGAATCTTGTCATCCCAAACACACAGTTCTAGCAGTACCGGTTGGTGAATTCACCAGAGCTAAAAGAAATTGTTCTACCACACAAGCGTTCCTAGCCGAAAGTAATAACAGTTGCATCAGATTAAGTAATCGTTGCTATCCTACCTGGGCACTAGACAGAGCTAAAAAAAAGAGTGGAATCTAAGTCTCGTTCGGACTTGCTTAACCACAAAGTGGGAGTGAGGAAGTCTGACCGTGATTTTCCACCTAAAATCTCTTTTGTTACCACTTACAGTGTAGAATATCTGAAGATTGAACAAATCATATCTAAACATCTACCTGTTTTACAACAAGATCCATCTCTTGGCAAAGTCCTTCAGTATGGTTATAATTTTTCTACCCGGCGAGCACCGAGTTTGGGGAACTTGTTATCCCCTAGTGTTCTACCTTTACGTAAAGGTCCCAATTCACATGATAGATGGTTGTCTATGTGCGGTGTTTTCAGGTGCGGCTTGGCCCGCTGTGTCACATGCAAATATGCTGTTAAATCCAATGAAGTCACTGGCAAAGATGGCAAAAAGTTTAAAATCAACAGTTTATCAATTGCCAGACCACATTTGGAGTTTACCACATATGGTGTGACACCTACAACTGTCTGGATCCCATATATTTCATCCCACACCACCAGTTCATTGCATTTGATAAAGGTCGCAAGACCAGAAACGTCGTCATGCATGTTTTTATGGACTGCCGTTTGAGTGCTTTTACTGATGTCTGATCGTGAAATAAAGTGTTCTTTTACCGCTGGCTACTTGCTGTTTTCTAGATTTGTGAATTACTGTGATTAAAAAATCTTAATCCTTCCAGTACTTTTTAGGGGCTATATACTACAGATGAAATGTTTATCTTTTTGGATTTCTCTTATGTCACGACCACGGTGCTCTCTGCTGACCATTTTAGGAACTGTCCAGAGCAGGAGAAAATCCCCATAGCAAACATATGCTGCTCTGGACAGTTCCCAAAATGAACAGCAGAGGTCAGCAGAGAGCACTGTGGTTGTGACATTAGAGAAATCCAAAAAGATAAACATTTCCTATGTAGTATACAGACGCTAAGAAGTACTGTAAGGATTAAGATTTTTTTTAATAGAAGTAATTTACAAATCTGTTTAACTTTCCGGCACCAGTTGATTAAAAAAAAAAAAGTTTCCCACGGTAGTACCCCTTTAAGGAAAGAATGAGGATGCCTTTATAGCTCTTTTTCTCTCCATTTCACTATGCTTAAATTTAGCTGTATTCAAAAATGTAGTTGACTACGGTATTGTGTATTACAAAAAGAAGTATGTTGAGGTCCTTTTTTTTTTTAATAACTATATTGTAAGTCAGCATCTGCTCTTTGCAATGACTCCTGTCTTCCCATGTTAACACCTTTCCAGATATATGTTGTAAAATATTACAAAAATGTAATAAAGCCACAAATTGCAAACTTATTTTCCTCATTCATTGAAGACATGTTAATTTCAAATAGCAGCTTTTGCAGTTTACAGTAATTACAGGTATTACGTGCCTGTCACGGCAATTTCTCTACATTATTAAAAAGCTCTTAGAATGTTCTGTGAAATGTATTTATTTTTGGTGAACATTTGAATGGCATAGTTAATTCTAATACAATATTCCAGCATTTTTTCAACATTTCAGCTAGTTTTATTCATAAGATTAATGACTAAGTGACAGCTGTGAAAGTTATATTAAAACTATAGAGTCCTAAAACATCCGGGGCACAACCCCTCTGTGTAGCATTTTGCTCATCATCAAAAATATGTCTATTTTATGCTAACATGAGCCCAACTTATGCTGTTTTGTGTAATTCAATCTCAGGATGATACAACCGCTTTATGAGTAGATTCGCATGAGCCGTCATTTTATCCCACCAGCAAAACCACCATAAGTCTGCAGGTCATACATGCAGAGTTGGGTTCATATTTGCTGCAGGTTTCACCTTTTGCATTGCAAAGGGAGACATTTACAATAAGTCAACCGCGAATATACATCTAACTCTGCATGCAAGACCTTCAGATTATGTGGTGAATTTGTTGGTGGAGTCGTCTCTAAGGCCACCTTCTCACACACTTTTTTTTCTGCCATTTATGTTTAACCCCTTAAATGTACGTCCTGGGGCGGTGGTACTTAACGCACCAGGATGTACATTTATGTCCTATACATGACCGCGAGCATCGGAGCGATGCTCGGGTCATGCACGACCAGGTCCCGGCTGCTGATAGGGACCCACCAGTAACCCCTCAGATGCCGTGATCAATACAGATCACGGCATCCGCACTAAAATGGATGATTGGATCGCCCGCAGCGCTGCAGCGAAGATCCGATCATCCAGAACGGCAAACAGAGGTCCCCTCACCTGCCATCGCTGCCTTCCACGGGTCTTCTGCTCTGGTCTGAGATCAAGCAGACCAGAGCAGAAGATAGCCGATAACACTGATCAGTGCTATGCCCTATGCATAGCACTGAACAGTATTAGCAATCGAATGATTGCTATAAATAGTCCCCTATGGGGACTATTAAAGTATAAAAATTTAAGTAAAAAAAGTAAAAAAATAAAAGTAAAAAAAAATGAGAAAAATCCCCTCCCCCAATAAAAATGTAAATTGGCAGTTTTTCCCCATTTTACCCCCAAAAAGTGTGTAAATATCCGAACTATTAAAATATAATGTTAATTATCCCGTACGGTGAACGGCGTGAACGTTAAAAAAGAAAACAAAAAGTCAAAAATTGCTTTTTTCTAACATTTTATTCCAAATAAAATTTGATGAAAAATTTATTAAAATTTTTATATATGCAAATGTGGTATCAAAAAAAATTACAGATCATGGTGCAAAAAATAGTTAACCCATCACCTCTCACCCATCTCCTAGCTGGTCCCATTTTGGGAACCCAGAATCGGTCCGAGTGCAGCAGCTCGAATTCCATACACCCAATTGCACCTCGATCACCACGACCCGCCATAGTCGTGGAATCGAAACGTCATCACCAAAAGATGAGTTTATCACTTAGGTGCGTTGGAGGGATCACACCGAGTCGATATAAGTTACAAGGGAGCACCCCTATCTCTCTTTTCATTTCTGTATTTTAAAATGAATGCTGATGAAAGACCAAGCAACCAATCAGAAAAGAGCTCAAATGTTTAGGTTAGTGAACAGTGACTCTATTGATTATTATGTTCAAGTCATTAAGGTTTATCTGCTATAGCCTCGTGCATGCCGTTATGAACACATTAATGTATTTAAAAATATATTTGTATATATTTTAGATGTGATGTTAATCTACACTACAAATATTTAACTTTTCTTTCATGATAGTAGGTAATATAAATTCTCAATACCTCTGATGCCCCCCTGCCGTATCGAGCGGCATGGGAAAGGGAATTGCAGTGTGCTATTCCCGATGAGGACTGGTCTCGAGCCCTACGCTATTGTCATAAATCTAGTGTCTCATGCAAGGCACAGGAAACTAATTATAAAATCCTCACAAGGTGGTACAGGGTTCCGTCACTCTTGGCACGTATGTATCCTCAGGTTTCCGACACATGTTGGCGGTGCGGACATTTGAAGGGGACGATGTCTCATATTTGGGTGACATGTCCGACGTTGAATATGTTCTGGACACAAGTGCTGTCCACTATAAATAGGCTGACGTCCCTTTCCATTGACTCCGACCCGCAACCTATCCTACTCTCTATATTTCCTCGCACACTCCCCCAAACATCAGTTGCTCTAGCTCACCACTTACTTATCTCGGCCAGAGTTGTGATTCCTCGCCTTTGGAAATCCCCACTTCCCCCAACTTACTCCTCCTGGCTGAAAGAAGTTACCTATGTTTGCAGGATGGAGGAGCTCCGAGCAGACTCTGCTAGGCAAATAGACAAATACTATGCTACCTGGTCTCCATGGCTATCCTACGTAGCCTCCCAGGAGTTCACTAGTGACAATTTAGATCTGCCAGTACACACGCTTAATCCCCTTCACTCATCCCCACATTAACTCACCAACGATTGGGACTCGCTATGTGGACAGGTGGAGTGGTCTCGTTCGATCAGGTAAGACTCTATATAGTCGTATGCTACGACTACTGCAACTTACCACTCCTCATCCCCCCACTACCCCCCTCTATCCCAAATTTTCTCTCTCTCTCTCTCTCTCTCTCTCTCTCTCTCTCTCTTCACCTCTTCTCTCTCTCCTTCCACCATACAGTATGTTGTCGATCCTTTTGTGCCCTTCCTATCTTCCCTGGCTCACCGCCTTACTGCTAGAGATTGTACCTGCTTTTTCCTTATTGTTGTCGAATTGTTATATGGCTACAAGCCCAGTTGATCAATTACCGACCTACCTTTTAGAGTTCTCATATGAAGTAAGGCACTGTATATAGTAATGTCTACTTATTGTTGGTTGACTAGGATGCTTAGCATATTTGTGCCTTGTTGGCTTACTGGCCCCGCCAGTGCCGACATTTCATGTACTGTTTATTTCTTGTATTATTGGAAAATCTTCAATAAAACTTTTACTTTGAAAAAAAAATAAAAAAATTCTCAATACTGCAGTTCATGAATGGCAAAAAAAGAAATGATGGGGTTTTCTTTTTTCAAACATTCATCAACACCATCCAGAATCTCCTCAGTGTTGTCATTGTTTGCAACTTGATGCACTATGTACAATATTTCCAGAACGGAGAGGTTTCAACAGCTGGAAAATCTTTAGCAGTAAAAAAAAACAGGTCCTGGGATCGTCGGCGCAATCGTCTTGAAATAACTCGCACTTCGCAAGATGTGATGATTCTGTATGTTTCTTTACTTCATAGCCAATAACAGATGCACTTCGAGTCTACACACTCTCTTTTTCAATGTAAAATGGCATATTGTACATAAAAACAAGAGCCCAAAAAAACCTAATGCTGACCAAAATTCATGGTAACGGCAGTTCACCTGTCCCTGTGCGAGGTACCACAACACCGGTCCTCAAGCCCGATTGTATTCTGGATTACAATTGGCATATGGGGGTAGTTGATCTCTCTGATCAAGTCCTCAAGCCATACTGTAACGCCGAGCACTCCGGGTCCCGCTTCTCCTGCTTGCGGCGTTACACTCCTGCTTGCAGCGCTGCTCTATGTCTCTCGGCGGGGATGCGATCCCCATGGCGGGACTTGCCCGCCCGCGGGTCGCATCCCGTGTCACTCACTGGCCCCGTCCTCTGCCCCGGCGCGCGGCCCCGCTCGCGGGGCCCCCATATTTAAAGGGCCAGTGCACCATTAATTGGTGCCTCTCCCAATTAGTTCTAATCACTCCCTACACTATATAAACCCACTTCCCCTTCCTGGCCCTGCCGGATCTTGTTGCCTTGTGCCCTTGGAAAGTGTTTTGTGAATTCCCTAGCCTGTGTATCTGACCTTCTGCCGTTGCCCCTGACTACGAACCTTGCTGCCTGCCCTGACCTTCTGCTACGTCTGACCTTGCCTTTGCCTTGTCCTTTGTACCATGCCTGTCTCAGCAGCCAGAGGGGTCGAGTCGCTACTGGGGGACACGACCTGGTAGTTACCGCAGCAGCAAGTCCATCCCGCTTTGCGGCGGGCTCTGGTTAAGACCAGTAACTACTTAGAACCGATCCCCCAGTATAACCCGCGCCATCGCCTCTCTGGCACAGAGGATCCACCTCCAGTGTCATCACCAGCCGCTAGTCCGGACCCTGACAGTAGATCCGGCCATGGATCCCGCTGAGGTGCCGCTGCCAAGCCTCGCTGACCTCACTTCCGTGGTCGCCCAGCAGTCCCAGTAGATTGCCCAACAAGGACAACAGCTGTCGCAGTTGACCGCCATGATTCAACAGCTTCTGCCTCCTCAGCCTCAACCATCTCCTCTGCCAGCTCCTGCATCTCCTCTGCAGCGAGTGGCCGCTCCCAGTTTCCGCCTGTCTCTTCCAGATAAGTTTGACAGGGACTCTAAGAGGTGACGGGGATTCCTGTCCCAATGTTCCCTGCACCTGGAGATGTTGTCGTACCAGTTCCCCACAGAACGGTCTAAGGTGGCGTTCGTGGTCAGTTTACTATCCGGGAAGGCCTTGGCCTGGGCCACGCCGCTCTGGGACCGCAACGATCCTGCCACTGCCTCCGTCCAGTCCTTCTTTTCTGAAGTTCGCAGTGTCTTTGAGGAACCTGCCCGTACCTCTTCCTCAGAAACAGCCTTGTTGAACCTTGTCCAAGGAGACTCTACAGTGGGCGAATATGCCATACAATTTCGGACTTTGGCCTCTGAGTAGGCCTGGAACAATGAGGCTCTCTTCTCTTCTTTAAAAAAGGTTTATCCAGCCACATTAAGGATTGTCTGGCCGCACGAGAGATACCCTCTTCCCTGACTGAACTCATCCAGTTGGCTACTCGCATTGATATGCGCTACATTGAAAGACGTCAGGAGCTCTGCCAGGAGAAAGATCTTGTTTGCACCAGGCGAAACCCACGCCTGGCTCCTCTCTTCCAGCATCCTTTGCAGCCTGTTACTGTGCCTCCCGCTGAGGAGCCCATGCAAGTGGACTGGTCTCACCTGACCCAGCAAGATAGGACTCGCCGGAGGAACGAGAACTTATGCTTATACTGTGCGAGCTCTGATCATTTCTTAAAGGACTGTCCTCTTCGTCCTCCGCGTCAGGGAAACGCTCGCACCTAGTGAACGTGGGAGAGGCGTCACTGGGTGTAAATTCTTCCTCTCCACGCCTGACTATTCCAGTACGAATTTCTCCAGCCGCTAAAACCTCCTTCTCTGCGGAGGCCTTCTTGGACTCTGGTTCAGCAGGAAACTTTATTAAAGCCTCCATCATCAACCAGTTTAACATCCCTGTCATCCATCTCGTCAAGCCCTTCTTCATTTCTTCGGTAAACGGAGAAAACTTGAATTGCACCATGCGTTACCGCACAGAACCCATGCACATGACTGTGGGAGTTCTCCATCAAGAAACGATTGAATTTTTTGTTCTGCCAAACTGCACCTCTGACATCCTTCTAGGATTGCCCTGGCTTCAGCGTCACTCTTCTACCCTCGACTGGTCCACTGGGGACATTAAATCCTGGGGCTCTTCCTGCCACACACGTTGCCTTAAGTCGGTACCTACTAGCCAAGTCTCCATCGCTTCTCCATTGCTCGGCCTTCCGAAGGCCTATCAGGACTTTTCTGATGACTTTTGCAAGAAGAAGGCAGAGGCCTTACCACCACATAGGCCCTACGCCTGTCCTATTGACTTGCTTCCAGGTACCACACCGCCCCGTGGCAGGATTTACCCTCTCTCCGCTCCAGAAACTAAGGCCATGACGGAGTACATTCAGGAGAATCTCAAAAAAGGTTTCATCAGGAAGTCTTCTTCTCCTGCCGGAGCAGGATTCTTCTTTGTTGCAAGAAGGACGGGTCACTCCGCCCTTGCATTGACTATCACGGCCTCAATAAAATCACTGTAAAAAAACGCTAACCTCTGCCTCTCATCTCGGAACTCTTTGACCGTCTGCGCGGAGCAAAGATTTTTACTAAGATTGACCTCAGGGGCGTGTATAACCTCATCAGAATTCGTGAAGGAGATGAGTGGAAAACTGCTTTTAACACCAGAGATGGCCACTTCGAATACCTTGTCATGCCATTTGGTCTTTGCCACGCCCCTGCAGTCTTTCAAGACTTTGTCAATGAAATCTTCCGGGACTTATTGTACACCTGCGTAGTGGTCTATCTTGATGACATATTAATCTTCTCCTCCAACCTAGAGGAACACCGCCTCCATGTTTGTCAAGTGCTTCAGCGCCTCCGTGTTAACCATCTCTACGCCAAAATTTAAAAGCGCCTCTTTGAACGTAGCTGTCTTCCTTTCCTAGGATACCTGGTCTCAGGACAAGGTCTACAAATGGACCCCGACAAGCTCTCCGCGGTCTTGGATTGGCCACGCCCCTCGGGACTTCGTTTTATCCAGCGCTTCCTCAGATTTGCCAATTACTACGTTCAGTTCATCCCCCACTTCTCCACTATCGTGGCTCCCATTGTGGCACTAACTAAGAAAGATGCGAATCCGAGATCCTGGTCTCCCCAAGCGGAAGAAGCTTTTACTCACCTTAAGACCGCCTTCGCCTCCTCCCCAGTTTTGACTAGGCCCGATCCTCTGAAACCGTTTTTCCTTGAGGTAGACGCTTCTTCAGTAAGAGCCGGGGCGGTCCTTCTTCAAAAAACCGCTAAAGGAAAAAACGTCACCTGTGTTTTTTTCTCGAAAACTTTTTCTCCTCCTGAAAGGAACTACGCTATTGGTGACTGTGAATTGTTGGTCATTAAGTTGGCACTAGAGGAGTGGAGACATCTCCTGGAAGGATCCCTTCACCCTATCACCATCTACACTGACCACAAAAATTTGTCCTACCTACAGGTCGTTGTTCTTTGCCCGCTTCAATTTCCAGATCCATTTTCGTCCTGCAGACAAGAATGTCAGGGCGGATGCCCTATCACGTTCCACCGATGCCACAGAAGCTGAAGCCACTCCTCAACACATCATCCCTCCTGAGTGTCTGATCTCTGCTGCTCCTGCTTCCCTGATGCCAGTTCCTCGATGGAAAAACCTATGTCCCTCCACGTCTTCGCCTCCAGACTCTCAAATGGGGTCATTCCTCCCACTTGGCTGGTCACGCTGGAATCAAAAAATCCATTCAGTTGATTGCCAGACACTATTGGTGGCCTGCCTTTGAAAACGATGTGACTGAGTTCGTACGGTCCTGTACTGTCTGTGCACGTGACAAAACTCTTCGCCAGAGGCCTGCGGGTCTTCTCCTTCCTCTACCGGTGCCCAAACAGCCTTGGTCCCACATAGCGATGGACTTCGTCACTGACCTTCCTGTATCCCATGGCAACACTGTCATTTGGGTGGTCGTTGATTGATTCTCCAAAATGGCTCATTTTGTCCCGCTTCCTGCTCTCCCTTCTGCGCCACAGTTGGCGAAACAATTCTTTTTGCACATTTTTCGTCTCCACAGACTTCCCACGCATATCGTCTCTGATAGAGGCGTTCAATTCATCTCAAAATTCTGTAGAGCACTCTGCACTCAATTGAAGATTAAATTGAATTTTTATTCCGCCTACCACCCGCAGTCCAATGGACAAGTGGAGAGAGTGAACCAGATCCTCGGTGACTACCTGCGACATTTTGTCTCCTCCTGCCAAGATGATTGGGTCGACCTGTTACTCTGGGCTGAATTCTTGTACAAATTTCAAAAACTCTGAGTCATTCGCCAAGTCTCCATTCTTTGTGCCGTCACCCGCTTCCCCCGTCCCCATCCCGACTTCATCTGGTGTTCCTGCCGTAGATTAATTGACCCTGGACTTCTCCTCTATCTGGAAAGAGACTCAAAAGTCGCTCTCACTGGCCTCTTCTCGCATGAAGAAACATGCGGCTAAGAAGAGAAGAACTCCTCCTGTCTTTGCCCCTGGTGTGCCCCTCTCTGCCAAATATATTCGTTTTCGTGTCCCTAGCTACAAGCTGGGTCCTCGTTACCTTGTGCCATTTAGAGTCAAAAGTCAAATCAACTCTGTCTCCTACAAGCTCCATCTTCCTCCTTCTCTTCGTATTCCTAACTCCTTTCATGTATCCCTTCTCAAACCTCTCATTCTAAACCGCTTTTCCCCCAAGGTCACCGTTCCTGCTCCTGTCACTGGGTCCTCTGACGTCTTCTCGGTAAAAGAAATCCTCGCCTCCAAGGTCGTCAGAGGTAAAAAAAAAAATTCTTGTTGACTGGGAGAATTGTGGCCCCGAAGAGAGGTCTTTGGAGCCCGAGGACAATATCCTCGACAAGGAGCTCATCCATAGGTTCCTGGGCTCCAAAAAGAGGGGGAGACCTAAGTGGGGGGGTACTGTAACGCCGAGCGATCCAGGTCCCGCTTCTCCCCCGGATCGCTCGTGGCGTTACACTCCTGCTTGCAGCGCCCCGGTCAGACTCGCTGACCGGGAGCGCTGCTCTGTGTCTCTCGGCGGGGATGCGATCCCTGCGGCGGGACGTGCCCGTCTGCGGATCGCATCCCGTGTCACCCACCGGCCCTGTCCTCTGTCCCGGCGCGCGGCTCCGCTCTAGGGCCGGGTCTCTCAGATTTAAAGGGCCAGTGCACCATTAATTGGTGCCTGGCCCAATTAGTTCTAATTACTCCCTACACTATATAAACCCACTTCCCCTTCCTGTCCCTGCCAGATCTTGTTGCCTTGTGCCCTTAGAAAGCGTTTTGTGAATTCCCTAGCCTGTGTATCTGATATTCTACCGTTGCCCCTGACTACGAACCTTGCTGCCTGCCCTGACTTTCTGCTACGTCTGACCTTGCCTTTGCCTTGTCCTTTGTACCACGCCTGTCTCAGCAGCCAGAGGGGTCGAGTCGCTACTGGGGGACACGACCTAGTAGTTACCGCCGCAGCAAGTCCATCCCGCTTTGCGGCAGGCTCTGGTGAAGACCAGTAACCACTTAGAACCGATCCCCCAGTACGACCCGCGCCATCGCCTCTCTGGCACAGAGGATCCACCTCCAGTGTCATCACCAGCCGCTAGTCCGGACCCTGACACATACATCGCCATGCTGAAAACCCGGGCATGGTACAAAAAAGTTGCGGTCTACTTGGTACAGGTTGCACTGTCCCAGTATGCTGGCAACACAGGGACATTCCTCCATTTCCAAGAAGTAGTAGTAAAGGTCCTGATCTTTGGTGACCGGGAAATAGCAGGCCGGAGTTCCCAAGAAACTGGAAATATAGGTGCCAGGATCGTCCCAGGCCAACACTTTCCAGGTGAGGTCCCCCACACTGGAAAGAAGGGACGATCCCAGAAAAAAATGCAGTGTGTGTCACAAGAGGGGGATACGGAGTAAAAAAAATGATTTATTTTAATTTCCCATAATTTGACCCCAATCTAGAGTCCAGAGTAAATTCCAAATTTTAACCCCATAAATCACTAAATTGCCCATAAAAAAAAAAAAAAACAGATTAGGCCTCTGGGGGTATTTAAAAAAAAAAGAATTGGTCATGAGTAATTTAAAAATTGCCCATAAATACTAAATTGCCCATAAAAACAAAAAAACAAACAAAAAAAAAAACAGATAAGACCTCTGGGGGTATTTAAAAAAAAGAATTGGTCATGAGTCACTATAATTGGGGGGGGGGGGGGAGGGGTTATGTTGCCTCAAATGCGCAGCGCTCTCTCCACCTGAGTGGGGTGCGCATTTGAGGCAACAGGTTAGGGACAGCCACACACATCACCAAATGTCAAGTCCCCCCTATACACCTTACAAAAGGGGGGGGGTACTGTCTGTAATAGGGTCACATGTGGGTGTTTCTTTTTGTTATTTTCCGCTGAATATATGTAACTGTCACCTACTGATATGCCATAGGCCTCAAATGCAAACATACTGTAGCTCTGAGTATTGAGCCCTGTAGTGCGCCCGCACAGCATTTTATGTCCACATATGGGATATTTCCATACTCAGAAGCAATGAGGTTACACAATTTGGGGGCCATTTGCTCCTATTACCCTTTGTGCAAATGAAAAATTTGGGGTAACACCGGCATTTTTGTGAAAAACTACTTATTTTTTCATTTTACGGCCAACCTGTAAGGTGTAAATACTCACTGTACCCCTTGTTACGTTCCTTGAGGGGTGTAGTCTTCAAAATGATGGCACTTGAGGGGGGGTCCCGCTCCTTTTGGCACAATGGTAGCTCTGTAAATGCCCCTGACCAATTCCAGCTAAATTCTCCAAACGCTGAATGGCGCTCCTGCTCTTCTAAGACCTGGTGTGCAGCCGAAGAACAGTTTACATCTAAGAATGAGGTATGTCCTTACTCCAAAGAAATGTATTTACAAATTGTGGGAGACATTTTCTCCTGTTACCACTTGTGAAAATGAAAAATTTGGGGTAGCCCCAGCATGTTTGTGTAAAAAAATCTAAATTTTTCCTTTCACATCCCACTTTAATGAACATTTATCAAACACCTGTGTACTGCTTGTCACTTTTCTTGAGGGGTGTAGTTTCCAAACTAGTGTGCAATGTGTTTTTTTTTTTTTTGCTGTCATGGCATCATAGGGGCTTCCTATATGCGACATGCCCCCCAAAAACCATTTCGGCAAAATTCTTTCTCCAAAATCCAAATGTGTCTCTTTCTATTCTGAGCATTGTAGTGTGCCCGCAGAGCACATGACGGCCACATATGGGGTATTTCCATACTCAGAAGAAATAGGGTTACATATTTTGGGGGGGATTTTCTCCTGTTACCTCTTGTAAAAATGGTAAATTTGAAAAAAAAACTGCATTTTAGAGAAATTGTTTTATTTATTTACACATCTGACTTTACCGAAAAGTCGTCAAACACCTGTGGGATGTTAAGGCTCACTGACCGCATGTTACATGTCTTAAGGGTTGTAGTTTCCAAAATAGTATGCCATGTGTTTTTTTTTTTTTTTTTTGAATTTATGGCACCACAGGGCCTTCCTAAATGCGACATGCCCTCAAAAACTATTTCAGCAAAATTCTCTCCAAAAGCCAAATGTTGCACCTTCTCCTTTGAACATTGTAGTAAGCCAGCAGAGCACATGATGTCCACATATGGGGTATTTCTATGCTCAGAAGAAATGGGGTTACACATTTTTGGGGGCATTTTCTCCTGTTGTAAAAATTTAAAATTTTTTGGGGAAAAACTGCATTTTAGTGAAAAAAAAAATGTTACACATTTGATTTTACCGAAAAGTCGTCAAACACCTGTGGAGTGTTAAGGCTCACTGGACCACTTTTTACATGCCTTGAGGGGTTTGGTTTCCATAATAGTATGCCATGTGTTTTTTTTCTGCTATTATGGCACCATAGGGGCTTCCTAAATTCGACATGCCCCCCAAAAACCATTTCAAGAAATTCACTCTCCAAAATCCCATTGTCGTTCCTTCTCTTCTGAGCCCTCACGTGCACCCACAGAGCACTTTACGTTCACATCTGAGGTATTTCCTTACTCTAGAGAAATTGGGTTACAAATTTTGGAGGGTTTTTCTCCTTTTACCCCTTGTAAAAATTCAAAAACTGGGTCTGCAAGAACATGCGAGTGTAAAAAAAATAAAGATTCAGAATTTTCTCCTTCACTATGCTGCTATTCATGTGAAACACTTAAAGGGTTAACAAACTTTCTGAATGTAATTTTTGAATGCTTTGAGAGGTGCAGTTTCTATAATGGGTCATTTATTATGTATTTCTAATATGAAGACCCTTCAACTCCACTTTAAAACTAAACTGGTCCCTAAAAAATGCAATTTTTTTTAAAATATTGTAAAAAAATTGAAAATTGTTGCTGAACTTTGAAGCCCTCTGATGTCTTACAAAAGTAAAAACATGTCCACTTTATGATGCCAACATAAAGTAGACATATTGTATATGGGAATCAATATAACATTCATTTGAAATGTCTATTTCACTTACAAGCAGAGAGCTTCAAATTTAGAAAAATGCTAAATTTTCTAATTGTTCATGAAATTTTGGAATTTTTCACCAAGAAAAGATGCAAGTATCGACGAAAATTTACCTCTAACATAAAGTAGAATATGTCATGAAAAAATAGTACTGATAGGTTAGGGACTAATTGTGGCTTTTGCTTTTTAAGGTGCTTGCTTTTTTAGAGACTGAGAAAAAGCAGAATCAAAACTTGTAGGCAGATGGAGGAATAGCAAAAAGTGACAGAGGCCACTGTGGTCAATCATGGCCAAGAACATAGCTCCGGAAGATAACCCGGCGGCAATGCCTGCCAGGAGGAACCACCAAAATCAGCTGGTTCAGCTAATGCATACCTAATATGGTTAATGTCATAAGGTATATTCATTTGAAGAGAACCTGTGATGTTGAAAATGCCGTGGAACCTGCAGGCATTATGTTATAGAGGAGGAGCTGAGCAAATTGATATATAGTTTTGTCTGTCTACTCAGCTTCTCCTGCTCTATAACATTATGCCTGAAGATCAGACTACAATTTCAAGAGAATCTGTCAGCGTTAAATCATGCTCATTCCTCAAGAGTCAAAGAGGCTGAAGTGAGCCACAGGATGCACACCTTCTCCCTCCCCCACCCCACACTGCCTCTATATATTTATGTACAAGTCTTGTTTACACTCAGTTGTGCACATCCGTCAGACAAAACCGTGAGGGGTAGGGGAGAGGGAGAAGGCACGAGCCTTACAGCTCAGCATCGCCTCTTTGATACATGAGCCCAACCATGATTTAGAGCTGATAGGTTTCTCGCAAATGCTTCATTTTGAGCTGTCAGTAATAAGAAAGATCTTAATAAAATGGTAAAGAACTCTGCCATAATTTCATTAAAAACCCTATACAAATTTTAAACACATATAATTTGTGAGATTTTAAATCTTAGTTGTCCTTACTATGAAATAGTAAAACCAGTGCATCAGTAAATCTTGCTTTACACGATTTCTCCTGAAGATAAAACATAAAAGTAACAATTTTATCTTTTCCTGAACTTTTTTATCCTGATGGGTAATTTTGATCTGCAGAAAGCCTGGAATTACAGCGTTGAGTTTTCTGACTCAAGATGGCTTCTTGATAGTGTTGTTTGGAAGACATTATGTATGGACAAGCTATGTATTCCTTTCTTCAGTTCAAACTCTTTACTTGTCACTATCGAAATGATTCTGAAAAACTAACAATCTCAGATTCCAGATGGATGATACTCAATTTTGCAGAAGACTGAGCTGGAGATTAAAATGTTCTGTCAAGATAAACGTTTGTAAGAATGATTAAGGTAATAGAGGACATAAAAAGACAAAACTGTGTTTTATATAAAGGATAAAATATATAAATCAGGCTACACTTTTATTAAAGTTTACTCTATATATGTTGGCTTCTAAAGTTATTTATAAGTCAGTGCATTTATAGTAAATATACGTGCCTGGTGCAGTTAAATGTTGAAGGAGTACTTCAGTGGAAAAAAGTTTTTTTCAAATCAACTGGGCTAGAAAGGGCATGGTGAGGTATAGCTCTTGCTGGCTTCAATGACGTCACACCTGCTGGGGAACGCCCACTTTCTCCTTCTTGGAGCTTACACAATGTGAGCAAGGGGTAAGGTATGATACAGAGCTTTTTAAAGCTCGGAAAACATTTTAAGGGCAGGAGGGGTGTTAGGAGTAGTTAGGGAATATAATCTTAGTTTAGAAAATATGGTTTGATGACGGGAATTATTTTTATATAGTGTTGGAGGAGTTTTGAGGTAAAAGAAAAGATGTGTTTAATTATATATATATTTTTATCCATGTCTATGAAGCTGTGTTAACGCTTTTATCCTTGGAGGCATTCTGGGACCAATTTTTTGTGTTTTCTATCACTAGTTTTCATGACAAGTTGTACTTTTTACTGGAACCACTTTGATGTTCATATACATTTTTAATTAACATTTATTAAAGTATTATTGTCAGTAGAAACAACTTTTTTTCATTTAATACTTAAAAAAACTAATCAAATAAACGACAAAAAAGACCTACCATAAAATGAATACACAATCACAATGATGCAAAAACCCAAATGTTATTAAAAATTCTAAGAAAACATATCTGACAACAGATTAAGCCCCCCCCCCCCCATAAAAACATATAGACACATAGGACATATTAAAAACATAATATATACATATGCCATATATACACACAAATTTAAGTATGGTAACAAAAATATGCAACCTAGAGCAAACAGGAACCTGTATGGAATAAGTGTATAAAAGTATCTATCAAAAAGTCCAGACTATTCACTCACAGTGGAAAAGGCAGCTATCAGATGGATAATTAAATATCCTATCACAAAATGTGGTGCTCAACCAATGAAAACATGTAAGAGAGCATAACCCACCAAGATACTGGAGCTCAGGTTGCTAAGGTGTTCCTCACATCCCGACGCGTTTCACCTTCTGGGCGTAGTGAGATGGGGACAAAGAAGCTATTTATATGACAACATACCTAATGATGGCCAATAGCTATGTAAAGTGATGGTGCCAAACTATCGTGGTGCTTGAACAACAATGCTCACACCAGCCACGCCCCCAGAAGCACGCTGTCCCCGGCAGACTCTGCCGCAGGAACGGACGTCATCTGACGGTGAAGAGTGCACATCTCAGCGGCAAGGATGCTGGGCACCCAATCAGCCATCTTAACTGCGGTATATAGACCATAGATGGCAGCAGCCTCTGACAGGGGAATAACTAGTATAAATAAAACCTACAAAATATATATTTGGGACCCAATAACAACATAGTACAAAAAAAGAAAATCAAAGAATATGCACCATAAGAATAACAAAAAGATCATAATATTAAATAACTACATGATTGTCAAAAATAACATGATGGTAGAAGAAATAAATAATAATGGTACAAAGACTAATAATTGAGGTCAATCTCATACATGATAGGTGCAGAAAACTTTTTTTGTTCAAAATTAGTTTATATGTAAAAGAATAAAAAAATGTTATTGGCAAGTAATAAAAGAGCAGACAGTGATATGAATTACCGAATATACTCGAGTATAAGCCGACCCGAATATAAGCCGAGGCCGCTAATTTCACCCCAAAAACCCAGGAAAAGTTATTGACTTGACTATATGCCTAGGGTGGGAAATACATCATCCCGTCCTGTCATCATCCTGACCCCCGTCATTAACACCCCCGTCATCATCCCCCTGTCATCATCCCTCCCCCTTCATCATCACCACCTGTCAATCCCTTCATCAGTGATCTTCAACCTCCGCACCTCCAGATGTTGCAAAACTACAACTCCCAGCATGCCTGGACAGCCATCGGCTGTCCGGGCATGCTGGGAGTTGTAGTTTTGAAACATCTGGAGGTCCACAGGTTGAAGACCACTGTGGCCTTCGTCATCATCCAGACCCCCTTTTAGTTTTCTACTCACCTCCCCTGGGTGGGAAGGAAGGGTGAGCTGGTCCGGGACATCTATGCTGCAGGATCTGGAGGTCCGCAGGTTGAAGACCACTAAGAAGGAATTGACAGGCGGAGAGTTCACTTGAGTATAAGCCGAGGGGGGCGTTTTCACCACGAAAAATCGTGCTGAAAAACTCGGCTTATACTCTAGTATATACGGTATAATTGAATGAACAATGATGTGATGAATGAAAGGATGTGTATGGTGTAACAACAAAAATAGAATAAGTGTAACTGTGTAATCTATTGTCAGATATGTTTTCTATTAATTTCTAATAAAATTTGGGGTTTTGCATAATTTCTGATTTTATGTCAGACAGGAGGCTCGTATCAAAGTGCATATTCCTTCTTTATTAAGCCCAATAACAGAAAGAAATGCAATGTAAATGTAATAAATGAAAAGAAAAGAGATGCAGGTCACCTAGCAACCAGCATACACCTCCCCAACATTCCAACCAATCATATCCCGACTCGCTCCATATTAACTGATTTCGGCTCTGCCTCCTCCTCTTTCTTTCTGCTCAATAGCAGACTTCACACAGATGAGTATTAGCTCCTTATCTTTTAGAACTTTGTTACAATTCCAGTGATTTTATCGCATTTTGAGACATATAGTTTGTCTTTTTCAAATTTTAGTTTTGCTGGGATCGGTGTAGATACTCCATACGCCGGTCCTTTTTTCCCTATTTTATTAGTTTTCCAATGTTTTTTCCTACCCCCCATTAGAATATGTTTTTTTTGTCTGTCTATTGTTCCTTACTGCGTTTTTCCGCTTTTCTGCACTGTTTTTCTGGCCCTGGGGTCCCCGGTTCTCTCTGGGGGCGCTAGGGCTATCTTCCCTGTGATTTCCTAACTGATTTTCTTCTTCTGCGGCACTCCGCCATTGCTTGTGACGATGGCGCTTCTTCTCCGCTGTTCGTCTCCTCCCCCATCTCTTAGTCCAGCAGCGCGTCTGGCGCACGCTAAAAGGGCGTGTCCCCTGGCGCTGCGGGCCTCGCGAGGTTCTCCTGTATGCAGCCGTGACACCAGTGAAGAAAAGCGCCCCTGGCAACGGTTGCCTATTGCGTTCCTGCCTGTTAGTGTGCCGGGCTCAGCTGCCGGTGCTGACAGAGCAGGAGGCACGGGTACTCTGTGGGAGCGCTGCTGATCAGCTGCTTGTCAGCTGTATCAGCTGCTGTGCAGGACCGCTAACCTGCAGTTAAATGTATGTGCTTCTGTGGTGCAGAGGTTAGCTTTTCAGCTCTACACATAGCACATAGGGTTGCAGGTTCAAGTCCTGACTAAGTCACCTTTTGTAATTATATATCTATAGATTTCAGACTGTTTATGAGTTTATAAATCACAAACTTATGTCGCCTTGTTTCTGTAGTGCAGAGGTTAGCTCTTCAGTTCTACACATAAACACAGACCTAAGGTTGCAGGTTCAAGTCCTGGTAAAGTCACCTTCAGTAATATATATATATATATATATATATATATATATTTTAGACTGTTTCTGAATTTATAAATACATGTATAAGCTGCCCTGCTTCTGTGGTGCAGGGGTTAACTTGCCAGTTTTGCACATACGCAAAGTTATACGGTTGCTGGTTCGGATCTTACTAAAATCACCTTAAATAATATATATTTTACAAACTGTTTATGAGTATAGATCACACGTTTAATGTGAAACATTCCTGTGTATTTTTTATTTCCACAGCCCCTGTGTGTTGCTGCTTACACCATATCCATTGGTTTTGGGCTGCGTAATTCTGAACATGTCTGACCATAAATTAGATATGACCCTAGGGGATGACCCCACTAATGTGCATGACCCTGAGTTCATGTCCGCTGAACAGATTAATCTCCTTGTAATTAGTGTTGAGCGGCATAGGCCATATTCGAATTCGCGAATATTCGCGAATATATGGACGAATATTCGTCATATATTCGCGAATATTCGCATATTCGTTCTATTCCCGTTTTATTTTCGCATATGCGAACATTCGCGTATGCGAAAACTATCATATGTGCATATTAGCATATACAAAATTAACATACGCGAAAATTCGCATATGTGAAAATTCGCATGTACTAATTTTCGCATATGCGAATTTGCGCGCGCCAGTCTCACACAGTAGTATTAGAGCCTTCTTTACACCACACAAGCTGGAAGCAGAGAGGGATGATCACTGTGATGTGTACTGTGAAAAAAAAAACAAAAAAAAAAAAACGAATATTCGTAATTACGAATATATAGCGCTATATTCGCGAAATTCGCGAATTCGCGAATATGTGATATTCGCGAATAATATTCGAATTGCGAATATTCGTGAGCAACACTACTTGTAATCAGGTCTGTACATTCAGCACTTATGTCGCCAATGGCTACTATGAATGAGACTATTTCTAAGTCTATTTCTTTGGCAGTGTTTCAGTCCCGCCAGGAGTTGGCGACTGCTCAGGCAGGTCCACTACCGGTTGCGACTGTATCTGCTCCGGTTTCTGACTCTCATAGACCCGGTAAATCTGACCGGAAGTGCCACCACTCAGATTTTGTGACCTCTCCCGCACTACATCAGATGGCGGGAGATTGCCAAAAGATTACAACGGGCCCTGTACAAGTGGCTGGCACCAACCCGAAATCGGGTGTTAGACCCTCCGCCCGGGAGGAAGACTGTACTGTCCGGGTTTCCCGTTCTGCGAAGCGGACTAAACTCAATTCTTATGTGGACGAATCGGAGGTTGAATCAGAGTCGGATTTTGACTTCTCTGTACCCTCTGCTTTCACTAGTGAGGAGGAGGAGAAAGGTGGAGAGGAGATTCACGACTCTTCGGGGTCCTCCTCTGCGGTGGATAACCTGCTGGCCATCTTAGATTCACAGAGGGTCCCGTTCTTCGACCCATATGCCATCAAGCATCCGCGGTCCGGTGACTGGGCCCCTTTGCCACGGGTGGCCAAACACATGGAAGCATAGCTAAGGAAACCTCTGGATAGAGGTAATCGGAGTATGTTGCTATCTGAGTGTCTTCACCCATTGGTTGCCAGCAAAGTGGCAGTGACGCCTGAGCTGGATCCGATCCCTATTAAATTATCTGATTAAGTCTGGTGAAAGGGGAGCGACAGATCATTTAAGTCCGTTCAGGACAAATTGCTGGATATCTTGGGACCACTGACCAAGATCCAGAACTTAGTGGAACAAGCGGTAACCACGGGTGAACCCGTGGACGCTGAAGTTCTGAGGGGCTGGGTCTTGCGAGCCACGTGCTTTTTGGGCAATGCCACTATGGCCATGTCAGCTGAGAGGTGTCGCTCCATTTTAATGCGGCTAGTCCCGCAGTTGTCCCACTTGGTGACCGAAGAACCGGCCCGTCCGGTGAGAGCCTTTTTTATTTGGTGATTCCCTAATCAAACATATCAAAAAGTGTGTGGGCTTTTTCTCCAGCCTGGGCAAGGCCCAGACCTCATTTAAGAACATCATTAAGGTTTTTTGGAAGGGCTGGAAGGGGCAAGGGTCGCCCTTTTGACCGAGGTGCCTATTTTTCGACCCTAGGGTAGAAACCCTGTACATTATGTTCGCGCAAGGCCGCAAGTTCAGGCGGTTATAAATTTGAGAAACCTAAACGAGTACGCTTTGTATCGCCACTTCAAGACGGAGGACGTACATTTACTCAGGGATTTTGCTTCTTCCCAAAGGTTGGCTGGCGAAAATAGACCTGAAGGACGCGTACCTCTCGGTAACGATTCACTCTTCTTCTTGTCAGTATCTACAATTTCTGTGGGAAGGACTAAAGTGGGAGTTCATATGTCTTCTGTTCGGGCTTTCTTCCGCCCCTGGTGTTTCACCATACTCATGAGACCAGTTATAGCCACTCTCAGAAGTCGGGGAGTCCAGCTTATCATATAACTCGATGATAGATTGGTCATGGCTCGATCAAAACGGCAGGTCCTGCTCCACGTGGAATGGACAACGTCTCTCCTGTCTGAGCTGGGTTTCCTGATCTGATAGTCGGACGCCAGTCTGTGCGGCTGGGGAGCCCGGTGCGGCTCGTCCTCCACAGCCCGGTGCGGCTCATCCTCCACAGGGGGGTAGAGATCCCCGGAGGAATCACAGTTGCACATCAACTGTCTGGAGCTCCTGGGGGCTCTTTTGCGATCAAGAGCTTCGCTTCCCACAGGTCGGACTGTTATATCCTGCTTCGCATGGACAACGTCTTGGCCATTTGGTTCATCGACCGTTTTGGGGGCACGAGGTCCAGGATGTTAGCAGACATCAGAAAATAATTTTTGGCTCTTTTGTCTTCAGAAGCACATAATTCTTATAGCAGAATACCTTCTGGGAGTTTCCAATTCCATTGCGGAGTGGAACTCCAGACATTTAATGGTCACTAGCGATTGGGCCTTACATCCAGCCGTTTTTCAGGCCGTGTGGGACCTGTGGGGTCCTCTGGATTTGTTAGCATCACGGCTCATTCGTCAATTGCCCCGATTCTTCAGTTGGAGGCCGGATCCGGAGGCCATAGCTATGGATGCGTTCCTACAAGTGCGGCCTCGGGAGACGCTGTATGCGTTTCCTCTGTTGCTATGATTCCCAGAGTGTTGTGGCAAGCGGCAGGACAAGAATCAACCCTGGTGTTCATTACCCTGGTGGCCGACTCAGTCTTGGTTTCCCCAAGTACTGGGGATGACTATAGACTGTCCATGGATTTGTCCTCTTTTCCCATCGATCCTTCGGGGTCCGGCAGAGGAATTACATCTGTTGGTGTTGTCCAGTCAATTGCCGTTGGTGGCTTGGCTGATTTCAGGAGGCGTAATTTGATAGAGACGTTTCACAATAGACTAGGGAGCTCATGTGAGAGGCTCCGGGTACCTGATCGGCTTACCGATCAGCCTGGGGATTATGGGTTCATTGGTGCTCACAACAGCAGATGGACCCTGTTCAAGCCTCTGTGTCCAGAGTCTTAAATTTTTTGTCAGATGTTCTTGATGCCAGTAAGGCATATCGGACTTTTAATGTTTATAGATCCGCCATTTCGGGCATACATGTCCCTGTAGATGGGGGGGCGATTGTTCGCCATCTGTTAGTTTGTTGACTTTTGAGGGGTATTAGATTCAAGTGTCGTCCTAACCCTTGATACCAGGTCACTTGGGATGTGTCACTGTTTTTTTTGCATGTTTTCCTCATGGGAAGATAATGATGCTTTCTCTACGATTTTTGTAGTACAAGTTGATTAAGTTATTGTGTTTGGTTTCCATCAAACAGGTTCCGACGTACGGCATTGGATATCTCAAAGACAGTTTACTCCGCACGGTGTCCAATTCCCCTTGTCGCGGCGGACTAATAAGGATCTACGTGCCGTATTTTACCTGAGTTTTCCACAACACCCTAAATGGTGTGTGGTTCGTTGTTTGAAGGCGTATGAGCTCAAAACAGCGTCGCTAAGAACACCACATTTTTTGCAGTTTTTAATATCTTTCTGTACTCTGCATTTTCCAGTGTCTTCCCCAACGTTGTCACGTTTGGTGAAGCAGACAATGGCCTTGGCCGGGATTGATATATTGGTGTTTAAGGTGCATTCGTCTAGAAGCGCAATGGCTACCAAGGTAGCTCAGGCGGAAGGCCCACTTTCTGAAATCTGAAAGCAGCGGATTGGTCTTTAGGACCTTTTGTTTTAGGCCTGAGAGTCACGTGTCAATGTCAGTATTATGTCATGAACAGTATGGTGTTGTTGCTTTTGCTTTGAACTTGCACTTTGATACGAACCTCCTGTCTGACATAAAATTTAGGATTTTCCTAGTTCAATGACGGAAAATATAGATTTTATAAAGACAGGAGGCGAGTATCGCCCTCCCTGATTCCCATCCCTGTTATGGTTGTGTCTCTTCTTTTTTCTAGGATATTGAAGAAGAGGTTTGGAAGACTGAAGTTTGGTTGGTTCTAGTCATCCTTTAACTTCCGTTAGAGGCTTCCCGGTTCGTTTGGGAGATCCTTGGTTCAGGTTGATGTTGTAGGGATCTCGAGAGGTTCGCTACGAGAGGGATGTCCGTTCGTGGACTTCGGTTTGGTGTTCGGCGCGTGGTGGACTTTCCCCTGTGGAATTCAGTTCAGCGTTCTATCGGCATAAAGAAAGAGGAGGAGGTGGAGCCGGAATCAGTTAATATGAAGCGAGTCGGGATATGATTGGTTGGAATGTTGGGGAGGTGTATGCTGGTTGCTAGGTGACCTGCATCTTTTTTCTTTTCATTTATTACATTTACATTGCATTTCTTTCTGCTATTGGGCTTAATAAAGAAGGAATATGCACTTTGATACTCGCCTCCTGTCTTTATAAAATCTATATTTTCTGTCATTGAACTAGGAAAATCCTAAATTGTATATTCATTTTATGGCATGTCTTTTTTGAAGGTTATTTTCCTAATAAACTTCATTAAAAAAAATTGATTGCTAAAGATGTGAAATTTTTTTTTTTTTAAATAAATGCCATTAGGGGTCTCCGTCTCTGTATAAGTCTTTTTGGTCCTAACAACAAGATATTTTTGACCTATCTTTTGTGCCTCAGTGCAGTGTATATTCTAACTTTCACCATTATGAGCTAAACCCCTGGGAGAACTAGACAAGATCCAAACAGCTTGCAGTCTTCTCAAAAGAGGAGCATTTGCTTGCACACTGACAAGCAATACAAGGTTCTAAATTATTATTTATATACAAAATGATTTCTCTTTGGTCATTTTATGAACTTATTTTTTGTATATATGCACCATGTAGGTTCCACATGCAGGTTTTTCTTGTGCACTTGTACCACATTAGCTTTCACATGGCTGCATTAGAGTTATAAAAAGCATGCACTTTAGGTACAAAGCTTTGCAAATATAAAAATGTTTATGCAGACGTCAAGACAGGGGAAAGGGAGTGGAGGAAAAGGGGAAGATAACAGAAAAAAAAAAGAGTTTCTGAGTTTGCTACATGGGACTTGTGTTGCCACAATACCTATTATTTTGGGGGAATTATTTTGGGGGAAGCTTTTTTTTTTTTTAATATTATTTGCATAGTTCACCATGCAAGAAAAATTATACAATGTTATATTTTGGGATGTTACAGACATGGCAATACCAAAAAATGTTTATGCTTTGTGTAAATAATTCTTTGAAATAGCAAGGGGAGGTTGTTTTTTTTTTTTTTTTTTTTTTTTTTTACTGTATTTTATTAAACAGTCACAATGCCTGTGCCTGTAACACATAAAATATAATTGAATAACAAATCACATCTCTAATTATTTACAGTATAATAGACAACTCAGGTTTGTACATTACTTTGCTTAATCTGCATCCGGAAGCACAGGACTTTAGTCCCCATTCCCAAATGCATGATTGAGGCTGGATTGTGGTTGAAGCTGGATTACTGTTTCTTGCCTGGTTCCTTGCTCCCTCGGATCCAGCATATCAGCCTCAAGGACATGGTTATATCGGACCATACTCCCTTAGTGTTACATCTTACTGATCTGATACCCCAAGGCTCGGAATTTATCTGGAGGTTTCCCACTGGACCGGCTAGGGATAAGCAATTTCATACATGTTAAAAGGGTGGTGGCCGGAGTATGCGGTAGATAACACGGCACATGCTTCCTCCCCCTAACTATATTGGGACGCTGCAAAGGCGATATTGCGGGGTAGGATTTTGGCATACACTGCTACTCTTAAGCGAAAAGTTTCCTCCAAAATTCTGGCTTTGGGCTTATACTACCTTTACTCTTTCTCCCTTTGCTCAATCTAAGGAGGCTTTGTCTATAGCTAAATCGGAATATACCGCATGGATTGTGAAAAGGGATAATTTGTCTCGTCCACAGTTTGAGGCCTCTCTGTTTCGCTATGGAAACAAACCAGGACGTTTACTAGCTGGAGCAACACATTGAGACCTCAAAATCATCTCTGACATCTTACGCACTTATTTTCAGGACCTCTACTCTAACAAGGACCAACCTACCACTCTGGTTCGAGATTGGTTACACCAGGTGAATCTCCCCTCTCTCACTGTGGAGGAGCTTTCAGAACTGAATGCTCCTGTCTCGGCTGAGAAACTGGAGTGGGTGGTGAAGGGGTTGGCGGCCGTAAAGGCCCCAGAGCCATATGGATTTTCTGGAGACTTCTATAAAATCACGAAGAGTGAGGTGTTCTCCCCTTTGCTGTCCTTGTTCAACTCCTACCTGCAGGGAGCTCCGATTCCGCAGACTATGAACACAGCCTACATAAAAGTTTTACCTAAACCGGGGAAGGATTTACTTACTCCTGATGGGTATCGCCCGATATCTCTTATAAATGTAGACCTTAAAGATTCTAGCAGGATGGCTTGCCTTACTGCTGCCATGTCTTATTTCCCCTCTGCAGGTGGGATTTGTAAAGGGACACTCTGCTGTTGCTAATATACATAAGGTCATAGTGGTTTTGGATGAGATACATTTGCAGCTGGCCCATCACACCTCTCCTGACATTTTATCAATTGATGTAGAAGAGGCTTTCGACCACGTACGGTGGTAGTGGCTGGGGTCTTTCCTGTTGCAGATGGGATTTCAAGGACCGTTTTTGATGTACCTCTTTTCCTTATATGCTAGGCTAGGAAAGCTACACCAGGCTTTCTCTTTTCTACCTTCTCTCCCCAGAAGGGGACCAGACAGGGGTGCCCACTTTCCCCCCTGCCTGGCGAGAAACACAATTAAAAATGATGCGCCATGCCACTTATGGGTTCTCTTTCCTGCGTATTCCAGATCATCCTGCCCGAATAGAGCACTGTTCTAATTGTGGTCTGTTTCGCACTGACCTTTTTGCATGGCCTAGTGGCTTGCACACACTCTCGCACCTTCTGGACAGATTTGTTCTAACTCCTTAATAGGAAATTGTCCATTTCTCTTTCTCTTGACCACAAGCTAATTCTGTTGCACATAGCCCCAGCTGGAGAGACGTTGACTCATACTGCATACTATTATCCTAGTGGCGAAACGTTGTCTCCTATCCCACTGGTTGGTCCCTACTATGCCTACAATCACTGCAGATCCAAGTTATATGTTTTTTGATGTCACGGTATTAGGCCGGACCAAGGAAAATCGACAAAAAGCTTTTTTAAGAAGTGGAGGACCTTCATGGACAGGTTTCTTAGTGATGCTGAGATTCAGCAAGTAATGACTGTCTTTAAAGATACTACATGGTACCTCACCAGGGCTATAGCGGGTTCATTGTGCAGACTACAGATTACATAGGGGAAAGACATGGGAGGATTTCTGTGGATGTATTGATCTGCACTATATACAACTAGTGTCCATTGTTACTTAGATTTGGGTGAGCCATGCTACATTTCTCTCTGATTTCTCATATGATATTTCACATATGATTATTCTATTATTCTATCCTCAGGTAATGTCCTGAGATAGTTTTGTCTGTTAAAACTGAAAATTTAATAAATATATCTTTTAAAATAAAAATACATAGTTTTGTTTATAGACTTATGAAATATATCGATAAAAAGAGAAAATGTCTACTACCCTCATGCAACCCTCCAATTATTTCACCCAGAACTGGTTGGGGAAAAAAAACACAAATATATTAATCTTTTTCTTGAGGGAATTGATCCTTTTTCTGCATTTCTTGTAATAACCATCTTAGACACATTTTCTTAAATTCTTTACATTTTCATTTTTATTTATTTTTATGTTTTTCAAATCGAACTTGGTAGGAGACCTTTTTGTAATTTCTTTTCTATGCTACTGTTTTCCTGGCTACAGAATGAAGAGGTATCACAGTCCTCCCATTATCAAGTGAATTGTTATCAAACTGTCTTCCACCAATAACCACAATCTTGGCACAGCAAGAATGTGTAGCAAAAACATAAAATAAAATAAAGATCAAGATAAATTTATTTATCAGTTTCCAAAACTATGCTGCCTTGAAACAAGATCACATCATATGCATTTTATATCTACATATCATTTTCTGGTGAGTGAGACAACCTCTGCATAATAAAAAAAAAATGACTTTGATGATTTAGTGATACTGAGCTGTACTGCTTTATCCCATTGTGACAGTAAATCTATTTAAATAACTTTACTCCTTTTCTCAAAACTTTCAGCTTTAATTTTCTTTATCTTGTGATTGAATAAATATATAAATGTGAATTAATCCCTTTATTTTTAAATCTGTAGTGAAATATACAATTATCCAGGGTCTTAAAATAAATTTTTTTGACTTGATAATACCTAAATGTATCAATTTTTCGGTTACTAAACTGTGCATTTTGACATTCTCATTTCAAAATAAGTGGTTTTGTTTTGTGATACCTAATTATCCTAATAATGATAATTTTCTTAATTATATTTCTTCAATTTAGGATTTTTGCAAGGAAAGCAATATTTTATTGCAGTGGTAATATTTTGTAACCTTTGAACCCTTTAATTTATTGCCATATATAAAATAGCAATGTAATTCTTAGATACGTATGTGGTGGTGGCCCAGTACAAGAGTTGCACACCTGTACCATTGCTGCCCTGTCAGGTGGACTCTATTCAGTGACTCCTGGGCCCCCTTTTGTCTATGTTCCCTAAGTAGTTCACTAGCACCTGTGTTATCTATTGTAATGTATATAACTTGTCATATACCTTTAAGTAATATTGCTAAGTGTTGTAGGCAGGGAAGGTGTCAGTGAGCATATGACTTGTGGGTGACCTATAGGACCCCTCCAAAGTCTCCCCCATATAAACCCTGGGATGAGCTAGTTAACTCTCTTCTCTACTGAGTGCAGCAAGGACAAGTCCTGAGAGAGTGTCTAGTGTCTTGAGGAGACATAAAGCCTACAACACAGCCACGCATCCAAAAGTCCATTACCTCCACAGGTGAACGTCAAAACCTGGTAAGCTACAAACAGGGCGAAGTCTGTCTAGTCAGTCCCAGTCAAGTCAGTCAAGATCAATCTTTGTCAAGTCAGCGTTGCCCTGCATCAAATTGTCCAAGTCCACTACAAGTCCCAGCGAGCCCTGAGGTCTCTGAAGTCACTGGTCACCTCCTTGAGCCTGGCTAAGCTATTAAGTTGTTACATCTGTCTAACTCAATAAAGCTGCCATTGTTCCCTAACTTGGCGTCGGAGTCAGTATTTGCCCCGTGCCTAGCCCAGGATCCAGCGATATACCTTCGGGGGGTGAAGAGGTTAAACCACACCCTGGCATCACGAATACAAGGGGTTAATGCCATCTGCTCCTAGGGTAATAACATCTGCCCTCATCATACCCTCACCACACGTAAGTACGTAGTTTTTAACATACATATTCTCATTCTTTCTTTCACTAGTGGCCAATAAATAAACGTTATAATCAAAATGTTCCCAAGTGACTAAATTAATATTGCGCTGCCAGGAAGAAAGGTTTTCCATTTGACAAAGCTGTGGGATATAGTTCTATAAATTATTTGTGGTCAGGGCTAACTGCATACTGTATATAGGAAAAGACTTACCTGAGGGAAATACTGCTGATCTTCATTGTTGACCGGAAACAATTGTCTATTAACCAATACACATATACATACAGCGGTTGAACTTTGCCCAAAACCGCAATCAAGGATCATCCTTTAGTGGGCATCCCCTATGTAAAAGGTTTTTTGGAATAGGGCAGGAGGGTGGGATGCGCCAAACGCAACACACGCACCTGGATGCGGGCGTGGTGCGTTTATATATCATGCCCCTCCCACAAAAACAGCCTAGTTAGGCTAAATACTTGTGGTCAGGGCTAACTGCGTACTGTAGATAGGTAATGTCTTACCTGAGGGAAATGCTGCTGATCAGAGGATTTACCAAGGGATGGAGGACCCCTGCAACACGACCTCCCATCACCCAGCCTACGGTGCCTTCTTATGCACCAGTTTCTACATCAAGGAGAGTGGGAACTGGTACCAATGCTATACCTGGGGATAACCGCAGATGTTATGTTTGCAATAAAGTGGGGCATCTTAGTTTTACGTGCCCAGAGAAAAGGAGGCCTACACCATCTACCATTGAAGGGCGCCCCGCAGGATTACCATCTAGACCCTCCACTGGAGCAGGGCGTCCCTCAGGATTACCGCCTTCAGTTTTGTTTGTTTCCCAAGCCAACGACAGCACTAATGTGAATATGCAACCCGTCATTGTAAACGATAAGGTAACGGTTGGGCTGCGAGACACTGGGGCGGATTTAACTCTTGTGCGCCCAGAGCTTGTGAGCTCTGAGGATTTTATTCCGGGAAAGACTTTAGCAGTAAGAGGAATTGGGGGAGTTCGACCTGCAGTGCCAATAGCACGGGTGTATTTGGACTGGGGAGCGGGGAAGGGTCTCAGAGATGTTGGGGTGGTTGATAACATTCCTGCAAATGTATTACTAGGTACTGACTTAGGTAGATTGTTATCTCAGTATGTGCCAGATGATACCGGTGACCAACCCCCACCACATAGGATTCCTACCATGGAAAGGGCAGAGTGTGGAGATGTACATGGCCTACCCTGTGGGGAGGGAGGCCAGAAGGAGCATGTGTACCCGGCTGTGCCAGAGCCAGGGGAGATTGTAGTAGCAGGGATGTGTAAGCTGCTCTGTGAGAATATACCTAGAATGTCTCCCAGGGAAGTAGGGCAGAGAGAGTCTGTACCAGAGCCTGGGATGCATGAGGTGTGGTGTGGTGTGAGAATGCACCTGACTGTGAAGAAGGGCAGCGAGTGATTGTCTGTCTGTGTCAGGGGCAACCCAGCACCAAGATCCAGTACATACGTGGGCAGAGAGTGGGAATGAATGAGAGGGGGGGGGCTTGAATGTAGCTGTGGTAACCCGTCAACAGTTGGCGAAGAGTAAGGGGCAAGTACTGACTCAGCCTGTGGATCCGGTAAGGACATCTCCAGGGGGTCTCAGTCCCCCTTACCCCTCCCTATAGTAGCTCAGGAGCTGGATTCTGAACCAGAGTCCATTGCGGGCTCTGTGGTACAGAACTCAGAATTCCAGCAGACAGATCCCACGTTAGAGAAGCTGAGGGACCAGGCTAGGCAGTTGTCCATGAGCACTGATAAGGAGTGAGTATACTGAGATCAAGGAGGATTGTACCGAGAGACTGTAGCTGAGGAGGGACAGGATCCTTGGGTGACCAGGCGCCAACTTGTGGTGCCTAAGAGGTACAGGGACCAGTTACTGAGAGTGGCCCACGACATCCCGATGGCTGGACACATGGGAGTGCTGAGGACAAAGTCTCGGTTGTCACTGCATTTCTATTGGCCTGGTATGGGCACAGATGTGGCCAACTACTGCCGCTCCTGCCCAGAATGTCAGAAGGTGGGTAAACCTGGGGAGGTGGGTGAGGCTCCCCTAATACCTCTCCCCATAGTGGGGCAACCATTTGAGAGGATAGAGGTTGATACAATAGGCCCCCTAGCTATCCCAAGTAGCTCTGGGAAGAGATATATCCTGACGGTAGTGGATTATGCCACTCGATACCCAGAGGCAGTGGCATTGTCTTCTATCAGGGCCGACGAGGTTGCAGATGCTTTAATGAGCATCTTCTCCCATGTGGGATTTCCCAAGGAGATGCTGACTGATCAAGGGCCCCAATTTACCTCTGATCTGATGCAGAGCCTTTGCCAGAAGGTTCAGGTGGAACATCTAGTCACCAGTCCCTATCTCCCACAAACAAATGGCCTGTGTGAGAGATTTAATGGAACCTTGAAGCAAGAGAACGTTGAGAACGTTTGTGGAGTCACATGGGAGGGACTGGGAGTAATTCCTGCCGCATCTTCTATTAGCTTACAGGGAGGTGCCGCAGGAATCCACTGGCTTCTCCCCATTTGAACTCCTCTATGGGCGTAGAGTGCGTGGCCCCTTGTCCCTAATTCGAGAGGAGTGGGAAGGAAAGTTGGGGTTCCCTGGAACGTCTGTGGTGGAGTATGTCATGCGGTTTAGAGACAATATGCAGGCTTTATTGGGGGAGGTGCGTGAAAATCTAAAAGCTGCCCAGTTTAAACAGAAGCAGTGGTATGACCGGGATACTCGAGAAAGGGTGTATGAGGAGGGAGAGCGAGTGCTTGTGTTGATCCCAATGAGGCAAAACAAACTGCAAGCTGCCTGGTATGGCCCCCTCACTGTTCTAAAGCGGCTAAATGATGTCAATTATGTACCGTATTTATCGGGGTATACCACGCACCGGCCTATAACACGCACCCTCATTTTACCAAGGATATTTGGGTAAAAAAAGTTTTTTACCCAAATATCCATGGTAAAATGAGGGTGCGTGTGTGCGCTTGTATACCCCGATATACCCCCAGGAAAGGCAGGGGGAGAGAGGCCGTCGCTGCCCGCTTCTCTCCCCCTGCCTTTCCTGGGGTCTAGAGCGCTGCTGTCGGCCCTTTTCACCCCCTGGTTAAGCGGCGCCGACAGCCAGGGGGAGAGAAGGGGCAGTGGCACCCATTGCCAGCGCCGCTGCCCCGTTGCCTCCCCCCATCCCCGGTGGCATAATTATCTGAGTCGGGTCCGCGCTGCTCCAGGCCTCCGTCGTGCGTCCCCAGCGTCGTTGCTATGCACGGCGCGGCGCTCTGACGTCATGCGCCGCGCCGTTCAGCGCATAGCAACGACGCCGGGGACGCACGACGGAGGCCTGGAGCAGCGCGGACCCGACTCAGGTAATTATGCCACCGGGGATAGGGGGAGGCAACGGGGCAGCGGCGCCGGCAATGGGTGCCGCTGCCCCTTCTCTCCCCCTGGCTGTCGGCGCCGCTTCTCTCTCCCTGGCTATCGGCGCCGGCACCAATAGTCAGGGGGACAGAACGGGCAGCGGCGCCGATAACCAGGGGGTGAAAAGGGCCGACAGCAGCGCTCTAGACCCCAGGAAAGGCAGGGGGAGAGAAGCGGGCAGCGACGGCCTCTCTCCCCCTGCCTTTCCTGGGGGTGTATAGGCGTATAACACACACACAGACTTTAGGCTAAAAATTTTAGCCTAAAAAGTGTGTGTTATACGCCGATAAATACGTTAGTTTCTTTAGACATGAACCAAAAAAGGCAGAAGGTGTATCATGTCAATATGATGAAGCCCTATTATAACTGGGAACCCACAGTGTTGACAGTGTGTAGCTTGCCAGGGGAGGAACAGGAGCCTGATCCCCTTGTGGACTTGTTGGATGCCACAAGGGATTCAGGCGGCCTAGAAACTGCCCAGGTTAACCTACTCCTAAAGGGCATTCATTCATTTATTAAGTGCCGCCTTATGTCTGGTAAAACGGACGTACATTGTCTTTGAAGAGATTAAAGTTATAGTCTCAAATTTACTTACCTGTTCGGCTAAATTATAGATTTGAATTAATCTTTTTCCTGTTTTTATATACTACTGGGGATAGTAGATTATATTTGGGAATTGTAGCATATCCAGATTGGATGGATAGCTTCCTGTCGGCTTGAAATTGACACGTGGTAGCAGTGATACCTTTAAATTGGGTGGTGTAAGAGGGATTTTTTATCATTATTTTTGGTCTAGTGTAGACAAATAGTGATTTTATAGATAACCCTACCACCTGCTCATCTTGGTTCGTGACAGGCATCCCCTCTGTAAAATGTTATTTGATATAAGGCGGGAGGGTGGGAATGTGCCAAACGCAACACACGCATCGGGATGCAGGCTTGGTGCGTTTATATATCACGCCCCTCCCACAAATACAGCCTAATTAGGTTTTACACTTGTGGTCAGGGCTAACTGCGTACTGTAGATAGGCAAAGACTTACCTGAGGGAAATACTGCTGATCTTCATTGTTGACCTGAAACAATTGACTGTCAACCAATACACATATACATACAGCGGTTGAACTGTGCCCAAAACTGCGATTGAGGATCAGCCTTTCGTGAGCAAAAAAAAAAAAAGGACCATGTAGGATATGAATCAAGAGTGGTTTATTGAGAATTAAGTGATAAATATTTAAATATATCCACCATTTCAATTTGAGGGTTAGGAATGTATGTGGCAAAACAACCAAATCTCCATCTCTCTAATTTCTTTATAATATGAGGTGGCACCTCATGTGCGGAGGCTGCCGAAGCAGCCCCTATACGGAATAAGTGTCCTGAATATCTCCTGGAGTCGAGACCCAGGTTTTTGATTAATATCCGAACATGAGTACTGAATTGAGACGTAGTGAGAGCGACTGAATTGAAAGGTAACAAAGGAGAATTTCCGGGTTTATCACTCAATGCTTTCAGTAATTTTGACAATACTGCAACAGGACACCATTGATTCTCTGACACGAAAAACCGAATGTCCGCCCCGCCCCTGCATGTCTTTGACCTTGAGGCTCAACTCGTAGTAACCATTGGTCTATTGTAATTGTGACTTAGTCACAGCTGTATTATGTTTAGTTAGACAAGTGAATTCTCCTGGCCGGAGAAAACCATAGAAAGCCAAATAAATAGCGGCATGTAACACTAAGCTAGATAAGAACCCGAAAGGCATCCTATCCAGCTGGTCAGACAGGGATCTGAACAACTCTGCAGAAATGGGTGGGTGCTCCGCTTAACTGTGCCCCCTTGAGAGCTGCTTTGACTGCATGTGTGGATAGTATGAATGGTTTATCAGAAAAAGATAGGGAAATGAAATGTTGGATACCGGCTAAGTATTGTTTTATAGTGGAGTAAGAGAGATTGAGTGCTGAGTGGCAAAAACCTATGTAAGGGCTGGTTCACATCACGTTTTCTCCCATACGGGAGCGCATACGGAAGGGGGGAGCTAAAACCTCGTGCTCCTGTATGCTTTTGTATGCGCTCCCGTATGTACCGTAATTCATTTCAATGAGCTGGCTAGAGTGAAACGTTCTGTCTGGTCGGCTAATTTTTGCACCGTATGCGCTTTTCCCCCGGACCTAAAACTGTGGTCAACCACAGTTTTAGGTCCGGTTGTGAAAGTGCATACGGCGCAAAAATGAGCCGACCGGACCGAACATTTCACTCCAGCCGACTCATTGAAATGAATTACATACGGGAGCGCATACGAAAGCATACAGGAGCTCAAGGTTTTAGCTTCCCCCTGCCGTATGCGCTCCCGTATGGGAGAAAACGTGATGTGAACCCAGCCTTAGACAAAATTATGTGCGTATCGAATGAAAAAGGGATGTTGTATGATGACAGGTACTGTTTGTATGATGTGAGAGCGTCATCGTATTACCTCTTAGTGCTGGGAGCAAGGGATTTCTTGATAAGGTTTACTGCTATGCCAGAAAAATGTGTTAGTCCATCATCATGTGGCATGGTGGTACCAGAGAACCCTCAGGATCCGCGTCGGGCATGATCTGAAAGAAATTTAGCTTTTGACAAAGCATCCGCTGCCAGATTCTCTGCCCGCGCAACATGTTGACAGATTAAATTAAATTTGTGTTTGAGCGAGAGCTACACTAATCTCCTGACAAACTTCATAACAGTTTGTGATTTAGATCTCCCTTTGTTTATAATGTATACGGTTGCCGCATTGTCGCATGAAATTGAGACCGTCTGGTTTGCCCAACTAGGCCCCCAGGTCTGGGCAGCTGCTACCACAGGATAGATCTCAAATAATGCAGACGTCTTATTGGAACCGGATATTTAGAGTACCTCAATTGGCCATCGACCTGCTATCCAGTGGTTACCACATATGGGGGCGAAACCTACTGATGCTGATGCATCTATGATGACTCTGGGAGAGGCAGCTGAGACAGCTGGGATAAACATGGATATGCCATTCCATTCCGCTGTGTATCTGTTCTACATTAGCAAGTCGTCCATTGCCTGTGGGTCAAGACGGATAAAGCTATCCTGGTCAGTTCCTAGAAGGAGTAGCACTAATAGACGGGAGATAAAGGCTCTACCTTGCGGAATTATGCGCACGGCAAAGTCTAACATGCCCAGTAAACTCTGAAGCTCTGTCTTGGTGGTAACCCTCGTAATTGCGTACTTGTGAATTAGTGGATGATGTCTTTAATACTGTCTAGTTTCTCTACAGGGAGACTGGGCCTGCATGTCCACTGAGTCCAGAACCACACCCAAGAAAGTCAACCGTCTGGTAGGGCCCTCTGTCTTACTTGGAGAAACCGGAACCCCAAGGTGGTTGAATAACTGCAGTAGAGAGGACATATCCGAAGGGTGCGCAGAGGGTGGTTCTATAAGCGAAAAGTCATCTAGATAGTGTAAAACATGTGAACAGCCCATTGTGTTGACCAGTGCCCAGTGGAGTGCTTTAGCTAGTTGATCGAATAACCACAGGCTACTTTTTGTAGCCAGGTAATAAGCGTTCTGCCACTTTATGCCATGCCACTGCCAGAGGTCTGGGTGAATGGGTAGCAATTTGAATGCGTCCGTTATGTCCACCTTGGACAGCCATGAACCTGGACCTCATTGTATAATGAGGTAAATGGCCTGGTCGATGGAGGTGTATTTCATTGAGACTTCATTTGATGGGATTAACAAATTTAAGCTAGGTGTCACAGAAGAGTATGGTGCGAACAAGTCGTAAATCATCCTCTTTTTTTAAATTTTTATTAAACTTGCGAGTTACTATACCAACAGGGTTTACACGCCAGAAATCAAATGGGGGTTGCGGGAAAGGAGCAATCATATAGCCTCTGTCAAGCTCAGCTTGTAAAAGCTCTGATACCACCTGTGGTTACCTACAAGCTGATAATAGGCTGCTGCATTAAAAAGTACGCTGTAGCATGGCCACTAGGCCAGTATGGAACCCGTACGTAAATCCATTGATAAGCCAATTGACCCAGCTCGGATCAGGATGGTCATGCAACACCTGAGCCAACTCCTGAACCTGGACCCCGCCCAGTCAAGCCTGCTCCTTGACTGAGCACATAGTGCTAGGATGTGCCCTGTAGCAAAGGAAGCAGACATGAAAAAGCCTACAATTGCTGTAGTTGCAAGTTGTCAAATTGTAGTTGTCGCAGATTTGGCTGTGACCCAGGTATCTGACCTGGCACCCCAACTTGTCTACTGAGACAGCAGGCTTCTGAGCGGAACACGGTGCAGACATGATCCCTTTACTCATACTGGCCTCAGGTTGTTGACTATTCCCACACCAGGCTGTTGCATGGAATATCGATTGGCAAATCGCGCAGGCTGGTGATTTCAGCCACGCAAATTGTTTACAGATGCTGACCTCCTGTCTGCCTGCTTCCAAAGCCTGTGAGATCCAGCCAGAGGCTGGATCGCACAGGCTGTAGGGTCTGCAGCTCATCAGGTCATACTGTGCTGCAGTACAAATGTATTGCAGCATAGTATATTTTGTAAAAAGTGAAAAAAATTATAATAAAAGGTCTGAGAATCACTCCGCTCTGAAAAAGCATTCTAAAGTTATTTCCATCTAAAGAGACACATGTCAATTTTTTTTTTTTAAAAGAGCCTGGTCATTAAGGTAAAACATAGGCCTGTCCTTAAGAGGTTAAAGAATAATGTAAAGTTTATTGTGTATGTTCTATTAATCGACTGAAGTTATTTTTTTAAAGGGGTATTCCAGGATTTATTTTTATTTGACTATGATACAGGGGCTGTAAAGTTAGTCTAGTTCATAATATAGTGTATATACCTGTGTGTGATGGTTTTCTCACAATTCTTCTGTGATTTTCACCCCAATATTTATTTTTATCAGCATACAAAATGACTGTTGTCTCAGATTTTTCTCAGGTTGCAATGCGGCCGAGACCTGACTCACTAGTCAGCTGATGACAGGGAGGTTGTCTGCTTCAATGGGTGCAGGGATCGCTTGGTGGAGAGAGATCAATCTGCAACTAATGCAATGGCTGTAAGCACCCTGATTGAAAACCACAGGTCTTTTGAATGGATGTAGCTCATATGATTTCCATGGGTGGAGTGGATGATGTGTGGGAGGGAGGATATGTAATTTTGGGATTTTTAGGCAAAAGAAGAAAACTCCAACAGGAAATACCAGTTCACAAAAAGCTAGCCACAGTGTTATGGTAACCTCACAACATAGCCATTTAGCCCCAGGACAAGTCTAGATCCTTCCTAAGCATGTCCATTACTGTCTGCCAGGTACATACTAAAATCAACTTATGGTGGATAACCCCTTTAATGCTGTCTACATTTCCCATGAATCCTCTAGTTTTGCAAAGAGAGAGTGAGGGGTGTCTATTCACTTTATCTGATGATCTATTTACTTGGTTAGACAGCGGTAGTTTAAACTGCTGAGACTCATAAGTGGTTTGGTTTTTGTTCACAGCAGTTTTGATGTGTTTTCTTATTCAAAGTGCATTTTTAGAGTAATATTGCCATGAGGCAATAGTGATTTGACCCATAAATAGGTGTATTGTGATGTAATGAAGTCTTAAAGCATACCTGTTAGATCCCACAAAAAAATCCCATAAATATTTATGTTACTCAGTTACTCATAAAGTGTCACTCCTTGTGGTGGTTGGAAGTGATTAGTTTGTCTGCTCATGCAGCCTTGTCCATGAATCATCTCTTGTCCATAACTCATGGACAAGCCTGATGATGCTGCAGGACTGCTTAGTGTCCCTAGTGGTGGGATTTTCAGGAGCCATTTTCTTTATTAAATATTCCAACATTTTTAAACAACCATATTACAAAAGATGTTTAAATGGGCATTGTCAGATATAAAAACTTTTTATATGTTGAACATCTTGGCAAAACAATAGTTTTCCTTTTATACTTCTTTAAACAATTTTCACATTTTATTAAGAAAACTGCCTTTGAAAATCCCACCACTAGGGGTCCCCATACCTCCTGGGACATTGATCAGTCCTACAGCAGCATGAGCATGTCCGAGGGTCATGGATACGAGATGGCTGATTGACATGGCTGTGGAAGGAGCACAGCCTGCAGCAGCACTGCTGTTTTACCAAACATATGCCTTCAGCAGTTGCAAAAATACAACTCCAAGCATGCCTGGACAGTCATAGGATGTCTGGACATACTGGGGGTTGTAGTTTCAGCAAAAGCTGTAGTCCCACAGCTGAAAGCAACACTGCTACAAAAAAAGAGTTATCCAAACACTGTACCTCAAACTATTCCAAAACTACAAGTCCCAGCAATACAGGACTGGCAAAGGCTGTTACACATGAATGACATAGGAACAAATAGAACACGTATACATAACAAACCACTGTACTTTTAGCACTAAACCTGTGCACTAATTTAATAAGATGTAATTATACACTCACCATATTGTCGTTGGAAGAGTTCAGGCAATCTCCAATAATAATTGTGTGTGTGCGTGTGTGTGTGTGTACAGCATAAAACCAGAGAGGGAAGGGTTACAGAGCAGGGCTGCCAGCAGTGAGTCAGCAGGGTGAGGGAGGGGGAGGAGTTATCACAGTGCAGGCAAGAGAAGGGCATGCCTGCTCACTCTGGGAAGATTAAATAGACATAAAGCAGCTGTAATATGCAATTCTTTAGGGAAATATTGGTGATAGATACACAAAAATTACATGTATCTATCACCAATATTTATATACATGTACATCAGGATTAGGTATTGAGTAACATAACAAATTTTTTTTTTTTGTGAAATCTCTCAGGTATACTTTCATTTTTATCAGTTACAAAATCTTAAACGTTTTTGGATCTGACAGTGCCCATTTAAGGCAATATTCACATATTGCGTTTTTGCTAAATTTTTTTCTGTGTTGTGGACATGTTTTTGCAGTGATTTTGTAAAGTCTGTGTAAAGTCTGTCAAAAAAAAAAAATCCCAGCTAAAATGCAATATGTCAACATAGCCGCAGAGAAGATTTAGGCTTAGTGATGGCGAGTGTGCATGATATGGGCAAAAATTTTCAGAGGCATCCTTCAAAAAAATTTTTTAAGTCTTTGCTTTGTGCAGGGAGACACCATTGTTATGTTATACATTGTTATTTGTGTACTTGCACTTTATTTCACTCCCACGGCAATTATTAGTTTTGAAATGATTATTGTTGTAACATAATACTTGTTTGTTAATACATAATAATGTGTTGTTGCGGGATACTGCCTCTTTAGGGGAAATATAACATCAAAATAACACAACACATGTCCTCATGTTGTATATGGAATTGCAGTTCATTTACATTGAAGTCAATGGAGCCAGGTGGTAGTACGACACACAACCTAGGAATGGGTGTGGTGCTGTTTTTCAAAGAAATTAGTTCTGTTTTTCTATTCACGGACAACCCCTTTAGGTTCTATTAGTGTGAATTGCTGTGCCTACTCCTGTCATTAAGACAATGGGAGAGTTCCTTTCAGGACATGACTTGAGACCTCTTGCTTGGGGAAGCACTAGGAGGTGCCCTGTGTTATACTGCTTCCAAGTCCATATTCAGTGTACAAGGTTGAAGAAACCACAAGAGACAGTTACTGCTGCTGCAATCAGGGTCTATGTCCCGTGTCTGGGTGCACTCATCCGCTGATCAAGATTGATGTCACCCTGTGGAAACCTTGAGGTTTCATGAGATGAGGTAGCACTCCGCTGTGTGAGGGATCTAGGGGGGGAGGGCTAGTAGCACTGAGCTGAATTTCCGCTCAAGAAAATATACCATCTGAGTAGTTCCCCATATAAAGACAGGATGAATAAGTGAACCAATTACATTGATACTGTAGATATGAACGTGTCAATTTGGTGGCTTTTGAAGCTTTTGTAATGACCTTAGCTTCATATTTCAATCACCAGTTATAAATGAAGTGTCACGTGTGATCCTGGCATGCAGTATGTAATAATGGTTGATGAGATTTTATGAAGAGAATTTGAATTAATAAAGTAAATCCAAACTTTAGCACAAAGCAAGCGTTTTATTCCAAATTTTATGCTTCTTGATAAATATTTACTGTGGTATTGTGAATTAATTTAATCTTTTGTAGGCATAATAATTGAAATACTGTGTTTTACTTTAATACAAGCCACCGCTTTTTATTTATTAGCTTGCTAGAAATGATTTAGTTTCAGATAAAATATGTGAATTTCAGGAGCGATTATGTCAGGCTTCAAAATATGTCTCAAGCTGTGCCATTTTGTATCACAGTATGTTTGCTGGAATAGTGCATTTATATTAATTTGATCATATTAGCAGATGTTGCTTCATGTCTGCCATTCAAATCTGGAAAAAAATAAAAAAAAATAATAGAGCCATTGTGGTTACATAATTCTGCAAGGATGTGTTTGCAGTTGATAGGAACAACAGGCATTTTAGACCATGGGCACTTTCTGCAGATAAAGGCATATAAATAAACATTGTCATGCTTCCCTGTCCTTTCTAATGATGCAAATTTGCTTTCAGTTACATTTCTATGTATTATTTTGTAAATGTTCTAAAAAAAGAAGCAATAGGTATGGTTTGCAGGTAGCAGAGCTTGCATACACAGTATATGTACAGTCATGGCCGTAAATGTTGGCACCCCTGAACTTTTTCTAGAAAATGAAGCTTTAATCACAGAAAAGGATTGCTGTAACACATGTTTTGCTATACACACGTTTATTCCCTTTGTGTGTTTTGGAACTAAACCAAAAAAGGGAGGAAAAAAAGCAAATTGAACACAATGTTACACCAAACTCCAAAAATGGTATGGAAAAAATTATTGCCACCTTTTCAAAACTGTGGAAAAATAAGATTGTTTCAAGCATGTGATGCTTCTTTATACTCACCTGGGGCAAGTAACAGCTGTGGGCAATATAAAAATCACACCTGAAAGTAGATAAAAAGGAAAGAAGTTTACTTAGTCTTTTTATTGTGTGTCTGTGTGTGCCACACTTAGCATGGACAACAGAAAAAGGAGAAGAGAACTGTCTGAGGACTTGAGAACCACAATTGTGGAAAAATATTTACAATCTCAAGGTTACAAGTCCATCTCCAGAGATCTAGATTTGCCCTTGTCCACAGTCCACAACATTATCAAGAAGTTTGCAACCCATGGCACTGTAGCTAATCTCCCTGGGTGTGGATGGAAGATAAAAATTAATGAAAGGTGTCAACACAGGATAGTCCGGATGGTGGATAAGCAGCCCCTAACAAGTTCCAAATATATTCAAGCTATCCTGCAGGCTCAGGGAGCATCAGTGTCAGCGCGTACTATCCGTTGACATTTAAATGAAATGAATCGCTATGGTAGGAGACCCAGGAGGACCCCACTGCTGACACAGAGACATAAAAAAGCAAGACTACATTTTGCCAAAATGAACAGTTTACCGAAAACGGAATGAGGCCTACAAAGAAAAGAACACAGTACCTACAGTGAAATATGTTGGAGGGTCAATGATGTTTTGGGGTTGTTTTGCTGCTTCTGGCACTGGGTGCCTTGAATGTGTGCAAGGCACCATGAAATCTGAGGATAACCAACGGATTTTGGGTCACACTGTACAGCCCAGTGTCAGAAAGCTGGATTTGTGTTTGAGATCTTGGGTCTTCTAGCAGGACAATGACCCCAAACATAAGTCAAAAAGTACCCAGAAATGGATGGCAACAAAGCGCTGGAGAGTTCTGAAGTGGCAGCAATGAGTCCAGATCTAAATCCCATTGAACACCTGTGGAGAGATCTTAAAATTGCTGTTGGGAAAAGGCACCCTTCCAATAAGAGAGACCTGGAGCAGTTTGTAAAGGAAGAGTGCTCCAACATTCCGGCTGAGAGGTGTAAGAAGCTTATTGAGGGTTATAGGAAGCCACTGATTTTACTTATTTTTTCCAAAGGGTGTGCAACCAAATATTAAGTTAAGGGTGCCAATCATTTTGTCCAGCCCATTTTTGGAGTTTGGTGGGACATTATGTCCAATTAGTTTTTTTTCCTCCCTTTTTTGGTTTAGTTCCAATACACACAAAGAGAAGAAACGTGTATAGCAAAACATGTGTTACTGCAATCCTTTTCTGTGAGAAATACTTCAGTTTCTTGAAAAATTTCAGGGGTGCCAACATTTACGGCCATGACTGTATCTACTTACACACTGACCTGATCTGCCAAGTACACCCTCCACATTAATCTCTAACCTACTGATAAACCCTAGATTTCTGATCATTGTATGTCAAACCAAAAGATTTTCCACAGTCTCGTAACAGAAGTGGAGAAGCACTCTACACCGCATTGTACCCATTCCACTTCTCTCAGCTACACTTCTATTGGACCATGAATCCTTTACCACTCCTCAGTGTACATTACAATATTTATGGACACTATATATCACAAAATATCACAAACTGGGAACTATGGTACACAAAAACATGGTAGTCTCTGAGTCTGATATTATGGGGGCGCAAACCTTGTTCATACACATTACATAGAGACAATAGCTCTCACACATAACTAAGCAATGTAATTCAGTTTTCTAAATGTGCTTAATTATGGACAAAGGTGAACCTTTTCCTGTGCATCTATGGGGTATTCACTCATTGCTGGATCGCGGTTAATCACAACCTGAGCTCCAATGGAGATAGCCATATCTTTACTGCTATTTCTTTCCTGATAATCTTGTTTAAGAAGAACCGCGTCAAGAGGAAAAGTATCACTACTCATAATACACTTGAGGATCTGCTTGCATTTTCTGCCTTTATTAGGGGGTTCCACTATGCCATATAATGGCACTGCCTATTCACTATCAGGAAGTGTATTTTTTTTACATATAGCCTTAGTAACAGGTTTTCTCGGTATCACATGTTGATAATACAACATCTTAATATGCTGCCTTTGTATAATTAGTGGAGCATTAACCCTTGGTAGCTATAAACTGCAGTTAGATTTACACTGCTGTGTCTCTCCTCTGCCCACCCTCTATGTAGAGGGATCTATCATCCCTGGAGAGTTACAGCAAAGTTTCAGGCTGAGCATTGTCGCATTTTTCCATTACCCATTGTTTGCAATCATGCCTTATGTGTACATCTGTGGATCGCAATAGTGGACAATTAAATTTTGACTGGCCCACATACTACTCTCGGCATATATCTTGTACAGTCATAAAATGTCTTACTGTGTGGTATAACCCCATATATTGTTCCTCTTATTAGGGACTACCTATTGCATGGAATAGCCCGGGTAGCCAGGTAGTGATATACTCTAGCAAGTTAGATAGATTAGCATAGGGACTGGGTAGGAGTGTAGGGTAGGTTCCGGTGCAGGATTGTCCTTATAAGGTCGTTTATCCCACCTAGGACTAGGGTTTAGCGTTTACTGGGACTAGGACTAGCGTTTACTGCAGGGCTCTACAGCGCCACCTCCACTCTCCCCCCCAAGTCACTAATTGCCATTTGGGCTAAGGGCATAATAGGTTACTCTACAGATACTTGTGTACCACTATCATTATAGTGTTATTTGCTTTATCAGTCATATTTTATCATCATCGGAAGTGTTCTTCCTTTTTGGTTTTTTGATCTCATTTTTGATTGGCTCATTAAACAGTTTTGGTATGAAGCAGGTGTGCTTCTTTTTTATAGGCAATAATTAAAAGTTATATTTTAGTCTACAGTCTGTGAATTTATGTATCTATGGGATATACAAGACATGCCTTTCACATTTTGTTATGTTAAAGTCTTGTGCTAAAATAAAATATAGTCATTCACATTTTCCCCATCATTCTCAATACGCCATCATGACAAAGTGATATCAGAATTTTTTAAATCTTTTTTAATTTATTGAAAAGCACATAAGTTAGCGATAACAGTCTTTGTAAGTATGATGCCTCATATCCTCTCAAGCTATGTCAGGTTGGATAGGGATCGTTTGTAGAAGCCATATTCAGTTCTCTACAGAGATCTTAAACTGGGTTTAAAGGGGTACTCCGGTGAAAACCTTTTTTCTTTTAAATCAACTGGTGGCAGAAAGTTAAACATATTTGTAAATTACTTCTATAAAAAAATCTTAATCCTTCCAGTACTTATTAGCTGCTGAATGCTACAGAGGAAGTTCCTTTCTTTTTGGAACACTGATGACATCACAAGCACAGTGCTCTCTTCTGACATCTCTGTCCATTTTAGCAACCATGCATAGCAGATGCATAGCAGATGTATAGCAGATGTATGCTAAGGGCAGCATGGTGGCTCAGTGGTTAGCACTGCTGCTTGCAGTGCTGGGGAGTTGGGATCAAATCCCACTAAGGACAACAATAAATAAAGCGTTATTATTATTATAATAATAACGTCAGCAGAGAGAACTGTGCTCGTGATGTCATCAGAGAGCATTCCAAAAAGAAAAGAATTTCCTCTGTAGTATTCAGCAGCTAATAAGTACAGGAAGGATTAAGATTTTTTAATAAAAGTAATTTACAAATATGTTTAACATTCTGCCACCAGTTGATTTCAAAGAAAAAAGGTTTTCACCGGAGTACCCCTTTAAGGAAAATACACACAGTGATACAAATGATTACTCAGAGAAAAGCAGTAACTTGTACTTGCTTATGAAAGCTCCAACCAATCTGAAGACTTGTCCGGTCTGGGATCTTACAGATAAAAATCTAAAGGGAAGATGGGGGGATAAGGAAATGGGGGGGGGGGGCCTAGGGATCAAATGGCCTATGGATGTGTGGCCGTTACCTATATACCCTGTAACTCAGGGCCCTGATACTACCCCTGACTAGGGATCGGCCGATTATCGGTTTGGCCGATATTCACGATTTTGGGCGTTATCGGTATCAGCAATTACCTTGCCGATAATCCGATAATGCCCCCCGCCGCACCACCCAAAGCACCACCCCCCACCGACCCACTGCGCCCCACCACCCACTGCACCGCCCCGACCCCATTGCCTCCCCATCCCCGGTTTTATAATCACTTGTTCCCGGGGCCCGTGGTCCACGCTACTTCTGGCTCCTGCTGCGTCCTGTGTTGCGCTGTGCGCTGCGCAATGACGAGTGACGTCCTCAACGCGACGTCACCGTCAGTGCGCACAGTGACAGCTCAGGAGGATGTCACCAGAGCCAGATGTAGCGTGGACCCCAGGAACAGGTAATTATAAAACCGGGGATGGGGGAGGCAATGGGGCCAGGGCGGTCCGGTGGGGGGTGCGGTGCGGCGGTGGGGGGGGGGGGGGGGCGTTGGCGATGGCAGTGATAGGACTCAGGAGGACCCCCGGACAGGCAGGAGGAGAGAAGCAGGTGGCGGCGGCGATCTCTGGCGCCGCAAAAGCCACTGCAGTTCATTGATTTAAAGCGCCCGCTTTAAATCAATGATCTGCAGCAGTGTCGCGGGAAGGGGGATAAATAGCCAATAACTTATACCGGGATATCGGTATAAGTTATCGGCTATCGGCCCTAACCTCCACGGATTATCGCTATCGGCCCTAAATAATCGGCCCCATATTTGATAGTGGCTGTATTTTAGGAGTCTGGTTATTTATCTGGTTAATTCGGGCTTCTTCTGTCAGCCCTTTACATAGGTGTACATTTTGTCTCCATCTCATAGACTGAAACCAATTGATAGGTTTATATCCTTGTTTTTTTTATAAAATCTCTTTACAGCAGCCATAGAATTATCAAACCTGTTACACTTTTTTGTTTGATATATGTGTATACCATCTTTTTTAGATTGTAGCAGGTGGCTAAGTTGATACATTTGCTATGATATTTTTTTGAGCAAGTTTTCATTTTTTCAGGTTTCATCATCATCCATCTATATATGTACATACCTCCTGCCTTTTTGATTTACAGGTTATGGCATACTGACTATATAACAGACCATGTATCAGTGATCCAGATGTACCAGATATCATCTGGTTTGCTTCAGCTCACCAGTATTATGATCCATGCTATAAATATATGCTGCTAATCGTTCTAGATTGATAATCTTGACATCCTTTGATCTATCTTAAACAAACCAGTATCACAATTTTTTGCTGCTAACTGCTTTAGATTGCAGCAATAATCTTCAGATAGAACTTTGACAGGAAGGAGTTACTACACACTATCTGACTTTATAACCATGATTTAATTTGGTATTGTGACCATAGGTCAATCCTTTCCTTCTCCTATCCATTTATCTAGATAGCATCATATAATGAGATAGTCGGCTTCCTCCGTGTGTTTATTCAGGGAGAGTATAGGCAACTAGGGGTAGGTTCCTGTATGGGGCCATCCTTATCAGGACGTTCACTCTGCCTAGGGTCAGGGGTAGTATCAGGGCCCTGAGTTATAGGGTATATAGGTAACGGCCACACATCCATAGGCCATTTGATCCTTAGGCCCACCCCCGTCCCATCTCCTTATCCCCTTTAGCTGTTTACCTGTAAGATCCCAAACTGGGCAAGTCTCCAGATTGGTTGGAGCTATCCTAAGCAAGTACTGCTTTTCTCTGAGTAATCATTTGTATCGCGGTGTGTATTTTCCTTAAGTTTGTTTTCTTTGATTTTGTTGTTGTAGTGATGATAATTAAAAGTTATATTTTAGTGTCTTTCTGTGATCCTGATTTAGTCTGACACTTTAGTTATAGTCTCTAGTTCTGTGACAATATCTTATAGCAAACCTCTATCAGAATTTTTTTTATTCTTATCTCCATATATTTCTACCCATAATGACTCCACATTATGGTTTCCCTCCCAAATATCCTCCCATAGTGCGGTCTTCAGACTGGACTTTACATAAAGACAAACTCCTCCCCCTTTCTGTTTTGTTCGATCCTTCCTGAATAGACAGGGTGCAGCCCGTCCCTACTGTAGAGCCGGTATACGACAGCGAAGTCAGCCCAGTTCTCCATGAACCCAAACCCCTCCTTCCTACACCAGCTTCTGAGCCACTTGTTTACCTCCCTAATCTCCCACTGCCTCTCTGGTGTGGCTTGTGGTACAGGTAATATTACAGAAAATATTACCTTGGAGGTCCTTGCCTTAAGCTTGCGGCCTAAGTCCCTAAAATAATTTTTAAGGACACTCCACCTACCTCCTACTTTGTCATTGGTGCCAATATGAACCTTTACTCCTGGGTCCTCTCCAGCCCCACCCAGCAACCTGTCAACCCCATCTGCAATGTGCCGAAGTCAAGCACCAGGAAGACAACACACTGTTCGGTGATCCCGTTCTCTGTGACAGATCGCCCTGTCTGTCCCCCTAATAATTGAGAAAGAAAAACAGAAATGCACTCAATGCTCACAATACTTCTTACAGTATTCCCTTAATTTTAAGTCCCTCTCACTTTTACACTTACACTCACTTGTATACTTCACACTCTATTATACAGACACACAATCACTAGCTCAAACAATCGCTTAGTGTACTTGCTTTTATAGTTACCAGATACCACCTCTCTCTTCCACTTCCTGGAAGTGAATACTAGATTTAGAAACAGAGTAGACATCATATAAACATAAAGCAATGACTGGTATATTCACCTATGAACTACAGAATACATGGGAAATATTCTTTCTTTTGGCACAGAGACACATAATCTGAATTATTTGCTTTAGAATATTGGTTGCTGTCCCTTATTTTAGATATTAAAATTGCTGATATAAAACCTTATTTCTTATATTTAATCCAATTGACTATCAATTTATTGTAGAGCCTATCAGTGAAATAGCAAAATAGCTATTTTATGTGGTTACCATGAAAAGCAATTTTCCACTCTGTGTAGACAATTTTCACTCACTAAACTTCTAGATACAACTTACCAGGAAGGGGAATGAAATAGCTCTGCAAAACAGCTTCCTAACAAATCTATATCGTATATATAGAGACATTTGATGGCTGCATTTGAACATAACAGTTCATATTCATAGGTGGGCATGTGCTTGAAATGTATAGAATATTATGTTGGTAGAATAGCAGCCTATTAATTGTAATAATACACCTTTTCTCAAGTATATGCCATCCGATGCTGAATGTCCATACTGTATAAATATCCTGCCTGTCCAGCATTGTCTATGGACATGTAAAATGTGCCTGTCCAGAAATAGGTTACTACTATATAAAATTAAATAATATCAATAATTTATCTGTTTACTAAGATGTGTCAGTTCAGAGTTCATTTCCCTTAATTATCCGCACATAGCAGGATATCCAAGCTGTGTAGCTTGCAGACAATTGCCAAAAAGTGATATAATTGTGGCAAACTCTCAGCTGTTTGAAGCAATAAGTCTGAATAAGTTAATGCATGTTAAAAGGTTCAAAATTGCCAACAGTAAGTCAAAAATGAAAGTCAACATACATAGTTACACAACTTTTCCCTAAACAGTGATTAAGCCTTATTAACAATATTTGCTATTATGGGGTGCCGATCGGTTACCATGGCAGACAGAGACCTTCTGAAGGGCTCCATGCCTACCATGGCAGATCTGTTTGTACAACCTGCCTTAAACCAGCTAAACTAGCAGAGCGCCATTATAACTGATCAATGCAATGCAAGCCAATCTAATTATTGCTTTTAAAAGTCTCCTAGGCGGACTTTACAAGTATGAAAAAAAATAATACAGGATGTTAGTAAGTACCCACATGTGAAACGTCACTATTATTACATTTCTCGCATATCCTGGGACATTTATACCTGGTTGTATTTTTTTTATTAAACAGATCTTGTATACAGTGATTGTCAGCCGAGGCATTTATTGCCCACTGTAGTTTAATGATATCCTAATAATTTTACTTACAATATAATAAACCATCCCATTTCTCATGCTTCACCTGAAATCAATGGGCTGTATTCAATTACCCTTTCTTCTCTCACATCCAATGAAATGAAAAGAATTACATTATAGAAGGTAATGTGAGTCAAATCCAGGGGGTCATTATTTATTTAGAGATTCTACAATCCAATCCATAGCCTTAATCTGTATCCAACAATGTTTATGTCAATTGTCAGGGAAAATGAAAATGTATTTTTCTTTCTTTCTTTTCTTTCTTTTTTCCCCCCCAATGAAGTGACATAGAGTCTTTGGGATGTGACAGTTTCATGATTATATCACTGATGTGTATGTTTATGCAATACTGAACTGTACAGGTTAAAGGAGTATACCCATCTCATGACAGTATCCACAGGATTACAAGATGAGCAATCCAGCTGCTGGCATCCCCACTGATCCCAAGAACAGCATTAAACAGGACTTGATTATGTATACCATGCATACTTCATTCATTCTCTATGTGGCTGCTGAACATTTCTGAGTTTTGTGTTCAGCAATGCTCGACGGCCTCGAAGAGAATGAATGAAGCAGTTTTGTCCTCATTTCCAGAATCAGTGGAGGTCCCAGCAGACAGACCCCCACAGATTGCTAGTTGTCCTCAATCCTGTAAAAAGGAGATAACTTCATGTGATAGGAATACCACTTTAACCCATAAGCAAGGAGAGGAGTTGTCCGAAGAGCTGAAAAGACATGATTTTGTCTTCTCCCCTGTGCCCTATTTCCATTCTCGGTATGTCTAGTTTAGTTTTGAGACATATCGAGAATGAAAGTGGAGCACTGGGGAGAAGTAGTAATACCTTTTCTCCTCCCTGGACAACTCCTTTAAATAATAATAATTTACTAGACAATTAAATATCTATCTATCTAAATACGAAAGCCAGCGTGAGGCTGGCGAAACGTTGTCTTCTGCACGTTATGGAATAAACCAACACTCCTGATTGCAATTTGTGGTTTGCTGCATCCTATTTTTCGTATTTGGATTTAGGAACCGGTGGACCCAGGCTCCAACTATGCGAGCACCCCGAATCTACTTATATCTATTATTGCTTGATGTGCTGCTTTTATTTGGATTTTTTTTTTATCTATCTATCTATATATCTAGGCAAAAAGGGAAGCACAACAGCACTCTTTTCAAAAAATGAAAGCAAAAGTAGGGTGCAGGCCACAGGAAAAGAAATCAGTCCATAGATTCCTCTGTATCAATAAAAATAGAAACCAGTGCACTACTCCATAAAGTGAAAAAGTGGATTTATTCCATAAAAAAAAAAATGGGACAAAGAGCAGAGAAGTTTCGATCCTCTTCAGGATCTTTTTCAAGCTTGAAAAAGATCCTGGAGAGGATCGAAATGTCGCTGCTCTTTGTCACATTTTTTTGATGCAATAAATCCACATTTTCACATTATGGAGTGCTGCACTGGTTTCTATATTTATCTATGTATGTATCGATCTATCTATCAATCTTTATCCAAATGGCAGCAGCACACAAAGCAGTAGGTGCAAAAAGGAAAAGTTTATTGCATCATTCCAGTGTATACACTGGAATGATTCAATAAACTTTTCCTTTTTGCACCTACTGCTGCCATTTGGATTTATCTAAGCTGGGATCCCCTCACCAAGGCTCCTAGACAGTGTGCACCATCTAACCATCCCTACACACCTGGTTGTGCTGCTCTCCTAGGATATTTGTATCTATCTATCTCTATCTACTGTATCTATCCAAGAGCCATCTTTACTCTATCTATCTACCTATGTATCTATTAGAGATGGGCAAACTTTTGAAAACGTCGATTCGGCCGATTCGCAAATTTTCCCAAAAAATGTGGTTTGATCAGAATTTATTTGCAGCAGATCTTTATTAAAATGTCTATTTCTGGCCTACAGAGAGGCTCAATAGGGGTGTAGAACACTTTTCCTAGTTCTAACACGCATAGGGAGTGTGCTGTGTTAGTGAAATAATAGTGTTATTCGGTATGATATGCAGATTACAGGCATCACTATTAGAATCACTGCCGCAGAGCGTCTGGATGTGGCAGATTTTTTTAGGAATTTTTATTTAATTTAATTTGAATTTATTAAAATTTTTTGATTACCCATTCTGGTAAGCATCGGGCTGGCTGTCCTCCGCCAGGCGAGATGCCACATGTTCCAGCCCCTGCCTCTCAGCGCCCCCCTGACTGTGAAAATAGGAATGATTTATTTAATCAGTTATGGTTCATTGTTATTGCTCCAAGATGTTTCATTGGATTCTTGGGATAATTCAACAGTTAATATATGACATCGACTACCATAGGGCCTATGTCTTGAAAAGATTACATTGATTTTTTTAAATTTAAGATTTATAATAGATTCTCAAGTTTAATATCCCGGTGTTTACTTTGAACTAATACTGTATGACCACAAAACCCAATCTAACAAGGAGTCACATGGCGGCACAATAACAGAGCCTAGAGCTTGCAGCAGCATGAGGAGACCATAATCTGGCAGAATGACACAGCCTGGAATTGGTGGCAGCAAGAGGAGACCATATAGTGGCAGAATGACACAGCCTGGAGTTGGGCGGCATCATGAGGAGACCATAGGGCCTCACAATCCCTAAAATTAAAGAAGATTTATGGTAGCTAATGCTACCATAAAAAATGTTTAGATAATGTCCAGGAGCATGAGGAGACCATAGGGCTTATCAATCCACAAGATTAAAAGATGAATTTTCAAATTTAAATTGAAGATTTATGGTAGCTAGTGCTACCATAAAATGTTTGAGGTAATGTCCCAGCAGCATAAGGAGACCATATAGTGGCTGAATGACACAGCCTGGAGGTGGCGGCAGCATGAAGCATGAGGACACCATATATTGGCTGAATGGCACAGCCTGGAGTTGGCGGCAGCATGAGTAGAACATATAATTAAATCTGTTTGGCACTATCCATATTTGTGAAGTTTTGGTGTGGCACCATAGTCAATCTACTTTGATGCATCGGGCATTGGTGGGTGGAAAACCTGGCTGATCCATACCTGATTCATCTTCACAAAGGTCAGTCTCTCCACATTTTTCGTGAACAGACAAGTTCTCCTTGGGGGTGACTATGGCCCACCGCCTCACTAAACAACCGCTCTGATAGCACATATCAAGTTTGGCTGCCCAGAAGTCAAACGGATCTTCAAGGTGTGTTGGCATGGACATTTCAAGGTATGCCACCACCTACTGGTTCAGGTCCTGCTCCAGGTCTATCTCCTGCTGATAAGTTGCTTCACTATATTGGTGACATAAGATACTCATCAGAGACTGTAGAGTTAGGCTGCTGCTGATGGAGCTAGTACTGTTCCTGCCACCCCACCCCTCCCCAGCAGCCATGGCAGTGTAATGTGAGTGAAGAGGGCCCCCGAGTCAGACCTGCGAGAGGATGGACGATGGCGCCTATATGCATCAGCCAACTGACTACGTAGGATGTGTCTGTAGTAGATCAGTTTGTCCTCCCTCTCGGTAGGTGTAAAAAAGGCCCCCATTTTGTGCCGGAAGCGAGGGTCCAATAAGGTGGAGAGCCAGAAGTCATCCCGCTGCCGAATGGTGACAATTCGGCGATCACTACGCAAGCAAATGAGCATGCATCATGCCATTTGTGCAAGTGTCTCAGAGGGACTCCCTGCCACCATCTCTACTGCATACTGCCAGAGTGTGTCTGGTTCCTCTGTCTTGCCTTCCTCATGACCCTCTAGCTCCTCTTGCTGCTCCTGCTCCTCCTCTCTTGTCAGATGACTATAAAAGTCACCATAGAGTGACAGAACGCGTGGGGTCAGGCTGTCCTGTCTTGCCATACCATATCCAGCTGCTCCTCCGTCTGTGTTTTGCTACCTTGTATTACCTATGTCTAGTTAAGTTATTTATTATTCTTATGTAATTTGGGTATCATTGCACTTGGTTCTTTCCCTTTAATGTCAGCACTGTGCACCTTGGAGTAGCAGCTTTGTTGTACTCATTATTTTGCAGGACAGGACTGGCGGACAGGGGGTTCATGGTCCCTCCCCATGTTGTGCTACTGCTCTTTTATGAGCATTTTTTATTGGTTTTAGATGTCCTCTGTTGTCCTACATAGTGATGTTATGTCTGTACTTTTTATGTATTTTCTGCATAATAAAGAGGAATTTAATTACTGAATTCTTTTTAGGTGTGCACATTTATGCAGCGATTCTTTTTCTCCTTTATGCTATATGGTATCTTTTTACTGTCAGTAGCTCTCTGGTCATTATATTAAATGGGTTAAGCCCCCCTCCCTCTCTTTGTGCTATATGGGTGCTGGTCGAGACACGACCGCTAGCTAATACCGGGAGCTCAGGCCTCTCGCTTCGACTCCTGCTGCCACTCACCCCTTGTCTGCTGCAACCTCTGCCTGCATCTGATGAATTTAGGCCTCTGCCACTCCTCTGTGCACGTCCTGGCACTTCTCTGCCTGACATACTTAGTGCGTATATGAGGGGAGTACAATATGCTTCACTACGCTTAAAACAGTATTTGTCTAGAACAGCAGCAGGTGTGTACTTTTGGCTGGCCTTTTACAGTAACTAGGCCCTTAAGACTTTATCAGGAACAAAATGGTACAACACTTAGATGTACGTATGTGGTATGCACTGATGAGGGCAGAAAAATGTGCTACAGTATGCTTAAAAAAGTTTTTGTGTACAAAACCAGCCGGTGAGTACTTTTGGCTGTCCTTTTACAGTATCTAGGCCCTTAAGACTTTATCAGGAACAAAATGGTACAACACTTAGATGTGTGTATGTGGTATGCAGTGATGAGGGCAGAAAAAATACGGTACAGTACACTTAAAAAAGTTTGTGTACACCAGTTTGTGAGCACTTTTGGCTGTCCATTCACAGTATCTATTATTATTATCTAATATTAACAAAACTTCGCATATGCGAAAATTAGCATATGTATATTTTCACATATGCGAAAATTCGCACACCAGTCTCACACAGTAGTATTAGAGCCTTCTTTACACCACACAATCTGGAGGCAGAGAGGGATGATCACTGTGATGTGTACTGTGAAAAAAAACAAAAACGAATATTCGGAATTACGAATATATAGTGCTATATTCGCGAATGTTCGCAAATTCGCGAATATGCGATATTCGCGAATAAAATTTGCATTGCGAATATTCGCGAGCAACCCTAATCAGAATAATATCTGAGGCAGGTAGGCAGAAGAAATTGATCTCTTTTGTCAAAGTGTTGGTGTGGCACCATGTATAATCTTGTCTGATGAATCAGGTATTGGTGGGTGGAAATCCTGGCTGATTCAAGCCTGATTCATCTTGAATTAGGTCAGTCTCTTTTGGTGGACAGGCAAGTTCTCCTTGGGGTTACTATGGCCCCTGCCGCACTAAACACCCACTCTGATGCCACACTACTGGCCGGGCAGGACAGCTTTTCCAGGGCAAACTCTGCTAGTTGCGGCCACAAATCAAGTTTGGCTGCCCAGAAGTCCAGCAGATCTTCAATGTGGGTTGGCAAGGTCATGTCTATGTATACCACAACCTGCTGGTTCAGGTCCTGCTCAAGGTCTACCTGCTGCTGCTGATTAGTTGCTTCACTATGCGGGTTAAGAAAGCTACTCATCAGCGACTGTAGACTCTGCTGTAGGCTGCTGCTGCTGGAGCTGGTACTGCTCCTGCCTCCCAACCTCAGCCCTCCCCAGCAGCCATGGCACTGGAACGTGAGCGCAGAGGGCCCCCCTAGTAAGACCTGCGAGAGGATGGATGATGGTGCAAAAAAGCCCCCCATTTTGTGCCAGTAACGAGGGTCCAACGAGGTGGAGAACTAGAAGTCATCCCGCTGCAGAATGGTGACAATTTGTCAGTCACTACGCAAGCAACTGAGCATGCATCGTGCCATTTGTGCAAGTGACTCGAAGAGACTCCTTGCCTCCATCTCCACTGCATACTGCCACGGTGTGACTGGGTCCTCTGTCTCGTCTTCCTCATCACCTTGTAGCTCTTCTGGCTGCTCCTGCTCCTCTTCTCCTGTCAGCTGAGTATCAAAACCACCCATTTAGCTACACATTGCCTGTGCTCCACTGTTCCCCTCCCCCTCCTCCTCCTTCTAGTTCAGCCCCTACAGGGCTCATGTGGCCTTGAGATGTAGGCGCCACATCTTCATTGCCCTGACCAGCTATTGTTTCCACCATATGTTCTAGGAAATTAAGCAGTGGAATGACGTTGTTCGTCCAGTAATCCTGGCTACTGACAAATAATGTGGCTTCCTCAAAATGCCTGAGCAAATGGCAGGTGTCACGTATGAGCTGCCATTGGTTGATTTCAAAGTTCCGCTTGAATCATTAAGTAATTGTTGATGGCTTTTCTCTGTTCATATAGTCGGTCCAACATATGGAGGGTTGAATTCCAATGGGTGGAAACCTTGCATATCTGACTATGTTGGGGGATGCCGTTCTGACGCTGCAGCTCAAGGAGAGTGTGCTTTGCGGTGTACGAGTGGCTGAAGTGCATGCAAAGTTTCCTTCCCATTGTTAAGATGTCTTGCAGATGGGGGGAACACTTTAGGAACAGCTTGACAACCAGATTGAAAACATGTGCCATGCAGGGCGCATGGCTCAGGTTCCTTGATGAAGCGGAGACAAGATGTTCTCTCCATTTTCGGTCACCATGGTTCCCATTTTCTGTTGTCGTGGAGAATTTATTTGATTTCTTGACAAATAACTTTGAGCAGTTCTTCCATTCGCCAAGGCAAACCAGGTGAAGAACAGCATGCCCTGCACACATGGTATGCTGAAGGGCCACTGAGACATGTCCGTGCAGTGGGCATGTGGAGTCTGAGGACATGGCGGATGATGAGAAGGTAGAGTCAGACATTATCAAAGAACCAACGGCGTGAGAGCGTGGAGGCAGAAGCAGCGTGACCTTGACAAGTTGCTGATGTGGCTGTGCAGCAACCACATTCACCCAGTGGGCCATAAAGGACATATATTGTCCCTGACCGTAGTTACAGCTCCACACTTCAGCACTGCTGTGCACTTTGGTACCCACCGACAGGCTCTAGAACTGGCCCATCTTCTGTTCTACATATTTTTGCAGGGCTGGTACTGCCTTTTTCGAAAATAAATTACGGCTTGGGACCCCCACAATCTCGCACTCAGCACCCTGCTCTCATCAGGCCCTGGAGCGAACATCGCTGATGACTGCCGATCACGGGGCCGGAGTATCGTGATGTCACGGCTCTGCCCCATGTGACGTCACGCTCCGCCCCCTCAATGTAAGTCTATGGCAGGGCGCAAGATGGCTGTCTTGCCCCTGCCATAGACTTGCATTGAGGGGGCAGTGCGTGATGTCACACGGGGGCGTGACGTCACGATTACCGGCCCCATCATCAGACCCGGAACGGATGTTCGCTCCGGGGCCTGATGAGAGCGGGGTGCTGTATGCGAGATCATGGGGGTACCCAGCGGCGGGACCCCGCGCGATCAGGCAACTTATCCCCTATCCTTTAGATCGGGGATAAGTTGTCAGCAAGGTAGTACCCCTTTAAAGGTGCAGAGTCCACCACTTGAACAGGGAGGGACTGCAGCATCAGCAACTTGGACAGGAGCACATTCAGCTTCTTCTATGCCAGTGGGCGCATACTGTTGTCTCTTGGAAATCGCTTTGGTGATGGATTGCTGCCAGAATGACTGACGAGAAGTAGGAGGAGCAGGATCATCTGGACCAACAGAAGATGGGAATGACAGACAGCTCCCTTCGCCTGAGGTGGTGGAGCCTTGGCTGGCTGAAACAGGGAGCGGCGTGCCACTGGGTGATGCAGGGGTTGCTTCAGCAGGCTGGATCACCACATCAGGGCCACAGTTCTCCCTGGCCACTTTATGGTGATGCTGCATATGCTGACCCAGGGCTGTGGTGCCAACATTGAGGCCCTTGCCACGCTTCACCTTCTGGCAACATAGCTTACATGTGGCCATGTTAACCTCCTCTGGATGCTTAACAAACAACTGCCACACTGCCGAGTAGCTGATTGCCCCCCCCCCCCTCTGACTGACTGCTACTGCCGCAGACTCTGGGAACCCCTGCTCACCTACCTCCCAGGCAGGTAGGCTGCTGCAAAAAGGTGGTCTACCCCGGGCAGACTTCCCACTGCTGCCACCCTGCAGACTGACAACCATGCTACCAACTTGCTGGCTCAGCTGATGCCTCACAGGCAACCTGCCACCCTCTTCTCCCTTCTGCACCCGGCTCCCAAGTGCGATCGGCTTCATCATCATCGAGTTGTGTCTGCATGTCACTGATGTAATGCTCAAGTTCCTCAACGGTGTCTGTTTCAGAACCCTGAATGCTCGCAACACCACCTCCCACGTCACTCTCCTCATAACTACTTGCCTGCCTTCATGTAGAAGCAGCAGTTATCTCCTCCAGATCTTGGCTGGGCAGTAGCTGCTGACTGTCCTCGAGTTCATTATCCTCGCTGTATAATGGAGCTGAACCCACAGCATACAATACTTCTCTGCGTTAGGGTATAGCATAGGACAGAGGCAGTTGGAGGACAGGGACTGCTCTTGGGCCATGCCAACTGAGGGTTGAGTCTGAGGAACCCACCAACTGTTGACTTGGGATGTCGGATGTCCCTTGGAATGAAGTGGATAACAGAGTTAACCAATATATGACGGCTACTGGGTTGCTGGTCGAGACACTGCAAATCCTGCTTCCACGTGCCCCTATTCTGCTACAACCTCTGCCTGCGCCTTATAAGTTTAGGCCTATGCGACTTCTCTGTGCACGACCTGGCACTTCTCTGCCTGATATATATTTAATTTTTTTTTACATTAATATGCCCCAATACGGTTGCACCAGAAATAAGCGTAACAATCTAGTGCATATGTCTGTTAGTGCTTTTTACTGCACTCTATTAGCTTTCACCAGAAAAAAGTTAGAACTGCATATTTTTTTCACTTTTTTTTGAGTAATACGCCCCAGTTCAGTTTCACCAGAAATAAGTGTAACAATCTTATGCATATTTTAGTGCTTTTACACTTACTGCACCCTATTAGCTTTAACCAGAAAACAACTGTAAGTGCGTATATTTTTCACTTCTTTTAGAGTAATACGCCCCAGTACGGTTGCAACAGAAAAAAGCATACTTGAACTGTCCCTGCCTTCACTATAGTTGCTTGCAGACTTTGAATGCGGATTGCTCCCGGTTCTGAACTCAATTGGCAGACTCTGGAACAACTTCTGAATTGTCCCTGCCTGCACTATGGTTGCTTGCAGTCTTTGAATGGGGAGTGCTTGCTGTGATGATCTCATTTGGGAGACTATGTAACAACTTCTAAACTCTCCCTGCCTGCCTGCAGTGATGCGGGCTTGAAGTCAATGGATTTCCCCTGTGCAGTTTTGTATTGTCAGCAGTAATGCTGATTAGTGACCACGCAGTGTCTGCTCTCTGTCTAGCCAGAAAGAATGCAGGCTTGAGGTGAATGGATTTGCTGCTGTAAAGATCTGTATTGTCAGTGCTCACACACAGTCTCTGCTCTCTCAGCAAAATGCACATCTTCAGCAATGGCTGCCGATTATATAGGACTGTGACATCACAGGGCTGGCTGGCTGCTGATAGGCTGCATGCCGTTATGTGATTCAGGGTGATCCCACCTACCCGCCATCCCAGAGTTCCTTGCCCCATATCCTCACACATGTAGCAGCCATTTTAGCCCCCCACAACACCATTTTAGCCCCCCGGCCCGCACAAAATGAAGTGAATGGAGCGATACGTTACCACGAAGCGCAATTAAATTTGAATTCATTCGGAATCGAATTTATCATTAAATTCTGTACGAATTTGACTTGAATTCGATTTGCCCATCTCTAGTTTCCATGTATCTGTCATTTTATATATAAATATATTTGGTTCATTTGTAAAAAAAAAAAAAAATTATCACCTGTGAAATAGATTTTACTTAAAGGTGTACTGTAGCTTTTATAGAAAAGCTTTTGTGAAAATGAAATGGACATGAAAGGCTTAGCACTTTTTTTCCAACTTCCACCCACTTGATATCCACATCATACCAAAGTGAGGTTCACTTTAGGCCAGAGATAAAAAGCCAATGTTTGGAAAAGGTACATTTTGACATGCTTTCTATTGCAAAAATGGATGCACAAAACAAAATCATAACTATTTTACTTATTCATACTATTTGTGCTTTTTGCTCGCTATTTTACAAAGAATATAAATATTCTTCTTGTTGATCCAAAAACTGACAATCCTCTTCATTCATTTCCCTTTCTTGCTCATATTTTTCCTGGTATTTTTTTTATTTTTTTTATTTTTCATTCTTCACAAATATAAAGCCTGTGTAGCATTGAGAATGATCCCTGTACAACATAGAGCTACATGACTGAAATGACTAGGCATCCTGAACTAATATTATTCTCGAATACACAAAAGGGATCTGCAAGAAGTAATGCAATTTATATTTGTTAAAAAGTATCTAACTTTATCTGCATTAAGACTATGCAATTAATGCATTAGGAATAAAATCTTCACATTAGAAATGATGCATGTTCATTGAAGCAGACCGTTTGGCTGCTATGGGCCCCATTGAAGTGCACCATTATAAAGGATGTTTTACTGTCATCTTTTACCCAGCTGCTATAGCAATTAAAGGGAATGTGTCAGAAGAAAATGATCTTTCATTTCAATTTTTATGTTAAACATATTTTAATTATTTTGGGGGAATTTTTACATTTTACATATCACTAACTACAGTACATGTACTGTATATAAATAAGTATAAGCTGACATTTCCAGTTAATGACTGGGCCAGTTTCAATTTTAGGATTTTTTTTTCTTCTTCTTGTCTTGTCTTATTTTTATTTACTTTTTTAATTTTGCAGGACTAATTGACACTTTTAAATGTATGGTGAAAATGAAAAAAAAAAAAAAAAAAGTTACAGTAAACCTGTTGTCACATATGGGCAGGGAAGAAGTGCACACTAATCTCGCCCGCTCCCCTATCCCTGCCTATTTACATACCTGCCCTAAACTACAGGTCCGTAACCACGAAGACAGTCCCTTCCTGTATACGTGAGGGGCGTAATTGTCAAAATAATAAACTACAATGACACTGACTAGGTCTGGGGACAGTGGGATAACAACTAACAAAATACGACTACACACTCACACAATAGTCCAGAGTCAACTAACCGTGTCAAAGCCAGGAGAAGTCAAAGTACCAAGTCGCTAATACCATAGAGAAGTCGAGGTGAAAGCCAAAAGTCAAAGATGCTGGGTAATACAGGAAAAACAGGGAATATATGCTAAATACTGGAGTAAAAAGACTGTTTCACAGGCGCTGAATGAGAGCCAACTGCCAGGTTAAAAAGGCAACTCACAGGTGGTCTCATCAAGCGGGCAGCTGAACAGCTAGACAGCTAGGTGTAACCTGGCAACAAAAGCAAACAAAGAACCTATGTTTATTCTGTGAATCAGTAAAATTACAATGATATCCAATTTATATAGGTTCTGTTATATTTAAATACTATATATATATATATATATATATATATATATATATATATTCTTACTAAAATGAAAAAAGTTTTTTTTTTTTATAACATTGTCATTGTTTAAATCACCCATGATTGAACAATCATAAAATCAAGAAACTGTCAAATGAAACTGGAAGAATTAACAATACTACAGTATCAAACATGGGCGATCATGAAGGGCACCAAATGTGAGCACGTGAACATCATCTTGACTGCAGTCCATTTGTCAAGGTAGGTGACTAGCAAAACTGCAACAATAGTTCTGTTGGGTATCAAAGTCCAGGAAGATAAAGGAATGTCCACCACAATACCAAACTTGAAGACGTAAATAACATATTCATCAACTGAGACATTACTATAAATATGGCAGTAGCCCATTATCTAAGGAGAAAACAACCTGAACCACTATGGTAACTCGTGTCAGAAGAGGCCAGTACTCGGAGTGTCCAAGTAAATAAAGAGAGAAAGGCATCCATCACTTGTACAATGAGCATGTACACAAATAAATAAATCCACTAGATTGAACTAACAAGCAAACAAACACACAGTCAGTTACAGACACAGATGCCAACAAAAAAGAACACATGAGAACCCTCATGGCACAGACTCACAAAAAGAGGAACCCAGAGGCTTGATGCTTAAAACAATCTAGAAGGAGAGAAATAAAGTGGATATGTGAAGTAGACCACATCCTGAAGTTAAGGTACTTTTAATGCCCCCCAAAGACCCTGCTAATGCAGCCATATTATGATTTTGTGGAGCAAGGATGACACCTGTTGCCAATATCTTGCTACCACCGGGCATTGCCACATACAATGCTAGAGGTCGGCTTAGGGAGCTTTACATTTAGGACACCTATCCTTTTTGTCTGGGTATCATGGGATGGAGGGCAATGTGAAAGCATAAATTGCCAAATGTGTGAGCTTAAGTTGCATTTCCCTCCATTTTTCATTGTGTATGTGTGTCCGAAAATCCGAGAAACCATTTCAAAATGTGTGAGGTTCTTTCAAGATTTTGGCGCACTGAGCATCAACTTTCTTTGGAGATGAGGGAATGAACCATTTACATAGTCTGGCGTAAATATTAGAAATAGATCTTTTGTCTGAGGAGGGCAGAATTGTCTCAAACTCATTCAATGTCAGTTCACTAGATAGATCACTCAATTTAGAAATGGAATAGGACCTGAGTTGTCTATATTGTAGAAAATGAGATTAGGGAATACCAAATTTAGAACCCAACTCAGGTAATGTACACCCCCGTTTGTCCACAGCATTCATCAAGTCGGCAAAAGTATTGATTATGCCCCGCCTCCACATCTGAAAGAGAGCACTATCAGTACCTGCCGAAAAGTCAGCTGTCCCCCAAATCGGCAGATGTTTGGAACAACTATGGGAGAGACCCAGGTGATGTCTGATAACCTTCCAGGCTGCTATAGTATCCCTAAATAATAAAGAGCTTTTGATGACCGGTGGTAGGGAGGGAAGAAGACAATGAGGTAGGGCATTGGGTGCCCGGGAGGGGACAGGGAGAGAGCCCTAAACTGACCCTAAAATCCGCTCTCCCTAATGCCCTAGAAAAACCTCGGATAGACACAGGAATAACAATGCCCTCTGAGTCCCCACGGACAGGTAAATGGGATCTATCACTAATTGGGAATAATCGCAATCCCTCCGAACACCTCCAGTAGACACAGAGTCCCCATGGACAGGTAACAGGGATGCCAAGTTACAACTCAGAAAAACGGATGCAACAGGATATAATTATAGAACACTGTTCACACTGAACACAAGACAGGATAAATCACAATCCCACATAAAACCTCCAGTAGACAAGGAGTCCTTGTGCACTTCCCTGTGTACATAGCACAGTCCCCCACTTACAGCCAATATGTTGCCTTCTATAGGTGATATATTGATGATTTATTTATTATTTGGACTGGCACATTTTTACAAGCACAGGAATTTACACATGAACTTAATAACAACAAATGGGGACAAAAATGTACATTAAATTGTTCTTATTCTGAGATAGAGTTTCTTGATCTCCTGATCAGAAGGGATCCTTTTGGCAACATTTCCACCCAAACTTTCTTTAAACCAGTCGATATTAATAGCCTGTTGGAATATAAAAACTCTCATTATCCTAAATGGATCAGAAATGTCTCTTATGGACAATATCTCCGTATTCGGAAGAAATGTACTTCCTTGATGATTTCTCTCGACAATCTTGTACTATAAATGATCGGTTTTTAGAAAATGATTATCCCAAAACACTTCTTTCCCAAGCATATAAGAAGGTAAAAGATAAACAGCAGTCAGATCTTGTCCGCCTAAAAACAGTAATTTCCTCTCAAGCCAAATCTAGTCAGGCACAAAAATTTGCATATCATTTTCTTACTAATTTTAATTGGTACATTGGTACATTTTAAAATGTGACCCGATAATAGGTGAATATTTACCTGTCCAACCAGGTGTCATATTTCGTAGGTCTATCAACCTGTGTAATTTTGTCACTCCAAGTCGTATAAGGAAAAATAATTCAAATCCTGATACTATTCTACAGAAGGCAGCTTTACATGTAATAAAGGGAGATGCAAGTGTTTCACTATGATTAAAAATACTAAATATTCTTTTACTTCGTACAATACTAAAAGAACACATGATTAATACATCTAATAATTGTGACAGTTCTGATGATGTTTATCTTTTATCTTGTGGTTTTCAATATGTGGGCCACACTGTTCAGGAAGTGTGGTCCCACATGAATAAGCATAGATCTAATGTTAAAAAACTTTTACGCATTTCACGCTATCTTTTGTTAAAACATGATAGTAATTTTGATGTGTTGGATTTAGTTATCATAGAAACAATCTCTCTGCAGACTCATAATAGATTCCAGAAGTTGATCAACAGAAAATCTTATTGGATTTTTACGATAGATACTCTTTTTCCGCGTGGCCTTAGTGAATCCATTGAAAATGCTAAATAGCATTAGACGTTTTTTTTTTACAAGTACCATATATATATATTGTGACACTCATGCAGGTTTGGTTGTGGAAGGCAGGTATATTTCTCCCAGGTTCCTTTCCTATGTGAGGTAACTCCAGAGCCTCTCACCTGCCAGGTGATTGATTAAGGTGAATGAGAGGGTGGATATAAAAGAAAAGCCAGGAGGTCAGATCTCTCTCTCTGGCTGAGGACACAGAACGCCTGTCTGTGGAGAGACTCATGTGAGTAAAGGTTACTGAAAGTATTTTTGTTAGCTGGCAGAGAGAAGCTCTCCAGCTGGTAGTGAGGGTCATCACTTGTATAGTTAGTGCCGGACAGGCAAGGTTTTTCTTTTGTTCCTGTATTGTTATTTTTATTTGGCTTGCAACTTTTCTAATAAACCTGACCAAGAGTCAGATTGCATGAACTTGCTGCTGTTTGCCTGATTTGGATAAAGACAGACACGTGTCCCTTTCCCTCAGCAAAGGGCGATCCCTGACACTTCTCACAATTTATATATCTTCGGTATCGTCACAAAATAAGAACATATATGTGTGGATAATAGAGATTTTAAATATATATATATATATATATATATATATATATATATATACACACACACTGTATATGGCTGCTGGGGAGGGTTGGGGTGGCAGGAGCAGTACCAGCTCTATCAGCAGCAGTCTGAGTCTACAGTCGTTGATGAGTACCTTTCTTCACCCGCATAATGAAGCAACTCATCAGCAGCAGGTAGACCTGGAGCAGGACCTGAACTAGCACCTGGTGGCATACCTTGACATGACCATGCCAACACACTTTGAAGATCCGCTGGACTTCTGGGCAGCCAAACTAGATTTGTGGCCACAACTAGCAGAGTTTTCCCTGGAAAAGCTGCCCTGCCCGGCTAGTAGTAGCAGGTGTTTAGTGCGGCAGGGGCCATAGTCACCCCAAGAAGAACTCATCAGTCCACGAAAAAGGTGGAGAGACTGATATTTGTGAAGAGGAATCAGGCATGGATCAGCCAGGATTTCCACCTACCAATGCCTGATGCATCAGAGTAGATTGACCATGGTGCCACACCAACACTTCACAAATATGTATAGTGCAAAACAGATTTTAAGGCGCTGCTCCCCAGTTACAAACATTCCTCCGCTATATGGTCTCCTCATGCTTCAGCCAACTCCACGCTGTGCCATTCAGCCACTACGTGGTCTCCTCATGCTTCAGCCACATCCAGGCTGTGCCATTCAGCCACTACATGGTCTCCTCATGCTTCAGCCAACTCCAAGCTGTGCCATTCAGCCACTATATGGTCTCCTCATGCTTCAGCCAACTCCAGACTGTGCCATTCAGCCACTATATGGTCTCCTCATTCTGCCACAAACTCCGGATGGTCATTCAGCCACTATATGGTCTCCTCATGCTGCTGCCAATTCCAGGCTGTGTCATTCTGCCAGATTATGGTCTCCTCATGCTGCCGCCACCTCTAGGCTCTGTCATTGTGCCGCCATGTGACTCCTTGTTAGATTGGGTTTTGTGGTCATACAGTATTAGTTCAAAGTAAACACCGGAACATTAAACTTGGGAATGTAATATAAATCTAAAAATAAAATGTAAAAAAATTGATGTAATCTTTTCAAGACTGAGGCCCTATGGTCGTCTAAGTCATATTATCTGTGGAATTATCAGCGATAACAATGAACCATAACTGATTAAATGAATCATTCACACTTTCATAGTCAGGGAGGTGCTGAGAAGCAGGGGCTGTAACAGGTGGTATCTTGCCTGGCGGAGGACCGACAGCTCAATGCTTACCATTGGGTACTCAAAAAATGTCATACTGAATAACAGTATTATTTCACTAACACAGCACACTCCCTATGCGTGTTAGGACAAGGCAAAGTGCTCTACACCAGTGGTTCTCAACCCGTGGTACCAGTACCCCCAAGGGTATTTAGCAGTTCCCCAGGGGCTACTTGAAAAAAAAAATCAATAATGGCAGCCACAGCTGCTGGTTAAAGGTCTGGACCACTTTGAAAGAAATGGTAGGCTAACGTCACTGCACTGAGGAGTGGAGCAGGAGGACAGCAAAGGGGAAGCGCGGGCACTGGGCTGCTCTGGGCTGTATCTACCAATATCTTTGATGCTCCACAGCCCCTGCAGACTGGGACCTGCTGCAATGCGCCATAGCAATTGGTCCCAACACCAGAGGAGCAGTGGAGCACCAAAGCGGGACAGTATAGGGGCCTACAACTATATATGGGGGCAGTTTGGGGGCCTATAACAATATTTGGGGGGGCACAGAGGGTGCCTAACAACTTTAAGGGGACACAAAGTGGGGTACTATTACTGTGTGTGACAATAAACGTGGAGTTTGTAAATAGGTGGGTATTGTACTGCAGAAAGGAGCCTAACATGTTTGTTTGTTTGTTTGGCTGGTTCTTTGGAGAAGTCTTGTATGGGCAAAATCTTAATGGCGGTCTAGGCCAGATAGTGAAGAAAAGTAAACAACTCCAGTTAAAAAAGATGTCACCTTTAAATCGGGGGACTGGGGAGATAGAGAGAGGAACAGGGTGCTTGTTATAGAGGAAAGTAAAGCATATAAATTATACTATGATCATTACAAAATGTCTCTAATAAGGGGGTACAATTTTTGGGGAATTGCCTGTCAAGGGGTACTCAGGCAAAAAAGGTTGAGAACCACTGCTCTACACCCCTATTGAGGCTCTCTGTAGGCAAGAAATAGTCGTTGTTAATAGCGATTCACCGACAATAAATTCATTCCGAAACAAATTTTCGCAAATCAGCCAAATCAAATTTTTCAAAAGTTCGCTAGTCATAAGTCATGACTCCCATTGCAAACAATGCAGAAAGGGTCTACTGCTGTAGAGCAATAGTTTTTTTTTTATGTTATTTTCCCTACCACTTATTATGTAAAAAAAAATTAACTGAAGCAAAATGACACAAGAACCCAAGAAAGTTGGCATTCTGGGTAATCTCACCAAATGATATATGCTGCCAGGATTGAATGGTGTCTTTATCAGCATGTTACATAGCACTGGCATATGGACTTGTTGCTGTAGAATAGTGCTGGAATAAGGAGTAAAGAGTACAATGTTGACTGTGCTGTTTGTGACAGCGATATAGGGAACTTTTTGAACTTTAAATGTTAAATTCATTTTCTCCCATACGTTGTGTGACAGAAAATAGGTTTTGTTGTTCACAAAGTAGGTTACTACTGTAAAGTAGGTCTGACAGTGAAAGTCAGCAGGTTAATCAGGTCAGCGAGAACTAATCATCTAGCAGGAGAAGTAGTCCAGAAACACATTAGCCCAAAATTGTCTGTAGATGTGAATATCTCGGATACCCTTGCAATGTGCTTTACTCGTCGTGATAGGAAAATGTTATAGGATTTTCCTGAGATCAGTTCAAGATGATTACAATGATACTTATTGAAAATAGAATATTGTTAAAAAGAAATCGTTCCTACCACCTCCTAACCTAAAAAATTATCAACAAAAGTTTCCATAGACCCCTACTCCATACTCTTAAATATAACACCATTGTTTAATGTGGGGTTCCTGGTCTACACAGTACGTCAAGCAGTGTACCTCACTTAACATAGTACACAAAAAAAAAAAAAAAAAAAAAAAAAGAAATAAAGAGAAAAGCATAGCCACTGCATGCAATAATACCATTTTATTAAATTGCCATTAAAATCACAAAAAGTCACAAAAAGAATCAGGTATCTAGAAGGTAGTCGCACCAATTGCTGAACAATGACCAAGGCCAGATTAAGGCTGCCTGGAAGACGGAGCACTTCATTATGTTGCCCCCCCCCCCCCGACAGTTCCCCCACATTAGGTTGGCAGTATAGTTCCCCCACATTAGGTAGAGTATAGTTCCCCCACATTAGGTGCAGTACAGTTCCCCCATATTAGGTGCAGTACAGTTCCCCAACAATAGGTGCAGTACAGTTCCCCAACAATAGGTGCAGTATAGTTCCCCCACATTATGTGCAGTACAGTTTTCCCACATTAGGTGCAGTATAGTTCCCCCACATTAGGTGCAGTACAGTTCCCCTACATTAGGTACAGTACAGTTCCCCACATTAGGTGCAGTACAGTTCCCCACATTGGGTGCAGTATCGTTCCCCCACATTAGTTACAGTATAGTTCTCCCACATTAGGTTCAGTATAGTTCCCCCACATTAGGTGCAGTATAGTTCCCCACATTAGGCACAGTATAGTTCCCCACATAAGGTGCAGTATAGTTCCCCCACATTAGGTGCAGTATAGTCCCTCACATTAGGTTGGCAATATAGTTCCCCACATTAGGTGCAGTACAGTTCCCCCACATTAGGTGCAGTATAGTTCCCCCACATTAGGTGCAGTATAGTTTCCCCACATTAGGTGCAGTATAGTTTCCCCACATTAGGTGCAGTATACTTTCCCCACATTAGGTGCAGTATAGTTTCCCCACATTAGGTGCAGTACAGTTCCCCCACATTAGATGCAGTACAGTTCCCCCACATTAGATACAGTATAGCTCCCCCACATTAGGTGAAGTATAGTTCCCCACATTAGGTTGGCAGTATTGTTCCCCACATTAGGTGCAGTACAGTTCCCCCACAGACATACAGCCTCCAGCCATATACAGTGTACAGCCCCACTTCAGTGTTCCGACCACCGCCCCTCCAGTCCAGGGACCCTGGGGACCAGGGTCACAATCTACTGCTATGGCCTATGGGCCATAGCAGTAGGTCCCAGGAGCTGAGGTCGGAACACTGAAGATGATGTGCCTGGAAACTTACCATGAGCGCACATCCTCCTTGATGCTCCGCTTTTTTCAATAATACCATTTTATTAAATTGCCATTAAAATCCCAAAATGTCACAAAAAGAATCAGGTATCTAGAAGGTAGTCGCACCAATTGCTGAACAATGACCAGGGCCACATTAAGGCTGCCTGGAAGACGGAGCACTTCATTATGTTGCCCCCCCCCCCCCGACAGTTCCCCCACATTAGGTTGGCAGTATAGTTCCCCCTCATTAGGTGGAGTATAGTTCCCCCACATTAGGTGCAGTACAGTTCCCCCACATTAGGTGCAGTACAGTTCACCAACAATAGGTGCAGTACAGTTCCCCAACAATAGGTGCAGTATAGTTCCCCCACATTATGTGCAGTACAGTTCCCCCACATTAGGTGCAGTATAGTTCCCCCACATTAGGTGCAGTATAGTTCCCCCACATTAGGTGCAGTACAGTTCCCCCACATTAGGTGCAGTACAGTTCCCCACATTAGGTGCAGTACAGTTCCCCACATTGGGTGCAGTATAGTTCCCACACATTAGGTACTTTATAGTTCTCCCACATTAGGTGCAGTATAGTTCCCCCACATTAGGTGCAGTATAGTTTCCCACATTAGGTGCAGTGCAGTATAGTTCCCCCACATTAGGTGCAGTACAGTTCCCCCACATTAGGTGCAGTATAGTTCCCCCACATTAGGTGCAGTATAGTTTCCCCACATTAGGTGCAGTATAGTTTCCCCACATTAGGTGCAGTACAGTTCCCCCACCTTAGGTGCAGTACAGTTCCCCCTCATTAGATACAGTATAGCTCCCCCACAGTAGGTGAAGTATAGTTCCCCACATTAGGTTGGCAGTATTGTTCCCCACATTAGGTGCAGTACAGTTCCCCCACAGACATACAGCCTCCAGCCATATGCAGTGTACTGCCCCACTTCAGTGTTCCGACCATCGCCCCTCCAGTCCAGGGACCCCGGGGACCGGGGTCACGATCTACTGCTATGGCCTATGGGCCATAGCAGTAGGTCCCAGGAGCTGAGGTCGGAACACTGAAGATGATGTGCCTGGTAACTTACCATGCGCGCACGTCCTCCTCGATGCTCCGCTTTTTCTCATATGGGCGCTCGCCCGAGATGTCAGTGACATCCCTGCTTGCGTTACCTTCCGGCGGCCCCTGCGTTATTAAAGTTAACGCGGGGGCCGTCGCAGAGAGGTAACTGCCGGGACATCCTTGTGTCCTGAAAAGATTTTTCGGGACACAGGGAGGTCCCGAGTTTGACGGGGGCCCCCTGTGGGAGCGCCATTGATGATCTAGCCCTGACAATGACATGTCTCCTGTAAATCAAATACTGCAAAATTACCAGGGTAATTTTCTTCTTTAAGAGCCGAGGAACGTGCTCTCAATCACCCAAATTGCAAGAAAAAGTGCAAACCTGTTACACTAAAAAAGTGCACAAAGGATGTGGTCTATTGCAAGCCCTTCTCCAAAAGAAAAGAGGCAAACGTTACTCTTCCCCTCCAGACCAAAAGGCACCTGCGAGGTTCCAAGTTCAATGTCCCTTTTCACCGAAGCTACAAAGGGACCACAAATCCTCCTGGCATCCACCTAGGCGTTATCCAAGGTACCTGCCCGTGGAACCTAATGGCCCCACACACCTCCCCTAGACCGTCAGAAGGGACACCCAGAAGACCTACCGCACCCTGACAAATCCTATGGACACACAACACGCATAGTGACATAGTGACAAAAATAAAAGTGGAGAGTGCAGATATACTGTCTGGACATCCGGCTTGATTTATAAAAATTTCTCCGACCCTAGCCAAAAGGCTTGGAATCAGGAGGTGAAATGCAAAAAGGTGAAGAGGTTAGTGCCCGTTCTTCCACTCAGTAAGGTCATCCCCAGTTAGTTTAGGCACTTCAGGGTCACCACTCCCTGAGACACAAATGTACCCTGGCTCTAGATCTTCCCAGCCCAATGACCAGACCCAGAGTAAACAGGTCTCATTAGGGCAGATGTTGAACTGGTGTCATGGCACCAGCCCCGGAATGCCCTGGTACACCTTTCCCCTCCATGCAGCCTACATCACTGAGGGGAACACACTAGTGCACTGATTGTACTGTAAAGAGTTAGGCACATTGGCAATCTGTAATTCCCTCACTGCCTGAAAAACTGCCCGGGCGCTTTAAATCAATGAGCTGCAGCGGCTTTTGCAGGTCAAGAGACCTGCCGTTGCTGCTGGCTTTTCTGCCCCTGCCTATCCTGGGGTCCAGAGACTGCCGGCGCCGCTGCCCCATTACCTCCCCCATCCCCGCCGGTTTTTCTGACCCCGCAGAAGCCCCCAGGAAAGGCAGTGGGAGAGAGGCCGTCTCTGCCCGCTTCTCTCCCCCTGCCTTGCCTGGGGTCTAGAGCCCTGCTGCCGCCGCTTCTCTCCCCCTGGCTATCGGCGCCGCTGCCCCATTGCCGGCACCGCTGCCCCATTGCCTCCCCCATCCCCGGTTTTATGATTACCTGTTGCCGGGTTCGGGTCCGTGCTGCTTCTGGCTCGGGTCCGCGGTGCTTCTGGCTCCGGTCCGCGGTGCTCCTGGCTCCGGTGTGGCGTCTATGCGTCGATGCTATGCACTGCAAGGCGCAATGACGAGTGACGCGACATCACCCGTCATTGCGTAGCGCAGAGGATAGCAACACCGGAGCCAGAAGCACCGCGGACCCGACCCCGGCAACAGGTAATCATAAAACTGGGGATGAGGAAGGCAATGGGGCAGCGGCGCCGATAGCCAGTGGGAGAGAAGCGGCGGCAGCAGGGCTCTAGACCCCAGGAAAAGAAGGGGGAGAGAAGTGGTAAATTTTCTTTGATACTTGCATCATTTCTTGTTGAAAAATGTCCCAAATTTCATGAAAAATCTTTAAATTTAGCATTTTTCTAACTTTGAAGCTCTCTGCCTGTAGGAAAATAGACATACCAAATAAATTATATATTGATTCACGTATACAATATGTCTTCTTTATATTTTCATCAAAGTTGACATGCTTTCACTTTAGGAAGACATCACACGGCTTCGATGTTTAGCAGCAATTTTCAATTTTTTCCCAAAATTTTCAAAATCAGAATTTTTCAGGGACCAGTTCAGTTTTGACGTGAATTTGAGGGGCCTTCATATTAGAAATACTCAATAAATGACCCCATTATAAAAAAAACTGCACCCCTTAAAGTATTCAAAATGACATTCAGAAAGTTTGTTAACCCTTTAGGTGTTTCACAGGAATAACAGCAAAGTGAAGGAGAAAATTCAAAATCTTCATTTTTACACTTGCATGTTCTTGAAGACCCAGTTGTTGAATTTTTACAAGGGGTAAAAGGAGAAAAAGCCCCCCAAAACCTCATATGTGGATGTAAAGTTCTCTGTGGGTGCACTGGAAGACTCAGAAGGGATGGAGGGACAATGGGATTTTGTGGGGTGTAGTTTCCAAAATGGGGTCACATGTGGGGAGGTCCACTGTTCTGGCACCATGTGGGCTTTGTAAACACACAAAGCCTCCAATTCCGGACACATTCTCTCTCCAAAAGTCCGATGGAGCCCCTTCTCTTCTTAACATTGTTGTGCGCCCGCAGAGCACTTTGTATCCACCTATAGGGTATTTCCATACTCAGAAGATTTGGGATTACAAATTTTGGGGGGCTTTTTTCCTATTTTCCCTAGTGAAAATGAAAAATCTTTTTTTCCTTTTACTTCTTGAGAAATTGAAAAGTATGGGGCAACACCAGCATGTCAATGTAAAAAATTTAAATTTTTTTTACTATAACATGCTGGTGTAGACCCCAGCTTTACCTTTTCATAAGGGGGTAAAAGGAGAAAAAAAAAATTGTTAGGCAATTTCTCTCGTGTATGTTTCCTATAAATACGACAGGGTTCCAAAGTAAGAAAGCGCCATGTGCATTTGAGGATTAAATTAGGGATTTGCATAGGGACGGACCCGGATGCAGGCATTACACTTGCCTTGATATCAAAAATACCCTATGACAGTGTTTCCCAAACAGGGTGCCTCCAGCTATTGCAAAGCTCCCAGCATGCCTGGACAGTCAATGGCTGTTCGACAATACTGGGAGTTGTTGTTTTGCAACAGCTGGAGGCTCTATTTTGGAACAGTGCAGTAGGAGACGTTTTTCATTTTTATTGGGGGGGGGGGGGTAACTGTGTATGGGTGTGTGTATATGTAGTGTTTTATTTTTTTATTTTGTGTAGTGTTTTTAGGGTACATTCACATGGGTGGGGGTTCACAGCGAGTTTCCCGCTGGGAGTTTGAGCTGCAGCGGAAAATTTAGCGCATGTCAAACTTAAATCGGGAAACTCACTGTAAACCCCTGCCCTTGTGAATGCACCCTTCACATTCAAATTGGGGGGCAAACCTCCAGCTTTTGCAAAACTACAACTTCCATCATGCCCTTTGGCTGTCTGTGCATGCTGTCTGTCCCAGCATGTACGAACTGTCGGTGCATGCTGGGAGTTGCAGTTTGCTACAGCTGGAAGCACAATGGTTGCGAAACACTAAGTTAGGTAACAAACGCTATGTTTTGCAACCAGTGTGCCTTCTGATGTTGCAAAACTACAACTCTCAGCATGCACTGACAGCTGAAGGGCATGCTGGCAGTTGTAGTTATGCAACAGCTGGAGGCAAACTACTACAACTCCCAGCATGCCCTTTGGCTGTCCGTGCATGCTGGGAGTTTTAGCTATGCAACAGCTGGAGGCACACTGGTTGCATAAAACTGAGTTAGGTAACAAACTCTTAGTGGTTTGCAACCAGTGTGCCTTCAGCTGTTGCAAAACTACAACTCTCAGCATGCACGGACAGCCGAAGGGCATGCTAGCAGTTGTAGTTGTGCCTCCAGTTGTTGCAGAACTACAACTATGAACATGCACTTTGGCTGTGCATGCTGGGAGTTGTTGCTAAGCAACAGCAGAAGGCAAACAGGCCTCACCTCCTGCTGTATCCTGCTGCCTCTGCTGTTCCTGCCACTCTCACCGCCTGAAGGGACCCTCGCTGTCTCAGATGGCACCTATCCTCCCTTTTATTCCAGGTCACCGGAGGCCCGATTAACCCGGAATCGTCGCTAGTCGCTGGTCAATTCAGGGCGGCGGTCGTGGCGGTCCCGAACAGCCCGACTGAACAGCCGGGTTAGTGTCACTTTCCCTTTAGATGCGGCGGTCAGCTTTGATCGCCGCGTCTGAAGGGTTAATACAGGGCATCACCGCGATCGGCCATTGATGGCCGCAGGGACCGCCGCAATAGGGGTGTATTCGCCGTATAAGACGCACCGACTTTTCCCCCCCAGTTTTGGGGAAGAAAAAGTGCGTCTTATACGGCGAAAAATACGGTACATAATATGTGCACTGATGACTTTGTATGACATTTGTATTGTACTGCTTTTATTGTGTTGGCTCTGTATAATATTTTTGGTACACAAAACAAAAGCAAAAAAATAAATAAAACAACTCAGAAACACATTATTTCTGAAGGTTTTTTCTTGCTGGTGTTTTGTGTTCCAAAAATATTATTAACAACCAACACAATTAAAGCAGTACAATACAAATGACCTACAACATCATTAGGGTGCAACATAACAGATAAATCTTTGAGAGGCAGAATGAAAAAGTTGAAAACGAACATTAGCTTTATATTTTTCCTTTATTTAATTTCCTTTCTTTGCTATCTTGTTTTTTTGTTGTATGTTGTGAAAGTAAAATAGTTGCTGAGGTAGGAGGTAATCTCTTCACGGATGGCTGCATTAGGTTGTTGTGTTCTGTTTTCTATTATGTGATACTTATGCTTCTAATTTTATTTTTTCAAGCATACGTAAACTATTTGTAGACTCATCATGAGTTAAATTCCCTGTTGGGTTTTTATGTCCAGGAATAGTGAGATATATATGAGCGCATTTAAGGAGATATATCAATTTCTTGATCCATTCTTCTAGGCAAAGTCTGGTAATTAAGAAGGAAATCAATCAAATGTTAAGACTGCCATTGCTGCGTAGACGTCTTCTAAAGTACTGCTGTATAAAGAGGAACTGCGTTATATTCTATTAAGCCCTCAATAGATACAGTGTGGGCTTTTATTCTTCTGCAGTATGAAATAAGAAAAAAAAATCAATATTGCATAGGGACAAAACATCAATAATATATTTACTTTTTCTAGAAATGTGCAGTTGAAGTTACAAAAATAAAATGTATTGTGCATTGTGTATTATTATACAGCCATGAATTGTTTGAAGAAAGTGCTAGGCATAGGGACTGATGTCAAATAAGTGGCTTATGTTCATGTAGTTAGTTTTCCATTTATAATAAAAACATAGGGAAGCTTTGGGTCCCTTGCGTGATGTTTTATACTTCTATTAAGCATAATATTTTTCAATTGAGCACATTGATAACGTGAATTATGAGGTGACAAAAAAAAAAGTAAAACATGACTATGAACTGTGTGTTCTGAAATGATGTGCTATCAACATATTTTTATTAAAATAATGATTATAATGATATAGTATACCAACAGTTATATTTTTATAGCACCAACAGATTCCTCAGCATTTCACAATTCTGAGGATACATGAACAAACAAAATCCAACATAAACTAACAATTTATACCAGATGAGTGAGGGCCCAGATCACAAGAGTTTACAATCTGAGAGGAGGTATGGGTGACACCAAAGAAGTGTCACCCCCACCTTCTCCTCCCCTTCTAAAAATGATAACACTTTCAATTTTGCACCTATAGACCCATCTATTATTTAATAACAAAATCTACGGCAAAACAGGAAAAATGATATTTGTGGGGTGAACTTGAAAAAAAAAACACTCCCATTTTGTAACTCTTGGGGGCTCCTGTTTCTACACAGTGCAATTTTTGGTAACAATGACACCTTATCTTTATTCTGTAGGTCCATACGGTCACAGGGGTACCCAATTTATGTAAGTTTTATTTTATTTTACTACTTATTTTATTTAACTACATGCACCAAAATTAGTCTTAATCTTCTGACCTCTATAACATTTAAATTTTTCCACATACTGGGGTATATGAGGACTCATTTTTTGTGCTGTGGTCTGTAGTTTTTATCGGTACCATTTTTATTCTTATGGGACTTTTTGATCGTTTGATGTTTATTTTTTATTACATTATTTTATTAAATAAATGGGAAAAGGGGGGTGATTCAAACTTTTATTATGGAAGGGGTTAATTCACTTTTTTTTTGTCCCCACAGGGGCCTATAACATGCAATCATTTGATTTCATACACTGTTCATTCTATGCCATTGACAAGTGTTATCGGTACTCTGCTGCTCCAGCCTGCATGGCTGGTTGGGAGCAGCAGAGAACCGATCGGACGGCCAGGAGACAGGTAAGGGCCCTCTCACCATCCACTCAGCTGATTGGCTGATTTTCCTGCAGATGTCCCGATCAGCATCCCTGAGCTACCAGCACCATTAACCCCAAACTTTAAATGCTGCGATCAACTTTGATTGTGGTGTCTAAAGGGTTAATGCCAGGCATCAGCCTGATTGGCGGTGCCCGGCATTAACCGTGGGTCTTTGCTGCCTATAGCAACCGGGACCCATCAGGTTTGAAGCACTCTCCACTCGTAAGAATGGCTGAAACCCCAGTAACGGGGCCAAGCTGTACAGGTATGCCCTCGGTCCTTAAGTACCAGGATGCAAGGGCATACCTGTACACCCTATGTCCTGGATGGGTTAATATTAAATGTTGTAGTATACAGAAATCTGCATAAGCTTTTCGTCCAGCCAGAATTAGTATATACAGACTTTGGGCATGCTGGGAGTTGCAGTTTTGCAACAGCTGGAGGCACACTGGTTGGGAAACAATGTCGTAGCCTATTCAGCATACACATCATGTTACACCAGTGTTTCCAAACCAGTGAGCCTCCAGCTGTTGTAAAACTAAAACTCCCAGCATTCCCTGACAGTCTTTGGGCATGCTGGGAGTTGTAGTCTTGCAACAGCTGGAGGCACACTGATTGGATAACACTGGCCTAGCCTATTCAGTATATTACAAACAAAGTGCATTGTTTCCCAACCAGGGTGTCTTCAGCTGTATCAAAACTACAACTCCCAGCATGCCCGAACAGTTTTTGGCTGTCCAGGCGTAGTTTTGCAACACCTGGAGGCACCCTGGTTGGGAAACACTGGTGTATGCCCTATAAAGGTGTGGTGAATTACAACCCCCAGGAGACTACAGAGGCAGCATGCTGGTGTTATACCACAGACTGAAGACTCCTGAATGACACATGCTGGGAGTTGTAGTCCCTTTTGTGTGTGTATGCCAGTGTATCCCAACCAGGGCTGATTATATTAGTGTGCTGTGTAGTATAAGGGGGCTGACCCAGGAAAATAGTAGGGTGGGTAAAGGGCGAAACAAAACAAAAAAAGCAGCCCCAAACCAGCAAGGCATGTGGCATGCTGGGATTTGTAGTTTTCAGCACAGCAAGAAACAGGAAATAGAAGCAAAGATAGGAAAACAAAGTGGGGGATAAAAAGACAACAAAGATCGGAAATAGAGTTGCCTAAACAACAAGAATAGAAATGAAACAAAACAAATAGGGTAAGTAAAAAAAACGGAAAAACACGTTGGCCACCGGAGTACCCCTTTAATAACCACCCTATGTTTCCTATCACTGAGCCAGTTACTTACCCACTTGCACACATTTTCCCCTAGTCCAAGCATTCTCATTTTATACACCAACCTTTTATGTGCCACCATATCAAATGCTTTGGAAAAATCCAGATATACAACATCCAGCGATTCCCCCTGGTCCAGTCTGGAGCTCACCTCCTCATAAAAGCTGATCAGGTTAGTTTGACAGGACATCATAAAGCTATGCTGATATGGAGTCATACATTTATTTTCATACAACGGAGGTTAAACTAACAGGCCCATAATTCCCGGGGTCACCTTTTGAACCCTTTTTAAATATTGACACCACATTTGCCATGCGCCAGTCCTGGGGAACAGTCCCTGTTACTATAGAGTCCTTGAAAATTAAAAATAGGGGTCTGTCTATTACATTACTTAAATCCTTAACCTGTTAAGGACCCAGGGCGTACCTGTACGTCCTGAGTCCGCTCCCGATCTATAATGTGGGGCCATGGCGGGTCATAGCGGGTCGGACCCGGCCTCTAACAACGGCGGGGACCCGTGGCTAATAGCCTGCAGCATTGATCGCGGTGCCACGCGCTATTAACCCTTTAGAATGAAAAGTGAACCCTAAAATGAAAGTGAAAGCATGCCGGTTAGCTCAGGGAGCTGTTCGGGATAGCCATGGCGAAATCACGGAATCCCGAACAGCTTACAAGACAGCCGGAGGATCCCTACCTGCCTCCTCGCTGTCCGATCACCGAATGACTGCTCAGTGCCTGAAAACCAGGCATGAGCAGTCAAGCGGCAGAATCATCGATCACTGGTTTCTTATGAGAAACCAGTGATCAATGATAAAGATCAGTGTGTGCAGTGTTATAGGTCCCTATGGGAGCTATAACACTGCAAAAAAAAAGTGAAACAAAAAGTGAATAAAGATCATTGAACCCCTCCCCTAATAAAAGTTTGAATCACCCCCCTTTTCCCATAAAAAAAAAAAACCCAGTGTAAATAAAAATAAAAATAAACATATGTGGTATCACTGCGTGCGAAAATGTCCGAATTATAAAAATATATAGTTATTTAAACTGCATGGTCAATGGCGTACGCGCAAAAATATTCCAAATCCAAAATAGTGCATTTTTGGTCACTTTTTATATCATGAAAAAATGAATAAAAAGCGATCAATAAGTCCTATCAATGCAAAAATGGTACCGCTAAAAAACTTCAGATCACGGCGAAAGAAATAAGCCCTCATACCGCCCCATACACGGAAAAATAAAAAAGTTATAGGGGTCAGAAGATGACAATTTTAAACGTATTAATTTTCCTGCATGTAGTTCCAGAAGTACGACAAAATCAAACCTACATAAGTAGGGTATCATTTTAATCGTACGGACCTGCAGAATAAAGAGGTGTAATTTTTACCGGAAAAAGTACTGTGTAGAAACGGAAGCCCCCAAAATTTACAAAATGGCGTTTTTTTTTTCAATTTTTTCTTTTATTTCTGACCCTTTTATTCCCATAAGGTATACACATCTTACGGTGAGAATTTAAGATATTTTTAAAAGTCTCCCATTTCTTGTTTTTGAGGACATTATCCCAATTCATTTTGTTAAGGGCTACTCTGAGTTGATCAAACTTTGCCTTCCTAAAATTAATTGTTTTTTTTTTTTTGGCCTCTAAAGAGATTCCCTTATTGAAGAACAAGTTATAATGTATTATATTATGATCACTATTTCCTAGGTGTCCTTCTACTTGGGCATTAGTTACTCTGTCAGGTCTGTTGGTTAATATTAGGTCTAGTAGGGCGCCCCCTCTTGTCGGGCCCTGCACCATTTGGGACAGATAATTGTCTTTAGTTATAGTCAGAAACCTGTTTCCTTTATGAGATTCACAGGTCTCAGTCTCCCAGTTTATATCAGGATAGATAAAGTCCCCCATTATTATCACCTCATTTTGATTTGCTGCCTTTTTTATTTGCCTCAGTAATTGATCTTTTGCCTCTTCCATTATGTTTGGTGGCTTATAGCAAACCCCTATCAGAATTTTTTATGTTTATCTCCATATATTTCTACCCATAATGACTCCACATTATCGTTTCCCTCCTGTATATCCTCCCGCAGTGCGGCCTTCAGACTGGACTTTACATAAAGATAAACTCCTCCCCTTTCTGTTTTGTCCGATCCTTCCTGAATAGACTATAACCCTGTATGTTGACCGCCCAGTCACAGCTATCGTCCAACCAAGTCTCTGTTATTCCCACTATGTCATTATTTCCTCAGACATCAACCACTCCAGTTCCTCTGTTTTATTGGTCAGACTTCTGGCATTAGTCAACATGCAGTTCAATGGTGTATGTTTCTTCTTCCTATGACGCCTATCCCTATTAACTATTCTAGGCCCTCCCTCCACTCCACCCCCAGGTATATTAATAAGTCCCACCTCTCTATCTACACTATCTTCCCCCTCTATGTTGTAGGTCCCCCCCCCCTCCCCAGACCCTAGTTTAAACACTCCTCCACCCTTCTATCAAACTGTGTGAAAGAAAAAGTGTAGTGATTTCCCCACAGCAACCAATCACAGTTGAGCTAACGAGCTCTGGTAAAGTGAAACCTGAGCTGTTATTGGCTGCTGTGGGAAAATCACTCCACATTTTCTCTCGAACAGTATGATAAATCTTGGCCTATATTATTAAAGAAGCACTGATAACATATAAACACTGATATAATATTAAAAAAAAAAATGACATAGCAATATACATTCCCGCAGAAATATAACACAGAATGAACTTCATTCAAGCAAACTAGCTTGATACAAATGTGTTACATAAAAAAAAAAATGTATAACATTAATATTACTTCTGGATAATATAACAATTTTGAAGTGAAAGTAGATAACTGTACCAGTAATATTGTAAAAAAAGCCTATTAGCTTAAAAATTTTTTTTTACAGCTGTAAATGCAAAAAATCCCTCAGTTATCACTCAGTTCTTGAAGCATAAGATAGCAGGCAATAGAATGCATTGCGGCGTCCTCGTGTATCAGAAGTGCACACTTCATACTATCCTTGCGGTAGTAGTATACACATTTATATAAAATTCTTTTTCCACATAACTTGAGGACTGCAATTTGTTTATTTTTAGTGTACCTTTTCAAAAATGTCTAAAATCCTTTTGTCATTATGAGGTGCTAAATTCAATCTGTAATCTTAGCACTAGGCTACAACATAGAAAAATTTTAAAAAGTTAGAAAAGGTCTAAAAACTTTCCGAATGCATTGTACATAGATGCGAATTACAAGAGGGTGCAGGTATTGTAGGAAATATTGTACCTGTTGCAAAAAAATATAAAAAATCTTTTGACATGTCTCTCCTTGCTCTGTTTCTATGTAACCAAGAGTGACTCCAGAAAAAACAGGCTTTTATATGACAATATCAATGGAAAAATAAACATAGGTATGGCTCTTGAAGGGCAACAGTGGAAAAGCAAAGAAGCTTGATGGTACATTAAAGGGAATCTGTCATCCTTCGATTATGCTAAAAGCTGAAAACATCATTGGTTCACTGTTAGGATGTAGATGCACACTGTACCTTTCTTGCAGCTGATGGTGGTTGCCAAACTTTTAAAGTCACCATTTTATTTTTCAGTCAAGGAGGCTCCTCACTCACTTCACCTCCCAGCCCCTCCTTAACCCCTTAAGGACGCCGGGCGTATCCATATGCCCCCATTTTATAGTCCTTAAGGACTGAGGGCGTGTGGATACGCCTGTGGGAATTCCGGTCCCCGCCGCTTGCTGAGCGGGGACCGGACCGGGATGACTGCTGATATCTATCAGCAGTCACCCCTTGCAAACCCCTGGGAGGGTCCCGAGACCCCCCCATGTCAGCTCTCGCCGCAAATCGTCGGTCAATTAAGACCAACAATTTGCGGCTTTTCCGCGTCAATCGGGTCTCTAGTGACCCGGTGACCCAGAAAAAAAGGGTGAATGGGGCTGTTCGAGACAGCCCCATTCACCCTTACCCAGCAGGAGTGAGGTGGCATGGGTGCCGCCTCCTGATCACGTGATTAATCGGTCGGAACGACCGACCAATCACAACCCTGCTGGGCGGTGATCGGGATGGCGAAGATAGCGGAGATCGGCACCGGCAGGGTCTCCTACCTTGCCCTGGTCTGGCGGGGTCCTCTTGGGATCGGTGGCGGTGACAGGAGCGGCAGTCCCAGCGGCAGGATACAGCAGGAGGTGAGGCCTGTTCACTTCCTGCTGTTGCTTAGCAACAACTCGCAGCATGCACAGCCGAAGGGCATGCTGGGAGTTGTAGTTTTGCAACATCTGGAGTTCCAACTGCAACTCCCAGCATGCCCTTTTGAAGTCTGTGCATGCTGGGGGTTGTAGTTATGCAACAGCTGGAGGCACTTTTTTTCTATGAAAAAGTGTGCAACCAGCTATTTCATAACTTCAAATCCCAGTATGCACAGACTGCCAAAGGGCATGCTGGGAGTTGTAGCAGTGTGCCTCCAGCTGTTGCAATACTACAACGCTAAGCATGCCCTTTGACTGTCAATGCATGCTGATTGTTGCAGTTTTGTGGAGACACATTAGTTGTGAAACCAAGTTTGTTACCTAACTCAGTGTTTTGCAACCAGTGTGCCTCCAGCTGTTGCAAAAATACAACTCCCAGCATGCACTGAGAGACTGTACGTGCTGGGAGTTCTTGTTTTGCAACAGCTGGAGGCACACTGGTTGCGAAACATTGAGCTAAGTAACAAACTCTGTGTTTCGCAACCAATGCGCCTCCAGCTGTTGCACAACTACAACTCCTAGCATGAATGGTCTGTCAGTGCATGCTGAGAGTTGTAGTTTTGCAACAGCTGGAGGTTTGCCCCCCCCCCCCCCCCATGTGAATGTACAAGGTACATTCACACGGGCAGGTTTACAGCGAGTTTTGCTGCAAGTTTGAGATGCGGCAAATTTTCCGCCCCAGCTCAGACTCCCAGCGAGAAACTCATTGTAAACCTCTGCCCGTGTGAATGTACCCTAAAAACACTACACTACACTACACTAACACATTATAAAGGGTAAACTACATGTACACATACCCCAACACCCCCCCCCCAATAAAAAAAAATAATGTATTGTACGGCAGTGTTTCCAAATCGGAGCCTCCAGCTGTTGAAAAACAATAACTCACAGTATTTCCGGACAGCCACTGACTGTCAAGGAGTTTTGCAACAGCTGGAGACACTCTGTTTGGGAAACACTGCCGTAGGGTATTTTTGTGGTGGATTCAAATCCCCAATTTAGTCCTCAAATGTGCATGGTGCTCTCTCACTTTGGAGCCCTGTCGTATTTCAAGGAAACAGTTTAGGGCTACATATGGGGTATTTCTGTACTCGGGAGAAATTGCGTTACAAATTTTGTGTGGCTTTTTCTCCTTTTACCCCTTATAAAAAGGTAAAGTTGGGGTCTACACCAGCATGTTAGTGTAGAAAAAAAATATTTTTACACTAACATGCTGGTGTTGTCCCATACTTTTAATTTTCACAAGCAGTAAAAGGAAAAAAAAAAGACCCCCAAAATTTGCAACGCAATTTCTCCAGAGTACAGAACTACTAATTGGCGAATTGCACAGGGGGGGCTGATTTTACAGCAGTTCTGACCTAAACGCAAAACAATAAATACCCAGATGTGACCCCATTTTGGCAACTAGAACCTTCACGGAATGTAGCAAGGGGTAAAGTAAGCCTTAACACCCCACAGGTGTTTAGCAAATTTCCGTTAAATTTGGATGTGAAAATGAAAAAAACATTTTTTTTCAATAAAATGCTGGCGTTACCCTACATTTTTCATTTTCACAAGGGAGAATAGGAAAAAAGCCCCCCAAAAATGTGTAGCCCCATTTCCTCTGAGTAAGAACATACCCCATATGTGGATGTTAAGTTCTCTGCAGGTGAACTACAATGCTCAGAAGAGAAGGAGTGCCATTGGGCTTCTGGAGAGAGAATGTATCCGAAATTGTAGGCCATGTGTGCTTACAAAGCCCACATAGTGCAAGAACAGTGACCCCCTCCCCCCCCCACATGTGACCCCATTTTGGAAACTACACCCCTCACGTATTGTAATAAGGGGTACAGTGAGCATTTACACCCCACAGGTGTCTGACAGATTTTTGGAACAGTGGTCCGTGAAAATGAAAAATTAAATTTGTCATTTGCACAGCCCACTGTTCCAAAGATCTGTCAAACGCCAGTGGGGTGTAAATGTTCATTGCACCCCTTATTAAATTCTGTAAGGGGTGTAGTTTCCAAAATCGGGTCACATGTGGGGGGGAACCACAGGGGGCTTTGTAAACGCACATGCCCTCCCACTTCTATTCCAACCAAATTATCTCACCGAAAGCTTAATCACGCTCCTTCTCTTCTGAGCATTGTAGTTCTCCCGCAGAGCACTTTCCATCCATATATGGGGTATTTTCGTACTCAGAAGAAATGGGGTTACAAATTTTGGGAGGCTTTTTCTCCAATCACCCCTTGTGAAAATGAAAAATTTTTGTTAAAACCAGCATTTTAGTGAAGAAAATCAAATTTTTCATTTTCACGTCCAACTTAAGCGGAAATTTGTCAAGCACCTGTGGGATGTTAAGGCTCACTGTACCCCTTGTTACGTTCCTGGGGGGGGGGGTGTAGTTTCCGAAATAGTATGCCATGTGTTTTTTTTTCTGTTCTGGCACCATAGGGGCTTCCTAAATGCGACATGCCCCCAAAAACCATTTCATCAAAATTTGCTTTCCAAAAGCCAAATGTGACTTCTTCTCTTCTGAGCATTGTTGTGCGCCGCAGTGCACTTGACGTCCACATATGGGGTATTTCCGTACTCAGAAGAGATGGGGTAACAAATTGTGGGGGCATTTTCTCCTATAACCCCTTGTAAAAATGTAAAAGTTGGGGGAAAACCAGCATTTTAGTGAAAAAAAATTAATTCATTTACACATCCAACTTTAACGAAAAGTCGTCAAACACCTGTGGGGTGTTAAGGCTCAGCGGACCCCTTGTTACGTCCCTTGAGGGGTGTAGTTTCCAAAATGGTATGCCATGTTGTTATTTTGCTGCTCTGGCACCATAGTGGCTTCCTAAATGGGCCATGCCCCAAAAAAGCCATTTCAAAAAAACTCACTCTCCAATATCCCATTGTCGCTCTTCACTTCTGAGGCCTCTAGTGCACCCACAGAGCACTTGACATACACATATGAGGTATTTCCTTACTCGAGAGAAATTGGGTTACAAATTTTGGGGGGCTTTTTCTCCTTTTACCCCTTGTAAAATTTCAAAAACTGGGTCTACAAGAACATGCAAGTGTAAAAAATTAAGATTTTGAATTTTCTCCTTTACCTTGCTGCTATTCCTGTGAAACACCTAAAGGGTTAGCACACTTTCTGAATGTCATCTTGAATACTTGGAACGTACAGTTTTTATAATGGGGTCATTTATGGGGTATTTCTAATATGAAGACCCCTCAAATCAACTTCAAAACTGAACTGGTCCCTGAAAAATTCTGATTTTGAAAACTTTGTGAAAAATTCCAACAGTAAAAACATGTCAACTTTATGATGCAAATATAAAGAAGACATATTATATATGTGAATCAATATATTATTTATTTGGAATATCCATTTTCCTTACAAGCAGAGAGTTTCAAAGTTCGAAAAATGAAACATTTTCTACATTTTCATGAAATTTGGGGATTTTTCCCCAAGAAAGGATGCAAGTTACGACGAAAATTTTACAGTATGTCCTGAAAAAACTTTCGCGGAATCAGAAAAATTGGTAAAAGCATCTCAGAGTTATTAATGCATAAAGTAACAGTGGTCAGATGTGCAAAAAAGGGCTCAGTCCTTAAGGAGTTAAATAGCTCTGTATATAAGTTGGGGGGATGGTAGGTAAGGGTGAGCTAGAAGGTGTGCCAGGCTGTGGAACATGACACTTCATGACACTTAAATGAAAAAGAAAATTTTGATTAGATAGGTTTGGCAACCACCATCAGCTCTAGGAAAGGCACAGTTAAGTTTTATACCCTAACATCTATCTAACGGTGTCTACAGCTCTTTGTAGCAAACAGAGCTGTCAGATTCCCTTTAAGGCCCAGAATACATTAGGGTAGATGGGGGTTAAAAGTTTTTGAGGTGAGCTGTTGCAGAGAATTGGTACAAGAGGGTCACAGGACTTCTATATGTCTGATAAAAGAGGCTCAATGAGTTGGGACCTGCACCTACTAGTCATTTATGCCATAATAAAATAGATACATTAAAGGGGTTATCCACCATAAGGTGATTTTACCTGGCAGGCAGTAATGGACATGCTTAGGAAGGATCTGCGCTTGTCTTGGGGCTAAATGGCTATGTTGTGAGATTACCATAACACTGTGGCTAGCTTTTTGTGAACTTTTATTTCCTGTTTGACTTCTCTTTTTTTTTTTTTTTTTTTTTTTTTACTACAAATCCCACAATTCCATTTTCCTCCCTCCCACACATCAGCCACCCCACCCATTGAAACAAAAGACCTGTGGTTTTCAATCAGGGTGCATACAGCTGTTGAATTAGTTGCAATTGATCTCTCTCCCACCAAAAGATCCCTCCACCCATTGAAGCAGACAGGCTCCCTGTTATCCGCTGACTAGTGATGTCAGGTCTCGGCCGCATTGCAAGCTGGGAAAAATCTGAGACAACACTCATTTTGTATGCTGATAAAAATAAATAGTGGGGTGAAAATCACAGAAGAATTGTGATAAAACCGTCACACACAGGTACAGACACTATATTATGAACTACACCAACTTTATAGCCCCTGTAGCATAGTCAAATAAAAAAAAATCCTGGAATACCCCTTTAATGTATCAGATTGAAAACTGGAAATGAATGTTAAAGTGTCTTTGTATGTCATGGATACCTTTTCTTTTCTCTAATTGAGATCCCCTTCCATTTTTGGTACAAAGTGTCACATCAATATGTACTTGAAATGAACTAAGGAAATGTCTTGTAAGCCCCTCAGCATTACATCCAACCAGGAAATAATGTAATTTGTGGAGACAAGTTTATGCAGCCCATATAATGGACAGACATACAGATAATGTCCTTTAGATGTTTGCAGGCTCTGCATGTAATTTGGTGCAGATATGTTTTTAGATTTTGGATAGTTCATATATGTACATAAATTATTTTACCAAGAAACGTGTCCCCTATTTAAACCTTCACTATGCTTGAAAGTGTTTGGCACAAAGCTTTTTTATTATGTAGTTTTAGCAGAGATAAATTGTCTTTTATGAAACGTGTCCCCATAATATCAGCATTAGGGAAGGTTTTCTTACCTGAGATAAAATTAAACCATTACGATAGAAGTAAATTAGGTGCTGTAAGCCTCACACAGTTAATTCTCCTTCCTAAGCCTTAAATATTCAGACTGGAAATGGTTTATGGAGTCAGGGCAGGTTTTCATATTAATGTCTATCACTAGGTAATATATTATACTGCATCATTTATATTTAAATTAGAAGACTTCATTTTCATGTCAGAATTAATTCAGAGCATATTAGTCATTTTATTAGTAAAAAAGTGCAGATTAATTGACGCTTTTGATAATGTGATAGACTTACTTAATGTCACATCCTCATAAAAACGTTGTAACCCTACACCCTGTGCCTGTTAAAAAACAATATATTCCCCCGGAAACAACACAGTTTGTTTTTAATTTAAGTATAAATTGCTTGAAAATTGCTTTATGAACCATAAATCAAAGTTATTACTGGTACTTATGTTCTTATCACAAATATTTAAAATCTTTTCTTTTTTTTTTTTTTATGTGACTGTGCAAATTAACAAAAACATTAAATGCTTTTCTGCTTATATTTGCAAAGAAAGATAAGTAAAAGGCTATTGTTACCTAAAAAAATAAAATAAATAAATATAGACTATGGGGGAGATCTCTCAAAACCTGTGCAGAGGAAACGTTGACCAGTTTCCCACAGCAACCAATCAGATCGCTTCTTTCTTTTAAAATAAAAAGGCCTCTGCAAAATAAGTGATTTGATTGGTTGCCATGGGCCACTGGTCAGCTTTTCCTCTGCAAAATCTCCCCTTATGTTTACACCCTGAGAGGAATTAATAAGTATCCATTAATTGCCCATAGCAACTAATCACAGCTTAGCTGGGCAACAAAGGCAGTTTTTCTCTCAGTCTGAACACAGATACAACATACTCACCAAATGGCTTTTTTTGGAGGGAGGCATTTTTTTTATTTTTTAGTTATTTTATATATATATATATATATTTTTTAATTGCAGCATGCTCCAACTATGTAATTTTTCCCCAAGAAATTGTGGCATTTTTCCTCCCATAGACCCCTATAGAAGGAAAGAATGCCAGACAAAAGGTGTACATGTATGTGGGCATTTTTCTGGCATTTTTCCATGAATTTGATGATATAAGAATCACATGGCTTGCAATGAGAAAAATGCAGTGGGTAAAAAAAACACTACTGTTAGCCGGGGATCCCTGTCGTTCTGATCTCAGTGTTGTAATCCTGGAACCCTGCAATATACATGTACGGTGCTGAGTACCAGATCACCAGGGGTGCCAGAGGTTAATGAGTCAGCCATATAACATCACGTAGTAGAGAGTTCCATGGTCTTACTACTCTTACAGTAAATATTTTTTTCCCTACTGAATATCCTTAAGCTTGAAAACCTGTTTTGGTCTTCTCTGTACCTGCTTTGCTTCAGTATGTCACAGTACATGTTGGCATTCATGGTTCCCTCAATGAACTGTAGCTTCCCAGTGCCAGCAGCACTCATGCAGGCCCAGACCATGGCACCCTCACCCCCATGCTTGACTGTAGGCAAGACACATGTCTTTGTACTCCTCACCTGGTTGCCACCACATATGCTTGACACCATCTGAACTAAATAACTCATCAGACCAAAGAACATGGTTCCAGTACACTTGTCCTCAGTTTGCTTGTCTTCAGCAAACAATTTTCAGGATTTTTAATGGGCCTTATCTTTAGAAGAGATTTAGAAGCAATGCTGACAGCACTCATGCCTCTTTTTTCCAAAAATATTTTCTGGGTATAAGGCTGATCAAATGCACTCACCTTCTTTGGTCACCCATGGTCAGGCTTGTGCTGAGTAGAACTTGTCCTGTGAAACCACATGGTCTTGCCCTCCTTGCTGCAGGTCCATTTTAGAATATTGGCAATCTTCTTATAGCCCTGACCATCTTGATGTAGAGCAACAACTTTTTTTCAGATCCTCAGAGAGTTCTTTGCCACGAGGTGCCATGTTGAACTTCCAGTGACCAATATTACAGAGTGTGAGAGCGATAACTCCAACTTTAAGACCCCCTTCTCCTTATTCACACTTTAGACCTTGTAATGCTAATGAATCACATGACATTGGTGGAGGGAAAATGGACATATCTACTTAGCAGTGTGAACAGTTTTGTTACCAAGGTTCAGACATTAATGTCTGTGTGTTAAGTTATTGTGGCAACAACAACATTGGACACTTTTATACAGGCTGTGCACTTACAACTTTCCAATGTATCAGAGAATCACGTGAAAAGATAGAATAAAATATTTACAAAGCCTCTTTTTTGCAAAAAATATTCTCTGGGGATGAGGCTGAGCAAATGCACTCACCTTCTTTCGTCACTCATAGTGAGGCCTGTTCTGAGTAGAACTTGTTCTGTGAAACCACATGGTCTTGCCCTCCTTGCTGCAGCTTCATTTTAGAATATTGGCAATCTTCTTATTGCCCTGGCCATCTTTATGTAGAGCAACAACTTTTTTTCAGATTCTCAGAGTTCTTTGCCACGAGGTGCCATGTTGACCAATATTAGAGAGTGTGAGAGCGATAACTTCAACTTTAACCCCTTAAGGACCAAGCCCATTTTCACCTTAAGGCCCAGGCCAATTTTATTTTTGCCTTTTCGTTTTTTCCTCCTTGCCTTCTAAAATCCATAACTCTTTTATATTTCCATCTAAAGACCCATATAAGGGCTTGTTTTTTTTGTGTGACCAATTGTACTTTGTAATGAAACCTCTCATTTTACCATAAAATGTACGGCGAACCCCAAAAAATATTTTTTTAGGGAGGAAATTTAAATGAAAACCACAATTCTGCACATTTCGGAGGGTTTAGTTTCACACTGTACACTTTATGGTAGAAGTGATGTGTCCTTTATTCTGTGGGTAAATATAATTAAAATGATACCCATGGCTAGATACTTTTATATTTTTGTACCGCTTAAAAAAAAATCTAAAACTTTTTGTACAAAATCAGTAATCCAAAATTGCCCTATTTTGACCACCTATGACGTTTTCATTTTTCTGTATATAGGGCGATATGAGGGCTCATTTTTTGCACCGTCATCTGTACTTTTTATTGATATCACATTTGCATATATAAATCTTTTAGATTTTTTGGACTTTTAAAATTTTTTTTACATTTACAACGTTCACCGTACAGGATCATTAACATTATATTTTGATAGATTGGACATTTACGCATGCGGCGATACCAAATATGTTTATAAAAAAAAGTTTTTTACGCATTTTGGGGGTAAAAAGGGAAAAACTGACAGTTTTCATTTTTATTGGTGGAGGGGATTTTTCACTTAAAAAAAAAATTCTGCTTTTTTTTAAACACTTTTTATGTCCCCATAGGAGACTATCTATAGCAATAATTTGATTGATAATACTGTTCAGTGCTATGCATAGGACATAGCACTAATCAGTATTATCGGCTATCTCCTGCTCTGGTCTGCTCGATCTCAGACCAGAGCAGGAGATGCCGGAAGACGGACAGAGGCAGGTGAGGGGACCCCCATCTGCCATTACAGCGGCAGCGCTGCGGGCGATCCGATCATCTATTTTAACGTGTGCATTGCCGCAGATGCTGTGATCTGTACTGATCGTGGCATCTGAGGGGTTAATGGTGGAAATCCGCGCGATCGCGGATGTCGGCCATTACCGGCGGGTCCCCGGCTGCTGATAGCAGCCGGAACCTGCCGTGTATGACACGAGCACTGCTCCGATGCTCACGGTCATACACAGGGTGTAAATGTACGTCCTGGTGCACGAAGTATCGCCAAGCCAGGACATACATTTACGTCTGTGGTCATTAAGGGGTTAAGACCCTTTCTCCTCATTCACACTTGAGACCTTGTAATGCTAATGACAAGGTTCAGACATTAAAGGGGTACACCGTTGAAAACTTTTTTTTCTTTTAAATCTACTGGTGGCAGAAAGTTAAACATATTTGTAAATTACTTCTATTAAAAAATCTTAATCCTTCCAGTACTTATTAGCTGCTGAATTCTACAGAGGAAATTCCTTTCTTTTTGGTACACTGATGACATCACGAGCACAGTGCTCTCTGCTGACATCTCTGTCCATTTTAGCATCCATGCATAGCAGATGTATGCTAAGGGCAGCATGGTGGCTCAGTGGTTAGCACTGTTTCCTTGCAGTGCTTGGGACTTGGGTTCAAATCCCACTAAGGACAACAATAAATAAATCGTTATTATTATTATAATAACGTCAGCAGAGAGAACTGTGCTCATGATGTCATCAGAGAGCATACCAAAAAGAAAAGAATTTCCTCTGTAGTATTCAGCAGCTAATAAGTACAGGAAGGATTATGATTTTTTAATAGAAGTAATTTACAAATATGTTTAACTTTCTGCCACCAGTTGATTTAAAAGAAAAAAGGTTTTCACCGGAGTACCCCTTTAATGTCTCTGTGTTAAGTTATTGTGGGGACAGCAACATTAGACACTTTTATACAGGCTGTGCACTTACAACTTTACATTGTATCAGAGAATCACATGAAAAGATAGAATAAAATATTTACAAAGTGAGGGGTGCAGTCACTTATGTGAGATACTGAATCATGGCTCCAGATTTTGTACCTTAATATTTTACAGCTCCCTGGATGCATTGTCTTAATACTTTATAGTTGACTTTTATCACCTATTTATTATACCTTATGATTGTATTGTAACTTGATTGACATTTTATTTTACAGCAAAGCATCTTCTGAAATTATCAGGGTGTTCTATTGTACATTTCTCTAATTGCTTGATATTGGAAACTGTCAAATCAGATTACTTACTTGAAATGCTTATTAGTTTATGAAAGACATTTTTTTTTTTACTGAATTGAACCTATAAACATTTTAAAGTAAATGTCTAACTTTTTATCTTCATGTTGTTTTTAGGCCCAAATTTCTATGATGACTAATTTCTTATCAAATCTTTATAGCAGTTTGAAGTGATACAGACACACTCTAGAATTAAAGGGGTTGTGCGCTGCCCTGCCTTTCGGAGCTCCGCACGCAGTGTCCGGAAGTTCATTACTCCGAACGCTGTGTCGGGGCTTTTGTGTTCGCGGCCCCCTCGTGACGTCACGCCCGCCCCCTCAACGAAAGTCTATGGGAAGGGGGCGCAACCGCTGTCACGCCCCCTTCCCATAGACTTTGGTAGAGGGGGCGGGCAAGACGTCACAAGGCGGCCGCGAACACGGAAGCCCGCACACAGCGTTCGGAGTAATGAACTTCCGGACGCTGCGTGCGGAGCTCAGAAAGGCAGGGCAGCGCTCAACCCCTTTAAAAGAAAACATATTAAGTGTTTGTATAGTGTTGTACATTGACCTGTTATAAAGTGATAGCAACTAAGCTCCCTCTAGTGACTGCAGGAAGCCAGCATGTTATCTTTTGAAATTGTGTGAGCTATGAAGCTATGAGGAAAATAAAACTGTGTATTTTACAAAACACTATTGGAAAACAATTTTTAACCTATTTACGTTTAAAAAGAAAAAAAAGAAAACTTAAGTGCATGGGTGCATATTTACTTTAATACCTCTTGCACACAACAACAGGGGTTAGACACATTAACTAGTATATTATAACTATATTTTTACACAGTGAAGTTGGACACTTCCTGACATAGCTTTTATCACTGGCAATGACCCCTTTTTTCACAGTCATTATAGCTGTTCAGAAACTGTTTGTTCTAGGTGCGTGAGTCAGGCCTAACCGAGTTCCAAAGGTGACTGATTCCTAGGGTGCGCTGGTGGGGTGTCTGTAACATGAGGTACTGAGTTTATAGGAGTCTGGAGGTCTGCTCAGGAAGTATTACTTCACTGAGAGAGTAGTGGATGCATGAAATAGCCTTCCTGCGGAAGTGACAGCAGCAAATACAGTGAAGGAGTAAAGGCATGTATTGAATAGACATTAGGCTTCATATAAGATAGGACCAGGGAATAATCATAGTATTAAGCATATTGGGCAGACTAGATGGGCAAAATGGTTCTTATCTGTATATGTTTATATGTTACTCGTTCCTTAATGTAGCTATGGTTGAAAAGTTTGATGCAAAGGACAGCAAAGCTTTTCTTTGAATTGTAGCAAAAAAAATCCATATAACTATGGCACTTCAAATAACTGCACAGTTAACCCCTTAAGGATGCAGAGTTTTTCCGTTTTTGCAGTTTCATTTTTTCCTCATCACCTTCTAAAAATCATAACGCTTTACATTTTGCACATAAAATTCCATATGTTGGCTTATTTTTTGCGCCACCAATTCTACTTTGCAGTGACATTAGTCATTTTACCCAAAAATCCTCGGCAAAACCGAAAAAAAATTCATTGTTGCGACAAATTTGAAGAAAAAATGTAATTTTGTAACTTTTGGGGGCTTCTTGCATTCTTCAGTAAAAATAACACTTTATATTTATTCTGTATGTCCATACGGTTAAAATGATACCCTACTTATATAGGTTGGATATTTTCATACTTCGAAAAAAAATCATAACTACGTGCAGGAAAATTTATATGTTAAAAATTCTCATCTTCTAACCCCTATAACTTTTTTATTTTTCCGCGTACGGGCCGGTATGAGGACTCATTTTTTGCAGCGTGTTCTGAAGTTTTTATCGATAACATTTTTGTATTGCTTGGACTTTTTGATCGCTTTTTATTCATTTTTTCATGATATAAAAAGTGATCAAAAATACGCTATTTTGGACTTTGGAATTTTTTGCACGTACGCCATTGACCGTGCGATTTAATTAATAATATATTTTTATAGTTTGGACATTTCTGCAAGCGGCGATACCACATATGTTTATTTTTATTTACACGGGTTTTTTTTATGGGAAAAGGGGGGGTGATTCAAACTTTTATTAGGGAAGGGGTTAAATGACCTTTGTTAACTTTTTTTTCACTTTTTTTTTGCAGTGCTATAGCTCCCATAGGGACCTATAACACTGCACACACTGATCTCTTATGCTGATCCATAGCTTTGCATGGATCAGCAAGATGGGAGCTCGATTGCTCAAGCCTGTAGCTCAGTCTTGGAGTAATCAAACCCAGATCGGACGCCGCGGAGACAGGTAAGGAGACCTCCGCTTGCATCCTAGTTGATCATGATGTCCCGATCAGCCCGACTGAGCTGCCGAGAACCGATTACTTTCACTTTCAGATGCGGCGGTCAAATTTGATCACCGCGTCTGAAGGGTTAATAGCGCGCAGCACAACAATCGGTGCTGCATGCTATTAGCCCAGGGTCCCGGCTATGAATAGCAGCCGGGACCGACCCGGTGTGACCCCGTTTTAAACACTGGGACCTGGCGTAGGGCGTACAGGTACACCCTACGTCCTTAAGAGGTTAAATGCAAGTCTATGGGCACCACCAGTATCACTAGAAGCTGCCAGGACTGCACTACGCAAAGATTATGGGGGACATTTATCATTGTTTGCTCTGGTAAGCAAGTTCTGAAGGCCTTTTTTTTGCTTTAGTTTTGCTTATGTGCCACATATTTATCATACTATCACAGGGGGTTGATAAATTTGGAGCACATAAGCAAAACAAAAAAGTTGCAATTGAGACTTTTGTGAGACTTTTTAAATTTGCTCACTTATGGGAGTATTGTATTCCAGGTCAGACCTGGAGCAGACTTGCGACTTTTTGTAAGGGTTTTGCGACTTTTTACTGCTTACGTGCGACTTTCGCACATCATAAATACGTGACCACTGCAAAGTAAAAACTGAAAATTGCTTAGGTAAGGCTGTTTGTAACTTTTTGCTTACCCACAAAAGTCACACAAAAAAGTGCTTAGGCGCACCTGCGACTTTTTGTGCACCCAGAGTAAGCAAAGATGGCTCTAAATACCTTGATAAATGTCTCCTATATCCATTGCAGAACTGCAATTGCTGAACCATTGTTTGCACTAATGAATATGCTGTTTGATGTTTCATAGTGTCAAAACCACAAAACACATTTAACCCTGTCATATGGTCTGATGAGTCAATTTTTTCCCTGTTTTTCCCCCACTTCCTGTTGTGTGTGGTTCTGGAGATCACTGGATGAATTCATTTGGATGACTTCATTTCCATGAACCAATGCACTGAGCAATGGGAGAAGGAGCATTGTCATCTTAATGGTTGTATCACCATCAAGAAACCCAAAGGGTGCCATGATGTCACCTCCCAAACTATACAGGAAACCCCACCTTGCTTGACAGTGGATTTAAGGTAGTCAACATTGTAGGTAGAGATGAGCGAACTTACAGTAAATTCGATTCGTCACAAACTTCTCGGCTCGGCAGTTGATGACTTATCCTGCGTAAATTAGTTCAGCCTTCAGGTGCTCCGGTGGGCTGGAAAAGGTGGATACATTCCTAGGAAAGAGTCTCCTAGGACTGTATCCACCTTTTCCAGCCCACGGTAGCACCTGAAAGCTGAACTCATTTATGCAGGAAAAGCCATGAACTGCCGAGCCGAGAAGTTCGTGACGAATCGAATTTACTGTAAGTTCGCTCATCTCTACCTACAATGTTGACTACCTTAAATCCACTGTCAAGCAAGGTGGGGTTTCCTGTATAGTTTGGGAGGTGACATCATGGCACCCTTTGGGTTTCTTGATGGTGATACAACCATTAAGATGACAATGCTCCTTCTCCCATTGCTCAGTGCATTGGTTCATGGAAATGAAGTCATGAATTTATCCTGGCCAGCCCAGTCACCATACCACTATTGAGCATCTGTGGGGCATTCTTGAGACCAAGGTTAGAAGTAAATTCCCATCTTCTGCTTCCATCAAGGTAATGGCCTCTGCATTGGTCAAACAGTGAAAAGTTGACATAAATGTTCAGGTTTAATATTTGTCTACTCAACGTTTTTCAGCTGCAGTGTGTGCAAAAGGGTCCTACCCTTTATTAATAAAAAATAAGAAAAAGTCAGATCTGTAGTTGTTGCTCTAGTTATTTTAATTTCAACCACTGTATAATACAGATCGGTTATAAAAAATCTGAAATATGACACCCTTAGAAATCTTTGAAACCTATACCTGTAAAAAGCTACATTTCCCATCATCTGCTGTAATATTAAGATTTCCTCTATCATTGGGTAGATCATACAATACATAACTGCAGGGACTCCATAGCTGCCGTGCAAGCTTTGTGTACTTGAAGATCAGAATTTTTTTTTTTAAATATCTTGTGTTTCACAGAAATCCTAATTTGTATACGCAATATAAATTGTCAGGTAACTTGGGAAATTGTTTTCATACTTGTGGGAAATGTGGGCTTACCTAATGTGCTTAGTAGTAGATTATCAGTCTTTTATGGACTATTGTCTTTTTAAATCAGATTTAATACACTGGACCAAATGTCAATCTTCAACAAAGATCTACTTATTTCTTTTCATTCTCCTTTATGGCGGTAGGAGACACATGACCTTGGTTCTTTTGTTATTTTTCTATAGAATAAATCTGTCCTTTTAAATGACTACTTAAAATTTTAGCAACTCGAGTAGGAATTGCAATCAGGAAAAGCTTCAATATGTTTGTTCAGAAAAACATATTCATGCCAAAGACTTTACGGGCTGATACAGAGATACGTGGGAGCTTGGCTCAGAAACACAGAATATACCACAGGTGTCCCAGGTGCTTATTTTTCCGTAATCATTACTGGCTCTTTGTGCTAATGTCATATACCATTTTGTTTTCCTCTAAAATGACAACTCACTAAGTCTGTTTGACCTGAAGTAGTCTTGTAGACAAAAGAGGTGTTAGAGGTCATTCAGTGTGCTAAGTCATGCATAATCGGTGCATTTCTAATGTTTTCCGATTAAGTTAAATGCCATTATTTATCCAGTCTAAATCAAATTTTTTGTAATAAGGTGACACATTTTAAGCTCCAAATTATGTAGTTAAATATTTCACAACAGCTTTTTTAAGTAGCTGAAATCTAAAACTTCTGATTGTTCTGTCATAATCACTACTTGGCTTTTTTCCCTACTTTTGCCATGAAAAAGACAGAGAAAAAAAAAGACAAAATGTGAATTACTGTATAAAGGAACTGTATGATGTTAAAATCCTGACAATTAGCTGATTTAGAGAACTCTGTGGGTAGTTGATTTAGAGAGCTAATATAGAGAGCTCTCTTAGTACTGTTGCAATGTTAAGTGTGTACGTGGGGCCCCTTCTCATTATGGAGACAGAATTCACTTCTCAGTCTGCAATCTAAATTGTTTAAAGGGATATTGCAGAGAGGTTTTCTATCTACCTCTGCTCCGGGTACAATTAAAATATCTTGTTATCTTGTTAAAAAAAACTCAGAACAAGGATACAAAAAGACTCACAGTGTGAACAGCGACTTAACAGAACGGACACACTAATCCTAAAACCGACTAATGTAACACAGACTAAAATCTACAATAAAATACTTTTTAACCATGGCTAACAACTCAGATCATATAACAAGATAAATTAGGTAAATACTCAAGCAGACATAGAAGTATAATGCACAGACATGATAGCAGCATTATTGCACAAGCAGACAAAGTGTATTACACTAAATAACTAGCAACTAGAATGCAGACTGAGCTGGATATAGATAGGCACACCCACTTTGCAATTGGGTGAAAGGATTTACTTTTCAACACCTGGAAGAAAAGCACAGAAAACAGATAAAGCATGAAAAACAAGGTCTGAACAGGGCCTTATACAGGAAAATGCAAAAACAAATAAACAGACATTACATAAACTAAGTATATTAGTAACTAGACTAACTTTGCTGCCCCTGTCTTACATTCAAAGGGCAAAAATCCCTTAAAACCCCTTTAAAGGAATACTTTCATTAGTTTCACCTGCACTAACCTGGTGGTGAAGATGTGTAGTGAGGATGACACTGATAACAGCCATACTTACCTGTCCCTGTTCCGTGGTCCCATTATCCCACTATCTTGCTCCATATCTTCCGTACCAGCGGAGGGCTTGGGGAATGTGCAGAGCTTCCTGACATCTCTGCTGCTCTTTTCCTGCTGGTCTAAGGAAACAGCAGCGGTGATGTCTGAAGCTCTGCCCATGCCCCAAGCCTGCCAATGGAATGGAAGATACAGAGCAAGATAGCTGGACAATGGGACCATGGAAGGGGGACAGGTAAGTATAGAAACATAGAATTTGTCAGCAGAAAAGAACCATTTGGCCTATCTAGTCTGCCCAATAATTTTAATCCCATCAATAGTCCCTGGCCCTATCTTATATGAAGGATAGCCTTATGCCTATCCCATGCATGCTTAAACTCCTTCACTGTATTTGCAGCGACCACTTCTGCAGGAAGGCTATTCCATACATCCACTACCCTCTCAGTAAAGTAATACTTCCTGATATTACTGCATAAACCTTTGCCCCTCTGATTTAAAACTATGTTCTCCTGTGATAGTTTTTCTTCTTTTAAAGATACTCTCCTCCTTTACTGTGTTGATTCCCTTTATGTATTTAAAAGTCTCATATCCCCTCTGTCTCTTCTTTCTTCCAAGCTATACATGTTAAGGTCCTTTAACCTTTCCTGGTACGTTTTATCCTGCAATCTATGTACCAGTTTAGTAGCTCTTCTCTGAACTTTCTCTAGAGTATCTACATCCTTCTGGAGATACGGCACTTCCCTCTTTTTACTGCTTATACCTCTCCCTATACATCCAAGCATTCTGCTAGCGTTTCCTGCTGCTCTATTACATTGTCTTCCTACCTTTAAGTCTTCTGAAATAATTACTACTAATTCCCTTTCCTCATATACTGAGGTTAGGACTGTTTCACATAGTTTATATTCTGCCCAAGGGTTTTTACACCCCAGGTGCATTATCTTGCACTTATCCACATTAAATTTCAGTTGCCAGAGTTCTCACCATTCTTCTAGTCTGCCTAAATCCTTTTCCATTTGGCATATCCCTACAGGAACATCAACCCTGTTACATATCTTTGTGTCGTCAGCAAAAAGGCATACCTTACCATCGAGATCTTTTGCAATATCACTAATGAAGATATTAAACAAAATTGGTCCCAGTACAAATCTCTGAGGTCCCCACTGGTAACAAGACCTTGCTCTGAATATACTCCATTGACTACAACCCTCTGTTGTCTGTCCTTTAGCCACTGCCTAATCCACTAAACATATGGTAGTCCAAGCTAAAAGACTGTCTTTTATTGATAAGTCTTCTATGTGGGACAGTGTCAAAAGCCTCACTAAAATCTAGATATGCGATGTCTGCTGCACCTCTGCCATCTATTATTTTAGTCACCCAGTCAAAAAAATCTATAGGATTTGTTTGACATGATCTCCCTGAAGTTAACCCATATTGTTTTTTTTTATCTTGCAATCCATAGGATTTTAGATTAAGTATGATTGTCATCAGTGTCACTCACACTACACATGTCAACAGGTTAGTGCAGGTAACACTGATGACAGTTTTCCATTAACTGCACCCTCAGCAGAGATAGATTACATTATTATAAAAAGAATCTCTGAAATATACCTTAATGGGTTGCTATGGGGTTTTAAATAGCATTAGGTTCTGGCTGATACAAAGGAGACCTTTCACCACTCCCAACTCCCCCCCCCCCTTTTTTTTTTTTACAGTAAATACTAAACTTGTCTAATTAGAAGACCCTAAAAAAAACTGGATGGACTGTCTTAATTTGCTCTAGATTTATCAAAGTGATTTAGGCTGATTGACGAATCTGAAGCATTTTAAGACTATGGGGTCGATTTATCAAAACCTGACCAGAGGAAAAGTTTCCCAGTTGCCCAGAGCAACCAATCAGATTGCCTCTTTCGTTTTTCAACAAGGCCTCTGATTAGTTGCTATGGGCACCTGGGCAACTTTTCCTCTGCACTGGTTTAGATAAATCTCTCCCTATCTATCTAAGTTAGCAATTCTGTTATAAATTTAGACCAACTTTTTTGGCTTACTTTATAACAACTCAGTGTGGCAAAATTTTGACACAGGGCATGGCAACTTAGGCCACACACCCTTTTCTCAAAAAGCCACTACTCCATGTTGGTGGAAGCACAAGCTTTTTTTCTTTTCGACTTTCTGTGCATGATAAAAATAGCTAAATTGCTCTTTACAGCAAATCTGGAGCATTAAAGGACACAATTCTGGCACAGCAGTCTAAGTTAATCCACACAACTATGTTGTGCCATTTGTTGGGGAAAAGATGCTTCTGAATTGTTAACTGGAATAAAGAGAAAGCAAGTGTGTTGGCACTGCTAGCCCTACTTCCTGTGACTCCCTTGATGTACAGCTAAAGCCTGTCTAATTGCGGTGCATAGGTGGTGGTGCTCTTGTGTGAAGGTAAAAAGGCTTCATGTAACACAGTCCAAACAAAGAAAAGTACAGGCGACTCACCACTTCTTCAATGCTTTTTCTCTATTCTGGGATATGTACAGGTAAAGACCCCTGTTGAAGTTCCTATACGGAAAGAAACAGCTGTAATCACCAAACACACTAGCGTCTTGTACACCGGTGCGGCGTAGAGCCGCTTTACCTGCACATATCCCAGTATAAAGAAAAAGCATTGAAGAAGTGGTGAGTCGCCTGTACTTTTCTTTGTTTGGACTGTGCTTCTGAATAGTTATTTTGTCAGTAATATAATTATTTCCTAAAACAGACAGGTCTGGACTGCTGTATTCTCTTATTTGGCCTGTAACATGATAATCTACAGACTATCTGTCTAGAACTGATACCTGACCACTATAGGGTATTTTGCCTCTTATGTTGATCAAATGATTTACATATTTACGGGAACTGCAAGCATGTCAACCAAACAGGGCAACATTTACTGCAATCTACAGCTTTAGACCCCCCACCCATCCCATTTCAATTCTAGAAATGCCATGTAGACATACTAGGGGAAATGCACCCAATTTGTTGCAATTGTGGTTTAAATACTTTCATTGCAACTTTTGCTTTAGAAGCTTTCTTTAAAACTGTGTAGCTGTGAATTTTTGCTGTGGTCATGAATTTATCATGTGCGACTTGTCATACAATTTGTTTCAAATTTACACCAGCCCTGGCGTGGCTTTTAAAACTAACTGTGGAGAGCATTTGTAAAAAAGTCACAAAGGAACCATACAAATTGGTGTGCTAAAGTTTAAAGGGATACTCCGGTGGAAAACATTATTATTTTTTTAATCAACTGGTGGCAGAAAGTTAAACAGATTTGTAAATTACTTCTAAAATCTTAATCCTTCCAGTAATTATCAGCTGATGCATGCTCCACAGGAAGTTCTTTTTTGAAATTTATTTTCTGACCCCAGTGCTCTCTACTGACACCTCTGTCCATTTCAGGAACTGTATAGAGCAGGATAGGTTTGCTATGGGGATTTGCTCCTACTCTGGGCAGTTCCTGACATGGACAGAGGTGTCAGCAGAGAGCACTGTGGTCAGACAGAATTTTTTTTTTAAAAAGAACTTCCTGTAGAGCATACAGCAGCTGATATACTAGAAGGATTAAGATTTTTAAATAGAAGTAATTTACAAATCACTCAAAAAGACTGTACGGTGGATGTATGGTATGATATGTAAAAGAATAATGAACTTTCAGACCAATATAGTAATTTTAAAATGTAATACCAAAAACTAAATAATATACAAATGATCATTTAAGATGAATTCATATAATGGAAAAAAGTTAAAGCCGCAGGGCCCTACAGCTGCACAATAATGCAATAAAATGCAATAGAATAAGCAAGAATTATTGTATAAATTCTATCGCCAATTGATACCATTCACCACTGAGGAAGGGGTTGGAGCGGTTTATGCTCATCTATATACCCCGAAACGCGTTTGGTGTTTTGTTTTATTTTACTCTATCTTAATTTGTTTTTGCATATATAGACCAAGCGGTCTTGATTTTAAAACCTTGAAGAGTTTTAAATCATTGTGGGGAATATTCCCAATCCCCAAGATCTTTGCCCACTTGTTATTTCCGGACTATCGGATTTATCTCTATTGCCAGATTATTGGACTTATCCATTTTGTCAAAGGATACCCTACAATAGGGATCTGTCTTTACAAAGGACATTTCACTTTGCTATCATCTCAACGGATATACCGGACTACCGGACTATTGGACTTACCCTCCTGTGTTCACATCACAGGGACTTATCTGTGCAGGATCTTTCATTGGCTACCATCCATACAAGCACCTGAATATTGCCGCAATCATTGCACTACTGTGATGCTGGCCGAATCCATCTGATCACCTGACTGCCAGACACGTGACCATCCACCCGCTACGTCAGACACCGGGAGCTCGCTGCGGCGGTTGCACTTGCCGGTGCTCCAGCCGTTCTTAGCTAGAGCAGGATGACCAACAACACAGGGGACATCGCGGAGTGGGCAAGTGCCTGTGTCTTTTGCTCAATAGGATTCTCATCGGCACAGCAGGTCTTTACCAGCCGGGCTTCCAGATTTTCTGTCTAGCAACAGGTGCCCATTATTCCCCGCACAGAACTTTCAGATACATTTCTGGACATCATATTCATTGTCTATTCGTTTTTCTTTAGGACGGACACTGATACTCTCAAAGGGCAATATTTCCTACCTTCTTTTTACAGGTTCAGAATGTTATAGTTGTTGAAACTTATCTAAACATATTGTTACATTCTTTGCCACATGTACACTATGTTGCATATAATTTTTATATACTGCTTTACGATCGATTGTGGTAAAACTATTATATACATTATACTCTCCGAGGTTCATATTGGCGAAATAATTAATACAATAATTCTTGCTTATTCTATTGCATTATTGTGCAGATGTAGGGCCCTGCGGCTGTAACTTTTTTCTATTATATGAATTCATCTTAAATTATCATTTGTATATTATTTAGTTTTTGGTGTTAAATTTTAAAATTACTATATTGGTCTGGAAGTTAATTATTCTTTTCCATATCATACCATACATCCACCGTACAGTCTTTTTGAGTGGTTATGGTGAGGACTGAGTAATCTATTTTTTGTACACTTTTTCTTAATTCTTCATTGGGTGTGAGAATATCTCAGTTAACCTCGCATATTTTTTCTGTGAGCTACACTCTTCTATATATTTTTTGTAATTTACAAATCTGTTTAACTTTCTGGCAACAGTTGATAAAAAAAAAATTGTTTTCCAAAATTGTGTACTAGCACCATATTTATAAATTACAACCATTAAATACGTTTGGTGCACATAAACATTACCACCATACAAATTAAAAATGTTGTGGTGCTGTCCAATTGCACAGAGGTATTGGGGAATTCAGTCCAAATGCTCTATTGACCCCTTAAGGACACAGCCCATTTTGGCCTTAAGAACACAGCCAATTTTATTTTTGCATTTTCGTTTTTTCCTCCTTGCCTTCTTAAGTCCATAACTCTTTTATTTTCCCATTCACAGACCCATATGAGGGTTTGTTTTGTGCACAAGTTGTACTTTGTAATGCCATCACAAATTTTACCCTAAAATGTATGGTAAACCCCCCAAAAATGTTTTTGTGTAAGGACATTTAAACGAAAATCACAAAAATTACATGCTTTCTTTATTCTCTGGGCCAATACAAGTAAAATGCTTCCCATGGTTACATACATTATTGTACTGCTTTTAAAAAATCAAAATTTTTTTTTTACAAAATCAGTACATTTAAATTGCCCTATTTTGACCACCTTTAACTTTCTCATTTTTCCGTATTAAGGGATGTGTAAGGGCTATTTTTTTGCGCTATGATCTGTAGTTTGTTTTAGTACCACTGTTGTGTATACTTTTGATCGATTTTTATAAATTTTTTGTGCAATGTGATGTGACCAAAAAGCTCACATTTTTGATTTTTTTTTTTATACCTTTACGCCATTGTCGTAGGGGATCATTAACATTATATTTTTAAAGTTTGGACATTTACACATGCAGCGATACCAAATATGCTTATTATTTATCATTTTTTTGTTTTATTTTAACCCCTTAAGGACCCAGCCCAAATATACCTTAAGGACCCGGCCATTTTTTGAACATCTGACCACTGTCACTTCAAGCATTAATAACTCTGGGATGCTTTTACCTTTCATTCTGATTCCAAGACTGTTTTTTCGTGACATATTCTACTTTATGTTAGTGGTAAAATTTTGTCGATACTTGCATCATTTCAAATTCCAAAAATTGATGAAAAAATTGAAAATTTTACTTTTTTTTTTTAACTTTGAAGCTCTCTGCTTATAAGGAAAGTGGATATTGCAAATAAATTATACATTGATTCACATATAAAATATGTCTACTTTATGTTTGCATCATAAAGTTGACATGTTTTTACCTTTGGAAGACATCAGAGGGCTTCAAAGTTCAGCAGCAATTTTTCACAAAGTTTTCAAAATCGGAATTTTTCAGGGACCAGTTCAGTTTGAAGTGGATTTGAAGAGCCTTCATATTAGAAATACCCCACAAATGACCCCATTATAAAAACTGCACCCCTCAAAGTATTCAAAATGACATTCAGTAAGTGTGTTAACCCTTTAGGTGTTTCACAGGAATAGCAGCAAAGTGAAGGAGAAAATTCTAAATCTTTTTTTTACACTCGCATGTTCTTGTAGACCCAGTTTTTGAAATTTTACAAGTGGTAATAGGAGAAAAAGCCCCCAAAATTTGTAACCCAATTTCTCTCGAGTAAGGAAATACCTCATATGTGTATGTCAAGTGTTCGGCGGGCGCAGTAGAGGGCACAGAAGGGAAGGAGCAACAATGGGATTTTGGGGAGTGAATTTTTCTGAAATGGTTTTTGGGGGGCATGTCACATTTAGAAAGCCCCTATGGTGCCAGAACAGCAGAAAACACCACATGGCATACCATTTTGGAAACTACACCCCTCAAGGCACGTAACAAGGGGTCCAGTTAGCCTTTACACCCCACAGGTGTTTGACAACTTTTCGTTAAAATCGGATGTGTAAATGGAAAAAAATAAATTTCACACTAAAGTGCAGTTTTCTCCCCAAATTTACCATTTTTACAAAGGGTAATGGGAGAAAATGCCCCCCCAAATTTGTAACCCCATCTCTTCTGAGTATGGAAATTCCCCATGTTAGGACGTAAAATGCTTTGCGGGCGAACTACAATGCTCAGAAGAGAAGGAGTCACATTTGGCTTTTTGAAAGCAACTTTTGCTGAAATGGTTTTTTGGGGGCATGTCGCATTTAGGAAGCCCCTGTGATGCCAGAACAGCAAAAAATACCCACATGGCATACTATTTTGGAAACTAAACCCCTCAAGGAACGTAACAAGGGGTCCGCTGAGCCTTAACACCCCACAGGTGTTTGACGACTTTTCGTTAAAGTTGGATGTGTAAATGAAAATTATTATTTTTTTTTACTAAAATGCAGTTTTTCCCCTAAATTTTACATTTTTACAAGGGGTAATAGGAGAAAATGACCCCCAAAATTTGCAACCCCATTTCTTCTGAGTATGGAAATACTAGGAAATTATAGGACGTAAAATGCTCTGCTGGCGAACTACAATGCTCAGAAGAGGAGGAGCGCCATTGAGCTTTTGGAAAGAGAATTAGTTTGGAATGGTAGTCAGGGGTCATGTGCGTTTACAAAGACCCCCGTGGTGCCAGAACAGTGGACCCCCCCCACATGTGACCCCATTTTGGAAACTACACCCCTCACAGAATTTAATAAGGGGTGCAGTGAGTATTTACACGCCACAGATCTTTGGAACAGTGGGCTGTGAAAAAGAAAAATTAAACTTTTCATTTTTACGGACCACTGTTCCAAAAATCTGTCAGACAACTGTGGGGGGGAAATTCTCAATGTACCCCTTGTTACATTATGTAAGGGGTGTACTTTCCAAAATGGGGTCAATGTGTCGGGGGTCCATTGTTCTGGCACTATGGGGGCTTTGTAAACACATGTGGCCTTCAATTCTGGACAAATTTTCTCTGCAAAATCCCAATGGCGCTCCTTTTCTTTTGAGCATTGTAGTTCGCCCGCAGAGCGCTTTAAATTCACATATGGGGTATGTTCTTACTCTTCCTATTTTACCTTGTGAAAATGAAAAATTTAGGGTAACACCAGCCTTTTAGTGAAAAAATATAATTTTTTTCATTTTCCCATCCATCTCACTATACCGTTCAGGCTCACTATACCCCTTGTCACGTTCGGTGAGGGGTGGAGTTTCCAAAATGGGGTCACATATGGGTATTTTTTTTTTTTGCGTTTGTCAGAACCACTGTAAAATCAGCCACCCCTGTGCAAATCGCCAATTTAGGCCTCAAATGTACATGGTGCGCTCTCACTCCTGAGCCTTGTTGTGTGTCCGCAGAGCATTTTATGCCCACATCTGGGGTATTTCTGTACAGAAATTGCGTTACAAATTTTGGGGGTCTTTTTTTTCCTTTTACCGCTTGTGGAAATAAAAAGTATGGGGCAACACCAGCATGTTAGTGTAAAATGTTTTATTTTTTTACACTAACAGGCTGGTGTAGCCCCCAACTTTTCCTTTTCACAAGCGGAAAAACGAAAAAAAAGACCCCCAAAATTTGTAGTGCAATTTCTCCCGAGTACGGCGATACCCCATATATGGCCCTAAACTGTTTCCTTGAAATACGACAGGGCTCCGAAGTGAGAGAGCGCCATGCGCATTTGAGGACTAAATTAGGGATTGCATAGGGGTGGACATATGGGTATTCTACACCAGTGATTCCCAAAGAGGGTGCCTCCAGCTGTTGCTAAACTCCCAGCATGCCTGGACAGTCAGTGGCTGTCCAGAAATGCTGGGAGTTGTTGTTTTGCAACAGCTGGAGGCTCCGTTTTGGAAACCCTGCCATACAAGACGTTTAAAATTTTTTATTGGGGGGGGGCAGTGTAAGGGGGTGTATATGTAGTATTTTACTCTTTATTATGTGTTAGTGTAGTGTTTTTAGGGTACATTCACACTGGCGTGTTACGGTGAATTTCCCGCTAGGAGTATGCGCTGCGGCGAAAAATTTGCCGCAGCCCAAACTTGAAGCAGGAAATTTACTGTAAACCTGCCCGTGTGAATGTACCCTGTACGTTCACATGGGGGGGGGGGGGGCAAACCTCCAGCTGTTTCAAAACTACAACTCCCAGCATGTACTGACAGACCATGCATGCTGGGAGTTGTACTTTTGCAACAGCTGGAGGCACACTGGTTGGAAAACCTTCAGTTAGGTTCTGTTACCTAACTCAGTATTTTCCAACCAGTGTGCCTCCAGCTTTTGCAAAACTACAACTCCCAGCATGTACTAATCACCGAAGGAAATGCTGGGAGATGTAGTTATGCAACAGCTGGAGGCACCCAACTACAACTTCCAGCATGCCGAGACAGCTGTTTGCTTTCTGGGCATGCTAGGAATTGCAGTTTTGCAACATCTGGAGGGCTGCAGTTAGAGACCCAGATCAACTTACCGGCTTCCGTAGGATCCCGGGAGCCGTCCTCTTCAGATGCACGTCACGCCGCCCGCCGATCAACGTCGCCGCAGTCTCCGGACGGGTAAGTGGACGTCGGCGCCTGGTCCCCTTCGGTTCCCCGTTCTTCCCCGCCTACAGGGGGATCGTGGGTGTCTTAGACAACCGCGATTCCCCTTCTATTCCGGGTCACAATAGACCCGTATGACCCGGAATCGGCGCAAATCGCAAGTGTGAATTCACTTGCGATTTGCGCCGATCGCCGATGGGGGGGATGACCCCCCTGGGCATTTGCGCGGTGTGCCTGCTGATTGATATCAGCAGTCACCCCAGCTCGGTCCCCACCCGGCGCGCAGCTGGGACCAAAATTACCACGGGCGTATGGATACGCCCTGGGTCCTTAAGTACCAGGACGTCAAGGCGTATCCATACGCCCTAGGTCCTTAAGTGGTTAAATTAAATTGGGGAAAAGGGCAAATTAAAAACTTTTTGGGGGGAGGGGCTTTCAGTTTTTTTTTCACTTTTTAAAAACTTTTTTTTACATTTATATTACACTTTCTTAGTCCCCATAGGGGACTATTTATAACAATCATTAGATTGCTAATACTGTTCAGTGCTGTGCATATGCATAGTACTGATCCGTATTATCAGCGATCTTCTGCTCTGGTTTGCTGGATGGCAGATCAGTGCAGAAGACCCCGGGAGACAGACGGAGGTGGGTGAGGGGACCTCCGTCCACCATCTTGGCTGATCTGGTCCCCGCGAGCAATCAGATCAGCCATTTTAAGTGCCGCACTGTTGCAGATGCCATGATCTGTATTAATCACGGCATCTGAGGGGTCAATGGCATACATCAGTGCAATCGTTGATATCTGCCATTAAAGGTGAGTCCGCGGCTGCTGACAGCTGCCGGGACCCACTGTGCATGAAGCAAGCTCAGCTTCTGCGCTTACTTCACAGCCGTGCCATAAATGTATGATGCTGTGTGCGAAGTATCTCACTGCAGTGCCGTACATTTATAGCACATGTCCTTAAGGGGTTATAGAGAGTGGTAGATTACAGCATCAACCATAAGACTTGGGGGATTCTGCTGGCTATTGGTTAACACTAATTTGATTTGGATTGAGCTATGGTAATAATTAGAGATGAGCAAAAAAATACAGTTCAATCCGAATTTATTCGCGGTGAATCGCTATTAAAAAGGCTATTTCAGGGCTAAAGAGAGCCTCAATAGGGGTGTAGAACACTTTACCTTGACGTAACATCCAAAGGGAGTGTGCTAGAGCGTCACTATTACAGGCCTCACTATTAGAATCACTGCCGCAGAGCGGCTCAATGACACAGCCTGGAGGTTGCGGCAGCATGAGGAGACCATATGGCGGCAGCATGAGGAGACCATATGGCGGCAGAATGACACAGCCTGGAGGTGGCGGCAGCATGAGGAGACCATATGGTGGCAGAATGACACAGCCTGGAGGTGGCGGCAGCCTATGTAGCCCGCAGAGCGGTACAATGAAAGAGCCTGGAGGTGGCAGCAGCATCATCAGGAGTCCCGAAAGCGGCCCAGTTAAAGAGTGGGGCGGTGGGTGGCAATACTAGTACACACTGATGAAGGTGGGTGAAGGAAGGAGCACTTGGCATCAGGCGGGTGGCAGGATAAGAATAGTAGCTGAGGCAGGTAGGGGCCAAAAGGTAGGGCTGTCAAAGTGTTGGTGTGCACAAGTAAGTATTGAGGATATGCATTAGCTAAAATTGAACTTTTAATAATATTCTTAGGATGAAATAAATGGACCCAAGATTTTTTTTTTTTAAATCAAACAAAAGGAAAGGTGTGCAAAAAACACCATGTGCCACCTTCACCAAGTATTGATGTGATGCAAAAACCTCTAAAATGTGGAAGGGAACAACGCATGGTCCATTGTAACAGGTGGGGGAAAAAAACCTGAGTCTGTACGGCCCTACTCTCGCCCTATTAATTCCCTTCTTGGCAAGTGATACTTGCCCTAAAAAGGACAGCCCCACACAGGTACCTCTCCCTATTTCCACCTAAAAACCCTGGGAAATAGCAGGGTTTTTAGGTGGAAATAGGGAGAGGTTCCTGTGTGAGGCTGTCCTTTTTAGGGCGAGTAACACTTGACAAAAAGGAAATTAACCCCTTGCCGCAAATGGACGTGAATGCACGTCCATTTCAGGCTCCACAGGTATGCTATAAGCAAAACATCAATACTTGGTGTAGGTGGCACATGGTATTTTTGGCACACCTTTCCTTTTGATTTATTTAAAAAAAATGTTGGGTCCATATATTTTATCCTAAGAATATTATTAAAAGTTAAGTTTTAGCTAATGCATATCCTCAATACTTACTTGTGGTCTGATGCGGAGGAATTTCTGTTACTGGCCAGCACCACCTTAAATATTTTTTGAACTATCCATATTTGTGAAGTGTTGGTGTGGCACCATGGTCAATCTACTCTGATGCATCAGGCATTGGTGGGTGGAAATCCTGGATGATCCATGCCTGATACATCTTGACAAAGATCAGTCTCTCCATGTTTTTGGTGGACAGGCGAGATCTCCTTGGGGTTACTATGGCCCCCGCCACACTTAACACCCGCTATGATGCCACACTACTGGCCGGGCAGGACAGCTTTTCCAGGGCAAACTCTACTAGTTGATGCCACAAATCCAGTTTGGCAGCCCAGAAGTCCAGTGGATCTTCAATGTGGGTTGGCGGGCTCATGTCCAAGTATGCCACCACCTGCTGGTTCAGGTCCTGCTCAAGGTCTATCTGCTGCTGCTGATTAGTTGCTTCACTATGCGGGTGAAGAAAGCTACTCATCAGCAACTGTAGACTCAGGCTGCTGCTGATGGAGCTGGTACTGCTCGTGTCATCCCGCCCCTCCCCAGCAGCCAGGGCAGTGGAACATGAGTGCAAGAGGATGGATGATGGCACAGATAGGCATTGGCCAACTGACTACGTAGGATGTCTCTGTAGTAGGTAAGCTTGTCCCCCCTCTCAGTGGGTGTAAAAAAGACACCCATTTTGTGCCGGTAGCAAGGGTCCAACAAGGTAGAGAGACAGAAGTCATCCCAGTCGGCAGTCATTACGAAAGCAAGTGAGCATGCATCGTGCCATTTGTGCAAGTGACTCAGAGGGACTCCCTGTCTCCATCTCCACTGCGTACTGCCACGGTGTGTCTGGGTCCTCTGTTTCTTCTTCCTCATCACCCTGTAGCTCCTCTGGCTGCTCCTGCTCCTCCTCTCCTGTCAGATGAGTGCAGAAACCACCCATTTTGCTACACATTGCCTGTGCTCTACTGTCCCCCTCTTCCTCCTCTTCCATTTCAGTCCCCACAGGGCTCATGTGGCCGTCAGATGTAGGCGTAACATCTCCAGTGCCCTTACAAGCCATCGTTTTCACCATCTGTTGTAGGAAATGAAGCAGGGGAATTACGTTGTTCATCCCGTAATCCTGGCAGCTGAAAAATAATGTGACTTCCTCAAAGGGCCTGAGCAAACGGCAGGTGTCACGTATGAACTGCCATTGGTTGGCATTGAACTTACACAGAGGAGTCCACTATCCACTTGGTTCATCAAGAAATCGTTGATGGCCTTTCTCTGTTTGTATAGTCGGTCCAACATATGGAGGGTGGAATTCCAATGGGTGGAAATGTTGCATATCAGACTATGTTGGGGGATGCCGTTCTGACGCTGCAGCTCAAGGAGGGTGTGCTTTGTGGTGTACGAGTGGCTGAAGTGCATGCAAAGTTTCCTTGCCATTGTTAGGATATCTTGCAATTGTGTGGAACACTTTAGGAAACGCTTGACAATCAGTTTGAACACGTGTGCCATGCAAGGCGCATGGCTCAGGCTTCCATGACGCAGCACAGACAAGATGTTATTCCCGTTGTCGGTCACCATGGTTCCCATTTCCAGTTGTCACAGAGCCACCCAAGGCAAACCAGGTGAAGAACAGCATGACACCACCGTGCCCTGCACACATGGTATGCTGGTGGGGCACGGTGACTTGTCCGTGCAGTGGAGGCTAAGGAAATGGTGGAGGAGGAGGAGGCATAGTTGGACATTGTCGCAGGACCAACAGCGTGACAGCGTGGAGGCGGAAGCGGCGTGACCTGGCCAAGTTGATGGTGGGGCTGTGCAAGAACCACATTCACCCAGTGGGCCGTAAAGGTCATGTATTGTTCCTGACCATAGTTACAGCTCAACACGTCGGCGCTGCCGACAGGCTCAAGGACTGGCCCACCTTCTTTTCTACATGTTTGTGCAGGGCTTGTACTGCCTTTTTTCGAAAATAAATAATGGCTTGGGACTCTCCACCTCAGCTCGGCACAAGCCATCAGTACTTTGAAAGGTGCTGAGTCCACCACTTGAAAAGGGAGGGACTGCGGCACCAGCAACTTGGAAAGGAGAACATTCAGATTCTGCGCCGTTGGATGAGTGGGCGCATACTGCTGTCTCTTTAACATGGCTTTGGTGATGGATTGCTGCTGGAATGACTGACGAGAAGTAGGAGGAGCAGAACCATCTGGACCAACAGAAGATGGGAATGACAGATAACTCCCTTTGGCTGAGGTGTTGGAGCCTTGGCTGGCTGAAATGGGGAGCGATGTGCCACTGGGTGATGCAGCAGTTGCTGCAGCAGGCTGGACCACCGCATCGGAGCCACAGTTCTCCCAGGCCAATTGATGGTAAGGCAGAATATATTGACGCAGGACAGTAGTGCCAACATTTGGACCCTAGCCACGCATCACCTTCTGCTGACACATCTTGCATGTGGCCATGTTAACATCCATGAATGCTTGATAAAAAACTGCCACACCGCCAAGTAGCTGATTTTTCCCCAACAGTCCGCACTGACTGACTGCAGGTAGGCTGCCGTGAGGCAGATGGTCTTCCCCGGCATGTTTAGCTCCAGACTTCCCACTGCTGACACCATGCTGACTGGCAACCATGCTACCACCTTGCTGGCTCAGCTGCTGCCTCACGGGCAACCTGCCACCCTCTTCTCCTTATGATGATGAAGCCCCTTCTGCACTCGGCTCCCAAGTGTGATGAGCTTCATTATCATCGAGTGGTGTCTGCACGTCACTGATGTCATACTCAAGTTCCTCAACGGTATCTGTTTCAGGAGCCTAAATGCTTGCAACACTTTCTCCCACACCACTCTCCTCATCACTACTTGTCTGCCTAGTGGAGGAAGTGGCAGACGTCTCCTCCACTTCTTGGCTGGGCAGTAGCTGCTGACTGTCCTCTATTTGATCAACCTCTTTGTATATTGGAGCTGAGCCCACAGCATACAATACTTCTCTGGAGGAGGGAACAGCATCGGACAGAGGCAGAGGCAGTTGGAGGACAGGGACTGCTCCCGGGTTGAGTCTGAGGAACCCACTGACTGTTGACTGGGTGTATCAGATGTCACTCGTGATGAAGTGGATGACCTTGTTAACCAATCAATGACGGCAGATGGGTTGCTGGTCGAGATACGACTGCTAGCTGATACCGGGAGCTCAGGCCTCTCACTCCTGCTGCCACGTGTCCCTACTCTTCTGTAAACTCTGCCTGCACCTGATGAATTAAGCCTCTGCCACTCCTCTGTGTAGGGTATGCGTATACCGTACACAGAGGAGGGGTGTGCGTATATATTTTACTTTTTATAGAGCAATACACCCCTATACGGCTGCAACAGAAACTTGCAGAACACTCAATGTGTGTGTATATATCTCTGCTTTTACACTAACAGGCCACTATACACTTTAACCAGAAAAAACATAGTTATGCTGAGTGCGTATATATTTCACTTATTTTTGGATAAAATGCCCTAGTACCGTTGCACCAGAAATAAGCTAAACAATTTAGTTCTTAAAGGGGTTATCCAGCATAAGGTGATTTTAGTATGTAGCTGGCAGACAGTAATGGACATGCTTAGGAAGGATCTGTGCTTGCCTTGGTGCTAAATGGCTATGTTGTGAGATTTCCAGAATACTGTGGCTAGCTGTTTGTGAACTAGTATTTTCTGTTTGACTTTTCTTTTTTTGACTACAAATCCCACAATGCCAACTTCCTCCCTCCCACACATCAGCCACCCCACCCATTGAAACATAAATGAGCTGCATCCATTCAAATCAGTGTGGTTTTCGATCAGGGTGGCTCCAGCTGTTGCATTAGATTGATCCTTCCACCCATTGAAACAGACAGGCTCCCTGTCATCAGCTCACTAGTGAGTCAGGTCTCGGTTGCATTGCAAGCTGGGAAAAATCCGAGAAAACAGTCATTTTGTATGCTGGTAAAAATAAATACTGGAGTGAAAATCACAGAAGAATTGTGAGAAAACCGTCACACACAGGTACAGACACTATATTAGGAACTACACTAACTTTACAGCCCCTGTAGCATAGTGAAATAAAAAAAAATTCCTGGAATTTTAGTGCTTTTACACTAACTGCCCCTTTTAGCTGTAACCAGAAAAAAACTAGGACTGGTGAGTGCGTATATATTTTGCATATTTTAGAATAAAAGGTGAATGGATTCGCCGCTGTAAAAATCTGATTCTGTGTTGTCATTAACAGTTTCTGCTCTCTAAGCAAAAAGTCCCATAAATGCCTGTCTTCAGCAATGGCTGCCGAATATATATGGCTGTGACATCACAGGGCTGGCTGCTGATAGGCTGCATGCCACTATGTGATTCAGGGTGATCCCTCCTACCCACCTTCCCAGAATTCCTTGCTTCATGTCCCTACATGTGTAGCCGCCATTTTAGCCCCCTGATCCCCACAAAATAGAGTGAATGAAGCAATTTGTTATAATTATCCATAAAATTAAGAACAAATTTGAATTCATCTGATTCGATTCGCCCATCTCAGTATAGTCTCTGGTTTCTTTCTCACTCAGGTCAAAGTACACCTAATGGCCCTCATTTACTATTGCAAACCTGAGATGTTTTGTCGGGTCATGCACCAGATTCTGTCGCATTGTGCCAGAAATTCTGTCTGTGCCCGATTTTGCGCCAGAATTGAAAAAAACCTGACTAACTCCATTTTGCTCAGAAAGCCTGAAAAAGGGGCGTGACCACCGGGAAAGGGGAGCGTGTTCTCCGAAAAGGGGCGTGTCCCTGACTTTCACAAAAACCCAACATATTTACTAAGGTTTCCACATAAAATGTGGTGGATTTGAGCTGAGGAAAACCAGACAGATCAGAGCATGTGTAAAAAAAGCAAAGTGTAGGGAAAGTGGAAAATGTAGGGAAACCTTAGTAAATACTGTGGAAAATAAATTGTAGGCAATTAAAACCCACAAAGAAACCTACACTCCACTCTTAGTAAATGAGGGCCAATGTGTCTTCACAGTCAAGAATAGTGCCAATACATCTGTCCACTGGTCAGCCAGTAACTTCTCACATTCCGCAACTCAAAGACCAATTTAAAGGGGTTCTCCGGTGCTTACACATCTTTTCCCCTATCCAAAGGATAGGGGATAAGAGGCCTGATCACGGGAGTCCCGCCGCTGGGGACCCCTGGGATCATGCACGCGGCACCCCATTTGTAATCAGTCCCCGGAGCGTGTTCGCTCCGGGACTGATTACAGGTGACCACCGGGCCGGCGGTGTGTGACGTCACGTCTCCGCCCCGTGTGACGTCACGCTCCGCCCCTCAATGCAAGCCTATGGGAGGGGGTGTTATAGCTGTCACGCCCCCTCCCATAGGCTTGCATTGAGGGGCGGAGCATGACATCACACGCCACAGGCCCGGTGGTCGCCCGTAATCATGTTCGCTCCGAGGACTGATTACAAACAGGGTGCCGCGTGCAGGGACGCGGCGGGACTCCCACGATCAGGCATCTTATCCCCTATCCTTTGGATAGGGGAAAAGATGTGTAAGCACCAGAGAACCCCTTTAAGTACTGGATAATTTTACGGCCAATCCTCTGCCCTCTTCTACAATACTTCTCGGCTAATGAATACACCAGTAAACAATAAGAAGTGCCAATAAAACAGTTTTATTAGTATCATTTAAAAAAAAATCACAAAACTGTGATCCCTTGTACACCAAATTAAATATGCTCCAAATAATGTAGTCTAACTGTATGCACCAATGATGCATTTTGCAATACATTCCAACTACTGAAATGGGTACACTACTAGTAATAGTTTAAAATACAGGTGGCCTTTTGAGTCCAATCCTTCTAGTAGCACTAATCATGCAAATCAGTGTCAATACTGGACTAAAATGTACTTACAATATTGAATAAATAAAATGTACTTTCAACACCAGTTAAAAACTTTCAACACATTTCTAATAAGTTATGTTAGCTCCCTCAGGAGAGTACATAATGTACATGTGATGATGTTGCTACCCCTCAATAATACCAGGAGGCAATACCATACAACCCCAGTAGAGGGTTGACCCCATGACCCCCAGGAAGACCCAATCAAATATTATTAAAGGGCTAGATGTTGTAAACATTACATTGCACACGCCCAGAAAGACTAGTTCTGCTCTTAGCCAGCTGCCGCTAGCAACTCACGGTCCCCTGGGGTGACGTTCTCTGGAGCTCCTGCCTCCAATCCTGAGAGTAGCAGAAACTGGGGAAAACAGTATATATATATATATATATATATATATATATATGTATATATATATATATATAGATCAAATGTTTCTACATTCTTAAAATATATACCTTCTAAACAAAAAAATAATATATATATATATATATATATATATATATATAACACTTCAAAAAATGGTGCGGCACTCCAAATATCCAAAAAAATAACTTATTTATTCCACATGTCAAACAGTGCGACGTTTCAGCCCCTCAATGGAGCTTTTTTCAAGCATAGTGATACCACACACAGGCTGGGGTTATATACCCAGCTCAGTAATAAACAGTAATTACATAATTAATCAATACAGTGATAAAAATACATAAAATGACAGTGCAATTTACAAAAAATAAAGTGCTTAAGAGTACCATAGGTACATATATAATGTGTACAGCGTCACAGTGAAAGTTTAAAAGCAATGTGGCTTGAATATACAAAACTCCATCATAATAATAGTTAATAATACACCACTGATGCATATAAACATTAATCAAATATACATATACAGAAAACGCCTACCCGCTCTGTTGCCATGCCGTTCGCCACGTTTGGCTTGTATACAAACAGTCTGCGCCTGCGCCAGAAAATCTCTCAATCTGTTCACATCCTGTTTCCGGGATGCCTGGCCAGTCACGTGAGGCGCCATGCGATCACATGACCACAGGAGCTAACACGTGACCATCAACCGAAAGTCTCCATGGCAACGGCGGCGCTAACAGCACCGCCGTCTCCATGGAGACCACCCATCGGGAACACTTCTAACATGGATGCCCAGTACCCGGGTCCAGCCCACTGACGCACAAACGCAGCGGCCGTGGGCAAGGAAAACTAAATAAATAAGTGGAAAAATATCCAATGTGCAATGAATGAATACATGTAGTGTGTCTGTGTCTGTATGGCTGAATATAACTAACAATGTGTGAGAAGGTAAATGAAAAATGCAAAATAGAAAATAAATAATAAAAATAAAAGGAATTAATTAAAATTAAAATAATAAAAAAAAAACACAAAAAAAAACATTTTTTTATAAAAAAATGATAATGATGAAGATAATACATGAAATGAAAATGATGACAAAAACACAAAATGAACAAAATAGTATATATATATATATAAAAGAAAATCAAAAAGAAAAAGCTCTCTAAATTATGAAAGCCGACTCCATTGGCATTAGTCCCACAAGGGGTATGGGTATCTATTAACTTATTGGCATTTCAGGACTGGGAGCCTCCCTGGTATGCAGACCCACCACTCCTCCCCCCGTGTAAAGAGGGCATAGGTCTGGCAGTAACCGGGGGACCTGAGGCTGTGAGGCCATATAGCCCCCATGGCCCCTGGTCTACCCCCTGCATCCAATTCAGGAGTGCGCCAGCCATCAAGCGGCACCAATCCCATGCCTAGCATGAAGCAATTTACGTACCACATATGGAGGGCTATCTAAGGGATAAAGCACATCCCTACAGAACCCTAAAATGAATAATAATAATAGAAAAAGAAAAAAAAGGACAAAATGAAAAAAACTTATAAATTAAAATACAACAAAAAATAATAATAATAAAATAAAAAAAGAAAAAAATAATAATAAATAAATAAAAAATAAAAATAAAAAAATAGGATTAAAAATTGTTTTAAGAAAAAACAAAAAATGGTGAATGCTGAAGAAAAATACACTTGTGCAAAATGTGTGTAATCTTATCAGTGATGTACCTCCCACAGCAGCTGCGCTACATCAGTTACATAGGCTAGAACCCGAGCGCTGTATTGATTAATTATGTAATTACTGTTTATTACTGAGCTGGGTATATAACCACAGCCTGTGTGTGGTATCACTATGCTTGAAAAAAGCTCCATTGAGGGGCTGAAACGTCGCACTGTTTGACATGTGGAATAAATAAGTTATTTTTTTGGATATTTGGAGTGCCGCACCATTTTTTTAAGTTATCAATTGGCTGTGATCGAGCCTGAGGAGCTGGCACCCGTCTACTGTGGTATAGTAGTGCTGCATTTTTTTGGACATCTATATATATATATATATATATATATATATATATATATATATATATATATATATCTATACAGCAACAAAAGAATGCAGAAGCACACTGCCAGCACAAGGATATAGGTGAAACATGAATATGCAGTTAAAACATGGAGAGCTATACAGCTATGGTGTAATAGATGCAAATGGGAAACTATGAAATAGTGAGGCACTTAGCTCGCAAATTTGCCTCCGCCGGTGGTCAAATAGCTTGAACCGTCCCACCGCGATATATATATATATATATATATATATATATACGTTTGTATTAATCCAGTTGATACTATTTAGTGTGAACACTAGCCTGCCAATGTAACTAATATATGCTTGTGATCCACAACCACATTTTGCTAATGATTTGTACAGAGCACCCCGAAACGAGTTTAGCCTAGTGCCAAAAGAACACAGTGTGACAGTATTACGGACTCTCATCATCGGTCCGATACCAGTTCCAGCTATACCATATTTAGAGATCCAGTATTGATATCGGGATCTGTTTGCTAAAACTGTGATCTACCTGTATGCACTTATGAGGGCAGAAAAATGCGCTACAGTACGCTTAATAAAAAACTTATTGGAGTAAAACCCCAGCCGGTGATTACTTTTGCCTGGACTTTCACAGTATTTAGGCCCTTGACAGATTAACAGGTACAAAATTGTACACTACTTAGATGTACATATGTGGTATGCACTTATGAGGGCCGAAAAATGCGCTACAGTATGCTTTAAAAAAAACATATTTTTGCACACCAGCACTACACAGTCGCTGTGTACTAAAACCAAAATTGCACTCTCTCAAAGACTATTAGGAAATGACTGCTGGGTATTATACCGTCTACAGACTAGTATAACCAGCAGACCATTTGTGTGGAAAAAAAGACACAGAATTGCGCTGAAAAAATATTCCTCCATCCTCTTAAGGTTCACCAAGACGAGCCAGCTTGTTGAAATGTATGAGGCAACACGCAGCTCTCTGCCCCTCTCTGTAATACAATGCTGAAGAAAGTGACTGGGAGGTTAAAATCTTTTCTGTCCAAAAACGCACTGCTCTCTGTCCACCAGAACACTGATGTGACTAGGAGGTGAAACACTTTTGGAAAAAGCTTTTCTGTGTGACACACACACACACACACACACAGGATTGTCTGTCCTATCTTTCTGCAGTGAAAGTATGAGGTGACGATCCGGAATATGGCTGCCGATTATATAGGGCTGTGACATCACAGGGGTGACTGGCTGATGATAGGCTGCATCCGGCATGTGATTCAGGGTCATCCCGCCTACTCGCCTTCCCAGAGTTCCTTGCCCAATGTCTTCCCATGTGGATCTGCCATTTTAGATGCCCTGGAGTCTGGACCGCATTAATAGGAGTTTAATGCAAATCAATTAATAATAACGAATTCGGATTTGTCAGCTTCGATTCGCTCATCTCTACCCTCCTCCATTGGGATAGTTGGCATCCTTATATGTTGAAGAGCAGTATACCAATAGGTCAATACCTGCGTGCACAGGAACTGCTCAGAAGAGAGTCAATTTGGAGAAGAGTGCAAATTTTATTTTTAAGACAACGACAATATCTAAGAAAACATCTCAATAAGACTTACCATAGGGCAAAAGACATTGGGGGACATTTATGAAAGCATTTAGTAGTTTTTCTTTGCTTAACATTGTCGCAAAAAAGTTGCATGTGTGACTACTCTCTTTTTTTTGCAACTTTTTGATTGTGCAGTGCCCTAAGCAAAAAAAAAAAAAAAAAAAACTTGCTTACCAAAGCAAAAGTGATTTTTGACTTGCAGTGGTCAGAGATGTGCGAAAGCCGCAAAAAAGTCGCTTTGCATGAAAAAAAAAACTACTAAACTTACTCCAGCTCAGACATGGAGCATAAAAAGTCACTACCAAAGCAAAAAAAAATAAAAAAAATTGCTTACGTGAAAGAAATTAATCAACAGGCTTAAACCAGTTGATAAATAAGTCGCATATGAGCAAACAAATTGTAAGGAAAAAATAACTAAAAAAAAAGGAATACATAAGCAAACATTGATAAATGTCCCCCATTGAGAGGAGAGATCTGCTAATATAATCTCAACCATGTGAGCAATTTAAGAAGATATGTTGCATAGGGACATTTAATGGCTATACGAACCAGATTATGAGAGTATTATGTAAACACTGGCATCTCCTAAATGCAGACAGGGACCTGTCAACAGTTATTAGTAAATGACCAAGTTTTATCCTACAAAAGAGGTCAGAATCTAAAAGATCACATGATTCATAGTCATCTGTAGAAAGAAGATGCACATGGTTGACTAATAAGACTCTGGATTCTTTCCCATGTGGCAAATGCAGGTTTTGCCCCTTCATTCTCAAAACTAAGTCTGTTACTAACCCCATTGACTCCCGCACATTCGGCAGTTAATAAATTGCAGCAGTAAGAATGTAATATACACTGTTCAAAAAAAAATTAAGGGAACACTTAAACAACACAATGTAACTCCAAGTCAATCACACTTCTGTGAAATCACACCGTCCACTCAGGAGGCACCACTGATTGACAAACAATTTCACATGCTGTTGTGCAAATGGAACAGACAACAGGTAGAAATTATTGGCAATTAGCAAAACACCCCCAATAAAGGAGTGGTTCTGCAGGTGGTGACCACAAACCACTTCTCGGTTCCTATGCTTCCTGGCTGATGTCTTGCTCACCCAGGAAGGCACATCAATGCGAGCTGTGGCAAGAAGGTTTGCTGTGTTTGTCAGTGTAGTGTCCAGAGCATGGGGGCGCTACCAGGAGACAGGCCAGTACATCAGGAGATATGGAGGAGGCCGTAGGAGGGCAACAACCCAGCTGCAGGACCGCTACCTCCGCCTTTGTGCAAGGAGGAGCCGGAGGAGCACTGCCAGAGCCCTACAAAATTACCTCCAGCAGGCCATAAATGTGCATGTGTCCAGTCAAATGGTCATAAACATACTCCATGAGGGTAGTATGAGGGCCCGACGTCCACAGGTGGGGGTTGTGCTTACAGCCCCACACTATGCAGGACATTTGTCATTCGCCAGAGAACACCAAGACTGGTAAATTCACCACTGGCGCCCTGTGCCCTTCACAGAAGAAAGCAGGTTCACACTAAGCACATGTGACAGACGTGACAGAGTCTGGAGATTCTGTGGAGAACGTTCTGCTGCCTGCAACATCCTCCAGCATGACCGGTTTGGCGATGGATCAGTAATGGTGTGAGGTGGCATTTCTTTGGGGGGCCGCACAGCCCTCCATGTGCTTGCCAGAGGTAGCCTGACTGCCATTAGGTACTGATATGAGATCCTCAGACCCCTTGTGAGACCATATTCTGGTGCGGTTAGCCCTGGGTTCCTCCTAATGCAAGACAATGCTAGACCTCATGTGGCTGGAGTGTGTCAGCAGTTCCTCCAAAAGGAAGGCATTGATGCTATGGACTGGCACGCCCATATGCCCAGACCTGAATCCGATTGAGCACATCTGGGACATCATGTCTCGCTCCATCCACCAACGCCACGTTGCACCACAGACTGTCCAGGAGTTGGCGGAAGCTTTAGTCCAGGTCTGGGAGGACTTCCCTCAGGAGACCATCTGCCACCTCATCAGGGAGGCATTGTAGGGAGGTCATATGGGCACGTGGAGGCCATACACAATACTGAGCCTCATGTTGACTTGTTTTAAGGACATTACATAAAGTTGGATCAGCCTGTAGTGTGGTTTTCCACTTTGATTTTGAGTGTGACTCCATATCCAGACCTCCATGGGTTGATAAATTTGATTTCCTTTCATAATTTTTGTGTGATTTTGTTGTCAGTACATTCAACTATGTAAAGACGAAAGTATTTAATATAATTAGTTCATTCAAATCTAGGATGTGTTATTTTAGTGTTCCCTTTATTTTTTTGAGCAGTGTATGTAGCTATGTGATGCTGTCCATGAATCTATGTGGGTGAAACCTCTCAACAACTCAAGAGACGTATTTCGCAACATATGAGCACTTTTCGCACAAAAACTGATACTCCTTCATCACGTCATATGCAATTGTCTCAAAATGGAGATGTCAGGAATCTTTGGTTTATGGGATTATGTCAATTATACTTAGGGCCGAGACAAGGTGATATTGATACCTTATTATTAAAAGAAGAAGCACACTGGATTTATAGGCTTAGAAGTATGGCCCACTCAGGACTAAATGACGAGTTTTCTTTTGCTGCATTTCTCTGAGGAGTTAAAAGAGTAGTCCAGTGGTGATTCAGTGGTGAGCAACTTATCCCCTATCCTAAGGATAGGGGATAAGTTGCAGATCGCGGGGGGTCCGACCGCTGGGGCCCCCTGCGATCTCCTGTACGGAGCCCCGACAGCCCGCGGGAAGGGGGCGTGTCGACCTCCGCACAAGGCGGCGGCCGACACGCCCCCTCAATACAACTCTATGGCAGAGCCGAAGCGCTGCCTTCGGCAATCTCCGGCTCTGCCATAGAGATGTATTGAGGGGGCGTGTCGGCCGCCGCCTCGTGCGGGGGTCGACACCCGCTATCTCGGCGGAGAGCCGGGGCCCCGTACAGAGAGATCGCAGGGGGCCCCAGCGGTCGGACCCCCCGCGATCTCAAACTTATCCCCTATCCTTAGGATAGGGGATAAGTTTTTCACCACTGGACTACCCCTTTAATTGGTAAAAAAATATTTTGATTTATATATATTTTGGTGATTGGAGTCTTCCACACATAATTAATGTGATTATCCTTTTGGATTTATATATTGTTGATAAGACTGGGGGAATACAGAAATATATCTCGGTGGACAGAAAGGGTTGCTTTCCCTGTAGAGTGTGTGTCAATTGAAAATACTTAGTGAAAGGTGAAAAATTCCAACATCCTATCTCACACCTTGAGTATCCTATCAGGTATTACTTTAATTGCAATTCTTCATATGTAATCTATGTACTATGGTGCCCATCTTATCTATGTAGGTGAGACCACATGGGACATAAAAACCCGGATAAACCAACACTGGTACACTATTCGGAAAAAGAAAACGGATCTCCCGGTGCCAAAACATTTTTTGGACTTGGGACATAGTGAAGGTGAACTTAAATTCATGATTGTGGATCATATTCCCCCACTAAAGAGAGGGGGTGATAGGCAGGCATTATTGAAGCGTCGTGAACTTAAATGGATATTTGAGCTGGACTGTTTGAAACCAAAGGGCTTAAATGTGGATTTTAAAATATCTTCAAGAATTATGGGGAAATAGTGATCTCAAGATGTAGCCCATGTCCTCTTACATCAGTTTGAGTATACTCAGTATGATCTATTAAATATGAATATGTATTTATAATATTCTAATTAATACATTTTAATGATTTTTTCTTGTTTTTTTTTTTTACAGTGCACTAATGTGGAGATTTCCTTGCTCACCGAATTGTATAGTGGAAGATATGTATTAATGTTATAATATTATTGTTCGCTAATAAAATTGTTGGTATTGATACCATCTGGGTGTCGTCATATTCCTGAGGATGAGCCTCAATCTGAGTGGTACACATCTTAGTCATGGCAACTAGGATTCTTATTTATTTTTTATTAATTTTTATATTTTATAATTTTTATAATTTATTATTTTGGTCCATTCATAACTTTGTGCATATGCCTAGGGGTGAATTCACTAAACATTGAGTGACTGTGAGGGTCATTAGGTTGAGGTAATAAGAACCTGACATCTCCGGATATCCACTTGATTGATGGTGACCGTTGAGATGCCGGGTCATATGTCTGGGCATCCGACACTTCATTGTGCCGGCTGCCGAGTCAATATACTTACCTTACCTATCTATATCGCTTTAATACCCTGATTATGGCTATTAGTGGAATAAGGGTAGATTTGCCAGTCCTAAATATGCCCGCCATGCACTTATATGTGCAGTATGAATGCACGGTATTTAGATATAGACCTCTTTTTGCTTTGCCCATAAGTAAAATGGCTGCCGCACATATGCAGGTGATATGCGCGTGCGCTGGAATAATATACTACACTGTACGCAGGCGCAGTTTGTAGTTGTTATGTTGCCATGACGGTGGATGATGCGCTTCCGGTATTGATGGCCCCAGCCGGATGTGGCGTAATGCTGATGAGACGGATTTGTTAGGTAGCGCGACAGACATGCGCATTCTTAAAGGGTTATTCAGCCCCTGGCATCTTATCCCCTATCCAAAGGATAGGGGATAAGATGTTAGATCGCCGCGGTGCCGCTGCTGGGGACCACGGGGATCGCCGCTGCGGCACCCCGCCATCATTACTGCACAGAGCGAGTTCGCTCTGTGCGTAATGATGGGCGATACAGGGGCCGGAGCAGCATGATGTCATGGCTCCGCCCCTTATGACATCACGGCCCGTCCCCTTAATGCAAGTCTATGGCAGGGGGCGTGATGACTGCCACGCCCCCTACCATAGACTTGTATTGATGGGGGCGGGCCGTGACATCATGAGGGGCGGAGCCATGATGTAACGATGCTCCGGCCCCTGTATTGCCCGTCATTACATGCAGGGCGATCTCACTCTGCGCAGTAATGATAGTGGGGTGCTGCAGCAGCGATCCCCGGGGTCCCCAGAAGTGGGACCACGGCGATCTGACATCTTATCCCCTATCCTTTGGATAGGGGATAAGATGTCTAGGGGCGGAGTACCCTTTAATGTTTACAAGCCAGGAACACTTAATTCTGTACCGGTGAGTGAGCGCTCCCATAGACACTGTACACTTTATTTTTAATTGTTTTTAATCATCACTTGGATATTGTGATTTATATCATAATGTCCAATTAAGAAACATAGCACTATTGGATATGGTTATGAGTTGTAAAAATGTATTTTTGCACGTTTATTATATATAACACTTATGTACACAATATATGCACGCTGTTTGCAGTTTTTTATATGAGAAATTTTGTATAATTTTGCACTAATTGTATGATTATTGTCACTGATGGCATTTGATGAATGCCCCTATATAAGATGTGTGAGACACTAGACATACTGAGCTTGAAAAAGACCAGGAGAGCTGGTTGAAACGTTGTTCTGGACACTCTGTTTGATGGAATAAATCACCTTTGATTTTTCACCTTTTGGATGTGTGCTGTGGAAATTCTCTTTTTGTTTAAAATGGATCCCTGACCCGGGTCTGGACCTGCGAGCACCATAACATATTTGGCCTTTTTTGGATGTGCTGTTTTCCTACAACTTCTATATATATATATATATATATATATATATATATATATATATATATATATATTTATGTTTAAATCTTGTGATCTGCACCAATTAGGGTATATGTTGACATCTATTGTTAGGCCGAGCACTCCGGATCCCTGCTCCTCCCCAGAGCGCTCACGGCGTTCTCCTCTCTGCAGCGCCCCGGTCAGACCCGCTGACCGGGGGCGCTGCACTGACTCGAGGATGCAATTCGCATAGCGGGACGCGCCCGCTCGCGAATGGCATCCCAAGTCACTTACCTGTCCCGGTCCCCGGCTGTCACGTTCTGGCGCGCGCGGCTCCGCTCTCTAAGGCGCGCGCGCGCCAGCTCTCTAAGATTTAGAGATTTGGCCCCATCAGTCTAATTAGCTTCCACCTGCTCCTTGCTCATATAACCTCACTTCCCCCTTCCCACTAGTGCCGGATCTTGTTGCCTTTTGCCAGAGAAAGCGTTTAGTGTATGTCCCAAGCCTGTGTTCCAGACCTTCTGCTGTTGCCCCTGACTACGACCCTTGCTGCCTGCCCCGACCTTCTGCTACATCCAACCTTGCTCTTGCCTTGCCCTTTTGTACTGCGCCTGTCTCAGCAGTCAGAGAGGTTGAGCCGTTACCGGTGGATACGACCTGGTTGCTACCGCCACAGCAAGACCATCCCGCTTTGCGGCGGGCTCTGGTGAATACCAGTAGCAACTTAGAACCGGTCCACCGGTACGGTCCACGCCAATCCCTCTCTGACACAGAGGATCCACCTCCAGCCTGCCGAATCATAACAGTAGATCCGGCCATGGATCCCGCTGAGGTGCCGCTGCCAAGTCTCGCTATCCTACCCACGGTGGTCGCCCAGCAATCTCAGCAAATCGCCCAACAAGGACAGCAGCTGTCGCAGTTGACCGCCATGCTACAGCAACTTCTGCCACTGCTACAGCAGCAACCATCTCCTCCGCCAGCTCCTGCACCTCCTCCGCAGCGAGTGCCCGCTACTAGCCTCCGCTTGTCCCTGCCGGACAAATTTGATGGGGACTCTAGACTCTGCCGTGGTTTCCTGTCTCAATGTTCCCTACATATGGAGATGTTGTCGGACCAATTTCCTACAGAACGGTCTAAGGTGGCTTTTGTAGTTAGTCTACTGTCTGGAAAGGCCTTGTCTTGGGCCACACCGCTCTGGGACCGCAATGATCCTGCCACAGCCAAGTCCTTCTTCGCTAAAGTCCGTAGTGTCTTCAAGGAGCCAGCCCGGGCCTCTTCTGCCGAGACTGTCTTGCTGAACCTAGTCCAAGGAACTTCTTCCGTAGGCGAATCCAGTTTCGTACCCTCGCCTCAGAGCTAGCCTGGAACAATGAGGCCCTCTGCGCGACCTTCAAGAAAGGCTTATCCAGCAACATCAAAGATGTACTGACCGCACGAGAAATTCCAGCTAACCTGTCTGAATTTATCCTTTTGACCACCCACATCGACAAGCGTTTTTCTGAAAGACACCAGGAGCTCCGCCAGGAAAAGGACCTTGATCTCTGTGCACCTCTCTCCCAGTATCCTTTGCAATCTACCCCTGTGCCTCCCGCCGAGGAGGCTATGCAAGTGGATCGGTCTCACCTGACCCATGAAGAGAGGACTCGCCGCAGAGATAAAAATTTATGTCTGTACTGCGCTAGTACCGAACATTTCTTGGTGGACTGCCCTATTCGTCCTCCGTGTCTGGGAAACGCACGCACGCACCCTGTTCAAATGGGAGTGGCGTCCCTTGGTGTGAATTCTGCTTCTCCACGTCTCACTGTGCCCGTGCGGATTTCTCCTTCTGCCAACTCTTTCTTCTCAGCCGTGGCCTTCTTGGACTCTGGTTCTGCTGGAAATTTTATTCTGGCCTCTTTTGTCAATAGGTTCAGCATCCCAGTGACCCGTCTCGTCAAGCCGCTCTACATTTCTTCCGTCAACGGAGCAAAATTGGACTGCACTGTGCGTTACCGCACAGAACCCCTGCTTATGAGCATTGGACTGCATCACGAGAAAATTGAATTTTTTGTTCTGCCCAACTGCACCTCTGAAGTCCTCCTTGGTCTGCCATGGCTCCAACGTCATTCTCCCACATTTGACTGGACCACCGGGGAGATCAAGAATTGGGGTCCTGCTTGTCACAAACGATGCCTCACATCTGCTCCTCATAACCCCCTTCCTGGTAACACTCTGCCCCGTGACAAGCTTCACCCTCTGCCCCCCCCTCCCCATTCCCAATTCTTCTAGATTGCCTGCCGCTGATGTACCTTCCCAGGACCTCTCCTTTTTCCGGAAGGAAACTCAAGAGTCGCCCCCTATGTTCTCGTCTCATTCGAAGGGACAAGGAGACAAAAAGAGGGGGAGAACTAAGGGGGGGGGGTACTGTTACGCCGAGTGCTCCGGGTCCCTGCTCCTCCCCGGATCGCTCACAGCGTTCTCCTCTCTGCAGCGCCCCGGTCAGACCCGCTGACCGGGAGCGCTGCATTGACTCCGACGACGAGGATGCGATTCGCATAGCGGAACGCGCCCGCTCGCAAATCGCATCCCAAGTCACTTACCTGTCTCGGTCCCCGGCTGTCACGTTCTGGCACGCACGGCTCCGCTCTCTAGGGCGCGCGCGCGCCAGCTCTCTAAGATATAAAGGGCCAGTGCACCAATGATTGGTGCCTGGCCCAATCAGTCTAATTAGCTTCCACCTGCTCCCTGCTCATATAACCTCACTTCCCCTTCCCACTAGTGCCGGATCTTGTTGCCTTGTGCCAGAGAAAGCGTTTAGTGTATGTCCCAAGCCTGTGTTCCAGACCTTCTGCTGTTGCCCCTGACTACGACCCTTGCCGCCTGCCCCGACCTTCTGCTACATCCAACCTTGCTCTTGCCTTGTCCTTTTGTACCGCGCCTGTCTCAGCAGTCAGAGAGGTTGAGTCGTTACCGGTGGATACGACCTGGTTGCTACCGCCACAGCAAGACCATCCCGCTTTGCGGCGGGCTCTGGTGAATACCAGTAGCAACTTAGAATCGGTCCACCGGTACGGTCCACGCCAATCCCTCTCTGACACAGAGGATCCACCTCCAGCCTGCCGAATCATAACATCTATTGAGAATTAGGGGAGTATGTGTGCTCAATGATATATGCACAGTGCAAGTATTTAAGATAAAATATTTAAAGAGGCACTGTCATTATGAAAAACTTTTAATATTTTGTAATATTACTGATAAGATGACTTTTAAATATACATTTATTTTAAAAAAGTCAATTTTACTAAAAATATCTAAAATGAAAATAGCCGCTACTAGGGGTAATCTTTCCTTATGCAGACAGACTACTCTGTATTTTGCAGCATACTGAATACCGTCTGTAAAGTGTGTTGGTATCCAGTATAGGAGATCACCATTGCACCACTACAGCATTCAGCTGTTCCTAAACTACAACTCCCATGATGGAACATCTAGGGGTATAATCTTCGTAAAACACTGTTGTAGAGCTGTGTATTTTCCAGCTCTTGCAAAACTACAGACAAAGGATGTGTTGGCATGCAGGGAGTTATAGTTTTCCAACAGCTAAAGGCAACACTGCTCTAACACAGTGCTTTATAAACACTGCAGCTCCAGCTGTTGCAATGCAAAACTACAACTCCCAGCATGCTTGAACAGCCAAAGCTTTCTCTGACTCCTGAATGACAAAGAAGCTGATCAGACATTCAGGAGTCTGTGAAAGCTGAATGACACACATAGTGACAGCTATGTTGATTAGCATCCAGCTTTACTAGAAACAGATAGAAAATGTAAGCATAAAAACTACTGTGCAATGATTTGCAGACTGCCAGGCTGCTCCCAGACTCAGAGCAGATGATTCATCCACAGTGAGGTAGAGAGATGGACATGCCCCCTCCATAAGGCAAGAACACAAAGCAAGGGAGTAACATATCAATTATATTTTTTAGGGATATATAGGTCCTAGACACATAATAATTATATGTAACTGATCAGGATTAGGTACTGAGTAACATATCACTTTTTTTTTTTACTCTATGACAGGTACGCTTTGAGTATGGTACATACTTACCTCGGAACTGGAGGATCAAGAATGATACTGGTGATTGTAATAAGTGATAAATGAGGGTAATTTGTGGAAATCAGGATGTGATTGTGGTACTTGTGACCGTCTGCAGGCATTCTCCATTGTATGCAATTTTTGCTGGGGACATCGCCCTTAGCAACGGTTGACAAGTGCAGGGCCTCCACCCCAGCGAAGGTGCACATTTGCACTTGGGGTTGAGTTTCCTGCTATAGCCATGTCCATGCAAATATAAGCCGGCAAGCATCTTTTAAGGCTTATACCAATGCACCCTTTTATCTTATTGGGTAGCGTTGGGGGTTTCACCTGTGAGGCCTGCTATATATAAACCAGCAAGGGTGGGGCTTGTAACCTGTCTCCCCCCTCCCATTGTATGTGTGCTGAGTTCACACTGGAGGCGACTGGGGAGCAGTCTGCAAGTTGGACCTTAGGCTGCTGTATATCTGGTTCCTGGTTCTATGCATCTGGCCAGGCAAAAAGGTTAGTGGTTAGGTCCCGCATCACATGAGAAACCTTGGCGTGGTGTGCGGGCTCAGGTATGTCCTTCATATAAGGATATACTGGCTAATGTCTCATTTTTACATCAGTTTTGAGGATTAGCTAATATCATTGTATATATTTACCACAGGATTGAAACCCCACTTTTGTCCATAGGTGCGGGTCCTCTACCCCATTGTATGAGTGCACAATTGCACTTGGGGTTGAGCACCTGTTATCACCTTGAGACTACGTTGTTTTGTTTTTCTAATTTGTGGAAAAGTTTTGTTATAATAAATACTTATTAGGAGGTTGAGATCCCAAGAGGGAAAAATGTGTAGATTCCAAACACTATTATGTTTATAGTATATATATTTATTCCTCTATCCCTATCACCAATATAATTTTTCGCTTTGTTATTATTTTTCATTATTCATCACACCAACAATCATTGTTATAATTATTTACTACTAGCTGAGTACCTGACGTTGCCCGGTTTTTCCTTCCTAACCCTTGTTGGGGAGGAAAATCAACAAAGGAGGAAGTTTTTGACTTCATATCCTATCCTCATATATTGTTGTCATATCCCAACCCCATATCCCTTCCCCATATCCTATCCTCATATCCCGTCCCCATATCCCATCCTCATATTTCAACCTCATATCCTGTCCTCATACCCCGACCTCCTATCCCATCCTCCTATCCCGACCTCCTATCCTGACCTCATATCCCGTCCTCCTATCTCGACCTCCTATCCCGTTCACATATCCCTTCCTCATATCCTGACCTCCCATATCCTGTCCTCATATCCCGGCCTCATATCCCTTCCTCATATCCCATCCTTATATCCCAACCTTATATCCCAACCTCATATCCCATCCTCCTATCCCGACCACCTATCCCGACCACCTATTCCGACCTCCTATCCTGTCCTCCTATTCTGTCCCCATATCCCGTTCTCATATCCCGACCTCATATCCCGACCTCATATCCTGACCTCATATCCCGACCCCATATCCTGTCCTCCTATCCCGACCTCATATCCGGTCTTCATATCCCGACCTCATATCCAGAACTCATATCCTGTCCTCATCTCCCATCCTTATGTTCCATACTCATATCCTGTCCTCAGGTGGGGCTGGGTTGTGATGAAGATATTGTAAGCTGAAAATAGAAAGGGATGTGGCTTTGTGGGACTGGACATGAACAAAGGAGTGGGGCTTAAACAGTGGGCGTGTCTTTGTGAGAGGGAGTGTGGCTTGCAAGCCGAACTGACACATTCACCAGGAGATGTGGAGCTTGTGGAGTAAGGAACTGGAAGTCCCATATACTTGCATGGGACTTGAAACAAAAACCTATCTTTTATATAAGGGTGTAAGTAAGGGTTAATTTAACTATCATATATTTTTATTTGACATATAAATAATATGTGTACCAGGTATTGAAAAATCTCCTGTCATATGGAAGTTATGCCGGAACACACATTTCCCATAGATTTGCATGGGATTTTAAACAAAAACCCCAACCCTCACAAATGGGGGTAGTTAAGAGTTAAATTAACAATCCTATATTTTTAGTGGACATATAAATAACATGTTACCAAGTATTATCAAAATATCTCCAGCCGTTTGGAAGTTATGCCGTAACATATATTTCGTATAGACTTGTATGTGTGCCAAATTTCATGTTAACCCCTTCCTGCTATGGGACGTATGCATACATCCCGCTATGGGACGTATGCATACACGCGCTGGGACGAATGCATACGTCCTAGTGATCCCTGACACTGCTGGGGGCAGCACAGGAGATCGGCTGCGGGATAGGCCACAGGCTGGATCGCACAAACTGTATAGTGTGCAGCTGATCGGGTCGTACTGTGCTGCAGTACAAATGTATTGCAGCATAGTATAACCTGTAAAAAGTGTAAAAAAATTAATAAAAAGTTCTTCAATAAAAGTATGAAGGATAAAAAAATTAAAAAAATGCCCCTTTTTCCAATCAAAGCCCTGTATTATCACCAAAAAAGATCAAAAACACAAATCATATACACAATAGGTATTGCCACATCAGTAATGATGTGTACTATAAAACTATAATGTAAATTATCCCGCACGGTGAACGCCGTAAAAATGTTTTGGGTACAAATAGCGGAATAAAAAAAGACAAAAAGTTAGCATGTATGGCAAAAATGATACCAATAAAAAGTACAGCTCATCCGGCAAAATGGCCATTACGCAATGGCGTTGGACAAAAAATAAAAAAGTTACAGCTGTTGGAAAATGAATGGCAGAAAAAGAATTTTGCTCAGAAAAAGAAAAAGAACCTAGAAAGCTATATAAAATGGGTATCGCCATAATCGTACTGACCAACAGAATAAGTATAACATCACTTTTACCGCACAGTGTACACCATTTTCTCAATTATGAGATTTGAGCCGACAAAAATGCAGCACTTATATAAAGTATAATATATATAGAACCCTATATATGCAATACATCACTCCTCACCTCCTTACACTCTGTGGACCGGGCGCTCTGCCTCCGACCCATGGAGTCGAGGTTTCCACTTCTTTTTTTTTACACCAGCAAAAACACCAGAAAACCTGCCACAGGTTATTTCTGTTTGGAAATTTTTCTGGCGTTTTTGCCTTTGAGTGGAAATTGCATTTTTGCCCCCTTTGGCGTTTTTTCTTCTACATTTGTTGGGTACAAAAAAAAAAAAAAGATGCAATAGGGATGGGAAAAATTTTATTTAACAACATTTTTATTTTTTATACCGAAATTTCTATACATTTTTAATAAAGTGTGCGTTTTTTCTCTATTTTTTATTTTTTTAGGTAGTACTACTACCGTGTTTCTCCAAAAATAAGACCTGGTCTTATATTAATTTTAGTCACAAAAAACACACTAGAGCTTATTTTCAGGGTAGGGTTTATTTATTTACATTATGTACCTTGAACAACATGGGGAGCTGTAGCAGTGTGGAGGATGGGGGGCTCTAGCAGTGTGGAGGATGCCGCAACCCCCCATCTCCACACTGCTACAGCCTCCAATCCTTCCACAGCCCCTCCATCCTCCACACTCCCGCAGCTCCCCATCCTCCACTCTCCCACAGCCCCCCTTCCTCCACACTGCTACAGCCCCCCATTCTCCACACTGCTACAGCCCCCCCTCCTCCACACTCCTACAGCACCCCATCCTCCACACTCCTACAGCCCCCATCCTCCACAATGCTACAGCCCCCCATCCTCCCCTTCCCCTGTCGTCATCCACACTCCTACAGTGCCCCCACCCCTCTGCCATAATAAACTACGGTACGCATTTCATCCCCAGCGGAGACCAGCACTTCTCCACCTTCATACTGTAGCATCCGCAACTTGTACTGTACGGAAGCTGCAGCTCTCGGCGGTGACGGGATCTCCTTCTGTTGCTTAGCAGCCGGGGGCAGGGACATGTCCGTGACGTTAGCCGTGCGTTTTAAAGCGACAGCGACCCTGCCCTGGCTCAATTACGGTAACTTGCCGCGGGACCAGCCAAAGGAGGGGGGGTGCGTGGTGCCTGGGGGGGGGGTTGTCTGCGGGCATTACTGGCGGCCTTGGTCCGGATCTGGACCGCGGTCCGCCAGTTAATTACCCCTGGCCTAGGTCTAATTTTCGGGGTAGGGCTTATATTGCAGGCCACCCTGATAATCCTGCTAGGGCTTACTTTCGGGGTAGGGTTTATTTTCGGGAAACACGGTACTCCCAGCATGGAACAGACTGTTCCATGATGGGAGTAGTAGTACCTGTACTAATAGAAAGATTGCCCCAGGTGTCACTCCTGACACCCGATGCGATCGTCCTATCTATTGCAGAGATGCAGAGCGGCTCTATACAGCGCTCACATCTCTGCTCTGTACTCCGGACAGCCAGTGATGTGAATAGATATTCACCTCACTCATTAATATTTTCCACGCAGAGTGGGGATTGGCCGGATGGTTGCAGGAAATATGAATCAGTGATGTTCTATTCATATCACTGGCCGGCCGGAGTATAGTGTAGAGATGCGAGCGCTGTACAGAGCCGCTCCGCATCTCTGCAATAGATAGGGCAATCGCATCGGGTGTAAGGAGTGACACCCTCTGTGATCTGTCCTTAACTGCAAGTACTACTACTCCCAACATGAAGCACATTCTGCTCCATGCTGGGAGCTGTAGTACCTGCATTAATAGACAGATCGCAGCGAGTGTCACCTGATGGGATCATCTGATGGGATCATCCTTTATAATGTATAGGGTGGCCGCTCTTCTATGGTCCCCTGCAGTGACATATATATACACCTATTCAAATTTCCCACAGAGAGTTGTGATTGGCTGGAACCATCTGGCCAATCACAGCTCTCTGTGAGAAATATGAATAGGTGTATATATACGGCAGTGCAGGGGACCATAGGAGAGCGGCCGGCCGCATCTATAAATGATACAGAAGGATTGCAACGGACCCGTGGCGATCTGTCAATTAGTACAGGTACTACTACCATGATGGAAAATGTAGCCAACAATAATAAAAATTTAGTGTGTGTGTGTTTTTCACTTTTTTCTCAATTTTTTTTGATAGTACTACTACTCCCAGCATGGAACACACTGTGCCATGCTGGGAGTAGTAGTACTACCTTAAAAAAAATTTTTTTTAAAGAAAAGAGTGAAAAAAACACATACACACACTACATTTTTATTATTGTCGCCTACATTTTTTGTGCCCTGCCAGCACACGCCAGCAAATGCCAAAGTTAAAACCCACATGCCATTTTTCATGGCGTTTTTTTAACTCACATACACTTCTAAGCTTTTCCTTAAAAAGCGCCAAAGTCTCAACAAGAGTTTGTTTTTGAAAAACTGCCAAGGAGCCAAAAATAGCTGGAAAATGCCAAAAGGATAAAAAAAAAAAAAAAAAAAACGCCAAGTGCATATGGCATTTTGCATTTCCCTATTGACTTGCAGCTAACATCTGGCCGTAGTGTTTTTCCACAAAAACAAAACGCCATGCAGCAGAATGGGCGTTTTTATTGGCGTTTTTGTCCAAAAAATAAAAACAAGTGGAAACCTAGTCTGAAGGCAGTAAGAAAATTGCCACAGGTTACAAAAATGACTGTTTCCTCACACCAGCAAAAACGCAAGAAAAAACGCAAGAAAAACTGACAAAACGCAGGAAAAAGCTGTGACCGTTTTTCTGGCGTTTTTGCTGGTGGACAAAAAACCTCAATGGAATCTTGGCCTCAAAGCAATAGCACAACATCCAAGTGACCACTTTTCCTGTGAGGTGCACTTCAGGTGTACAAATAGAACTGAATGGAGATTTTGAACTTTGCACAAAATTTATCATGTGACTTGCACAAGTATGGTAAATTTGGTGCAATTGCACCAAATATAAACCAACAAAAACGATTTACAAAAACTTCTACCTACACCGACATTGATACATTTCCCCCATTGAGTTTTATATATATATATATATATATATATATATATATATATATATATATATATAGATTAATTCCATGTGTAATACCTTTATAATAGTATTTTGTACCTCGGGCCTCCTGCCTTCGGGGTAATTGTGTTTAGTTGGCTCCATAGAGCCAGGCAAATAGCAGTCAGAAGCAGGGACACATAATTGACGTTTAAACAGGACTTCTGTTTTTATTTTTTATGAAACAAAAATAAAACCTTCTCAAAATAAATTCCTGCTCATCCAAGCGCTATCTATCCAATAATCTTTCCTATTTATACAGGTGGAGTACTGCAAGTCAACGCGTGTTACTCACACACGTCAATCTGAAAGTAGAAATCTAAAGATATACAAAATACTTTGTACTTGCAAGTGTGAAAATAAAAGCTAAATATGAGGAAAAACTAAGCATAGTAAATGTAATAACATTTATCAATAAATAATAATTACCAACGATAATCATAACAGTCATGGCTATAATGATATTACTAATTCTTATCAACAGGTTTGACTTAACCTTCATATTGAAAATGATTATTATTACTATTATTTTACTTTATCTAATTACATAGGGATTCCGCTTCCATCTGGTGTATGATTCACAGTTAGAATTTAATTGAAACCAGTATGTTTTACAAAGATCCTTTCAAACCACAGACCGTAATTACAACAAATTTATTGCATATCTCGTTAACACTTGTGAATGTTAAACTAGATATAATTATCTAGTGGGGCTGGCAGAATGCTGCAGATTATACATATCCAGAGAAAATAATCCACATTCTCCCTGTGGGTGTTCTGTATCTGAAAAAGAGGTGGAAACTGTGAATAAATGTCAATTTGAGTTTGTTCCTTATACTTTAGGCAGTGTATATGTCCAAGCATATAACATTTTCTGGCATGAACATTAATAATACATTAAATAGCATGACTCTAAGGGTTGGGTCTCACATATCATATTTTGCTGCATATTTGCTGCCGCATATTTTTCTATGCATTAAAGTCAATAAATAGCAAAATATGCAGCTGATTTTGCTACCCATTGACTTTGATTGGTAGTAGAATATGTAGCAGCAAATATGCAGCAAAAGAGTGTTAAGAGTGTGCATGGACGAAGAAGCATTTTTAAGTTTAACCCCTTAACGACGCAGGATGTAAATGTACGTCTTGATGAGCTGGTACTTAACGCACAAGGACGTACATTTACGTTCTAAGCATAACCGCTAGCATCGGAGCGATGCCCGGATCATGCGCGGCAGGTCCCGGCTGCTGATCGCAGATGGAAGTAAAAATAAATGTGTAAAAATAAAAGTAAAAAAAATTAAGTAAAAAAATTTTGAAAAACCCCCTCCCCAATAAAACGTAAATTGTTCCATTTTCCCTATTTCAAAAAGTGTTAAAAAATATTTTATATACATATTTGGTATTGCCACGTGCGTAAATATCTGAAATATTAAAATAAAATGTTAATGATACCGTACGGTGAACGCCGTGAACGTAAAAAAAAAGTCCAAAATAGCTGCTTTTTTATAACATTTTATACCAAAAAATTTATAAAAAATGGATTAAAAGTTTTATATAAGCAAATATGGTAGCAATAAAAAGTACAGATCACGGCGCAAAAAATTAGCCCTCATACCTCGGCTTATACGGAAAAATGAAAAAGTTATAGGTCTTCAAAATAGGGGGATTTTAAACATACTAATTTGGTTAAAATGTTTGCAATTTTTTTTAAGCGCAACAGTAATAGTAAAGTATGTTATCATGGGTATCATTTTAATCATATTCACCCAAAGAATAAAGAACACATGTCATTTTTACCGTAAATTGTACGGCGTGAAAACGAAACCTTCCAAAATTAGCAAAATTGCGGTTTTCTTTTTAATTTCTCCACACAAATAGTATTTTTTTGGTTGCGCCATACATTTTATGGTAAGGTGAGTAATGGCATTACAACGGACAACTGGTCGCACAAAAAACAAGCCCTCCTACTAGTCTGTGAATGAAAATATAAAAGAGTTATGATTTTTTGAAGGCGAGGAGGAAAAAATGAAAACGTAAAAATAAAATTGAGTCCTTAAGGCCCAAGTGGGCTGAGTCCTTAAGGGTTTAAGGGGATATTCTCCCATGTTGGACTTTTTCCATATCATGAATGCAGTCACTTTAAAGGAACACTTCGCTATGTTCATCTATGCGGGATATTGAAATATTTTTATCACTTCTTTTTTTTCCCTTGTGTGGAGTGGGAGTTAGGCAGCAGCACTGCCCCTATATCAGGACTGGTGCAAGAATTTTTGCCACCCTAGGCAAAAGGAATTTTGCTGCCCTTTGACTCTGCCCTTCGACATGCCCCACCTTACTAGTGGGCTGACACACTGTAACAAACCTCCTCGTCATGTAATCACCTTACTACTGGGGTGACACACTGTAAAAAAAAACTCCTCCTCATGTAATCTCCTTACTACTGGAGTGACACACTGTAACAAACCTCCTCATCATGAAATCACCTTACTACTGGGGTGACAGACTGTAACAAACCTCCTCATCATGTAATCTCCTTACTACTCCTAACAAACATAGATAATCGTGCACTTACAGATGTTGTAAGAATCCGCACACAAGCACCCATCAGCTGTCAGTAGTGCCATCATTGTCCTCTATAGCCCGAGTGGTGGTGGTGGTGGGGTCGAAGTTGTGATCTCATGAGGCAGAGGACATCAGTAATCATGCCTGTCTGCCTATGAGGAGCATGTTGCTGCTGAAAGCAGTACTCCTCCGAGGCAGACAGAAGTGATCACTCAGAAACTTTTGGAGTGGGGGATTGGGGTTGGTTCGGGGTGGGAGTTAGGGTGGATGTATGAAGGCGCGCACAATGTCAGGATGCTGGATGGACCTGACCTGCCTGTCCACCTCGGAGGTGGCACTGCGCTCTTCCAGCAGGAAAAACAATGCAGATGTTTATGGTACTGGGGGAAAGGGCATACAACAGTGGTGCTGGCTCGGCAGGTGCTTCACATAAGCAGCGGGTGTTTCGTACGCTGGCTAGTAACTTTCTTGCAGCGGGCAGAGCAGAATCCACATCAAGAAGACACTCTAGGCGGCTGCCTATTTTGCCTATAGGCAGAACCGGCCCTGCCCTGTATTCAAGTCGGGGCCAAGTACAGCGCTCTGCTAACTTAAAGGGGTATTCCGCCCTTAGACATCTTATGCCCTATCCGCACTTAGACATCTTATCCCCTATACCTTTGGATGGGGATAAGATGTCTAGGGGCAGAATACTCCTTTAATCCAGACTATGTGGTTGAATAGAGTGGCGGTATACAGTATATGTCCGGCCACCCCTCCATTCAACAATGGCAAGCCCCTTAGGGCCCGTGCACACTGAGTAATTCAAGAGGAATTTTCTCGAGTAATTTCTCTTGAATTCTCCGCTCCAAATTATTGCACATCTCCTCTGCCTATTGACGTTAATGTTTTTTCCACTGTCCTGTTCACACTGCGGAAATTCCGCTAGTGTAATTCCAATTCTGAATTCCTTTCCACTTGAAGAAAGAACATGTTCATTCTTCAAGTGGAATCCGAAAGCAGAATCCAATAGAAGTCAATGGTAAAAAATGTTTCTGCCCGACATCGTTTTCGAGCAGAATTGGAGCGGAATTCAGAAAAGTAGAATTAAATAGCCTCCTTCTTCATTCCTTTTTATTTCCGCATGGAAATTCAGCTTCAATTCCGCTTGATGGATAAAATGACAGAAGGCAACAATTTCCTGACCGAAATTATTCCTTGCGAATTCCTCTTGAATTCCTCAGTGTGAACGCACCCTTAGGCTTGTAAAAAAAAAAAAAAAACAAAGCTAACCTGAATCTTTTACATTAAGACTGTGCCCGTACTTCATTGCTGGACCATTTTACACAGCAAGATGGCTACTTTTTGGCTCCTCACATTTGCTTTATCACAAGCTTATAGGGGATGCCCACAACCCACCCCCATCACTCTTACACAGATGATCAGGACTACATAGGTGGAGAAAAACATTGGTTCAATCAGTATGGCATGCACAGCACAAATATTATAAAAGGAGAAGCCTTAACACTCAAACAGCAAGGAGGAAGAAAATATGCATTTATTAATACACACTTAGTATTAAATAGTTCAGTTATGGTGGATAATGAAGGTCATATTGTTGTACTGATGTTTTAATGCTTGTCACCACTGGTTGCCATTCAATAATATTCTTTCCCTTTAATATTTCCTATTTGAAAAGATGGCCAATGTCCTCACACAGAACGGACACATGCATGACCTTTACACTTGTTAAAGCCAAAAATGCCATTTTCATATTTTATGCTTTTCTTTCTGCGGCAGAATAACATTTCACAGGGGAGATATGAGTTGTAGCATGGGTCACACTACCTCAGATCAGGGTGCTTGCATTACTGTAAATCGTACTGTATATTTTCCTCAAAGGGATACTTAGTAAATATTGTATAATCATGCCATGAGTAACAGCTGTTACAATTTTAAATATGTCAGGATTTTGTTTGTGTTTTTACAGGTTTGTACAGGATTTTTTGAAATGTTTCAATAAATTTTAGATTTAGATTTGAATTTACTTGGAGCTTGAAACCACTCTTCCATTTTGCTGAGTAGTACAGTAGTGGATTTTGGCCCAACTGGCGTCCACGTGCTTTGGAGATAAATCCATTTATGTATTAACTGAACCTGTTTGAACTCATTACCTGTATAATATACAACTGTCCACTCACTTAGCCAAACAGTTTCCAACCTCTCCACAATGGCCAAGACCAGAGCGTTGTGTAAGGACATCAGGGATAAAATTATAGACCTCAACAAGCTGGAATGGGCTACAGGACAATAGGCAAGCAGTTTGGTAAGAAGACAACCACTGTTTGCGCAATTATTAGAAAATGAAAGAAGTTCAAGATGACAAACAATCTCCCCAGGTCTGGGGCTCCATGCAAGATCTCACCTGACTATGGGGAAGGTGGGGGATCAGCTCGGAACTAATGGCAGGACCTGGTCAATGTCCTAAAGAGATTTGGGACCACAGTCTCCAAGAAAACCATTAGTAACACATTATACCATCATGGATAAAAATCCTGCAGTGGACACAAGGTCCCCCTGCTCAAGCCAACGCATGTCCAGGCCTGTCTGAAGTTTGCCAATGACCATCTGGATGATCCAGAGGAGGAATGGAAGATGGTCATGTGGTCTGATGAAATAAAAATAGGAATTTTTCATCTAAACTCCTGTTTGGAGGAAGAAGAAGGATGAGTATAACCCCAAGAACATCATCACCGTGAAGCATGGAGGTGGAAACATCATTCTATTGGGCTACTTTTCAGCAAAGTGGACAGGAGAACTGCACTGTATTGAGAGGAGGATGGATGGGGCCATGTATCACGAGATCTTGGCCAACAACCTTCTTCCCTCAGTAAGAGCATTGAAGATAGGTTGTGGCTGGGTCTTCCAGCATGACAACGACCTGAAACAAACAGCCAGGGCAACTAAGGAATGGATCCGTAAGAAGCATTCCAAGGTCCTGGAGTGGCCTAGCCAGTCTCCAGACCTGAACCCAATAGAAAATCTTTGGAGGGAGCTGAAAGTCTTTATTGCCCAGCCCCGAAACATGAAGGATCTGGAGAAGGTCTGTATAGAGGAGTCGGACAAAATCCCTGCTGCAGTGTGTGCAAACCTGGTCAAGAACTACAAGAAATGTTGGATCTCTGTAATACCAAACAAAGGTTTCTGTACCAAATATTAAGTTATGCTTTTCTGACGTATCAAATAATAATGTCATGCAATAAAATGCAAATACATTTTTTTTAAATTATACAATGTGATTTTCTGTATTTTTGTTTTAGATTCTGTTCCTCACAGTTGAAGAGTACCTATGATAAACATTACAGACCTCTACATGCTTTGTAAGTAGGAAAACCTGCAAAACCTATATTAGCATTATACTAGCAATCTCTTTATTAGTTGGGAATAGCCTTTTATGTTGCACATCTTGTCAGTATCCATACATTCCAATAATATATTGTAATCTAAAGTGGGTCATCATATAGCAAATTATGTTCCCATGACTACAATTCCCTAAAACTTCACTTTCACTCATGTCACTGGTCGACTTTAATGACAAATGGCAGCACAATTAATTACATGCTAGAATGGCCCGCAGCAAGTAGTTTTGCAGTGCACTGTACTCAGATATTCATTGTTATATAGATATAGATCTGTTAGCATGGGATCTAAAAATTCTAGATCTACAACAATGCTGTTCCATTTAACCAGCATCAGTAGAAGAGATCCGGCAGACATAAAAAAACAAAGACAACAAATAATATTAACGGGAAAAGTACTTATTCCTGGGGCAAGGTTTCAGCTTCTTCACAGTTAGTCTAATATTGCAGATGACTAAGGCAACCATGTGAGTTACCAGACCAAATTATTCATGACATATAAAGCTGTAATGGGCTTACATCACTTCTATGAAGAAAGGACTGATATTCTGCATTTGTGCAAGTATGCATGAGTCTTATAACCCTAGTCTGATTCTCTCATAAAAAATAAAAAAAAGAAAGCAAAAAGCAACCAGCCGCACAAGTTTTACCAGGGACTGTGATATTAAGATACAAGGGAAATATATTTTTAGATCATAGATGGCAATATATCTATATACATAGGGGAATATGCAAAGCAGCTCATTACATCACCTTTTCAGGTAATGTTTCCTGGTATCAGCTTAGCTCCTGTTAAGGAATATAAAAAGCTGATCAGGATTTTATGCCAAGCCAGACTACTCCCCAAAAGGGAAGTTTCTACCCATCTGCAGACAGCTGTTTCGTGGTTTTTGTCACTCGTCAGTACAGAGCTGGGTGATCTGGCTTGGCTGGGGGTAAGAGGCCTGAGAGCAGCTAAAGGGGGTGAGTATTTACCTCAGGGCGAGGCCACCACTCCTGGTGTAACGGAGCTTCAGAAGGCCATTAAGCACTCTGCAGGCATTCTTGGTAGGGGAATATGCAAAGCAGCTCATTACATCACCTTTTCAGGTAATGTTCCCTGGTATCAGCTTAGCTCCTGTTAAGGAATATAAAAAGCTGATCAGGATTTTATGCCATATATATGTAGAAAGATATCAGAGGAATGTAAATGCCGTTCAGGAAACTTTATGAGGGTGGTATAAGTGCCCAACATCCACAGGAGGGGGTTGTGCTTACAGTCCAACAACGTGCAGGATGTTTGGCATTTGCCAGAGAACACCTAGATTGGCAAATTCACCAGTGGCGCACTTTGCTCTTCACAGATGAAAGGAGGTTCACACTAAGCCCATGTGACAGACATGACAGAGCCTGGAGATGCTGTGAAGAACTTTCTGCTGCCTGCAACATCCTCCAGCATATAAAGAAAAAGAAAAAAAGAGATGCGCTTCAAGTGTGGTATGTTTGCGGTAGGTGAGCCCCTTAGAGAAAGCAAATTTTAGGCTTACCAGAGGGCGTTGTGCTGATGGCACAACACCTATGATGGCATGTAGTATCGCTTAATCGGCGTGAGGTCAGCAGCTCCAGGGTCCCCTCTGAGTGTACTAGACGCTCAGTGCTTCAAGTGAGATTCCAGGTGTGTGAACCATATCATGGAACACATAAAAATGAGGACTCAGTTCCAAAGCTCTTCCCCTCGAATTTAGTAAATGGTATGCCAAAGCAGAAGAATTTCTTGGTGTAAAAGGAATTTATTCGCAATAAATTCCTTTTATACCAAGAAATTCTTTTGCTTTGGCATATCATTTACTAAATTCGAGGGGAAGCGCTCTGGAACTGAGTCCTCATTTTTATGTGTTCTATGATATGGTTCACACACCTGGAATCTCACATCCTCCAGCATGACCGATTTGGCGGTGGGTTAGCAATGGTGTGGGGTGGCATTTCTTTGGGGGGCCACACAGCCCTCCATGTGCTTGCCTGAGGTAGCCTGACTGCCATTAGGTACTGAGATGAGATTCTCAGACCCCTTGTGAGACCATATGCTGGTGTAGTTGGCCCTGGGTTCCTCCTAATGCAAGACAATGCTAAACCTCATGTGGCTGGAGTGTGTCAACAGTTCCTGCAAAAGGCAGGCATTGATGCTATGGACTGGCCCGCCCATTCCCCAGACCTGAACCCGAATGAGCACATCTGGGACATCATGTCTTGCTCCATCCACCAATGCCATGTTGCACCACAGACTGTCCAGGAGTTGGCAGATGCCACCTCATCAGGAGCATGCCCAGGCATTGTAGGGAGGTCATATGGGCACATGGAGGCAACACACACTACTGAGCCTCATGTTGACTAGTTTTAAGGACATTATATCAAAGTTGGATTAGCCTGTAGTGTGGTTTTACACTTTGATTTTGAGTGTGACTCCATATCCAGACCTCCATGGGTTGATAAATTTGATTTCCATTGATAATTTTGAAGTGATTTTGTTGTCAGCAAATTCAACTATATAAAGACGAAAGTATTTCATACGACTAAATCATTCATTCAGATCTAGGATGTGTTATCTTAGTGTCCCCCTTTTTTTTTGAGCAGTGTATATTTCCATCAAACAACCTATATGGGGCTTGTTTTTTGCATGACCAATAGTTCTTTGTAATGATACCTTTTATTTTACCCTAAAATTTATGGCGCAACCAAAAAAAAAAGATGGGGAAATTAAAAAGAAAACCACAATTTGGCAACTTTAAGAGGGTTTTTAGTTTTCACGGAGTGCATTGTACTAGTGTTGAGCGGCATAGTCTATATTCGAATTTGCGATATTTCGCGAATATATGGACGAATATTCGTCATATATTCGCTAAATTCGCATATTCGTAATATTCGCGTAAAATTTTCACATATGTGAAAATTTGCATATGCAAAAAGTTGCATAAAAGAAAATTCGCATGTGCAAAAATTATCATATACAAATTTTCACATATGCGAAAATTCGTATGCTAGTCTCACACCATAGTATTAGAGTCTTCTTCACGCCACACAAGCTGGAAGCAGAGAGGGATGATCACTGTGATGTGTACTGTGAAAAAAAAAAAATAAAAAAAAAAACCGAATATTCGTAATTACGAATATATAGTGCTATATTCGCGAATATGCGATATTCGCGAATAAAATTCGCATTGCGAATATTTGCGAGCAACACTACATTGTACAGTAAAACTGACATGTAATCTTTTTTCTGTGGTTTAATACAATTGAAATGATACCCATCTTTACAGCTTTACTATTACTGTACTACTTATAAAAAACTTTTTAAAACAAAATTAGTCGGGGACATTTACAGTATCATCGTTGCTTTGGTAAGTTAGTTCTGTAGGCATTTTTTTTTTTGCTTTCGTTTTTGCTTATGTGTGATATGTTTATCATACTATCACAGGGGGTTGATAAATTTGGGTCACATAAGCAAAAACCAATAAATCACTTTTGAATACCATTTTTTTTTTAGCACACATAAGCAAAAACCATTAAATGTCTCCAGAACACCACATTGTAACCCCACCTCCTCTCCTCTGTAAAAAAGGTGTGATATATATGTATATATTTTTTTTAAACCCCTTTAGGACATTTCATTTATTTCTCCTCGCCTTCTTAACATCATAACGCTTAAAATTTTTCACCTTACATATAAGGCCTTGTTTCTTGCACCACCAATATTACTTTATGACATCAATAATTTCACCACAAGTTCTATGGTGAAACAAAAAATATATAAAAGTATTTGTGGGACAGAAATGGAAAAAAAAAAAACCCCCGCCATTTTGTAAAATTTTTCTGTAAAAATGACACATCCTATGTATTCTGTAGGTCCATACAGTTGAAAACATATAAAACTTAGGCTTCTTTCACACTGCCGTTGTGACACAACAGTGTGACATCTGTGCGGGAAGCCCGGGGAGAATAGCAGGAGGAAAAATACATCATGCAATGTTTTTTCCTCCCGCTACTTCCGTCAAAAAACAACGGCGCCCTACAGACCCCATAATAGTGAATGGCATCTGTCGGGACCCGTTGTTTCCCAGTGTGCCCCGTCAAAAATAACATCTGTTAAGGCACAAAATAAAAAGTGGCTGATGGTTGTTTGCGGCAGTGTGAAAGGAGCCTTATATAGGTTTGATTTTGTTTTACTTTAAAAAACTAAACAAAAACATATGTATACATAACTATTTTTATGAAAATTATCATGTTTAAAATTGTCCTCTTCTGACCCCTCTAACTTTTTTATTTTTCTGTATACGGGGATGTGTGAGGACTCATTTTTTCATCACGGGAGAAGTAGTTTAGAAACAGCGAAACTCCAGCTGTTGCTAAATTACAACTTATATCTTTGCCAGACAGCCAAAGTCTGTCTGGAAATGATGGGGTTGTAGTTTATCAACAGCTGGAGGCTCCCTGTTTGGAAACGCTGGTTTAGGGGCATTTTTTCCTAAGGGAGGGCACCATAAATTTAGTAACCAATTTTCCATGTTTTTTTTCCCCTATAATTTTAGATCTGTGTATACAGAGGACTTCTTTGGATTCGATAGACTATGTCGATGACCAGCATTTTAGTTTTTTAATATTAATAAAATGGTTAACGAGGGTTTGTGGGGGAGTGTGTTTTTGGAATAAAAGTTTTTAAGTGTTGTGTTTTTTTATTTTATTTACTTTATAGGCTTAGTAGTGGAAGCTGTCTAATAGACAGAATCCATTACTAAGCTGGGGCTAAGCGTTAGCCCCAAAAACAGCTAGTGCTAACCCCCAATTACTACCACACTATCCACCGCCACAGGGGTGCCAGGAAGAGCCCATACCCAGAAGCCCAAAGGGTCAAAAATGGTGCTCCTGGGCCAAGGGGGTAACAGGCTGATGTTATTTAGGCTGGGGAGAGCCAATAACAATGGTCCTTGCCCACCCTGGTAATGTCAGGCTATTGCTGCTTGGTGGGTATCTGGCTGAGAAAGAAAATATGGGGAACCCCCACACATATTTTGCATGAACAATAAAACATTTTTAAAAAAACCTGCATAGGGTTCCCCATATTTTTATTCTCAGCCAAATACCAACCAAGCAGCAACAGCCTGACATTACCAGGGAGTGCAAGAACCATTGTTACTGGCCCTCCCCAGCCTAAATAACGCCAGCCTGTTGCTGCCTAGGTCCAGGAGGGCCATTTTGATGCTCCCGGCCTTTTGGTACCAGCTCTACCTGGCACCCCCGTGGCGGTGGGTACAGGGGTAATAATTGGGGGTATTTGCTAGCAGTTTTTGTGGCTAGCGCTAAACCCGGCTTAGTAAAGGACTTTGCCTATCAGACAGCTTCCACTACTAAGCCTGTAAAGTAAATCAATAAATAAAAAACACTTTAGAATATGAAATTACAGTGTAGTTTAGTATTTCTGGGAGACGCTGGTCATCGACGTAGTCCACCAATTCTGAAGAAGCCCTCTGCATAATAAGAAGAAAAAAACACGGAAAATTGGTTAGTACATTTATGGTGCCCTCCCTTAGGAAAAACGCCCATAAACCAGCATTTCCAAACAGGGAGCCTCCAGCTGTTGCTAAACCACAACTCCCATCATTTCCAGACAGCCGTCATCGGAGTTGTAGTTTAGCAACAGCTGGAGGCACACCTTTCCTAAACTTCTGCTCCTGTCATGGGGGTTGTAGTTTAGCAACAGCTGGAGGCACCCTGTTCCTAAACTACAACTCCTGTCATGGGAGTTATAGTTTAGCAACAGCTAGAGGCACCAGTCGCTCACCGGCCTCCCTCACGCACCTACAACCCACCCACTAGCTGTATGCAAGATTACAACTCCCAGCATGCTCTAACACTGAGGACATGCGGGAATTGTAGTCGCAAGGGCTAGTAGGCCGGTGGTGGCGGGCGTTCGGGTGGCCAGGTTGCGGAGGCGGCAGCCGGAAGACTCCCAGGAGTATTAAACTACACTGTAATTTCATATTTCCCGGGCGGTGCCATGAGTTGCCAGTTGGTCTTGGCCAATCACGGTAACGCTTGGGAAATATGAAATTACAGTGTAGTTTAGTATTTCTGCCCGGGCCCCTCATCTCCCCCCCCCCCCCCCTCCGCTCATGTCCCCTGCCGCTCTCCACATCTCCCACCCTCTGGCTACCTCAGCTGTTACAGGACTACAACTCGAGCATGCCCTTTTAGTGAGGACATGCTGGGAGTTGTAGTTGCAATGGCTGGTAGTTGCGGGCTGCCGTCTCCCAGATATATGAAACTACACTGTAATTTCATATTTCTTGGCCTGGGCTGTGATTGGCTTAGACCGACCAGCCAATCACAGCCCAGGCCGGGAAATATGAAACTATATATACTGTAGTTTCATATTTCTGGGAGACGGCCGGCTTAGCTGCCCTTGCCGCTCATCTGTCCCCCTGCTGCCGCCACTCATCTGTCCCCCCACCAGCGCCGCTCATCTGTCCCCCTGCCGCCGCTCATCTGTCCCCCCGCCACTGCCGCTCATCTGTCCCCTGCTGCTCATCTGTCCCCTGGCGCCGCTCATCTGTCCCCCTCCACAGCCGCTCATCTGTCCCACGCTGCTCATCTGTCCCCTGCCGCCGTTCATCTCTCCTATCCACCACCGCCCATCTCTCCTCCGCCACCACCGCCCATCTCTCACCCGCCGCCGCTCATCTCTCCCCCGCTGCCGCCGCTCATCTCTCCCCCGCTGCCGCCGCTCATCTCTACCCCGGCGCCACTCATCTCTCTCCAGATGCTACCGCTTATTTCTCCCCTGTCGCCGCCGCTCATCTCTCCCTTGCCACTGCCACTCATCTCCCCCCGCTTCCGCCCCTCATCCTGCCGCCGTAGTGTAGTATAAGTGATATTAAAAGCAGGTTTCATATAAATATTATGCGAGAATGGATCATAATGAACACATAATCGGATCAATCAAAATGAATCTGCACAATTACAGTAAACATGGTGGGAAGATGGCTAGACTTACCCTATATGCATTAATTATGGTGCCGTGTAGCCTGGTGAAAAAATAGACTGTGGCTGCGCAACGAATGCAGTGATGTGATAAAATGTATTTGCCAATCATGCTCTTGCTGCTGACACCTGATCGGAAACTCTTTGGTCACGTGATCGGAGCAGAGCTCACAAGTGCACGCATGCGTGTATTGGATGTCTGAATTACTAGACTCCATCTTAGAACAGGGAAAAGCAAAAAAAAGGAAAAATAGAAGAGAATAACTGAATAAAAGGAAATAAAAAGGAGAAAGTAAATAGTACACTACATAGATGTAGGTATATGGTATGCACTTTTGAGGGCAGAAAAATGCCCTACTGTACGCTTCAAAAATTATTTGAGTAAAGCACGAGCCGGTGATTTTTTTTGGCTGTCCTTTCACAGTATGTAGGCCCATGACAGATTAACAGGTACAAAATAGTACACTACTTAGATGTAGGTATGTGGTATGCACTTATGAGGGCAGAAAAATGCGATACAGTATGCTTAAAAAAACGTATTTTAGTTAAACAGCAGCCGGTGATTACTTTTGCCTTGACTTTCACAGTATCTAGGCCCTTGACAGATTAACAGGTACAAAATAGTACACGACTTAGAAGTACGTATGTGGTATGTACTTATGAGGGCAGAAAAAGCGATACAGCAGGCTTAAAAAAAATTGCAAAGACACAGAATTGCGCTGAAATATTATTCCTGCCTCCTCTGCTAAGGTTTATGAAGTTGAGGCAGCTTGTTGAAATGTATGAGGCAACACACATCTATCTGCCTCTATCTGTAATACAATGCTATATAAAGTGAATGGGAGGTTAATTGCTGCAGTAAAAATCATTTTCAGTGAAAAAAAAACACTTCTCTCTTTCCACCAGAATGTTGATGTGACTAGGATGTGAAACGCTGCTGGAATGAGCTTTTCTGTGTAACACACACACACAGCGATGTCCATCCTATCTCTATGCAGTGTAATGAATGATATGACGAGCTGCAAAATGGCAGCCAAATATAAAGGGCTGTGACATCACAGGAGTGACTGGCTGCTGATAGGCTGCATTCTGCATGTGATTCAGGGTCATCCCGCCTACTTCCCTTCCCAGCGTTCCTTGCCCCATGTACTGACATGGGGATCCACCATTTTAGATGCCCTGGAGCCTGGACCACAGTAAATGGAGTTTAATGAAGCGATTCGCGCAATAGAATCATAGCGATATTTGCATTCGTTTTGAATCGAATATTTCATGAAATTCACAACGAATTCACGTTCGCCAGCTTCAATTCGCTCATCTCTAAACTCAATGTTCAATCCCTTCGGCCGAAGGGTCTGTAGTGTATGTATCCACATCAACTCTCTGCGCTTCAAGATGCTATTATGGTCGCCCCCGTTTAATAGGGGGCACGTGGTCAATTAATGTAAATTTGTGATCTCTCTCACAGTGAACAGTCTTAACAAAATGTTTTGAGACTTGGAGATCTAACCTACCTTTATGAATACTGTACCGATGTTGATTAAATCTGGCCTCTGACTGTGTGACATGTTGGATCAGCCATTGACTAAACCACCTCCAGTCTGAGAGGGGTGGGGTGCACGGCTAAAGAGGGTGCCACACCCCCCAATTTACAAAGTAAAAACAAAAGGAAAAATAGCCAGCACAACAACCTAATACACAGGTGCCCGCTGCTGTGGCAAATACAAAATGTACAAACAAGAAAGTTGCAACAGCACTCTAGGTCAAAAAATGGAGGCTCTCAGAGCACTTTTTGATCAAAATGTGTCCCCCCATCCACCACGCGGAGGTGGCCTCATATCGGATGGGACCCTAACATGATAACTCACCTCTGCTGTGCATATAGCCTCTGACTGTGTGACATGTTGGATCAGCCATTGACTAAACCACCTCCAGTCTGAGAGGGGTGGGGTGCACGGCTAAAGAGGGTGCCACACCCCCCAATTTACAAAGTAAAAACAAAAGGAAAAATAGCCAGCACAACAACCTAATACACAGGTGCCCGCTGCTGTGGCAAATACAAAATGTACAAACAAGAAAGTTGCAACAGCACTCTAGGTCAAAAAATGGAGGCTCTCAGCGCACTTTTTGATCAAAATGTGTCCCCCCATCCACCACGCGGAGGTGGCCTCATATCGGATGGGACCCTAACATGATAACTCACCTCTGCTGTGCATATAGCCTCTGACTGTGTGACATGTTGGATCAGCCATTGACTAAACCACCTCCAGTCTGAGAGGGGTGGGGTGCACGGCTAAAGAGGGTGCCACACCCCCCAATTTACAAAGTAAAAACAAAAGGAAAAATAGCCAGCACAACAACCTAATACACAGGTGCCCGCTGCTGTGGCAAATACAAAATGTACAAACAAGAAAGTTGCGACAGCACTCTAGGTCAAAAAATGGAGGCTCTCAGCGCACTTTTTGATCAAAATGTGTCCCCCCATCCACCACGCGGAGGTGGCCTCATATCGGATGGGACCCTAACATGATAACTCACCTCTGCTGTGCATATAGCCTCTGACTGTGTGACATGTTGGATCAGCCATTGACTAAACCACCTCCAGTCTGAGAGGGGTGGGGTGCACGGCTAAAGAGGGTGCCACACCCCCCAATTTACAAAGTAAAAACAAAAGGAAAAATAGCCAGCACAACAACCTAATACACAGGTGCCCGCTGCTGTGGCAAATACAAAATGTACAAACAAGAAAGTTGCAACAGCACTCTAGGTCAAAAAATGGAGGCTCTCAGCGCACTTTTTGATCAAAATGTATCCCCCCATCCACCACGCGGAGGTGGCCTCATATCGGATGGGACCCTAACATGATAACTCACCTCTGCTGTGCATATAGCCTCTGACTGTGTGACATGTTGGATCAGCCATTGACTAAACCACCTCCAGTCTGAGAGGGGTGGGGTGCACGGCTAAAGAGGGTGCCACACCCCCCAATTTACAAAGTAAAAACAAAAGGAAAAATAGCCAGCACAACAACCTAATACACAGGTGCCCACTGCTGTGGCAAATACAAAATGTACAAACAAGAAAGTTGCAACAGCACTCTAGGTCAAAAAATGGAGGCTCTCAGCGCACTTTTTGATCAAAATGTGTCCCCCCATCCACCACGCGGAGGTGGCCTCATATCGGATGGGACCCTAACATGATAACTCACCTCTGCTGTGCATATAGCCTCTGACTGTGTGACATGTTGGATCAGCCATTGACTAAACCACCTCCAGTCTGAGAGGGGTGGGGTGCACGGCTAAAGAGGGTGCCACACCCCCCAATTTACAAAGTAAAAACAAAAGGAAAAATAGCCAGCACAACAACCTAATACACAGGTGCCCGCTGCTGTGGCAAATACAAAATGTACAAACAAGAAAGTTGCAACAGCACTCTAGGTCAAAAAATGGAGGCTCTCAGCGCACTTTTTGATCAAAATGTGTCCCCCCATCCACCACGCGGAGGTGGCCTCATATCGGATGGGACCCTAACATGATAACTCACCTCTGCTGTGCATATAGCCTCTGACTGTGTGACATGTTGGATCAGCCATTGACTAAACCACCTCCAGTCTGAGAGGGGTGGGGTGCACGGCTAAAGAGGGTGCCACACCCCCCAATTTACAAAGTAAAAACAAAAGGAAAAATAGCCAGCACAACAACCTAATACACAGGTGCCCGCTGCTGTGGCAAATACAAAATGTACAAACAAGAAAGTTGCAACAGCACTCTAGGTCAAAAAATGGAGGCTCTCAGCGCACTTTTTGATCAAAATGTGTCCCCCCATCCACCACGCGGAGGTGGCCTCATATCGGATGGGACCCTAACATGATAACTCACCTCTGCTGTGCATATAGCCTCTGACTGTGTGACATGTTGGATCAGCCATTGACGAAACCACCTCCAGTCTGAGAGGGGTGGGGTGCACGGCTAAAGAGGGTATAAGTATATTAGGAAAACATTAGGAATCTTCTCCATCATGTTGAGACAAAGGATTATATCAATGTCACGTTTCCCTAGATCACAATATGTGTCCAAGGCACTACATTGTATATTATATAATATATATATATATATATATATATATATATATATATATATATATTATATATAAAATTACTTGGGATGTTAAGATTAAACTCGGAAAATACAAAGCCATCCTCGACTACAGAATCCATAGGAGAAAATGATTTCCCATTAGAAGGATTTTGTGAAAAATAAATTTTTTGTTTCAATTTAGGAAAAAATTGGATAAGATCTAATTCCAATTGAAACCAATTGGTACCTGCATATGGACAAAAGCTGAGACCCTTTGATAAAAGTTTTATTTGATGTTTGGTCAATATGGTAGAAGAAATCTTTTTCGTTAATGGTTGTTTTGTGGTTTCTTCTTGAAATTCAGCTTTTGCTCTGCTGGACGATTGTGTATCTGTGCACAAGTTTTTATGCGTCCATCTGTGTCGCTGACCTCCGCGGCGGGTTGTCTTCCGCCCACTGGGCAGTCGGCGGTTTCTATATGTGATGCTACTTTCATGTACTTTCGATGTCACAACTGATTAAGTATACATTACTAGTAGTGACCTGTATTTTTTAATTATGTTTTAAAGAACCATGGGTGGATTGGTGGCTAAGACAACACTGCAAGATTATTGATAATTTTTTTTATTCAGTAATGGTTTATATATTTGTAATACACAATAAAAAAGTTTTCTTTTTTTCACATACATGTTTCTTAATGTGAATATGAGATGGACCAACCATGCTTATAAGGTTCTCATCAAGACACGCTTCCAACTTTAGTTTATTCCATTTATTTATTACTATTTATTTTTTATTAGTTATTTCTATTCTTATTTTATTCATTTAATTTCCATTTAATTTTTTATTTAATTTTTATTTTCATATTTATTTTTATTATTTTTCACTTATAATATTTTATTTATTTCATTAATACTGCCATTGCCACAACCTTATTGAATTGCCCCTTGTATGATTGTTCTCTATGAATGTGGCACCCCCGTTCACTGTAGGTGTAAACCCATTAACCACTGGCTCTCTTCTGTGCGATTGATGTGGGACTAATGTAGTTGTGCATCATAGCACAGTACCTTGGTTGTGCTTTCAATAATGGGATGGACTGCTGAGAGGATTCCAGTTAGGGGTGGGGTAATAGTGCCATTGATTGCGTGCAGCATGCCTGTTATTGGGGCTTGCACACTTGTGCGTTTTCATATATATTACTCTTATAGAACGGATTGTTGGACAGAATAGGTGGTCCGATTACTTTTTCCTTTTCTTTTATTCAGTTTTTCTCTTCTCTTTTCCTTTTTTTCATTTTTACCTGTTCTAAGATGGAGTCTAGTAATTCAGACATCCAATATATGCATGCGTGCGATGGTGAGCTCTGCCCTGATCACGTGACCCAGGAGGTTCTGGTCAGGTGACCGTCAGCACCAAGAGCATGATTGGCCAAAACATTTTATCACATCACTGCATTCGTTGCGTAGCCGCAGTGTATTTTTTCCCCACACTAGCCTAAACCATGATCATGTCTATACATATAGGGTAAGTCTTGCCATCTTCCCACCATGTTTACTGTAATTATGCAGATTAATTTTGATTGATCCGATTATGTGTTCATTATGATTCATTCTCGCATAATTTGTATATGAAACCTGTTTTTAATATCACTTACACTATTTCTGGACATATTGTGATGTCCCTTTATTTGCACTGTGCATTAGCACATGCACTTTATTATGAATTTTAAATTTATTTGCACTGTTTGATGATTTGATTCCGTTTGATGATTTGATATTGTGTATGGCGCTTCCTATAAATACTTTGTAGTGGTCACTATTAGTTGGCTAGAAAATGGTGTTGTGAGAACACCGAAATGTTGCAGATGCCGTGATCAGGTAAAACACCAGCTATATGTCTGGCATTTCTGTGCTCAATCCAACACGTCCACATATTTCTCTAGCAGATACTGTAGAAGTCCTTATGAGAGTTAATGAGATGTGGCTGGAAGAGCTGCTGTAAAATCACGTTTTAGAGCAAAAGGCTGGTATACAGCAAAAGGGGTAGGGAATTTTTTATTGAACCATATTGAAAATATGTTTTTTTTCCAACATGCAACAATGTGTTCAAAGATGTCCATAGCTTTAAAACACTACACAATTCCTATAGAAATTGATGGGCCATCATGAAAGCTTTGGCTCCTCCAGAGAAACAGTCTGTTTCATGAAATGATGACTGTTCCAAAATATATTGTCTTTTCTCATAATTTAGTCAATAGTTTGCATCAGTAGTTGTAATCTAAAATCAGGAATCCAACCTACATAGAAAGAGTATAATGGAAAGATTTGTATGTGCACTGCTGGTTTTGCCTACAAATACTGACCAAATTACTGCCATGGAAAGGTAGCTTTATGCAATATTTGTAGTAAATTTCTAAGCCAGATTACTCAGAGGCTATAGGGTACAGACTACAAAAAAAAATAATACAATTAAGTTTCCCTTTGTCAAAAATTCATCCTCAGTTCATATGCAGTAATCTGCTGAAATTAAATTGAGTTTGTCAACCGATTATGAAAGAAACAATAAATCTGTGTGCCATTGACACCTTGATGACATCAAAAGTCATGCTTCACAATTTAACATCTGCCAGTGGCTTTGTGTCACATAAAGTACTTCAAGACACTGAACACATACTGACATTAGAAGTTTAATAATGAATCTTAGGAAGACTTATGGAAAGTTATGCAAATTACTGACACATTGCTATTGTGGAATGTATCTTAATGTGTTCCAATTAAAACAAAAAAGGAAAAAAATAAAGAGATTGACAATGGAGTCACAGACAAATGAACACAATTTAAGAGAAACCCAATGTAATTGCTGCTATTGGGGCAGACTACCAAATCTATCTGTTATGTCTGGATACGGCTGGGTATATTTTCAGCATTTTGTTGTAGTATTATATAACAAGGTCTTATGGGGTAGAACTGCAGGGGCAACCCATGATACTCCTGTTGCCTGAACCTTTTAAATGTAGTAATTTACATTTTGATACAATGTTTTGTCATCTAACATGGTGGTATTTATTTTCTGTATTTTGACACTGTGAGAAAACATTTTGGAATATGTCATTTGCTTTTTACAAGCTGAAACTCATAAATTATTGTAGTCAATTCAATATGTGCATGAATAAATGTGCTTTGGGCCCCGTGTAGCTCATGGACATATTTCATCTTAACCTACTAACAACTCCTGAAGCTTTTTTTGAATTCGGCAGTCAAGGTCTTTGTTGTGGCTCTTCATTTTGATGTTACATTATTATCATGGATGGCTGAAGACAGAGAAAGCAAAATACAATTTTTTATTTTTACACCCATGCTATCTTACTGTGTATGCCCTACTGCTACTAAGTACTGATCAGTATTTGTTGCTTATTTCTTGGCATAAACCTTTTTTGTTTTCCGTTTTTTCCCTAAAACACAGATTTGGCAAATACTCAGAAGAGATGAAAGCAGGGCAATAAGAACATGTCTGCTATTGTTCTTCCTTGAACTAAATGTTCCGAATGCTGGCCAGTGAAGTACCCCTTTAAGTGGCGAAACATGCAGGAAGTGGCAGCATCCTTGATTTTAGTTAGCAACCCTAGTATGTAATGATTAAATAATGCATAAAAATATTGTATGAAATATACAGTTGTGCGTTATGTTGAACATTAATTTGATACATGAAATAAAGAAACTAAAGCAAGACAACAAATGGTGGGTTGCTTCTCTGACTTTCTTCTATTGTTTGAAACATTTGCTGTGTAAAACTGAAAGCTCTGAGCACCTGAAGTCTCGATTTGTGCTACTGCTAACAGAAACACAAGCATAAACATAAAGCCCTCTTAAACTGAATAGTTGTAATGGCTGTGTTGAGCTTTCTTTCCTTGTGAGTGGATATGATATATATCTCTATGACACATTAGTTAGATGTAAATATAGAGATGTAGTGATGCATTTATAAGCTTAGTAACTACATAAAGTAGAACTTCTAGTCACCATATAGCATGAGTAATTTAAACTTTATCCAAATCATGTGAGTGTCAACTTCTGCATATAAGAAAACTGGAAGCAAAGAGTCCTCATGGGTAACCATTGTTTGTTACTAGAGATGAGCGAATTTTTGAAAAATTTGATTCAACCAATTTGCAGAATTTCTCCCAAAAATTCAGTTTGTCCCAATTTACTTGCGGCAAATCGCTATTTAAAACAGCTACAGAAAGCCTCAATAAGGGTGTAGAACACTTTGCCTTGCTATAACATGCATAGGGAATGTGCTGGGTTAGTGAACTAAAAGTGTTATTCAGTATGACATGCAAGTCTTAGGTCGGGGACGTGACCAGCTTTTCAAGCCCCTGCCTCTCAGAGCACCATCATGAGTGTGTGTTCACTTCAAAAGGGAGGGACTGCAGCCCCAGCAACTTGGACAGGAGCACGTTCAGCTTCTGCACTGTTGGATAAGTGGGTGCATACTGCTATAAGTTGCTGCAGTGAAAAAGCTTGTACTTGTATCTTAAAATCAAGCTGGTGGTCTTCCTCGAGGTGATCTACCACCCGTTCCAGCCCCTGTCTCTCAGTGCCCCCCTGACTGTGAAACTGTGAATGTTTCATTTAATCAGTTATGGTTCATTGTTATCACTCAAACCTGTTTCATTGGATTCTTGTGGTAATTCCACAGGTAATATATGACGACGACCATAAAGCCTCAGTCTTGAAAAGATTACATAGATTTTTTTAAAAGACCATAGAAGACCGACAAGACCATAGAACATTTTAAAAGTTTAATTTAAGGTGCCACCAGCATGATAAAACCATATGGTGGCATAATAACACAGCCTGGAGGTGGAAGCAGCATGAGAAGACCATATAGAGGGCAGAATGACCCAGCCTAGAGGTGACAGCAGCCTGAAGAGACCATAGGGCCTCACAATTGAAAAGATTAAAGATATTTTTTTATTATTTAAATTGAAGATTTCAAATAGTTTACCATAAAAAGTTTTATTTAATGTGCAAGCAGCATGAGGAGACAACATGGCCACGGTGAGTCTGGGTCCTCTGTCTCGTCTTCCTCTTCACCCTGTAGCTCCACATCCTGCTCCTCCTCTTCTCTCAGATGACTATAAAAAACCAAACTTTTCATTAAACCTTGCCTGTGCTCAACTGTCCCCTCCCCCTCCTCCAATTCAGCCCCCACAGGGCTCATGTGGCCGTGAGATGTAAGCGCCACGTCTCCAGTGCCCTGACCAGCCATCGTTTCCAACACGTGTTGTAGGAAATGAAGCAGTGGAATCCTGGCAACTGACTAATAATGTGGCTTCCTTAAAGGGCCTGAGCAAACAACAGGTGTAACGTATGAGCTGCCACTGGTTGACATTGAAGTTACACAGGGGAATCCCCCTATCCACTTGGATCATCAAGAAATCAGTGATGGCTTTTTTCTGTTCTTATAGTAGGTCCAACATATGGAGGGCGGAATTCCAATGGGTGGAAACATTGCAAATCAGACTATGTTGGGGGATGCCATTCTGACGCTGCAGCTCAAGGAGGGTGTGCTTTGCAGTGTACGTATGGATGAAGTGCATGCAAAGTTTCCTTCCCATTGTTAGGAGGAATACTTCAGGAACCGCTTGACAACCAAATTGAACACATGGGCCATGCAGGGTGCATGGCTCAGGCTTCCTTGACACAGTGCAGACAAGATGTTCTACCCATTGTCGGTTACCAGGGTTACCATTTCCAGTTTTCTTGGAGTAAGCCATGATTCAATTTCTTGATGAATGACTTTCAGCAGTTCTTCCTCTGTATGACTCCGTTCACCAAGGCAAACCATGTAAAGAACAGCATGACAACGCTGTGCCCTATACACTTGGTATGCTGGAGGGGCACTGAGACGTGTCTGTGCAGTGGAGGCTGAGGACACGGTGGAAGATGAGAATGCGGAGTCACAAACTGTTGCAAGACCAATGGCCTGAGAGCGTGGAGGCGGAAGTGGCGTGACCTGTCCAAGTTGCTGTTGTGGCTGTGCAGGAACCATATTCACCCCGTGGGCCATAAAGGACATGTATTGTTCCTGACCATAGTTACAGCTTCACACGTCGGCGCTGCCATGCACTTTGGTACACACTGACAGGCACAAGGACTGGCCCACCTTCTGTTCCACATAATTGTGCAGGGCTGGGACTTGGGACTCTCCAACTCGGCTCGGCACAAGCCATCAGTTCTCTGAAAGGTGCACCACTTGAAAAGGGAGGGACTGCAGCACCAGCAACTTGGACAGGAGCACATTTAGATTCTGCGCCATTGGATGAGTGGGTGCATACTGCTGTTTCTTGGACATGGCTTCGCCGATGGACTGCTGGCAGAATGACTGACTTGAAGTAGGAGGAGCAGGAGCAACTGGACCGACAGAAGATGGGTGTGACAGACAGCTCCCTTCGACTGAGGTGGTGGATCCTTGGCTGGCTGAAACAGGGAGCGGCATGCCACTGGGTGTTGAAGCAGGCAGGACCACTAGATCGGAGCCACAGTTCTCCCAGGCCGCTTTATGGTGATGCTACATATGTTGACGCAGGGTGGTGGTGCCAACATTGGGACCCTGGCCACGCTTCACCTTCTGCTGACACATCTTGCATGTGACCAGGATAACATCCTCTGGATGCTTAATGAAAAACTGCCACACCGCTGAGTAGCTGATTTTCCCCCCAACAGTCCGCACTGATTGACTGCTACTGCCGCCGAGGAAGGTAGGCTTCCACAAAGTAGGTGGTCTACCCTGGGCACATTTGGTTCCATGCTTCCCACTTCTGCCACCATGCTGAAGGCCAACCATGCTACCACCTTGCTGGCTCAGCTGCTGCCTCATGGCAACCTGCAACCCTCTTCTCCTGATGATGACAAGCCCCTTCTGCACCCTGCTCCCAAGTGCGATCGGCTTCATCATCATCGAGTTGTGTCTGCACTTCACTGATGTCCTCCTCAGGTTGCTTTAGGAGCCTGAATGCTTGCAACACCACCTATCATACCACTCTCCTCATCACTACTTGCCTGCCTAGCAGAGGAAGCAGCGGATGTCTCCTCAACTTCTTGGTTGGGTAGTAGCTGCTGACTGTCCTCTAGTAGATCGTGATCACTAAATAGTGGAGCTGAACCCACATCATAAGATACTTCTGTGGGGGAGGGAACAGCATAGGACAGAGGCAATTGGAGGACAGAGACTGCCAACTTTGGTTTGTGTCTGAGGAACCCACCGACTGGGGGTGTCAGAAGTGGATGATCGAGTTAACCAATCAATGATGGCAGATGGATTGCTGGTTAAGACATGAACGCTAGCTGATACCGGGTGGCACAATGACAGAGCGTGGAGATGGTAGCATCAGCCTGAGGAGACCATAGAGCAGCACAATTAGAGAGCCTGGAGGTGGCAGCATCAGCATGAGGAGACCATATGGCGGCACATTGACAGAGCCTGGAGGTGACAGCATCAGTATGAGGAGACCATAGAGCAGCACAATTAGAGAGCCTGGAGGTGGCAGCATCAGCATGAGGAGACCATATGGCGGCACAATGACAGAGCCTTGAGGTGACAGCATCAGTATGAGGAGACCATATGGTGGCACAATGACAGAGCGTGGTGGTGGGTAGCATTAGCATGAGGAGACCATAGAGCAGCACAATGACAGAGCGTGGAGGTGTTAGCATTAGCATGAGGAGACCAAAGAGCAGCACAATGGCAGAACCTGGTGGTGGTAGCATTAGCATGAGGAGACCATAGAGCAGCACAATGACAGAGCCTTGAAGTGGCAGCAGCATGAGGGCCATGCCAACTGAGGGTTGAGTCTGAGGATTCCAACAAATCCACCCACTAGGGGTGTCGGATGTCACTTGGGATGAAGTGGATGACTGAGTGAACCGATCAATCACGGTTGCTGGGTTGCTGGTCGAGACACGACTGTTGGCTGACACCGGGAGCTCAGACCTCTCGCTGCGACTCGTGCTGCCACACGCCCCTACTCTGCTGTGACCACTACCTGCGCCTGATGAATTTAGGCCTCTGCACACGTCCTGGCACATTTCTTTCTGACATACCTATACACCAGCTAAGTGCGTATATGTTACACTTATGAGAGGAGGACAATACACTTCACTACACTCAAAACTGTATTTGGCTACAAAAAAAGGTGTGTAGTTTTGGCTGGCCTTTCACAGTAACTTGGTGGTTTGAAAGGCCGAGAGTGGCTTTTACTTGTGGAATAAGCCTATATGACAGTACTTACCAACCTGAGACTTGAATCCTTGATAGACATATAAAGTAAATGATGAACAGAAGCGGATGAGGTGTGCCCAAATACCACAAGCTTGGGTACGCCTATAGAGGGCATACCCTTGTGTGACTTGATAGAAAAAGAGAGGGAGGGGTGGGTGGGTGATGCCAACGATACATTCGCCCCTACCTGTGGGATAGGTAGGTTTTATACCCCACACCACTCCCACAAAAGTAGCCAATTAGGCTAATTACTTGTGGTCGTGGCTCGAAAGGCCGAGAGTGGCTTACCTGTGGAATAAGCATATATGACAGTACTTACCAACCTGAGACTTGAATCCTTGATAGACCTATAAAGTAAATGATGAACAGAAGCGGATGAGGTGTGCCCAAATACCGCGAGCGTGGGTACGCCTATAAGGGCAAAGAGTCAGAAGTAGGACTCTATTTTATTGAAGTCACAAAGCTAACAATTTAAATACGTTTGCCATCTCAGTTGATGGGTCAGGTACATATCGTTCAAAGCAGCTTGAATTCCAGCGGCCTAATTTCTTAATGACGTGTGCTGGCGCGTTATGTTTTGAGGCCGCTCCGATTCTGAAGGAGTGCCCTGTGATGCCAGTCGGGTCGTGGCCCAGCATCACAATTAGTGAGCGGACATGTTTCGAGAACTGTGAGGAAGACAGAGTCTGACCATCGATCGGGAGGAGAGGACTGCCATTGGTGTGCAGTGGGGAAGTAGCGTATGGAGGCCCCCCACCTGGAGGTTTTGGAATTGAGGAGGGCGAGTGTGAAACCTGATCTGTTTGGTGAGAATTGGCTCAGGGTTAGACCAGGTGACTTGGGACCATGACGTGTGAACTCCCCTGGTCTAAGGAACCTGTAAAAAGCTAAGTGAATGGCGGCTTTGATGACGGTGCTGATGTGATAGCCAAAAGGGTGCGTGTCTAGTAGAGAAGACCTGGCTCGAAAAAGATCCCCAGTGACCGGTGCGCGAGAAGGGGTAGTAGGGTGAGAGAGAACAGAGATACCTTTAAGTGCTGCTTTGATAGGCCGAGCGGAAAGTAGTAAAGGAGTGTTGGGGTGCGCAAGTGATCTATAGTGTTGTAGCCCTGCTAAGTGCAATTTGATGGTGTTATGAGATAGATGCAGTGTAGAGTGGCAAAATCCAACAAAAGCTAGAGAAGAGTGCACGGAAAGTGTGGCTGGAAGTCCTAGGTTGTGCATGAAAGAAGAGAAAGACGCATAGGGGGCGTCGTAGGCTCGAGTAGTGCTGGGTGCTAGTGACCTTCTGATCAGGTCGTTAGCAATGGTGATGTAGCTGTCTAATCCATTTGAAGGCCCTGGAGTGGAGGAACCGGAACTCAGGCCTGGTCTGCATCTGGCTGGACCTGAAAAAATACATTCATTTTAGCCCTGGCTAAGGCATCTGCCGCCAGATTCTTGCTACCCTCAATATGTTCAAAATTGAAATGAAAATTGTGATGAAGTGACAGCAACACAAAACTCCTGACAAAACGCATGACTTGAGGGGACCTGGAATGACCCTTGTTGAGGATCTCAACGGTGGCGGCATTATCGCACAGGAACCGAACAGTGGTGTTTGCCCACAAGTGCCCCCAAACAGCAGCAACTACGGGGTAGGTTTCAAATAAGGCTGACGTTTCTCTGAAGTTGGGGATAAGTAAGATGTCTGCAGGCCAGGGGCCTGCCAGCCAGTGGGTTCCGTGTATGGCCGCGAACCCGATTGCTGAGGCGTCAGAGACTATTGTGGGGGGATTCTTCAGTTGCCGAGGGCACGAAGAAAGATACCCCATTCCAGTTTACCAAGAAGTGGTCCCACATGAGGAGGTCTGCCATGGCCTCGTTATCTAACTGTATGGTGTGCCTCTGACCCGAGACTGAGGGAAGTAGATCCAACAGTCTGGATATGAACGATCTGCCCTGAGGAATGATCCTCATGGCGAAAGCCATCATACCCAAGAGACTCTGTAGCTCGACCCTGGATACTGTGCGGCATCTGGACAGCTTGGGATCAGTTTGCAGGTTCTGGCCAGTTTCTCCTGAGGGAGTCTGGCTTGCATGTTCGTGGTGTCCAGGATGATGCCTAAGAAAGTAAGCTGCTTGGCAGGGCCCTCAGTCTTGTGTTTAGAGACTGTGAGTCCGAGCTCAGAAAATAGAGTCTGTAGAGCACCGAGGTTGCTGGGGGTGCAGTCTGGATGTTCTAGTAATAAGAAATCATCCAGATAATGAATTGTGTGCTAGCAATTGGAGATGTTCTGTAGTGCCCAATGTAGTGCAGTGGCTAGTTGATCAAAGAGCCATGGACTGCTTTTTGCCCCGATCATGAGCTTAACTGCAAAATAGTATTTGTTCTGCCATTTGACTCTGTACCATTGCCAGAGGTCTTGCTTTATGGGGAGTAGCTTGAAGGCGTCCGTGATGTCTGCCTTTGACAGCCATATGTTTGTGCCCAAGTGTAAGATTACCTGGATCGCTTGATCGATTGAAGAGTATTTCATGGAAAATTCATCAGAAGGGATTAGGGCATTGATGCTGGGGATTGGAGAGGAGTAAGGAGCTGAAAGGCCGTAAATCAATCTTTTTTTGAAAACTTCCCTGTGGCGAGCCCCAGTGGGCTGACTCTCCAACAGGAAAAGGGGGTACATCAAATGGCCCAATCATAAAGCCTTTGGTCAGTTCAGTGGAGATCAGACTGGACACGACCTCGGGCTCAGAAAGGGCGGACAACAAGTTACCGCATTCATGCGTGCATTGGGGCAACGCGACTAGACCGGTATGAAAACCGTCGCAGAAACCTGCCACCAGCCAACTGACCCAGTTGGGATCAGGGTGACTAGCAAGGATCCGGGCTAGGAACTGAGCCTGCACTACGCCTAGTCACGCCTGAGGACCCTTCTGGGAGCAGATGGAGCTGGGGTGGGCCCTAAAACAATTGAAACATACATGTAGCAGTCTGCAGTTACTGTACAGACAGGATGAAGATTAAAAATTATTGCAAATCTGGGTTTTACCTAGATACCTCACCGGCCTGCTTAGTCTGTCTAGGGCGGCCGTGTTCCTTTGGGCTGGCGGGTTGTAGGAGTTGTAACTTCGGATGGTACTGGGCTCACTCTGGCCGTTGACCTGGGGGCACCAGCTGGAGGCATTGGTAGTTACTCCGCATGTGCTGCAAGCAGGAGCTTTTAGACCAGAAAAGTGTTCACAGTACAGTTCTGTGTCAACGGCCCCTCAGTTGGTGGCGTCGTTAAACTGTGCGTAAGCGGCAGCTGCTTTGGCAGAAAACGATTTGTGATATTCGTAAAACGTGGATCCTCCGTATTTGTATGCCATTTGAGTGACTTTATGCTGGTATAAGTCTAATTCCTCCCTGCGGCCGGGGCTGACAGAACAGATGACATCCCTGAAGAGCCCAAAGGCAATCACGAACTCTGCCACGTTTAGCTTCCTGCTGAGCCTAGCATCCTTACTTTTAAAAGTTACTGCTAGCTCTCCGCAGGCGACCGTCTTGGTGTCGTTAAGGTCAGTGGTTGAAATTAGTAATGAGGCGAGGTTGACCTCCTTGCCCTTGAGGATGTACTTTTTAATGGCTGCTGGGATAAAGTGTGCAGGTGTAATGTTAGGCGGGAGTTGCGGCATACCTGAAGGCGTAGCATGAGAGGTAGAGGCCGTAGGTGCGGTCGTGGTCATGGCTACTTCCATGCTGCTGGAACGCTCCATAAGTTCCAGTCTTGTCTTGAACCTGGATACTGAAGTGAGCACCTCTGTCATCATAGTGTGGAGCTGCCACAGGGAGGCACTTGAAGCTTGAGCTTCCGCTGCTCCTGGGCTCCCCCTGGGGGCTTGACCGGGGTTTAGTGGCTGGAACAGCTCGCCCTTCCTGGCTGAGGCAGGGAAGGGGATGCCTCTCCTCCTAAGTTCTTCCATCAGCCTGGGGATGGTCCAGGCACGGTAGAAGGGTATGCTGCCTCTGTCAGAGGCCCTGGCGGGGGTCTCTGGGACAGAGAGGGCTTCCTCAATGTCTGAGGGTTGAGACATGTCTCTGGCAAAACCTGTCCGGGCCAGAAAAGGGTGCCGGTAGAAACAAAAATTGGCTGGTGAGAATAAGTTATAACTCCTACGCGGCCCTGGCCACTGAGTTTTACAACTGACCTGCTCCGTATCCTGAGTTGTTCTGAGCAAGACAAACCAAGCAAATACTCCTAAGTGTCTCAGGGCAAAACAATGAAAATTACAATTTTAGGGACACGTCCCCAAGGACTGCCCTAAACTAGAGACTACTTAACTAAATTATTAAAACTTAACTTTTATTACAACCACTAAATTATAAATTGTGCTTTTGGTACCATAGTGAAAAAATGTTAAAAAGTCCGGTCATCCACAGTGTGACTACAACATAGGTCAAAATTGCCCATATGTTTTGTGATCAGTGTCACAGTGGAAAGGTCTAGTTAAGCCAGACAGTGTCGCCACCGCTGACTAGAGAAAACCCCCACCCTGTTCGAATCTTGCTATTGTGTCACTAGGATGCCGATTTATAAAAACATTATAGCCCCTCCTGCTAACGTTTCGCCAGTGTACCCTGGCTTTTTCAAAGAAGTCCTCACTTCTTTGAAAAAGCCAGGGTACACTGGCGAAACGTCAGCAGGAGGGGCTATAATGTTTTTATAAATGGGCATCCTAGTGACACAATAGCAATATTCGAACAGGGTGGGGGTTTTCTCTAGTCAGCGGTGGCGACACTGTCTGGCTTAACTAGACCTTTCCACTGTGACACTGATCACAAAACATATGGGCAATTTTGACCTATGTTGTAGTCACACTGTGGATGACCGGACTTTTTAACATTTTTTCACTATGGTACCAAAAGCACAATTTATAATTTAGTGGTTGTAATAAAAGTTAAGTTTTAATAATTTAGTTAAGTAGTCTCTAGTTTAGGGCAGTCCTTGGGGACGTGTCCCTAAAATTGTAATTTTCGTTCTGAGCAAGAAGCCTGACACACACGACCTGGTTTCCAACTGAGGAAATTTCATAGGACAGTTAGACTGGCTGAGTGAGTGAGTACGTGAGTATCTGATGGTGTGATAGGATAAGCGTGAGCAAGCGACTAAGGCTATGTGTATGCTGTTGCACTGAAGAAGAGTCAGAACAGCACACGCTGAGGACCCCACTGAAGGCGTGTCAGACACGGTGATCCCCTGCTTATGTGTAATGCATCATATTGCTCTGAAAATGAGTCAAGCAACAATAACGCATGCCAGTGCCCCTGCTGAAGAAGAGTCAGACCTGGGCCGACTGACAGTTGAAATGACGCGCGTGGCTCTGAAGACGTGTCAGTAACAGCGTGTTTAGTGTGACATAGTGTGTACCTGCCGTGGAAATAAGGTTTAGTGAGTGAGCGGATTAAGGTGGTTATGTGTTTTTTTGGGTTTTTTTTTGTACCTTGAGCTGAAAACCGACAAAGAAGTTGCTGAGGGGATTTGGACCAATAACCAGCTAGACAAAATCTGGAGGAGAAAAATACAACGCTGAGATGGTGGTATATACAGAGGAGACTGTCGAGGCCTCCACAGACCCATAAAACACAGTGGCATTTGTACAGTCTGACACCTCCCCCCCTCCAATATAGTATAACAGTATTGCCAAGAACTCACCTCACTTGCTCCCCCCCTCCCCCCCCCAGTACTTTGGTCGACATGTACAAAAGCTATCTTGCAGTTTGTTGTGGCCCCCATGAACAGCACTTTTATTATGCGGGTGAAACACCAAAAGAACAAAGGGGGGGGGCAGGGGAAATCGGCCAATATGCTAAACATGATGCATCCCTGAGGCTGCTGGGAGCCCCAGAGATGCGGTGTCCCCGAAACCAGCTTGGTCCGGCAGCCGAGCCCGCGGTCCGGCCCTCGGCACCTCCCCTCCCCCCCCCCCCCGCTGGGACTACAGCGGGCTGGTGAAGGAGAGGACGGGCCACGGTCTCGGCGCGGCCGGCAGTGCTGTATCGCGGCGCCGGGGGATGACGTCGTGCCCGTGTGACCCGAGGCCCCGCCCGGAAGCACGTGGCAGTGGGAGCTGCGAGTAGGAGACAGAGCTCCGAGCCCCGCAGGAGCGGTCTTCCCCCCCCTGGGCAGGACCAGGGCACTGACCAGGTGAGTGTAATTGTCCGTGGTTGCCGGCCCCAGGGTTGGAGTCGCGCCGCGGGGGAACCGGGGCCCCCCCCCCCCATCCGGCTGTGCACTCGTGGAATGGACAGGGGACAGGGAAAGTGCGCAGGGCCGAGGCAGTACCGGGGCACGCTGCCCGCCGCGGGGACTCGGAAACCCCTCTACCCCGGTCGACGCATGGCAAGCAGCGGGGCTGGCGGGTGGAAACGAGCACCGGGCCCGGGGAGCGGGGCCCACCCTGGGCTGGAATCGCCTGCGGGGAGCGATTGGGAGACAGGGCCGGGTGGCAGCAGGGCACAGCGGGGGCCGAAGCCTTCACTTACCTAACAGGAAATACGGGGGTACGGGATCCGGACCACCATGACTCACACTCCGGGGAACATATGACCGTAAACGGTAGACTAACAAGAGAACTACCGCCAACGATACATACACGCCTACCTGTGGGATAGTGGAGGTTTTATACCCCACACCACTACCACAAATGTAGCCAATTAGGCTAATTACTAGGCCCAAATTAGTTTAACAGGAAAATATATTTAAAAAAAAAAACACATAGGTGTATGTACAATTTACACTTATGAGTGGAGGACTGTACGCTCTGTTACAAACTGTATAAGACTACAAAAACAAGTGTGGCCTTTCACAGTAACTAGGCCCAAATTATTTTAACAGGAAAATATATAAAGGACACCACATAGGTGTACATACAGTTTACACTTATGAAAGGAGGACTATGCGTTCAACTGCGCTTAAAACTGTATTAGACTACAGAAACAAGTGTGTAGCTTTGGCTGGCCTTTCAAAGTAACTAGGCTCAAATGAGTTTAACTGGAAAAATATAAAGGACATCATGTAGGTGTTCGTACAGTTTACACTTATGAGAGTAGGACAATACGCTTTTCTGCAAACTGTATAAGGCTACAAAAACAAGTGTGCAGCTTTGGCTGTCATTTCACACTAACTAGGCCCAAATTAGTTTTTCAGGAAAATATATAAAAAACACCACGTAGGTGTACGTACAGTTTACACTTAGAGGAGGACTATGCACTCCACTATGCTTAAAACTGTATTAGACTACAGAAACAAGTGTGTAGCTTTGGCTGGCCTTTTACAGTAAGTAGGCCCAAATTAGTTTGACATACACACCTATGTACGCACAGGTTACAATTAATGAGATGACAATATGCTCCGCTATGCAACCTGTAGTAGGCACTAAAATCAGGTGACTGTGGCTTTTCGTTCTCACCCTAACTGGCCCCTATTAGCTTTAGAGTTGTAGTAAACCCTAGTGCTGCAGCACAGAGTCGCTGTGTAGTACAGCCCAGTACAGTATTATTATGCACTAATAGCAGGTGACCATGGCTTTTACTGCTCAGCCTAACTTGCCCCTATTAACTTTAGAGCTGTTGTACACCGCACTTCAGTAGTACAGAGTTGCTGTGTAGCACCGCCCAGTACAGTATTATTATGCACTAATAGCAGGTGAAAATGGCTTTTAGTGCTCAGCCTAACTGGCCCCTATTAACTTTAGAGCTGTTGTACACCCCACTGCAGCAGTACAGAGTCACTGTGTAGTACACCTAAAAGTGTGCTTTCTCTCTCTCCCTTCCCTGTCAGTGCTTATCTGCAGTGATTTGGGCTTGTGGTGAATCGCTGCTCTCAAGCTGTTTTTTGTGCAACACACACTGCTCTATCTCTCTCTGCAATAAAATGCTGTCACTGAAATAAAATGCTAGAATGGCTGGCCGCAAGATGGCTGCCGATTGTATAGGGCTGGGACATTACAGGGCTGGCTGGCTGCTGATAGGCTGCATGCTGCATGTGATTCAGGGTCATCCCGCCTATCCATCTTCCCAGAGTTCCTTGCCTTATGTCCTCACATGTGAATCTGCCATTCTAGATGCCCTGGAGCCTGGACCACACTAAATGGAGTTTAATGAAGTGATTTGCTTCATCAAATCGCGGCGATATTCGGATTAGTTACTATACAAATTTTTCCTGAAATTCGTAACGAATTTGGATTAGACAGGTTCGATTCACTCATCCCTATTTTATACCAAATGAGCAGATCAAATGATCAGATGGGTCTCCCTGACTCTTCATAGCCTACCCCTCAGTTAGTTTTTGGAGTTTTTCCTCAGGAGTTTGGAGACTCTTGTGCTGTGTAGCTGTAATAGTTAAAGGGGTACTCCGCCCCTAGACATCTTATCCCCTATCCAAGGATAGGGGATAAGATGTCTGATCACAGGGGTCCTGCTGCTGGGGACCCCCGCAATCTCTTCTGCAGTCCCCCGACTCATCAGTTCTCCATAGCTACGTTTGCTCTGTGGCTGATGACTCACGATACATTGACCGGAGTTTTGTGAAGTCATGGCTCTGCCCCCTCATGACATCACACCCGCCCCTTTAATACAAGTCCATGGGAGGGGACGTGACTTCATGACATTGTGAGGAGCGAAGTCGTGATGTCACGAACCGCGGGCCCCTGTAAGCAAACTTAGCTCCGGAGAGCTGATGACTCAGGGGGCTGCAGGATAGGGGATAAGATGTCTAGGGGTGGAGTACCCCTTTAAGAGTAATTGAAAACTCTAAACGTACTCTTATGTGCATCTACACCTACTTTTATCAGAACTCCAATCAGTAGAACACACCTCATAAATTGCAATCCTTCAATAGTCTTGGTAGGTACATACCCCCTAGAAGACACAGGATGCACATGTATGACCTGAGTCCTCTCCTGTTGAATGAAGCACACTAAATAGCTGAGCGTGCTTCATGTCCTGTCCAGCCAGAACCCACAGCTACTTAACTCTTTAGACACTGCTATCAAAGTTGATTGCAGCATCTAAAATGGGAAAAAAAAATTGTTGATCAGGACCACTGCGTAAAATCCTGGGGTTCCGATCAGCTGAGAGGACAGGCAAATGGTCCCTATCTGCCTCCGTCCCATACGATTGGCAATCTAATACTGCAGACAGCCTCAGCAGTAGTAATGGAGTGCCAAGAAAATTGATCAATGGTGTGCTATAGCGCAGCATTGTTCAGTGTATGCAATTAAAAGATTGTATGTAATAGTCTCCTATGGGGGCTAAAACATAAAAATGCCCCCCAAAAAATTTCAATAAATGTGAATAAAAGTTTGAATTACACTCCTTTTCCCCTTCTTCTACCCCTCCAGGACAAAGGGTACGCCCTTGTACTTAACGCCCTATTTCCTTTACAGGAATTTAAAGCATGCTCACGAGCAGAGCACGCTTAAAACCCGGTGGGTCCCGATTGTTATGAGCATCCAGGAACCATGGTTAATGCCGGGCATCGCCGATTGGGCCAATGCCTGGAATTAAGTTGATTGCAGCGTCTACCGTGCAGGATTAATGGTGTCGGTTAGCTCAGGGCAGCTGATTGGGACATCCACAGCGATCCAATGCACTTAAGAGAATCGATACTATAAGAAACTTAGAGTTGAACTCTTTATAAACCTGCATAGAGAAATCCAACATAATTGTCTACTGCTTACAAAGAGACTGGATTGATCTCATGTATCCCTGGTTCATTTTGGCCTACAAAAGCCCGGACAAAGGTTGTAAAAAGACTTAAAACTACAACTTGTCTTTAAAGGGGATCTCCATCTGGCTGTTTGAGCTCATCACTCTGCTCCATCCTGCTCTCTACCTGAGATTGACAGTTCAGGCCAGCATCTCAATGAAAACATCACAGCTGGTCTGAACTGCTTTCCCCTTCTCCTTTCCCACACATACAAGTCTATGCTATTACCCTGTCATCTTCCATACCTTACAGTATCATGTCTGATCTCTGTGCACTCACAAAAAACTTGTACTGTGCCTGGAGCCGTAAGTGATGATAGAGCCAATGTGCTCCTGCAAGCCAGCTACTTGGCCTTTTCCTGCTATGCAGAGTGGTGGTTGGTAACCAAGACTTCCCCACCTGTAAACAAGTGAGAGAGAGAGTGACACTCAGAAAAGGGAAAGACATGTTTTTAAAAAATTGCATAGCTTTACATGAACTGCAACTTTGAATGTGATATTCTAGATGGGAATACCCCTTTAGCGTAGGGTCACACGTAACGGATCTGCAGCGTATTTTACGCTGCGGATTTGCCAATGAACAGACCCATAATGTGCCTCCAGCTGTTGCCAACCACCTTCCCACTGCCCCCTCTCGCCCCACCCCCTGGCCTGCTCGCAGCATTGACATTGACTTTACTCTCTATTTTCTACAGGGTTCACAAAATTATTTTTGTGTTTTGTGTGCCCATTGCCCAATACTTGTATATTTACATGTATCTGCAACACAAATACAATAATACCACTGGGTCAACTTTGCTGTCGGATACCAACTCTACCGTAGGGATGGGCTGCACCTCAATGGGGAGGGTGCAGCTGTGCTTGGGGGAAGAGGGCTAGAAGGGTGGAGGAGTGTTTAAACTAGGGACTGGGGGGAGAGAACCTACAACATAGAGGGGGAAAATAGTGTAGATAGAGAGGGGGGACTTATTCATGTAACTGGGGCTGGAGCGGAGGGAGGGGTTAGAATAGTTAATAGGGATAGGCTTCATAGGAAAAAAAAACATACACTATTGAATTGCATGTTGACTAATGCCAGAAGTCTGTCCAATAATACTGACGAACTGGAGTTGATAATGTCTGAGGAGAATTATGACATAGTCTGTTTAACAGAGACTTTGTGGGACCATAGCTGTGACTGGGCGGTCAACATACAGTGTCATAGTCTATTCAGGAAGGATCGGACAAAACGGTAAGGGGGAGGAGTTTGACTTTATGTAAAGTCCAGTCTGAAGCCCGCACTGCGGGAGGATATGCGAGAGGGAAACGATAATGTGGAGTCCCTATGGGTAGAAATATATGGAGATAAAAATAAAAAAATGATGATTTTGATGAGGGGTTTGTTATAAGCCACCTAACATAATGGAAGAGGCAGAAGATCAATTACTGAGGCAAATAAACAAGGCAGCAAATCAGAATGAGGTGATAATAATGGGGAACTTTAACTATCCTGTTATAAACTGGGAGACTGAGTCCTGTGAATCTCATAAAGGAAATAGGTTTCTGACTATAGCTGAAGACAATTATCTGTCCCAAATGGTGCAGGGCCCGACCAGATGGGGCGCCCTACTAGACTTAATATTAACCAACAGACCTGACAGAGCAACTTATGTGCAAGTAGAAGGATACCTAAGAAATAGTGATCATAATATAGTACATTACAACTTGTTCTTCAATAAGAGAATCTCGTGAGGAGCCACAAAAACAATGAACTTTAGGAAGGCAAAGTTTGATCAACTCAGAGAAGCCCTTAACAATATAAAATGGGATAATGTCCTAAAAAAAAAAAAAAGAATACTGACACTAAATGGGAGACTTTTAAGAATATTTTAAATTCACACTGTAAGAAGTATATATATACCTTATGGGAATAAAAGGGTCAGAAATAAAAGAAAACCAATGTGGATGAATAAAAATGTTAAGGGGGCAATAAATGACAAAAATAAAGCATTTAAACTACTAAAACAGGACAGTAGTGAAGACGCATTAAAAAGCAATAGAGAAAAATTTAAAATATGTAAAAAACAGATAAAAGCCGACACAGAAAGACTCATTGCCAAAGGAAGTAAAACTAACCCCAAAATGTTCTTTAACTATATAAATAGCAAAAAGGTCAAAAATTAAAGTGTAGGCCCTTTAAAAAATGATGAGTAAGAAATTATAGGCGGGGATCAGGAAAAAGCAAATATATTAAACAAATTCTTCTCAATTGTATTCACCGAGGAAAATGAAATGCCAGATGAAATACAGCGAGACAAGGTAAACTCCCCAGTACAGGTCACCTGTCTAACCCAGGAAGAAGCACAGTGCCGCCTACAAAAAATCAAAATAGACAAATCACCAGGACCAGATGACATTCACCCCTGTGTTCTAAAGGAATTAAGTAATATAATAGACAGACCGCTATTTTTAATATTCATGGACTCTATAGTAATAGGGTGTCACACGCTGTGCTCGGGCCGCAAGCTCCGGCCGTGAGCGCAGTGTCCCGGGGTCCCGTCTGTTGGCGGGGCTGGGATTCGCATCGCGGAACGCGCCCGCATGCGAATCCCAGCCCGTCACTTACCCCGCTCTGCTGCCACTGTAACCCAGCTCCGCCGCGCTCGTCCCCGTCTCCTAGGGCGCGCGTGCGGCGGAGCTCTGAAATTTAAAGGCCCAGTGCGCCCATAATTAGTCTTGCACCTAAACACAACATTATAAGTTCCTTCACCTCCCACACACCCCAGCCGGATCTTTAGTGCCTATTGCCTGAGAGAAAGCGTACCCTATTGTCTGTTTGCCATACCCGTGTACCCAGACCTTAAGTTTTTGACTACGAACCTTTGCCGCCTGCCTTGACCTTCTGCTACGTTGACTACACCTCTGCCTCATCCTCCTGTACCTCGCCTTGCCCAGTTACCTGTGTGGTCGAGCCGTATTGGGGGTAGCGACCTGGGTGTCGCCTGCCGCAGCAAATCCATCCTGCTTTGTGGCGGGCTCTGGTGAAGATCAGCGGCACCTTAGACTCCGCTCCCCGATACGGTCCGAGTCATCAGCCACACAGGTAGAGGATCCACATCCTGTTCCAGACCGCCCGTATCCAGGTGCGTGACAGCAAAATCCGGCCATGGATCCAACTGGGGTTCCTCTGCCTGATTCGGATCTTGCATCTGTCGTGGCTCTCCAGTCCCAGCAGTTGGCCCAGCAGGCACAGCAGCTTAACCAGCTATCAGCCATGATGCAGCAGCTGCTATCTGCCCAGCAGAACCTGCAACAGCCACAGGCTCCTCTAGCTCCAGTACAGCCTCCCGCTGCTGCAGTCTCCTCTGGATCGAAACTCTTTCGTTTCCTGAGAAGTTTGAGGGGGATCCCAAGTCCTTTCTGGGTTTCGTGACACAGTGCTCCATGCACATAGAACTCATGGCGGACCACGCCCACAAATCTTCCCTCTTGCCCTTGAAAAGGCCCTCCTCAACGCACTCATTACTTCTCGACGCACTTGGGATCCCAATCAACATACAACTTACCTAGGCATCAGGATAGGTAAATTCCCCAGATCTATATACACTTTAAACTACCCACCATTGATCGACAAAATCCAGACTGAATTGCTAAAATGGAATAATCTACCTATATCTTTATCGGGAAGATGTTACCTAAAAAAAATGTGTAGCTTTGCTAGACTCCTATACCCTCTTCAAACCATACCTTTACTGTTTAAACATACTTATATCAAGACATTAACTTCTACGTTTACGAAGTTCATTTGGGCCGGGAAAAAACCTAGAATAGCTCTAAAAACACTCATGCTCCCAGTCGCTGAAGGGGGAGTCAACTTCCCAGACATAAGGAGTTATAATCTAGCCTGTATCATGCGTCATATTATGGACTGGTATCATGGTTCTTCTCTTTATTCTAACATGCCTTTAGATTCAGCCTATGCCGCACCGTGGCACCCGTTCACACTACTTCATTGCCTGATTCCCTCTTTGCCTCCAGTTATTAGGCGCTCATTACTTTTCAAAGATACCTTGGCCACCTGGAGAGAATTAAGAAAACGAATGGGGTTATCATATATGTGCTCTAAACATCTGTCTCCCTGGTCCTCCCCAGACTTCCCTGCTGGGAGAGAGAACCCGCTTTTTAAACTGTGGCGCCAAAATGGAGTGAGCACTGTTGGAGAGCTTTTTAATATACCGGAGAAACGTTGGTCCACGTTGAGGGAACTATCCAAGTCATGTAACATCCCCTCCACGCATTTCCTCCAATATAGCCAACTCCGCTCCTTTTGCAGGTCTCAGAGATATCAGCAAAGAAGTTGGTCACACATCTTTTGACTCCATACTCACATCAATGTCTGATAGATCCATATCTGACTTACATTTTAAACTCCGTAAATGGTATATACCACCGCCCCTCAAAAAAGTGGGAGTGAAGTGGGTGGACGCCTTACAAGACCCCAACATCCCTGACCATATATTAGTGGGCTGGATGGACTTCTGGAAACATGTCCCTAATGAACAATGGAGAGAAACTCAGTTGAAACTAATCCATTGGGCTATATATGCTTTTACCATCCCCGCTACTATTAGCAACCCATCAATGATAGACCATTGCCCAAAATGTGCCACTCCTAATGCAGACTTACATCATTGTCTATGGACATGCTCACACATTACCACATACTGGACCGGTGTCTCACAATTTCTCATCTCGTTGGGCTTACGTACGACTAACCTTAATATATGTGAGGCACTATTTCACATAACAGTTAACGAACATGCTAACTCCTATTCTTATGAACACTTACACTCGCTAACTCACTCCACGGTAACTTTAGCTAAGCGACACATCCTCCGTGAGTGGCTCTCCTCATCCCCTCCTCGTGCAACACACTTAATAGAAGCCCTAAAACTCCTCTTTACTCTAGTACGGAGAGAGGCACTCCATCATAAGGAACAGATGACTAGGAAACTTTTCACAAAATGGAAATCGTTTTTGATGTTACATTTCAATGCCCTTGAGCTCTTAACTATAGTACGCCCTTTTACATCTTCACAATGGTATATCATGGAGGCGCTGAGGGGATCCCTAGGAGCCTTAAAAGTTCCCTGATGGAGGTGCTACAGAGATGTTACATAGGTCATTATCTCACACACATTGATTTTAAATATTGCTCTCAAGACGTGCATCGGACTGGGGCTCTGGAGGTCGTCAAATGCATTCTTTTACCTGTTCCACGCTGATTTGTCATGTCTGTCTCCCTTTGTTCGTCAAGTATTGTTCTCCCTCATTGTTAGTGAGTCTTGTTCGAAATGATTATACTACAATGGTTACTAAGGTTTTCCGCACCTGTTACTGAAATATACTCTCCAAGTGTATGCATCCCTAAGTGCACAACTTTGTGAACAGTTTATTGATCAGTTTATTGATGTATTCACTACCATACGAGCACCAGATGTTTCATCTTATTTGTCATGTTTATTGGCTTCATTGGCTGTCCACATAAGCTGTATGGGCGTATGTATGTATATAATCTACTTTTTGCTTGTTAAATAAAAATAAATTGTCTTAAAAAAAATAAAAAGAAAAAGAACTCATGGTGGACCAGTTCTCCACAGAACGAGCAAAGGTGGCCTTTGTCATCAGTCTCCTGTCTGGTAGGGCCTTGGCCTGGGCTACTCCACTATGGGATCGCAGTGATGCCATCACTACTAACCTCCAGGCATTCCTGATGGAATTTTGCACAGTCTTTGAAGAACCTGCCCGAGCTTCCTCTGCTGAGATGGCTTTACTGAGCCACTCCCAGGGCAACTCCACTGTGGGTGAATATGCCATCCGTTTCGGACCCTAGCCTCGGAGTTGTCTTGGAATAACGAAGCTCTCTGCGCTACTTTCAAGATAGGATTATCTAGCCAAATAAAGGATGTCCTCGCTTCCTGGTAATTGCCATCTAATCTAAATGAACTGATACAATTGGCATCCCTGATTGATATCTGTTTCTCTGAGAGACGTGAGAAGCAACGCCAAGAAAGAGAATCTGCACAACCTCTGCGCTTTCCTCGCTTGGCACCAGTCTTCCAGCAACCACCGCAGCCTTCTACTTTGCCTCCCGCAGTGGAGGCTATACAGGTGGATCGGTCTCGCCTGACTCCGCAGGAAAGATCTCGCTGACGAGCTGAGAATCTGTGTCTCTACTGCGCCAGTGTCGATCATTTCCTTAAAGATTGTCCTGTACGTCCACAGCCACAGGGAAACGCTCGCACCTAGGGTTTGTGGGAGAGGCCTCTCTAGGTGTGAATTCCTCCTCTCCACACCTTAATATGACGGTTTAGCATCATCTTCCTTCTAAAGTGAACCTCTCAGTTTTGGTCTTCCTGGAATCTGGCTCCGCTGGTAACTTCATTGATACCTCTCTAGTGCACAAGTATCTTCTGCCAGTTCTACGCCTACCGAAACCGCTGTTCATCTCCACTGTCAATGGAGAAAAATTGGACTGTACCGTGCTATACCACACAGAACCCCTGTTGATGCAGGTCGGAGTCTCACACAGAGAGAACTTGTCCTTCTATGTACTCCCACACTGTATTTCCCCTCTCTTGATGGTTTACCTTGGTTGCAGCTCCATGCCCCACACCTGGAATGGAAAACTGGAGAAGTCCTACGCTGGGGTCCACACTGCAACAATCATTGCATTCACGTACGGGTGACCAAGTTGGAACCATCATCTCGTCCACTGTCCGGTTTGCCTTCCTTTCTCCTGGATTATGCAGATGTCTTCAGTGAAAAGCAAGCCGAAGTGTTACCTCCACATTGCCCCTACGATTGTCCCATAGACCTGCTGCCCGGCACCACACCTCCCAGGGGCAGAATCTACCCGTTATCTGTTCCCAAAACTCAGGCCATGTCTAATTATATCCAGGAAAATTTACAGAAGGGATTCATCAGAAAGTCCTCTTCCCCTGCCGGTGCTGGTTTCTTCTTCGTAGAAAAGAAAGACAGGTTTCTACGACCTTGCATTGAGGCCGTGGCCTTAATAAAATCACTGTAAAGAACCTCTACCCACTTCCTTTTCTAAGTTGAATCTTTGTGGGGCCTATAATTTGATCCGTATACGAGAAGGGGACGAATGGAAGACTGCATTTAATACTCATGACGGTCATTTTGAGTATCTGGTGATGCCATTTAAACTCTGTAATGCTCCTGCGGTCTTCCATGAGTTTGTCAATAACATTTTTCGTGATCTCCTATACTCCTGTGTTGTTGTCTACTTAGATGACAACAACTCCGAGACAATCATCTCTATGCAAAACTTGAAAAGTGTACTTTTGAGAAGACAAGCCTTCCGTTTCTGGGGTATATTGTCACCAGTCAAGGTCTGCAAATGGATCCTAACAAATTATTTGCAGTACTGGATTGGCCTCGACCATCTGGCTTGAAAGCGATTCAGCGCTTCCTCGGATTTGTCAATTACTATCGCCAATTTATTCTGCATTATTACACCTTGGTCGCCCCCATCGTCTCTCCTACAAAAAAACTGCTAATCCGAAGGTCTGGACTCCAGAGGCCGAAAAGGCCTTTAAAAAGATAAAATCTGCATTTGCTTCTGCTCCTGTGTTGTTGAGACCAGATCCAGTCAAGCCATTTATTTTGGAAGTGAATGCTTCTTCTGTCGGTGCAGGTGTTATTTTGACACAAAAATCATCCAAAGGAAAAACTGTAACCTGCGGCTTCTTCTCTAAAACCTTCTCACCTGCAAAGAGAAACTATACGATAGTAGATTGTGAGCTCTTGGCTATTAAGTTGGCTTTGGAAGAATGGCGCCAACTCTTGGAGGGCTCTGTACATCCACTTACCATTTATACTGACCACAAGAACTTGCTATATCTACAGACTGCTCATCGTCTCAACCTTCGACAGGCCCGTTGGTCACTGTTTTTCTCCAGATTTGACTTTTTTTATTTCCGTCCAGCAGAGAAGAATCGTCGTGCTAATGCGCTATCTAGATCCTCTGAAGTACTAGATCAAAAGTCACTTCCTCAGCATATTATACCTCCCGATCGTCACATTACTGCAGCTCCAGCAACTCTTCCGCACCTGCCTCCTGGGAAGACCTACGTTACTCCCCACCTAAGACTCGGAATGTTGAAATGGGGTCATTCCCCTCTTTTAGCCGGCCATGCCGGTATACGTAAGTCCTCATCTCCCGACATTATTGGTGGCCAACTCTGAGAAAAGATGTTGTTGACTTTGTCCGCTCTTGTTTGGTCTTTGCCCGGGACAAGACCCCTTGTGCCAAGCCTGCTGGTGTACTACAACCTTTGCCAGTTTCTGAGTTGCCCTGGACCAACATAGCAATGGACTTCATCACCGACCTTCCATTTTCCAGCGGCAACACTGTCATCTGGGTTGTGGTTGACCGGTTTTCTAAAATGGCCCATTTTGTGCCCTTGCCAGGTTTGCCATCTGCACCGCAGCTTGCCAAGCTATTCTTCCCTCACATCTTCCCGTCTCCATGGATTACAAACGCATATTGTCTCCAATCGGGGGTCCAATTCATCTCCAGGTTCTGGAGGGCCCTCTGTTCCCGTTTCCAAGTAAAATTGGACTTCTCCTCGGCTTACCACCCTTACCACCTGAATCAGGTCCTGAGGGACTATCTTCGCCATTTTGTCTCCGCCCATCAAGACGACTGGAATGATTTATTTCCCTGGGCCGAATTTTCTTATAACCATAGGAATTCTGAATCTACTGGAACTTCCCCCTTCTTTGTGGTCTTCGGCCTTCATCCTCGTCCACCTCTTCCCTTGTCTTCCTCTTCCTACGGAGTACCTATGGCTGACATACTGGATCAGAATTTTGCCTCTGTCTGGTAGAAAACTCGTCACTCCCTTCTTCTTGCTACGAATCGTATGAAGTCGCAAGCGGACAGAAAAAGATGTCCTCCTCCCGAGTTCTCTCCTGGGGACAAGGTGTGGTTGTCCTCCAAGTACATCCATTTTAAGGTACCCTCTTATAAACTAGGTCTGTGTTTTCTGGGTCCCTATAAAGTTAAAAACGACTTAATCCCGTGGCTTATTCCCTCCATCTGACCGCTTTTCTCCGAATCCCGAATTCCTTCCATGTCTCCCTATTTAAACCTGTCATTCACAACCGTTTTTCTCAAAAAGACATAACACCTTCCTCCATCTCTGGTACAAAGCTGGTCAGAGGGAAACACCACTTCCTTGTGGATTGGGAAGGATTCGGTCCTGAGGAGAGGTCTTGGGAGCCTCAAGACAATATTCTGGACCGAGATCTTCTTAAAAGGTTTCTGAGCCCTAAGAAGAGGGGGAGACCAAAAGGGGGGGGGGGGTACTGTCACGCGCTGCACTCCGGGTGCAAGCTCCGTCCACGAGCGCAGTGTCCCGGGGTCCCCATCTGTCGGCGGGGCTGGGATTTTCATCGCGGACCTTCTGCTACGTTGACTATGCCTCTGCCTCATCCTCTTGTACCTCGCCTTGCCCAGTTACCTGTGTGGTCAAGCCGTATTGGGGGTAGCGACCTGGGTGTCGCCTGCCACAGCAAATCCATCCTGCTTTGTGACGGGCTCTGGTTACCAGCGGTACCTTATACTCCACTCCCCGATACGGTCCGAGTCATCAGCCACACAAGTAGGGGATCCACATCCTGTTCCAGACCACCCGCATCCAGGTGAGTGACATAGGAACTTGCCCCCAGGAGTCGCACATGGCAAATGTGGTGCCAATATAAAAAGGGGTCAAAAGGTGATGCCGGGAATTATAGACCTGCTAGTTTAACCTCCGTTGTATGTAAATTGAGGGTTTCCTAAGAGATGCTATTTTGGAGTATCTTGATAAAAATAAATAAATGTATGACTCCATATCAGCATGGCTTTATGAGGGATCGGTCCTGTCAAACTAACCTCCCGACTGGACCAGGAGGAATCGATGGAAGTCGTATGTCTGGATTTTTCCAAAGCATTTGATACAGTGCCACATAAAAGATTGGTGCATAAAATGAGAAGGATTGGGCTGGGGGAAAATGTGTGCAAGTGGGTAAGTAACTGGCTCTGTGATAGGAAACAGAGGGTAGTTATTAATGGTACTTATTCTGATTGGGTGACTGTTACTATTGGGGGTACCACAGGGGTCAGTCTTGGGTCCTATTCTATTTAATATATTCATTAATGACCTTTTAGAGGGGTTGAATAATAAAGTAGCAATCTTTACAGATGATACTAAACTCTGTAAAGTGGTAAACACAATAGAGGACAGTGCACTATTACAAATGGATCTGGATAGGTTGGATGTTTGGGCTGGGAAGTGGCAGATGAGTTTCAACACTACTAAATGTAAGGTAATGCACATGGAGAAGAAAAAACAGGGCTGGGATGTGTGAAAGCCCTTGGGCTATTATTGTGGGAGGGGCGGTCTCCTATAAATACCCCCCTCTCACCTCAATCAGGGCGTATGTGGCGTTGTGCAGTGTTTACACAGCAGTGAGTCCTTACGTTCCCCGGGTGTTCCACGTGTGTTTGCCGTGTGTACAGTTCCAGTCCGCTTCGGCGATTTGTAAGGTAAGCGCCGTCTCGGCCCTGGTACCGTTCTTTGCATGTGCACTGGCCGCTGCGCCAGCTGCTTAAACCCAGGGGTCCCTGCTGTGTTTTCTCATGCACACTCTTTTTCCCCTGTGGGCTGCACCTCGGTGTCTCATGGTCTCCCCTGCTGCCGAGCCCTCCGGTTGCGCGCGGTGGCGGGGAGACCACATGTGCGGAACACAGGGGCCAGCTCCCGGAGTGCACGTACTAAAAAGTGTTTTTATGCCCACTTGTCCTTTCCCTGTGTGCTGCACCTCGGTGTCTCATGGTCTCCCCTGCTGCTGAGACCTCCGGTTGCGTGCGGCGGGGAGACACATGTGCAGCACACAGGGGCCAGCTCCCGGAGCGCACGTACTTAAAAGTGTTTTATGGCCACTTGTCCTTTCCCTGTGTGCTGCACCTCGATGTCTCATGGTCTCCCCTGCTGCTGAGACCTCCAGTTGCGCACGGCGGCGGGGAGACACACATGTGCGGCACACAGGGGCCCGCTCCCGGAGCGCATGTACTAAGAAGTGTTTTATGCCCACTTGTCCTTTCCCTGTGTGCTGCACCTCGGTGTCTCATGGTCTCCCCTGCTGCCTAGACCTCCGGTTGGGGAGACACATGTGCGCACACAGAGGCGGGCCGGCGCACTTACTTTCGGGGCCCTGGGGGTCTGCGGTGTTCAGCCTGCAAGCGGTGTACTCCCATTCCCGGCGGGCTGCGCCTGCGGTTCAGTTGCTGCTGAAAAAAAAAATAGAAAAAAAAATAAGAAAAAAAAAGTTGGCACCTCACGCTGGGCCGGGCTGAGAATGTCAGCGCTGGGGATCATGGCTCCCTGTGATGCAAAGCAGCTACAGCAGGCGGCGGGGTTCTGACACGGCGCTGACGTCCTAAAGGCTCTGCTGGGCGTTGATCGGTGGCGTCTCGTGAAGGATCCCATGGCAACGGGCACATGTTGCAAAAAATGTTGAACTATTTAACAGCTTTCACTTCATTAACCCATGTTGGGCCGGGGGGCTCCAGACTGCAGTCACAGGCACTACTGATGTCAGGTCCAAGCAGTACTGCACAATAAACTGAGGGTCACCCATTCAGAGTCCATGAACCCTTCACACTCAGGGGCCCCCGGGAAGGAGGTTCAGACGCAGTTGTCACGGGCATCCGCACTGACGCCTTCCGTAGCAACCAGAGTTAGGGGTTTAAGGGGCTTGGGGCACGCAGCAGGCTGTCACCAGGTCACCTTATAAACGTTGCTGTCATGTTTTGTTGTGTTATAGTTTCCTGCATGTCTACACCTGCTGGTCTTTGGATATGCGGAAGGTGGGTTATATTGTTTATTGTTTGTTTTCCTTAAACATGTATGGTATAGGGCGGGCGAGTTCAGGACAGGTAGCACTTGGCCTGGACTCAGCACTGCAATTTGGTAACACAAAAAAAAAAAAGTAATAGGACCATGTTGTTACTGACTCGTCTTCGGAGCAACTCACTGGTCAGTTTTGAACTGCTCTCCCAAGCAGTTCTACGTTCTACATAAAAATGCACAGGTCATATTGTTACTGACACGCCCTCAGAGCAAACGCACAAACTCACGCTGTTTACTAACTCATCTTCAGAGCAGTCGTGTCACGGTTGGTTATGTTATTTCTGACACGTCTTCAGAACGCAGAAAAAAAATAAAATAAACTTATGTATGTATGTTTTTGGTTTAGTTGCTTCAAAAGGTCAGAAGGCAGTGGTGCAGGCCTACTGTCCGCACTGAGAGTGCAGGTGTGTTATCTCGCTCATGCCATGTTGTGTTGCATATCTCGGAGATTCTTAGCTCCTCACTGGTGAGGGCCTGTCTGGTGGCATGCACGGTAGGACGGTGGGTCGGCTACGGGGATTGTGCCATTAGTACGCACACTACGGCACAGGTTTAGCCCGGGTCACGCCCCGGGTACGGTTTTGGTGACATAAGACGTGGCACGGCGAGTGTAGGTGAGACCTTTTGGGGCACTGGGTTAACCCAGACTCGGGCTATTTGGCACTCCCCAGCTTGGTGGTGGTACCTCACGTCCTGGTAGCATTAGCCAGGCACTACGTACTAGGGCCCAGCCAGCAGTTGCATACATATGTCATGTCTTATGTATCTAGAGCTCGCCTCGCAGTGCTTTTCAGTTACCAAGTGAAGTGTCGTGGTTTTCAGGTGTGTACAGGAACGTTCAAACGGAGAGCTCCAGGCGCTGTCCAGGCTATGGTTGTTTATCTTCTGTTTTGTCTTCTACTGGCACCCAATTCGTTGGCCCGGAAAGGTGTTTTCAGGATGTCTCACACCTCCGATATTGAGGAGACCAGGTCCCTGCCAGAGACGCCTGTCAGAGGGTCTGACAGGGGTAACTCTCAGGCATACCGCAACTGGACCATCCCCAGGCTTATGGAAGAGCTCCGTAAGAAAGGGGTGGCCTACCCCGCCTCCACCAGGAAGGCGCAGCTCTACAAGTTGCTTAGAGCAGAGTCAGAGGCTGGATCCGGTCAAGAGACCGGAGGGACCACTTCGGTTGAAAACCCCATCACACAGCTACAAGAGATGATGAGCTCGGTCCTGGATGCTGTCTCAGGTTTTCAGGACAGGCTGGACTCTATGGACAGAGACAGGGTGCAGGCCGCTCAGTCAGTGGCAGCAGCCGCGATACAGGCCCCTGCTCAACAGGTCCCGGAGCCTTGTCTCCAGCTGGTCCCAGTCATGCCCAGTCCACAGGCGGGCTCCTCAGGTAGGATGCTGGAACCGCCCTGGGTCAGCCAAGCTCACTTCATCAGTCCTACCCTCAAGAAGGACATTTTAGAGGGTAGAGACGTCAAATTGGCGTCCTTGCTGATCACCACCCATGACATCACTGAGACCAGGGTCGTCTCATGCGGAGAACTTTCCGTAATGTTTAAAAGCAAGGACGCCAGACTCAGTCGGAAGCTAATGATTCCGGAGTTTGTCATAGGCTTTAGTATGTACCGCGATGTCACATGCTCCGTGAGGCCTGACAGGAGAGAGGAGCTGGATGCGTACCTACTATACGTCACAGATCTGGGCTACAGATACGGTGGCACAGCATATTACGATATTACCATAAGTCGTTTGCAGCCAAGGCAGCGGCCACCTTGGCGCAGTTCGCATACGTGACGGATTGGTCGAGAGTAGACACAGAACTTTTCTGTCAGCACTTTGCGGGCTTAAGGGCTCCGGCGTGCGGGACGTGTCAGTCCATCTCCCACACGGCGGCCTGGTGCGACCTCGACCCCAAGGAGGCCCCGGTGGGAAGAGGCGCTGGCACGTTGGCAGGCACGGGCCCGAAGAGCATGCCTAGCAACGCCAGATTAGGGAGGCCAGTCCGTTACCTAGGCAGAAATCAAATCTGCAATAACTTCAACACCTCTACGTGTAACTACAATCAATGTTGGCTCCTCCACGTATGTTTCAGTTGCTACCGAGGCCATCCAAGGACGGTCTGCCCCAAGAGGGCCTCCCAGGCATGACTAGGCGTGGTCCGTGTCTCGGCCCTGGGTAGGATTCTGGGGGCACATCATGACCAAGGATGGGTGAAGTGGCTGTTGGACGGTTTCCGGTTAGGATTCCACACGGGGTTAATAGCCCTGCCCCAGTTCACCTACGAGTGCGACAACATCAGGTCCGCCTCCCACAATCCGGACGCAGTGACGGAACTGCTCCAGGCGGAGGTAAACAAGGGCTTCATCATCGGACCTTTCTCCTCACCTCCATTTGACGCTTGGAGGGTGAGCCCCATCGGTATTGTGGTGGGGAAATTTAATAATAAAAGGCGTCTTGTGTACGATTTGTCAGCACCTCATTCCTCCATAGTTCCCAGCCTCAACTCCCTAATTCCATCTGAGGAGTTTGGGATGAAGTACGCCTCCATAGACCAGGCCATCCAAATGATCCTGCAACTGGGTGCAGGGGTGTCCTTGTCCAAATTTGACATAGCGGATGCTTTTAAATTGCTGCCAGTAAAACAAGAACTATGGCAGTGGTACGGCATCAAGTGGATGGAGAAGTACTACTTCGCGGTGAGGCTAACGTTCAGGTCGCAGCCCATGGCTCTTTGACCAACTGGCCATAGCCCTTCACTGGGCACTAGAAAAAGTGCTGGGTTGCAAACACATGTTGCACTACTTGGATGACTTCCTACTGATCGAGCCACCAGGGGTTTGTCCATACCAGTTAAAGGAAGGACTGCAGCTTTTTGACAGACTGGGAATCCCAGTGTCAACCAACAAGGTAGGAGGGCTGACTAGGTCGCTAACCTTCTTAGGGGTAGTTTTAGATGGAACTAGGATGGAGGCCAGGCTTCCTCAAGAAAAGTTAGAGAGGATCAGAGCGGTGATTGGTAGGTTCACCCGTACTCAAGTCACTACTAGGGTGGAGTTACAGAGCCTCCTAGGCATGTTGGCGTTCGCGATGAGGATAATTCCTCAAGGGCGTTCGTTCGTGTCGCGGCTCCTGGCACTCTTGTCTGCGGCTCCATGCCAAGACACTATCATCCACATCGGTCACGAGGCAGAAGAAGACCTAATCATGTGGCAGGAGTTCTCGACTCCTGGAATGGGGTCTCCTTTTTTACACCGATAGCATCAGACTCCTCTCCTAAGGTATTCACGGACGCTTCCTCAGCATTGGGGTTCACGGCCATTTTCGGTAGCCATTGGGTAGCCGATCAATGGCCAGTGCAGGTCAGCAGCCTCCCCGGGTTTGCAACATGCTCCGCACTGTTTTTTTTCCGATAGTGGTTGCAGCGCAGGTCTGGGGTTACAGCTGGGCTCGACAGTTGGTGACCTTCATTTGTGACAATTCTGCCACAGTGGAGATTTTAAACAAGGGGAGGTCCAGGCCCCACAGGTCATGAGGTTCCTTAGGAGGCTGGTACAGTTGTCCTTACAGAACAACTTCCAGTTCACGGCCCAGTTCTTAGAAGGGTCGCACAATGTAGCAGCTGACGCCCTATAAAGGAATAAAATTAGTCTTTTCTTTCAGGTAGCACCAGACGCGGATCCCATGGGCACAGCGGTACCCCCGTTACAGTCGCTGGTGCTGGGTTGAGCCAGTATAGACGGCTGGCAAATGAACTCATCACCAGTTCCCTCTCGGCCAGAACAAAGTCCTGCTATCAGTTAGGTTGGGACACAAACCAGAGGTTCCTCTCCACACATCCAGAGGAGAACACTGATTAAATTTTTTCACTACTTAGCTTTGTCGCTTTTTGCCACTCTGCTTCATCACTATCACACAGTACTATCAAGAATTATTTGGCTGGGGTGCAGCATTTTTTGTCCATGCAGTACCCGGGTAGGCCTTCCTTATTTGCATCACATCCCGTTAAAGCCATTCTTAGAGGGATTAGCAACGTGGCCCCTACTAGGGCGCCCACTCAGGTTCCTGTCTCTAGTGAACTCTTCAGGGGTATGTCAGATATGCTGGACATGTCCCCGTTTGGCTTACCCCTCAGTCTCACCATAAAGGCAGCCATGTATCTTGGGTTTTACGGGTTCTTGCGACCCGGTCAGTTCACGTGCGGTTCTACTTCAGGACAGGGGTTGACCAAGGGGCAGTTGACGCGCAAGGGCAACCACCAGGTACTTACGCTACGGTACACTAAAACCTCAAGACAGGAGGTCCAGGTCACCTACTTCCCGGCCGGACACAAATGGTTTCCAGTGTCGGTATTAGACAGTTTACAGTTAGCCCACCAGCATGCACCTCACAACAGTCCACTACTGCCGCTCGATAGCCGGCCACTTACAAAAGCCTCTTTTGTCAAACACACTAGTGGCAGCATCAGGGCACGATCCTAGAACCATATCTGGACATTCTTTCCGCATGGGTGCGGCCTCAGCAGCCTCTCGGCACAACGTACCAGCCCACTTGATTAAGTCAATGGGCAGCTGGAATTCCTTCTGCTTTGCTCTTTACATACCTGACCCTCATGTCGAGGTTGCCCAGGTCTTTACGTACTTAGCTTTGTAAACTGTTGAACAACAAATAAAACACTTTACCTAAATCATGTGTCTTTTGCCCTCAATAGGCGTGACCACGCTTTACGGTTTTGGCACACCACAGACCGATAGGTTAGGTTGCTAGAACAATGTTGGTAAGTACGTTTCCATGCAAGCCACGACCACAATATATTAAATGTGAGCATACTTGGGACGACTGACATGGAAAAGGCCTTAGGAGTCTTAGTTAATAGTAAATATAGCTGTAGTGACCAGTGACGGGCAGCTGCTGCCAAGGCAAATAAAATCATGGGGTACATCAATAGAGAGGTAGATTCCCACGACAAGGAAATAATTCTACCACTGTACAAATCACTAGTCAGACCACACATAGAATGTTTTGTATAGTACTGGTCACCAATGTGCAAGAAAGATATAGTGGAGCTGGAGAGGGATCAAAGACAGGCAACCAAAGTAATATGGGGAATGGGAGGACTACAGTACTCAGAAATATCAGAATTAGGGTTATTTATTTTAGAAGAAAGAAGGCTTAAGGGAGACCTAATAACTATGTATAAATATATCAGGGGCAGTACAGATATCTCTCCCATGGTCTATTCATACCCAGGACTGAATCCATAACAAGGGGGCATCCTCTACGTTTAGAGGAATGTTTCTGCATCAGCACAGATGGGGGTTCTTTACTGTAAGAGCAGGCAGACTGGAATTCTCTGCCTGAGGAGGTGGTCCTGGTGAACTCTGTAAAAGAGTTCAAAAGGGACCTGGATGCATTTTTGGAAAATAATATCGCTGGTTATGCATACAAGATTTATAGAGACGGAACGTTGATCCAGGGATTTATTCTGACTGCCATATTTGCAGTCGGGAAGGATTTTTTTTACCTCTAGTATAAGGGTTCTTTGCCTTCCTCTGGATCAACTCAATAGGCATTCATCAGGGGTTATAGGTTGAACTTGATGGACACTGGTCTTTTTTCAACCTTATGAACTATATATATATATATATATATATATATATATATATATATATATGTATATATATATATATATATGTATATATATGTATGTTATTCAGTGCCTAATCCTAACCATATACATCTACTTTTATGCCTCTATCACCTATATTTATTAAATAAAATACCTCTTTTAATTAGCTCACAGTGCTAGAAATCCTCTCAGTGGAAGGGGGTGAGTCTCTCCTTTGTGGTGCTGGGAGGTGATTGGTGTGTTTGCTCATGCAGCTTTGTCCATGCGTCATCTCTTGTCCATGACTTATGGACAAGCCTTATGCTGCTGATGGACTGGTTAGTGCCCCAGTAGGTATGCGGACCCCTAGGGATGGGATTTTCAGGAGCAATTTTTTATTTTTATTTAAATATTAAAAAAATGTTAAACAACCATATTACAAAAGGTCTTTAATTTTCATCAGTAACAACATATAAAAAGTTTTTGAATCTGATGTGCCCATTTCAAAAGCCACATATACTATTACTTTCCTTTATAAGAACAATTGATTTCCCTTCGGGATACATTTAAAAGATACAACAGCACCATATATTTATGAATGGAAGTATAAGATACATTTTGTAATTATTTGTGTTTATTTGGTTACATCACTTTCCAGCTCATCGGGGCAATAGAGTCAACTAATTCATACTTTTGCTGAAATTTTGTCTGTAATCTGCTAATAAAATCATATTGTATAAATAACAAATTAAATGATACAATAAAAGTATTTTTCATTTGCAAGAATGATGTATGGTCTATGGCTGATCTCTAATTACTTAGAAAGAATATTCAGCCTGAAGCATTACCTGCAATAACCTGCAATAAACGTGAATTGCCAGCCAGAAAAATAAAATAATTTAAAATGAATGAGATAAACATGACAACAAGGATATAATAAATGCTATAAATATACTAAGAAAACAGACCAAAATACAAATAATTTCCACTAATAAGGAAAACTGTTTCTATATATTATGAGTAGAAAGTTATTCAGTACCTTGCATTATGTCTATATGCCGAGTTGCATATTATCTGTACCATTATCAATTATTATTATGTTCCATCAATGACAACACAATTATATACCAAAATAAACTTAGACCCTAGGGTATATCCTAATATTCATCAGACTCCCACAGAGCAGAACCTAAACATAAAAACACTGATTTAGATCCCTGATCAAACGCAGAAGTGTGGCTTGTTTTATATTTTGGTATCATGGCATCCCAGTGGTATCTACATGACTTCTATTGTGTTATCAATCTTATCCCTTACTTTTTATACATATATTTTTTTTGTAATAGGTCAAAAGAATGAAACCTTTTGTTTGGTTAAATGGGAACTCCAGTGCATTACACCTTATGGTCGCATGGCAGGAGAATGTGGAGGGTCGCAGAGGTGGGATCCCCACGATCAAACACTTATCCCCTATCCACAGGATAGGGAATAAGATGTAATGTGCCAGAGTTCCCCTTTAAGGCTAGGGCTACACAGTAATGAATTTCTTATGACTATCCGGTTGTTGTAGCGGCCACTTGTGGGTCACAATGTGTTTCCACTCATCTACTGCACTGCAACATAGAAATTGGCGGCCATGCAACCTGTGTCACATCCAAAATTTCTATCTAGCCTTCAGGAGGATACAGTTAAATACAATAGTGTAGGCTTATCCAAGATTGGACCTGGGGAGCACCACAGCAACAATGCATCACTTTTTACACACTTTGCCTCTTCTTCTCCAAGCTCCAACTTGGTTTATTATGTTTAAGATGTTTGATCAGGGATCTAAATCAGTGTTATTATGTTTAGGTTCTGCTCTGTGGGAGTCTGATACATTTTAGGATATACCCTAGGGTCTAAATTTATTTTGGTATCTAAAAGTTTCTATGAGGACCTGATCAGAGAAGAGAAGAACTCTGATCAGAGAAGACGGCACATGCGAGTCACCTGATGTAACTGTATGTAATCGCTTATATGGTCTGCAGAGCCTGTGTGCAGCAGATATCTATCATTATATGGTCACCATATGTGGGAATATTTGTAGAAGTGGGGGTAGTAGTTACCTCTGTTCTTTCCTTCTCTGGCTACTATTTATGGTCCTATATATTCACATCATGATTTACAATACACTTAGGGTATATATTCTGTCAACATATACTGCAGTGGCAATGCCCCCATTTACATTAGTGGCCTAAAAATAGTCAAGGGCTAGTGTCTATGTTTAGTCCATTTTCTGCATGTATATGTTTACTTGGTGTGACTAAAAAGTGTAGTCTGCTGTGCTTTACAGTGCTCTAAAGAAAACATATACATGAAGGGAATGGACTAAAACTTAGTCACTAGTTGACTATGTTTAGGTCATTAAAGTGAAATAGACCACTGCCAGTACACCACAGTATGTGTTGGCAACCCCTTTTATATATTCTAAGCGTACATTTAAATGGTGATGTGAACAGCCCCCTAGTTGGATAACACAGAGGGTTAACCTGTTAAAAAAAAATCTGTGACTGAGCAATGAGTCTTGCCCTGTTACTAAACTCTTATAAACCGTAGGCAGCTGTATGCCTGCTGCCTGTAAGAAGCCTGGAACCGTGTGCAGGATGTCAAGTTTTAGCTTGGGTGTTTTTTATTTTTATTTGTGCAAACTGGGGGGGGGGGGGGGGGGGTGGGGGTTGTAGTAGAAATCTTCCCACACTTTTTTTTCCAGGACTATAATAATAGAAAAACACATATGATTTACTTTTGAAATATTTCCATTTCCTTTAAGACCATATTCTACTTTTACATTACAAAATATTTTTAGTGACGTATGATTGATAGTTTAGTTTGGCTGCTAAAAGTTTATTTTTTTTATTTTTAAATAAAATATGTGCACTTGGCCTTTAGTTCCACAAAAGAACATTATATCATTACCATGATATCCAATATGTGATTTACTGCCTCTGTGATTAAATGCTGATCATTTTCTTTAAAATATTTGTGTGCTGGAATATAATAATTCATTATTTCAGTAGTATAAAGAATCTTAGGGCTTTGAATTTGGCAAGAACATGCTATATTGCATATAATTCATACATTTTATCGTGACAGTGACATTCCCCTACTGAACCACAGACATAAGAACATATTTTAACTATTGGTTATCTAATGAACGCATACAACAAAGGTCAATTTCTACAAGAACATGTTAAAATATTAGTTCTGATCAGGTTGTAAATAACCCCCAATGCTATGTGGGGGAAAGGGACTTCTGCTTACACCTACCAGTCATGGGAACATGAGATCCTTGTTATTTTATGGTGGGTACAAACACACACACACACACACTGTATATCAATTTATTTGTTTTATTTTAATTTTTGACAAAACATAGAAGTGAATCCAGGATGGAGAGGTCCTTTATATTTCCCATCCCCAGTCTTTTTTCAGTCATTTTTTGTGCAGTTTTCCACAGATAAGACATTTAAAATGTGCCCGTCGAATGGTTATATAACCCCTTAAGGACGCCACCTGTTTTTACCTTTACCTTATTAATCTGGAATGTGTCTCTTTAACCCCTTAACGACGAATGACGTATATTTACGTCCTCCGCCGGCTCCCGCGATATGCCGTGGGGTCACGCGGTGTTCCCGTGTCATATCAGGTCGGTCCCGGCGGCTGTCAACGGTCGGGACCCACGGCTAATACAGAACATCACCGATCGCGGTGATGCCCTGTATTAACCCTTCAGACGCGGCGATCAAAGCTGACCGCCGCGTCTGAAATGAAAGTGAAAGTATCCCGGCTGCTCAGTTGGGCTGTTCGGGTGTGTGCAGTGTTATAGGTCCCTGGGAGCTATAACATTGCAAAAAAAAAAGTTTAAAAAAAGTGTTAATAAAGATCATTTTACCCCTTCCCTAACAAAAGTTTTAATTACCCCCCTTTTCCCATAAAAATAATAAAACAGTGTAAATGAAATTAAAAATAAACATGTGGTATCACCGCGTGTGTAAATGTCCGAACTATAAAAATATATCGTTAATTAAACCGCACGGTCAATGGCGTACACGTAAAAACAATTCCAAAGTCCAAAAAAGCTTATTTTTGGTGACTTAATACCATTAAAAAATAAATTAAAAGTGATCAAAAAGTCCGATCAAAACAAAATTGGTAACGATAAAAACTTCAGATCACGGCGCAAAAAATTAGCCCTAATACTGCCCTGTACGTGGAAAAATAAAAGAGTTATAGGGGTCAGAAGAGGACATTTTTAAACGTATAAATTTTCCTGCATGTAGTTATGATTTTTTCCAGAAGTACGACAAAATCAAACCTACATAAGTAGGGTATCATTTTAACCATATGGACCTAGAGAATAAAGATCAGGTGTCATTTTTACCGAAATATGCACTGCGTAGAAACGGAAGCCCTCAAAATTAACTAAATGGTGTTTTTTCTTCGATTTTGTCGATTTTTTTTTCTGTTTCGCCGTGGATCTTTGGGTAAAATTACTAATGTCACTGCAAAGTAGAATTGGTGACGCAAAAAATAAGCCATAATATGGATTTTAAGGTGGAAAATTGAAAGGGTTATGATTTTTAAAAGGTAAGGAGGAAAAAACGAAAATGCAAAAACTGAAAAACCCTGCGTCCTTAAGGGATTAAGGGCCCATTTTGGCCTTAAAGGGGTATTCCAGCAAAACCTTTTTTTATGTATATCAACTGGCTCTGGAAAGTTAAACAGATTTGTAAATTACTTCTATTAAAAAATCTTAATCCTTCCAATAGTTATTAGCTTCTGAAGTTTTCTGTCTAACTGCTCAATGATGATGTCACGTCCCGGGAGCTATGCATGATGGGAGAATATCCCCATAGGAACTGCACAGCTCCCGGGACGTGAGTCATCAGAGAGCAGTTAGACAGAAAACAACAACTCAACTTCAGAAGCTAATAACTATTGGAAGGATTAAGATTCTTTAATAGAAGTAATTTACAAATCTGTTTAACTTTCCGGAGCCAGATGATATATAAAAAAAAGTTTTGGCCTGGAATACCCCTTTAACGACCACACCAATTTTATTTTAGCATTTTCCTTTTTTCCTCGTCGCCTTCTAAAAATCATAACTCTCTTATATTTCCATCCACAGACCCATATGAGGGCTTGTTTTTTGAGTCACCAATTGCACTTTATAATTACATCACTTATTTTTCCATAAAATGTACAGCGCAGCCCAAAAAATATTATTTATGTGGGACAATTGAAAAGAAAACCGCAATTTAGCAAATTTTGGAAGGTTTTGTTTTCACGCTGTACATTTTCCGGTAAAAATTACATGCTTTCTTTATTCTGTGGGTCAATATGATTAAAATAATACCCATGTTATATGCTTTTCTATAATTTTACTGCTTAAAAAAAATCTCAAACCATTTTAACAAAATTAGTATGTTTGAAATTGCCCTATTTTGACCACCTATAACTTTCTCATTTTTCACTATATAGGGCGGTATGAGGGCTCATTTTTTGCGCCATGATCTGTAGTTTTGATCAGTACCACTTTTGCTTAGGTTTTACTTTTTATAAATTTTTTTATAAATTTTTTTGGGGAATAAAATGTGACAAAAAAAGCAGCAATTTTGGACTTTTGACGTTTACGCTGTTCAACGTACGGGATAATCAACAATATATTTTAAAAGTTCAGACTTTTACACACGCGGCAATACCAAATATGTGTATTAATAATTTTTTTCCTCTTTTTTGGGGGTAAAATGGGAAAAACTGACGTTTTACTTTTTTTGGGGGGGGGGGGATTTTTCTAATTTTTTTACTTTTTTATTTTACATATTTTTTTATTTTTTATTTTATCTTTTACACTTTTTATGTCCCCATAGGGGACTATTCATAGCAATCAGCTGATTGCTTATACTGTTCAGTGCTATGTATAGGACATAGCACTGCTCAGTATTATCGGTCATCTTCTGCTTTGGTCTGCTCAATCTCAGACCAGAGCAGAAGACCCTGGGAGAAGGCCAGAGGGTGAGGGAACCTCCGGCTGCCATGCTGGATGATCGGATCCCCGCGGCAGCGCTGTACCGCACTGCTGCAGATGCCATGATCTGTATTGATCACGGCATCTGAGGGGTTAATGACGGACATCCGCGCACCCCCGTGTGACGTCACGCTCCACCTCTCAATGCAAGCCTATGGAGGGGGCGTAACAGCTGTCACGCCCCCTCCCATAGGCTTGGATTGAGGGGGCGGAGCGTGACGTCACATGGGGGCAGAGCCGTGATGTCACTATGCTCCGTCCCCGTGATTGCCAGTAATCAGACCTGAAGAGAGCACGCTCCGGGGGCTGATTCTAACGGGGTGCAGCGTGGAAGATCACAGGGGTCCCCAGTGGCGGGACACCCGCGATCAGGCATCTTATCCCCTATACTTTGGATAGGGGATAAGATGTCTTAGCGCTGAAGTACCCCTTTAAGTGTGAAGAGTTCAGGGGATTGACTGTACTGTTTAGTATGAATATTATTTAAGGAGTTCACATCCTTCTTTAATTTTAGTAGTTTTAGGCATGTCCAAAATATGTGATATAAATTATCCCTATTTCCGCAATTTCTCCAGCATAGACCTGGGAGAGTGGGATCTATAACATGAAGTCTAGAAATACCACCTAGTAGTTACCTTAAATAGTTGCTCGGAATGACCTGCACAAGCGGTAGATTTCTTAAATGATTTAGATACATTGGACCATTCGGATTAAGTGAATTTTTTCCCTATGTCATTTTCCTAGTTTTTTTGATGCGGGAGGGAGTGCGGATTGTTGTCCCCATTCAGATAATCATAGAACAATTTGCATTTTAGTTTAATTAGCTCCTCGTGTGGTAGCTCCAATAAGTCCACAATAAATTGTGAGACTCTAGATTTACATAAATGGAAATTGTTCAAATACTTGGAGACTATCTTGTACATTTTTTGGTCTGAATTTTGCAGATTATATTTATTTCTCAGTTCAGTAAATGGTAGAAGTAAATTGTTATGATACATGTCTGAGACATATCTAATATCTTTGTTAATCCATGTAAGTACTTCCTTGAGTCTCACACGGTTACAGAGAGTTTGAATAGGTATGTCCCTCTCAATTAATGGTTCATCTGATGAGTATGGTGTACTAGCCTGAAACCAACCATCTAAGGCAGCTTTCACCATTGGATTTATGGTGAGGTGAGGACCTCTTAGTCCATAACTAAATTTTAATAGTGTTTTCCAATCATCAGTGTGATGTGATCTCTCTTCTATTTGTACCCATTGTTTTTTAAGTAGTGTAGAAAGTAACCAATCAAGGGATTGTTTCCAGATATATGCTTTGTGGATTAACCCCTTCCCTCTTTGATTTTTCATTTTTGCACTTTTGTTTTTTCCTCCTTACCTTTTAAAAATCATAACCCTTTCAATTTTGCACCTAAAAATCCATATGATGACTTATTTTTTTGCACCACCCATTCTACTTTGTAATGACATCAGTCATTTTACTCAAAAATCTACGGCAAAATGAAAACAAAAACGCCATTTTGTAACTTTTGGGGGCTTCCGTTTCTACGCAGTACATTTATCGGTAAAAATGACACATTCTCTTTATTTTGTAGGTCCCTTTGATTAAAATGATGCCCTACTTATATAGGTTTGATTTTGTATTACTTCTGAAAAAAATCATAACTACATGCAGGAAAATGTATACGTTTAAGATTGTCCTCTTCTAACCCCTATAACTTTTTTTATTTTTTCATGTATGGGGCAGTATGAGGGCATTTTTTGCGCCATGATCTGAAGTTTTTATCGGTACAATTTTTGTTTTGATCGGACTTTGTGATTTAATTAACAATATATTTTTATAGTTTGGACATTTACGCACGCGGCGATACCACATACGTTTATATTTATTTTTATTTATACAGCTTTTTATGGGAAAAGGGGGGTGATTCAAACTTTTATTAGCGAAGGGGTTAAATCATCTTTATTAACTTTTTTTCCACTTTTTTTGCAATGTTATAGCTCCCATAAGGGACTATATCATGCATTACATTGATTCAATACACTCATCCCTGCCATTGCATTGCAATGCATTGATCAGTGTTATCGGCGGTTGATTCCTCAAGCCTGGATTCCAAGCTTGGAGCAACCAATTGCCGATCAGATGCCCAGGAGGCAGATAAGGCACTCTTCTGTTGCGTTCTAGCTGATTGGGACCTCGCAATTTTACCGCGATGGTCCCGATCAGCCCGACTGAGCCGCTGGGAAGCATTTACTTTCACTTTAGACGCAGTGATCAACTTTGATTGCCGTGTCTAAAGAATTAATGCTGGACATCAGCCCGATCGGCGATGTCTGGCATTAGCCGTGGGTCCTGGTTGCTTATAGCAACTGGTTCCCACCGGGTATGATGTGCGCTCACCTGCTGAGTGGTCATACCTCGGGAACAGCTTATGGACATTTTTAAACATCCATATGCAGCAATGGGGTTAAGGTAGAGTCAGGCAAACCTAGTCCGCCATGTTTCTGTACTCTTGAGTGTCCCGGGTTTCAGTTTGCGCCAAATAAAATGTATTATTTGTGTGTGGAGTTTTTGCATATATTTTTGGGGACATTTCTCAATATATATGTGATTTTTGGAAGTATATACATTTTATATAGCACTACTCTGTCTATCCAGCTCTAATTTTGTGAGTTAAATGCATCTATGTCTGATTGCATTTGTTGGGTGAGAGATGGTACGTTTTCTTCTACCATTTTTGAGATATCAGCAGTGATTTTGATACCAAGATGTGTGATTGCTCTAGTCTCCCATACAAAGGGGTGCACTATTTTTAGAGAATTTTCCATATGGTTGCTCATGAGAAGTTTTAAGATATGTGACTTAGTAGCATTAACTTTATAGTAGGATATCATACTGAATGTGTCTAGTTGAGCTCTAAGGGCTGATAGGGATATTTTTGGTTTTGTTAAGGATAGGAGAATATCATTGGCAAATAGACTGATCTTATAATCTTTAGATTGGTGAGAGATGCCATGGATAAGGGGGTCTTCTCTGATATGTTGGGCAAGAGGTTCCATGGTGAAAATGAAAAGTATAGGGGAAAGGGGGCAGCCTTGCCTGGTGCTATTAGATATGGGAAATGGGTCAGAAAATATTCCATTTGCAAATAACATGGCTGAAGGGTTTGAGTATAAAGCAAATACCGATTGTATAAAGGATTGTGAGAATCCAAATTTATTAAGGACTTCTTTTAGATAACCCCAGTGTATTCTGTCAAACGCCTTCTCTGTGTCCAAGGAGAGGAGCAGAGAAGGTGTTTTTTTGTATTTAGACCAAGAGACAAGATTAAGTATTTTCCTTATGCTATCACTTGCCTGCCTACCATAGGTAAAGCCAACTTGGTCCTGACATACTAGCTTTGGAATGATGAATTTTAACCTGGTAGCCAGGATCTTTACAAATAATTTTACATCTACAGTTATCAATCAGATAGGTCTAAAACTGGCTGGTGTACTTGGTTTGGTTAGGGTTTTTATATTCGCTCCAAGCATATCTGTGGAGATTTGTCCATGTGATCTGACATGATTAAATGTGTCTGTGAGATAGGGTGTGAGGATGTCTTTAAAGGGGTACTCCGGCGCTTAGACATCTTATCCCCTATCCAAAGGATAGGGGATAAGATGCCTGATCGCGGGGGTCCTGCCGCTGGGGACCCCCGTGATCTTGCATGCAGCACCCCAGTTAAAATCAGTCCCCGGAGCATGTTCGCTCCGGGTCTGATTACCAGCGACCACGGGACAGGCGGCGTGTGACGTCACGCCTCCGCCCCCGTGTGACGTCACGCTCCGCCCCTCAATGCAAGCCTATGGGAGGGGGCGTGACAGCTGTAGGTTAGGATGAAATCCAGTGGCAAAATGTGAATCCTGAACAAACAATATCTCTGATTTATTCTGCTTTGATTCTTTCCTTAAAAAGGACATTTTTGTGATATTAAGCCCCCGAACATTAAGTGTTGTAATAGATAAGCTCATGTCGCCTCTTTCTCGCAAATCAAATACGAGCAAGAGGCGAGATAGTGATTTGGTGTTTCAGCTGTACATGTATTTGTATTTTTTACATTGACCTATGAAGAAACGGGGGAGGCGGGCTCAATGGCCAGTGATGATTGACTATAGACTTTCTAGGAGTGTGCTCACTTTCCCATCTGCATTGAGCTACTAGAAACAAAAATTGTAACGTTAATACAACAGGTATTAAAATAGAATGTATGAATATGGAGAGGACAGAAGTTGTAAAGAAGAATCAATGTGCAGCTAATCGCTGCGTGAATTGGGGGGGGGGGGGGGTTAAGATTCACAGAAAATCAAAGGAGAAAGAATAAAGTTAGAATACATCAAATGTGTCTCGCCACCAACTAAAAGACAACAATGACATGCTAGAATCTATATAACTCAGAGGGGAGGATTAACCAAAGGAAAATTATACCATGACAGTACAAATAAAGATTAGTTCCTTTGGAAAGATCTTGTCGTGGCATCTGTTCTAGGGGCAGGTCCCATCTGGAAAGCAGGTCCAGGCCTTGTTCAATTGAGGATTCTTGTAGAGTTCCCATCAGGAATGATAAGCTTGACTGGGAATCCCCAACGATGATGTATGTTGTTTTTCCTCAGCGTAGCTGTAAACGGAGCAAACTTACGTTGGGTTTGGATGGTGTGCTGAGAGAGATCAGCAAATATTGTCATGTATTTGAATATCTCTGGTAACTTGGGATTTTTCTTGAGTGCGGCAATAAGTCTTTCTTTAGTTCCAAAGAAATGAAATCTCGCGATTGTGTCACGAGGTAGTGATCTAAATTCCTGGGCTTTGGTAATCAATGCGCCCTGTCGATTTCCAATTCAATGTTAGGGCAATTGGGAAGCAAGTACTTGGTTAAATCTTTGAGAAAAGAGTCCAGCTGTGATGGAGGTATATCTTCGGGGATATCTCTAAATTTTAAATTGTTGCGCCTACTTTTTTCTTCGATATAAGCTACTTTGGTTCTCAGCGCTTTAAGTTCTTCATAGAGATTAGTTTGATTTTCTTTGATATCTTCCATTTTCTCTTCCATTTGATCTACTCTTGATATTATGTGATTAACAGATGAGTTAGTTGATTCAGCAATTTTTTGAATTACTTTGGTAAAAGTGTAGGAGCATGCATTCTTTGATAAAATTCTCAGATGCTGTTTTCCCTGAGGACAGTAGTGAATCAAAAGGATCTGCAGCTTGTTCCTTATGAGAAGTGGGATGTTCCTCATCATCATTATATCTTGCTTACTGCTTAATAAGACTTGTACTAGCCGGTGAAGTTGCAGATGTTACTTTTTTCTTATTCAGAGTGTTCTCTGATGCTGAGAGGAATGGACTAAATCTATTCTCCATGTCCAAAAAATTATCTTTGCAAGGAGGATTTTTCTTATGCGATATAGTCTTATCTTTCTGTGAATTATTAAAATTCCCGGATGTGCGTTTTAGGGGTATCAGGTTAGGATCAACCAGTCTGTTACTCTTTCGAGGTGTCTGAAAACCTCTACCACCCATAGCAGTGGGCAGTAAGTAGTTAATGGCGTGCAGCGTATCTATACCGAGTTACGCAGTGGTCTGCAGAGCAGTTGTCAGCTCGTGATAGTGGTCACATACACAGTCCTGATTTACTTCCTAGTATATGGACTTGTAAATGGAACTGTAGCTATGCAGAGAAATAAACAAACATTAACTACCATATTTTCCTGCGTATAAGACGACTTTTTAACACCGTAAAATGTTCTCAAAAGTCGGGGATCGTCTTATACGCCGGGTGCTGCAGTTGTGACACCCGGGGCCGAGATTAACTTTCTCCGTCACATTCGGGACATCCCTGTGTCCCGAAAGATCTTTTCGGGACACAAGAATGTACCAGTTACCTTTCTGTGGTCACGCGTTAACTTTAAAAATGCAGGAGCCGCCAGGAGGTAGCACACGCAGGGACGTCACTGATGTCATGTGCGTGTGCCCATAGGTACGGAGGAGCAGAGCATTGGAGCATTGGCGAATCAAGGAGGAGGACGAGCTCTGGCCGAGATGGTAAGTTACCAGTGGCACGTCAGCTTCGGTGCTCTGACCACTGTTCCTCCGGTCCCGGGACCTACTGCTATTGCCTATAGGCCATAGCAGTAGATCGTGACCCCTGACCGGAGGAGTGGTAGACGGAGCACTGAAGTGGGGCAGTACACAGACATATAGCCTCCAGCCATACACTGTATATGGCTGAAGGCTGTATGTCTGTGGGGGAACTATACTGCAAACCTAATGTGGTGGAACTACAACCTAATGTGGGGGAACTATACTGCCAACCTAATGTGGGGGGAACTATACTGCCAACCTAATGTGGGGGGCACTATACTGCCAACCTAATGTGGGGGAACTACAACCTAATGTGGGGGAACTATACTGCCAACCTAACGTGGTGGAACTACAACCTAATGTGGAGGAACTATGCTGACAACCTAATGTGGGGGAAACTATTTTTAAACTTTTTTTTTTATACTGAACATGTCAGCATATGCCGTGAGCATATTGCTGTAAGCGCATTGCCCCGCTCCCTCCACTACCCGGCAGACCTGGGATTCGGCATATGGCCGTGAGCGCATTGGCCCGCTCCCTCCACTACCCGGCAGACCTGGGATTCGCATTGCGGGAAGTGCCCGCATGCGAGTCCCAACCCGTCACTCACCTTGCTCATCTCCTTCTCAGTTCCGGCACACGTGTCCCTGTCTCCTAGGGCGTGCACGCGCCAGAGCTTTAAGATTTAAAGGACCAGTGTGCCCATAATTAGTTTTGCATCTGTCACTCACTTTTTTGTTGCCTCGTGCGATTGAGAAAGCATTACTGTGATTTGCCTTGCCGTGTTTCTGACCCCTTGTTCTATGACCTGACCTTGCTCCTGTGCCGCCTGCCTACTGACCTCCTGCTATGTTCCCGACTACGCACCTGTGTCACCTGCCCTCACCTTCTGCTATCCAGACTACGAGTTTCTACATCCCTCCTGTGCCTTGAATTTCCTCAGCCGCCTGTGTGGTCGAGTCATGCCAGGAGTAACTACCTGGGTGCCGCATGCCTCAGCAAGACCATCCCGCTTTGCGGTGGGCTCTTGTGAAAATCAGCCGCACCTTAGACTCTGCTCCCTGTCATCTGCCACACAGGTTCAGCGGATCCACTTCCTCTGGTGTTCCTGTCTTCCTAACAGTGAGTGTTACAGTAAGATCCGGCCATGGATCCTGCTGAGGTACCTCTGCCAGAAGCCGCGGATCTTCCCTCCATTGTGGCCTGTCATTCGCAGCACTTAGCCGATAGGTGCAGCAACTTACTCAACTGTCCACCATGATGCAGCAGTTATTAGCCAAGCAGCATCAACCTGTTCTGCCTGCCCTGACCTTCTGCTATCCAGACTATGAGTTTCTACATCCCTCCTGTGCTTCAAATCTCCTCAGCCACCTATGTGGTTGAGTCGTGCCAGGGGTAGAGACCAGGGCGCCGCCTGCCGCAGCAAGACCATCCTGCTTTGCAGCGGACTCTGGTGAAAACCAGCAGCACCTTAGACTCCGCTCCCTGGTATGGCCCATGTCATCTGCCACACAGGTTAAGCAGATCCACTTCCTCCGGTGTTTTTGTCTTCCTAAAGGTGAGTGTTACATACATCCGGGCAATTTTATCCTTTTTTTGAATACTGAATATGTCAGTATATGCATATGTCCTGGGGCAGGAAGAGATTATAGAAGAACTCCAGCTAAATTAAATTACCTTTATATAATTGCACATGTTAAAGTTATATAACTTTGCAATGTAAATCTTTGCTGAGCACATACCCTGTTTCTCTCAGCATTTCCTCCAGTCAGGAAGTCCAGTAGATCTTATTACACGTGATGACTGGCGTCTACAGTAGACAACACATAGTACTCTCTTCTCCTCAGCTCAGAGAGCCATGCTTCAGTGTCAGTGTGATGATCATCCCCGATTGGCTGAGGCACACACACACCTCTCTCATCTATATTCACTGCTCACTTTCTGAAGGTAGCCCCTTCCTGCAGCACACACAGAAAACAAGCACAGGGGCTAATTGTTTGTGTCGTTTTTTTTTTGCCTCACTCAGCTGGAAATTCAAAGGCTGTTAATGGGGGCCATGGTAATCCTATTTTGTAACAAATCAAATGGGATGCCTTGTGGAGTCATGGTGAGCATATCACTTTTTATTATTTAAGATTTTACTCTTACCACTTTTGGCTGGATATCTCCTTTTAGGTTCATGTAGATGACAACCGAATGGCACCCCGAGAATGCACCACAGGAGTCCAAATCAGAGGCCTAAAAGGCCAAAGATTAAACTTAGGTCACGTGACACTTAGGCAGTTTAGTGCTCTCTGATGCTGGCTGCCTATTGCAGTAAATTTAGGTCTTACAGTGCTAATAGGGACATCCAAACATACAAATTTTTATAGCTTTTCCCTACCTAGACACAATGATTAATTATTTCTAGAAAACATGACCTTTTAAGGGCAAAATCTTTTATCTGTGTGAAAGTGTAGCTTCTGTAGACCAAGGTTAAATAGCATTGCAAGCTGTAGTTTTCAGTTCTAAATATATACTTTTTAATCTGTTGACAGTCAATTTTTAGTTGAAGAGCATAATAAATCTGAGAAATCTGAGACTTTGAGAAAGACCTCATATTGAAGTTGAAACATTGCATTTATTATCTGATGGGTGAATAAACACCTTACTTTTTACTGAAACTTTCCATTTTTTCAAGTTTGGATGATTTAACTTGGTCAGGTTTTAAAGACTGAGCACCCCTGAACTACAAGTACCATAGTTGTGCCCTATGCAACCACTTGTTTGTCAGAACTTAAAGGGAATGTATCAACCAATATATTTTTTCTTGATTACAGTAGATACTGAATCTTTTTAATCATTTTCTATTTTATGATTGTATTTTTTTTTATTTATAATTTTTTTTTGCATTATTATGGGGGCTGTCATCATCCTTGACCTGTTGTAAACAGCATTTATTGCTATGTTTTACAGTAAAATCTATGAACAAGAGACAACAATAGACTGAAGCTGTTGTGTTCAGATGAACTGACAACAGTACTAAGCAATATTTGTTAACTTTTCAGAGGTGGATGCTTATCTTTGTTGTGAGTAGCGTTAGATCCAGTGTTATCTGTCTACCAGTGTTACCTTTCTATCTACTAGTGTTTCCTTTCACTGTACTTCTTGTCTGCTCTCACTGTACTCCTTGTCTGCTGTGAGAAGAAAGGCATTATCGAAATATCGCCTGTACAGAACAGAAGGTTTAAGATTATTTTTAGCCCTAGTGGCCAGAAAGGAAACTGCAAGATTTTATCATTATCTTAAAATATAGATTATAAAATGCAAAAAAGAACAAAAAAATTCATTAAAAATATGGTTAACATAAAAGTATGATTTTTTTGATGACACATTCCCTTTAATATGGATAAACTATTTGACAAAAATACTGTTCAACAAATATTATTTTTTTTATTTTATTAAAGTAAGATTTCATATAGGTTTTCTATATACAGTACTTTTAGTGGTTGTATGAGGAACTTATGTGAAGATATCTACTTTTTAAAAATACAGTAAAATGCATAAAATTCAGGTTTGCAATTTTGCCACATGAACCTCCAGGAAAAAAAAAAACATTTATGAGCAGTTAATTTAGAAAGTTCATTAAGGTCAAGTAAAAACTCTATTATATTTTGCAACAGTTTTGTTATTATTACTGCAATAACAACACAGGAACATTGGAGAGATAACTAAAAAATGATTTACCATTTAAGGTATGCTATCTACTTGGTCCAAAACGTATCTATATTAATGCTGTGCATAGGATGCTGTAATATCAACCATATAAAAGTAATGTTTTCATAAAGGTGTTAAGTAGATTATAAAAATAAGTGTGTTTCTTAAAACATAACTGCTGGATTAGATTACACAGCAGGGAAACTTAATTGAAAGTTCCACCAAGAGAAGGGAACAGAATTTTAAGTTACTGATAAGTCAGATTTTAAGAGTAGTGAATTCAGCTTCTCCTTTTTAAAAAGGACTTTTTATTCTTCCGATTAAATCAAGTAACTTAGCATGAGGAGATTGTCAACTTTATTTTCCACTGCAAAGATTGTAGATAAAGGACAAATTTTTTTTTAAGATGTTTTGTATATCTTATGTATCTTGAATTGCTATACCTTGGTCACTTCTGCTTTCACCCATATCAGTAGAGCTGCACTCCTCAAAGCTTACTCTTTCTCTATGAGCTATCTTCTTTGATAGTCTGGATTTTTTTCTAGTGCTTCTTCAATTTCTTCTGGCTATTTCTGGCATTTGTATGAGTGAAAGAAATTAAAGGGGTACTCCGGTAAAAACCTTTTTTCTTTTAAATCAACTGGTGGCAGAAAGTTAAACATATTTGTAAATTACTTCTATTAACCCCTTAAGGACGCAGGACGTAAATGTACGTCCTGGTGAGGTGGTACTTAACGCACCAGGACGTACATTTACGTCCTAAGCATAACCGCGGGCATCGGAGCGATGCCCGTGTCATGCGCGGCTGATCCCGGCTGCTGATCGCAGCCAGGGACCCGCCGGCAATGGCCGATGCCCGCGATCTCGCGGGCGTCCGCCATTAACCCCTCAGGTGCCGGGATCAATACAGATCCCGGCATCTGCGGCGGTTCGCGATTTAAATGAACGATCGGATCGCCCGCAGCGCTGCTGCGGGGATCCGATCATTCATAACGCCGCACGGAGGTCCCCTCTCCTTCCTCCGTGCGGCTCCCGGCATCTCCTGCTCTGGTCTGTGATCGAGCAGACCAGAGCAGGAGATGACCGATAATACTGATCTGTTCTATGTCCTATACATAGAACAGATCAGTATTAGCAATCATGGTATTGCTATGAATAGTCCCCTATGGGGACTATTCAAGTGTAAAAAAAAATGTAAAAAAATGTAAAAGTAAAAGTAAAAAAAAAGTGAAAAATCCCCTCCCCCAATAAAAAAGTAAAACGTCCGTTTTTTCCTATTTTACCCCCAAAAAGCGTAAAAAACATTTTTTATAGACATATTTGGTATCGCCGCGTGCATAAATGTCCGAAATATTAAAATAAAATGTTAATGATCCCGTACGGTGAACGGCGTGAACGAAAAAAAATAAAAAAAGTCCAAAATTCCTACTTTTTTTAATACATTTTATTTAAAAAAAATTATAAAAAGTGTATTAAAAGTTTTTTATATGCAAATGTGGTATCAAAAAAAAGTACAGATCATGGCGCAAAAAATGAGCCCCCATACCGCCACTTATACGGAAAAATAAAAAAGTTAGAGGTCATCAAAATAAAGGGATTATAAACGTACTAATTTGGCTAAAAAGTTTGTGATTTTTTTTAAGCGCAACAATAATATAAAAGTATATAATAATGGGTATCATTTTAATCGTATTGACCCTCAGAATAAAGAACACATGTCACTTTTACCATAAATTGTAGGGCGTGAAAACAAAACCTTCCAAAATTAGCAAAATTGCGTTTTTCGTTTTAATTTCCCCACAAAAATAGTGTTTTTTGGTTGCGCCATACATTTTATGATATAATGAGTTATGTCATTACAAAGGACAACTGGTCGCGCAAAAAACAAGCCCTCATACTAGTCTGTGGATGAAAATATAAAAGAGTTATGATTTTTAGAAGGCGAGGAGGAAAAAATGAAAACGTAAAAATTAAATTGTCTGAGTCCTTAAGGCCAAAATGGGCTGAGTCCTTAAGGGGTTAAAAATCTTAATCCTTCCTGTACTTATTAGCTGCTGAATACTACAGAGGAAATTATTTTCTTTTTGGAATGCTCTCTGATGACATCATGAGCACAGTTTTCTCTGCTGACGTTATTATAATAATAACGCTGTATTTATTGTTGTCCTTAGTGGGATTTCAACCCAAGTCCCCAGCACTGCAAGGCAGCATTGCTAACCACTGAGCCACCATGCTGTCGTTAGCATACATCTGCTATGCATGGTTGCTAAAATGGACAGAGATGTCAGCAGAGAGGACTGTGCTCGTGATGTCATCAGTGTTCCAAAAAGAAAGGAATTTCCTCTGTAGCATTCAGCAGCTAATAAGTACTGGAAGGATTAAGATTTTTTAATAGAAGTAATTTACAAATATGTGAATTCGGTTAGAAAAACAGACATGGTGCACATCTACAATCTTGTATAATGATCTGATTGCTTCTCAGCATAATATCAAAAACTAACAGGTTGTTAGTATACATTTTTGATCAAAAAGTACAAGCCCACTCGCCACGTCAAGGCCACCTATTTAGAGTGGGTCCCTAACGTCCCTAGCATAAAGTGGCGCAGCACCGGGCGGCGACCACCACCGCCGCGACACCAATGCCCACAGGGGGGGGAACGACCCACCGGCAGAGCGGCCCCAATGCCACTCAAACCTGTGGGCATTGGCGTCGCGGCAGTGGTGGTCGCCGCCCGGTGCTGCGCCATTTTATGCTAGGGACGTTAGGGACCCACTCTGGATAGGTGGCCTTGACGTGGCGAGTGGGCTTGTACTTTTTGATCAAAAATGTATACTAACAACCTGTTAGTTTTTGATATTATGCTGAGAAGCAATCAGATCATTATACAAGATTGTAGATGTGCACCATGTCTGTTTTTCTACCCGAATTCACACTGTGATTTCTATCCCCTCCTTTTTCTTTGTTTTAACATGTGCTGCACTCTTCCCCACCCCCTCAGCCCAACCCTATATAAGCAGTAGTTAGCTGCACATGGGCCATTTCTTTCCTAGCTGCCTCTCAGTCTGACTGGGAGAGTATGGTAAGTGAGCTATTACATCCCTGTTCACACTGGTGTGGTGCTGTGCGGTGTCCGTTGCTGCCGTGGCGCCGTGTCTGCGGGAGGGTGCGGCCCATAGACTGGTTTGAGTGGCATTGGGGCTGCTCTGCCGGTGGGTTGTTCCCCCCTGTGGGCATTGGCGTCGCGGCGGTGGTGGTCGCCGCCCGGTGCTGCGCCATTTTATGCTAGGGACGTTAGGGACCCACTCTGGATAGGTGGCCTTGACGTGGCGAGTGGGCTTGTACTTTTTGATCAAAAATGTATACTAACAACCTGTTAGTTTTTGATATTATGCTGAGAAGCAATCAGATCATTATACAAGATTGTAGATGTGCACCTTGTCTGTTTTTCTACCCTAATTTACAAATATGTTTAACTTTCTGCCACCAGTTGATTTAAAAGAAAAAAGGTTTTCACCGGAGTATCCCTTTAACACATTGCTCAGAATGTAAAACATACAGAATGTTTCATGGTCATAGGTATAAAAAGTATAATGTTGAAAAAGAAAGCAACTTCGGCACTGCTGAAGCCACTACTATTCAAGACCACTATCAGTGAGCGGCATATGTGTATCCCCAGGTCGGCAGATATGAGGTGCTTTACATATGGATGTAGTAAGTGTTCAATTATACATAAATCATGTAGAAAGACGGAGCACTCACCATTATCTTGCAGAATCTGCTCAGTCTTTATTCATAAAAGATCTTCTGGGGTACAAGAGCTAGATGGGAGAGCAGTGTGCTGGCGCAGGGGAGGACATGGCATAGATATAAAAAGGTTTTGAGTCCTCCTTACTATCCCCTTTGTAAATGCAGTATAAGTTTTTTCTTTATACTTTAGGTTCTTTTTTTATCCACTCCTAGCTAAAAAAATAAAACCTGCTGCAAGATTTGCATGTATGATTCCAGCTTAAAATGGCTTACACATCAGATAAGTTTGTGACTACATTGGCCATTCTTTCTGGGAATATTCTGAGAAGGTTTACAGAATTTTTTTTCATAAATATTCAACAAACAATTGTTCACTAGCGTACGTTTTGTCCAACTATCTGACAAAAATCTTTAACATGGCGGACTTTTTTTTTGGCTGATAGCAGTCTGTCATCAGTTGGCTAAAATTATCATCCTTTGTTTATTATCACCTGACAAACATTTTTTTGTTAAAATCATCCACTGTCGTCAACTGTAACCTCTTTGTGATACATGATGGATCTAGTCTGTTATGTAGTGACCCTTAGAGCGCTGCTAATAAGTTGATTCATTGTAGAGGTAGCTGGAGAGCTACTTCTCCTGTGCTGGCTGTGGCTCTGTAATCGATAGAGCCTGGAACAGACACTAGCAATTAAGCCTTTTCCCATTTTCCATATAAAAACATGTAAACATAATGAAAATGAACATATTTAGTATTGCTGCACGCATAATTGTCCAAATTATTGAAACATAACATTATTTATCCTGTACGGTAAATGATGTAAATGTAAACAAAAAATACCAAACCCTAAAATTGGTATTTTAGGTATCGTAATATCCCAGAAAAAAATTTGTAAAAAGTGATCAATATCACAATGGTACCAAAAAAAAAACACAGGTTACAGTGCAAAACATGAGCCTTCATACAGCCAGGTATAAAAAAGGAAAAAGTTAAAGGTATCAGAAAATGGCAAAAAGTTAAGAATCTTTTATAATGAGTAAAACATGACAGAAACTATACAAATGTGGTATTGCTGTAATTGGGCCAACCTAAAGTATCAAGCCAGCATGTTAGCTTTACCACGCGTAAACAGCATAAAAAAGAAATACCCCCAAATTTGCAAATTTTCAATTTCACCTCACAAATTATTACTTTTTGTTCGAGAGTACATGTTATGGAAACATTTACGGTGATATTACAAAGTACAACTGGTCCCACAAAAAGCAAGCCCTCATATGAGTGTGTAGATTAAAAAATAAGAGTGATAGCTGTTTAAGCAAGGGGTAAAAAACAAAGTGCAAAAACAAAAATTGGCCTGTTCTTAAAGGGGTAAATCCAATGCGTATGGAGGCCCTACATGGATTTGAGTGGTTGTCAGTTGCTACTTGTTTGGCACATGTGGCAGTGAAGGGGAAATAAAGACTAACCCAAGGAGAACAACATTTTGGGGCTATGCTATTTTTTTTCCTTAGGAAGGGGGGGTGGGGGGGGGGGGGGTGTTGAGATGTTTTTTTTTTTCTCCATAAATCATTAAATGTCATATTGTCATACAATTGTTTTGCATTTGTGTGTAGATAAATGTATTGTGCATGTTAACTAATGAAAAATGTCAATAAAAGTCACCAGTATAAAAAATATTACCAGAATAGGAAAAGATTAGATCTAAAATGTTGTAAATTTTATGTACACTAACAAAGAGGATGAGACGTGAATAAGACCTCATAAATCAAGTGTCTAAAAGAAAAATTATCTTTTTTTTATATATTCTTTTTTATTTAACCCCTTTAAAGGAGTATTACAGTCAAATACATCTTATCCCCTAGATATAAATGGAAATGGAGGCGGCGTGGAGTGACATCATGAGGGGGCAGTGCATGAGGTCACTATTTGTCTTCTGCTGCTGCTACAGGGAGCTTCAGCAGGCTGGAGCAGCAGAGCACTGATAACCTTGATCAATGCTATGCTATGGTACAGTGGGGCAAAAAAGTATTTCGTTTTTAGTATTTAGCCACCAATTGTGTAAGTTCTCCCACTTAAAAAGATGAGAAAGGCCTGTAATTTTCATCATATGAAAGACATTATGAGAAAAAAATCCATAAAATCACATTGTCAAATTTTTTAAGAATTTATTTGCAAATTATGGTGGAAAATAAGTATTTGGTCACCCACAAACAAGGCTCTCACCGACCTGTAACCTCTTCTTTAAGAGACTCTTCTCTGTCCTCCACTAGTTACCTGTATTAATGGCACCCGTTTGAACTTTTTATCAGTATAAAAGACACCTGTCCACAACCTCAAACAGTCATACTCCAAACTCCAGTATGGCCAAGACCAAAGAGCTGTCGAAGGACACCAGAAACAAAATTGTAGACCTGCACCAGGCTGGGATGACTGAATCTGCAATAGGCAAGCAGCTTGGTGTGAAGAAATCAACTGTGGGAGCAATTATTAGAAAATGGAAGACATACAAGACCACTGATAATCTCTCTCAATCTGGGGCTCCGCACAGGATCTCACCCGTGGTATCAAAATGATCACAAGAACATGGGGGACCTAATGAATAACTTGCAGACAGCTGGGACCAAAGTAACAAAGGCTACCATCAGTAACACAGTATGCCACCAGGGACTCAAATCATGCAGTGCCAGATGTGTCCCCCTGCTTAAGCCAGTACATGTGCGGGCCCATCTGAAGTTTGCAAGAGAGCATTTGGATGATCCAGAAGAGTATTGGGAGAATGTCATATGGTCAGATGAAACCAAAGTTTAACTTTTTGGTAAAAACTTAACTCGTCGTGTTTAGAGGAGAAAGGATGCTGAATTGCATTCAAAGAGCACCATACCTACTGTGAAGCATAGGGGTGGAAACATCATGCTTTGGGCTGTTTTTCTGCTAAGGGACCAGGACAACTGATCCATGTAAAGGAAAGAATGAATGGGGCCATGTATTGTGAGATTTTGAGTTAAATCCTCCTTCCATCAGCAAGGGCATTAAAGATGAAACGTGGCTGGGTCTTTCAGCATGACAATGATCCCAAACACACCGCCCAGGCAACTAAGGAGTGGCTTTGTAAAAAGCATTTCAAGTTCCTGGAGTGGCCTAGCCAGTCTCCAGATCTCAACCCCATAGAAAACCTTTGGAGGGAGTTGAAAGTCTGTGTTGCCCAGCGGCAGCCCCAAAACATCACTGCTGTAGAGGAGGTCTGCATGGAGAAATGGGCCAAAATGCCAGCAACAGTGTGTTAAAACCTTGTGAAAACTTAAAGAAAATGTTTGACCTCTGTCATTGCCAACAAAGGGTATGTAACAAAGTATTTAGATGAACTTTTGTTATTGACCAAATACTTCCACCATCATTTGCAAATAAATGATTTTATGGATTTTTTTTCTCATTATGTCTCTCATAGTTGAGGTATACCTATGATGAAAATGATAGGCCTCTCTCATCTTTTTAACCACTTAGGGACCAAGGGTATACAGGTATGCCCTGACACCCTGGTACTTAACCCCTTAATGACCACGGATGTATATTTACGTCCGTTGCCAGCTCCCGATCTGTGAAGTGCACAGAAAACATTGATCAATGCATTCCTATGGAAATGCATTGAACAGTGCCTGCAATCAGTATATGTAATGTTACAGCCCCTAGAGGGGGCTATAACACTTCATAAAAAAAGTTTTAAAAAAGTTAAGAAATGTGATTTAACCCCTTCCCTAATAAAAATCAGAATCACCCCCCTATTTCCATTTAAAAAAAAGTGTGTAAGTAAAAATAAAAAAATTAAAAATGTGGTATCGCCGCGTGCGTAAATGTCCAAATCATAAAAATGTATAGTTAATTAAACAGCACTGTCAATGGCGTACACGCACAAACATTCCATAGTCCAAAAAAGCTTATTTTTGGTCACTTTTTATACCATAAAAAATTAATAAAAAGCGATCAAAAAGCCTGACCAAAATAAAAATGGTACAGATAAAAACTTCAGATCACGGCGCAAAAAAATGAGTCCTCATACCACCCTGTTCATGGAAAAATAAATAAGTTATAGGGGTCAGAAGATGACAATTTTAAACGTATTAATTTTCATGCATGTAGTTATGATTTTTTTTCCAGAAGTACGACAAAATCAAACCAATATAAGTAGGATATCATTTTCATCGTATGGACCTACAGAATGAAGATAAGGTGTAATTTTTCCTGAAAAATGTGCCGCGTAGAAACAGAAGCCCCCAAAAGTAGCAAAATGGCGTTTTTTCTTCAAATTTGTCGCACAATGATTTTTTTGCCGTAGATTTTTGGGTAAAATGACTGATGTCATTAAAAAGTAGAATTGGTGGCGCAAAAAGAAAAAGCCATCACATGGATTTTTAGGTGCAAAATTGAAAGAGTTATGATTTTTAAAATCCTAAATTCAGACCGGCGATCTGCGGTGATTCTGGGTCATACGGGTCTACGGCAACCCAGAAAAAAAGGGGGATCGGGGTTGTCCAAGACACCCACTATGCCACTGAAGGGATAGGAGTGAGGTGGCAGGGGTGTGACCGACCAATGGCAGATCGGGGGCGGGGGGTTAAAGTTCAGTTCCCCCGGCTCTGCTTACCCACTATAGTGCGGGCAGAACGGGGGAACCGTGATGTGACCGGCGGTCACTTACTGGCGGCGATTGGCAGCAGCGGGCGGCGATGATGTGCAGCTCCCTGGTGCAGACTACGGAAGCCGGTGAGTTGTTGCCTAGCAACATCTGGAGGGCTACAGTTTGGAGACCACTATACAGTGGTCTCTAAACTGTAGCCCTCCAGATGTTGCAAAACTACAACTTCCAGCATGCCCAGACAGCTGTTTGCTGTCTGGACATGCTGGGATTTGAAGTTTTGCAACATCTGGAAGGCCACAGTTTGGAAATCACTGGGCGGTGATCTCCAAACTGTGGCCCTCTAAATTTTACAAAACTTCAACTTCCAGCATGCACAATCAGCAAACAGCTGTCTCACCATGCTTGGAGTTGTAGTTGCGTGCCTCCAGTTGTTGCATAACTACATCTCCCAGCATGCCCTTTGGCGATCAGTACATGCTGGGAGTTGTAGTTTTGCAACAGCTGGAGGCACACTGGTTGGAAAATATTGAGTTAGGTAACAGAACCTAACTCAAGGTTTTCCAACCAGTGTGCCTTCAGCTGTTGCAAAAGTACACTCCTAGCATACATGGTTTGTCAGCTGGAAGTTTTTCTGCTGCAGCTCCAACTCCTAGCGGGAAACTCACCATAAACCGCCGCCCATGTGAATGTACCATAAAAATACACTACACAAAATAAAGAGTAAAATACATCCCTTGCACTGGTCCCCCCCCCCCTTCTATCCCAATAAAAATGAAAAATGTATTGTACGGCAATGTTTCCAAAGCTGAGCCTCCAGCTGTTGCAAAACAACAACTCCCAGCATTTCCGGACAACCACTGACTGTCCAGGCATGCTGGGAGTTTAGCAACAGCTGGAGGCCCCCTGGTTGGGAATCACTGGCGTAGAATACCCCTATGTCCACCCCTATGCATTCCCTAATTTAGCCCTCAAATGCGCATGGTGCTCTCTCATTTCGGAGCCCTGTCGTATTTCAAGGAAACAGTTTAGGGCCACATATGGGGTATTTCGTTATCGGAAGCAATTGCGTTACAAATTTTGAGGGGCTTTTTCTACTTTTACCCCTTATGAAAAGGAAAAGTTGGAGTCTACACCAGCCTGATAGTGTAAAAAAAGAAAAAAGTTTACACTAACGTGCTGGTGTTGCCCCATACTTTTTATTTTCATAAGAGGTAAATGAAAAAAAAGACCCCCAAAATTTGTAAGGCAATTTCTCCTGAGTATGGAAATACCCCATCTGTGGGCGTAAAATGCTCTGCGGGCGCACAACAAGGCTCAGGAGTGAGAGCGCACTCGCATGTACATTTGAGGCCTAAACTGGTGATTTGCACAGGGGTGGCTGATTTTACAGTGGTTCTGACATAAATGCAAAAAAATATATACCAACATGCTGGTGTTACCCTAAATTTTTCATTTTCACAAGGCAAAATAGGAAAAAAAAGGCCCCCACAATTTGTAACCCCATATCTTCTGAGTAAAATCATACCCCATATGTGCATGTAAAGTGCTCTGCGGGCAAACTACAATGCTTAGAAGAGAAAAAGCACCATTAGGCTTATGGAGAGAACATTTGTCCGGAATTGAAAGCCGCGTGTGTTTGCAAAGCCCCCATGGTGCCAGAAAAATGCACCCCCCCCACATGTGACCCCATTTTGGAAACTAAAACCCTCACAGAATTTATTAAGGGGTGCAGTAACCATTTACGCCCCACAGGTGTCTGACAGATTTTTGTTAACAGGGGTTCGTTAAAATGAAAAATGTAATTTTTCATTTGCACAGTCCACTGTTCCAAAATCTATCAAATGCCAGTGGGGTGTAAATGCTCACTGCACTCCTTATTAAATTCTGTGAGGGGTGTAGTTTCCATAATGGGGTCACATGTGGGGGTTCCACTGTTCTGGCACCACGGGGGCTTTGTAAATGCACATGGCCCCCGTGTTCCATTTGAAACAAATTCTCCAAAAGCTCAATGGCGCTCCTTCTCTTCTAAGCATTGTAGTGCACCAGCAGAGCACTTGATGTCCACACATGGGGTATTTCCATACTCAGAAGAAATGGGGTTAAAACAGCATTTTATTGAAAAAAAATTGTTAATTTACATATCCAACTTTGGCAAAAAGTCATCAAACACCTGTGGGGTGTTAAGGCTCACTGTACCCCTTGTTACATTACTTGAGGGGTGTAGTTTCCAAAATAGTATGCCATGTGTTTTTTCATTTCTGTTCTGGCACCATAGGGGCTTCCTAAATGCGACATGCCCCCCAAAAACCATTTCAGCAAAATTTGCTTTACCAAAGCCAAATGTGACTCCTTCTCTTCTGAGCATTGTAGTACACCTGCAGAGCATTTTACATCCTAACATTGGGTACTTCCATACTCCGGGGGCATTTTCTCCCATTACCCTTTGTAAAAATGGTAAATTTGGGAAAAAACTGCACTTTAATGAAAAGAAATTATTTTAATTTACACATCCAACTTTAACGAAAAGTCGTCAAACATCTGTGGGGTGTTTAGGCTCACTGGACCCTTGTAACATTCCTTGAGGGGTGTAGTTTCCACAAAAGTATGCCATGTGGTTTTCTTTTTTTTGCTATTATGGCACCATAGGGGCTTCCTAAATGTGACATGCCCCCCAAAAACCATTCAGCAAAATTCACTCTCCCAAATCCCATTGTCGCTCCTCCCCTTCTGAGCCCTCTAGCGCACCCACCAAACACTTGACATACACATATGAGGTATTTCCTTACTCGAAAGAAATTGGGTTACAAACTTTGGGGAGCTTTTTATCCTATTACCCCTTATAAAGATAAAACAACTGGGACTACAAGAACATGCGAGTGTAAAAAATGAAGATTTAGATTTTCCTCCTTCAGACTAAAATTCCACTAAGGTTTTTGCCCTGCGTTTTTTTAGGCTTAAAAATGCCAGAAAAACTGCCACATTTTTTTCCTGTATTTTGGCATTTTTTTCTGGTGTTTTTACCTTAGTACCTTTTTTGGCCCCTTTGTCGTTTTTTCCAAATATGTTGGAAAAAAAAAAAAAAAAAGGATGCAGTAGGGATGGAAAAAATGTATTTAACAACATTTTTATTTTTTATGACAAAATTGTAATTAATTTTTAATAAAGTGTGTGTGTGTTTCACTTGTTTTCTCAATTTTTTAGGTAGAACTACTACTCCCAGCATGGATCAGACTGTTCCATGATGGGAGTAGAAATACCTGTACTAATAGACATATCGCCCCAGGTGTCAGTCCTGACACCCGATGCGATTGTCCATAATATAGCAGAGATGTGGAGCGGCTCTATACAGCGCTCGCATCTCTGCACTATACTCTGGCCAGTGATGTGAATAGAACATCACTCATTCATATTTTCCACCCAGAGTGGGGATTGGCCAGATGGTTGCAGCCAATCACAGCTCTCAGAGGGAAATATGAATGAGTGATGTTCTATTCACATCACTGAGATTTATCCCCCAGCCTGTGCACTTTGTCATCCTCCTGTTCCGTTCAGTGAACACAGGCAGAGCAAGGGGAGGGGAGATGATGGAGCCGTGTACATCCTCTCTCCCCTGCTCTGTATTCTTTCTCCCGTGCAGACCTGCGTCCTCCAAAGGCAGAGCAGGGAGAGGGGAGATGAGGGGGGCATGTACCTCCTCTTTACCCCTGCTCTGCCTTCGCTCTGCCCTCCCCCTAGCTCTAACTTTGGAGAGCATAGGGAAGGAGCAGAGGCAAGTCTGCACGGGGCACAAATTTCCATCTCACACTGGCCAGAATATAGTGCAGAGATGCGAGTGCAGGAGAAAGCCGCTCTGCATCTCTGCAATAGATAGGACGATCACATTGGGTGTCAGGATTGATACTCACTGTGATCTGTCCTTTAACTGCATGTACTACTACTCCCATCATGGAGCACACTCTGCTCCATGTTGGAAGCTGTAGTACCTGCACTAATGGACAGACCGCAGCAAATGTCACTCCTGACACCCGGTGTGATCCTCCTCTTTAATGTATAGATTTGGCCGGCCGCTCTTCTATGGTCCCCTGCACTGACGTATATATACACCTATTCATATTTCCCACAGAGAGTTGTGATTGACTGGAATCATCTGGCCAATCACAGCTCTCTGCGGGAAATATGAATATATGTATATATACGGCAGTGCAGGGGAACATAGAAGAGCAGCAGGCCGCATCTATACATTATACAGAAGGGTTGCAACGGGTGATCTGTCAATAAGTACAGGTACTACTACTCCCATCATGGAACAGTGTGTTTCATGCTGGGAGTAGTAATAATACCTAAAAAATGTAAAAGAAAAAAAGTCAAAAACACACACACACTACATTTTTATTATTGTCGGCTACATTTTTATTTCCCTGCCCGCCCATATAAATTGATCCCTGTTTAAAAATTTATAAAAATTTCGTCATAAAAAGATACATTTCATTAAATACCATTTTTTCCATCACTAATGTATCTTTTTAATAATTTTTTTTAATGGTACCCTATGGAATTTTAATAAAAAAGGGTATCTCCATCACTTTTTTGGATCGCTAAAGTCCAAAAAAGAATAAAAACGCCAAAGTTGAAACCAACATTGGCCCACATTTATCATTGTAGGTGTAAGTGAAGCATTTTTTTACACCCTTTTTTGTGTGCTGATAATGTGCAGGAGCACCAAATGTATTAAATGTTCACAGAGCATTTGATACATTTTGTGCAGGTCACATTTTTTGAAATTTCTCTCTTCACATACACCAAAAAGCTACGCCAGGTCTGGGATGGTGTAGTTTTAGACACTTTTCAGTGGCTTTGAGCCTTTTTTGCGCCTTTTTACAAAAAGGCACAGTTCATAAATTTCAGTCCACGGCATACGCTACTCCAAAACATCTGGAATGACTAAAATATTCTACCAATGGTGTAAACTCATTGATAAATGTCGGCCATTGTGTTTTTCTTGGTGTTTTTGCTCTCCCATAGACTTCTATGGGGGAAAAAACACCACGATTTCTGTGCAAAAAATGCCAAATTAGGTTTTGTTGGGCGTTTTGAAAAACCAGCCCCTGAGCCCAAAATTGCTGAAAAATGTCAAAAGGATAAAAAAAAATGCCAAACTGAAAAACGCCAAGTGGATTTGGCATTTTGCAGTTTACTACTGACTTGCAGCTCACATCTAGACGTGGGAAAATCCTCAGTGGAATTCCAACCTCACTTTGCTGCTATTCCTGTGAAACACCTAAAGGATTAACAAACTTTCTGAATGTCATTTTGAATACTTTGAGGGGTGCATTTTCTATTATGGGGTCATTTATGGGTTATTTCTAAAATGAAGGCCCCTAAAATCTACTTCAAACTGAACTGGCCCCTGAAAAATTCAGATTTTGAAAATTTTGTGAAAAATTTGAAAATTGCTGCTGCACTTTGAAGCCCTCTGATGTCTTCCAAAAGTAAAAACATGTCAATTTTATGATGCAAACATAAAGAAGACATATTGTATATGTGAATCATTATAAACATTTTTGGAATGTCTATTTTCCTTACAAGCAGAGAGCTTCAAAGTCTGAATTTTAAATTTCTTCATGAAATTTTTGAATTTTTCACCAAGAAAGGATGCAAGTATCAAAGAAAATTTACCACTATGTTAAAGTATGATATGTCACGAAAAAACATTCTCGGAATCAAATTCATAAGTAAAAGCATCCCAGAGTTATTAATGCTTAAAGTGACAGTGGTCAGATGTGCAAAAAATGCTATCGTCCTTAAAGGGGTACTCCGGTGAAAACCTTTTTTCATTTAAATCAACTGGTGGCAGAAAGTTAAACATATTTGTAAATTACTTCTATTAAAAAATCATAATCCTTCCAGTATTTATTAGCTGCTGAATGCTACAGAGGAAATTCCTTTCTTTTTGGAACACTGATGACATCACACGCACAGTGCTCTCTACTGACATCTCTGTCCATTTTAGCAACCATGCATAGCAGATGTATGCTAAGGGCAGCATGGTGGCTCAGTGGTTAGCAATGCTGCCTTGCAGTGCTGGGGACTTGGGTTCAAATCCCACTAAGGACAACAATAAAAAAAGCGTTATTATTATTATAATAACGTCAGCAGAGAGAACTGTGCTCGTGATGTCATCAGAGAGCATTCCAAAAAGAAAAGAATTTCCTCTGTAGTATTCAGCAGCTAATAAGTACATGAAGGATTAAGATTTTTTAATAGAAGTTATTTACAAATATGTTTAACTTTCTGCCACCAGTTGATTTAAAAGAAAAAAGGTTTTCACCGGAGTACCCCTTTAAGGTGAAAATGGGCTTAGTCCTTAAGGGGTTAAGTGGGAGAATGTGCACAATTTGTGGCTGACTAAATACTTTTTTGCCCCACTGTATAGCATTTAACTGTGTATGCATGTAATAGCCCCCTATGGGACTAAAATAGTGTAAAAAATGTATATGTCAACAAAATAAACTTAAACATATGTGGTATTGCCGTGTGCATAAATGTATAAACTATAAAAATATAACATTAATTAAACCACACGGTCAATGGCGTATGCATAAAAAAATACTAAAGTTTAAAATTGCGTATTTTTGGTCACTTGGGACATTTTAATCGCTTTCTATAATTTTTTTAGGGTACACCATCAAAACAAAAATGCTACCAATAAAAACTGTAGACTATGGCACAAAAAAATGAGCCCTCATATGGCCCTGTATATGGAAAAATAAAAAAGTTATAGGAGTCAGAAGAGAACATTTTAACCTGTTGGGGACGAAGGGCGTATACATACGCCCTTGCGTCCTGATACTTAAGGATGAAGGGCGTATCCATACGCGCGTGGAAATTTCAGTCCCCGCCACATGCAGGGCGGGGATCGGACCGGGTGACTGCTGATATCATTCAGCAGGCACCCCGTGCAAATGCCCAGGGGGGTCATTAGACCTCCATGTCGGCGTTCAGCGCAAATCGCAAGGGAATTCACACTTGCGATTTGCGCTGATTCCGGGTCATTACGGGTCTCTGGTGACCCGGAATGTAAGGGGGATCGCGGTTGTCTAAGACACCTATGATCCCCCTGAAGGGATAGGAGTGAGGTGGCAGAGGTGCCACCCCTCCTATCCCTGCTATTGGTGGTCTAGACGCGACCACCAATAGCAGATCGGGGGCGGGGGGTTTACTTTCGTTTTCCCCTTTCTGCCCACCCACAATAGGCGGAGCAGAATGGGGAAACCGGCGGGGACCGGCGCCGAAGTTCCACTTACCCATCCGGAGGCTGCGGGCGATGGAGCTCGGCGGGCGGCGACGGAGATCCACGTCACGCGGCAGAAGAGGACAGCTCCCTGGATCCTACGGAAGCCGGTAAGTTGCCTAGCAACATCTAGAGGGCTACAGTCTGAGACCATTATACAGTGGTCTCTAACCTGTAGCCCTCCAGATGTTGCAAAACTACAACTCCTAGCATGCCCAAACAGCTGTTTGCTGTGTTGGCATGCTGGGATTTGTAGTTTTGCAACATCTGGAGGTTCACAGTTTGTAGATCACTGTGCAGTGGTCTATAAACTGTGACCCTCCAGATGTGGCAAAACTGCAAATCCCAGCATGCCCAAACAGCAAACAGTTGTCTCAGCATGCTGGGAGTTGTAGTTAAGTACCTCCAGATGTTGCATAACTACATCTCCCAGCATGCCCTTGGGCGATCAGTAAATGCTGGGAGTTGTAGTTTTGCAACAGCTGGAGGCACGCTGGTTGGAAAATACTGAGTTAGGTAACGGAACCTAACTGAATGTTTTCCAACCAGTGTGCCTCCAGCTGTTGCAAAAGTACAACTCCCAGCATGCACGGTCTGTCAGTACATGCTGGGAGTTGTAGTTTTTAAACAGCCGGAGGTTTGCCACCCCCCGCCTCCCCCCCCAGGTGAACATAAAGGGTACATTCACATGGGCAGGTTTACAGTAAGTTTCCTGTTTCAAGTTTGGGCTGCAGCAAATATTTCGCTGCAGCGCAAACTCCTAGTGGGAAACTCACCGTAACACACCAGTGCGAATGTACAATAAAAACACTACACTACACTACACTAACACATAATAAAGGGTAAAACACTACATATACACCCCCATACATTGTCTGAATTCACACTTGCGATTTGCGTGATTCTGGGTAATTACGGGTCTATGGTGACCCAGTGACCCGGAATAGAAGGGGGAATGCGGGTGTCCATGACACCCACAACCCCCCTGAAGAGATAGGAGTGAGGTGGCAGGGGTGCCACCCCTCCTATCCCTGCTATTGGTGGTCTAGACGCGACCACCAATAGCAGATTGGGGGCGGGGGGGGGGGGGGTTACTTTCGTTTTCCCCGTCCTGCCCACCCACAATAGGCGGGGCAGGAGGGGGAAACCCGACAGGGACCGGCGAAGAAAATCCATTTACCGATCTGGAGGAAGAGGGCGACGGAGATCGGCGGGCGGCGACGTCGTGCGGCTGGATCCTACGGAAGCCGGTGAGTTGCCTAGCGACATCTGGAGGGTACAGTCTGAGACCACTAGATAGTGGTCTCTAACTGTAGCCCTCCAGATATTGCAAAACTACAAATCCCAGCATGCCCAGACAGCTGTGTGGGCATGCTGGAATATGTAGTTTTGCAACAGCTGGAGCTCTACAGTTTGAGACCATTATATAGTGGTCCCTAAACTGTAGCCCTCCAGATCTTGCAAAACTACAACTCCTAGCATGCCCAAACATCTGTTTGCTGTCCGGGCATGCTGGGCTTTGTAGTTTTGCAACAGCTGGAGGACCACAGTTTAGAGATCACTTTGCAGTGGTCTCTAAAACTGTAGCCCTCCAGATGTTGCAAAACTGCAAATCCCAGAATGCCCAAACAACTGTCTCGGCATGCTGGGAATTGTAGTTGCGTACCTCCAGCTGTTGCATAACTACATCTCCCAGTATGCCCTTTGGTGATCAGTACATGCTGGGAGTTGTAGTTTTGCAACAGCTGGAGGCACACTGGTTGGAAAATACTGAGTTAGATAACAGAACCTAACTGAAGGTTTTCCAACCAGTGTGCCTCCAGCTGTTGCAAAACTACAACTCCCAGCATGCATGGTCTGTCAGTACATGCTGGGAGTTGTAGTTTTGAAACAGCTGGAGGTTTGCCCCCCCAGGTGAACGTACAGGGTACATTCACACGGGCAGGTTTACAGTAAGTTTCTTGCTTCAAGTTTGGGCTGCGGTGTAAACTCCTAGCGCAAAACTTACTGTAACCCGCCAGTGCGAATGTACCCTAAAAACACTACACTACACTAACACATAATAAAGAGTAAAACACTACATATACACCCCCTCACATTGTCCCCCCAATAAAAATTTTAAACGTATTGTACGGCAGTGTTTCCAAATCGGAGCCTCCAGCTGTTGCAAAACAACTCCCAGCATTTCTGGACAGCCACTGACTGTCCAGGCATGCTGGGAGTTTAGCAACAGCTGGAGGCACCCTGTTTGGGAATCACTGGCGTAGAATACCCCTATGTCCACCCCTATGCAATCCCCAATTTAGTCCTCAAATGCGGATGGCGCTCTCACTTCAGAGCCCTGTCGTGTTTCAAGGAAACAGGTTAGGGCGACATATGGGGTATCTCCGTACTCGGGAGAAATTGCACTACAAATTTTGTGGGCTTTTTCTCCTTTTACCCCTTATGAAAAGAAAAAGTTGGGGGCTACACCAGCTTATTAGTGTAAAAAAATAAAACATTTTACACTAACATGCTGGTGTTGCCCCATACTTTTTATTTTCACAAGCATTAAAAGGAAAAAAAGACACCCAAAATTTGTAACACAATTTCTCCTGAGTACGGAAATACCCCATATGTGGTCGTAAAATGCTCTGCGGGCGCACAACAAGGCTCAGGAGTGAGAGCGCACGATGTACATTTGACGCCTAAATTGGTGATTTGCACAGGGGTGGCCGATTTTACAGCGGTTCTGACATAAACGCAAAAAAAATAAATACCCACATGTGACCCCATTTTGGAAACTACACCCCTCACGGAATGTAATAAGGGGTACAGTGAGCATTTACGCCCCACAGGTGTCTGACAGATTTTTGGAACAGTGGTACTTGAAAATGAAAAATGTAATTCTGGCACCACGGGGGGCTTTGTAAACGCACATGGCCCCTGACTTCCATTCCAAATAAATTCCCTTTCCAAAAGCTCAATGGCGCTCCTTCTCTTCTGAGCATTTTAGTTCGCCCGCATAGCATTTTACGTCCTAACATTGGGTATTTACATACTCAGAAGAGATGGGGTTACAAATTTTGGGGGGCATTTTCTCCCATTACCCTTTGTAAAAATGGTAAATTTGGGGAAAAAACTGCACTTCAGTGAAAAAATTTTTTTTTTTCATTTACACATCCGATTTTAACGAAAAGTCGTCAAACACCTGTGGGGTGTTAAGGCTCAATGAACCCCTTGTTACATGTCTTGTGGGGTGTAGTTTCCAAAATGGTATGTCATGTGGGGTTTTCTGCTGTTCCGGCACCATAGGGGCTTTCTAAATGTGACATGCCCCCCAAAAACCATTTCAGAAAAATTCATTTTCCAAAATCCTATTGTCGCTCCTTCCCTTCTGAGCCCTCTACTGCGCCAGCCGAACACTTGACATATACATATGAGGTATTTCCTTACTCGAGAGAAATTGGGTTACAAATTTTGGGGTGCTTTTTCTCCTCGTACCACTTGTAAAAATTCTAAAACTGGGTCTTCAAGAACATGCGAGTGTAAAAAATGAAGATTTTGAATTTTCTCCTTCACTTTGCTGCTATTCCTGTGAAACACCTAAAGGGTAAACACACTTACTGAATGTCATTTTGAATACTTTGAGGGGTGCAGTTTTTATAATGGGTCATTTATGGGGTATTTCTAATATGAAGGCCCTTCAAATCCACTTCAAAACTGAACTGGTCCCTGAAAAATTCAGATTTTAAAAATTTTGTGAAAAATTGGAAAATAGCTGCTGAACTTTGAAGCCCTCTGATGTCTTCCAAAAGTAAAAACATGTCAATTTTATGATGCAAATATAAGGTAGACATATTGTATATGCGAATCAATATATCATTTATTTGGAATGTCTATTTTCCTTACAAGCAGAGAGCTTCAAAGTTAGAAAAATGCAAAATTTTAACATTTTTCATCAAATTTTTGAATTTTTCACCAAGAAATGATGCAAGTATCTATGCAAATTTACCACTACCATAAAGTAGAATATGTCCCGAAAAAATTATCTCAGAATCAAATTTATAAGTAAAAGCATCCCAGAGTTATTAATGCTTAAAGTGACAGTGGTCAGATTTGCAAAAAATACTCCCGTACTTAGGGTCATAATGGGCTCTATCCCCAAGGGGTTAAATATGAAAATTTTTCTACAAAAAGTTTAAATAAAAAAAAAAGTAAAACCTTGGGTATCCTTTTACTCATTTGGGCATACACAATAAAGATAAGGTGTCATTTTTACCAAAAAAAAAGTGCACTGCGTAGAATCGGGAGCCCCCAAAATTTACAAAATGTTTTTTTTTCTTTTCAATTTTGCCCTACAAATAATTTATTTTCCCAGTATCGCCAGAGATTTTGTGCTGAAATGATTGATGTCATTACAAAGTACAATTGGTGGTGCAAAAAACAATATGGTTCATATGGCTCATATGGGTCTGTAGGCGCAAAATTAAATGCATTATGGGGGAGATTTATCAAAACCTGCCCAGAGGAAAATTTGCTGACGTGCCCATAGCAACCAATCAGATCGCTTCTTTCAGTTTTGAAAAGACCTCTGAAATATGAAAGAAGCGATCTGATTGGTTGCTATCGGCAACTTAGCAGCTTTTCCTCTGGACAGATTTTGATAAATCTCCCCCTATGATTTTTAGGAGGTGAGGTGAAAAAAATGTGTTAAAATGTAAACCATGTGTCCTTAAGGGGTTAAACTTTTTCAAAAATAAAATAAATACAACAGACAGGGATTGAGCATTCCTTATGAGAGACAATACCAACAGAAAATGCAGTGTGTTATGCAGTGTGTCGTACAGGGAATCAGCCTGTTTTTGTTGTCCATAGTAGCCAATCATAGAACAGCTTTATTACTTATAGTGCTCTGGTAAAGTGAAGACTGAGCTCCTAGTTATTTGCTGTTGGTAATAAAGACAAATTTTCTTTTCTTTTCCTATCGATCAAAATTGTCAAAAAGATAGCAACCAATCACAGCTCAAGTTTATATTGACCCCTTAAAGACGCAGGGTTTTTCATTTTTGCACTTTCGTTTTTCCCGTATCACCTTCTAAAAATCATAACGCTTTAAATTTGGGACTTACAGACTCACATGAGGACTTATTTTTTGTGCCACCAATTTTACTTTGTAATGACATCAATCATTTCATCATAAAATTTATGGCAAACCAGGAAAAAACTATTTGTGGGGAAAATTGGAAAAAAAAAATCGCCTTTTTGTAACTTTTGGGGGCTTCCGATTCTATGCTGTGCACTTTTCGGTAAAAATTACACCATATTTTTATTCTGTAGGTCCATACAGTTGCAAGGATACCTAATTTATATAGGTTTTATTTTATTTTACTACAAAAAAAAATTATAACTACATGAACCAAAATTAGACTGTGTAAAAGTGTCATCTTCTGACCCCTATAGCTTTTTTTATTTTTCCATATACAGGGATGTATGGGGGCTCATTTTTTGCACCATGATTGAAGTTTTTACTGGTATCATTTTTGTTTTGTTGTGACTTTTTGATTGGTTTATTTTTTTTTATGTGTACGCCATTGACCGTGCGGTTTTATATTTTTATAGTTCGGACATTTACACATGTGGCGATACCACATGTTTATTTTTATTTTTGTTTACATTTTTTTCTTTTATGGAAAAGGGGGTGATTCAAACTTTTATTAGGGACGGGGTTAAACGATCTTAAATCACATTCAGGGATGAGCTAATCAAATCTGCCAAATCCGAATTCGTTACGAATTTCAGGAAAATTTTTATTTGTAATGAATGCAAATATTGCTACAATCGATTGCGCGGATCGCTTGAATAAACTCCATTTAGTGCGGTCCAGGCTCCAGGGCATCAAAAATGGCGGATCCACAAGTTAGGATGTGGGGCAAGGAATCCTGGGAAGGCAGGTACAAGGGTCGTTGGGATGACCCTGAATCACATGCAGCATGCAGCCTATCAGCAGCCAGCCACCCCTGTGATGTCACAGCCCTATATTATCATCAGCCATCTTGCGGCCAGTCACAGCAGCATTCTATTACAGAGAGAGAGGAACAGACAGCGCTGTGTGTTACACAGAAAAGCATTTTTACAGCAGCGATTCACCTCCCAGTCACATCAGCATTCTATTGCAGAGAGCAACAGAGAGCAGAGAGTTACACAGAAAAATGTTTTTACAGCAGTGATTCACCTCAAGCCCAAATCCAGCCTAGAAGCACTGATAGGGAAGGGAGTGGGATTGAGAGAGAGAGAGTGCAATTTTGGGTGTAGTACACAGCGACTGTGTGCTGCAGCACAAGTGTGTACAACAACTGAAAAGCTAATAATAGCCAGCCAGTTTGGGTGAGCAGAGCACTAAAAGCATATTGTCCTCTTTTATCCCCTTAAGGACCCAGCCAATTTTCACTGTAGGACCCGGCCATTTTTTGCACATCTGACCACTGTCACTTTAAATGGGCACTGTCATGAAAACAAAAAATTGATATGTTGTAGTACTTAAGTACTACAACATATCTCTAATATAGTTAAATTAAAAAAATTGATTTTATAACAGTTTAAAATCACTTTAAATTCCGCCACTAGGGGTCGCCCTCCTAGTGGCCGAATGCATTCTGCAGTGATGTCACTACAGAATGTCGACTCATTTCAGCCGGGCAAATGAGTCGAAATTCATTCACTGCGCGCTGGCTTCCTGTCTGTCAATCAAACAGGCAGGAAGCCAGCGCAGTAAAGTCCAGGAGCAACTGCCCTGGCCGCAGCAGGCACGCAGCCTGTACCTCAGCCCAGTTGGAGTCTGCACTCTCTCTGTAGACTCCGGTAACTGAATTGGATTCCATGGCACGTCCTGCATCTGGATTCCCCGTTTCTCCGCAGCTCGCCGCGCAGTGCAGAGTTCGTGGTCCCGGCTTCTTCTATCCATCTCAGCGACCGGAGGTGAGGGGAGGGAGGTGGGGGCGGGAGGTTGGTATGAATGGGTGCCTCCAGTTGTTTCCCCACTACAACTGCCAGCATGCCCTGTAAGCCAATAGATGTCAGGGCATGCTGGGAGTTGTAGTTGTGAAACAGCTGGAGGCACCCTGTTAGAACTAAGGGCGGAAGTCCCCCCCCAGCAGGCATCAGTGACGTGGTGCATGCTGGGGAAGTCTGCCTGGTAGTGAGCAGACTACCAGGCAGACAAAATGGCATTTATTAGTCAATAAATATAAAAATAAAGGCAGGGAGGGGGTTAGGGATAGAAGGGCAATAGGCAGGGACAGAAAAAATAAAAGAGGGTTGGTGGGAGCTACTCTTTAAACATTAATAACTCTGCTTTATGTTAGTGGTAAATCTTTGTTGATACTTTGTCGATACTTGTCGATATAAGGAAAATGAATATTCCAAATAAATTATATTTTGATTCACATATACAATATGTCTACTTTATGTTTCCATCATAAAGTTGACATGTTTTTACTTTTGGAAGACATCAGAGGGCTTCAAAGTAAAGAAGCAATTTTCAAATTTTTCACAAAATTTTCAAAATCTAAATTTTTCAGGGACCAGTTCATATTAGAAATACCCCACAAATGACCCCATTATAAAAACTGCACCCCTGAAAGTATTCAAAATGACATTCAAAAAGTTTTTTTAACCCTTTAGGTGTTTCACAGGAATAGCAGCAAATTGAAGGAGAAAATTCAAAATCTTCATTTTTTACCCTGGCATGTTCTTGTAGACCCAGTTATTGAATTTTTACAAGGGGTAAAAGGAGAGAAATCTTCCTAAAATGTGTAACCCAATTTCTCTCGAGTAAAGAAATACCTCATGTGTATACCTCAAGTGTTCGGTGGGCGCAGTAGAGGGCTCAGAAGGGAAGGAGCGACAGTGGGATTTTGGAGAGTGAGTTTTTCTGAAATAGTTTTTGGGGGGCATGTCATATTTAGGAAGCCCCTATGGTGCCAGAACAGCAAAAAAAAAAAAAAAAAAAAAACACATGGCATACTATTTTGGAAAATAGACCCCTCAAGGCATGTAACAAGGGGTCCAGTGAGCCTTAACACCCCACAGGTGTTTGACGACTTTTCGTTAAAGTTGGATGTGTAAATGATTTTTTTTCCCCTAAAATGCTAGTTTTCCCTCAAATGTAACATTTTTACATGGGATAATAGGACAAAATGCCCACCGAAATTTGTAACCCCATCTCTTCTGAGTATGGAAATACCCCATGGACGTTAAGTGCTCTGCTGGCACACTACAATGCTCAGAAGAGAAGGAGCGCCATTGAGCTATTGGGAAAAAAATCTTTGGAATGGAAGTCAGGGGCCATGTGCGTTTACAAAGTCCCCCGTGCTGCCAGAACAGTGGACCCCCCCCCCCGCACATGTGACCCTATTTTGGAAAATACATCCCTCACAGAATTTAATAAGGGGTGCAGTGAGTATTTACACCACACTGGCATTTGACAGATCTTTGGAACAGTGGGCTGTGCAAATGAAAAATTACATTTTTCATTTTCACGGACCACTGTTTCAAAAATCTGGCAGACACCTGTGGGGCGTAAATGCTCACTGTACCCCTTATTACATTATGTGAGAGGTGTAGTTTCCAAAATGGGGTCACATGTGCGGGGGTCCATTGTCCTGGCACTATGGGGGATTTGTAAACACACGTGGCCTTCAATTCCGTACAAATTTTCTCTTCAAAAGCCCAATGGCGCTCCTTCTCTTCTGAGCATTGTAGGTCGCCCGCAGAGGACTTAACATCCACACATAGGGTAAGTTCTTACTCAGAAGAAATGGGGTACAAATTTTGGAGGCTTTTTTCCTATTTTCCCTTGTGAAAATGAAATTTAGGGTAACACCAGCATTTTAGTGAAAATTTTTATTTTTTTATTTTTCCATCCAACTTTGAAGAATTTTCATTAAACACCTGTGGGGTGTTAAGGCTCACTATACCCTTTGGGTCACATGTGGGTACTTCTTTTTTTGCGTTTATGTCAGAACCGCTGTAAAATCAATTTAGGCTTCAAATGTACATAGTGCACTCTCACTCCCGAGCCTTGTTGTGCGCCCGCAGAGCATTTTACGCCCACATATGGGGTATTTCCGTTTTTCCTTTTACTGCTTGTGAAAATAAAAAGTATGGGGCAACACCAGCATGTTTTTGTAATTTTTTTTTTTTTTTTTACACTAACAGGCTGGTGTAGCCCCCAACTTTTCCTTTTCATAAGGGGCAAAAGGAGAAAAAATTTGTAGTGCAATTTCTCCCAAGTACAGAATTACCCCATATGTGGCCCTAAACTGTTTCCTTAAAATACGACAGGGCTCTGAAGTGAGAGAGCTCCATGCTCATTTGAGAACTAAATTAGGGATTGCATAGGGGTGGACATAGTGGTATTCTATGCCAGTGATTCCCAAACAGGGTGCCTCCAGCTGTTGCTAAATTCCTAGCATGCCTGGACAGTCAGTGGCTATCTGGAAATGCTGGGAGTTGTTGTTTTGCAACAGCTGGAGGCTCAGTTTTGGAAACAATACCATACAATACGTTTTTCATTTTAATTGGGGGGGGGGGAACAGTGTAAGGGGTGTATATGTGGTGTTTTACCCTTTATTTTGTGTTAGTGTAGTTTAGTGTAGTGTTTTTAGGGCACATTCGCACTGGCGTGTTACGGTGAGTTTCCTGCTATGAGTTTGCGCTGCAGCGAAAAATTTGCCGCAGCCCAAACTTGAAGCTTACTGAAGAACCTTACTGTAAACCTACCTGTGTGAATGTACCCTGTACGTTAACATGGGGGGGGGGGGGGGGGCAAAAATCCAGATGTTTCAAAACTACAACTCCCAGCATGTACTGACAGACCAAAGTATTTTCCAACCAGTGTGCCTCCAGCTTTGCAAAAATACAACTCCCGGCATGTACTGATCACCGAAGGGCATGCTGGGAGATGTAGTTATGCAACAGCTGAGGAAGGGGTCGGAGGTCTTTGTTTCCCAGTACCCCGAAACGCGTTTAGAAACCTGGCACTATTCACACAGCTATCATCAACGTCCATCTGCAAATACCTCGGCAATAGAGGAGTCAAACCTGTCTTACTCCGCCCTGCCTGGCTGTAACCATACCTCCATTGCATCTCATAGCCTCACCTTTTGCCTCCACGTGGGACGCCAATCCCAGACCATTCATTGCTCCCAGAACACCATCATCAGCAGACCCGCTGTCGCACTTGAGCCGACTGACACTCCTGCCGGAGTGCCAGACTAGTGCCGTCTGTGCTGGACCGACAAGTGAACGAGGTCCCCGAGTGCTGCAACTACCACTTGCTCCCCTGCCATCGGAGCCTACGACACGTAACATCTGCGCCCCGTTGCTAACGGGGCTGCTAAGGGAGATCTACCAATCTGTGCCCCCCTTCCATCTGTTGGGGCACACAAGGATTATGAGGCTGCGATCTATCCATCACAACAGACCAAGCCAGAAGCAGTGGTGAGAGATATTTTGTATTATTCATCCACCAACTCTTTTATATTAATTTTTTCATTGACTTTATGTTCCAATAATCACACATTTTTTACGGACTTATTTTTATTTTTATATTGGACTTATTTTTATATTGGTATTTTTATTTTTATTATTTTTTCTATCTGCAGATTTATGGACTTACTCAATATCAATTCACACAACTTCTGATACCTCACTAGGGCCCAGTGAGTTTTTCATTAGATCAATGCCAGTGTAATGTGATATTTTGCTATGATTTTATTTATATATACATTACATTTTATCTGAATTAAAAGCAATTTTTGAACAAACGCTGTTACATCCATCTTTGTCCACACCATTATGCACCATTGGTGAGGTCCTAGAGACATAAGCTATAGGTTTTTATTAATTTACATTATTGTTGCCGGTGGGGTCCGGCTTTAGCTTTAACTGCCTCGGTCCTTCTGTTGTGAGCTGCACCTTATTTTTTCAGCTGGAGGTATGCAACTACAACTCCCAGCATGCCGAGACAGCTGTTTGGGCATGCTGGGATTTGCAGTTTTGCAACATCTGGAGGGCTATAGTTTTAGAGAACACTGCAAGGTGATCTCCAAACTGTGGCCCTCCAGATGTTTCAAAACTACAAATCCCAGCATGCCCAGACAGCAAACAGCTGTTTGGGCATGCTAGGAGTTGTAGTTTTGCAAATTCTGGATGGATACAGTTTAGAGACCACTGTATAGTAGTCTCAAACTGTAGCCCTCCAGCTGTTGCAAAACTACATATTCCAGCATGCCCAAACAGCTGTCTGGGCATGCTGGGAGTTGTAGCTTTGCAACATCTGGAGGGCTACAGTTAGAGACCACTGTATAGTGGTCTCAAACTGTACCCTCCAGATGTTGCTAGGCAACTCACCGGCTTCCGTTGGATCCGAGCGCACGACATCGTCGCTCGCCGATCTCCGTCGCCCGCTGCCTCCGGATGGGTAAGTGGATCTTCGGCGCCGGTCCCTGTCTGTTTCCCCGTCCTGCCTCGCCAATAGCAGGTATAGGAGGAGTGGCACCCCTTCCACCTCACTCCTATCCCTTCAGGGGGATCGTAGGTGTCTTAGACAACCTCGATCCCCCTTATATTCCGGGTCACCATAGACCCGTAATGACCCGAATCGTTTAAATCGCAAGTGTGAATTCACTTGCGATTTGCTCCGATCGCCGACATGGGGGGTGTCACGATTCGGCTAGCTGGGTGTGGATCCTCTGTGTCAGCGAGGGATTGGCGTGGACCGTGTCGGTGGACCGGTTCTAAGATGCTACTGGTATTCACCAGAGCCCGCCGCAAAGCGGGATGGTCTTGCTGCGGCGGTAGCAACCAGGTCGTATCCACCGGCAACGGCTCAACCTCGCTGACTGCTGAGAAGGCGTGGGACAGAAGGACTAGGCAGAGGCAAGGTCAGACGTAGCAGAAGGTCGGGGCAGGCGGCAAGGTTCGTAGTCAATATGGATAGCAGAAGATCTGGAAACACAGGCTTTGGACAACACTAAACGCTTTCACTGGCACAAGGCAACAAGATCCGGCAAGGGAGTGCAGGGGAAGTGAGGTATTATAGCCAGGGAGCAGGTGGAAGCTAATTAGGCTGATTGGGCCAGGCACCAATCATTGGTGCACTGGCCCTTTAAATCTTAGAGAGCTGGCGTGCGCGCGCCCTAGAGAGCAGAGCCGCGCGCGCCAGCACATGACAGCCGGGGACCGGGACGGGTAAGTGACTTGGGATGCGATTCGCGAGCGGGCGCCTCCCGCTATGCGAATCGCATCCCCGCTGGCAATGTCAGTGCAGCGTTCCCGGTCAGCGGGTCTGACCGGGGCGCTGCAGAGAGAGAGAGACGCCGTGAGCGCTTCGGGGAGGAGCAGGGACCCGGAGCGCTCGGCGTAACAGTACCCGCCCCCTTAGGTCTCCCCCTCTTTTTGTCTCCTTGTCCTTTCAAAAGAGACGACAACATAGGGGACGCCTCTTGAGTCTCCTTCTGAAAAAAGAAATTCTGGGTAGCTATACCAGCGGCAGGTAGTTCAGAAGAAGTGGGAATGGGGAGGGGGGCCGAGGGTGAAGCTTGTCACGGGGCAGGGTGTCACCAGGACGGGGGCTATGAGGAGGCACGGCACAGTCCCGATAGGCCTTGGGGAGACCAGGCACAGGAGGAGACACTGAGGCCCGACAGACGGGACTGGGAGCAGAGGTGAGGCATTTCTTAAGGCAAGCAGAACCCCAATTCTTGATCTCCCCGGTGGTCCAGTCAAGGGTGGGAGAATGATGCTGGAGCCATGGCAGACCGAGGAGGACTTCAGAGGTACAGTTGGGAAGGACGAACAATTCGATCTTTTCGTGATGGGGTCCAATGCACATTAAGAGGGGTTCTGTGCGGTAACGCACAGTACAGTCCAACTTCACTCCGTTGACCGAAGAAATGTAGAGCGGCTTGGCGAGACGGGTCACCGGGATGCAGAACTTATTCGCCAAAGAGTCCAGAATAAAATTTCCAGAAGCACCAGAGTCCAAGCAGGCCACGGCTGAGAGGTAGGAGTTGGCAGAAGGAGAAATCCGCACGGGCACAGTGAGATGTGGAGAAGCAGACTTTGTACCAAGGGACGCCACACCCACGTGAGCTGGGTGCGTGCGTGCGTTTCCTAGACGTGGAGGACGAATAGGGCAATCCACCAAGAAATGTTCAGTACTAGCGCAGAACAGACATAGATTTTTTTCCCTACGGCGAGTCCTCTCTTCATGGGTCAGACGAGACCGATCCACTTGCATAGCCTCCTCGGCGGGATTCACAGGCGTAGATTGCAAAGGATACTGTGGGAGAGGTGCCCAGAGATCAAGGTCTTTTTCCTGGCGGAGCTCCTGGTGTCTCTCAGAAAAACGCATGTCAATGCGGGTGGCCAAATGGATAAGTTCTTGCAGGTTGACAGGAATCTCTCATGCGGCCAGCACATCCTTTATGTTACTGGATAGGCCTTTTTTAAAGGTCGCGCAGAGAGCCTCGTTATTCCAAGATAATTCGGAAGGGAGAGTACGAAATTAGATGGCGTACTCGCCTTCTGAAGAATTACCCTGGACCAGGTTCAGCAGGGCAGTCTCGGCAGAAGAAGCTCGGGCTGGTTCCTCGAAGACACTACGGACTTCAGCGAAGAAGGACTGGACTGTAGCTGTGGCAGGGTCATTGCGGTCTCAGAGCGGTGTGGCCCAAGACAAAGCCTTTCCAGATAGAAGACTCACTACGAACGCCACCTTAGACCGTTCTGTAGGAAATTGGTCCGACAACATCTGCATATGTAGGGAACATTGCGACAGAAAGCCACGGCAGAGTCTAGAGTCCCCATCAAATTTGTCCGGCAGGGACAAGCGGAGGCTGGGAGCAGCCACTCGCTGCGGAGGAGGTGCAGGAGCTGGCGGAGGAGATGGTTGCTGCTGTAGCAGGGGCAGAAGTTGCTGTAACGTGGCGGTCAACTGCGACAGCTGCTGTCCTTGTTGGGCAATTTGCTGCGATGGCTGAGCGACCACCGTGGTGAGGTCAACGATACTCGGCAGCGGCACCTCAGCGGGATCCATGGCCGGATCTACTGTTACGATTCGGCTAGCTGGGTGTGGATCCTCTGTGTCAGCGAGGGATTGGCATGGACCGTGTCGGTGGACCGGTTCTAAGATGCTACTGGTATTCACCAGAGCCCGCCGCAAAGCGGGATGGTCTTGCTGCGGCGGTAGCAACCAGGTCATATCCACCGGCAACGGCTCAACCTCGCTGACTGCTGAGAAGGCATGGGACAGAAGGACTAGGCAGAGGCAAGGTCAGGCGTAGCAGAAGGTCGGGGCAGGCGCCAAGGTTCGTAGTCAATATGGATAGCAGAAGATCTGGAAACACAGGCTTTGGACAACACTAAACGCTTTCACTGGCACAAGCCAACAAGATCCGGCAAGGGAGTGCAGGGGAAGTGAGGTATTATAGCCAGGGAGCAGGTGGAAGCAAATTAGACTGATTGGGCCAGGCACCAATCATTGGTGCACTGGCCCTTTAAATCTTAGAGAGCTGGCGCGCGCGCGCGCCTTAGAGAGCAGAGCCGCGCGCACCAGCACATGACAGCCGGGGACCGGGACGGGTAAGTGCCTTGCGATGCGATTCGCGAGTGGGCGCGTCCCGCTATGCGAATCGCATCCCCGCCGGCAATGTCAGTGCAGCACTCCCGGTCAGCGGGTCTGACCGGGGCGCTGCAGAGAGAGAGACGTCGTGAGCGCTCCGGGGAGGAGCAGGGACCCGGAGTGCTCGGCGTAACAGGGGGTCTGATGACCCCCCTGGGCGTTTGCACGGGATGCCTGCTGAATGATTTCAGCAGGCATCCTGGTCCAATCTCTGCCCAGCGCGCGGCGGGGGCCGGAATTCTCCATGACATATGCGTACGTCATGGGTCCTTAAATACTAGGGTGTCATGACTAGGGTTGCTCGCGAATATTCGCAATGCGAATATCCGCGAATATAATAGCGCTATATATTCGTAATTACGAATATTCGTTTTTTTTTTTTTTTCACAGTACACATCACAGTGATCACCCCTCTCTGCTTCCAGCTTGTGTGGTGAAAAGAAGGCTCTAATACTACTGTGTGAGACTGGTGTGCGAATGTTCGCATATGCGAAAATGTGCATATGCTAGTTTTCGCATATGCGAATTTATGCTTATGTTAATTTTTATATATATGCTAATTTTCGCATATGTTAATTTTCGCATACGCGAATTTCCGCATATGCGAAAATAAAACGAGAATATGACAAATATTCATCCATATATTCGCGAATATTCGCGAATTCGAATATGGCCTATGCCGCTCAACACTAGTCATGACGTACGCGGACGTCAATGGTCCTTAAGAGGTTAAGTGTACATTGTGCGTACATCTAAGTGGTGTATCATTTTGTTCCTGTTAAACTCTAAAGGACCTAGATACTGTGAAAGGCAAAAATACAAACCTGCTGGTGTTGTAGACAAATACCGCTGTAAGCGTACTGGAGCGCATTGTCGTCCCCTCATAAGTGCATACCACATACGTACACCTAAGTGGTGTACCATTTTGTTCCTGTTAAAGTCTTAAGGGCCTAGATACTGTGAAAGGGCAGGCAAAAGTACACACCTGCTGGTGTTGTAGACAAATACCATTTTAAGCATACTGGAGCACATTTTTCTCCCCTCATAAGTACATACCACATACAGATATCTAAGTGGTGTACCATTTTGTTCCTGTTAAAGTCTTAAGGGCCAAGATTCTGTGAAAGGCCAGCGAAAAGTACACACCTGCAGGTGTTGTAGACAAATACTGTTTTAAGCATAGTGGAGCGTTTTGTACTCCCTCATATACGCACTAAGCATTTCAGGCCGAGAAGTGCCAGGACATGCACAGAGGAGTGGCAAAGGCCTAAATTCATCAGGCAGAGGTCACAACAGACTAGGGGCAAGTGGCAGCAGGAGTCGCAGCAAGAGGTCGTGTCTTGATCAGCAACCCATCTGCCATCATCGATTGGTTAACACGGTCATCCATTTTATCACAGGTGACATCTGACACCCCCAGTCAACAGTCAGTGGGTTCCTCAGACACAACCCTCAGTTGGCATGGCCCGGGAGCATTCCCTGTCCTCCCATTGCCTCTGTCCTATGCTGTTCCCTCCCCCACAGAAGTATCTTATGCTGTGGGTTCAGCGCCACTATTTAGTGAGGACGATCTACTAGAGGACAGTCAGCACCTCCTGCCCAGCCAAGAAGTGGAGGAGACATCCACCACTTCCACCGCTAGGTGGGCAAGTAGTGATGAGGAGAATGGCGTGGGAGGTGGTGTTGCGAGCGTTCAGGCTCCTGAAGCAGACACTGTTGAGGAACCTGAGGATGACAGCAGTGACATGAAGACACAACTTGATGATGATGAAGCCGATCGCGCTTGGGAGCCGGGTGCAGAAGGGGCTTCATCATCATCAGGAGAAGAGGGTTGCAGGTTGTCCATAGGGGAGCAGCTGAGCCAGCAAGGTTGTAGCATGGTTGGCAGTCAGCATGGTGGCAGAAGGGGAAAGTTTGGTGCCAAACGTGTCTGAGGTAGACCACCTGCTTCGCGGTAGCCTACCTTCCCGGGAGATAGTGGAACAGGGGTCCCTGGAGTTGGTGGCAGTGGCAGTCAATCAGTGCAGACTGTTGGTGGGAAAATCAGCTACTCATCGGTGTAACAGTTTTTCATCCAGAGGATGTTAACCTGGCCACATGCAAGATGTGTCGTCTGAAGGTGAAGCGTGGCCAGGATCCCAATGTTGGCACAACGGCCCTGCGTCAATATATGCAGCGTCAACGTAAAGCGGCCTGGGAGAACCGTGGCTCCGATGTGGTTGGCCAGCCTTCTGCATCACCCTGTGGCATGCCACTCTCTGTTTCAGCCAGCCAAGGCTCCACCACCTCTGCCGAAGGGAGCTGTGTGTCATACCCATCTTCTGTCGCTCCAGATGCTCCTGCTCCTCCTACTTCAAGACAGTCATTCTGCCAGAAATCCATCGGCGAAGCTATGTCCAAGAGACAACAGTATGCACCCACTCATCCAAAGGTGCAGAAACTGAATGTGCTCCTGTCTAAGTTGCTGGTGCTGCAGTCCCTCCCTTTTCAAGTGGTAGACTTTGCACCTTTCAGAGAACTGATGGCTCGTGCCGAGGCAAGGTGGAAAGTCCCAAGCTGTAATTTCTTTGCGAAGAAGGCAGTACCAGACCTGCACAATTGTGGAACAGAAGGTGGGAAAGTCCTTGAGCTTGTCGGTGTCTACCAAAGTGCATGGCAGCGCCGACGTGTGGAGCTGTAATTATGGTCAGGAACAATACATGTCCTTTACATCCCACTGGGTAAATTTAGTTCCTGCAAAGCCACAACAGCAACTTGGCCAGGTCACGCCGCTTCCACCTCCACACTCTCAGGCCGTTGGTCCTGTGACATTGTGCGACTCTGCCTCCTCATCCTCCACCGTGTCCTCAGCCTCTACTGCCCAGACAAGTCTCAGTGCCCCTCTAGCATGCCGTGTAGGGCATGGCAGTGTCAGACTGTTCTTCACATGGTTTGCCTTGGCGAACGGAATAACACAGGGGACAAACTGTTAAAAGTAATTCATCAAGAAATCGAATCATGGCTTACTCCATGAACACGTGTTCAATCTGGTTTTCAATCGGTTCCTGAAGTGGTCCCCCCATCTGCAACATATCCTAACAATGGGAAGAAAACTTTGAATGCACATAAGCCACTCGTACACCGCAAAGCACACCCTCCTTGAGCTGCAGCATCAGAACGGTATCCCCCAACATAGTCTGATTTGCAACGTTTCCACACATTGGAATTCCACCCTCCATATGTTGGACTGACTATACGAACAGAGAAAAGCCATCACCTTTTTTTTGATGATACAACTGGATAGGGGCACTGCCCTTCAATGTAAACCAGCTCATACGTGACAACTGCCGTTTGCTCAGGCCCTTTGAGGAAGCCACAATATTAGTCAGTCGCCAGGATTACGGGAGGAACTACGTCATTCCACTGCTTCATTTCCTACAACACGTGTTGGAAACAATGGCTAATCAGGGCACTGGAGACGTGGCGCTTACATCTCACAGCCACATGAGCCCTGTGGGGGCTGAACTTTAGGAGGGGGAGAAGGAAGGGCACAGTGGAGCACAGTTTAGGTTTCACGAGACGGGTGGTTTTTCTAGTCATCTGACAGGAGAGGAGAAGCAGGAGTAGATAGAGGAGCTAGAGGGATATGAGGAAGGGGAGACAGAGGACCCAGACACAATTTTGGTTACATATATATTATCCTAAGAATATTATTAAAATTTAAGTTTTACGTAATGCATATCCTCAATACTTACCTGTGCACACTAACACTTTTAGAAAAGAGACCGTTTTCTTCTGCCTACCTGCCTCAGCTACTATTCTGATCCTGCCACTCGCCTGATACCACACATCTGATGCAAAGTTCTTTTTTCACCCACCTTCGTCTCCGGGTACTGGTATTGCCACCCACCGTCCTACTATGTCACCGGGTCACTCTCAGGACTCCTGATGCTGCTGATGCCACCTCCTGGCTGTCTCATACTGCCACCATATGTTCTCCTGCTTCCGCCACCTCCTGGCTGTCTCATACTGCCGCCATATGTTCTCCTGCTTCTGCCACCTCCAGGCTGTGTCATTCAGCCACTATATGGTCTCGTCATGCTGTCGCCAACTCCAGGCTGTGTCATTCAGCCACTATATGCTCTCCTCATCTGCCGCCAACTCCAGGCTGTGTCATTCAGCCACTATATGGTCTCCTGATGCTGCCATCAACTACAGGCTGTGTCATTAAGCCACTATAGGGTCTCCTCTTGCTTCCACCAACTCCAGGCTGTCATTCAGCCACTTTATGATCTCCTCATGCTGCCGCCAACTCCAGGCTATGTCATTCAGCCACTATATGGTCTCCTCATTCTTCTGCCAACTCCAGGCTGTGTCATTCAGGCACTATATGGTTTCCTCATGCTGCCGCCAACTACAGGCTGTGTCATTCAGCCACTATATGGTCTGCTCTTTCTGCTGCCATCTCCAGTCATTCAGCCACTATATGGTCTGCTCTTTCTGCTGCCATCTCCAGTCATTCAGCCACTATATGGTCTCCTCATGCTGCTGCCAACTCCAGGCTGTGTCATTCAGCCACTATATGGTCTGCTCTTGCTGCCGCCAACTCCAGGTTGTGTCATTCAGCCACTATATGGTCTCCTCATGCTGCTGCCAACTCCAGGCTGTGTCATTCAGCTACTATATGGTCTCCTCATGCTGTCACCCCAACTCCAGGCTGTCAGTCAGCCACTATATGGTCTGCTCTTGCTGCCGTCACCTCTATGCTGTGTCATTCAGCCACTATATGGTCTCCTCATGCTGCCACCACCTCCATGCTGTGTTACTCAGCGACTATATGTTTCCTCATACTGATGCCTCCTCCAGGCTCTTTTATTGTGCTGCTCTGCGACAGTGATTCTAATAGCGATGCCTCTAATCTGCATGTCCTACTGAATAACAGTATTATTTCACTAAACCAGCACACACCCTATGTGTGTTACAGCAAGGCAAAGTGTTCTACACCCCTATTGAGGCTCTCTGTAGGCCAGAAATAGCTGTTTTTATACAGATTCGGCTCGAATAAATTCTGACCAACGCAAATTTTTCTGGAAAATTCAGCAAATTGGACTGATCAAATTTTACAAAAGTTTGCTCATCTTTAATCACATTTATTAACTATTTTTTAACACTTGTTTTTTGTCCCATAGGGGACTATTACATGCAATCCATGAATTGAATACACTGTTCAATGTTATGCCATAGCATAGCATTGATCAATGTTATTGGTGCTCAGGCATGGAGAAGCAGAGTGACAATCGGACAGTGGGAAGCAAGGTAAGAAGCCTCCTACTCTTCTCTCAGTTGTTCTAAACGCCGTGATTTCACCGCGGAGGTCCCGATCAGCCCACTGAGCAGCCAACTGTTAAGATTCAGGTAGTTTGCCATAATACTGCTTATTTATTTATTTTACCACAAATGTAAGGAAACTGTGTGTTCCTGTGGAATCCTAGCTTTAAAAAAGGAAATAAAAGTGTTGAACAGTATGTGAAATTGTATATTACCTACAAGCCCAACGCGGCTAATACTTTAATCAATAACCTACAAAATTAGCCCAAAGATATAGTCAAAAAATTTCCTCTTTATTATAAATACAAAAACAGGTAGAAAAAAATACCCATAAAATGACCCACCCTTAAAAAAAAAAAAACAACACAAAGCTAAGCAGGATATCACTGGGATATATAATAATCGGTGATGCCATATACAATCTAGCAATATTAGTTTGGTCAGCACATAAAAACACAATAACTTAAATCAACACAATACCTAGTTGTGACATGCTGACGGCTTCCCGGTGATGATCCTGCAACCTCGACACGTGTTTCGGATAATTCCTTTCTCAAGAGGATATCCCAGTGATATCCTGCTTAGCTTTGTGTTGGTTTTTTTTTAAGGGTGGGTAATTTTATGGGTATTTTTTTCTACCTGTTTTTGTATTTATAATTTAGTATGTGAAATTGTGCGAAATTGTTTACAGAGCTGTGTCTGCACATTAAAATTATGAGGCTGATAGCATATAATACAACACTTACATGTTATATGTAGTGGTGTGGTTGGAAGATGTATAAGTAGGAAAGAAACTGTTTATTTGAAGAGGTGTTTAAGGGTTTTGTTAGCTTTTGAATGTGCTTGAATTAGTTTAAGTATATACTATATTTATTGCATTAAGAATATTATATTAAAAAAAAGTGGCCAATTCATCTGAGAACCAAAACACACATTGCTGTCTAACAAAAGAAATCTTTCATTTATACATCCTCCAATGTAAATGTGGCATGACTTTAGACAAAAAACAGAAAAAAAACCACAAGCATGCCATACTTTTGTTTTTATTTCTTTACTATGAGCTTAAAGGGGTACTCCAGTGCTAAGACATCTTATCCCCTATCCAAAGGATAGGGGATAAGATGCCTGATCGCGGGGGTTCCACCGCTTGTGACCCCCGTGATCTTGCACGCAGAACCCCGTTACAATCAGTCCCCGGAGCATGTTCCCTCCGGGTCTGATTACTGGCGATCATGGGGCCGGAGCATTGTGACATCATGGCCCCGCCCTGTGTGACATCACGATCCGCCCCCTCAATGCAAGTCTATGGGAGGGGGCGTGACAGTATTTGATTTCTAATACTGTTTAGTGCTATGCCTAGGACATAGCACTGATCAGTATTATCGGTCCTCCTCTGCTCTGGTCTGCTCGATTGCAGACCAGAGCAGAAGACCCGTGGAAGGCAGGGGAGGCAGGTGAGGGGACGACCTCCGGCTGCCATGCTGAATGATCATATCGCCGCGGCAGCGCTTCGGGCGATCCGATCATCCATTGAAAGTACCGCACTGCCGCAGATGCCGTGATCTGTATTGATCATGGCATCTGAGGGGTTAATGGCGGACTTCCGCACGATCGCGGAGGTCTGCCATTATCGGCGGATCCCTGGCTGCTATCAGCAGCCAGGACCTGCCGCGCATGACCCGAGCATCACTCCGATGCTCGCGGTTATGTATAGGACGTAAATGTATGTCCTGCGTTAAGTACAAGCTCACCAGGACGTACATTTACGTCTGGCATCGTTAAGGGGTTAAAGTAATTGAATTGTGCAGGCATGGGTCTTGTGAGTTGCTTTTTCTTATTATTAACATGTGTCTCCATGTTCTTAATTGCTTCTAATTCTAAATGTATCTGGAGTTAATCAGCCCAAATTATTATTATTCATCGCTTAATGAGAAAACAAGAGCTAATACAGAAAAACACTTCACTCTAATTAAAACTACAGATTATATAAAAGTAAAGAAAAATATATTTAAACTCTTATTATTGTCTGAATATTAACCTGGGCACTTTCAGAGATAAAAACTTTTGACATGTTGTAAAGCATGCAAAACCAATACGTTCAAAATTCAGTATTTAATACTTAAAAAGCCAGCCAAAAACTGCCTCTGTGCCTCCTGGGATACATACTAGACCTGCTGTCTCCACTTGTCATCACCTACATCATGGACCCACTTCATGATTGACAGGTCTGCAGGTCTAAAGGAGTTGCTGTGATCGGCTCCCTCACCTCCTGTGTGAGAAGAAGGGGGGAGGGGCGGGAGTACACTGCTGCCTGTGAGAAGATGATGAAAGATGCTAATGACTGAAGATGGGAATTAAATGGAGGATTTTTTGTTTACAAAGTAAGTGTCCATGCATGTATATATATGTGTGTGTGTGTGTGTATATATATGTATGTGTGTAAATCTGTGTTGTCTAGGTAATGTGCATGTGTATGAATAAATGAAGTTAATGTGTGCCTCCAGCTGTTGCAAAACTACAACTCCCAGCATGCCTGCACAGCCAAATGATGTGTGGGCATGCTGGGAGTTGTAGTTTTGCAACAGTAGGAGGAACACAGCCTGCAGCAACACTGCTGTAAATCTTATGCCTCCAGCTGTTGCAAAACTACAACTCAAAGGATGTGTGGGCATGCTGGGAGCTGTAGTTTTGCTGTAAGCACACAGTGTGTGTGTGTGTGTGTGTGTATAGCATAAAACCAGAAAGGAAAGGGTTACAGATGCTCACTCCCGAGACCAGTGACTGAGGAGAGTGAGGGAGGGGGAGGCGGGCAAGTGGTTATCACCTGAGGAGAAGAAAGGGACCCATCCCCTGCTTCTGGTCGACAACATTAAGGTAATTCAGAAATAAAGCTAATTCTGAAAGAAATAAAGGTCATAGACACATAAACATGATATGTACATGATCAGGATGAGATACTGAGCAACATATAAAAGTGATTTTTTTTTTTTTTTGGGTGATCTGACAGTTATGCTTTAAAGTCTATGGCACCTTTAAAGGGATACTCCGGTGGAAAACTTTGTTTTTCAAATGTACTGGTGCCAGAAAGTCAAATAGATTTTTAAATTACTTCTATTTAAAAATCTTAATCCTTCCAGTGCTTATTAGCAGCTGTATGCTACAGAGGAACTTTTTTGTCTTCTTCCCAGTGCTCTCTGGTGACACCTCTGTCCATGTCAGGAACTATCCAGAGCAGCATAGTTTTGCTATGGGGATTTTCTCCTGCTCTGGACAGTTCCTGGCAGAGAGCACTGTGGACAAGACAAAAAAGAAATGTTAAAAGAAAATAATTTCCTCTGTAGCATACGGCTGCTAATAACTACTGGAAGGCCAAATATTTTTCAATAAAAGTATTTTACAAATTCTGTTTAACCCCTTAAGGACCATGGATGTACACATACATCTAAGCTCCCTGGTAGTTAAGGACCAAGGACGTAGGCGTATGTCCGTGGGAATTTCGGTCCCTGCCGCGTGCCAGGCGGGGATCGGACCAGGGTGACTACTGATATCGATCAGCAGGCACCCCGTGCAAATGCCTTGTGGGCTCATCAGACCCCCCATGGCGGCATTCACACCAGCGATTTGCACGATTCCGGGTCATACGGGTCTATGGTGACCCAGTAACCCAGAAAATAAGGGGGATCGGGGTTGTCCAAGACACCCACGATCCCCCTGAAGGGATAGGAGTGAGGTGGCAGGGGTGCCACCCCTCCTATCCCTGCTATTGGTCTTCTATAAGCGATGACCAATAGCAGATCGGGGGTCGGTTAACTTTCGGTTTCCCCGTTCTGCCCACCAACAATAGGCGGTGAAGAGCGGGGAAACCAAAGGTGACCGGCGCCAAAGTCTACTTACCGCGGCAGAGTTAACGATCAGCGGCAGGGATCGGAGGCAGCAGAGGACATCGATGGGGCTCCCTGGATTCTATGGAAGCCGGTAAGTTGCCTAGCAACATCTGGAGGGCTACAGTTTGAGACCACTATACAGTGGTCTCTAAACTGTAGCCCTTCAGATGTTGCAAAACTACAACGATTTGTAGTTTTGCAACAGCTAGAGGGCTACAGTTTGGAGATCACTGTGCAGTGATCTCTAAACTGTGGCCCTCTAGATCTTGCAAAACTACAACTCCTAGAATGCCCACACAGCAGTTTGCTGTCTGGGCATGCTGGGATTTGTAGTTTTGCAACATCTGGAGGGCCACAGTTTGAAGATCACTGTGCAGTGGTCTCTTAACTGTAGCCCTCCAAATGTTGCAAAACTGCAAATCCCAGCATGCCCAAACAGCAAACAGCTGTCTGGGCATGCTGGGAGTTGTAGTTGAGTACCTCCAGCTGTTGCATAACTACATCTCCCAGCATGCCCTTTGGCGATCAGTACATGCTGGGAGTTGTAGTTCTGCAACACCTGGAGGCACACTGGTTGGAAAATACGGAGTTAGGTAACAGAACCTACCTGAATGTTTTCCAACCAGTGTGCCTCCAGTTGTTTTACAAAAGTACACGATCTGTCAGTGCATGCTAGGAGTTGTAGTTTTGAAACAGCTGGAGGTTTCCCCCCCATGTGAATGTACAGGGTACATTCACACGGGCGAGTTTACAGTAAGTTTTCTTCTTCAAGTTTGAGCTGTGGCAATTTTTTTGCCGCAGCGCAAATTTCTAGCTGGAAACTCACCGTAAACGCCCGCCAGTGCAAATGTACCCTGAAAACACTACACTACACTACACTAACACATAATAAAGGGTAAACACTACATATACACCCCCTTACACTGTCCCCCCCAATAAAAATGAAAAATGTATTGTAAGGCAGTGTTTCCAAAATGGAGCCTCCTGCTGTTGCAAAACTACAACTCTGGACAGCCTACATTTCTGGACAGCCACTGGATCTCCAAGCATGCTGGGAGTTTAGCAGCAGCTGGAGACACCCTGTTTGGGAATCACTGATGTAGAATACCACTATGTCCACCCCTAATTTAGTCCTCAAATGCGCATGGCCCTCTCTTACTTCGGAGCCCTGTTGTATTTCAAGGAAACAGTTTAGGGCCACATATGGGGTATTTCCATACTCAGGAGAAATTGCACTACAAATTTTGGGGGCTTTTTCTCCTTTTATCCCTTATGAAAAGGAAAAATTGGGGGCTGCACCAGCCTGTTAGTATAAAAAAAAAAAAAAAAAAAATTATTGAAAAAAAACCCGACTAACTCTCCATTTTGCTAAGAAAACTTGAAAAAGGGCATGGCCACTGGGAAAAGGGGGGCGTGGTCTCCAAAAAGGGGCTTGTTCTCGACATTTTCACAAAAAAAATCATATTTACTAAGGTTTCCACAGAAAATGTGCTGGATTGTAAAAAAAAAAAAGCAAAGTGTAGGGAAATTGGAAAATGTAGGGAAACCTTAGTAAATACCGTGGAAAATAAATTGTAGGGAATTAAAACCCACAAAGAAACCTACACAACACTCTTAGTAAATAAGGGCCTATCTGTGTCACAGAAAAAATGTGCTGTGGGGGCAAGGATTAATATAGGTATACTTACAGGTATTTTTCACATGAACATATTTTGCATTCAATTTTTTAAATCAACTGGTGCCAGAAAGTTAAACAGATTTGTAAATTACTTCTATTAAAAAATCTTAATCCTTCCTGTACTTATTAGCTGCTGAATACTACAGTGGAAATTATTTTCTTTTTGAAACACAGAGCTGTCTACTGACATCATGAGCACAGTGCTCTCTGCTGACATCTCTGTCCATTTTAGCAACTGTCCAGAACAGCATATGTTTGCTATGGGGATTTCCTTTTACTCAGGACAGTTCCTAAAATGGACAGAGATGTCAGCAGAGAGCACTGTGCTCATGATGTCAGCAGACAGCTCTGTGTTTCAAACGGAAAATAATTTCCACTGTAGTATTCAGCAGCTAATAAGTACAGGAAGGATTAAGATTTTTTAATAGAAGTAATTTACAAATCTGTTTAACTTTCTGGCACCAGTTGATAAAAAAAAAAAAAAAAAAAAAGTTTTTCACCGGAGTACCCCTTTAAGTCCATTTTATGGTGGATTAATAAAGAGCTAATTTTAACATTGGGCTACTCACATAGCCGTTTAAAAGATGTGCAGATTTAAAAAATGGCCTACTTTTATAAATTTTGCAGATGACGTATGCCATTGAAGGGTGATGGATTTATATACAGATGCATTTGTATTTAATCCATATTGAATCTGTATTTTATCTGTATCTTTATTTATTTTATCATCCATTTTTCAAGTGTACTTAAATAATTTTTTAATTCTTACTTGTATACTTTCAACTGCCATAAAAACTTCCAGAAAGAAAGCACAGTAAGATTTCAACAGCAGTCAACTCTGTTATAAATTTGGCTGGTGGGGTTGACTACTCCCCCTCAGGCCCAATGCACAATCATTGGATGTGCACAGTGAAAAAATAGCAAATAATCAAAATATTTTGGAGCACAGCTGGATCTTGCCCAAAAATATTGTGATTATTTGCAGAAAAAGGCTAAGCATCAGAGCGAGCCAGATTTGAGAATGTTTCATTAAACTTGGTATTTATTTGTGTAATATGCTTTTTTTTTTACTGCATCAAATACTATTTCTTTGAGTGGATCGTCCCAATAATAATATTTTATTAGCAATTTTGTTTGTCAAAGAGATTAATTTTATTTTTTATTGTTCAATAATTGTATACTTGAAGGCTTTGGACATTTGTGAAGACATTTTTTTTTTTATTCTCGGTTTGTACATAACCCCTTAATGACCAAGCCCATTTTCACCTTAAAGAGGTACTCCGCCCCTAGACATCTTATCCCCTATCCAAAGGATAGGGGATAAGATGTCAGATCGCAGTGGAACCACGGGGATCGCTTCTGCAGCACCCTGCTATCATTACTGCGCAGAGCGAGATCGCTCTGCACGTAATGACGGGCAATACAGGGGCCAAAGCATCGTTACGTCATGGCTCCACCCCTCGTGACGTCACGGCCCGCCCCCGTGACGACCGTGGCGGTCGTCACGCCCCTGCCATAGACTTGCATTAAGGGGATGGGCCGTGATATCATGAGGGGCGGAGCCATGAAGTCACCCTGCTCCGGCCCCTGTATCGCCCGTCATTACGCACAGAGCGAATTCGTTCTGTGCTGTAATGATAGCGGGGTGCTGCAGCGGCAATCCCTGGGGTCCCCAGCAGCGGGACCCCGGCGATCTGACATCTTATCCCCTATCCTTTGGATAGGGGATAAGATGCCAGGGCCGGAGTACCCCTTTAAGGACCAGGCCAATTTTATTTTTGCTTTTCGTTTTTTCCTCCTCGCATTCTAAAATCCATAACTCTTTTATATTTCCATCTACAGACCCATATGAGGGCTTGTTTTTTGCGTAACCAATTGTACTTTGTAATGAAACTCTCATTTTACCATAAAATGTACGGCGAACCCAAAAAAAAATCTTTTTAGGGAGGAAATTTAAATTAAAACCAAAATTTTGCACATTTTGGAGGGGTTTGTTTTCACACTGTACAATTTACGGTAAAAATGATATGTGTTCTTTATTCTGTGGGTCATTACAATTAAAATTATACCCATGGCTAGATACTTTTATATTTTTGCACCGCCTAAAAAAAAATCTAAAACATTTTGTACAAAATCAGTAATCTAAAATCGCCCTATTTTGACCACCTATAACTTTTTCCTTTTTCCGTATATAGGGCGGTATGAGGGCTCATTTTTTGTGCCATCATCTGTACTTTTTTAGATACCACATTTGCATATATAAAACTTTTAGATCATTTTTTATAAATTTTTTTTGAATAAAATGTGACAAAAAGCATCATTTTTGGACTTTTTTTTATTTTTACGTTTACGCCATTCACCCTACGGGATCATTAACATTATATTTTGATAGTTCAGACATTTACGCACGCAGCGATACCAAATATGTTTATTAAAAAAAATATTTTACGCTTTTTGGGGGTAAAGTGGGAAAAATTGATAATTTTTATTGGGGGAGGGGATTTTTCACTTTTTTTTTACTTTTTAATTTTACATTTTTCAACTTTTTTTTTACACTTTTTATGTCCTCATAGGGGACTATTCATAGCAATCATTTGATTGCTAATACTGTGCAGTGCTATGCATAGGACACAGCACTGCTCAGTATTATCGGGCATCTTCTGCTCTGGTCTGCTTGATCACAGACCAGAGCAGAAGACCCTGGGAGACGGCCGGAACCAGGTGAGGGGACCTTCGGCCGCCATGCTGGTTGATCAGTGCTGCGGGCGATTCGATCATCCAATCAAAGTACCGCAATGCCGCAGATGCTGTGATCTGTATTGATCACGGCATCTGAGGGGTTAATGGCAGACATCCGTGCAATCGCGGATGTCTGCCATTACGGGCAGGTCCCCGGATATATCAACTGGCTCCAGAAAGTTAAACAGATTTGTAAATTACAGTCTATTACAGATTACTCGGCATAGGCGTGCGCACAGGCACACCCTTATCACCGGGGCCCGCTGCTGCAGGACTTTTTTTTTTTTCTCAATACTAAATCCCAGCCCCACCGGACATCCCCGACATCACCAGCCCGACATCACCAACGGCAACCAACGCCACTTTTCACACTGCTGCTTTCCAACTTCCGCTCTGAGATGTATACAGTTCAGAGCAGGCCATGACCTCTGCCCCGATGCAGGCGCCGATGACATCAATCATCGGCGCCTGCCCTATGGAGAAGATAGGATGCGACCCGGCTGTTGAAGATCGCTGCGTGGAACATGGTGTGTATCTTTTTTTTTTTTTTTTTTTTCTTGTACTTGGGGGGGGGGGGGATGTATGGGAACCACACACATCATGTTACACCAGTGTGCCTCCAGCTGTTGCAAAACTACACTCCCTGCATGCCCAAAGGCGGTCAGGGCATGCTGGGAGTTGTAGTTGTGCAACAGCTGAAGGCACACTGGTTGGGAAATACTGTCCTAGCCTATTCAGCATTCACATCATGTTACACCAGTGTTTCCCAACCAGTGTGCCTCCAGCTGTTGCAAAACTACAAATCCCAGCATGCCCTGACAGCATTTAAGCATGCTGGGAGTGCAGTTTTGCAACAGCTGGAGGCACACTCATTGGGAAACACTGTGCTAGCATATTCAGCATACACGTTATGTTAAACCAGTGTTTCCCAACCAGTGTGCCTCCAGCTGTTGCAAAATTACAAGACCCAGCATGCCCAAAGGCTGTCAGGGCATGCTGGGAGTTGTAGTTTTGCAACAGCTGTAGACGCACTGATTGGGAAACACTGTTCTAGCCAATTCAGTATTTCACAAACAAAGAGCTGTGTTTCCCAACCAGGGTGTCTCCAGCTGTATCAAAACTACAACTCCCAGCATGCCTGGACAGCGTTTGGCTGTCGGGGCATACTGGGAGTTGTAGTTTTGCAACAGCTGGATACACCCTGGTTGAGAAACACTGTATTACCCATGCTACTTTTTGAGAGATTTATTCCACCACCTGCTGCCTACCTACCTGAGTGTATTCCCACCTACGTATCTACCTGTCTTACTGTCTTCCTACCTAGCTACCTACCTACCGGGCAACCTAGGACACTAACTGGCTATCTACCTACCTACCTGGCAACCTAGCTAACTACCTACCTACATGTCTTCATACCTACCTGGCAATCTATCTATCTACCTACCTTGCTATACCTACCTGTTTTTTTATACCTGACTACCTACCTTGCTATCTTTCTACAAAACTACCTGCGGACCTAGCAACCTACCTATTTGGGTACCTGGCTATTTCTCTACCTAACTACCTGGCAACCTAACTGCATACCTACCTGGCTGTCTTCCTTCCTACCTACCTAACTGGTTAGCTACCTACCACACTATCCAGGGAAATGTTTTGCATCGAAGCCCTGTGGTTTCAAGCTACCCCCCTGGGGAGCAATATGAGGGGGGTAATATAGAAAGAGGAGTAATATCAAGGGGTAATATAGAAAGATGGAGCATTATGAGCAGCATAATATACAATGGGGACAAAATGAGAGGGGATAATATACAATGGGGGTAATATGAGGGGGATAATATACAATGGGGGCAAAATGAGGGGCATAATGTACAGTGAAGGGCAATGTGAGGGGCATAAAATACTATGGGGGCAATATGAGGGGCATAATACTCTATGGGGGCAATGTTTGGGCCTGCTAATCTATAGGGACAATGTTGGGGCCTAATACTATACAGCTGCACAGAGGGATCTAATACTATATGGGGCAGTGTAATACATATAGGGGGTTTGTATAAAGTTGAGGAGCCTAAAATGTTTGTCTGGCAGATTCGGTGAAGATGAGTTGTAATCGGGAGAAATCTTAACGATGACCCAGGACAGATGGAGAAGAAAGAGAAAAGTGAACGATTCCGATCAGAGAAGATATCCCTGTGAGTATATAGCTATAATGACTTATATGGTCTGCAGCCCCAGCTGGTATCTATTTCTGTATGGTCACTGTATGCCGGATATTAGTATTTGTATAGTGGTTTTTATTTAATAACAATATAGGAGTATTAGTCAGTAGTAATGGTAGTTATTATGGTGTGGTGGAATTATATGTCCCTTGTATTGTGGTGTTATTAGTGATACTGGCCTGCGTATAGTGGCTTTTATTTCCTTACAGCTACATATAATAGACAGTCACAATCATACATGATGGGAATGTAGTCCTTAGCTGTGAGCCTGGGCATGTGTGGTGTGGTCAGGGCATACTGGGAGTTGCATGCTGGGAGTTGCAGTTACTACTGTAATACCCAGCATGCCCTGATAGTATCAGGGTATGCTGGGCATTACAGTTAGTATTAACTGCAACTCCCAGCATGCCCTGATACCATCTCGGTTTGCTCTGCAGCTGTCCCAAAAGCAGAGCAAACCGAGTCAGTCTATGGTTTTGCAGCTGACCCAAAACTACAACTCCCATTATGTTGCACTATACTCCTGAGTCCTGGGGAAGCAATGCATTAATTTTGGGACAGCTGCAGAGCAGACCAAGATTGTATCAGGGCATGCTGGGAGTTGCAGTTAATATCTGTAATGCCCAGCATGCCCTGATACAGCTTATGGTTTTGCAGCTGACCCAAAACTACAACTTCCATTATGTTGCACTATACTATAATATAAGTTATATGGTGCTACATGCTGGGGGGAGCTGTAGTTTCGGTTCAGCTGCAGAGATATAGGCTGGAATCTGGATCAAGAAATTTCCTTGATCCAGATTCCAGCCTATATCTCTGCAGCTGACCCAAAACTACAGCTCCCCCCAGCATATAGCACCATATAACCTATACTATAGTATAGTGCAACATAATGGGAGTTGTAGTTTTGGTCACCATATATTGTATCAGGGCATGCTGGGAATTGTAGTTGGTAACTGCAAATCCCAGGATTGCATTCCTTGAAGGAATGCAATGCTGGGAGGTGCAGTTACCAACTACAATTCCCAGCATGCCCTGATACAATCTATGATGACCAAAACTACAACTCCACACATCTTGCACTATATAGGAGTACAATTTAGATTATGGTGCAACATGCTGGGAGTCCTAGTTTTGGGTCAGCTGCAGATCCAAAACTACAACGTGCATGCCACTCCAAGCTTGCTGGGTGCCGCATCACTTTTTCAACCAATCTGGTGCAAAAAAAATTCAATTTGGAATATTCACCCCTCTGTGGCACCATCTTATAGTAAAAGCGTTGTTCTGTTTGCTAAGTAAAGAAAAACATGAGTTTTACCATTCAACTTACAATTTTTTTTCAAATCCACATCAAATGCATCCCTATAAACACCAGCAAACATACACACAAGTGGGAGGTCTAGTCAGGGCTGGTGCATGGATTTTTGACACTCTAGACAAAACCTAATTTTGACAACCCTTTGGCTCCGCCCATTGAACCCCTTGGCAAATATAAGATCAGGGGTAGAATTAGTCCCGTAAGCCTCATGGTAAATTCTAGACTTGCCCTCCTCCCTACAATTATAACTATACTGCACCTAATGTGGGGGAACTATATTGCACCTAATGTGGGGTAACTGTACTGCACCTAATGTGGGCAAACTATACTGCCAAACTAATGTGGGGGAACTGTACTACTAACCTAATGTGGGGGAACTGTACTACAAACCTAATGTGGGGGAACTATACTGCCAACCTAATGTGGGGGAACTGTACTACTAACCTAATGTTGGGGAACTATACTGCCAACCTAATGTGGGGGAAATATATTTCCATCCTAATGTGGGAGATTTATACTGCCAACCTAATGTGGGGGAACTGTACTACTAACCTAATGTGGGGGAACTATACTGCCAACCTAATGTGGGGGGAAATATATTTCCATCCTAATGTGGGAGCTTTATACTGCCAACCTAATGTGGGGGAACTATGCTGCCAACCTAATGTGAATACAAAAATATAAAATTGTATTATTCTGATCCCTATAGCACTTTTATTTTTTCTGTATATGGGGGATGTATGAGGGTCATTTTTAGCGCTGTGATTTGTAGTTTTTATCGGTACCATTTTTTTAATGCTTTTTAGATATTTTTTATGGTATTTGAAGTGACCAAAAATGTGCTAATCTGATTAGTGCACTATTACAACTTTTGGGACCCCACTTCTGATTTTGCCCAGGGCCATGCTAAGCCTAAAACCGGCCCTGGATCCAATCCTCCTACACTATGCAAGCAAGAGTGTGTGTGTGTGTATATGTATATATATGTATGCATAAACACAGATGTGCGGAGTGAGTTTGTGCTTTAGGGTGCACACCCTAATGCAATAGGCTGCGCACACCTATGTTACTCGGCACCACTTGGAATAATGGGTTGGTATCAGGATATGTTGATAGAAGATACGGCACTCTCTGTCTAAGCGTGGGTGCACTGTTAGGGTCCCAACCCGTGTAGATTCAAAGAAATAATAACATAGCACTCCACTTTGCGGTGAAAATAGTAGTAAATTTTATTCTTGCAATCCAAAAATATATGTGACGTTTCGGTCAAACATGACCTTCCTCAGACCGGATTGCTGCGGAGGAGAGGTGGAGTTAAGGAGAAGACGGTATCCTGTGACCGTGTGGCAGGTAAGTAGAAATGGCGACAGAAGTCGCATGTGGATCCACATGTTATTATTTCTTGGTATCAGGATAGTAATAGTGTACGGCCCCTTTAACTGCTGTGTGAGCTCTGTATGTGGTGCTAACTCGCTGAAGATGAGGCAAATCACAATTCAACACTGAAGATGCAGAAAATGAAGAGCACTCACCCAAGCTTCTACTGCACAGCTCCCTGATCAGTCTACCCTCATGTTTGTAGGTTTGCAATAAACTACCACTGCAGTAGAAGCTTGGGTGAGTGCTCTGCATTTTCTGCATCTTCAGTGTTGAATTGTGATTTGTAAATTACTTCTATTAAAAATCTTAATCCTTTCAGTACTTATGAGCTTCTGAAGTTAAGGTTGTTCTTTTCTGTCTAAGTGCTCTCTGAAGACACGTGTCTCGGGAACCGCCTAGTTTAGAAGTGAATACCCATAGCAAGCCTCTTCTAAACTGGGCGGTTCCCGAGACAGGTGTCATCAGAGAGCACTTAGACAAAAAAGAACAACCTTAACTTCAGAAGCTCATAAGCACTGAAAGGATTAAGATTTTTTAATAGAAGTAATTTACAAATCAGTTTAACTTTCTGGAGCCAGTTGAGATATATATATATATATATATATATATATATATATATATATATATATATATATATATAAAAGTTGTTTTCCTTGATAACCCCTTTAATTTGTATTAATTGAGAATTATATACAGTTTCTTTTAGATATAGTTGCTGCTGTGCACTCAGAGAGTGTGCATTGCTGGTCCTGTTTCCAGCCTTTACCTCTACTCTCCTGAACAACATTTTCAGACGAGTAGTTTGTTTAGAAAAAGAGAGAGGTAAGGTTTGGAAACACACTGGTCAAGGCAGATTTCTTAGCCTTTAAGAAGAAATATCTAGATGGTATTATCATCAGGGATTTTGTCAATGACAACTGGTGTTATTACCATACATAATAGCGCTCTTATTTCAGCACACCTGCCTTGTGTTGGCAGTTAGCTGAAAACATGTCAATTTAATCTTGGTTATATAGACTTCCCGTTTGGCCTTTAATCACCTTTAACCAAGATATAGCTTTTTAATAAGTAAATGCATACCATGTGAAGTTTATAATTACTTGACTGATTAAAACACACAGCTAAATTACTTTCCTTTTAAGCTCCCAGTCCCATATTTCACTTATACTAATCAGATAGCAGCTAATGTACTTTTCCCCTTAATCATTCATTATGGCAATTGTACGCAGTGTCCTTGCTACTACCCAGTTGAGCTTAGAAGCGGAGAATGCCATGACCTCTGATTGGCAAACTACACTTCTTGTGGAGGTAACAGTATGTCAGCAAATTCCAATTTCCAGATATAGATTGTGGAAATGATATCATTTTAACACTCAAAGTCATATTTAATCTGGAAATGAGCCATATAGTTCATCCTGAATAGCTTTATGTATAGAGTTTTAAAAAAACAATATTGCATCAACTGTACTTGTTGCAATTTATATTATAACTATTATATACAAAATATTTGTTGACTCAAGAAATTGGGAATATTTAGAGGTTCAAATCACTTAGAGTGGGATTTACTAAGAAAGGTGTTTCACGTGCACATTTCTTAAAGGGGTACTCCCGTGGAAACCTTTTTTTTTTTTTAAATCAACTGGTGCCAGAAAGTTAAACAGATTTGTAAATCACTTCTATTAAAAAAATATTAATCCTTCCAGTACTTTTTAGGGCTGTATACTAAAGAGAAATCCAAAAAAGAAATTAATTTCCTCTGATGTCATGACCACAGTGCTCTCTGCTGACCTCTGATGTCCATTTTAGGAACTGTCCAGAGCTGGAGAAAATCCCCATAGTAAACATATGCTGCTCTGGACAGTTCCTAAAATGGACAGCAGAGGTCAGCAGAGAGCACTGTGGTCATGGCAACAGAGGAAATGCATTTCTTTTTTGGATTTCTCTGTAGTATACAGCCGCTAAAAAGTACTGGAAGGATGAAGATTTTTTTAATAGAAGTGATTTACAAATCTGTTTAACTTTCTGGCACCAGTTGATTTAAAAAAAAAAATAAAAGTTTTCCACGGGAGTACCCCTTTAATGAATCAGGCGCTGAAGCGGCTACCCAACACATCGCACCTTGAAGTCTACACTAGATTTCAACTACATTATACTTCTGCTTGGTGAAGCACAGTAGGATTTCCAACACCTTCATATCAGACGTGAATCCAACCTAAAACTCAATGCAACTAATGACAACCATGAACTGCATCCATTCAAAAGACCTGTGTTTTTCAATCAGGCTGCCTACAGCTGTTCCCCAAGCGATTGCTCCACTCATTGAAACAAATAGGCTCCCTGTCATCTGTCATCAGCTGACTAGTGATGTCAGGTCTCGGCCGCATTGCAACCTGGGAAAAATCTGAGACAACAGTAATTTAGTATGCTGTTAAAAATAAATATTGGGGTGAAAATCACATAAGACAATTTATTATGAACTACACTAACTTTACAGCCCCTGTAGCATAGTCAAATAAAAAAAATCCTGGAATACCCCTTACAATTACAGGAAAAGAAAAATGCTTCCTGATACAAGGGCAGATAAAGGCTGGTTTCATGTGGCAATATTCAGCTCAGTATTCTACATCATTTGTAAGCCAAAATCAGTAGTGGAACCTACAAAGAAAAATGCCTAGTGGAAAGATTTGTACTTTTTATGAGTTTGTGGCCCACTGCTGTTTTGGTTTAAAAATACTGATGCAAAATACTGATCCAAATACTGTGTGAAACTAGCTTTAAAATGAGTTTCCAGAAGGCTGTAGGCAAGCTACAATGTAATATAAGGGAGTTTGCCAAGGTGTAAAATACTGACATGCTGCTTTCATGCCTACTATTCATGAAGGTGTTGTATTATATTATAGTATTATACTTAGTTACACACTTCCATGCAGTGCATCATGCTGTCTCAGGGCTTGTTCACACATGCGTATTTCTTCTCAAAGTCACAGCGTATCTCCCGCTGCGGGTTTAAAACAGGGCCGGGTCTCTGGGCACTACCTTCAGATGATTTTTGCCAGCGGATTCTCCGGTGTTGAAAATTTGCCGTAGACTCTATTGACTTCAATAGGGTCTGCGGTGGATTTTCAGCAGCGGAGATTCCGCTAGCAAAAATCATCTGAAGGTAGTGCCCAGAGACCCGGCCCCTTTTCAATCTCGCAGAGGGAGATCCACTGCGAGTTAAAAAAAAAAAAAATGCTTGTGTGATCAAGCCCTTAGAGTCTATTACTTATGCCTAAGCTCTTTAAAAATGTTGGCTATCAAGTATCTTTCAAGAGCAGCACACTGTGATTTACAGGTTCAGGATTGAGAGCAAATGGTGCAATAGTGCTGATTTTGGAGTAGTAGCAAGATGGGGCATTTTTGTAGGCTAGAAATCCGTAGGGAGAGAACTGGAAAAATGAGGATCAACAAATATCTGGAAAGCAAACTCTGCAGACACAAGTCTTCTTTGTAATCTATACCTGATGGAGAAGATGAGGAAAATTAATGATTACAATCAGAGAAGATGTCACCTGTAAGTCAGTCAATTTAAAATTTAAAATATTAGTTTTTGTGTTTATGTATTTGTGAGGGGAACATATGCTTTTGGGCTTGTGTCCTTGTTAAACCAGCCTTGCTTGCAACATTAAATAAGTCTCCACTTAGCTGTACTTGCTACTGCAAATTAATCCTATTGTATTATATGAGATGTTACATGCTCTTTATTCCTTAGGCAGTTACAGAGAACACATGTATACAATAGAACACATTTATACAACACATCTAGAGATGAGCGAACTTTTCAAAAATTTGATTCGGCCGATTCGCCGAATTTTCTGAAAAAGTTAGTTTTGATCTGAATTTGTTTGCGGCAAATCGATATTAAATAAGGCTATTTCTAGCCTACATACAGCCTCTATAGGGGTATAGAACACTTTGCTGTGTCCTAAAACACATATGAAGTGTGCTGGGTAAGTGAAATAATACTGTTATTCAGAATAGCATGCAGATTAGAATCCGCTCTTAGAATCACTGCCGCACAGCAGCACAATGACAGAGCCTGGTGGTGGCATCAGTGTCAGGAGACCATATAGTGACTGAGTGACATAGCGTGGAGGTGTTGGCAGCATGAGGACACCATATAGTGGCAGAATGACACAGCCTGGCGGTGTTGGCAGCATGAGGACACCATATAGTGGCTGAATGGCACAGCAAGGAGGGGTTGGCAGCATGAGGACACCATATAGTGAGTGAATGGCACAGCGTGGAGGTGTTGGCAGCATGAGGACACCATATAGTGGCAGAATGACACAGCGTGGAGGTGTTGGCAGCATGAGGACACCATATAGTGGCTGAATGGCACAGCGTGGAGGTGTTGGCAGCATGAGAACACCATATAGTGGCTGAATGACACAGCGTGGACATGTTGGCAGCAAGAGGATACCATTTAGTGGCTGAATGGCACAGCGTGGAGTTGGCTGATGCACTAGTACACTACACACCAGGGCTTCACAACCCCCCCCCCCCCCCCCCAATAAAAAAAAAAAAAACAATACAATATGAGAAGTTTTTGACAAAGATTTCTCATAGGTAGCACCCGCTATCCAAAATTTTGAAATTCACAGACCCAGGCCCCACCTCTGCGGCATCAGTAACCCATATATTGCCTGAAGGACACAGCCTGGAGTTGGCTGATGCACAAGTACACACCAGGGCTTCACAATCCCCCCTCCAAAAAGAACACAATGAGAAATTTTTGTTCAAGATTTCTCCTTGGTAGCACCTGCTATCCAAAAATTTGAAATTTCCCAAACCAGGCCCCACCACTGCGGCATCAGTAACCCATATATTGCCTGAATGAGTTGGTAACCCATATATTGCCTGGAGTTGGCTGATGCAAGAGTACACACCAGGGATTCACAATCCCCACCAAAAAACAAGACCTTGAGAAATGTTTCACAAAGATAACCCATATATTGCCTGAAGGACACAGCTTGGACACAGCCTGGAGTTGGCTGATGCACCAGTACACACCAAGGCTTCACAATCCCCCCTCCAAAAAGAACACAATGAGAAATGTATGACCAAGATTTCTCATAGGTAGCACCCGCTATCCAAAATAATTTAAATTCACAGACCCAGGCCCCACCACAGCGGCATCAGTAACCCATATATTGGCTCAAGGACACAGCCTGGAGTTGGCTGATGCACCAGTACACACCAGGGCTTCACAATCCCCCCAAAAAAACAAGACCTTGAGAAATGTTTCACAAAGATTTCTCATAGGTTGCACCCGCTATCCCAAATTTTGAAATTCACAGATCCAGTCCCCACCTCTGCGGCATCAGTAACCCATATATTGCATGAAGGACACAGCCTGGAGTTGGCTGTTTCAAGAGTACACACCAAGGCTTCACAACTTCCCCCCAAGAACAACATAATGATAATTTTTTGACAAAGATTTTTTAATTTCTTGTGTTAAAAACAATCTCAACTGAACGAGTTGATGAGGCCCGAAAATTAAGGACGGTGGAGCACCAAAAATCATAATTTTCACCAAAAAGGATGAAGAAGCAGAATTAATCCCTCTTTGTATTTTTTTAGTAAAATTTTACGTAAAAAATCACACACAACAAGCGTTCCATTGTGTAATGGTTATCCTTCTGGAAATTTCATTAATTTATTACCCTGTTTCCCCAAATGTAGGACATCCTCGGAAGATAAAACTTACTATACCATACCAGGACAAGCTGGCTTGCAATGACATCTAGCACATTACCCTTTATTCTGAAACGTGCATCCCTGCAATAAAGTTTCCAGATAACGTTTGATGCCCGTCAGAAGATTGACGTGACAGATGCCCGTCTGAAGCTAGGCATGAAGGATGCCTGCGAGAAAATGATCGCCAAAGATGCACGTTTCAGAATAAACAGCCATCACTATGAACTCCGCCATGGCTCAATGGTCCCCATCCATAAACATTACCAAGACCATCCAGATTTCACAGCAGAAAACCATTACCCCAGGTCTTAGCAACAGCGTTAAGGGAATGCAAATAAATGTTGTCAACCATCAACTGAATGGCACAGCGTGGAGGTGTTGGAAGCATGAGGACACCATATAGTGTCTGAATGGCACAGCGTGGAGTTGGCTTATGCACGAGTACACTACACACCAGGGCTTCACAATCCCCCCCAAAAAAACAACACAAAATGAGAAATGTTTGACAAAGATTTCTCATAGGTAGCACCCGCTATCCAAAAATTTTAAATTCCCGGATCCAGGCCCCACCTCTGCGGCATCAGGAACCCATATATTGCCTGAAGGACACAGCCTGGAGTTGGCTGATGCACCAGTACACACAGGGCTTCACAATACGCCCCAAAATCAACAAAATTGTATACATTTAAAAAAAAATAATAATGTATACCTTTGAGTAAGAACAAGCGCATATCCAACATTTCCGAAGACTCTATAATGCAGGACGGTGGACCACCCAAAGACTTTCTTTGTACACACCGCCCGTCGCTACAACCAATTGGATTGGTTAGTGAGGTCCCCGGATCGGCCCAGGCGGGGTAGGAGAAGGCAGAGCGCAGAGAATTTAACGATCATTGTTGAAATTTGTATTAAGCATGTATTTAGCTACTGGTAAACATCCAAAAATTTAAGGCCCAAGGCCAGAGGCACCAGGGAGGCAAGTAGTTTGTGAAAGACACAGAATGAGTCTGGAGCAGTCATTCGCAGTACCCAAGAGCGCTTCATAACCCCTTACATTTAAAGATCAATGTTTACATTTGCATTAAGCATGTATTTAGCTACTGCTAAACATCCAAAAATGTAAGGCCTAAGGCCAGAGGCACCAGGGAGGCAAGATGTTTGTGAAAGACACAGAATGAGTCTGTAGCAGTCATTCGCAGTACCCAAGAGGGTTTCATAACCCCTTACATTTAAAGATCAATGTTTACATTTGCATTAAGCATGTATTTAGCTACTTCTAAACTTCAAAAAATTATAGGCCCAAGGCCTGAGGCACCAGTGAGGCAAGTAGTTTGTGAAAGACACAGAATGAGTCTGGAGCAGTCATTCGCAGTACCCAAGAGCGCTTCATAACCCCTAACATTTAAAGATCAATGTTTACATTTGCATTAAGCATGTATTTAGCTACTGCTAAACATCCAAAAATGTAAGGCCTAAGGCCAGAGGCACCAGGGAGGCAAGATGTTTGTGAAAGACACAGAATGGGTCTGTAGCAGTCATTCGCAGTACCCAAGAGGGTTTCATAACCCCTTACATTTAAAGATCAATGTTTACATTTGCATTAAGCATGTATTTAGCTACTGCTAAACTTCAAAAAATTACAGGCCCAAGGCCAGAAGCATCAGTTTCCCCCATATTAGGAGCATAGTTGTCCCCCAGATTAGGAGCATAGATGTCCCCCAGATTAGGCAGCATAGATGTCCCCCAGATTAGGAGCATAGATGTCCCCCAGATTAGGCAGCATAGATGTCCCCCAGATTAGGAGCATAATTGTCCCCCAGATTAGGCAGCATAGATGTCCCCCAGATTAGGAGCATAATTGTTCCCTGGATTAGGCAGCATAGATGTCCCCCAGATTAGGCAGCATAGATGTCCCCCAGATTAGGAGCATAGTTGTCCCCCAGATTAGGAGAATAGTTGTCCCCCAGATTAGGAGCATAGTTGTCCCCCAGATTAGGCAGCATAGTTGTCCCCCAGTCAGTGCGGGCCGGTCAGAGTCAATCAAAGGGCCGTATGTGGCAAGCGGGCCGTACAATGCCCAGGTCTGCCCCCACTCTACCCCTTGTTACATTCCTCGAGGGTTGTAGTTTCCAAAATAGTTTGCCATGTGATTTTTTTTTTCCTGGCACCATAGGGCTTCCTAAATGAGACATGCCCCCCCAAAAACCATTTCAGCAAAATATGCTTTCCAAAAGCCAAATGTAACTTCTTCTCTTCTGAGCATTGTAGTGCACCAGCAGAGTACTTGATGTCCACACATGGGGTATTTCCATACTCAGAAGAAATGGGGTTACAAAATTTGGGGGGCATTTTCTCCTATTATCCCTTGTAAAAATGTGAAATTTGGGGGGGAAAAATGCATTTTAGTGAAAAAAAAAATATTTCATTTACACCAACGACTTTAAAAGGGGTATTCCAGGTAAAAACTTTTTTTTATATCAACTGGCTCCAGAAAGTAAAACAGATCTGTAAATTACTTCAATTTTCAATTAAAAAATATTAATCCTTCCAATAATTATCAGCTGCTGAAGTTGAGTTGTTCTTCTCTGTCTGGCAACAGTGCTTTCTGCTGACATCTCTGCTTGTCTCAGGAACTGAACAGAGTAGAAGAGGTTTGCTATGGGGATTTGCTTCTACTCTGGATAGTTCCCGAGACAGGTGTCATCAGAGAGCACTTAGACAACTCGACTTCAGCAGCTCATAAGTACTGAAAGGATTAAGATTTTTTAATAGAAGTAATTTACAAATCTGTTTAACTTTCTGGAGCCAGTTGATATATAAAAAAAAGTTTTTTCCCAGCTAACCCCTTTAACGAAAAGTTGTCAAACACCTGTGGGGTGTTAAAGCTCACTGTACCCCTTGTTACGTTTTTTTTTTTTTTGCTGTTCTGGCACCATAGGGGCTTCCTAAATGCGACATGCCCCCCAAAAAGCATTTCAGCAAAATTCACTCTCCAAAATCCCATTGTTGTTCCTTCCCTTCTGAGCCCTCTAGTGCACCCACGGAGCACTTTACATCCACAAGGTATTTCCTTACTGGAGAGAAATGGGGTTACAAATTTTGGGGGGGGTTATCTCCTTTTACCCCTTGTAAAAATTAAAAAAAATGGCTCTGCAAGAACATGCAAGTGTAAAAAATGAAGATTTAGAATTTTCTGAATTTCTGTGAAACACATAAAGGGTAAACAAACTTTCTGAATGTCATTTTGAACACTTTGAGGGGTGCAGTTTTTATAATGGGGTAAATTATGGGGTATTTCTAACATGAAAGCCCCTCAAATCCACTTCAAAACTGAACTGGTCCCTGAAAAATTCAGATGTAGAAATTTTGTGAAAAATTGGAAAATTGGTGCTGAGTTTGGAAGCCCTCTTATGTCTTCCAAAAGAAAAAATAGGTTGGCCCACATTTATCATTGTCTTCACACAGTTTTTTGTGTCTAAAAAGGCACAAAAAAAAAGGAGCAAGCAGGGTTTTTTGCACCTTTTTTGCGCCTTTTGGTTTACACATTTCTGCTGATTTTGAGTTGCAATTCATTGATTTTGGCAATGCACATGACATGGAAGGGTTTTATCAACTGAGCCATTTTGTGAAAAGGAGCGAAAAAGGTGCAAAGCCACTGAAAAGTCTCTAAAACTACACCAGCCCAGACTTGGTGAAGCTTTTTGGTGTATGTGAAGACAGAAATTTCAGAAAATTTGACCTGCACAAAATCTATCAAATGCTGTTTGACCAATTAATAAATTTGGTGCGCCTACACATTACCAGCACACAAAAAAAGGTGTAAAAAAAATGCTTCACTTACACTACAATGATAAATGTGGGCCGTTGACTTTATGATGCCAACATAAAGTATACATATATCATTTATTTGGAATATCCATTTTTCTTAAAAGCAGAGAGTTTGAAAGTTAGAAAAATGCTAAATTTTCATGAAATTTGGGTATTTTTCACCAAGAAAGGATGCAAGTAACGACAAAAATTTACCATTATGTTAAAGTAGAATATGTCACGAAAAACCAATCTCAGAATCTGAATAATCGGTAAAAGCATCCCAGAGTTATTAATGCAAAAAATGACAGTTGTCAAATTTGCATAAAAAGGCTCAGTTCTTAAATGGGCACTGTCAGATACAAAAACTTTTGATATGTTGTAAAGCATGCAAAACCAATAGGTTTTGCAATTGCTTTCATTAGAAAATTTTCAGTATTTCATACTGAAAAAGCCAGTCAAACAACTGCCCCCCCCCTGCCTGCCTGCTTGGAAACATACTAGTCCTGCTGTGTCCATGCATCATCATCTATGTCATGGACACACTTCCTTGATTGACAGCTGTGAGTGCAGGGCTCACAGCTGGAGTAAAAATCTTCCCACTGTCAGCTTGTGTCTGGCTACTGTCAGTGAGGACAAGCTGGGAGTTGTAGTTTTGCTAATGCTAGGAGAGATGTGAGCAGACAGCATACTGAGGTAGGGGGCAGAGACCTGCAGAGTGAGGCCACACCCCCTCCCTTTGAGAAAAATTCAGACTAGCGAGCTAAATTAAATGTGTAATAAAAAAATAAAGGTGCTAGAAACATAAAAATTTGATGTACATCGTCAGGATGGGGTACAAAGTAATATATTTAAAAAAAAGTTTTTTTGTTGGATCTGATGGGTACGCTTTAAGGTGAAAAAGGGCACAGTCCTTAAGGGTTTAAAAACAGCTATTTATGGCCTACAGAGAGCCTCAATAGGTGTGTAGAGCCCTTTGCCTTGTCCTAACATGCATATGGAGTGTGCTGTGTTAGTGAAATGATAATGTTATTCAGTATGACATGCAGATTACAGGCATTTCTATTAGAATCACTGCTGCAGAGCACTGTTGTGGCAGCAGGGAGACCTTATGGTGTTAAAATTGAAGAGAATAAAGAGATTTTTTAATGTAATTTTTATTTAGTTTAATTAGAATTTATTTCAATTTTTTGAGTACCCATTCTAATGAGCATCGAGCTGGTGGTCCTTTGCCAGGCGAGATACCACCTGTTCCAGCCCCTGCCTCTCAGCGCCCCCCTGACTATGAAAGTGCGAATGTTTCATTTATTCAGTTATGGTTCATTGTTATCGCTCTAAGCTGTTTCATTGTATTCTTGTGATAATTCCACAGGTAATATAACATAGACAACCATAGGGCCTGAGTCTTGAAAAGAATACATCGATTTTTTTAAATTAAAATTTATATTAGATTCCCAAGTTTAATGTCCCGGTGTTTACTTCAAACCTAATATTGTATGACCAAAAAACCCAATATAACAAGGAGTCACATGGTGGCACAATGACAGCCTAGAGGTGGCAGCAGCAGGAAGAGACCATAATCTGGCAGAATGACACAGCCTGGATTTGGCGGCAGCATGAGGAGACTATATAGTGGCAGAATGACCCAGTCTGGAGGTGGCAACAGCCTGACAAGACCATGGGGCCTCAAACTAGAACATTTTAAATTTTTGAAATTTGAAATTGAAGATTTAAGATATATTAAACTTTTAAAAGTTGAATTTGAGGTGCCAACAGCATAAGGAGACCATAAGATGGCGCAATGACACAGCCTGGAGCTGGCAGCAGCATGAGTAGACAATAGGCCTTTACAATCCCTAAGATTAAAAGATGAATTTTAAAATTGAAATTGAAGATTTTGATATTGAAATTTAAGATTACACTCCCAAGTTTTAATGTCCCGGGCCCCAGCGTGTGGTTACAAAGGACCAAATCTAACAAGGAGTCACATGTCACATGGCGGCACAATGACAGAGCCTGGAGGTGGCATCAGTAGGAGGAGACCATATAGTGGCTGAATGACCGCCTGGAGTTTGTGGTAGCATGAGAAGAGACCATATTGTAGCTGAATGGCACAGCCTGAAGTTGGTGGCAGCATGAGGAGACCATGTGGTGTCTGAATGGCAAAGCCTGGAGGTGGCTTAAGCATGAGGAGAGCATATAGTGGCTGAATTGCCCAGCCTGGAGTTGGCTAATGCTTGAGGAGATCATATAGTGGCTGGCACAGCCTGGAGGTGGCTGAATCATGAGGAGGCCATATAGTGGCTGAATGGCACAGCATGGAGGTGGCTGAAACATGAGGAGACCATATAGTGGCTGAATGGCACAGCCTGGAGATGGCTGAAGCATGAGGAGACCATATAGTGGCTGAATGGCACAGCCTGGAGGTGGTGAAGCATGAGGAGACCATATAGTGGCCGAATGGCACAGCCTGGAGTTGGCAGAAGCATAAGGAGACAATATAGTGTCTGAATGAGAGAGCCTGGAGGTGGCAGCAGCAGAATCAGGAGTCCTGAAAGTGACCCGGTGATGCAGTGGTGCGGTGGTTGTCAATACCACTACCTGGTGACGAAGGTGGGTGAAAAAAGGTCTGATGCAGAGGAATATTTGTAACTGGGGAGCAGCGCCTTATATCTGTTTGTCACTATCCATATTTGTAATGTGTTGGTGTGGCACCATGGTCAATCTACTCTGATGCATCAGACATTGGTGGGTAGAAATCCTGGCTGATCCATGCCTGATTCATCTTCACAAAGGTCAGTCTCTCCAGATTTTTGGGGATAGACAAGTTCTCCTTGGGGTGACTATGACCCCCACTACATTAAACACCCGCTCTGATGGCACACTACTGGCCGGGCAGGACAGCTTTTCCAGTGCAAACTCTGCTAGTTGCTTCCACAAATCAAGTTTGGCTGCCTAGAAGTCCAGCGGATCTTTGAGGTGTGTTGGCATGATTATGTCAAGGTATGCCACCACCTGCTGGTTCAGATCCTACTCCAGGTCTATTTGCTGCTGATGAGTTGCTTCACTATGCGGGTGAAGAAAGGTACTCATCAGTGACTGTAGACTCAGGCTGCTGCTGATGGAGCTGGTACTGCTCCTACCAACCCACCCCTCTCCAGCAGCCATGGCAGTGGAAGGTGAGTGCAGGGGTTCCCCCGAGTCAGACTTGCTAATAATGTGGCTTCCTCAAAGGGCCGGAGCAAATGGCAGGTGTCACGTATGAGCTGCCACTGGTTGACATTGAAGTTACACAGGGGAGTACCCCTATCTGCTTGGATCATCAAGAAACTGGAATGGCTTTTCTCTGTTCGTATAGTCGGTCCAACATATGGAGGGTGGAATTCCAACATGTGGCAACATCGCAAATCAGGCTATGCTGGGGGATACCGTTCTGACACTGCAGCTCAAGGAGGGTGTGCTTTGTGGTGTACGAGTGGCTGAAGTGCATGCAAAGTTTCCTTTCCATTGTTAGGATGACTTATAAATGGGGGGGGGGGGACACTTCAGGAACTGTTTCACAACCAAATTAAACACGTGTGCCATGCAGGGCGCATGGCTCAGCCTTCCCAGTCGCAGCGCAGACAAGATGTTCTTCCCGTTGTCAGTCACCATGGTTCCCATTTCCAGTTTTCATGGAGTAAGCCATGCTTTGATTTCTTTACGAATGAATTTTAGCAGTTCCTCCCCTGAGTAACTTCAATCACCAAGGCAAACCATGTGAAGAACAGCGTAACACCGCCATGCCCTACACACATGGTATGCTGAAAGGGCACTGAGACTTGTCTGGGCAATGAAGGCTGGGGACATGGTGGAGGATGAGGAAGTGGAGTTGCACACTGTCATGGGACCAACGGCCTGAGAGCATGGAGGAGGAAGTGGCGGGACCTGTCCAAGTTGGTGTTGTGGCTGTGCAGGAACCACAATCACCCAGTGAGCCATAAAGGACATGTATTGTCCCTGACCGTAGTTACAGTTCCACACGTTGGTGCTGCCATGCACTTTGGTAAACACTGACAGGCTCAAGGACTGGACTATCTTCCCTTCCACAAAGTTGTGCAGTGCTGGTACTGCCTTCTTCACAAAGAAATGACTGCTTGGCACTCTCTACTTTTGGCTCAGCATAAGCCATCAGTTCTCTGAAAGGTGCAGAGTCCACCACTTGAAAAGGGAGGGACTACATCACTAGCAACTTGGACAGGAGCATATTCAGAAAAATTAGCTACACTACGCTTAAACAAACGTATTGGAGTAAAACACCAACCAATGATTACTTTTGCCTGGACTTTAACACAACAGTATCTAGGCCCTTGACAGATTAACAGGTACAAAATAGTACACTACTTAGATGTACGTATGTTTTATTCAATTATGAGGGCAGAAAAATGTGCTACAGTACGCTTAAAATTAAGTATTTTTGCACAACACCAGCAGTACACAATAGTGCTGCAGCACACAGTCGCTGTGTACTAAACCCAAAATGTATTCACTTATTCACTATTAGGAATGGACTGCTTGGTATGTATTATACCATCTACAGACTAGTATAACCAGCAGACCATTTGTTGTGGAACAAAGAGGGCAGAAAAATGTGGTACAGTATGCTTAAAAAACATATTTTTGCACAACACCAGCAGCACAAAACAGTGCTGGAGCACACAAAAGCTGTGTACTAAACCCAAAATTGTACTTTATCAAAGACTATTGGAACAGACTGCTGGGTAGTATACTGTCTACAGACTAGTATAACCAGCAGATGATTTGTTGTGGAACAAAGACACAAAATTGCTCTGAAAAATTATTCCTGCCTCCTCTGCTGAGGTTTATGAAGTTGAGGCAGCTTGTTGAAATGTATGAGACACACACAGCTCTCTGCCCCTCTCTGTAATACAATGCTGTAGAAAGGGACTGGGAGGTAACTGGCTGCGGTAAAAATCCTTTTCAGTGGAAAAAAATCACTGCTCTCTGTCCACCAGAACGCTGATATGACTAGGAGGTGAAGCACTGCTGTAATAAGCTTTTCTTTGTAACACACACAGGCTGTCCATCCTATCTCTCTGCAGTGTAATGAATTAAGTGACTGGCCACAATATGGCTGCCGATTATATAGGGCTGTGACATCACAGGGGTGACTGGCTGCTGATAGGCTGCATCCTGCATGTGAATCAGGGTCATCCCGCCTACCGTTGTTCCCACCTTCCCAGAGGTCCTTGCCTCATGTCCTCATGTGGATCCGCCATTTTAGATGCCCTGGAGCCTGGACCGCACTAAATAGAATTTAATGAAGCGATTTGTGCTATAGAATCGCGGTGATATTCGCATTCATTGCGAATTGAATTTTTCATGAAATTCGTAATGAATTCGGATTTGTCAGCTTCAATTCACTCATCTCTAGATAGTAGGCCTGCAGAGCAGATTTTTCACGGAAAAAATGCCATTATTTATAGAATGGCCAGAAATGGTGCACAAACACATGTCAGCTTATCCTGAATTGCCATGCTTTATGATTTCCCCCCATTTTCCGTTTACATCCTTCAACAGATGGCTTGCCAACTCAATATCTAGGGAATATATATATATATATATATATATATATAACAGTAAATTAAAATAACTGACAGGCAAAGTTTTGACCTAGTCATCTGGTCATGGCAAATTGTTCCTTCTAAGTCACTCAGATCCATATTCTTGTCTATTTTTTCTAAATCCAAGAACAGTTGCCATTTTAATAAATCCTACTCCTTGAGAGGTGCCGCCATCATGAAATAATCAATATTACAGTAAAATCTCCTTTAGCGGACACATCCCAATAGCGAACAGTTTTTAATTTTCCAGCAGAGTCCCATACGACTTAATGTATTTGCACCCTCTGATTAGGGGACATTCCCAATAGGGGACAATAAGGGACAAAACACTCCCATTAGGGGACAAAACATTCCCAATATGGGACCACCAGGCTTATGTGCCGGCCCTACCTTGTACACAGGGCCGTCTTCAGGGGGTACAGCCAATACCCCAGTAAGGGGCCCATGCCTCCGGTGCCCCCCCCTGCAGAAGCAGAAGACCGATGTTTAAATAGTGGTCTCTGGCTTCTGTATGTCTGCCAGCAACATCATTTCCCCCCTCCTTCTCTGATCCCCCTGTGCCACTTTATTCCCCTGTGCCAAATCATCCCCCTTTATTACCCCCTGTGCCACATCATTTCCTCTTGATCTCCCCCCTGTGCTATTTAATTCCCCCTTTATTGTCCTCTGTACCAATTCATCAACCCCTCTTTACCACCCCCTGTCCCATTTTATTCCCCCTTTATCCCCCTGTGCCACTTCATAAATAGGGGAAGGGGGGTGATTTACACAGAGGGTAATGAAGGGGGAACAAAATGGCACGGAAGGGGTGATCGAGAGGAAATGATGTGGCACAGGGGGTAAGGGGGAGATAATTTGGCACAATGCATAAAGTGGCACAGGGTATAAAAGGGGTGATAAGAGGAGAGAAAAAGACACTGGGAGATTCTACTGTAATATTGTTTTTTATCATGTTTTATAGGTAATAACACTCTGGAGTGAGCACAGTACAGAATTCCGTCATTTAGGAAGAATTTTGAGCCTTTTTCCTAATAAGGGACATCTCTCAATAGCGGAGACTTTTTTATTCCCTGTGTGAATCCACTATTGGGAGTTTCTGCTGTATTCAGTTTACCTAACAATGGTCTTAATTTTATGGCTTATAGGTGCATGAATGTACATTTTCATTCTTTCTTCACACTCCCATAGTGTAAACATTGCCATTCTTATATAAATATAATAAACTTTATTTCCATGATGTGGATGTGTTTTCTGAAAATATGTTTGTTTGTTCACTTATTGTTAACATTGTCTCAGATTACTTTATTTTTCTTATTAAAAGTGAATCTTAGTGGTTCCCCGTAGGGGATAGGCAGCAGTGTCTGTTGTGACAGGTCCATTGAAGCGCTTCTTTACACTTGGCCTGTGAGCTGTTAATAATTGATGTGCTCTGCACCTTCCACAGGTGATTGCAGAATGACTTGGTCTCAAGAAATCAGTGTAGAAATGCTATTTGTGGTTTTCAAAAGATTACAAAAAGGAGAGTGTAAAGGTTGGCATTGCGGCTAAGGATTCTGATTTTCTTTTTATGCAGTACACACACAGTCTAGTATAGTAGTACTGATACGGATCTAAATTCACATTGAAGAAACAAACTTTGTAATAACAACAATGCTTTGCAAAGTATGAATCAAAGCTGCATAGGAAACACTGTTAAGATGGAATAAGACTACACTTGCATTTTCACTTGAAGATTTGTGTGCTGCAGTTATTTATTTTTATCCTATCTATCTGCCTATCTATTGTCTATGGGACAATATATATTGGAGCCTCAGAAATACCGGAGTAGAGCGCTCGTGTATCTCCAACTCTCCCATAAAGAATGCATAAAGTGCATGCCAACACACCAGGTAGAGGCGGGGCCCTGCTCTGGAGATTGCGGAGGGTCTCAAAGTTTGGACCCCCCCACAATCAGACACTTCCAGGATAGGGGATAAGTTTTAAAGTAGTCAAGTATGCCATTATAATCAACCCCCCCCCCCCCATAATTTTTTTTTGTGGACGCCCATATTCACAGATAATATTATTGTTTTCATAAATAATTTAAGAGCTATTCCATAGCTATCTAACTTTAAATCTATTCAAATCTCAGGGGCTAAAGGTGTTAGCCTTGACCCTTACACACATCAGTCAAGGCCCTTTTGTGTGTTCTGTTCTCCTGAAGACACTCAAACATGTTGAGAGGACAATGATAGAGCAGCATTATTAGTTTATTTGTTAGGTGCAGCAATATCTGCCTGCAGGGTCACTGCTAATCTATATATTCAGGACCCAGCATATAAATGTACTAGTGTTGATATTTACACATATGGGCAAAACTAATTGGTTATCTTCCATCAAATCCAGTTTCCAACTGTTTATACACAGAGATAATGCAATATTTGGTGAATATTCTTATACACTGGTTAGTGTTTATATACAGGATGCATAAATAGGCATAATGGGAAGTTTCATAATCGTTAATTCAGCTCCAAATAATTTAGGATAAATTAAATGGCTTTACCAACATGCTGTTGGTATATGCATAAATGGGCATAACTGGACATTTACTACTTATCTCAATAATTTATTCATAAATAGGTTTGCCCCTGTTGGCCCCATATGGTAAAGTCAATTTAAGCATTGTTTTTATAGGGGCTCATATGAGCCCTTTAAAATGTATTATGAAGATGCCTAAAACTGGAAACCCTACAAATGCATGGATGTACGTCAATCCATGGTTACAGTGTCTATTAATGAAAAAGGATTAGAATTAATGTGATACTTTATGTGCTCCGGCCGCACACGCTGGCTGTGAGCGCATGGTCCCGTTACCTGCTGCTGCCAGCAGGGCTGGGACTCGCATCGCGGTACGCGGAGTCTGTCACTCACCTGGTGCTTCTCCTGCCCCAGCCTCTGCCTCTCTGCTCCAGTGCACGTGTCCCCGTTCCCTAGGGCGTGTACGCGCCGGAGCTTTAAGATTTAAAGGGCCAGTGCACTCATTAGTGTAATTCACCTGTGGCTCATTGATAAATTCCTCCACCCTCCTCACTTCCCTGTCGGATCTTTGTTGCCTTGTGCCTGAGAGAAAGCATTCCTGAGAGTTGCCTTACCGTGTATCTGATCCTTTGCTCTGTGACTTGACCTTGCTCCCCCCTGCCTACTTACCTCCTGCTACGTCCTGACTACGCTACTTTGCCACCTGCCTTGACCTTCTCCTATCCTGACTACGAGCTGCCTTATCCCTCCTGTGCCTCGCATCTCCTCAGCCACCTGTGTGGTTGAGCCGTGCCAGGGGTAGTGACCTGGGTGCCGCAGCAAGTCCATCCTGCTTTGCGGCGGGCTCTGGTGAAAACCAGTGGCATCTTACACTCCGCTCACTGGTACAGTACAAGTCATCTGCCACACAGGTCCAGCAGATCCACATCCACCGGAATTTCTGTCTTCTGAAACGTGAGTGTTACATAATGTCCTGATAAGATCACTTCAAGAGTACAATACGAAATCCTGAGAGAGGTAAGAAAGAATCTAAAACTAATAACAAAAGACTTAGATAAGAATCTACAAAGGACACACAACTCTGTTCATGTGTCCATTAAAAAAAACAAAATGGATATGAATCATGTTCATGGAAGGGAACTGTTAGGATTCGGCAGGCTGGATGTGGATCCTCTGTGTCAGCGAGGGATTGGCGTGGACCGTGTCGGTGGACCGGTTCTAGGTTGCTACTGGTATTCACCAGAGCCCGCCGCAAAGCGGGATGGTCTTGCTGCGGCGGTAGCAACCAGGTCGTATCCACCGGCAACGGCTCAACCTCGCTGACTGCTGAGAAGGCGTGGGAAAGAAGGGCTAGGCAGAGGCAAGGTCAGACGTAGCAGAAGGTCGGGGCAGGCGGCGAGGTTCGTAGTCAATAGCAATAGCAAGAGGTCAGGTACACTGGTAAGGCAAACACTGCTCTGGGGAGGAGCAGGGACCCGGAGCGCTCGGCGTAACAGTACCCCCCCCCCTTAGGTATCCCCCTCTTTTTGTCCGGATGTCGCTCCACATGGGACGAGGACATTAGGAGCGATTGTAGAGTCTCCTTCTGGAGGACAGTGAAGTCCTGGATATGCTCATCAACGGCAGGCAGTTCAGAAGGAGTGGGAATGGGGAGGGAGGGCAGAGGGTGAAGCTTGGCACAGGGCAGAGTGTTACCAGGACGGGGGCTATGAGGAGGCACAGCATAGTCCTGATAGGCCTTGGGGAGACCAGGTATAGGAGGAGACTCTGAGGTTTGACAGACAGGACTGGGGGCAGACGTGAGGCATTTTTTGTGGCAAGAAGCACCCCAGCTCTTGATCTCCCCGGTGGTCCAATCAAGGGTAGGAGAGTGACGTTGGAGCCATGGCAGACCAAGGAGGACTTCAGAGGTGCAGTTGGGCAAAACAAAAAGTTACATTTTTTCGTGATGCCGTCCAATGCTCATGAGCAGGGGTTCTGTGCGATAACGCACAGTGCAGTCCAATTTCACTCCGTTGACCAAGGAAATATAGAGTGGCTTGGCGAGACGGGTCACAGGGATGTTGAACTTATTAACAAAAGAGGCCAAAATGAAATTTCCCGCAGAACCAGAGTCCAAGAAGGCCACAGCTGAGAAGGAAGAGTTGGCAGAAGGAGAAATCCGTACTGGCACAGTGAGACGTGGAGAAGCAGACTTCAGACCAAGAGATGCCACTCCCACGTAAGCTGGGTCCGTGCGTGCGTTTCCCAGATGTGGAGGACGAATAGGGCAATCCACCAAGAAATGTTCGGTACTAGCGCAGTACAGACATAAATTTTTATCTCTGCGGCGAGTCCTCTCTTCATGGGTCAGGCGAGACCGATCCACTTGCATAGCATCCTCGGCGGGAGGCACAGGGGTAGATTGCAAAGGATACTGTGAGAGAGGTACCCAGAGATCAAGGTCTTTTTCCTGGCGGAGCTCCTGGTGTCTTTCAGAAAAACGCATGTCAATTCAGGTGGCCAAATGGATAAGTTCATGCAGGTTGGCAGGAATTTCTCGTGTGGCCAGCACATCTTTGATGTTACTGGATAGGCCTTTTTTAAAGGTCGCGCACAGGGCCTCGTTATTCCAAGATAATTCGGAGGCGAGAGTACGAAATTGGATGGCGTACTCGCCTACTGAAGAATTACCCTGGACCAGGTTCAGCAGGGCAGTCTCGGCAGAAGAAGCTCGGGCTGGTTCCTCGAAGACACTTCGAATCTTAGCGAAAAAGGACTGTACGGAGGCAGTGACAGGATCATTGCGGTCCCAGAGTGGTGTGGCCCATGACAGGGCCTTCCCAGACAGGAGAATTACCACGAAAGCCACCTTCGACCGTTCTGTAGGAAATTGGTCCGACAACATCTCCAAATGTAGGGAACATTGTGACAGGAAACCACGGCAAAGTCTAGAGTCCCCATCAAATTTGTCCGGCAGGGACAAGTGGAGGCCAGGAGTGGGCACTAGCTGCGGAGGAGGTGCAGGAGCTGGCGGAGGAGATGGTTGCTGCTGTAGCTGTGGCAGAAGTTGCTGTAGCATGGTGGTCAACTGCGACAGCTGCTGGCCTTGTTGGGCGAACTGTTGTCCAAGTTGCTCTATCTGTTGCGACTGCTGGGCGACCACCGTGGTAAGGTCAGCGACAACTGGCAGCGGAACCTCAGCGGGATCCATGACCGGATCTACTGTTAGGATTCGGCAGGCTGGATGTGGATCCTCTGTGTCAGCGAGGGATTGGCGTGGACCGTGTCGGTGGACCGGTTCTAGGTTGCTACTGGTATTCACCAGAGCCCGCCGCAAAGCGAGATGGTCTTGCTGCGGCGGTAGCAACCAGGTCGTATCCACCGTCAACGGCTCAACCTCACTGACTGCTGAGAAGGCGTGGGACAGAAGGACTAGGCAGAGGCAAGGTCAGACGTAGCAGAAGGTCGGGGCAGGCGGCGAGGTTCGTAGTCAATAGCAATAGCAAGAGGTCAGGTACACTGGTAAGGCAAACACTGTAAACGCTTTCTCTGGCACAAAGGCAACAAGATCCAACAAGGAAGTGAAGGGGAAGTGAGGTTAAATAGACAGGGAGCAGGTGGAGGCTAATTAGACTGATTGGGCCAGGCACCAATCATTGGTGCACTGGCCCTTTAAATCTTAGAGAGCTGGCGCGCGCGCGCCCTAAGGAGCGGAGCCGCGCGTGCCAGGACGAGACAGCCGGGGATCGGGACAGGTGAGTGACTTGGGATGCAATTCGCGAGCGGGCGCGTCCCGCTATGCGAATCGCATCCCCGCCGGCAGTGTCAGTGCAGCACTCCCGGTCAGCGGGTCTGACCGGGGCGCTGCAGAGAGAGGAACGCCGCGATCGCTCCGGGGAGGAGCAGGGACCCGGAGCGCTCGGCGTAAAAGGAACCAATAGTAAATTATTGTTCCTCATCTCAAGTTTTCCAGAGACCACTGGGAGGTGGAACAATGCTTTTGAGAAAAATGTTCAACGGGGATACAAAAGTGGAACTTTTTAAAACAAATGCAGAATGATATGGTTGAAGAGAAAAGACAGAGAAAACACTACACAAAAACATCAAAATGTTAATCCAAATGTTAAGCAAGGCAGATGGAGCATCAGGATAAATCTAGGCTGTTTGCTGTCTCAAGGCCCTGGATACCTTGCTAAATTGATATAACAATGGAGTCAAAGATGTATGAAAACATTTTACAGGATTATATGAGGGCAGCAGTTCATTATCTCAGACTAAAGGGATATTGGGTGACAAAATAAGACAATGACCTAAAGCACAAAAATAAATTGACTAAGAAATAGTTGAAAGAGAAGAATACCTTACCTCTAAAGAGATGCTATGGCAGACCAAGAGAAGGCTGTGTGTGCAAGACATGCCAGAAATGATATATTGACACATATTTGCCAGGAAGAATGGCTCAAATTTCTCTTCATTGTGCAAATCGTATGTGCAGCTATAGAAAACATTTAATGGTTTTTAACAGTTTATAAAATGTAAGGCATTTATTGTTCTCCATGTACTATGGATGTTTACTTACTTAGGGATATTCCAGTGTTCTAAAATAATTATGATATTACTAAGACTTACCTTCCCATTGAGCTCCTTTCAGTCCCTGATGCTCATCTCTTCTTGCTTCCAAGAAGAAAGGTCAGAGCAGGCCCTCTCCACTCAATCACCGAGATGGGAAACCACTCATGATACCGATTGGTTGAGCAGGCAAATCCTGCTTTGACCTCTTATCTCAAAAGCAGGCAGAATAGACAAGAAAGGGAGGACTGGAAGGAGCCAAACAAGAGCTGCAGCAGAAGCTAAAGCGGGAGCTATGGGGACTGGGGCAGATAAGGCCACTTCACACTATCTTTGTCACCCTGCAAGCTCTCCCGTTATCATCTTCCGTTGTAAAATCCTGAAAATGGCCATCAAAGAATCCCATTCATGTCAATGGGATTTTTTGAGCATCCGCTGTCACCAATTATAGCCTGTTATGAATGACGTCTGTGTTTTAAATGGACTAAAAATGGTGCATGCTAAAATTTTTCTCCTGTCAAAAATGACCACCAATGGCCATCCATTAGTACCCATTATTTGTATATTCCGTTATGATCCGTTATTGCTACTGAGCATGCTCAGTTAAGCCTCTCAACCAGGAAGTTAAACAGGGGTTAAAATTAGCAGACAATAACGGATCATAATGGATGGCCAATGTCCATTATTTTAACAAAATGTCTGTTAAAATAACAGACATTGGCCATCCGTTATGATCCATTATAATCAGTTATTTGATCTGTTAATTCATGATCCGTTAATTCATAATGCCTAAGCATTATATATTTTTTCTCCAGCCCCTGCAATATGATAATTGTTTTAGAACACTAGAATACCTCTTTAGCATGCTCAGTAAAAAACATGAACAGTACAACTGTGTGTATTATTGGTTTAGTAACACTGTAGCACTGTGTAACATTATAACAGTCAGACCACATTATATTAGTAATCAATATCAAAATCCTCTTATTTTTGCAACTGTATGTACTGTTATTGACAGAGACACTGGCAGGTACACCTGTCTAAACTTTCTATAAAGGACTTATATTTTCATTTGTTTGATTTTACTTATAATGATATCACAATTCTCTTCATGCAGTTCATTCAGCATGCATTCAGCATTAACCCCTTAACCCCTTAAAGACCCAGCCAATTTTCAGTGTAGAACCCTGCAATTTTTTGCACATCTGACCACTGTTACTTTAAACAATAATAATTCTGGGATGCTTTTACCTTTCATTCTGATTCTGAGATAGTTTTTTCATGACATATTCTACTTTTTATTAGTGGTACAATTTTGTCAATACTTGCATCATTTCTTGGTGAAAAATTCCAAAATTTGATGAAAAAATTGAAAATTTAGCTTTTTTTTTTTTTTTTTTTACTTTGAAGCTCTCTGCTTGTAAGGAAAATGGATATTCCAAAGAAATTATATATTGATTCACATATACAATATGTCTACTTTATGTTGGCATCATAAAGTTGACATGTTTTTACTTTTGGAAGACATCAGAGGGCTTCAAAGTATAACAGCAATTTTCCAATTTTTCACAAAATGTTCAAAATCGAAATTTATCAGGGACCAGTTCAGTTTTGAAGTGGCTTTGAAGGGCCTTCTTATTAGAAATACCCCACAAATGACCCCATTATAGAAACTGCACCCCTCAAAGTCTTCAAAATGACATTCAAAAGGCTTGTTTACCCTTTAGGTATTTTACAGGAATAGCAGCAAATTGAAGGAGAAAATTAAAAATCTTCATTTTTTTATACTGGCATGTTCTTGTTGACCCAGTTTTTGAATTTTTACAAGGGGTAAAAGGAGAGAAATCTTCCTAACATGTGTAACTCAATTTCTCTCTGTGGGTGCACTAGAGGGCTCAGAAGGGAAGAGTGACAGTGGGATATTTGAGAGTGAGTTTTTCTGAAATGTTTTTTGGGAGGCATGTCACATTTAAGAAACCCCTATGGTGCCAGAACAGCAAAAAAAAACAAAAAACATGGCATACTATTTTGGAAACTACACCCCTCAAGGAATGTAACAAGGGGTACAGAGAGCCTTAACACCCCACAGGTGTTTGACGACTTTTTGTTAAAGGTGGATGAGTAAATGCCACTAAAATGCTGGTTTTCCCCCAAATTTTACATGGGGTAATAGGAGAAAATGCCCCCCAAAATGTCCAGCTTTCCTTGGCTTCTTTATGCACATTAATACAAATTTTTACCTGGGGTGCCCAAACTTTTCATCCCCACTGTATCGCATTTAGGAAGCCCCTACGGTGCCAGAACAGCAAAAAAAAAAAAAAACACACGGCAAACTACAGCCATCAAGGCACGTAACAAGGGGTACAGTGAGCCCTAACACCCCACAGCTGTTTGATAAATGTTCATTAAGTGGGATGTGAAAAGGAAAAATTAGATTTTTTTTACACTAAAATGCTGGGGTTACCCCACATTTTTCATTTTCACAAGTGGTAACAAGGGAAAATGTCACCATAAATTTGTAAATACATTTCTTTGGAGCAAGGACATAACTCATATCTGGGCGTAAACAGCTCTGCGGGTGCACACCGGTCACGGAAGAGCAGGAGTGCAGTCAGGGGCCTTGAGCTTCTGCATATCTGCCTATGGAGCCAAAACCGTGGGACCCCCCTCAAGGAGCATTACATAGTACACTAAATAACCAAAGTGGGGTACAGTGGGACGTAAAATCATAAGAAAGATTATGTTCCCAGAATGACCTAGAGCATAGCCAAAACTAAAAAATATGCCCACCCCAAACCCCTATGAATCATCATTCTGGGAATGTGATGTGTGTGGCCGTCCCTAACCTGTTGTCTCAAATGCGCACCCCGCTCAAGTGGAGAGAAAGCGCTGTGCATTTGAGGCAACATAAAAGTCCCCGATGATAGTGACTCAGTGAACCATGACCCATTTTTGGAAAAAAATACCCCCAGAGGTCTTATCAGGTTTTTTTTATAAAAGAGTTTTTTGGGCAATTTAGAAATTTTATGGGGTTAAAACTTGGAATGTATTCTGGACTTGGTACATTGGGGTCAAATTATGGAAAATTAAAATGAAAAGGGAAAATGTAGTACTCCATGGAAGTGTGATACTCCCTTCCCGATGGCCAAAGATCAGGATCTTTAGGACTTCTTCTTGGAACTGAAGGTATGTCCCTGTGTTGCCAGCGTACTGGGACAGTACAAAAGGGTGGTTTGAGGGCTAATTTTTTGCGCCATGATCTGAAGTTTTAATCTGTACCATTTTTGTTTTGATCAGACTTCTTGATCACTTTTTATTCCTTTTTTTATGGTATGAAAAGTGACCAAAAATACTCAATTTTGGACTTTGGAATTTCTTTGCGCTTACGCCATTGACCGTGCAGTTTAATTTATGATATGTTTTTATAGTTTGGACATTTACGCATGTGGTGATACATATATGTTTATTTTTATCATGGTTATATATTTTGGAAAAGGGGGGTGATTTAAACTTTTAATAAGGAAGGGGTTAATGTCTGTGTTTTTAAACTTTCCCAAAATTTTTTTTTTTACACTTTTAGTCCCCTTAGGGGACTTTTAGGAGGAAAAATGTGATTCTTCATACAGATCAATGGGGTTACATACAATCCCATTGATCTCTGTGCTCTGCCCTTGATTGATAAAGCCTGGTCCTGCCAGGCTTTATCATTCTGAGCACCGGAGCCACCGCAGCAGGAGAGATAAGCCCTCAGGCTACCTCAGCAGTGGATCGCCCCCACAATCGCACTGGACCACCAGGGATGGGATACAGGCACCTTTAGACGCCGCTGTCAACTTTGATAGCAGTGATCTAAAGGGTCAATAGCCGGCCGTGGTGATCACCACATGTTGGCTATTAACGCCAGCCCCCAGCTACAGGAATCAGCTGGGGGCCATCCGGTACGACGCAGGCTCAAGTCGGGGGCCAGCTTCATACCCTGTTAACGGCCATTAACGGCCATCGGGTTAAAGCTATATCTTCATTTGTGAATAATGCAGTACTCCAGTGACTAGAAAGGCTTTCTTTGAATGTCTGTATTGGCTTTTATACAATATTTCCATGTAACAGTGCTGCACTGGGCATACACACTAAGCATTTAAGCTCACTTAATTTTGTGTATTGCTGGCTGTATTTTTCTTTCATTGGGCAGTGTGCATATTATTGATACTTTTTTTTTATAGAATGTGTGCTATGACCGCTCACTCGTGTTGCCGATTCCAGCCCCCCTGTGCTGCGGACACGCCGGTCCCGCCCCCTGCTTAGTCTGGGTACGTAGAGAAGAATGTGTCTGGCACTCAAATGGTTTGCAGGTAAAACAAGGCTTGCTGTATTATAGTCAAGGACAGATGTCAAATATAGAGGTGCATGCTCCTCTGTATTTGACGTCTGTCCTTGATTATAATAAAGCAAGCCTTGTTTTACCTGCAAACCGTTTGAGTGCCAGACACATTTTTTTAATGTAAAACTTAGCATTACTAAAAAAAACACTGCTTAAAAAAGACTCCTAGATGTAACTGAAATATTGCACTGACACAGATAGATAAACCACCTGGAGTTTGTGCTGTGCTGTGATTGTTTCACTGTTGTATAGCAATGTCAGTCAAATATAAATATCTAAGCAACTTTGGTAGGAGCCAAAATGATAACTGGGTACTGAGGTTAGAGCATTCTCAAAATAATAGGTATTGTGGCGTGTTCCTGGTATGCAGTGGTTAGTAACAAAAATGCTCCAAGGAAAGACAACTGGTAGGCCAGTAAAGGCTCATCCACATTTGTCGGCCTCAGTCATCATTTTTCTCCATTGCTGATGCCATTCATTTGAATGGGACAGTTCACAATCATCCGGCATCTCAATTTGAGCAGCGGATGGTTGGATTTGCCAGATGGCACCGGACAGGGAAATGCAATCTGCATCCCCCTTTCCGGAAACAGTGGACATCGGATGCTACACAACTAATAACAACTGATGCATGTTGGCATCAGTTGTGGCATCTGTTGCGTCAACATTTAAGGGGAATTCACCTATACTGGACATATGTGAACCCAGCCTAAGAGAGTCATAAACTGGTAACTAATCTGAGATGATCCCAAAAAATATCTACTGCTCAACAAATTACGAAATAAATTGCTGCCTACGATAGAAAGGTGATAGAGAGCTGAATCAAGACTTGCTCTCTATTTGGCTACATACAGTATCTCACATATGTTTGCACATCCCTGACATTTTTGTAAATATTTTATTATATATTTTCATGTGACAACAGTGAAGAAACAATGTAAAGTACTAAGTGCACAGTCTGTATAACAATTTTTAATGTCGTGTCCCCTCAAAATTACGTAACACACAGACATTAATGTCTAAACCTTGGCAACAAAAGTGAGTACACCCAATTAGCCATTTTCCCTTAATGTGACTTGTTACTGTTTAAAATGTCTCAGGTGTGAATGTGGAGCACTCTCACACTCTCTAACACTAGTCATTAAAAGTTCAACATGGCACCTCAAAGAACTCTTTGAGGGTCTCAAAAAATGTTGTTGCTCTGTATAAAGATGGCCTAGGCTATATAAAAAAAAAAAAATTGCCAAGACCCTAAAGCTGCAGCACGGTGGGCAAGACCAGAGGTTGTCTTAGGAAAATAGACGTATGAGTGCTGTCAGCATTGCTGCAGAGATTGAAGGGGTAAGAGTCAGCCTGTCAATTCTCAGACCATACGCCACACACTGCATCAAATTGGTCTGCATCGCTGACATTCCAGAAGGAAGCCTCTTCTAAAGATACACACAGGAAAGCCTGCAAACAGTTTTCTTAAGACAAGCAGACTAAGGACAAGAATTACTGGAACCATATTTGTTTCAGATGGTGTCAAGCATGTGTGGCGACAACCAGGTAAAGAGTACAAAGACAAGTATGTCTTTCCTACAATCAAGCATGGTGGTGGAAGTGTCATTTTTTGGGCCTGCATGAGTGCTGCTGGAACTGGGAAGCTACAGTTTATTGAGGGAACCATGAATGCCAACATGTACTGTGACATACTGAAGCAGAACATGATCCAATGCCTTCGAAGGTTGGCTGTAGTATTCCAACATGATAACCACCCCAAACATACCTTCTAGATGACTACTGCCTTGCTAAAGAAGCTGAGGGTAAAGGTAACAGACTGGCTAAGCATGTCTCCAGATCTAAACCCTATTGAGCATCTGTGAGGAATCCTCAAACAAAAGATGGGGGGAACACAAGGTCTATAACATCCATCAACTCTAAGATGTTGTCAAGGAGGAGTGGAAGAAGACTTCAGTGGCAACCTGTGAAGCTCTAGTAAACTTCATGCCCAAGAGGCTTAAGGCAGTGCTTGAAAATAATGGTGGCCACACAAAATATTTACAATTTGCACACAATTTGAATATTTCCACTAAGGGGTGCACTTTTGTTGCCAATGTTTAGACATTAATGGCTGTGTGTTGAATTATTTTGAGGGAACAGCAACATAAAGCAAAGTAGTGGGTGCACAGCATTTATAACAGTACAGAATATGCCCTTACTATTTTACATTGTAGAAGAACGTTGTTTCTTTCGTGTTGTCCCGTGAATATATACAATATATATAATAAAATATTTACAAAAATGTGAGGGGTGTGCTCATTTATGTGAGATGCTGTAGCCACAGGCAGGTCAAAGTGCCCATGCTGCCTCTTGTCCATCTCTAAATGGCTTATATTGGGCATTTGAGCCTTAAAATAACAATTACCTTACGTAATAAGACGACTGGGTATTTGTATGTTGGTAACATGGAAAAAAGCTCCAGCCCTGCCCTGGGGGAGAAGACAAGCCAACAGAAACAGATGATGGGCCTCATTTACTAAGAATGGCAGGTTTTTACTAGTGTGAAATGTTGTTTCTTGTAGTATTGCACTCTATTTACTATGGAGATTCACATATATACAAGTCTGACCAGCTTTTTCTAAGTGGAAATTTCCAGCCATTTCTTCACAGTATTTTCTGTGAATTAAATAGTAATTGGTGTAATTTTCCTGGCACACACTGTCTCAGACTGGAAAGGACATGTCACAGACACACTGCGCCAAAATAACATGACAAAAACTAGTCGGTTTTAGCTAAGTAAATGATGGCCAATGTGTTGGTAATACTGCAAAAACTGTTCAGGAAAAGTTTGAGGAACATTTAAGATGTCGACTTGCCCTTAACCTGTTCAGGACACAGTGCGTATGCATACGCCCTGCATCCCGAGTCGTTAAGGATTGAGGACGTATGGATACGCCCGTGGGAATTTCGGTCCCCACCGCTAGCCGGATGGGGACCGGATGCGATTTTCTCCAATTCCGGGCTGATCGGGTCTCTGGTGACCCGATCACCCGGAAAATAGGGCTGATCGGAGTTGTCAACGACTGCCCTGATCAGCCTAAGGGATAGGAGTGAGGTCGCAGAGCTGCGATCTCCTCCTATCCCCTGCCATTAGCAGAACGGAGTTCTGACCAATGGCAGCGCAGGACAGGGGGTTGCCATGGCAACCCCCCCCCCGTTCTGCCCGCCCCTGGATTTCGAGGGGATCGTGGGAAGAAGATGGAGGCCGTACCTGCAGGAAAAGATGCCTGGGGACCCGGGATCTTCTTTGGAGACTGCTGGATCCTGGATCAGGTAGGGAATCGTAGTGGGGGCATTGAAAGTGAAAGTAAAACGATCTTTACTGTGGCAACCACTAGGAAGGCCAAACTGCAACTCCCAGCATGGCCAGACAGCCAAAGGCTGTCTGGGCATGCTGGGAGTTGTAGTTTTGCAACATCTGGAGGGTCACAGTTTGGAGACCACTGTTACAGTGGTGCCCAAACAGTAGCCCTCCAGATGTTGCCAAACTACAACTCTCAGCATGCCTGGACTGCCCAGGCATGCTGGGAGTTGTAGTTCTGTAACATCTGTCCCTTCAGATTTAGCCATTTTCATGAATTTTTTGAAAATTGCTGCTCTACTTTGAAGCCCTCTAATTTTTTCAAAAAGCAAAAATATGTCCATTTTATGATGCCAACATAAAGTGGACATATTGGGGGAAATGTATCAATGTTGTTATTGGTAGACGTTTTTTGTAGATCATTTTGGTTGGTCTAAATTTGGAGCAATTTCTCCAAATTTATCAAACTTGTGCAAACCCCATGATAAATTTCGTGCAATGGTCTAAATCTCCACAAAGTTCTATTTGTAGACCTGTTCTACACCTCACAGGAAAAGTGATGTATCCTGGACGCTGGGCTTTTGTTCTATTGTTTTTCAGGATTCCACTGAGGTTTTTTTTTGTCCACCAGCAAAAACGCCTGAAAAACGGTCCCAGCTTTTCCTGCATTTTGGTAATTTTTCTTGGGGGAGATTTATCAAAAACTGTACAGAGGAAGAGTAGTGCAGTTGCCCATGGCAACCAATCAGATTGCTTCTTTACAAAAATGAAAGGAGCAATCTGATAGGTTGCTATGGGCAACTGCACCGCTCTTCCTCTACATAGGTTTTGATTAATCTCTCCCCTTGTGTTTTTTCGTGCATTTTTGTTGGTGTGCGGAAACAAACATTTTTGTACCCTGTGTGCATTTTTTTCACTGCAGGTACTACTCCATGGGTCGGATGCAGAGCGCCCGCCCCACGGAGTGTAAGAAGGTAAGGAGTGATGTATAGCATATACATATACAGGGTGCAGAGCATCACTACTTACCTCCGCCCACTGTATAGTATACAGGGGGCATAGTGTATCCATGTATACTATACAGGAGCCCAGCAAGGAAAGAGTTAATCCACACTGCAGCTGAGTTAAATCTTTGTGCGCTCTCCTGTATATACAGCCATCTATAGATGACTGTATATACAGGATACAGTAGGCAGAAAGGAACAATTGGAGGCTCCTTGTTACACACTGCAGTAGGGGCGCACTCACCAGGTGAGATCGCAAATGATGTCCTAACCTTTTTTTTTCTCATTTCAGATACGTGAATGGGGAGGACTACGTCAGATTCAGTGTATTGCGATGATGACCAGCTTTTTTTAATGTCAATAAAAGGTTTAATGAGGGCTGTGTGGGGAGTGTTTTTTTTTTTTTTTAAATACATATTTTTTTCAATGCCGGGCTTAGCGTTAGCCACAAAAACAGCTAGCGCTAACCCCCAATTATTACCCCGTTACCCACCGCCACAGGGTTGCCGGGAAGAGCCAGTACCAACAGGCCTGGAGTGTCAAAAATAGCGCTCCTGGCTGGGGTTATTTAGGTTGGGGAGAGCCAGTAACAATGGTCCTCGCCCACCCTGGTAAAGTCAGGCTGTTGCTGATTGGTTGGTATCTGACTGACACTGAAAATATGGGGAACCACACACTTGTTTTTTATTTAAAAAAACAACAACACATAGGCTTCCCCATATTTTCAGTGTCAATCAGACACCAACCAATCAGCAACAGCCTGACATTACCAGGATGGGCGAGGACCATTGTTACTGGCCCTCCCCAGCCTAAATAACCCCAGCCTGTTACCGCCTAGGCCAAGGAGCGCTATTTTTGATGCACCGGGCCTGTTGGTACCGACTCTTCCCGGCACCCCTGTGGAGGTGAGTACCGGGGTAATAATTGGGGGTTAGCGCTAGCTGTTTTCGGGGCTAACGCTAAGCCCAGCTTAGTAATAGATTCCGTCTACAAGACGGCTTCCACTACTAAGCCTGAAATTTCAATTATAAAAAACACAACACATGAAATAAAAAATGGATTTAAAAAAACACTCCCCCACAGCCCTCGTTAACCCTTTTATTGACATTAAAAAAATGCTAGTTATCGTCACACTCCACCGAATCTCAGGTAGTCCTCTGCATTCACTAATCTGAAATGACAAGAAAATAAAAACACGAAAAATGGGTCAGTACTTTTTTGGCGCTCTCCCCTGGGGAGAGCGCACATAATGCAGTGTGTTCCTAAAGAGGGAGCCTTCAATTGTTGCTAAACTACAACTCCCATCATGGGGGCTGTAGGTAAACAACAGCTGGAGTCTCCCTGTTTGGGAACACACTGCCAAAAAGGCTCTGTTCCCATTATGCAAAACGCATAATGAGAACAGACCCATACTTACCACCCTGGCTTCAGGCCTGGACTGTGAAGCTCCGCCCCCTAATCATGTCATCACTAGGGGGCAGGGGCGGAGAAGTTGCAAGGGGTCTCAAGAGTGAGACCCCTGAGATCCATCAGTCTGCCCTTGGACTACTACTCCCATCATGGGAAATTTTGTGTCCCATGATGGGAGTAGTTGTAGTACTGCAGTGCTGAGGGATGGCTCTTACACATCCCTCAGCTGCGAAACTGTATTGTGACTGTTAGGACTACTACTCCCATCATGGACAGACTCTGTCCATGATGGGAGTTGTAGTCCTCAGGCTGAAGGACAGATCGCAGAAGGTCATTCTCCAGAGACCCGCTGAGATCTGCATTTATTAACTTAAAAAGCCGGCGGCAACACTGCACTCCCCGCCGCCTCCTGTATACAGATGTCACGATTCATAATCCCCGCTGCCGGGAGAGGGGAGCTCTGATTGGTGGAAAGCTATTCACCACTATACACCAATCAGAGCTCCTGTCTTCTGGTGGGGATTATGAATTGTGACAGGTCTTTACAGGGGAGCGAGTGGAGCCGCTTCTATAGTATATAATTGTTATGTGTATTTCCCCCCCCCCCCCCCCAGACTAAGACCCCTTCTATAGTGAGCGCTGGGACCGCTGTGTGATTGACAGGTCCCAAGTGCAAGTGTCTGGCCCCACTGACCTTTATATGTTATAAATCTTTATGATACACACTGCCCGTCCTCCTCTTCATTCTTCTGATACCGGAGACGAGCAGCTTCTGTATCATAGTCTATAGACAGAGCGCCCCCTCCCTGCCTCCACACTGCACAGGGCTGGGGCCAGACAATGGCAGGGGGCGCTCTGACTATAGTGAAAGCAGAAGCCGCGCGTCTCCGGTATCAGAAGAATGAAGAGGAGGACGGGCAGTGTGTATCATAAAGATTTATAACATATAAAGGTCAGTGGGGCCGGACACTTGCGCTGGGGACCTGTCAATCACACAGCGGTCCCAGCGCTCACTATAGAAGGGGTCAGTATTAGTCTGGGGGGGGGGGGGAAATACACATAACAATTATATACTGTAGAAGCGGCTCCACTCGCTCCCCTGTATAGACCTGTCACAATTCATAATCCCCGCCAGAAGACAGGAGCTCTGATTGGTGAATAGTGGTGAATAGCTTTCCACCAATCAGAGCTCCCCTCTCCCAGAGGCGGGGATTATGAATCGTTACATCTGCATACGGGAGCCGGCGGCAGCGCAGTGGAGCCGCATGTACCGCCATTTTTTTTATTTAATAAATGCAGATCGCAGCGGCCCCACTGACCTTTATATGTTATAAATCTTTACGATACACACTGCCCGTCCTCCTCTTCATTCTTCTGATACCGGAGACGCGCGGCTTCTGCTTTCACTATAGTCAGAGCGCCCCCTGCCATTGTCTGGCCCCAGCCCTGTGCAGTGTGGAGGCAGGGAGGGGGCGCTCTGTCTATAGACTATGATACAGAAGCTGCTCGTCTCCGGTATCAGAAGAATGAAGAGGAGGACGGGCAGTGTGTATCATAAAGATTTATAACATATAAAGGTCAGTGGGGCCAGACACTTGCGCTTGGGACCTGTCAATCACACAGCGGTCCCAGCGCTCACTATAGAAGGTCTGGTGGGGGGGGGGGGAAATACACATAACAATTATATACTATAGAAGCGGCTCCACTCGCTCCCCTGTATAGACCTGTCACAATTCATAATCCCCACCAGAAGACAGGAGCTCTGATTGGTGTATAGTGGTGAATAGCTTTCCACCAATCAGAGCTCCCCTCTCCCGGCAGCGGGGATTATGAATCGTGACATCTGTATACAGGAGGCGGCGGGGAGTGCAGTGTTGCCGCCGGCTTTTTAAGTTAATAAATGCAGATCTCAGCAGGTCTCTGGAGAATGACCTGCTGCGATCTGTCCTTCAGCCCCAGGACTACAACTCCCATCATGGACAGAGTCTGTCCATGATTGGAGTAGTAGTCCTAACAGTCACAATAGAGTCCCGCAGACTGGGGATGTGCGTCTCTCAGCGCTGCGGTACTACAACTACTCCCATTATGGGACAGATTCTGTCCCATGATGGGAGTAGTTGTAGTACTGCAGTGCTGAGAGACAGCACCTGCATCCCCCACCTGCATCTTCCACCGTCTGCCATTTTCTACGAGTCCTTGCTAGCACTCTTAGATTTAGACTACTTTTCTTGCAAAAAAGGCGCAATTGCGCAAAAAAATCCATCTACTTTTTTTGCGCAATTTATAAATACCAGTCCACTGGATTAGTTGGTGTACAGTAGACCAAACTGGTGACAACTTTAGAAAACTGTCCACCAAAAAAAACGCAGCTCTATGCAAAAAAAGCGCAATTGCGCAAAATTTGTAAACGTGAAAAATGGTCTAAATGCAATGATACATGTCCCCCATTGTATTTGTGAATAAAAATAAAATTTATTGTGAATATCCATTTTCCTTACAAGTAGAGAGCTTCAAAGTTAGAAAAATGCTAAATTTTCAAAATTTTCTTGAAATTTTGGGATTTTTCACCAAAAAAGGATGCAAGTAGCGCCGAAAATTTACCACCAAAATAAAGTAGAATATGTCACGAAAAAAAACAATCTCAGAATCAGAATATTCGGTAAAAGCGTTTTCGCGTTATTAATTCATAAAGCGACGGTGGTCAGAATTGCGAAAAAGGGCTCAGTCCTTAAGGGGTTAAAATACCCCAGATCTCATTCTGATTAAGCATGTATGGAAAGAGATGGAAAAATAAGCCTGATCCTATACCCCCTATTTGGAGAAATGTATCAAAGCCTGTGCAGAGACAATGCTGAGCAGTTGCCCATTGTAACCAAATTGCTTCTTTAATTTTTAAAAAGACCTCTGAAAAATAATAGAAGCAATCTGATTGGTTGCTATGGACAACTGCCCGGCTTTTACTCTACACAGGTCTAGAAACATTTCCCCAGTTGTGTCTTGCAGGACTTAAATGATCTGCTGCCAGGTACTGAAGAGGTCTTGTGGAGATTTACATGAACTTGTCATGTTCCTGAATTCAATAATATAATTCAGCTAAGCTTTCAAGAGTTTACTGTTATTTATGTAAATACATGCCATTAACTTCTCTTAGAAATGGAAGCGCATCAGTGCGTCTCAGCACACAGCTATGCCTGATCAGACTTCTTATCACCAGCTGCTTCATGTTATCGAGTTGATTCACTGCTGTGAAGATGGCTTTATTTCACCTTTTGTTTTATTGAAACTGTCATGCTGATTTGGCATTTTCCTTTGCACCATTTAGTTTACCATGCAACAGTTTGCCTTGCAGCCATTTGATATTTTATATTTATGTCTTTTTTCTCTATTATTTCACTCTTCCTCATTGACTAAGGTCAATGTTAAAGGGGTATTCTGGGCAAAAACATTTTATCCCCAATATCTGATCGCGGGGAGCCCGCTGCTGAGACCCCCCGCGATCTCCCGGCAGCACCCGCATTCTATGCGGGGACTGCATCTCTAGTTTCGGAAACCTCCGGGTTTCCGGGACTGGGGACGTGACGTCACGCCACGCCCCCTCCATTCATGTCTATGGGAGGGGGCGTGGTGGCTGCCACGCCCCCTCACATAGACATGAATGGAGGGGGTGGGGCTTGACGTCACGTCCATAGTCCCAGAAACTTGGAGGTTTCCGAAACTGGAGATTCAGCTACAGTGAGATTCGATGGGGGTCTCAGCAGCGGGCCCCCCACGATCAGACACCTTTTCCCCTTTCCTTTGGATAGGGGCTAAAATATTTTTGTCCGGAATACCCCTTTAAGTTACAGTTTTGGCTTTGCAGCTTTGAACACTAGTGGTCTAAAACATGAATGACATGGCAGCACTTTCACAAAATGTTAACACATTTGACTAATGGTCTTACAGCTAAATCACCAATTTAGTCCCCATTCACATCTACTGGACCATTACAATTGGATTTTGCAGTTATAAAGCCATCTCTTGACAAGCATTACAATAATAACTGATGCAAAACCTCTTCAAAATAAGTAGTGTTAAAATAATAAAAAAAACAAGTGAAAGTAAAATAAATAGTGTTATAGTTATTAAGATGAGGTATTACGAATATGCTGTTCTTAATGTAGCTCCTTCTTTGCTGTGCTGCTGCATTATGTATACAGTCTTGCATCCATGCAAGGTAAATCAAGGGTTCTCCCATATCTCAACAGCAGCAGTTTCAATGCTTAGTATATAAATGTATTTGTTGTGTTGCTGCTGCTGTGTTCACAGTCCTGTGTTCTGGATCTAATCTCCCCTTCCCTGTAGTCTGCAGTTTTTTTCAGCGGCAGCAGCTCGGCGCTTAGTTTACCTCTTTCCTTGCTGTGCTGATGTTCCTTTCATTTATCCTTACATAGCACCTTGCAAAGCCAATGCATTGGTAACTCCTTCTCCTTCTACATGCCATTTACAATAGTGTACTGTAAAACATCAGCCAAGCAAAGTGCCAGCTTGTTCAGTGCACTTTTACCAGCACTATGTTATGGCATAGTGGTGAGGAGAAGGTGATCTGCTTTGACTAGACAGACAAGTAAAGGAAGGAAGTCCCGTATGTGTACTACTCTTTAATAGTCCATTCCTTGTCCCACCCCCGGAAATAAAAATAATGAGAAATAGCTTTAACCAAACCATAAACTTTTTTCAATATAGTTTGACATGACAAAGGATTGTTTCATGAAGCAACATTGGTAAAATCAGATATTTTTTCATACCGTATATACTCGAGTATAAGCCGAGTTTTTCAGAACGATTTTTGGTCCCCTCGGCTTATACTCGAGTGAACTCTGCCTGTCAATCCCTTCATCAGTGGTCTTCAACCTGCTGACCTCCAGATGTTGCAAAACTATAACTCCCAGCAAGCCCGGACAGCCATTGGCTGTCCAGGCATGCTGGGTGTTGTAGTTTTGAAACCTCTGGAGGTCCGCAGGTTGAAGAGCACTGCGGCCTTCGTCATCATCCAGCACCCCCCCCCTTTTGTTTTGTACTCAACCCCCCTCGGCGGGTCGTTAGGGTGAGCTAGTCCGGGCCATCTATGCTGCAGGGACCATCCGGTGGGGATGGTTACTCGTTGCGGGCTGTCCATTTTCATGGGGGGGGCCTCTTCTCCGCACTTCGGCCCCGGAGTAGTGACGTTGCCTTGCTGATGCCGCACAGGGACGTTGTGCATCGTCGTCAAGGCAACGTCACTACGAGGTCTGGAGGTCCGCAGGTTGAAGACGACTGGTTGAAGACCACTGATAAAGGGATTGACAGGGGGTGATGATGAAGGGGAGGATGATGACGGGGTCTGGATGATGACGAAGGCCGCAGTGATCTTCAACCTGTGGACCTCCAGAGGTTTCAAAACTACAACTCCCAGCATGCACGGACAGCCGATGGCTGTCCGGGCATGCTGGGAGTTGTAGTTTTGCAACCTCTGGAGGTCCGCAGGTTGAAGACCACTAATGACGGGATTGACAGGGGTGGTGATGAAGGGGGGGATGATGATGGGGGTCTGGATGATTACATGGGGGGGTGATGTATTTCCCACCCTAGGCTTATAGTCGAAACAATAACTTTTCCTGGGTTTTGGGGGTAAAATTAGGGGTCTCGGCTTGTTTTTATATCTCTCAAATAGATAGATGCTGTATATATCTCTCAAATAGGAAATTTTCAGAAATGTTAATACATTTTAAAGTCTATCTGTTAACAACAAAATCATATTATATGATGTAGATAATACCATTATATGTATATTTGTAATATAAATTGGTTAACAAATGTGTATAATTTTGTCCCTACAGCTATTGCCTGTGTGTCTGTGCAGTGATGCTCTGTGACATGCCCCCAGCTTACACATCAGACAGATTGACAAGCCAGGAGCCTGCACAGAGCCCTGCTTGTCATAGAGACACATATGCAATAGCTGCAGGGACAGCCTTTTTTCACCCAAAAATATGCACATTTTCTAACCAATGTATATTACAAATATACATATAATGATATTATCTACATTATATAAAAAGTTTTTGTTGACGGCAGGTACACTTTAAGTATATTTTATATCACATAATACATCAGTTTAGATCATAGCTTTGAGAGACAGTCTCTTTAAGCCCTTAGGTTACAATGTGGCACCTTCATGGATCGGACATGTTTTTCCAACCAATCCAACAGATGCTCAATAAGATTAAGATCTGTGGAATTTGGAGGCAAAGTCAACACCTCTAACTCCTTTTCACTTTTCTCAAACCATTCCTGAACTTGTTATGAATGGTCGCATATGTAAATATTTTTTTTTAATTACATTTTATAACATTTTACTAACACAATTAAAACAATTCACTCATATCTGTTTTGGATGCATATACTATAACACCTAGAGTGCTATTGTTTTTCTATTTGTTTTGTGATTATATTTAGGCTACAGGTGTATTTTTGTCATACTCGGTCTTCATGTACCCAGAGACCCAAGGGAGCTTTCCCACCGCTATTTTTTTTAAACATGACTTAACTTTTTATTATCCTGCTGAACTAGGCCAGTGCCGTAAAGAGAAATCTTTGCTATAAAGTCATGTACTTGGTGTGCAACAATGTTTAGGTAGGTGGTACATGACAAAAGAACATTCACATGACTGATTTGATCAACATTACACAGAGCATTACACTCACTTGGCAGGCTTGCATTATTTTCATCAGACCAGGCCACCTTCTTCTGTGGTAGCCCTTGGGGGGGTGTATGGTGGTGGTGGTATGGTATCGGTATATGAGGGGTTAATATTAACCCTGTCACTCGTGATGCCAGGGTGAGGGCTGGTATTACTGAGGTATAGCTTCGGCCTATCGCCACCCTTCCCAGAAACGACAGGCGTATGCAGGTAATGACTGAAGGTCCACACTGGAGTTAAACTTGAACTGAAGTAAACTTTACTCTTAAACTTGTGGTACATTCAGGATACAGTTACAGTCTCTGCAATACACTTCTATAGACTTCAATGACTGACAGTTGCTGCGGATCTTGCGTCTTTTGCAGGTTAATAGAATCAAGGTAATTGGTGCGTGGATCCGTCTGGATTTAGGGGTAAATTAGGTCCGGTGGTCCCGCAGAGTATTTGGGGATTGATACACTCTATATTTGCTAAGGATCGGCCGTTGCTGCGAGGCTTGGGCCTAACTCACGGTTTTTAGCAGCGCAGAGAGCTGAGAGATGTAGCTCGCTTGGCAACCCAGGAACAAAGAGAACTAAAATGGCTGCCGTGTCCCTTATATGGACAGGGGGGGGAGCCTAATTTGATAGGTCCAAGGTCAGCTGTCACTCACCGTCACACAGGCTTCTGGGTGATCATCTGACTTCCTATACAGGTCCTATACACATAATAAAACCAAAACGAGGCTAGAAATACCAAAGTGAGGCCTGGAACGTATCAAGAGTGAGGCTTAGAACGCATCACATTACCCGAAGGCCCTGCAACGCCATGAAAACAAGTAATTAACCATTTATTTACATATATTATCCTATTTACATTAACCTATGGATAAATTAGAGATCTATACACTAGAATAGAGGCGACCAGGGGTAGACTGGCTAACAGGGATCCCTAAGTCCTAGGGACTCTGGCTATGGGGACCCATAAATAAACAAGTACCGTATAGAATGCGGTCCTGGGACACCACACTTCCATTGCTCCTTGGTCCAGTTCTGATGTTCATATGCATGTCATAGTTGTTTTTGGTGGTGGACAGGTGTCAGCATGAGCATTCTTTCTAATATGCAGCTACACAGCCGCATACCGAGCAAACTTTGATGCACTGTGGGTTCTGACACTTATCTCATACCCAGCATTCAGCAATTTGTGCTACAGTAGTTTATATATGAGTTTGGACCAGCAAGGAAGCTATTTGTTTCCTGTTTCATCAATGAGCCTAGGATGTGGCCATCCCTTACTGGACCACTTTTGGAAAGAACTTTTACGTGTACGCCATTGACCGTGCGGTTTAATTAACAATATATTTTTATAGTTCAGACATTTACACAGCGGCGATACCACATATGTTTATTTTAAATTTTATTTACAGGTTTTTTTTTAAGTGGTAAAGGGGGTGATTCAAACATTTATTAGGGAAGGTGTTAAATGGGCACTGTCACCAATCTTTTTTTTTTTATATGTTGTAGTACTTACTGTATTTTTCGCCCTATAGGACGCACCGGCATATAAGATGCAACCAATTTTAAAGGTGCAAAATCTAGAAAAAAAGGATTCTGCACCCAACAGTGATCTTCAACCTGCGGACCTCCAGATGTTGCAAAACTACAACTCCCAGCATGCCCGGACAGCCGTTGGCTGTCAGGGCATGCTGGGAGTTGTAGTTTTGCAACATCTGGAGTTCTGCAGGATGAAGACCACTGGTATAGGAGATAGTACTCACGTGTCCCCGCCGCTCTGGACCCGTCACCGCTCATCACCGCTGCCCTGGATGTCGCTCCATCAGTGTCGGCACGTCCCCGGGGTGTCCCCGACGCTCCCGACGTCTTCTTCCCTGGGATCCACACTCTACGTCACCGTCATCACGTCGCCGTCATCAAGTCAATACGCTCCTGTTGGATGATGGGACAGCATGCGCCGCCATGCAGGGGATCCCGGTGTCCTGTAAGCTGTTTGGGACGCCGCAATTTCACCGCAGTGGTCCCGAACAGCCCGACTGAGCAGCCGGGTTAGTGTCACTGTGGCTTCAGACGCGGCGGTCAGCTTTGATCGCCATGTCTGAAGCGTTATTAGCTGCGGGTCCTGGCCGTTGATGGCCACAGGGACCGACCCGATAGGTGTGTATTCGCCATATAAGACGCACCAAGTGCTTCTTATACGGCGAAAAATACGGTATGTATTACAACATTTCTCTAATCTAAATCTATTTTTTTTTTTCATTAAAATAGTTTATTTTAAGGTTGAAAACCGGCCACTAGGGGTCTCCCTCCTAGTGGCCGGCTGCAGGCTGGCCGGGCATCGGTCCTAATTCATTTAGCCTGCGCTCGCTCCCTGCCTGTCAATCAGACAGGCAGGAGCGAGCGCTGAACGTGCATTGGCTCCCTGGCTTCACATGCCGGCCCCGCCTCCCGGCATCTACACGCCGCCGCTGCTGTTGCTGCTCTGCACTCGGGTATGGCTGGGGGGGGGGGGGGAGCAGGGTTCGGGGTAGGGCTGGGGCAACTATTGATTTTAATGGGGGGAGCGGGGTTCGGGGTAGGGCTGGGGCAACTATTGATTTCAACGGGGGGGAGCGGGGTTCGGGGTAGCGCTGCGGCAACTATTGATTTCAACAGGGGGGAACGGGGTTTGGGGTAGCGCTGCGGCCCATACAAAACTATTGATTTCAACAGAGGGGGGAGAGAGCAGGGTTCAGGGTAGCACCGCGGCGCTAACAAAGTTATTGTTTTAAACACAGGGTGCCTCCCGTTGTTTCACCTCTACAACTTCCAGCATGCCCTGACAGCCAGTAGATGTCAGGGCAAGCTGGGAGTTGTAGTGGTGAAACAGCTGGAGGCTCCCTGTATAGTGAACTAAGGGCAGAAGTATCGGCCCCAGCAGGCATCAGTGATGTTGTGCCTGCTGGGGAAGTCTGCCTGGTAGTGAGCACACTACCAGGCAGACAAAAAGCCATTTTTAATATAGTAAAAAAAATGTAAAGGCAGGGAGGGCGTTAGGGATAGATGGGCAATGGGCAAGGACAGAAAAAAAATGGATTGTGGGAGCTATCCTTTAAATCACATTTATTAACACTTTATTTTCACTTTTTTTTTTTTTTTGCAATAACATTGCACACAATGGTTTCTTACACTGATCACTGCCATGCAAAGCATATCATTGATCAGTGTTATCGCCGCTTGACTGCTCCTGCTCGGATCTCAGGCACAAAGCAGTCATTCGGCAATCGGACAGCAAGGAGGCAGGTAGGGATCCTCCTTGCATCCTGCAAGCTGTTCAGGACACCGCAATTTCACCATGGCAGTCACAAACAGCACCACTGAGCTTACCTGCAATGTTTACTTTCGTTGTAGACATGTCGAACAAGTTTGATCACCATGTCTAAAGCGTTAATGCCGGACATCAGCCCGATCGGCAATGTGCGGCATTAGCCGTGGGTCCTGGTTGCCTATAGCAACCAGGACCCAACAGGTATGGTGCGCGCTCACCTGCTGAGCGTGCGTCATACCTTTGGGAGCCACAAATGGATGTTAATGAATGTCCATTTGGGGCAAGGGGCTAATACCTGTAATTTGGTCTTCACAATTTGGCCCCTGTCAAAGTTGCTCAGATTCTTATTCTTTCCCATTTGACACTATTTCCAAAATTGACTGTTCATTAACTGCCTATTATATCCCTATATTTGACAGGTGTCATTGTTACAAGATAACAATGTCATTTAGTTCACCTGTCAGTGTTTTAATGCTATGGCTAATTTTTGTTAAATCAAAGCATACAGTATATGTATATGTCTTAATACTAAAACATTTCTATTAGTGACATAGCTGTTCTAGAGATCTTCAGTTTAATTAGTTTAAGAAGGCATGTTTAAATGTTCTTTATCTACTTTACATCATGGTGAATATATGTCATGGACACTTTATTCTGACATGCTTTCTTGACCCACTCAAGACTGCTACACATTTTATGTGAGCATAATAGCTAGATGATAGAGCAATAGAAGAGGGTGGCCTGATGTAATGAATCATACTTAGAAATGTGTGAATATTATGGAATTAGAATCTCACTAATGGTGGCATGAAGGGAACTATACAATATGAGGAGGGAGGTTTTATTAATATGACTGATAGTGTGTATCTACCAAGATTAATATATATACAGTGGGGCAAAAATGTATTTAGTCAGCCGCCAATTGTGCAAGTTCTCCCACTATGAGAGACATATTGAGAAAAAAAATTCACAAAATCACATTGTCTGATGTTTAAAGAATTTATTTACAAATAGTTGCGGAAAATAAGTATTTGGTCAATAACAAAAGTTAATCTCAATACTTTGTTATATACCCTTTGTTGGCAATGACAGAGGTCAAACGTTTTTTAAAGTCTTCACAAGGTTTTCACACACTGTTGCTGGTATTTTGGCCCATTGCTCCATGCAGATCTCCTCTAGAGCAGTGATGGTTTGGGGCTGTAGCTGGGCAACACAAACTTTCAACTCTCTTCAAGGGTTTTCTATGGGGTTTAGATCTGGAGACTGGCTAGGCCACTCCAGGACCTTGAAATGCTTCTTATGAAGCCAATCCTTTGTTGCCCAGCCATGTTTCATCTTCAATGCCCTTGCTGATGTAAGGAGGTTTTAACGCAAAATATCACAATACATGGCTCCATTCATTCTTTCCCTTTGCTGAGAAACAGCCCCAAAGCATGATGTTTCCACCCCCAAACTTCAGAGTAGGTATGGTGTTCTTTGGATGCAACTCAGCATTCTTTCTCCTCCAAACACGACGAGTTGAGTTGTTACCAAAAAGTTTTACTTTGGTTTCATCTGGCCTTATGACATTCTCCCAATCCTCTTCTGGATCATCCAAATGCTTTCTATCAAATTTCAGATGGGCTCGGACATGTACTGGCTTAAGCAAGGGGAAATGTCTGGCACTGCATGATTTGAGTCCCTGGCGGCGTAGTGTGTTACTGATGGTAGCATTTGCAACTTTGGTCCCAGCTCTCTGCAGGTCATTCACTAGGTCCCCCCGTGTGGTTCTGGGATTTTTGCTCACCGTTCTGGTGATTATTTTGACACCATGGGGTGAGATCTTGCGTAGAGCCCCAGATTGATGGAGATTATCAGTGGGTATTGTATGTCTTCCATTTTCTAATAATTTCTCCCACAGTTGATTTCTTCACACCAAGCTGCTTGTTTATTGCACATTAAGTCTTCCCAGTCTGGTGCAGGTATACAATTTTGTTTCTGGTGTCCTTCAACAGCTCTTTGGTCATGGCCATAGTGGAGTTTGGAGTGTGACTGTTTAAGGTTGTGGACAGGTGTCTTTTATACTGATAACAAGTTCAAACAGGTGCCATTAATACAGGTAACGAGTGAAGGACAGAGGAGATTCTTAAAGGAGAAGTTACAGGTCTGTGAGAGCCAGAAATCTTGCTTGTTTGTAGGTGACCAAATACTTATTTTCCACCATAATTTTCAAATAAACTCTTTAAAAATCAGACTATTGGATTTTTGTTTCTTATTATGTCTCTCATGGTTGAGGTATACAGGCCTCTCTCATCTTTTTAAGAGGGAGAACTCGCACAATTGGTGACTAAATACTTTTTTTTCCCCCCACTGTATATATATATATATATATATATATATATATATATATATATATATATATGTGTGTGTGTGTGTGTGTGTGAGAGAGAGATATGGACACACTATCACGTGCCACCTCATAAGATGGCAATAGGTGAAAATGTGTTTTGTCCCAAGAAGGCCTACATGCCCAGTGATCAGGAGAAGGTTAAATTGTAATTAATTTGACATATGAGGTTCATTAGTTTTAACCCCTTAAGCACTCAGGCCATTTTGCTGACACTTTTATTTTTAAGTTTTCGTTTTTTTCCTTCTTGCCTTCTAAAAATCATTACTCTTTTATATTTTCATCCACAGACTAGTATGAGGGCTTGTTTTTTGCGTGACCAGTTTTCCTTTGTAATGACATCACTCACTTTACCATAAAATGTATGGCGCAACCAAAAAAATACTATGTGTGTGGAGAAATTGAGAATAAAAACGCAATTTAGCAAATTATGATTTTGTTTTCATGTTGTACACTTTATGGTAAAATAGACCTGTTTTCTTTATTCTGTGGGTCAATACGATTAAAATCATACCCATGATTACATACTTTTCTATTATACCGCTTAAAAAAAATTGCAAACTTTTTAACCAAATTAGTGCATTTAAAATTTTGTTGACCTGTAACTTTTTCATTTTTCCGTATAAGCAGCAGTATGAGGGCAAATTTTTTGCACTGCAATCTGTTATTTTTTATACCACATTTGCATATATAAAACTTTTAATACATTTTTTATCAATTTTATTTGGAATAAAATGTTATAAAAAAGCAGCAATTTTACCTTTTTTTTTTTTTTTTACATGTTCATTCCGTTCACCGTACATGATAATTAACATTATATTTTAATAGTTTGGATATTTACACATGCGGCGATACCAAATATGTTTATAAAAAAAAATGTTTACACTTTTTTGGGGTAAAATGGGGAAAAACTGCCAATTTACATTTTTATTGGGGGAGGGGATTTTTCATATTTTTTTAATTTTATTTTTTCCTTTTTTTTTCCTTATTTTACTTTTATTTTTTACACTTTAATAGTCTCCATAGGGGACTATTTATAACAATCATTGGATTGCTAATACTGTTCAGTGCTATGCATAGGGCATAGCACTGATCACTGTTATTGGTCATCTTTTGCTCTGGTCTGCTCGATCTCAGACCAGAGCAGAAGACCCATGAAAGGAAGTAGAGGCAGGTGAGGGGACCTCCGTCTGCCGTTCTGGATGATTGGATTTGGATGTATTGATCTCGGCATCTGAGGGGTCAATGGCGGACATCCGTGCGATCGCAGATGTCTGCCATTACCGGTGGGTCCCGGGTTGCTATCAGCAGCCGGGAACTGCCACTCATGACCTGAGCATCGCTCCGATGCTCGCGGTCATGAATAAGACGCAAATGTACGTCCTTTTGCGTTAAGTACCACCGCACCAGGATGTCCATTTATGTCCTGCATCGCATAGGGGTTAAAGAGGATCAGTGCCAGCAGTGGCATCAGTCAGCAGTCTAGTAGCAGAGTACTGATGTTATCTGACTGATTAAAGGGATTAATATTTATATATAAAATATATTAATATATATATATATATATAAATATATATATATATATATATATATATATATATATATATATATATTTTATTAACTGGCTCCAGAAAGTTAAACAGATTTGTAAATTACTTCTATTAAAAAAAATAATAATCTTTCAGTACTTATGAGCTGCTGAAGTTGAGTTGTTCTTTTCTGTCTAAGTTCTCTCTGATGACACCTGTCTCAGGAATTGTCCATAGTAGAAGCAAATCCCCATAGCAAACCTCTTCTACTCTGTGCAGTTCCTGAGATAAGCAGAGATGTCAGCAGAGAGCACTGTTGCCAGACAGAAAAGAACAACTCAACTTCATCAGCTGGAAATTATTGGAAGGATTAAGATTTTTTTAATAGAAGTCATTTACAAATCTGTTTAACTTTCTGGAGGCAGTTGATAAAAAAATTAAAAAAATAATAACTTTTTTCCTGGAATACCCCTTCAATGCATTGCAGGTATAAGCAATCTAATGATTGCTTATGGAAGTCCCCTAGGGACCTGCCGGTAATGGCCAAGATCCAAGACCCGATACATAGCACTGAACAGTATTAGCAGCAATCAAAGGATTGATATAAATCGTCCGCTATGGGGACTATTAAAGTGTAAAAATAAAAGTAAAAAAAAAATTGAAAAATCCCCTCCCCCAATAAAAATTTAAAATGTCCTTTTTTCCCATTTTACCGACATAAAATAAAAAATAAAAATAATGAATACACATATTTGGTATTGCCACGTGCGTAAATGTCCGAACTATTGAAATATAATGTTATTGATCCTGTACGGTGAATGACGTGAACATAAAAAAAAGTGCAAAATAAAAATTAATAAAAAATTTTACAGTTTTATATACACAAATGTGCTATCAATAAAAAGTACAGATCATGGCACAAAAAAATTATTTGGTTAAAAAGTTTGCGCTTTTTTTTAAGCACAACAGAAATGGAAAAGTATGTAATCATGTGCATCATTTTAATAGTATTGACCCAGAAAATAAAGTTCACATGTAATTTTTGCCGTAAATTGTACGGCATGAAAACGAAACCTTCCTAAAGTTGCAAATTTTCTTTTTAATTTCCCCACACAAATAGAATTTTTTTGGTTGTGCCATACATGTTATGGTATAATGAGTGATGTCCTTATGCAGGACAAATGGTCGCGCAAAAAACAAGCCCTCACACTAGTCTGTGGATGAAAATATAAAAGAGTTATGATTTTTAGAAGACGAGGAGGAAAAAACGAAAATACAAGAATAAAATTGGCCTGGTCCTTAAAGGGAACCAATCATTAGATTTTACCCTATATAACACTTGGCAAAGCGTTATATAGGGTAAAATCTTTATTTTCCCCATTTCCGGGGGATGCTCCTGCCCCAGGGATGGTGAAGATATGAAGTTATAAACTAGTCACCGCCGCCGCCGTAAGTAGTCACCTGGGCGGGGAGCTCTTCTCACCTACTCCCGTTCTTCGGCCGGCAGCGACGCCCCCTCCGCTTGATTGATGGTCATCACTCTGCTCCGTCTGATCAGTGAGAGGAACAATGACGCTGCCCATCAATTAAGCGGAGGGGGCGTCACTCCCGGCTGAAGAACGGGAGTAGGGGAGAAGAGCTCCCCGCCCAGGTGACTACTTACGGCGGCGGCGGTGACTAGTTTATAACTTCATATCTTCACCATCCCTGGGGGCAGGAGCATCAAGCATTATATAGGGTAAAATCTGATGATTGGTTCCCTTTAAGGTCAAAATGGGCTTGGTCCTTAAAGGGTTAACTCCAGGGTCAACGCATCTGTCTACCAGGAGATTTTGGAGTGCTTCATGCTTCCTTCCACAGATGCATTATTGAAATAAATGAATGCATGATACTCACATTTTTGCAGTTTCACCTATCTAGGTACTGTGTATGTATGTATGTATATACATATATATATATATATATATATATATATATATATATATATATATATGTATATATATGTATATCAGAATAGTGTATTGGTTATTCTAAAAATGTGACAACATATACAATACACAGCATGTTAATGGAAAATAGTGTTGGAAGCAATTAACAATTAACTTTAATTATACTAGTTTAATTTAGATGATTAAAGCAATTGTCCATTGTTTGATGGACTACGGAACATTGCAGTTTCAGAGAAATTAACCCCAAAGGTTGATAACCCTAATGGAAAAGTAGTAAAATGCTGTACATGCAGTAAAGACTAGTCAAACAGGTTATTTAGTGCAAGTACAAAGCTATAAAAACAATTAAAAGGATCCTAGCAAAGCAATAACTTTTAGTTTACAAGGAAATAATGCATTAATTATAGATAGAACATTTTAAAATAAATTAAACAAATAATAAATGTATAAAGGACCTTAACCCCTAAAGGACGCAGGACGTAAATGTATGTCCTGGTGCGGTGGTACTTAACGCACCAGGACGTACATTTACGTCCTATGCATAACCGCGGGCATCGGAGCGATGCCCGTGTCATGCGCGGCTGATCCCGGCTGCTGATCGCAGCCAGGGACCCGCCGGCAATGGCCGACGCCTGCGATCTCGCGGGCGTCCGCCATTAACCCCTCAGGTGAAGGGATCAATACAGATCCCGGCATCTGCGGCAGTGCGCGATTTGAATGAATGAATGAATGAGCGCTGCTGCGGTGATCCGATCATTCAGAACGCCGCACGGAGGTCCCCTCTCCTTCCTCCGTCCGGCTCCCAGCGTCTCCTGCTCTGGTCTGAGATCGAGCAGACCAGAGCAGAAGATGACCGAAAACACTGATCTGTTCTATGTCCTATACATAGAACAGATCAGTATTAGCAATCATGGTATTGCTATGAATAGTCCCGTATGGGGACTATTCAAGTGTAAAAAAAAATGTAAAGTAAAAAAAAAGTGAAAAATCCCCTCCCCCAATAACAAAGTAAAACGCCCGTTTTTTCCTATTTTACCCCCAAAAAGCGTAAAAAATAAATTTTATAGACATATTTGGTATCGCCGCGTGCGTAAATGTCCGAACTATTAAAATAAAATGTTAATGATCCCGTACGGTGAACGGCGTGAACGAAAAAAATAAAAGTCCAAAATTGCTACTTTTTTAATACATTTTATTTAAAAAAAAATTATAAAAAATGTATTAAAAGTTTTTTATATGCAAATGTGGTATTGAAAAAAGTACAGATCATGGCGCAAAAAATGAGCCCCCATACCGCCGCTTATACAGAAAAATAAAAAAGTTAGAGGTCATCAAAATAAAGGGATTATAAACGTACTAATTTGGTTAAAAAGTTTGTGATTTTTTTTAAGCACAACAATAATATAAAAGTATGTAATAATGGGTATCATTTTAATTGTATTGACTCTCAAAATATAGAACACATGTTATTTTTACCATAAATTGTACGGCGTGAAAACGAAACCTTCCAAAATTAGCAAAATTGTGTTTTTCTTTTTAATTTCCCCACAAAAAGTGTTTTTTGGTTGCGCCATACATTTTATGATATAATGAGTTATGTCATTACAAAGGACAACTGGTCGCGCAAACAACAAGCCCTCATACTAGTCTGTGGATGAAAATATAAAAGAGTTATGATTTTTAGAAGGCGAGGAGGAAAAAATGAAAACGTAAAAATTTAATTGTCTGAGTCCTTAAGGCCAAAATGGGCTGAGTCCTTAAGGGGTTAAGCGGCAGAGCTGCACCACCATGTGGTGGAACTGACTTCCACTTAGAGATCCACAGACAGACAGACAAAAAAATGGACTATTGGACCATGGACTCTGGTTTCGATTCAAGTACTGGTGGAGATTGGGAGGACCAAAGATCTGTAGCTACTCCATCAGACCCTGTGGCTAAAGGTAGAGTTCCCCCTTTAGGAGAAGAACACGGAGGGGGCGCCTGAGGAAGAGGCAACAAACCAGGGGTCAAGAAGGTGACCTGGCGACAGTAGGCCCTTTTGCTCCAGAGACTACCACAACTGTAAGTACGATTACTTCTAATGTGCTTAAAGGGGTACCCCACCCCTAGACATCTTGTCCCCTATCCAAAGGATAGGGGATATGATGCCTTATCGTGGGGATCCCACCATGCCCCCTCCCATAGATTAGCATTGAGGGGTGGGGTGTGACATCACAAGGGGGCGGAGCCATGACATCACGAGCCATCAGACATGGAGTGATCTTCGCTCCGTGCAGCAGGTGACAAGCGGGTGCTTCAGATCAGACACCTTATCTCCTATCCTTTGGATAGGGGACAAGATGTATTGGGGTGGAGTACCCCTTTAATCTGGATACAAAATACCATGAGCTGTGCAGTTAATGCTATTAATGAAATGTACAGACACTCAATGTTAGATGCTTGACAGCTGTTCTTTTCTTTATTCGATCATATTCGTTATTCAATCGTTTTTGTAAAAGTTCAGGGCTGCAACATTTCAAAGCTTGTAGACGTTATACAATCGGCATACAACCGTCCCAGCAGAGGTGTAATACACTATTCGGGAGCCATCAGGGTCTGACGCAACGTTTCCAAGGTATTTAAAGTAGAATGCACACCTAGTTTCAATCAAGGATTTTCGTAAAGAAACATTTACACTAATCCGTTACATTGGAAAATAAAAAATTTAAAATCTTTTTTTTAAATGTATATGTGGTGTGCATTATACCAAATATCGTGGGTTACTAAATTATTCATAAATAAGCTTTCAAATTACAGACTTCATTCAAGCCCGATGGGGAAATCGTTTCCAGGTAAGTTATCCAATATGCTTCTCTTTGCAAGAGACGCATGCGGTTTATATTCTCATTTGCTTCTATGTAGATTTGTTCTAAAATTTGCCACCTTAGCTCATTCACATTATGCTGTTTTTCCAAGAAATGTCTTGCAACAGTAGTTTCACTGAATTTAGATGATTCTCCTGCTGTTTTTGTTCTGATGTTATTTTTATGTTCCATTATTCTTATTTTTATTTTTCTGCTGGTCTGTCTGACATAACGTATGCCACAGGGACATTTTAACATGTAAATAAGTTATCGGAATTGCATGTATAAAAGCCTTTACTTGGAATTTTTATACCACTTTTTGGATGATGGATATTTTCTCCTTTTATTATGTTATTACAGTGTGGACACGATAGGCAAGGGTATGTGCCTTTTTTTCTAGTATCTTAAAAGGTTTGATGACTTTTTTTCTTTTTTCTAATGTCTCCTTTAATCAATATATTTGCAATGGTCTTACCTCGATTATATGCAAACATAGGGGGTTCTTTAAAAAGTTTACCGTATTTAGGGTCTGAACTGATTAATGTCAAGGGAAGAGTTAACTTACACTGCTGGACAGTGTAGGCTAACCCTTTGGGCGGTATACACTATATACAGCTATCTATAGATAGCTGTATACAGTGTATACAGAAGACGAAGTCCAGCTTACTTCCCTCGAGTCCCGGGCCGGGTTCGTGTAGCTCCACCCCCTAGTGGTGAAGCTCTGTTCACATTGTCCGTTTTGTATAATGTGAACAGACCCTTCTGGCAGTGTCTACCCAGACAGGAAGACTCCAGCTGTTGCTAAACTACAACTCCCAGCATGCCCAGACAGCCTTTTGCTGGGAGTTGTAGTTTTGCACTAATTGGTGGCTCCCTGTTTGGGTAGACATTGCATCATGGGTGCTCTCCCCAGCGGACAGCGCCAAAAATGTCATAACCATTTTTTTTGTGTTTTTTTTCTTCTCGTTTCAGATCCGTGTATGCAGAGGATTACTGCTGATTCAATGGATTATGGCAGATTATTTATTTTTTTCTTTTAGTAAAATGGTTAACGAGGGCTGTGGGGGAGTGTTTTTTTAAATAAAATAATTTTTCCAATGTGTTGTGTTTTTTTTTTTTATATTGAATTTTCAGGGTTAGTAGTGGAAGCTGTCTTATTGACTGAATCCACTACTAAGCCAGGGCTTAGTGTTAGCCCCAAAAACAGCTAGCGCTAACCCCCAATTATTACCCCGGTACCCACCGCCACAGGGGTGCTGGGAAGAGCCGGTACCAACAGGCCCGGAGCGTCAAAAATGGCGCTCCTGGACCTAGGCGGTAACAGGCTGACGTTATTTAGGCTGGGGAGGGCCAGTAACAATGGTCCTTGCCCACCCTGGTAACATCAGGCTGTTGCTGTTTGGTTGGTATTGTGCTGAGAATGAAAATTAAATGAAAAAAATGGAAAAACAAACGCAAACGGTTCCCCATATATTCATTCTCAGCCAGATATCAACCAAACAGCAACAGCCTGACGTTACCAGGGTGGGCGAGGACCATTGTTACTGGCCCTCCCCAGCCTAAATAATGCCAGCCTGTTACCGACTAGGTCCAGGAGCGCCATTTTTTACACTCCGGGCCTGTTGGTACCGGCTCTTCCCAGCACCCCTGTGGCGTTGGGTACCGGGGTAATAATTGGGGGTTAGTTCTAGCTGTTTTGGGGGCTAGCACTAAGCCCTGGCCTAGTAATGGATTCCGTCAATAAGACAGCTTCCACTACTAAGCCTGAAAATTCTATAAAAAAAAACATATTGGAAAAATTATTTTATTTAAAGAAACACTCCCCCACAGCACTCGTTAACCATTTTATTAAAAGAAAAAAAAACAATAATCCACCGTAATCCATCGAATCAGCAGTAAACCTCTGCATACACGGATCTGAAACGAGAAGAAAAAAAACGCAAAAAAAATGGTTATGACATTTTTGGCTCTGTCCGCTGGGGAGAGCACCCATGATGCAATGTCTACCCAAACAGGGAGCCACCAATTGGTGCAAAACTACAACTCCCAGCATGCCCAGACAGCCTTTGGCTGTCTGGGCATGCTGGGAGTTGTAGTTTAGCAACAGCTGGAGTCTCCCTGTCTGGGTAGACACTGTCAGAAGGGTCTGTTCACATTATACACAACGGACAATGTGAACGGAGCTTTAGATTAACTAGCCTTGTTCCCTTCTGTAGCTCCGCCCCCTAATGACATCATCACTAGGGGAGCGGAGCTACATGGACCTGCCCGGGACTAGAGGGAAGTAAGCTGGACTTCCTCTTCTGTATACACTGTATACAGCTATCTATAGATAGCTGTATATAGTGTATACCGCCCAAAGGGTTAACCTACACTGTCCAGCAGTGTAAGTTAACTCTTCCCTTGCTGGGCTTGCGCATAGCGCACAGCTCAGCAAGGGGTTAAGTGAGCCAGCAATGTGTATACTGTATACACATTGCAGGCTCACTGTAAGTTCTTGCTGGGCAGTAGATATACGATGTATGCCTACGGCTCAGCGTCAGCTGTTCTCCCAGCTCTGTAGCCCTGAGAACAGCTGATCCCGACATTCACATCAGGAGGATCGCAGCGGGTGTCAGGAGAAGTGACATCCCTGGGATCTGTCCCTTACTGCAGGTACTAATACTCCCAACATGGAGCACTCTCTGCTCCATGCTGGGAGCTGTAGTACCTGCATTAATAGACATATCGCAGAGAGTGTAACTTCTGACACCCGCTGCGATCTGTCTATTAATGCAGGTACTACAGCTCCCAGCATGTAGCAGAGTGTACTCCATGTTGGGAGTAGTAGTACTTGTAGTAAAGGAAAGATCACTGCGGGTATCACTCCTGACATTCGCTGTGATGCTCCTGTACAATGTATAGATGCGGCGGCCGCTCTCCTATGGTCCCCTGCACGGCCGTATATATACACATGTTCCTATTTCTCACAGAGAGCTGTGATTGGCTTGAACCATCTGGCCAATCACAGCTCTGCGGGAAATATGAATATGTGTATATATACGTGAGTGCAGGGGACCATAGAAGAGCGGCCGCCGCATCTATACATTATACAAGAGGATCGCAATTGACCCCGGCGATCTGTCAATTAATACAGGTAACTACTACTCCCATCATGGAAGAGTGTGTTCCATGCTGAGAGTAGTAGTACTACCTAAAAAATGTTTTAAAAAAAAAGTTAAAAACACGCACACACTACATTTTTATTATTGTCGGCTACATTTTTAGTGCTTTACCCGCTCACATAAATTGATCCCTGTTTAAAAATCAATAAACATTTCATAATAAAAAAGATACATTTCGTTAGATACAATTTTTTCCATCACTACTGTATCTTTTTTATTATGATTTTTTTATGGTACCCTACGAAATTTTAATAAAAAAGATATCTCCATAATTTTTTAGGATCGCTAAAGTCCAAAAAAGAATAAAAAGATTTACCGAATGTACCCGAATACCAAATGTATCCGAAAAATCAAACTGTATCTGTATCCATTTTATTATCTTTGTTATCAGAATGCATTCGTTAGTTTGCTATTCGTATTATCGTGGCTATTCGGAAATGTTCAAAATATGTTTTCGTGCATTTGGATCGGTCTGAATGCCCGAAAACGGTAACATTTGGTAAATTAGACATTCGTGCCGAACCGAATTGCACATGTCTAATTGGCAGCATTAAGGTGGTTACAGTCCCAAAGAGACATTGTGGTAGAGCCGACAAGGTGGGAAACAGTTTTGTTGCTCCTTGAGTACTATCTAGAAGATGCCAATAGACAGTGTAGGAACATCACCACATATGTCCCTCTGAATCATTACCCCACAGGAGAGTTTATGAATAAACTTAGATTGATTTTGAGAAAGGGAGTGGGAAAAAGTTGTATATCTGCTAGATTTGCTGAAGAGTTTCTGCCTCATTTTCCTGTGAAACCGTACTGGTATTGGTTACCCAAAGTACACAAATCGGTGGAGACTGTCCCCCCACCACCCCCACCTCCTGGGTTCACATTCTAGCCAGGGCTCGGTCACCAAACAGGCATCAAGATATCTTGATTAGATGTTGCGTCCCCTTTTGGACCTACAAGATATGAGCGATCTGCTGTGAATTACTTTGTCTGGGACCAATCGTACAGTTTGTCAAGCATTGTTCAGCAGTTAAGCAGTATAAAGTAGTACAGTGCATGTTAAGAATGTTTAAATCCTTGGGGACGGAGGGCGTACCTATACGCCCTCAGCCCGCTCCCTGTCTATAATGCGGGGCCATGCCGTAGCCCCACATCATAGCGGGTCAAACCCGGCTGGAATCCCTGGCTAATTTCACGCGGCATTGATTGCGGTGCCCCGCGCTACTAACCCTTTAGACGCGGCGTTCAAAGTTGAATGCTGCGTCTTAAGTAAAAGTAAAGAAGTGCCTGTTAGCTCAGGGTGCTGTTCGGGATCGCCACTGTTAAATCGCGGCATCCCGAACAGCTGTAAAAACAGCAGGAGGGTCCCCACCTTTCTCCATGCTGTCCGATCGCTGAATGACTGCTCAGTGCCTGAGATCCAGGCATGAGCAGTCAAGCGGCAGAATAATTGATCAGTGGTTTCTTATGAGAAACCAATGATCAATGTAAAAGATCAGTGTGTGCAGTGTTATAGCCCCCTATGGCAGCTATAACATTGCCAAAAAAAAGTGAAAAAAGTGAAGAAAGATCATTTAACCCATCCCCTAATAAAAGTTTGAATCACCCCCCTTTTCCCAATAAAAAATAAATAAAGTGTGTAAAAAAACTGTGTAAATAAAAATAAACATATGTGGTATATAGTTAATTAAACCGCACGGTCAATGGCGTATGCGTAAAAAAATTCCAAAGTCCAAAATAGCGTATTTTTGGTCACTTTTTATATCATTAAAAAATGAATAAAAAGTGATAAAAAAGTCTGATCAATACATAAATGGTACCGCTAAAAACTTCAAATCATGGCGCACTTCAATGAGCGCTCATACCGCCCCATATGCAGAAAAATAAAAAGTTATAGGGGTCAGAAGATGACAATTTTAAACATAAATTTTCCTCCATGTGCGACAAAATCAAACCTATATAAGTAGGGTATCATTTTAATCATATGGACCTACAGAATAAAGATAAGGTGTCATTTTTACCGAAAAATTTACTACGTAAAAACGGAAGCCCCCAAAATTTGCAAAATTTCTTTTTTTTCTTCAATTTTGTCACACAATGATTTTTCTTTCTGTTTCACTATAGATTTTTGGGTAAAATGACTGATGTCATTACAAAGTAGAATTGGTGGCGCAAAAAATAAGCCATCATATGTATTTATAGCTGCAAAATTGAAAGGGTTATGATTTTTAAAAGTAAGGAGGAAAAAACGAAAATGCAAAAACTGGTAAAAATCCTCCGTTCCCAAGGAGTTAAACCCTTAGGCCCAGATTTATTAAACTGTGTGAGAGAAAAAGTGGAGAGATTTTTCCACAGAAGCCACAACTCAGCTAACGAACTCTGGCAAGGTGAAAGCTGAGCTGTAGTTTGTTGCTATGGAAAAATCACTCACTTTTTCTCTCAAACAGTTTGATAAATCTGGGCCATGGTATCCAGACAGGATTACACTAACAGAGGAGATTCTACTGTCACATTTCAATCTACACTGCTCAAAAAAATAAAGGGAACACTTAAACAACACAATGTAACTCCAAGTCAATCACACTTCTGTGAAATCACACTGTCCACTCAGGAAGCAACACTGATTGACAATCAATTTCACATGCTGTTGTGCAAATGGAACAGACAACAGGTAGAAATTATAGGCAACTAGCAAGACACCCCCAATAAAGGAGTGGTTCATCAGGTGGTGACCACAGACCACTTCTCAGTTCCTATGCTTCCTGGCTGATGTTTTGGTCACTTTTGAATGCTGGCGGGGCTTTCACTCTAGTGGTAGCATGAGATGAAGTCTACAACCCAAACAAGTGGCTCAGGTAGTTCAGCTCATCCAGGATGGCACATCAATGCGAGCTGTGGCAAGAAAGTTTGCTGTGTCTGTCAGCTAAGTGTCCAGAGCATGGAGGTGCTACCAGGAGACAGGCCAGTACATCAGAAGACGTGGAGGAGGCCGTAGGAGGGCAATAACCCAGCAGCAGGAGCGCTACCTCCGTCTTTGTGCAAGGAGGAGCAGGAGGAGCACAGCCAAGCCCTGCAAAATGGCCTCTAGCAGGCCACAAATGTGCACATGTCCACTCAAACGGTCAGAAACAGACTCCATGAGGGTGGTATGAGGGCCCGACGTCCACAGGTGGGGTTGTGCTTACAACCCAACACCGTGCAGGACGTTTGGCATTTGCCAGAGAACACCAAGATTGGTAAATTCACCTCAAGCACCCTGTGCTCTTCACAGATGAAAGCAGGCTCACACTGAGCACATGTGACAGACGTGACAGCATCTGGAAATGCCGTAGAGAATGTTCTGCTGCCTGCAACATCCTCCAGCATGACCAGTTTGGCAGTGGGTCAGTAATGGTGTGGGGTGGCATTTCTTTGGGGGGCTCCTCAGACCCCTTGTGAGACCATATACAGGTGCGGTTGCCCCTGGGTTCCTCCTAATGCAAGACAATGCTAGGCCTCATGTGGCTGGAGTGTGTCAACAATTCCTGCAAGAGGAAGGCATTGATGACATGGACTGTCCCGCCCGTTCCCCAGACCTGAATCCGATTGAGCACATCTGGGTCATCATGTCTCGCTCCATCCACCAACGCCAAGTTGCAACACAGACTGTCCAGGAGTTGGCCACCTCATCAGGAGCATGCCCAGGTGTTGTAGGGAGTTCACGTGGAGGCCACTCACACTACTGAGCCTCATTTTGACTTGTTTTAAGGACATTACATCAAAGTTGGGTCAGCCTGTAGTTTGGTTTTCCACTTTGATTTTGAGTGTAACTCCATATCCAGACCTCCATGGGTTGATAAATTTGATTTCTATTGATCATTTTTGTGTGGTTTTGTTGTCAGCACATTCAACTATGTAAAGATGAAAGTATTTCATACGATTAGTTCATACATTCAGATCTAGGATGTGTTATCTTAGTGTTCCCTTAATTTTTTTTAGAGCAGCGTATATCATTTAGCAGCAGGTACATCAGATAATGGGATACTGCACATGCATGGGGCAATGTTCTAAACTGTAGAAATTTACTATGCACATGGTTGTAATATAAACAAAACTATAAACCATTGGACCCAGAAGTATAAACACCTAAATAGTGAATATTAAATATTGGGTTCTAAAACATAAACAGTCATGCAGTGTTTATATTCATCAAATTTTCCTATACAGGAAATCCAAGAAGAGTTAAGACATACATTATGCTCTTGAATCACTTGACCATAGTAAAAACTTTCCATAGAATTCTCCACTTGCATTGTTGTAATATGACTCACAGCATAAGTCATTTATTTGGTGACAACTACAAGATGCAATACTATCTTGGTGGACTCAGGCCTTGTTCCCATGAAAGAATGTCCCTGAAAAAATTCCGTATGGACATTCTGCAAATTTTATTGGACATTAACTTCAATGGAGATTTCAATGTCCCATTCTGGATTCTGCAAAATTTTGAAGAAATGTTTTAAAATTTTGCAGAATTCTGTTCAGAACCCCATTGAAGTTAATTGAGCGGAACCTGTGCTTAGAAAGCACAGAAATTTAGCTTGAACGCCGGTAGAATTTAGCTGAACTGCAAAGAATCCGCTGTCTGCTTTTCTTAGCAGAATTTGAGCATAAGAATAGCATACATTCTGCTGTCTAAACATAGCCTTAGAAAGCATTTTCCAAAGTTAGCTGAGGGAAAGGATTTTTGTCTTTGACCAGTTGGAAAAGGATCGAATCCAGTCTTTGGAACTAAATATATGTAGAGCTCATACACAGGTCTTCATTAGGACATTTGCACAGAGCATAAGGCAGAATTCACAAATGTAATGTTTGATGAAGATTCATTTGAAAAGTATATTCAGAGACCTATAATGCACTCCTGTGAGAGGCATAAAAAAATATATCAATAGCTACAACAAAAATGAAACACAATTTTAAACCAGCTTTTGGCTGGGCTCACATGGTGTACAATAAAAAAAAAAAAAAAAGCAGTGAAATAAGTAGAAAAAGTGAAAGCTTTAAAAAAAAATATATATAACTAATTTAAAAAGATCTAACAATGTGTTTTATTAGCATCTATGGAAAAGCTTTCATCAGGGCTCACATTGTATATTGAAAAAAAAGCCTGCAATTCCAAAGTTTTCTTTAAATATTTTTGTGACAACCAGGGATGATTTTTGTCTTTCTGCTTTTTTTCTATAAGATATACAGCTACATGCAGCCATCTGTTTGTCTGGTCTCATATACAGAGCCTTATTTGATTTGCAATCTTCCATGTACTGAGGTATTATGGCACACTTTGCTGTGTCTACACTTGTAGATACATCAACAAAGACAGAAAGGGTATTTTCAGAAATGTGAGACGATAAGGTGCAGTATATCATTCTTTCAGGTCACTTTCCACAACCAGCAGCTAGTGAGCCCCATATAGTTTCTGGACCCCTGTATTTGGCTCTGAAGCTACTGGAAACCATTAATAACATTGTGCACTAGCGCTACTAAAGATGTCATAATATTACTGTAACTTGGCACGAGGGTCAAAGCTATTTTGTTGGTAGTTGACACAAATTACTTGCCATATTACTTACCCTAAATAGTATTTTTCCTTCTAGTTAACAATTGCCATACTCAAAGGGGTATTCCAGGATTTGTTTTTATTTGACTATGCTACAGGGACTGTAAAGTTAGTGTAGTTCATAATATAGGCCCTCATTTACTATTGCAAACCCAACCTGTTTTGTCGGGTTGTGTGCCAGATTCTGTCGTATTGCGCCAGAAATGATGTCTGTGCCAGATTTTGCACCAGAATTTGCACCAGAATTGAAAAAACCCTGACTAACTCTCCATTTTGCTAATAAAATCTGAAAAAGGGGCATGGCCACCGGGAAAAGGGAGTGTAGCTCCAAAAAGGGGCGTGTTCCCGACATTTTCACAAAAACCCAACATATTTACTAAGGTTTCCACATAAAATGTGGTGGATTTGAGCTGAGGAAAACCTGACAGATCAGAGCATGTGTAAAAAAAAAGCAAAGGGTAGGGAAAGTGGAAAATGTAGGGAAAGCTTAGTAAATACTGTGGAAAATAAATTGTAGGGAATTAAAACACACAAAAAAACCTACCCAACACTCTTAGTAAATAAGGGCCATAGTGTTTGGGCCTGTGAGTGATGGTTTTGGCACAATTCTTATGTGATTTTCACCCCAATATTTATCTTAACAGCATACAAAATGACTACTGTTTCAGATGTTTCCCAGGTTGCAATGCAGCCGAGACCTGACATCACTAGTTAGCTGATGACAGGGAGCCTGTCTGCTCCAATGGGTGGAGCGATCACTTTGTGGGAGAGAGATTAATCTGCAACTAATGCAACAGCTGTAGGCACCCTGATTGAAAACCACAGGTCTTTTGAATGGGTGCAGCTCATTTATGTTTCAATGAGTGGGGTGGCTGATGTGTGGGAGGGAGAAAAATGGAATTATGGGATTTGTAGGCAAAAAATAAAACTCAAAACAGGAAGTACTAGTTCACAAAAAGCTAGCCACAGTGTTCTGGTAATCTCACAACATAGACATTTAGCCCCAAGACAAGCGCAGATCCTTCCTAAGCATGTCCATTACTGCTTGCCAGGTACGTACTAAAATCACCTTATGCTGGATAACCTCTTTAATGTTCCATACAGTCCTCTTCCTGCATGCACTGCATATGACCACTAAAGCCAGTGATGCAGCATTATATACACAGTGTTTGAAACATAATTTTTAATATGAGCAAATTTAAATATGAGTATATATATATATATATATATATATATATATATATATATTTATTTATTTTTTTTGTTTCTTTATTTTTTTTTTCTTCTATTATTCTGATTCTAGTCTGTAGGGATTTATTTTTTTAATACCAGACATCCCCTTAAATTTAAATGTTATCACTTTGAAACAGAATCTCACATTTAGAGTTGGAAAGAACATATACAATACAAAGGAAAGAGCATAAACTATAAATATGACCATAAAACAACTCAATCTATTTTCACTGTAAAAGTAGGTAAACAGAACAACATATACCTAAAACACACACAAAAAAAAAAAAAATTAAGATTTTCAAATATAGTTTACAATGTAGTTAAAGGGCACTCTTTAAAAGCAGGTGGCATTCTTTATTTCAAAGTCTTATAATATTATCAGTTAAAAGGACCCTGCAATATTTTTCTTCAGGGAAGTTTTCTGTTTGTAATTATACCAACATAGCGACAGACTGTACAAATACACATGTGCACACATGTTACGGACATCTTTCATCCCGGCAATCTCACTTAAGAAGCTAAATCTTCTGTACACTCTTCATGAAGTAGAAGAATAAAAGAACAGGCAGGTGAGACACTTGTAAGATATAATGAAGCAAACCTGCATTTAAGATCATCATAGTCATAGACAAGTCCTTTCTTGATCTGCAAGTCCTTTAAGTTCCCAGGTGAACTTCTAAGCTCTTAAGGGCAGGATGTCACTAAATTACAAAGAGATTTTTTGTTTAACCTTTTGTGGCTTTAGAATATATTAGTAATAAAATGAATGGAAATTCATTTTAGTTTCCAGGATGCCTTTTCCGCTAGGATTGATTTTAGATAAAAGCCACATAAGAACTATTTGTTTTTACCCCCTGAATGTTAGGCTACACAGTTTTCAGCAATATAAGAGCAGGTGAATTGAACATTTTTCATAGTTAACTACAGCTCTGCTCATCTAAGTCTCAATATTATAAAGCTCCTGATACCTGACACAAACCTGAGCTAAAAGTTTTACTGTCAATGATGTTATGTACTGTAAATCTGTTTTTAACTACATGATGATATGTTTTATCAAAACCCATTAGGCTGTGAGTCATTTCTTGTCATTGCTCTAAAGCAGTGGTCTCAAACTGTGGCCCTCCAGGTGTTGCACAACTTCAGCTCCCAGCATGCCAGGACAGCCATTGGCTGCAGCTAATGGCTGTTCGGGCATGCTGGGAGTTGAAGTTTTGCAACATCTGTAGGGTCATAGTTGAAAACCATAGAAGCATAGAAGCCTTGTATGCAGCATTATCCTGTAGCCATGTTTGTACCTCTTCTTCAGGCAGAGACAATCTTCAGCACTGCAGAAGCTTTGAACCCTATCTTCCATGATGCTCTTACAGCCAAAATGCTATCAAATGGTAGAGCAAAAATAAAAGAAGAAAAAGAAAATAAAAGAAAAATAGCCAGCACAACTACCTAATACAGTGATGCCTCAACTTACAATGGCCTCAACGTACAATAGTTTCAACATACAATGCTCTTTTCTGGACCACTGTAAGTTTAAACCAGACTCAACATACAATGTACAGACAGTCCAGATCTGTGAAACCTGTCAATGGCCAGAAGAACTGACCAATCAGAATGGGCAATTTACTGGTAAAATACCAATGAAGCGTATGCATTGACTGATGTCTGGTAGAGCCCCCTACAGTACAGAGAGGTATTACATGTTCTGTAAACTTTACCTGTACCAGGGTTACCTGCTCCTTTGGACACAAGGTAAGGGCGGCTTCATGTTACTTTTTTAGGACATTGCATGTACTGTACTGGACCCTGAAGAAGCTCCTGTCCTCTACATAGACAAGTGTTTCCCAAGCAGGGTGCCCCAAGCTGTTGCAAACAGCTGGATGCTCCCTGCTTGAAAAACACTGACGTAGACAGTGATTACAGCTCCCAGCAGATCTTTCTTACTTTTATATGTAAGGATTTGCTTTATCTATATTAGTTATCTACTTATTTTTCTTTAATTCTCACTTTTTCCTATTTTTGGATGACATTTTGGATCTTTAGAACCAATTACCAGGTTTCCATAGAGTTATGGTCTCAATGGTTTCAACATACAATGGTCATCCCAGAACCAATTAATATTGTAACTTGAGGGACCACTGTACACGGGTGCATGCTGCTGTGAGAAATACAAAGTATACAAAAAAGAAACAGCAGCACTGTTGGGCAAAAAATAGAGGCTTTTAGCGCACTTTTTGGTCAAAACGTGTCCCTCATCCACAACGCAGAGGTGGCCTCACTTTGGATGGGACCCTAACATGCTCATTCCACTCATCTCTGCCGGGCATATACAGTAGCCTCTGACTGGGTGACATGCAGGATCTCTTTAGCCGTGCACCCCTCCCTGTTCAGGAGGTTTTTAAATTGATAGTGAGTGGATCCTGCAGGCCACCCAGAGGCTATATGCCCAGCATAAGGTGAATTGATTTAGCATGTTAGGGTCCCATCCAAAGTGAGGCCACCTCCGCGTGGTGGATGAGGGACACATTTTGATCAAAAAGTGCGCTAAAAGCCTAAATTTTTTGACCAACAGTGCTGCTGCAACCTTCTTTTTTGTATACGTTGCCTGTTGTACTTTATCTTCTCTTCTTTTTTTTGCTAACCTATTATATTCAGATACAACACAAAGCTTATGCACAATGTAAACTCACTGCTAGTACACATGTTGGAGAAATATCCGTAATGTCATTATCTCCTGTTTTTTTTTTTTTTACTTCAGTAGTTGCAGGTAGAAGTTTTTTTTTTTTTTTCTACCAGATGAATAAATCCATGCTGGATTTTAGTTGTATCTGGCTCTGGTAATATTTGTTTTGAGATTCAGTGTGTCTGTGCCCTGTTTGGTTGGTGTAGCCAGCATCAAGTGTCTTATCCTTGGTCTGCAGGTAGCTTGCTTTGACCTGTGTTGGGCAGCATATGTGGTTCTTTCCTATTAGTAGTTTGAATAAATCAGTTTGCGAGTACTACTATTCTATCTTTTACAATAATCCCAAGTGAGTAGTTGCTCACTCTGGCAAGTTCTCTGCTCCTGTCTGCTTCAGTCACCCTTGATGATTGATTGTTTAATAATCCTGCAGGTACTACAGCTCCAATCTGCTGCAATTATCCTGGTAAGTAGTTACTTATTATTTTGGACTTGATACAAGATTATATGTATCTTTTGTTCTTCTTTTACTGTACTAGCATTAAGACCTGGGGGCATCTGATTACGTAGGACCATTATTAAGGCCCCAGGAAGGCAGCTGCTATAGGCAAAGTCTGGTTCTGCAGCCTAGCAACCCACAAGTGTTGTTATAATTTCAGAGAATTAGATCATAAAAACAATAACACTTTGAGATATAAGTCCTTAACCCCTTAACCCCTTCCCTCTTTGACAATTTTTCATTTTTGCACCTTTGTTTTTTCTCCTCACCATCTAAAAATCATAACACTTTCAATTTTCCATCTATATGAGGGCTTGTTCTTTGTGCCAACAATTTTACTTTATAATACCATTAAACATTTCACCACAAAATCTACAAAGAAACCAGAAAAAGAATAATTTGTGGGGTAAAATGAAAAAAAATAAAAACGCCATTTTGAATTTTTTAGCGGCTTCCGTTTCTACGCAGTGCAGTTTTTTGGTAAAATTGACTCCTTATATTTATTCTGTAGGTCCATACGGTCACAAGGATACCCAATTTTTATTGGTTTGATTTTATTTTACTACAAAAAAATTATAGCTACATGCACAAAAATTAATATATAAAAAAATGTCCCTTCTGACTCCTATAACTTTTTTATATTTCATCATACGATAATGTATGATGGCTTTTTTTTTGTGCCATGATCTAAAGCTTCTATCGGTTCAAACTTTTATTAGGGAAGGGGTTAAATCACATGTATTAACTTTTTTTTTTCACTTTTTTCTTTTTTTTTTGCAATGTTATAGCCTCCATAGACTATAACATGCAACACCTTGATTGCCAGCAATGATCAATGCTATGCCATAGCATTGCATTGATCAGTGTTATCGGCATTACACTGTTCCTGCCTGGATCTCAGGCACGTAGCAATGAATCGGTGATCAGACGTCAGGGAAGAAGGTGAGAGTCCTTCCTCCATCCTCTCAGCTGATCAGGATGCCGCGGCAGTCCCAATCAGCCCACTGAGCTAGCTGGGAGTTAAATTATCCTCTTTTAGACACCTCAATTCAACATGATTGTGGCGTCTAAAAGGTTAATGCCGGACATCAGCCCGATCGGTGATGTCCGGCATTAGCCGTGGGTCCTGGTTGCTTATAGCAACCAGGACCCACCGGGTATGATGCGTGCTGAGCACGCGTCATACCTCGTAAGCCCGCAATTGACGTACATTCATGTCTATTTGCGGCAAGGGGTTAAAGACCAAGACCATTTTGATCTTAAAGGAACAGGCCAATTTTTGTTTTTTCCTCCTCCCCTTCTAAAAATCATAACGCTTTCAATTTTGCACCTACAGACTCATATACTGAGTGATGCCTGCCCGGGCTCCTTCAAAAACTCTGCGACGCCGAGGTATGTTAGAGTCCCTAATGTAATTTCACTTTCCCCGCTGGGTCCCGTGATTGGCCGGGACCGACCAGCCAATCAGGGCACCTGGTGGGAAATTTGATCTTACAAACTCTGCGGCTCCGTTATATGTTAAAAGGAGCCCTGGGTGGCATCACTCTGCAGCTGCCCGGGACTCCTGCAGATGGGCTGGGAGATGTGTAAGAGCCGTCCCTGCCATCCCTCAGCGCTGTGGTACACGCTGAGGGATTGCAGGGATGGCTCGGCTGCGGAAGTCCCAGGCGGCTGCAGTGTTCTATCAGCCCGGGCTCCCTTTGCTACAGCGCCAGAGAGTTTACTGTCATTTCAATTTCTCGTCATGGGACCTGGCGGGAAATATGAATTTACAGTGATTATCTGATCACAGCCGGCCAGGGAGCGGAGCACATTACTGCCCGCTTCCCTGGCTTGCATGTCTACAACTCCCAGCGTTTCCTTACAGTAAGGACATGATGGGAGTTGTAGTGGTGCGACTGGGGTGGGGGCCAAGCTTGTCACCTGCCCTCTGCTGCACAACTACAACTCCCAGCATGCCCTTACTGTAAGGGCATGCTGGGACATTGTAGTTGTGGGGCGGGTGACCAGCTTGTCACCTGCCCCCTGCCGCACTATTACAACTCCAAGCAACGCCAGGGCATGCTGGGAGTTGTAGTCATGCAGAGGGGGTAGGTGACAAGCTTGTCACTCACCCGCACATCTCCCGCACCACATGACTACAACTCCCAGTATGTCCTTACTGGAAGGGCATGCTGAAAGTTGTAGTCGTGCGGCACAGGACTGCGCGGACGGGTGAGAATAAATGTGTTAACCTATTTTTCTTTTTTTTTTCTCATTTCAGATGTATCCTGTGGACTACTTCGGATTCGGTGGACTGCGTCGATGATCTTTCTCTCTGTTTAATGTTAATAAAATGGTTAACGTGGGCTTGTGGGGGAGTGTTTTTTTGGAATAACATTTTTTTTAAAGTGCAAAAAAAGGGATATACTCGGCACTACCTGTTGCTATGCAAAAGGACTAAGCAGAGTTGTTCCTGGTGTGCAGTGAATGGCTCCCTGGAAGCTGAGTGGGTCTGTACAGGTGCTAACACAAGGAAAAATGGAGAAGGCTGATAATCTAGTAGACAATGGAAGAACAGAGCACTTACCCAGACTTGCTTGTGGTAGCTTCTTTAAAGAGGTACTCCAGTGCTTACACATCTTATCCCCTATCCAAAGGATAGGGGATAAGATGCCTGATCATGGGAGTGCCGCAGCTGGGGATGCCCGCGATCATGCATGCGGCACCCCGTAGCTATCACGCCCCCTCCCGTAGGCTTGCATTGAGGGGCAGAGCGTGACGTCACACGGGGGCGGAGGCGTGACATCACACGCCGCCGGCCCTGCGGTCGACCGTAATCCGACCCGGAGCGAACACGCTCCGGGGACTGATTACAAACGGGGTGCCGCGTGCATGATCGCGGGCGTCCCCAGCTGCGAGACTCCCGCGATCAGGTATCTTATCCCCTATCCTTTGGCTAGGGGATAAGATGTGTAAGCACCGGAGTACCCCTTTAATGTTCGTTAGCACAAGCAGAATACAGCGTGCAGGGAGGCAGGTGGTGGAAACGCGGAGGTATCGACTGGCGACGGACCGTTATCACGCCGAGGCACTTCGTCAGGCCACGTAAGGTTTATCGCTGAGGCGCGATAAAGGCCCGTCGCCAGTCGATACCCCGTGTCTCCACCACCTGCCTCCCTGCACGCTGTATCCCGCTTGTTCTTTATATTTAATTATTTATGCAAAAAAAAGCATGAGGTTCCCCCTATTTTTATTCTCAGCCAAATACCAACCAAGCAGCAACAGCCTGACATTACTAGGGTGGGTGAGGACCATTGTTGCAGGCCCTCCCCAGCCTAAATAACGCCAGCCTGTTACTGCCTAGGCCCAGATGCGCCATTTTTGATGCTCCGGTCCTGTTGGTACTGGCTCCTCCCGGCACCCCTGTGGCGGTGGGTACCGGGCTAATAATTGGGGGTTAGTGCTAGCTGTTTTTGTGGCCAACACTAAGCTCGGCTCAGTAATGGACTACCTAGTAAATAAAATATAAAAACACAACACGTTTAAAAAAAAAAAAATTCCCAAATAACACTCCCTCAAAAGCCCTCGTTAACCATTTTATTAACATTAAACAAAAAAAAAAAACACTGGTCACCATACTCCTCCGAATCTAAAGTAATCCACATGATACACGGATCTGAAATGAGAGGTTAAAAAAAAGTGGTAAAAAAAGTGGTAAAAAAAATGTAACAAACACACACACACATATATATATATATATATATATATATATATATATATATAAATATCGGCAACAAAGACGTGGTCTCAAATGACTGTAGGCACTCAACCCCAAATGCAGTTGGGCATTTATGCTGAGGGAGCAGATACTGCCCTTGTGGTCCATTGCTAGGGTCAATCCCCAGCATAGAAATGCATACAATGGAGGATGCCTGCAGCAGACTACAAGTGCCACAATGGAATCCTACACCAGATAGATGGTGTGGATGTGTAACAATTAGAATAATATAAGAATTTAGGTGCACTACTGTGGTAGATGTAAACAATTACTTTGGCTAACTCTCAACACTGATGTTAAAATTGAGACATTAGCCAGCATATCCTTGTAGGAAAGACATACCTGAGCCCGCACACCAACGTCAAGGTTTCTCAAGTGGCACAAGACCTAACACTAAACCTACCTGTGCATGATAAGCAAAACCAGGGGCCAGTGAGCAATTACGCCAGCATTAGGCCAACTCACAGCCTGCTCCCAGGTACCCTCCAGTGTGGCTACAAGCACACACATACAATGGGAGGAGGGAGGCAGACTACAAGCTCCACCTAAGTTGGCTAATATAGTTGCCAGCCTCACAGGTGCTCCTTCATGCTGCCTGGAAGATGTTCAAGGCCCATTACATATGGAGTTTAAACAACAACAAAGACGTGGTCTCAAATGACTGGAGGTGCTCAACCCCAAATCCAGTTGTGCATTTATACTGGGGGAGCAGATCCGGTCCTTGTGGTCCATTGCTAGGGGCAATCCCCAGCATAAAAATGCATACAATGGAGGATGCCTGCAGCAGACTACAAGTGCCACAATAGAATCCTACACCAGATAAGCGTTGTGGATGTGTAACAATTAGAATAATACAAGAATTTAGGTGCACTACTGTGGTAGATGTAAACAATGACATTGGCTAACCCTCAACACTGATATTAAAATTGAGACATTAGCCAGTATATCCTTATATGAAGGACATACCTGTTGCTGTTTAAACTTTATACTTGGAGGTGTGTAAACTCCATATGTAATGCGCCTTTAACATCTTCCAGGCAGCATTAAGGAGCACCTGTGAGGCCGGCAACTATATTAGCCAACTTAGGTGGGGCTTGTAGTCTGCCTCCCATTGTATGTGTGTGCTTGTAGCCACACTGGAGGGTACCTGGGAGGAGGCTGTGAGTCGGCCTAATGCTGCTGTAATTGCCCACTGGCCCCTAGTTTTGCTTATCACGCACAGGTAGGTTTAGTGTTAGGTCCTGTGCCACTTGGCGTTGGTGTATGGGCTCAGGTATGACCTTCATATAAGGATATACTGGCTAATGTCTAAATTTTAACATCAGTGTTGAGGGTTAGCCAATGTCATTGTTTACACCTACCACAGTAGTGCACCTAAATTCTTGTATTATACATATATATATATATATATATATATATATATATATATATCAAATTTATTTCAAAGCTGCAAATTGGTGTTCTGAAGTCATTTATTGGTTTTTGCTTATGTGTGCTAAAAAGCCAAAAATGCCAAATTTGTCAACCCCCTGTGATAGTATGATAAATGTGCCATACAATGCCTGCAGAACTTGCTTACCAAAGCAACAATGATAAATGTCCCCCATAGAGTTCAAAACACCAGACAGGAAAACGGATAAGTCTGAACATACTCCAGAATAAAACAGGAAAAAGCTTAATCCCCTAGAAAAACCTAGAGTAGACACAGGAATAACAATACCCTCCGAGTCCCCACGGACAGGTAAACAGGATCTATCGCTAAACAGGAATCATTGCAATCCCACATAAAACCTTGAGTAGACGCAGGAATAACAAACAATAACTTCTGAGTCCCCATGGACAGGTAACAGGGATGCCTAAATACACAGGATCTAATAATAGAACACTATTAACACTGAACACAAGACAGAAATAGCAATCCCTCCGAACACCTCCAGTAGACACAGGAATAACAATACCCTCTGAGTCCCCACGGAAAGGTAAATGGGATCTATCGCTAAACAGGAATTTTCGCAATCCCACATAAAACCTCCAGTAGACACGGAGTGCCCATGAGCAGGTAACAGGGATACCTAGTTACAACTCAGAAAACAGATACAACATGATATAATTATAGAACACTGGTCACACTGAACACAAGATAGGAATAATCATAATCCCTTCAGAACATCTCCAGTAGACGCAGGAATAACAATACCCTCTGATTTCCCATGGACAGGTAACAGGGATGCCTAAATACGCAGGTTATTATTATAGAACACTATATACACTGAACACAAGACAGGAATAGCAATCCCTCCGAACACCTCCAGTAGACAAGGAGTCCCCATTGAGTTGTAACAGGGATCTAACAAAGGACACTGTTCACACTGGAAACACAAACCAGACACTCCACTAATGAAGTAGCCATTAATAATAAATCCAAATAGACTACTAACCAGCGCCCCACTCACCAGTGTGGACAGGATGCTGGCCCAGTAGGAAAACAGAAATATAAAACACAGAACTTTATAAGACGGATACAAGAGAAAACTAAATGTGAACAGACACATAGCAAAAATAATGTACAAATCCTAAAACCGACTAAACAAACACAGCTCAAAGTCTACTAAGAGCATGCCACATAACAGGCTAAAACCAGAAAATACAAAGTGCATGCTAAAACAGAGATAGTAGATTAAAAGCTCAAATAAAGAGTGTTTCACCAAGAGCTCCATGCAGCATGTCCAGCATCTTAGCAAGTCAGGATATAATGAAGTATCACCAGCACTGAGGCTAGGCTGGGCTGACTATAAATAGACACACCCTACAAGCAATTGGCTGAAAAAGCCAGATACCTTAACTATTCCAGACCAGGGAACATAAAACTGTTCACACACAATCAAACCAATAGCTGTGTGTGAACACAGGCCAATACAGACATTGAGATCCATGTATGCAGAGGACATCTTTGGATTCAATGGACTACGTCGATGACCAGCATTCTTTTTGTTTAATATTAATAAAATGTCTAACGAGGGCTTGTGAGGGAGTTTTTGGGAATAAGAGTTTTTAAAAAGTGTTGTTTTTTGGGGGTTAAATTTACTTTACAGGCTTAGTAGTGGAAGCTGTCTTATAGATGGAATTCATTACAAAGCCAGGGCTTAGCACTAACCACAAAAAAAGCTAGCGCTAACCCCCAATTATTACCCCGATACCCACCGCCCCAGGAGTGCCGGGAAGAGCCAGTAACAACAGGCCCGGAGTGTCAAAAATGGCACTCCTGGGCATAAGCAGTATCAGGCTGATCTTATTTAGGCTGGGGAGGGCCTGTAACAAGGGAGGGCCTGTAACAATGGTCCCTGCCCACACTGTTAACATCAGGCTGTTGCTGTTTAGTTGGTATCTGGTTGAAAATGAAAATAGGGGAAACCCCACACTTTTTTTAAATTGTTTATTTATGCAAAAAACATGGGGGTTATTCGTATTTTCCTTCTCAGCCAGATACCAACCAAGCAGCAACAGTCTGACGTTACCATGGTGGGTGAGGACCATTGTTACTGGCCCTCCCCAGCCTAAATAATACCAGCTTCTTACTGCCTAGGCCCAGGAGCACCATTTTTTTTACCCTTTGGGCCTGTTGGTACTAGCTCTTCTTTGCACCTCTTTGGCGGTGGGTACCGGGGTAAATAATTGGGGGTTAGCACTAGATGTTTTTGTGGCTAGCGCTAAGCCCAGGTTTAGTAACGGATTCCTTCTATAAGACAGTTTCCACTACAAAGCCTGCAAAGTAAATTTAAACAAAAAAAAAAAAAAAACTTTTTAAAAACTTTTATTCCAAAAAACACTCACCCACAAGCCCTCATTAAAGGGATGTTCCAGGCCAAAACTTTTTTTTATATATATCAACTGGCTCCGGAAAGTTAAACAGATTTGTAAATTACTTCTATTAAAAAATCTTAATCCTTCCAATAGTTATTAGCTTCTGAAGTTTTCTGTCTAACTGCTCAATGATGAGGTCACGTCCCGGGAGCTGTGCATGATGGGAGAATATCCCCATAGGAACTGCACAGCTCCCGGGACGTCAGTCATCAGAGAGCAGTTAGACAGAAAACGATAACTCAACTTCAGAAGCTAATAACTATTGGAAGGATTAAGATTTTTTAATAGAAGTAATTTACAAATCTGTTTAACTTTTCGGAGCCAGTTGATATATAAAAAAAAGTTTTGGCCTGGAATACCCCTTTAACCATTTTATTAATATTAAACAAAATTTATGGATCTGAAATAATAAGAAAAAAACATGGAAAATTGGTTAGTTAGTCACATCTGGCAATGAGTTAGCAGAGATGGTGAGTCAAAGCAAAGCATGTGTGGTAATAGTGCATGGAGAAACAGTTGTGGAGTCAGGGGTGTGTGGACTGTGAGGAGCCTATTCCGTGAGATATAGGGATTTAAAGGACGGGGAGGTCTGAAAGGCAGTCCAGGGGTACCAAGTCGCGCTAAAGCGTGACTGGGTGTCATTTACAGTGGCTGTGAGTTCCTCCATTCTATGGATGTGAGATACTTCATGGAGTCAGGACGTTATGGTAGGCGGGCGAGTAGTTTTCCACAGTCGTGGGATAACCGTCAGTGCAGCTATTAATAGAAAGGCGATCAATCTAGAAGTGAGGTTAGGTATCGATGGGGGAAGTATTGAAAGGAGGACAATTTCTGGGATGGAGTCTAGACGTACTGAGTTGATATGTGTTATCACATCCAATACCTTATTCCAGAAGTGCAATAGGGGAGGGAAAGTTAGCCAGGTAAGGAGCATGGTGCCCTTATCCGAAGCACAAGCCAACATACATCCATTACACCCGGATAAAAGGTCGCTAGCAGCGGTCAAGCAGTGGTCTCATTTTAATGGGGCTACCTGCCCTGCATTTATGCAGGTCTCCACCAGGTGGAAACTCCTCTAGGGGACCTGATGGAAGACTGTAAAACATAGTGGACAATAGCCAATCACAGTGGCTTCAACATAAGCCCTTCCCACTTTACCCATACCTCCCTCCTCTCTATCCCCCAGACAACTGGGAAGAAATCCAATTATCTCCAGGGATAGAGGCAGTCTCCATTGAGCACATGATTGCAAAAAGACATAAAACTACACAATGCCACAATTACTACATAAACATATACATGCAACATATCCCCAGATAGCTTAGGTCTGAGCGCACATTATCAAATGGTGCTCAGACCACACACATACAGTTCAATTGCCACGGAGCTAAAGTCTTTTCCATAGTCTTTCATTATATGAATGGGCTCCATGGCATAGCTATATGGGGTATCACCCCTCACACAGGGCAAGTACCGAATGACCCCACTGTATTTAAAGGGCCAGAATGAGTGACAAACACTCTGGTATGGCTGAATACTGTTTTTAAAGGGCCCAATCTCCCAGGGCCATAGTCCAAAGGCAGCAGGCGGGCAACCAGGCTTCTCCAATGCAATGTGGCGAGATTGGTCTTGTCACAAGGATGTTATAGAGAAAGCTGATTGTGTGATTGAGTCATAGGGCGGGTGGATATGCATAGATGCTCGAACCTGGTCAGGGGCGATGGAGGTTCAATTTGTCTTTCATGGTCTGGCAATAGTGTTTTAGCTGAGCGTATTGGAAGTATTGAGTAGGGGACGGGATAGTAACAGAGAGGATGTCTTCAAGGGTTTTAAGACATGACAACGTCAGGAGGTTAGTGAATGTGATGCCTTGCCCTCAGTAGTCAGTTAGGAAATGGTGACAAGAGAGGGTCGGCAGGAAGGTGAGATTATGAAAGAGTGGAGTTAGGGGTCCATCAAATGGGAAAAGTGCGAGTTTGGGTAAATACAGCTTACACGCACAGTGTATGGAGCAGAGCACTGGAGTGGTGAGGGGGCACCACAGAAACATCATGATATCATTGTCAACTGTCAGGCCCTCAAGGACTACCCATTGTTTGCTAGTACGTTGGTGACAACAATCTAGCAGTCTGGTCAATACAGCCACCAAGTAATAAGAAAGATAGTCTGGGAGGGCCAGTCCCCCTTCGGATTTTCACCGTACGAGAACATGCTTGGCCAGTCTTGGTTGTTTCCGGGCCCAGACAAATTTCGATTGGAGCGATGTCAGTTCCCTGAAGAAGGTGCGAGGCAGATGGGCAGGAATACAAGAGAAAAGATAGAGAAGCCTGGACAGTGCGTTCATCTTCATAATTTTCACCCTGCCCAACCATAAAAAATCCCTTCTTTCCCATCTGGTCAGATCCTTCCTCAGGGACTGTAAGAGGGGTGGGAAATTAAGTTTATATGTGTCCGACAGATTGGTTGGAACCTGGATCCCCAGGTATTTGAGGGAGGTAGTGCACTATTTGAAGGGGTATGTGGTCTGGAGATGTTGTAGTAGGGGTGTGGGTAAGGTCAGGTTTAAGGCTTCGCACTTCTCCTGATTCAGTTTGTAGTTACTGAATTGTGAGAAGAGACGGATCGTAGACATAAGGGATGGGAGGAAAGTGATAGGGGAGGATAAGTATAGCAGGAGATCGTCAGCAAAATCCGAACATTTGCAATGGCACAATCCTACAGTAAGGCCCCTAATGTTAGGGTTCTGATGGATGTCAATTAAAAGATGTTCCATGCAGAGCACGTAGAGGAGGGGAGAGAGGGTAACTTTGGCGTGTGCCATTGTGGATGTTGAAAGGCTGAGAGAGGTGACCGTTTACTCTGACTTGGGCTTGTGGGTGGGAGTAGAGGGCCAGTATGCGAGACAGCATGGTGTCGCCAATACCTATTTGAGTGAGGGCGGCAGACATGAAGCCCCAATCCACCCGGTTGAAAGCCTTCTCGGCATCGAGGGAGAGGAGGAAAGGGGGGGAAGTATGTTTGGTGGTGTAATGCACAACAGAGAACATGCGGAGAGTATTATCTCTCGCCTCTCTGCCTCTTATGAAGCCGTCTTGGTCCGGGTGGATTAGAGCAGGCATGTGCGCAGCCAATCTATTAGCTATCAGCTTGGCGAACTTTTTAGTGTTAGAATTTAATAGGGAGATCGGACGGTAGCTGGAACATAACATCGAATGTTTGCCGTCCTTAGGAATTACCATGATGTAAGCCCTTAGAAAGGGGGGGGGGGGGGGAGGCGTGTTCACAGACATGGAATTGAATGCCGCCAGTAAGATAGGAGCAAGAGTCGGATGCAGAGCTTTATAGAACTTAGCTGTATAACTGTCAGGGCCAGAACTTTTCCCAGATGGCAAAGAAGATATGGCGGCCTCCAATTCCACAGGAGTGAATGGGCCTTGCAGGTCCTGTACTATCAAGGGGTTAAGTCGGGGGAGGGCTGTGCGTTCTATGAATTGGGTCAAGGAAGGAGATGTGGTCTCCTATACGGGTGGGTCTGAGGAAGGTGGTAAATTATATAGGGACATGTAATATTGGCAGAAGGTTTCAAGAATATCAGGTGTTAAGTGGCAAGGGAGACCTGAGCGAGGTTTGATATTAGGGATGAACAGAGAGGATTTCTTTTCGTTGAGAGCAGCAGCAAGCAGTTTGCCTAATTTGTTGTCCCACTCATAGAAGAGGCGACCAGTAAGCTGCGTATAATACTTGTGTTTGGAGGATAAAAGAGAAAGAAGTTCGCTACGGGTTTGAATAAGTTCTCTCATAATGTTTTCCTGTTGGGATTGTTTATGTTGTGTTTCCAGTGTTTGTAGAGTCTTGTATAATTTTTGGAGCTTTGCCGACGCTTCCCTCTTCAGTCGAGAGCCATGGTTCATCAGAACACCCCTGAGGACACACTTTAAAGCTTCCCATTTTATCATAGGGGAGGAGGTATCAGAGGCATGATCTCAGAGGAAGTTTCCTATGGAGTCTCTGACGTCTCGTAAACATACCGCGCCCTTGAGCAAGGACACGTTCAGTCGCCGGGAAGATTGGAGCTGCGAAAGTGAGGGGAGCGTCAGCGAGCAGCAAACAGGTACATGGTAAGAGAGGACTTGTGTACCAATGGCGGTGAAAGTGACAGAGGGGAGCAAGAAGCAAGGGCAAAAGATATAATCTATGGGGCTGTATGAATGTCTCAGAGAAGAGTAGAATGTAAAGTCTTTGTCCTGAGGGTGGTAGATTAAAGTCTTTACTCAGGAGAATAGGCAAATTGCGAGAGAATCATTAGTGTTTTGAGGAGGAATGGTACCTGGGGCCTATTAGAGGTGTAGATAGAGGCTATAGTGAAGGGTTGGCCAGAGATCTCACAGTTAGTAAAGATATATCTGGCATTAGGATCAGGGAGGGACGATATTATTTTAATCGGGAGAGATTTTGGGAACGCCAATGATACTCCTTTAGATCTGGAGTCAGGATTAGTGCTGTGGAGCCAGGACATGTAGTATTTAGTGGGGATATTGGGGGATGTCCAGTTTTAAAAGAAGTTTCCTGAAGTGTTATGATGTGCGCTCTCGGTTTGTGGAATGCATAAAGCATCTGAGCATGCTTCTCAGCGGTGTTGAATCCCTGAATGTTCAGGGAGACTAATTTAATGTTAGCTGCCATGATGTGTGTAGGGTGCTGAAGTCAACTTACCAATTGTGCCGTGGAGGTCTGAAGATCCCCATCCACGAAGTGAGTGGGGCAGGAGTTGCAGGATCCTAGGTGAAAAAGGAGAGATGGAAATAGTCAGTAAGGAAAGAATAGGACAGAACAGAGCCAGAGGTAGCTATAAGGGAATGGATACAAGGGGACTAAGTAGAGTGGCCGAAGAGGCCAGTGTTAGGATTGGGACCAGCCCAATCATCACGTTAGCGGGGGTCAGCATGGAAGGCGTACCAGGGATGAGGAGTGGTACAGTGGGTTGGAAGGTATAATGGTCAGTGGGGTGTATGATTGCCATCACACGGTAACAGGGCTATTGTGTGCTTCGGAGTACAGGGAACCCATTCAATATTTTTTAAGAAAAGCTACATGACAGGGGAGGGTTCCCCGAAATATTAGGGCACAGTAAGTAGTCGAGTGCAAGGTTTGCCTCGAAAGTCTAGGTAAGTGAGGGAGGCAGGATTGGCACTTTATGTCTAGGGGAATGCGGGCAGGACAGTAAGTCATAGTCAAAGAGGGAGCGGGAACTACACATTAATTATAGGATGGGTAAACTATGGAATGGGGGTGGGCTCCTATATGGGCGAGACAGTAATATGAATGTGTAAAGAACCAACAAGTTAGTGTGTTATAGTGAAATAAGGCATAGTGGAGAAAACCACTTCTGAGTTAGAGAGAGGTGTATACCAGGTAGTGACGAATGGACAATAAACATTCGTATTAATCAGGTCTTGCGATCTGGGTGCGTGAAGCAGTGGGTCAATTGCAGCAAGTCGGATCTATCATGATGCTGCTGCTAGAACTCCGGAGGTCCCGATCTAGGCCAAGTTGAAGGTAGAAACAGTCCGTTCGTATCAGGTAAGGGGACCGGGGGGAGTTTGAAATTGGCCAGGAAGGCAGGCAAGTCCTCAGGTCTGCAGATTGTCGCAGTTGTGCGACCATGTCGTGCCATCAGGGAGAAGGGGAATCCCCATCTATAGGTGATTTGAGCATTTTGTAACATCAGGAGGAGTGGTTTGAGGGAAGCCCTGAGCTTGAGAGTGCGCAGGGATAAGTCGGGGTATATGAAAATCGGAGAACCATTGTAGGTTAGGTGCTTCAGGTCTCTAGCTCTGCGCATGATGTCATCCTTGTTGTTGTAGTAGTGTATCCTACAGATCACGTCTCTTGACTTTGAGGGGTCAGGGCTCTTTGCTTTCAGAGCTCTATGAGCCCTATCTAGTTCCAGTGAAGTGTCAGGCGGTTTCTGCAGCAGTTCATTGAAGATTCTCTGTAATGTCCCAGTTAAGTCCTGGGGGAGGACTGATTCAGGCAGGCCCTTCAATCTAATATTGTTGTGTCTGTTCCTGTTGTCCAGGTTGTCGATCTGGTCAATCATTTCAGCTTGTTGAATAGAAGCAGAATTTGCGCGGTCATTTGAAGCATAGATTTGTGAGGGCACAGATGTTCGGAATTCCTCCAGGTCATGTACTCTGTCAGTGAGCTTTGAGACCTCCTCTTTGACTGGTTTGAGGTCTCTCCTCCAGGCAATATTAAGATCTGAAGCAAGATTCTGCATGTCAGCTTTTTGGTGGGCAGGAGCACCAGCAATGCCTGGAGCTCAGGAAAGCGCTTCAGAGTGTTAGAAGCAGCTTCTGGGGAGGGCAGTTCAGCGTCCAGGGTTGAGTGAGATTGGTCGCTAGAGCAATCAGGGGTGGAGTAGTGCCGGGCCAGGCATCTTTGGTCTATTATAGTGTCATCAGATGAGGAATGTCCTGATTTAGAAGAACTAGCAGGAGGTAGTTTCAGAGGTGTTTTAAAGAGAGTCTTTTTTGCTGGTGGGCTGGCACCCCAATAATCTGGGGTGTCACTGTCGGCAGCAGAACCTTGTGACCCGCCATCTGAATCAGAGTCCATAGTGGCCGACCAGTCTGTCACATCTTGAGCAGGAGGGCCAGGGGCCAGGATTAGAGGGGTGTTAGAATGGTCTCTCTGCCTCCTTTCAGTCACTGTTGTTACAGCAGAGGATAACAATATTGGGGATTGTGAAGGGATATGGTGAGGAGAGGCCTGAGTCTGCAGTCCAGGGAACATGTTGGGGGACTGTAGCTGAGCAGCAGGAAGTATCAGGGTGCTTGCTGCAGGTGAGCAAGGTGCTTCAGGGTAGTCACCTGTGCGGAGGGGGATGGTCAAGGACTCCACACCGGGCTGCTGGAAGTCTGAGGGGCCTCCACTCCCAGCAGATGATGGTATGGGCTGGGAGGAGGCCGTGCTCAGTGCAGATGAGTCGTACTTGGCGTCAGGGTCAGGAGAGTCGCCTGCAATCAACGGTGACGGGCATCTCTGGTCCCTCTGCGGGAGCCCTGCGGCATCCAGGCTGGCAGGTATGATGAGTGGCGGCATAGTGGTGGCGTGTGCCGCAGCCATGGCTGTGTGCCAGGGAGATGCGCTCACGGTTACCGGAAGTTGGGGCTTCTGCGGAGGCTTCAATGGCGGCGGCACTTGGGGGAGAGTCACTGTGTCAGGTCCCGGCGGCGGCTTAAAGTAGGCTGTGATGTCACCAGACTGGTTGCTGGGTGCTGGGTGGGAAGACCTTCGGTTTTTCCCTTATTTCTGCCTCCCATAGCCTGTGGAAGTGCCATGGAGTCTTCAGCCCTGCAGGAGCTCTCACGCCATGCTTCTCATCCTCAGCATGCCAAGCCACGCCCCCCAACTAAATAATTCTAAACAAACACACACAATTAGTCAAAGTCCACTTGCCAAGTCGGTACCAGGAAATGTCAATGTACAAATTTGCAAATACAAGAGAGGAGTCAGGAAGCAAAACCAAAAGTCACAGATACCGGGTAAACAGGAAAAATAGGCTTTTATAGACAGCCAGACAAGTGCTCTCATCAAGGTCAGCTGACTAGCCCAGACATCTAGGTGTAGCCCAGCAACTAAAACAAACAAAAGAAACCTCAGAACCGATTAACCCTATTGGTTCTGACAGAAATTGAATGAAGTGCATGCCATCTGCAGCAAGGTCTCCTTAGGAGCAGGGTCCTGTTCCAAAGATTGGTCAGACCCTCCGCGATCAGTTACTGTACTGATCACCTATTCTGTCGATAGGGGATAAGTTAATTTTGGCTGGAGTTCTCCTTTAAAGATTCCAATTTCACATGTACCCAATTCAACACAATTTCAGGACATGCTGTCAGAACACTCAAAAGGCACAAACACAGTAAATACATCTAGCGAGATAAGAAAAGACACGTGAAGTTCATGACTATTCTCTGTATAGTATGCATCGTATTAATTTGCAATGCCTTTTACATTTATGGCATAATCATTAAAATGGAGAGCAGCAATGAATGTGTTAAGATTATCAGGATTACCTTATTGCAGACTCAACTGATTTTTTTTATACCTAAATTGTATCAAAGGATTAAAGTAAAATTTTTCAACCATACAATCATGCCTTGTGACGAGTAAAGCATTTTGCGCCTTGTAGTCATCTGATCACTAAATAACCATCCTATTTTTACATAGATTGTCCTTTAATTCTATGCTTAATTGCCATTTACGTTGAAATCTTTTTTTTCCTTCCTTTTATGCTATTCATCATGGGTTTGAGTCTTTGTTTTAGCTGTGAGCAGCATGTTTTAATCAAGAGAAAAAACTATTATGGTTTCCTGCCAGACTCCACAGAACATATTTTTTATACTGCTATTCCTTGGATATCTACAGCCAAATTATAAACACTATGGGGGGATTAATCATTCCATGCACCAATGCAGAATGGCAACATTGCAAATATATATATTTTTTTTGTGCAATGACAAATGAAAACTCCCCCCCATAAGTTATTAAGAATGAAGTGATTTCTGCCTTTTGGAGTTTTATACAAACAACATAAAAATCCGTTCATGATCTTACCTTTTTTTTTGAGTAAATTCCTAAATAACTTTTTTTCCCTCATAGTTAAAGAATAAAATAGTGCATCCAACTGCAAAAAGGGAAAGCCATGCGCAGAGTAGCCACACACTCTGGGTTTTTGGGTAGAAAAGCAATGGATTGGGTACTGAGCCAGAAATAAAGCACAAAAGTCCATAAAGCAAACCATTGTAGAAACCATTGTTTCAAAATAATGTTTATTAACCCCTTAAGGACTCAGGGTTTTTCTGTTTTTGCACTTTCGTTTTTTCCTCCTTACCTTTTAAAAATCATAACCCTTTCAATTTTCCACCTAAAAATCCATATTTTGGCTTATTTTTTGCAACACCAATTCTACGTTGCAGTGATATTAGTCATTTTACCCAAAAATTCACGGCGAAATGGGAAAAAAAATAATTGTGCGACAAAATCAAAGAAAAAACGCCATTTTGTAACTTTTGGGGGCTTCTGTTTCTACGCAATGCATATTTCGGTAAAAATTACACCTTATCTTTATTCTGTAGGTCCATATGATTAAAATGATACCCTACTTATATAGGTTTCATTTTGTCGCACTTCTGGAAAAAATCATAACTACATGCAGGAAAATGTATACGTTTAAAAATGTCCTCTTCAGACCCCTATAAGTTTTTATTGGTACCATTTTTGTTTTGATCGGACTTTTTGATCCCTTTTTATTAATTTTTTAATGGTAGAAAAAGTGATCAAAAATAAGCTTTTTTGGACTTTGGAATTTTTTTTACGTGTACACCATTGACCGTGCAGTTTAATTAACATTATATTTTTATAGTTCGGACATTTACGCACGCGGCGATACCAAATATGTTTATTTTTATTTACACTGTTTTATTTATTTTTATGGGAAAAGGGGGGTGATTCAAACTTTTATTAGGGAAGGGGTTAAATGACCTTTTTTTTTGCAGTGTTATAGCTCCTATAACACTGCACACACTGATTAACACGCCTGTGATCAGTGTTATCGGAGCTTGACTGCTCCTGCCTGGATCTCCGACACGGAGCAGTCATTCATCGATTGGACACAGAGGAGGCAGGTAAGGGCCCTCCCGGTGTCCTGTAAGCTGTTCGGGACGCCGCGATTTCACCGTGGCGGTCCTGAACAGCCAGACTGAGCAGCCGGGTTACTTTCACTTTCACTTCAGACGCGGCGGTCAGCTTTGATTGCCGCGTCTGAAGGGTTAATACAGGGCATAATCGCGATCGGTGATGTCTTGTATTAGTTGCGGGTCCCGGCCATTGATAGCCGCCGGGACCTACCCGATATGACGCGGGGACACCGCATGACCCCGTGGCATATCGCGGGAGCTGCCGGAGGACGTAAAAATACGTCCTTCGTCGTTAAGGGGTTAAAGCATATTGCACAAAAAAACACATACACAGAGGGTATAGGATCAAAGAGTAGCTTTATTAAAGGGGTACTCCATCCCTAGACATCTTATCCCCAATCCAAAGGATAGGGGATAAGATGTCTGAACGTGGGGGTACTGCCGCTGGGACTCCTTGGTGCAGCACCCGGCGATCATTTAAAATACTGGGTGCGGGCGGCAGGGTCATGATGTCACAGCCATGCTGCTCGTGACGTCACAGCCATGCTGCTCGTAACGTCACCCCACGCTCCCTCAATGCAAATCTATGGGAGAGGGGAATGGCGGCCATCACGAAGGGTGTGGCTGTGACGTCACAACCCCTGCCACCCGCACCCAGCATTCAGAACAAAATGTTCCAAACGCTGGAGCACCGGAGTACCCCTTTAAGCCTGATCCTGTATTTGCTTTTACAAACAAGCTTTTTAAAGCCATTAGATGGTGAGTGTCACTCATCTCTTTACTGGTTTCATAAATAAAAGTATCTTTTTATTTTTTTTGGTACCCCCTAAAGGGGGTACTCTGGTGGGAAACAATTTTTTTTCTAATCAACTGGTGCCAGAAAATTAAACAGATTTTTAAATAACTTCTAATAAAAATCTTAATCCTTTCAGTACTTATCAGCTGCTGTATGATCCAGATTAAGTTGTGTTCACACGTACGCAGATATGATGCCCAGGATTTGATGCACAGGATTTTCTGCTGCAGATTACAGATTACAATGTAAACGAAATGACTGAGCACAGCTTCTTATTGGCAGTTACAAATCCTGCGCATCAAATCTGTGCAGGATCCTGTATGTGTGAACATACTCAGGGTCTATTCACACATAGAATATTCTGTGCAGATTTGATGCGCAGGATTTCAAGCTGTATTCAGTTAACATAGAAATCTGCAGCAGAATATCCTACATATCAAATCTGCACATCAAACCTGCGCAGACTACTGTGCGTGTGAATAGAGCATTAAGGTGATTTTTATTATAAAGTTTTTACTGTTAAGGGGGAGTTGGGGGGTTAAGTATAGCTTGCCTGATTCTGTACTTGCTTGTTATTTTATTTTATCATGCCCTGCAATATACGGTGACCTCCCGACCTACGATGGCCCTGACATACGATCATTTCAAGATATGAAGGCAGCATCAACATACAATGCTTTTTTATGTCGGGGCCATCGCATAAACGGCTATCCGGCAGCGCAGACTGCTTCAGCTGCTGCCGGATAGCCGTTTAAGCTGCCCCGTGGGGTCCGGTGGGTGTCACTCACCTGAACCGGCCCTCTGGACCATCCTCTTCGGGATCCCCTGCATCACCAGTGTTAGGTGGAAAATGCAAACCCGTGAAAAAAATCGGACTGCCCCTTTCCGAAGTTTGCCAAAGCTAGAAGGGGGAGGAGCAAGTGTGCCGAAGCTACAGCGGGGAGGAGCGAGGGCAGAGACATGGGTTTGATTATTTCACCGCACGTCTGCAGATAATTAAGCCACGCCCCATCACCCCCCTCCCGGAGGATGGAGAGCGAGCGGCTGGAGGGGGAGGAGCTTTTCCCCCTTGAAAACATCAAACCTCCCCGTGATGAATTAGGTCCTGTGTGTACAGCAGAGCTGTGGACGTCCTCATTCTCCCCCTGCACTGTCTTGTATTATGCAGAGCTGCGCTCTCGCGCTCTCCATCCTCCGGGAAGGGGGGTGAGGGGGCGTGGCTTAATTATCTGCAGACGTGCGGGGAAATAATCAAACCCATGTCTCTGCCCTCGCTCCTCCCCGCTGTAGCTTCGGCACACTTGCTCCTCCCCTTCTAGCTTCGTCAAACTTTGGAAAGGGGTGTTACGATTTTTTCACGGGTTTGAATTTTTCACCTCACACCGGCGCTCTCCCTCGTCGTCATCGCGCATGCCGTCTCTTCATCCAATAGGAGCGGCGTGCGCAGCAACGTGATGGCGGCGATGAAGATATGCAGCAGAGACGGTCCGGGGACGCGGCGACAGAGATGGAGGGCGACATCCAGGGCAGCGGTGAGCGGCGGGGACAGGTGAATACTGTATAACCTCCTATACCAGTGGTCTTCAACCTGCAGACCTCCAGATGTTGCAAAACTACAACTCCCAGCATGCCCGGACAGCCGTTGGTTGTCCGGGCATGCTGGGAGTTGTAGTTTTGCAACATCCGGAGGTCCGCAGGTTGGAGTCCACTGTCCTATACTTTACATTGCACGGATCCCTCAACATACAATGGTTTCAACTAACAATTGTTCATTTGGAACGAATTTCCAACAAATTACCATCGTATGTTGAGGGACCACTGTATATGTATAGTGGTCCAGCAGAGATGAGTGGATAGTTGAGTGTTAGGCTCAGAATTTGTGCTAGGTTCCCATCCTAAATGAGGCCACCTCCCCGTGGTGGATGGGGGACACGTTTTGATCAAAAAGTGCGCTGAGAGCCTCAATTTTTTTGACCAATGTGTGCTGCTGCAATCCTCTTTTTTTGTATACTCTGATGCCATGGCAGTGTGCACCCGTGTATTAGGCTGTTGTGCTGGCTATCTTTCTTTTTTCTTGTATGTGCAATTCAGGGGGAAATGGCACCCTCTTTAGCTGTGCACCCCTCCCCTTTTCTCACAGGTGGAGTTTTAAATGGATCCAGCATGTCACCCAGTCAGAGGCTATATGCCCAGCAGAGGTGAGTGGATAGTTGAGTGTTAGGCTCAGAATTTGTGCTAGGTTCCCATCCTAAATGAGGCCACCTCCCCGTGGTGGATGGGGGACACGTTTTGATCAAAAAGTGCGCTGAGAGCCTCAATTTTTTTGACCAATGTGTGCTGCTGCAATCCTCTTTTTATATATATATATATATATATATATATATATATATATATATATATATATATATAATATTATATTATAATATATATATATATATATATATATATATATATATATATATATATATAGCTAAAGGGGATGAGAGGCCTGAGAGCAGCTAAAGCTCCGTTACACCAGGAGTGGTGGCCTCACCCTGGGGCAAATACTCATCCCCTTTAGCTGCTCTCAGACCTCTTACCCCAGCCAAGCCAGATCACCCTGCTCTGTACTGACGAGTGGCAAAAACTACGAAAGAGCTGTCTGCAGATGGTAGAAACTTCCCTTTTGGGGAGTAGTCTGGCTTGGCATAAAATCCCGATCAGCTTTTTATATTCCTTAACAGGAGCTAAGCTGATACCAGGGAACATTACCTGAAAAGGTGATGTAATGAGCTGCTTTGCATATTCCCATATATATATATATATATGTATATATATATGTTATAAGCCCGCAGGGCTGTATTTGTGTGAGGGAGGAAGTAATTATTGCCGCCTGCATTTCCAGGTGGGGCTTATTGGGAACAGGTGGGGGACATGTGTGTATATAACTCCCCCCTCTCCTACAGGGGCAGAGCATGTGACATTTTGTGGAAGCCTCCCTTATTTTATTCCTTCACTATAGGACATGCCCTCTATAGGCGTGCCCTCATTACGCGGTTATGGCACAACTCAGACCACTATACTAGGGTTAGATCTTTGTATAGGTATGTAGGATACGTTTCCTGTCACTAGTACATGGATGGAGCCTGAAAACAAAAAAATAAAATAAAATAAAATATATATATATATATATATATATCTATATATATATATATATATATATATATATATATATACATATCTATATATATATATATATATATATATATATATATATATATACACACAGTCAGGTCCATAAATATTGGGACATCGACACAATTCTAATTATTTTTGGCTCAATAAACCACCACAATGGATTTGAAATGAAATGAACAAGATGTGCTTTAACTCCAGACAGTCAGCTTTAATTTGAGGGTATTTACATCCAAATCAGGTGAACGGTGTAGGTATTACAGTGGTCCCTCAACATATGATGGTAATTTGTTCCAAGCGAGCCATCATTTGTCGAATCCATCGTATGTTGAGGGATTTGTGCAATGTAAAGTATAGGAAGCTGTACTCACCTGTCCCCGCCGCTCGCGATGGTGTCCCCGCCGCTCGCGATGGTGACCCCGGGCCTCCGCTGGGCTCTCTGCTGTCTTCTCCGGTCCTCCGCTGTCTTCTTTGGTCCTCTGCTGTCTTCTCCGGTCCTCTGCTGTGTTCCGCAAGGCCTTACTGGGCCTGCATAGTGACGTCATTACGCCGCTGCGTACGCCATTCCTATTGGATGACGTGCGCAGCAGCGTATTGACGTCATCGGAGAGGGCCGAGAAGACACCGGAAGACCAGCGCTGGAACTGGAGGGCACCCCGGAGCATCGTGGAGGGGTAAGTAATACTTACCGCACCACACGGGGAACATTAAGCTGCTATCCGGCAGCAGCTTAAGCATTTTGCGCTGCCGGAAAGCACTTCATGCGATGGCCCCAACATAAAAAAGCATCGTATGTCGATGCTAACATCGACATGCGATGGCCTCTGAGAGGCCATCGTATGTCGATTTGATCATATGTCGGGCCATCGTAGGTCGCGGGGTCACTGTACAACAGTTTGCATCCCACTTGCTAAGGGACCAAAAGTAATGGGACATTTGGCTTCTCAGCTGTTCCATGTCCAGGTGGGTGTTATTCCCTCATTATCCCAATTACAATGAGCAGATAAAAGGTCCAGAGTTCATTTCAAGTGTGCTATTTGCATTTGGAATATGTTGCTGTCAACTCTCAAGATGAGATCCAAAGAGCTGTCACTATCAGCGAAGCAAGCCATCATTAGGCTGAAAAAACAAAACAAACCCATCAGAAAGATAGCCAAAACATTAGACGTGGCCAAAACAACTGTTTGGAACATTCTTAAAAAGAAGGAACGCACCGGTGAGCTCATCAACACCAAAAGACCCAGAAGACAAAGGAAAACAACTGTGGAGGATGACTGAAGAATTCTTTCCCTGGTGGAGAAAACCCACTTCACAAGTCGGCCAGATCAAGAACACTCTCCAGGAAGTAGGCATATGTGTGTTAAGAAAAATTAACAAATGGCAGGTTCTCAAGGACTGCTTGTAAATGCCGCCGTGAATGGAAATGATTGCATGGAGGGATGATGTGGGACTATAGATGTAAGTCAGTGATATGTGTCAGATGGATATGTAATGGTGTGGAAAAAAAAAAAAAAGATTGTGTTAGCTGAGAGGAGATGGTGGACTATGGGGGGTATTTATCAAAGGATTTATGTGTCTTTTTAATGTAACTTTGGCGCAATACTTTGGCGCAGTGTCTTTTTGCGCCATAGGTTGGTGCATCTTCTCCACTGTCATTTTTAGAACTTTCTCAAAATCACACGGTCCTGTGTGTGATTTTAACTTTAGTCAGTAATTCATCATTTGCGCCAATCGATCTTTGGCGCAATTTTGGCGCAAATCCCGTTTTTTTTTGGCGCAAATCCCCGCCAAGAAATTTTGCACATAGAAAACACACTTAGCAATGTCAGAAAATGTAAAGGAGTCAAAATACATTAAAAACATTTTTTTTGTGAAAGCAGCGACGCCTCCAGGGCTGCTCAATACTATCCTGTGACATAGTTGTCTCTGAGGAACCTTCACCCTCTGTTGAGTCAGCATTGGACATGGCCACCCAGGTTCAGGAAAGGTAAGCACTAAAGCAGTGGTCTCCAACCTGCAGACCTCCAGATGTTGCAAAACTACAACTCCCAGCATGCCCGGACAGCCAACGGCTCTCCGGGCATGCTGGGAATTGTAGTTTTGCAATATCTGGAGGTCCGCAGGTTGAAGACCACTGCACTAAAGTAAGAAAAATAAAATCCATTTCACATGATATATATATATATATATATGAACGACACAAAAGAAAATAACTCACATCGCTTGCTGATATACTGCAGGAGGGACTCCGAAATGGCTGCTCTACAGGGTAAAATACGAGTCCTCTGTGGTGGTAAGTTCTGTGTAAAAGGCGCTGTGAACAGCTGATTTCAACATTTGACCCAAAATTACTAACAACTTGCACCAAATGATAAATTTGGTGCATGTCCACGAACACCTAAGTGAAAAAAAAAGGGTAAAAAGAAACTGTCAACAGGCAAAATTGATAAATACCCCCCTATATGTTTTCACTTGAAGCAAACGTGTGAGTGTGAGGTGGTTGAGAATTATCTACTGATTGTGTCTGATGGTTGAATGAAAGGTTAGGGGGTCATGGGTATGAAAGAAGAAATGGGGGGAAAAAATTTAAAAAACGGGGATAGAGAAAAATGCTAGGTACAAATGTAGTTTATTCTAAATGGTCAAATACAATTATAACATACAAAAACAGAGAAGATGCAGGATCCTTGCATGCCTCCCTGATTAATGAATTAAAATATATATATAAAATCAAATAAAGAGTAGAAGTGAAATTATAACAGTTGCTGCACCACTAAGTAATCACTGTCTATTGGTATGAACCAGCTTGAGGTAGAGGTATTGGAGCGCTGTACGTGCTCAAGCGCTGCAGTCTACCAATTTTCGGCCCACTGTCCCAGTACAATGGTTTGTAGCTCAAAGTCTCTGATAGTGAGCGCTGTTTCGGCTGGGTGGCTGTGACAGCAGCACAGCCTGGGACCATATCCGTGGCTTGGGAGTATGAAGTTAGTAATTTGCTGCAATATTAACGGCTCGAAGGCTGCAACAGAATGAATGAATGAATGAAGCGCTGGTACTATGTACTGCTTACCCGTCCTGGCAAAGGTCTCATGTGAGTGTCCTGTGCTGTTCTGATGTTCGTCGGCTTCGTCATGGTGTAGGTGATGGAGTTTGCCTGCCGACAGAAAGGTCACCCTCGGTGGAGATGCCAGTTTTCAGAGTGGTGTCCAAAGATATCTCGTAGGAGCGCGCGCTCTAGTGATGGAAGCAGCTTCATTTGATGACAGCGTAACTTGCAGGTATTAGGGTCGTCTATCCAGTGGTTGTGTAGTGGTCTTTGGGTATAAGTGAAGCAGATCAGATGCGTTTCGGACCCTCTAGCTCCTTCCTCAGTGAATGTGTGTCAAAGTCAACAATCAAGAGAAGACTTCACCAGAGTGAATACAGAGGGTTCACCACAAGATGTAAACCATTGGTGAGCCTCAAAAACAGGAAGGCCCGATTACAGTTTGCCAAACGACATCTAAAAAAGCCTTCACAGTTCTGGAACAACATCCTGTAGAAAGATGAGACCAAGATCAACTTGTACCAGAGTGATGGGAATAGAAGAGTATGAAGAAGGAAAGGAACTGCTCATGATCCTAAGCATACACCTCATCAATGAAGCATGGTGGTGGTAGTGTCATGGCGTGGGCATGTATGGCTGCCAATGGAACTGGTTTTCTTGTATTTATTGATGATGTGACTGCTGACAAAAGCTGCAGGATGAATTCTGAAGTGTTTCGGGCAAAATTATCTGCTCATATTCAGCAAAATGCTTCAGAACTCATTGGATGTCGCATCACAGTGCAGATGGACAATGACCTAAGGCATGCTCCAAGAGCAACCAAAGAGTTTTTTTTAAGGGAAATAAGTGGAATGTTATGCAATGGCCAAGTCAATCACCTGACTTGAATCCAATTGAGCATGCATTTCACTTGCTGAAGACAAAACTGAAGTAAAATGCCCCAAGAACAAGCAGGAACTGAAGAAAGTTGCAGTAGAGGCCTGGCAGACCATCACCAGGGATGAAACACAGAATTTGGTGATGTCTATGCATTCCAGACTTCAGGCTGTAATTGACTGCAAAGGATTTGAACCAAGTATTACAAATTGAGAGTTTGATTTATGATTATTATTCTGTCCCATTACTATTGGTCCCTTAACAAGTGGCATGCACATATGCAAACTGTTGTAATTCCTACACCGTTCACCTGATTTGGATCTAAAATTAAAGCTGACAATCTGCAGTTGAAGCACATCTTGTTAGCTTCATTTAAAATCCATTGTAGTGGTGTATAGAGCCAAAAATGTTAGAATTGTGTCGATATCCCAATATATATATATATATATATATATAAATATATATATATATATAATGTATTTTTTTATGTTCACCTTTAACCCTTTAAGGATGCCGCCTGTATTTACCTTAAAGGAAACTCCCGTGGGAACTTTTTTTTTTTTAATCAACTGGTGCCAGAAAGTTAAACAGATTTGTAAATTATTTCTATTAAAAAATCTTTATCCTTCCAGTACTTTTTAGGGGCTATATACTACAGAAGAAATGCTTTTCTTTTTGGATTTATCATCTGTCACGACCACAGTGCTCTCTGCTGACCTCTGCTGTCCATTTTAGGAACTGTCTAGAGCTGGAGAAAATCCCCATAGCAAACATATGCTGCTCTGGACAGTTCCTAAAATGGATAGCAGAGGTCAGCAGAGAGCACTGTGGTCGTGACATCAGAGAAATCTAAAAAGATAAGCATTTCCTCTGTAGTATACAGCCCATAAAATGTATTGGAAGGATTAAGATTTTTTAATAGCAGTGATTTACAAATCTGTTTAACTTTCTGGCACCAGTTGATTTAAAAAAAAAAGTTTTCCATGGGAGTACCCCTTTAATGACACGGCCCAATTTTTCTAACCTGGCCTGTGTCTCTTTAAGTGGTAATACCTCTGACATACTTTTACTTAGCGACGTGATTCAGAGAGTTTTTTCGGGACATATTACTCTTTATATTAGTGGTAAATCTTTGTTCATTCATGCAGCATTTTTTGTGAAAAACTCCAAAATGTAATTTTTTATGGCATTCACGTTATGGTAAAAATTATATTGTTTTTATTTTGTGGGTCGGTACCATTATGGGAATACTCAATTTATATAGCTTTTCTATGTTCTTTTTCCTTTTCTGAACAAAATCCCTTTTTCCCTTTTTTTTGTGCTGTCATGTCCTGACAGCCATAACTTTTTTTATTTTTCATCCAACGCCATTGTGTGAGGGCTTATTTGCAGGATGAGCTGTACTTTTTATTGGTACCATTTTTGTGATTCACACTACCTGTTGACCTTTGATATTCCACGTTTTGGACAAAAATTTGCACTTTTTTTTTCAGCATTCACAGTGCGGGATAGATACACCTATCAATTTATTGTACAAGTCATTATGGATGTGGCAATACCTATGGTTTGGGCATTTATCATTTTTTGTGGTTAAAGTATAAGGTTTTGATTGGAAAAGGGGCCTTTTTTACAATGTATTAATTTATTTAAAAACCTTATTTTTTTTACTTTTCACTTTTTACTGATTGTACTATGTTGCAGTGCATCTGTACTGCAGCGCAGTATAACAGTCAGTACTACATTGACTAACAACCTGTGCAATCCAGCCTATGGCTGGACCTCACAGGCTGCTGTAGTAGGCAGACAGAAGGCCATCAGCTGGCCTACTGCTGCCATGGTAACCAACGGGATCCTGCAATTGTGGGATCGCTGTTGGTGGACGGGGGAGCCCCCTCTCCCTGTCAACCCCATAGATTCCTTAATCAGGTTAATGCTGCTGAGACTGGCATGATCCTGGTCTAAGCAGCTGCGGCGGGATTGACAGCCGGGTCCCGCCGGCGATCTCCTTCAGTGCATCATGCTGAGCAGGATATCGCCATGACGTATGCAGAAGTACTGGGGTGGGAGGGGATTAATATTGTAAGTACATAGTATTATAATATTATTCCATTCAGGAAAATAGAGCAGCATAGTGCACTGCTGAACTAATAGTATGGCTATGCAGGCATGAGTGCTGGTAAACATGAGGATAGGCCAAAATTTTTATAAAGCTGGATAACCCCTTTAAAATACTGTATCTGTATTGGGCTGCCAGAGGCTCTCTACCCAATGCCTTAGCTGCTGGGGCCAGTCAGCACTAACCACTTCTCCCCTCAATAGGTAATTTTATACTACACAAGCAAGTTACCTTTCCATACCGCACTCTGTCCCTACTCGTGCCTATTTATCTTTTACGGGGAACACTCTAGCCAGTGGAGTACCATGTACACGTGGACAGGAAAAAATGTTAGGCATATATACATTTGATATTTGTATACATTTTGCTACAGTCCTAATCTAGACATTACATATGACTGAACTAAATTAGTTATATATAGACTGACCATAGTGGACTATATGCGGTACGGTACAACTTTATACGATGTACTGTGACTTACTCTTTGTACCTAGCTGGCATTTGTCCTTGTGTTGACCTTTGGGACCTGCGCAACACCACCTCTGGAGAGTCTGGAAAGTTTTCTGGAGCTCTTGGATCTTCTGGAGCTGCGACTGGCTCTCCCTCAGGGAACTCAGGAGCTGGTATTAATTCAGGACTGGCTGGACCAAGGGTTGTTACTACAACTTGCGGCTTGTAACCAGGCTTTTGTACTTCATATACATCAGATTCTGCATAGGGTATGGCCGTCACCGTGTACGGGTCTGTCTCCCAGATAGAGTCTAACTTGTGGGTCCTTGGAAACCTCTGCAGCCAGACTTTATTGCCTAATTGAAGTGGTTTGGCAGAGGCATGACAGTTATAGTCCTCCTGTTGTTTCTGCTGGGCCTCGCCCATATTCTTGCTGACAATTTCTTTGACCTCTTCAATTCTTCTCTGGTGGTCAGAGACCCACTCCAGGGAGGCTTGCAGAGAGTTTTATTTTTTTATTTTTATTTATTTTTATTTATTTTTTTATTTCAAATTACAAAATTACAATAATGCATTTCAAAATTCGCTTTACACAATATAAATAATCCCACCCAGACACCTATCCCCCCACCCACTACCAGATAGGATGCCTCATCCCATTTCTTCCACTCGTTTTCAACTTTTTGGCCTATCTTTTTTCCTTTATAGTAAATAGCTTCAAATCTTCTCATTTGTTGAACTTCCCTCTGCCACTCAACCCAACATGGGCCCTGGGGAGCAAACCATCTCCTAAGAATAATTATTCTAGCTAATCCGAAAGCCTTTATCAGAACACTGTTCTTACACTGCACCCGAAGTCCTATCCCTAGAATGGCAGTTTTAATATCAAAGCTTATCTTAGTACCCAATTTCGTTTCTACCATCTTGTATACCCCTGTCCAAAAAGAAAGCAGTTTTGGGCAGCTCCACACCATGTGTGACAAATCCGCACCTTCCATATTACATTTCGGACATTTAGAGTCAAGTCTTTTTCCTATCTTATACAAAAACCCTGGCGTATATGGGATCCTATGTATCAGCTTTATCATAGAAGTTTTATGGTTCATGTTGAGAGATGATTGGGAAATATTTATAAACACTTCCCTCCATTCTTCCCCATCGATCTGACCTACTACTTGCTTCCATTTATCCCTACTCTTTGGAGGAAATTTTTCAGCGGAAAATCTAACTAGGCCCTTATATAAGTTACCTAATACCTTTGTCGAGGAGGACCGAAGCCCAAACATATAGTCAATTAACTCATGTCTATTGCCCATCTATGGTTGTTCTTCTCCTTCTCAAAAGCGCTTTTGATTTGTAAGTATGAAAAGTAATCGCTCTGACTAATACTAAATTCCCTATTAAATGTTTTCCACTCTTTTAACGTGCTTTCTATCACAAAATCTTTAACTCTAATAACCCCATTTCTTTCCCAGTTAACATATTCCTTTAGTTTCAACATTTCTGGAAAATTTCCATTACCCCACATTAGTGTGTAGTGCATACTACCTTTAATCCCTAATAAACATCTCGTGAATCTCCATACTTTATTAAGCATATTACAAGTGGGGATTTTCCCCCTGTGCATACATCTTCCCCCTTCAATTAACTCCAAAGTGCTATCCCTCCTAATACCTAATTTAGAAAAAAAAACTTTTAAAACATCATCTTCCTTTATCATATATTCAATTTGTGCCGCTATATAATACAGTTGCATATTTGGTATACCCAAACCACCACTACTCAAAGGAGGACTCAAAAATGTGTGTTTCATCCGTGTTTGTTTCCCATCCCATAAAAAATCATTAATCTCACTCTGTATTTTATTAAAATGGTGTTCCCCTAACCAAACTGGTGCTGCTCTAATCACATGCAAAACCTTAGGGAAAATAATTGTCTCTATCAGAGTAATTCTTTCAGCCATATTCATACGCAACTTTTTCCATATTTGAATTTTATTTCTTACTTTCTATCTCAATGGAGTAATATTCAACTGGGCAAACTCTTCTATATTTCTCGAAATCTTAATTCCTAGATATTCCAGGGCCTCGTTTTCCTGCAAAACATGTATCACTCCCTGGCATCCCTGGCTATCACCTGACAACATTAATAATCCTGATTTATTCCAGTTTATCTGAAAGCCAGAATATTTACCAAAATCCTTTATCAAATCGATAATACTAACAAGCTTTCTTCCTGGATCTGTGACAAACAATACAACATCGTCTGCATAAAGCAGTATTTTCTCCTCCTCTCCCTCGATACCAAACCCATCAAACAAGCTGGAAGATCTAATCAACTGCGCGAGTGGTTCAATGAAGAGGGAGAAGAGGAGCGGTGATAGAGGGCATCCCTGCCTAGTTCCTCTCTGCAGCGTCACTACCTCCCGAGAAATAGTATTATTAATATTAACTTTGGCTTTGGGGGATCTATATAGGGCCCTAAGCCCCTGTAAGAAGCCTTCTCCAAGATTCATATGTTCTATTATTTTAAAGAGGAAGCCCCACTCCACCCTGTTAAACACTTTTTGAGCGTCAAAAGACAGGATGGAGTGGGAGCCCCCCTCGCCCCTTGCCTGCATATTAAGAAAAACTCTTCTAATATTATTGTAGATATTTCTTCCCTGCATAAATCCTTTCTGTTCCTTCCCTATTAGCTTATCCATCACTCGTTGCAAGCGCCTTGCCCAAATTTTAGCTAGTATTTTCTGATCTGTGTTTAGGAGTGAAATTGGCCTAAAATCATCCATTACGCCACTTTCCCTACCTTTCTTAGGAATCAGTACAATGATGGCTTCAGCCATAGTTGGGGATAACTCCCCCCTACTCAAGGATTCATTATAAACCTCTAAAAGGTATGGCAGTAACACTCCCCCAAAACATTTATAAACTTCAAAGACCAGACCATCCGAGCCCGGGGCGGAGTTATGTACAAAGGACTTTAGGGCAGCTTCTATTTCTCCTATACTAATCTCTTCCCCCATTTTCACCTTTTCTTCCTCGCTGATACTAGGGAGCCCTGTTTTCTTCAAAAAAATGTCAATTTCATCATCTGACACAGAGCTTTCCCTCGAGTATAAATCCTGGTAAAATTGGGTTGCCACACTTGTTATTTCCTCCTGTTTAGTACATTCCCTACCCTCTTTATTTTTTATCCCAATAATTGTTTTTTTTCCCTTTCTGATAAATAATTCCCATAAATGTTTTGTTTGGTTTACCTGTTTCAACATATTGTCTCTGTTTCCTGAAAAAATTAGCGTGTTGAGCCTTCTCTAGGGCAATTTTACTGTACAGGTCTTGCAGCTTTTTAAGATGACCCCAGTTCTCCGAGTTACGATTAATACCATATGTATTTTCGGCTGCCACTATTTTCCCAATTATCGCGTTTTCCTTCTCCTTACATTTCCTTTTAAACCTGGCGATATTCCTAATGAGAAGCCCCCTGAAGAAAGCTTTTAATGTATCCCATACTATCAGAGTATCAGCTGTGCTTTTGTTTATTTCCCAAAATTCTCTAATTTCGGAGCTTACCCCCTTTGTTACATCCTCAATTTTTAACCAGTGGGGATTTATATACATACTCCTAGAGGCTTCTTGTGTCTTCCTCTCCTTTTTAATATAACAGACTAGCATTGCGTGGTCTGACACACACCCAGGCTCATACACTATTTTATGAGTAAAAATTAGACCTGCATTATTAACAAGGACATGATCAATTCTGGAGGCTGTTTTGTGAGTGGGATTATAACAAGAGAATTTCTTCTTTTACGGGTATAACTTTCGCCAAGCATACTCCCATCCCACCTCCTGACACCAGCTATAAAGCAGAGTATTATTATTTCCAAATTTTCTACCCTGCCAGTCAAGATCCTTATTCATGATGCCATTCATATCACCCATTATCCTAAGGTCAGTAAACTCTTTATCCATTTGAAAATCCATTAAGACTTGAAATACTTCTGTTGAAAAGGGAGGGGGGATATATGTAAACGCAAAGATAGTGCATCACAGCTGGTAGTGCCTCAACCCTCCCCCTCTGTTGACTCGTGATACCCACGAATCTCTAAACTGCACTATGCCCCATCCCTCCGGACCCCCCCTCCACCACCTTCTCCATAATTTCTGCTTCCCCTACCACTCCTATAATCCCCTCTCCTCCAGCCATTTACTGGTCTCATCGTCACTAGTGAAGAAATACACCCTTTCCTCAAATGTTATCCTCAGTCTGGCGGGGAATAAAAGAGAGAATTTAATGCCGGCCGCATGCAGTCTCTTTTTAACAGGGTTAAAGACCATTCTTCTACGCTGGGTATCTCTTGAGAAGTCCGGGTACATGAACACCCTAGAGTTGCCGTCTGGGATTGCTCCCTTTTCTCTTGACAATTTCAGAAGGCAGTCTCTATCTTGAGAGCATAATAATTTGACCGTTCTTGGCGCGAGACCCGGAGCAGGCTTTTTCATGGGGATCCTGTGGGCCCTCTCGACATGAAATAAATTTGTGAGTAGGGATTCCCCAGCAACCTCCTTCAACCATTTTTCAATGTAGGATGTTGGGTTTTCCCCTTCTTCACCATCCGGGATCCCCACAATTCGTACATTATTACGTCTTGATCTGTCCTCTAAGTCTGCCAGCTTTTCTCTAAAATATTTGTTATCCTCTTTCAGAACTTCCCGCTCCTTTCGCATCTCGCCCAGCTCTTTTTCCATACGTGGAACTGCTTTTTCTATCTGCTTAACTCTATCTTTAATCTTGTTGGTGTCTTCTCTTATAAAGGAGACCTCCGCACTTAAAGCGCCCATTTGTGATGTTAGGTCCTCCAGTGACTTATTACATTTTTCAACCCCGTTCATAATGGATTTCAGAAACTGTGAGTCTAGATTCCCCCCTTCCACCTCTGGCAAGTCATCTCCTGACTGTAATATAGTAAATCTTGATCCACTTATAGTATTATGATGTTCTTGTTCTTGTCCCACTTGTTTTTGGTTCCTAGTTTTGATATTATCGAGTGGGGACTTCAGGAATTCATCCATTCTTGTATTATGTGGGGCATCGCTCCCCCCGCCGATAGATTTTCTGGCATTGACTTTGGGAGGCATGGCAACACCTGGAGCCGAAAGTCTATAATTAAGCACAATACGGGAAGGTGTTTTAATAAAGATGTATTTGGAGAGAGTTCTAAGTTCTTACCATGCTCCTCTTTTAATAGCCTGAGGTGGAGCAGATAGAATAAAAAAAAAATAAAAAAAAAATAAATAAAAAAAGAAAGAGGAAAAAAAACAAACGAGACTCACAGTTCTGCAGTATATTCAGTTCCCAGACCAAAAATGTGTACAATCCACCACCTCTCACTTGCTGGGGGAAAAGAAGTAAAGACAGGCGAATAAGCAAATGTACTGGTAGAGATCATCAGAGCTCCAAATGAGGTAGGTATGCCATCACATCCAGCCCCCTCTAGCTTGGTTCGTGCAGAGGCTGTCAGAACAGCAAGGTCCAGCGTCCCCATAAAGGATACCAGGGATGCCTCACTATTTTTCCATGCATCCCTCCATGACACCTCCTTATAGTAGTAAGAGGGACATACCCTGGTATTCCCCTGGCAAACATTTTTCATAGCATTTTCCATAGTACTGGTTGAGCCACTAATCATAATATAGCCTAGAGAGCTCGTTTATCCCGAGGAGAGCTAGCATTCACATAGCGCAGCGGAACCCCACCATCAGTGCAGCAGCATATAGAGTAACTTATCTCCACTTACAGTCTTTCACTGGCTCAATCTGTCTCCACACACTCCTCCAGCCCTTGGTGCAGGCTCCTGTGCCTCTCGTCCTGCCTCTGCGTCTTCCTGGAACACTGAGTCACATGTATGCTGGATCACATGGCTCCATCCAGCCACTGACCATGAAGCTGTCAGGCCCCTCTCCAGGAGCCTGAGCTGGCTCAGCTGTGCCTGAGCATAACATCGCCCGATCGTGTCCGGATCCTGTCCTCCGATGAGGGAGCTCGGTCAGCGGCACATCTTCATTTAGAGGAGGGGGGAGGAGGGGAAAAGCCAGGGCAGGGTAGCAGGAGTTTTTCCTAGCAGCGTTCGGCGAGTGAGGGGCCGGTCCGGAGGCCCGGAGCTGACGGCGTTACGTCATGCCGTCACGTGACCTCCTCCTTGCGGAGAGTTGTTGAATGGGGCTTGGAGCCCAAATGTTCAGTCTTAAGGCAGCTGCCCATGTCGCCCCATCATCAAGTAGAAATTGGTGTACCCCGCAGAACAGTGGACTGTGTTATTATAGATCTCCAATAGTTCGGGCTGCAGTCGGGGCCACTTTTCTGGTCTTGACACAAAGGCTGCTCGCAACATGTGGACTTGATTGATGTGCTCACAGAGCCTGTTCCCCTGGGGTTGGTAAGCCGTTGTCCGGAGTCTCTTGCAGGCATGCAATTGACACAGCTCTTGGAAGAGTTGGGCCTCGAAGGCCATTCCATGGTCCATTAGGACAGACTCTGGACACCCAAGGGTTTGCACCGAATTGGAGTAGAATATCTGGGCTGCTGTCTTGGCTGTGAGATCTTTAATGGGTACAAGGACAACCCATTTAGAGTAGTGATCCACCACGGTGAGAGCAAAAGTGTACCCGGACTGGGTCTAGTGCAACCAATTGGTTAGGCCTTTTATTCTGGATGATTCATTCCCATCCTTGCGCATGTTCTTGGTGACATTACAGAGAGTACATTCACTGCAACATTTCTTAATGTCGCTTCACATTCTGATCCAATAGAATCATCCCCTGTAGCTTCAGTCTTGTGGACTCCAAAGTGTCCCGACTGATCATGGTATGCGTTGAGGACCATCGCTAAGTCTCTTGGGGGAACCAAAATCTGATGAAGTCGATCATCGGAGCCCGGATCCAAAGAATTTAGGCACAACAGTTCTTTGTGCACAAACAGTCGCTTCCTCTGTCGCCATAGATGTTTCAACTCATAGTCACACTGGTTCCGGCGTAGAGGGGTTGGTACCTTTTTCGCCAGAAGGTAGTCCAACAGATCCCCCATGATTCTACTTTCGTCTTGAAGAGTCTTCCAGGTGTATTGGTCTTCTTTAACCTTTTCGGACCTGGGTTCCCTGTCCATGAGAGCGGTCACAACATTCTGATTCACGAACCGTTAATAGAATGGGGGCATCTCCATGTCTTCCCACCCATCTTCGACAGGGAGTTCCTAGCCGGGGGTCATTCGAGATAGTTCATTGGCATTGACATATGACTTGCCACTTCTGTACTTGATGATGAAACTGTAATTGGCTAATCTTGAAGCCCACAGCTGTTCGATGGCACCCAACTTGGCAGTGTTCAGATGGGCCAACGGGTTATTATCCGTGTAGACAGTGAATGGCATGTCAGCCAAATAGTCTTTGAACTTTTCAGACACGGCCCATACCAGGGTGAGAAGCTCCAACTTGAATGAGCTGTAATTTGCATTGTTCTTCTCTTCTCCTCGCAGGCTACGACTGGCATAGGCAATTACTCACTCTTGCCTTTCCTGGACTTGGGACAGGACAGCTCCCATACCTTCAAAACTGGCATCAGTATACAGCCAGAACGGCTGACTGTAGTCTGGATACGCCAAGATGGGTGGTCTGTCAGCAGACATTTAAGAACTCGGAACGCGATCTCTTGCTCTTCGGCCCATTCAACAGGTAGTCTTCCACTGTAGTTCTCCTTCACTGGGGACCCCCATCAATCTTGCATTCGGCACCCATGGAACATCTTAGCTATGAGGAGCGATTAAAGGAGTTACAATTGTTTAGTCTTGAGAAGAGACGTTTAAGGGGGGATATGATAAACGTATATAAGTATATTAATGGCCCATACAAAAAATATGGAGAAAAACTGTTCCAGGTTAAACCCCCCCAAAGGACGAGGGGGCACTCCCTCCGTCTGGAGAAAAAAAAGTTTAGTCTCAAGGGGCGACACGCCTTCTTTACCGTGAGGACTGTGAATTTATGGAACGGTCTACCTCAGGAACTGGTCACAGCAGGAACAATTAACAGCTTTAAAACAGGATTAGATACATTCCTGGAACAAAATAAGATTAATGCTTATGAAGAAATATAAAATCTCATCCCTTCCCCAATATCGCGCCACACCCCTACCCCTTAATTCCCTGGTTGAACTTGATGGACATATGTCTTTTTTCGACCGTACTAACTATGTAACTATGTAACTATGTTTGAGCTGCACGCCGCGCTGCCAGCTCACAAACTGCCGGGTGCCGACCACAGGGCCAGGATATCGCAATGTCACGACTCCACCCCCCTGTGACATCACCCCCAGCCCCCGCTATGCAAGTCTATGGGAGGGGGCGTGACAGCCATCACACCCCCTCCCATAGACTTGCATAGCAGGGGCGGGGCGTGATGTCTCCCGGGGGCGGAGTCATGACATCACGATACTCCGGCCCCGTGGTCGGCACCTGGCAGTTTGTGAGCTGGCAGCACGGCGTGCAGCTCAAAGAGTTGGGTACCGAATGCAAGATTGCGGGGGTCCCCAGCGGCGGGAGCCCTGCGGTCAGACATCTAAGATGTCTTAGGGCCGGAGTACCCCTTTAAGTCACCTGGTCACTGATACCTTCCAGGTAGCAATCGCATGATAACTCACATGTTAAACAGTCTTAAAGTGACGCTTTCTTTACACATTACATAGTATAATACATGGTAAACATATGTACATGGGGGGACACTGAAGGGAGGCTGCCTGACAGGGGAAGGGATAACAACTCCCATACTGGGTTGCCACAAAATGTACTTTGACATTTGCTACATGTGACCAAATACATGGGTAGAGTTACAGTTAATAAATGTCTTGATCTGGAATTTCTTTTTATTAATTATAGATAAGAATTCCTTAGTATTGGCCGTTAAGGTGCAGCAAAAGCATCTAATCTGGTGACCCCACATTCCAAGCTTCCTTTGCTCGATGCCAAATACCTGTATCTCTAGATGACACAAAATCTCTAGGCAACAATTGATCTCTTAAAGATCGTCCTCTTTTTGCCACACATCGAACCATTTCTTCCAACATTTTAGACATTATGGGGTCGTGATATAAAACAGGTAAGTGCTTCTATATAATAGACTGTATTTCTTCAAAGTCCCAATTGTAGGGAGTAAAAAAGATTGGGATGTGTTTTTCTTTTTTGAGACAGGAGTATTATCTGTCAGATAATGGGTTCTGTCCCTAGAGTTGGTTATGTTAAGTGTTCTTGTGAGGATGGACCCTATGTATTTGCTTGAATATGCTGTTCTATTCTTCCTTGATTATAGCTATCTTTTATTGTGGTAGTTTATTATGTTTTAATATTCTGTGGAATTGGATGCTGTATCGCGGCTTCTCCACACAACTCTACACACGTTATTTCTGTTTCATTCTGTTCTGTATTTTCTGGAATTTTGTGGAGGAACTTTGACTCATGCCTCACTCAGGCTTTGTCAGTTCCTTTAGAGTGGATTGAACAATCACTACTGAGAGTATAAAAACTGGATTGTCACACATAAGAGCCTGCATCAGTGGGAGACAAGCTGGTGCTTTTGTGTTTTTTTTTAAATCATTTTTGTTGCTAAACATAGAGTTTCAACACAAGCATAGTAAAAGTTATATTTTAATAGTATTGATTTTTTTCACATATATTGGAGGAGCTGGAAGTCAATTTTTCTTTTGTCCAGGATTACACAGCTCAGCCTGTTTCAGCAATGCTGCGTATCAGGATTTATATATCGGCCCCATCTCTCTGTGTACCAAAGGCCACTAGGGCAAAGACAAGGGAGTTTTTACATTGTTATAACAGTTATTACATTGTTATTGTGCTTAAGTCTGATTGTTCACTTGCTATTTCCTATATAAAGTTAGTTCCAGTTAAGCTGTGTCAGTCTCAGTGTTCCAAGTATGTTTCCAGTGGGACCCCACATCCCTACTCTGGATGCACTACTGGATGAAGGCACTGCCACAAACATGTACCCCAGCTCCCAGATAGTGGAGGCTCTGGATCCACCTGTTGGGCATAGGGAGGTAACTAGGGTAAGAGACCCCGGAGACCACCTGGTTTAAAGTGTTACTGTAAATAATAAAAACCTTTGGCATGTTATCCAAGCATGTCAAATGTTTATGTTGCACCGAGTCTCAGTCCTGAGGCCTGCTGTAATCATGAGTTATAACTGGGTGAAGCATGCAGTTATGTGCTTCACTCCCCAGTCGCCTGCCTGATCTGACAGATGTGTTCAATAGACTATAATGTCTAGAGGACGAGTCAAAAGGGATACACAAAGTAACACTTTTCTACCACAAGGAAACTAATTAAAATCAATGTGTTGCTGGTGTGAGGCAGGACAGGTCGTCCAGAGTGAGAGATGCTCTCTTTATAAACACTTTCTGCTCTGGCCTGGAGATGAGGATCCAGATCAAAGTACTCTTAACCGATTGCCGTCTAAGGACGAGCCGGCTTATCCTGACATGGCAATCGGTGTATGGTTCTGGCTCCTGACTTGAGCCGACGCCATACCGTCCTGCCCCCAGCTGATTCCTATAGCTGGGAACTGCGTTAATAGCGGACATGTGGTGATAGGGACATTTAAACAAACCCTGGTAGTCCAGTAGTCCAGTGGGGTGGATTGAGCTTACCTCTCCTGCTGTGACTGTCCCGGTTCTGTGATTGATAGAGCCTGGCAGGACCAGGCATTATCAGTCAGACGAAGAGCACACAGATCAATGTGGTTCTATGGAATCACATTGATCTGTATGAGGAATCTACTGATTCCTCCTAAGGGTCTATTCACACGTACAGTATTCTGTGCAGATTTGATGCGCAGATTTGATGCACAGAATTTTCTGCTGCAGATTTCCATGTAAACTGAATGACTGAGCACAGCTTGAAATCCTGCGCATCAAATCTACGCATCAAACCTGCGCAGAATACTGTATGTGTGAATAGATCCTTAAAGTCCACTAAGGGGACTAAAAGTGTACAAAAAAAAATTAATAAAAAGTTTTAAAAAACACCCATTCCATATTAAAAGTTTGAATCACCCCCCCCCCCTTTTACCAAATTCCATATAAAAAATATGTAACCATAATAAAAATAAACATGTGTGATATCGCTGCATGTGTAAATGTCTGAACTATAAAAATATAATGTTAACTAAACCGCACTGTCAATAGTGTACACGTAAAAAAATTCCAAAGTCCAAAATTGTTTTTTTTAAGTAGTAAAATAAAGCCTATTTAAATTAGGTATCTTTGTAACCGTATGAACATACAGAATAAACATATAGTGTCATTTTTACCGAAAAGTGCACTGCATAGAATCAGAAGCCCCCAAAAGTAAAAAAAATTACGTATTTTTTCCAATTTTGCCCCACAAATATTTTTTTTCTGGTTTCGCCATAAATTTTGTGGTGAAATGATTGATGTCATTATAAAGTACAATTGGTAGCGCAAAAAAAATGCCCTCATATGGGTCTGTATGTGTATTATTAACTTAGAATTCTCTAACGGAGTACACAAAAATGGGTATTCTAACCTGGATAACCTTCTCAATGCTGTTGTCCAGGTTCTGAAATAATAATTTCTTTTTTCCATTGGCTCTGTCTGACACTATACTTTCCATGGAAGTATGAGCTGCAACAACTAGAGGCAGCCAATAGACAGGCATGGTATTTTATAATCATATTAACTTCAAAACCTTTAAGCCTATTTCCTTGTTTTCAAAAGAAAGCCTTTACTTTTGAAGCTGACATGTGGACTGCATACTCCACATTAAAGTTTACCTGCCTTAGCTAAATTGTGAGTGAGTCACTAGGAAACAACAACATGTATAATCCTTACCTATTAATGGAGGGCAATATATATATATAAATAGCCTAAAAACATTTCTGTCATATTCCTTCCCACACATTTCCTGGATACTTCCTGCTCTTTTCTTTCCCATTGCAGATGTTTTGATCTCCGCAGATAATAGCAGGAGGCATGTTTCATCAACCTCTCAATATTAAAATGTCAGATAACATAATACAGAAATAATATCCCAGACCATTTCGACTAAGGCAACAGAGAGCATCATAACAAATGATAATTCTGTCAACTTTAATGTGTTATTTACAATACAGTATATTTCAGCAATGTTATGAGGGCAGTCATAAAAGTGTTATCCCATGTTATATAGTGATGGCATTTCACCACGATATGCTTTTATTTTCTTAATTAGATTTCTTGTTCTCCTACCATGAAACTAGTTTATTGTTGTGTTTCCTTCATTGCTTTTTTCCCTGCACAGCAGTGCCCTGGCAAGCTGTTGTGCACGAAACTGCAGTATGGACCCATTCAAGTGAATTAGGTCAGTCACAACCGTCATAGCCCCGCCACTCATGATGTCACATCCCGCCTCCTCGTGACATCGCGCCCCGCCCCCTCAATGCAAATTAAAAAAAACTTTTGACAGTTTATGTGATCCCCTGATGAGGGGAAACCAAAATGTGTGTTGGGGCATTCTTGGTGTTGCAGAATGCAGTTAATATGGCAATTATTTACTGTTGATTATTATTTGCAGTTTTATTTACTGCTTGTTGCATTTGCTCCAATGAATGTATCAAGAACACATGTCCATCTGGCAGGTTTTATGTGAACAAGGTACACCCAAATATTTAGCTTGGGCTATTACTTTGCACAATGCATTCACACTTACACTTTACTTCATAATAATTGTTGGCAATTGCCCAGACACACTGACATACACTATGCATATACTGTTATATATATATATATATATACACACACACATACATATACAGGGTGGGCAATTTATATGGATACACCTTAATAAAATGGGAAGGGTTGGTGATATTAACTTCCTGTTTGTGGCACATTAGTATATGTGAGGGGGGAAACTTTTCAAGATGGGTTGTGACCATGGCGGCCATTTTGAAGTCAGCCAATTGGAATCCCACTTTTGTTTTTTCAATAGGAAGAGGGTCATGTGACACATCAAACTTATTGGGAATTTCACAAGAAAAACAATGATGTGCTTGGTTTTAAAGTAACTTTATTCTTTCATGAGTTAATTACAAGTTTATGATCACTTATAAAATGTGTTCAATGTGCTTCCCATTGTGTGAGATTGTCAATGCAACCCTCTTCTCCCACTCTTCACACACTGATAGCAACACCACAGGAGAAATGCTAGCACAGGCTTCCAGTATCCGTAGTTTCAGGTGCTGCAGAATGGTCAAAACAAAAATTGGAACAGGACCCTCAATTTACACAGAAGATTTTGTTCAGTGATGAGGCAAACTTTTATGTGAATGGTGAAGTTAACAAACAAAACCACCGCTATTGGTCTGACACTTACCCACATTGGATAGACTGTTGGAACACAAAAATTGATGGTATGGTGTTGTATATGGGGTACAAAGATAGTGGGGCCATTCTTCATCAATGGAAACCTCAAGGCCACTGGATATGCAAAATTGCTACATGATAATGTGTTTCCCTCTTTATGCACTGAAGCTGGCACGTTCCCTGAGTTTTTCCAGCAAGATGGTGCACCACCACATTATGGGTGTCAGGTCCGAGCATTCCTAGATGAACAGTTTCCTGGAAAGTGGATTGGTTGTCGTGGGCCAGTTGAATGGCCCCCAAGGTCTCCCAATCTGACCCCCTTAGACTTTTATCTTTGGGGTTATCTGAAGGCAATTGTCTATGCTGTGAAGATACGAGATGTGCAGCACCTGAAACTACGGATACTGGAAGCCTGTGCGCTAGCATTTCTCCTGTGGTGTTGCTATCAGTGTGTGAAGAGTGGGAGAAGAGGGTTGCATTGACAATCCAACACAATGGGCAGCACATTGAACACATTTTATATGTGGTCAGAAACTTGTAAATAACTCGTGAAAGAATAAAGTTATGTCAAAACCAAGCACATTGTTGTTTTTCTGGTGAAATTCCCAATAAGTTTGATGTGTCACATGACCCTCTTCCTATTGAAAAAACAAAAGTTGGATTCAAAATGGCCAACTTCAAAATGGCCGCCATGGTCCCCACCCATCTTGAAAAGTTTCCCCCCTCACATAAACTAGTGTGCCACAAACAGAAAGTTAATATCACCAACCATTTCCATTTTATTAAGGTGTATCCATATAAATGGCCCACCCTGTATGTATGTGTGTGTGTGTGTGTGTGTGTGTATATATATATATATATATATATATATATATATATATATATATATATATATATATATATATATATATATATTGTCCATAGGTCACTTCATAGTATGTGCATAAACTGCCAAAAGGCATGCTGGAGTTACCTTATCATTTGTTTTCTGCAACACTGTACCTGTTGCATTACCTGCTTTCTCCGCTTCTTTGTTTTCTTCTCAGCTTTAAAAACATTTATTAATGAATTCTTTATTTCTTTTTTTGGGGGATAATGCAATCTTTAAAGGAGTTAAGTACAGCAAACAAAAAATGCAATCAATAAGAATATATTACCCTGATATATACCTAATTTATGGTATAAATTAACAAAAAACAACAACAAAAATTATATATATATATATATATATATATATATATATATATATATATATATATTGTGGCAGTGTGGCAAGGAAAGGGTGTATTTCCTTGGTTCACCCTGCAGAAGCTCTCACCTGCTTCTTAAGTAATGAGGCAGGAGGGAAGGGAGGTGTATATGAGATGGAGACTCAGTCTAATGTGGGCTCTTCCTAGGAGACAGCAAGGGGGCTGTAGGGAAGAGACAGAGCCTGCTGAGGAGTACACAGCCCGAGCTATGAGTGGCTTAAAGAGTGACATGAATTGTGAGTAGAAGGTTGCAGGGGACATATGGTTAGAGATGCAGTGCATAATAATGAGGGAGGTGTGTGTGCCTCAGCCATTTAGGGACAATCACACATGGCACACGGAAGCACTCTGAGCTGGGAAGAAGTTAGAGTGAAGTTTTGTGTATTGATAGTTGCTAGTCATCATGTGTGATAAGATCTAATAGACTTCCTGCCTGGAGGAAAAGCTGAGTGAAACAGGGTATGTGCTCAGCAAAGATTACACTTCACTTTGCACTGTTATATAACTTTAACATGTGCAGCTATATAAAGGTAATTTTATTTGGCTGGAGTTCTCTTTTAAGGTGCTATGCTATTCTTACATGATTCCTCTTTGTACTCATAACCTACATACTCAGTTTTTGTTTTTTTATGTTTTTGTGACATGTTAAAAGTTTTTTTTCAAATAACATGGACACATTAAAGGGGTACTCCGGTGAAAACCTTTTTTTTTTTTTTTTAAATCAACTGATGCCAGAAAGTTAGACAGATTTGTGATCCTCATTCTGTAGTTTCCTCTCTTCTTCCTTTCATATTTTCTTTCTTGACTTCCATGTCTTTCCTTCCTCTACTGTCTATTTTTTTTATATTACTGTAGTTTATTTTTACATTTCTAGTGTGGATTCTACTTGTTATACAATGTGATATTACATCGGACCCAATTGACCATTGGTTCGTCTCACAGACTTGGATTGTTATATTCTATACTGTTATGTCTTTACACATGACAATTCATGTTCTATACATGATGATACATGTAATACTTTGGTTAGTTTGCTTACTTCTACACTGGAGATGATTTTATACTTTCTTGCTTTACCTTTTACATGTTATTTGATGTGTAAAAAATGTCTTGGAAAATATTTCTACATAAATAAACAGTTATTTAAAAAAAAAAAAACAGATTTGTAAATTACTTCTATTAAAAAATCTTAATCCTTCCTGTACTTATTAGCTGCTGAATACTACACTGGAAATTATTTTCTTTTTGAAACACAGAGCTGTCTGCTGACATCATGAGCACAATGCTCTCTACTGACATCTCTGTCCATTTTAGGAACTGTCCAGAATAGCATATGTTTGCTATGGGGATTTCGTTTTACTCTGGACAGTTCCTAAAATGGACAGAGATGTCAGCAGAGAGCACTGTGTTCATGATGTCAGCAGACAGCTCTGTGTTTCAAACGGAAAATCATTTCCACTACAGTATTCAGTAGCTAATAAGTACAGGAAGAATTAAGATTTTTTAATAGAAGTAATTTACAAATCTGTTTAACTTTCTGGCACCAGTTGATTAAAAACAAAGTTTTTCACCGGAGTACCCCTTTAATGGATCAGACCTATTTTGCCATCATGAGTGACCCCTACATACTATTGTTACAGTGGCACTCTGGCCGGACTCTGGCCTTGAGCATTCCCTGTCCCCGCTGCCGGTGGGGCTGAGATTTGCATCGTGGTATGCGCCCGCATGTGAGTCTCAGCTCATCACTCACCTTCTTGTGTCTCTGACTCCTGGTGTCCTTGCAGCTCCAGCGTGCTTGCTTTTCCTCCCTAGGTCGTGTGTGCCGGAGCTCTGTATCTGCTCCTCCCTGTTGACTGTACCAGATCTTTGGTAGTCTATGCCATTGTAAAGTCCTGTGTTCCTGCGCTCCTGTTACTGTGTAACGGTTCCTAGCTACCCTATACCTGCGTTACCTGTCTGACCTTCTGCCATCTTGCCATGTTCTGCCAGTAACCTTCTGTGCCACGCCACCCCCAGCTACCTGTGTGGAAGAGTCGTGCCAGGGGTAGCGACCTGGGTGCCGCCTGCCGCAGCAAGACCATCCCGCTTTGCGGCAGGCTCTGGTGAAAACAAGAGGCACCTTAGACCTTGCTCCCTGGCATGGCTCAAGTCTCCTTCCACACAGTCCCAGAGGATCCACCACCTCCTGTCCACCTGCCGTGATTCCTAACAACTATTAAGCATGTGGTCTTAATATTATGGCTGATCAGTTGATATTGCAAATATTACATGCCACACTAAGACATTTCTTAAATATAGATGTCATTTTAGTTTATTCCATTTTCAAAATTACATTGATATAAAAATTTTACTGATTTCAAAGCTACTTTAACTACTGGAAACAGTTATATATGTGTTAATTAAAGGATTCTGTACCATTGCCAATTTTATAAAAGGTCTGTGAAATTATTCACTGGCCATAGATCAAAATTATGTTAAGTATCCATAAAATTGCAAATATTTATGACAGGTATTGAGTGGAAATCACTTGAATAAAATAGTACTCAGGATATTACACATAGATATCTCTGCATTCAACTGCGGTACAATATTGGAGGAAAAATGAGAAATAGTGACAGCCAAATGTGAGTTATTCATCCAAACACTCCTGAAAACTGCCAGTGAATATTACCAAACAAAATAACATCAAGAGAATAAAAGATGGACAGCAACAAGAAAAAAGATAAAAGGAAAAAAACTGAAAATCCTCAAATAAAAAGCAATGCAGACATTTTATTTGTCTATGTACTGCACGTTATAATTTCTAGTATAATAGTCAAATGTAAAAATGTCATCAACAAAGAAGAAGTTGTCAGACACTTCATCTAGATGAACTTTTATATCTAGATAATAATCCTTCAGTAAAAAGCCACAAACAAAAAAGCAGGATACTCACAAGTGGGTAATAGGTTCACCAATAACATGGGTACAGACAGAAGAAGCCATCTATAGCATAAGGCATAGAGACTGACTAGATATTTGCCACATTGCTTGCAATGATATTGCTCTATGATATAGCTATTGCCAAAATAGACTTTTCATTATGCTTTAGTCTTCTGAGGCTGTCAGGAGAATAAAACCATGTTCCATATGTAGTGGACTTGCACCTGAACTAAGAGAACCCAGTGGTTGGACCTTTTACCTCCAGCCCCACAAATCAATATGAAGTCACTATTCCATGGCTCTGACCATACCTCAATAATATGTTCCCCACAACTATTGCTATATAAAAGTATAGAGAGAGAAACACAAGGTACCAATTCTTTTCAATTGAAACAATTTTGAACAAAAAGTGACAAATATGCTCAGTTTTTTGTATCACTGACATCTATTTTTGCCTGCACCATTACTCTGTGCAGAGGAGTTATGACCAATGACATCAATAAAAGTATTGAAACAATCTGGGCTTCTTGCAGCCATTTGGGCAAACTACTTATTTTTATGAAGGATTCAACTAAGCGATTTTTCAATAGCCTTAGGCTATGTTCAAACAGTGTAAAATAAATATGTCTGTAAAATAAGAATAAAATATGTCTATTATTAAACTTACAATGTGCACAATGTTAAAGTGACGGCTAGTAGCTGTCACGCCTCCTCCCATAAACATGAATGGAGGGGTTGTGGTGGCTGTGGTTGCCCGTCATCACAGGGGGTCCAGAGATCACGGGGGTCCCTGGAGCCAGACCTCCTGCTGTCAGACATCTTCTCCCCTATTCTATAGGGGATAAGATGTCTAGCGGCGGAGTACCCCTTTAACCCCTTAAGGCCTCAGCATTTTTCCGTTTTTTTCATTTTAATTTTTTCCTCATCACCTTCCAAAAATCATAATGCTTTCAATTTTGCACCTAAAAATCCATATTATGGCTTATTTTTTGCACCACCAATTCTACTTTGCAGTGACATTAGTAATTTTACCAAAAAATCCACTGCGAAACGGAGAAAAAAATCATTGTGCATCAAAATTGAAGAAAAAATTTCATTTTGTAACTTTTCGGGGCATTTTTCGGTAAAAATAACACCTTATTTTTATTCTTATCTTTATTCTGTAGGTCCATACGGTTAAAATGATACCCTACTTATATAGGTTTGATATTGTCGTACTTCGGAAAAAAATCATAACTACATGCAGGAAAATTATATGTTAAAAATTCTCATCTTCTAACCCCTATAACTTTTTTTTTTCCACGTATGGGCCGGTATGAGGGCCCATTTTTTGTGCCATGTTCTGAAGTTTTTATCGGTACCATTTTTGTATTGATCGGACTTTTTGATCGCTTTTTATTCATTTTTTCATTATATAAAAAGTGACCAAAAATACACTATTTTGGACTTTGGAATTTCTTTGCGTACACGTCATTAACCGTGCGATTTAATTAACGATATATTTTTATAGTTCGGGCATTTTCGCACGCGGCGATACCACATATGTTTATTTTTATTTACACTTGGCCCCGTGTTATAGATCGGGAGCGGACTCATGATGTAGCAGTACGTCATGAGTCCTTAAAGGGGTACTCCGGTGAAAACCTTTTTTCTTTGAAATCAACTGGTGGCAGAAAGTTAAACATATTTGTAAATTACTTCTATTAAAAAAATCTTAATCCTTCCTGTACTTATTAGCTGCTGAAAACTACAGAGGAAATTCTTTTCTTTTTGGAATGCTCTCTGATGACATCACGAGCACAGTTCTCTCTGCTGACGTTATTATAATAATAATAACACTTTATCTATTGTTGTCCTTAGTGGGATTTGAACCCAAGTCCCCAGCACTGCAAGCCACCATGCTGCACTTAGCATGCATCTGCTATGCATGGTTGCTAAAAAGGACAGAGATGTCAGCAGAGAGCACTGTGCTCGTGATGTTAGCAGTGTTCCAAAAAGAAAGGAATTTACTCTGTAGCATTCAGCAGCTAATAAGTACTGGAAGGATTAAGGTTTTTTAATAGAAGTCATTTACAAATATGTTTAACTTTCTGCCACCAGTTGATTTAAAAGAAAAAAGGTTTTCACCGGAGTACCCCTTTAAGGGGTTAAAGGATTATTTCTGTCTTAACAAGTGTTGACAACTTGACACTAAATTAAAGGGGTATTCCAGGAAAACCTTTTTTTTTATATATCAACTGGCTCCAGAAAGTTAAACAGATTTGTAAATTACTTCTATTACAAAATGTTAATCCTTTCAATAAGTATCAGCTGCTGAAGTTGCGTTGTTGTTTTCTGTCTGGCAACAGCGCTCTCTGCTGACATCTCTGCTTGTCTCGGGAACTGCACAGAGTAGAAGAGGTTTGCTATGGGGATTTGCTTCTAAACTGGGCAGTTCCCGAGACACGTGTCATCAGAGAGCATTTAGACAGAAAAGAACAACTCAACTTCATCAGCTCATAAGTACTGAAAGGATTAAGATTTTTTTAATAGACGTCATTTACAAATCTGTTTAACTTTCTGGAGCCAGTTTTTATATATATATATATATATATATATATATATATATATATATATATATATATATATAACTTTTTTCCTGGATAACCCCTTTAATATATGTGCTCACTAGTGTTGAGCGGCATAGGCCATATTCGAATTCGCGAATATTCGCGAATATATGGACGAATATTCGTCATATATTCGCGAATATTCGCATATTCGTTATATGCTCGTTTTATTTTCGCATATGCGAAAATTTGCGTATGCGAAAATTAACACATGTGAAAATTTGCATATACAAAATTAACATACGCGAAAATTCGCATATGCGACAATTCGCATATGCTAATTTTCGTATATGCGAATTTTTGCACGCCAGTCTCACACAGTAGTATTACAGCCTTCTTTACACCACACAAGCTGGAAGCATAGAGGGGTGATCACTGTGATGTGTACTGTGAAGAAAAAAAAACAACAAAAAAAAAAAACGAATATTCGTAATTACGAATATATAGCGCTATATTCGCAAAATTCGCGAATTCGCGAATATGCGATATTCGCGAATAATATTCGAATTGCGAATATTCGCGAGCAACACTAGTGCTCACCAAGGGTCAACATGTTTGTGCAACTACACAGTATAATGTAAGAAACAAGTCTTCTTCATAAGCAGACAGCATTTTCTGTTTAGACAACACAGCAAAGATTTTGAAACCGTTTTGCTGCCCAGTTTATGTCACATCTTTCTGTCACATATAATACCACAATCCTTTGCACCAACTCGGGAGAGGTGTAAACAGTGTCTTAAACACACAGAAGTGCAGAAATACACATAATGGCCGTCATTTACTTAGAAAATCGGGTTGTAAGTCTATCTTGCTTTCTTACCCGACTGCTTTTTTCCCCTGGTATTTATTATTATGTTGCATCCTGTTTGTCGCACGTGGGTTTTGTTGGTTTTGGTTTCCAATTCCTCTGAGTTGTCGGGACAAAATCCACAACAATTCAACAAATTCGGGTTGGAAACCTTTATAAATACGTGGGAAAGCTCAAAAATGTCAGGTTACGCCCCTTTTTCGGGTTTGGGATAATCCACATCGGGTCCGTTGGGAAAAAATCTCGCATCGTGTCGCAAACTGGTGCACGATGTCTGCGACATGTCGCAGACAAAGATGCGGCAAAAAAACCCGACAAAAGAAGTCGGGTTTAGAATAGTAAATGAGGGCCAATATATGTAGTACAAAGCATATATGCCAGTTTTCTGCAGTAAATTGCTTGACAAATATTCTGACCTGATATGTATTACACCAAATTAAAAGCACAAATGTGGACGAAAGAAAACTGATTTACAATACATGGAGCTACACGCATCTTCTCTGAATTCATAAACCTATTCATTTGCCTATATAATTTGTCTAAAAGAAGACACAGGTTAAACAAGCGGTGCTACTTTGATTGATTATATGTTCATTGTGCTGTTGGGTCTTGTGTGTAGTTCTTTTAAATACTTCTCTTTGTGATCTGCATGTAGTAATCCTCTTACTGTTTACAGAAATAAGGATATAAGGAGCAAACATTTGGGATAATTGACTGAATCACTCAGGCCCAGCATTCAAATAAGTAGACTACTCTTTAAACAAAAATGGTACATGCTGTGTCTTAAAGTATATTAGAACATCCTAAACCATGACTGATTGATATTAATTTAAAATGGGTTATCTGGTGCTGGATAAGTATATTTTATTGTTTGACATGTTAAATCACTGAACTTAATAATTTATTGTTCATACATTATTGTTCATCTCTATGGTTATGCCTCAGACTTAGTGCCCCCACTTGGTCCTGTCAGCTCGCCTTCTGGATTTTTCTATAAAAGTGGCAAAAGCTTCCTCCCTGCCCTCGGTGACAGGGCATGACTGAAGTTGACTGTTTTTCTTTTTCATCTAAGAGCAGAGGAACGTGCTCTCGAATCACCCAAAGTGCAAGAAAAAGTACAAACGTGTTACACTGTGTGGTTGCGGTCTATCACAAGCCCTTCTCCGACAGGAGAGAGGCACCCCAACAAACCTTGCCTTCGCCTCCGGACCAAAAGGTACCTGCAAGGTTCCAGGTTTGATGTCCCTTTTCGCCGAAGCTACTAAGAGACCACAAATGCTCCCGGCATCACCCTTGGCGTTAGCCAAGGTATCTGCCTGCAGAGCTGTAAACGGTCGGTACACTTCCCATGCAGGAGTACCCAGGGTTTTTGCAGGGAGGTGAGGGACCTGATGGCCACACACACCTCCCGTAGACTGCTAGGAGGGACACCAAGAAGGGCTACCACATCCTAACTGAAGTTGACTGTTTGTCTGACTTATTATAATGGATAAAATGGCAATCTTCTCTGTTTCTAAATAAGAAATGACAGAGTAGGGGACTGGTCTAACTATTAAACTGAATGAGACAGCCAATCCTCTTCAAAGGTGTTATCTGGCATTAGAAAAACAATGCAGATTTCTTCAAACAATTGCATCACAATGGACTTTTAGTTTAATTGGCTGCAATGTGTTAGGAATGTAATAAGAGAATCATGTTACAGCAGCATCAGGGTAAATAAACAGAAAGATGGGCTGGAGTGCTGGCACTTTGCTGGGTAAGGTCTATAAGGTCTGGTTTGCTATTTCACACAGGTTGCATTCTGTACTTTAAGTGTTTATCAGATCAGATTACCCCTTTAAGTCTTACACATTACAGATTTAAATCAATGGATTGTCTGTGTAGGACAGGACAAAATAATTTAAACTTAACATTACAAAATATAATTTTATTATGTCCATTAAAACACCAGTAGAAATGAGCGAACTTTTCAAAAATTTCATTCGGGCGATTCGCCAAATTTTTCCCAAAAATTTGTTTTGAGCCGAATTTATTTGCGGCGAATCTATATGAAAAACAGAGAGCCTCAACAGGGGTGTAGAACACTTTGCTGTGTTCTAACATGCATATGGAGTGTGCTGGGGTAGTGAAATAATACTGTTATTCAGAATAACATGCAGATTACCGGCATCACTTTTAGAATCACTGCCGCACAGCGGCACAATGACAGAGCATGGAGGTAGCATCAGTGTGAGGAGACCATATAGTGGCTGAATGACACAGGGTGGAGGTTTTGGCAGCATGAGGAGACCATATAGTGGCTGAATGACACAGGGTGGAGGTTTTGGCAGCATGAGGAGAACACACAGTGGCTGAATGACACAGCGTGGAGGTGTTGGCAGCATGAGGAGACCATATAGTGGCTGAATGACATAGCTTGGATGAGGCTGAAGCATGAGGAGACCATATAGTGGCTGAATGACATAGCATGGAGGTGTTGGCATCATGAGGAGACCATATAGTGGCTGAATGACACAGCGTGGAGGTGGTGGCAGCATGAGGAGACCATATAGTGGCTGAATGACATAGCGTGAAGGTGTTGGCAGCATGAGGAGACCATATAGTGGCTGAATGACACAGCGTGGAGGTATTGGCAGCATGAGGAGACCATATAGTGGCTGAATGACACATCGTGGAGGTGTTGGCAGCATGAGGAGACCATATAGTGGCTGAATGACACAGCATGGAGGTGTTGGCATCATGAGGAGACCATATAGTCGCTGAATGACCCAGCTTGGATGAGGCAGGGCCCTCCAGAACAAATTTTATCCTAGGAGATGGTCCAGCATGGCAGTGGGAGTCAACACCTCCAGCTGTAGCCATTTTTGCAGGCATTGCAATAGGTCGTAATATTGTGGCCTGGAAGGCTCAGCCAGCTTATATTCCCACTGTCGTACCCAATGGGACCAGACCCACACATTTGCCCCCAGTCTTGCCAGGATCTCACCCTCAACAATGTCATAGTCAGCAGCCTGGTCATTGGGTAAGTCAAAGTACACCTGCAGGGACCCCGATGTCAGGAATGGTGCAATGACCTCAGCCCACTGGTTTCGGGGTAACCTCTCCCTTGTGGCCACCTTCTTTAAGACTCCTAGGTAGGTCTCAACATCATCCGAGGGGGTCATCTTGGGGATCGCCATCCTAACAGCCTTCCGATGATCCAGGCTGGTCCGCGTCGTCGCTGCGGCTTGTAGCGCCATTATGTGCTGTAACAGCAGCTGGTTGGTCTCCTGTTGATGTTTGTTGGACTCCTGCTGTTGCTTGTTGCCCTCCATGAGTGCTTTCATAACAGCCTCCATTTTGGCAACACTGCAGTCACTGGAACACTGCTTTGCCTTGACTCTCTGGAGAAAACATTCCCACTGTACTGTTAGTCACTTGTCGACAGGATCGTTGCCACTAGCAACAACTTCAATGGGTTATCCCAGGCTCGGTTCTTAGCAATAGCGTGCTGCAACACAATCGCTGACCTCACTGCCCTGCCCGCATCCTACACCAAATGTGATGACTTGCTCTTGCAGACAGGTGCGGTTGCAGTATAGAGGAATGGAAACAGGACATTTCAAATCAAAGTTCAGTGTTTTATTCACACTTGGCAAACAGCAAAAAGTCTTAAATGCAGAACAAAAGAAGAAGTAACAAAAGTCCACCTTTTCCTTAGGTGTTTAATCACACCTGAGTCCATGCCATGCGGCATCAAACAAGTCTTTTCCAAGTCCCCAAGCAGTCTGCTCACCAGCTTCCAAATTCTCAAGGAAGATCTGTACACACAGCTCTCTGGCAGTGTGAGCTGCAACTAGCAAACCCCCCCTCAGCTGGTGAGGCAGCCTAGCTTTAAGGCCAACAAAAGACTGCCTGGATTGTGGGGAATGGATTGTGTGGAATGGCCCCCACCCTACACTTGACCATTCCCAGTAAGAGTGACACATATCAACCATCAACCACCATGCCCTTCACCTTCTCACAATAAATAAATAAATATATATATATATATATATATATATATATATATATATATATATATATATAGTCATGGCCGTAAATGTTGGCACCCTTGGAATTTTTCAAGAAAATGAAGTATTTCTCACAGAAAAGGATTGCAGTAACACATGTTTTGCTCTGCACAGGTTTATTCCCTTTGTGTGTATTGGAACTATATGAAAAAAAGGGAGGAAAAAAATGCAAATACGTCATAATGTCACACCAAACTCCAAAAATGGGCTGCAATAAATTATTGGCACCCTTAATATAATATTTGGTTGCAAATCAGTCGCTTCCTATAACCATCAATAAGCTTCTTACACCTCTCAGCCGGAATGATGGACCACTCTTCCTTTGCAAACTGCTCCAGGTCTCTTTTATTGGAAGGGCGCTTTTTCCAAACAGCAATTTTAAGATCTCTGCACCTGTGTTTAATGGGATTTAGATCTGGACTCATTGCTGGCCACTTCAGAACTCTCCAGCGCTTTTTTTGCCATCCATTTCTGGGTGCTTTTTGACGTATGTTTGGGGTCATTGTCCTGCTGGAAGAGCCAAGATCTCAGATGCAAACCCAGCTTTCTGACACTGGGCTGTACACTGCAACTCAAAATCTGTTGGTAATCCTCAGATTTCATGATGCCTTGCCCACATTCAAGGCACCCAGTGCCAAAGGTAGCAAAACAACCCCAAAATATCATTGAACCTCCACCATATTTCCCTGTAGGTACTGTTATTTTCTTTGTAGACCTCATTCCAATTTCAGTAAACAGTAGAATTATGTGCTTTACCAAAAAGCTCTATCTTGGTCTCATCTGTCCACAAGACGTTCTCCCAGAAGGATTTTGGCTTACTCAAGTTCATTTTGGCAAAATGTAGTCTTGCTTTTTCATGTCTCTGTGTCAACAGTGGGGTCCTCCTGGATCTCCTGCCATAGCGTTTCATTTCATTTAAATGTCGACGGATAGTTCGCGCTGCCACTGATACTCCCTGAGTCTGCAAGACAGCTTGAATATCTTTGGAACTTGTTTGGGGCTGCTTATCCACCATCTGGACTATCCTGCGTTGACACCTTTCATTAATTTTTCTCTTCCATCCATGCCCAGGGAGATAAACTACAGTGCAATGAATCGCAAACTTCTTGATAATGTTGTGCACTGTGGACAAAGGCAAATCTAGATCTCTGCAGATGGACTTGTAGCCTTGAGATTGTTGATATTTTCCACAATTTTGGTTCTCAAGTCATCAGACAGTTCTCTTCTCCTCTTTCTGTTGTCTATGCTTTGTGTGGCACACACAGACACACAATGCAAAGACAATGCAAAGACAATGCAAAGACTTTTTTATCTTCTTTCAGGTGTGATTTTTATATTGCCCACACCTGTTACTTGCCCCAGGTGAGTTTAAAGGAGCATCACATGCTTGAAACTATCTTATTTTTCAATAATTTTGAAAGGGTGCCAATGATTTTGTACAGCCCATTTTTGGAGTTTGGTGTGATATTATGTCCAATTTGCTTTCTTTCCTATCTTTTTTTGGTTTAGTTTCAATACACACAAAGGGAATAAACATGTGTACAGCAAAACATGTGTTACTGCAATCCTTTTCTGTGAGAAATACTTAATTCTCTCAATAAATTTCAGGGGTGCCAACATTTATAGCCAGGACTGTATATGTATAATACAATTTTGGCTTTGGATCAAAAACTGCAGTGACAGTATTCAAAAAAACTGCCAAGCGGAATTATAGGCTGATGACATGACAGTTTTTTGGTGAAATAGTTACTGCAGTATTTGAGCCATAGCTAGACATGGATGTAATAGTAATTGGAAATAAAAAGGAAGAACGTATTTGTCTCCATCCTGCTGGATCCAATTCAGGCTTTGGCTTAAAAAAAGCACTGGCAGTTTTACAACAAAAAAAAAACTGCCATGGGTAACACCAGCTTTAGGCTGGATTTCCTTACAGAATGTAGGTCAAGAATGTGACATAAAGAAGGCCAGGTTACTTTCCAATACTTTTATGAGCAAACAAAAGCAAAAAAATTTTTTTACTACATAGTTTTATAGTTTATGAACTGGAAAGTCCCTCCCTTTTTTCATGTGCAAGAAATAGTAATACAGGGACTTCCTAAATGGGCAGCACCATGCCGCAGTGGTTAGCATTGTTGCCCTACAGTACTGTGGTCCTGGGTTTTAATTCACCCAGGGCAACATCTCCATGGGGTTTGTATCTTCTCCCTGTGTTTGCATGGTTTTCCAATGGGTGCTCTCATACACCTGAACCCCTTAAAGACTCAGCGTTTTTCCATTTCTGAATTTTCATTTTTTCCTCGTTACTTTCTAAAAATCATAACTCTTTCAAATTTGCACCAAAAAATCCATTTTATGGCTTATTTTTTGCGCCACCAATTCTACTTTGCAGTAACATTAGTCATTTTACCCAAAAATCCACTGCGAAACGGAAAAAAAAATTAATTGTGCAACAAAATGGAAGAAAAAATGTAATTTTGTAAATTTTGGGGGCTTCCATTTCTACGCTGTGCATTTTTCGGTAAAAATGACACCTTATCTTTATTCTGTAGGTCCATACGGTTAGAATGATACCCTACTTATATAGGTTTGATTTTTTTCGTACTTCTGAAAAAATTGTAACTACATGCAGGAAAATGTATATGTTTAAAATTCTCATCTTCTGACCCCTATAACTTTTTTATTTTTTCATGTACGGGCCGGTATGAGGACTAATTTTTTGCACAGTGTTCTGAGGTTTTTATTGTACAATTTTTGTATTGATTGGACTTTTTGATCGCTTTTTATTAATCTTTTCATGATATAAAAAGTGACCAAAAATACGTTATTTTGGACTTTGGAATTTTTTTGCGCGTACGTCATTGACCGTGCAGTTTAATTAATGATATATTTTTATAGTACGGACATTTATGCATGTGGCAATACCACATATGTTTATTTCTATTTACACAGTTTTTTTATGGGGAAAAGGGGGGGGGATTCAAACTTTTATTAGAGAAGGTGTTAAATGACCTATAACACTGCACACACTGATCTTATACCCTGATCCCTGCAAAGCCATAGCTTTGCATGGATCAGCGTTCTAGGGGCTCGATTGCTCAAGCCTGTAGCTCAGATGCGACAGAGCAAGGTAAGGAGGCCTCCACTCGCGTTCTAGCTTCCCGGCAGCTCAGTCGGGCTGATCGGGACTATCGCGGTAAAATCGTGATGTCCAGATCAGCTAGGACACGAGTGGAGGCCCCCTTACCTTGCTCCGTCGTTATGAAAGGTTAATAGCGCACGGCACAACGATCTGTGTTGCGCGCTATTAGCCCAGGGTCCCAGCTATCATTAGCAGCCAGGACAAGTATGATGCGGGGTCACGGAGTGACCCCGTTTTAAATACCGGGATCGGGCGCAGGGTGTACAGGTATGCCCTGCGTCCTTTAGAGGTTAAAATCATAATGAGTTTAGATTGGGAGCCACAACAAGGACCAATGTGATAATCTCTATAAAGCACTGGGGAATTGGTCAGCACTATGTAAATTAAAATAAATGTCACTGTTTTCTATGTATAAATATATTAATCAATTTTTTCTGATGTATTTTTAGGTGGTGTTTTATAGGTCAATTTAGTCCTATTGACCTCAATTTCAAGGAAAAGTAAAAAAACTAAAATAAAAATAGCTCTGTGACTATGATTTGCTCTAATCCTGTCTCATGCTTGAACTCTATTGAAACCTATTTAAAACATAAACAACATAGCAATTTTTGTCACAATACCACAACAAAAGGTTAGCTTCCGCTCTGGGCAAAACAATCATCAATAATGTTTTAAAGGACACTGGCTCTTAGTGTTGTTCCATTCAAGCTCTACTAAAATGTTGCTTCTATGCTATATTTAAATTAATGTAGAGCAACCTAAGAAAGTGATGACAACTGAAACACATTTACATAAGTACACATTAAAGTAAATATTAATGTATCTAAAAAATCTTAGTTATAGAAAAATAAAACATAAAGTCAAATATTGCAACAACCATGTCATGTCATTTCACTACATAAGCTAAGATTTGAGAGAACGGGAAATTTGTAGTCCATTTTGAATTGAGACGCAAAGAAAAACAAACAAGAACTATTGAACATTACAATTGTACTACACAAAAACAGTCAAACAGGCTCTATAAATACAATAAATTATAAAATTATGAAAAATGTAAGACACCTAGAAACAACTGTATAGTTTCTGACAGATTTCATTACTACAAATGCTTATTTTTGAAAATATGACTGCAAGGATAATATTGGAAATCCAAATATGAGTATATGAGAAAATAGCTTTTCAAGCAAATGTTACCATTTCATTTAGAACATATTATACAATACTGTTGATCTCAATTTGAATTGTGATTAAAGCTTCCAAGTCTAAACCTAGTAAAGTAGTAAATTGTTTGATGTTTAAAAAAAAAGTTAAAAGAATGTTTCTTACATCTCAAAGCAATTGAGGATGGTCATCTATAATCATAACACATAGGGTTTCGTGTAGTAGGTGACTGTAAGTGTAAATACTACATAAAAGTATGCAGGGTATGTGGATGTGCCTGTGGCTACAGAAAAGTCTTTGTTAACAACAAATCTGAACTTTTCGGTTTGTACTGACACAAAGAAAAACACGTTATACTAGACATATTCCGAGTTAAACACTTATGTGCCGAGATACCGTATTATTAAAGTGAATGTTTCTCATAACGAATATTCACAATTTTAATTTCTCATGTATTTCTAAAATGTGTATACTAAATCATTTGGAGGCTAAATCGACTGTTTTGCATTTTATCAACATTCAAAATAAGAAACTCAGTGGTACTGCCATTAAATAATACAAGAGAGAGAAGCTTGGATTCTAACTATAATACTTTCAATATCCTGTGTCCGGATATTGATGTGCACAACAAAAGATTACCACTCAACTTCCCTTATAAATGCAGTGTTTCTATAATCTCATAAAGACTGTGTTGCTCTGCAATTTGTACTATTTACGTGGGTGTAATGATATGAAAGAACTAGGCACACATACAGGACTAGCACTTTTAAAAAACAGTAAGACAAAACATGTATGTTTCAAACAGCAGAAAATTTAGTTTTAACATACATATTGAAAGTACTGTGTTGACATAAGTGAAACATTTTTTAATTTCACTATAGGCTATGCTTTAGTATAAAGTTATACTGTATATAGTATCTCACATCAGTAAGTATGTAACAGCCGTGCTCTGGCCAGATACGCTGGCCATGAGCACGCTGTCATGTCTCCGTTTCCGGTGGGGCTGGGATCCTCATCGTGGGACGCGCCTGCATGCAAATCCCAGCCCTTCACTCACCTCCCTCAGCCACTGCCTCACTGTGTCCCTGTTCTCACAGCTCCGGTGCGCGTGCCTCCGTCTTCTAGGGCACGCGCCGGAGCTCTGTTTCTTAAAGGGCCAGTGCAATTAATTTAAGTGCTTACACCTTTCCCCTGGTCCATATATTCCTGCTCCTCCCTTGCTTCCCTGCCGGATCTTTGGTTGTTTATGCCATAGTGAAGTCCTGTGTCTTGCTACTGTGTACCTGTTCCCTGTTTCCCTACCTAACCTGTACCTGTGTACCTGCCTGACCTTCTGCCATCCCGCCACATCCTGACAGCCACGTCCTGCCAGTCTCTGCCTGTGTCACGCCACCCCCAAGCTACCTGTGTGGATGAGTCATGCTAGGGTAGCGACCTGGGTGCCACCTGCCCCAACAAGACAATCCCGCTTTGCGGCGGGCTCTGGTGAAAACCAGTGACACCTTAGACCCCGCTCCCTGGCATGGCTTAAGTCTCCACCCACATAGGCCCAGAGGATCCACCACCTGCTGTCCACCTGCCGTGATTCCTAACAAAGTGCACCCCTCACATTTGTGTAAATATTTTATTATATCTTTATATGACAACACTAAAGACATGACACTCTGTAAAGACATGCTACAATGTAAAGTAGCGAGTGCACAGTCTGTATACTATTGTTTAATGTTGTGTCCCCTTAAAATAACCCACCACACAGTCAATAATGTCAAAACCTTGGAAACAAAAGTTAGCACACCCCTAAATTAAAATGTACAATTTGGGCCCAAGTAGCCATTTTCTCTCTCCCCCCTGTTTTTGTGCTTCTACATTTATTTAACATATGTTTGTTTGAAGAACAATTTGAAAATGCTCTGTGTATATTTTGCAGTGTTTGTTTTCTATATGTGTTAAACTCATGTATCAAATAAATGCATAGCCCCCTATTTACCAAATGAAGGCCAAAAGAGTTCAATTTTGTCAGTATAACATTTTTTTAAATTTTTAAAATGTCATACAGTGACATTCAGTTAAACTGTGTCATATATATATATATATATATATATATATATATAACAAATTGAAGAGGGAAGCAGCACTCCGAAAAAAAGTGAAGTCGGTGCACGCAGACACGGTCCTTGGTCAGGGGTCCAAAAGTAGACAATAAATTGGAATAAATCTGCAGCACACAAGTCCAAATAAAGTGAAAAAATGAAAAAATGTATTCCATAAATAGGTGAATGTTACAGCGACGTTTCAACCAGCTCTCCTGGTCTTTCATTTTTTCACTTTATTTGGACTTGTGTGCTGCGGATTTATTCCAATTTATATATATATATATATATATATATATATATATATATATATATATATATATATATATATATATATTCTCTATCTGGGATCTATTGTCAAAAAATGCCACTGTATGCCTATGCCATCGGAGACAAACGTCAGAGGAATATGCCATGAACTTATGACGCATAACGTATTAGATGGACTTTGCAAAATGTAGTTTGATAAGATCCTTATAAACAATGGTTACAGTTATATTGGTGCATGATTGTTTGCTTTTTTTTTCTTTTTGTTTCTGTTCCAACACACAGGATATGTTCTTACAAACAGGTAGAAAATCTCTAATCTCGGCTTGATTGACGTCTATAAGGCTTTCTGACTCATCTACTGTCCCTTACAAAGAAATGTCAATCAAGCGTCAATGGAAGTGGTTGCCGCTTAAATCACTGGAAACTTTTTTGCAGCCCGAGCACAGGGGTCTTAAAAAAATTTATGACGCAGTTCTCCTTTAAAGGTAAGGCTGCACCATATGCATACCAAAGTGTCAATTGGATATTTCTTTAAGTCCCCCTGTGCTCGGGCAGCAAAAACACAAAAAACAATCTTTAACTCACCTTCCTATGTTCCCCATTGCGGAGATATCAGCGTCCCGTTCCTCCGGTGCTGCTGGCTTCCGGCTTCTTAGGCTCAAATTGTCACAGTGCAGGCAGTGTATTGCCGGCCACAGCAATGTCCCACCATGGCCGGTGATAGGCTTAGCAAACTGTCATGTAAGGAGCCCAGGCCCCTCCTTCTCCCTGCTGCCCGGGCTCCTTACATGACAGTGTGCTCAACCTATCACCGGCCAAGGCGGGACATCGCTGCGGCCGGCGATACGCTGCCTGCACAGAAGCCAGCAGCACCAGAGGAACAGGACGCCGATATCTCCGCAATGGGGGAACGTAGGAAGGTGAGTTAAAGTTTGTTTTTTATGTTTTTGCAGCTTGAGCACAGGGGGCCTTTAAGTGATTAAGTGATTTTTAAAAGATTTTTATAGGATAAGATAGTAGATATATTGTATTTCTTAGTGCACACATGGATATGTTTAAAAAGGTCTCCCTAGCTCCTATATAATTGTAATGACTGTTCATAAAGGTAAAAAATGCTGAAAGCTTCACTTAAAGGGGTACTCTGGTGGAAAACATTTTTTTAAATCAACTGGTACCAGAAAGTTAAACAGATTTGTAAATTACTTCTATTTAAAAATCTTAATCCTTCCAGTACTTATCAGCTGGTCTAGTGGCAGATTAAGTAGGCTATAAGCCCTGGGATTCTTTAAAATTTTGGGCCTGCTCTTTCCCCCACTCCTCCCTTCCCTGCATGATAGACACACAGGGCCCAGTGTTGGAAGGCAAACAGGGAGGAAGGGGAAAGGAAGGAGGTAAGCATGCTGCAGCTTAGCACCACCTATATGATACTTCACCTTGAAAGGAAAACATGATTTTAGAGCAATCATCTGCTAAGAGAAAGGTTTAATTGTTTTATCTCCCTAAAAGCTCTATAAGATATCTGCTTGTAGCTCTGAGCATGATATAAAGCTGACAAATTCCCTTTTCATTCCATGATGATCTATGGAAAGGAAATTATTAAAATGTACAGAAGGGATAAATGCCAATATCCCTTTTGGCCTAGGGAAAAGAAAAGGTTGATGTCCATATACCTGGAGGTCTAGGGCAGTGGACGGGTTTATATTGTTAATCTGTGGTCCTGTGAAGAGGATAGAAAGGACCTTGTCGCTGTAAGGCTGGGTTTACATATGTCCGGCATCTGGTATAGATATACTCAGCCTAGATCTCAACGCAACTGATGCAATAACGTGACTTGCATCAGTTACAGCCCCTATATAATTGGTGGCCATCTTGCCTCTCTTCATTTCATCTATGCACTCAGATAGAGAGGACGGGACTGCGTGTGTGTGAATAGCTCATACCACAGCGTTACACTGCAATTGCTAGTCACTTCAGCATTAGGGAAAGGCAGAGTGCTGTGCTGTTACACTGAGAAGGATCATTGATTGCTAAACCTCCTATTCACATTATTGAGCATTGCAGCAGAGAGGGGCAGATAGCTGTCAGCTGCCTCCTTACAGATCTCCAAGCTGCCTGAACTTTCTGAAGCATCTTATCTGAAGCATCTTATCCACCCAATTGAGTTTATTTTTATTTGCCCCACAAAACTTCTTCTGCTCAGAATTGTGTGACAGAGCAATTTAGGGTTTAATCCCTGGATTTTTTTTGTGGTGCTGCACTGTTGGTTCCTGCTGCTGTTCAGAAATACGTGATTGTTCAGTGGACTGTAGTGCATTTGCACCGGCTATTTTTTTGTATTTTTTTAAAACAGTTTTTTCTGCATATAGTTACGCATATATAACTGCCCTCATCAGTGCATACCGCATAGGTACATGCAAGTATTGTACCATTTAGTACCTGTTAATCTGTCAAGGTGCTCCATACCGTCAAAGTCCAAACAATAGTATCCACCGGCTGGTGTTTTACAAAAATACAGAGTTTTTTCTGCTAATAGTTAGGCATATTACTGCCCTCATCAGTGCATACCGCATAGGAACGTCCAAGTATTGTACCATTTAGTAGCTGTCAAGGTGCTCCAAACCGTCAAAATCCAAACAATAGTATCCACCGGCTGGTGTTTTAAAAAAATACAGAGTTTTTACTGCTAATAGGCCCTCATCAGTGCATACCGCATACGTACATCCAAGTATTGTACCATTCAGTACCTGTTAAGCTGTCAAGGTGCTCCAAACCGTCAAAGTCCAAACAATAGTATCCACCAGCAGGTGTTTTACAAAAATACAGAGTTTTTTCTGCTAATAGGCCCTCATCAGTGCATACCGCATACGTACATCCAAGTATTTTACCATTTAGTACCTGTCAAGCTGTCAAGGTGCTCCAAACCGTCAAAGTCCAAACAATAGTATCCACCAGCTGGTGTTTTACAAAAATACAGAGTTTTTTCTGCTAGTAGGCCCTCATCAGTGCATACCGCATACGTACATCCAAGTATTGTAAGTATTGTACCATTTAGTACCTGTTAAGCTGTCAAGGTGCTCCATACCGTCAAAGTCCAAACAATAGTATCCACCGGCAGGTGTTTTACAAAAATACAGAGTTTTTTCTGCTAATAGTTAGGCATATTACTGCCCTCATCAGTGCATACCGCATAGGTACATCCAAGTATTGTACCATTTAGTAGCTGCCAAGGCGCAGGGACAATACTTGTCTTTTACGGCTCACTGGGGAAATGTGGTTCCTGCACAGTCACAACAGTAACTTGGACAGGTCACACCGCTTCCTACCCCACGCTCTTGCGCCCAGGCAGTTGTTCCTGTTACAGTGTGCGACGCCGCCTCCTCATCCTCCACCATGCCCTCGGCCTCCACTGCACGTCCAAATCTCGGTGGCCATTCATCGTACCATGTGTGTAGGGCACGGCGGTGTCAAGCTGTTCTTCACATGGTTTGCCTTGGCGAACCGAGTCACACAGGGGAGGAACTGCTAAAGTTCATTCGTGAAGAAATCTGAGTATGGCTTACTCCACGAAATCTGGAAATGGGAACCATGGTGACAGACAACGGGAAGAACATTGTGTCTGTGCTGCGACAAGGAAGTGTGAAACATGCGCCCTGCATGGCACATGTGTTGAATCTGGTTGTCAAGCACTTCCTCAAGTCTTCACCCCATTTTCAAAGCGTCCTGAAAATGGCAAGGAAACTATGCATGCACTTCAGCCACTCGTACACCGCCAAGCACACCTTCCTTGAGCTGCAGCGTCAGAACGGTATCCCACAACATAGTCTTATTTGTAACGTTCCCACACGTTGGAATTCCACCCTCCATATGTTGGACAGACTATACGAACAAAGAAAAGCCATCACCGATTTCTTGATGATCCAAGCAGATAGGAGTACTCCCCTGTGTAACTTCAATGTGAACCAGTGGCAGCTCATACGTGTCACCTGCCGTTTGCTGAGGCCCTTTGAGGAAGCCACATTATTTGTGAGTCGCCTGGATTATGCCATGAACGACGTAATTCCACTCCTACATTTCCTACAACAAATGATTGAAACCATGGCTGGTCACGGCAATGGAGACTTTGTGCCTACATCTCAAGGCTACATGAGCCCTGTGGGGATTGAACTGGAGGAGGAGGATGATGAGGGGCAGAGCGGAGTACAGTTTAGGTTGGATGAGATGGCCGGTGTTTCTAGTCTTCGGACAGGAGAGGAGGAGCAGGAGCAGCCAGAGGAGCTGGAGGGTTATGAGGAAGTTGAGACAGAGGATTCAGACACACCGTGGCAGTATGCAGTGGAGATGGAGGCAGGTAGTCCCTCTGAGTCACTGGCGCAAATGGCACGATGCATGCCCAGTTGCTTGCGTAGTGACCCCCGAATTGTCAAAATTCGTCAGCGGGATGACTTCTGGATCTCCACTTTATTAGACCCTCACTACCGTCCCAAAGTGGGGGCCTTTTTTACACCCACTGAGAGGGAGGACAAACTGATCTACTACAGAGAGATTCTACGTAGTCAGTTGGCTGATGCCTATCGGCCACGTGGTCCATCCACTCGCAGGTCTGACTCGGGGGGCCCTCTGCACTCACCTTCCACTGCCATGGCTGCTGGAGAGGGGAGGGGTGGGAGGAGCAGTACCAGCTCAATCATCAGCAGTCGCTGTCGCTGATGAGTAGCTTTCTTCACCCACATAGTGAAGCAACTCATCAGCAGCAGGTAGACATGGAGCAGGACCTGAACCAGCAGGTGGTGGCATACCTTGATATGGCCATGCCAACAACCATTGAAGATCCGCTGGACTTCTGGGCAGCCAAACTTGATTGGCCACAACTAGCAGACTTTGCCCTGGAAAAGCTGTCCTGCCCGGCCAGTAGTGTGCCATCAGAGCGGGTGTTTAGTGCGACCGGGGCCATAGTCACCCCAAGGCGAACTCTTCTGTCCACTAAAAATGTGGAGAGACTGACGTTTGTCAAGATGAATCAGGGATGGATCAGCCAGAATTTCCAGCCACCAATGACAGATGGGTCTGAGTAGATTGACCATGCTCCTACAACAAAATTGTTTCTATTATGGTTGGTTATGAAACCCTCTGGGGCAGAGGCAGAGCTGGGCATTGTATGGCCCACTTGCCACATACGGCCCTTTCATTGGCTCTGACCGGCCCGCGCTGACTGGGGGACAACTATGCTGCCTAATCTGGGGGACAAATATGAACCTATTCTGGGGGACAACTATGATCCTAATCTGGGGGACAACTATGCTCCTAATCTGGGGGACAACTATGGTCCTAATCTGGGGGACAACTATGCTCCTAATCTGGGGGACATCTATGCTGCCTAATCTGGGGACAATTATGCTTCTAATCTGGGGGAAAATTATGCTCGTAATCTGGGGGACATCTATGCTGCCTAATCTGGGGGACGATTAGGCTCCTAATCTGGGTGACATCTATGCTCCTAATCTGTGGGACATCTATGCTGCCTAATCTGGGGACAACTATGCTCCTAATCTGGGGACAACTATGCTCCTAATATGGGAGAAGCTGATGCGTCTGGCCTTGGGCCTGTAATTTTTAGAAGTTTAGCAGTAGCTAAATACATGCTTAATGCAAATGTAAACATTGATCTTTAAATGTAAGGGGTTATGAAACCCTCTTGGGTACTGCGAATGACTGCTCCAGAATCATTCTGTGTCTTTCACAAACATCTTGCCTCCCTGGTGCCTCTGGCCTTAGGTCTTAAATTTTTGGATGTTTAACAGTAGCTAAATACATGCTTAATGATCTTTAAATGTAAGGGGTTATGAAACGCTCTTGGGTACTGCGAATGACTGCTCCAGACTCATTCTGTGTCTTTCACAAATTACTTGCCTCACTGGTACCTCAGGCCCTGGGCCTATAATTTTTTGAAGTTTAGCAGTAGCTAAATACATGCTTAATGCAAATTTCAACAATGATCGTTAAATTCTCGGCGCTCTGCCAGGGCCTTCTTCTACCTCGCCTGAGCCGATCCGAGGACCTCACTAACCAATCCAATCGGTTGTAGCAACGGGCGGTGTGTACAAAGGGCAGGGACTTAATCAACGTGAGTTTATGACCCTCACTTACTGGTAATTCCTCGTTTTAAGGGTAAATAATTGCAATCCCAGATCCCTATCACGAACTGGTTTCAGCGTGTAACACGCACCTGTCCTTGAAAGATAGAGACACGCTAATCCATTCAGTGGAGCGCTAGTGCGGCCCAGGACATCTGAGGCCATAACACACCTGTTATTGCTCGATCTCACAATTGATCGGGCAAGGTAAGGGGTTATTAAAGCCTCTTGGGTACTGCTGAGGCCTACTCCTGACTGTTCCTAGTGCAATGTATGGGGTAATTAACCCCTTAAGGACAATGGACGTACTCCTACGCCCCCGTTTCCGAGTCCTTAAGGACCGAGGACGTAGGAGTACGTCCTGTCCATTCCCGGCCCCCCGCCGCTAGCCGGAGGGGAGCCGGTGCCCGATGCCTTCTGAAATCGTTCAGCAGGCATCGCGGCATATCGCCAAGGGGGGTCATTATGCCGCCCCATGTCGGTGATGGCCGCAGATCGCTGGACAATTCAGTCCAGCGATCTGCGGCGATTCCAGATCAATCGGGTCTCCAGTGACCACTGGCTGATCGGGGCCGTCAGAGAATAGCCATAGACAGCAGGGGTGAGGTGGCACTGGTGCCACCTCACGATCGCCCTGATTCGTCGGCCGATTTACCGTCCAACCAATCAGGGCGCCTGCTGCGGGTGTCAACCCGCTCCGCCCCTCTTCCGTAGGACGTGAGCGGGTGCGGGACGTGCACCCCGGGTGCTGGGGACCCCGATCCCCGGCGTCAATGTTGGGATCGGGGCCCCAGGAGCAGCGGCGGCGGTGGAGACGACGAGGGACTGACCTGGTGCAGCGAGGATCATTGGAGGTGAGTGACAGCCTCCTGCTGTTGCTTAGCAACAACTCCCAGCATGCAAAAAGGGCATGTTGGGAGCTGTAGTTATGCAACAGCAGGAGGCAGACCACCACAACTCCCAGCATTCCCTTATGGGCATGTTGGGACTTATAGTTTTGGCTGGAGGCACATTTTTTCTATGGAAAAGTGTACCTTCAGCTGTTGGATAACTACAACTCCCAGCATGCTTGTTGGCTGTCGGTGACTCCTGAGAGTTGTAGTTTTGCAAAAGCTGAAGGCACACTGAGTTAAGTAGCAAACCAGTGTGTCTTCAGCTGTTGCATAACTACAATCCCCAGCATCCCCAGCCAAAGTAGTATGCTTCCAGCTGTTGCATAATTACAAGACCCAGCATGCCCTTCCCCTGTCCGTACATGCTGGGGGTTGTAGCTTTTGCAACAGCTGAAGGCACACTGGTTGCAAAAAACTGAGTTTGTTACCAAACTCGGTGTTTCACAACCAGTGTGCCTCCAGCTGTTGCAAAACTACAACTCCCAGCATGCACTGATAGACCGTACATGCTGGGAGTTGTAGTTTTGCAACAGCTGGATGTTCCCCCCCCCCAAATGTGAATGTACAGGGTACACTCACATGGGCGGAGGTTTACAATAAGTATCCGGCTGCAAGTTTGAGCTGCAGCAAATTTTCTGCCGCAGCTTAAACTGCCAGCGAGAAACTACTGTGAACCCCCGCCCGTGCGACTGTACCCTAAAAACACTACACTACACTAACACAAAATAAAATAAAAAGTAAAAAACACTACATATACACATAACCCTACACAGCCCCCCTCCCCAATTAAAATGAAAAACGTCTGGTACGCCACTGTTTCCAAAACGGAGCCTCCAGCTGTTGCAAAACAACTACTCTCAGTATTGCCGGACAGCCGTTGACTGTCCAGGCATGCTGGGAGTTTTGCAACAGCTGGAGGCACCCTGTTTGGGAATCACTGGCGTAGAATACCCCTATGTCCACCCGTATTCAAGTCCCTAATTCAGGCCTCAAATGCGCATGGCGCTCTCACTTTGGAGCCCTGTCGTCTTTCAAGGCAACAGTTTTGGGTCACATATGGGGTATTGCCGTACTCGGGAGAAATTGTGTTACAAATTTTGGGGGGTATTTTCTGCTATTACCCTTTTTAAAAATGTAAAATTTTTGGGAAACCAAGCATTTTAGGTAAATTTTTTTTTTTTTTTTTTTTTTACAAATGCAGAAGTCGTGAATCACCTGGGGGGTATTAAGGTTCACATTACCCCTTGTTACGTTCCCCGAGGGGTCTAGTTTCCAAAATGGTATGCCATGTGGGTTTTTTATTTTGCTGTTCTGGCACCATAGGGGCTTCCTAAATGCGGCATGCCCCCAGAGCAAAATTTGCTTTCAAAAAGCCAAATGTGACTCTTTCTCTTCTGAGACCTGTACTGCGCCAGCAGAGCACTTTTCACCCCCATATGGGGTGTTTTCTGAATCGGGAGAAATTGGGCTTCAAATTTTGGGGGGTATTTTCTGCTATTACTCTTTTTAAAAATGTAAACATTTTGGGAAACCAAGCATTTTAGGTAAAAAAAACATTTTTTTTTTTACATATGCAAAAGTCGTGAAACACCTGTAGGGTATTAAGGTTCACATTACCCCTTGTTACGTTCCCTGAGGGGTCTAGTTTCCAAAATAGTATGCTATGTGTTTTGTTTTGCTGTTCTGGCACCATAGGGGCTTCCTAAATGCTGCATGCCCCCAGAGAAAAATTTGCTTTCAAAAAGCCAAATGTGACTTCTTCTCTTCTGAGACCTGTAGTGCACCATCAGAGCAATTTTCACCCCACATGGGGTGTTTTCTGAATCGGGAGAAATTGGGCTTCAAATTTTGGGGGGTATTTTATGCTATTATCCTTTTTAAAAATGTAAAATTTTTGGGAAACCAAGCATTTAAGGTAAAATTTATTTTTTTACATATGCAAAAGTTGTGAATTACCTGTACGATATTATGGTTCACTTTACCCCTTGTTACGTTACCCGAGGGGTCTAGTTTCCAAAATGGTATGCCATGTGGGTTTTTTATTTTGCTGTTCTGGCACCATAGGGGCTTCCTAAATGCGGCATGCCCCCAGAGCAAAATTTGCTTTCAAAAAGCCAAATGTGACTCCTTCTCTTCTGAGACCTGTACTGCGCCAGCAGAGCACTTTTCACCCCCATATGGGGTGTTTTCTGAATCGGGAGAAATTGGGCTTCAAATTTTGGGGGGTATTTTCTGCTATTACTCTTTTTAAAAATGTAAACATTTTGGGAAACCAAGCATTTTAGGTAAAAAAAACATTTTTTTTTTTACATATGCAAAAGTCGTGAAACACCTGTAGGGTATTAAGGTTCACATTACACCTTGTTACGTTCCCTGAGGGGTCTAGTTTCCAAAATAGTATGCTATGTGTTTTGTTTTGCTGTTCTGGCACCATAGGGGCTTCCTAAATGCTGCATGCCCCCAGAGAAAAATTTGCTTTCAAAAAGCCAAATGTGACTTCTTCTCTTCTGAGACCTGTAGTGCACCATCAGAGCAATTTTCACCCCACATGGGGTGTTTTCTGAATCGGGAGAAATTGGGCTTCAAATTTTGGGGGGTATTTTATGCTATTATCCTTTTTAAAAATGTAAAATTTTTGGGAAACCAAGCATTTAAGGTAAAATTTATTTTTTTACATATGCAAAAGTTGTGAATTACCTGTACGATATTATGGTTCACTTTACCCCTTGTTACGTTACCCGAGGGGTCTAGTTTCCAAAATGGTATGCCATGTGTTTTTTTTTGCTGTCCTGGCACCATAGGGGCTTCCTAAAGGTGACATGCCCCTCAAAAATCATTTGTCGCTCCTTCCCTTCTGAGCCCTCTACTGCGCCCGCCAAACAATTAACATAGACATATGAGGTATGTGCTTACTCGAGAAAAATTGTGTTTCAAATAAAAGTAAAAATTTTCTCCTTTTAACCCCTTGCAAAAATTCTAAAATTGGGTCTACAAGAACATGCGAGAATTTTCTCCTTCACTTTGCTGCTATTCCTGTGAAACATCTAAAGGGTTAATTCACTTACTGAATGTCATTTTGAATACTTTGGGGGGTGTAGTTTTTATAATGGGGTCTTTTATGGGGTATTTCTAATATGAAGACCCTTCAAATCCACTTCAAACCTGAACTGGTCCATGAAAAATAGCGAGTTTGAAAATTTTGTGAAAAATTTCAAAATTGATGCTGAACTTTGAAGCCCTCTGGTGTATTCCAAAAGTAAAAACTCATAAATTTTATGATGCAAACATAAAGTAGACATATTGTATATGTGAATAAAAAATTTTTTTTGGAATATCCATTTTCCTTACAAGCAGAGAGCTTCAAAGTTAGAAAAATGCAAAATTTTCATTTTTTTCATCAAATTTGGGGATTTTTCACCAAGAAAGGATGCAAGTTACCATAAAATTTTACCACTAAGTTAAAGTAGAATATGTCACGAAAAACGATCTCGGAATCAGAAAGATAACTAAAAGCATTCCAGAGTTATTAATGTTTAAAGTGACAGTGGTGAGAATTGCAAAAAATGCTCTGGTCCTTAAGGTGTAAAATGGCCTGGTCCTTAAGGGGTTAAACACTCTTGGGTAGTGTTATTGTTAAATTTACTGATAATTTTATCAGTAATAAAATTGAAATTTGCAGAATGCTAACCGTTACACAACGGAACGCTTGTAGCGTGTGATTTTTTTATGAAAATACAAAAAAAAAAAAAAAAAAAAAACGGAGAGGGATTAACTCTGCTTAATCATTTTTGGCGAAAAAAATCCTTTGGTGATCTGATCTTTTGGAGACAGATGCGCTTACACACATATGTAATAATTTTTTTAAAATAATTTCAAACATTGTGTGGTTTATTATTTTTGAAAAGAAAGTCTTTGGGTGGTCCACCATCCTGCATTATAGAGTCTTCTGAAATGTTGGATATGCGCTTGTTCTTACACAAAGGTAAACATTTTTTATTTTATTTATACAATCTTGTTGATTTTGGGGCGTATTGTGAAGCCCTGTGTGTACTGGTGCATCAGCCAACTCCAGGCTGTGTCCTGCAGGCAATAATATATGGGTTCCTGATGCCGCAGACGTGGGGCCTGGGTCTGGGAATTTAAAATTTTTGGATAGCAGGTGCTACCTATGAGAAATCTTTGTCAAACATTTCTCATTTTGTGTTTTTTTTTTTTTTTGGGGGGGGGGGGGGATTGTGAAGCCCTGGTTTGTAGTGTACTCGTGCATCAGCCAACTCCACGCTGTGCCATTCAGCCACTATATGGTGTCCTCATGCTGACAACACCTCCACGCTGTGCCATTCAGCCACTATATGGTGTCCTCATGCTGCCAACACCTCCAGGCTGTGCCATTCAGTTGATGGTTGACAACATTTATTTGCATTCCCTTAACGCTGTTTCTAAGACCTGGGGTAATGGTTTTCTGCTGTGAAATCTGGATGGTCTTGGTAATGTTTATGGATGGGGACCATTGAGCCATGGTGGAGTTTATACTGATGGCCGGTGCGCTCCTCTTCAGGCTGATATTTTCCCGGGCATCCATCAATTTTGGTGGTTTTACTGCAAAACCCACCTGCTGCTTTTTAGACTTCAACATCTCTCGGGCATCTTGCACTTTACCCTTTATTCTGAAACGTGCATCTTTGGCGACCATTTTCTCGCGGGCATCCTTCATGTCTAGCTTCAGATGGGCATCTGTCACGCCAATCTTCTGACGGGCATCAAACGTTCTCTGGAAACTTTTTTGCAGGGATGCACGTTTCAGAATAAAGGGTAATGTGCAAGATGCCATTGCAAGCCAGCTTGTCCTGGTATGGTACAGTAAGTTTTATCTTCCGAGGATGTCCTACATTTGGGGAAACAGGGTAATAAATTTGAAATTTTCAGAAGGATAACCATTACACAACGGAACGCTTGTTGCGTGTGATTTATTGCGTAAAATTTTGCTAAAAAAATACAAAGAGGGATTCATTCTGCTTCTTCATCCTTTTCGGAGAAAATTATGATTTTTAGTGGTCCACCGTCCTTAATTTTGGGGCCTCATCAACTCGTTCATTTGAGATTGTTTTTATCACAAAAAAAATTAAAAATCTTTGTAAAAAAATTATCATTATGTTGTTCTTGGGGGGTGGAGTTGTGAAGCCTTGGTGTGTACTCTTGATTCAGCCTACTCCAGGCTGTGTCCTTCATGCAATATATGGGTTACAGATGCCGCAGAGGTGGGGACTGGGTCTGTGAATTTCAAAATTTGGGATAGCGGGTGCAACCTATGAGAAATCTTTGTGAAACATTTCTCAAGGTCTTGTTTTTGAGGGGGGGGGGGGGGATTGTGAAGCCCTGGTGTGTACTGGTGCATCAGCCAACTTCAGGCTGTGTCCTTGAGCCAATGTGGGTCTGTGAATTTCAATTTTTTTGGATAGTGGGTGCTACCTATGAGAAATCTTGGTCATAAATTTCTAATTGTGTTATTTTTTGGTGGGGATTGTGAATCCCTGGTGTGTACTCTTGCATCAGCCAACTCCAGGCTGTGTCATTCAGGAAATATATGGGTTACTGATGCCGCAGGGGTGGGGCCTGGTTCTGGAAATTTCAAATTTTTGGATAGCAGGTGCTACCAATGAGAAATCTTGGACAAACATTTCTCATTGTGTTCTTTTTGGAGGGGGGATTGTGAAGCCCTGGTGTGTACAGGTGAATCAGCCAACTCCAGGCTGTGTCCTTCAGGCAATATATGGGTTACTGATGCCGCAGAGGTGGGGCCTGGGTCTGGGAATTTCACATTTTTGGATAGTGGGTGCTACCTATGAGACATCTTTGTCAAAAACTTCTCATATTGTGTTGTTTTTTTGGGGGGATTGTGAAGCCCTGGTGTGTAGTGTACTAGTGCATCAGCCAACTCCACGCTGTGCCATTCAGCCACTAAATGGTATCCTCTTGCTGCCAACACCTCCACGCTGTGCCATTCAGCCACTATATGGTGTCCTCATGCTGCCAACCCCTCCACGCTTTGTCATTCTGCCACTAAATGGTGTCCTCATGCTGCCAACACCTCCACGCTGTGCCATTCACCCACTATATGGTGTCCTCTTTCTGCCAACACCTCCTCGCTGTGCCATTCAACCACTATATGGTGTCCTCATGCTGCCAACACCTCCACGCTGTGCCATTCAGCCACTATATGGTCTCCTCATGCTGCCAAAACCTCCACGCTGTGTCATTCTGCCACTATGTGGTGTCCTCATGCTGCCAACACCTCCACGCTGTGCCATTCACCCACTATATGGCGTCCTCATGCTGCCAACACCTCCTCGCTGTGCCATTCAGCCACTATATGGTGTCCTCATGCTGCCAACACCTCCACGCTGGGTCATTCAGTCACTATATGGTCTCCTAACACTGATGCCACCACCAGGCTCTGTCATTGTGCTGCTGTGCAGCAGTGATTCTAAGAGTGATGCCGGTAATCTGCATGCTATTCTGAATAACAATAATATTTCACTACCCCAGCACACTTTTAGGACACAGCAAAGAGTTCTATACCCCTATAGAGGCTGTATGTAGGCTAGAAATAGCCTTATTTAATATCGATTCGCCGCGAACAAATTTGGATCGAAACAAACTTTTTCAGAAAATTCGGCGAATCGGCCGAATCAAATTTTTTAAAAGTTCGCTCATATCTACTTATTATCCCAAAATCAGAGCAACGTTTCGGCAGTAGTAGCCTTTATCAAGAACGGGCACAGAGGTCGAGCCCTGGTGCTGTCTCACACACCTCTTATATATATATACAGCAAACACAGAGCAGCACTCCCAATGGTATAGTGGATAGATGGGTGCAGGCAGTCACACGGCTGGGTCAGAGACACTGGAAGACTATATAATGGAAAAACTCCAGAAAATTGATGCAAAAAAGGTGAATTTATTCCATCCAAAAAGATGCAATTTTCAGCATGCTTGAAAATGGCTGCATTGGGTGACCGAAAAGTTGCATCTTTTTGGATGGAATAAATTCACCTTTTTTGCATCAATTTTCCGGAGTGCTGTGGTTTTTCCATTATATATATATATATATATATATATATATATATATATATATATATATATATATAATGTCCATATACCCTATAAAGATGTAGGCCAGATGTTTGTTTTCTGACAGCTTTTTTTACAGTCCTGTTGAGGCATTCTTAAAAGGAAAATGCTGCTTACATTTCTTAAAAGTGAGCTCGATGCTTCTTTACACCAACAGGTGCCATCAAGGGAGAAACAGGAAACCCATCCACTAGCATTAGATGCTTGGCATGTCATACCAAAACGGGTCCTATTGACCCTACTTAAATTGAAATGTTTATTTTCACATTGACACTCCAAGCTCATTCAGTTGTTCTGTTTGTTATTCTGTGGTGGTTATTTATTATATCCCTCTTTTGTTCTTTTTTTTTGTATTTTTTTCTCTACACTTTATAAACCTGATGAAAAGACCCAAGCAGTCTCGAAAGTTTCCTATGTACAGTCATTTATTTTATTTCAGTCAGCAATAAAAATATTTCATCACTGCTAGTCTATTACGTTGTTTCAGTTATTGAGAGCAAAATGTTGCAGATCTTCACTTACTGATATTATACAATATGGTTGTATATTGATTACAGAAAATTATCAATTACACAAAGTGAGAATAAGCAATCTGTTCAATTCCTGCAGAAGCCAATACTAAAGGAAGGATTGCTATGGCTCACGTCATCAAAGAACTGCTGTTCTTACGTTTACAAATAAAATATATTTTTGGCTGAAATGACATTATAAATAACCTAGACAGTTGCATTTGCTGAAGGTGATAGGTCAATATAAAAAAGAAGCCAAATACAAACATAACAAATTGTTCTCCTATAAAGTAGTATTACCTTTGGTTAAAGAATCACATTTTTGATCAAAGACTCTTTGAGATTCTATCTATAACATGTATTAATGTATGTTATGATAAACTTCCTAGCTACAACGGTAATAAAAAAAAAACAGGTGACCACTCCAGACTGCTCAATTTCTTTGATGTCTAGCTTCCTTAAAGGAGTACTGCGGTGCTAAACAGATAAATGTCTGATCACGTGCGAGGAGGGGGATTCGACCACTGGGACCACCCCCTCCCACGATCTCCTGCACAGCCCCCTGCTCTCTGCATGAACTGAGCTGTGTCTACCCCCGCACAAAGCAGTGACCAACACCCCCCTCTATGGGAAAGCCGGAAATACAGCATTCATGTATCTCTTTTCTATCGCTTAGAGCTAGGGTTGACAGTCTACTTGCATGGAGTGGAGATTGATCCGTGCACAAGGAGAGAGGGGCGTCGGGCCGGAGATTGTGAGGGTCCCAGCAGCCAGACCCCCCACGATCAGACACGGGGCTGGACTGAGGATGAAAACCAGCCCTGGAAAATCATTGTATACCAGCCCCACAGCATTGTGTCAGCCATGCACAGATTTATCACTTTACACTACACTATAAATCTATCAGGAAAATAAACTGCCACTGTATTTCACTATATTGGAGCCATTTTGCTTATATGTGTGTGTGCATTTTACCAAGTAACAATAGCATAAGGAGGAAGGAAAATATTACATCCATACTGTTACTGACCAAATCATGTATACTGAGATCAATGTTAACAATAATACCAGTATATAAGGAGGAATATTATCACAATACATAATTTCATCACACTGTTACTGACCGTATCCAATAATACCAATAATACCAGTATACAGGAAGGAATATTATCACCATATGTATCACCATTATATTGTTACTGACCAAATCCAGTATACTGAGACCAATATTATCAAGAATACCAATAAACAAGGGGAAAATATTATCACCATACATATCCCCATCATACTGATACTGACAAAATCCTGTATACTGAGATCAATAATACCGACACACCATGACCACTACCACCACAGACTGACTAATACCCCCACACTGCTATTGAATAATCGACTAAACAAAGAGCAATATTTCCCCCATAAAGTGACCATATACAGGTAGATACCAATACTACACAGGCACTGCAGACCGTATCAGGGATTACAGTTAATATCGAATTTGCGATATTTCACGAATATATGGACGAATATTCGTTACATATCCGCTAAATTCGCATATTTGTAATATTTGCGTTATATTACATGCTAAAATTAGCATAAACGAAAATTCGCATGTGCGAAAATTAGCATATGCGAAAATTTGCATAAGCGAAAATTCGCATATGCACAAATTAGCATATGCTAATTTTCCCATATGCGAAAATTCATACGCCAGTCTCATACAGTAGTATTAGAGCCTTCTTTAAACCACACAAGCTGGAAGCAGAGAGGGATGATCACTGTGATGTGTACTGTGAAGAAAATAAAAACAATATTCATAATTACGAATATATAGTGCTATATTCGTGAATAAAATTCTCATTGCTAATATTCGTGAGCAACACTACTATTTAGCAGTAAGGCCCCCTCTGTACCCCCCATAGAGGGTAGGCCCTATCTGGTATGTAGATTCCCTTTTCCATATTAGGTCAGTAGACTTCTCTTTTCTCCCTTCCCTTGTTTTAGGTAAATTGGTAAGTGAGCAAGCTCCCCTCCATATAAGCTAGGTAGATTTTTTCCTTCTTCATATTAGGCTGGAAGGCTTATACCTCCACCCTCCTTCAGTATAAATTAGTTAGACCTCTTTCAGGTAACATCAGGTAGGTAGGCAGACTATCTTCCCACTTCAACATTAGCTAAAATGATAAATCATTAAAAAAAACTCTGTAGGTGCTGCTCCTCTCATTGACACATGGACTGCTGTTCTAAATGTTCAGATTACATTTATTGAATAACCAATTACGCATTTTGGCCCTTCATCAGATTGGAAAATGCATAATTGGTTATTATTGGTTATTCAATGGATATAATCTGAACATTAAAGTAGGTGGCGTTTTCCTCCTCCCCTTAGGTAGATAGCTTCTCCTCCCCCCTTTAGGTAGGTAGGAGGCTTCTCCTCCCCTCCCCCCTTAGGAAGGTAGATTGGTGGCTTCTCCTCCCCCTCCCCCCTTAGGTGTGTAGGTGGCTTCTCATCCTTCTCCCCCTTAGGTTAAAAGACAGGCCGAGAGGCTTCCCCCCAATCCAACCCATGCCCACCCACCATCCCTCTCTTCTCCTATTTTAGCTAAGTGGTATATTTAATGTAAAAACAAAATAAAATAAAAAAAACTACCATGCCCAACGCAGAGGGGGTACAAAACTGGAGAGTTGCATTTTTGTAAAGAATATATGTCTTCTACAAACTGTTATTTTGCTTGGCTCTTATGTTTTGTTCAGCATTTTGTGTACAGCATTTTTACTTTATAATACATTTGTGTTGCTATTGAGTGGACTCTTTAAATAGTTATATTTAAAAAGGTATCTAAAAACCCCAACACTTAACTCAACATCCCATTTTATAACAACAACTGAACAGCAAGGCGAATAGTTGCACCAAATGGCACAAATACTTGATAAATGTGTCTAAAAGGTCAAAGACAGAAAAATAGCCCCACAGGCACCAGTTAGCTGACACAAAATGATTAATACAGTCTCCCCTTATGTGTGCACATATCTTAAGGATTCTTTACTTTATAGTCTAAAAGTTCTACAATTCTAGTGAAGCCCAAAGTGCCAGAATATAAGAACAAAAAAATGATTACGATAGTAACATTCTTCCCTGCTTTGAGGTCTTAGTTCTGTTTTTTGAAAAAAAAAAAAAAAATACTTGTAGTCTTACAATGTCTAACTTGAATTTAAATATAAAAAAACAAACAACAAAACAAGAAATACTGTATAGTTAAATTATTATAATGCTTACTTTAACCAATATCTTAGGAATCATTAAGACTGTGTTTTGGATCCATAGTAAGTCTAACTGATTCTCCTCCCTTTCTTTTTGTATACTTGCATGTATTTTCTTTTCAATATGCAACATTGAATATGTATTGGTAATTTTTTTTTAATTTTTACAATAAACATGTTACCTTTCTGTTTGTTTTGTTTTTGCATCATAAAAAGCCTAAGGTCTAAGTATGTGTGCAAAGAATGTTGTTTGCAAACCTGGGTAAGTACTGTCTCATCTAGTTGCCCTGTCAGAATCTCGAATTCTTTTTACTTAGAAATCCTGCTGTAAATCATATGAACCTATTCATAACTGAGCTCATCTCCTCCCTCTTAATCATATTCTGTCTCCAGAGAGTAAGCCATATGACTGGGTCGCTATAAAGATACATGGAAGAGGCACACAAAACAGAACCATCATTTGTTACATACATGTTTTGATGCCACTTTAAATGCACAAAAGAACACTGAGAATCTGACCCGGAATGCTGTAAATATTTCAACATTTCACTTTTAAAATATTTTAGTTTGATCTCATATTGCAGTTCATATAAATGTTCCTTTCTACATTTCTGTCTGTACAATAGCTTAAAGCTCAACCATAATGGAAACCAGGCACGAGATCCTTAGTGCTATTGTAAGAGTACACTTTTTAATTTCGGTTAGCTACTGTTCAAAAGGTATCACTTTCCCTTTACTATTGTTCTCTATTCTATTTTGCAACAAAGTAGCATTCTCTAAATTAGTGATCTCGAAAGATCTAAGGATACTAGAAACTCTTTAAAAGGAACATTCAGTGCTATGTAGAAATAAGTAATGAGACAAGAGTGGAAATTAAAACAATCAGCTGCCATGGTTTTTAGAGTGGTTTGAAGTTCCTACATTTTAGATATATTATAATATTTAGTTAATTGTGCTCTCTCTCTCTCTTCTGGCAAAGTTATGGAACCACACTTAGACAGAGGTTATATTTTTTTTGTTTGTTTTAATTCATTGCATATATAGAAATCTCAGATACTACACAAAATAATGTTTATTAGCTAAACATTTTGTGTTCATGGAACATACTGTAAACAAATTAAATGAAATTATGTCAATCAAGTCAAGTAACGGAAAGCAACATGGAACTAGTCTGAAGAAAGAGTTATAGAATCATCAACAAAGTCTTTGGGGTATGGACTTTACTAATGAAAAGCATATTATTTAGTTCATTAACCCCTTAAGGACTCATAACAATTTTCGTTTTTGCACTTTCACTTTTTTCTCCTCGCCTTCTAAAAATCATAATGTGTTCAATTCTGCACCAACTGATGCAGATAAGGTCTTCTTTTTTGTGTCACCAATGGAATTTTGTAATGAAATTACTTATTTTATAACATAATCTGCGGCGAAACTAAAAAAAAATATTTGTGGAGTGAAATGAAAAAAAATCCAATTTTGCTACTTTTTAGGGCTTCTGTTTCTACGCAGTTCACTTTTCGGTAAAAATTACACCTTATCTTTATTCTGTAGGTTCATACAGTTACAGGGATACCCAATTCATGTAGGTTTTATTTATTTTACTACTTTTTTAAAAATGCTGACTACATTCACCAAAATTAGTATGTTTAAAATTGTCATCTCCTGACCCCTATAACTTTTTTATTTTTCTGCTTACAGGGCTATATGAGGGCTCATTTTTGCACCGTGGTCTTTAGTTTTTATCAGTACCAGTTTTGTTTTGATGTGACTTTTTGATTGCTTTTTATTAATATTTTTCCGGTATATGAAGTGACCAAAAAGGCACAATTTTGGACTTTGGACAGTATTTGCAATCTTCTGATTGCTTATACTGATCAATGCTATGCCATAGCATAGCATTGATCAGTGTTACCAGCGCTTTGCTGCTCCTGCCTGCTGAGGAGGCATGGAGCAGTAGATCACCGATTGGATGACAGAGAGGCAGATGAGGACCCTGTCGTCGTCCAGTAAGCTGATCGGGACATTGCAATTTTGGCCCGATCAGTCCCGATCCTTTCCCCATTTTTAGGGAGTACATGTGTTCCCTAAATCGGCACGAGCAAACGTTAGCATAGACTAATCCTTTTGTTCTTCAGCAAACTCAGCCATTTGCCTTAATCTGAATGCCTCCTAATTTATGTGCACCAAGCGCAGGAACCATACTTGTATTTCCCTACCAGGAGGGATTTTGATAACCAGTTGGTGTTACAATCTTTCTGGGAAGATTTGCTGCGTACTACTGGCTTGAACATAAGGGAACTTATTAATGTGGCCATAGAGTATGTAAATGCTGTGATGTTATATCACCCTCTTCCACCTTCACGTCCTGCACCAATCATGACTCCTTTCCGATAAAGCATTATATCAATTGCAATACAAAGTACGTGATTTATTTGTTCACATGTGAGCCATGTAATATGCAGTACGTGGGGTGCACAACTAATACTTTAAAGGTGCGGGTCAGAAAACATCTGTCCAATACTCCACACTTTGACAGTAGAAACACCTCCATGATAACTAAACATATTGCTGAATGCCACATCGGTAATTGGTCAGGTGTCAAATTGCAGGGTATAGAAAAAGTATTATGCCCAAAGAGAGGAGGAGATCATAAAAAGAAACTTTTGGACAGCGAAATTTATTGGATCCTTAGGTTAGACACCAGGTTTCCTAGGGGTCTTAATAAAAGGTTGGACGTAGTGCTTCATTATTAGCGGTCCATTATTATCTCCCCCCTTTTCTTTCTTTCATTTTTTGGTCTCATTGTTGGGGTAGTCTACTCATGATATTCGCCCATTGATAGGGGTTTGTCCCTACCATGTTCTTGTGTATATTTTTTTCTAGTTTTGCCTTAGTATATTTATTAATATTATATATATATATATATATATATATATATACTTTTTTATTATATTATTATACAATATTATATTTCTCACCATTACCTGCATAAGGTCCCCCGTTTTCTCTACTCATTATTATTACATGAGATCTAAGAAATTTTGACATTTATGTATTTATTTTTTCTATACAAAATCTCATGTATTGCAATTCTTCCTATGCCGTTGTGTGAATTGCGACATTTGCGTCTTTATATATATTTTTTAATCATATATTATATATTACATATTTCCATGTCGCAGTTCACACAATGATTTGGAGAACTTTTTATATCTCTAGCGGTTGCACAGCGGATTAGCCTATGTTCCCCTTGGGCTGCCGGTGTCCAATCGCATAGATTGTTAGTTATTTTATTTTTATTATATTTGCACTTGTTTTTTCTATATATAGTTAATAAAGATTTTGTTTTTATTTCTTTTTAACTCTGATCACATCATATGATTAATATAACAGTGCATAAGTGTTTTTGTTCTCTATGCTAGTGGATCCGGTTGTGAACGGGAGCCACTCCTGGCCAATTAGCCCTGGGTGCCTCCCCTCGCCCCCGGTTCCATATATAAGAGTACCTGGAATTTGTAATCATTGTACGACTAAGGCCAGCACCTGGCCGAAACGCGTCACTTCCTCTCTGTACCTGTTGCCTCGTTGATGTGAATAAAGCCGCATTTACCTGAGCCGAGCTGGAGTTTGCTTTCTTCATTTCCATTGTTCTGGGTGAGGTCCACACCCTCTCCTTGCTTGGGATCCAGACCAGGGATAGAGCCGGAAACTTTCTCTACTTTCACTGTACTTCGTATGCTTCGAAATTTTTTGAAAGATATGACAGGTTTTTGACTACTAATTTGCATTAAATCGGTATAATTTTGAAGAATGTTTGTGAATGATGCTTTTTATTTTTCTGGCATCAAACTAAATTTAACTGTAAGTGCAAAACGCTCAGTCTGAACATTGGTGTTGGGATGCACTTTCATGGACCTTTTCCAAAGCAATGAAAACCAACTCTGTGATTTAGCTTTTTCAAGGGCTGAATCCAAAATTTTGGAAGAGTAACCTCTTTCTGAGAACCTATTGTACAGCTCTTCTGCTTGCTTTAAAAAGTCATTTTCATTTTCCTTGATTCTGCAAAGGCGCAGGAACTGGCTGTAAGGTATTGAGGACTTCATATGTGCTGGGTGGTAACTCTTGTAATGTAAAAGTGAATTCCCTGCTGTACTTTTACGGAAACCTGTCACTTTATTACCATTTTGTTCTTAAAAGACCTGTACATCTAAAAACTCGAGACTTGTGTCGCTGAAAACTGATGTAAATTTGAGATTCATTTTGTTGCTGGTGTTGAGGTATAAAACAAACTCTTCTCAGTGTCTAACCATATCAGGAACACATTGTCCACGAATCTGTGGTATCTGTAGATGTGTTTTAGATATGGGTTCTTGTAGTGGAAAATTTGTATAGATGAAGCCCTAAGCTAAATGAATCCCTAATCTCATTCTCAGCCCCTTTTCCAGCCTAATTGACAGACAAGTGAAAGGAACAAAACACAGGGGATAAACAGACAAACAGATAGAGAGTCCTCTAGCAAGCCAGGTCCAAACCGAGAAGAAAATAAACATGTCACAAGTCGAGGTCAGACTATACAGAATAGATCAAGCTAGGAGCAGTATAACAGCTAATGCAGATTCAAACATAAGCTAGAAATGACAGGCTGGGAATTTATATCCACTTGAGTATGGTCTGGAGGCCTGACCAGAGACTAAACCGGAGACCAGATTTGATATGTTTGCTTCAGTCAAACACCAGATAATCTGACCCTTCTCCCAGTACTGATGAGTCATTACAGACAGGTTAGCTTAGCAGAATAGAACCTTGTATGAACCATTTATTTTTTATTATTCATCATACAATTTCAATTAGATTTAGATCCAGACTCTTTGGGGGGGGGGGGTTCATGACATTAGGTTTATATGCCTTTCCTCAAAAAAAAGCTTTGACACTCTTTGCTTCATGGTAAGATGCTGTATTATCCTGACTTCCTCAACCATAGGCCAACTAGTTGTTAAATGAGGTAAGTGTACACCTGTGCACAGTGGCGTACATAAAAGCCCCCTATAGCAAAACCAGGACAGGAGCCCCTTCCTCCAATGGCCCCATAGCAGCTGCATGTCTGCCACTATAGTATGTGCATCATTGCCTGTGCATTGCAGGTAAAGTAGTGATTGAGATGTAACTTCATGCAAACCATGAGGGTATTTATCAATACCTTCTGTCCTGTGTCTCTTTTAACCCTTTTTGTTTCGCTGTTGTTTTTATGGACATGCATCAAATTTATCATGTGGCGCACAGCTTTTCATAACTTTGGAAAACATCACATGTGACAGCGCATTTTAATCAGGAGCAGACACCATTTTCTACTCTGTGCTGAATTTGTTTAGCCCAAACCGTAAGTCTTGTTTTTTTATTTTATTTTTTTGGGGGCCCGAGGAATCTGTAAGGTGCCTTGATTCCTTGTTACTATTTTTTTACTTGTTTTGTCTGATCAGATTTAAGCTGATGGCTCAAGAGGTCAGGTTGTGGTGGGAAAAGCGGTCAGGCCGCATGCCATTGTACCTATACCCCATTTCCATATATAAGGGGCTAATTTTTGGGGAAATTAAAATTATTCTTTAAAAGGAAACTAGGTGGCTACTAGGTCAAAAAGGCAACCTCATGTTGGTCCTAGTTCTTTGACTTCCTTTGCTCAAAGCGGTCAAATTGCTAAGAGGAAGCAGATACCCCAAAGGTCCTCATTACTTCAATAGTAGGATTTTGCTTATTTATTTGGGAAAATTAAATTATTAAAAAAAATAGGTTAATATCAGCATCGCATCCTTGCTTGAGAGAGTCCAAACAATGTGGGGGTTGTCAAATATAAAATTCTTTCAGAACGTTAACAATTGCATCTATCTTGGAACCTAACGGTATGTATCTTTGCAATGTCAGAAAACTCTTAGCAATCATTTGCCACAAAAGTGCGATTTTTAAGGCCATTGGTGCATTAAAGATAGAAAGGTGCATGTTGTAAATTCCTGACCACTGCATTTAAATAGCTGTTAACCGTGCAAATGAAGTAATGAAGTAACATAGAAATGACTGTAGGCTAAAATTGCATTCAAAAATCACAAAAAAAGAAAGGTGCATGGCAACTGCGCCAAAAGACCGCAAAAACATACAGGTAAAACATATGCCCCCCTATGTCCTGGTGCTTTTTGGAAACTGGACACAGTGGAGTTGCAGCAATGTAATCAGCAAAAAGGAGGGGGTCCAACTACAACATATGCACACATGGATGCCACGGAGCTGTGATATTTTACACAGTGTAAACATATAGGCATAATGTAAGAGTATGTCACGGTATAGTTATAAATCATATAGTCATACAGGGGTCATGCACACAACATAGGATAATGTACACATTGACATTATGGCATTGTGGTAGCTGTGGCTTGTGACAGGTGACTGGGTGCTGGGTATAAAGGAGAGGGCGCCAACTCACCACTCTACCTTTGGGTACTAAGTTACAGGGCTAGGACAGCAAACTGAATGGTATACCTCGATTAAAAAAAGGACTCTTATGAGTCTTTTTCAAGTACTAGTAGATGTTGTTGATCTTACCTTTTGAGTCATAGTACTATCATAAGATATGTAATATTAGAACAGAAATAATGCAAAGAAACAACATCAATTATAAAAGCAATAGAAACTGTCTATTTGTTCTCCATTACAATCAATCAGCATCATCTTTTATTGTTCTAGAGCAGTTTAACAAATAAAAACAGAGTATCAATTGTTTCCTATGGGTAGCTAGATGTTGTTTCTACTAGACAGTTTTGATAAATGAGGTCTAATGTTTTAAAGGACAGAGATTAAATGCAGTACTGGCATAATACATGTACACAGTGACCTTATACTTGGCCACAGAGATATTAAAACTGAGATCACTTTTACTTACTAGCATTAGATTAGCCCTTATTTATTTTGGACATACTGGATGTGAGGTACAGTATGTAACGGTTTAAAAATAATATTGTTTTTGCCTAAATTATATACTTCAGATAGTATTTGAATTAATGAAGAAAACAAATAAGGTATAATAGAAGAAGCCTTAAAAATATCAAAGTAGATTGGGTATAATTATGTTTATTTTTTCTGATCATCATTTTGCGATGTTGACGTTTCCATTAACATATGTCTATGAGAGATGTACTACAAAAAATATTATTCCTAAGCTCTACAATTAAATAGTCAGTGAGTGACTGAAAATTATCCAGCCCCTGATAGTCTACCAAGTTCTTCCATTTATTTATTTTTAATACATTTACTGATATTAAACATGGTGTTATCTACAATAGGCCATGATCCCCCGAGCTAAAAGCAAAGCTACAATACTTTCTGATGTAAATGAATATTTAATACCAAGCTTAGCTCATAGTCTGATTGCACAGATTTAATATTAAAGCTGTAATTTTTCTGCGCTCAGACTTTAATTTTTATTCATGTGACATTTTTCTTCAAATAGCTCTTTTAAACTGCTTATCTGTCCTGAACAATGCAGTAAAGTTACGAGTTATTTAAAGTTTTACTGTTAATACTTTTACTTTAAACACTGTATTAATTTTTTTTTGCCTCTTTGGATGCATTATGTTAATGTAGATTAAGTGGCTTGTAATACATTAAGATAAAGAAATGTATTGAAAAATTGTCAAATAAATTACTTACCGCAAACATTAACATTGACAGTAATTATAGTAAAATGTGCCATTACATACCCTGTGGAAAATGCTGGTTTAGTCGTTTCTTCCTAAGATGGCACCATTTGGAGTCCATTCATTATATGGTGATATAAATTAAGGATACTAGAATGGCATTGTAGATTGAATGTTCACTTTTCTAATAAGTTGTGATTTTCCATATCATAAACAGCTCAGCGATTTTGAGATGGTTTTACCGCATTACCTTTCAGAGTCCTACATGAGCAGATTAATTGCTCGGAACAAGTGCGGACAATGTGGGAAGTTGATTGGTGCTTGTTTTGTTGCCAATTACCTGGGGGAACTGGATTGAATGGTTGTTCTTTGTTCAATCTCCTTTATTCATAGTAAAACATTATTTGTTGACTGCATGTTTCCTGTTTACATGGGGAATATGGGATGTGCTGCCGACAAACAATTATAATAAGGGATGAACCTGTTAACCCACTCCCCTCCTGAACAAAAACACATAAAAACTTGTTCTTTGGCAAAAAGAAGCCTGAAATAAATTGTGACCCTTCACCCAAAGGGTTGCTGCCATTAAAGGCTGTCTGCATAACCACATCCTCTCTCCTGTTGCACAACAGTGCCCACACCTGTCATCGGTCCCAGTACCATTACCATTACCCCAGGTGAAGAATCACATTTTTTTGCCACAAAAAATAGGGCTTCCCGATGACTGTCTTACTATTCTGCCACCACATAGACTTCTCCTCATCTCTGGATACATCAAAAACCAAAAAGTACCTCAGGGTGAACCAGGGATCCTAATTATATATATATATATATATATATATATATATATATATATATATATATACACAAAAAACCCAGGGCAAAAAAAATAAAAAATAACAATAATAATCCCCTTAGAACCGCTCCCCTAAAACATAACCTTTGTTGTGATCTGAATAAAAACTGTCATGAAGTAACTGAATGTTAACCGTTTAATGACGCAGGGTATTTTCCATTTTTGCATTTTCATTTTTTCCTCGTCACCTTCTAAAAATCATAATGCTTTAAATTTTGCACCTAAAAATCCATATTATGGCTTATTTTTTGCGCCACCAATTCTACTTTGCTATGACACTAGTCATTTTACCCAAAGATCCACGGCGAAATGGGAAAAAAAATCATTGTGCGAGAAACTGAAGAAAAAATGCCATTTTGTAACTTTTGGGGGCTTCCGTTTCTACGCAGTGCATTTTCAGGTAAAAATTCCACCTACTCTTTATTCTGTAGGTCCTTACGGTTAAAATGATACCCTACTTATATAGGTTTGATTTTGTCGTACTTCTGGAAAAAATCATTACTACATGCAGGAAAATGTATACGTTTAAAAATGTCCTCTTCTGACACCTATAACTTTTTTATTTTTCCGCATATGGGAAGCATGAGGGCTCATTTTTTGCGCCGTGATCTGATGTTTTTATTGGTATCATTTTTGTACTGATCAGACTTTTTGATCACTTTTATTCACTTTTTTATTTCATTCATTTCATTTTTTTACGTGTACGCCATAGGTCGTGTGGTTTAATTAACTATATATTTTTATAGTTCGGACATTTACGCATGCAGCAATACCACATATGTTTATTTTAATTTACACAGTTTTATTTTTTTATTGGGAAAAGCGGGGTGATTCTGACTTTTATTACGGAAGGGGTTAAATGATCTTTATTAACACTTTATTTTCTGAGGCAAACAACCTACCAAGTTGGCTGAGGGCTATTTATGTCCTCTTGACCAGCTATCATCATCAACACCCTGAACACTGGAATACTCAATACACTGTAACCTAATACACTTGATGTCATATCCTGTGTTGGAAACAACCAAACAGTTTTTTTTTTTCTTAACTTTCTCCTCCAAATGCTATAGCTCCCCCACCCTTTTTCACACCTGATAGCAATCCTCTGGCAATTTGCTGGCTTAGCCTAGTACTATATATTTGAGACAATAGGTCTGTTAGACCTTAGGTCTGGAGACATTCAAATATGCCATCTGAAATTGCCATCTAAAGTGCTCTTAAGTGTGATATCAAGAATTATACCAGGATTGAACCCGAAGGGAACAAAAGGGAACTAACTCAACATTATAACTACAAAAGTAAGTCACTCTTTTCAGAAAAAACAAAAACCAAACATGCACACACTTATTACTTACATCATTGCGATACATTTTCTCTTCTATCCCCCACTGATTTCTCTGGTGGACTCTATATACATCTGTCCATGCCTCCTTCCCTCACCTATGTATTGCTTGCATGCACTGCTCACCATCATAAACCACCCAAAGTCATCTCATTCCATGGTACAGCACAGAAGTCGCTTCATCACTTCACCCAGCCATCTGCTCTCCCTCTTCTTTCTTCTGCTTTTAGCTGCGGGGGACATTGTTCCTAACCCTGGCCCACCTTTCACTAATATTGGCTTTACACTACCTGCATCTTGCGGAACCACTACAAACTTTAACTGCGCTCTCCTAAACTCTCAATCTGTGTGCAATAAGCTCAACCAGATTCATGACTTATTTCTCAATAATTCTCTTAATCTGCTGGCTCTCACAGAAACATGGATACAATCTTATGATAATGCTTATCTCGCTGCTTTATCTTATGGTGACCTTCACTTTTCCCATACCCCCAGATCTGACACCAGGCATGGTGGAGGAGTTGGGGTGCTTCTACCCCACAATGCACTTTTCAAGTCATCCGCCCATTACCTTCACTCACGTTTCCCTCTTTTGAAGTCCACACCCTCAGGCTCTTCTGCCCATTGTCTCTCAGAGTGGCGGTCATCTATAGTCCTCCTGGTTCTCCCCAAATATTCCTGGATCATTTTGCCACCTGGCTCCCTCACTTTCTTTCCTCAGAAACACCTACACTCATCATGGGTGATTTTAATATCCCCATTGATACCCCAATCTCCTCTTCTGCCTCTTGGCTTCTGTCTCTAACCTCCTCCTTTGCCCTTTCACAGCTTACTGACTCTCCCACACACAAAGATGGGAATACACTGGACTTGATCTTCTCTAGACTTTGCTCTGTCTCTAAATTCACTAATTCTCCTTTTGAGCTCTTTGACCACAACCTTCTCTCTTTCTCTATCAGTAACTCCTATCCTCTTCCGGACACTCCAACCTTGTACACTTACAGAAACCTGCGTGCCATAAACACCAGTCAATTTATAGACATTCTACAATCTTCACTATCACCAATCTCTTCTCTCTCCTGCCCTAATCTAGCAGCCAAACATTACCATGACACCCTAAATACCCTGGATCAAATGGATCTGTTCTGTGCAGCCAACTATCGACCCGTGTCAAATCTCCCATTTATCTCCAAACTCCTGGAACTCTCTCCTTGACCCCCTACAGTCTGGTTTCCGCACCCTTCACTACACAGAAATGGCCCTAACCAAAGTCACTAACGATCTTCTGACAGCCAAATCAAATGGCAATTTCTCTTTACTGATTCTCTTGGACCTGTCTGCGGCTTTTGACACTGTGGATCACCAACTCCTCCTCAGTAGTCTCCGCTCCATCGGTCTCAAGGACTCTGCTCTCGCCTGGTTTTCCTCCTATCTCTCTGGCCGCTCCTTTAGCGTCTTGTTTTCTGTCTCTACTTCTTTTCCTCTTCCCCTTGCTGTCGGGGTTCCCCAGGGATCAGTCCTGGGTCCTCTACTCTTTTCACTCTACACATCCCCCATTGGAAAAACAATCAGTAGATTTGGTTTCCAGTACCACCTCTATACTGATGACACCCAACTCTATACCTCTTCCTCCAACATCACCCCTGCACTCCTACAGAATACCAGTGACTGTCTCTCTGCTGTCTCAGACATCATGTCCTCTTTATATCTGAAACTAAATCTTTCGAAAGCAGAACTTCTTGTTTTTTCTCCATCAACTGATACTGTACCTAACCCTGACATTTCCATCTCGGTATGTGGTACTACCATAACTCCCGGGCAGCAGGCTCGCTGTCTTGGAGTTATACTTGACTCTGATCTGTCTTTCACTCCCCATATTCAGTCACTTTCACGTTCTTGTCACCTGCATCTGAAACACATTTCCAGAATCCGCCCGTTTCTCACTACTGAAACTGCTAAAACTCTCATTATTGCTTTGATTCACTCCCACCTCGACTACTGTAACTCTTTACTAATAGGCCTTCCTTTCTCCAAACTCTCTCATCTCCAGGCCATCCTTAATGCCGCAGCCAGACTCATCTTCCTCTCCAGCCGCTACACCCATGCCTCCTCCCTGTGCCAGTCACTACACTGGTTACCAATTCAGTCCAGAATACAGTACAAAATCCTCAGTCTCACACACAAAGCTCTACACAATGCTGCACCTCCCTACATCTCCTCTCTCATCTCCGTCTACCATCCTACACGTTCTCTCCGATCTGCTAATGATCTCACACTAACATCTTCTATAATCCGAACTTCTCACTCCCATCTCCAAGACTTCATTTGTGCTTTACCGGTTCTCTAGAATGCTATCCCTCAATCCCTCAGACTCAACAACTACATCCACAGTTTCAAACGTGGCCTGAAAACACATCTCTTCAGACAGGCCTATAACATTATTTAATTGGCCTCAACATATCCTCAACATATCCCCACACCTCTTGTTTGAATAGTTATTGTGTAATATTATGTCTGATACTTGTCTTTGTTTGTACCCCATAATTGTAAGCGCTGCATAATCTGTAGGCGCTATATAAATAAAATGATTATTATTATTATTATTATTATTATTATTATATGCATCATATAGAAATTTATATTCATCTGAGGAAATCAAAAGTTGATCCTTCGCTTTTTCTAATAATGTCTTAAACTGGCCTAGGTATTCACAGGTTGGATCCAATGGTATGATTTCATATTTGTCCTTGTCCTGAAGTAGACACATGGCCATATCTATATAGTCGGTCCAGTCCATAATCACTACCACCTTTATCTGAAGGCTTTATGACTATGGACCGATCCAACCTCAATTATTGAAGTGCTGTCTGTTCCACTGGGGAAAGATTTGAGTTAATCAACCATTTGTCAGGCTGAATCGCCTCTATGTCTTCTGTTGTAAGAGCCAAAAAAGGTTTCAATATCTGGATGGCCACCACCTCTAGTCCTTCTTGCAATTAACCCCTTAAAGACCAAGTGTTTTTCTGTTTTTGCACTTTCGTTTTTTCCTCCTTACCTTTTAAAAATCATAACCATTTCAATTTTGCACCTAAAAAACTATATGAGGGTTGTTGTTTTTTTGCGCCACCAATTCTACTTTTTAAAGACATTAGTCATGTTACCCAAAAATCTACTGCAAAATGGGAAAAAAATTATTGTACAACAAAGTTGAAGAAAAAACACAATTTTGTAAATTTTGGGGGCTTTCGTTTCTACGCAGTACATTTTTTGGTAAAAATGATACTTTATCTTTATTCTGTAGGTCCATATACGATTAAAATGATACCCTACTTATATAGGTTTGATTTTGTCGTACTTCTGGAAAAAATCATAACTGCATGCACAAAAATTTATACATTTAACATTGTCCTCTTCTGACCCTTATAACTTTTTTATTTTCTCACATACAGGGCTGTATGAGGGTTCATATTTTTTGTTTTGATCAGACTTTTTGATTGCTTTTTATTCATTTTTTATTGTATGAAAAGTGACCAAAATACACTATTTTGGACTTAGAATTTTTTTTCACATACGCCATTGACCGTGTGGTTGAATTAACAATATATTTTTATAGTTCGGACACATACCACATATGTTTATTTTTCTTATGTTTATATATTTTTTATAAGGAATTTGGTAAAAGGGGGGTGATTTAAACTTTTAATAAGGAAGGGGTTAATGTGTATGTTTTTAAACATTTATTTTAACTTTTAATAACTTTTAGGATGAATCATTTGATTCCTCATATAGATTAATGTGGCTCCATAAAACCACATTGATATGTGTGCTCTGAGCTCGATTGATAAAGCCTGGCCCTGTGGGGCGGGATAAAGGCACCTTTTGAAAGCAGCGATCTAAAGGGTTAACCGCCGGCCGTGGCAATCGCCGCATGTCGGCTTTTAACGCCGACCCCCAGCTACAGGGATCAGCTGGGGGACGGCCTGTATGACGCAGGCTCGAGTTAATGGCACATGGACCAGTATACATGTCCATGGTCATTAACAGGTTAATTGAGAATGTCCAAACCTAAGTCTGATAGAAGCACCCCATCTGACTGCTACAGTCATATGCATAGAAAATTAAACAAGTTGCAGTATTCAATCACATCCTTTCCATTAGCTGTCAGACAACTCTGAACCGCCCTGCTAACTTTCTTTCCAGATCTTTCCACCTCACATACCTCCATTACCTCTGCAGAACTATGCAGGACCACAAAGTTAACCACCAATGTCCATACACATGTCAAAGCTTGATCAATTTAATTTGTGCCAAGTCGTTCTCTCCTGTGCAAGCAGCAATTATATCGGTGGGAATATTCCTCTTAGCTGCTTCCTCTAATTATAAGCGCTGTAATTGTAATTATCTCCAAGACCCTTCAAGGCTGCCTTAGATGCTGCCCTATCCTGAAAAAATTAGATCCATTATCTGCAACCGATAGCCCTCCTGCCCTGCTGTGGCTTTTCAAAACGGCATGAAACTGAAAATTACAAAAATGAAAAAAAATGCACTAGGTTTAATTCCCCTGATCTCCATATTTCTTGTCAAGATGATATCCAGACCCCTTTTTTCCTAAAGGATACCCTTGTACCCATACCCTTCTGATTAGTCTTAAAACTGAGATGATTTACTAAGCTAACTACCATATTTATCGGCGTATAACACGCACTTTTTAGGCAAAGATTTTTAGCCTAAAGTCTATGTGCGTGTTATACGCCGATAAGCCGCTGCAGTTCAATGATTTAAAGCGGGCGCTTTAAATCAATGAACTCCAGCGGCTTTGCAGGTGCAGAGACAGCCAGCGCTGCCGGCTTCTCTGCCCCTGCCTGCCCTGGGGTCTAGAGCCCTGCTGCTGGCCCTTCTCTCCCCCTGGCTATCTTTGCCGGCGCCCCATTGCCGGCGCCGATAGCCAGGGGGAGAGAAGCGGCGCCGACAGACAGGGGGAGAGAAGGGGCAGCGGCACCCATTGCCGGCGCCGCTGCCCCGTTGCCTCCCCCCATCCCCGGTTGCATAATTACCTGTTGCCGGGGTCGGGTCCGCGCTGCTTCAGGCCTCCGGTGTGCGTCCCCTGCGTCGTTGCTATGCACTGCACGGCGCGGCGCATGACGTCAGTGCGCCGCGCTGTGCATAGCAACGACGCAGGGGACGCACACCGGAGGCCTGAAGCACCGGACCCGACCCCGGCAACAGGTAATTATGCAACCGGGGATGGGGGAGGCAACGGGTGCCGCTGCCCCTTCTCTCCCCCTGGCTGGGGCGCTGGCACCGATAGTCAGGGGGAGAGAACAGGCAGCGGCACCGATAGCCAGGGGGAGAAAAGGGCCGGCAGCAGGGCTCTTGACTCCAGGAAAGGCAGGGGGAGAGAAGCAGGCAGCGACGGCCTCTCTCCCCCTGCCTATCCTGGGGGTGTATCGGGGTATACACGCGCACACACGCACCCTCATTTTACCATGGATATTTGGGTAAAAAACTTTTTTTACACAAATATCCTTGGTAAAATGAGAGTGCGTGTTATAGGCCGGTGCGTGGTATACCCCGATAAATACGGTATATGGCATATTTTTTTTTTTTTTAAAGTATGAACTTTTTCGTGACTTTTCAAATTGTATGCTTTGTGCGCCTTTTAAATAAGACTTAATAAGATAATGCTATATAGAGCTTTATCTATATATATATATATATATATATATATATATATATATATATATATAAAACTCAACGTGTGTATGTATGTATGTGTGTATGTTCCAGCATCACGTCCAAATGGCTAAAGATATTAACATGAAACTTGGCACACATGTTACTTATATATCAACAACAAACATAGGATAGGTGATTTAACCCTTACTCACCCCATTTGCCAGGGGCAGGGTTTATGTTTAAAGTCCCATACAAGTCAATGGGAAATATGTTACTGCATAACTTCCAAACGGCTGGAGATATTTCGATAATACTTGGTCACATGTTACTTTTATGTCCACTTAAAATATAGGATAGTTAATTAAACCCTTAACTGCCCCCATTTGTGAGGGTCGGGGTTTTTGTTTAAATCCCATGCAAATCAATGGGAAATATATGTTCCCACATAACTTCTGTACAGCTGGAGATATTTCAATACCTGGTACACATATTATGGGTCGGGATAGGAGGTCGACATAGGAGGTCGACATAGGAGGACGGGATAGGAGGTCGGGATAGGAGGACAGGATAGGAGTACTGGATAGGAGGACTGGGATAGGAGAACCGGGATAGAAGGTCGGGATAGGAGGACATGATAGGAGGATGCGATAGGAGGACAGGATAGGAGGACTGGATAGGAGGACGGGATAGGAGGACTGGATAGGAGGACGGGATAGGAGGACTGGGTAGGAGGACTGGATAGGAGGTCGGGATAGGAGGTCGGGATAGGAGGACGGGATAGGAGGTTGGGATAGGAGGACGGGATAGGAGAACTTGATAGGAGGACTGGGATAGGAGGACACGATAGGAGGACGCGATAGGAGGATGCGATAGGAGGACAGGATAGAAGGACTGGATAGGAGGTCGGGATAGGAGGTCGGGATAGGAGGTCGGGATAGGAGGTCGGGATAGGAGGTCGGGATATGAGGACGGGATAGGAGGTCGGGATAGGAGGTCGGGATAGGAGGTCGAGATATGAGATATGAGAACAGGATAGGAGGTTGTGATAGGAGGACGGGATAGGAGGTTGTGATAGGAGGTCATGATAGGAGGATGGGATAGGAGGATGGGATAGGAGGACGGGATAGGAGGACGGGAGAGGAGGACGGGATAGGAGGACGGGATAGGAGGACGGGATAGGAGGACGGGATAGGAGGACGGGAATTGAGGACGGGATAGGAGGACGGGATAGGAGGACGGGATAGGAGGACGGGAAAGGAGGACGGGATAGGATGACGGGAAAGGAGGTCGAGATAGGAGGACGGGAAAGGAGGTTGAGATAGGAGGACGGGAAAGGAGGTCGAGAAATGAGGACGGGATAAGAGGACGGGATAAGAGGATGGGATAGGAGGATGGGATAGGAGGACGGGATTTGATGACGGGATAGGAGGTCGGGATATGACAACAATATATGAGGATGGGATATGAAGTCAAAAGCTTCCTCCTTTGTTTATTTTCCTCCCCAACAAGGATTAGGAAGGAAAAACTGGGCAACGCCGGTTACTCAGCTAGTATATATATATATATATATATATATATATATATATATATATATATCACTTTGTAAATATCCCTCATAATCTTGTTCTCCAACAATCTCACCTCCCCAATCTTAATCACAACTGCCCCTGCTTAGAGCCTGCCACCAGTTCCCCTACTCTAATAGCCCTAGAGGAGTCTAACATGACAGACATCATAAATTAAATCTTTTTGTAACTCTCCTTTTAAATCTTTCCCAATGTCTCTGCTGTTTTTTTAAGCTGTTCTCAATTTTTTTTCCAGCTGTGGCGGCACTAGAACTTCTCCATCCTACCCTTCGACAGTGCATCGGCTATATAATTTCTGCCCCCTGGCATGCCTAGCCTTTAAGTGAATATTAAACTGCATGCACCGTAATATCAACTGCCTCAACAGTTTTACAACTGGTCCTAAACTGCTGGACAAATTGTTAACCACACTCCTTCACAAATCCTTCCACAGTTTAACTGCTACTACTATGGGGAACAACTCAAATGTAAATTCCTGAGCAACCCTTTCTCACCCCAGATAGTACCTGGTGCTTCATCTTCCTCCAAAGTATTTCCCCAAACCATATGAACCTACCAAACCATGAATAATCTCATAACCATTTAAAGGAGTACTCCGATGCTAGTTTTTTTTTTTATGGTAAACTAACCCTAAAGCAAAGTTATATAACATTGTAAATTACTTACCTTATCCATATCGCTCTTTTCCTGGTCTTCTCCAGCATTTCTCCTTCTAACGGAAGCTGGCTCCTTTTACTTCAATCTATGACGCTCGACCGCTGTTTCTTCTGCACCGCCGCCATCTTAGCCCGGTGACTCATCGCTCCCATGAGTCACTGCGGGCTGTGCCGGCCTCCCAGCCCGGAGTCGGCTACTCCCCCAAAGTTAATTTATTCTGCGCATGCGCAGTATTACGCAAATAGCGTAGGGCTAACGCTAGGCTCCTATCGCTGCCTACGTTAGCCCTACGCTATTTAGGTAGTGCTGCGCCTGCGCAGTACTACGTTAGCAGCGTGCAACCCAGCTAGCGGTGATGGTAGGGATGGGAGGCATTCTTGTGACACCGCTAGTGCAGTGTTTCCCAACCAGGGTGCCTCCAGCTGTTGTGAAACTACAACTCTCAGCATGCTGGGAGTTGTAGTTTTGCAACAGCTGGAGGCACCCTAGTGGGCACTTGGAAGGAGGGAAGAAACTTTATTATAATTTATTATAATTTCCTGGTGGGGGGAGAGGAGGGGGAGAGAGCAGCAGCTAACAGGAAGCTGGCGCAGGGAGTCATGGGAAATGTAGTCTTTATGACATGGCTGCTTACTGCAACAGGTGGCAATTACAAGAGAATGGCTGGGCCAAATTTGACAAATGAGGTATCGTTGGAAAGGTCTTTGAAAGAGCTATCAGATGAGGTAAACTTTTTTTTTTAAGTACCATGCTGCCTCTTTAACCCCTGAAGGACCAGGCCCATTTTGGCCTCAAGGTCCAGGCCAATTTTATTTTTGCATTTTGTTTTTCCTTCCTCGCCTTCTAAAAATCATAACTCTTTTATATTTCCATCCACAGACCCATATGAGGGTTTGTTTCTTGTGTCACCAATTTTACTTTGCAATTACATCACTTATTTTACAATAAAATGTAGGGCAAAACAAAAAAAAATATTATTTACTGCATGTGGGAAAATTGAAAAGGAAACCACAATTTAGCAAATTTTGGAAGGTTTTGTTTTCACGCTGTACACTTTATGGTAAAAATGACATGTTTTCTTTATTCTGTAGGTCAATACAAATAAAATGATACCTATTTTATATGCCTTTTTATAATTGTACCACTTTAAAAAAAATCTCAAACAATTTTAGCAAATTTAGTATGTTTGAAATTGACATAATTTGACCACCTATAACTTTTATAATTTTTCTGTATACGGGGCGGTATGAGGGCTCATTTTCTGCACCGTGATCTGTAGATTTTATTGGTACCACTTTTGCTTATATTTTACTTTTTATTAATGTTTTATACATTTTTTTGGAATAATATATGACAAAAAGGCAGCAATTTTTTTTACATTTATGCCGTTCACTGTATGGGATAATTAACAATATATTTTGATAGTTTAGACTTTTACACACGCAGCAATAGCAAATATGTTTATAAATATTTTTTTTTACGCTTTTTTGGGGGGTAAAATTGGAAAAACGGATGATTTACCATTTTATTGAGGGAGAGGATTTTTCAAAATTTTTAACTCTTTTTTTTTTAAATTTTTTAACTTTTTTTACACTTTCATAGTTCCCATAGGGGACTATTTATATCAATCATTTGCATAGGGCATAGCACTGATCAGTTTTATCGCTATCTTCTGCTCTGGTCTGCTTGATCTGAAACCAGAGCAGAAGACCCTAGGAGACAGCCAGAGGCAGCCATGCTGGATGATCGGATTCCCACGGCAGCGCCGTGGGCGATCCGATCATTCACATAAAGTACCGCACTGCCACAGATGCCATGATCTGTATTGATAGAAACCAAAAAAGACTGAAATGCCACAATGGATGCACACCCAATACACAATATAATGCAAAAAATACAAGTTTATTAACATCATATATCAACATAAAAAAAGACACAATAAAAACATTTAAAAGGCTACATAGAGCCACACTATAACAGTGGGACCTGTAAAGATCACCACTGGACATGGGTGAAACATTCGAGGACCACCCTGACCTAACTATAAATAGTGGCCTAACAATAAAAAATATATATGCCAATGTCATGAACACACCTTAGCAAAATAGAAGCATAAACAACAATAAGTAAAGTGCATAATATACAATACAAAACTGCAAAAAGGCAATGTGTATGGAGATAAATGAAACAAAAATTATGTGCTGTAAGAAAAGTCACCACAATGTACAGGCCACAGACCGGGTGTGACTTCCTTAGGGGTGTATCAGTATTGATCACGGCATCTGAGGGGTTAATGATGGACATCTGCACGATCGTGGTTGTCCGCCATTACCGGCAGGTCCCTGGTTGCTGATAGCAGCTGGGACCTGCCGCGAACCCCGGGACCGGTGCTCGCGGTCATAGCCGAGCGTAAATGCACCACCGCACAATGACGTACATTTGCATCCATGGCATTAAGGGGTTAATCCAAATTGCAACACTAGGGATAAGTGAATCGAATCTGACGAATTCAAATTCGTTACGAATTTCAGGGAAAATTCAATTTGCAATTAATGCGAATTGCGCAAATCACTTCATTAAACTCCATTTAGTGAGGTCCAGGCTTCAAGGCATCTAAAATGTGAGGATATGGGGCAAGGAATCCTGGGAAGGCGGGAACAAGGGTTGGTGGGATGACCCTGAATCACATGCAGCATGCAGCCTATCAGCAGCCAGCCCCCTCTGTCACAGCCCTATATAATCGGCAGCCATCTTGCAGCCAGTTACAATAGGGTTCTATTACAGAGAGAGAGGGACAGAGAGAAGTGTGTGTTGCACAGAAAAACATGTTTACAGCAGCGATTCACCTCCCAGTCACATCAGCATTCTATTGCATAGAGAGAGGGACAGAGAGCAGTGTGTGTTGCACAGAAAATAATTTTTACAGCAGCGATTAACCTCCCAGTCACATCAGCGATCTATTGAAGAGAGAGAGATGGACAGAGAGCAGTGTGTTGCACAGAAAAGCTTTTTTACAGCAGCGATTCACCTCAAGCCCAAATCCAGCCTAGAAGCACTGGTAGGGAAGGGAATGAGATTGAGGGAGAATGTGCAATTTTGGGTGTAGTACACAGCGACTGTGTGCTTCCGCACTGCTGTGTACAGCAACTGAAAAGCTAATAGTAGCCAATCAGTTAGTGAGCAATGCACTAAAAGCGTATTGTCCTCTATTAAGTCTAACTTGTGCGTACATCTAAGTGGTGTACCATTTTGTTCCTGTTAAAGTCTTAAGGGCCTAGATACTGTGAAAGGCAAGGCAAAAGTACACACCTGATGGTGTTGTAGACAAATACTGTTTTAAGCATACTGGAGCGCATTGTACTCCCTCATATACACACTAAGTATGTCAGGCAGAGAAGTGCCAGGAAGTGCACAGATTAGTGGCAGATGCCTAAATTCATGAGGCAGAGGTCGCAGCAGACAAGGGGCGAGTGGCAGCAGGAGTCATAGCGAGAGGTCTTAGCTCCCAGTATCAGCTAGCGATCGTGTCTCTATCAGCAACCCATCTGCCGTCATTAATTGGTTAATATGGTCATCCACTTCATCACTAGTGTTGAGCACGAATATTCGTAATGCTAATTTTTATCACGAATATGGGCACCGTGAATTTCATGAATATTTACAATATAGTGCTAAATATTCGTAATGACAAATATTCGTTTATTTCTTTTTGTTTTATTTTCACATGCAAATCTTTTTGCGAATTTGGAAAAAAGTGAAGGAACATAGCGAATAGGCAAATTTCGCAAACATAGGACGAATAATTCGAATATGGCCCCTGCTGCTCATCCCTATTCATCACAAGTGACATGGGACACCCCCTCCCCCAGTTAACAGTCGGTGGGTTCCTCAGACACAACCCTCAGTTGGCATGGCCCGGGAGCAGTCCCTGTCCTCCCATTGCCTCTGTCCTGTGCTGTTCCCTCCCCCACAGAAGTATCTTATAATGTGGGTTTAGCTCCACTATTCCCTGAGGATGATCTACTAGAGGACAGTCAGCAACTACTGCCCAGCCAAGAAGTGGAGGAGACATCCGCCGCTTCCTCTGCTAGGCGGGCAAGTAGTGATGAGGAGAGTGGCATGGGAGTTGGTGTTGCGAGTGATCAGGCTCCTGAAGTAGACACTGTTGAGGAACCTGAGGAGGACAAAAGTGATGTGCAGACACAACTCGATGATGATGAAGCCAATCACACTTGGGAGCTGGGTTCAGAAGGGGATTCATCATCATCAGGAGAAGACGGTTGCAGGTTGCCTGTGAGGCAGCAGCTGAGCCAGCAAGGTGGCAGAAGTGGAAAGTCTGGAGCCAAACGTGCCAGGGGTGGACCACCTGCTTTGTGGCAGCCTACCTTCCTGGGAGGTAGTGGAACAGGGGTTCATGAAGTCGGTGGCAGTAGCAGTCAATCAGTGTGGGTTGTTGGTGGGAAAATCAGCTACTCGGCGGTGTGGCAGTTTTTCATCAAGCATCCGGAGCATGTTAACCTGGCAACATGCAAGATGCGTCGAAAGAAGGTGAAGCGTGGCCAGGGTCCCAATGTTGGCACCACAGCCCTGCGTCAACATATGCAGCATCACCATAAAGCGGGCTGGGAGAACCGTGGCTCCGATGTCGTGGTCCAGCCTGCTGCATCACCCAGTGGCAAGCCGCTCCCTCTTTCTGCAAGCTAGGCTCCATCACCTCAGCCGAAGAGAGCTGTGTGTCATACCCATCTTCTCTCGCTCCAGATGCTCTTGCTCCTCCTACTCCGAGTCAGTCCTTCCACCAGCAATCCATCAGCAAAGCCATGTCAAGGAGACAACAGTATGCGCCCACTAGTGTTGCTCGCGAATATATTCGCGAATATAGCACTACATATTCGTAACTACGAATATTCTTTTTTATTTTTTTATTTTTTTATTTTTTTCACAGTACACATCACAGTGATCATCCCTCTCTGCTTGCAGCTTGTGTGGTATAAAGAAGGCTCTAATACTACTGTGAGAGACCGCTGGGTGAATTTTCACTTATGCTAATTTTTGTATATTCTAATTTTCGCATATTCTAATTTTCGCATACACGAATTTTCGCATATGCGAAAATAAAACTTATAAAAAATTATTACGAATATGCGAATTTAGCAAATATATGACGAATATTCGTCCATATATTCGCAAAATATCGCAAATTCGAATATGGCCTATGCCGCTCAACACTAGCGCCTACTAATCCAACGGCACAGAAGCTGAATGTGCTCCTGTCCAAATTGCTGGTGCCGCAGTCCCTCCTTTTTCAAGTGGTGGACTCTGCACTTTTCAGAGAACTGATGGCTTGTGCCAAGGTGGAGAGTTCCAAGCCGTCATTTATTTGCGAAGAAGCAGTACCAGCCCTGCACAATTTTGTGGAAGAGAAGGTGGGCCAGTCCTTGAATATGTCGGTGTGTATCAAAGTGTACGGCAGCGCCGACATGTGGAGCTGTAAATGCAGTCGGGACAATACATGTCCTTTACGCCCCTTTACGCACAGCCACAACAGCAACTTGGAAAGGTCACGCCACTTTCGCCTTCATGCTCTCAGGCCGTTGGTCCGGTGACAGTGTGCGACTCTGCCTCCTCATCCTCCACCGTGTCCTCAACCTCCACTGCACGGACAAGTCTCAGTGACCCTCCAGCATACCATGTGTGCAGGGCACGACGTGGTCATGCTGTTCTTCACATGGTTTGCCTTGGCAAATGGAGTCAAACAGGGGAGGAACTGCTAAAAGTCATTCATCAAGAAATGTAATCTTGGCTTACTCCATGAAAACTGGTAATGGAAACCATGGTGACCGACAACGGGAAGAACATCTTGTCTTCGCTGTGGCAAGGAAGCCCGAGGCATGCGCCCTGTATGGCACACATTTTCAATCTGGTTGTCAAGCGGTTCCTGAAGTGTTCCCCCCATCTGCAAGACATCCTAACAATAGGAAGGAAACTTTGCATGCACTTCAGCCATTCGTACACCGCAAAGCACACCTTTCTTGAGCTGCAGCATCATAACGGTATCTCCCAACATAGTCTGATTTGCGACATTTCCACATGCTGAAATTCCATTCTACATATGTTGGATCGACTATACAAGCAAACAAAAGCCATCACCGATTTCTTCATGATCCAAGCGGATAGGGGTACTCCGCTGTGTAACTTCAATGTCAACCAGTGGCAGCTCATACGTGACACCTGCCGTTTGCTATGGCCCTTTGAGGAAGCCACATTATTAGTCAGTCGCCAGGATTACAAGATAACCGACGCCATTCCACTGCTTCATATTCTACAACACATGTTGGAAATGATGGCTGGTCAGGGCACTGGTGTAGTGGTGCCTACATCTCACAGCCACATGAGCCCTTTGGGAGCTGAATTGGAGGAGGGGTACAGTGGAGCATAGTTTGGGTTTCGCGAGATATGCGGTTTTCCTAGTCATCTGACAGGAGAGGAGGAGGAGCCAGAGGAGCTAAAGGGTTATGAGGAAGGCGAGACAAAGGACCCAGACACACCGTGGCAGTATGCAGTGGAGATGGAGGCAGGGAGTCCCTCCGAGTCACTTGCACAAATGGCGCGATGCATGCTCACTTGATTTCGTAGTGACCGCCGAATTGTCACCATTCAGCAGCGGGGTGACTTCTGGCTCTCCACCTTATTGGGCCCTCGCTATTGGCACAAAATGGTGGCCTTTTCTGCACCCACTGATTAGGAAGACAAACTGATCTACTACAGAGACATCCTACATAGTCAGTTGACCAATGCCTATCTGCGCCATTGTTATTCCTCTCGCAGGTCTGACTCGGGGGGCCCTCTGCACTCACCTTCCACTGCCATGGCTGCTGGGGAGGGGTGGGGTGGCAGGAGCAGTACCAGCTCCATCATCAGCAGCCTTAGTCTACAGTCACTAATGAATAGCTTTCTTCACCCGCATAGTGAAGCAACTCATCAGCAGTATGTGGACCTGGAGCAGGACCTGAAGCAGCAGGTAATGGCATACCTTGACATAACCATACCAACACACCTTGAAGATCAGCTGGACTTCTGGGCAGCCAAACTTGATTTGTGGCCACAACTAGCAGAGTTTGCCCTGGAATAGCTGTCCTGCCAGGCAAGTAATGTGCCACCAGAGCGGGTGTTTAGTGCAGCAGGGGCCATAGTAACCCAGAGGAGAACTCTTCTGTCCACGAAAAATTTAGAGAGACTGACCTTGGTGAAGATGAATCAGGCATGGATCAGCCAGGATTTCCACCCACCAATGCCTGATGCATCAGAGTAGATTGACCATAGTGCCGCACCAACACTTCACAAATATGGAGAGTACCAAATATATTTAATGAAGCTCCCCAGTTTCAGACATTTCTCCGCATCAGAACACAAGTACATTATCTAAAACTTAACTTTTTGTAGGATAAAATATATGTACCCCAATTTTTTTTAAATCAAACAAAAGGAAAGGTGTGCAAAAACACCATGTGCCACCTACGCCACCAAGTATTGATGTGTTGCAAAGACCTCTAAAAGGTGGGAGAGAACAGCGTATGGTCCATTGTAACCGGTGGGGGGTAAAAACTTCCCCTGTAAGGATGTACTCTGGCATTATGAATTCCTTTCTTGGCAAGTGTTACTCGTCCTAAAAAGGGCGGCCCCACATAGGAACCTCTCCCTATTTCCACCTACAAACACTGTCGTTTCCCATGGTTTTTAGTAGGGAGAGTTTCCTGTGTGGGGCTGCCCTTTTTGGGGAGAGTAATACTTGACAAGAAGGGAATTGATAATGCGAGAGTAGGATCTTACAAGGGAAGTTTTGACCCCCACCGGTTACAATAAACTATACTTTGTTCCCTTACAACTTTTAGAGGTCTTTGCATCACATCAATACTTGGTGGTGTAGGATGCACATGGTGTTTTTTGCACACCTTTCCTTTTGTTTGATTAAAAAAAATTTGTGTACATACATTTTATCCCAATAATTTTATTAAAAGTTAAGTTTTACATAATGCATATCCTCAGTACTTACTTGTGCACACCAACACTTTTACAAAAGAGACCGTTTTCTTCTGCCTACCTGCCTCAGCTCTGCCTGATACCACACATCTGATGCTAAGTTCTCCTTTTTTCACTCCCCTTCGTCACCAGGTGCTGGTATTGCCACCCACCGCACCACTAAGTCACCGGGTAACTTTCAGGACTCCTGATGCTGCTGATGCCACCTCAGGGCTGTGTCATTCAGCCACTATATGGTCTCCTCATGCTGCCGCCAACTCCAGGCTGTGTCATTCAGCCACTATATGTTGTCCTCCTGCTGCCGCCAACTACAGGCTTTGTCATTCAGCCACTATATGGTCTCCTCATGCTTCCTCCACCTCCAGGCTGTGTGACTATACCACCATGGGGTCTCCTCATGCTGCTGGCACATTAAATAAAACTTTTTAGGTTCACCTATTTGAATTCTTCATTTTAAATGTTAAAAAATATCTTTCATCTTTTTTTTTTAATTGTGAGGTACTATGGACTTGTCTGACTGTTGCTACCTCCAGGCTGTATCATTTAGACACTATATAGTCTCCTCATGCTGCCACCACCTCCACGCTATGTCATTCAGCCATTATATGGTCTCCTCATGCTTCCGCCACCTCCAGGCTGTGTTACTGTGTAGGCATGTGGTCCCCTCATGCTGCTTGCACATTAAATACAACTTTTTAGGTTCATCTACAGTAACCCCCCCGACATGCGATGGCCCGACATATGATCAAATCGACATACAATGGCCTCTCAGAGGCCATCGCATGTCGATGTCAGCATCGACATACGATGCTTTTATATGTCGGGGCCATCGCATTAACTGCTATCCGACAGCGCAAAATGCTTAAGCAGCTGTCAGATAGCAGTTTAAGCATCCCGGACAGGCTCACTTACCTATCCCCGCTGCTCCGGGTCCACTTCGCGATCCTCCGGCATCTTCTGCCTCTTCTCCAGGGTCCGGGTCTTGCTTTTCGGAGTCGTTATTACATCGCTGTGCACGCCGTGCCGGCGTAGCAACGTAATAACGCCACCAGAAAGCGAGGCCCGGACAACGGAAAAGATGCAGAAGAAGCTGGAGGATCCCAAAGAAAACGCAGGAACAGCGGGACAGCATCGGGAGCCCCTGGGACAGCATCGGGAGTGGTGAGAACGCGGTCCGGAGCGGCGGGGACAGGTGAGTATTAAATGCACTTTTTACATTGCACGAATCCCTCAACATACGATGGATTCGACAAACGATGGATTCGACAAACGAATCGTTTGGAATGAATTACCATCGTATGTTGAGGGACCACTGTATTTGAAATCTTCAATATAAATGTTAAAAAATATCTTTAATCTTTTCAATTGTAAGGCCCTATATTTTCCTCATGCTGCCGCCACCTCCCCGCTGTATCATTCAGCCACCATATGGTCTCCTCATGCTGCCGCCACCTTCACGCTGTGTCATTTAGCCACTATATGGTCTCCTCTTGCCTGCCACCTTCACGCTGTGTCATTCAGACATTATATGATTTCCTCATGCTACTGCCACCTCCACGCTGTGTCATTCAGCCCCTATATGATTTGCTCATACTGATGCTATCTCCAGGCTCGGTCATTGTGCCGCTCCGTGACAGTGATTTTAATAACGACGCCTCTATTCTGCATGTCATACTGAATAAAAGTATTTTTTTCACTAACCTAGCACACACCCTATGCCTGTTACAGCAAGGAAAAGTGTTATTCACCCCTATTGAGGCTCTCTGTAGGCCAGAAATAGCCATTTTTAATACAGATTTGCTGCAAATCAAATTTCTTTCAGAAAATTCAGTGAATCGGCCAAATCAAATTTTTCACAAATTCGCTCATCTCTATGCATCACCACCAATCTCTTCAACAGCATCAAGTCCTCTTTTTTTTTTTTTTTTTTTGCAGATCTTTTAACCCAATCTCTTTGTTTATTTAACCCACTGATTTTTTTTTTAAATCAACTGGTGCCAGCATCCTGCTGTTGTTAGGTTTATTGGAATAAAGCTAAGTTTCCACTGTTTGACTTCTGGCAGGCAACAAAACAGAGCCACCTGGTGGTCGTTTTTTCACATCAAAACATATAAAGGTTGAGAATTTTAACAGCATGTAATTAGCAAAGTGTTTTATAATGACATAAGGAACAATATATTAAAGGTTTAGTTTGGGGACAGGTACTCTTTAACCCCTTAAAGGGGTACTCCGGTAGAATTATATATATTTTTAAATCAACTGGTGCCAGAAAGTTAAACAGATTTGTAAATTGCTTCTATTCAAAAATCTTTACCCATCTAGTACTTCTTAGCAGCTGTATACTACTGAGGAAATTCTTTTATTTTTGGATTTATTTTTTGTCTTGTCTACAGTGCTCTCTGCTGACACCTGATGACCGCATCAGGAACTCTCCAGAGCAGGAGAAAATCCCCATAGCAAACCTATCCTGCTCTGGACAGTTCCTGACACAGACAGAGGTGTCAGCAGAGAGCACTGTGGACAAAACAATAAAGAAATTCAAAAATAAAAGAATTTCCTCTGTAGCATACAGCTGCTAAGAAGTACTGAAAGGATTGAGATTTTTAAATAGAAGTAATTTACAAATCTACTATAATTACTACAGAAAGAAAAGAGGGGTGGCACCTAACGGTGTATAGAGTGCAAAAAATATGTATGAAAATATCAAAAAGTGTTCATGAATAGTCAATGTTCCTAATACACATGATAGTGGCAGTCCATTGTTAAAACTTGCTCCATGCGTTAAGGTGGTGCCAGGACACAGGTAAGTAGTTCACACAATGTATGTAAAAAAGGAAAAAGTCCGGCAACTCACCGTTCGTACGCTGACTGCTGCGAGGCTCAAATCATATTCATGAGGCGGAGATCCGTGTGGGAAGCTCAGGAGGCGATTAACAGGTTGATTTCGAGCAAAAGCACTTTGTCCGGCCTCTAAGTTACGTCATTGCAACCCCACTTATATATCCGGGTCGAACTTGGTCACATGACCCGGTCCATATAATAGAATTAAGAAATATATAAACTTCATTAGAATGTGCAAAAAATAACAAAATAGTGCACTAATATAAAAATACTTCTCAACACAGGATATATTGCTTTAAAATATAGCGATTATGATATATTAATAAAAGGAGAGAGATCTACTTTCTCATTTAAACATGCCGGCCCTTGTGCACTGGTAATGTAGAGCATGGTAAAGAAAATACCCCCTGTACGATAGGCCCTCTGGGTTTCATACCCACATATGATTTGAACACTGCAGAATTACAAACTGTACATTTACTCACGACTCTGTCCGACAGTGACGTTTCCACCACAGTTGCCGATGTTAATACACATGGCGAAGGTGATGGTAACAGATTTACTAAGGGAAAGCCTTCTTCGTTTAATCCTCCCATTGCTCCCGGTTCCCCTTTAGATTTGTTTAACAATGCGGTTTTGAGAGAAGTGAAAGCTTTGATCTATCCTGAACAGGTTCCTAATTTATCAAGACAGGAAAGAGAGGCATTGGATAGGATTGCTTCGAATGCTGATATCATTGTGACTCGCTCAGACAAGGGTGGCAGCATTGTCATATTGTCTGCTGAACACTATGACAATGAGGTTATGCGTCAGCTCAGTGACGATAACACATATGAAAAACTTAGTGCCAACCCCACAAAAAAAATACTGGATAAGTTACGCACCTTTCTTAGGGAGCAAGTCACAAGAGTGTCACAAGAGCAAGAGTGTCATAACAATGTGACGGATCATTTGAAATTTGGTGGCCTAGAGAGGGTTAAAATACCTGAGAATGGTGGAGACCGTGACGCGATGCTGATCAGGGCGGAGGCTAAATGGGTTATCCGCCTTGGAGCACAAGGGCCGGCAGGTTTAAATGAGAAAGTAGATCTCTCTCCTTTTATTAATATACCATAATCGCTATATTTTAAAGCGATATATCCTGTGTTCAGAAGTATTTTTATATTAATGCACTATTTTGCTATTTTTTGCACATTCTAATAAAGTATATATATTTTTTCATTCTATTATATGGACCGGGTCATGTGACCAAGTTCGACCCGAATATATAAGTGGGGTTGCAATGACGTAACTTAGAGGCCGGACGAAGTGCTTTTGCACAAAATCAACCTGTTAATCGCCTCATGAGCTTCCCACACAGATCTCCGCCTCATGAATATGATTTGAGCCTCGCAGCAGTCAGCGTATGAACGGTGAGTTGCCGGACTTTTTCCTTTTTTACATACATAATTTACAAATCTGTTTAACTTTCTGGCACCAGTTCATTTAAAAAAGTTTTCCACTGGAGTACCCCTTGAACCCCTTAAGGATGCAGGGTTTTTCCGTTTTTGAATTTTCATTTTGTCCTCGTCACCTTCTAAAAATCATAACACTTTCAATTTTGCACATAAAATTCCATATGATGGCTTATTTTTTGCGCCACCAATTCTACTTTGCAGTGACGTTAGTCATTTTACCAAAAAATCCACACCAAAACGGAAAAAAAAATCATTGTGTGACAAAATTTAAGAAAAAATGTAATTTTGTAACTTTTGGGGACTTCTGTTTCTACGCAGTGCATTTTTCGGAAAAATAACACTTTATCTTTATTCTGTAGGTCTGTCACGATGCCGGCTGGCAGGAGGTGGATCCTCTGTGCCAGAGAGGGATTGGCGTGGACCGTGCTAGTGGACCGGTTCTAAGTTACTACTGATGTTCACCAGAGCCCGCCGCAAAGCGGGATGGTCTTGCTGCGGCGGTAGTAACCAGGTCGTATCCACTAGCAACGGCTCAACCTCTCTGACTGCTGAAGATAGGCGCGGTACAAGGGAGTAGACAAAAGCAAGGTCGGACGTAGCAGAAGGTCGGGGCAGGCAGCAAGGATCGTAGTCAGGGACAACGGCAGGAGGTCTGGAACACAGGCTAGGAAGACACAAGGGAACGCTTTCACTAGGCACAAGGGCAACAAGATCCGGCGAGGGAGTGCAGGGGAAGTGAGGTATACATAGGGAGTGCACAGGTGAACACACTAATTGGAACCACTGCGCCAATCAGTGGCGCAGTGGCCCTTTAAATCGCAGAGACCCGGCGCGCGCGCGCCCTAGGGAGCGGGGCCGCGCGCGCCGGGACAGGACCGACGGAGAGCGAGTCAGGTACGGAAGCCGGGGTGCGCATCGCGAGCGGGCGCCACCCGCATCGCGAATCGCATCCCGGCTGGAGGCGGTATCGCAGCGCACCCGGTCAGTGGATCTGACCGGGGCGCTGCCGTAGCGAGAATGTTGCGAGCGCTCCGGGGAGGAGCGGAGACCCGGAGCGCTCGGCGTAACAGTACCCCCCCCCCTTGGGTCTCCCCCTCTTCTTGGAGCCTGAGAACCTGAGGATCAGAGTTTTATCTAGGATATTGTCCTCAGGTTCCCAGGATCTCTCTTCAGGACCACAGCCCTCCCAGTCAACCAAAAAAAAGGTTTTTCCTCTGACCTTTTTGGAGGCCAGTATCTCCTTTACGGGAAAGATGTCTGAAGAACCGGAGACAGGAGTGGGAGAAATAAGTTTAGGAGAGAAACGGTTGATGATGAGGGGTTTAAGAAGAGAGACATGGAAGGCATTAGGAATACGAAGAGAAGGAGGAAGAAGAAGTTTGTAAGAGACAGGATTAATTTGGCACAAGATTTTGAAAGGACCAAGATAGCGTGGTCCCAATTTGTAGCTGGGAACACGGAAGCGGACATATTTAGCGGAGAGCCATACCTTGTCTCCGGGAGAAAAAATGGGGGGAGCTCTTCTTTTCTTATCGGCAAACTTTTTCATGCGCGAAGAAGCCTGTAAGAGAGAATTTTGGGTCTCTTTCCATATGGTGGAAAGATCACGAGTTATTTCATCCACAGCGGGCAAACCAGAGGGCAAGGGAGTAGGGAGGGGGGGAAGAGGGTGACGGCCGTACACCACGAAAAATGGGGATTTGGAAGAAGATTCAGAGACTCTGAAGTTGTACGAGAATTCGGCCCATGGTAGAAGATCTGCCCAGTCATCCTGGCGGGAGGAAACAAAATGCCGTAAATAATCACCCAGGACCTGGTTAATTCTTTCTACTTGCCCATTGGATTGAGGATGATAAGCAGAAGAAAAGTTTAATTTAATCTTGAGTTGTTTACAGAGAGCCCTCCAGAATTTTGACACGAATTGGACGCCTCTATCCGAGACGATCTGCGTGGGCAACCCGTGAAGACGAAAAATGTGTACAAAAAATTGTTTTGCCAACTGAGGCGCTGAAGGAAGTCCAGGAAGAGGAATAAAATGTGCCATCTTAGAAAATCGATCAACGACCACCCAAACAACAGTGTTGCCACGGGATGGGGGTAAGTCTGTAATAAAGTCCATACCAATCAGAGACCAAGGCTGTTCGGGGACAGGCAGAGGATGAAGGAGACCAGCAGGCTTCTGGCGAGGAGTCTTATCCCGGGCACAGATAGTGCAGGCCCGCACAAAATCAACAACATCCGTCTCCAGAGTCGGCTACCAATAGAAACGAGAGATGAGTTGCAAGGATTTCTTGATGCCCGCATGGCCTGCGAGATGGGAGGAGTGACCCCATTTGAGGATTCCGAGGCGTTGGCGTGGAGAGACGAAGGTCTTCCCTGGAGGAGTTTGCCTGATGGAGGCTGGAGAGGTGGAGATCAGGCAGTCAGGAGGAATGATGTGTTGCGGAGAGAGCTCTACTTCCGAGGCATCCGAGAAACGAGAGAGAGCATCGGCCCTAATGTTCTTGTCGGCAGGGCGTAAGTGAATTTCAAAATTAAACCGGGCAAAGAACAGAGACCACCTGGCCTGGCGAGGGTTCAGCCGTTGGGCAGACTGGAGATAGGAGAGATTCTTGTGATCGGTGTAAATAATAACTGGAAATTTTGATCCCTCCAGCAGATGCCTCCATTCCTCAAGTGCTAATTTAATGGCCAGTAGCTCTCGATCCCCGATGGAGTAGTTCCTCTCCGCCGGAGAGAAGGTCCTAGAAAAAAAACCACAAGTAACAGCATGCCCAGAAGAATTTTTTTGTAGAAGAACCGCTCCAGCTCCCACTGAGGAGGCATCAACCTCCAATAGGAAGGGTTTAGATGGGTCAGGTCTGGAGAGCACGGGAGCAGAAGAAAAAACAGACTTGAGCCGTTTAAAGGCGTCTTCCGCTTGAGGAGGCCATGACTTAGGATTGGCATTCTTCTTGGTTAAAGCCACGATAGGAGCCACAATGGTGGAAAAATGTGGAATAAATTGTCTGTAATAATTGGCGAACCCCAAAAAACGTTGGATAGCACGGAGTCCGGAGGGGCGTGGCCAATCTAAGACGGCAGAGAGTTTGTCTGGGTCCATTTGTAGTCCCTGGCCAGAGACCAAGTATCCTAGGAAAGGAAGAGATTGACATTCAAACAGACATTTCTCCATTTTGGCATAAAGTTGATTGTCACAAAGTCTCTGAAGAACCATGCGGACATGCTGGCGGTGTTCTTCTAGGTTGGCAGAAAAAATCAGAATATCGTCCAGATACACAACAACACAGGAATATAAGAGATCACGAAAAATTTCATTAACAAAGTCTTGGAAGACGGCAGGGGCGTTGCACAGGCCAAAGGGCATAACCAAATACTCAAAGTGTCCATCTCTAGTGTTAAATGCCGTTTTCCATTCGTCCCCCTCCCTGATGCGGATGAGATTATAAGCACCTCTTAAGTCCAGTTTGGTAAAGATGTGGGCACCTTGGAGGCGATCAAAGAGTTCAGAGATAAGAGGTAGGGGGTAGCGGTTCTTTACCGTGATTTTATTAAGTCCGCGGTAGTCAATGCAAGGACGTAGGGAGCCATCTTTTTTGGACACAAAGAAGAATCCAGCTCCGGCAGGAGAGGAGGATTTGCGGATAAACCCCTTTTTTAAATTTTCCTGGATGTACTCAGACATAGCAAGAGTCTCAGGGGCGGACAAAGGATAAATTCTGCCCCGGGGTGGAGTAGTGCCCGGGAGGAGGTCAATAGGACAGTCATAAGGCCTGTGAGGAGGTAAAGTCTCAGCTTGTTTTTTGCAAAATACGTCAGCATAGTCCATATAGGCCTTAGGGAGACCGGTTACAGGGGGAACCACAGGGTCACGGCAGGGAGTATTGGGAACCGGTTTAAGGCAGTCTTTGAAACAAGAGGTACCCCAGCTCTTGATCTCTCCTGTGGACCAATCAAGGGTTGGGGAATGGCGTTGAAGCCATGGTAGTCCAAGGAGAATTTCGGAAGTGCAATTGGAGAGGACCAAAAACTAAATTTTTTCGTGATGAGGTCCGATGCACATTAGGAGGGGTTCCGTGCGGTAACGCACGGCACAGTCCAATCTTTCATTGTTAACGCAATTGATGTAGAGGGGTCTGGCGAGACTGGTCACTGGGATGTTGAACCTGTTGATGAGAGAGGCCAAAATAAAGTTTCCTGCAGATCCGGAATCCAAGAAGGCCTTAGTGGAGAAGGAGAAGGTAGAGGCAGATATCCGCACAGGCACAGTAAGACGTGGAGAAGCAGAGTTGACATCAAGGACTGTTTCACCTTTGTGCGGAGTCAGCGTACGTCTTTCCAGGCGGGGAGGACGGATAGGACAATCCTTCAGGAAGTGTTCGGTACCGGCACAGTACAGGCAGAGATTCTCCATGCGGCGTCGTGTCCTCTCTTGAGGTGTCAGGCGAGACCGGTCAACTTGCATAGCCTCCACGGCGGGAGGCACAGGAACGGATTGCAGAGGACCAGAGGAGAGAGGAGCCGGGGAGAAAAAACGCCTCGTGCGAACAAAGTCCATATCCTGGCGGAGCTCCTGACGCCTTTCGGAAAAACGCATGTCAATGCGAGTGGCTAGATGAATGAGTTCATGTAGGTTAGCAGGAATTTCTCGTGCGGCCAGAACATCTTTAATGTTGCTGGATAGGCCTTTTTTAAAGGTCGCGCAGAGGGCCTCATCATTCCAGGACAATTCGGAAGCAAGAGTACGGAATTGTATGGCGTACTCGCCAACGGAAGAATTACCCTGGACCAGGTTCAGCAGGGCAGTCTCAGCAGAAGAGGCTCGGGCAGGTTCCTCAAAGACACTTCGAATTTCCGAGAAGGAGTGTACAGAGGCAGTGACGGGGTCATTGCGGTCCCAGAGCGGTGTGGCCCATGACAGAGCTTTTCCAGACAGAAGGCTGACTACGAAAGCCACCTTAGACCTTTCAGTAGGAAACTGGTCCGACATCATCTCCAAGTGCAGGGAACATTGTGAAAGAAAGCCACGGCAAAACTTAGAGTCCCCATCAAATTTATCCGGCAAGGATAGTCGTAGGCTGGAAGCGGCCACTCGCTGCGGAGGAGGTGCAGGAGCTGGCGGAGGAGATGATTGCTGAAGCTGTGGTAGTAGCTGCTGAAGCATCACGGTTAGTTGAGACAGCTGATGGCCTTGTTGCGCTATCTGTTGTGACTGCTGGGCGACCACCGTGGTGAGGTCGGCGACAACTGGCAGAGGAACTTCAGCGGGATCCATGGCCGGATCTACTGTCACGATGCCGGCTGGCAGGAGGTGGATCCTCTGTGCCAGAGAGGGATTGGCGTGGACCGTGCTAGTGGACCGGTTCTAAGTTACTACTGGTGTTCACCAGAGCCCGCCGCAAAGCGGGATGGTCTTGCTGCGGCGGTAGTAACCAGGTCGTATCCACTAGCAACGGCTCAACCTCTCTGACTGCTGAAGATAGGCGCGGTACAAGGGAGTAGACAAAAGCAAGGTCGGACGTAGCAGAAGGTCGGGGCAGGCAGCAAGGATCGTAGTCAGGGGCAACGGCAGGAGGTCTGGAACACAGGCTAGGAAGACACAAGGGAACGCTTTCACTAGGCACAAGGGCAACAAGATCCGGCGAGGGAGTGCAGGGGAAGTGAGGTATACATAGGGAGTGCACAGGTGAACACACTAATTGGAACCACTGCGCCAGTCAGTGGCGCAGTGGCCCTTTAAATCGCAGAGACCCGGCGCGCGCGCGCCCTAGGGAGCGGGGCCGCGCACGCCGGGACAGGACCGACGGAGAGCGAGTCAGGTACGGAAGCCGGGGTGCGCATCGCGAGCGGGCGCCACCCGCATCGCGAATCGCATCCCGGCTGGAGGCGGTATCGCAGCGCACCCGGTCAGTGGATTTGACCGGGGCGCTGCCGTAGCGAGAATGTTGCGAGCGCTCCGGGGAGGAGCGGGGACCCGGAGCGCTCGGCGTAACAAGGTCCATATGGTTAAAATGATACCCTACTTATATAGGTTAGATATTGTCGTACTTCGGAAAAAAATCTTAGCTACAATTTATATGTTAAAAATTCTCATCTTCTAACCCAAATAACTTTTTTATTTTTCCATGTACGGGCCGGTATGAGGACTAATTTTTTGCGCAGTGTTCTGAGGTTTTTATCGGTACCATTGTTGTATTGATCAGACTTTTTGATCGCTTTTTATTCATTTGTTCATGATATAAAAAGTGACCAAAAATAAGCTATTTTGGACTTTGGAATTTTTTTGCGCGTACGCCATTGACCGTGCGATTTAATTAAAGATATATTTTTATAGTTTGGACATTTCCACACGTGGCAATACCACATATGTTTATTTTTATTAGGGGTTGATTAAAAATTTAATTAGGGAAGGGGTTAAATGTCCTTTGTTAACTTTTTTTTACTTTTTTTTGCAGTGCTATAGCTCCCATAGGGAGCTATAGCACTGCACACACTGATCTCTTATGCTGATCCCTGAAGCCATAGCTTTGCATGGATCAGCAAGATACTGGCTTGATTGCTCAAGCCTGTAGCTCAGGCTTGGAGCAATCAAACCCAGATCGTATGCGGCGGAGACGGGTAAGGGGACCTCCGCTCGCGTCCTAGCTGATCGGGATATCGCAATTTTATCGTGATGTCCCGATCAACCCGACTGAGCTGCCGGGAAGCGTTTACTTTCACATTCAGATGCGGCGGTCAACTTTGATCGCTGCATCTGAAGGGTTAATAGCGCTTGTAACAACGATTGGTGCCGCACGCTGTTAGCCCATGGTCCCGGCTATGAATAGAAGCTGGGACCGACCCATTGTGATGCGGGGTCACGGTTTGACTCAGTTTTAAACACTGGACTGGGCGTAGGGCATACAGGTACGCCCTACGTCCTTAAGAGGTTAAGGACTCAGCCCATTTTCACCTTAAGAACTCAAAACAATCTTCGTTTTTGCACTTTCGTTTTTTTGCTCCTCGTCTTCTAACAATCATAACACTTTCAATTTTGCACCTACAGACCCATATAATGGCTTGTTTTTTGCATCACCAATTGTTTTTTGTAATGACATCACTTATTTTATAACAATCTGCGGCGAAACCAAAAAAAAATATTTGAGGGGGAAATGGTTAAACAAAAAAACACGCCATTTTGCAACTTTTTAGGGCTTCCGATTCTTCGCAGTGCACTTTTCGGTAAACATGACACCTTATCTGTATTCTGAAAGGCCATATGGTTGCAGAGACATTTTTTATTTATTTTCAAACTTTTATTAGGGGGGCTTATTCACATTTATTCTCTTTTTTTTTTGTGTTATCGGTGCTCTGCTGCTCCAGCCAGTAGATCACTGATCGGACGAGGAGGAGTCAGGTGAGGACCATCCCATCATCCAGCAAGTTGATCTGGACATTGCGATAGTTCCGATCAGCTCCACTGATCTGAACTTACTTTCACTTTAGACGCCACTATCGAATTTGATCGAGGTGTCTAAAGAGTTAATGCCGGACATCGGCCAGATAGGCGGTGCCTGGCATTAGCTGTGGGTCCTGGCTGCCCGTAGCAACCGGGACCCACGGGGTTTAACCCTTTTTCCACTTGTGACAGCGGTTTAAACCCTGTTAGCGGGACTCAGGATGTACAGGTACGTCTTGAGTCCTTAAGGACTCAGGAACGGGGATGTACCTGTACACCCTGAGTCCTTAATTGGTTAAAGAATGCACTTTTTCCAACAGTAAAATACACTCCATGGCTTCTGAGTCATTTCAATTTCTGAAGACACCAGCCTTGTGATGGGTCTCACGGTTTGTTTATATTCTACTGGCACCTGAAAATTCCACTATCACTTCATTCTTTAGGCCCAACAAAGAGGAAATAATCTGAATAATGATTGACATATTCCCACCCCCAAAACTTTCACTAAAGAACAGTGCTGAAAAGTGCTAAAGGTTTCAAACAAGGCCCATGAAATCATATACCCTAAGCATAACATTTATCATCATAGCATTCCCCTTTAAAGAAACAGCCATTAAATTTACAGGGTGGGCCATTTATATGGATACACCTTAATAAAATGGGAATGGTTGGTGATATTAACTTCCTGCTTGTGGCACATTAGTATATGTGAGGGGGAAACTTTTCAAGATGGGTGGTGACCATGACGCCCATTTTGAAGTCGGCAATTTTGAATCCAACTTTTGTTTTTTCAATAGGAAGAGGGAATATCGCAAGAAAAACAATGATGTGCTTGGTTTTAACGTAACTTTCATCTTTCATGAGTTATTTACAAGTTTCTGACCACTTATAAAATGTGTTCAATGTGCTGCCCATTGTGTTGGATTGTCAATGCAACCCTCTTCTCCCACTCTTCACACACTGATAGCAACATAGCAGGAGAAATGCTAGCACAGGCTTCCAGTATCTGTAGTTTCAGGTGATGCAGAATGGGCAAAACAAAAATTGGAACAGGACCCTCAGTTTACGCAGAAGATTTTGTTCAGGGATGAGGCAAACTTTTATGTGAATGGTGAAGTTAACAAACAAAACCACCGCTATTGGTCTGATACTAACCCATATTGGAGAGATCCCTCTAAGACAGTTGGAACACAAAAATTGATGGTATGGTGTGGTATATGGGGTACAAAGATAGTGGGGCCATTCTTCATCAATGGAAACCTCAAGGCTACTGGATATGCAAAATTGCTACATGGTGATGTGTTTCCCTCTTTATGCACTGAAGCTGGCATGTTCCCTGAGTTTTTCCAGCAAGATGGTGCACCACCACATTACGGGTGTCAGGTCCAAGCATTCCTAGATGAACAGTTTCCTGGAAAGTGGATTGGTCGTCATGGGCCAGTTGAATGGCCCCCAAGGTCTCCCGATCTGACTCCCTTAGACTTTTATCTTTGGGGTCATCTGAAGGCAATTGTCTATGCTGTGAAGATACAAGATGTGCAGCACCTGAAACTACGGATACTGGAAGCCTGTGCTAGCATTTCTCCTGTGGTGTTGCTATCAGTGTGTGAAGACTGGGAGAAGAGGGTTGCATTGACAATCCAACACAATGGGCAGCACATTGAACACATTTTATAAGTGGTTAGAAACTTGTAAATAACTAATGAAAGAATAACGTTACGTTAAAACCAAGCACATCATTGTTTTTCTTGTGAAATTCCCAATAAGTTTGATGTGTCACATGACCCTCTTCCTATTGAAAAAACTAAAGTTGGATTCAAAATGTCCGACTTCAAAATGGGCTCCATGGTCCCCACCCATCTTGAAAAGTTCCCCCCTCACATATTCTAATGTGCCACAAACAGGACGTTAATATCACCAACCATTCCCATTTTATTAAGGTGTATCCATATAAATGGCCCACCCTGTATAACTCTGGGTTCAACAGCCTAATAAACTGTACATCCACTTCCCCCTTCCCTGCCCTAACCTTCAGGTACATCCCAACCACTTGGCTAGTCTACAGTGCCCATAACTCTAATCCACAGTGCCCATAACTCTAAATCTACAACCTCCTGCTACATGCCTTCTCCTTATAAGCCAAACTCAATGGCTTCCTTTTCCCATTTCCCCATCCATTACTGCTTCCAAAACTCACAGATTTCCTTCCATCTTTACCTCCTTATTTCCCCTAAGAAGGAGGTCTCTTAGTGGAAAAAGCTGAATTCTGTAACCTCTCTGGAATCTTGGCCTGCCGCTGCACTCTTTTCGGCTGGGGCTTCATCTATGACACCATGTTCCCCAGTTAACTGAAAAACTTGTTCTTCCTGCTCCAGCCTGATGTTTTTGCTTCCATTGTTCATTGAACAATGGGCCTTACATCCCTAAAAGCAAAGAATGTGTCGGCAGATGAGAACCACTTGGCCAATCTAGTCTGCACAATATTTTGAATGCTATCAATAGTCCTTTGCCTTATCTTTTATAAAGGATAGCCGTTTGCCTATCCCATGCATGCTTAAACGCATGGGTGAATGAAGGGGAATGAGCTTCTATATTTCTGCAAAAGCATTCTTATTTTTGTCTAAGAATGTATCTAACCCTGTTTTGAAGCCCTCAACTGTGCCTGCTGTGACCAGTTCCCGAGGTAGACTGTTCCATAAATTCACATGTCTTATGGTAAAGAAGGATTGTCGCCTCTTGAGACTAAACCTTTTTTTTCTCCAGATGGAGGGAATGCCCCTTGTCTTTTGAGAGGGGAATGCCTGGAAAAGTGTTTCCTCATATTTTTTGTATGGGCCATTTATATACTTAAATAAATTGACCATGTCCCTCCTTAAACGTCTCTTCTCAAGACTAAACAAGTGTAATTCTTTACATTTTTCCACATAGCTAAGATGTTCCATGCCCTTTATTAGTTTAGTTGTGCATCTTTGTACCCTTTCCAGCTCTATAATGTCCTTTTTTTTATGAACTGGTGCCCAAAACTGAACAGCATATTCCAAGTGAGGTCGTACCAATGCTTTATAAAGGGGTAGTATTATGTCCATGTCCCGCAAGTCCATGCCTCTTCTGATACATGACAAAATCCTGCTGGCCTAAGAAGCAGCTGTAGTGTAAACACTGGTCCAAATTATTATGCAAATTATAGTTTTCTTATTTACCTAAATAATTGATGTAAATAACAGTCAGCATAATTCTCATGTTAACAACTATTAAGGGTACAATTCAAATTTTATTCAACAAACCTCCTAATAATTTTTTTTAAACATAAAAACTTACAATGCACTGTTCCAAATTATTACGCACAGTCAGTTTCAAAACACTTTACAGGTTGTAAAGGACTGAAATTGGCATTTGTTGTGTTAGCAGCATATTTACTGAAATCAAAAGCTACTTCAATAAAACTTTTAACAACATTTTAACTTTTTAAACATTTTAACAGGTCACATTACATTTTAACATAGGACCCCATATTTGATAACAGCTTCGCAAGTCTTGCATCCATTGAACTTCCCAGAGCTGCTCTTTGGATGTAAACTGCCTCCAACCCTCATAGATCTTTTGCTTGAGGATGCTCCAAAGGTTCTCAATAGGATTGAGGTCAGGGGAGGAGGGAGGCCACACCATGACTTTCTCTCCTATTATTCCCATAGCAGCCATTGATGCAGAGAAATTGTTTGCAGCATGAGATAGCAAAGTTCCTTCCTCCTGTACCAGGGAAGAAAGTGGTCAGTCAGAAACTCTACATACTTTGTAGAGGTCATCTTTACACCTTCGGGGACCCTAAAGGGGCCGACCAGCATTCTTCCCATGATTCCGGCCCAAAATATGACTCCACCACCGCCTTGCTGACGTTGCAGCCTTGTTGGAACAGGGTGACGCTCCACCAACCATCCACTATTCCATCCATCTGGACCTTCCAGGGTTGCACAGCATTCATCAGTGAACAGGACTGTTTGAAAATTAGTCTTCATGTATTCTTCTGCCCAATGCAGCTGTTTCTGCTTGTGAGCATTGGTTAGAGGTGGCCAAATAGAAGGTTTATGCACAGTTGCAAGACTCTGGACTCTGGACCTTGATGTCCATGGGACTCCAGAGGCACCAGCAGCTATAAATATCTGTTTGCTGCTATGTAATGGTATTTTATTAGCCGTTCTCTGGATCCGATGCATGGATCTGGAAGAAAACTTCCTCAATGCGCCTTTATCTGCACGAACCCGTCTGTTCACTGAATCAGCCACAAATCTCTTAATAGTGCTATGATCACGCTTAAATTTTCATGAAATATCTAATGTTTTCATACCTTGTCCAAGGCATTGAACTATTTCACTCTTTTCAGCAGCAGAGAGATTATTTTTCTTCCCCATATTGCTTGCAAATAGTGCTCTGCTTAATAATATGGAACACCCACCTTAAGTAGTTTTCCTTAAATTGGGCTCACCTGGTAATCTAATTATCACAGGTGTCCTAGATTGTTTTCAGTGATCAAAAGAGCCCTGAGACAGAATGCCATCCATGAGTTAAACTGAAAACCAAAATATTTAATCTTTGTGACACTTAAATAGAATTAGCATAATAATTTGGAACAGGGTGTATAATCTACCAGTACACCCAGATCCTTCTCTACCAGTGACTCATCCAGTTTAACCCCAAAGACAAATGATGTATGCAGGTTATAAGAACCCAGATACAAAACTTTACATTTGTCCACATTGAACCTCATTTGTCAAGTGGATGCCAACTTGTAAGCCAGCTTGTAACTTCTGCACATCTTCCTTAGACTGTATTGTGCTACAAAGCTTGGTGTCGTCTGCGAAGATAGAAACAGAGCTGTTATTTCCATCCTCTATATCAGTAATAAAAAGGTAAGCAGAAGTTTATTTCATGAATCGTGTTCATTCCTTTTATGCATGTAAAAGTTCCAATCATATCCCCTTTCATCTTTCTTCCAAGCTATACATGTTAAAGGGTTATTATACATTATTAATCACTATAAGATGATTTTAGTACTTTCCTGCTAGATAGTAATGGACATGCTTGGGAAGGATCCATGCTTGTCTTGTAACTAAATGGCTGTGTTCTGAGTCCACCATAACATTGCTGCTATCTTTTTTTTTTTTTTTTGCAAAATAGTTATTTCCTGTTGGAGTTTCCTCCCTCTAACTACAAGGCCCATGATTCCTTGGTTGTAAGTATGGGGTCACTTTTATCCCTCCCACACATCAGCCACTCATTGAAGCACACTTGAGCTCCCATGCTGTGCTGTAAACAATAGACCAGTGTTTTCAAACCAAAGTGGCTCCAGCTGTTGCAAAACTACAATTCACTGCAAAATGATCTCCTTCCCACCCAGCAACCACTCCATCCATTGAAGCAGACAGGCTCATTTGAACACCTGGTAGTAATGTAATTTCTCAGACCATACTGCAACCTGGGAAAACCTGAGACAACACTCATTTTGTATGCTGTTAAAAATAAACATTGGGGCAAAGATCACATAACCATCAAACAGCCATCAAACACAGGCACAGACACTATATTATGAACTACACTAACTTTACAGCCCCTGGTAAGTTTTATCCTGAAATCCATGTACTAGCTCAGTAGCTCATCTATGAACTCTCTCTATGAACGTATCTATAACCTTCTAGAGAAACTATCTCTAGTACTGTGCACAATACCCCAAGTGAGGTCTCACCATTTCTCTGTGTAACAAACAGCATGAGCACTTCCCTTTTTTGCTGCTGCTAATACCTCTCCCTATACATCCAAACATTCTACTAGCATTTCTTGCTGCTTAATCACATTGTATGTTTACCTTTAGAGGAGTACTCCGGGATACGAAAACTTATCCCCTATCCTAAGGATAGGGGATACGTTTCAGATCGTAGGGGGACCGACCGCTGGGGCCCCCCGCGATCTCCCGTACGGGGCCCCGACAGTCAGACAGGGGGCGTGTTGGACACCGCATCATGCGGTGGTCGAAATGAGCTATTTCGGCAAAGAGCCGAGAGCCCCGTACAGGAGATCACGGGGGGCCCCAGCGGTCGGACCCCCCGCGATCTGAAACTCATCCCCTATCCTTAGGATAGTGGATACGTTTTCTTATCCTGGAGTACTCCTTTAAGTCTTCTAAAATTGTAACCTATGATTTCCTTGGATACTATGGTTTAGCACTGTATTTAGACTATATTACAAAAGAATGGCTAAAAGTAAACAAATGCAAATTTTTTCACACAATTTAGAATACACAAATGCCTTCTTATAATAGACAGTACTTAATGGTCACTTCAGTAATACTTCCACATAGAGTCATGGCTGTAAATGTTGGCACCCCTGAAGTTATTTCTTACAGAAAAGGATTGCAGTAACACATGTTTTGCTATACACATGTGTTTTCCCTTTGTGAGTATTGGAACTAAACCAAAAAAGGGAGGAAAAAAAAGCTAATTGGACATAATGTCACACCAAACTCCAAAAAAGGGCTGGACAAAATTATTGGCACCCTTAACTTAATATTTGGTTGCACACACTTTGGAAAAAATAAATCAGTCGTTTCCTATAACCATCAATAAGCTTCTTACACCTCTCAGCCGGAATGTTAGACCACTCTTCCTTTGCAAACTGCTCCAGGTCTCTCTTATTTTTCCCAATAGCATCTTTAAGATCTCTCCACAGGTGTTCAATGGGATTTAGATCTGGACTCATTGCTGGTCACTTCAGAACTCTCCAGCGCTTTGTTGCCATCCATTTTTGGGTGCTTTTTGACATATGTTTGGGGTTATTGTCCTGATGGAAGACCCAATAGCTAGGTTTAGCCCCTATACCTAGCTGCTGAAGAAAGGACCTAAGGAGGTCCTGAAATGCGTCTAGCTACTTATTACCCCAGTGACCACCACTACCTACAATATTGAGATAAAGCACAAGTCTCAAACATATTTTTCCATCTTACCAGCATCATTATACCGGCCAATCAACCCGTGACAACACGCGCTACCTCAAACATGAGGACGCCGCAGGGATCTGCTACTGCTGCATCCAGGAGAAGTTCTGCAGTCCACAAAACTGGAGCCCACTGCCACTCGCGCTGTGAATCAAGGAGGTGGTCGAGTCTCTAGCAGTGTGCTCCCTGCCAGGAGACACCAGAAGGTGGACTACAACTGAAACGCATCTCAAGGTATCATCCACCTACCTGCACAACTGTTACCTAATATTGCAGAACAACTAATAACATTGCACAGAGACTTTGCATCTTTCCACACTCCCGAATCAGGGAGTCTTAGACTTGTCACCATACCTGGACATTACTGGCTTACTGAACTAAGTCACATGATAAGAGTGAGCAATCTAAAGATGAACAAAAAGCACAATATACTGCGCAGTAAATTATCCAGGTTGTATTTATTATAGTGTGTGGCCACATTTTATTATTTTATTAGCTCTATTTTATTAGCAATTTTTTGCCATTATTATATATTTTATATATATTTTTATTTTATATTGCTATCTTGTGTCCCTGTTGACTCACAAGGGCCCTGTGAGTCACAGCACATAACACTGGTTAATATATTATTTTTTAAATATTAATTAATACTATTTGGTTCAATATTCATGACCCTGAGCACCAGTTATTTTTATATTACCCACACCTGTTACTTGCCCCAGGTGAGTTTAAAGGAGCATCACATGCTTGAAGCAATCTTATTTTTCCACAATTTTGAAAGGGTGCCAATAATTTGGTCCAGCCCGTTTTTGGAGTTTGGGTTGACATTATGTCCAATTTGCTTTTTTTCCTCCCTTTTTTGGTTTAGTTTCAATATACGCAAAGGTAATAAACATGTGTGTAGCAACACATGTGTTACTGCAATCCTTTTCTGTGAGAAATACTCAATTTTCTTGAAAAATTTCAGGGGTGCCAACATTTACGGCCATGATTGTACAACAACGAATTGGGGGAGATTTATCAAAACCTGTCCAGAGGTAAATTTGCAGAGTTGCCCATAGCAACCAATCAGATTGCTTCTTTCCTTTTCAAAAGCCTTTTAAAAAGCCTTTTCAAAAATGAAAGAAGAAATATGATTGGTTGCTATGGGCAATGCAGCAACTTTTCCTCAGGACAGGTTTTGATGAATCTCCCCCATAATCCTTATTCTGGTATAGTGAAGGAGGTATGTAAATTTTTCTTTTCTGCCCTTAGTAGCTAAACATAAATTTCAGGACTGCTATATGGCATGGCATTTCGGCGCTAACATCTTGATGTGAAAACTATTGAGTTGTGCTGACTGAAACATGATTAATTTCAGCAAATAAAAGTGATGGGTTTTCATGTTGTGACATGCATATGCCCATGACCTGACAGTAATCAGATATCCATCCAAGATGGATTTCGGGTTACGGCCACTTGTGGGTTGCAACAAGACATCACTTACTTTGTTAAGCTTCAAAGCCGCGATATTCAGTCAATGCAACACAGTAATCTTTGTCACAGACAAAGTTGCAATATAGCCCTAGGCTAATAAGTACAAAGACACTTTTTCCAATTTATGTTTAGCTGTTTTGAGCATAGTAACATAGTGACATAGTACATAAGGTTGAAAAAAGACCATCAAGTTCAACCTATAACCCTAATGAGTCCCTACTGAGTTGATCCAGAGGAAGGAAGAAAAAAACTCATACTAGAGATAAAAATTCCTTCGAGACTCCAAATATGGCAGTCAGAATAAATCCCTGGATCAACGTTCTGTCCCTATAAATCTAGTATACATAACCGGTGATATTGTTATTCTCCAAAAAAGCATACAGACCCCTTTTGAACTCTTTTACAGAGTTCACCATGACCACCTCCTCCGGGAGAGAATTCCACAGTCTCACTGCTCTTACAGTAAAGAACCCCCGTCTGTGCTGGTGTAGAAACCTTCTTTCCTCAAGAAGTAGAGGATGCCTCCTTGTTATAGATACAGTGCTGGGTATGAATAGATCATGGGAGAGATCTCTGTACTGCCTCCTGAAATACCTATACACAGTTATTTGGTTGAGCATTAGCTGTCTTTTTTCTAAACAAAATTACTCTAATTCTAATAATCGTCTTTGAACCCTCTCCAGCTCCACTATAGCTTGCTTGTACACTTGTGCCCAGTACTGTACACAGTATTCCATGTGTGGTCTGACTAGTGATTTGTACAGCGGTAGAATTATTTCCTTGTCATTGGCATCTATGCCCCTATTGATGCACCCCCATGTGCATCATCTTACATTTATCAGTGTTGAACCTCATCTGCCACTTCTCAGCCCAAACCTCCAACCTATCCAGATCCACAACCTATGCAGCATATTGGCCTTCATCAGAGCCAGGGTCTGTAGAGATAGAAAGAGAATACTAATCCAGGTTGGATAGCAATGTTGGAGTAGAAGAGCTAAATGAAATCATATACCACCTTATAAAAATTATAATAAACCATTGAACAATTAATTTAGGACTGCATTGAAAGGGTACAATCCGGTTATTTATTAATGCCATAAAAATTATATTAAATCTAGGAGGGGGGCAACACCATAGAAGCTGTAATGTAGGTCAGATATTTATAAGAAACAGCTGAAGACAGTTTCAACAATTTTACCAAAAGTATACCAAGGTATCATTACTAAAAGAGCTTTCTTACTATGCAAATTCACAGCATATCAGTAGGTTTTGCCATAAATTTGCTTACTAATGGCACCTGGGCAGCAACATAGAGATTCCTTGTCCTCAGTTCATAGGAATGAGGAGACCACACACTTTAACCTTGGTTTGGGAATTTCATTATACCATATGACACATCGGCTTCTGACAACCACACTTACTCTGATGAAAGAATCAATAAAGCAGTCAACTAAATCAGTAAGTAAATGGATAAATGACAACAATCAATCAGGAAGATTCAATGTTTAAACCTGTATTCACACTTTGTGGTTTTGATGTGGGGTAGTAAATGGCAGTAAATAAGAGGAGGATAAAAATAAAAAGCCCAAGAAAAAACAGCAGTAAAATGGACAACCAGAAGTGTGATTTGTTATCTGGAATAACAATCTTTGTAGCTGGTTTTATATCCAGGAGACATGGAACTTATGTGGACAAAAATAAAAACACTGTATAAAATATGCAGTAAAAATAGCTTGACCAGCAGAAAAGATAAGTAGAGATGAGCGAATCGAAAGTCAAATTCATTCTGAATTTCATGAAAAATTCCATTCGAACCAAATCCAAACTTTGACTCAATTCAAAATAACAAATTTGTTCACTAGCTACACCCCTGCGATTGTCCTGTATATAATGTATAGATGCGTACGGCTTTCTCCTGCATTCACATCTCTGCAATAGATAGGACGATCGCAGTGGGTGTCAGGAGTGACACCTACTGTGATCTGTCCTTAACTGCAGGTACTACTGCTCCCAACATGGAGCACACTCTGCTTCATGCTGGGAGCTGTAGTACTTGCATTAATAGACAGATCGCAGTGAGTGTTACTTCTGACGTCCGATGCGATCATCCTGTATAATGTATAGATGTGGGCGGCCGGCTGCTCTTCTCTGGTCCCACTGTAGTATGAGTATATGCTGTATATATATACCTATTATTAATATTTCCTGCAGATAGCTGTGATTGGCTGGAACCTTCTGGCCAGTCACAGCTCTCTGCAGGAAATATGAATAAGTGATGTGAATTCTATTCACATCACTGGGCAGCCGGAGTATAGTGCAGTGATGCGAGCGCAGGAGAAAGCTGCTCCAACTCTGCAATAGATAGGACATGCACATCGGGTGTCAGGAGTGACACCCAGGGCGATCTGTCTATTAGTACAGGTACAACAGCTCCCATCATGGAACAGTCTGTTCCATTCTGGGAGTAGTAGTACTACCTAAAAAAAATTAAAAATAGATTAAAAAAAAGCAAAACACACACACACACTTTATTAAACACTAGAGATGAGCGAACTTACCGTAAATTCGATTCTTCACAAACTTCTCGGCTCGGCAGTTGATGACTTATCCTGCTTAAATTAGTTAAGCTTTCAGGTGCTCCGGTGGGCTGGAAAAGGTGGATACAGTCCAAGGAGACTTTTTCCTAGGAATGTATCCACCTTTTCCAGCCCACCGGAGCACCTGAAAGCTGAACTTATTTATGAAAGATAAGACATCAACTGCTGAGCCGAGAAGTTCGTGACGAATCAAATTTACTGTAAGTTCGCTCATCTCTAGTGTTTAATAAAGTGTGTGTGTTTCGCTTTTTTTATCTATTTTTAATTTTTTTTAGTAGTGCTACTACTCCCAGCATGGAACAGACTGTTCCATGATGGGAGCTGTTGTACCTGTACTAATAGACAGATCGCCCTGGGTGTAACTCCTGACACCCGATGTGAATGTCCTATCTATTGCAGAGATGGAGCAGCTTTCTCCTGCGCTCGCATCACTGCACTATTCATATTTCCACATCACTTATTCATATTTCCTGCAGAGAGCTGTGACTGGCCAGAAGGTTCCAGCCAATCACAGCTATCTGCAGGAAATATTAATAATAGGTATATATATACAGCATATACTCATACTACAGTGGGACCAGAGAAGAGCAGCCGGCCGCCCACATCTATACATTATACAGGATGATCGCATTGGATGTCAGAAGTAACACTCACTGTGATCTGTCTATTAATGCAAGTACTACAGCTCCCAGCATGAAGCAGAGTGTGCTCCATGTTGGGAGCAGTAGTACCTGCAGTTAAGGACAGATCACAGTAGGTGTCACTCCTGACACCCGCTGCGATCGTCCTATTTATAGCAGAGATGCAAATGCAGGAGAAAGCCGTACGCATCTATACATTATATATAGGACAATCGCAGGGGTGTAGCTAGTGAACAAATTCGTTATTTTGAATTGGGTCGAAGTTCGGATTTGGTTCGAAAGGAATTTTTCATGAAATTCAGAATGAATTTGACTTTCGATTCGCTCATCTCTACTTATCTTTTCTGCTGGTCAAGCTATTTTTACTGCATATTTTATACAGTGTTTTTATTTTTGTCCACATAAGTTCCATGTCTCCTGGATATTATTATTAATAATGTATTTTAACCCCTTAAGGACAAGGCCCATTTTGGCCTTATTTTTGCATTTCCATTTTTTTTTCCTCCGCGCCTTCTAAAAATCATAACTCTTTTATATTTCCATCCACAGACCCATATGAGGGCTTGTTTTTTGTGTCACCAATTGCACTTGTAATGATATCACTTATTTTACCATTAAATATATGAAGCAACCAAACAAATATTATTTATGTGGGAAAATTGCAAAGAAAAATGCAATTTGGCAAATTTTGGATGGTTTTGTTTTCACGCTGTACACTTTACGGTAAAAATGACATGTTTTCTTTATTCTGTGGGTCGATACGATTAAAATGATACCCATGTTACAGGCTTTTCTATAATTGTACTGCTTAAAAAAATCTCACACCATTTTAACAAAATTTGTATGTTTGAAATTGCCCTATTTTGACCACCTATAATTTTCTAATTTTTCCGTACATGGAACGGTATGAGGGCTCATTTTTTGCGCTATGATCTGCCTAGGTTTTACTTTTTATAAACTTTTTATAGATATTTTTGGGAATAAAAAGTGACAAAAAAGCAGCACTTTTGGACAATTTTTTTTATGTTTACTCCGTTCACCGTACGGAATAATTAACAATATATTTTAATAGTTCAGAATTTTACGCATGCAGCAATACCAAATATGTTTATTATTATTATTTATTTATTTATTTTCAAAGTATTATTTTTATTGACGTTTTCTGTACAAAACCAAGTGAAACAAACAACAGCGGTATGCAAGGTCCGGAGCATATAACAGGCACAAATGTAGCAATACGTTAACAAACATAGGAGAAACAGAGAACGAAATGAAAAGCATTCACTAAAGGCACAGTAGAACCCCCTTAGTCCAGTTCACACAGTAGGCTCAGTCGGAGAAAGATCTCAGGAAAGCGGTAGGCAGAGCAGGAATATATCATGACTACAACAAAGTCGGATGAATACAGTAAACAATTCTGCACAATGAGACCTAATCAGTTTAGCGTGGATTAAGTGAGCCCCTCTCGGGACCTGAGAGAGCCTATGATCCGGGGGGTATCTAGGGGCGGTGGGAGGCATACATCATCTGGAGGGCCGCCGTCTCAGTACTCCAGGCGATGCTACAGTTGTCAATAAGTACAAGGAGAAGGAGGAAGAAGTGAAAAGCATAGACAAAAGGGCACAGAAGAGAGTAGACAGGAAGCAGGGAGAAAGGAGGTGTCAGGAGAGGAGGAAGAGGGAGGAGGAGAAGGTCTGGCAGACAATCTGCTGAAACTTCAAGTCGTATGGGGACTCCAGGATCACCCGGGCACCAGGCAAGAGGGCAGCATGGTAAGCAGAGCTAGCGAGTTATGTTCGGTGAGGGATAGTCAATTATGAATCAATGTACAGGGTATTGAAGTCTGCCAAGGACAGGAATGTCAACCAGGGTCTCCAAATGACACAGAAGCGATCTAATTGGTTCCGGGAGTCGGCCAATAGTTCTTCCATTCTATGTAAATGGGAGACTTCCCGAAGCCAGGACGAAACTGTGGGGGGCACCGTAGCCGCTAGTAGAAGGAAGTGGGTCAGTCTGGCGGAGGGTTTCGGTATATGGTCCAGGAGGATGGATAGTAAGAGCGGCCTGGGATCTTTAGGAATCCGAGAGGCCGTCAATTGGGATATAATGTCTAGAGTTTGGGACCAAAAAGAGGCCAGGGCAGGGCAATGTAGCCATATGTGGGCCATGGTGCCACCAGGTCCTCCACACCGCCAACAGGCATCGGATGTGGTTGGGTATATACGAGCTAGCAATGAGGGTACACGGTAATTTTGTAATTGGTTTTGTGAGCTTTGCACGAAATGGAGGACCGGTGGCACCAGGAGAAGGCCTGTCTCCACTCCTCAGCCGTGATAGAGCAGCCCACCTCTCTCTCTCCGAGCAGAAGGACATGGGTATAGCAGTCGTGGATTCCAGGAGATGTGTATATATTAAACTGACGGACCTAGGCACTGGCGAGGGGGCAGTGCAAAGGCGTTCAAAGGGCATGAGTAATCTATGTAGGGCCAAGTGGTCTCTCTGGGTTCTGTAGAAGTGTGACAGTTGTCTGTACTGAAAAGCCTGTGCGATGGGGTGGATAGGGTTATGGCAGAGGTCAGAGAGAGGTTTCAAGGCGGACGGTGTCGTCAGATCCCAAAATGTGGGAGCATCTTCCCTGCAGAGGGATAGGAGTGGGCATGTTGCGCTGGAGGGAAAGCCGGGTTGCCAAAGAGTGGGGTCAACGGTCCGGGAGAGGGGAGGAAGGGTAAGCGGTTCAGATAGGCTTTACAGGCTGCAAGGACGGAAGCTGCCACCGGGGGTGTGTCGGGTGGCACCCCCCCAGTGGTCAACCGGCCAGGCATCCACATCAATGATTTAATGTCGGTCTGCGAGGTATCACTCTCCAAGGACACTCACTGCTTATCGGATCTGTGATAAAAACCATCTAGGACCCTGCTGATGACCGCAGCCAGGTAGTATGAGGTGAGGTCCGGCAATGACAGTCCACCATCACGCTTTTTTCTAATTAGGGTCTGTCGAGCCAGGCAGGGGTGACGCCGGGCCCAGATGAAGCCAGACTAGAGCACAGACATCTCCCTGAAGAAGGTGCGGGGCAGGCATACTGAGATAAAGGAGAAGAGGTAAAGCAAGCGAGGGAGCACATTCATCTTTAACCCCTTAAGAACGCAGGACGTAAATGTACGTCCTGGTGAGGTGGTACTTAACGCACCAGGACGTACATTTACGTCCTAAGCATAACCGCGGGCATCGGAGCTATGCCCGTGTCATGCGCGGCTGATCCCGGCTGCTGATCGCAGCCAGGGACCCGCCGGCAATGGCCGACGCCCGCGATCTCGCGGGCGTCCGCCATTAACCCCTCAGGTGCCGGGATCAATACAGATCCCGGCATCTGCGGCAGTTCGCGATTTAAATGAACGATCGGATCGCCCGCAGCGCTGCTGCGGGGATCTGATCATTCATAACGCCGCACGGAGGTCCCCTCTCCTTCCTCCGTGCGGCTCCCGGCGTCTACTGCTCTGGTCTGTGATCGAGCAGACCAGAGCAGGAGATGAGCGATAATACTGATCTGTTCTGTGTCCTATACATAGAACAGATCAGTATTAGCAATCATGGTATTGCTATGAATAGTCCCCTATGGGGACTATTCAAGTGTAAAAAAAAATGTCAAAAAATGTAAAAGTAAAAGTAAAAAAAAAGTGAAAAATCCCCTCCCCCAATAAAAAAGTAAAACGTCCGTTTTTTCCTATTTTACCCCCAAAAAGCGTAAAAAACATTTTTCATAGACATATTTGGTATCGCCGCGTGCATAAATGTCCGAACTATTAAAATAAAATGTTAATGATCCCGTACGATGAACGGCGTGAACGAAAAAAAATAAAAAAAGTCCAAAATTCCTACTTTTTTAATACTTTTTTTTAAAAAAAATTATAAAAAATGTATTAAAAGTTTTTTATATGCAAATGTGGTATCAAGAAAAAGTACAGATCATGGCGCAAAAAATTAGCCCCCATACCGCCGCTTATACGGAAAAATAAAAAAGTTAGAGGTCATCAAAATAAAGGGATTATAAACGTACTAATTTGGTTAAAAAGTTTGTGATTTTTTTTAAGCGCAACAATAATATAAAAGTATATAATAATGGGTATCATTTTAATCGTATTGACCCTCAGAATAAAGAAAACATGTCATTTTTACCATAAATTGTACGGCGTGAAAACAAAACCTTCCAAAATTAGCAAAATTGCGTTTTTCGTTTTAATTTCCCCACAAAAATAGTGTTTTTTGGTTGCGCCATACATTTTATGATATAATGAGTGATGTCATTACAAAGGACAACTGGTCGCGCAAAAAACAAGCCCTCATACTAGTCTGTGGATGAAAATATAAAAGAGTTATGATTTTTAGAAGGTGAGGAGGAAAAAATGAAAACGTAAAAATTAAATTGTCTGAGTCCTTAAGGCCAAAATGGGCTGAGTCCTTAAGGGGTTAATATATTAATCCTGCCAAGCCATGAGAAATCCCTGCACTCCCATCCGACCAGGTCTGCGCGCAGCGTTTGGAGGAGGGGGAGGGGAAGTTAAGGCACTCACTAACTTACCTGGGACCTGGCTGATACGTACCGTATCAGCCAGGTCCCAGGTAAGTTAGTGAGTGCATCTGCCATTTGAAGGGGTAGGCGGCCTTCAGGGATTGGAGGACGTGTGAGGGGACCGTGATATTTAGGGCCTCGCATTAAAAAGTGTTAAGTTTATAGTTGCTATAGTCGGAAAATTTACATATGGTGGCCAGCAGTGAGGGCAGGGACACCTGCAGGGCAGATATGTAGAGCAGGAGGTCGTCTGCAAAGGCAGAGCATTTATAATGGCGACGAGGCAGGGGAATCCCCCGTATATCAGGGTTTTGTCTGATGTCTACGAGTAAGTGTTCCATGCAGAGAACATATAGGAAAGGAGACAAGGGACAACCCTGCCTCGTGCCATTCTGGATATTGAAGGGGGCGGACAGATGGCCATTAATACGGATCTGGGCTTGGGGGTCGGTATAAAGGGCCATGATTCGCTCTCTCATCACCAGGCCCAAGCCTATCTGAGATAATGTCTCCACCATGAAGTCCCAGTCCACCCGGTTAAAGGCCTTCTCCGCATCTAAGGATAAAAGTAAGAGAGGTACCTTGTGACGCTGGGCGTAGTGTATCGTATTATTGCGGGCCACACGAATAAAGCCAACTTGATCGGGGTGGATAAGGGAGCCCATGGGGTCCGCCAGTCTATTCGCCAGTAGCTTCGCGAAGATCTTGGCATCCACGTTTATCAAAGAGATTGGCTGATAACTGGGACAGAGAAGATGGTCCTTACCCTCTTTGGGAATAACTGTTACAAAGGCTCGCATGAAAGAGGGGGGGGGAGAGGGGTCCCAGTTGCGACCGCGTTGAACTCTGAGAGGAGTGAAGTCAGCAATTCCGTCCTAAGCGTTTTGAAGAACTTTCGTGAGTAACCATCAGGACCCGGGCTCTTCCCAGATGGTAGGTTTGAAATCACTGACTCCAGCTCCTCAGGGGTGAAAGGCGCCTCTAGTGCCTGGATAGTGTCCCGTTGCAAATGTGGGAGAGCTGTGGATGTCAGGTAGGTATGTAAGGGTTGAGGATCAGTTACATGGCTAGATGGGGCAGGTGGCTTGGGCAGGTTATAGAGACTATTGTAGTAATTGTGGAACGCAGTTAAAATATCTGGGTTGAGGTAGGAGATAGAACCAGTAGCCGACCGAATGGCAAGTATAAATGTAGAGGAGCGTTTGTGTTTTAGAGCCGAAGCTAGCAATCTGCTGGTTTTGTTACCCCATTCATAGTACATCTTTGTTTGTAGTATTGGTGTTTTTTATTCATCAGGGCCAGCAGCTCATGGTGGACCCAGATCAATTCTCTATAGACCCCCTCCTGTTGAGAGGCCTTATGTTGTGTCTCTAGTACATGTAGAGTCTTTGTCAAGGAAAGGAACTTGGCTCATGCCTCACGTTTGAGTCTAGCCCCATGTTTCATCAGTACACCTCTGAGAACACATTTCAGGGTGTCCCACTTCACAGTGGGGAACGTAGGGTCAGAGGCATGGTTGAGACCAAACTGGTGGACAGATGTCTTATGCTCTTGGAGGCAAAGCGTATCCAGGAGCAATGATTAAGCTTCCATGAGGCATGAGGCTTGGTGTACGAAGGGATAGAGAAGGTGCAAAAAACAGGGGCATGGTCATAGTGTGTCATGATTAATATGGAGGTTGAAGAAATAGCAGTAAGGAGGTGATGAGGGAAGAAGATGTAGTCAGTCCTACTATAAGAGTGTCTGGAGTGAGAGGAGAAGGTGTAGTCCTGTCCTTCAGGATGGAGTGCTCTCCACGTGTCAGATAGCTGCATGGTATGCAATTTCCGGTGCAAGGCCCGCAACGTGGTATGTGAGAGCACAGAATGGCCAGAGGAGGTGTCATTAGTGGGAAAGACAGGGGCATTAACATCACCTCACAGGATTATGGAACCCGTCGCGAATGCAGACAGAGCATCCATGGTATGTAGCAGAAAGGGAATTTGGGAGTGGTTGGGGGCGTAAATGTACGCTACGGTAAAGTGGTGATCGGCTATTGTACAGTTTAAGAAGATATACCTGGCGTTAGGGTCAATAAGGGAGGAAAAAATGATTACAGGCAAGGATCTATGAAAGGCAAGGGAAACATCTTTCGTCCTGGCTTCGGGATTGGTACTATGGTACCAATGTGGATAATATCTGGAGCTAAGGTTCGGGAGGTGGCCTTCTTTGAAGTGCGTCTCTTGCAGTGCAAGGATATGTATTTTCTGTTTATGGAAGGAGTAGAGAGTCTGAGCCCTTTTTTCTGGTGTGTTAAAACCCTGTACATACCCACTGTCTCATCCTGGCTTCAAGAGGTTGGCCATTTTCATAGGATGGAAGAGTTACTAGCTAGCTCACCTTTGAAAATATCCAGGTACAATGAAATTTGGAGTCCCTGGACCTCTTTCCTCGCCTCCACGGACTATGCGTCCTTGCACTTGGCCACCTAATGTACGTATTCTGACCTTCACGATACATCTGACCACCTCAGACTAATGACACTCCCTGATCTTCCCGTATTAGCCCCCTGGCCCCTCTGCTCCGTGTCTCGGGCGTCTGAATGTGGTCTCAGTGTGAGTTAAGTCCATCTTCTCTCCCCCTCTCCTTTGTCAGTCCTCCCTCCCCACCTTTCTTGCTACACACTTCTTCTCATCCCCCCCCCTTTCTCTTTCCTACTTTTACCCTTTATATTGATTGTTCAGCTTCAGTCTTGATTTTTGTGTTTTGAGTTTTTAGCTCCAGGCACCAGAAATTCTGACAGCAGAATTTGAGGAGACTGCGCCCACTGTCTCTCTTTTCACGAGATATCCGGACAATCGACTAACATGTATGATGTTTATTTACCTACCTTGAATATAATTGTGTTTAAAATTGTGCAATCCTGCCTCTACCGGTTTACTGATGTTGTCCTCTGTATTACCCTCATGCTTAGTGAAAAGTGCCTATTGCTTTTGTTTTGTTGTTGAAAAATTTATAAAATTTAACTTGGAAAAAATAAAAAATAAACCCTGTACATTGAGGGAGGCTATCTTGATGTCAACTGCCATGGTGCCTATGAGGGAGGATGGAGCCACTTACCAAGGTGCCCGGGCGACGTCCAGGAGTGCGATCCGCAGGGGACACAACATATGAGGGCGCAGACCTAGATGGGAGAGAAGAGGAGAAAAGAGGTGAGAAGAGGAAGAAGGACTGAGCAGCTTGCACAAAGACACAACAGCAAAGGGACTAAAGAAGGAGGCCATAAGGGCCAATAGCAGTGCCAGGGCCAGCACGGCAAGCGACCTAGTGGGGGAAACGGAGAAGGTACGGCGGTCAGAGGGTAGAGACCATAACAAACACAACATTAAGAAGTGTCAACCAAGGAATAGTCCAAGGCCAGGGCTAAGTGGCAACTTAAGGTGCCTCGCTCCTATTCTAGGACTGTGAAATCATGTCCGCCTTTGTCGGGAGTAAAGCAAGCAGTGCCTGTAGTTCAGGGTGCCCCCTGAGGGTGTCAGCTGCTACTTTCGGTGAGGGCAAGGTAGATGTAGTGACCCCCTGTGCCGACGGGAGCGGGGCATCATCATTTAGGGAAGACACACAGGGCTTGTAAGGCCTAGGAGAGCATTTCACATGGGATTGAGGATCATCCGACAAGGAGCAGCTGGACCTGTGTGTTATGTCAGCCGGCACCTTCCTAGGGGTCTGAAATAGCTTCTTCTTGGCAGAGTCACATGAGTCCTTATCTGATCTGGCGGCCACTTCCATTTCGGAGGCCCAGTCCAGGACATTCCTGGGGGGTGGACCTGGGACCTTCAGCAATCCTGTGGGCAGACCATGGGGCTCTGGATCCACATTTCTCTGCAAGTGCATGGCGTGGGGGGGAAATCCCTGCCTGGAGGTGGATGGGGGCCAAGGTGTGTTCGGTAAGAGGGGGGTGTCAGAGGTCCATGCACTGACCGTTTGTAGGGACCAGGCGGAACTGGGCTGCAAGGGTCACTCAGTGGCGAGCCCTGATGCTGGGCCGTTGGCGGCACAGCGGGAAGCTGTACATTATGCAGGGGGGGGGGAGTCATCTTGGTCCCAGAGATGGAGTAGGGCAGGGGAGGGGGGTGTCCCTCCAGCAGGAGCCTGTGGCTGGGGGTAAGCAGTGGGGGCCGCGTCAGGCAGGTGCAGCGTGGGTAATGGCTGCTGCAGAGAAGGGAGTGTGAAGAGGTGGGGGAGGCAGGTCGGCTGGGCTGGAGACCTGCGGAGTGGGGGAGAGCGACAGTCCTGTACCTTTATCCTGGACCTGGAGGTAAGTGTCCATGTCGGGTCCCTGTATCTCCCTGTCGGCGCCGCTCACTGCTCTTACTGTGATGGCTGGGGTGGCTGCTTGCGAGGAGACAGGGTCCAGGCTGTGAGCATCCGCGCTCAGAGCCTGCGCTTCACTTTCGGTTTCGTCCATGGCTCCGGCCGGCCCCACAGTCTGGGAGCTGTCTGTGTGGGAGGTCTGCGGCTTTAAAAAAGCCGAAATCGGGCATGCTGGGTCCGCTGTGGTTTGAGGCTACTGCTGGGTCCCCTTATTCCTTCGTCTGTCTCTCATAGCCCGGTTTCGTGGCCCGTTATTCCCCGGCACAGGCAGGAGCACTCAGTGTGTGTGTCTTCCTTCCAGCGTGCCAAGCAATGCCCCTCTATTATAATTTTTTTACGCTTTTTGCGGGGTAAAATGGGAAAAACTGACGTTTTACCTTTTTATTGGGGGAGGGGATTTTTCACTTTTTTTTTTAAATTATTTTCCTTTTTTTTTTTTTTTTTTACACTTTAATAGTCCCCATAGGGGACTATTTATAACAATCATTTGATTGCTAATACTGTTCAGTGCTATGCATAGGGCATAGCACTGATCAGTGTTATCAGCAATCTTCTGCTCTGGTCTGCTCGATCTCAGACCAAAGCAGAAGACCCCGGGAGACAGCTGGAGCAAGGTGAGGGGACCTCTGGCTGCCATGCTGGATGATCGGATCCCCGCGCCAGCGCTGCGGGCGATCCAATCATTCATTTTAATTATTGCACTGCCGCAGATGCCGTGATCTGTATTGATCACGGCATCTGAGGTGTTAATGGCGGACATCTGTGCGATTGCTGATGTCGGCCATTACAGGCGGGTCCCTGGCTGCTGATAGCTGTACCACGGCACCATGACGTACATTTACGTCCATTGTCGTTAAGGAGTTAATATTGTGTTTAATAAAGTGTGTGTGTGTGTTTCACTTTTTTTCTCTATTTTTTTAAAACATTTTTTAGGTAGTACTTCTACTCCAAGCATGGAACAGATTGTTCCATGATGGGAGCTGTAGTACCTGTACTAATAGACAGATCGCTCCAGGTGTCATTCCTGACACCCGATGCGATTGTCCTTTCTATTGCAGAGATGGATTGGCTTTCTCCTGCGCTCGCATCTCTGCACTTTACTCTGGCTGGCCAGTGATGTGAATAGAATTCACATCACTCTTTCATATTTCCCGCAGAAAGCTGTGATTGGCCAGATGGTTCCAGCCAATCACAGCTCTCTGCGGGGAAAATAAATAATAGGTATATATACGGCATAGACTCATACTACAGTGGGACCAGAGAAGAGCGGCCGGCTGGCCGCATCTATATATTATACAGGATGATCAGAAGTGACACCCGCTGCGATCCATCTATTAATGCAGGTACTACAGCTCCCAGCATGGAGCAGAGTGTGCATGTTGGGAGCAGTAGTACCTACAGTTAAAGGGGTACTCCGGTGCTTACACATCTTATCCCCTATCCAAAGGATAGGGGATAAGATGCCTGATCGCAGGAGTCCCACAGCTGGGGAAGCCCGTGATCATGCACGCGGCAACCCGTTTGTAATCAGTCCCCGGAGCGTGTTCGCTCCGGGTCTGATTATGGTCGACCGCAGGGCCGGCGGCGTGTGACGTCACGCCTCCGCCGCCATGTGATGTCAAGCTCTGCCCCTCAATGCAAGCCTACGGGAGGGCCACCGGCCCTGCGGTCGACCATAATCTGACCCGGAGTGAACACGCTCTGGGGGCTGATTACAAACGGGGTGCCGCGTGCATGATCACGGGCATCCCCAGCTGCGGGACTCCCGCGATCAGGCATCATATCCCCTATCCTTTGGATAGGGGATAAGATGTGTAAGCACCGGAGTACCCCTTTAAGGACAGATCACAGGTGACACCCGATGTGATCATCCTATCTAGATGTGAGAAAACTGCCCGCATCTATACATTATACAGGACGATAGCAGCCAGTGTCAGGAGTGACATCCGGTGCGATCTGTCTATTTGCACAGGTACTAATACTCCCATCATGACCACTTGTATAAAATCAGGCCAGTCAGGCCTATGTCCCTGGAAGGGAGGTCGCTATTGATGAGTCTCTCATGAGCTTTAAGGTGAGACTCAGCTTCCGGCAAGACAACCCAACCAAGCAGGCGCAGTATGCCGTGAAGATGTATAAACTTTGCGAAAGTACCTCAGGATAGACTTGCAAGTTTATAGTGTATGAGGGATGAGATTCCCGACTTGAACCCCGAGAATAACCCCCCACTCTCGGTGTTAGCTGGAAAATCGTTTGGGGCCTTTTGCACCCATTGCTAGATAAAGATTACCAGTATACCTTTTATACTAGTTTCCCTCTCTTTGCATCCCTCGTGGGACAGTCCGGAAGAATCAAAAAGGCCTTCCATTGTATCCCCTGCATACTCCTATCCCCCGGGGTGAGTCCCATGCCTTTTCCCATGAAAAACTGTTGCTGGTTAGGTATAAAGAAAGAGAGATGGCCTTATGCTCACCACAATTCATGGGAATTGCAGCACCCCTGTCCCTGTGCAAGGTACTGTGGGACTGGTCCTCAAGCCTGATTGTATTCTGGGCTACAATGAGTATATGGGGGGAGTTGATCTCTATGATCATGTCCTAAAGCCATACGGAAAACACGGGCATGGTACAATAAAGTTGCGGTCTACATGGTACAGGTTGCTACAACTCTTTTGTACTGTCCCAGTATGCTGGCAACACAGGGACATTCCTGAAGTTCTAATGGCCCTAGTCTTTGGTGACCACCAAAGAGCAGGTCAGAGCACCTCTGGAACTTCGGTTCCCTGGGTTGTCCCCGGCCAACACTTTCCAAGTGAGGTCCCCCACACTCAAAAGAAGGGAAGATCCCAGAAAAATGTAGAGTGTGGAACAGGAGAGGGATTCGGAAGGACACCACCACTAAATTTAAATAAAAAAAAGCACAAACGGATGCGCTCCGTAGTGTAACACCAAAGGTGAGTTGGTAACGCTAAGTGTGAATTGTGCTTACCACATGAAGTTGTACTCCAACCAAGTACAACAATGGAACAGGGTGTATCATCAAAGGGTCTCTGCAGCTTCGTCCCGCTGAAATAGAATCACGATAAAAACAAGCAATCTCCAGGTAGCAGAGCGGGATCAATGGAAGCGCTGAGACCAGATAAGAAGTTAAAAGGATTTATTTCCCATAATGCAACGCGTTTCACGGTCACCCGCTTCCTCAGGCAATGCCTGAGGAAGCGGGTGACCGTGAAACGCGTTGCATTATGGGAAATAAATCCTTTTAACTTCTTATCTGGTCTCAGCGCTTCCATTGATCCCGCTCTGCTACCTGGAGATTGCTTGTTTTTATCGTGACCACCACTAAATGTGACACTTGCCCTGATCATCCGGGCCTCTGCATTAAAAGTTGCTTCAGGGAGTATCACACTTCCATAGAGCACTACATTTGTAATCCTTTCCCTAATTTTAACTCCCCAACTCCAATGTACCAGCCCAGAGTACATTGTCTTCCAAATTTTAAAACCAAACACCAACCCCCCCCCCCAAAAAAAAATAAAAAAAATAAGCCTGTTTTAAAGGTTGGGTCATGGGACACAGAGACAACAGCATTGTGGGTTTGCAGTTGCCTCAAATGTGCAGCGCTCTCTCCCCACCTGAGCGGGGTGCGCATTTGAGGTAACAGAATAGGGCGGCCACACACATCAGATTTAGAGTATAGCGTTTGGGGCGGGCATCAAAAATAAAATTGCAATTTTCATTTTCCCCAAACTACATTTCATCCATTCCTGAAAAATAAATTTAGGGAACAGCTGTCTGTTCCAAATCTCCACTTCACCCCTATACACCTTCCCTAGGGGGTGTACTGTTTATAATAGGCTCACATGTGGGTGTTCCTTTCTTCTATTTTCCACTGAATGTATGTAACTGTCAGTTAGGTCCCTAAGAAACATCGGCCTCAAATGTGGAGAGTTCTCGCTCATGAGCTCTGTCGTATTTCCGGGAGACAATTCGGAGTCACATGTTAGGTGTTCCCAGAAAGATGAAGCAGAGCATAGGTTGAAAATTACAATTTTCAAAAGCTACCCTTCATCCGTTCCTGGTAAATAAATTTAGGGAACACCCGTACATGTCCTCGTTACCCCTATACCCATTCCTCAGGGTGTGTACTTTCTGTAATGGTGTCACGTGGGTGTTTTATTTTTGTATTTTCCTCTGAATGCATGTAACCATCAGCTACTGATATGCCATAGGCCTCAAATGCAAACAGACCTCTGTGACTTCTGAGCCTTGTTGTGCGCCCGCCCAACACGTTACCCCATATGTGGATGTGTTTCCATAGTCAGGAGAAAAATCCCTCCAAAACTTCTAACCCAATTTCTCCCATTACCCCTTGTGAAAATGTAAAAAAATGGGTAACACCTGCATTTTAGTGCAAAAAAAATCAAAATTTTCAATTTATGGCCCACTGGTTAAAAAACCTGTGAGGTATAAGTACTCACTGTACCCTTTGTTACCTTGCTTGAGGGGTGTAGTTTCAAAATTGTAGTCATTTGCTGGGTTATTTATTTATTTTCTTTTTTTTTTTAGATTTTATGTCAGAGCCTCAACCATTGCAGTGCAAATCACCACTTTAGGCCTCAAATCTCATCGGTGCTGTCTCACTCCTAAGCCCTGTTTTGCACCCGCATAGTGCTTTACCGCCATATATGGGGTATTTCCTTATTCTGGAGAAATTGGGTTGCAAATTTTGTGAAACTTTTTTCTCTTACTACTTGTTAGCCTAAAAAATGTTTGGTTAATACCAGCAATTCAGTGTTAAAAATCAATTCTTTAACTTTTACGGCCCACTGTTAAAAAAACTTGCGAGGTGTAAGTACTCACTATAACACTCGTTACCTTCCTTGAGGGGTGTAGTTTCTAAAATGGTGTCACATGTGTGGGGCTGCTGTTTTTGCACAATGGGTCTTTGTAAACGCACATGGCCCCCAACTTCAATTCCAACAAACTTTTCACTCCAAAAGCCCAGTGGTGCTCCTTCTATTGTGAGCATTGCAGTGCGCCCGCAGAGCACTTTACATCCACATATGGGGTATTTTCTTTCTCAGACAAAATTGCACTACAAATTTTGGGGGCCTTTTCCCCTATTACCCCAGGTGAAAATGAAACATTTGGGGTAACCCTATCAAAATAGCTCAAAAAATCTAATTTTTCACTTTTACGGACCACTGTTCAAAAAACCTGTGAGGTGTAAGTACTCACTAGAACCCTTGTTACCTTTCTGGAGGATGTAGTTTCCGAATTGGTGTCACATGTAGGGGGTTTCTGCTGTTATTGCACCATGGAAGGTTTGTAAATCCACATGGGCCCCAACTTCAATTTCAGCAAAATTCTCTCTCCAAAAGTCCAATGGCGCTCCTTCTGTTCTGAGACCTGTAGTGCGCAAGCAGAGCACTTAACATCCACATATGGGGTATTTTCTTAAACGTGAGAAATTGGGCTTCAAATGGGTCGATCTCCTACTACACCATGTGAAAATAACAAATTTGGAGTAACACCATCATGTTAATATTAAAAATCAAATTTTTCATTTTCTCGTCCAAGTTCAATGTAAACCCGTCAAACACCTTTGAGGTGTTAATGCTCACTGTACCCCTTATTATGTGCATTGAGGGGTGTAGTTTCCAAAATGGTGTGCCATGTGTAGGTTTTTTTTTTTTTTTTTTTAATTTTTGCTGTTCTGGCACCCTGGGGACCCCAAAAACCATTTCAGCAAAATTCTCTTTCAAAAAGCCAAATTTAGCTCCTTCTCTTGTGAGCATTGTAGTAGCAGAGCAGAGCACTTAACGTTCACATATGGGGTATTTCTATACACAAAAGAAATGGGGTTTTACATTTTGGGGGACATTTTCTCCTATGACCCCTTGTGAAAAAGGAAAATTGGGGTAACACCATAATTTTACTGTTAAAAATCTAATTTTCCATTTTCACATCCATTTTCAATGCAGAGTCATCAAACATGTGTGAGGTGTTAAGGCTTACTATACCCCTTGTTACATCCCTTGAGGGGTGTAGTTTCCAAAATAGTATGCCAAGTGTTTTTTTTTGTTTTTTTTTGCAGTTTTTAATTTTAATTTTTTTGCTGTTATGCAACATGGCTCCCAAAAACCATGACAGAAAAATTAGTTTTCAAAAATTCCACAGTTGCTCTTTCCCTCAACATATGAGGTATTTCCATACTCAAGAGAAATTGGGCTACAAATTTGGGGGGCTTTTTCTACTTATACCACTTTTAAAAAATGAAAAAAATGTGGCTACAAGAACATGTTAGTGTAAAAAAGGCAGATTTAGATTTTTCTCCTGCACTTTGCTGCTATTCTTGTTAAACACCTAATGGGTTAACAAACTTGAATATTTTGAGGGGTGTAGTTTCTATAATTTTGAAAATTGCTGCTATACTTTGAAGCCCTCTAATGTCCTCAAAAAGTAAAAACATGTCAACTTTATGATGCCAACATAAAGTAGACATATTGGGGGAGATTTATCAAAGGATTTAGACTGGTTTTTCCTGTCTAAATTTGTCGCACAGAAAGTCGCAGTCTAAATATGTGCGACTTTTCTGCAACTTTTGCTGTAGAGGATTTTTAGAACATGATGCATTCTAGTCTATTTTAGACGGAAATGCATTGGAAAATGCATTGGTGCTGAATTTATCAAGTGCGACTTTTGTGCGACAAGTCGCATCTGCCCAAAATACGCTGAAATGTCAGACCATGTTGGAGCAGGTCTAAATGCAGTTTAAGCTGTAGACCCTGAAGTCTGAGCACAGAATTTATCAAGGGTTGTGAGACCTTTGATAAATTAGGAGCACAATAGACAGGAGACTACCACATACGCTGGTCTATAAGCATACCCAGAATAGACTAGATTATTAAATATCCCCCATTGTTTTTGTGAATCAATATATAATTTATTTTGAATATCCATTTTCATTAAAAGCAGAGAGTTTCAAATTTAGAAAAATGCCAAATTCTCCAAATTTTCATGACATTTTTAGATTTTTCACCAAGAAAGGATGCAAGTAATGACAAACAATTTACCACTATGTTAAAGTAGAATATGTCACGGAATAACAATCTCGGAATCCAAATAAAAGGTAAAAGCATCTTAGAATTATTAACCCCTTAAGACCAAGGACGTATATTTACGTCCTTGGTCGGCTCCCGTGATATAACGCGGGGTTACGCGTCATATCGGGTCGATCGTGGCATGCATCTGAAGCCGGGACCCGGGGCTATTAGCGCGCAGCAGTGATCGCGGTGCCTCACGCTATTAACCCTTTAGACATGGCATTCAAAGTTGATTGCCGTGTCTAAAACAAAAGTGAAAGCTGCCCGGCTGCTCAGTGGGGCTGATCGGGACCACCGCAGTGAAAATGTGGTGTCTCGATCAGCTGGGATACGAGCGGAGGTCCTCTTACCTCCCTTCGGTGATTGATTGCTCCAAGCCTGAGATGCAGGCTTGAGCAATCGACCGCCGATAACAAGGATCAATGCAAAGCTATGGTTTTGCAGTGAACAGTGTAAAAGATCAGTGTGTGCATTGTTATAGCCCCCTATGGGAGCTATAAAATTGCAAAAAAAAGTGTAAAGAGAAGTTAATAAATGTGATTTAACCCTTTCCCTAACAAAAGTCCAAATCACCCCCCTTTTCCCATAAAAAAAACCATGTAAATAAAAATAAGTACAAACTTATGTGGTATCGCCGCGTGCGTAAATGTCCGAACTATAAAAATATATAATTAATTAAACCGCACGATCAATGGCGTATGCGAAAAAAAATCCAAATTCCAAAATAACAAACTTTTGATCACTTTTTATATCAAGAAAAAATGAATAAAAAGCGATCAAAAAGTCCGCTCAATACAAAAATGGTACCACTAAAAACTTCAGATCACGGTGCAAAAATGAGCCCTCATACCCGATAAAATAAAAAAGTTATAGAGGTCAGAAGATGACAATTTTAAACGTATACATTTTTCTGCATGTAGTTATGATATTTTACAGAACTACGACAAAATCAAACATATATAAGTAGGGTATCATTTTAATCATATGGACCTACAGAATAAAGATAAGGTGTAATTTTTTCAAAAAAATGTACTGCGTAGAAATGTAAGTCCCCAAAAAATTACAAAATGGCGTTTTTTCTTCAATTTCGTTGCAAAATTTTTTTTTTTTCCGTTTCATCGTAGATTTCTTGGGTAAAATGACTGATGGCACTGCAAAGTAGAATTGGTGGCGCAAAAAAAAAGGCATAATATGGATTTTTAGTTGCAAAATTGAAAGGGTTATGATTTTTAAAAGGTGAGGAGGAAAAAGATGAAAGTGCAAAAACGGAAAAACCCTGCTTAAGGGGTTAATGCCTAAAGTGACAGTAGTCAGAATTGCAAAAAAGGGCTGGGTTCTTAGGGTCTATTCATACGTACAGGATTCTGCGCAGATTTGATGTGCAGGATTTCAAGTTGTGTTCAGTTTACAATTAAATCTTCAGCAGAAAATCCTGCGCATCAAATCTGCGCGTCAAATTCGCACAGAATACTGTACGTGTAAATAGACTCTAAGGGATTACCATAACAGCAGCCAGCCTTTTACCCTTCCCAGGTAGGTCGCTATAACTGTAATATGTTTTCTTAGAACCAGTTGTCTTGCACTATTTATTATTTAAAGCATTAGGTTGGGAAACAGTTTGTAGACTCTATTTAATATTAAGAAAAGAGAATACAGAATGTCTAAAATTTTTAGGAATGTAAAGCCATGATATGGGGGCAAACCAATCTCTCAAATGGATGTAGTTTGTTAGGGAGTAGGAGTGAAGGAGTTACAGTGGTCCCTCAACATACAATGGTAATTTGTTCCAAATGAACGATCGTTAGTTGAAACCATCGTATGTTGAGGGATCCGTGCAATGTAAAGTATAGGACAGTGGTCTACAACCTGCGGACCTCCAGATGTTGCAAAACTACAACTCCCAGCATGCCCGGACAACCAACGGCGGGAAGCATGCTGGGAGTTGTAGTTTTGCAACATCTGGAGGTCCGCAGGTTGAAGACCACTGGTATTGGAGGTTATTACTCACCTGTCCATGCCGCTCACCGCTGCCCGCCACTCACCGCTGCCCTGGGTGTTGCCCTCCATCGCTGTTGCAGCATCCTCGGACCGCCTCTGCTGCGTCTCTTCATCGCCGTTATCACGTCGCTGCACACGCCGCTGCTTTTGGATGACGGGACGGCATGCGCGATGATGTGATGACGACGATGGAGAGCGCCGGCTATGCAGAGGATCTCGAAGAGGACGGTCCAGGTGAGTGACACCCACCGGACAACACGGGGCACCGTAAATGGCTATCGGGTGGCAGCTAAGCAGTCTGCGCTGCCGGATAGCCGTTTATGCGATGTCCCTGACATAAAAAAGCATTGTATGTTGATGCTGCCTTCAACATGCGATGGCCTCTGAGAGGCCATCGCAAGTTGAAATGATCATATGTCGGGGCCATCGTAGATCGGGGGGGTCACTGTACATTTAATCCCACTTCTATTGGTTTTCTTTAAAGTTATTGTGTTATTTTGACCATTTACTACACATTTCCTTAGTATACAAATTTGTTTTGTACTATATTTATTTTTTAACAAGTCATAGCGAGTTCTATTTAACAGCAGTCATTACATTCTTCAAGCCTGATCTTTCCATATCCCAGGCCTTGTTGGGTGACAGCTTTTTTCATCATATGTAACACAAGGCTGATTGAGAAGTTCTTTACTGCTGAGCTCCCTTTTTAGCCATATTTTCTCAGCTTAAGTTGTGCTTCTGAGCAATATGCAACCTCAGCAACCCATTAAATGTTATATGGAATCATCGCTGAGCTCCCTTTTGCTTTGGGATTTGATGTGCGTAAAAGATGACATTTTGAATTGGTTTGATTCAACTACAAGTTCAAAAAAGCTTTTAACTTCCAGAATGACAGTTTACAGATTCCATTTCTATGCAGAAAACATTTACTGAAATCATAAATTGCTTCTGCTATACAGTATGTGTAGGCTTTTAGAATAGGAACACGTTACTCCCATTTTGTGTGTCTCTATTTAGGTTTATTTACCTTTGGGAGTTATTGTTGGGTTTCATTCTATACCAAAGCAGTAAATGGAACATTTGGCAGAACTAACCACACACCTTAAACAATTGTCCAAATAGAAACAGGATTAATATTTTGCCCATTACAACCAGTTAGAGAGAACTACTAAACTGAAGAAAAATGTTTCATATCTGTACAGAATCTGCCTAGTGCTAGAATAGATATATCTGGAGATTGCAGCTTTAAGTAAATAAGTATATATATTTTTTTACTTTATTTGAAAAGTCAGATTTTAATCCCTATTCATTGTATGCATATTACTTACAAATCTCTATATCCACATATAGCCATAGAGATAAAGGGGTTATCCAGGATTTGAAAAACAGCTGATTTCTTCAAAAACAGCACCGTCCTCAGGTTCAATGTGGTTTTGCAGCTCAGTTTTATTGAAGTTATTAGAGCAAAGAGGTAAAGGACAGGTGTTGTGCTGTTTTTGTAAAAAAAAAAAAAAAAAATTGCTCTGTTTTTCTATTGCTGGATTACCCTTTAAACAATAAAATGCTGGCAACATATAGTACACACTGGAGGGGCTTAAACATTTACTGCAGATCTACTTTATCTTGAATTAGATGTATTGGACTGCTCCACTCACTGCCACCATTTGCTGACCTACCATAATAGTGCCTATATCATTTTGCTTTGGTTACATTATCCAGCCCCACTACATCTCATTCCTTTCTTCAAAGTAAACTTTAAAGGGGTAATCCACCCCTAGACATCTTACCCCCTATCCAAAGGATGTCTGATCGCGGGGGTACCATGCGGCACCCACCTGTAACGGCTTCCGGAACCGCTGGAGGCCCTCAGGCTAATTCCATCCCGACCACGGGGACGTAAGATCGTGACATCACGACTCTGCCCCGTGTGACGTCACACCTGTCCTCTCAATGCAAGTCTATGGGAGGGGGCGTGACAGCTTTCACGTCCCCTTCCATAGACTTGCATTGAGGGGGCGGAGTCGTGATGTCACGATCTTATGTCCCCGTGGTCGGGATGGTATTAGCCTGAGGGCCTCCAGCGGTTCCGGAAGCCGGTGGGTGCCGCATGGTAGAATGTGGGGGTCCCCAGTGGCGGCATCTTATCCCCTATCCTTTGGATTGGAGATAAGATGTCTAGGGGTTAAGTACCCCTTTAATGGCTGTAAATGAACAGAAAGCCTAATCACTTCTCTCACTGATGTGATGTAGGGTTTGTGTAAAAAGTGTCCTGCAGGGTGAGATCTGAAAGCCAACAGTCAAAGTCAGCAGTGCAGTGCAGTAAATATATGAAGAAGTTTATGAAAATACTGCTGCTGTTGTTTGTTACTTGTCTGTGATGTGGAAAGGAAACAGCTTCAGTGCATTGTTTGTATGTGTACCTTTACTCCCTTAGGGTAGTGTAACAATGGATGGATCCACAGTGTATTTTACACTGCGGATCTGCCGATGATCTGACCCTAAATTGTGCCTCCAGCTGTTTCCTCATGTGCTGCTCGCAGCAGCAATGCGTCGCTCCGAGCAGCCACACGGGCCTGCAAGTCACCGTGCATACTCACAGTGTACTCGCAGACATTGCGGAGTGACCACGATGTCTGAGTACACTGCGCATGTGCGCGATGACTCGCAAGTCCCTGTGTGGCTGCTCGGAGCGGCGCATTGCCACTGCGAGCAGCACACCTCCCTGTACAGCTGGAGGCACAATTTAGGGTTGGGTCATCGGTGGATTCGCAGCATAAAATGCTGGGATTAAGGTTACACTTCTGTTCCTTACTGCCATGACAGTGTTCCATTGTTTAGTGTACTGTAGAAGACACTAAAGGTGAGTGGTGTTTTCTGTCCAGTCCAGTAAGAAGAGCCTTTAACTCTTGCAGTCAGTTAACTATGCCGCATTTACAGACAAAATTCTATGGAATCTCACCAAAAAAGAACTCCCTATTAGGAATCTGTCAGAGCTAAAATATGTACAATTCATTTGTAGCAGTGACCCTAGGGCATTTAAACATATCTCTTTTCCATGCTGTAGAAAGGTGATATATGAGATTTAGTGCAGGCACAATGGAATGGGAGGTGTCATATACCATGGCAACATATATCCATGTTGCAGGGTGATTGTTGTCATATACCATGGCAAAATATGTATTCATGTTGCATTGGGATTGCTTGTCATTCATTACTGGAGGTACATGGTCTGCCAAATTTCATCGGTATGCACACTGTTAATTCCATTACACACCTATCTGCATCGCTGAACATTTTAAAGAATCCCTTCAGTTTATTCTAACTCTCCGGAGACGACAATCTGAGCAATAGCATCCAGTGGCCAGTGGGGGGCAATTAATTCTCTTTTGATCAGGGCACCATGGAGCCTACATGTCTATCCAGCCTGGGTATAGCTGTGACTAATCCTAGCAGGGGGTTCATTAACACAGCTGCTCTATGACAGGAAAGGTAACACCTTTACAGCCAAGCAGACTCCAAGGCCTGATGTCAATAGATCAATTGATGAAGATGCCATATCTTCCAAATATGAAATATGGGGGTCAGGGAAGTAAGCTCGCAGCCCCTATATTATACGGTTAGATTCTCCATCATACTACCTTTAAAATGAGCCCTCACATGACCCTTGTGTATTGATCCCTGCCCGAACTGTATGCACTGGGTAAATCATACACACTAAAGGAGTCAGGTACCCCTAGAAAGAGGATTTGATGGAGAACCCAAATAAATTATGTAGGTGCCTGGCCCATGATAGAAGACATTTTCTATTCTTTGGGCATAAAGGTATCATAAGGGAGTGGCAACATCTACCTCTCCTCCTTGCCCTGCCCAGGGGCTGAACATAGAGGTTACTCTTGTCCATAGCAGGATATAAAACTGCAGACCTGGGGGGACTAGGGCGCGCTTGCATGGGGGACGAGATCTAATTTTGGATGCCAGACGCTATTTCATACCAGACCCCATGGGATAGACCTCTGTAGCTTTCTGTAAGTAAGGGTTCTATGTTTTTTTTCCCTTTTATTTTATTTTCTGTGTGGTGAAACTTTGTCTTGTTAATATCTGTTTTTATATGTACTGTGAATATTTTTCTTTCATAATAAATCATTTATTTATTAAGTCCCGCCTTATGTCTGGTAAAACGGACGTACATTGTCCTCGGAGAGATTGAAGTTATAGTCTTAGATTTACCTGTTCGGCTACATTATAGATTTGGATTAACCTTTTTCCTGGTTTTTATATACTACTGGGGATAGTAGATTATATTTGGGAATTGTAGCATATGCAGATTGGATTGATAGCTTCCTGTCGGCTTGAAATAGGCAGGTGGTGGCAGCGAGTTAATGGGGTGGTGTAAGAGGGATTTTTTATCATTATTTTCGGTCTAGTGTAGACAAATAGTGATTTTATAGATAATCCTACCACCCGCACATCTTCGGTTTGTGATAGGAGGTAAATGCAAGATACTTCCTGATTGACAAGTTAGACAGGGAACAGTACTAAACAGTAATCAAACTGAACTTCACACTCAAATTGGTTTCTTACAGTGCCAAAATGTATTTGCAATTCTTCAGAAATTCATATAAGGTTTCGGTCAAATTGACTTTCATCAAATTTTAGACAAAAATATAATTGAAATGAAAGGTATGTGAAAATGATTTTCACATCATTTATTAAAGGGGTATTCCAGGAATTTTTTTTATTTGACTATGCTACAGGGGCTGTAAAGTTAGTGTAGTTTGTAATATAGTGTCTGTACCTGTGTGTGATGGTGGTCTCACAATTCTTATGTGATTTTCACCCCAATATTTATTTTTAACAGCATGCAAAATGACTGTTGTCTCAGATTTTTCCCAGGTTGCAATGTGGCTGAGACCTGACATCACTAGTCAGCTGATGACAGGGAGCCTTTCTACTTCAATGGGTGGAGTGATCGCTTGGTGGGAGAGAGATCAATCTGCAACTAATTGTATTTTTATAACAGCTGTAGGCACCCTGATTAGAAAACACAGGTCTTTTGAATGGATGCAGCTCATTTATGTTTCCATGGGGTGAGTGGCTGATGTGTGGGAGGAAAATGGAACTATGGGATATGTAGGCAAAGAATAAAACTCAAACAGGAAATACCAGTTCACAAAAAGCTAGCCACAGTGTTATGGTAATCTCACAACACAGCTTTTTAGCCCCAAGACAAGCGCAGATCCTTCCTAAGTATGTCCATTGCTGTCTGGCAGGTACATACTAAAATCCCCTTATGGTGGATAACCCCTTTAACCCTGTTCACCATTTGCAGCTTATTTTCCAAAAATGTGTGCATGGTTTTACACTTTCTTTTAGAATCCTGTCATTTATGAAATAGTTTACTCTGTTCTTGGTGTCTTTTCAGTCTGTTATTATGTTTACTTTTATCTGAGAGGTTAAATTAATAAAAACTGCCAAAGTTTGATGACATGTATAAAAACATTCATGTGTGTAAGGGAAAAATGGATAAAAATGTACTATAAATAGCAAAAATCTAAATTGTAAAAAAAATTGCCAACTTTTCAGACAATATGCTGAAAATGGTGAAGGATTAGAGGGCAATTAAAGGAAAAACAAAAAATAAATAATATGAAATGCATTTCCCCATATTTTTTTTCAACCAAATTTTACATGGAACTTCAATGATACACGTTATGTTAAAGGGGTACTCTGGTGGAAATTTTTTTTTAGGTCTTTATAATTCAACTGGTGCCAGAAAGTCAAACAGATTTGTAAATTACTTCTATTAAAAAATCTTTATCCGCCCTGTACTTTTTAGCAGCCGAGGAAAATTCTGTTCTTGTTCAATAAATTATTTGTCTTGTCTACAGTGCTCTCTGCTGACACCTGATGCTCGTATCCGGAACTGTCCAGAGCAGCATAGGTTTGCGATGGGGATTGTCTCCTGCTCTGGACAGTTACATAGTTACATAGTACAGTCGAAAAAAGACATATGTCCATCAAGTTCAACCAGGGAATTAAGGGGTAGGGGTGTGAAAGTTCCTGATATGAACATCAGGTGTCAGCAGAGAGCACTGTGGACAAGACAAAAAAGAAATAAAAAATAACACATTTTCCTCTGTAACATACAGCTGCTAAAAAGTACAGGAAGGGTAAAGATTTTTTAATAGAAATAATTTACAAATCTGTTTAACTTTCTGGCACCAGTTCATAAAAAAAAAAAAAAAAAAGTTTTCCACCGGATTACCCCTTTAGGACCAGGCCAATTTTATTTTAGCGTTTTTGTTTTTTCCTAAAATCCATAACTCCTTTATATTTCCATCTACAGACCCATATAAGGGCTTGTTTTTTGTGTGACCAATTGTACTCTGTAATGAAACCTCTCATTTTACCATAATATGTACGGCAAACCCCCCAAAAAAGGAAAGGGGCCTGATGAAGCACCAAAGGGTGCGATACGGCTGTGGCCCTGACGTCTGATTCCCCCCCGTAACATCTCAGCCTCCCCGTCCTTCTGTCGCCTGACCACGATGTCACAGACCTGATCCTTTGGAACTGGTGAGCTGCTCCGCAATTTCTTTTTTCTTATGTGTGTAGATATTTGCCTGTTTTTTCTCAGCGTGAAGCACCACCCGTATTGATCTATGGACTTTCAGTGTTCAGCTAACAGTGCACATTGGTTTAATATTACACATTTATGGAAGGAATCATAACAGAGTCAGATTTTTCTCTGTTTTTCTTTTGTGGAGTGTCAATAAAGTTTATATTTTGCTTATGATTTTTGTGCTACTGCTACAGTTCTTGTTGGTGGGTATATCTTGATAGTAAGTAACTCCTACCTTTGTACCATGTATTTGGTCATATAGTTGGTGCTAATTGTTCAAACTGTCCAACAGTGAAAGGGTCTATTTTGGTTTCCTTAAATGTACTATTCAGTCTAGATATGTGGTCTGCATAATGCTATGCACAAAGCTTTAACATTGACTCTCCTTTGAGGAATAAGTAGTTCTCTGTTATTAGCAAGTGATTTACTTTTCAAATAATAATTCATTATGTCATGGGTATTCTGTTTTACAGTCTTCCCATATTTATACCATCCTAAGCCTCCATAAACTAGGATCTTATTGCAATATAATTATGTGTAATGCATCTATTTCTTGTGCGCAGCCTTAGAATAGGAAACATTTTAAAGACATTACTTACCTGTAATAGCTTTGCTTATATTCTTTACACATCATTGTCTATGCCAGTGCTTAGGTGTGTGAATTCTATTTTCAATTATTAAAATGAACTGTTTATGTATTCTTTTTACACTACAGAATACATTCATTATGATTTTCTACAAAATAGGCTTCACAAATCTCGGTATTATCAGCATTAATATTAAATAAGACAAGATGGCTTATCTGTCTTATTAAGTCAGATGGCTTTAATTCAGTAAATCTCTGAACGAAAAGTGATAGCTGAGGATGAGTAATATGTTATACCTTGAGAAATGTGTGGGAGTGACATCATGCTGTATTATAAGATGAGGGTGTGACTAGTAGTAGCTGTAGTAGAAATAGTACCAATTACTTGCAATCTTTAGGGGAAAAAAACAAGATATGGCCCCATTCACATTTAAAGGGGTACTTCGGCCCTGAGACATTTTAGATAAATAACATGCAAAAATCAACAAGAATTTTTCTGTTGTTTGAATTGGTTGTGGAAACTCATTCACATGCATGAGATGCAAAATGTTGTTGATTATGATTATGTTAAAGGGGTACTCCAGTCATGAGACATCTTATCCCCCCGCAATCTTGTATTCGCCACCCACCTGTTTGAGCTGCATGCCGCGGTGCTAGCTCACAAACAGCCGGGTGGCGACCACGAGGTCAGAGTATCGTGACATCATGACTCCGCCCCCGTGTGACGTCACCCCCGCCCCCGCTATGCAAGTCTATGGGAGGGGGCGTGGCCACGTCCCCTCCCATAGACTTGCATAGCGGGGGCGAAGGGTGACATCACGCCCCCTCCCATAGACTTGCATAGCGGGAGCGAAGGGTGACATCATGCCCCCTCCCATAGACTTGCATAGCGGGGGTAGATGTGACACGGGGGCGGAGTCGTGATGTCACGATACTCTGGCCCCGTGATCGCCATCCGGCTGTTTGTGAGCTGGCACCGCGGCGTGCAGCTCAAACAAGTGGGTGGCGAATAAAAAATTGTGAAGGTTCTCAGGATCGGAGTACCCCTTTAACGTAATCAGAATTAACAACATTTTGCATCATATGCATGTGAATGAGTTTCCACAACCTATTCAAACAACAGAAAAATTCTTGTTCATTTGTGTATGTTATTTATCTTCTTACACTGAAAAGCCAAGGTTCAGACTGCACATTTACAGTACATTTGTGGAAGAAATCCAAGCGTCAGGCTTGAGTTAAAATCCAGTTTGTATTTGCACATGTCAACATGCGACATGTGAACTTACTCTCAGTTGAACGTATTGTTTTATTGGGACAAAAAAATAAACATATGTCTAAATGAATCCTGTCAGACCCATTGTACGCAAATCAATCTTCATTCCTTCCTTTGGAAACACAGCACAACAGATCAATCATATCTGCCTGCAACAACAGAAAAAGACAAGCATATTCTACTGCACATATGTGTGGATAGTAAGAGTTGGGGAGGTATATTTGTAGAGGGGCAGTATGACCCGGGCCTGCTTGCATGTGAAGCCCACCCATGGACATTGCTATGGCATGGGTGTCGGGAATTTGTGGACTACTGACCTGGCACAAATACAAAAGAATGGAAGAAGTGCTGCATTACTTTTGTATGTCAAACATCCTCCACAGTCCTCTTTGTCCTAAACCTTCACTCCAGATGATTTTTTTTTCCATATCAATCTTAAGTTGAGTTTTCCTCTGAAGCACCCCTTTAAGAGCTTCCTCCCACTGCTTAGTCTGAGAAAAGGGAGAGGGGAAGGACTCACAGCATGGCAGCCTGCATAGCTGAAACGGGTAGCTTTCTCTACAGGGCCCCCTCCTCTACATGATTATTAACTATGTGATTGCCATTCTGCGACAGAGAGAGTCTGCTAAGGGCAGAGACTGCAGCATCACATCTAACACCATGGTAAGACTGGGATCAAAAAGCAGTCCTGACATGCAAACCTCACAGACAACATCCAATATTGTCCCCATACCACCGGATAATAGCAACATGCAATGCATGCCGTGGTAAATTTTGTTTTGCTTGGTCACATCACTTAACACTCCCACAGATTTACACTTGCTTTATCAGTCAGAGACAAGTGTGGAAGCCCTTGGGGGGATATATTACAGTGGGGGTGTTGCTTTGGTATATGAGGGGTTAAGTTAAACCCTGTCACTCGTGATGCCAGGGTGAAGGTTAATACGCTGAGGTAAATCTTCGGCCTATCGCCACCCTTCCCAGAAACGATAGGTACGTGCTTAAATGAATGAAGGTTCACAATAGGGATGAACTTGAACTTGCATAAACTTTACTGAAGTACTTGCGGTACATCCAATTAACAGCAACAGTCTTAGTAATACAGTCTCTATACAGCTCAGCAATGATTGACAGATGCTGCGGACCATTTACTTATCCAAGGATTAATAGAATTAGGATTTGTGCAGAGATTCGTCCGGATTTAGGGGTCTGTTTAGGTCCGGTGATCTTGCAAAGTTAACAGGGATTGAGATAACTCACAGTTTTGCCGTTGCCGCAAGGCTTGGGCCTAGTCACTGCGGAAGATAGCTGTGCAGATCCGTCCTCATCAGCAGCGCAGGAACAAGAGAGCGATTCATGGCCGCCGCTCCCTTATATGGACAGGGGCAGGGCATTTTTGGATTGGTCCGTGTCAACTATCACTCACCGTTACAAGGCATGGTGGGTGAACACGTCACTGGGACCTCCTAATTGTCATGTTTATCTTTTTTGACCAATCTGTTTAACTTTTTTGAGTTTCTGATGAGTCAGACTGCAGACAGGGAGGGCATTGTTTATGTTTTAGTAGGAGGCAAAGCAGATCATGAGACTGAGGCTAAGTTTCCACTTGTATTTTTTTTTACTGTCAGTTTTTGAAGTGTATTCAAAAGGAATAGGACATATAAAGGAAAGACTTCCACTTCTCCTCCCTTATGGATTCACTTCTGACTTTGGTTCAAAAACTGCAGTGGCAGTTTTCCAAAAATTGACATAAAAAAAAATCATTTTTATTTTTAAGAATAAGAAAGATAAAGCATTCAGGCACACGATGTAAAGTAAATCCTACTTGTTCAAGCACTAACTCACATAAATCTTTCGTATCTATACAGAGGGCTTTCTACCAGACACCTAACAAAATCAAACTGTGCTAGACTGAAGACCTCTGGACTCCAAATTCCATCAGAGGTTTTGTTCCGACCAGCATTAATCTGTTGTCTGAGTTACACTTTATTTTAAAGCCCAGTAACTGGCTGTCTTCAGCACCTGTGCAGATTTTGAGCTACACTGAAAACCTGTACTAGCCAGAAAGGTAATACATGGCCTTACTACTAACCTTCCATTCCATAAAAATCTAGGCCCAAAAATGGACTTTAGGTGCCTTAGCAGTTATGGTCACACTATGGAAGCCTTATGGCTGTCAGTTGAACTGTGTACATAACATCATTGAGCTCACTGAGATCTATGTATACACTAATCGGGAAGACAGAAACGGTAATAAACCATCTCCACCTTTGCTCTGGAGAACCCAGCTAATGCTGACAGCTGATTCTCCTAAAAAATTAAAAAAAAGTGCATGCACATTAAAGCATATATTTAGCAAACTGCATGATAACAATGTCTTAATATAATGTTACAAGTGAGAATGATTCAATAGTATATTTGTGTTTCAATGATCAGACTATAGAATGACATTTCTGACCCTCTTGCCCACTTTCTACAATACAGTCTAAAACTGTAGAAAAATTTAAGACCCTAAAACATAATTAAAAAAATAATATATATATTCTTAGTCCAGAAAAAAGCAGCACTCCAGCAGTTTTGAGAAGTAAAGTTGGAATTTTATTCACCCATCCATAAAGTGCGACGTGGGGATCTTTATCAAGCATTACGTGCAAGTGAACATATAAAGCATATATATAAGGTCGTCTTACGCTGAGTGCTACAGTTGGCCGGGACGCCCAGGGTATGGATTATCCATAGTCCGGGTATCCCGGTTGAGATTAATTTCCCCCGTCACATTTGGGACATCCCGGTGTCCTGAAAGATCTTTTTGGGACACAAGGATGTACCGGTTACCGTTCTGCGGCCCCGGGTTAACTTTAAAAACACACGTCCCGTGCGTGCGCCCATAGAAACAGCAGAGCAGAGCGAAGCAGTGAGTAAGCTACCAGCGGCACATCATCTTCTGTACTCCAACCACCGCTCCTCCGGTCCCGGGACCTACTGCTATGACTTAGGAAGAGCGGTGGTCATAGCACTGAAGTGGGGCAGTACACTGTGGGGCCCACTGCCTACCTAATGTGGGGGAACTACAACCTAATGTGGGGGAACTATAATGCCAACCTAATGTGGGGGAACTACAACCTAATGTGGGGGAACTATACTGCCTACCTAATGTGGGGGAACTACAACCTAATGTGGGGGAACTATACTGCCAACCTAATGTGGGGGAACTACAACCTAATGTGGGGGAACTATACTGCCAACCTAATGTGGGGGAACTACCGTATGCTGCCAACCTAATGTGGGGGAACTACAATCTAATGTGGGGGAACTATACTGCTAACCTAATGTGGGGGAACTACAACCTAATGTGGGGAACTATACTGCCAACCTAATGTGGGGGAACTATACTGCCAACCTAATGTGGAAGAACTACAACCTAATAGACATGTGCACAAGAAAAATGTTTGTTTCGTTTAGTTTTTTCATTTTGGGTAAAATTTTTGGTTCGGTAAATTTTTGGGGTTTCATTTTTCGGATACATTCGGTATTCAGGTATATTTGGGTAAATCTTTTTTAAGCAGGGGACCATTATCGGTAGCGTGTGCAGGAATAGAGGGCACCCGCAGAGATCGGAACATTGGACGACAGGTAAGATAATATAATTTTTTGTGATTTATTAATACATGATGTAATGTTGAATGAATGAATAAATAAATAAATGCAGCATGAATGATTGATGTGTTTGATCGATGTGTTTGATTGTCGGGTGATTTATGTATAACATGTCATGTCACTTGCGCTAACACATTGTTTCTGTTACTGTTACCAGGGTGCCTCCAGCTGTTGCAAAACTTCAACACCCACCCAGCCAAAGGCTGTCTGGGCATGCTGAGAGTTGCAGTTTTTCAACAGCTGGAGGCCCCCTGGTTCGTTGGCAAACATGCGCTAACCTATATTTCTGTTCTTTCATTCTTAAATTTCCCTCTCTCTTTTCTGAACTGGTTTAGTTTGTGAATGAAATGCATAGTAATTGCCGTGGGAAATTTTTTTATTGATAAAACAGCATGACTTAATTGGATAATTGCCGTTTAGAACGTTTGGACCCCGTTAAGTCTGATCAATCCGAATGTATGAAATATGAACAATTCGGACAAAAACTAATTACGTCCAAAACGAATTGCACATATCTACAACCTAATGTGGGGGAACTATACTGCCAACCTAATGTGGGGGAACTATATTGCCAACCTAATGTGGGGGAACTATGCTGACAACCTACTGTGGGTTAACTATGCTGACAACCTAATGTGGGGGACCTATGCTTACAACCTAATGTGGGGGACCTATGCTAACAACCTAATGTAGGGGGACCTATGCTGACAACCTAATGTAGGGCTAACTATGCTACCAACCTAATGTAGGGGAACAATACTGCCAACCTAATGTGGGGAAAACTATGCTGACAACCTAATGTGGGGGAACTATGCTGACAATCTAATGTAGGGGGAACTATGCTGACAACCAAATGTGGGGGGAACTATGCTGACAACCTAATGTAGGGGGAACTATGCTGCCTACCTAGTGTGAGGGAACTATGCTGCCTACCGAGTGTGGGGAAACAATGGTAAGGTACCGTACATCACAGTAGAGGGATAGTCTTATACCGCGAGAATATTCCAAACTCTATATTTCAACTGTAAATGTTGGAGGTCGTCTTATATGCCCATTCATCTTATATGCCAGAAAATACAGTATATATAAGGTCACCAATTTTACAGACATGCCCATCAGGGAGAGGACGATGTGAAGCACGGCTGCGCATTGCTTGTTATAAACACAATGTAGCACCATGCAGCATCACAAAGACCTTGTAGCCATCTTATTTATGGGCAAAGTAATAACTAACTGGCTATTATGGCTAACCATAATAAAGTGGGGATCAAAAGTTTGGGCACCCCAGGTAAAAAATATGTACTAATGTGCTTAAAGAAGCCAAGGAAAGATGGAAAAATCTCCAAAAGGCATCAAATTACAGATTAGACATTCTTATATGTCAACAAAAGTTAGGTTTTATTTCCATCATTTACACTTTCAAAATAACAGAAAACCAAAAAAATGGCGTCTGTAAAAGTTTGGGCACCCTGCAGAATTTATAGCATGCACTGCACCCTTTGCAAAGTTGAGACCTGCCAGTGTCATGGATTGTTCTCAATCATCATCTGGGAAGACCAGGTGATGTCAATCTCAAACCTTTTAAATGCCCTGACTCATCTGACCTTGCCCCAACAATCAGCACCATGGGTTCTTCTAAACAGTTGTCTAGAAATCTGAAACTGAAAATAGTTGATTCTCACAAAGCTGGAGAAGGCTATAAGAAGATAGCAAAATGTTTTCAGATGTCAATATCATCTGTTCAGAGTGTAATTAAGAAATGGCAGTCATCAGGAACAGTGGAAGTTAAAGCAAGATCTGGAAGACCAAGGAAAATATCAGACAGAACAGCTCGCAGGATTGTGAGAAAAACAATTCAAAACCCACGTTTGACTGCACAATCCCTCCAGAAAGATCTGGCAGACAATGGAGTTGTGGTACACTATTCCACTATAAAGAGATACTTGAACAAATATGGTCTTCATGGAAGAGTCATCAGAAGAAAACCTCTTCTACGTCCTCACCACAAAAATCAGCGTTTGAACTCTGCAAATGAACATATAGACAAGCCTGATGCATTTTGAAAACAAGTTCTGTGGACCGATGAGGTTAAAATTGAACTTTTTGGCCGGAATGAGCAAAGGTACGTTTGTAGAAGAAGGAGAACAGAATTTAATGAAAAGAACCTCTGTCCAACAGTTAAGCATGGGGGTGGATCAATCATGCTTTGGGGTTGTATTCCAACCAGTGGCACAGGGAACATCTCACGAGTAAAAGGAAAAATTGATTCAATAAAATGCAACTTGATGCCATCTGTGAAAAAGCTGAAGTTAAATTCTACATTCTACAAATGGATAATGATCCTAAACACACTGTTACGCTGAGCGCTCCGGGTCCCTGCTCCTCCCCGAAGCGCTCGCGGCGTTTCTCTCCCTGCAGCGCCCCGGTCAGACCCGCTGACCGGGAGCGCTGCACTGACATTGCTGGCGGGGATGCGATTCGCATAGCGGGACGCGCCCGCTCGCGAATCGCATCCCAAGTCACTTACCCGTCCCGGTCCCCTGCTGTCATGTGCTGGCGCGCGCGGCTCCGCTCTCTAGGGCGCACGCGCGCCAGCTCTCTGAGACTTAAAGGGCCAGTGCACCAATGATTGGTGCCTGGCCCAATTAGCTTAATTGGCTTCCACCTGCTCCCTGGCTATATCTGATCACTGCCCCTGCACTCCCCTGCCGGATCTTGTTGCCTTAGTGCCTAGAGAAAGCGTTACTGTGTTTGTCCATACTGTGTACTTGACCTCCTGCTATTGCCTTATTGACTACGATTCTTGCTGCCTGCCCCGACCTTCTGCTACGTCCGACCTTGCTCTTGTCTACTCCCTTGTACCGCGCCTATCTTCAGCAGTCAGAGAGGTTGAGCCGTTGCTAGTGGATACGACCTGGTTGCTACCGCCGCTGCAAGACCATCCCGCTTTGCGGCGGGCACTGGTGAAAACCAGTAGCAGCTTAGAACCGGTCCACTAGCACGGTCCACGCCTATTCCTCTCTGGCACAGAGGATCCACATCCAGCCTGCCGAATCGTGACAGTAGATCCGGCCATGGATCCCGCTGAGGTTCCCCTGCCAGTTGTCTCTGACCTCACTACGCTGGTCGCCCAGCAAGCCCGACAGATCGCCCAACAAGATCACCAGCTGTCGTACTTGACCACCATGACACAGCAACTTCAGTCGCAGCTACAGCAGCTTCAGTCACAGCTACAGCAATTTCAGTCACAGCTACAGCAGCAACAACCATCTCCTCCGCCGGCTCCTGCACCTCTTCCGCAGCGAGTGGCCGCTCCTAGCCTCCGCTTGTCCCTGCCGGACAAATTTGATGGGGACTCTAGACTCTGCCGAGGTTTCCTGTCACAATGTTCCCTACATTTGGAGATGTTGTCGGACCAATTTCCTACTGAACGGTCAAAGGTGGCTTTCGTGGTTAGTCTCCTGTCTGGAAAGGCTTTGGCTTGGGCCACACCGCTCTGGGACTGCGATGACCCTGTCACCGCCACTGTACACTCCTTCTTCTCTGAGGTTCGCAGTGTCTTCGAGGAACCAGCCCGAGCTTCTTCTGCCGAGATTGCCCTGCTGAACCTGGTCCAGGGTAATTCTTCAGTAGGCGAGTACGCCATCCGATTTCGTACTCTCGCTTCCGAATTATCTTGGAACAACGAGGCTCTCTGCGTGACCTTTAAAAAAGGCCTATCCAGTAACATCAAAGATGTGCTGGCCGCACGAGAGATTCCTGCCAGTCTGCATGAACTTATCCATTTGGCCACCCGCATTGACATGCGTTTTTCGGAAAGACACCAGGAACTCCGCCAGGAAAAAGACCTTAATCCCTGGGCACCTCTCTCACGGTATCCCTTGCAGTCTACCCCTGTGCCTCCCGCCGAGGAGCCTATGCAAGTAGATCGGTCTCGCCTGACTATTGAAGAGAGGTCTCGCCGTAGGGATAAGAATCTATGTCTGTACTGCGCTAGTACCGAACATTTCTTGGTGGATTGCCCGATTCGTCCTCCTCGTCTGGAAAATGCACGCACGCAACCTGCTCATGTGGGTCTGGCGTCTCTGGGTACGGAGTCTGCTTCTCCATGTCTCACTGTGCCCGTACGGATTTCTCCTTCTGCCGACTTCTCCTTCTCTGCCGTGGCCGTCTTGGACTCTGGTTCCTCTGGAAATTTTATTCTGGCCTCTTTGCTTGATAGGTACTGCATCCCGGTGATCCGTCTCATCAAGCCGCTCTACATTGCTTCAGTCAACGGAGTCAAGTTGAACTGCACTGTGCGTTTTCGCACAGTGCCTCTGCTTATGAGCATTGGACCACATCTCGAAAAGATTGAATTCTTGGTTCTGCCCGGCTGCACATCTGAAGTCCTTCTCGGTCTGCCATGGCTCCAGCACCATTCTCCCACCCTTGACTGGACCACCGGGGAGATCGAGAATTGGGGTCCTGCTTGCCGCAAGAAATGCCTCATGCCTGCTCCCAGCCCCGTCTGTCGGGCCTCAGTGTCCCCTCCTGTGCCTGGTCTCCCCAAGGCCTATCAGGACTGTGCCAAGCCTCACCCTCTGCCCTCCCTCCCCATTCCCACTCCTTCTGACCGGTCTGCCCAGGACTTCACTGTCCCCCAGAAGGAGACTCTACAATCGCTCCCAATGTCCTCGTCCCAGGTGGAGCGACATCCCGACAAAAAGAGGGGGAGACCTAAGGGGGGATACTGTTACGCTGAGCGCTCCGGGTCCCTGCTCCTCCCCGAAGCGCTCGCGGCGTTTCTCTCCCTGCAGCGCCCCGGTCAGACCCGCTGACCGGGAGCGCTGCACTGACATTGCTGGCGGGGATGCGATTCGCATAGCGGGACGCGCCCGCTCGCGAATCGCATCCCAAGTCACTTACCCGTCCCGGTCCCCTGCTGTCATGTGCTGGCACGCGCGGCTCCGCTCTCTAGGGCGCGCGCGCGCCAGCTCTCTGAGACTTAAAGGGCCAGTGCACCAATGATTGGTGCCTGGCCCAATTAGCTTAATTGGCTTCCACCTGCTCCCTGGCTATATCTGATCACTGCCCCTGCACTCCCCTGCCGGATCTTGTTGCCTTAGTGCCTAGAGAAAGCGTTACTGTGTTTGTCCATACTGTGTACTTGACCTCCTGCTATTGCCTTATTGACTACGATTCTTGCTGCCTGCCCCGACCTTCTGCTACGTCCGACCTTGCTCTTGTCTACTCCCTTGTACCGCGCCTATCTTCAGCAGTCAGAGAGGTTGAGCCGTTGCTAGTGGATACGACCTGGTTGCTACCGCCGCTGCAAGACCATCCCGCTTTGCGGCGGGCACTGGTGAAAACCAGTAGCAGCTTAGAACCGGTCCACTAGCACGGTCCACGCCTATTCCTCTCTGGCACAGAGATCCACATCCAGCGTGCCGAATCGTGACACACACCTCAATATCCATGGGGGATTACATCAAAAAGCGTAAACTGAAGGTTTTTCCATTGCTTTCACAATCTCCTGACCTCAACATAATTGAAAATCAATCAATAGAACTTAAAAGAGCAGTGCGTGACAGACAGCCAAGAAATCTCAAAGAACTGAAAGTCTTTTGTAAGGAAGAATGGGCAAAGATACCTCAAACAAGAATTGAAAGACTCTGCAAACCTACAAAAAGGGGATACTTGCCAAAGGGGGCAGTACAATATATTAACTCTGCAGGGTGCTCAAACTTTTACAGACACCATATGTTTTATTCTCTGTTATTTAGAAGGTGTAAATGATGAAAATAAAATCAAACTTTTGTTGACATATTATAAGAATGTCTAATCTGTAATTTGATGCCTTTTGGAGATTTTTCCATCTTTCCTTGGCTTCTTCATGCACATTAATACAAATGTTTACCTGGGGTGCCCAAACTTTTGATCCCCACTGTAGTAACACAACACAATTGTAAGGCATAGCATTAGATATATGTAAATGGTGCAGACAAGGATTAGCACAGCCTCATCAGACAATAGGGATTATTATAATGTGGCTGGAGTCATATAAAGGGGATTAAAGTCTAAGGATAAAGAGAAGTATTTCACCACTTGGTGTTTAAAATCTTCAGGATGCATGGCGTACCTGTACATCTTGCACCCGCCCCGTTATATTATGTGGGGTCACGTGGTGACCCCCGTTATATCGGGTTGGTCCCGGTGACTAACGGTAACTGGGTCTCGGGCTAATACCGGACATCACTGATCGCAGTGATGTCCGTTACTAACCCTTTAGGTGTGGCAATCAAAAGGAAATCTAAAGGAAAAAAAAAGTATTCCCCGCTGAAAGTCGGGCTGATTTGGACCACCGTGAAACCACGGTGTCCCGATCAGCTAGGATGCATGAGAAGGGACCCTTACCTGCCTCCTGTGTACTATAACATTGCAAAAAAAAAAGGGGAAAAAAAGTCAATAAATGTGATTCAATCCCTTTCCTAATAAAAGTTTTAATCACCCCTCTTTTCCCATAAAAAAACAATGTAAATAAAGATAACTATAAACATATGTGGTATTGCCGTTTGCGTAAATATCCAAACTATAAAAACATATCATTATATGCGTAAAAAAAATTCCAAAGTCCAAAATAGTGTATTGTTGGTCACATTTTATACCATAAAAATTAAATAAAAAGTGGTACCTATAAACACTTCAGATCACGCCACAAAAAATGAGCACTCATACATCCCCGTATACGGAAAAATATAAAAGTTATAGGGGTCAAAAAAGGACATTTTTAAAAGTATTAGTTTTCGTGCATGTAGTTATGATTTTTTCCAGAAGTAAGGCAAAATAAAACCTACATAAGTAGGGTGTCATTTTAATTTTATGGACCTACAGAATACAGATAAGATGTCATTTTTACCAAAAGATGCATTGCGTAGAAATGGAAGCCCCCAAAATTAGCAACATTGGGTTTTTTTTCTACAATTTCGTTATTTTTGTTTTGGTTTCGCCGTCGATTTTTGGGTAAATTTACTGATGTCATTACAAAGTAGAATTGGTGGCGCAAAAAAAAAAAAATACATCATATGGATTTTTGGGTGGAAAATAGAAATGGTTATGATTTTTAAAAGGAGGAAAAAACTAAAATGCGAAAACTGAAAAATGCTGAGTCCTTAACCCCTTAAGGACTGAGCCATTTTTCACCTTAAGGACTGAGCCCTTTTTTGCAATTCTGATCACTGTCACTTTAAGAATTAATAACTCTTGGATGCTTTTTGTGACATACTCTGCTTTAACACAGTGGTAAATTTTCATCTTTACTTGCTTCCTTTCTTGGTGAAAAATCCCAAATTTCATGAAAATTTTGGAAATTTAGCATTTTTCTGACTTTGAAACTCTCTGCTTGGGAAGGAAAATGGATATTCCAAATAAATTATATATTGAGTCACATATAAAATATGTCTACTTTATACTTGCATCATAAAGTTGACATGTTTTAACTTTTGGAAGACATCAGAGGGCTTCAAAGTTCAGCAGCAATTTTCCAATTTTTCACAAAATTTTCAAAATCTGAATTTTTCAGGGACCAGTTCAGTTTTAAAGTTGATTTGAGGGGTCTTCCTATTTGAAATACCCCATAAATTACCCCATTATAAAAACTGCCCCCCCCCCCCCCAAGTATTCAAAATGACATTCAGAAAGTGTGTTAACCCTTTAGGTGTTTCACAGGAATAGCAGCAAGGTAAAGAAGAAAATTCAAAATCTTCATTTTTTACAAGGGGTAAAAGGAGAAAAAGCCCCCCAAAATTTGTAATCCAATTTCTCTTGGGTAAGGAAATACCTCATATGTGTATGTCAAGTGCTCTGTGTATACACTAGAGGCCTCAGAAGGGAAAGAGCGACAATGGGATTTTGGAGAGTGATTTTTTCTGAAATGGCTTTTTGGGGGCTTGTCCCATTTAGGAAGCCCATATGGTGCCAGAACTGCAAAAAAAAAAAAAAAAAAAACATGGCATATCATTTTGGAAACTACACCCCTCAAGGAACGTAACAAGGGGTCCGCTGAGCCGTAACACCCCACAGGTGTTTGATTACTTTTCGTAAAATGTTGATGTGTAAATGAATTATTTTTTTCACTAAAATGCTGGTTTTCCCCCAACTTTTAAATTTTTACAAGGCATTATAGGAGAAAATGCCCCCCAAAATTTGTAATCCCATCTCTTCTGAGTATGGAAATACCCCATGTGGGGACGTCAAATGCACTGCGGGTGCACTAAAATGCTCAGAAGAGAAGAAGTCACATTTGACTTTTGGAAAGAAAGTTTTGCTGAAACGGTTTTTGGGGGGCATTTAGGAAGCACCTATGGTGCCCGAACAGCAAAAAAAAAAACACATGGCATAATATTTTGGAAACTACAACCCTTAAGGAACGTAACAAGGGGTACAGTGAGCCTTAACATCCCACAGGTGCTTGACAAATTTCCGCTAAAGTTGGACGTGAAAATGAAAATTTTTTTTTTTTTCACTAAAATACTGGTTTGACCCCAAATTTTTCATTTTCTCAAGGGGTAATTGCAGAAAAAGCCTCCCTAAATTTGTAACCCCATTTCTTCTGAGTATAGAAATATCCCATATATGGATGTAAAGTGTTCTGCGGACGAACTACAATGCTCAGAAGAGAAGGAGCGCCATTGAGCTTTTGGTGAGAGAATTTGGTTGGAATTTAAGTGGGAGGCTATGTGCATTTACAAAGCCCCCCGTGGTGCCAGAATAGTGGACCCCCACATATGACCCTATTTTGGAAACTACACCCCTCACAGAATAGAATAAGGGGTGCAATGAGCATTTACACCCGACTGGCGTTTGACAGATCTTTGGAACATTGGACTGTGCAAATGAAAAATTTAGTTTTTCATTTTCATGGACCACTGTTCCAAAAATCTGTCAGGCACCTGATGGGTGTAAATGCTCACTGTCCCCCTTATTACAATACGTGAGGGGTGTAGTTTCCGAAATGGGGTCACGTGGGCGAGGTCCACTGTTCTGGCACTATGGGAGCTTTGTAAACACACATGGCCTTCCATTTCAGACACATTCTCTCTCCAGAAGCCCGATAGCGCTCCTTCTCTTCTGTGCATTGTAGTTTGCCCGCAGAGCACTTTACATCCACACATGATTTTTTTTTCCTATTATCCCTTGTGAAAATGAAAAATGTAGGGTAACACCAGCATTTTAGTGAAAAAAAAAAGTTTTTTTTTCATTTTCACATCCAAATTTAACGGAAATTTGTCAAACACCTGTGGGTTGTTAAGGCTCACTTTACATTCCGTGAAGGTGTGTAGTTTCCAAAATGGGGTCACATCTGGGTATTTATTGTTTTGCGTTTATGTCAGAACCGCTGTAAAATCAGCCACCCCTGTGCAAATCCCCAATTTAGACCTCAAATATACATGGCACGCTCTCACTTCTGAGCCATGTTGTGTGCCCGCAGAGCACTTTACGCCCACATATGGGGTAGTTCTGTACACAGGAGAAATTGTGTTACAAATTCTGGGGGTCTTTTTTTCCTTTTACCGCTTGTGAAAATAAAAAATATGGGGCAACACCAGCATGTTAGTGTAAAAATATTTTTTTTTTACATTGATATGCTGGTGTAGACCCCAACTTTACCTTTTCATAAGGGATAAAAGGAGAAAAAGCTATTTCTCCCGAGTACGGAGATACCCCATATGTGGCTCTAAACTTGAAATACGACAGAGCTCCGAAGTGAGAAAGGATTGGGGATTTGAATCGGCCACAAAAATACTCAGTGATTCCCAAACAGGGTGTCTCCAGCTGTTGAAAAACCTCCGGCATGCCTTGACAGTCAGTGGCTGTCCGGCAATACTGTGAGTTATTGTTTTTCAACAGCTGGAGTCTCCGTTTTGGAAACACTGCAGTACAATAAGTTTTTTAGTTTTTTTTGATTGGGGGGGGGGGACTGTGTAGGGGTATGTGTACATGTAGTGTTTTACCCTTTATTATGTGTTAGTGTAGTGTAGTGTAGTGTTTTTAGGGTACATTCACATGGACGGAGGTTTACACTGAGTTTCTCGCTGGGAGTTTGAGCTGCGGCGGAAAATTTGCTGCATCTCAAACTTGCAGCAGAACTCGCTGTAAACCCGCCCGTGTGAATGTACCCTGTACATTCACATGGGGGGGGACAAACCTCCAACTGTTGCAAAACTACAACTCCCAGCATGAACTGACAGACCATACTTGCTGGGAGTTGTAGTTATGCAACAGCTGGAGGCACGTTGGTTGCAAAACACTGAGAGTTTGTTACTTAACTCAGTGTTTTGCAACCAGTGTGCCTCCAGCTGTTGCAAAACTAGAACTCCCAGCACGTACAGTCTCTCAGTGCATGCTGGGAGTTGTATTTTTGGAACAGCTGGAGGCACACAGGTTGCAAAACACTGAGTTAGGTAACAAACTCGGTTTCACAACCAATGTGTCTCCAGCTGTTGCGAAACTGCAACAATCAGCATGCATTGACAGTCGAAAGGCATGCTGGGAGTTGTAGTTTTGCAACAGCTGGAGGCACACTGCTACATCTCCCAGCATGCCCTTTGGTAGTCTGTGCATACTGGGAGTTGTAGTTATGCAACAGCTGGCTGCACACTTTTTCATAGAAAAAAGTGCCTCCAGCTGTTGCATAACTACAACACCCAGCATGCAGACTACCAAAGGGCATGCTGGGAGTTTTAGTTGGAACTCCAGCTGTTGCAAAACTACAACTCCCAGCATGCCCTTTGGCTGTGCATGCTGCAAGTTGTTGCTAAGCAACAGCAGGCGGTGAACAGGCCTCACCTCCTGTTATATCCTGCCGCCGGGACGCCACTGATCCTGCTGCTCCTGTCGCCGCCACTGATCCCGAGAGGACCCCGCAGGACCAGGACCCGCCGGCGCCAATCTCCACCATCTTTGCCCGTCTCAATTGCCGCCCAGCAGGGTCGTGACGGATTGGTTGTTCCGACCGATCAATCACCTAGCCACCTCACTTCTGCTAGGTAAGGCTGAATGGGGCCAAAAATCGTCAGCCAACATAGGGGGGTCTCGGGACCCCCCCCAGGGGTTTGCAGGGGGTGCCTGCTGAAAGATGTCAGCAGTCACCCCGGTCTGGTCCCCGCCCGGTGAGCGGCGGGAACCGGAATTCCCACAGGCGTATCCATACGCCCTCAGTCCTTAAGGACTTTAAAACTCCCCGCGTCCTTAAGGGGTTAAAGGGGTACTCCGGTGGAAAACTTTTAAAATTCCACCTTTACTTCTCAAAACTGCTGGAGTGTCACTATTTTTTTTTTCTGGACTTTTCAATCTACACCTGTGGTCAAGGTTGGAGCAGGCTGAGCACTCGCCTTACATTTCTTATTGGCTTGAAGTTATACACGGTGCCACTCCATTTCTATTTCTTTCTGGACTATATATATATATATATATATATTCTCTAATATTTATCTTATGGACGATTAAATTATTAGTTGATCAATAAGTCACATTAAAGTTTTCCAGTGAAACATATCTGAAAAAGCAGGTGATGTTCTGAATGCAACGATGACAGGATCTCAATGTGTTTTACACGCTGAAAGCATAAACAAGCTAACTGTCCTTCAAAACTGGGACATAGTGACAAGCAGGAAATGGAAACTGATTACAAGAAGATGTGCTGAAGCCACTCATATATACTTTACAACTCATCTTTATAGATTAGACTCTTATAGACCTTTTAGGAAATTCCAGTCATAACACTTAGGAAGGTGATGTACTCGCAATATCACTGCTAATGTTTGTCAAATAGCACAAAATGCTGTTTGTATGGAAATAACACTGAAACCTCTACAAATCGAGATTTTTAATAGGGTGATAAAAAATAAGATAACAATATGACTGCTTGCAGGTCGTAGGATCATATGTGAGGCTTTCTTGACAGCAGTGTCAGGATGTAGTCTTTTACACAGATAGTATGTCCAACCTAAGGATTAAGTAACAGATTCAGTAATTACCAGTTCTAGGGATAAGGTCAGCATTCATATCTTAAAATATTTGTTTGTAGTTTAGAACAGCACTATCAAAGTTTACAAATGAATTCAGTTGCAAAGCTTCTAGGGGCTTAAAGGGTTTATCCACCATAAGGTGACTTTACTACTTGCCAGACAGTAATGGACATCCTTAAAAATAAATTGTGATTGTCTTGGGGCTAAATGGTTGTGTTGTGAGTCCACCATATTGATTCTGCGTTTCCTGTTGGAGTTCCTTCCCTCCAACTACAAATCCCAGGATCCCTTGTTTGTAAGTGTGAGGTCACTTTTCTCCCTCCCATCCCACCCATTGCAGTACAGCTGCAGTCCTGTGGAGAATGATCTTTCCTCACCCAGCAGTTGCTCTACCCATTGAAATACAGAAAAATTCCCTTTAAACCCCGTACTAGTGATGTACTGTCTCGGGCCACATTGCAACCTGGGACTACACTCATTTTGTATACTAATAAAAATTGACATTGGGGCAAATATCACATATGAATTGTGAGACCAGGCATCAAACACAGGTACAGAGACTATATTATGAACTACACTAACTTTGCAGCCCCTGTAGCACAGTAAAAAAAAAAAAAAAAAAAAAATCCATGAATACCTATTTAAACACTTTTATAGTAGATATGAAGCAGCACTGAAGGATTAACCCCTTAAAGACATAGCGTTTTTCCGTTTTGGCACTTTCGTTTTTTCCTCCTTACCTTTTAAAAATTATAACCCTTTCAATTTTGCACCTATAAATCCATATGATGGCTTATTTTTTGCACCACCAATTCTACTTTGTAATGACATCAGTCATTTTATCAAAATATCTACGGCGAAATGGAAAAAAAAAATCATTGTGTGACAAAAAGGAAGAAAAAATGCCATTTTGTAACTTTTGGGGGCTTCCATTTCTACACAGTAAATTTTGTGGTAAAAATGACACCTTATCTTTTGTAGGTCCATACGATTAAAATGATATCCTACTTATATAGGTTTGATTTTGTCGTACTTCTGGAAAAAAATCATAACTACATGCAGGGAAATTTATACATTTAAAATTGTCCTCTTCTGACCCCTATAACTCTTTTATTTTTCCACTTACCGGACGGTATTAGGGATCATTTTTTGCAACATGATCTTAAGTGTTTATTGGTGTCAATTTTATTTTGATCTGACTTTTTGATCGCTTTTTATTCATTTATTTATAGCATAAAAAGTGACCAAAAATATGCTATTTTGGACTTTGGAATTTTTTTGCGTGTACACCATTGACTGTGCGGTTTAATTAACAATATATTTTTATAGTTCAGACATTTACACACGCGTCGATAGCACATATGTTTATTTTTATTTACCATTTTTAAATGGGAAAAGGGGGGTGATTCAAACTATTATTAGGGAAGGGGTTAAATCATCTTTATTAACTTTTTTTTACTTTTTTTTGCAATGTTATAGCCCTTATAGGGGACTATACCATTCAGTACATTGATTCAATACACTGATCAATGCCATTGCATTGCAATGCATTGATCAGTGTTATCTGCGGCTGATTGCTGAAGCCTGGATTTAAGACTTGCAGCCTTAAATCATTCACCAATCAGACGCACAGGAGGCAGGTAAGGCACCCTCTTGAAGCGTCCTTGCTGATCGGGACATTGCGTTTTTACTGCAATGGTCCCGATCAGCCCGACTGAGCTGCCGGGAAGCTTTCACTTTCACTTTAGATGCAGCAATCAACTTTGATCGCCACATCTAAATAGTTAATACCTTCGGCAATCTCTGGCTCTGCCACAGCGCTGTATTGAGGGGGGGTGTCGGCCGCCACATTGGCCAACACGCCCATTACCCGTGGGCTGCGGCGGCCCTGTACAGGAGATCCCCAGCGGTCAGACCCCCGCCATCTGAAACTTATCCCCTATCCTTAGGATAGGGGATAAGCCTTTCAGGACTGGACTACTCCTTTAACCTCTTGGGGACAGAGGGCATACCTGTACGCCTTGCGCCCGCTCCTGTGATATAACAAGGTGACACTGCATCATATCGTGGGTGCTGGTGGCAAACAGCAGCCGGGATCCGTGGCTAATACCGGACATCACCAATCGCGGGGATGTCCGGGATTAACCCTTTAGACGTGGTGAACAGCAGCTGGGATCCGTGGCTAATACCAGACATCACCAATCGCGGTGATGTCCGGTATTAACCCTTTAAATGCGGTGATCAAAGTTGATTGCCGCATCTAAAGTAAAAAATAAAAAGCATTCCCGACAGCTCAGCCGAGCTGATCGGGACCACCGCGGTGAAACAGCGGTATCCCAACCAGCTGAGGACACACGAGGAGGGTCCCTACCTTTCTCCTCGGCATCTGATCAGCGATTAATTGCCTGAGATCCAGGTTGGAGCAATTGACCGCTGATAACACTGATCAATGCAATGCTATGGCCTGCAATCAATGTACTGTATGTTATAGTCCCCTATGGGGGCTATAACATTGCAAAAAAAAAGGGGTACTCCGGTGGAAAACTTTTTTTTTTAAATCAAATGATTTTTTTTTAAATCTTTTTTTTAAATTTGCTCAAAAAAATGCATACAAAATTGTGTTACAAAAAAAGAACCACACTAATAAATTTATGCTTTTCAATCGCCTCCTTCACCTCCTTCTAGAAGGCGCTGATCCATACGCAGGCCCAAAGCATGTGCCACATATCCACTCCCTCCTGCCCACACTTTGGGCATGCAATGAATCCCCGCCCCCCTATCTTTTTCATCAGTTCAGGTGTGTAATATAGCCTATAAACGATATTGAACTGGATCATCTTATGGTTGTTGTATTGGGGGATCTTATGTATTTTCCTGTATACATCTTCCCATTGGGAATCAGTTATCACGCCTATCTCTTCCTGCCACTTCTTCCTACTAACATGTTTCAGGTCTTTACCTCCTACCGTCATAACCTCTTTATAAACCTTGGAGGGTAATCCCTTCCCTATCTTACCATCTATTAATTTTTTCAAAAAAACATTTGTGTCCACCACTTCTAACCCTTTTTTAATTGCACTTAGAAAAGCATTTCTCATCCTAATGTATTCTAACCAACCCCCCTTCCCAATGTCTCTCCCCCTCGTGCTTCCTCCCAAGTGACAAAACTACCCTTTTTCCATACATCTTTAATTTTATTTATATTTGTTTGGCTCGCTAGCCTAAATTCCTTATACTTCAAATCCACACTAATATTCGTGTTGTCCCAAAATGGGGAGACATCCAACACTCCCTTTATTTTTAATTTCTTTTTAAAGATTATCCATGTTTTTTTTAATATTCTTTACTAAAGTCATATTTCTTAGCTCTCCCGTGTTAAACCCTGACTCCAAATACTGAAATATATCTAAGTGGTGCACCTTACTATTATCCATTAAGTATTGAAGGAAGTCTAGCTTCCTCCAAAGATTTAGAAAATACATTTGTGCAGATTAAAAATAAACCCTTAAATCCGGAAGGGAGAACCCCCCATCTGTTTTTGGCTTACAAAAAAAGTCTATTTAAATCCTAATCCTCCGGCGCCTCCATGTCAGTAGGTTAAATGCGGCTATAATTCTTTAAAAAAACAGATCATCTCACCATACTGGAGATTATGCAAACATATACAATAACTTGGGAAGAAGGATTGTTTTAATCAATACTAGTCTATCAGCTCTCGGGATCTTAAATGAGCTCCATATTCGGGCCTTCTGTTCTATCTGCTTAATGATAGGGAGAAAATTTAAGGAGTGGTGGTCTTTTATTTCCCCTTAAATCCTAACCCCAAGATATTTAAAGTGTTCATTTCTACCCAGAATTTTTAAATCCGGACAATCCCACCGCCCCTCCTTGCCCAAGGGGAGAAGGGTGGATTTCGCCCAATTAATTTCCAGCCCTGCATATGCCCCATATTCCCTGATGGTTTTTATAATCTCATATAAATCCACCTCCCTCCTCAGAAAAACCAGGACATCGTCCGCATACATTGCAAGCTTGTTCTATCTCCCCCTCGCTCCAAACCCCTCGATTCCTCCATCTTCTCTGATTTTCACAGCCAACGGCTCCATACTGAGGGCGAAGAGCAAGGGGGAGAGAGGACAACCTTGCCTAGTCCCCCTTGACAGACTAAACTGTTCTGACCTACCACCTCCCTCTGAAACATTTGCCACTGGATCAGAGTACAGTAATCCTATCATATTTATAAACTTATTCCCCAAACCAAAACCCCTTAATGTTTCCCACAAGAACCCCCACTCCACCCTGCCAAATGCTTTGGACGCATCCAATGACAGGATGGAGTGGGAGGCCTCTCCCAGGTTATTCCCCAGTTCTATATTTGCCAGAACCCTAAAAAAATTATTATTACAGGCCATTCTGCCTGGGATAAATCCACACTGATCCCAGTGTACCAGACCTTCAATTACCCCCTGCAGCCTGAGCGCCAACGCTTTGGCGTAGATCTTAATATCAGTGTTGAGCAAGGAGATGGGCCTATACGAGCCCATCTCCTCCTCACTCTTCCCTTCTTTCAACAATAGGATTATAATGGATTCCCTAATAGAAAGTGGCAACCCTAATCCCTTCCCACTAGAGGACAAAACTCGGGCTAATGCTGGTAACAGGCAGCTACTGTATCTTCTGTATACCTCAAAAGGGAGGCCATCACTCCCAGGGGTGGTATTACTTATTTATTTAAGAGCATGTTCTAATCCCCCCACACTTCTCCACTGAATTCTCCATTTCCTCCATAACTTCACTCGGTATTTGAGGGAGCCCTATTGCTTGTAGGTACTTTTTTTATTTCTTTACTTTCTTTCTCTATTTCTGATGTATATAATTCCATGTAATATTCTCCAAATTCTCTAAGAACCTCTTTCCTTCCCACACATTCCTTACCTTCCCTCCCTATAATTCTCTGAGGCCCTGGAGAGGCTCTCTGCTGTCTCACCAGTGACATCAGAAACTTATTCGAGGCACCCGCCTCTACCAGTCTCTGGTGTCCCTGGAAAAGGGACTTGCTCTTACTTTTACTTAACAGATAGCAGTCCAGGGCATCCTGGCACTCCTGCCACTTACTTTTACCTTCCTCCGTGGGGTTCCGTACTTGCTGTTCTTCTGCCTTCAAACAATTCTTCCTCAGCTCTTCCTCCCTACTCCTAAACTCCCGCTTCTTTCTTTTAATTTCTCTTATTAACTCTCCCCTGAGGAATGCCTTCCCTGCTTCCCATACCATCTGGTCACTCGCTGTCCCCCAGTTGTTCCTAAAGTACTCTTCAAGACTCTTTAATATCCCTCCATTATCTATAAGTGTAAACCAGTGTGCGTTCATTTTCAACATACCCTCCCAGGGCAACCCTCCCGTAATAATATTTATCTCTATCGCTGCGTGGTCAGACAGGCAGCGAGTGATATTACGAATCTGGCTTATTTTATCCCAGCTTTGGGGATTACCAATACATGTATCTATTCTGGACAGAGTTCGGCTGGTTTTATTTCAGCAAGAATACTTTCTAGCTTCCGGATTTTGCATCCTCCAAATATCCTTCCATCTGAACTCTGTGCAGATTTTAGCCAATGGGGACACCCCCGTACTTCTAACTGCTTCCTGCATACAAAGTCTATCCATTTCCTCTGAGCTCACACAGTTCATATCTCCCTGCAGGAACATAGGACAGTCCTTCCCTACACAAAAATCTAAAAACTTAATCAAAATATCTGAGGAGAAAGGAGGAGGGACATAAACAAAGGTTAGAACACAAATCAAACCATCCATATTGCCATGTAAAAAGATGAATTGCCCATTCTTATCCACCCTCTTCCCAAACAGCTCCCATTTTATAAGCCTATGAAAGAGAACCGAAACTCCCCTTGAATGAGAAGAGAAAAAGGAGTGGTAGCTATTACCCCACCAATTTCTTCCCAGGAGGTGCACCGTGTCCCCGTAAGGTGTGTCTCGAGCAAGCCCACCACACACGGGAGGTGGTTTCTTACTACCCTCATTACTGCCATCCTCTTAACAATGTCCCCTAATCCCCTAACGTTCCATGCGAGAATCTTAATTTTGTTTATCTTATTCTGCAACACAACAGAGAGGATGGGAAAGAGCAACGCCTAGGCATCCTAACCATTGGGAAAGAATAAAGAAAGCAGAGGAGAAAAAAAAAAAAAAAAAAAAAAAAAGAAAGGAAAGCCATCACAACCTTCTCTGGGCATGGTGGTGCAAAAAAAAAAAAAAAACTCATATGAGTCTGTAGGTGAGTCTGTTATTTATTCATTTTTTTTTTAGTAAAGAAGTGAAGTTAGTGCACAAAATCAGGGGTATCACATTATCTTTCAAAGTATTTACATATTTAATTGGGCACTGCCACCATAAACATCTTTTTTTTTTATAGATTATATAAAATTAGGCAATTTAGCAATTTGTTTGAATTAAATATTTTACCTTTTTTATGGCCAAAAGTTCTATCTACTGTGGGTCCCAATACTATGTGCATTGCTGTTGTCCACCTGTCTCTATGTCCTAACCCACTGTGGCAACAGTGCTGCACAGTCGGAATGCAGGAAGTAGAGGTGGGTTTAGCACTGTGCTGTATGCTCCTGGCCTGTCAATAACTGTGAAGAGCACGGGACAGTGTGAGAGCAGCAGCCATGTTTTTACTGACAGAGGGGAGAGCAGACCAAGAGGCAGAGAGCGTCAGCAGTGTCTGCCATCTACACAGACAACCCTGCAGCCTTTCTTCATAACTGGTAAATACATGGTGGAGGTGGGGGGAAGGATAGGAGCAATGTACAAAAGCTGTGTGTGTGTGCAACCTATGGCTGAGCTCTTTGTAGCAGTGCTAAGTGTGTATGGCTGTGATGTGTGTAGTATAGTTGAGTGTGTACACGGCTGAGCTGTGTGTGTAGGAAAGCTGAGTGTGTATATAGCTGAGCATAGTGTGTAGGAAAGCGAGCTGAGTGTGTAGCAGGGCTGAGTGTGTGTAGTATGACTGAAATATGTGTGTAGGAAAGCTGAGTGTTTATATAGTTGAGCTGAGTGTGTATATGGCTGATCTGAGTATGTATATGGCTGAGCCGAGTATGTAGCAGAGCTGAGTGTGTATATGGCGCTCAGCCTATCGCCGGCCGAGTCAGACTGCGCTGCGGCTGGTGATTGGCTGATTCATCCGACCACCGGCAACCAGGAAGTGGATTGCGGCGGAGACCGGAGTCGGTTACCGGAGGCCCCAGGGGAGCGGAGGAAGGTATGTACATCTTTATTTTTTTACTGCCGGCACTATAGGGGACAATTTTTATGGTCTGGAGTTCACCTTTAAGGACCCAGCTCATTTTCACCTTAAGGACCCGAGCATGTTTTGCACATCTGACCACTGTCACTTTAAGCATTAATAACTCTGGGATGCTTTTACCTTTCATTCTGATTCCGAGAATGTTTTTTCGTGACATATTCTACTTTATGTTAGTAGTAAATTTTTGTCAAAACATTTCTTGGTGAAAAATTCCAAAATTTTATGAAAAAATTTAAAATTTTGCATTTTTTTTTATTTGAAACTCTCTGATTATAAGGAAAATAGACATAACAAATAAATTATATATTGAGTCACATATACAATATGTCTACTTTATATTTTCATCAAAAAGTTGACATGTTTTTACTTTTGGGAGACATCAGAGGGCTTCAAAGTTCAGCAGCAATTTTCCAATTTTTCCACAAAATTTTCAAAATCTGAATTTTTCAGGGACCAGTTCAGGTTTGAAGTGGATTTGAAATCCATCAGACACAATAAATGTGATGAAATGCTGTCACCTTGAGAAATGCTTTCATAATTAAACGTATACTGCAGAGCTAAGGAAACAGGACTAAGGCTGGAACTCCACTGAGGTTTTTATTTTTCAAAAACGCCATTAAAAATGCCAATTTTTCTGCACTGCGTTTTTTCTGTGAAAAAACGCCGTGGCCAGATGTTAGCTGCAATCAATAGTAAACTGCAAAATGCCAGATTCCCTTGGCTTTTTTCAGTTTAGCGTTTTTTTAATCCTTTTGGCGTTTTTCCACAATTTCGGGCTCAGAGGCTGGATTTTCAAAATGCCCGACAAAACCTAGTTTGCCGTTTTTTGCCCTGAAATCGTGGTGTTTTCATCCCATATAAGTCTATGGGAGAGCAAAAATGCCAAGAAAAATGCCATGTTGGTTTTAAATTTTGCGTTTTTGCAGGCGTTTTTTATTCTTTTTTGGACTTTAGCGATCCCAAAAAATTATGGAGATACCTTTTTTTATAAAAATTTCGTAGAGTACCATAAAAAAAAAAATAATGATAAAAAAAAATACAGTAGTGATGGAAAAAATTGTATCTAACGAAATGTATCTTTTTTACATCATGAAATGTTTATTAATTTTTAAACAGGGATCAATTTATGTGAGCGGGTAAAGCGCTAAAAATGTAGCCGACAATAATAAAAATGTAATGTGTTTTACATTTTTTAGGTAGTACTACTACTCCCAGCATGGAACACACTGTTGACAGATCGCCAGGGTCCCTTGCGATCCTCTTGTATAATGTATAGATGCTGCAGCCACTCTTCTATGGTCCCCTGCCTTGCCGTATTCATATTCATATTTCCCACAGAGAGCTGTGATTGGCCAGATGGTTCCAGCCAATCACAGCTCTCGGAATGTGTATATATACGGCGTGCAGGGGACCATAGGAGAGCGCCGGCCGCTGCATCCAGACATTATACCGGAGGATCACAGCGGGTGTCAGGAGTGATACCCGCAGTGATCTTTCCTTAATTACAAGTACTACTACTCCCAACATGGAGCATAATCTGCTCCATGCTGGGAGCTGTAGTACCTGCATTAATAGACAGATTGCAGCAGGTGTCAGAAGTTACACTTGCTGTGATCTGTCTATTAATGCAGGTACTACAGCTCCCAGCATGGGGCAGAGTGTGCTCTATGTTGGGAGTAGTAGTACCTGCTTAAGGACACATCACAGTGGATGTCACCACTGACACCCGCTGTGATCATCCTGTCTATAGCAGAGATGGAGCGGCTGTATACATCGCTCGCATCCCTGCTCTGCACTATACTCTGGGCCGGCCACTCATTCATTAATCTTTTCCTCAGAGCTGTGATTGGCTGCAAACATCCGACCAATCACAGCTCTGGGCGGAAAATATGAATAGAACATCACTCAGAGTACAGAGCAGAGGTGCGAGCGCTGTATAGAGCCGCTCCGCTTCTCTGCTATTTAATGGACGATCGCATTGGGTGTCAGACTGACACCTGGAGCGATATATCTATAGTACAGGTACTACTACTCCCAGCATGGAACAGTGTGGAACATTTGAAAAAAAAGAGAAAAAAAGTTAAACACACACACACACACTTTACTAAAAAATTTATAAAAATTTTGTTAGAAAAAATAAACATTTAGTTAAATAAATTTTTACATCCCTACTGCATCCTTTTTTTTTTTTTTTTTTTTTTTGGTACCCTACTACTTTGTAAAAAAAAGGGGCCAAAAACGGCAAATTCCACACAAAGGTAAAAATACACGAAAAAACTCCAGAAAAAACGTTAAAACGCAGGGAAAAACTGTGACAGTTTTTCTGGCGTTTTTATGCCACAAAAATCGCAGGGCAAAAATCTCAGTGGAGTCCTAGCCTAAAAGGGGTAGAAGCAAAATAATAGAGTATTACAAGAATTAAAGAATGTTCACAAATCAGCTAAAAAAAATGGAGAGAAATCTCTTTTGAATCGTTTACAGAACATATGATACTTTTTAAGTAATAATGGAAAAGTATATAGGAAAGTTTCTTTAACCCCTTAAAGACATGCGCAGTAATTGTACGGTGCTGCAGCGAGTAACTTAAAGGGGTACTCCTGTGGATTTTTTTTTTTTTTTTTAAATCAACTGGTGCTAGAAAGCTAAACAGATTTGTAAATTACTTCTATTAAAAAATCTTAAACTTCCCAATACATTTTATGGGCTGTATACTATAGAGGAAATGCTTTTCTTTTTGGATTTCTCTGATGTCACGACCACAGTGCTCTCTGTTGACCTCTGCTGTCCATTTTTGGAACTGTCCAGAGCAGCATATGTTTGCTATGGGGATTTTCTCCTGCTCTGGACAGTTCCAAAAATTGACAGCAGAGGTCAGCAGAGAGCACTGTGGTCGTGACATCAGAGAAATCCAAAAAGAAAAGCATTTCCTCTGTAGTATATAGCCCCTAAAAAGCACTGGAAGGATTAAGATTTTTTTAATAGCAGTAATTTACAAATCTGTTTAACTTTCTGGCACCAGTTCATTTAAAAAGAAAAGGTTTTCCACGGAAGTACCCCTTTAAGCTGTGCTCGCTTCATGCACGACGGGTCCTGGCAGCTGTCAGCAGCAGCAGACCCACCGGTAATGGCAGACATCAGCGATTACGCTGAAGTCCGCCATTAACCCCTCAGATGCTGTGATTAATACAGATCACGGCATCTGCGGCAGTGCGGCACTTTAAATGGCTGATCTGATTGCCTGCGACACTAGCAGGATCAGATCAGCCAAAATGGTGGATGTCCGCCCTCACGGTGTCTTCTCCTCTGGTCTTCTCCGCAGACCAGAAAAGATTGCCGATAACACTGATCAGTGCTATTCATATGCATAGCACTGAACAGTGTTAGGAATGTGATGATTGATATAAATAGTCCCCTGTGCGGGCTAAAAAAAGTGTAAAATAAATGTAAAAAAAAGTGAAAAAAATATGAGAAAGCCCTTCCCCCAATAAAGATTTAAATCACCACTTTTCCCCATTTTAACCAAAAATGCGTAAAAAATGATAAAAACACAGGGGGAGATTTATCAAAAGTTGCCCATAGCAACCAATCAGATCACATCTTTCATTTTGCAGAGGCTTTGTAAAAATGAAAGAAGCAAGCTGTTTGGTTGCCATAGGCAACTGGGCAACTTTGCCTCTGGACAGGATTTGATCAATCTCCTCCATAATGTTAATGATTCTGTATGGTAAACAGCGTTAATGTAAAAAAAAAAAATAATAATAATCTAAATTTCTGCTCTATGGTCACATCACATTGCAAAAAATGTTTTTTTATAAAAAGCGATCAAAAAGTCACATATGCGCAAAAGTGGTACTGAAAAAAACTACAGATGATGGCGCAAAAAATTAACCCTCACATTTCCCCTTATAAAACAAAAATTTTTTAAAAAAAAAACAGAAAGTTAGAGGTGGTCAAAATAGGGCAATTTGAAAGATGCCTATTTTGTAAAACCAAAAAAAAAAAGTTTGAGATTTTTTAAAAGCTGTACAATAACAGCAAAGCATGTACTATTGGTATCATTTTAAAGGGGTAGTGGAAAACTATTTTTTTTTTAAATCAACTGGTGCCAAAAAGTGAAAAATATTTGTAAATTACTCCTATTTAACAATCTTAATCTTTCCAGTACTTTTTAGCTGCTGAATTCTCCAGAGGAAGTTCTTTTCTTTTTGAATTCCTTTTCTGTCTGACCACAGTGCTCTCTGCTGACACCTCTGTCCATGTCAGGAACTGTCAGAGCAGGATAGGTTTGCTATGGGGATTTGCTCCTGAACTCTGGACAGTTACTGACATGGGCAGAGGTGTCAGCAGAGAGCACTGTGGTCAGATAGAAAAGTCTGACTACAGCAGCTGATAAGTACTGGAAGATTTTTTAAATAATTTACAAATCTGAATTTACAAATTCTGCCACCAGTTGATTTAAAAAAAAATGTTTTTACTGTGTACAAAGTGTACTTGTCACTTAAAAAACAAAAAAACTGTGTTCAGACTGTGACCAATTGTTAGAATGAATGAGGAGAAAAGTGCTGCTGACTGAGACAATTGCGTAGACTTAAAATGTAAATTTCTCTTACTTAGCGTGCTTTTCTTCCAGCTCTTTTCTCCACACTTCGACCCTGACCGATCAAAACTTTTGACATAAATAACATGTGAAAAGTTTTCAAATGAAAACTAATGTCTGTTTGCAAGTAAATCTAAATATGGTATTGTGTGTCCCTGCTGGATGGTATGCTACTGTTGTTTTCTTGTCTGTATTCGTTGTTACTTGCCAAATATAAGCCTCGATTTAACTCAAGTCTCACCCCCATCAAAGAACTTATGGGCCTTCCTCCAGCTATAATGATCTCATAGGACAGGGATACCGTCAAAAGCAATGCTGCAGAAAGGGATGATGCACACAGCAGAGGCAACCATTGGGTTTTTACAAGTCGTAGGATGTGGCTGCATTTTATTTTTTCACATTTCCTTCAATCATTCATAGTCATCCCTTACAGCAGCTTTTATCTCAGTTGAAATGGGCCCATGGCAGTTTAGCCCGTTTTTTTTTTTCTTCTGTAAAGAAGATGATCTTATGGAAAAACTGAGGTTAATGGGGGGTTAAATATACAGAAATTATCCATCTTCGGCATTGATTTCTTTTCTTTTTGCTTTTTATCATCAATAAAATGATGCATTATTTCTCTCATCACTATATTCTTTTGTTGTTTTTTTTTTTGGTTCATTACATTCTTTGCCATCATTTAGTCTATCCCACAATGCTTTCTCCAACATAAAACTTTCAATGTCTGAAGACAGATTGTCAAATAGTTTTACATTTTACAACTTCATTTGCTTGTTTCTATGAAAGCCAGAGAGAGACTGTGTATATTGATGTGTGTGTGTTTCGTTTTCACTCTTATTTTTGAAATATTATCTTTTTGTTCCCATTCTCAACCACAATACTTGGAAAATATTCTAGGATAGAAGTAGCTATTTCTTTTTAGGGCTTTTGGCAATGGATGAATCATAGCAGAATAACTGATGAAAGCATGATAATTCTCCCCATTTAATTCTTTGAAAGGAAGTGGTGAGTGCTAAGAATAATGGGATCAGTGACCGTGCAGTCTCACTTGATCTTACTACATGTTTGTGCCAAAATCTATATACGTAGCTTCTATATGAGTTATTTTAGACAATAATTTCTGCAACTAATAGTTACATTGATTAGGCTAATTAAACATGTTGAAGAGTGGCAATTATTTGCTTTACTTTTCAGGAAGCAGTCACTGCAAATGAATATTAGATCTGGTTTCCCATTCCACACATTGCTGGCAATAATACTGAGCAAACTAATTATACTGATAAATAATACAATGATCAAAGTATAAAGCATAAAAGTACCATCTTGATTTTATCCTGCATACTCTGAGGATGCCATCAAAATATTTCTGAAAGTTTCCTGCACACATCTAAATGGGTAAAACCCAGGGGAGTACCTAGAGTATTTGGCACCTAGGGCTGATCCAATGTTTGGTACGCATCCCCCTTCCCGACACACAAATGCACCTTAAAAAGTAAAAACTCCCACAAAAAAATGTTTGCACTCTCTGCTTCAACGCTATTTAGTTTAAAGGTACATGTGTGTCCTGAAGATGCACATGCAGTTGTAAGCAGTACACCCCCCCCCCCCCCCCCCGTTCCTTACGAGGTGAGGAAGGGATTTATTCATTTTTCATTTTTGACATGTTGGTTTTTGGCTAAGATTACTGACCAAAATACTATGTGTGAACCGATCACTCGTCTCTATAAGATCTAGAAGTGCAGGGAGATAAGGGACATTATTGCCCTTCCATTATACAATTGATGAGAAATGAGGAGGAATGCTAACTGGACCCTTCTTGTACTGAAATTTTACATGTAAGGACATTTCTAGGCATGTTTGAACACCCAATCATGTGGTGACCAATAGATTTCATTAGGTATCCAACCTGCATGTAAGCAATTTGTTCCTCTGGTATGGAGAGACGCAGAGGCAAAAACCTTTTGGGAGATGTGATGACATCGAGGGACCTTTATAAGCCTTGAACCTCTCCTTTCTTCCATCCCAAGGAATGCACAAGACAGATGCAATGAACTATATTCTCTTCAACTTCCAAGTAATGTAAGACATATTTTTTGTATCATACTTTTATCTACTTTTTATATTTATTATCCATTATTGTGCACATTAAATATTTTACCTTTGCTTGCACCTCAGTAACATTTTTTTTCATCTTGTTGCTAGTATAGCTGGTGATATTTTCTTCTTAACTGCATTGGAGACTGCTCCTGTATTAACAATGCTTTTTTTCACCCACTCCATCGATAATCCTGCATGTTTCTGAAGATAACTCTGTCCCTACATAAACATGCATCTCATTTCTTTAGCATGTGCAGGAAGAGGGCAAAATTATTGGTGGAAGCAGGCAGATTTATAGGTCAAAGTGAGCAAGATTGTCACTAGAGAGGGCAGGAGAAAGCATTTCACATAGAGCCGCAGTCCAAACCTGCGCAGGATACTGTACGCGTGAATAGACCCTAAAAGTGTGTTTAGAAAAATATACAAGAAGGTGGAGCATTTGTTCAAAGGACGTGATTCCATTTATTACAGGTAAGCACAGTAATAAGAAAATTTTTTGAGTATAGCATAGGAAAATATTATCAAACACATTGGGGGAGATTTATCAAAACCTGTGTAGAGGAAGAGTGGTGCATTTGTCCATAGCAACCAAGTAGATTGCTTGATTAATTAGAGGCCTTTTTAAAAATGAAATAAGAAATAGGATTGGTTTCTGAGGTCTACTCCACCTCTACAGAGATTTTAATAAAACTCCCTAAAAGTGATTAACCCCATCAGGACTCAGCATTTTTCCGTTTTTGCATTTTAATTTTTTTCTCATCACCTTCTAAAAATCATAACGCTTTCAATTTTGCACCTAAAAATCCATATGATGGCTAATTTTTTGCGCCACCAATACTACTTTGCAGTGACATTAGTCATTTTACCAAAAAATCCACGGCAAAACAGAGAAAAAAATCATTGTGCGACAAAATTGAACAAAAAAATTCATTTTGCTACTTTTGGGGGCTTCCGTTTCTACGCAGTGCATTTTTCGGTAAAAATAATACCTTATCCTTATTCTGTAGGTCCATAGAGTTAAAATGATACCCTACTTATATAGGTTGGATATTTTCGTACTTCGGAAAAAAATCATAACTACATGCAGGAAAATTTATATGTTAAAAATTCTCATCTTCTAACCCCTATAACTTTTTTTATTTTTCCGCGTATGGGGCGGTTTGAGGACTCATTTTTTGCACAATGTTCTGAAGTTTTTATTGGTACAATTTTTGTATTGATCGGACTTTTTGATCGCTTTTTATTCATTTTTTCATTAAATAAAAAGTGACCAAAAAGACAAAATTTTGGACTTTGGAATTTTTTTGCGCACACGCCATTGACTGTGCAATTTAATTAACAATATATTTTTATAGTTCGGACATTTTCGCACGCAGCAATACCACATATGTTTATTTTTATTTACACTGTTTTCTTTTTTATGGGAAAAGGGGGTTGATTCAAACTTTTAATAGGGAAGGGGTTAAATGACCTTTGTTAAATTTTTTTTTAACTTTTTTTTGCAGTGTTATAGCTCCCATAGGGACCTATAACACTGCACACACTGATCTCCTATGCTGATCCCTGCAAAGCCATAGCTTTGCACGGATCAGTCAGATAGGGGCTTGATTGCTCAAGCCTGTAGCTCAGGCTTGGAGCAATCAATCGACGATCGGACGCTGCGGAGAGAGGTAAGGAGACCTCCGCCTGCGTCCCAGCTGATCGGAACAGCGCGATTTTGTCGTGATGTCCCGATCAGCCCGACTGAGCTGCCGGGAACCGTTTACTTTTGTCAACTTTGATCGCTGCGTCTGAAGGGTTAACAGCGCGCAGCACAACGATCAGTGCCACACGCTGTTAGCCCAGGGTCCCGGCTATCGTTAGCAGCCGGGACCGACCCGGTGTGATGCGGGGCTACAGGTACGCCCTAAGTCATTAAGAGGTTAAGCAAAAATTCAAAAGCAGGGAAAAATGCATAGCTGGCACACAGAATATAGATGAAGTACAGTGGAAAGAGGGGTTAACCCTTTAATGATGCAGGGATTTTTGCGTTTTCAGTTTATTCCTCCTAACCTTTTCAAATACAAAATTCTTCCAATTTTCCATCTATAAGGCTTGTTGTTTGCGGGACCAATTGTACTTTGTAATGATTTCACTAATTTTACCACAAAATGTATGGTGAAGCAAAAAAAATATATTTGTGGGGCCAAATTGAAAAAAAATGAAAATAAATAACATGCCATTATGAAACTTTTAGGGGGTTTAGTTTCTACAAAGTGAACTTTTTGGTAAAAATTATCTCATGATCACATTATCTTTATTCTGTAGGTCCACATAAATACAACAACACCCAATGTAGAATTGCTGACTTTAGATCCTGTGAGATCTAAAGGGAGGGTTTTTAACCTTGCAGTGCTGCAGGCTATTAGCTGTGGCCCCTGGCTAATGGTTTTATCCAGTGGAGTGGTGGGGGGGGGGGGGGCGCGCGATGTGGAGTGGGGTAGTGGGTTGACATCGCAATCCTGCTTTGTAGCTGCCCACCATTCCCAGAACATATCCATACGTCCTGGGGTAAAAGGGGTTTAAAGATATAAGCAGAACATCTATAAACTACAAGCATTCATTTCACAAATAAAAATTGTACAGTACATAGACTACATTATTCGCAACTATGTTTGTTTAGGATGACGGTAAGAATTGTCTTTGGCTGCCAAAAATGTGAAATAGAAGCAGCTGATCTAGTTCATATGTTATGAGATTGTCAGAAGATAAAGAAAGTTTATATGCATAGTATAGTATATTAGTATATATCATCTGTTTTGTATTTGTATTGTATTTTCATATTTAAAAAAATAAATAAATACATTTTTGCAGTAGACTGCCTATCTCTCCTGAGTCTTTGGACAAGGGTTTACTTATCAAAAACAGTAAAGAAGTTAAAGAGGAAGTGTGACCAGCCCAAAAAGGGATAGGGTGCCATTAACAGAAACCTTATTACAGTTTTTTGGTACACCCTTCCATCCCTGAGATATGAGGATTTCTAGTTTGTCTAATAATTCAAGGAATCTGTCAGATGGGCGTAAACTGAATTAAAAAAATAGGGATAAATATTGGGGGATGAGCAGAATGATACAGTCAGCAGGTGTGAATGTTGGTTGTTCATTGAAGGGCATATATGCCTTATACAAACCCATTGACTGCATAATCCTGCTTATTACCTGATAGTCACTCCCATTTTTTAAATTAAGTTCCCGCCCATCTGACTGATACCTAAAATTGTTAGGCAAACTAAGAACCCTCATCTCAGGAATAAAAGGGCATATGAAGAAACTCTATAAAGATGTGTGGTCATTGCACCATATGCTATTAAATGGTAATGCAATCTAATTTTTAGGTCCTCATTAATAGCAGAGGTGAGCAAAACTATGGTATCCTTGGCCGAATTCAAATCTAACAGGTAGGCTATCAATTAGTTTAGTCTGTCTAAAATAGTTCTTCTTTTAAAGTGGTCTGTTTGTTTGGAAAAGATAGATACAGTTCTAAGAGACCTTATATTTTCATCCTGGGATTCTCTGGGTAACTGGAGAACTTGGAACTAATTTGGCCAGAGTAAACTAATCTACCAGATTACCAGATTACTTGACTGAAAAGGGACTAGCATGGACATATGACCTTAACCCCATAAAGGGGTACTCCGGTACTTAGACATCTTATCCCCTATCCAAAGGATAGGGGATAAGATTCCTGATCGAGGGAGTCCCGCCGCTGGGGACCCCCGTGATCTTGCACGTGGCACCCCGTTTGTAATCAGTCCCCGGAGCGTGTTCGCTCTGGGAATGATTACCGGCGACTACAGGGAGGGCGGCGTGTGACGTCACGCCCCCGCCCCGTGTGATGTCATGCTCCGCCCCTCAATGCAAGCCTACGGGAGGGGGCGTGATAGCTATTGCAGCGGGACTCCCTCGATCAGGCATCTTGTCCCCTATCCTTTGGATAGGGGATAAGATGTCTAAGCACCGGAGTACTCCTTTAAGGACGTATCCTCTTTTTACCTTAATGACCTGGCTCAATTTTTCTAATTTGGCATGTATCTCTTTAACCCCTTAAGGACTCAGGGTTTTTCCGTTTTTGCACTTTCGTTTTTTCCTCCTTACCTTTTAAAAATCATAACCCTTTCAATTTTCCACCTAAAAATCCATATTATGGCTTATTTTTTGCGTCGCCAATTCTACTTTGCAGTGACATTAGTCATTTTACCCAAAAATGCACGGCGAAACGGAAAAAAAATCATTGTGCGACAAAATCGAAAAAAAAACGCCATTTTGTAACTTTTGGGGGCTTCCGTTTCTACGCAGTGCATATTTCGGTAAAAAATACACCTTATCATTATTCTGTAGGTCCATACGGTTAAAATGATACCCTACTTATATAGGTTTGATTTTGTCGCACTTCTGGAAAAAATCCTAACTACATGCAGGAAAATTTATACGTTTAAAAATGTCACCTTCTGACCCCTATAACTTTTTTATTTTTCCACGTACGGGGCGGTATGAGGACTCATTTTTTGCGCCGTGATCTGAAGTTTTTATTGGTTTGAATTTTGTTTTGATCTGACTTTTTGATCACTTTTTATTCATTTTTTAATGTTATAAAAAGTTACCAAAATACGCTTTTTTGGACTTTGGAATTTTTTTGCGCGTACGCCATTGACCGTACGGCTTAATTAATGATATATTTTTATAGTTCAGACATTTACGCACGCGGTGATACCACATATGTTTATTTTTATTTTTTTTACACTGTTTTATTTTTTTTATGGGAAAAGGGGGGTGATTCAAACTTTTATTAAATGACCTTTACTAACACTTTTTTTTTTACTTTTTTTTTGCAGTGTTATAGGTCCCATAGGGACCTATAACACTGCACACACTGATCTCTCATCCTGATCACAGGCGTGTATTAACACGCCTGTGATCAGCATTATCGGCGCTTGACTGCTCCTGCCTGGATCTCAGGCATGGAGAAGTCATTCGTCGATCGGACACCGAGGAGGCAGGTAAGAGCCCTCCCGGTGTCCGATCAGCTGTTCGGGACGCTGCGATTTCACCGTGGTGGTCCCGAACAGCCCGACTGAGCAGCCGGGATACTTTCAGTTTCACTTTAGAAGCGGCGGTCAGCTTTTACCGCCGCTTCTAAAGGGTTAATACCGCACATCGCCGCGATCGGCGATGTGTGGTATTAGCCGCGGGTCCCGGCCGTTGATTAGCGCCGGGACCCACGCGATATGATGCGGGATCGCGGCGCCATCCCGCTTCATATCGCGGGAGCCGTCGCAGGACGTAAATATACGTCCTGCGTCGTTAAGGGGTTAAGTGGTAATACCTCTGACATGCTTTTACTTAGCAACCCGATTCTGAGTTAGTTTTTTTTGTGACATATAGTACTTTATATTAGTGGTAAATCTTTGTTGATTCATTCAGCCTTTTTTTGTTAAAAAAAACTCAAAAATATGGTGAAAAATTGGAAAATATCTGGCTTTTTTTAATGCCATTTACTGTACAGTTAAAATTATGTTATTTGTATTCTGTAGTTCGGTACAATTATGGTGATACTCAATTTATGTAACGTTTTCACAACAAAATCCTTCCCCCCCCCCCCCTTTTTTGTGTTGCCATGTTCTGACAGCCAAAACTTCTTTATTTTTCGTCCAATACCATGGTGTGAGGGCTTACTTTTTGCAGGACGAGCTGTACTTTTTATTTACATATGGAGTTTACACACCTCCACGTATAAATTATACGTGGAGGTGTGTAAACTCCATATGTTAATGCGCCTTGAACATTTTCCAGGCAGCATTAGGGTTGCACCTGTGAGGCCATGCACCTATATCAGCCAACTTGGGTGGGGCTTGTAGCCTCTCTCCCCCTTGCATTGTATGTGTGCTTAGTCACGCTGGAGGGAACTGGGAGCAGGCTACATGTCGACCTAGTGCTGCTGTAATTGCCCACTGGCCCCTGGTTTTTGCTTATTACGCACAGGTAGGTTAGCGTTAGGTCCCGTGCCATCTGAGAAACCTTGGCGTTGGTGTGCGGGCTCTGGTGTGTCCTTAATATAAGGATACACTGGCGAATGTCTCAATTTAAACATCAGTGTTGAGGGATTAGCCAATGTCATTGTATACATCTACCACAGTAGTGCACCTACATTTCTGTATTGTATTCTAATTGTTACATATCCACACCGTTTACCTGGTGTAGGATTCTATTGTGGCACTTGTAGTCCACTGCAGACATCCTCCATTGTATGCATTTTTATGCTGGGGATCGCCCCTAGCAACGGACTACAAGGGCAGAATCTGCTCCCCCAGTATATATGCACAACTGCATTTGGGGTTGAGCATCTCCAGCCATTTGAGACCACGGTTTTTGTTGTTGTTTGTAAAATTTTATCTAAACTGCACATCGGACTTCATTGTATATGTATTGACATGCCGTTGCCAACAGATTTCTGTTGGAGAGACATTAGAATTAAGGACCCGCCTCAACCAGCACAGGTATACCATACAGAGGGGACATAGTTTACATTTGTGGGGTTGTTATTTTAATGGTGTGTTTGGTGAGAATGTGGCTGGACCAGGAAATACTTTGATGGACATTTAAGGACTTATTTGGACTCATTACTTGTATATATTGTATGTTGTTTGTATTTTTGTTATGGTGTCATTTATAATTGGTGTAATGTTTTATATTTTTAAATAAAAGATCTACAGAGGGGACGTATGGATTTACCGGTGTCAAAGTATTTTGTTGAGGCGGGTCATACGGAGAGAGACCTGAAATGTATGTTGGCGGACCATGTACCCATGCCCAAGTGAGGATTGAATGAGCCTCCTTAAAAAACGTGAACTTAGATGGATCCACAATCTTAATTCACTTCGCTCTAATGGCCTCAATGTTGAGTTTGTCGTCACCCCGGTGATAATCAATGTATAATGTGTATTCTGCTCTAGATGTCTCAGGTTCTACAGCATTGCATACATGATCATTGCGGAATATATTGTGTCACAATATATGTTGAACTAATATATCGCTCTCTTCTCTTTCTCTAGATTCATGGAGGGAGACTGTGCTGTATATCATATATTTGTAATGGGAAATTGCTCTGTCTAATGTATTTTTTATGCAAAACTTTTATGTTCACTATGTGAATGGCTGTTGTAAGTTATTCCATAGATATACCTACTGTAGTTACTGTTATTCCTTTTTTTAAATCTTTTTTTCATGTTTCCTTTTTTTTCATATTTTCATAATTTTCCATTTTCTTCATATTGTAGAGATCATGGACGCTGCGTTACGGATCTCCTTTACATCAGATTGTAACAGATTTCTGCCCACACATAGCATGGAGTAAAGGACAAGGACTCTGCGCAAGTGCACACGACATCACAGACCTCCTACATGATCATTGGTGATAGTGTCATGTCTGCCCATATGTATGATAGAGATCGCGGGTACAGTGCGGCTTGGGCATGCGCCAGCGACGTTATCCAACATGCATTTACCCATTGGATACAGCAGTTTCCCACAATATGATTGTTGTACTACAGATTCCAGTGAGTGTAACTTGTTTTCAAGTGCTTTTAATTAATGCTTGTACACTATGGTGATATGTGTGTACACTCGTATTATGCGGCATAAACTGCTCACACATGTAGAATACTATATGAATCACCTTATATGATATATATATATATATATATATATATATATATATATATATTTACACTGTGCATTCTTTCATATGATTTTTGCTATCACTATACACTGATTGATATCAATTTATTATGTTTATTGTTTGATGTGTAATTGATGTGAAACCACATAAATATGTGACAATTGTAATTCCCTGTATGCTTGAGAAAGATGGCGAGAGGCCATTGAAATATTGCATCTTGTAACATTGCTGAATAAAGTACACATTTGCTTTTTGCACAAAAGTTAAATTACTTTCACTTAATTTTGTGTTATTTAGATTACAATATTTAACATATATTTCAGTTTACCTTGTAGAACCTAAAAAAAAACCTTTTGCCAATTTTTTAAAAATAGGTAACAATTTTACTTTTAGCTTTTATATAACAAAAAAAAAGTTTAATGGAAAATCAATTTTCTGGATATTCTAAAAGGTCTTCACGCATTATGAATAATGGATTCACTCAATACAGGGAAGTGGTTGCATGAAAGAAAAATCTATTGCTGGGCATAATATCTTTTCAAACATTGTGTAGCCAAAAGAAACATAATCATTGTAATTTAACTTTTTTTTTTCTTCTTTTATTTTATATAATTACAATTGATAAGACTTTTTTTAACATTTGTAGGGCATTATATTTGTGATGCACAATTCCTTGAACAAACTACCGTATTTATATTATGCTTTTCTTTAATGACCATAATGCTTCCATTTCTTATGTACTTAACAATCAAGATCATACGTATTATTTTGTTCCAATTTAAATAAAGAAGCTAGCAGTCCAGAATATTATTAGGAAACAAAAACTGTAATTTTTGCCTAAATGCTTTTCTGTGAACAATAAAAAAAAATGGTGCTGTTACTTTACTTGAACAACTTCTAATATTTAAAAAGAACTCGGTAACTATCTGTGATTGAGCACTCTATATAACCAGGTGATAATGGACTGAGCAGGTTACTATTATTGTCCTTCAAAATAGGCCCTATAATCAGCATTTGAACGAGCAAAAGATTGTTCGTCGGCTCATTGCATCTGTTATGCTGGTTAAAAAAGTATATACGGTATAAATATATTGTTCATTGACTGCACATCTCCGGTATAAAAGTGGATGCATGGCTGACAGGACTGCATGAATGATTTAATGATTGACCATGCAGCCCAGCCCTGCTAGTTTAGCTATGTAATAGACTACATTGAGTGACCATCAATCTACTAGATAGGTGATCTTTTAGTGTACAGATCTGTCTGTGTAATAAAGTACTTAAAGGGGTACTCCAGTGGAAAACTTTTTTTTTTAATCAACTGGTGCAAGAAAGTTAAACAGATTTGTAAATTACTTCTATTAAAAAAATCTTAATCCTTCCTGTACTGATTAGCTGCTGAATACTACAGAGGAAATTAATTTATTTTTAGAACAGAAAGCTCTCTGCTGAAATCACGAGCACAGTGCTCTCTTCTGACATCTCTGTCCATTCTAAGAACTTTCCAGAGTAGGAGAAAATCCCCATAGCAAACATATGCTGCTCTGGACAGTTCCTAAAATGGACAGAGATGTCATCAGAGAGCACGGTGCTTTTGATGTCAGCAGAGAGCTCTGTGTTCCAAAAAGAAAATAATTTCCTCTGCAGTATTCAGCAGCTAATAAGTACTAGAAGGATTAAGATTTTTTAATAGAAGTAATTTACAAATCTGTTTAACTTTCTGGCACCAGTTGATTAAAAAAAGAAAGTTTTCCACCGGAGTACCCCTTTAAGTAATGCAAACTCCTTAGTTAAAGGGGTATTCCGGTAGAAAACATTTTTTTTTTTTTAATCAACTGGTGCCAGAAAGTTAAACAGATTTGTAAATTACTTCTATTAAAGGGGTATTCCAGGCAAAACCTTTTCACATATATATATATATATATATATATATATATATATATATATATATATATATATATACCGTAATCAACTTGCTCCGGAAAGTTAAACAGATTTGTAAATTACTTTTATTAAAAAATCTTAATCCTTCCAATAGTTATTAGCTTCTGAAGTTTTCTGTCTAACTGCTCAATGATGATGTCACGTCCCAGGAGCTGTGCATGATGGGAGAATATCCCCATAGGAACTGCACAGCTCCCGGGACGTGAGTCATCAGAGAGCGGTTAGACAGAAAACAACAACTCAACTTCAGAAGCTAATAACTATTGGAAGGATTAAGATTTTTTAATAGAAGTAATTTACAAATCTGTTTAACTTTCCGGAGCCAGTTGACATATAAAAAAAAGTTTTGGCCTGGAATACCCCTTTAAATCTTTACCCTTCCAGAACTTTTTAGCAGCTGTATGCTACACAGGAAATTCTTTTATTTTTGAATTTCTTTTTTGTCTTGTCCACAGTGCTCTCTGCTGACACCTCTGTCCATTTCAGGAACTGTCCAGAGCAGAATAGGTTTGCAATGGGGATTTTCTCCTGCTATGGACAGTTCCTGATACGGCATCAGGTGTCAGCAGAGAGCACTGTGGACAAGACAAAAAATAAATAAAAAAATAAAAGAGTTTCCTCTGTAGCATACAGCAGCTAAAAAGTTCTGGAAGGGTAAAGATTTTTTAACAGAAGTAATTTACAACTCTGTTTAACTGTCTGGCACCAGTTGATTAAAAAAAATGTTTTCCACTGGAGTACCCCTTAATTAACTACTTAACCCCTTAAGGACACGCACCGTAAATGTACGGCGCTGCATAGCGTCACTTCGAGCACAGAGCCGTACATTTACGGAGCTGCACTCGCTTCATTCGTGCCGGGTCTCGGCGGCTGTCAGCAGCCATGGACCCGTTGGTAATAGCAGACATCAGCGATTGTGCTGATGTCTGCCATTAACCAATCAGATGCAGTGGTCAATACAGATCTTGGCATCTGCGGCAGTGTGGCACTTAAAATGGCAGATCTGATTGCACGCGGGACTGCCGTGGGGATCAGATCAGCCAAGATGAGGGACGGAGTTCCCCTCACCTGCCTCTGTCCGTCTCCCGGGGTCTTCTTCACTGATCTGCTTTCCAGCAGAATTGTATTAGGATGGGGGTGCACTTACCTTGTATTTTCTGGGTGGTACAGGTCCTTATGGACGATAGGGGAGTTTATTGGGGCGTGTGATTTATGGTGTTGATAGGATGGTGTGTGGGAAGGGGGGGGTTGTGTGGGGGGGGGGGGTTAGGGTTGTGGGGGGGGCCTTGGTGTGTCACTATAGGGTTAGAGGGTGTGATCATGTTATATAATTTAAACACTTCAGGGTATAGAATTTTTTTTTATAGTTCACTATAGTGGGTACACATTTATAATTTTTCTAGCATTCACACATATTATATGGGTCTGTGGCCCTCTTACTAGTACAATTTAACAGTGAACACAGGGTAATAGTGTGGGGTTCACTGGTTTAGTTTAGTGGGGGTGGGAGGTTGGGGTTATCCCCACGGGTACTTTAATTAACCATTCCATAGCCATGGGTAGTATCCATTATGCTATGCTCATTGGTTGTAGGGATAGTGAAGAGGGGCCATGAAGGTTAGGTATATTTTTCATAGGGGTGTGATGTGAAGATGGGTTATTATAATAACATACACAATATAATAATGTGGAGGTGGTATAAAAAGTAAAAAAAGAAATAAAGAGAAATTTAATTTTTATAATTTTTCATTCTAGATAATCTATAGCATAGAAATATACATTAATTATTAGTTTGTATGTGACGCTAATGTTTAGTTATTCTATATTATTGTTATTAATAGATCATAGGTATCATAAATGGATTAGAATATATATATGTTTGTGCTCCCTCCTGGTTTATCTACCTGTTGGTAGGATGCTGAATAACTCCTCCTTGCGACAATTCCTCATTACAACTATGTATTGCCCGGTGCGCATGCGTGTGGTTCCGACGTATCGCGATCTTTCGTTCGGCAGTCAGGACTGGCGGATGTTGTCATTATGACATACTTCCGCCAGTGACGCAGCCCGGAAGTCGCGCGGCGTTCGGACCACTCTCATGCGCCATTGGAGGGCATGCAACATAAAGGGCCATCAGTTCCTCACTCCCATGAGCCTCTTGAGAAAGGGATTGCCCGAAACACGTGTCGAGGTGGCAGGAGTGTTGGGGACGTGTTCAGCATGTTACCGACAGGTACAGTACTTGATCTATATATTATATGACAGCATGCTGATAGGGACACTGTATATATTATTTATATCTATACATTAGGTTCCCCACATCCTGCCTTTTGTGTGTGTGGGGGGGGGGGGGGGGGGGGGGCATTTTTAAGGGTGGGTATTTTTATGGGTTTTTTCTACCTATTGTTATTGATTGTGATTAATAAAGAGATTTTGGTTACATAATCTTTTTCTGGGCTAATTTTTGTAGGTATATAATTGAGTTTTGGATTAGCCGCTAGGCTTGTAGGTAATACAGAGCAGAAGATCGCCGATAATACTGATCAGTGCTATATGCATATCACTGAACAGTATTAGCAATCTAATGATTGCTATAAATAGTCCCCTATGGGGACTAAAAAATTGTAAAATAAATGTAAAAAGAAGTGGAAAAAAAGTGGAAAAAAAAGGGGGGAAATCCCCTCCCCCAATGAAGTTTGAAATCACCCCTTTTCCCCATATTAACCCTTTAAGGACCAGCGGTTTTTCCATTTTTGCATTTTTGTTTTTTGCTCCTTACCTTTAAAAAATCATAACTCCACCACCAATTCTATGTTGTAATGACATCAGTCATTTTACCCCAAAAATCTACAGTGAAACAGGAAAAAAAAAATCATTGTGAGACCAAATTGAAAAATAAACGCCATTTTGTAAATTTTGGGGGCTTCTGTTTCTACACAGTAAATTTTTCGGTAAAAATGACACATTCCCTTTATTCTGTAGGTCCATACGGTTAAAATAATACCCTACTTATATAGGTTTGAATTTGTCGTACTTTTGGAAAAAATCATAACTACATGCAGGAAAATTTACACGTTTAAAATTGTCATCTTCTGACCCCTATAACTATTTTTACATGTATGGGGAGGTATGAGGGCTAATTTTTTGCGCTGTGATCAGAAGTTTTTTGTGGTACCATTTTTTGTATTGATCGGACTTATTGATAGCTTTTTATTTATTTTTACATGATATAAAAAGTGACCAAAAATACACTATTTTGGAATTTTTTTGCGCGTACGCCATTGTCCGTGCGGTTTAATTAATTATATATTTTTATAGTTCAGACATTTACGCACACGGGGATACCATAAATGTTTATTTTTATTATTATTTACACTGTTTTTTTTTAAATGGGAAAAGGGGGATGATTCAACTTTTAATAGGGAAGGGGTTAAATGTTCTTTATTCACTTTTTTTTCCACTTTTTTTTTGCAATGTTATAGCTCCCATAGGGACCTATAACACTGAACACACTGATCTTTTACATTGTTCAATGCTTTCTCATAGGAAAGCATTGATCAATGATTCTGCTGCTTGACTGCTCATGCCTGGATCTCAGGCACTGAGCAGTCATTTGGCGATCGGACACCAGGAGGCAAGGTAGGAGACCCTCCTTGTGTCCCACAGCTGTTCGGGATGCAGCGATTACGCTGTGGCGATGCCGAACAGCTCCCTGAGCTAACCGCCATGGTTTTACTTTCACTTTAGACGCGACGTTCAACTTTGAACGCCGCGTCTAAAGGGTTAATAGCGCGCCGCACTGCGATCAGTGCCGCGCTATTAGCCACGGGTCCCGGCCGTGGCCCCGCGTTATAGATCGGGAGCGGACTCCTGACGTAATGTCATGGGTCCTTAACAGGTTAATACACAAAAGCGTAAAAAAATATTAATAAACATATTTGGTATAGTCTCATGCATAAATGTCTGAACTATAAAAATATAATGTTAATGATCCCCTATGGCGAACGGCGTAAACATTAAAATTATTTTGTAAAATTAAACTGCAAAGAAATTTTATAAAAAGCAATCAAAAAGTCACATATGTGCAAAGTTGGCACTAAAGCAAACTACAGATCATGGCGCTATAAGCAATCAGTACCCACGCTAATGCCGGACATCGCCGATCGGGCTGATGTCCAGCATTAACTCTTTAGACGTGGCGATCAATGTTGGCTGGCTGCTCAGAGATAAAATCACGATGTCCCGATCAACTAGGACGCAGCAGGAGAGTGCTGCGCATCCGAGCAATCAACTGCCGATAGCACTGATCAATGCAAAGCTTTGGCTTTGTAGTGAACAGTGTAAAAGATCAGTGTGTGCAGTGTTATAGCCCCCTACTAAGAGCTATAACACTGCAAAGAAAAAGTGAAATGAAAAAGTTAATAAAGATCATTTAACCCTTTCCCTAATAAAAGTTTGAATCCCCCCCCCCTTTTCCATAAAAAAACTGTGTGAATAAAAATAAAAATAAACATTTGTGGTATTACCACATGCGTAAATGTCCAAATAATAAAAATATATTGTTAAGTAAACCGCACGGTTAATAGCGTACGTGCAAAAAAAATTCCAAAATAGCTAATTTTTCGTCACTTTGTATACCATAAAAAATGAATAAAAAGCGATTAAAACAAAAATGGTACCGCTAAAAACTTCAGATCACGTCACAAAAAAATTGCCCTCATACCACCCCGAACATGGAAAAATAAAAAAGTTATAGGGGTCAGAATAGGACAATTTTAAACGTATAAATTTTCCTGCATGTAGTTATGATTTTTTTCAGAAGTATGACAAAATCAAACCTATATAAGTAGGGTATCATTTTAACCATATGGACCTACATAATAATAAGGTATAATTTTACCAAAAAATGTACTGCGTAGAAACGGAAGCCCCAAAAATTAACAAAATTAAGTTTTTCTTCCATTTTGTCGCACAATGATTTTTTTTCCGTTTTGCCATAGATTTTTGGGTAAAATGACTAATGTCATTACAAAGTAGAATTGGTGGTGCAAAAAATAAGCCATCATATGGATTTTTAGGTGCAAAATTGAAAGGGTTATGATTTTTAAAAGGTAAGGAAGAAAAAACGAAAGTGCAAAAACAAAAAAAACGCTCCGTCCTTAATGGGTTAAACGTACTGATTTTGTAAAAAAAAATTGAGTTTTTTTTAAAGCAGTACAATAATAGAAATGTATGTAACCATGGGTATCATTTTAATTGTATTGACTCAGAATAAATGTAACCATAAAGTGTACAACATGAAAACGCTCCCCCACCCCACCCCACAAATTTGCTAAATTATGATTTTTGTTTAAATTTCCTTACACAAAAAATATATTTTTGGGCTTTACCATACATTTTAGGGTAAAATGAGTGATGTCATTACAAAGTGCAACTGGTAATGCAAAAAAAAGCCCCATATGGGTCTGTGGATGGAAATATAAAAGAGTTATGAATTTTAGAAGGCGCGGAAGAAAAAATGTAAACAAAAAATGTAAAATGGCTGTGTCCTTAAGGTCAAAATGGGCTGTGTCCATAAGGGGTTAAAGACACATGAGATGAAAGGCGGTAGTCACATTATGATAAATATACTTAACCCTTTAAGGGCCTCAAGGACCGAGCCCATTTTATTTTTGCATTTTAGTTTTTTCCTCCTTGCCTTTCAAGAGCGATAAGTCTTTTATAGGCATAGCACTGATCAGTATTATCGGCAATTTCTAGACAGTCTAGATTAAGCTTACACTCTTTAAGAATTAGACAGGTGTATTTATCTCTGTGTGGGAAATACATGTATCCCTAGAATTACAGTTTGAGGTTGGAGATTAAAAAACATAAACAAGTTCAATTACTCTTTTTGTCTTTTATCAACTATTTGTAAATTCTAACATACAGTATGACTGAGTACAGTGGGGAAAAAAAGCATTTAGTAAGCCAACAATTGTGCATGTTCTCCCACCTAAAAAGATGAGTGGCCTGTAATTTTCATCATAGAGACGTAATGAGAAAAAATAAATAAATACATCCATAATATCACATTGTCTGATCTTTAAATAATTTATTTGCAAATGATGGTGGAAAATAAGTATTTGGTCAAAAACAAAAGTTCATCTCAATGAACCCAATGTACTCTTTGTTAGCAATGACAGAGGTCAAACGTTTTCTGTAAGTCTTCACAAGGTTTTCACACACTGTTGCTGGTATTTTGGCCCATTCCTCCATGCAGATCTCCTCTAGAGCAGTGATGTTTTAAGGCTGTCGCTGGGCAACACAGACTTTCAACTCCCTCCAAAGGTTTTCTATGGGGTTGAGATCTGGAGACTGGCTAGGCCCCGCCAGGACCTTGACATGCTTCTTACAAAGCCACTCCTTCGTTGCCCGGGTGGTGTGTTTTGGATCATTGTCATGCTGAAAGACCCATCTTCAATGCCCTTGATGACAGAAGGAGGTTTTCACTCAAAATCTCACGATACATGGCCCCATTCATTCTTTCCTTTACAAAGATCAGTCATCCTGGTCCCTTAGCAGAAAAACAGCCCCAAAGCAAAATTAGGGGCATTTACTAAGGGGTTTAGTCATTTTTTTCTGACTATTTTTGGCGCTAAATTGTCGCAATTGTGCCTACCCTATTTTTTGTGCGACTTTCTCTAGCAAGAGCTAGAAAGTCAATTTATTTTTTCCCGCTTGATTTATGATAGTTTTCATTTTTGACTTGCAGTGGTCAGGTATTTATAAACTGCGACAGTCGCAGCTGTGCAATAAACTGTCGCAACGGCTGTAAAAATTGACTAAATTTACTCCAGCTCCAACATGGAGCAGGAAAAGCTACTGCCGCCTGGGCTCCGACATACTTTCTCCCCGATAACCTCACTTCGCTACAGGGACACTGCAGTGATTTACATCCCCCCCTCTCACCTGCCAGCGCCACACAACTCCCATCTGTCTGCTAACTGTTGCAAGACTACAAGTCCCAGCATGCCCTTACAGTGAGGACACGCTGGGAGTTGTAGTCTTGTAGCAGCGGGAGCTGAGCGGCTCGGGCGGGAGACAAGGGGGGGGGGATATCAGTGTCCCCATAAGTGAGGGTAGCGGGGAGGCAGTATGAGGAGCCCGGGCTGCTGCACTGTAATGTCAGCCCTGGCTCCTGCCCTGACAGCCATGCTGGGTGTTGTAGTTTTGCAACAGCTGGAGGGCTACAGTTTGCAGACCACTGGTTTGTGGTCTGTAAACTGTAGTCCTCCAGCTGTTGCAAAACTAAACAGCTGAAGGGGACCGGCGAAGACGTTCACTTACCCTTCCGAAGCTCCAGCGACGATCGGTGACGGAGATCGTCGGGCTGCACTGTCGCGCGGCAATGTCGTGCGGCGCTGGATCCTACGGAAGCCTGTAAGTTGCCCAAGCCCTAAAACAATATTTCCCAACCAGGGTGCCTCCAGATATTGCAAGGCTACAACTCCCAGTATGCCTGGACAGCCTTTGGCTGTCCAGGCATGCTGGGAGTTGTAGTTTTGCAACATCTGGAGGCACCCTGGTTGGGAAACTCTGGCCTAAAACAGTGTTTCCCAACCAGGGTGCCTCCAGATGTTGCAAAACTACAACTACCAGCATGCCTGGACAGCCTTTGGCATGCTGGGAGATGTAGTTTTGCAACATCTGGAGGCACCCTGGTTGGGAAACACTGGCCTAAAACAGTTTTTCCCAACCAGGGTGCCTCCAGATGTTGCAAGACTACAACGCCCAGCATACCTGGACAGCCTTTGGCTGTCCAGGCATGCTGGGAGTTGTAGTTTTGCAACATCTGGAGGCAACCTGGTTGGGAAACATTGGCCTAAAACTGGTTGGGAAACACTGTGCCCGGCCTTAGCCCCACCTTACTGTAAGGGCATGCTGGGAGTTGTAGTCCTGCAGCTGGGGCAGGGGACAAGCTTGTCACTTGCCCACACATCTCCTGTACCACACAACTACAACTCCCAGCATGTCCTTACTGTAAGGGCATGCTGGCAGTTGTAGTCGTGCGGGGCGGGAGATGTGTGAGCAGGTGATAATAAATGTACTTACCCTTTTTTTTTTCTCATTTCAGATCCATGTATCCTGTGGACTCCTTCGGATTCGGTGGACTACTTCGATGACCAGCGTTTTCCTTTGTTTGATTTTAATAAAATGGTTAACGAGGGCTTGTGGGGGAGTGTTTTTTGTAATAAAATTTTTTTAAAACCTGTTGTGTTTTTTCCTTACTTTACTTGACAGGTTTAGCAGTGGAAGCTGTCTTATAGACGGAGTCCATTACTAAGCTGGGCTTAGCATTAGCCACAAAAACAGCTAGCGTTAACCCCCAATTATTACCCCGGTACCCAACGCCACAGGGGTGGCGGGAAGAGCCGGTACCAACAGGCCCGGAGCGTCAAAAATGGCGCTCCTGGGCCTAGGCGGTAACAGGCTAGCGTTATTTAGGCTGGGGAGGGCCAGTAACAATGGTCCTTACCCACCCTGGTAACGTCAGGCTGTTATTGTTTGGTTGGTATTTGGCTGAGAATAAAAATAGGGGGGACCCTATGTGTTTTTTTTTAAATAAGTACTTAAATATTAAAAAAAAAACACATATTCTCAGCCAAATACCAACCAAACAGTAACAGCCTGACATTACCAGGGTGGGCGAGGACCATTGTTACTGGCCCTCCCCAGCCTAAATAACGCCAGCCTGTTACCACCTAGGCCCAGGAGCGCCATTTTTGACGCTCTGGGCCTTTTGGTACCGGCTCTTCCCGACACTCCTGTGGCATTGGGTAACGGGGTAATAATTGGGGGTTAGCTCTAGCTGTTTTTGTGGCTAACACTAAGCCCGGCTTAGTAATGGACTCCGTATGTAAGACAGCTTCCACTACTAAGCCTGTCCAGTAAAGTAAAAAAAAAACACAACAGGTTTAAAAAAAAATGTATTACAAAAAAACACTCCCCCACAAGCCCTCGTTAACCATTTTATTAACATCAAGCAAAGAAAAACGCTGGTCGTCGAAGTAGTCCACCGAATCCGAAGGAGTCCACAGGATTCACGGATCTGTAGAAGAAGTAACAAAAAAAAAAAAAGTGTAAATACATTTGGGGACAAAAACAGTGTTAAAAAAATTTAATAAACACACACACACTAAACGCCGTTTACCACTATTCTGAGCCATGACTACAATTTAGTTATTGAATTATTTAGATGTGGTGAAAAAGCTAAAAAAAAAACTCAAAAACAAAAGATTTAGAAAGAAACCTAGCAGCCAAACCTATTCAGACAGCAGGAAAAAGGAACAGACTATTTTTTCTACTACATTAAGTAAATTTCCCACTTTTGCCTATGTGTGCCAAATTTATTAACGCCGTGCAACAATTTAGTAAATTTGTCGCACATAGTCAAAAATGAAGTAGAAAAAAACAGGGTAAAAACCAGACTACATAGTAAAAGATTAGTAAATGCCCCTAAATGTTTCCACCCCCATGCTTCACAGTAGGTATGGTGTTCTTTGGATGCAACTTTGCATTCTTTCCTCTCCAAACATGAAGAGTTAAATTTTTTACCAAAGAGGTCTACTTTGAATTCATCTGACCATATGACATTCTCCCAATACTCTTCTGTATCATCCAAATGCTCTCTAGCAATCTTCAGACTGGCCCGGACATGTACTGGCTTAAGCAGGGGGTCACATCTGGCACTGCATGATTTGAGTCCCTGGCGGCGTAGTGTGTCATTGATGGTAGCCTTTGTTACTTTGGTCCCAGTTCTCTGCAGGTCATTCACTAGGTCTCCCCCCCCCCCCCCCCCCCCCCCCCCCGTGAGGTTCTGGGATTTTTGCTCACTGTTTTTATGTTCATTTTGACACCACAAGGTGAGATCTTGCGTGAAACCCCAGATCGAGGGAGATTATCAGTGGTCTTATATGTCTTCCATTTTCTAATAATTGCTCCCGCAGTTGATTTCTTCACAGCAAGCTGCTTGCCTATTGCAGATTCAGTCTTCCCAGCCTTGTGCCGGTTTACAATTTTGTTTCTGGTGTCCTTCAACAGCTCTTTGGTCTTGGCCATAGTGGAGTTTGGAGTGTGACTGTTTGAGGTTGTGGACAGGTGTCTTTTATACTGATAACAATTTCAAACAGCTGCCATTTATACAGGTAAGGAGTGGAGGACAGAGGGGACTCTTAAAGAAGAAGCTACAGTTCTGTGACAACCAGAAATCTTACTTGTTTGTAGGTGACCAAATACTTATTTTCCACCATAATTTGCAAATAGATTCTTTAAAAATCAGACAATGTGAATTTATAAAATTTTTTTTCTCATTATGTCTCTCATAGTTGAAGTGTACCTATGATGAAAATTATAGGCCTCTCTCATCTTTTTAAGTGGAAGAACTTGCACAATTGGTGGCTGACTAAATACTTTTTTGCCCCACTGTATATTTGACATTTCTAAGGAAAGAAACATTCTGTCGGTAATAGAGAGAGAAAAGGGCTTAATGTTCTATAAGATTAAAGTTTTATCTTTTTAGGATTTAGTAATCCATTGTCTATTTAATTGAAGATTATTTCAATGAATGTCTAATGAATACAAAGTCAATTCCTTCTCTGGTGAAAATTGATGCGTATTCTATTTAGAAATATACCCAAAGCCATTTTTCCTTTGATTTCAAGGACATTTTAGATATTGCAAAGAACTGTTCTTTTAGTTAAATATCATGCAGGGTAGAAGAGAAAGGAGCTATCTGTGTCAATAAAGACTATTGAATTGAAAAGTGAAAAATTTCATACACGAACTGATGATAATATGTATTATTTAAGGGACTGGAAATTATGTGTTTAACATAGCAGTATTTTTATCATTAACGGTTTAATCCAGTAGTAAATGAAGGGTGAATATTAGACAATATCACTTAGACTGGCCACTCTGCCGAAAGGAAGACTTAGTAATGTGATTTCCTAATACGTCTTACTCAACATCCTGATGTACTTTATGGCCTGATGACGGAATTTTCATATATTTTATAGAACACACAGTACTTAGATATACATTAAAGGAAAGTTCATAAGTCAATACCATTGCCATATGCAGCTGAATAGCTAAAGGGCTATTCTGACTTATAGCATACCCAAAGAATATATATATATATATATATATATATATATATATATACATAAAATGTGATTGTACTTAAAGTGTTTCCTGTTGCTTGTCAGCATCTGTGAAAAAAGAGGGATGAGGTCTTGAAGGGGTACTCCACCCTTAGACATTGTATCCCCTATCCAAAGAATAGGGAATAAGATGTCCGATTGGAGGGGGTCGCCCCTGGCGAGGCTTCCCAGTCAACCGGTGCACAGAGTGAACTCCGCTCCGTGCTAGATGACGGGTGACCTCAGCCATCATGCCCCCTCCATTCATGTCTATGAGAGAAGGCGTGACGACTATGTACTTACCATCACACCCCCTCCCATAGACATGAATGGAGGGGATGTGGCGTGACGTCAGTGTTCATAACGCTGTGGCGCCGGCTTTGGATAGGGGATAAGATGTCTTGGGGCGGAGTACCCCTTTAAGTACTTACTTTTCCCAATAGTCTTCATTTGTTCTGCATTCTCCAGTATAGCCTATGAATAATAATAGAAACATCAAAGCTTGGAAGTATTCTCCTTGCTTCTCCATCCTTTTTTCATTCCAGGGCTGCTGTGAATCATATCCAAGCAAGGCTTTAGTTTCCAAAATTTGCTTTACCCACTGCAAGAAACTCCATATAGACTCATTCAGTAACCCATACTTCCTATCCCTGGCTTTTTATTCTTTTAGTCTGTAAGATTTGGTTATCCACAATAGTCAAATTGAAGCTTCCAATAAATCAAAACATAAAAAGTCTTAAAACTAATTTCCTTTATCTCCTAGATGAAAGATCATAGTCCTTCCCACTGCAAATCTGTGGCACCACAACTCATGTAATCTGCAATCAGAACATCACGCTATTGTACGTAGTCTGCAGGCATTTGTCTGCCAAAGAACAGTGCATATTTTATTATCCTTCAAGTGTGAGAGATCTCCAGGAAAGATGAATACACTAGCAAATTGCTTTACAACATAAATTATACCAGCAAAATACAATTAGCTTATTCTGTTTGGCCTTCTGTTATAAAGCATTAGTGCTTGTGACAGGAGACACTGTAGAGCTAAATGTCTTGCATTTAATTTTTTTCCCCCGTTTTTCAAATCTTCTGTGGAAAAGAAGTTTATGTAACAATAGATGTTTATGAGATAATCTAATAAATACTAAAGATCAGTATAAATGTTCTGTATTTCTAATGGTTAGAATTGTATAGTTGGTGCTGTTAAAAATTATCTTTGACTAAAATATACAGCATTTCTAATATTTCTAATATCTAGTTTGCCAGTGGTTGAACTCTTGGTAAAGGTGAAACAAATGTGTTTTTTGTGTGTCTCATGATTTTTATACTTAAAGTCAGAGTAAGTGACTAGTACAGTTATTGGAGGTTTTAGTATTTGAGCATATTTATAATATATAGTATACCTACTGTATTATGGGCTTTGATGTTCTTTTAGGTACAGGAGCACTGTACTCTGTAACCCCGAACCATTATATGTGAGTTGTGAATGAATTAAAGAATATTATATATTATGGACTCTGTATAGTCTGTAGGAGGACACACAAGTATTGCATATTGACCCAAGTTAATGCAGGAGCCACTAGGTGACCAGCAGGTGACAGGTCTTTTTGATGAGAAAGGAGGAGAAGCCTAGCAATAGCCTCAGGGCCAGCAGTATCAGGTAGGGCTTGAAGAAACACACACGCAAGTCACTTGAACAACTTGCTGTCAGGAACCCTAAAGCTAGATGGAGACAATTGTAATAAAATCATGCCTTTATTTAAATAATAAAACTTAAAAAATAACAAACATTAGCAGAATCCATGGACTTGTTCAAACACATTTAGGGGTCAGGAGCTAAATCATGTACTTAGGAATAGATAGGATACTGGACCTTTTTTTTCTTATCTTTCTTCTCTCTCTCTTTTCTTTCTTCTGGCAGGGGTGGGGGTGGGAGGTTATGGGATTGTGGAATGTAATGTTGTTGGTGGAATGTTATATTTGTTTCTATGTGTAATTTAATAATACAAATATTTTACTTAAAAACAAAGCATACTGGACCACAGTGTAGTCAGAACCAAGATCAGGAACCAGAGCGGATGTGAGCCAGGCTAGGGTATAACACAGAATAACAGTTAGGATTAACAGGAACAGGTTTGGAGATCAGAGACCATGCAAGACCAATAGCAGTCTGAACTTGTTGCAGTTAAATAGGCTGGACCCTGCAGGGAAGGGGCTGGCTAATTAACAGTAGACATGTGCAATTCGGTTCGGCACGAATGTCTAAATTAACGAATTTTACCGTTTTCGTGCATTCGGACCGTTCCGAATGCACGAAAACATATTTTGAACATTCCCGAATAGCCACGATAATACGAATAGTAAAGTAACGAATACATTCGTTATTTCCCGTCCATAATGCTGTAAATAACGAATGCATTCGTTATCTGTAAACGAACGTGAAGAATTCATTCTGATAACAAATATAATAAAAAGGATATAGATAGTTTGATTTTTCGGATACATTCGGTATTCGGGTACATTCGGTAAATCTTTTTATTCTTTTTTTGGACTTTAGCGATCCTAAAAAATTATGGAGATACCTTTTTTATAAAAATTTCGTAGGGTATCATAAAAAAATCATAATAAAAAAGATACAGTGGTGATGGAAAAAATTGTATCTAATGAAATGTATCTTTTTTATTATGAAATGTTTATTCATTTTTAAACAGGGATCAATTTATGTGAGCGGGTAAAGCACTAAAAATGTAGCCGACAATAATGAAAATGTATTGTGTGCGTGTTTTTCACTTTTTTTTAAAACATTTTTTAGGTAGTACTACTACTCCCAGCATGGAACACACTCTTCCATGATGGGAGTAGTAGTTACCTGTACTAATTGACAGATTGCAGGGGTCCCTTGCGATCATCTTGTATAATGTATAGATGCGGCGGCTGCTCTTCTATGGTCCCCTGCACTCACGTATATATACACATATTCATATTTCCCGCAGAGCTGTGATTGGCCAGATGGTTCCAGCCAATCACAGCTCTCTGTGAGAAATAGGAATATGTGTATATATACGGCCGTGCAGGGGACCATAGGAGAGCGGCCGCCGCATTCATACATTATACAGGAGGATCGCAGCGGGCGTCAGGAGTGATACCCGCAGTGATCTTTCCTTTACTACAAGTACTAATACTCCCAACATGGAGCACACTCTGCTCCATGCTGGGAACTGTAGTACCTGTATTAATAGACAGATCGCAGCGGTTACACTCGCTGCCATATGTCTATTAATGCAGGTACTACAGCTCCCAGCATGGAGCAGAGTGTGCTCCATGTTGGGAGTATTAGTACCTGCAGTAAGGGACAGATCCCAGGGATGTCACTCCTCCTGACACCCGCTGCGATCCTCCTTATGTGAATGTCGGGATCAGCTGTTCTCAGGGCTTCAGAGCCAGGAGAACAGCTGACGCTGAGCCGTAGGTATACATCGTATATCTACTGCCCAGCAAGAACTTACAGTGAGCCTGCAATGTGTATACAGTATACACATTGCTGGCTCACTTAACCCCTTGCTGAGCTGTGCGCTATGCGCAAGCCCAGCAAGGGAAGAGTTAACTTACACTGCTGGACAGTGTAGGTTAACCCTTTGGGCGGTATACACTATATACAGCTATCTATAGATAGCTGTATACAGTGTATACAGAAGACGAAGTCCAACTTACTTCCCTCGAGTCCCGGGCGGGGTTCGTGTAGCTCCGCCCCCTAGTGATGACGTCATTAGGGGGCGGAGCTACAGAAGGGAACAAGGCTAATTAATCTGAAGCTCTGTTCACATTGTACGTTTTGTATAATGTGAACAGACCCTTCTGGCAGTGTCTACCCAGACAGGGAGACTCCAGCTGTTGCTAAACTACAACTCCCAGCATGCCCAGACAGCCAAAGGCTGTCTGGGCATGCTGGGAGTTATAGTTTTGCACCAATTGGTGGCTCCCTGTTTGGATAGACATTGCATCATGGGTGCTCTCCCCAGCGGACAGCGCCAAAAATGTCATAACCAATTTTTTGTGTTTTTTTCTTCTCGTTTCAGATCCGTGTATGCAGAGGATTACTGCGGGTTCGATGGATTACGGCGGATTATTTATTTTTTCCTTTAATAAAATGGTTAACGAGGGCTGTGGGGGAGTGTTTTTTTAAATAAAATAATTTTTCCAATGTGTTGTGTTTTTTTTTTTTTATTGAATTTTCAAGGTTAGTAGTGGACGCTGTCTTATTGACGGAATCCATTACTAGGCCAGGGCTTAGTGCTAGCCCCAAAAACAGCTAGCGCTAACCCCCAATTATTACCCCGGTACCCACCGCCACAGGGGTGCCGGGAAGAGCCGGTACCAACAGGCCCGGAGCGTCAAAATGGCGCTCCTGGGCCTAGGCGGTAACAGGCTGGCGTTATTTAGGCTGGGGAGGGCCAGTAACAATGGTCCTCGCCCACCCTGGTAACGTCAGGCTGTTGCTGTTTGGTTGGTATCTGGCTGAGAATGAAAATACGGGGAACCCTATGCGTTTTTTTTTTTACATTTTTTTATTTAAATTTAAAAAAAAAACGCATAGGGTTCCCCGTATTTTCATTCTCAGCACAATACCAACCAAACAGCAACAGCCTGACGTTACCAGGGTGGGCGAGGACCATTGTTACTGGCCCTCCCCAGCCTAAATAACGCCAGCCTGTTACCGCCTAGGTCCAGGAGCGCCATTTTTGACGCTCCGGGCCTGTTGGTACTGGCTCTTCCCGGCACCCCTGTGGCGGTGGGTACCGGGGTAATAATTGGGGGTTAGCGCTAGCTGTTTTTGGGGCTAGCACTAAGCCCTGGCATAGTAATGGATTCCGTCAATAAGACAGCTTCCGCTACTAACCCTGAAAATTCAATAAAAATAAAAAAAAAACACAACACATTGGAAAAATTATTTTATTTAAAAAAACACTCCCCCACAGCCCTCGTTAACCATTTTATTAAAGGGAAAAAAAATTATCCGCCGTAATCCATCGAATCCGCAGTAATCCTCTGCATACACGGATCTGAAACGTGAAGAAAAAAAAACACAAAAAATTGGTTATGACATTTTTGGCGCTGTCCGCTGGGGAGAGCACCCATGATGCAATGTCTACCCAAACAGGGAGCCACCAATTGGTGCAAAACTACAACTCCCAGCATGCCCAGACAGCCTTTGGCTGTCTGGGCATGCTGGGAGTTGTAGTTTAGCAACAGCTGGAGTCTCCCTGTCTGGGTAGACACTGCCAGAAGGGTCTGTTCACATTATACAAAACGTACAATGTGAACAGAGCTTCAGATAAACTAGCCTTGTTCCCTTCTGTAGCTCCGCCCCCTAATGACATCACCACTAGGGGGCGGAGCTACACGAACCCGCCCGGGACTCGAGGGAAGTAAGCTGGACTTCGTCTTCTGTATACACTGTATACAGCTATCTATAGATAGCTGTATAAAGTGTATACCGCACAAAGGGTTAACCTACACTGTCCAGCAGTGTAAGTTAACTCTTCCCTTGCTGGGCTTGCGCATAGCGCACAGCTCAGCAAGGGGTTAAGTGAGCCAGCAATGTGTATACTGTATACACATTGCAAGCTCACTGTAAGTTCTTGCTGGGCAGTAGATATACGATGTATACCTACGGCTCAGCGTCAGCTGTTCTCCTGGCTCTGTAGCCCTGAGAACAGCTGATCCCGACATTCACATAAGGAGGATCGCAGCGGGTGTCAGGAGGAGTGACATCCCTGGGATCTGTCCCTTACTGCAGGTACTAATACTCCCAACATGGAGCACACTCTGCTCCATGCTGGGAGCTGTAGTACCTGCATTAATAGACATATGGCAGCGAGTGTAACCGCTGCGATCTGTCTATTAATACAGGTACTACAGTTCCCAGCATGGAGCAGAGTGTGCTCCATGTTGGGAGTATTAGTACTTGTAGTAAAGGAAAGATCACTGCGGGTATCACTCCTGACGCCCGCTGCGATCCTCCTGTATAATGTATGAATGCGGCGGCCGCTCTCCTATGGTCCCCTGCACGGCCGTATATATACACATATTCCTATTTCTCACAGAGAGCTGTGATTGGCTGGAACCATCTGGCCAATCACAGCTCTGCGGGAAATATGAATATGTGTATATATACGTGAGTGCAGGGGACCATAGAAGAGCAGCCGGCGCATCTATACATTATACAAGATGATCGCAAGGGACCCCTGCAATCTGTCAATTAGTACAGGTAACTACTACTCCCATCATGGAAGAGTGTGTTCCATGCTGGGAGTAGTAGTACTACCTAAAAAATGTTTTAAAAAAAAGTGAAAAACACACACACACTACATTTTCATTATTGTCGGCTACATTTTTAGTGCTTTACCCGCTCACATAAATTGATCCCTGTTTAAAAATGAATAAACATTTCATAATAAAAAAGATACATTTCGTTAGATACAATTTTTTTCATCACCACTGTATCTTTTTTATTATGATTTTTTTATGATACTCTGCGAAATTTTAATAAAAAAGGTATCTCCATTATTTATTAGGATCGCTAAAGTCCAAAAAAAAGACTAAAAAGATTTACCGAATGTACCCGAATACCGAATGTATCCGAAAAAAACAACACGAATACCCGAATACCGAATGTATCCGAAAAATCTAAACCGAAAATATTGCCGAACCGAAATTTTTTTCCGAAACGAAAAAACGAAACGAAATTAAACGAAAATTTTTCTAGTGCACAAGTCTAATTAACAGGTGGCCAGTGAAACAAGAAGATACTTGTTAGGCTATGTTTACACGCTGGAATCTCTGCAGGGAGAATCTCTGCATGGAGAATGCATTCCGTGTGGACTCCGCACAAAGACTTCAAAGGGATTCTGCCGCAGCAAAATCTCAGTGTCAGGTTACAATGCGGAATTCGGCACGGAAATTCCAACGTGTGAACAGGGCCTCAGTATTAGCTGCGGTGAAGCTGTCTGCTGAATGGAACAGCAGAGGGGTTAAACCCTTACACTCAGGCTTTTACTGGGAATTTAGCTATATTTGCAGCACACTTTAACTTGTGGTCACTCATCTAGGAATGTCTTCTAACCACAATCACTTGCTTTGGTCAATGCCCTTTAACTTACAGTCAGATCATTGCGGTGAGTAGGAAAGTCCTGGCTATATAGTTTTTGCAAACAAGCTGGGAGAATTTCCCTCTATTACACATCAGCACTAGGTCCCCTCTCATAAAATCCCTTAGATGGCAGAGTGATACATAGCACAGGAACCTCTGACTCCAAATGTGGCAAATAGACCTTCCTTTAGAAGCTATCACAGCAGAAGATTGTTTTCTTGTTACAGCATTCATCTACTTTCTTTTAACTAATCTCGGACCTAGTATTGATATGATGACCATTTAAGAAGAACACATCTGTATTGTGGCCAACCAGGTTCATCTCTTTACACTAGCTGTATATCCTCATGAAGAAGGACACTTTCTGCAAAATTATGCACCATGACACAACCGCTCTATGGCCCAGATTTATCAAATTGTGTGAGAGAAAAAGTGGAGTCATTTTCCAACAACAGCCAATCACAGCTCAGCTAACAAACTCTGGTAAAGGGAAAGTTGAGCTGTGATTGGTTGCGGTGGGAAAATCACTCCACTTTTCACTCACAGAGTTTGAGAAATCTGGGCCTTTTTCATGGATTGTCTTCAGGAACAGGACAGGGAGCTTTCTTTGGTTCTTTAGCCTTCACAGTCCCCAAAACGTTCAAAGTAAAGAACTTAGAGAGCCTTTACTTGAACCCAATACTTAATTGCTCTCTGGAAAGGACAGAAAATGGCTTCCACCAGCACTCCACATTCAACCTGACAGAACCTGAGAAAATCTGCAGAGAAGAATGGCAGAAAATTCCCAAATTCAAGTGTGCAAACCTTGTGACATCATATCCAAGACGACAGGGAACTGTAATCTCTGCCAAAGGGATTGATTAATTATTGAGTAAAAGGACTGAATAATTCTGTCAATGCAAAAAGTTAGCTATCCCTTTTTAGTAAATTAGCAATGCTTTCCAACATTCTGTTTTCGCTGTCATTGTGGGGTATTGAGTTCAGAAAGATGGGAGAAAACTTAAATTTCTTCTTATTTTAGAACAAAGCCGCAGCATAACAAGATGTAAAAAAGTGAAAGGGACTGAAGACTTTTTGTGTTCACTTTATCTTGATCTTTCGTTTCATCAGTAGTCTGTGTAAGAATGAATAATCTCTTGCTGATGTCTCACAAAAGCTCTAAATTAGAAATCATTTTGGATTATTCTACAGCTTTATCGAATGCAAAACTACAGGTGACTTCATCAGCTCTGACTTATACTGAACTGATGTCTTTTATATAACACTGACAAATAGGAAATGCAATTTCAGTGACCTGATGGACTTTTATTATTAACTTTCCAACTCTATTTATAACTTCTTAACAACATGTTGTAGAGGAGCACTTTAATGACTATAAATTGGTTTGCACGTTATAGTTAAACTGGAATATACTGTATGCATGGAGAATGCTCAGCAGTGTGCACAGGCATCCGACTATTCCATACCAAACAATTATCTGTTAATTGCTTAGACATCAGCTAATTAGTTGAGAACTGTTTCACCATTGTAAACAACAAGATTTGTATGGTTGAAGATTTATTTAAACTTCACATAAAGTTTGAGCACTACAAAAGTACCAATTGTTAAACTTTCAGACTCATCATAACAAGGGTATAGAACAATAAAAAAAAGGGCTTAAAGGGGTACTCCACTGGAGAAAAAAAATTCCTAAATCAGCTGGTGCCAGAAAGTTAAACAGATTTGTAAATTACTTCTATTTAAAAATCTTAATCCTTCCAGTACTTATCAGCTGCTGTATACTACAGAGGAAGTTGTGTAGTTATTTTCTGTCTGACCACAGTGCTCTCTGCTGACACCTCTGTCCAAGTCAGGAACTGTCCAGACTAGTATAGGTTTGCTATGGGGATTTGCTCCTACTCTGGACAGTTCCTAAAATGGACAGAGGTGTCAGCAGAGAGCACTGTGGTCAGACAGAAAGGAAATTCAAAAAGAAAAGAACTTCCTGTGGAAAATACAGCAGCTGATAAATACTAAAATGATTAAGATTTTTAAATAGATGTAATTTACAAATCTGTTTAACTTTCTGGACCAAGTTGATTTAGAAAAAAATGTTTTCCAGTGGAGTACCCCTTTAACCATGGCTGTTTCCCCAGAATTTTTTTGCCGAGAAATTGAGACATATTTATTATGCCTTGCATGCTTCAAATAACAGTACAGTGCTTTGCCCATCAAGGAAGCAGGAGTGGCAATGATAAGAAGAGAGAGATGCATAACATAGAATATGATGCCTTGTGCTAAACAATTTGCCAAATTTTCGGTTCACTATCTTTGCCTAAAGTAAGCCAACTATTACATAGTTGGCTTACTTTAGGCAACTATGTGTAGTTTTCTTTGTGAGTTTTAATTACCTACAATTTTTTCCATGGTATCTACTAAGGTTTCCCTACATTTTGCATCACCAATTAAATTTTTTGCGTCACCAATTCTACTTTGCAGTGACATTAGTCATTTTACCCAAAAATCCACGGCAAAACGAAAAAAAAAAATCATTGTGCAACAAAATTGAAGAAAAAACGCAATTTAGTTAATTTTGGGGGCTTCCGTTTCTACGCAGTGCATATTTCAGTAAAAATGACACCTTATCATTATTCTGTAGGTCCATATGGTTAAAATGGTACTATACTTATATAGGTTTCATTTTGTCATACTTCTGGGAAAAATCATAACTACATGCAGGGAAATGTATACGTTTAACCCGTACAGGACCCAGGGCGTATGGATACGCCCTGTGTACCTGGGTCTTAAGGACCCAGGGCGTAACGCCCGTGGGAATTTCGGTCCCTGCCGGGCAGGGACCGGACCGGGGTGACTGCTGATATCGATCAGCAGGCACCCCGCGCAAATGCCCAGGGGGGTCATCGGACCCCCCCCATGTCGGCGATCGGCGCAAATAGCAAGTAAATTCACACTTGCGATTTGCGCCGATTTCGGGTCATACGGGTCTATGGTGACCCAGAATATAAGGGGGATCGCAGTTATCTAAGACACCTACAATCCCCCTGAAGGGATAGGAGTGAGGTGGCAGGGGTGCCAGCCCTCCTATCCCTGCTATTGGTGGTCTAGACGCAACCACCAATAGCAGTTCGGGGGCAGGGGGGTTAACTTTTGTTTTCCCCATTCTGCCCACCCACAATAGGCGGGGAAGAAGGGGGAACCGAAGGGGACCGGGCGCCGAAGATCCACTTACCCGTCGGTGGAGGCTGCGGGACGGGATCGGCTGCGGTGATCGGCGCAGGGGCGACGATGTCGTGCGGCAGAAGAGGACGGCTCCCTGGATCCGACGGAAGCCAGTAAGTTGCCTAGGAACATCTGGAGGGTTACAGTCTGAGACAGTAGCCCTCCAGATGTTGCAAAACTACAACTCTCAGCATGCCCAGACAGCTGTTTGGGCATGCTGGGACTTGCAGTTTTGCAACAGCTGGAGGTCTACAGTTTAGAGACCACTGCACAGTGATCTCTATACTGTAGCACTCTAGATCTTGCAAAACTACAACTCCTAGCATGCCCACACAGCAGTTTGCTGTCTGTACATGCTGGGATTTGTAGTTTTGCAATATCTGGAGGTCCACAGTTTGGAGATCCCTGTGCACTGGTCTCTAACTGTAGCCCTCCAGATGTTGCAAAACTGCAAATCCCAGCATGCCCAAACAGCAAACAGCTATCTCGGCATGCTGGGAGTTGTAGTTGTGTACCTCCAACTATTGCATAACTGAGTCTCCCAGCATCAGTACATGCTGGGAGTTGTAGTTTTGTAATACCTATAGGCACACTGGTTGGAAAATACTGAGTTAGGTAACAGAACCTAACTGAAGGTTTTCCAACCAGTGTGCCTCCAGCTGTGGCAAAACTACAACTCCAAGCATGCGTGGTCTGTCAATGCATGCTGGGAGTTGTAGTTTTGAAACAGCTGGAGATTTGTCCCCCCATGGGAACGTACAGGGTACATTCACATGGGCAGGTTTACAGTAAGTTTCCTGCTTCAAGTATGAGCTGCGGCAAATTTTTCGCCGCAGCACAAATTTCTTGCGGGAAGCTCACTGTAAACCTCTGCCAGTGCGAACGTACCCTAAAAACACTACACTACACTAACACAAAATAAAGGGTAAAACACTACATATACACCCCCTTACACTGTCCCCCCAATAAAAATGAAAAACTTATTGTACAGCAGTGTTTCCAAAACGTAGCCTCCAGCTGTTGCAAAACAACAACTCCCAGCATTTCTGGACAGCCACTGAATGTCCAGGCATGCTGGGAGTTTAGCAACAGCTGGAGGCACCCTGTTTGGGAATCACTGGTGTAGAATACCCCTATGTCCACCCCTATGTAACCCCTAATTTAGGCCTCAAATGCGCATGGCGCTCTCTCACTTCGGAGCCCTGTCACATTTCAAGGAAACAGTTTAGGGCCACATATGGGGTATTTCCATACTCGGGAGAAACTGCACTACAAATTTTGGGGCTTTTTCTCCATTTACCCCTTATGAAAAGGAAAAGTTGGGGGCTACACCAGCCTGTTAGTGTTAAAAAATAAAAAATGTTACACTGGCATGCTGGTGTTGCCCCATACTATTTATTTTCACAAGTGCTAAAAGGAAAAAAAGACCCCTAAAATTTGTAACACAATTTCTCCTGAGTATGGAAATACCTCAGATGTGAACGTAAAATTATCTGCGGGCGCACAACATGGCTCAGGAGTGAGAGCGCACCATGTACATTTGAAGCCTAAATTGGTGATTTGCACAGGGGTGTCTGATTTTACAGCGGTTCTGCCATAAACGCAAAAAAAGAAATACCCACATGTGACCCCATTTTGGAAACTACAACACTCACGGAAAGTACCAAGGGGTATAGTGAGCCTGAAAACCCCACAGGTGTTTAATGAAAATTCTTCAAAGTTGGATGGAAAAAAAAATGTCACTAAAATGCTGGTGTTACCCTACATTTTTCATTTTCACACAGAAAAATTGGAAAAAAGCCCCCCCAAATTTTTAACCCTATTTCTTCTGAGTATGAACATAACCCATATGCGGATGTAAATTGCTATGCTGGCGCACTACAATGCTCAGAAGAGAAGCAGCGCCATTGGGATTTTGAAGAGAAAATTTGTCCAGAATTGAAGGCCACGTATTTACAAAGCCCCCATAGTGCCAGAACAATGTACCCCCCCCCCCACATGTGACCCATTTTGGAAACTAAACTCCTCACGTGATGTAATAAGGGGTACAAAAAATTTAATTTTTCATTTGCACAGACCACTGTTCCAAAGATCTGTCAAACACCAGTGGGGTGTAAATACTCACTGCACCCCTTATTAAATTCTGTGAGGGGTGTAGTTTCCAAAATGGGGTCACATGTGGGGGGGTTCCACTGTTCTGGCACCACGGGGGGGGTTTGTAAATGCACATGGCCCCTGACTTCTATTCCAACCAAATTCTGTCTCCAAAAGGTCAACGGCGACCCTCCTCTTCTGTGCATTGTACTGCGCCAGCAGAGCACTTGACATCCACACATTGGGCATTTCCATACTCAAAAGAAATGGGGTTACAAATTTTGGGGGTCATTTTCTCCTATTACCCCTTGTAAAAATGTAAAATTTGGTGGATAACCAGCACTTTAGTGAAATTTTTTTTTCCTTTACACATCCGACTTTAACAAAAAGTCGTCAAACACCTGTGAGGTGTTAAGGCTCAATGTACCACTTGTTGCGTTGCTTGAGGGGTGTAGTTTCCAAAATAGTTTTTCCATGTGTTTTTTTTTTTTTGCTGTCCTGGCACCATAGGGGCTTCCTAAATGCGACATGCCCTCCAAAAACCATTTCAGCAAAAAAAATGTTCAAAAGCCAAATGTGACTCCTTCTCTTCTGAGCATTGTAGTGCGCCAGCAGAGCACTTGACATCCACACATGGGGTATTTCCATACTCAGAAGAGATGGGTTTACACATTTTTGGGGCATTTAGTCCTATTAGCCCTTGTAAAAATTTAAAATTTGGGGGAAAACTAGCATTTTAGTGAAAAAAAATTACAATAATTTACATCCAAATTTAACAAAAAGTTGTGAAACACCAGTGGGGTGTTAAGGCTCACTGGACCCCTTGTTACGTGCCTTGAGGGGTGTAGTTTCTAAAATAGTATGCCATGTGTTTTTTTTTTTTGCTGTTCTGGCAACATAGGGGCTTCCTAAATGCAACATGCCCCACAAAAACCATTTCAGAAAAACTCACTCTCCAAAATCCCACTGTCGCTCCTTCGCTTCTGAGCCCTCTACTGCGTCCGCCGAACGCTTGACATACACATATGAGGTATTTCCTTACTCGAGAGAAATTGGGTTACACATTTTAGGAAGATTTCTCTCCTTTTACCCCTTGTAAAAATAAAAAAACTGGGTCTACAAGAACATGCGTGTGTAAAAAATGAAGATTTTGAATTATTGCTGCTATTCCTGTGAATCGCCTAAAGGGTTAACAAACCTTTTGAATGTCATTTTGAATACTTTGAGGGGTGCAGTTTTTATAATGGGGTCATTTGTGGGGTATTTCTAATAAGAAGACCCTTCAAAGACCCTGTTATCAGCGCTTGACTGCTCCTGCCTGGATCTCAGGCACGGAGCAGTCATTCGCCGATCGGACACCGAGGAGGCAGGTAGGGTCCCTTCCAGTGTCCTGTAAGCTGTTCGGGACGCCACAATTTCACCGCTGTGGTCCCAAGCAGCCTGACTGAGCAGCCGGGATAGTTTCACTTTCGATTCAGACGCGGCGGTCAGTTTTGATCGCCGCGTCTGAAGGGTTAATATAGGGCATCATCGCGAACGGTGATGTCCTGTATTAGCCGCGGGTCCCAGACGTTGATGGCCGCCAGGACCGACACGATATGACCTCGTGGCATATCGGGGGAGCCGGCGGAGGACGTGAATATACTTCCTTCGTCGTTAATGCACAGGATTTTCTGCTGCTGATCTCAATTTAAACTAAATGACTGAGCCAGGCATCAGATCTGCAGTTATAAATCCTGCGCATCAAATCTGCACAGGATACTGTACTTGTGGAGACACCCTAAAATGGAGTGTTGGTCGAGGTTTTTTCAATTATGGCAGAAATTCTGGTGCACAAGCTGACAAGACAGGTCGGGTTTACAATAGTAAATCAGGGCCATAGTTTTTTTTTAAACCTCTAAGCTTCTAGTGTAAATATAAATCCACTGTGATAAATCAGGTGCATTTAAAGACAGTCTGTCTATGTTTGCAGTGTCGAAGATTAGTAAATTTCCCCAATGTGTAGAAATCTCCTCAATGACCAAGTCAGTAGAAGGTAATACAGTTTATAATATATAGGGTGGAGGAGGAAATTAAATTGCAGTGTTTTTCCTTCAGTGCATCCATGAATCATTGTAAGCTAGAGAGGGAAGGGAACACATAAAGTGAAGAAATCTAGTTGTGTCACATAGAACAGTACAGGTCTGATAAGTAGGTTAAGAGGGTATGATAATATTGTAACCCTTATGCAGCACAATATGGTATTTGTGTCTCCCCTTGCCTAACAACTGGGGGTATGGTGATACAGTATGGGACCTAACTATGGGGGAGTTGGAGCAAAACGTATGTATAGGGGTCTAACTAGAGAGGGGGAAATACAGTATGGGTGCCTAACTACTGGGGGGCATAAAGTAAGGGCATTTAACTACAGAGGAGATGACATACAGAATGGTGGCCCAATAACTGGGGAGCAACATACTTTGTGAGGGTCTAACTATATAGGGGAGGGGCATACACTATAAGGCAGTGGTTCTCAACCTTTTTATTATTCCCCCTCCATCTTTATCCCCCTGTGTCATTATTCCTCCTCCATCTTAATCCCCTTGTCCCATTGTTTCCCTACATCTTAATCCCCTTGTGTTATTATTCCACCTCCATCTTTATCCCCTTGTACCATTATTCCCCCCTCCATCTTTATCCCCTTGTGCCATTATTATCCAATATGGCGAAAGGGGATCGGGGGGGGGGGGATGGGAGGTCATAATAGCACAAGGGGATTAAGATGGAGGGGGGAATTATGGTACAAGGGGATTAAGATGGAGGGGGGGAGTAATAGCACAAGGGGATTAAGATGGTTGAGGAATAATAACACAAGGGGGTAAAGATGGAGGAGGAATAATAACACAAGAGGATTAAGATGGAGGAGGAATAATAGCACAAGGGGATAAAGATGGAGGAGGAATAATAGCACAAGGGGATTAAGATGGAGGAGGAATAATAGCACAAGGGGATTAAGATGGAGGAGGAATAATAACACAAGGGGATTAAGATGGAGGGGGAATAATAACACAAGGGGATTAAGATGGAGGGGGAATAATAACACAAGATAGAGGAGGAATAATAACACAAGGGGATTAAGATGGAGGAGGAATAATAGCACAAGGGGATTAAGATGGAGGAGGAATAATAACACAAGGGGATTAAGATGGAGGAGGAATAATAACACAAGGGGATTAAGATGGAGGAGGAATAATAACACAAGGGGATTAATATGGAGGGGGAATAATAACACAAGGGGATTAAGATGGAGGGGGAATAATAACACAAGGGGATAAAGATGGAGGGGAAATAATAACACAAGGGAATAAAGATGGAGGAGGAGGAATAATAACACAAGGGAATAAGATGGAGGAGGAGGAATAATAACACAAGGGGATAAAGATGGAGGGGGAATAATAACAAGGGGATAAAGATGGAGGAGGAATAATGACACAAGGGGATTAAGATGGAGGGGGAATAATAACACAAGGGGATTAAGATGGAGGGGGGGTAATCAACCCTCCCCCTCCAGATTAATCCCCTTGTTCCATTATTCCCCCTCCATCTTTATCCCCTTGCGCCATTATTACCCACTCCCCCCCCCCCCCCCCCGATCCCCTTTTGCCATATCGGATAATAATGGCACAAAGGGATTAAAATGGAGGGAGGGGGGATTGATTATCCCTCCCTCTATCTTAATCCCCTTGTGTCATTATTCCCCCCTCCCTCAGATCCCCCCTTTTGCTATTTCCCCCCCTCCATATTAATCCCCTTGTGTCATTATTATCCAATATGGCAAAAGGGGATCATAGGAAGGGTGAATGGTGCAAGGGGATTAAGATGGAGGGGGAGAGGGATAATGGTGGAGGGGGGATGGGGCGAAATAAAGCACAAGGCATAACATTTTAAGGCCTTGTGCTTTATTACTCCCCATCCCTCCTCCGCCATTATCCCTCTCCCGCTCCATCTTAAAGGGGTACTCGGGTGAAAACCTTTTTTCTTTTAAATCAACTGGTGGCAGAAAGTTAAACATATTTGTAAATTACTTCTATTAAAAAAATCTTAATCCTTCCAGTACTTATTAGCTGCTGAATGCTACAGAGGAAATTCCTTTAATTTTGGAACACTGATGATATCATGAGCACAGTGCTCTCTGCTGACATCTCTGTCCATTTTAGCAACCATGCATAGCATGGTGGCTCAGTGGTTAGCACTGCTGCCTTGCAGTGCTGGGGACTTGGGTTCAAATCCCACTAAGGACAACAATAAATAAAGCATTATTATTATTATTATAATAACATCAGCAGAGAGAACTGTGCTCGTGATGTCATCAGAGAGAATTCCAAAAAGAAAAGAATTTCCTCTGTAATATTCAGCAGCTAATAAGTACAGGAAGGATTAAGATTTTTTTTTATAGAAGTCATATACAAATATGTTTAACTTTCTGCCACCAGATGATTTAAAAGAAAAAAGTTTTTCACTGGAATACCCCTTTAATGCCTTGTGCTCCGTCCCATACATCCCCCCTCCGTCCCATACATCCCCCCCTCTGTCCCATACAGTCCCCCTCCATCCCATGCAGTCCCCCTCCGTGGCATACAGTTGTTTTTAACATTTTGTTTTTATCCTTTACCTGGCATCCTGCGGTCCCCTGTGGCCTGCCTTTAGATGCAGCGCCCCCAGTTTGGCGGGGCCGCACTGACATGTGACATCTCCTGCAACCACGCAGCTCACTCACAGTAGCCGCGGCCGCAGTTCTCCGCTATTCGCTGTCAAATACTGGCTAATGCTTGACCGGCATTTTACAGCGCTTTCACATACCCCCTGACTAGGGGTACGCGTACCCCAGGTTGAGAAACCAGGCTATAAGGGGTCCTCATGCTGTCATAGTTAAAAGAAGTCTTCATGGTGGTCTGAGCCAGATAGACAGGAAAATGAAAGATAATGACTCCAAGAAGATGTCCCTTGCAAATGCAACTGCAAGGTAAACTTTTATACAGTCTGCAGAGCCTGTGTAAAGCTGAAATACCTATATGGTAACTTTAATAAAGGATATCAGTCTGTGTACAGTGGTTTTTTATTTATTAACAGTATAGTGGTATTATCCAGTCACTACAGTGGGGATCAAAAGTTTGGGCACCCCAGGTAAAAATTTGTATTAATGTGCATAAAGAAGTCAAGGAAAGATGGAAAAATCTCCAAAAGGCCTCAAATAACAGATTAGACATTCTTATAATGTGTCAACGAAAATTAGATTTTATTTCCATCATTTATACTTGGCGTCTGCAAAAGTTTGGGCACCCTGCAGAGTTAATATATTGTACTGCCCCCTTTGGCAAGTATCACAGCTTGTAAACGCTTTTTGTAGCCAGCCAAGAGTCTTCCAATTCTTGTTTGAGGTATCTTTGCCCATTCTTCCTTACAAAAGTCTTCCAGTTCTTTGAGATTTCTGGTCTGTCTGTCACGCACTGCTCTTTTAAGGTCTATCCATAGATTTTCAATTATGTTGAGGTAAGGAGATTGTGAAGGCCATGGCAAAACCTTCAGTTTACGCCTCTTGATGTAATCCCCCGTGGATTTCGAGGTGTGTTTAGGATCATTATCCATTTGTAGAAGCCATCCTCTCTTTAACTTCAGCTTTTTCACAGATGACATTAAGTTAGCATCCAAAATTTGCTGAAATTTTATTGAATCGATTTTCCTTCTACTTGTGAGACGTTCCCTGTGCCGCTGACTGCAATACAACCCAAAAGCATGATTGATCCACCCCCATGCTTAACAGTTGGACAGAGGTTCTTTTCATAAAATTTTGTTCCCCTTCTTCTCCAAACGTACCTTTGCTCATTCTGGCCAAAAAGTTCAATTTTAACCTCATCGGTCCACAGAACTTGTCTCCAAAATGCATCAGGCTTGTCTATATTTTCATTTGCAAAGTTCAAATGCTGATTTTTGTGGTGAGGACGTAGAAGAGGTTTTCTTCTGGTGTCTCTTCCATGAAGACCATATTTGTACAAGTATCTCTTTATAGTGGAATAGTGTACCTCAACTCCAGTGTCTGCCAGATCTTTCTGGAGGGATTGTGCAGTCAAATGTGGGTTTTGAATAGTTTTTCTCACAATCCTGCGAGCTGTTCTGTCTGATATTTGTCTTGGTCTTCCAGATCTTGCTTTAACTTCCACTGTTCCTGATGACTGTCATCTCTTAATTACATTCCTAACAGAGGATATTGACATCTGAAAACATTTTTCTATCTTCTTATAGCCTTCTCCAGCTTTGTGAGCATCAACTATTTTCAGTTTCAGATTTCTAGGCAACTGCTTAGAAGAACCCATGGTGCTGATTGTTGGGGCAAGGTCAGATGAGTCTGGGCATTTAAAACCTTTGAGATTGACATCACCTGGTCTTCCCAGATGATGATTGAGAACAATCCATGACACTGGCAGGTCTCAGCTGCAAAGGGGGCAGTGCATGCTATAAATTCTGCAGGGTGTCCAAACTTTTGCAGACACCATTTTTTTGTTTTCTGTTATTTTGAAAGTGTAAATGATGGAAATAAAATCTAACTTTTGTTGAAACATCATAAGAATATCTAATCTGTAATTTGATGCCTTTTGGAGATTTTTCCATCTTTCCTTGGCTTCTTTATGCACATTAATACAAATTTTTACTTGGGGTGCCCAAACTTTTGATCCCCACTGTATATGGTAGTAATAGGAGTGGTCATGGTGTGATGAAATTATTTGTCTCTTGTATAGTGGTGTAACCAGAAATATGGGTCTATTTATACTTTGATGAGGGGGCTGAAAGACTGCTACATTCTACTATTTCAACCATAAGTGGTCATTTAAACAAACTTGTACAATTGGTGGCTGTCATTTGAACAAACTAGTACAGCGGAAACTTTGTAAGATATCTTATTTCTCCTGTTATCAAGCCTCTTCCTTCTCCCCGTTCTCCTATGAGACTGTATTTCATTCTAAAAATCAGCTCAGCTTTGTCCTGTGTCTGCAAGACAATACAAATCCAGGCAGGGGGGGTGAAAGGAGCTCTGCCACCAGCTCTGGGAGAACTGCAAATTAGAGATGAAGCCTGAAGTAGAAATCCATATACAAGTTATAGAATAGTGTGGGTTCTCATGTATGTATACACACACAACATCTTTATCTGAAATGTCTTTTGAAATGACAGGTACGCTTTAAATAAAGTGGCGGTCAGGATATTATTTAAGTGCCCGAGCCACAGGCAGCAGGATAGCCACTGTTGCCATAGCTATGTATTAAACTATTTTTTTCCTTCATATGCTGCAGAACTGCAGAGTAAACCTTAGTGGTTAGTGATCAGGGATCGTGATAGAATTCATGCCGCCCATGATTTGAGAATCATAAATCTACCACTAGATTCCTTTTAAATTTGAGTAAGAGTAGTAAACAGCAGTCTTATAGTAAAGTTCCAATATCTTGTTCTTAAAGGGAACCTGACATCACTTTCATGAGCCTTTACCACGAGTCACTAGGGCTGATCCTATTGGATTCTCCCCAGCGCACCAGCCTTGATTGATAGATTTGTCCCTTTTCCTAAACAAGGAATATGGCTGTGGTTTAGGCAGCATGAAAGTGATTACATATTCGCTTTAAAAGGTCTTGTGGTCAATATAAAATATTGAGTTTTTTAAATATAATTTTATAAAGTTGTAAAATCATATAAGAACAAAATATAGGAGAGGCTCTTACCAAACTAGTAGCCTAAGACCCGAGCAACTCAAATGGCACCTATACCCACAGTGTTGAAAAATGCGGTATAAATGGTAAAGAAATTGAGGCTCAGGGTCATGAATAATAGGTTTAAAACAATTTTATTTGGATGTATTATTATAATTTAATTTTATGTAATTTGTGTGGCGTGACTCACAGGGCCCTTGTGGGTCAGCGGGAACACAAGATTAAACAACAGCAATAACTGGATATTATGGCAATAAAACTTGTTATATATTAAAAGAATAATACATAAAAGTGACCACACATCTGTATAAAATACAGCCTAAATAGTAAAATGGTGTTAGCACAAATCTTATAATCTAAATAGATATTTGCAGCAAAGAATGTGATTCATATGTGCAGGCTATGGTAGTTACTTGTAGAAATATGCTGTAATTAGGAATAATAGGTATCCATTAGTATTAGCTAGTAGCGATGTCTGCATATGCCTGCAGTGATAGATAATGTCTCGGCTCTCTATACGGGGAGCCCGCTTCTAGAGACTCAGCTGTCTCAAGATATGCAGCGATTCTAATGAACTTCAAGGTAAGTAACAATGTTACTGATGAGCTGTACAATTGATACAATGTCTGAAGAAACTTGCAGTGATACAAGATATCTCGTCTCTATGAGCAGAGAGCCCGCTGCCAGAGTCTCACACGTAGGTAGCGATATTGGTGGGCTTTGAAGTTGAGGACTGCAGCGCTTCAATAGTATAATAAAATCACATAAATGGTATCTTGTATGTAGAATGAATATCCCGGCTATGCACAGAAGGGTAACACTGATAGAGACTGTCTCAGATTGTACAGCGGCAATGGTGGCAATAGTAGGTCCGGTCTTTTGGAAGGCTCTGGCAGTTTTTCCAGATTCGGCAAGCAGTATCCTCATGGCCGTGGTGGTGCGCACAAATTAAAAAGTGCTTGGAGAGTGCCGCAAATTGAATGGCTCTGTAACCTGAGTGAAGGCTGGGTAATGGGGGTGCTTGGGGTTATAACTGTAAAATCTTATAACCATAATTACTTTTTAAGACTGACCACTGGTCCTCTTTAAGGATAGTAAATTATATTAATAGGTCCAACTAGCTAATATATCAAATGTCACCAAACTATTGTTGCATTTGAATGATCGCCAAGGAGACAGAATAAAGCAGGCTCACAGTGTCTGTTATATTCACGAGTGTCATACTATTTCCTTCAATCTTACTGTACACATCACTGTCTGTCAATTATTGGTGAAGGCTGCTGAAAGGTAACATGGGGACACTTCTATAAGACTGCTGTTTTCTATCTTCCCTGCTATTATTCAAACAGCTCAATATTTTGTGTGCTGTTAATAGCTATTAGCTTGTCAAACCTATCAGTATAAATATAATTGGGGACATTTATCAAAGTCAGTGAAGGTGCACTGATTTTATACACAGGTTTTGATGGTAAGGTTGGAGTGTAAATGCACCAAATTTAATAAATGGTGCAGGGCATGTAATAAATAAGAACTCCTACTAATAAGAACGGGGTTCCTGCTGTGGAAAGAGTGCAGGAACTCAGTTCCTACACGTTCCTGCAGGACTGGTGCAGAGCCCTGGTGCTAGTACACAGTTTTGTGAAATTTCACTTCAGAGCACCAATTTGTATGATTCCTTCTCTTTGAAGGACATCTAAAGCGAGTTTTGTAGATTTTTTTTTTTTTTTTTGCTTTGGTTTTGCTTATGTATAACATATTTATTATACTATCACAAGGGGTTGATAAATTTCGCTAACATAAGCAAAAACAATAAATCACATTTGAATACCATTTTTTTTTAGCACACAAAAGCAAAAAACAATACATGACTTTATGACACCAATTTGTAACCCCACCTCAAGTCATAGCTGTAAGAAAAAAAAGTGCTATGTATATGTATGTGTTTATTACATTTTTTTTACCACTTTTTTCACCCTAAATGTACAAACCCACATGGCTACAACTCTCAGCATGTCCTTACTGTAAGGGCAGGCTGGGAGTTTTAGTCGTGTTGCGCAGGCAGGAGATGTGCGGGCGGGTTGCAAGCTTGTCACCCGCCCACACATCTTCTGCCCACTCCAAGCATGCCATTACAGTAAGGACATGCTGGGAGATGTAGTGGTGCAGCATGGGCGGGCGGGAGATGTGCAGGCGGGTGACAAGCTTGACTACAACTACCAGCATGCCCTTACAGTTAGGACATGCTGGGAGTTGTAGTGCTGCTGTGCGGGCAGGTGACAAGAAAAAGCGGGCGGCTTGTGCTCAGCTCCCCGGCTTCCCAGCAGGAAAAGTTAAGTTATGGCATTGTAACTTCATGTTTCCCTCTTGCAGCTGTGATTGGCCAGGAGGTCTGAACAAACTACAGGTCTACTCGAGAAATAAGAAATTACAGTGCTGTAATTTCATATTCCTATCGGCCGGCTCCACTCCCCGGCCACCTGCCCGCAAGCTGTTGAGACTACAACTCCCAGCATGTCCTCACTGTAAGGGCATGCTGGGAGTTGTAGTCCTGCAGTAGCTAGCGGGTCGGTGGTAAATGCTGGCAGGTGAGTGGAACTTTACTCCCAGCATGTCCTTACTGTAAGCTGGTGGTAGATGTCGGGTGCCAGGGAGCTGAGCAAAAAGTTGTGGGACTTTTTAAAAAATGCTGTCAAAAGCAAGTATTTAAGCCAGGTCTGACCTGGCTTACACTTGCGACTTTTTCATTGCTTACGTGCGACTTTAGCACTTGATAAGTTCCCCACCACTGCAAACTGAAAATTGCTTAGGTAGGGCTGACTGGTATTTTTTGCTTACCCACAAAAGTCGCACAAAAAGTTGCTTAGACACACGTGTGCCTTTTTTGTGCGACTTTTGCAAGCAAAAAGAAAAAAACTTCAAAATTTCTGAGACTTTTCTCACCTAAGCGACTTTTATGCAACTTTTTGAGTAAAGGCGCACTTTTTAAATCTCTTACCACTGCAAAGTGAAAAAGCAAAAGTCTGTACCTAAATCCCTTTAGCAAACAGAAGCACACTTTTTTGCACAAGTGCAACACATTGACACTAAAAGGCAGTGTAAAAAGCTTTATATGTCCCCCAATGTGCTTTCTTTAACCTGTTGGGGATGGAGGGCATACCTGTACGCCCTCAGCCCGCTCCCTGTCTATAACATGGGGCCATGCCGTGGCCCCGCATCATAGCGGGTCAGACCCGGCACCTAGCAATGGCCGGAACCCTTAGCAAATCGCGCGCGGCATTGATCGTGGTGCCACGCACTATTAACCCTTTAGACACGGTGTTCAAAGTTGAATGCCTCGTCTAAAGTGAAAGTAAACCATTGCAGGTTAGCTCAGGGGGCTGTTTGGGATCGCCGCAATGAAATCGCGGCATCCCGAACAGCTTACAGGACAGCAGGAGGGTCAATACCTGCCTCCTAGCTGTCCGATTGCTGAATGACTGCTCAGTGCCTGAGATCCAGGCATGAGCAGTCAAGCGGCAGAATCATCGATCAGTGGTTTCCTATGAGAAACCATTGATCAATGTAAAAGATCAGTGTGTGCAGTGTTATAGGTCCCTATGGGAGCTATAACACTGCAAAAAAAAGTTAATAAAGTTCATTTAACCCCTTCCCTAATAAAAGTTTGAATCACCCCTTTTCCCATAAAAAAAAAAAAACTGTGTAAATAAAAATTAACATATGTGGTATCTCTGCGTGCGGAAATATCCGAATTATAAAAATAAATAATTATTTAAGCCACACGGTCAATGGCATATGCGCAAAAAAATTCCAAAGTCCAAAATAGCATATTTTTGGTCACTTTTTATATCATGAAAAAATTAATAAAAAGCAATAAAAAAATCCAATCAATATAAAAATTGTACCCCTAAAAACTTCAGATCACGGCACAAAAAAATTAGCCCCCCCCCATACCACCTCGTACACGGAAATATAAAAAAGTTATAGGGGTCAGAAGATGGCAATTTTAAACGTATACATTTTCCTACATGTAGTTATGATATTTTACAGAAGTACGACAAAATCAAACCTATATAAGTAGGAAATAATTTTAATTGTATGGACCTACAGAATAAAGATAAGGTGTCATTGTTACCGAAAAATTTACTGCGTATAAACGGAAGCCCGAAAAATTTACAAAATGGCATTTTTTCTTCAATCTTTTCTCACAATGATTTTATTTTCATTTTGCTGTAGATTTTTGGGTAAAATGACTGACGTCATTACAAAGCAGAATTGGTGGTGCAAAAAATAAGCCATCATATGGATTTTTAGGTGGAAAATTTAAAGGGTTATGATTTTTAAAAAGTAAGGAGGAAAAAACCAAAGTGCAAAAACGGAAAAACCCTCCATCCCCAAGGGGTTAAATAAAGGTCTGTTTTAAAACATTATAGTGGAATTTCAATAACGATTGTCCAATGATTATTCTATTTTTATATTATTTTGTGTACTACTTTACTGCTAGTGAGACACTAAATAAGTCAAAGATGTATTTATATTTCACTTGTAAGCTATTTCTTGTCTGTGAATGCAAAGCAGTGTGCATTGTTTGGAACTATAAGTCAATAAAGCTATGTATTGTTAAAGGATTCATCTAAGCATTCTTGAAGGAGTCATTAATGTGGACAACTGGCCATGCATGAGCTGCTCCTATTTTGGTGGCCTCGAGTCTTTACATGTGTGACTATTTATCTGAATAATTACCATGTAATACTATGAACGCTTGGCTGGTCTGAACTCCCGCCTTAAAATTTGAGGAGGGAGTCATGACCCTGTCTTCCTAAAAAATTATGAAATGGAATATTTTTAGTAAAAAAATGGAAGATTCAGTTTAGTAAACAGATTCAGTATCTAAACAAAATCTGCAATTCTGGTATAGATACAAATATGTGCTGTATATCTTTTACTGTCAACAATGTAATACATATGGGGGAGATTTATCAAAACCTGTGCAGAGGAAAACTTGCCCAGTTGCCCATAGCAACCAATCAGATTGCTTCTTTCACTTTGCAGAGGCCCAAAGAAGCAATCTGTTTGGTTGCTATGGACAACCTTTTCTCTGCACATTTTTGATAAATCCCCCCCATGCACTTTCTGATCTCTATTCCACAATATTATTTCGTATAGTCTAATGATGTTGGCCTGTAAATTACCTAGAAACAAAACAGATCTGCTGCATTTAAGTAGAAAAGCTAAAACCAACATTGTGTGGATAAAAACCTCCAAAACAATTGGACTCTAATTTGTATCCTTAGAAGAGTAGTAGTATTCAAGCTTAAAAATGGCTCCATGGAGCTTAAAGGGGTACTCCAGTGGTAAAAAATGTTTTCAAACAACTGGCTCTAGAAAGTTAAACAGATTTGTAAATCACTTCCATTTAAAAATCTAAATCCTTCCAGTACATGTCAGATGCTGTATACTACAGAGGAAGTTGTATAGTTATTTTCTTTCTGACCACAGTGCTCTCTGCTGACACCTCTGTCTGTATCAGGAACTGTCCAGAGTAGGAGCAAATCCCCATAGCAAACCTCTCCTGCTCTAGACAGTTCCTGACATGAAGTTTCATGACATGACAGTTTCTGACAGGCAGAGAGCACTTTGGTCAGACTGAAAAGAGCAACACAACTTCCTCTGCAGCATACAGCAGCTGATAAATACTGGAAGGATTAAGATTTTTAATAGAAGTAATTTACAAATCTGTTTAACTTTCTGGCTGCAGTTGATTTGAATAAAATTGTTTTCCACCAGAGTACCCTTTAAATGTTATATTTTTCATAATAAATAAATACAATGATTTGATCATTATTTGTTTATTTTATACCAAGGACCTAGAAGCTAATGACATCAGCATCAGGTAATGCAATTGTATTTTTACAGAGTCGGATGGGGTTCCTTCAGCTCACCAGGGAAATTCCAAGGGTCCACCTACAATGAATATTGAATTTTTCAATGATTTTAAATTGTTCCCTTTAACCCCTTAAAGGGGTACTCCGGTGGTCAACGTGTTTTTCCGTTTTTGACTTACCCTATTTGTTTTGTTTCATTTCTATTCTTGTTGTTTAGGCTACTCTATTTCTGTTCTTTGTTGTCTTTTTAACCCCCACTTTGTTTTCCTATCTTTGCTTTTATTTCCTGTTTCTTGCTGTGCTGAAAACTACAAATCCCAGCATGCCACATGCCTTGCTGGTTTGGGGTGGCTCCTTTTTTTTTTTTTGTTCCGCCCTTTACCCATCCTACTATTTTCCCGGGTCTGTCCCCTTATACACATCACACTAATATAATCAGCCCTGGTTGGGATACACTGGCATACACACACAAAAGGGACTACAACTCCCAGCATGTGTCCTTCAGGAGTCTTCAGTCTGTGGTATAACACCAGCATGCTTCCTCTGTAGTCTCCTGGGGGTTGTAATTCATCACACCTCTGTAGGGCATACACCAGTGTTTCCCAACCAGGGTGCCTCCAGGTGTCGCAAAACTACTACTACCAGCATGCCTGGACAGCCAAAAGCCGTCCGGGCATGCTGGGAGTTGTAGTTTTGATAAAGCTGAAGACACCTTGGTTGGGAAACAATGCACTTTGTTTGTAATATACTGAATAGGCTAGGCCAGTGTTTCCCAATCAGTGTGCCTCCAGCTGTTGCAAGACCACAACTCCCAGCATGCCCAAAGACTGTCAGGGAATGCTAGGAGTTGTAGTTTTACAACAGCTGGAGGCACACTGGTTTGGAAGCACTGGTGTAACATGATGTGTATGCTGAATAGGCTGGGACAGTGTTTCCCAACCAGTGTGCCTCCAGCTGTTGCAAAACTACAACTCCCAGCATGCCCAAAGTCTGTCCAGGCATGCTGGGAATTGTAGTTTTGCAACAGCTGGAGGCACACTGGTTTGTAAACACTAGCATACACACACATAACAGGGACTACAACTCCCAGTATGTGTCATTCAGGAGTCTCCCCCCCTCCTCCTTCACACATAGAAATCATCCCCAGTCCGAGATTTATTCCCCTGCAGTCTATACATCCCCAGCCCGTGCACCTTGTTATCCTCCCTTTCACATACATGTTCTGTCTTCTTTCAGTGCAGACCTGCGTCCTCAGCAGGGGAGGAGGAGACTGTGTAGGAGCTTCTTGCTCTCATGCACACCTGCGTCCTCCAGGAGGGGGAGATGAGGGGGCGTGGCCTATCTCTCATGCAGTTCTGAAAGAACAGATAAAAAAAAAAGCCATGACATCTTGTCCACAGCCTAATCCTAACATGGCCGACGCTGTGGACAACAGTAAGAGATCCAACACAAAACTACAGAACTTCCTGGCCCACAAACAGGAAAGAAAAAAAGACACATGCTACACAAACATATAATACATGTCAATTGCAAAAAACATGGACATTAAAAGAAGATACTATATAGCAAAAATCTTAACCACCAGAGTACCCCTTTAAGGATCAAGCCCATTTTAACCTTAAGGACCAGGCCAATTTTATTTTTGCGTTTTCGTTTTTTCCTCCTCGCCTTCTAAAATCCATAACTCTTTTATATTTAGATCTACAGACCCATATAGGGCATGTTTTTTGCAAGACAAATTTTACTTTGTAATGAAATCTCTCATTTTACCATAAAATGTACAGCGAACCTCCCCCCAAAAAATTTTTACATTTAAATGAAAACCACAATTTTGCACATTTTGGAGGGTTTTGTTTTCACACTGTACACTTTACAGTAAAAATGACATGTGTTCTTTATTCTGTAGGTCAATATGATTAAAATGATACCCATGGCTAGATACTTTTATATTTTTCTACAAAATCTAAAACTTTTTGTACAAAATCAGTAATCTAAATTTGCCCAATTTTGACCACCTATAATTTTTTCATTTTTCCGTATATGGGGCAGTATGAGGGCTCATTTTTTTGTGCCGTCATCTGTACTTTTTATCGATACCACATTTGCATATATAAAACTTTTAGATTATTTTCTATGAATTTTTTTGAATAAAATGTTCCAAAAATGCTGCATTTTGTGACTTTTTATTTAATTTTTTACGTTTACGACATTCACCGTACGGGATCAATAACATTATATTTTCATAGTTCGGACATTTACACACGTGCCAATATCAAATATGTTTATTAAAAAAAAATTATGCTTTTTGGGGGTAAAATGGGAAATACGGACAATTAAAATATTTATTGGGGAAGGGGATTTTTCACTTCTTTTTTACTTTTTCATTTTTACATTTTTCAACTTTTTTTTTACACTTTATGTCCCCATAGGGGACTATCTATAGCAATCATTTGATTGCTAATACTGTTCAATGCTATGCATAGGACATAGCACCAATCAGTATTATCGGTGATCTTCTGCTCTGGTCTGTTCGATCTCAGACCAGAGCAGTAGACCCCGGGAGATGGCCGGAGCCAGGTGAGGGGACCTCCGGCTGCCATGCTGGATGATCGGATCGTCGCGGCAGCGCTGCGGGCGATCCGATCATCCATTCAAAGTACCGCACTGCCGCAAATGCCGTGATCTGTATTGATCACGGCATCTGAGGGGTTAATGGCGGACATCCGCGATAGCGGATGTCGGCCATTACCGGTGGGTCCCCGGCTGCTGCTAGCAGCCGGAACCTGCCGTGTAAGACACCAGCACCATTCTGATGCTCGCGGTCATACACAGGACAAAAATGTACGTCCTGGTGCGCGAGGTACCGCCAAACCAGGACGTACATTTACGTCCGTGGTCGTTAAGGGGTCAATATTTGTAGACATAGGATATATCATCAACATGTCCAAATATGATCCAAACTGAAGAGAGAAGGGGGAAAGTAGGAGACGGCACTAGTTCCTCTATCTTAAATGAACTGCAGGTGTATTAAGATGTCCAGGCAAATGGATACAAAACGTATTCCTTGGATATGCAAGTAGGAGGGAACTATGATGTCTGGAGGTGCTCTACGTAACAAGACAATTAGGAACCATGAAACCGTGAAAAAGAATAATGTAATACAGAGCACCCTGTGACCTTCTTGCGGGGGCAGGCGGCTGATAGATGAGGCTCCCCTTGTTACACCTGCCACCTCCCCGCTATGGAAGTTTGGGACTGAGAACATCTATCAGCTGCCTACCCCCGCAAGAAGGTCACAGAGTGAGTGCTCCATATTACATTACTCTTTTTCACGGTTTTATATCATCAACATGTTTTCAAACTTTAGACAATTTCATAGTCATGATAAAGTGACACAAACAGTGAAGGTTTATATATACTAAGAGATTAGTACAAAATCCCACATGAGTACCTGAGTGGTGCTGGGCAGTGGATTTGGCATGTGACACATTTCTAGTCCACACAGCTGCATAAGTATAGTACAAGACCTGGTATGGAAGTCCACTATGCAACTGGAGGAGAAATGGAACTGCAGTAGTCCATAGCACCTCAATGCCCCAAGAAGATATACTATCCAATAAGATAAGTGACATGTGCGCCTCTCAGCTGCCTGAGTTGATAAAAAAAGATTATAGGCAATGGTGAATATGAAAAAGAGTTCACTGCAAAAATATGATATATACTCATACCAATTCCCAAAGTACATAGCCATACAAGGACAACACATTACCATAAGATAGACAATGAAGGTTAGTTACTAAGGGAAGCCACCTGTTTCGTGAATGGGTGATGGGCCGTTAACAGTAGCGCTTTGCTAAGGATGATGAAAACAATCTTTGGACCAAAATAAAGGAATTAATAAACTGTTATTAACCCATAACCCAATGTACACAGGATAAAAATACTTTGAGTGCGCATATGCGCAAGGAATATAATACCTGGACTGAAAAATTCTAGGGAAAAAAAATTAGCATATGTACATCTACTAATGCAGTACAATCTAATAGATATACATTAAATCATTACGGTAGTTGAGCCCGCTTGGTACACTGGAGTCTAAGGATAATATCCAGAATGTCTGCTGTGTAAATACAAGACAGGCCCAGTCCCCTTCGCGGCATGGTTGTTGAACTTTTTCAATACCAATAATTTGTATGCAGGATGGATCCCCCGCATGCACTTCTCAAATATGTTTGGTGAGGCCAGAGGAGAACCTGGTGCCTAAGGTAATGTCAGATGGTGAAATATTTCTCATATGTTCTGCTACTCAAAGTTTCAGTTTTCTTGTTGTGCACCCTACATATTGCAGTGCACAATCCCTACAGGTGGCTAAGTATATGATCGGTATTGCAATTGATCAGTATTGCAATTGATCAGTTCCTTAATTCGGTAGGTGCGGTTGGTAACACAAGATGTAAAAAATTTTTTGTATTAAACATCAATTTAAAAGTGGAGCATTGCAGTTGATTACACTTGTAGCATCCAGTGGTGGACAGCCAAGTATTGCTCCCTTGAGGGGGATGATATTCACTAGGTGATAGTTGATCCATAAGTGACTGCGCTCTGTTAGTGACAAACCTAACTCCAACCTGTAAGATTTTTGCAAGGGTGATACCCTGATGAAGGACTGGCAGGTGTGTTTGTATAAATGTCTCTTATGCTGTCGAAATCCACAGAGTACTGTGTCGAGAAAGTTACCATTCCTTGGGAATTTTTCGAGGATATTTTTGGTTTTTTAGAGGGGTTATCAGCTAGGTAATGGGCTCTAGTCTTTCCATACCTAATAGCTTTAGCTCTACCTAGAATATTTGGTTGGTACCCACGCAATTGTAAACGTTTATTAATATGTTGTCAAGGACCGACCAGAGGACAGGGAGAGTAAGCACTAAACTGACCCTAAAACAGCTCTCCTTGCCTACTTGCCCATCCACCCTAAACGGTGAATCGTCAACTGGGCATCGGTCCCTTCCTGTGCTAAAGTGCAGTGGCATAAAAAAAAAAAAAAAAAACATAATATACATAGTCGGTCACAGACCAGAAACATAAAACTACTAGACAACCAGATATAACAGACAGAATATAAATATAGGACATTGTTCACAAACAGGTACAAGTACAAAGGACAAAGATCAGATCAACCAAACAGGATATAAATATAGGACACTGTTCACACTGGGAAACAGAACAGACAAACTGGACTTCCCACTCCACTATAGGAGTAGCCATTAATGATAAAGCAAAATAGGCTACTGGCCAGCGGACACACTCCACCGTGTGGACAAAATGCTGATTCAGTAGTAAACAGAAATATAATACATGAAACACTAGAACTAGAACCGGATGAGTCTGAATAGACTCCAGAATACCAAACAGGAATATAACATACAGAGCACAGGGTACAAGCTAGAATCACAGTGAACACAGACAGAGCAGAATGAACAAACATAATCCTAAAACCTACTAATGTAACACAGACTAAAATACAAGGAGCATGCTATATAAACCATGGCTAAAAACCCAGATAAAATGACAAGATAAATACAAAGTAAATGCTCAAGCAGACATAGTCAGAATATTGCACAAACAGACATAGTGGTATTGCACTCAATAACCAGCACCAGAATGCAGGAGAACTCTGGTTAAATAACTCCACCCGAGTTCTCATTCATTCAGAGCATTAACTATTCCCTATCCAGGTAGAATAGCAAACTGCTGTAAACAAACTAGTGTGTGAATACACACCTAAACAGAAAAATACAAAATCAAATAAACAGACATTACACATGTACAGCAGATTCATACATTTCCGGGGATGAGGATGCTCATTTTGCCCTCACAAATTCCCCTATAGGCAAATTTCTCACTGTATGACATGGGTGACAACTTTTGGCATGAAGGATGGTGTTCCTCAAGGTCATCAATATAATGGGCGTATCACCCCATCAAAGATCATGGGGATTGATGGCCGCATAGAGAAAGACCTCCTCCCAGTGGGACATGTACAAGTTAGCCAATGATGGGGAAAATTTGGCACCCATCGGGCATCCAACTTTTTGGAGAAAAAATTTCCCATTAAAAAAGTTGTGTGTTGACACAAAAAACAACACATCAAGGGTATATTGAATTAGAGAAGATAACTAGTTACTGTATTTTATCATATAGTACTTGACAGCATCAATTGCTTCATTGTGTGGTACACACGACATCCAAGCTTGCAAGAGGGTCTTGGTATCTTGAATGAACCCCAAAGTCCAGGCTACAATGGGTTGCAAGGGATGGTCAAGCCAGGCACCAACTTTTTCCAAGACTGAGTCGATATCCTCCACTATAGGGCGGAGAGGTGAAGGGAAGATGTTTGGGTCTTTGGAAAACCATGAAAAATTACACATTTTGGTATATAACATATATTCTTTTTGTTTTTGACTGATAATTCCCAATGTGTCTCCCTCCTGCAAAAGTTTGTCCAGTTTATTTGCGACCTGCTTGATGGGGTTTGTAGGTAAGGGTTTATAGGTAGTTATATAATCAAGTTGTTGCATGATTAAATTTTCATGAATTTTACTGTCTAATATTACCACCGACCCCCCCCCCCCCCCTTTGGCAGCTTGTCTCCCAGTGATGTTTTTGTTGTTGGACAAATCTTTTAACGCCTGCCACTGGGCTCTATTAAAATGATGCCTTATGGTTGCATTAGGGTGCGTTCACACTACGGAATCTCCACTCGCTGAGTTCCGTGAGCGGAGATTCCGCCTGGCGGCCACCGCCAGAGGTACTTCGGCGCTAGGGCCGCGGGGCACTGAACCGTCACCATTGACGGCTATGCAGTGCTCGCGGAATCCGCGCAAAGAATGAACATGTTCTTTCTTTGCGCTGAACAATTTCAGCGGCGGAATTGTCCACCGCGGAAATTCTGCAGTGTGAATGGGTCTCGCGGAGATCCATTCACACTAATGTTAAGTTCACATCGCGGAATTCCACTCACGGAGTTCCGCTCGTGGAATTCCGTAGTGTGAACATGGCCTTATTGAGCAACTCTTTCAAGTCCTGCTCTACCCTTGTTTGGAATAGGTTCATGTAGTCACAGCTAGAATTGATAGGATAAAATGAAGGATTGCAGGTAGATAAGTATCCAAAGAACTATGTTGTTCCTCACATCGTTCATGTGTGACAGGATCCTGGAGTTCCATAAGTGTAAGGATGATTGTTAAATTCTGGAATGTTCCCCTCTCCTATTTAATCTGGGTATGTTTTCTGTTGGTGTATAGTTTATAAAATCCTCAGTGTCTCGGTCAGAAATATCTACGGCAGAAAAATGTTTTTTCACTGTGATCAATTCGATGAACTTGCTGATGTCCTTGATCGTTTGATATAGATCTGCCCTTTGTGTAAGTGCTAAATTCATTCTCATTGAAAGGACTTGTATTTGTTCAGAACTCAAAATAGACACTGATAAATTATTTACTGAAAATTCCCCTTGCAATGAATGAGTTCATTCAGTTTGGTTCGATATCGTGCGTTTCTTGTGTTTATGTTTGCTCCCTGATCTCCAACATTTTTTTCTGTTTGTCCTGTTTGAGTAAGTTTTTTTTTTGTTTTCTTCCTACTGAAGCCCATATCTAATAAATCCTGTTGATGTTTGGTATGTTGTTGTGAATGATTGTGCGGGTCGTGAGCTGAGATTGAACTTTGTGCATTTTGGCTTCCCTCAACATCTGAGTTGTCTTTGCCATAGTCGGTCGACTCATATTCAGACAAACTTATTTTTCAGGATAGATCTAGGGGTGTGTTCCTTATTTTTGTACTAAGTGTAAACAACATTGTTGGAATAATCTTTTACATCTCTGGTAAATTTGGTTTGTTTCAGCAGGGTTATAGATTCCTCCAATTTTGTTAGATTATTATTCATCTTGTTTTGTAGATCTTTAAGCTCCGGTAGATTATTGCATTGCTGTAAGGATTCTGTTATGGTAGCAATGTTGACCTCTAATTGTGTGATTTTCTTATGTTCTCGATCTATATTTCAATTTAATAAGTTACCAGGAACAGTTGCTTAGAATATTGTTCCGTTCTAGTGTAAAGTTGACGTCATATACGGCTGTTGATCTCTTCTTAATTCTTAAACCCCTAGGAATCATTTCTTGTTCTAGATATTGGGTCAAAGTGGTGGCATCTCACCGGGTTTTTAATTGTTGGGTTTTAAGATGCTCAAGATCCCAAATTAATTGTTTCATATTCGGTGGAACATTCATCTGGTTCTGTCTAGGGAAAATATTTAAAACGTTGGATTTATGGACTGCATTGTTAGATAGTGAGATATTGGCAAGTACAAAGTATACACAGTGCAGGCAGAATAATTAAGTTAGCCGTATGTCCAATTGTTGTTTGCGAGAGTCAAATACAGTCCATAGAGTGCAGGAGTGAGATAGGACATAATACTTTGGATACTTTCTCTACCAGCAATCCTCCATTTTATCCTATCAATTCTAAATGTGACTCCATGGACCTATTCCAAACAAGGGTAGAACAGGCCTTGAAATTGTTGCTCAATAATAATGCAACCATAACGCATAATTTGAATAGAGCCCAGCGACAGGCGTTAAAAGATTTGTCCAACAACAAAAACATCACCATGAGACAAGCGGACAAAGGGGAGTCGGTGATAATATTAGACAGTAAACTCTATGAAAAGTTAATCATGCAACAACTTGATGATAAAACTACCTATAAACCCCTCCCTACAAACCCCATCAAGCAGGTCGCAAATAAACTGTGCAAACTTTTACAGGAGGGAGTATCATTGGGAATTATCAGTCAAAAACAAAAAGAATATATGTTACCTCAATCACCAAAATGTGTAATTTTTCATGGTTTTCCAAAGACCCACAAACACATCTTCCCTCCACCTCTCCCCCTATAGTGGCGGGTATCGACTCAGTCCTGGAAACATTTGGTTCCTGGCTTGACCATCTCTTGCAGCCCCTTGTAACCCGGACTTTGGGGTTCATTCAAAATACCAAGACCCTCCTGCAAGCTGTTGAGTCTATGTCCTGGGAAAACAAAAACAGATGGATGTCGTGCGACGTAGTTGCGCTATATATGTGTATACCGCACGATGAGGCAATTGATGCTGTCAACTACCATATGATAAAATACAGCAACTACTCATTTACTCTAATTCAATATACCCTTGAAGTGTTGTTTTTTGTGTTAACACACAACTTTTTTTCTGTTAATGGAACAAAAAATTCTCCAAAAAGTTGCCAAATTTTCCCTATCGTTGGCTAACTTGTACAAGTCCCATGGGGAGGAAATCTATCTCTATGCGGCTGTCAATCCCCACTATCTTCGGTGGGGTGATACGGCCTTTATATTGATGACCTCCTCCTAGTGTGGACTTGGACACAGGAACAGGCAGAGTTATTTTTTTAACACATCAACAACAACTTCTTCAACCTGAAGTTTACCTATAATTTGGAACACAACACCATCAACTTCTTGCATGTCACCCTAATTGGAGATTGCAATAAAAATGCCATTACCACGAACATGCACCAAAAGCCAACATCGGGAAACACCAGCCTTCATGCCAAAAATTGCCACCCATGTCATACAGGGAGAAATTTGCCTATAGGCATATATGAGGGCAAAAAGAGCATCCTCATTCCTGGAAATTTATGAATCCACTGTACATGATAATAAACGTTTACAATTGTGTGGGTACCAACCAACTATTCTACATAAAGCTAAAGCTATTATGGATGGAAAGACTAGAGCCCATTGCCTAGATGATAATCCCTCTAAAAAAAACAATAGTATCCTCAAAAAATTCCCAAGGAATTGTAACTTTCTCTACACAGTACTCTGTGGATTTCAACATAAGAAATGTTATACAAAGACTCCTACCAGTCCTTCATCAGGATCTAGCCCTTGCTAAAATCTCAAAGGGTGGAGTTAGGTTTGTCGCTAAAAGAGAGCAGTGCCTTAGGGATCAACTATCACCTAATGAATATCATTCCCCTCAAGGGAGCAATACTTGGCTGTCCACCACTGGATGCGACAAGTGTAATCAACCGTGATGCTCGACTTATAAATTCCTGTTTAATACAAAACATTTTACATCTTGTTTTACCAACTGCACCTACCGAATTAAGGGACTGATCAATTGCAATACCTATCATGTTGTATACTCAGCCACCTGTAGGGATTGTGCTCTACAATATGTAGGGTGCACAACAAGAAAACTGACACTTCGAGTAGCAGAACAATATTTTACTCTCTAACATTGCCTTAGGCACCAGATCCTCTCCTCGCCTCACCAAACATATTTGAGAAGTGTATGCGGGGGATGCATCCTGCATACAAATTATTGGTATTGAAAAAGTTAAACAAGATGCCGCAGAGGGGACTGGGCCTGTCTTGTGTTTACTTGGGAGGCATTTTGGATATTATCCTTAGACTCCCGTGTACCAAATGTGCTCAACTACCATATGATTTAATGCATATCTATTAGCCCGATAGATTGTACTGCATTAGTAGAGGTGCATATGCGAATTTAATTGGCCTATCATTTTTCAATCCAGGTATTATTTTCCTTGCGCATATGCGCACTCGAAGAATTTTTATCCGGTGTACATTGTGTTATGGGTTAATGGGGTAACAGTTTATTAATTCCTTTATTTTGTGATGTGGTCTAAAGATTGTTTTCATCATCCTTAGCATTTTTTTACTGTTATCGGCCCATCACCCATTCACTAAACATGTGGTTTCCCTTAGTAACTAACCTTCATTGTCTATCTTATGGTAATGTATTGCCGTTGAACGACTATGTACTTTGGGAATTGATACGAGTATATATGTTAATATCTATAGAACCATTATCACCACATATGAAATGGCTTTTACCAGTACTATCCTGAATTTTGATTTATATGGGTATTTCACCCTTCACTCATATATGATGTGGGATGAACATGATATATGGGGTTCTCTACTGTTGAATGTTGATTTTTGTTTCTTATTTTCATTGATATATGATATTTTTGCAGTGAACTCTGTGCATATTCACCATTGCCTATAATCTTTTTATCAACTCCCACAGCTGAGAGGTGTATATGCCGCTTATCTTATTGGCTAGTTTATCTGCTCGGGGCATTGAGTCGCTATGGACTACTGCAGTTCCATTTCTCCTCCAGTTGCATAGTGGACTTCCATATCAGGTCTTGTACTATACTTATGCAGCTGGGTGGACTAGAAATGTGTCACACACCGAATCCACTGCCCAACACCTCTCAGGTACTCACGTGTGATTTTGTACTTATCTATTAGTATATATAAACCTTCACTGTTTATGTCACTTTGCCATGACTAAGAACTTGTGTAAAGTTCAAAACGTGTCGGCGTGCTGTTTTTAATGCACTTGTTAGGTTTTTTGTTTTAATCTGTGAGCTGGACATCACCATTTTTACTTATATGCTCCATATGGGATACGGCCCGCACCGTCTGTGCTCCAGTAATCATTGCAGTGACGCACTACAGCCGCAGTCCTTTCAGCCCGTGTCCAGACTGGGTGGTGAGCTGAGCTACGTTTTTCTTTTTGGGAAAAAACCCATAAGAAATAGACCCCAGTACATAGTGATTAAAGTGGCACTCCACTGGCCAGCGTTCCGAACGCTGTGTGCACGCTGCGGGAGTCCGCCACACCCTCTCCCATGGACTTGCATTGAGGGGCGTGGTCTGACGTCATGAGGGGGCTTGGCCAATCCCCTCAGCACGAACACAGCATTCGGAACTTAATGTTCCGAACGCTGGCCAGTGGAGTACAACTTTAACTGTACAGTCAGCTGCAAATAAAGTTGTGTTGGCCCCCATTATTGTGTCCACCAGGGGATCCTATAGTATGTTTTTATTTTGCTGCAAACTAGAAGTATTTCCATCGTTTGTCAGAAATAATACCAAAGGTGATCAGAGAATAGATGGATACTTATAGTAATAGTTTTGTCTAGCTCTGCAGCTACACTGAATAAACAGTAACGTTTTATGATTATGAAAAGAAATACAACAATAATATTATGTTTTAGCAGAAATATGAAAGAAAACACAACTAATGTTCAGAATTCTGCTCAGAATCAGACATGCTTTTATGGTTACTATGAAGCTGGTTCACTAAGATCAATTGTTAATACATTGAATGGCTTATTTATTGAATAATTTTTCTCACAATAATGGAACACCATATATGCAACCACAGTATTTATATAGTTCAATATTACAGCCAAGCCAAAAATAAAGCAAAACAAATGAGCTGATAAAAAAGTAAAAAAACTAACAACAAAATTTGTAAGAAATCTTTGTGCATGGTTGCAATTGATTATTGTTAATTTTATATAACGGTAAGCCATTAGTTTAAAAAGCTTGATCATAATTCACATAATTCGCTATTAGATTAAAAGCTACAATCTCACCTCTTATTTTTTTACAATGAAGTCCTACATAGTTTAATGTATTAAAGGGGTACTCCGGCCCTAACAGGGTGGAGGTGTTGGCAGTATGAGGAGACCATATAGTGGCTGAATGACACAGCGTGGAGGTGTTGGCAGCAAGAGGAGAACATATAGTGGCTGAATGACACAGCGTGGAGGTGTTGGCCGCAAGAGGAGACCATATATTGGCTGAATGACACATCTTAGATGAGGCTGAAGCATGAGGAGACCATATAGGGGCTGAATGACACAGCGTGGAGGGGTTGGCAGCATGAGGAGACCATATAGTGACTGAATGGCACAGCCAGGAGTTGGCAGCAGCATGAGTAGACACTAGGCCTTCATGATCCCTAAGATTATAAAATGAATTCTGAAATTTAAACCGAAGATTTTGGGTAGCTAGTTCTACCATAACAACATTTTTATTTCCAGGCCCTGCAGCATCAGTAAACCATATATTGGCTGAATGACACAGCCTGGAGTTGGCTGAAGCATGAGGAGATCCCAGGGCTTCACAATGCCTTAAAAAAAGTTTGAAATTTAAACTGAAGATTTTGGGTAGCTATTGCTACCATAACAAAAGATTTTGTTCCCAGACCCAGGCTCAGCAGCATCAGTAAACCATATATTGCCTGAATGACCCAGCCTGGAGTTGGCAAAAGCATGAGGAGGCCATTGAAATATAAGAATTTTAAATATAAATTTAAGATTTGGAAATTGAAATTGAGGATTTTGAAATGGAACTTTTAACTCACAAGTTTTAGTGTCCCGGGCCCCGGCGTGTGGGTACAAAGGACTAAATCTAACAAGGAGTCACATGTCACATGGCAGCACAATGACAGAGCCTGGAGGTGGCATCAGTAGGAGGAGACCATATAGTGACTGAATGACACAGCCTGGAGTTGGCTGAAGCATGAGGAGACCGTATAGTGTCTAAATGGCACAGCCTGGAGTTGGTGGCAGATGAGGAGACAATAGGCCTCACAATCTCTAAGAATAAAAGATTAACCCGTTCTAACCCCTCCCTCCACTCCACCCCCAGGTACATTTATAATTCCCACCTCTCTATCTACACTATCTTCCCCCTCTTTGCTGTAGGTTCCCTCCCCCCAAGTCCCTAGTTTAAACACTCCTCCACCCTTCTAGCCATCTTCTCCCCAAGCACAGCTGCACCCTCCCCATTGAGGTGCAGCCCGTCCCTACGGTAGAGGCGGTAACCGACAGCGAAGTCAGCCCAGTTCTCCATGAACCCAAACCCTTCCTTCCTACACCAGCTTCTGAGCCACTTGTTTACCTCCCTGATCTCCAGCTGCCTCTCTGGTGCGGCTCGTGGTACTGGTAGTATTTCAGAAAATACTACCTTGGAGGTCCTTGCCTTGAGCTTGCGGCCCAAGTCCCTGAAATCATTTTTAAGGACACTCCACCTACCTCTTACTTTGTCATTGGTGCCATTAAACTGGTAATGTTGAAATCTGTCTAGAAGATGTATGTTAGATAGTGCTAACATCAAAAAAATTTAGGCACAGGCCCAGCAGCATCACTAAACCATATAGTTGCTGAAACACACAGCCTGGATCAGGCAGCAGCAGAAGTACACAAGAGGTCTTAATAACCCCTAACATTAAAAGGTGAATATTGAAATCTGTATAGTAGATGTATGTTAGCTAGTGCTAACTAGTATTGAGCGGCATAGGCCATATTCGAATTCGCGATATTTCGCAAATATATGGACGAATATTCATCATATATTCGCTAAATTTGCATATTCGTAATATTTGCATTTTATTTTTGCATATGCGAAAATTTGCGTGTGTGAAAATTAGCATATGCAAAAATTAGCAAATACAAAAATTAGCAGAAATTCGCACGCCAGTCTCACACAGTGGTATTAGAGCCTTCTTTACACCACACAAGCTGGAAGCAGAGAGGGGTGATCACTGTGATGTGTACTGTGAAAAAAAAATATTCGCGTATATGCGTACATGAGGGGAGTACAATACGCTTCACTACGCTTAAAACAGTATTTGTCTAGAACAGCAGCCGTTGTGCACTTTTGGCTGTCCTTTCACAGTATCTAAGCCCTTGACAGATTAACAGGAACAAAATACTACACTACTTAGATGTAGGTATGTGGTATGCACTGATGAGGGCAGAAAAATACTCGACAGTATCTGAGTACAACACCAGCTGATGAGTACTTTTGCCTGGACTTTCACAGTATGAAGGCCCTTGACAGATGAACAGGTACAAACTAGTACACTACTTGGTTGTACGTATGTGGTATGCACTTATGAGGGCAGAAAAATGCACTAAAATGAGCCTAAAAACTCTGTAATTTTTTTAAAAACACCAGCTAGTGATTACTTTTGACTGTCCTTTCACCGTATGTAGGCCCTTGACAGATTAACAGGTACAAAATAGTACACTACTTAGATGAACGTATGCAGTATGCACTTATGAGGGCAGAATAATGTGGTACAATGCGACTAAAAACTATGTATTTTTTTAAAACACCAGCCGGTGATTATTTTTGGCTGTCGTTTCACGGTATGCAGACTCTTGACAGATTAACAGGTACAAAATAGTACACTACTTAGATGTACGTATGCGGTATGCATTTATGAGGGCAGAAAAATGCGCTACAGTACCCTTAAAAATATATATTTTTTTGTAAAACACCAGCAGTACACAACAGTGCTGCAGCCAAAAATAGCACTCTGTCAAAGATTATTATGTTATAATGCTGGTTATTATACCATCTATATCAACCTTTAAGAGGAAACACCCTTGGGGGGTAAGCCCTTACTAGAAACCCCCCTTAAAATTTTTCTCTTTATTGACAGTTAAAATTATCAGCGGTGTCAGTGGGTTGTTATGGGAGAGGATAACCCCTCCTGCCTCCTGTGGTAATGTTGTATATTTTTTCAGTATCGTATTGTGCACAACATAAGAATCAATAAAGAGAAACATTTTAAGGGGAGGTTTCTAGTAAGGGCTTAGCCCGCAAGGGGGTTTCCCTTAAAGGTTTATATAGATTTTTTGCCCTGGAACCTTCAGGGATCTTTTTTGTTTCATACATTATACCCTCTACAGACTAGTGTAACCAGTTGATGTTTTTTTGTGGAAGAAAGACACTGAATTGCGCTGAAATATTATTCCAGCCTCCTCTGCTAAGGTTTATGAAGTTGATGCAGCTTGTTGAAATGTATGAGGCAACACACAGCTATCTGCCTCTCTCTGCAATCCTATGCCGAAGAGAGTGACTGGGAGGTTAATGTCTGCAGCTTTTCAGGGAAAAAAACAATGCTCTCCGTCCTCGAATGCTGATGCGACTAGGAGGATGTTAAACGCTGCTGGAATGCGCTTTTCTCTGCCGTAACACACACACACAGGCTGTCCGTCCTATCTCTTTGCAGTGTAATGAACGAAGTGACTGGCCGCAATATGGCTGCCGATTATGTAGGGCTGTGACATCCCAGGGGTGACTGGTTGCTGATAGGCTGCAGCCTGCATGTGATTCAGGGTCATACCGCCTGCTTCCCTTCACGCCTTGCCTTCCTAGTGGCCCTATGTACTGACATGTGGAGCTGCCATTTTAAATGCCCTGGAGCCTGGAATGCTGTAAAATGGCGTTTACTGAAGCGACTCACGCAATAGAATCACGGCGATATTCGCCGAATATTTCCTGAAATTCTTAACGAATTCAGGTTCATCAGCTTCAATTCGCTCATCTCTAATTAAAATAATACCCAACTTATTTTGGTTTGATTTGTTTTACTACTTTTATAACTTTATAATTTTTTGTACTAAAATTAGCATGTTTAAAATTGTCCTCTTCTGACCACTGTAAGTTTTAAATTTTTCCGTATATGATGATGTGTAAAGGCTCATTTTTTGAGCCGCGATCTGTAGTTTTTATTAGTAACATTTTAGTTTTGATTGCTTTTTATAAATTTTTTTAGAGTATACAAAGATTATGGCCCTCATTTAGTATTCACAACCCGACAACTTTTGTCGGGTTCTTTTGTCGCATTTTTTCTGCGACATGGTGCAGACATGTCGCAGACATCTTGCACCAGTGCGCGACAGTTCTTCCCGAGTCGTCTGACTCGGGTAGGCTGGAACCCAAAAAAGGGGCGTGTCCCGACAAAGAAGGCCCTTTCACACATATTTATCATTGTAAAGCACCCGAATTGTTGTTTTTTTTTTTTTTTTTCCCCCACAGCTCTGACCTGTTGGAAATAGCCCTATCTAACCTATGGAAAGCCCGATATGTTGTATTTTTTGGTGTGATGGTTTTTTCTCATAAATTAGTGACTGCTTCTTTTTTATTTGATTGTTTCTAATGTATATATATAAATACGAGCATGCGACACAAAAAAAAAATACTTGCGACATTGACTGCGACACAATAGTAAATAAGCAAGGAAACTAAGGAGTCGGGTTCAAATACAACTAGAAACCCGACCCGACTTTCTAAGTAAATAAGGGCCAATGTTTTCATCATAGTTTGGACATTTACACATGCGGTGAAACCATATATGTTTAGGGTTTGTTTTTTTTTACATTTTTTTATGGGAAAAGGGGGGATGATTCAAACTTTTATTAGCGATGAGGTTAAATTACATTTATTCACTTTTTAAAACTTTTTTTTAACACAAGTTACTATTACATGCAATCATTAGATTGCATAGACCAGGAGTCCTCAAACTACGGCCCGTGGGCCACATGCGGCCTGCCGAGGACATTTATCCGGCCCACCGCTGCCTGGGACATCCCTGTGTCCCGAAAGATGTTTTCGGGACACAGGGATGCGCTCTCGGAGACCCCGCGTTTACTTTGAAAACGCAGTGACGTCACTGACGCCGTGCGTGCGCTCTATAGCAACAGAGCGCAGAGGAGCGGGGCAGCAATGAGGACGTGCGCTGGCCAGCTAGGTAAGTGTTACCAGCGGCACGTCCGCTCCTTTGGTCCCGGGACTTACTGCTATGTCCGGACCGGAGGAGCGGTGGTCGGAGCACTGAAGTGGGGCAGAACACAGGCATACAGCCTCTAGCCATACACTGTATGGCTGGAGGCTGTATGTCTGTGGGGGAAAATACTGCACCTAATGTGGGGAGCTATACTACACCTAATTTGGGGGATCTATACTGCACCTAATTTGGGGGATCTATACTGCACCTAATGTGGGGGAACATGCACCTAATGTGGGGAGCTATACTGCACCTAATGTGGGGAGCTATACTGCACCTAATTTGGGGGGTCTATACTGCACCTAATGTGGGAGTTCTATACTGCACCTAATGTGGGAGATCTATACTGCACCTAATGTGGGGAAACATGCTGCACCTAATGTGGGGAGCTATACTGTACCTAATGTGGGGGAACATGCTGCACCTAATGTGGGGGAACATGCTGCACCTAATGTGGGGGAACATTATACTGCACCTAATGTGGGGTAACTATACTGCACCTAATGTGGGGGAACTATACTGCACCTAATGTGGGGGAACTGTACTGCACCTAATGTGGGGGAACTGTACTGCACCGAATGTGGGGGAACTGTACTGCACCTAATGTGGGGGAACTGTACTGCACCTAATTTGGGGGAACTGTACTGCACCTAATGTTGGGGAATTGTACTGCACCTAATGTGGGGGAACTGTACTGCACCTAATGTGGGGGAACTGTACTGCCAACCCTAATGTGGGGGAAGTGTACTGCCAACCCTAATGTGTGGGAACTACAACCTAATGTGGGGGGATCTATACTGCCAACCTAATGTGGGGTGAACTGTGCTGCGTACTTAAAGTGGTAGTCCACTAATAAGATATATGTGTGCATAGGAATTTGTTCATGTTTTGTTATCTATAGTCAGGCCCTCCAACGGTCTGAGGGACCGTGAACTGGCCTCCCGTATAAAAAGTTTGAAGACCCCTGGCATAGACTGTTCAATGCTATGCCATAGCATAGCACTGATCAGTGTTGTCTGTGATTTACTGCTCCTGCCGGGCATCCCTGACTGGAGCATCAAGGCACAGATCAGACGGTGAGGGGGCAGGTAAGACCGTCTTCTCAGCTGATCAGGACACCGAGGTTTCACTGCGGTGGTCCAAATCAGCACCGCTGAGCCACTGGGATGTGGTTTTTAACATTTTAGATGCCGCGATCAGCTGAGAGGACGGCAGGAGGGCCCCTGCCTGCTTTATCACCATCCGATCTGTGCAGCGTCTAAGGGGTTAATGCCACGTCTAAGGTGTTAAAGGGGTATTCCAGGCAAAACCTTTTTTTTTATATATATCATCTGGCTCCAGAAAGTTAAACAGATTTGTAAATTACTTCTATTAAAAAATCTTAATCCTTCCAATAGTTATTAGCTTCTAAAGTTTTCTGTCTAACTGCTCAATGATGATGCCACGTCCCGAGAGCTGTGCATGATGGGAGAATATCCCCATAGGAACTGCACAGCTCCCTGGACGTGAGTCATCAGAGAGCAGTTAGACAGAAAACAACAACTCAACTTCAGAAGCTAATAACTATTGGAAGGATTAAGATTTTTTAATAGAAGTAATTTACAAATCTGTTTAACTTTCCGGAGCCAGTTGATATATAAAAAAAGATTTTGGCCTGGAATACCCCTTTAATACTGGGTATCAGTGATGTCATTAGCCAACGGGTCATGGTGGCAGATAGCTGCTGGGACCATCTTACTATACCCAACGGTCAGCTCCTGAGCGCGCATCATAGAAGGGGGGCGGGACAAGGACGTAGAGGTATGCCCTTCCTCCCCAAGAGTTTAAGAAGTTAGTTCTGCTTTTCTAATGCTAGAGAAACCCCTCAAGGAGTAACATTACCCCTTTAGTCCCATGATCTTAATAAAAGAACACTAAATGCTGATTTTTTTTCCCAGCACAAAATTACTTTTCTCAGATGGCAATGGATACATAATATAACTATGCAATATAAAATTTTAAATGTGCTTTTCTTGGGCATAATACAACAAAATCAACTGTGTTGAATGTCTTACAACAAGTTTTGCAACTTTTTCAACTTAAAACATGAACAGTATGCATTAACATATGTTTAAATAAGATATTTTCCCAGTGCAGTCATTGATGCCATATTGCTAGGATTTAGTCTCATGTCAGTTCTGTCTACTGAGCCGGGCTGCCAACAGAAATGTTGGGGCCCCTTACACAGGTCAAGGCCTGGGCCCCTTCAACCCCTCCCCGCCCCCAGGTAATTTTTAGAATGCATACACTTACCAATGCTGTGCCATAGCACAGAATTGATCAGTGTTATCGGCGCTACCTTACTACAGGCTGTTGAAGCTTTCTGCAATAATGGAGCACAGATCAGACGAGCCGGAGGCAGATAGGTACCCTCCGCTGAGCTGATCGGGACACCACAATTTTGCCGTAGTCCTGATCAGCTCCTCTGGGCTATCTGGCAACCTATTTTCATACTTTTAGATGCTGCAATGAACTTTGATTGTGGCATCTAATGTGGTTAATGCTGAACATAACTCTGATTGGTGAACTCTGGCATTAGCCACATGTCCCAGCTCTGGTGATAGCAGGCGGAACAAACCGGTTATGAAGCATAGAACTGGAGGGGGGACAGGACGTACATTTACACCCTGCATCCTTAAGAAAATACACATACACAGCCCCATATGCGTACACTTCCTCTATATACTCATACACAGCGCCAATACACACATACAGTTATGGCCATAAATGTTGGCACCCCTGAAGTTTTTCAAGAAAATTAAGTATTTCTCACAGAAACGGATTGCAGTAACACATGTTTTGCTATACACATGTTTATTCCCTTTGTGTGTATTGGAACTAAACCAAAAAGGGAAGGAAAAAAAGAAAATTGCACATAATGTCACCAGACTCCAAAAATGGGCTGGACAAAATTATCGGTACCCTTTCAAAATGGTGGACAAATAAGATTGTTTCAAGCATGTGATGCTCCTTTAAACTCACCTGGGCAAGTAACAGGTGTGGGCAATATAAAATCACACCTGAAGGCATATAAAAAAGGAGATAAGTTCACTTAGTCTTTGCATTGTGTGTCTGTATGTGCTACACTAAGCATGGACAACAGAAAGAGAAGAAGAGAATTGTATGAGGACTTGAGAACCAAAATTGTGAAAAAATATAAACAATCTCTAGGTTACAAGTCCATCTCCAGAGATCTAGATTTGCCTTTGTCCACAGTGCGCAACATTATCAAGAAGTTTGCAACCCATGGCACTGTAGCTAATCTCCCTGGGCATGGATGGAAGAGAAAAATTGATTAAAGGTGTCAATGCAGGATAGTCCGGATGGTGGATAAGCAGCCCAAACAAGTTATTCAAGCTGTCCTGCAGGCTCAGGGAGCATAAGTGTCAGCGTGAACTATCTGTCGACATTGAAATGAAATGAAACGCTATGGCAGGAGACCCAGGAGGACCCCACTGCTGACACAGAGACAATAGGGATCGACCGATTATCGGTTTGGCCGATATTATCGGCCGATAATCACGATTTCGGGCATTATCGGTATCGGCAATTACGTTGCCGATAAGCTGATAATGCCCCGCCCCCACCGCGACCGACCCCCCCCCCCCCCCCCCCCGACCCGCCGCACCACGTCGCACCCCCCCACCGCACCGGCCCCATTGCCTCCCCCATCCCCGGTTATATAATTACCTGTTCCCGGGGCCCACGCTACTTCTGGCTCCTGCTGCGTCCTGCGTTACGCTGTGCGCAATGACGAGTGACGCGACGCGACGTGACGTCACCGTCAGTGCACACAGTGACAGCTCAGGAGGACGCCACCGGAGCCAGATGTAGAGTGGACCCCGGGAACAGATAATTATAAAACCGGGGATGGGGGAGGCATTGGGGCCTGGGCGGTGCAGTGGGGGGTGCGACGCGGCGCGGTGGGGCGGTAGGGGGCAGGGAGCGGTGCGGTGGTGGGGGAGCGGTGCAGCGGTGGGGGGGGGCGGTCTCTTGCGGTGATAGGACAGGCAGGGGGTGAGAAGCGGGTGGCGGCGGTCTCTGGCCCCGAAAAAGCCACTGCAGTTCATTGATTTAAAGCGCCCGCTTTAAATCAATGATCTGCAGCGGTGTTGCGGGGGGATAAATAGCCGATAACTTATACCGGAATATCGGTATATGTTATCGGCTATCAGCCCTAACCTCCACCGATTATCAGTATCGGCCCTAAAAAAACTATATCGGTCGATCCATATAAAAAAGCAAGACTACATTTTGCCAAAATGAACTTGAGTAAGCCAAAACCCTTCTGGGAAAACGTCTTGTGGACAGACAAGACCAAGATAGAGCTTTTTGGTAAAGCACATCATTCTACTGTTTACCAAAAATGGAATGAGGCCTACAAAGAAAAGAACACAATACCTACAGTGAAATATGGTGGAGGTTCAATTATGTTTTGGGGTTGTTTTGCTGCCTCTGGCACTGGGTGCCTTGAATGTGTGTAAGGCATCATGAAATTTGAGGATTACCAACGGATTTTGGGTGGCACTGTACAGCCCTGTGTCAGAAAGCTGGGTTTGCGTCCGAGATCTTGGGTCTTCCAGCAGGACAATGACCCCAAACATACGTCAAAAAGCCCCCAGAAATGAATGGCAACAGAGCGATGGAGAGTTCTGAAGTGGCAGCAATGAGTCCAGATCTAAATTAATTGAACACCTGTCGAGAGATCTTAAAATTGCTTTTGGGAAAAGGCACCTTCCAATAAGAGAGACCTGGAGCAGTTTGCAAAGGAAGAGTGGTCCAACATTCCGGCTGAGAGGTTTAAGAAGCTTATTGATGGTTATAAGAAGCGACTGATTTCACTTATTTTTTCCAAAGGGTGTGCAACCAAATATTAAATTAAGGATGCCAATAATTTTGTCGGGCCCATTTTTGGAGTTTGGTGACATTATGTCCAATTTGCTTCCCCCCCCCCCCCCCCCCACATTTTTTGGTTTAGTTCCAATACACACAAAGGGAATAAACATGTGTTACTGCAATCCTTTTCTGTGAGAAATACTGCATCTTCTTGAAAAATTTCAGGGGTGCCAACATTTACCGTTATGACGGTATACGGCACTGAATACATAATTTGAGACTTTAAAACCTCACTTTTAATACTTCTTCTAAAAACGATATATATAAAAAGGGAAAGTGAAAAGAACTGTATTTATACATATATGCATCTTTTTCAGGCCGCCATCTTAATACTAGCCGCCTGTTCACACCGACCATATATACACACTTGCCTAAGTAAACATCCAATTTTCAACACCAATGTGTTACAGTCTTATACATTCTTATAAAATCATGTGTTCCATCTCCATCGCAAGAATCCTTGTCAGTTATTTTATATACCGTATTTGCATCTATTCAGAATTAGTAGTGTTAGTTTTGTAGTCACACTCATTATTAGTATATTATTGAGAGTTCTTTTTTAGCGCGTTTTAGCACACTCCAAAATATCAATGTATAAATCCTCTCTCTGGCAGACTACATTCTCAGTCTCTTACTGCATACTATCAAATTAATGGCATTTAACCCATTCAGTGCATACAACATAACTGTTCTTAGGACATATTCATATCTGCAGGTACTATTAGTTACACAATGCCCACATTCTAAGATTAGTCACATGAATCCTCCAAACAATCCTCCACATTTGTGTGAAACAAAAAAACCTGTTATCCTGATTTTGCTTCCTAATTGGTCCGGTGAGGCTTTCCTTTTTCTTTTAGACTCCATAAGTTTTAAGCTGTCCTGTCATCAGGAATTGATGTGACAGTATTTGCAGTCATAAATATGTGGCTTAGCGTGCATATGACACGACGATGATGGCGACCATAACACATACGCACACACTGCCCCTATATACACACACATGGCCATCATACACAGCTTCTATATGCACATACACTGCCACTGTATATACACACACATCCATCGTAAATATATACATTGCCTCTATATACACACACTGCCCCTTTATACACACATGGACATCATACACATACACAGCGTCTATATACACATACTGCCCCTATATATACATATGGCCATCATACACATACACATCTTCTATATACGCACACTGCCCCTTTATACACACATGGACATCATACACATACACAGCTTCTATATACACACACTGCCCCTATATACACATATGGCCATCATACACATACACAGCTTCTATATACACACACTGCCCCTTTATACACACATGGCCATCATACACACATACACAGCTTCTATATGCATATACACTGCCACTATATAGACACACACTTCCATTATACACACTCTATATACACTGCCTCTATATACACACACTGCCCCTTTATAAACACATGGCCATCATACACACATACACAGCTTCTATATGCATATACACTGCCACTATATAGACACACACTGCCATCATACATACATATACAGCCACTATATACACATACACTGCCACTGTATATACACACACTGCCCCTTTATACACACATGGGCATCATACACACACACACACACACACTGTCCCCATACACACATGCACTGCACACACACACACACAGCCATCATACACACACACTGTCCCCATACACACATGCACTGCACACACACACACATACACACACACTGCCCCCATACACACATGCACTGCCCCCATATATACACACACACACACACACACAAACACAGCCATCATACACTGCCCCCATACAAGTACCTTTGTGCAGTGTAGCAGGCTGCTCCGCTCCTCTATTGGAGGCAATGGGCAGGAAGAGGAGGGACACGTGAGCTGACGTTCCTGGCCAGCTGCTACTAGCAGGCCCTGCTGGTAACTGAGAGCCGCGCACAGGCGTGTCTCATACCAACTGCAGCCCCTGCCATTTTAAAGTGACAGTGTGCTGCCCTCTGGACGGCGCTCCCTCTCGCTCCAGCCCCCGCTGGCCAGTCTGGGCCACAGACAGGGCAGGGCTGGAACGTAAGAAAAAACAATGTGATGTAGTCAGTCAGTGTATAGTGATGCCTCCCCCCAGCCGTCAGTGAGGGACAGTCACTCACTGACTCACAAGAAAGAGTGTTGGGGCTAGCCGGGCCTCCCTGAGGGTCCGGGCCCCTTACTGGGGTACCAATTGTACCCCCCTGATGGTGGCTCTGCTACTGAGATTGACATTATAATGAATATCCAACCATTCAGCCTCTGGAAACAACTAAGCTGAGTTGACAGGAGAAGAAACAATGTGCAGTTGACCCTTTGTTCCAGCAGTTGGCAGGGGTCACAGTCGGATCTCCACCGATCAGACGATGATGGTATATTCACGCAATATGTCATTAATGTCTATATACTATTACTAATGAAACGCTTTTTAAGTACATTTTCCCTTTATTTATTGGTTTTAATGGTAAAATATCATTGAGAACACTTATTAATGTGGCAATGCTTTGAATCTTTAATGTTCTACTACCAAGTTAAAGGCGAATATACAATGTGATAAAAAATGTTTCAATGTCATTTTCAATACTTTTATCTATGTGAGATAAAAATAAGCAAATGTATTTAGCCTTAAGCTAAGAAGTGTGCATGCAGTTAAATGTAAATTAAACCTTGTTATGACTGAAAACGTATAATAACATAATTGTGAAAGGCCAATAGCATGCCAAGAAGAAACCTCTAACCTTAACCCCAAATTCTAGGGATAGTTATGAAGTGGCCTTTGTGTTCAGGATAAATAACAGCTTCCATTCTGCGATCTTTAAAAGATTCATATAGTTTTTTATGATAAAGCAAAGGTCAAACTTGAGGAGCATTAAAGCCTAGATACCATGACTACATATGTGCCATTACACTTTTGACTTCAAGTCCTTGAAGAAGTTTTTAACATAGAATAAAATTTTAATAAATACCTGTAAGTAACAATTGAATAATGCAAAAATTAACAATGCTATATTTTCTTTTTGTTCTATTTCAGTCATAACAACACTTTGCAGATATTGGGTTCTCACTGTGAATCCAACCAAGGGTAACATTTGCACGAAGTTTGTATATTTTTCCACACTATGTATGTATTTTTTTAATCAAAAAATATCAATAGTTCCAGGCTGGTGTAACCATTGACATGCTGGATACCTTGAGCAATCCTATTGAAAACAATAAGCTCTAATATCAGTTTCCCTGGGGAGTTTTACTGCAGAACCAGAGGAAAACTGAGCTCTGTAAAGTGTACCTGTTTCAAAGGACTTTAAAAAAAATTTGCATAGTTTTGTTAGATTAAATGGGTTATCCACCATAAGGGGATTTTAGTACATACCTGCCAATATCTGTGTATTTCCTGTTGGAGTTTGGTCTCTTAAAGGGGTACTCCGGTGCTTAGACATCTTATCCCCTATCCAAAGGACGCTGAGGACCCCCGTGATCTTGCACGCGGCACCCCGTTTGTAATTAGTCCCCGGAGCGTGTTCGCTCCGGGTCTGATTACGGGCGATCACAGGGCGGGCGGCGTGTGACGTCACGCCTGCGCCCCCGTGTGACGTCACGCTCTGCCCCTCAATGCAAGCCTATGGGAGGGGTTGTGACAGCTATCAGTTGGTTTCAAAGTAAGAAAATAAAGCTGCCCAGCTAATCACTTGGCTTAAATCGCATTGAAAATTTATGGAAAGACCTGAAGATCATGATTCATAAAAGAAGCCAACAGAACATTCAAGATTTATAGACTGTGTGGAAGAATGGGCCAAAATCACAATAAAACATTGCTTGCGACTTTTCCCTCCATAAAGGAGGTGTCTTGAAGCTGTAATGACCAACAAAGGCTTTATTTTACAATATGTTACCAACATCTGGTGAGAATTTCATGTCAATTACACCTTTGGAAATGGAAATAAATTTAGAGAGAAATTGTTGATGTGTTCAACACTTATTCCACTTGCTTTTGTTTAAAAAGTTTCTTGATGTCATGTTCGGGAACACCAAATGTAACAAGGCAACAGCCACCTTGTTGGTTGATCTGCTTCATCTGGCCTTCTCCTCAGACACACATCCCTTAAAGGGATACTCCTGTGGAAAACTTATTTTTTTTAAATGAACTGGAGCCAGAAAGTTAAACAGATTTGTAAATCACTTCTATTAAAAAAATATTAATCCTTCCAGTACTTTTTAGGGGCTGTATACTAAAGAGAAATCCAAAAAAGAAGTGCATTTCTTCTCATGTCATGACCACAGTGTTCTCTGCTGATCTCTGCTGTCCATTTTAGGAACTGTCCAGAGCAGGAGAAAATCCCCATAGCAAACATATGCTGCTCTGGACAATTCCTAAAATGGACAGCAGAGGTCAGTAGAGAGCACTGTGGTCATGACATCAGAGGAAATGCATTTCTTTTTTGGATTTATCTTTAGTATACAGCCCCTAAAAAGTACTGGAAGGATTAAGATTCTTTAATAGAAGTGATTTACAAATCTGTTTAACTTTCTGGCACCAGTTAATTTAAAAAAAAAAAAAAAAAAAAAAAACCTTTTCCACAGGAGTACCCCTTTAAATATAAAACTTCAAGCACACAAACAGATGTCAAATTAATAGCAATGATAAAACAAACCTACTTTCTATCCCTTTAAGAGGGGAACACTGACGTCAAATGGCAATGACAATATTCAATGAACACTTTAATATCAGAGTGCTCATTATCAGTACTGTCTTATGTTGTAATAAAACATTATGATGGTCACCACCTGCACATAATGCCTTAGTGAGTTTTAGCCCCATCAATTGCATGTGCCGACTGTGTTTATCATGTACTTCATATATAAGTGTGGCCATCCTTTTCAAATAACAAGAGATGTCACAAATGACATTTTCCAGTGTCCTCACACTTTCTAGCTTCTAGAGAACCAAATGAAGAATGGCTGTTTCCTTCCTCAGTTCTTCAGAACTTGTTTACTGTCATCTATTATAATCACAATTGCCCCAAGGCAACTCGCACGATGCACTAAAGTCCTATTAATTACTAACTCCTCTAAAACCTAACTTTTAATGTAAAAGGAGTAAAATAAACCTGATGATTTGAGACTGTTAAAAATAGCATCACTATAACATATATATATATATATATATATATATATATATATATATAATTGTGAGACATAAGGCATATGTAAGGTAACTGGTGTGGCCTACTGGCTCTTCCAACATTAGTGACTGTTAGTGGACCAATAATATTTGGTGGGGCCTACAGGCTCTTCCACCATAAGGCACTATGCGTGCTCTTACTGATAGCAGATTTAGCTTCAGATATCATTGATAGAGCCTACAGGCTCTTCCACCGTGATCCCCAACAGTCACCACCTTATTCCAAAACAAAATTGCCCCCCTCTACATGTTTTGGTGCCACATAACGGTCTTCAGGAGGAAAAAACTAGGCTTTCTGAAGACGATGATGGGCCACCGAAACATGTAGAGGAGGGCACTTTTGTGATTTTATTTTGCGTCACTACCTATTGGAATAAGGTGGTGATTGTTGGTGACTACCGTGAATGAGCCTGTAGGCCCCTCCAATAGTGAGTGGAAAAGCCTGTAGGCTCCAATGATATCTGAAGCTAAATCTGCTGTCAGTAAGAGCATGGATAGTGCCTTATGGTGGAAGAGCCTTTAGGCCCCACCAAATATTTTTGGTGCACTAACAGTCATTAATGGTGGAAGAGCCTGTAGGCCCACCAGTTGCCTTATATCTCAAAATTATATATATATATATACCGTATTTATCGGGGTATACCACGCACCGGCCTATAACACGCACCCTCATTTTACCAAGGATATTTGGGTAAAAAAAGTTTTTTACCCAAATATCCATGGTAAAATGAGGATGCGTGTGTGTGCGTGTATACCCTGATACACCCCCAGGAAAGGCAGGGGGAGAGAGGCCGTCGCTGCCCGCTTCTCTCCACCTGCCTTTCCTGGGGTCTAGAGTCCTGCTGCCGGCCCTTCTCTCCCCCTGACTATCGGCGCCGCTGCCCGTTCTGTCCCCCTGACTATCGGTACCGGCGCCCCATTGCCGGTGCCGACAGCCAGGGGGAGAGAGGTGGCAGCGGCACCCATTGCCTCCCCCCATCCCCGGTGGCATAATTACCTGGGTCGGGTCCGCGCTGCTGCAGGCCTCCGGCGCGCATCCCCTGCATTGTTGCTATGCACGGCGCGGCGCACTGACATCATGCGCCGCGCCGTGCAGCGCATAGCAACGACGCCGGGGACGCACGCCGGAGGCCTGCAGCAGCGCGGACCCGACCGAGGTAATTATGCCACCGGGGATGGGGGGAGGCAACGGGGCAGCGGTGCTGGCAATGGGTGCCGCTGCCCCTTCTCTCCCCCTGGCTGTAGGCGCCGCTTCTCTCCCCCTGGCTATCGGCGCCGGCAATGGGGCACCGGTACCGATAGTCAGGGGGACAGAACGGGCAGCGGCGCCGATAGCCAGGGGGAGAGAAGGGCCGGCAGCAGCGCTCTAGACCCCAGGAAAGGCAGGGGGAGAGAAGCGGGCAGTGACGGCCTCTCTCCCCCTGCCTTTCCTGGGGGTGTATCGGCGTATAACACGCACATAGACTTTAGGCTAAAAATTTTAGCATAAAAAGTGCGTGTTATACGCCGATAAGTACGGTATATACATTATAGTGACGCTATTTTTAACAGTCTGTAATCATCAGGTTTATTTTACTCCTATTACAGGAAAAGTTACGTTTTAGGGGAGTTAGTAATTAATGGAACTTTAGTGCCCCGGGCCAGTTGTCTTGAGGCAATTGTGATTATATTGATATTGTGGTCTCAGCCTCACCTGGGTTTAGTTGTGTTAAGAACTGTTTTCCATTGGCCACAATTTAGAATTCTAGGAGATAAACAAGCTTTGAAAAGAAGTAAAAACAACATACTTTGCCCTCTGTTATAAAAATATTCTTAGTTTCATATTCATTCTAAAAGAAAAATGTGAAATGTGTTGTTTTTAATATTTTCTGTTTATATGTTCATATTTGGAGGAATAATTAACTTTAACAGCTTGAACCTATGTGGTTTTTCATTGCACAGAACAAATGTTCTTTCAAACACATATCTATGAGTTTTTGGTAGCTGGAGGCAGAATATTTCAGAGAATGGCAAATCTGTTTTACAGCTTTCCAATGAATTCTTAATTGTCCAGAACATGTCAATATTCTCCAATTGCAACTCCAATATTTTATTATTTTCTCACAGCAGCATTATATAGTACGATATATATATATATATAGTAATATAATAAATGTTTGAAATAAAATGTGTAAAGCTATAGGGAAAATGAAGCAGTTTACTGGGTTTATAGCTTCACTTTAGAACCACTCATGATGACCCCAAAATGTAATTGATGGAGTGAAGGTATTATACAAAAGTTAGAACTGTATGAAAAAAGTTTTCTTACAGTCACTGTCCACCCTTCATCACAACAGTTTTTTCCTTTGGCAAAGGAGCTCAAAATTCTGTGATAATTTATTATTTATATCCTTAACCTACTGGAGAGGGTTATAGAAGAGTGGCACTGCATAATGTTCTGGCAGTTCAGAAGTCATCCAAGCCATAATTCTGTAGTTGTGATGTTCCAGAGCTATGTACTACAGAACAAAAAAGTTATCCAGTACTTTTAAAAAATAGAATTCAAGCTTTATTGTACAGGCTAGCGATACATCTCATAAGTGTGGCACACCTTAAAAATTCAGATGTGTTTCAAGCGTATCCACTTTTCATTAGCTATGTCCTTCCATTGCTCCCATGCTGACTTAAATATCAATACTTATCACAGCATCTAAATCAGTTGTCTGACTTTGTTAACACTCAACAGTCCACCCTCAGTGGGATTGTGGGGGTCTAATTAGTGAAGAAGGTCTCTTAACCTCCTCTGAGTCACTCTCCACTCACCCTTTTGTATAGTCTGCCGTAAGGCAGACTGTTTAAGCCTTTAAGGACACAGGGCATACCTGTATGCCCTGAGTCCACTCCCTTTCTATAACGCGGGGACACGGCGCTATTAGCCCTTTCTAAGTTGATCACCATGTCTAAAGTGAAAGTAAACTACCCCCGGCTAGCTCATTTGGCTGTTCAGGACCGCCGTGGCGAAATCGCAGCATCCCGAACAGCTGGAGGACACATGGAGGGTGCCCACCTTCATTCTGTGTGTCCGATCGCCGAATGACTGCTCAGTACCTGAGACCCAAGCATGAGCAGTCAAGCGGCAGATTCTTTGATCAATGTTATTCTATGGGATAACAATGATCAATGTAAAAGATGAGTGTGTCCCGATGGGGGCTATAACACTGCAAAAAAAAAAGTGGAAAAAAAAGTTAATAAATATCATTGAACCCCTTCCCTAATAAATGTAAGAATCACCCCCCATTTCCCATAAAAAAAAAAAAAACTGTGTAAATAAAAATAAACATATGTGGTATCGCAGCGTACATAAATGTCCGAATTATAAAAATATATTGTTAAATAAACCATACGGTCAATGGCGTACATGCCAAATAAATTCCAAAGTCCAAAATAGCGTATTTTTGGTCACTTTTTATATAATGAAAAAAATTATAAAAATTGATCAAAAAGTCCAATCAATACAATAATGGTACTGCTAAAACCTTCAAATCACAGCACAAAAATGAGCCCACATACCACCCCGTACGCGGACAAATGAAAAAATTATAGGGGTCAGAAGATGACAATTTTAAACGTATAAATTTTACAGCATGTAGTTATGATTTTTTGAAGAAGTACAACAAAATCAAATCTACATAAGTAGGGTATCATTTTAATCATATGGACCTACAGAATAAAAAAAAGGTGTAATTTTTTACTGAAAAATGTACTGCGTAGAAACGGAAGCCCCCAAAATTTACAAAATGGTCTTTTTCCCTCAATTTTGTCGCACAATGATTTTTTTTTTCTCCATTTCAGCATAGATTTTTGGGTAAAATTAGAAAGAATTACAATGTAGAATTGGTGGCGCAAAAAATAAGCCATCATATGCATTATTAGGTATAAATTGAATGATGCCTTGAGAAAGCGTCACAAGACGTGAAACTTGTGCCTGTCGGCAGTTGTGCCTGTGAAATGTCCATTAAGTTGCGGCAAGTAAGTAAGGATTTTATCTGCATTATTTCCTGAGTGCTGCAGAATTCTTCACCATCGGTTTTTACAAAATTGAAAGAGTTATGCATTTTGAAAGGTAAGGAGGAAAAAATGAAAGTGCAAAAATGGAAAAACTCCTGATCCTTAAGGAGTTAAATAGGTCACTGATACTACTGATCAGTGCTATTCCATCGCATAGCACTAAACAATAATAGCATGATGAAAAATGTTAAATAAAAAGTGAAAAGGAAAATAAAAATAATTCCCTTTTCCCATTTTATCAACAAAAATGAAAAAAAAAAAAAACATATTTGATATCAACACGTGCAGAAATGTCCGTACTATTAAAATGTAGTATATTACGGTGAACGGCATAAACATAAAAAATTGCAAAGTCCACATACCAGAAAAATGTAAATAAAAAATCACATTTATGCCAAAGTGATACAAACTACAAATCACAGGACAAAAAAAAGGAGCCCTCAGAAGGTCCTGTACATGGAAAAATAAATAGTTATAGGGGTAGGAATTGTTTTAATTGTATTGAACCAAATAATACGGATCATATGTAAGAGATCATATGTAAAAGAATGTTTTTACTGTGCACTCTGTAAAAAAGAAAGCCCCCAAAAGTTACAAAACCACAAATAATATTTTTTAGGTTGCACCATACATTTTCCGGTAAAATCAAAGGGGTCATTACAAAGTAAAATAGTTTGCATAAAAAAAGCACTTATATGCCTCTGTGGATGGAAAAAAATATAAGAGTTGTATCTCTTAAAAGGCAAGAAAGAAAAAACGAAAACGCAAACATTAAAATTGTCTGTGTCCTTAAAACAAAAATGTGTTGTGTCCTTGAAAGAGTACTCCAGTGAAAACTAACTTATCCCCTATCCACAGGATAGGGGGAAGGTAGCTGATCATGGGGGTCCGAACGCCGGGGCCCCCCCACGATCTCCAGGAAGGGACCGTGGTGCTCTTAGTGAGGAGCGCGCTTTATTCATTTCTATGGGAGCGCCGATGATCTCCAAGTGCTGTACTTGGGTCTTTTTGGAACTCCCATAGATGTGAATGGAGTGCATGCCGGCTGCAGCACAAACTCCTCAATGAGCATCGGGTCCCACCCCAGGGATTGCAGGGGGTGGGGGGGCCCAGCGGTCGGACCCCATGCAATCAACTACGTATCCCTTATCCCCTGGATAGGGGATAAGTTAATTTTCACCAGAGATCTCATTTAAAGGGGTACTCCGCCCCTAGACATCTTATCCCCTATCCAAAGGATAGGGGATAAGATGTCAGATCGCCGCGGTCCCGCTGCTGGGGACCCCCGGGATCCCCGCTGCGGCACTGCGCTATCATTACAGCACAGAGCGAGTTCGCTCTGCACGTAATGACGGGCAATACAGGGGCCGGAGCATCGTTACATCACGGCTCCGCCCCTTTCAATACAAGTCTATGGGGGGGGCGTGGCGGTCATCACGCCCCCTCCCATAGACTTGCATTAAGGGGACGGCCGTGATGTTACGATGGGCGGAGCCATGACGTCACGCTGCTCCGTCCCATGTATCGCCCGTCATTATGCACAGAGCGAACTCGCTCTGTGCTGTAATGATAGCGGGGTGCCGCAGCGGGGATCCCGGGGCTCCCCAGCAGTGGGACCGTGGCGATCTGACATCTTATCCCCTATCCTTTGGATAGGGGATAAGATGTCTAGGGGCGGAGTACCCCTTTAAGGAGTTTAATAAACAGCTAAAGCTCTGATTGGCCATAAAGCCATTGGGGGAGATTTATCAAAGGATTTAGATTGTTTTTTCCTGTCTAAATTTGTCGCACAGAAAGTCGCAGTCTAAATATGTGCAACTTTTGCTTTAGAGGATTTTTAGAACATGATGCATGCTAGTCTATTTTAGACGTAAAAATGCATTGGTGCTGAATTTATCAAAAGCGACTTTTCAGCGACAAGTCGCATCGGCTAAAAGTACGCCGAAATGTCAGACCATGCTGGAGCAGGTTTAAATACAGTCTAAAGCATAGATCACAAAATCTGTGCACAGAATTTATCAAGAGCCATGCGACTTTTGATAAATTAGTGGCCTAACCCTCTGTAGTTTGGTCTATATTGATGCGAGACATAGACAGCTTTGATAAATCTTCCCCATAGTCTCTCTGAGTGTATATCTATCTGGTAGCTCAAGTATATCTATATGGTATTCAGCATTGCCACAGTATTATTTTCACATCATCAATGTTTTTAAGACAATCAGGGTTACTTTTGAAGAACTGGGGAAGGTAAACATTTTACACTGCTCAAAAAAAAAAACGCACTAAGATAACACATCCTAGATCTAAATGAATAAACTAATCATATGAAATACATTCCTCTTTACATAGCTGAATATGCTGACAACAAAATCACACAAATCATCAATGGGAATCAAATTTATCAACCCATGGAGGTCTGGATATGGAGTCACACTCAAAATCAAAGAGGAAAACCACACTACAGGCTGATCCAACTTTGAAGTAAAGTCCTTAAAACAAGTCAAAATGAGGCTCAGTAGTGTGTGTGACCTCCACATGCCTTTATGACCTCACACAATGCCTGGGCATGTTCCTGATGAGGTGGCAGATGGTCTCCTGTGGGATGCCCTCCCAGACCTGGACAAAGCATCCGCCAACAGTCTGTGGTGCAACGTGGAGTTAATGGATGGAGCGAGACATGATGTCCCAGATGTTCTCAATCAGATTCAGGTCTGAGGAACGGGCGAGCCAGTCCATAGCATCAATGCCTTCCTCTTGCAGGAACTGCTGATACACTCCAGCCACATGAGGTGTAGCATTGTCTCATCTCAGTACCTAATGGCAGTCAGGCTACCTCTGGCAAGCACATGGAGGGCTGTGTGGCCCACCAAAGAAATGCCACCCCACACCATCACTGACCCACCAACAAACAAGTCATGCTGGAGGATGTTGCATGCAGCAGAACGTTCTTCACGGCGTCTTCAGACTCTGTCACGTCTGTCACATGTGAACCTGATTTCATCTCAGTGTGAACCTGCTTTCATCTGTGAACAGCACAGGGCGCCAGTAGCGCATATGCCAATCTTTGTGGTCTCTGGCAAATGCTAAACATCCTGCACAGTGTTGGGCTGTGGGCACAACCCCCACCTGTGGAAGTCGGGCCCTCATACCACCCTTATGCCATTCTGTATCTGACCATTTGTGTGGACACATGCAAATTTGTGGCCTGCTGGAGGTCATTTTGCAGGGCTCTGGCAGTGCTCCTCCTGCTCCTCCTTGCACAAAGGCGGAGGTAGCGGTCCTGCTGTTGGGTTGTTGCCCTCCTACGGCCTCCTCCATGTCTCCTGATGTACTGTCCTGTCTCCTGGTAGTGCTTCCATGCTCTGCACACTACGCTGACAAACCTTCTTGCCACAGCTCGCATTGATGTGCCATCCTGGATGAGCTGAACTACCTGAGCCACTTGTGTGGGTTGTAGACTCCATCTCATGCTACTGCTAGAATGAAAGCACTTCCAGCATCAAAAGTGACCAAGACATCAGCCAGGAAGAATAGGAACTGAGAAGTGGTCTGTTGTCACCACCTGTAGAGCCACTTCTTTATTGGGGTTGTCTTGCTAATTGCCTATAATTTCCGCCTGTTGTCTGTTCCATTTGCAAACAGCATGTGAAATTAATTGTCAATCAGTGTTGCTTCCTGAGTGGACAGTGTGATTTTACAGAAGTGTGATTGACTTGGACTCACATTGTGTTGTTTAAGTGTTCCCTTTATTTTTTTGAGCAGTGTAATATTACAATTTTTAATCTTTTAACTGAATGAATTAAAATTTCAAAAAGATTCCACAAGGCAGTCATTGTGCAGCTGATCCCTTCCAGAGCAGGCATGTAGCCAAGAAACAACACACTGCCTGATTTCTATTTGGCATAGGAAATGAAAAGCTTTGTGTGGGTGCAAAACACATTTGATGTCTGACAAAGCCAAAAACTAAATATAGAGTAGCTGAGTAAAAGCCGGTTAAACACTTTGTGTATTAGAAGTTACAGGGAAGAGATTCACCTGCCCTTATTCCTTTTGTCAGTGCTCAAGATACTGTAACTGAGCAATTAGTAAAACTGGGCTATAGGACGAGGTTTATAAAATGTTGTCTTTAGCTGGAATTAAAGGGGTTGTCTGGAAAAAATAGTTTAACCCCTTAATGACGCCGGACGGAGCTGGTACTTAACACACCAGGACGTACATTTACGTCCTATGCATAACCGCGAGCATCTGAGCGACGCTCGGGTCATGCACGGCAGGTCCCAGCTGCTGATAGCAGCCAGGGACCCGCCAGTAATGGCAGACATCAGCGATCACGCAGATGCCCACCATTAAACCCTCAGATGCCGTGATCAATACAGATCACACCATCTGCAGCATCGCGGTCACTACAATGGATGATCAGATCGCCCGCAGTGCTGCCGTGGCGATCTGATCATCAAGAACAGCAGATGGAGGTCCCCTCACCGGCCTTCACTGGCTTCCATGGGTCTTCTGCTCTGGTCTGCGTTCGAGCAGACCAGAGCAGAAGATGACCAATAATACTGATCAGTGCTATGTCCTAGTCATAGCACTGAACAGTATTAGCAATCAAATGATTGCTATAAATAATCCCCTATGGGGACTATTAAAGTATAAAAATAAAAGTAAAAAAAGTTTTTAAAAAGTTAAAAAAATGTGAAAAACACCCTCCCCCAATAAAAACTAAAATTGTCCCATTTTCCCTATTTCACCTTCAAAAAGTGTAAAAAAAAATATATATTTTATATACGTATTTGGTATTGCCCCATGCGTAAATATCCAAACTATTATAATAAAATGTTAATGATACCATACGGTGAACGGCATGAATGTAAAAAGAAAAAAAAAGTCCAAAATAACTGCTTTTTTGTAACATTTTATTGCAAAAAAAATTATAAAAAATTTATTAAAAGTTTTATTTAAGCAAATATGATAAATAAAAAGAACAGACCATGGCGCAAAAAATGAGCCCTCATACAGCCGCTTATATGGAAAAATGAAAAAGTTATAGGTCTTCAAAATAGGGGGATTTTAAATGTACTAATTTGGTTAAAAATTTGCGATTTTTTTAAGCGCAACAGTAATAGAATAGTATTTTCTGTATAATTTTAATCGTATTGACCCAAAGAATAAAGAACGCATGTCATTTTTACCGTAAAATGAATGGCGTGAAGACTAAATCTTTCAAAATTTGCTAAATTGCGGTTTTCTTTTTCATTTTCACACACAAATAGTATTTTTTTGGTTGCACCATGAATTTTATGGTAAAGTGAAGTATGGCATTACAACAGACAACTGGTCGCACAAAAAACAAGCCCTCATACTAGTCTGTGGATGAAAATATAAAAGAGTTATGATCTTTTGAAGGCGAGGAGGAAAAAACGAATGGGCTAAGGGGTTAAAGGTTTAGTTTATTTTTATAAAAATGAGATGTGCCCAAATTCTGGCTAAAGGCATTAATAAATGTGAATGGTTTTACACAGTGGGGAACAAAATAACATGAGGAATTTAAACCCCACACTGTTGATAACCCCCCCCCCCCCCCCCGCCCCCATCCACTTCAGGTTCTCTACTGATTCTCTGTCAGTATATTGCAAGCAATAGTATTGGCCAACGAAGGAAGAAATGGTTTTGAATCACAAAATCATCTGTTGACCTATAAATCTTCAAAAAGGCCCGTTAGCAGCTTATTAGTGGAAGTAGCTGATAAAAATATAAACCTAAGACATAAACCTTTAATCTCTTTTCCTGTTAGTGATTTTTAAATGTTTTTAAATCCTCATTTTCTAAGAGCCATAACTCAGGTTTTATTGTGTACTAGCTTTTGCCCGCGGCTTCGCTCGCGTTAAATTTGGGGTAAAATAGATTTACTTTTTACGATCCAATAGTAATGAGGCCGCTCTGGGTAAAGTCTATGGGCATCCCATCCTCATATCCCGTCCTCCTATCCCATCCTCCTATCTCAACCTCCTATCTCGATCTCCGATCCCATCCTACTATCCCATCCTCCTATCCCGTCCTCCTATCTCGACCTCATATCCCGTCCTCATATCCCGTCATCCTATCCCGTCCTCCTATGTCGACCTCCTATCTCGACCTCCTATCTCGACCTCCTAACCTGACTTCCTATCCTGACCTCCTATCCCGACCTCCTATCACGTACTCCTATGCCTTCCTCCTATCTCAACCTTCTATCTTTACCTCCTGTCCCGACCTCCTTTCCCGACCTCCTATACAGACCTCCTATCACGACCTCCTATTCCAACCTCCTATCCCGATCTACTATCCCGTCCCCATATCCTGTCCTCCTATCCCGACCTCCTATCTCGTCCTCATATCTCGACCTCCTATCCCGTCCTCCTATCCCGTCCTCCTATCCAGTCCTACTATCTCGACCTCATATTCCGTCCTCATATCCCATCCTCCTATCCTGTCCTCCAATCCCGTCCTCCTATCTCGACCTCCTATCTCGACCTCGTATCTTTACCTCCTATCCCGACCTCCTATCCCGACCTCCTATCCTGACATCCTATACCGTCCTCCTATCCCTATCTCCTATCCCGTCCTCCTATCCCTATCTCCTATCCCGACCTCCTATCCTGTCCTTCTATCTCTACCTCTTATCCCGACCTCCTATCCCGACCTCCTATCCCGTCCTCCTATCTCGACCACCTATCCCGACCTACTATCCCGTCCTCACATCCCGTCCTCCTATCCCGACCTCCTATCCGTCCTCCTATACCTTCCTCCTATCCCGACCTCCTATCTCGACCTCCTATCTTGACCTCCTATCCCATCCTCCTATCCCGTCCTCCTATCCCATCCTCATATCCCGTCCTCCTATCCCGTCCTCCTATCCCAACCTCCTATCCCGACATCCTATCCCGACCTCCTATCCCATCCACCCATCCCTTCCTCCTATTTTGACCTCCTATCTCGACCTCCTATCTTTAACTCCTATCCCGACCTCCTATCCCGACCTCCTATCCCGACCTCCTATACCGTCCTAATATCCCTACCTCCTATCCCAACCGCCTATCCCGTCCTTCTATCTCGACCTCCTATCACGACCTCCTATCCTGACCTCCTATCCCAACCTTCTATCCCGTACTCCTATCCCGACCTCCTATCCCATCCTCCTATCCCGTCCTCCTATTCCGACCTCCTATCCGGACCTCCTATCCCATCCTCCTATCCCGTCCTCCCATCTCGAACTTCTATCTTTACCTCCTTTCCCGACCTCCTAACCAGACCTCCTATCCTGACCTCCTATACCGTCCTCCTATCCCAACCTTCTATCTCGACCTCCTCCAGTCCTCATATCTCGACCTCCTAACCCGACTTCCTATCCCGACCTCCTATCCCGACCTCCTATCCCGTCCTCCTATCCCTTCCTCCTATCTCAACCTCCTATCTCGACCTCCTATCTTTACCTCCTATCCCGTCCTCCTATCCCTACCTCCTATCCCGACCTCCTATCCCGTCCTTCTATCTCAACCTCCTATCACGACCTCCTATCCCGTCCTCCTATCCGACCTCCTATCCCATCCTCCTATCCCGTCCTCCTATTCCGACCTCCTATCCCGACCTCCTATCCCGACCTCCTATCCCAACCTCCTATCCCGTCCTCCTATCTCGAACTCCTATCTTTACCTCCTTTCCCGACCTCCTAACCAGACCTCCTATCCTGACCTCCTATACCATCCTCCTATCCCGACCTCCTATCTCGATCTCCTATCTTTACCTCCTATCCCGAGCTCCTATCCCGTCCTCTTATCCCTTCCTCATATCTCGACCTCCTAACCCGACTTCCTATCCCGACCTCCTATCACGTCCTCCTATCCCAACCTCCTATCCCGACCTCCTATCCCGACCTCCTATCACGTCCTCCTATGCCTTCCTCCTATCTCGACCTCCTATCCCAACCTCCTATCCCGTCCTCCTATCTCTTCCTCCTATCTCGACCTCCTATCCTGTCCTCCTATCCCGTCCTCCTATCCAGTCCTCCTATCTCGACCTCATATTCCGTCCTCAAGTCCCGCCCTCCTATCCTGTCCTCCTATCTTGACCTCATATCTTTACCTCCTATCCCGACCTCCTATCCCGTCCTCCTATCTCGACCTCTTATCCCGACCTCCTATCTCAACCTCCTATCCGTCCTCCTATCCCGTCCTTCTACCCCATCCTCCTATCTCTTCCTCCTATCTCGACCTCCTTTCTTTACCTCCTATCCTGACCTCCTATCCCGAACTCCTATACCGTCCTCCTATCCCTATCTCCTATCCCGACCTCCTATCCCATCCTCCTATCTCGACCTCTTATCCCGTCCTCCTATGCCGACCTCCTATCCCGTCCTCCTATCTCAACCTCCTATCCCGTCCTCCTATCCCGACCTCCTATCCTGACCTCCAATCCGTCCTCCTATCCCGTCCTCCTATCTCGACCTCCTTTCTTTACCTCCTATCCCGACCTCCTATCCTGACCTCCTATACCGTCCTACTATCCCGACCTCTTATACCGTCCTCCTATATCGACCTATTATCCAGACCTCCTATCCCATCCTCCTATCTCGACCTCCTAACCCAACTTCCTATCCCGACTTCCCATACCGACCTCCTATCCCAACCTTCTATCCCATCCTCCTATCTCGACCTCCTATCCCGACCTCCTATCCCGACCTCCTAAGCCGTCCTCATATCCAGCCCTCCTATCCTGACCTCCTATCCCGTCCTCCTATCCCGACCTCCTATCTTGACCTCCTATCCTGTCCTCCTATCCCATCCTCATATCTCGTCCTCATATCCAGTCCTCCTATCCCATCCTCCTATCCCAACCTCCTATCCTGACCCCCTATCCCGACCTCCTATCCCATCCTCCCATCCCTTCCTTCTATCTCGACCTCCTATCTTTACTTCATATCTCGACCTCCTATCCCGACCTCCTATCCCTTCCTCATATCCCGTCCTCCTATCCCGACCTGCTATCCTGTCCTCCTATCCCGACCCTCACAAATGGGTGTAGTTAAGGGTTAAATTAACTATCCTATATTTTAAGTGGACATATAAGTAACATGTGACCAAGTATTATCGAAATATCTCCAGCTGTTTGGCAGTTATGCAGTAACAGATATTTCCCATAGACTTGTATGTGACTTTTTTTATTTTATTTTTTAAACAACCCCTTTTTCACCTCCTTAAGGGTGGAATTTCGAAAAACCCTTTCTTATTCCTTGTCTACGTCTGAAAAACAACACCTGTGCAAAAATTAAGGTTTCTAGGTCCAAGGGTTTAGGCTGGGCGTTGATGAGTCAGTGAGTCAGATCTTCTCTTTTTATATATAAGATGTATTTACTAAATGTAAGCCAAGTTCTGGTGGACAAAAATATCTTTTAAGTTTAGATTATTACCCTAATTTTTGCTTTCCCTCTCTAATATTACATTTTTTAGTAATCTCCAGTATGTCTTTTTATTGCAGCTCGGCAGACACTGAATATAGAATGGGCTAGGGAATTGAGCCCACTTCCATGGATGATTTGCTTGTATGGCCTGCCTGTATAAGTAATCAAATGATAAAATAAGCTATCCTAAAGCTACATAAACATATAAAGTTATAGGAAAGAATATGGCAATTAAAATAATTTTATTAAATCTTTTTTATTTTTTAAAAGTGCTAAAAACATTAAAAGGGGCACTACTGCACATTTTGTTCAGAACACTCTGAGCCAGAGGCTGTTGTCGTGACATCAGGACCATGCCCCATTGTGATGTCATGTCACCCCCCCCTCCCACTTACATGGATAAAGGGGGCATGGCCATGATGTCAAAACTAGAGATGCAAATATATTTGCCGTGAATCGCTATTAAAACTGCTATTTTGGGGCTACAGAGGGCTTTTACACTTACTGCCCATTAGCTTTAAATAGAGAGGAGCGAAACAAATCGGACTAATCCGAATTCGTTAAAAATTTTATGAAAAATTCTATTCGCAACAAATGCGAATCACACAAATTGCTTCATTAAACTCCGGACTAGCGCGGTCCAGGCTCCAGGGCATCTTAAATGGCGGATTCACATGTGAGGACATGGGGCAAGGAACTCTGGGAAGGCGGGTAGGTGGGATGACCCTGAATCACATGCAGGATGCAGCCTATCAGCAGCCAGTAACCCCTGTGATCTCACAGCCCTATATAATCAGCAGCCATATTCCGGCTTGTCACTTCATCCTTTCACTGCAGAGAGATAGGACAGCGCTGTGTGTTACACAGACAAGCTTTTTACAGCAGCCTTTCACCTCATAGTCATGTCAGCATTCTGGTGGACAGAGAGCAGTGCATTTTTTCACAGAAAATAATTTTTTCTGCAGCCATTAGCCTCCAAGTCACTTTCTACAACAGTGCACTACAGACAGGGGCAGATATCTTTCTGTTGCCACATACATTTGAACAAGCTAGCTCAGCTTGAGAAACAGCAGAGGATGAAGGAATAATTTTTCAGCGCAACTCTGTGTCTTTATTCCACAACAAATGGTCTGCTGGTTATACTAGTCTGTAGATGGTATAATACCCAGCAGTCCATTCCTAATAGTCTTTGAGAGAGTGACATTTTGGGTTTAGTATACAGCGACAGTGTGCTGCAGCACTGTTGTGTACTGCTGGTGTTGTGAAAAATAAGATTTTTAAGCATACTGTATAGAGAGGAGCGAATATGAATGCAAATATCGCAGTGATTCTATTTCGCAAATCACTTCATTAAACTCCATTTCCTGCGGTCCAAGCTCCAGGGCATCTAAAATGGCGGATCCACATGTCAGTACATGGGGCAAGGAATGCTGGGAAAGCGGAAAGGCAAGACGGAAAGGGAAGTAGGCAGGATGACCCTGAATCACATGCAGGATGCAGCCTACCAGTCACCTCTGTGATGTCACAGCCCTATATAATTGGCAGCCATTTTGCGGCTCGTCATATCATTCATTACACTGCATACAGATAGGACGTACATCGCTGTGTGTGTGATTTACACCGAAAAGCTCATTCCAGCAGTGTTTCACATCCTAGTCACATCAGCATTCTGGTTGACAGAGAGCAGTTTTTTTTTCACTGAACAGGATTTTTACTGCAGCCATTAACCTCCCAGTTGCTTTCTTCAGCAACCGGGACCTGCCGGGTATGAAGCGCACTCAGCTCTTAAGCGCACTTCACATAATGGGAGCCGGCCATGAGTGTAAATAAACAAACAACAAAAAATGAACATTTTGTTATTTTAACACGAATAGGTTGCATATATTTATACATACTGTGAAAATAGTTTATGAAACTTATACTTTCATATGACTACTTTATCTTGTCAACATTTTTTTAAAATAACATTTTAATTGTATAAGAAGCCAAGCCTGAAAATTTTACTTTTGAAATTTTTGGAAATAGTTTTTATGTGCTAAGCACAATTTGTAGAAACTGGAAACTGAGAAGTGGTAGAATATAGCCCCCCCCCCCTCTCATTCAAATGACCCCATTTTAAAGCTAGACCCCTTTAGGTAATCACCAGGGCAGACAGTGAGTATTTGCACATCACTTCTTATATTGGAGGAAATGCACATCAAATTTTATTGAGCTGCTTGTTCTGTGATTGGCAAAACCCAGATTAGGCCATTTTTTGTTGATTGGCCACATGGCAGGACCGAGAAGGAGAGGAGAACCATTTGGTCTTCAGGGCATCATTTTAGGCTGAATAGATTATAGGCTGCACTACATGCCTACAAAGGATTCTAGCTGCCAAATCCATACTGAACCCCCACAAGTGACCCAATTTTGGAAAATACACCCCCAAAAGTATTCAACTAGACCAAAAGTGAGTACTTTAACCCCTTAACGACCACGAACGTAAATGTACGTCCTGGTTGCGGCGGTACTTAGCGCACCAGGACGTACATTTGCGTCCTGTGTATGACCGCGAGCATCGGAGCGGTGCTTGTGTCATACACTGCTAGCAGCCGGGGACCCGCCGGTAATGGCTGACATCTGCGATCGCGCGGATCCAGTCAGCGCTGCTGCGGGGATCCGATCATCTGTAATGGAGGATGGAGGTCCCCTCAACTGCCTCTGTCCATCTCCTGGCGTCTCCTGCTCTGGTCTGAGATTGAGCAGACCAGAGCAGAAGATAGCCGATAATACTGATCAGTGCTATGCCCTATGCATAGCACTGAACAGTATTAGCAATCAAATGATTGCTATAGATAGTCCCCTATGGGGACATAAAAAGTGTAAAAAAAAAGTTGAAAAATAAAAAATAAAAAAAAGGGAAAAAAAGGGAAAAATCCCCTTCCTCAATAAAAATGAAAATTGTGCGTTTTTCCCATTTTTACCCCCAAAAAGCATACATTTTTCTTTTTTAGAAACATATTTGGTATTACCACATGCGTAAATGTCCAAACTATCAAAATATATTGTTAATGATCCCGTATGGTGAACGGCATAAACGTAAAAAATAAAAAGTCCAAAAATGCTTTTTAGTCACATTTTATTCCCTCAAAACTTTATTAAAAAATGATCTAAAAGTTTTATATATGCAAATGTGGCATCGAAAAAAAGTACAGATAATGGCGCAGTAGTGCAAAAGAGCCCTCATACCCCCCTATATACGGAAAAATGAAAAAGTTACAGCTGGTCAAAATAGGGTGATTTTAGATTACTGATTTTGTAGAAAAAGTTTTCGATTTTTTTTAAGCGGTACAAAAATATAAAAGTATCTAGCCATGGGTATCATTTTAATCACATTGACCAACAGAATAAAGAACACTTGTAATTTTTACGTGTACAGTGTGAAAACAAAACCCTCCAAAATGTGCAAAATTGTGGTTTTCATTTAAATTTCCTCCCTAAAAAATTTTTTGCTGTACATTTTATAGTAAAATGAGAGGATCCATTACAAAGTACAATTGGTCATGCAAAAAACAAGCCCTTATATGGGTCTGTAGATGAAAATATAAAAGAGTAATGGATTTTAGAAGGCGAGGAGGAAAGAACGAAAATGCTAAAATAAAATTGGCCTGGTCCTTAAGGTTAAAATGGGCTTGGTCCTTAAGGGGTTAAATCATGTTTGTGATTTACAAAATTGTTACAAAATCAGTGGAAAAAATTTAAATTTGCTTTTTTATTTCACAAATGCATCATTTGTGGGACATATTTTTTGTACATTGTGTCTGAATGAGGAAATGCACTCCATATTTTATTACGCTGTTCGTCCTGTGTTCGACAATACTTCTGGTTAGGACATATTTGGTTGCTTTGCCACATGGTGGGGACTCAAAAAGAAACCCATTTGGATCTGAGGACCTCTTTTTAAAAACTACACCCCTTAAGTATTTACTGTAACAGCCGTGTTCCGGCCAGACACGCTGATTACATCTGTCCCCTAGTACATATATTCCTTCTCCTCCCTTGCTTCCCTGCCGGATCTTTGGTTGTTCATGCCATAGTGAAGTCCTGTGTCTCAGTACTGTGTACCTGATCCCTACCTAACCTGTACCTCTGTACCTGCCCTGACCTTCTGCCACGTCCTGCCAGTGTCCTTCCGTGCCACGCCACCCCCAGCTACCTGTTTGAATGATTCGTGACAGGGGTAGTGACCTGGGTGCCGCCTGCCGCAGCAAGACTATCCCGCTTTGCGGCGCGCTCTGGTGAAAACCAGCAGCACCTTAGACTCTGCTCCCTGGCACGGCTCATGTCTACATCCACACAGGCCCTGAGGAGCCACCTCCTGCTGTCCACATTCCTAACAGTAAGATCCGGCCATGGATCCCGCTGGGGTGCCTTTGCCATATGTTTCCGATCTTCCCTCTGTCGTGGCCCAGTAGCCTCAGCAGTTAGCCCATCAGGCGCAACAACTGAACCCACTTACAACCATGATGCAACAGCTCCTTGGTGCGCAGCAGCAACAACAGCAGCAGCCACCTGTTCCTGAGCCTCATCCTGTGCCTGCAGCTTCTCCTGGGACTCAGCTTCCAGCATCATTTGTCCTTGCCTTATAAGTATGACGGAGACCCCAAGCTGTGTTGAGGCTTTGTGACACAGTGTTCTATCCATCTCAAACTAATGGCGGAACTGTTCCTGACGAAGCGTGCTAAAGTGGCGTTTGTCTTCAGTCTGCTGTCCGGAAAAGCCCTGGCCTTGGCTACTCCTCTCTGGGATCGTAGAGATCCAAACTCCTTGAACCTGTCAGCATTCCTTACAGATTTCTGCAAAGCTTTTGAAGAACCCGCGTGAGCCTCCTTCTCTACCGAGACTACTCTACTGAACCTTTGCCAAGGAAACTCCTCCGTTGGCGACTACGCGGTTCAGTTCTGCAGATTTGCCTCTGAACTTGCTTGGAACGACGAAGCCTTGTGTGCTACCATTAAAAAAGGACTTTCCCCTCGAATCAAGGATGCTCTCACAGCACGAGATTCTCCTTATAACCTGAGCGAACTTATCCATTTGGCCACCCGTATTGATGTGCGTTTTGCTGAGAGGCAGGAAGTACTTCTTTTGGAAGGAAAGACAGCAGGAGCTTAGGGAGTTAAATGCATGGCTTAAGTCGTGGTCTAAGGGGGAAGGGTTTGGGTTTTTAGAGCACTGGGCTGACTTTTCATTGGGGTACAAACTCTATTATACGGATAATTTGCACCTGAATGGAAGGGGGTCCTCTGTGCTGGGGGAGAGAATCCTGGAAGGGGTGGCTGAGTATTTAAACTAGGTGAGTGGGGGGAGGATAATAAAGCAAAGAAAGCAGACAGTGGGATGGATAGGTTAGAGAGGGGTCAGGACATAATGGTGGGTGGAGAGGAGTCCTGTGGGGGGAGGTTAAGAGCAGTGGATAAGGAGATCCATGGGTTACAAACCAGCCGTAAAAATAAATGTAGCCCAAAAAATTGTAATCCCAATAATTCAAAAAATTCCATTAGCCCCAATAACTCAATAACTACAATAAGCCCCATTAAATCAAAAAATACCATTAACCCCAATAACTTAACAACGTTAGACCCAATAACGCAAAGAAATCCCATTAGCCCCAACAACTTAAATAATAAAGTTAGACCCAATAACTCAAAAAATCCCATTAGCCCCAATAACTTAAATAGTACAATTAGCCCTTATAACTCAAAAAATAACATTAACCCCAACAACTCTTAAAGTACCATTAGTGAGACTATATGTGTAAAAATTAATGGAAATGTAAAGTGTATGTTCACAAATGCCAGAAGCCTAGCAAATAAAATGGGGGAGCTTGAGGCCTTGATACTGGAGGAACATATTGATATAGTTGGGGTCACTGAGACATGGCTGGACTCCTTGCATGACTGTGCTGTTAATCTGCAGGGGTTTACATTGTTTGGATAGAATGAACAGAAAAGGTGGTGGAGTCTGTTTTTATGTAAGAAGTAGTATGAAAGCCAGTGTGAACGATGCCATAGTGTGTGAGGATTCTGAGGATGTGGAATCACTGTGGGTAGAATTACAAAAGGAGGGAAATATTGAAAAAATAGTATTTGGTGTAATCTACAGACCCCCTAATATCACTGAAGAGATAGAAGGTCGGCTGTATAAACAAATAGAGAGGGCCGCCCGGGCAGATACAGTGGTAATAATGGGAGATTTTAACTATCCAGATATAGATTGGGGCCGGGGGCTGGCTAAAACTACAAAGGGGAGAAAATTCCTAAATTTATTGCAGGATAATTTTATGGGCCAGTTTGTGGAGGACCTAACAAGAAGTGATGTCTTGTTGGATCTGATCATTTCCAACAACGCAGAGCTGGTTGGTAATGTAACTGTGCGGGAAAACCTTGGTAATAGCGACCACAATATAGTTACTTTTGACTTAAAATATAGAAAACAAAGACAGACGGGGAAGGCAAAAACATATAACTTTAAAAAGGCAAATTTCCCTGGGCTGAGAGATGCACTACAGGACATAGACTGGGGGGAGGTGTTCTCAAATATTATAAAAACGATTAAAACTAAATCCTACATGGCTGACAAATGATGTTAAAAGAGCAATAAACAACAACAAAAATAGCCTTCAAAAATTCAAATCTGATGGGTCAGCTATAACATTTAAACAGTACAAGGAGCTTAATAAAATCTGTAAAAATGTAATAAAAACTGCAAAAATTCAAAATGAGAGACAGGTGGCCAAAGAAAGCAAAACTAATCCTAAATATTTTTTTAGATATATAAATACAAAAAAAACAAGGACAGAGCATGTAGGACCCCTTAATAATGATAATGGGGAGGTTGTCACGGGCGATCAAGAGAAGGCAGAGCTACTGAATGGATTCTTTAGTTCTGTATATACTATGGAAGAAGGAGCTGACATTGGCCAGGTCAGTGCTGGTAACACATCATATAATGTACTGAACTGGCTTAATGTAGAGATGGTACAAGGTAAGTTAAGTAATATAAATGTAAGCAAATCTCCAGGGCCGGATGGACTACACCCAAGAGTTCTTAGAGAGGTAAGTTCAGTAATATCTGTACCCTTGTTCATGATATTTAGAGATTCTCTGGTGTCTGGTATTGTGCCAAGGGACTGGCGCAAGGCTAATGTGGTACCAATCTTCAAGAAGGGCTCTAGGTCTTCGCCAGGCAATTATAGACCGGTAAGTCTAACGTGCATTGTGGGTAAATTGTTTGAAGGACTTATAAGGGATTACATACAGGAATACATAGGGGATAATAGTATTATAAGTGATAACCAGCATGGGTTTACTAAGGATAGAAGTTGTCAAACCAATCTAATTTGCTTTTATGAAGAGGTGAGTAGAACCCTTGACAGAGGAATGGCTGTGGATATAGTGTTTCTGGATTTTGCCAAAGCGTTTGATACTGTCCCTCACAGACGTCTGACAGGTAAGTTAAGGTCTTTGGGCTTGGAAACTTTAGTTTGTAATTGGATTGAACACTGGTTCATGGATCGTACCCAGAGAGTGGTGGTCAATGATTCGTACTCTGATTGGTCCCCGGTAATTAGTGGTGTACCCCAAGGTTCAGTACTGGGCCAGCTGTTGTTTAATTTATTTATCAATGATATAGAGGATGGTATTAACAGCTCTGTTTCTATCTTTGCAGATGACACCAAGCTTTGTAGCACAGTACAGTCTATAGAGGATGTACATAAGTTAGAAGATGACTTGGATAGACTAAATGTCTGGGCATCCACTTGGCAAATGAGGTTCAATATGGATAAATGTAAAGTTATGCATCTGGGTACTAATAACCTGCATGCATCGTATGTCTTAGGGGGGATTAAACTGGCAGAGTCACTGGTAGAGAAGGATCTGGGTGTACTTGTAGATCAAAGACTACAGAATAGCATGCAATGTCAGGCTGCTGCCTCCAAAGCCGGCAGGATATTGTCATGTATAAAAAGAGGCATGGACTCAAGGGACAGGGACATAATACTCCCCCGTTATAAAGCATTGGTACGGCCTCACCTGGAATATGCTGTTCCGTTTTGGTCGCCTGTTCATAAAAGGGACACTGCGGAGTTGGAAAGGGTGCAGAGACGCGCGACTAAACTAATATGGGGCATGGAACATCTTAGCTATGAGGAGCGATTAAAGGAGTTACAATTGTTTAGTCTTGAGAAGAGACGTTTAAGGGGGGATATGATAAACGTATATAAGTATATTAATGGCCCATACAAAAAATATGGAGAAAAACTGTTCCAGGTTAAACCCCCCCAAAGGACGAGGGGGCACTCCCTCCGTCTGGAGAAGAAAAGGTTTAGTCTAAAGGGGCCTTCTTTACCGTGAGGACTGTGAATTTATGGAACGGTCTACCTCAGGAACTGGTCACAGCAGGAACAATTAACAGCTTTAAAACAGGGTTAGATACATTCCTGAAACAAAATAACATTAATGCTTATGCAGAATTATAAAACTACATCCCTTTCCCTTATCCCCTTACACCCTTCCCTTCAATACCCTGGTTGGACTTGATGGACGTATGTCTTTTTTCAACCATACTAACTATGTAACTATGTAAGGAGAACCTGCCTGAACACAGTGATTACCCCGACTGGCACCCATGTTGCAACATCCACCTCTACTATCTACTTTGCCTCCTGCCGAAGAGGCTATGGAAGTGGACCGTTTTCGCTCAACGCCACCGGAAAGATCCCATCGATGCAATGAGAATCTGTGCTTATATTGTGCCAGTCCAAAGCACTTTCTCAAAGACTGTTCTGTACGTCCTTAGCGTCCGGGAGAACGCTCTCATCTTGGTCAAGTTGGAGTGGCATCCCTTGGTGGGAATTTTGCCTCTCATCGCTTGACCCTCCAGATTCAAGTGTTCACCTCTGCCAGAACCTCTTTCATTGCCTCTGCTCTTTTGGATTCTAGTTCTGCTGGTAACTTCATTGGTGCCTCCCTGGTCCATAAATATCGTCTTCCAGTGTCATGTCTCGCCAAGCCCTTCCACATCTCTTCTGTAAATGGACAGAATCTAATTGTGTTCTATGTACTACCACAGTGTACTTCAGTGCTTCTTCTTGGTCTTCCTTGGTTTCAATGTCATTCTCCACATCTCAACTGGAAGATCAGATAAATCACTACCTGGGGACAACATTGCCAAGATCACTGTCTTGTTCCTCCTGTGATTCCTTCAGTACCTGTTAGAAGACAGAAGACTCTTCGACAGAATCCTGCAAGTTCCTTACAGCCTTTGCCCATTTCTAACACCCCTTGGTCTCATGTGGTGGGGAACTTTTTTAGTTCCAAAGAAAAGCGGGAGACCAAAGGGGGGGGGGTACTGTAACAGCCACGCTGTGCGGACGAGTCGTGCCAGGGGTAGCGACCTGGGTGCCGTCTGCCGCAGCAAGACCATCCCTCTTTGCGGGAGGCTCTGGTGAAAACTGCCATGATTCCTAACATTTACTTGGGTTAGTAGTTCATTCTTTTTATATATATATATATATATATATATATATATATTTTTTTTTTATTAAACAATTTTTGTCAAATACAAAATGAAAACATAAGAAAAAGATGAAATCAGATTAAAATGTCATAGAATCCCCCCGAACAGCTAGAAATTTAGGTATCAAAAGGAACAGTCCCAGTAGGAACGCATCCGGTTACAAATAAAGTCACTGTGTCTAGGTGAGCTCTAGTATAGAACCAACAGAAAGTCAATAAGGCCTAGCATCAAAACCACAAGATGCCCACCCCCCATTCGCTGACATCTCAGAACACATCCCCTACCCCCAGACCATCTCCTAGTGTACATCACGTGGAAGTCATAAGACTCCTCCCCAGAGCTGCTCATCTAGACTCTCAAGGGAGCCAAGAAGACAACATGGTAGCCAAGGATATAAGTAATTAGTCATCTGGCAACCTCAGGGCTCCCAGAGTACCCTTCAGAGACTTGACATTATACCACGTGGTATATCTGAAAGGACAAACAATGGCAGCAATCCCTTGAGAGTCGTAGTGAGTCACAATAAAAGATTGCCATTTCTGAAAGAATCTTTTTGTACCAGAATTTCTATGTCGTTCGGTGTCTAACCTATCCACCCCTAGGAACACTTTCAATTGGGACACTAACATTGGTAAATCTGAAGGTGCCGCATCCAACCATTTAGCAAAGAGGCACCTCAATGCTACCAGAAGTGTATCATGGATGAATTGTGGAGCCTGTTCGCCCCCCTCCCCCTGTCTCTCCCTCAGGTGGTCGCAATTGATGAAATAGTAATGATTGGGGGGTAAATAGGAGCAGTGTCTGCCAGTGATCATGAATGTACGTGCGCACCAACCGGCAGTTGTCAGCCATGTAGGAACAGTCCCAAACCCATTGAAACAAATTTGTTAGGGGAGATTGACATTTTGGGCATTTAGTGATCCTATCCGGAGGGAAGGTGAGGGGAGAATGTTAAATCCATATAAGGCTGCATGAGACAATTTATAGTAGATCTCCCTCAATCTCTCATTAACAACATTTTTACAGACCGCCCCCCCCCAGCCTGCTAAAATAGTGGTAGTAATGTCAGTGTCCCCCGTCCATTTCCCCCAAGCATGGAAAATCTTTTTAGGATCTAATTTGAGGAAATGGTTACGAAAGGCTAGGTATAACGACAATATCGAGGCTTTCCTCTATTCCAGACCAATTATGTCGTCTAATGAGTGGGTGGTCACCTCCGTGTGAGATCCCTGAGTCTAGAGGAGCAAAAAGCATGTACTTGATTAGCATGAAGCACGAGAGATTGCGGAGGTTCGAAGATACTAAGTATGACTCTTGGCGCAAGCCATCTATGCTCCTCTATATGCATAAGAGTCCCCACCATAGTCACCCCCTTAGATTCCCAGAGACACAACCAGGAAGAGGATCTACCTTGCGGAAATTCTGGCTGACCACACAAAGGCATCCTTTTAGAAAGGAGGAAGGGAAGACCAAAAGCTTTCCGTAACTCCTTCCAGGATACTATAGTGTCTCTAAGCAGCACTGAGCCCTTAACCTCCGTCGGCATCTTAGCGCAAGAAGTGTGCAACAGCGCTAGAGACCATGGTTCAGCCAAAGTAGTGCATTCTTTGAGTTCTTTTTGTGTTGATGGTATTGTCAATGTAAAATATTAAAATTAGCATTTTTTTAAGATATGCATCATTTGTGGGATACATTTTTTTTTTAATGGTTTCTGAAATGAAGTAAATGCACCCAAAATGTTATTACTGATGAAGGGGGCCTGACGAAGCACCTAACGGTGTGATACGGTCCGTGGGCTGACGCCTGAACTCCCCCGTTACCACCTACCGCCTCCCTGCTCCTTCACCGACCTGATGTGATTTGAGACACTCTGCTACAGCCAGCTTACCAGGTGAGCGCTCCGTTCCTCTCTTCATTGTGAAGCTATTGTCCGTCTGCTGTTTTTTATGCGTGCAGTACCGACAGCAGCACTTGTTCACACTCCATGTTTACACTGCCAAGTACATCAACAGGGACAGCTGTGCATCAAATATAATAACAGTGCCGGATCCTGTGTTCTGTGGTGATGCCAAAATGTTATCATGCTGCTTGTCCCATGTTAGGCAGTACTCATTCTTAGGCCATATTTAGTTGCTTGGCCACATGGTGGAACCCAAAAGGAGAGGAGAGCCATTTGGCTTTCAGGATATCATTATACAAATTATAGGCTGCACTTCATGCTTGCAAAGCATCCTAGCTGTCAGAACAATACCACATCCAAAGAAGTGACCCCATTTTCGAAATAACCCCCCCTAAAGTATTCACCTAGAGCAGTAGTAACACTTATTGTGTTGCTGGAATTAATTAAAAGTCAGTGAAAACATTTTGAAATTAGCTTTTTTTCACAAATGCTTTATTTGTGGGACATATTGTTGGTACATCGCTTCTGAAATGGAGGAAATGCGTCCCATATTTTAAGTCTGTTCATCCCGTGTTGGACAGTACCCCCACTTAGGCCATATTTGGTTGCCTGGCCATTTGGTAGGACCCAAAAGGAGAGGAGTGCCCTTTGGCTCAGGACATAATTATATGAATTATAGACCCCACTCCATGCCTGCAAAGGATTGGAGCTGGTAGAACGATATTGCACCCCTACAAGTGACCCCATGTGGACCACAAGATTTTTGTCTTAGGAAAAAATATGCATTAGCTGGACCAGAGACCGCTTTGATCGGTCCTTGGTCGGCGAGCAGTGAAACAGAGCTGTCTTTGACAGTTGAAGTTCCTGATTGATATATCTGGCATGTTGTGGGAATAAGCACTTGCTCATGATGATTATCTCCATCATTGGACGTAAACAAAGAAATTCAAGATTTTTTTTATCTATCTTGTTTAAGGGGGGGGGGTAGACCCCTTTCATACTTCATTTCTGCAGTATGTCAGAGGTGTCTGTTGGCATCATGTCAAAAAAGGCATGCCAGTGTATATTATAGCAGTCTCATTTATTTTGTTGGCCCGAACTGTTGACTCTGTTAGGCCGTTTTCGCTAGTATACACTAATTTGGCAGGACAAAATTGCACAGCAGACTATGCTATTGTACATGTATAGTTAAATTAGCATACACTAGCTGGAAGCAGCCCTAACAGAGTCACTAGGTGGACTTGTTCAGGCCACGGAAATGAATGGGTCTGCTACAGTACATCTGCATCACTTTTTTGGCATAATGCTGAAGGATACCTCTAATATACTGCAAAAATGCCGTATGAAGGGGGCCTTTGTAAAATAATTTTTAATAAGGATAGGGTCACACAGAGCTTATACGCTGTGGATGCCCCGCCGGCAGTCACAAGAGCGAGCTCACTGCTGCTGCTGGATAGCTCAGTGTGACTCAGTGGACACCGAGCTACTGAGCTGCAGCAGGGAGCTTGCACTTTTGTGAAATACGCTGTGTATGCACTCTGTGTAATCCTGTCCTTTATGTATTTTTATTTTCTATTATTTTTATTTATGTATTTATTTAATAAATGTATTATTTAATAAATACATAAATGCATTTATATATATATATATATATATATATATATATATATATATACATATATATATATATATATATGGAAAGGCCTGCGCAGCTGGCCTGTAATTGTGGGAGGAGCGGGATGACCATAAAACCCACGGCTCTCCCCCCTTCATTGACGCCGTGGGTTCTTCGCTTGAGGGTGTCACGTGATGTCGGCAGGAGGTGGAGTCACGTTCCCACCGGTCAGCTGACTGCACGAGTCAGCTGACAGGAAGCTCGCTTCAGCCGGCATGGTGGGGGTAAGTGGCCGTGGCTGACCGGGGGTAACGCTGGCGGTTCCCGGACTCCGGAGGTGAGCTGGAGTTCAGGGAAACCCTTGGTCAGCCCGGCCCCAGGTTATCGTATTACTTGTCGGCATTCGGCATTCGCCGGTAGCATTATACGGTTTTCGGCTACATATTTTACTTACGGTTTGCTGCGCATGTATATGGATACTTTGTATGCGAACAGCCTCCTACACAGGCATATCATTACCGCACTAGGTGAACGGCTTGCTGCGCATGTATGTGTTTACTTATGGCTTGCTTTATTATGTGATGATTACTTTGTTATGCGAACTGTCTCCTGCACATGTGTTTCATTACTGCACTATGTCATCAGTCTCCTGCACGTGCATATCATTACCGCACTATGTGAACAGTCTACTAGACATGTATATCATTACCGCACTATGTCATCAGTCTCCTGCACGTGCATATCATTACCACACTATGTGAACAGTCTACTAGACATGTATATCATTACCGCACTATGTCATCAGTCTCCTGCACGTGCATATTATTACCGCACTATGTCATCAGTCTCCGGCACGTGCATATCATTACCGCACTATGTCATCAGTCTCCTGCACGTGCTTATCATTACCGCACTATGTGATCAGTCTCCTGCACGTGCATATCATTACCGCACTATGTGAACAGTCTCCTGCACATGCATATCATTACCGCACTATGTGAACAGTCTCCTGCACATACATATCATTACCGCACTATGTGAACAGTCTCCTGCACATGCATATCATTACTGCACTATGTGAACAGTCTCCTGCACGTGCATATCATTACCGCTCTATGTGAACGACTTGCTGCACATGTATACCATTACTTTGTTATGTGAACAGCCTCCTGCACATGCATATCATTACCGCACCATTTGAACAGTCTCCTGCACGTGCATATCATTACCGCACTATGTGAACGACTTGCTGCGCATGTATACCGTTACTTTGTTATGTGAACAGCCTCCTGCACGTGCATATCATTACCGCACTATGTGAACGGCTTGCTACGCATGTATATGATTACTGCATTGTGCGAACAGTCTCCTGCACATGCATATCATTACCGCATTATGTGTTAGGCCTCTTGCACATGTATTTGATTGCTGCATTGTGTGAACAGTCTCCTGCACATGCATATCATTACAGCTCTGTGTGATAGGCTTCTTGCTGATGCATATCATTACCTCACTGTGTGAACAGTCTCCTGCACATGCTTATCATTACCGCACCACGTGAGAGGCTTCTTGCACATGTATATCATTACCGCACTACGTGATAGGCTTCTTGCACATGTATATCATTACCGCACTATGTGGTCAGCCTCCTGCGCATGTATATCATTACCGCACTATATGAACAGTCTCCTACTTATTTTATCATTTCCGCACTATGTGAACAGTCTCCTGCACATGTATAACATTACTGCACTATATGAACAGTCTCCTGCACGTGCATATCATTGCCGCTCTATGTAACAGCCTCCTGCACATATATATCATTATCACATTTTGTACTTCTGTGCTGCTGGGAGGATCTATATGTGTCTCCGGTATACTGAGACTCGCACACCTTTACACTCAATCGGACTCACCGCTCCGCCCCACCCTGTGGCCTTATGCTTCACCCCCACAGCAGCCAATCTGGTCAGTCTTAGGCACGCTACACCAACAGCTGCGCTCACCTCCAACCTTTGTCTCTTAACTAACTTCCTCACAGTTTTCTTTTCATTTATTTTATATTTATACTTCTGTGTTTCCGGGCGGTGTGCCTCCAGCTGTTGTGGAGCTACGATTCTCACTTATAGGAATCATGCCGTAGGGTTCATGCTGTACACATCCTGGTACCCATACACGTTGGTAGGATTCATGCCGGTTACATTTATACACACGCTTGTACATACTTGTAGCATTATGCTGCGTACACACTTATAAGATTCATGCCGTACACAGTACACACTGGTAGGATATCCTGTACACACGCTTGTTGGGTTCTTACTTACACACGTTAGGATTATCCAGCACATTCGCCGGTAGCATTTATACGGTTCACTTGATCGCATAATTCATAAAGTTCATGCGGTACATACCAATGTAGCATCCATACTGTACACTTGCTCGTAGGTTTACGTAGTATACACGCTTGTACTCGCTTGCAGGGTTCATACTACACACACTCTTGTAGGAGTCATGTTGTACACACTCATAGGATTCATGTTCTGTACATGCACTTGCGTTATTTGTGAAGTTTGTACGCCCGCAGTTTAGTGCAGCGCACATGCTCATACAGCACATGGGGTGTGGCCCTGTACGCAGGTATGTGGTTATAATAGTTACTACTTCCCGGCATATTCTCTGCCATCAGGTCGTGGTTAGCTTCAGGCATTCACTGGTGGTCTATACGCGTATATGGTTGGCCCGAGTATAGGTTCATCAAGTTGGTGGTACAGCCATGCATAGCGGTTCACGACAGTTTCACACGTAGTCGTTCTGCACGCATCTTTATATAGGCAGAGTGATACATAACAGTTGTCGCTGCTGACACATATTACACGACGCACAGGCGGGGCTTACCCAGTAAACCGTTGCAGACGGGGTATGTCTCATTATCGTTGGTACTGACATGCCTTCTGAACGACACTGACATTACGCATAGGTGGTATTTACCTGTTAAGCCTGTCATGTTACAGGAAGGGTACGTCGCATAGTTCTTATGACTGTCACGCCACACATAGGTGATGTATACCCATCATGCCTGCCACGCCTGCAGGGAGTACGTCGCACGGTTGTTACTGACACGCCTTCAGAACAGCAATAACGCCACACATAGGTGATAAGATTTGTTTTATTATCCAAGTAATCACCTCATGAACCTGACACGTCTTCAGGTTGTGTTTACTTGTGTCGTCGGTGCACCTCTTTTACGATATAGTCACGTTCTCAAAAAACGGAATTCACGATGTTTTGGGTTGTCATGGTACTCGTATAAACTTTCGCACTTACCACTGGGCACACGCTTATCTAGACTCAGTTACGCATATAATTCTCGTCCGACACGTCTTCGGATACTTTCCCTCTGTTCTGGTTTAAAGTGTCGTACATTGTTCTCAAGTAATCACCTCATGAACTTGACACGCTTTCAGGTTGTGATTACTTGCGTTGTCGATGCGCTCCTTTCTCTGTGTAGTTATGTCCTAAAAATGTACTTCATGGTGTTCTAGGTTGATTTGGTACTCGTATAACGTTTCGCACTTGTCACCGGGCGCATACTCGTCTAGACCCGGTTACGCATACGATTCTCGTCCGACACGTCTTCGGATACTTTCCCTCTGTTCTGGTTTAAAGTGTCGTACATTGTTCTCAAAGTAATCACCTCATGAACTTGACACGCTTTCAGGTTGTGATTACTTGCGTTGTCGATGCGCTCCTTTCTCTGTGTAGTTATGTCCTAAAAATGTACTTCATGGTGTTCTAGGTTGATTTGGTACTCGTATAACGTTTCGCACTTGTCACCGGGCGCATACTCGTCTAGACCCGGTTACGCATACGATTCTCGTCCGACACGTCTTCGGATACTTTCCCTCTGTTCTCGTTTAAAGTGTCGTACATTGTTCTCAAAGTAATCACCTCATGAACTTGACACGCTTTCAGGTTGTGATTACTTGCGTTGTCGATGCGCTCCTTTCTCAACGTTTCGCACTTGTCACCGGGCGCATACTCGTCTAGGCCCGGTTACGCATACGATTCTCGTCCGACACGTCTTCAGATACTTTCCCTCTGTCCTGGTTTAAAGAGTTGATTATTATTGTCCAAGTAATCACCTCATGAACCTGACACGCTTTCAGGTTGTGATTACTTGCGTTGTCGATGCACTCCTTTCTCTGTGTAGTTATGTCCCAAAAATGTACTTCATGCTGTTCTAGGTTGATATGATACTCGTATAACGTTTCGCACTTGTCACCGGGCGCATACTCGTCTAGGCCCGGTTACGCATACGGTTCTTGTCCGACACGTCTTCGGATACTTTCCCTCTGTCCTGGTTTAAAGAGTTGTTTATTGTTGTCCAAGTAATCACCTCATGAACCTGACACGTTTTCAGGTTGTGATTGCTTGCGTTGTCGGTGCATTCCTTTCTCTGTGTAGTCTCATTCCTAAAGATGCTCTTCAGGGTGTTCTAGGTTGTTAAGGTACTTGTATAACGTTTCGCTCTTGTCACCGGGCACATACTTGTCTAGGTCCAGTCACGTATACAATTCTCATCCATCACGTCTTCGGATACTCTCTCTCTGTCCTGGTGTTAGACGGTCAGCTATGTTATAGATAAATGAGCTTGGCTAGACGTTTAGTTTGGCTGTCCCTACTACATACATTTACTCTCACATGTGCTCACGTTGAAGGAGTCCAGAATATTGCAGCAGATGCCTCGTCAGCAAATACGAAAAAAATTTATGGTACGACGTGGAACTCATTTCCAAATCCAGATCCAAGCACGCCGAGGGCGGCAAGATTTCAGTTCCCTTCCTATTTGCATATGTCGGGTTTTGCCATATCACACTGCATTTATCCCACAATACTATTAAGAGTTATCTAGCCGGTATCCAACACCATCTATCCTTGACCAATACCCGTAGTTACTCTATACTCACTTCTCGCTTGGTGGGGTCCGCTCTGAAGGGCATCCTTGAGCAGGAAGTCCCTCGCAGCCCAGTCAGACAACCAATCACAGGCAACATGTTCAGGCAGTTGTCCGACTTGTTAGACTCCACACCATTGGGTATTCGTGTTAGCCTCACATTAAAAGCGGCCATGTACCTTGCCTGTTATGGGTTTCTCAGACCGGGTGAGTGTACTACTCGGACCATTAACGCGCCCTTTCCTTAGGTCAGTCAGCTGTCACATGTCTCTGATCATTTACAGCTGTCCCTCAGTCAGACCAAGACCTCGTCTCCGGGTCATACGGTGGTTGTCCGGTTTTCCCACCGTGCACAAATGGTGTCCTGTCACAATCCTCCGTGAATTGTTGAATGCCTGTGTTAACCTATCAGCTGACGACCCTTTACTCCATTTCAGATCCAATCCGCTAACTACTTCTCAATTCATCAAACATTTACGCATTTCGGTCAGGTCGCTGGGAGGAGTCCCGACTTCATTATCCGGTCACTCCTTCCGTATTGGCGCAGCTACAGCCACTTCTAAGCACGGGGTCCCGACCCACGTAATCATGAAATTAGAATGTTGGAAATGCGGATGCTACATGCAGTATTTCCCTAACCCTCGCAAAGAAATGGCTAGCGCATTCCAGTCTCTTGTGTTGTAATCCGCAATAAACAAATGTTTGTTTAAATCCGGGTTTTGCCCTCTTTTCCAGGCATATTCTTTACTCCGCAGTTATGGCACACCTCAGACTGCTTAGTTGAGGTCGATTAGGTTATTGGTTACAGTTGGTTGTTAGGTTAGTATTAGGGTTGTACGCATATCAGTCATGTAGCAACGACCACAAATGGAAAGGCCTGCGCAGCTGGCCTGTAATTGTGGGAGGAGCGGGATGACCATAAAACCCACGGCTCTCCCCCCTTCATTGACGCCGTGGGTTCTTCGCTCCCACCCGCCCCCCCTTCTTTTCATTCCATCACACTTACCACAGGGTATGCCCTCTTTTCCAGGCATATTCTTTACGCCGCAGTTATGGCACACCTCAGACTGCTTAGTTGAGGTCGATTAGGTTATTGGTTACAGTTGGTTGTTAGGTTAGTATTAGGGTTGTACGCATATCAGTCATGTAGCAACGACCACAAATATATATATACATATTTTTTTTACACTTTACATTTTTTTACTTTTTTAATACTCCAATATTTCCAAAGCACTGCAGTTATATGCAGCCTGTTAATTGTAAACTGACAACAGCATATTAGGATTAGAGATGAGTGAATGTTTGTAAAATTAGATTTGGCCGATTTGCCAAATTTTCCCCGAAAAATAGTTTTGGTGCAAATCTATTTGCGGTGAATAGCTATTAAAAACAGCTATTTCTGGCCTACAGAGAGCCTCAATAGGGGTTCAGAACACATTGCCTTGCTGTAACACGCATTGGGTGTGTGCTGAGTTAGTGAAATAATACTGTTATAGTGGCTGAACAACACAGCCAGGAGGTGGCAGCAGCAAGAGGATAACATATCGTGGTAGTATGAGACAGGTTGGAGATGGCATCAGCATGAGGAGAACATATGGTGGCAGAATGAGACAGCCTGGAGGTGGCAGAATGAGACAGCCTGGAGGTGGCAGCAGCAGCATCAGAAGTCCTGAAAGTGACCCAGTGACACAGTGGTGTGGTGGGTGGCAATACCACTACCAATGACGAAGGTGGGCGAAAAAAGGTGTCATCAGATGTGTGGCTTCAGGCAGGTGGCAGGATCAGAATAGTAGATGAGGCAGAAGAAAACTGTCTCTTTTGTAAGTGTTAGTGTGCATACGTAAGTATTGAGAATATGCATTACGTCAAACTTAACTTTAATAATATTCTTAGGATAAAATATATGGACCCAAATTATTTTTTTTTTTTATCAAACAAAAGGAAAGGTGAGCAAAAAACACCATGTGCCACCTACACCACCACGTATTGGTCTGATGCAAATACCTCTAAAAGGTGGATGGGAACAGTGAATGGTCCATTGTAACCACAGAGGGTAAAAACTTTCCCTGTAAGGCCCTGCTCTGGCATTATTAATTCCCTTCTTGGCAAATGTTACTCACCCTAAAAAGGGCAACCCCACACAGGAACCTCTCCTTATTTACCCATACAAACGCTGCCATTTCCCAGGGTTTTTAGGTGGAAACAGGGATTGGTTCCTGTGTGGGGCCGCCTTTTTAAGACGACTAGCACTTTCCTCGAAAAGGTGGAAGGAACAACGTATTGTCCATTGTGGCAGGTGGGGGTAAAAACTTCCCCTGTGAGGCCCTACTCTGGCCCCATTAATTCCCCTCTTGGCAAGTGTTACTCACCCTAAAATGGGCGGCCCCACACAGGAAACTCTCTCTAATTCTACCTAAAAATCCTGGGAAATGGCAGTGTTTGTAGGGGGAAATAGGGAGAGGTTCCTGTGTGGGACCGCCCTTTTTAGGGCGAGTAACACTTGCCAAGAAGGGAATTAATAATGCCAGAGTAGGGCCTTACAGGGGAAGTTTTTACCCCCACCGGTTACAATGAACCATACGTTGTTCCCTTCCACCTTTTAGAGGTCTTTGCATCACATCAATACTTGGTGGTGTAGGTGGCACATGGTGTTTTTTGCACACCTTTTCTTTTGTTTGATTAAAAAAAAATATATTTTATCCTAAGAAAAGTTAATTTTTAGCTAATGCATGTCCTTAATACTTACTTGCGGTCTGATGTGGAGGAATGTCTGTAACTGGGAGCAGTACCTTAAATATGTTTTGCACTATCCATATTTGTGAAGTGTTGGTGTGGCACCAAGGTCAATCTACTCTGATGCATCAGGCATTTGGTGGGTGGAAATCCTGGCTGATTCATGCCTGATTCATCTTCACAAAGGTCAGTTTCTCCACGTTTTTCATGGACAGACAAGTTCTCCTTGGGGTTACTATGGCCCCGCTGCACTAAACACCTGCTCTGATGGTACACTACTGGCCAGGCAGAACAACTTTTCCAGGGCAAACTTTGCTAGTTGCGGCCATAAATCAAGTTTGGCTGCCCAGAAATTCAGCAGATCTTCAAGGTGTGTTGGCATTGTCATGTCAACCACCTGCTGGTTCAGGTCCTGCTCCAGGTCTACCTGCTGCTGATAACTTGCTTCACTATGCGGGTGAAGAAAAGTACTCATCAGCGACTGTAGACTCAGGCTGCTGCTGATGGAGTTGGTACTGCTCCTGCCACCCCAGCAGCCATGGCAGTGGAAGCTGAGCGCAGAGGGTCCCCGAGTAAGATCTGCAAGAGGATGGACAATGGCTCTGATAGGCATCAGCCAACTGACTACGTAGGATGTCTCTGCAGTAGGTCAGTTTGTCCTCCCTCTCAGTGGGTGTAAGAAAGGCCCCAATTTTATGCTGGTAGCGAGGGTCCAGTAAGGTGGAGAGCCAGAAGTGATCCCGCTGCCAAATGGTCACAATTCGGCGGTCACTACGCAATCAAGTGAGCATGCATCATGCCATTTGTTCTAGTGATTCGGAGGGACACCATGCCTTCATATCCATTGCATACTGCCACGGTGTGTCAAGGTCCTCTGTCTAACCTTTCTCATAACCCTCTAGCTCCTCTGGCTGCTCCTGCTCCTCCTCTCCTGTCAGATGACTAGAAAAAATGCCCATCTCGCAAAACCTAAACTGTGCTCCACTGTGCCCTCCACCTCCTCCAGTTAAGCCTCCACGGGGCTCATGTGGCCGTGAGATGTAGGCACCACATCTCCAGTGCCCTGACCAGCCATTGTTTCCAACATGTGTTGCAGTAGATGAAGCAGTGGAATGACGTAGTTCATCCCGTTATCCTGGCGACTGACTCATAATGTGGCTTCCTCAATGGGCCTGAGCAAACGGCAGGTGTCACGTATGAGCTGCCACTGGTTGACATTGAAGTTACATAGGGTAATCCCCCGATCCACTTGGATAATCAAGAAATCAGTGATGGTTCATTTTGTCAGTCAAACATATGGAGTGTGGAATTCCAACGTGTGGAAACTTTGCAAATCACAGTATGTTGGGGAATGCCATTCAGACGCTGCAGCTCAAGGAGGGTGTGCTTTGCGGCGTACAAGTGGCTGAAGTGCATGCAAAGTTTCTTTCCCTTTGTTTGGATGTTGTGCAAATGGGGTAACACTTCAGGAACTGCTTGACAACCAGATTAAACACGTGTGCCGTGCAGGGTGCATGTCTCAGGCTTCCTTGTTGCAGCGCAGACAAGATGTTCTTCCTGTCATCAGTTACCATGGTTCCCATTTCCAGTTTTCCTGGAGTAAGCCATGATCTGATCTGATGATTAATTACTTTTAGCAATTCCTCCCCTTTGTGACTCTGTTCGCCAAGGCAAATCATGTAAAGAACTGCATGACACAGCCGTGCCCTGCACACATGTTATGCTGGAGTGGCACTGAAACTTATCCGTGCAGTGGAGGATGAGGACACAGTGGAGAATGAGGAGGCAGAGTCGCACACTGTCACAGGACCAATGGCCTGAGAGCGAGGAGGCGGAAGCGTGGTGACCTGTCCAAGTTTGTGTTGTGGCTGTGCAGGAACCACATTCACCCAGTTGGCCATGAAGGATATGTATTGTCCCTGACCGTAGTTACAACTCCACACATCGGCGCTGCCGTGCACTTTGATACACACCGACAGGCTCAAGGACTGGCCCACCTTCTGTTCCACAAAATTGTGCATGGATGGTACTGCCTTCTTCGCAAAGAAATGACAGCTTGGGACTCACCACATTGGCGCCGTTGGATGAGTGGGTGCATACTGTTGCCTTTTGGACATGGCTTCGCCAATGGATTGCTGGCGGAATGACTGACTCGAAGTAGGTGGAGCAGGAGCATCTGGAGCAACAGAAGATGGGTATGACAAACAGCTCCCTTCGTCTGAGGTGGTGGAGCTTTGGCTGGCTGAAACAGGGAGCGGCGTGCCACTGGGTGATGCAGCAGGCTGGACCATCACATCAGAGCCAAGGTTCTCCCAGGCCGCATTATGGTGACGCTGCATATGTTGACGCAGGGCCATGGTGCCAACATTGGGACCCTGGCCACACTTCACCTTCCGACACATCTTCCATATGGCAAGGTTAACATCCTCCGGATGCTTGATGAAAAACTGCCACACTGCCGAGTAGCTGATTTTCCCACCAACAGTCCGCACTGATTGACTGCTACTGCCGCCGACTCCAGGAACCCCTGTTCCACTATCTCCCGGGAAGTTAGGATGCCACGAAGCAGATGGTCTATCCCGGGCACGTTTGGCTCCAGACCATGCTGACTGCCAACCATGCTACCACGTTGCTGGCTCAGCTGCTGCCTCACAGGCAACCTGCAACTCTCTTCTCCTGATGATGATGAAGCCCCTTCTGCACACAGCTCCTAAGTGCGATCGGCTTCATCATCATTGAATTGTGTCTGCCCGTCACTGATGTCCTCCTCAGGTTCCTCAACAGTGTATGCTTCAGGAGCCTGAACGCTCGCAACACCGCCTCCCACACCAATCTCCTCATCACTACTTGCCCGTCTAGCGGAGGAAGCGGCGGATGTCTCCTTCACTTCTGTGGGGGAAGGAACAGCATAGGACAGAGGCAATGGATGACTCCCGAGCCATGCCAACTAAGGGTTGTGTCTGAATAACGCACCGACTGTTGGCTGGGGGTTGCAGATGTCACTTGTGATTAGGTGGATGACTAACCAATAGATGGCAGCAGATGGGTTGCTGGTCAAGACATGACCACTAGCTGTTATCGGGAGCTCAGGCCTCTCGCTGCGACTCCTGCTGCCACTCGCCCCTAGTCTTCTGAGACCTCTGCCTGATGAATTTAGGCCTCTGCCACTCCTCTGTGCATGTCCTGGACCTTCTCTGCCTGACATACGTAGTGTGTATATGAGGGGAGTACAATACGCTTCACTTTGCTTAAAACAGTATTTGTCTAGAACACCAGCAGGTGTGTACTTTTGGCTGGCCTTTCACGGTATCTAGGCCCCTAAGACTTTAACAGCAACAAAATAGCACACCACTTAACTGCACGTATGTGGTATGCACTTATGAGGGGAGGACAGTGCGCTCCACTATGCTTAAAACAGTATTTGTCTATAACACCAGCAGATTTCTTCTTTCTCCTGGCCTTTCACAGTATCTAGGCCCTTAAGACTTTCACAGGAACAAATTAGTACACCATTTAGATGTACTTATGTGCTATGCACTTATGAGGGGAGAACAATGCGCTCCACTACGCTTAAAAAAGGATTTGTCTACAACACCTGCAGGTGTGTACTTTTGAATGGCCTTTCACAGCATCTAGGCCCCTTAGACTTTCACAGGAACAAATAAATACACCACTTAGATGTACGTATGTGATATGCACTTATGAGAGGAGGACAATGCGCTCCACTACGCTTAAAAAAGTATTTGTCTACAACACCAGCAGGTGTGTACTTTTGCCTGGCCTTTTACAGTATCTAGGCCCTTAAGACTTTAACAGGAACAAAATAGTAAACCACTTAGATGTACTCATGTGGTATGCACTTATGAGGGGAGGACAATGCTCTCCATTATGCTTAAAACAGTATTTGTCTACAACACCAGCAGGTGTGTACTTTTGCCTAGACTTTCACAGTATCTAGGCCCTTAAGACTTTAACAGGAACAAAATAGTACATCACTTAGATGTACATATGTGGTATGCACTTATGAGGGGAGGACAATGCGCTAAACTATGCTTAAAACAGTATTTGTCTACAACACCAGCAGTACACACCAGTGCTGCAGCACACATTCGCTGTGTACTACACCCAAAATTGCACTTTCTCTCTCAATCTCACTTCTTTCCCTCAGTGCTTCTAGGCTGGATTTGGGCTTGAGGTCAATCACTTCTGTAAAAAAGCTTTTTTGTGAAACACACTGCTCTCTGTCCCTTTCTGCAATAGAACGCTGATGTGACTGGGAGGTGAACCGCTGCTGTAAAAATGCTTTTCTGTGCAACACACACTGCTCTCTATCCCTCTCTTTGCAACAGAACACTGATGTGACTGGGAGGGAAACTACTGTAAAAATGCTTTTCTGTTCAACACACACTGCTCTCTGTCCCTCTCTTTGCAACAGAACGCTGATGTGACTGGGAGGGGAATCACTGCTGTAAAAATGCTTTTCTGTGCAACACAAACTGCTGTCTGTCCCTCTCTCTCTGCAATAAAAGTCTGAAGTGACTGGCCGCAAGATGGCTGTCGATTATATAGGGGTGTGACATCACAAGGGTGGCTGGCTGCGGATAGGCTGCATGCTGCATGTGATTCAGGGTCATCCCGCCTACCCTTGTTCCCGCTTTCCCAGGATCCCTTGCCCCATGTCCTCACACACTATTTTAGGTGTCCTGGAGCATGGACCGCACTAAATGGAGTTTAATGAAGCGATTTGTTCAATCGAATCGCGGCGATATTTGCAATCATTGCAAATCAAATTCTGATTTGTCAGATTCGATTAGCTCATCCCTAATTAGGACGTGCCTTTGGCACCTCCTAATAATGGCACCTACCGATTAAGACCTGGGGGCTTTTGTCAGATCACCGGCTGCCAAGATAAAAAGCAGCTGTAATGCCTGTTTATTTGTTTTTTGCGTTTTTCTGTGTAGTTGTGTATTCACACTAGGATGTTTGCTATTCTCCCTTGGTAAGGAATAGTTGAAGCTCTGAACCAATGAGAACTTGGGTGGGGTTATTTTAACCAGAGTTTTCCTGCATTCTGTGCTGGGTATTTATTCAATACACTTCCATGTCTGCTTGAGCATGCACCTTGTATTTATCTTGTGATATTATCTGAGTTTTACCCATGGTTAAATTATCTTGTTTATTGTAGATTTTAGTCTGTGTTACTTCTGTCGTTTTTTAGGATAATGTATGTCCATTCTGCTTAGTCTGTTTTCACACTGTGTTAGTCTTGCTTGCTACCTGTGCTCTGTATGTTAGTTCCTGTTTGGTATCCTGGAGTTTATTCAGACTCATCCGGTTCTGTCTAGTGTTTCCTAGAGTCTATTCAGACTCATCTGGTTCTGGTCATTTTTTTTAATTCCTTTTTAATTTATTTTTAATTTATATATTTTTATTTATTTATATATATTTATTTTTTATTTATACAGTTTATTTTTTCTATTTCTGTTTCCAACTAAGTCAGCATGGTGTGTGCCCGCTAGCTAGTAGTATATTTGGCTTTATTATGCTGTCTACTCTTTTTATGGAGTGGGTGTCCAGTTTGTTTCTGTTCTGTGTCCCAGTGTGAAGAGTGTTCTATGTTCCTGATCAGTTTGGTGTTTTTGCATTAAGTTCTTCCGTTCATCTCCTGCATCTCTTGGATTCTGCTGTATACTTTTTGCATACCTAGTCTAGTTCATTTTATCATGTCTGCCGCTTTTCTGGATTTCGGTTTATGAACTGTTTGTTAATACACAATATTCTGTCTGGTATATATGTTATGTTTTTTGTATTCCTGTTCTGTTTCTGTCCTGTGACCGATTATTTATTTATCTTTTGTTTTACGCCCCATTGCACTTTAGAGCAGGGAGGGACCGGCTCCAAGTTGACGATCCACCGTTTAGGGTGGATGAGCAAGTAGGCAGGGAGAGTGTATATAGGGACAGCTTAGGGCTCACTCTCCCTGTTCACCCCTGGTCATAGCAGCAGCATTCCGCAATTGTGTTGTGAGGTGCTGCTGGAGAGACAGAAGGAGCTCTCTCCCTCTGTCAAACCACTAAGTCTTGGTTCACATAGGTCCGGCGCTGGCAAAGTTTCCCTCTGGCATGCATCGGAGGGAAACTGATACGAAAACTGATCCCATTCATTTGAATGGGACAGTTCGTAATCATTTAGCATCTCAATTTTGACCCTGGATGGTTGGAGAGGCCGGACGGCACTGCATAGAGAAACACAGCCTGCGACCACCGGCATAGGTGAACTCAGCCTAGATCTCGAAGCAACTGATGCCAAAACTGATGACAAAGTGTATCAGTTGTCATCAGTTGTGTGGCATCCGGTGTCCATTGTTTCTTGACGCCGCATGCCATAAAACTTGCACGTTGTCATCAGTTATGGCATCAGTTGCATCAAGATCTAGGCTGAGTTCACCTATGCCAGATGCCGGACGTACGTGAACCCAGCCTTACAGCTCGCGGTCACTTCCGACCACAATTGTAAGGGTTAATCTGACAGAATCGATTTACTTTGATCACGGCAGTGTGGCAGGGTCCCAGCTGTGTGTTACAACTGAGAGTGTGCTGTGATCTTATGGGTAGACTCGGCAGTACCCACGAGATTAATGGATGTGTATACTCATCCAGGTGCAGGAACGATCATCCGCCCTTGACATATATATGTGTATATGGTCCTTAAGTGATTAAAATCAAAATAGGTTGTGTCCTTAAGGGGTTAAATAAACAGCCACACAAACCAGGAAGATGATGGCAGTGGAGACAGGGAGCAAGATACCTGAGGTACCCGGGGAGCTGCAGAGGCAAGTTCAAATTATAGTTTTTTTCTCAAATGTCAGCATTCTTGGCAGGATGTTAAAAGAAAAGTTTATTCCCGCATAACCCCTTTAATTTCAAACCCCTGATCCCAATTGGTAATGTTCTTTCTGGTTGGTGACAATTCTGTACCCATCCACAAAAGGGTAGTAGAGACGAAACTAGTAAATACAGACCAGTTAGCTTGACATCTGTAGTAGTAAAAATTTTTTAACTCTTCTAAAAAAGAAAAGAAGATAATTAATCACCTAAAAACCAACAACTTGATGGACCAAAATCAGTATGTCTTTACTGAAGATAGATCATATCAAACTAATCTCATTGGCTATGTTACAAAGTGCTGTATGAAGGTGGTGCTGTGGCCACCTGGACTTTAACAAAGCCTAGACACTGTTCCAAATATTTGTAAAAATTTGAATTAATCCCTGTATAGTTCTGCAAATTTGCAGTTGGCTGAAGGACAGATATGATACCCTGTTACCACTCTGCACTTGGCTCTTATGTACTTAGATTGAATAAAAAGGGAAACCTTGGAGTGAGTGCTGCTCATATTTCTTTTTGTTAGAGCAATGTGTACAAAGATAGACTACAATAATGGTGGAAGGTCTTCATAAAACTTATCAGGAAAGACTTAAAGAACTAAATCTGTATAGTCTGCAGGAAAGATGGGAAAGGGGAGACATGATTAAATCCTTTGAGGGGAAAGTGGGTTCACCCGCACTTAACCCAAAACACATGTTATAATGCAGGTAAACTGGATCAGATACAGTACCCAGATCCACAGTCCAGTTCCTTAGACACAGGGTGTACTAGCCAGAATTGCTAATCTAGAAATGGCTGGCTTTGCGCAATGGAACTGAGACTTGGCATACCCATTATCCCTACCTCCTTCCCCTTTGCATCGATATGTCTAAAACAACGGGTATCTCCTTAACTGAACCATGGATCTAAGTAAATGATACCTAATTGTGATCTGGTTCACCCGCATCACAACCCCATGTGTCGGGTTTAGTGCGGGTGATGCCGCTGTCAGTATACCCTGAAATATATTAACCTGTTCAGGACCCAGGGCGTACGGGTATGTCCTGACACCCTGGTACTTATGGACCCAGGACATACCTGTACGCCCGTGGGAATTTTGGTCCCCGCTGCGCACCGGGCGGGGACCGGACCAGGGTGACTGCTGATATCGATCAGCAGGCACCCCGCACAAATGCCCAGGGGGGTCATTAGACCCCCCCATGTCGGCGATCGCGGCAAATCGCAAGTGAATTCACGCGATTTGCGCGATTCCGGGTCATTATGGGTCTATGGTGACCCGGAATATAAGGGGGATCGCGGTTATCCGAGACACCCACGATCCCCCTGAAGGGATAGGAGTGAGGTGGCAGGGGTGCCACCCCTCCTATCCCTGCTATTGGTCGTATAGACGCGACGACCAATAGCAGATCGGGGGCGGGGGGGGTTACTTTCGATTTCCCCGTTCGGCTCCCCACAATAGGTGGGGCAGAACGAGGAAACCGACAGAGGACCGGCGCAGAAGGTCACTTACCAATCTGCGGATGCTGCGGGCAACAATGATCGGTGGTGATGTCGTGCGGCTGGCTCCCTGGATCCTACGGAAGCCGGTGAGTTGCCTAGCAACATCTGGAGGGCTACAGTCTGAGACCACTATACAGTGGTCTCTAAACCATAGCCATCCAGATGTTGCAAAACTATAACGACCAGCATGCCCAGACAGCTGTTTGGGCATGCTGGGAGTTATAGTTTTGCAACAGCTGGAGGTCTACAATTTAGAGACCCCTGCACAGTGATCTCCAAACTGTAGCCCTCTAGATCTTGCAAAACTACAACTCCTAGCATGCCCACACAGCAGTTTGCTGTCTGTGCATGCTGGGATTTGTAGTTTTGCAACATCTGGAGGGCCCCAGTTTGGAGATCCCTGTGCACTGGTCTCTAAACTCTAGCCCTCCAGATGTTGCAAAACTGCAAATCCCAGCGTGCCCAAACAGCAAACAGCGTCTCGGCATGCTGGGAGTTGTAGTTGCATACCTCCAGCTGTTGCATAGCTACATCTCCCAGCATGCCCTTCAGCAATCAGTACATGCTGGGAGTTGTAGTTTTGCAACAGCTGGAGACACACTGGTTGGAAAATACTAAGTTATGTAACAGAACCTAACTGAAGGTTTTTTAACCAGTGTGCCTCCAGCTGTTGCAAAAGAACAACTCCCAGCATGCACCGTCCCCCCCCCCCCCCCATGTGAATGTACAGGGTACATTCACACAGGCAGGTTTACAGTAAGTTTCCTGCTTGAGGTTTGAGCTGCGGCAAATTTTTTGCCGCAGCGCAAACTCCTGGCGGGCAACTCACCATAACCCGCCAGTGTGAATGTACCCCAAAAACACTACACTATACTAACACATAATAAAGGGTAAAACACTACATATACAACCCCTTATACTGTCCCCCCCAATAAAAAGGAAAAACCTATTGTATGGCAGTGTTTCCAAAACTGAGCCTCCAGCTGTGGCAAAACAACAACTCCCAGCATTTACGGACAGCGACTGACTGTCAAGGCATGCTGGGAGTTTAGCAACAGCTAGAGGCACCCTGTTTGGGAATCACTGGCGTATAATACCCCTATGTCCACCCCTATGCAATCCCTATGTAATCCTCCAATGCGCATGGCGCTCTCTCACTTCGGAGCCCTGTCGTATTTCAAGGAAACAGTTTAGGGCCCCATATGAGGTATTTCCGCACTCAGGAGAAATTGCACTACACATTTTTGGGGGCTTTTTCTCCTTTTACCCCTTATGAAAACGAAAAGTTGGGGGCTACACCAGCCTGTTGTTTTCACAAGCGGTAAAAGCAAAAAAAGACCCCCAAAATTTTATACGCAATACTCCATATGTGGACGTAAAATGCTTGGCGGGCGCACAACAAGGCTCAGAAGTGAGAGTGCACTATGCACATTTGAGACCTAAATTGGTGATTTGCACAGGGGTGGCTGATTTTACAGTGGTTCTAACATAAACGCAAAACAATTAAAATAAATACCTACATGTGACCCCATTTTGGAAACTACACCCCTCACGGCACGTAACATGAGGTATAGTGAGTCTTAACACCCCACAGGTGTTTCACAAATTTTCATTAAAGTTGGATCAAAATTTCACTAAAATGCTGGTGTTACCCTACATTTTTCATTTTCACAAGGGAAAATAGGAAAAAGCCCCCCAAAATTTGTAACCCCATCTCTTCTGAGTAAGAACATACCCCTTAAGTGGATATAAAGTGCTCTGCGGTCAAACTACAATGCTCAGAAGAGAAGGAGCACCATTGGGATTTTGAAGAGAAAATGTGTCGGGAATTGAAGGCCACGTGTTTACAAAGCCCCCATAGTGCCAGAACAATGGACCCCTCCCACATGTGACCCCATTTTGGAAACTACACCCCTCACGTAATGTAATAAGGGGTACAGTGAGCATTTATGCCCCACAGGTGTCTGACAGATTTTTGGAACAGTGATCCGTGAAAACGAAAAATGTAATTTTTCATTGCACAGCCCACTGTTCCAAAGATCTGTCAAACGCCAGTGGGGTGTAAATACGCACTGCACCCCTTATTAAATTCTGTGAGGGGTGTAGTTTGAAAATGGGATCACATGTCCACTGTTCTGGCACCATGGGGGGCTTTGTAAATGCACATGGTCCAGACTTCCATTCCAAACAAATTCTCTTTCAAAAAGCTCAATGGCGCTCCTTCTCTTCTGAGCATTGTAGTTCGCCAGCAGAGCACTTGAAGTCCACACATGGGGTATTTCCATTCTCAGAAGAAATGGGGTTACAAATTTTGGGGGGCATTTTGTCCTATTATCCCTTGTAAAAAAATGTATTTGAGGGAAAACTAGCATTTTAATGAAAAAAAGAATAATAATTTACACATCCAACTTTAAAGAAAAGTCGTCAAACACCTGTGGGGTGTTTAGGCTCACCGGACCCCTTGTTACATGCCTTAAGGGGTGTAGTGTCCAAAATAGTTGCCATGTGTTTTTTTTTTTGCTGTTCTGGCACCATAGGGGCTTCTTAAATGTGACATGCCCCCCAAAAACCATTTTAGCAAAATTTGCTTTTCAAAAGTCAAATGTGACTCCTTCTCTTCTGAGCATTGTAGTGTGCCAGCAGAGCACTTGACATCCATACATGGGGTGTTTCCATACTCAGAAGAGATCGGGTTACACATTTTGAGGGGCATTTTGTCCTATTATCCCTTGTAAAAAATTTAAATTTGAGGGAAAACTAGCATTTTAGTGAAAAAAATAAATCATTTACACATCCAACTTTAGCGAAAAGTCGTCAAACACCTGTTGGGTGTTAAGGCTCACTGGACCCCTTGTTATGCGCCTTGAGGCGTGTTATTTCCAAAATAGTATGCCATGTGTTTTTTTTTTTTGCTGTTCTGGCACCATAGGGGCTTCCTAAATGTGACATGCCCCCCAAAAACCATTTCAGAAAAACTCACTCTCCAAAATCCCACTGTCGCTCCTTCCCTTCTGAGCCCTCTACTGCGCCCGATGATCACTTGACATACACATATGAGGAATTTTCTTACTCGAGAGAAATTGTGTTACACATTTTAGGAAGATTTATTTCCTTTTACACCTTGTAAAAATTCTGTAACTGGGTCTACAAGAACATGCGAGTGTAAAAAATGAAGATTTTGAATTTTCTCCTTCAAATTGCTGTTATTCCTGTGAAACACCTAAAGGGTTAACAAACCTTTTGAATGTAATTTTGAATACTTTGAGGGGTGCAGTTTTCATAATGGGGTCATTTATGGGGTATTTCTAATAAGAAGGCCCTTTAAATCCACTTCAAAACTGAACTGGGCCCTGAAAAATTTCTATTTTGATGATTTTGTGAAAAATTGGAAAATTGCTGCTGAACTTTGAAGCCCTCTGATGTCTTCCAAAAGTAAAAACATGTCAACTTTATGATGCAAATATAAAGTAGACATATTGTATATGTGAATCAATATATAATTTCTTTGGAATATTCATTTTCCTTATTAGAAGAGAGCTTCAAAGTTTAAAAAAATGCCAAATTTTCAATTTGTTCATCAAATATTGGAATTTTTCCCCAAGAAATGATGCAAGTATCAACAAAATTTTACCACTAACATAAAGTAGAATATGTCACGAAAAAACAATCTCAGAATTAGAATGAAAGGTAAAAGCACCCAGAGTTATTATTGCTTAAAGTGACAGTGGTCAGATGGACAAAAAATGGCTCAGTCCTGCAGTGAAAATTGGCTGGGTCCTTAAGGGGTTAAAGGATTAACTAGAGTTTAGAAGGGAAATGTTTTTAGATAGAAAATTTACACAAGAACAAGGGGACATGATCTGTGGTTAGTTGGGGAAAGATCAGGATTACAGATGAGCGAACTTACAGTAAATTCGATTCATCACGAACTTCTGGGCTCGGCAGTTGATGACTTTTCCTGCATAAATTAGTTCAGCTTTCAGGTGCTCTGGTGGGCTGGAAAAGGTGGAGACAGTCCTAGGAGACTCTTTCCTAGTAATGTATCCACCTTTTCCAGCCCACCGGAGCACCTGAAGGCTGAACTAAATTACGCAGGATAAGTCATCAACTGCCGAGCCAAGAAATTCGTGACGAATCGAATTTACTGTAAGTTCGCTCATCTCTAATCAGGATCAACATGAGAAAATATGGTATTACTGAAAGAGCAGTAGATACTTGGAACAAACTTACAGATGTGGTTGGTGAATCCACAATAAGTGAATGTAAAACTGCCCGGGATAAACATATATCTATTCTAAGATAAAAATAAAGGAAATAATATGAGACCACACTAGATGGATCAGTTGATCTTTTTCTGAGGACAATCTATGTTTTTATGTTTCTAAATAACTATAATGTAATTTGCTTAGATATAATTGAACATTTCAAATATAAGTAGAGTAGCTATTGTAATATAATGAATGAAAGATCATGTTGAACATTAACTGTAGTTATTTATCTCAATCCACATAACTAATTATATTCATTATATTCAATTATCAGTGACATTCATAATATTTGTAAGAACAGTTTCCGGAAAATAAATTATGGTTCTGAAATTTTAAACTTATAGTACACTGGAAACAGGGCTGGTGCAAAGATTTTTGCCACCCTAGGCAAAAGCTACCTTTGCCGCCCCCTTGACTTTGCCCATTGACCTGCCCTTTGACACGCCCCACCTACTACTGGGGTGACACACTTTAACAAACCTCTTCTCCATATAATCTCCTTACTGCTGAAAGCAGTACTTCTCTGAGGTAGACAAACATCAAACATGATTGGGCAAAGAGGGGTAGTGGATGTATGGAGACGCATGCGCCAGCAAGGATGCTGGACCTCGCCTGAGTGATTGCACCTGTCTGCCTCGGATGTGTGCTGCGTGCAGCAGGCGGCCATTCTCTTCTCTAGCAGGCTGGATCACTAACTTCAGTGTACAGAAAGTTATGGTACAGGGGGGTAGGGGTGGTGGTGCTGTCGGTTGAGTGAATGGTTCATGCTGGTTGTCTAACTTTCATGCAGTGGGCAAAGTGGTGCCCCCTCCCCCCGCCTCCCCCTATCAAGAAGGCGCTCTAAGCGGCTGCCTATTTTGCCTATAGGCAGAGCAGGCCCTTACTGGAAAGTATGGGGCTATAAATGTATGAACCCTGTTTTCTCATCATTGTTTTTTTTTTTTTTTTTTTTTTTTTTTACACCATTACTGTCACTTTAACCCCTTAAGGACCAGGCCATTTTACACCTTAGGACCAGAGCGTTTTTTGCACATCTGACCACTGTCACTTTAAACATTAATGACTCTGGAATTCTTTGGAATATACTTTAACATAGTGGTAACATTTTGTTGTAACTTGCATCCTTTCTGAAAAAAAAATTTTATTCACATTTCCAATATGTCTACTTTATGTTTGAATCATAAAATTTACATGTTTTTACTTTTGGAAGACACCAGAGGGCTTCAAAGTTCAGCAGCAATTTTCCAATTTTTCACAACATTTTCAAACTCAATATTTTTCAGGGACCAGCTCAGGTTTGAAGTGGATTTGAAGGATCTTCATATTAGAAATACCCCACAAATGACCCCATTATAAAAACTGCACCCCCCAAAGTATTCAAAATGACATTCAGTCAGCATGTTAACCCTTTAGGTGTTTCACAGGAACAGCAGCAAAGTGAAGGAGAAAATTCACAATCTTCATTTTTTACACTCGCATGTTCTTGTAAACCCAATTTTTGAATTTTTACAAGGGGTAAAAGGAGAAAATGTATACTTATATGTGTAGCCCAATTTCTCTCGAGTAAGGACATACCTCATATGTCTATGTAAATTGTTCGGCGTGCGCAGTAGAGGGCTCAGAAGTGAAGGAGCGACAAGGGGATTTTGGAGAGTACGTTTTTCAGAAATGGTTTTTGTGGGGCATGTTGCATTTAGGAAGCCCCTATGGTGCCAGAACAGCAAAAAAAAAAAAAAAAAAAACACATGCCATACCATTTTGGAAACTAGACCCCTTGAGGAACGTAACAAGGAATTAAGGAATTAAGTGAGCCTTAATACCCCACAGGTGTTTCACGACTTTTGCATATGTAAAAAAAAAAAAATAAATTTCACTAAAATGTGTGTTTCCCCCCAAATTTCACATTTTTGCAAGGGTTAATAGCAGAAAATACCCCCCAAAATTTGAAACCCCATCTCTTCTGAGTATGGAGGCACCCTATAAGTTGGCCTGAAGTGCACTACGGGCGAACTACAATGCTCAGAAGAGGAGGAGCGCCATTGAGCTTTTGGAAAGAGAATTCGTTTGGAATGGTAGTCAGGGGCCATGTGCATTTACAAAGCCCCCTGTGGTGCCAGAACAGTGGACCCCCCCCACATGTGACCCTATTTTGGAAACTACACCCCTCACAGAATTTAATAAGTGGTGCAGTCAGCATTTACACCCCACTGGCATTTGACAGATCTTTGGAACTGTGGGCTGTGCAAATGGAAAATTAAATTTTAAATTTTCACGGATCACTGTTCCAAAAATCTGTCAGACACCTGTGGGGCGTAAATGCTCACTGTACCCCTTATAACATTCTGTGAGGGGTGATGGGGTCACATGTGGGTATTTTTTTTTTGCGTTTATGTCAGAACCGCTGGAAAATCAGCCACCCCTGTGCAAATCACCTATTTAGACCTCAAATGTACATAGTGCATAGTCACTCCTGAGCCTTGTTGTGCGTCCGTAGAAAATTTTATGCCCACATCTGGGGTATTTCCGTACTCAGGAGAAATTGCGTCACAAATTTGGAGTTTTTTTTTTTGCTTTTACCGCTTGTGAAAATAAAAAGTATGGGGCAACACCAGCATGTTAGCGTAGAAAATAAAATAAAAATTATACCAACAGGCTGGTATAGACCCCAACTTTTCCTTTTCATCAGGGGTAAAAGGAGAAAAAGCCCCCCAAATTTGTAGTGCAATTTCTCCTGAGTGCGGAAATACCTCATATGGGGCCCTAAACTGTTTCCTTGAAATACGACAGGGCTCCGAAGTGAGAGAGCGCCATGCGCATTTGAGGACTTCATAGGGATTGCATAGGGATAGACATAGGGGGATTTAACGCCAGTGATTCCCAAACAGGGTGCCTCCAGCTGTTGCTAAACTCCCAGCATGCCTGGACAGTCAGTGGCTGTCCGGAAATGCTGGGAGTTGTTGTTTTTCAACAAGTGGAGGCACCGTTTTGGAAACACTGCCATATGATACGTTTTTCATTTTTATTGGGGGGGGGGACAGTGTAAGGGGTGTATATGTAGGGTTTTACTCTTTATTATGAGTTAGTGTAGTGTTTTTAGGGTACATTCACACTGGCGGGCGTTTACAGTGAGTTTACCGCTAGGAGTTTGTGCTGCGGCCCAAACTTGAAGCAGAAAACTAACTGTAAAACTGCCTGTGTGAATGTACCCTGTACATTCACATGGGGGGGGGGGGGGGAGAACCTCCAGCTGTTTCAAAACTACAACTGCCAGCATGTACTGACAGACCGTGCATGCTGGGAGTCATACTTTTGCAACAGCTGGAGGCACACTGGTTGGAAAACCTTCAGTTACCTAACTCAGTATTTTCCAACCAGTGTGCCTCCAGCTGTTGCATAACTTCAACTCCCAGCATGTACTGATCGCCGAAAGGCATGCTGGGAGATGTAGTTATGCAACAGCTGGAAGTACGCAACTACAACTTCCAGCATGCAGAGACAGCTGTTTGGGCATGCTGGGATTTGCAGTTTTGCAACATCTGGAGGGCTACAGCTTGGAGATCACTGCGCAATGGTCTCTGAACTATGGCCCTCCAGATGTTGCAAAACTACAAATCCCAGCATGCCCAAACAGCTGTCTGGGCATGCTGGGAGTTGTAGTTTTGCAACATCTGGAGGGTTACAGTTTAGAGACCACTATAGTGGTCTCAGACTGTAGCCCTCCAGATGTTGCTAAGTAACTCACCGACTTCCGTAGGATCCAGGGAGCTGTGTTGCCGTCCTCTTCTTCCACCGATCATCGCCTGCTGCCGCCGCTGATCGTCGCCTGCTGCCGTCGCCGATGGGGGAGTGGACTTCGGCGCTCGATGCCTGTCGGCTTCCCCGTCCTGCCCCGCCTATTGTGGATGGGCAGAACGGGGAAACCGAAAGTAAAGCCCCTTGCTTCCGATCTGCTATTGGTGGTCACGTCTAGACCACCAATAGCAGGTATAGGAGGGGTGGCACCCCTGCCACCTCAATCCTATCTCTACAGGGGGATCCTGGGTGTCATGGACAACCGCGATCCCCCTTCTTTTCTGGGTCACCGGGTCACCATAGACCCATATGACCCCGAATCGGCGCAAATCGAAAGTGTAAATTCACTCGCGATTAGTGCCAATCGCCGACAAGGGGGGGTCTGATGACCCCCCTCGGCATTTGCACGGCATGCCTGCTGAAGGATTTCAGCAGGAATGCCGTTTAGATCTCTGCCCGGCGGGGGGCAGAGACCGGAGAAACGCCTGGACGTCCGGGGACGTCCTTCATCCTTAAGGCACAGGGTGCCAGGACGTCCCCCGACGTCCTTGGTCCTTAAGAGGTTGAAAACTTTTGACATAACACACAGACATGCCAGATGCTTTTATTTGGTTAGAGTCTGTATGTTCAGCCCACCACCGATCACTACATAGACTCTGCTGCACATCTGTGCGCTTCTTTCCCTGGCTTGCTGCTCTCCCTGTCTCGTTGCATAAGATGCATTCCACAGACTACCTGGTTGGCTGGCTAACTACCTACCTAAGGGGGGGGTGAACTACCTACCTAATACAGGGACCAACCAACTGGGGGAACTCTCCATTCTAATGTGGGAAAATACCTGTCTAACTATTACTAGGGTAAACTACCGCACCTAACTAATAGAGTGAACTTACCTACTGGGGGGGGGGGGTCTTACAAACTTAATAGAGGACCTATCACATTGGGGAAACTACTTATCAACTTAGTGGACCTGTCTGCTTACAGGGGGAATCTGCCTGTTCACTGGAGGGACCTACCTCATGGGGGATGTATTTTTTGGAGGACGAAGACATAACCTGTGAGTCATTGAATGTAACTGTACTGTAATCACTTATACTTCCGGCACCACCCCTGGTTTGGTCTTTTTTAAACCTTGCTCCTTTCTGCAAGCTGATTGGGACATCGCAATTTTGTCGCGATAGTCCCGATCATCTCCGCTGAGTTGCCGGGATACTTTTACTTTCGTTGTGGACGCCGCAATCAACTTTGATCTCGGCATCTAAAGGGTTAATGCCAGGCATCAGTCCGATCGGCCGTGCCCGGCATTAGCCGTGGGTCCTGTCTGCCGGTAGCAACCGGGACCCACCGGGGTGAGAACTGTTTAAACCCATTAAACTGGACCAGGGTGATTCCTTAAGGATCAGGGATGCAGGGTGTACCCATACGCCTTGCGTCCCCAAGAGGTTAAGGACTCAGGGAGAACAGGTACACCCTGCGGTTTTCAGCAAAATTGTTCAGCAGGCATCCCGTGCGAAGGCCTGGGGGGTTCCTGATTTAGGTCGGCGATTTGCGGCAATTCCGTTGCCCCAGAAAAAAAGGGTGATTGGGGCAGCCACAATCACCCTTACCCAGCAGGAGTGAGGTGGCATTCCACAGCTACATAACTACAACTCCCAGCATGCACAGACAACAAAAAGACATGCTGAGAGTTGTGGTGGTGTACCTCCTGCTGTTGCATAACTACAACTCCCAGCATGGTCTTTGGCAGTCAGTGCTTGCTGGGAGTTGTAGTTTTGCAACAGCTGGAGGAACACTGGTTGAGAAACGCTGAATTAGGGTCTGTTACCTAACTCAGTGTGCCTCCAGCTTTTGCATAACTAAGCATGCATGGTCTGTCAGTGCTTTGTAACAGCTGGAGGTTTGCCCCCCCCCAGCCCCCCCAGCCCCCCCCCCCCCCCCCATGTGAATGTACAGTGTACATTCATACGGGCGGGGGTTTACAGTGAGTTTCCTGCTGAAATTTTAAGCTTCGGAAAATTTTCCACCACAGCTCAAACTTCGAGCTTCGAGCTTCGTTGTAAACTCCCACCCGCGTAATGTACCATAAACCACTACACTACACAAAATAAAGAGTAAAACACTACATACACATACCCTTTTTCTGCTTCCCCCCCCACTATAAAAATTTAAAACGGCACTGTTTCCTAAATTGAGCCTCCAGCTGTTGCAAAACAACAATTCCCAGCATTGCTGGACATCTATTGACTGTCCAGGAATGCTGGGAGTTTTGCAATTGCTAGAGGCATCCTGTTTGAAAAACACTGCCATAGGGTATTTTGGGTGGCGGGGCAATGGTAATCCTTGCATCTGGGTCCGCCCCTATGCAAATCCCTAATTCAGGCCTTAAATGCGCATGGCGCTCTTTCACTCCCAAGTCCTGTCATATTTGAAGGAAACAGTTAAGGGACAAATATTTTCAAACTTGGGAGAAATTGTGTTACAAATTTTGGGGGTCTTTTTCTACTTTTACCCCTTATGAAAAGGAAAAGTTGGGGGCTACACCAGCAGGTTAGTGTAAACAAATTACATTTTTTACACTAACATGCTGGTGTTGCCTCATACTTTTCATTTTCACAAGAGGTAAAAAGAAAAAAAGACACCCAAAATTTGTAACACAATTTGTCCTGAGTCCGGAAATACAACATATGTGGATGTATAGGGCTCTGCGGACGCACTACATGGCTCAGGAGTGAGAGTGCACCATGTACATTTGAGGCCTAAGTTGGTGATTTTCACAGGGGTGGCCGTTAGTTACAGTGGTTCTGACCAGGGCCGGATTAACATAGGAGCAGATGGAGCTGCAGCTCCAGGCCCCTAGGTTAAAATAGGCCCAGCCGGACAAAATGTTTTAAATTATTTTGCCCCTTCGTTCCCTTATGGGCATCCCGGACACTTGTCCCGGATCCCCAGACAAGCGAGCGCTGCTTTCAACTGTATATGCCCACGCTCATACAGTTGAAAGCTGCCTGTCAGTCAAGCAGGCCGTAAACTCTGCCCCCAACACAGGCGCCGGTGACATCACTCATTGGCGCCTGTGGAGTAGAGAGGATGTGGTATGGTGAAAGCGGATGGATGTGACCATAATGAACTGCATGGGAGTAGGTGAGTACCTATTTTTGTTATTTTTTATTATGCCAGGCATAAAGCAGTGGTGGTGGGGGGCTGTTTAAGGGGGCCTGGTCACCTGCCAGCCTATTCCCTGGCCTCCTCCCTACCTATCTACCTACCCACCTGGCTGCTTTCCTGACCTACCCACCTGACTGCCTACCTACCTAGCTTACTGTCTACCTACCTACTCACCAACCCACCTAGCTGCCTACATCCTCACCTAACTCCCTTTCTTCCTACCTACCCACCTGGCTTCATACCTATCTAACTGGCTGTCTACCTATCCACCCACCCTCCTACCTGGCAGTCTACCTAGATAGCTCGCTGCCTACCTTGCTGTCTACCTAGCCACCCACCTGGCTGTCTACTTACCTAGATAGCTACTTGGCTATCTATCCACCCAACTACCTGCCTAGCAATCTACCTACCAAGCGAAGTAATATCCTACCTAGATATCTACCTACATGGCAACCTACCTAGCTACATACCTACCTGGCTGCCTACCTACATAGCTAGCTAGCTACCTACCTGGCTACCTAATTACCTGGTTAGCTACATAGTGACCTACCTATCTGGCTAATTTCCTACCTGCTCACCTACCTACCTACTTTTACTTTGCTGTCATCAAGGGGGGGGGGGGGGGGTTATAATTGTTCAGGTCCGATAGATATAAAGATTGTGTAGAGGGCACTGAAAAATGCAGAGTCTAACATGTTTGTCCAACATATGCCAATCCTGAAAATCCTGTGTACAACATGCAAAAAGTGACACAAAAAGAACGAAATAAGTAAATGTGTGCCCGGACATCCAGCTGGATCTATAAAAATATCTCTGATTCTAGCCAGAAGGCCGGAAATCAAGAGGTGAGTGCCACAGATGCAGAGAGATATGGTGCCAGTGCTTCCACTCAATGAGTCAGTACCCTAGTGAGTTTCGGCATCTCGGGGTCACCACTCCCTGAGGCACAAAAGTACCTCGGCTCTAGACCCTCTCAGCCTCATTGTGAGACCCGAAGGGTACAGGTCATATCGGGGCAGCCATTGAGCTGATTCCTCAGAACCAGCCCTGGAACACCCTGCTACACCCATCCCCACAAGTCCCACACCAGTGTTTCTCTGTCCACTGGCAGAAACTGATAAGAACAGATACTACACTTGATCTTAGCCAAAAGGCTAAAAAAGTGATAATATTCCTCCTTGTATACTGATATTATTAGTAATATTGATCTCAGTATACAGGATTTGGTCAGTACCATTGAAAAAATTCCTCCTTGTAAAAGGGATAAGTAATCCTCTTAGGGAGAGACACCACTTATGTTGTATGGAGATTCAAGCGACCCCCAGCGATCTCCAGGCAAGCAGTACAGTGTTTTGAACACAGAAGCTTCGAAGCTTCCGTGTTCGTGATGTCACACCATGCCCCTCCATTCATGTATATAGGAGGGGGCCTCCTCCCATAGACGTGAGGGGGTGTGATAGTTGTGGTCACCCATCATCTGCCACAGAGCGGAGTTCGATGTTTGGGACGCCACGCTGGAGATCGCGCGCGCGGGGGGGTTCCTGGTGACTGAACCCCAGCGATCAGACATCTTTTCCCCTATCCTTTTGACAGAGGGTAAAATGTTTAGGGGTAATAATGAAATATGATAAAAATGATAATGATTATTGATAAAAAAAATTATGGATGTAAGGGAAATTTGGCTGTAGTAATTTTAAAGAATCAACAAAAATACCCACAATTAAGCCCCGCCCACCCCTCCTCCCAGCCGCATACGGGAGCCGTAGTTCAAATCGTAGTGTGAACCCAGCCTAATACATAATCTTAACCTTGATAAAACATAATTTTTAACGTGCTATTTAGAACTGACATAATGTTAAAATCAAAAATATTGCAGCAGACTCCCCAATGTAAACAGTAAATCTGTCAGTGCTTATAAATATGGGATGAACAATATGTCCCATATACCAGCATTGCTGGTCGCACGGTCTATAAACATGAGCATGTATTGGTCTAAGGCTGCAGTCCAAAGGCTACTAATTTGCCTGTATTAGTAGCCTTTGGACTGCAGCCTTAGGCCAAGACAGATTTACTGTTTACATTGGGGACTCTGTGGCAACATTGGTGATTTTAACATTACGTCAGTAATTTTATAGCAGGGGGCTTGGGCAGAATTTAATTTTAGGACACAGGCAGCACGGAGGTGGAGAAGTGGTCAGCAGCATGGAGGGGAGAACCAGAGCCTTCCTAGCGCTCCCTGCTCTACAGACAGCCCTATCCTTAGTGAGCAGGATGGCATCAGGCGGCAGCAATCATCTGCAGGAACTGGAGAAGTACGTGACGAGGCTAACCATATGGGGCAGCCGGGCATCATCATTGTGGGCAGGGATTGTGAGTGGTACCTACCCACATATGTACTTAGCTACCTGGCTATCTACCGAGCTGTCTCATGGAATGTAATAAGAGGTGCAGTGAGCATTTACACCCCACAGATTTTTTGAACAGTTGTCTGTGAAAATGAAAATTTTTATTTTTTATTTGCACAGCCCACTGTTCCAAAGACCTGTCAAATGCCAGTTGGGTATAAAGGCCCACTGCACCCCTTATAACATTATGTGAGGCGTGTCGTTTCCAAAATGGGTTCACATATGGGGAGGTCCACTGTTCTGGCCCCATGGGAGCTTTGTAAATGCACATGGCCCCTGACTTCAATTCCAGCCAAATTCTCTCTCCAAAAGCCCAATGGCGCTTCTTCTGTTCTGAGACCTGTAGTGCACCAGCAGAGCACTTTACATCCACATATGGGGTATTTCCTTACTTGGGAGAAATTGGGCTTCACATTTTGGGGCCTTTTTCTCCTTTTACCCCATGTGAAAATGAAAAATTTGGGATGACACCAGCATTTTAGTGTTAAAAATCAAATTTTTCATTTTCACGTCCAACTTTAACGAAAAGTCGTCAAACACGTGTGAGGTGTTAAGGTTCACTGTACCCCATGTTACATTCCTTGAGGGGTGTAGTTTCCCAAATAGTTTACTATGTGTTTTTTATTTATTTGTATTTTTTTGCTGTTCTGGCACCCAGGGGACTTTCTAATTGCAACATGCCCCCCAAAAACCATTTCAGCAAAATTCTCTTTCCAAAGCCAAATTTTGCTCTTTACCTTCTGAGCATTGTAGTGTGCGCACAGCACTTTACATCCACATATGAGGTATTTCCATACTCAGAAGAAAGGGGGTTTACATTTTGGGGGACATTTTCTGCTATTACCCCTTGTGAAATAAAAAATTTGGGGTAGCACCAACATTTTAGTGTTAAAAATAAAATTTTCAATTTTTATGACCAAATTTTGTGCAAAGCCGTCAAACACCCGTGAGGTGTTAAGGCTCACTGTACCCCTTGTTACATTCCTCGATAGGTGTAGTTTCCCAAATAGAATGCCATGTGGAGGTTTTTTTGTTGCCATTCTTGCACCATGGGGGCTTCCTAAATGCAATATGGCCCCCAAAAACCTCTCTCCAAAATCCCACAGTTGCTTTTTCCCTCTTGAGCCATGCTGTGAGCCCGCAGAACACTTTACTTCAACATATGAGGTATTTCCATTCTTGAGAGAAATTGGATTACACATTTTGCTGGATTTTTTTCTCCTTAACCCCTTAAGGACATGCACCGTAAATGTACGGCGCTGCATAGCATCACTTAGCGTCGTACATTTACACACAGTGTCGTACATTTACGGCGCGGCTGTGACAAGAAGGCAGAAGCTACGCTAGCTTCATTCCCGGCGGGTCCCGGTGGCTGTCAGCAACCGCGGACCCTCCGGTAATGGCGGACATCAGCGATTACACTGATGTCTGCCATTAACCCCTAGGTGCCATGATCAATACAGATCACAGCATCTGCACTTATAATGGCTGATCTGATCACCCGCAGCACTGTTGCGGGGATCAGATCAGCCAAGATGGTGAACGGAGGTCCCCTTACCTGCCTCCGTCCGTCTCCCGGGGTCTACCTTCCAGCAGACCAGAGCAGAAGATCGCCGATAATACTGATCAGTACTATGCCCTATGCATAGCACTGAACTGTATTAGCAATCAAATGATTGCTATAAATAGTCCCCATGGGGACTAAAAAAAATAAAAATAAATGTAAAAAAAAGTTTTAAAAAAAGTGGAAAAAAATTGAAAAAGCCCCTCCCCCAATAAAGTTTCAATACAAAAAAGCGTAAAAAAACGATAAATAATAAACATTTTTGGTATCATTGCGTTCATAAATGTCTGAACTATAAAAATATTATGTTATTGATCCCCTTAGGCGAACAGCGTAAACGTAAAAAAAAAAAATCAAAAATTTCAGCTTTTTTGTCACATCAAACTGCAAAAAAAAATTCATAAAAAAAGTGATCAAAAAGTGACATATACGCAAATGTGGTACCAAAACAAACTACAGATCATGGCGCAAAAAATTTGCCCTCACACATTCCTGAATACAGAAAAATAAAGTTAGAGGTGGTCAAAATAGGGGAATTTTAAACATACTGATTTTGTAAAAATAAAGTTTGATATTTATTAAAAGCAGTACAATAATAGAAATGTATGTAACCATGGGTATCATTTTAATCGTATTGACAAAGAGAATAAAAAAAACAGGTAATTTTTACCGTAAAGTGTACACAGCGAAAACAAAACCCCCAAATTTGCAAAATTATGATTTTAGTTTAAATTTCCTTTAAAACATTGGGGGTTTACCATATATTTTAGGGTAAATTGAGTGATGTCATTACAAAGAACTACTGGTCATGCAAAAACAGGCCCTCATATGGGTCTGGGAATGGAAATATAAAAGAATTATGAAGGACGTAGGGCGTACCTGTATGTAAATATAAAAGAGTTATGAAGGACATAGGGTGTACCTGTACACCCTACGCCAGGTCCCGGTATTTAAAACGGGGTCACGCCGTGACCCCGCATCATACTGGGTCGGTCCCCCTAATGATAGCCGGGACCCTGGGCTAATAGCGTGCGGCACCGATCATTGTGCCGCGCGCTATTAACCCTTTAGACACGGCGATCATTGTTGATCGCCGCGTCTAAAATGAAAGTAAAAGATTCCCGGCAGCTCAGTCGGGCTGATTGGGACTATTGCGATAAATTCATGATATCCCGATCAGCTAGGACGCGAGCGGAGGTCCCCTTACCTTGCTCTGTCGCGTCCTATCGGCATTTGATTGCTCCAAGCCTGAGCTACAGGCTTGAGCAATCAACCCCCTATAACACTGATCCATGCAAAGCTATGGCTTTGCAGGGATCAGTGTAAGAGATCAGTGTGTGCAGTGTTATAGCCGCCTATGGGAGCTATAACACTGCAAAAAAGGTCATTTAACCCCTTCTCTAATAAAAGTTTGAATCACCCCCCTTTTCGCATTAAAAAACTGTGTAAATAAAAATAAAAATAAATATATGTAGTATCCCCGCATGTGTAAATGTCCGAACTATAAAAAGATATTGTTAATGAAACCCCACGGTCAATGGCGTACGTGCAAAAAAATTCCAAGATCCAAAACAGCGTATTTTGGTCACTTTTTAAATCATGAAAATATGAATAAAAAGCGATAAAAAAGTCCGATCAATACAAATATGGTACCAATAAAAACTTAAGAACACGGTGTAAAAAATAAAAAAGTTATAGGGGTTAGAAGATGAGAATTTTTAACGTATAAATTTTCCTGCATGTAGTTATAATTTTTTTCAGAAGTACGACAAAATCAAACATATATAAGTAGGGTATCATTTTAACCGTATGGACTTACAGAATAAAGATAAGATGTCATTTTTACCGAAAAATGCACTGCGTAGAAACGGAAGCCCCCAAAAGTTGATGTGATGGTGGCATGTCATGAAAAGATTGGAAATCATTGCTGTGTTTATTCAAGTTGTGAAGCTAGCCCAATGTCAATTTTACTAGCCAAAGTTTTAGTCAGTATTTTCCTCAGTATTTATAAGCCAAATCTAGAAGTGGAACAAAAACAGGGAAAAAGTATGACAGAAACATTTGCATTTTGTTTGTTTTTGGGGTACACCCCTGTTTTGGCTTACAAATACTGCAGCAATATTCTGTCATGTAAAAGTGGCCTTACTGTCCTCATTCTGTGAATACATTGTTTACTGACATTTTGGGTATAGGTTCCAGATAGGTGTAATATTCCAAAAACGACGATTCAACGTGTTAGGGCCATTATTTTTATTCCATTTAAACAAGCGCTGTATGCTCAGTTATGATATCTCCTTTCCTACCTCTATTTGAAAGGGCATATTTTACCAGAACACACAGTGCTTGTTTTTATGGACTAAATAAGAGGCTGTTATAAGTTGACACATTGATGCTGGATCATTTTTTGATTGTTGCTGCTGTACACAGGGGTCAAGGTATGATCAGGGAACTGAATGGCGGACAAGCAACAACAGGTGGTGATGGATTTTTTTTTTTTACTATTGATGTGTCCCAGATAGATGTCCAATTAATTGCAATGTGACACCATTTTTCTGATATTGCACATTGCTTTCTTTACTGTTTACCAACATGATGCCCTCTTTATGCCTGTGTACATTTTTATATTACTACAATAAGGACAGTACAAAATAGTGAAAAATAATAGAATTAAAATTATAATACAAGTGATTTAATATTGTTTGAAAAAAATATCATAAGCATGTTTTTTAATAGTTCATCTTCTTATTGAAAAAATGAAATGAATTGAAATAATAAAAAACAATAAAATATAAATTAACATAAATTACAAGGCTATGAAAGGCAACTGATTGAGATGCTAGAGATGATCCACGCCTCCTCTGCAGCACATGGTGTCGTATACCTGGTTTATGAGGTGCTGTGGCTACCTGGAGCATGCAGTGGACATGGAAGTGCCAGGTCCTGCTGATGGTTGGAGGTCTGGAGTGTCTGTTAGGTCTTCCCAGGTCACCCCAGAGTTCTGTTGTCAGTACAAAGAGGCCTAGTAGTGGCTGGAGTGCACATAAGTCAATGTGCTCAGAAGTATCTTCTTGCTCTGCAGTAGCAGACGGAAATGGAGCAGAGAAGAGAAAGAGATGTGGCACCATGTTGGACGCAGGTTTCACTGAGTGGAGAAATATTGGAGGAGTACAGAGAAAGATGGTACACCTGTGAATGAGGTGCAAAGAAGCACCCAAGAGAGATTCCTGCATGTGAGAAGGCATGAGATCCAACCAGGCTGTATGAACAACCTTCAATTATGGCCTATTTGACCATGCTTCAAGGGCTTTTAAGTTAGTGTTGTTCATAATATAGTGTCTGTACCAATGTTTCATGGTGCTCTTGCTATTCTTCTGTGATTTTTACCCCAGGGTTTATCAGCATACAAAATTAGTCTTGTCTCAGGTTTTCCCTGGTTGCAGTGTGGCCCGAGACATTACATTGCTAGTCAGGTGTTTAGAGGAAGCCTGTCTTTGCTTCAATGGGTGGAGCGACCGCGGAGGAAGATCATTCTGTTTTTGCAACAGCTGGGGGCACTCTGGTCAGAAAACACTTGTCTATTGCATTAAAGAGATCACAGGTGTGCTTCAAAGGGTGGGGTGGCTGATGTGTGGGAGGGAGAAAAGTAACCCCACACTTACAAACAAGGAATCATGGGATTTGTAGTTTAAGGGGACAAACTCCAACAGGAAATAGCCAGTTTGCAAAATAATAGCCTCAGCTTTTTGGTAACCTCACAACATTTAACCTAGACAAGCATCGATCCTTCCTAAGCATGTCCATTACTGTCTGACAGGTATGTACTAAAATCACCTTATGGTGGATAACCCCTTTAATCTGAATCATCAGCTCCATCAATTTCTATAAATCAACCGATTTCTTGATATAGTTGGGTGGGGACAGTGAGAGTATTCATTTTGGCAGGATAGAAGTAAGAAAGTAGATGGGGGGGGGCACTTACGAGTCGGAGTCTCTTGGAAGGTTGCAGTCCCTTGTAAAAGAGAAGCACAATGGTAACCCAGAAGTCCTGCGGTTTCTAGGCCTAGAAAAAGTTTACTATAACAAGTAAGAACGTATAGACCAGAAACTATTATGCATTGAAACATTATAGATTATTAAGACGAATGCAACAGGCAATATTGGGTTGAATGACAGGACAGAGTTAACAGCTTGCTTCTAGATTTTAAATCACGCCCTTCTGCCTTCACGTCATCTGATCACGTGATTCGCGTCCAGCGGCGTGATAGGCAGAAGATTTGCACTCACCTGTACATGTACCTTGCACAGGTAGGAATTAGTATTGCCGGAGGAAGCACGCCAGTCGTGTGAAACGGAGCTCGGTCGCTCATCACTGTCTCCCCACTACCCTCTTCCTTCTAATATGTGTATGTGAGTATACTTCAATAAAGAAGAATACATTCAGCTGAACTGGTGAGTCGCCGATGTTTTCCTTTTCTTTTTGAACATATATGTCTCTTGGAAGGTGCTGACTTTGTCTTTTATTCAGGTGCAGTTAAAATTCCATAGCACAGGATGCCAGGATCCGCCCCGTGGTGTAGCGAACAGCCGCTTTCGCGCCAAAGGCTGGCGCTTCTTCAGTAGTCTGTGCGAAAGCAGCTGTTCACTGCACCACACTGCGGACCCTGGCATCATGTGCTATGGAATTTTAACTGCACCTGAATAAAAAACAAAGTCTGCACCTTCCAAGAGACTCTGACTCATGAGTGCTCCCCCATCTCCTTTCTTACTTCTATCCTGGCATGTGTTGAAGTCTGTACGGGGTTGAGCACAGTGAGGAGGATCGTAGGTGTGTGTTGTAGGTGTGTGTCGATCAGTGGGATCGATAAAACACCTGAGCATATTTTCAACAGTGCCGATCGCTGTACCTTTGTTTGCGTATTCATTATGGCACCGACAAAGGTCCCTAAATCACTGAGCCCTAATAGCGAGGGCAAAGAGCCAAAAGCCATGAATAACATGGATAAATATTTCTCTTTCCGTAATGTGGCAGTAAAAACCCACATCAAAATAACTAAGATTAAGAGGTTTACTCTGCTCAGGAAGAGGGGGTGGTAGATCCCACATTGGTGGACATTTTGGAGGCTGTTCATGAATGCAATAATTTATTGACCGCACTCAGTATGGAAGTGGGGACAATTTCGGCAGACATCATGTTAATCGTGGATGATATAAATAAGATCAGAGGCAGGTGTGATGAGGTAGGAGGAAGGGTCAGTACGCTAGATGACAATATTACAAAATAAACACAGGATTTTACAGACAGTTTTTTATTTATTTATTTACACATATGAAAAACAGGTCTAGAAGGGACAATGTGAGAATATTGGGCTTTCCAGAGTTTGCTTTAAAAAGGACACTACCATATTTTTCAGAATTTGATTAAACAGCATTTTCTAGAACATCTTTTTTACCAAATCTTAAATTGGGAAAAAAGCACAAATAGTGTCAGCAAGACCCCTTCAGCCAATAAACAGTCTAGTAATCCTAAAGATAGGAAGTGACCAAAAAGGTATCATGAAATAGTATTGGTAATTAAAGGGGTATTCCAGGCCTGGCTCCGGAAAGTTAAACAGATTTGTAAATTACTTCTATTAAAAAATCTGAATCCTTCCAATAGTTATTAGCTTCTGAAGTTGAGTTGTTGTTTTCTGTCTAACTGCTCTCTGATGACTCACGTCCCGGGAGTTGTGCAGTTCCCATGGGAATATTCTCCCATCATGCACAGCTCCTGGGACGTGACATCATCATTGAGCAGTTAGACAGAAAACTTGAGAAGCTAATAACTATTGGAAGGATTAAGATTTTTTATAGAAGTAATTTACAAATCTGTTTAACTTTCCGGAGCCAGTTGATATATATATACAGTAACCCCCAGACCTACGATGGCCCCGACATATAATAAAATCGACATACGATGGCCTCTCAGAGGCCATCGTATGTCGATGTCAGCATCGACATACGATGCTTTTATATGTCGGGGCAATCGCATTAACTGCTATCCGACAGCGCAAAATGCTTAAGCTGCTGTCGGATAGCAGTGTAATGTGCCCCAGCAGGTTCACTTACCTATCCCCACTGCTCCGGGTCCACTTCGCGATCCTCCGGTATCTTGCGCATCTTCTCCAGGGTCCGGGCCTTGCTTTCCGGCGTCGTTATTACGTCACTACGCACGCCGCGCCGGCGCAGCAGCGTAATAACGTCACTGGAAAGCAAGGCCCGGACCCTGCAGAAGATGCGCAAGACACCGGAGGATCGCGAAGAAGACACCGGAGCAGCGGGACAGCATCGGGAGCCCCTGGAACAGCAGCGGGAGCGGTGAGGACCTGGTCCGGAGCGACGGGGACAGGTGAGTACAGATGCCTGTACTTTACATTGCACGGATCCCTCAACATACGATGGATTCGACAAACGATGGGTCGTTTGGAACGAATTACCATCGTATGTTGAGGGACCACTGTATATATATATATATATATATATATATATATATATATATATATATATATAAAGGTTTTGCTTTCACCTATTCGGTCACATCTTTAAGAACTTTTAACACTGTTTGCTTTTTTTCTTTATTTTTTGTTTTACCTGGACCCTGACCTGACCATTTGCCTTGTTTCCTTCCTTTGTCTGCTGACTGGAACCTTATTCTCTTGGTTTGACCTCGGTTTGCTGTTAGTTCTGCCTCTGTGTTCTGCCTCTGTGCTGTGAACCTGTTTTTTACCCTTTCTTCTAGTTTTTGCTCTTATTCTTTGTTTTTATTCTGAAATTTTATTTTCCTTTTATACAAATAAAAGTGTTAGCCTGTACATTGATACATAATAGACTGTCTCCCACCAAACCCTGACTACCAGCTTCATTGGATTGGCTGCCCACGTGCCTGGTGCCCAGGTTACCCTGGAGTCCGTATCCTGTATGGAGTATCTTCAGACCGTTGGACAGACTTCTTCATCTCCCTCTTCCTTACTCCCCTGCTCTCTCCCCTCTCCTCTCCACACTTTTCTCACCCCTTCTCCTGCACCCTCCCGTCTTTGTTTTTCCCCTTCTCCTTGTTACAAGGTGTTTTGCATTGATAAGTGTGGCCTCCCCTGGAGCCCAGGGATGGTAACTCTCCTGAAACGGTATGCCTTTCACTACTGCTACATACCACCCCCATTCCTCCAGTTTTCTCGTGCTCCGAAAGGAGCACATCAAGGCAACGGTCTTGCTTCGCAGAGCAGTTTAACCAATCTTACCTGAGACTATTGTTGTCATGGTCCATTTTTGTGATGATTGCCTGTTCTCTGAACTTATTCCATGTATCCTTTTACCGTTAGACTCAGACTATTGAGGGATATACCGTGGCCTTGGGAAATATTTTTCCCTTTGTTTTCTGTTATTATTCTAATTATTTGCATTATTAATACTTTTTTCTTTTTTGTCAGCAAAATAATATAAAAATGAGAATAGATAATGTATATTCTCTGAGAATACTGAAAATTAAGGAATAGAAATTTGACAGTTGATTCAATAAAAATTCAGCTTTATGATAAATGTAATAATAAATGTCCCCCATACATGTTGCTCCTACTAGTCTGCCTATGTCAGAGTACGTATATATCAGGTTATAAACAATTACTACAATGGAAAAAAAAATGTACCCAATTTTCCGCCACAAGTCTGTAAAGTACTGTGCTATTTGAGCAACATAAATAATCAAAACCACAGTAAACCAATAAAATATTGTTCAAACTAACAAGAGATAATAGGCATAATAGATCTGTTAACAGCAAATTGTTGATGGTTTCCAGATAACTGTGTTATGATTTCCACACTGTAAAAACTTAAGTGAACATAGCAAAAAGGTAATATAGATAATCAAAGATATCAGGTTTAACAGTTCAATACACCGTGCAATGTCTCTAGTAAAACAAATACAACTGTGCAAAAAAAAAAAAAAAAAGACTTCAACATAAGAATTTAGTGTGTGTGATGTGTGATGTGTGATGTAGCTATATGTATAGAAATATGTATAGACGTCAACCAAAACAAGCTCTCTGTTAGCCTGAGAAGCATTTAACTATAACATAGTATAAACTGTATAGATGCACATTGTCTGTTTAAATACAATTAATTCACAATATTGACACAGAATGTCAGCACACACTGTACACACTGTATTCCTTCCTCTATGTTGTGTTTGATCTTACTCCTTCCTTCCCCAAGAAAAAGCACCTAACTAACCTATAATTTTTCTTGTCTTTTCGTTTCTGATCCATGTATGCAGAGAACTATGTCGGATTGGGTGGACTACTTTGATGACCAGAATTTATTTTTATTTCAATAAAGCGGTTAAATTAATTGGTGCCAGAAAGTTAAATACATTTGTAAATTACTTCTATTAAAAAATCTCTTAATCTTTCCAGTACTTATTGGCTGATGTATACTACAGAGAAAGTTGAGTTGTTCTTTTCTGTCTGACCACAGTGCTTTCAGTGGACACCTCTGTCCATGTCAGGAACTATCTGGAGCAGGAGAGGTTTGCTATGGGTATTTGCTCCTACACTGTACAGTTCCTAACACAGATAAAGGTGTTAGCAGAGAGCACAGTTGTTAGACAGAAAAGAACAACTCAACTTCCACTGTAGTATACAGCATCTGATAAGTACTGGAAGGATTAAGATTTTTTTAAATTAAGTAATTTACAAAACTTTCTGGAGCCAGCTGATATGAAAAAAATTGTCTTCCACCAGAGTACCCCTTTAAGGAAGGCTTGTGGGGGAGTGTTTTTTATATATATTTTTTTCCTTTTAGATGGAGTCCTTTACTAAGAAAAGGGCTTGGCTTTAACCCCAAAAACCACTAGCACTAACCGACAATTATTACCTGGTACTTACTGCCACAGGGGTACCTGGAAGAGCTATTACCAACAGGCCTGGAGCATAAAAAATGGTGCTCCTGGGCCTAGGCAGTAACAAGCTGACATTATTAAGGCTATAGTGGACCAATAATAATGGCCCTCGCCCACTCTGGTAACGAAAATAGGGGTAACCACACGTTTTTTGTTTTCCCATAAATAAATACAGTGGTTCCCCGACATACGATGGCCCCAACATACAATACTTTCAACATACAATGGCCTCTCAGAGCGCATTGTATGTTGAAGGCAGCATCACCATACGATGCTCCTGTGTGTGGGGGTCGTTGCAAAAATGGCCATCCGGCAGCGCTGACTGCCTCAGGAGCCTCTGGATAGCCGTTTAACAGGTTGCCGTCTATGGAGACGGCAACAAGTGTATGGCGCAGGCTCCTGACTCGAGGCAATTGCTACAGTCGGTTATTAACCCTTTAGATAGCGGCATCTAAAGGGTACCTGGTGCTTCTGGGCCTAGGCAGTAACAAGCTGTCATTATTTAGGCTATAGTCGACCAATAATAATGGTCCTCGCCCACCCTGGTAGCGCCAGGCTGTTGCTGATTTGTTTTTATCTGTCTGAGAATGAAAATAGGGGTGACCACACGGTTTTTTGTTTTCCCATAAATAAATACAGTGGTCCCCCGACATACAATGGCCCCAACATACTTTCAACATACGATGGCCTCCCAGAGCCCATTGTATGTTGAAGGCAGCATCAACATATGGTGCTCCTGTGTGTCTGGGCCATCACAAAAATAGCTATCCGGCAGCGCTGACTGCTTCAGCAGCCGCTGGATAGCCATTTAACCAATTGCCATCTAAGGAGACGGCGATCAGTGTATGTCGCGGGCTCCTGATTGCCGCAGGCGGCTATTAACCCTTTAGATAGCAGCATCTAAAGGGACATGTAAATGATCCCTGGTGGTCCAGGGGGGTGATCCACTGTGGAGGTAGCCAGAGGGCTTACCTCTCTTGGTGTCCGTGGTCTACATTTGATTGAGCCTGGCTGGACCAGGCTCAACCAAATGAGCAAAGATCACACAGATCAATGGAGTTCTATGGAACTCCATTGATCTGTATGAGGAATCTAATGATTCCTCCTAATAGTCCATTAAGGGAAAAATAAAGTTTAATAAAAGTTTAAAAAAAAACACACACATTAACCCATTCCATATTAAAAGTTTAAATCATCTCCCTTTTCCCAAATTCCATATAAAAATAATAAAAATAAACATGTGGTTTTTCTGCATGGCCAAATGTCCAAATTATAAAAATAAAACATTAATTAAACCTCACGGTCAATGGCGTATACATAACAATAATCCCAAAGATGGCCTTCCCGGACTATGCAGCTCAGACGCGTAGACCCATGAGATGTGGGTAGACGTACATCTTGTGGGTCTACGCGTCTGAGCTGCATAGTCCGGGAAGGCCATACTCGGACGTATTGATGCTGCACCTCCCCCCAATGCTGTCACCTATTTGACTGTATCATTGGGTTATACCTGCCTTATCCTGGTACTATAAGTGGATTTGAATTGAGCCAATCTCTTTCATAGTACAATGGACTCACTTGTGAACATATACTGAATTAATTCAGCTCTTGCATCTGACTGTTATCTCCTTCAGTTTTGATCCACTCAACTGTGCTTTATCATTATGTGATTTTACTTTGCCTTAGTACATCACCTGTAATACTTTATTTATTTATATGCAATTTTTTTCTCCTCCATTCCCTGATGAACCCTGGTCATTTGCTAAGGGAGAAACGCGTTGGTAAGGGAGCATGAGATGCCATATAAATTTGTTCCGTTTATGATTTATCTATAATGAATGTATACACCACCCAGTCCCTGTCCACACTTATTGACGAGTGAGGGCAAGGGTTTAAAATAGGTAGGGTTTTCTACTGATTAGGGGCTCACCTGTAACCTTTACCCCATCCCTACCATCAATTGTGACTCCCATCACGTTGAGAGACACAATATTGTTTTGCAATTGAGACTTTTTTTATATGTCTTTTTGATTAATGTGATTAGTATCCTAATAAAAATGAAGTTTTACTTACCCAGGCCTAATTAATGAATACAATAGTGGATGCTTATAATTAATTATAATTTAAGGGCATTTATATCATTATACGTGAGAGGGTATATATATTATTTCCTTGGTTGGTGGATTTCATCAGTAGTTAGCCAGATGACTAGCGATGCGGCTCCAGAGGCTCGTGATGTCACAGACATGCCCCCCTCATGATGTCACACCTTCCCTCTCAAGGCAATTCCATGGGAGGGGTGTGATGGATGCCACACCCCCTTCCATAGACTTGCATTGAGGAGGCATGATGTGACATCACAAGGGGGCATAGTTGTGATGTCACAGGCCTCTGAGGCCGCATCCAGCATTCTAAACAAACGCCGGGTGCTGCAGGGAGATTGCAGGGGGTCCCAGCGGCGGGACGTCAGTGATCAGACATCTTATCTTCAGATATCTCATCTTATCTTCCAAAGGATAGGGGATAAGATGTCTAGGGGCGGAGTACCCTTTAAGGCCAAAATGGGCTAAGACCTTAAGGGGTTAAAAAGTGTCATGACATTGAGTGATTCGTTTATTTATTTTTTAACTAACACTTACTGTAACTCCTATTCATATTTAAATGTAGATAGAAGATTAAGAAATAATTATTATAAACTAAAGAAATTGTATATCAGAACCTCAACCTCCTTTGCTGATGAGTAAACAAGTTGGTTTTAAGAGGAAAATTCTGTAACAAGAATCTCATAAAAATCTAATATACAGTAGAATGAATTATCTACATAGTTTCTGCTGAAAGTAGTACTGTCAGACGTGTCACTTTCTGTGCCTATATGGTCTAACAGATAGGTAGGTCATTTGTCACACAGTATAAAAGAAACCATTGAGAGCTTTTCAGCTGGAAATCTGTAATTCCTGATCTAATTCTATTTCGCTTAATCATGTAGATTAGCTGTCAGCAAACTACATGTTCATGTCAAACTTTTTATGCATTTATTTATATTTTATGTCTTCTTTCCTGATGAGCAAAAAAAAAAAGGAAATAAATTAAAAATTATACTATTATTAGTCAAATAAGGTAACATAAGGCAACCCTCATTTTGGATCGAAATGTGCCAGGCTAGTTCTCAGGGAAACTTATTTATTTCTTTGTTTTCAAATAAATTCAGCTCCATTATGTAGGAGGAGCTATTGTGCCCATACTTATCATAACAAGAAGTTCAAAGGTGACAACAAGTCATTATTTAGGCTTGTTTTGGAGTTGTCACCTTTCGAAATCAGTTCACTCCTATTAATCAGACAATAAAGTACTTTCTGCATTTAATTTCTGCATACTTGGGGCTTACAGCTGCTGCTTTCACTTGTCTGCTACTTGATATGATAACACTTAAAATGACCATCCTGGAACATTTGGTAATTGCACATTATTTTTCTTAAAGGAAGGTATTAAAGGGGTACTCCGCCCCTAGACAGCTTATTCCCTATCTAAAGGATAAGGGATAATATGTCTGATCGCAGGGGTCTGGCTTCTGGGACCCCCTGCAATCACCGTGCACACACATGGCGTCCTGAACATTATGTTCAGAATTCTGGGTTCGGGCGGCTGTGGTTGTCACGTCACCACACCCCCTCTATTCATGTCTATAGAAGGACGTAGAATAGACATGAATGGAGGGGGTGTGGCATCACGCCCCCTCCCATAGACATTAATGGAGGGAGTGTGTCATAAGGTCACAATCACAGACAAAATAACTGGCCCACAGAAAGGAAAGAAAATGATAGGAAGGACATTTATCACCATCTGGGTTGGATATAACCATAACAAATACACTAGGTTCAGAACACAATGGCACATTGTAAACACAAGGTAGAGTACCAACGTATAGAGAACCAGAGTGAATGGACTTAAAAAGCAAAGGAAGGAGAACAACCACAATATCTGCCGTGTCTAGATCCTTACCAATAGGTGTGTGTACCTCAACGTACGTTTCGCTCCTACTGAGCATCCTCAGGGTGCGTGGCTAAAACTGGATTCAGACCCATCTCTTATACTCTGCAGATGCCAATCATGGATGTCCTAACATCGCAGCTGGGTGGCCATTTAGCTAATTGAATATTGTATTGTCTGCATAAGTTGTAACAAATTGTATTAGGTTTGTATGGATTTTCCTTCTACATTCATCACATGCTAACATATTTCTGATCCCTAACACAGTCTAAATAATATTATTTTATTTCAGCTTATCTTATAATTGAATATACTGTATTTAGCAATGCAGAAATGCTAGCTATGGACACGTACCCTTGTTTCTAGGGATGAATACTCATGAACCTTAAATTAAACTGACATTATCATAGGAACATGAGAACAACATGTGATGTGATCAGTGCATAGGGTGGTAGCTCTTTGGAAAAGAAGTTAGTTAGTAGTTAGTTAGTCAGTAAAATATTAGGACTCATAAACATTGTTATATATTTGTACACCCTGCCTCCGTCAATGCATAGATGCCTGTTTTATATACATGTATAATTTTATCTTAAGCATTAATTAACTACAAATTATACCATTTATTATTGTGACACACATCTGTGAAATATTCCATGTGCACATAATTAAATGCCTATAATTTAGAGGGTGTGATCCTACTTTTTGATGCAAAATTTTGAGACACCTTAATGTGAACTAATGTTATTTATAGCATCATATTTTAAACTATAGCTAGAGATATAGAGTAAATTAATTACATCTATCATGGGTAACAGTATATCATGATCAAACTTGCTATTTGTTTTAATGCACTTGTAAACCCTTTCAATTTTCCCCCTAAAAATCCATATTATGGCTTATTTTTTGTGTCGCCAATTCTACTTTGCAGTGACATTAGTCATTTTACCCAAAAATGCACGGCAAAACAGAAAAAAAAATCATTGTGCCACAAAATATTTTTAAAAAAACGCCATTTTGTAACTTTTGGGGGCTTCCGTTTATACACAGTGCATATTTCGGTAAAAATTACACCTTATCATTATTCTGTAGGTCCATACGTTTAAAATGATACCCTACTTATATAGGTTTGATTTTGTCGCACTTCTGGAAAAAATCATAACTACATGCAGGAAAATTTATACGTTTAAAAATGTCATCTTCTGACCCCTATAACTTTTTTATTTTTCCATGTACAGGGCGGTATGAGGACTCATTTTTTGCACCGTGATCTGAAGTTTTTATTGATATCATTTTTGTTTTGATCAGACTTTTTGATCACTTTTTTTAAATTTTTTGAATGGTATAAAAAGTGACCAAAATACGCTTTTTTGGACTTTGGAATTTTTTGGCGCGTACGCCATTGACCGTGCGGTTTAATTAATGATATATTTTTATAGTTCGGACATTTACGCACGCGGCGATACCACATATGTTTATTTATTTATTTTTTTACACTGTTTTTTTTTTTTTTTATGGGAAAAGGGGGGTGATTCAAACTTTTAATAGGGTAGGGGTTAAATGACCTTTATTAAGACTTTTTTTTAACTTTTTTTTTGCAGTGTTATAGGTCCCATAGGGACCTATAACACTGAACACACTGATCTCCTATGCTGATCACTGGCGTGTATTAACACGCCTGTGATCAGCATTATCGGCGCTTGACTGCTCCTGCCTGGATCTCAGGCACGGAGCAGTCATTCGTCGATCGGACACTGAGGAGGCAGGTAAGGGTCCGGTCAGCTGTTTGGGACGCCGCGATTTCACAGCGGCGGTCCCGAACAGCCCGACTGAGCAGCCGGGTCACTTTCAGTTTCACTTTAGAAGCGGCGGTCAGCTTTGACCGTCGCTTCTAAAGGGTTAATACCGCACATCGCCGCGATCGGCGATGTGTGGTATTAGCCGCGGGTCCCGGCCGTTGATGTGCGACGGGACCGACGCAATATGATGCAGGATCGCGGCGCGATCCCGCTTCATATCGCGGGAGCCGGTGCAGGACGTAAATATACGTCCTGCGTCGTTAAGGAGTTAAAGGGGCACTCCACAGGAAAACATTTTATTTGAAATCATCTGATGCCAGAAAGTTAAAAAGATATGTAAATTACTTCTATTTAAAAATCGTAAACCTTCCAGTACTCATCAGCTGCTATATGCTCCACAGTAAGTTCTTTTCTTTGTGAATTTCTTTAAAAAAAGAGAGACGGACAAAATATGGCCAAAAGTGTGTGGCCATCTGATTTGCAACTCTATGAGCTGTTGAACTTCCTATTCTGAAATGTCTATTAAACTGGACACAATGGCCCTCATTTACTATTCTAAACCCGACCTCTTTTGTCGGTTTTTTTTGGCGCATCTTTGTCTGCGCCATGTCGCAGACATCGTGCGCCAGTCTGCGACACTATGCGACATTTTTTCCCCACGGACCCGATGTGGATTCTCCCAAACCCGAAAAAGGGGCGTAACCCGACATTTCTGAGCTTTCCCACGTATTTATTAAGGTTTCCAACCCGAATTTGTTGAATTGTTGTGGATTTTTTCCCGACAGCTCAGAGGAGTTGGAAACCAAAACCTACAAAACCCACGTGCGACAAACAGGATGCGACATAATAATAAATACCAGGGGGAAAAAGCAGTCGGGTAAGAAAGCAACATAGACTTACAACCCGATTTTCTTAGTAAATGAGGGCCATTGTTGCAGCTATTGAAGCCACACCTCATCTGTACAGTCATGGCCAAAAGGTTTGAGACCTACAAACATTTTGCTTCAGTGTTTTTAGACCTTTAAATCAGATGTTTCTTTGGTATGCTGATGTACAATTAGAAGCATTTCATAAGTTGCTAAACTTTTATTTACAAAGACACCAAGTTTATGCAAATACTTAATATTCTTCTTTCAAGACTTCTGCAATTTACCCTGGCTTGCTGATATCAGCTCCTGGGCCAAATCCTCCCTGATAACAACCTATTCTTGCCTATTCAGTGTGTGGAGTTTATCACAGTTTCTGTGTTTTTGTCTGTTGACCAATGGATTGAGGTCTGTGGAGTTTCCTGGCCATGGACCCAAGCCATTTCATCATCAGTTTTGCCTTGCTTCACGAAGTTCTATTATGCTAGAAAAGCATTGCTCTTCACCAAAGTGCTCCTGGGTCATTGGGGCTCTTAGAGGATGTTTAGATACCAGAATGTGTTAAGTCAGTCTGCTAAAGAAGATTTAGCTACAGGATCAGTGGTGGGTGGTGGTTAACAACTTAATGACCAAGGGCGTACAGGCACGCCCTGACGTCCTGGTACTTAAGGACCATGGGCGTACCTCCATGGGAATTCCGGTCCCCGCCGCTTGCCAGGCGGGGACCGGACCGGGATGCCTGTTGAAATCATTCAGCAGGCACCCTGTGCAAATCCCAGGAGTGATCCTGAGACCGGCGATTTGCGGTGATTCCGGGTCAATCGGGTCTCAGGTGATCCAGAGACCCAGAAAAAAAGGGTGAATGGGGCTGTCTGAGACAGCCCCATTCACCCTCACACAGCAAGAGTGAGGTGTGCCACCTCATGATCACGTGATTGATCGGTTTGAACGACTGACCAATCACTACCCTGCTGGGCGTTGTTTGGGGTGGCAATCTCATCGGGCCAGCGGGGTCTCTTACATTTGCATGGCCTGGCGGGGGTCGGTCCTGGTGGTGCAGGTAGCAGGATGCAGCAGGAGGTAAGGCCTGTTCACTTCCTGCTGTTGCTTAGCAACAACTCGCTGCATGCACAGCCAAAGGGCATGCTGGGAGTTGTAGTTTTGCAACAGCTGGAGTTCCAACTACAACTCACAGCATGCACTTTGGTAGTCTGTGCATGCTGGGGGTTGTAGTTATGCAACAGCTGAAGGCACATTTTTTCTAAGAAAAAGTGTGCCTCCAGCTGTTGCATAACTACAATTCCCAGCATGCATGGAGAGCCGTAGTGGTGTGCCTCCAGCTGTTGCAAAACTACAACTCTCAGCATGCCCTTCAACAGGCTGTCAATGTTTGCTGAGAGTTGCAGTTTTGCAACAGCTGAAGGCACACTAGATGTAAAACAGAGTTTGTGTCCTAACTCAGTGTTTCGCTACCAATGTACCTCCAGCTGTTGCATAACTACAACACCCAGCATGTAGCGTCTGTCAGTGCTTGCTGGGAGTTGTAGTTTTGCAATACATGAAGTTTTGCCCCCCCCTCATGTGATTTGACAGGGTACATTCACACGGGAGGAAGTTTACAGCAAGTTTTCTGCTAAGCTGCCGCTTGTGTGAATGTACCCTAAAAACTCTACACTACACTACACCTACACAAAATAAAAAGACTACATCTACCCTTACACAGTCCCCCCCCCCCCCCCCCCCAATAAAAATAAAAAACGTCTTATATGGCACTGTTTCCAGAACGGAGCCTCAAGCTGTTGAAAAACAACTTCCAGTATTGCCGGACAGCCACTGACTGTCAAGGAATGCTGGGAGTTTTGCAACAGCTGGAGACACCCTGTTTGGGAAACACTGCTGTAGGGTATTTTGGTGGCAGATGCAAAACCCCAATTTAGGCCTCAAATGTGCAAGGCGCTCTCTTGCTTTGGAGCCCAGTCATTTTTCAAGGCAACAGTTTAGGGCCACATATGGGGTATCTCCGTACTCGGGAGAAATTGAGTTACACATTTTGGTGGGCTTTTTCTCCTTTCACCCCTTATGAAAAGGTGAAGTTGGAGTTTATACATGTTACCATTTTTTACACTAACATTTTTTACACTAACATGCTGGTGTTGCCCCATACTTTTAATTTTCACAAGCCATAAAAGGAAAAAAAAGACCCCCAAAATTTGTAATGCAATTTCTCCTGAGTACGGAAATACGCACAACAAGGCTCAGGAGTGAGAGTGCACTATGTACATTTGAGGCCTAAATTGGTGATTTGCACAGGGGTGGCTGATTTTACAGCGGTTCTGACATAAACACAAAACAATAAACACCCACATGTGACCCCATTTTGGAAACTACACCCCTCACGGAACTTAACAAGGGGTATAGTGAGCCTTAACGCCCCACAGGTGTTTGATGAATTTTCGCTAAATTTGGATGTGAAAATGAAAAAAAAAAAAAAATGTTTTCACAAAAATGCTGGTGTTACCCTACATTTTTCATTTTCAAAAGGGAAAATAGGAAAAAAGCCCCCCAAAATTTGTAAACCCATTTCTTCTGAGTATGGAAATACTCCATGTGTGGTTGTAAAGTGCTCTGCGGGTGCAGTTCGCCCCCAGGGTACTTTACATCCAAATATGGGGTATTTCCATACTCATAAGAGATGGGGTTACACATTTTGGGGACATTTTCTCCTATTACCCCTTGTAAAAATGTAAAATTTGGGGAAAAACAAGCATTTTAGTGACAAAAAAAAGAAAATAAATTAATTTACGCATCCAACTTTAACGAAAAGTCATCAAACACCTGTGGGGTGTTAAGGCTCACTGGACCCCTTGTTACATTCCTTAAGGGGTGTAATTTCCAAAATAATATGCCATGTTGTTTTTTTTTTTTTTTTTTTTGCTGTTCTGGCACCATAGGGGCTTCCTAAATGTGACATGCCCCCCAAAAACTATTTCAGCAAAATTCACTCTCCAAAATCCCATTGTAGCTCCTTCCCTTCTGAGCCCTCTAGTGCACCCACAGAGCAGTTTACATCCACATATGAGGTATTTCCTTACTCAAGAGAAATTGGGTTACACATTTTGGTGGGATTTCTCTCCTTTTACCCCTTGTAGAAATTCAAAAACCTGATCTACAAGAACATGTTGGTGTAAAAAATGAAGATCTTGAATTTTCTCCTTCACTTTGCTGCTATTCCTGTGAAACACCTAAAGGGTTAACAAACTGTCTCAATGTCATTTTGGATATTTTAAGGGGTGCAGTTTTTATAACTGGGTAATTTATGGGGTGTTTCTAATATGAAGGCCCTTCAAATCAACTTCAAAACTGAACTGGTCCCTGAAAGATTGGAAAATTGCTGCTGAACTTTGAAGCCCTCTAATGTCTTCGGTTTGGAATTTTTCACCAAGAAATGATGCAAGTATCGATGAAAATTTACCACTATGTTAACATAGAATATGTCACCAAAAAACAACCTCGGAATCAAATTCAGAAGTAAAAGCATCCCAGAGATATTAACCTCTTAAGGACCGGGGTTTTTTCAGTTTTTGCATTTTCGTTTTTTGCTCCTTGCCTTTAAAAAATCATAACTCTTTAAATTTTGCACCTAAAAATCCATATGATTGCTTATTTTTTGCGCCACCAATTCTAGTTTGTAATGACGTCAGTAATTTTTCCCAAAAATCTACGGTGAAACGAAAAAAAAAAAATCATTGTGCGACAAAATTGAAAAAAAAAACGCTGTTTTGTAACTTTTGGGGGTTTCCGTTTCTACGTAGAAAATTTTTCGGTAATGACACCTTATCTTTATTCTGTAGGTACATACGATTAAAATGATACCCTACTTATACAGGTTTGATTTTGTCGTAATTCTGGAAAAAATCATAACTACATGCAGGAAAATTAATACGTTTAAAATTGTCATCTTTTTTATTTTTCTGTGTATGGGGCGGTATGAGGGCTAATTTTTTGCGCCGTGATCTGAAGTTTTTAACGGTACCTTTTTTGCATTGATAGGACTTATTGATCGCTTTTTATTCATTTTTAAATGATCTAAAAAGTGACCTAAAATGCACTATTTTGGACTTTGGAATTATTTTGCGCGTACGCCATATAATTTGGACATTTCCGCACGCGGTGATACCATATATGTTTATTTTTATTTACGCTGTGTTTTTTTTTTATGGGAAAAGGGGGGATTCAAACTTTTAATAGGGGAGGGGTTAAATGATATTCATTCACTTTTTTTTCACTTTTTTTTTGCAGTGTTATAGTTCCCATAGGGACCTATAACACTGCATACACTGATCTTTATCATTGATCACTGGTTTCTCATAGGAAACCAGTGATCGATGATTCTGCTGCTTGACTGCTCATGCCTGGATCTCAGGCACTGAGCAGTCATTCGGCGATCGGACAGCGAGGAGGCAGGTAGGAGCCCTCCCGCTGTCCTGTAAGCTGTTCGGGATGCCACGATTTCGCCGCGGCTATCCCGAACAGCCCACTGAGCTAACCGGCAGCTTTTACTTTCACTTTTAGCCGCGCGGCTCAGCTCTGAGCGCGCGGCTAAAGGGTTAATAGTGCGCGGCGCCGCGATCGGCATTGCGCGCTATTAGCGGCGGGTCCCGGCTTCACTATGACGCCGGGCCCGCCGTGATATGATGCGGGGTTACCGCGTAACCCCGCATTATATCACGGGAGCAGGACCAAGGACGTACCGGTACGTCCTTGGTCCTTAAGGAGTTAATGCTTAAAATGATCAGATGTGCAAAAAAGGCTCTGGTCCTTAAAGGAGTATTCCAGTATTTTTTTTTTATTTTTTTTTTTTGACTATGCTACAGTGGCTGTAAAGTTAGTGTAGTTCATAATATAGTGCCTGTACCTGTTTGTGATGGTTTTCTCACAATTCTTCTGTGATTTTCACCCCAATATTTATTTTTAACAGCATACAAAGTTACTGTTGTTTCAGATTTTTTCCCAGGTGCAATGCGGCTGAGACCTGACTCACTAGTCAGCTGATGACAAGGAGCCTGTCTGCTTCAATGGGTGGAGGGATCGCTTGGTGGGAAAGAGATACACTGCAACTAATGCAACAGATGTAGGCACCCTGATTGAAAACCACAGGTCTTTTGAATGGATGCAGCTCATTTATGTTTCAATGGGTGGGAGTGGCTGATGTTTATGGAGGGAGGAAAATGGAATTATGGTATTTAAAGGCATAAAAAAAAACTCAAACAGAAAATATAAGTTCACAGAAAGCTAACCACAGTGTTATAGTAATCTCATGACATAGTCATTTAGCCCCAAGACAAGCGCAGATCCTTCCTAAGCATGTCCATTACTGTCTGCCAGGTACATACTAAAATCACCTTATGGTGGATAATCCCTTTAAGGTGGAAATGGGCATGGTCCTTAAGGGGTTAAACATGAGATTCTGGTCAAACCTGATAAACCTTTTGTGTAGTTTGTTGTGATAATAAATCGATTACATTGTATTTTATTGATTTCCAGGGGTAAAGTTTAAAAATGTAGCAATATTTGTTTGCCCAGGATTTTCCTATTAATATGTGAAGATTTTTTTTTCCAGTGCATTATGTGCGTGATGATCTAGTACCTATTCCCCTTTTTATGTACTCCAGATGTGACAGAAGGGAGCTGCTGTTTGCAACATATAATAAATACCAGCTTATGTCTATGTCTTTTAAAAAAATTAAAGAATTTGAAGCAATGATCACATAAAAGTTAAAAACATACTGATAAAAAGAAAGACAGGTAGGGAGACACATAGTAATTTAATTGAACATTCTTTCTCTTATTAAATAAAAGATATAGGTAATTTGCATAATAGCTAGGATATGGCTCTCCTTTTTATTCTCATGTAATCCAATCTTCTTTTTTATATTTGTTGTAATTGTCTCTGTACTGTAGAGTAAGAACAATAAGCTCAGTCAGGAAATGCAATCCCTCTAGATGTGTTCTTAGCTGCGTGCTGTCAGCCCAATTAATAATGCAAAGTCGTTTCAGATAAGTTTCCAGAATGCATCATCTACAAAAAATCTGCTTGTAAAGTTGTCAAATTAAATCTGTTTCTTCATATTTCAAAATGCTGATTAATATTTTACAGATGATTAAAGTTCAAATTATTTGCTATGAAACCGTTTAGTGTAAATGAGACATGTAGGTTTTAACATCAGATCACAACTGTGTAATCTAGAATCATGATATGACACTTTAAATGAATAAAAATAGAGACATTTATTGTAGATCATGAAATATAACTCTTAGAACTACATAGTAATGGAATTAGGATACAATATTTTGCTAAAGGTTACATTTTATTTCTTCACAAAGCAGGTACAAATCCTACAATTAGAGATGGGAGAATTTTTTGCAAAATTCGATTCGCCGATTTTCAGAATTTTCGGAAAAAATTTGGTTCAGTCTGAATTTATTTGTGGCAAATCTGTATTAAAACGGCTATTTCTGGCCTACAGAGAGCCTCAATAGTGGTGTAGAACACTTTGCCTTGCTGTAACACGCATAGGGTATATGCTGGGTTAGTGAAATAATACTGTTAATCAGTATGACATACAGATTAGAGGCGTTGTTATTAGAATCCCTGTCGCAGAGCGTCACAATAACAGAGCCTGGCGGTGGCATCAGTATGAGGAGACCATATGTTGGCTTAATGACAAAGCTTGGAGGTGGCGGCAGCAAAAGCAGACCATATAGTGGCTGAATGACAAAGCCTGGAGTTGGTGGCAGCTTGAGGAGACCATATAGCTGAATGACACAGCTTGGATGAGGCTGAAGCATGAGAAGACCATATAGTGAATGAATGACACACCATGGAGGTGGCAACAGCCTGACAAGACCATAGGGCATCACAATTGAAAAGATATTTTTTAACATTAAAATTGAAGATTTCAAATAGATGAACCTAAAAAGTTTTATTTAATGTGCCAGCAGCATGAGGAGACCACATGGCGGTACAGTGACAAAGCCTGGAGGTGGCGGAAGCATGAGGAGACCCTATAGTGGCTGAATGACACAGCCTGGAGTTGGCTGCAGCAAAAGCAGACCATATAGTGGCTGAATGACAAAGCCTGGAGTTGGCGTCAGCATGAGGAGACCATATAGTGTCTGAATGACACAGCCTGGAGGTGGCAGAAGCATGAGGAGACCATATACTTGCAGAATAAGATGAGAACATATGGTGGCAGAATGAGACAGCCTGGAGCTGGCATCAGCATGAAGTTAACATATGGTGGCAGAATGAAAGAGCCTGGAGGTTGCAGCAGCAGCATCAGGAGTCCTAAAAGTCAACCGGTAACATAGTGGGACGGTGTTTTTTTTTTAAAATCAGACAAAAGGAATAGTGTGCAAAAAACATCAGATGCCACCTACACCACCAAGTATTGATGTGATGCAAACACCTCTAAAAGGTGGAAGGGAACAATTTATGGTTCATTGTAACTGTGGGGGTAAAAACTTCCCCTGTAAGGCCCTATTCTCGCATTATTAATTCCCTTCTTGGCAAGTGTTACTCACCCTAAAAAGGGCGGCCCCACTCAGGAAACTCTCCCTATTTCCACCTGCAAACACTGCCTTTTCCCAGGGTTTTTAGGTGGAAATAGGGAGAGGTCTCTGTGTGGGGCCGCCCTTTTTAGGGAGAGTAACACTTTCCTCAAAAAGGTGGAAGGGAACAATGTATTGTCCATTGTAGCAGGTGGGGGTAAAAAATTCCCCTGTAAGGCCCTACTCCCGCCCTATTAACTCCCTTTTTGGCAAGTGTTACTCGCCCTAAATAGGGCAGCCACACACAGGAAACTCTCCCTATTTCCACCTAAAAATCCTGTGAAATGGCAGTGTTTGTAGGTGGAAATAGGGAGAGGTTCCAGTGTGGGGCCACCCTTTTTAGTGCAAGTAACACTTGCCAAGAAGGGAATTAAAGGTGTTATCCACCATAAGGGGATTTTTGTATGTACCTGGAAGGCAGTAATGGACATGCTTAGGAATGATCTGCGCTTGTCTTGGGGCTAAGTGACTATGTTATGAGATTACCATAACACTGTGGCTAGCTTTTTTTGAACTGGTATTTCCTGCTTGAATTTTCTTTATTTGACTATAAATCCTATAATTCCATTTTCCTCCCTCACACACATCAGCCACCCCACCCATTGAAACATAAATGAGCTGCATCCATTCAAATGACCTGTGGTTTTCAATCAGGGTGCCTACAGCTGTTTCATTAGTTGCAGATTGATCTCTCTCTCACCAAGCGATCCCTCCACCCATTGAAGTAGACAGGCGCCCTGTCATCAGCAGACTAGTGAGTCAGGTCTCTGCCGCATTGCAACCTGGGAAAAATCAGAGACAACAGTAATTTTGTATGCTGTTAGAAATAAATATTGGGGTGAAAATCACAGAAGAATTATGAGAAAACCATCACACACAGGTACAGACACTATATTATGAACTACACTAACATTATAGCCCCTGTAGCATAGTCAAACTTACAGGGGAAGTTTTTACCCCCACCGGTTACAATGGACCATATGTTGTTCCCTTCCACCTTTTAGAGGTCTTTGCATCACATCAGTACTTGGTGGTGTAGGTGACACATGGTGTTTTTTGCACACCTTTCCTTTTGTTTGATTTAAAAAAAAATCTTTTAGGTACATTTATTTTACCCTATGAAAAGTTACATTTTAGATAATGCATGTCCTCGGTGCTTACTTGTGGTCTAATGCAGAGGAATGTCTGTAACTGGGGAAAAGCCCCTTAAAGGGTACCTCTCATCAAAAAAAACTTTTGATATATTATAGATTAATGTATGCAGAATAACTTTACAATTGCATGTTATTAAAAAATATGCTTCTTTCTATTTCATTTTCCACTTTGAAGAAATGACCACTAGGGGTCTCCCTACCAGTCCTGGCAGCAAGCATTTCAGACTCATGCTGGAGTCCTAAACACTACGAGCTGCCAGTCTGCTTTGTTCACAGCCTGTTTGGCTGTGAACAAAGCAGGCTGGCAGCTCTGAGTGTTTAGGACTCCAGCATGAGTCAGAAATGCTTGCTGACAGGACTGATCTGGAAAAATACAATAGAAAGAAGCATATTTTTCATTATCATGCTATTGGAAAGTTATTCAACATTCATTAATCTAAAATATATCAAAAGTTTATTTGATGAGAGGTACCCTTTAAATAGGTATCACACTATCCATCTTAGTAAAGTGTTGGTGTGGCACCATGGTCAATCTACTCTCATGCATCAGGCATTGGTAGGTGGAAATCCTGGCTGATCCATGCCTGATTCATCTTCACAAAGGTCAATCTCTCCACCTTTTTCATGGACAGACGAGTTCTCCTTGGGGTCACTATGGCCCCCGCCGCACTAAACACCCTCTCTGATGGCACACTCCTGGCAGGGCAGGACAGCTTTTCCAGGGCAAAATCTGCTAGTTGTTGCCACAAATCAAGTTTGGCTGCCCAGAAGTCCAGCGGATCTTCAAGGTGTGTTGGCATGGTCATGTCAAGGTATTCCACCACCTGCTGGTTCAGGTGTCACGTATCAGCTGCCACTGGTTGACATTGAAGTTACACATTACACATTATCAAGAAATCGGTGATGGCTTTTCTCTGTTGGTATAGTTTGTCCAACATAGAGTGGAATGGAGTGGAGAGTGTAATTTTAACGTGTGGAAACGTCACAAATCAGACTATGTTGAGGGATGCTGTTCTCACACTTCTGCTCAAGGAGGGTGTGCTTTGCTGTGTACGAGTGGCTGAAGTGCATGCAAAGTTTTTCTTTCCCATTGTTAGGATGTATTGCAGATGGGGGCAACACTTCAGGAACCGCTGGACAACCAAATTGAACAAATGTGCCATTCACAGCGCATGTTTTAGGCTTCCTTGTCCAGTTTTTGTGGAGTAAGCCATTATTCAATTTCTTGATGAATGACTTTTAGCAAGTTTCTCCCAGTGTGACTCCATTCGCCAAGGCAAACGATGTGAGGAACAGCGTGACACAGCCGTGCCCTGCACGCATGGTATGATGGACGGTCACTGAGACTTGTCCGTGCAGTGGAGACTGACGGAGTGGATGAGGGTTCAAATAATTTTTTATTGAACTTTTCAAGAAAATTTTTTCACAAAACCGAATTGGCCAATAGATAACAAACACGGCCAAAAGAACAATACAGAAATAAATAGAACAGAATCATACAAATTCTTTAGAAAAGTTCACTCAGTTTAGATACACTTCTTTAAAAAAAAAAAAAAATAATTAATAAGATCCATCGGATATTGTATAAGCATATCCGGAATGTGTTGGAAAAATCTATAAGATTTACCATTAATTAAATGAACAGATAACTGATAACTTTACTATACCCGAAGTAGTCCATCAGCAAGTACATTTATGCAGGATCCCGCAGTCCCCCCTCTCTTGCCACAGGCAGCCATATAAAGTATGTGGAGAACATAATGTACATCATGTAATGACCTATGTACATGTGTACGTAGCCCTTGGTATAGTCTACACACCAAAACGGTACTATGAACACTGGAACACAAGTGATGCCATTTAAGTGTGAAACGTGCAATAGTTAGGACTGTGGATAATGTTTCGTCCAGCTGCACCATCTAGACTCGCAGTCATCTCTGGTATTCAACTTCCATGCGTACGTTGTTTCATAGAAACAGTTGGTCTTGACAGCGTCAATAATGTCAGCAGTAGCCGGTACAGATGGACCACCTGGCTGCAATGTGTGTCCTGTAAGCTATTAAAATGTGGCAGATAGGTGTCCTAAATCTAACATTTACAACATGCAGGCCTATATTTAAAAGTACTAGTTTGCTAGACAAAGAAACTGATTTACTTGATATTAGTTATATTTAGTGTTGCTCACAAATATTCGCAATTCGAATATTATTCGCGAATATCGCATATTCGCGAATTCGCGAATTTCGCGAATATAGCGCTATATATTCGTAATTACGAATATTCATTTTTTTTTTTTTTTTTCCACAGTACACATCACAGTGATCACCCCTCTCTGCTTCCAGCTTGTGTGGTGTAAAGAAGGCTGTAATACTACTGTGTGAGACTGGCGTGCGAAAATTCGCATATGCGAAAAATTAGCATATGCGAATTTTCTCAAATGCGAATTTTTACGTATGCTAATTTTGTATATGCTAGTATTCACATATGTTAATTTTCGCATACGCGAATGTTCGCATATGCGAAAATAAAACGAGAATATAACGAATATGCGAATATTCGCGAATATATGACGAATATTCGTCCATATATTCGCGAATATTCGCGAATTCGAATATGGCCTATGCCGCTCAACACTAGTTGTATTAACTCATCAATGCCCTTTTTCAAGTTAGGTAGCGTAGGACATGTCGAAAAGACATGGCTAATAGTGCCTACCTGCCCACATCCTCGCCAGCATAACTGGGAGCAAGTGGGTAACATAGAATGAAGCTTAGCAGGGGTGTGATACCATCTGGATGTCATTTTGAAAAATTGCTCCTTATGTCCAATACAAGATGTAGCCTTCTTTAATGTCAGATAAGCTTGAGCCCATTCGTAATTAGAAATAATAATGTTTAATTATTTTTCCCACTTGGAGTGTTGTGGACTATGCGGAGTGGATGAGGAGGCGGAGTCGCACACTGTCACAGGACCAATGGCCTGAGAGCATGGAGGCAAAAGCGGCGTGACCTGTCCAAGTTGCTGTTGTGGCTGTGCAGGAACCACATTTACCCAGTGGGCCGTAAAGGACATGTATTGTCCCTGACCGTAGTTACAGCTCCACACGTCGGCACTGCCGTGCACTTTGTTACACACCGACAGGTTCAAGGACTGGCCCACTTTCTCTTCCACAAAATTGTGCAGGGCTAGTACTGCCTTCTTTGCAAAGAAATGACGTCCACAACTTGAAAAGGGAGGGACTGCAGCACCTGCAACTTGGACAGGAGCACATTCAGCTTCTGTGCCATTGAATTAGTGGGTGCAAACTGTTGTCTCTTGGACATGGCTTCGCCGATGGATTGCTGGTGAAATGACTGACATGAAGTAGGAGGAGCAGGAGCATCTGGAGTGACAGAAAGAGGGTATCTCCTTTGGCTGAGGTGGTGGAGCCCTAGCTGTCTGAAAGAGGGAGCGGCATGCCACTGGGTGATGCAGCAGGCTGGACCACTACATCGGAGCAACGGTTCTCCCAGGCTGGTTTATGGTGGTGCAGCATATGTTAACGCAGAGCCATGGTGCCAACATTGGGACCCTGGCTATACTTTACCTTCTGCCGACACATCTTGCATGTGGCTATGTTAACCTTCTCCGGCTGCTTGATGAAAAACTGCCACACCACCGAGTAGCTGATTTTCCCACCAACAGTCCGCACTAATTGACTGCTACTGCCGCCGTCTCCCGGAATCCCTGTTCCACTACCTCCCGGGAAGGTAGGCAGCAGCGAAGCAGGTGGCCTCCCCCAGGCACGTTTTGGTCCAGAACTTTTACTTCTGCCACCATGCTGATTGTCAACCATGCTACCACCTTTTTACCTGAGCTTCTGCCTCACGGGCAACCTGCAACATCCTTCTCCTCATGATGATGAAGCCCCTTCTGCACCCGGCTCCCAATTGAAATCGGCTTCATCATCATCAACAAGTGTCTGCTCGTCACTGATGTCCTTCTCAGTTTCCTCCAAAGTTTCGGCTTCAGGACCCTGAATGCCTGGCCTTTCACAGTATCTAGGCTCTTGAGACTTTAACAGGAACAAAATAGTACACCACTTAGATGTACGTATGTGGTATGCACTTATGAGGGGAGAAAAATGTGCTCCAGTATGCTTAAAATAGTATTTGTGTACAACACCAGCCAGTGAGTGCTTTTCCGGGCCTTTCACAGTATCTAGGTCCTTGAGACTTTACCAGGAACAAAATAGCACAACACTTAGATGTACGAATGTGGTAGGCAATTATGAGAGGAGAAAAATGCACTATACTACGCTTAAAAAAGTATTTGTGCACAACACCAGCCAGTGAATACTTTTTGCCTCCCCTATCAGAGTATCTAAGCCCTTGAGACTTTAACTGGAACAAAATAGTACACCATTATGATGTTCACATATGGTATGCACTTATGAGGGGTGAAAAATGCTCTACAGTAGGCTTAAAACAGTATTTGTGTAAAACACTAGCCAGTGAGTACTTTTTCATGGCCTTTCACAGTATTTAGGCCCTTGAGACTTTACCAGGAACAAAATAGTACACCACTTAGATGTGCATATGTGGTATGCACTTACGAGGGGAGAATAATGTGCTACAGTACACTTAAAAAGTATTTGTGTACAACACCAGCCAGTGAATACTTTTGCCTGGCCTTTCACAGTATCTAGGCCCTTGAGACTTTAACAGGAACAAAATAATACACCACTTAGATGTACGTTTGTGGTATACACTTATGATGGGAGAAAAATGTGCTACAGTACACTTAAAAAAGTATTTATGCACAACACCAGCAGTACACACCAGTGCTGCAGCACACAGTCGCTGTGTACTCCACCCACTCTCTCTCTTAATCTCACTCCCTTCCCTAGCAGTGCTTCTAGGCAGGATTTGTGCTTGAGCTGAATCGCTGCTTTTCTTTGCAACACACTGTGCAACACATTGCTCTCTGTCCCTCTCTGTAATAGAACATTGTAGGAAGTGACTAGGAGGGGAATCGCTGCTGGAAAAATGCTTTTCTGTGCTACACACAGTGCTGTCCGTCCCTATCTATCTCTCTGCAGTGAAAGGCTGAAGTGACTGACTGCAATATGGCTGCCGATTATATAAGGCTGTGACATAACAGGGGTGACTGGCTGGTGATAGGCTGCATGCTGCATGTGATTCAGGGTTATCTCGCTTAGCCTTGTTCCCACCTTCCGAGTCGATCATCCCTACTGTACATCTTCATATTGTATTTATAATGGACCATCGTGAAAGATTGAGAAAATCTAAATAGTTCAAGCCTGCAAAGAAAATGTATTTATGTTATCTTATACCTGTATCCAATCCACCTTGTTTATAATACCAATTAGTAGGGAATTACACATTTCCTATAAACTGCTATTGAATATTTTTGCCAAGTGGTTAGCAGCCCTAATTGTAACCTAAAAAAATGAATTTCATCAGTCACTTTAAGGAACATTAGATCATGCAAAACTAATGAATTATAACACATTAAGCTATAATTATTCCATCACTATAACAAGCTCAAGATGGATGAGCACATTCCTTGAACTCTTGGTGCATTCTTATTCAGTCCAATTAATTGATTAATGCTGCTCCAAATGTACAACAAACTAAACGTATGCACTTAGCAGCTGCCAGTCTGTTTTTTTTTACCATAGTGTGGAATTATACAGACAGTGGGATTCAGTGGGATTAACAAGTAAAGACAAATATTAGTTTAACCAGTAAATGACACCTTTTTATGGCAGCTCAGGATTCATTTCGCCCTCTCTATATGGGGATGATAGCCTGTATAACAGTGTTTAATGTTGTGTCCTAACAAAATAACTCAACACATTAATGTCCAATCCATTAATGTCCAATCCTTGGCAGCGAAAGTGAGTATTGTCCAAATTGGGCACAATTAGCCATTTTTTCTCCCTGATGTCATGTGACTCATTAGTGTTACAAGGTCTCAGGTGTGAATATGTAGCAGGTGTCTTAAATTTGGGGATATCGCTCTCACATTCTCTACTTTTGGTAAGTGAAAATTCAGCTTGGCACCTCCTGGCAAAGAACTCTATGAAGACTATGAAGATCTGAAAAAAGGAATCTATAAGAAGATTGCCATGACCCTGAAACTAAGCTGCAGCATGGTGAGCGAGGCCATACAAGTTTTTTACAGGACAGCATCCACTTAGAAAAGGCTTCACCATGGTCGACCAAAGAAGTTGAGTGCACATGCTCAGCGTCATATCCAGAGGTTGTATTGCCAGCATGGATAAATTTGGTACACATAAGCAAAAAAATAAAAATAAAAATCACTTCAGAACACCTTTTTGCATAATTCCTCCTCTTCCTGTGACATTTTTGAATGGAAAGTAACAGTTGCACATTTTTTTTTTAAATGCTCTCCAAAGGCAGTTTTGTAAGCCAGGTCTGGGGTAGATTTGTGGTGTTTTGGAGGGGTTTGCGACTTGATAAATCCGCGTTAACCACTGCATATTGCAAACTGAAGTTGACTTTTGCAAGATTGTCTGTAGCTTTTTACTTACATTTTGCAAATGTATTGCAAAAGAAAATGCTGAGGCACACATGCAACATTTCATGCGCTGATGATTATAAGCAAACAAAAAGCTCTAAAGACAGGCTCTGACTTTTATTGGGAGGTCAGACTCTTTTCTGTGTTTAAAGCATTATATTGAGCTAGCAGATATCTTCGGTTTTCCAGGGTTAATGAATTAGGCTAATTCGGTAATAAGATATTATTATCAAGTGACAGATGAATGATTAAGAGTAATTAAGAATAGGAGTAGTTAGCAATTTAAAATAGTAACACAAAACACTGAACAAGTTCAACTAAATAATTTAGTTTTTAAAAATTAAAACATAAGTCCTCCTGATACTGAGATTTGCATATGAAGTTAAATAATTGATGTGTAGAGAATCGTCTGTACAGTTTAATTTTTTTTCAAATCTTGTAGAAAACCGAGTTGAGTTGATGAAGGTGTCAGCTGCATCACATCGTTCAACAATTATATTATATGGTATTGAAATTTTAATGAACAAATAGTTCTTGAATTCAGTTAATGAACAAATGAACAAAGAAACAATAAAATTCAGTAAATTGTGACCCCTGTCATGACCTCTACCACATCTTAAAGGAGTACTCTGATGGAGAAGAAATGTTTTTAAATTATCTGACCACAGTGCTCTCTGCTGACACCTTTGTCTGTGCCAGGAACTGTCCAGAGCAAGAAAGGTTGGCTATGGGGAAATGCTCCTACTCTAGACAGTTCCCGACACAGACAGAGGTGTCAGCAGAGAGCACTGTGGTCAGACAGGAAAGAACTACACAACTTCCTCTGGAACATAGAACAGCTGATTAGTACAGGAAGAATTAGGATGTTAAAAGCTGTATAACTTTCTGGCACCAGTTGATTTGAAAACATTTCTTTTCCACCGGAGTACACCTTTAAAGTTTTTGTCTAGAATTTAATAAATGTGTTTGTTGTGACACCCTTTACTTCAATTGGTCTGAACGTCAGTACTGGATAGTGCCCATGAATACACACATGGTTGCTTCTATTCCTAGACAGCTTTTTAAGTTATGAAGTATACAGTATACTAAGAGATAATTTGGTCTCTAATATACTAATGCTGAGTGATAACCATTATTAAGAAGCACACATAGTGCCTTTGTGTTTGTGTTGTTCAACTCTCTGGAGACCCTGTATGACATACAAATATTGTATGACATAATTCTTCTAGGAAAAAACACAGTTACTTTGTGATGATGTATGCAGTGCATATGAATCAATTTTATGGAATTTTTGGACTCCGTGTGGTTCCATACAGGATACCCACATAGCATTACCATGTGAATAAAGTCTTTATGTAGTTGGATCAAAAACAATATTTATTGTCTATTCACAGAATAGTAGATTTATGCTCACTGGGACCTAGGGCCACATTTACAACTCATGATGTTCTAGGCACTGGGACTAAATGTGGTAATAAACAACCTCGAGCGCATTGTCCCTCTTTCCCCGGCTGACAGCGGGACTGGGATTTGCATCGCGGGATGTGCCTGCATGCGAATCCCAGCCCATCACTTACCACGCTCCTCCGCTGCTGCCTCTGCTGTGTCTTTGCTCCAGCGGGTGTTTCCCCATCCCCTAGGGCGCACGTGCACCGGAGCTCTAAAATTTAAAGGGCCAGTGCACCCATAATTATGTCCTAAACCTGTCACCAGTCTATAAGTTCCTGCACCTCGCCCTCTTCCCTGCCAGATCTTCAGTGCTCCTAGCCTGAGATTAAGCATTCCCTATTGCCTGTTTGCCTTACCCGTGTATCCAGACCTTCCCACTACGTTATTTGACTACGCACCTTTGCCGCCTGCATTGACCTTTTCCTAAGTTCGACTACACCACTGCCTTGTTACGCCGAGCGCTCCGGGTCTCCGCTCCTCCCCGGAGCGCTTGCAGCGTGTTCCTGTTCGCAGCGCCCCGGTCAGACCTACTGACCGGGAGCGCTGCGATAATGTCTCTAACCGGGATGCGATCCGCGATGCGGGACGCGTCCGCTCGCGATTCTCATCCCGGCCCGCTTACCAGACTCGTTCCCCGTCTGTTCTGTCCCGGCGCGCACCGCCCCGCTCCCTAGGGCGCGCGCGCGCCGACTCTCTGCGATTTGAAGGGCCGGTGCGCCACTGATTGGCGCCTGTTTCTAATTAGTGTATTCACCTGTGCACTTCCCTATATAACCTCACTTCCCCTTCCCTTCCTTGCCGGATCTTGTTGCCATTGTGCCAGTGAAAGCGTTCTTTGTATGTCCCAAGCCAGTGTTCCAGACCTATTGCCGTTGCCCCTGACTACGATCCTTGCTGCCTGCCCTGACCTTCTGCTACATCCGACATTGCTCTTGCCTAATCCCTTGTACCGCACCTATCTCAGCAGTCAGAGAGGTTGAGCCGTTGCCGGTGGATACGACCTGGTTGCTACCGCCGCTGCAAGACCATCCTGCTTTGCGGCGGGCTCTGGTGAATACCAGTAGCAACTTAGAACCGGTCCGCCGGCACAGTCCACACCAATCCCTCTCTGACACAGAAGATCCACCTCCAGCTTGCCGAATCCTGACAGTCCTCTTCCTTCGGTACCTTGCCTGCCCAGCTACCTGTGTGGTCGAGCCGTGTCGGAGGTAACGACCTGGGTGTCGCTTGCCGCAGCAAGCCCATCCTGCCTTGCGGCGGGCTCCTAAGCAGCACCTTAGACTCCGCTCGCCGAAACGGTCGAAGTCATCTGCCACACAGGTTAGAGAATCCACATCCAGCTCCGTAACAGCAATATCCGGCCATGGATCCCGCTGGGGTTCCACTGCCTGATAATCCGGATCTTGCTTCTATCGTGGCGCTCCAGTCACAGCAGTTGGCACAGCAGTTGAGCCAGTTGTCCGCCATGATGCAGCAGTTGCTAACTGCTCAACAACAACTGCCACAGCCACAGCATCATCCTGCTCCAGTGTTGACTCCCGCACCTGCAGTTGTCTCCGGATCTAAACTCCGCCTGTCTCTTCCTGAGAAGTATGAGGGGGATCCCAAGTCCTCTCGTGGTTTCGTGATTCAGTGCTACATGCACATTGAACTCATGGTAACTCATTGAACATTTCCCTTCGGAACGAGCAAAGGTGACCTTCTTCATCAGTCTCTTAATTGGGAGGGCCTTGGCCTGGGCAACCCCGCTTTGGGATCGTAGTGATGCTTTCACAACCAATCTCCAAGCTTTTCTTATGCAATTTTGGGGAGTCATTGAAAACAAGCTTGAGCTTCTTCCACTGAGACGGCATTGCTGAGTCTTTCTCAGGGTAACTGCACTGTGGGCGAGAATGCCATCCGTTTTCATACCCGGGCATCGGAGTTATCATGGAACAATGAAGCTCTTTGCGCCACCTTCAAGAGAGGACTATCTAGTCATATCAAGGATGTCCTCGCTGCCCAGGAATTGCCATCTAGCCTGAATGAACTCATACAGTTGGCATCACGGATTGATATTGTTTTCTCTGAGCGACGTGAGGAACTACACCAAGAAAGGGAGTCTGCATGACATCGGTGCTTTCTTCGTACGGCACCTGTCTTCCAGCAACCACCGCAACCTTCTACGTTGCCTCCCTGCAGGAAAGAATTTGCCAAGAAACTGAGAATCTTTGCCTATACTGCACCAGTGCAGATCATTTCCTCAGAGAATGTCCTCTGCATCCACAGTTGCAGGGAAATGCTCGCACTTACGATTTGTGGGAGAGGCCTCCCTAGGTGTGAATACCACCTCTCCACAGTTGAATTTAACAGTCCAGCTTTTTCTACCCTCCAAACAGATTATGTCTCTTCTCTGGTTCAGCAGGAAACTTTATTGATGCCTCCCTAGTACATCTGCCAGTGTCTCGCCTGTTAAAGCCCTTGTACATCTCCATGGTCAATGGAGAAAGACTGGACTGTTCTGTGCTGTATCTCACAGAACCCTTATCTATGCAGGTCGGAGTCTTACATAAGGAGAATTTGTCCTTCTATGTACTTCCTCATTGTACTTCTTCTCTCTTGCTTGGCCTACCTTGGTTGCAACTCCATGCCCCACAGCTGGATTGAAAGTCTGTAGAAGTTCTCCATTGGGGACTGTATTGCAACAATCAATGTATTCATATACATCTGTCTAAGTTGGAGCCATCTTCTATTCCTCTGCCCGGTTTGCCTTCATTCCTTCAGGACTTTGCAGATGTCCTCAGTGAAAAACAAGCTGAAGTCTTACCACCACATTGTCCCTACGATTATCCAATCGACTTGCAGCCCGGCACTACACCTCCTCAGGGCAGAATTTACCCTTTGTCAGTCCCAGAAACTCAGGCCATGTCCAATTACATCCAAGAGAATCTCCAGAAGGGGTCCATCAAAAAGTCGTCTTCCCCTGCTGGAGCCGGATTTTTTATCGTTGAAAAAAAAGCCGGGTCTTTGCAACCCACTTCCTTTAATCTCAGAGTTATTTGATTGTCTGCGGGGTGCCAGGACCTTCTTCAAACTAGACCTTCTTGGGGCATATAATTTGATTTGTATACGAGAAGGAGACAAATGGAAGACTGCATTTAATACTTGTGATGGACATTTCAAGTATCTTGTGATGCCATTCGGGCTCTGTAATGCTTCAGCAGCTTTCCAGGAGTTTGTCAATGATATTTTTCGTGACCTCCTATACTCCTGCATTGTTGTCTATTTGGATGACATTCTCCTCTATTCGCCCAATATCCACACTCATCGCTCTCACCTCCGTCAAGTTCTACAGCGTATCTGGGACAATCATCTCTATGCAAAACTTGAGAAGAGTTCTTTTGAAAAGAAAGTCTTCTGTTTCTGGGGTATATCGTTACCAGTCAAGGAGGTCTACAAATGGACCCTAAAAAATTGTCTGCTGTACTGGATTGGCCACGACCTTCTGGCTTAAAACCAATCAAACGCTTCCTCGGCTTTGCCAATTATTATCTGCACTTTATTCCTCACTACTCCACCTTGGTAGCCCCCATCGTTTCGCTTACCAAGAAAACTACTAATCTGAAGGTCTGGACTCCTGAGGCCAAAGAAGCGTTCAAACAGTTAAAGTCCGCCTTTGCCTCTGCTCCTGTTTTATCAAGTCCCGATCCAGGCAAGCCATTTATTTTGGAAGTGGATGCTTCTTCTGTTGGAGCAGGTAGAACTGTAACCTGCGTTTCTTTCTCCAAGACCTTCTCCCCTGCGGAGAGAAATTATACCAGCGGAGATCGCGAGCTCTTGGCTATAAAGTTGGCCTTGGAAGAATGGCGTCATCTCTTGGAGGACTCTTGGCAGAAGCTCTATCTACAGACTGTCCATCGTCTCAACCCTCGGCAGGCTTGTTGGTCTCTGTTCTTCTCCAGATTTGACTTTTTTATTCACTTCCGTCCTGCAGAGAAGCATCTTCGAGCTGACGCCCTATCTAGATCCTCTGATGTACAAGACCAGGAATCTCTCCCTCAACATTTTGTTCCTCCTGATCGTCTCATGCCGATATTCGTAAGTCCTTGCAACTCATCTCCCGACAGTACTGGTGGTCAACTTTAAAACAGGATGTCGTTGACTTTGTCCGTTCCTGTTCGGTCTTTGTCCGTGACAAGACCCCCCCCCCCTCGTTCCAAGCCTGCTGGTCTACTACATCCTTTGCCAGTTCCAGCTCTGGACCGATATAGCAATGGACTTTATTACTGACCTTACTTCTTCTTGCGGCAATACGGTCATTTAGGTTGTAGTGGACCAATTTTCTAAAATGGCTAATTTTGTGCCTCTTCCAGGATTACCATCTGCACTGCAGCTTGCCAAGTTATTCCTTTGCCATATCTTCCACCTACATGGATTGTCTTCTCGTATTGTCTCCGACCAAGGAGTCCAATTTGTCTCGAAGTTCTGGAGGGCCCTCTGCTCATGTCTCCATGTTAAATTGCATTTTTCCTCAAGTAACCACCCACAATCCAATGGGCAGGTCGAAAGGGTGAACAAGGTCGCCAAGACAATTGGGTCAATTTACTACCCTGGGCCGAGTTTTCTTACAACCATAGGGATTCTGAATCCACTGGGACTTCACCTTTCTTTGTGGTCTATGGGCTTCATCCTCATCCTACTTTTCCCTTGTCTTCTTCCTCCGGAGTTCCCATGGCTGATGAACAAGTGCGGAACTTCGCCTCCATCTGGCAGAAGACTCGTCACTCCCTTCTATATGCCACGAACCGTATGAAGTCACAAGCAGACAAGAAAAGATGCCCTCCTCCCGAATTCTCTCCTGGGGACAAAGTGTGGTTATCTTCCAAATATATCCGCTTTAAGGTACCCTATAATAAACTGGGCCCACAATATCTCGGTCCCTTTAAAGTCAAGAAACAACTTAATCCCGTGGCTTATTCCCTCCATCTACCCTCCTCTCTGGATCCCGAATTCCTTCCATGTTTCCCTCTAGAAGTTGTTAGGATTCGGCTAGCTGAATGTGGATCCTCTGTGTCAGCGAGGGATTGGCGTGGACCGTGTCGGTGGACCGGTTCTAGGTTGCTACTGGTTTTCACCAAAGCCCGCCGCAAAGCGGGATGGTCTTGCTGCGGCGGTAGCAACCAGGTCGTATCCACCGGCAACAGCTCAACCTCTCTGACTGCTGAGAAGGCGTGGGACAGAAGGACTAGGCAGAGGCAAGGTCAGACGTAGCAGAAGGTCGGGGCAGGCGGCAAGGTTCGTAGTCAATAGCAATAGCAGAAGGTCTGGAAACACAGGCTTTGGACAACACTAAACGCTTTCTCTGGCAAGAGACAACAAGATCCGGCCAGGAAGTGAAGGGGAGGTGAGGTTATATGTACAGGGAGCAGGTGGAAGCTAATTAGACTGGTTGGGCCAGGCACCAATCATTGGTGCACTGGCCCTTTAAATCTTAGAGAGCTGGCGCGCGCGCGCCCTAGAGAGCGGAGCCGCGCGTGCCAGAAGGTGACAGCCGGGGACCGGGACGGGTAAGTGGCTTGGGATGCGATTCGCGAGCGGGCGCGTCCCGCTATGCGAATCGCATCCCCATCGTGAATGTCAGTGCAGCGCTCCCGGTCAGCGGGTCTGACCGGGGCGCTGCAGAGAGAAGAACGCCGCGAGCGCTCTGGGGAGGAGCAGGGACCCGGAGCGCTTGGCGTAACAGAAGTCTGTCATCCACAATCGTTTTTCTCAAAGGGACATCCCTCCTTCTCCCATCTCTGGTACCTCTGATGTTTTTGTTGTTAAACAAATCTTGGACTCCAAATTGGTCAGAGGAAAGCGCTTTTTTCTTGTGGATTGGGAAAGATTCAGTCCAGAGGAGAGGTCTTGGGAACCGCAGGACAATATCCTGGACCAGGACCTTCTCAGGAAATTTCACAGTCGCAAAATGAGGGGGAGACCAAAGGGGGGGGGGGGGGGTACTGTTACACTTCGCGCCCCAGGCCGCACACACTGGCCACTAGCACATTGTCCCTCTCTCTCTGGCTGCCGGTGGGACTGGGATTTGCATTACAGGACGTGCCCGCATGCAAATCCCAGCCCGTCACTTACCACTCTCCTCTGCTGCTGCCTCCGCTGTCTCAGCTCTGTGTCCCCATCTCCTAGGGCGCGAGTGCGCCGGAGCTCTAAAATTTAAAGGGCCAGTGCGCCCATAATTATGTCCTACACCTATCACCAGTCTATAAGTTCTTGCACTTCCCCCTCTTCCCTGCCGGATCTTCAGTGCTCCTAACCTGAGATTAAGCATTCCCCATTGCCTATTTGCCTTATCCGTGTATCCAGACCTTCCCGCTACGACATTTACCTAGTTTATGCATATGCATATGTCCATAAGAACCATGCTGGGGGCAAAACCGAACATTTTACCTGTTTTTGCACCAGCCTCTGGCAGTCGGGTTTCAAAATTAATTCTTCTCCGCTTTTTTGTCGCGTTTTGGAAAAAAAAATGTAGTGATTTTTAAAAAAAGGCGGTTTACACCCATTTTGTGATAAGCCACTCCCCTTTGTAGGGTTTTCTCAAACTCTCTGAGTGATTTGTTAGAATGTAGAAATTTTTTGTCCAAACTCATTGCAAAAAGTGTCCCACAGGCGTGCGCTTAAATTTAGTCCACAAAACCTGATAAAAACTGTTGGGTTTTGCTAAGTAAATGAGGCCCAAAGTGTTGAAATCAGTCAGCAATCTACAACATGAGGGTCTGCAGCTACAAATCTGCAAGTACATTTTACAGCATGTAAACAGTTTAGAAATCTACCCCCAAATTTCTAATAAAAATCAGTACAACCAGTAACCACTGTTGCATTTGATCAGCCTACCATATCTAAGTGTTTATTGCAGCTATGTACCATATATACTCGAGTATAAGCCGACCCGAGTATAAGCCGAGACCCCTAATTTCAACCCAAAATCCCAGGAAAAGTTATTGACTCGAGTATAAGCCTAGGGTGGGAAATACATCATCCCCCCCTGTCATCATCCAGACCCTCATCATCATCACCTGTCATCATCCCCTTGTCATCATCCCACACATCCCCCCTTCATCATCCCCTTGTCATCATCCCACACATCCCCCCCTTCATCATCCCCTTGTCATCATCCCCACCCCCCTTCATCATCCCCTTGTCATCATCTCACACCCCCCCCTTCATCATCCCACCCCCCCCTTCATCATCCTCTTGTCATCATCCCACGCACCCCCCTTCATCATCCCACCCCCCCCTTCATCATCCCCTTGTCATCATCCCACACCCCCCCTTCATCATCCTCTTCTCATCATCCGCCCTCAGTGGTCTTCAACCTGCGGACCTCCAGAGGTTTCAAAACTACAACTCCCAGCAAGCCCGGGCAGCCATCGGCTGTCCGGGCTTGCTGGGAGTTGTAGTTTTGAAACCTCCGGAGGTCCGCAGGTTGAAGACCACTGCGGCCTTCAACATCATCCAGCCCCCTCTCACCCCCTTTAGTTCTGAGTACTCACCTCCGCTCAGCGCTGGTCCGGTCCTGCAGGGCTGTCCGGTGAGGAGGTGGTCCGGTGGGATAGTGGTTCCAGGCTGCTATCTTCACCGGGGGCGCCTCTTCTCCGCGCTTCCGGCCCAGAATAGAGGCGTTGCCTTGACAACGACGCAGAAGTACGTTGCCAATGAACGCACCTCTGCGTCGTTGTCAAGGCAACGTGACTATTCTGAGGCCGGGCCCGAAGCGCTTAGAAGAGGCCTCCCCGGTGAAGATAGCAGCCCGGAACCACTATCCCACAGGACCACCTCCTCACCAGACAGCCCTGCAGGACCGGACCAGCGCCGAGCGGAGGTGAGTACTGTACAGAACTAAAGGGGGGTGAGAGGGGGCTGGATGATGTCGAAGTCCGCAGTGGTCTTCAACCTGCGGACCTCCGGAGGTTTCAAAACTACAACTCCCACTTAGAATGCTGTGTCCTATTAGTTATATATAGGTCGTTATTGTAGAACTGATATAATGGCTTAAGGGTAATTTTCGAGATGTAGTCAGAGGATAGGTTCATGAGGTCTACAAGTGTTTGAGGAATGGATACTGTGGGTTGGGGAAATTGTTTCAAATGTTTGACAAAGAATTAAACCTGACAATCTCTAACTATGAATGGGCTCAGGCTCTTAAATCTTTAAATAAACACACATCGTGTTTAGGCCATAGAGAACAATTTTTCAAGATGGTATCTATGTGGTACTATACCCCGGCCAAATTGCATTACATGATCCCCTCATGTTCCCAACTATGTTGGAGGGGATGCGGGTTGACAGGCACCATAAGTCACATTTTCTGGTCATGTCCTGCACTTCACACATTGAAAAAAGGCGTGGAGGAATTAGTACAACTGGTTTCACACAAGTCATTATCCATATCCAGCAAACTTGTACTTTTAAACATAGGCCTTCACACAGCAGACGCCGCTTATAGAACACCTTTATGCCATATCCTAATAGCCTACAGATCCCAACTTGCAGCTAGGTGGAAATCCTCTTCTGTCCCTTCTACAGCTGACATTATAGAAGCAGTCAAGTCCAATTGTTTTTACGAAACGACGTACGCTTGGAAGCTAAACAACAGACGGACCTGCGAGTCAAGATGGAAGACCTGGACGAAGCACTATCCACTGGGCTAGGTGTTGCTAATTAACCATGCACATCACTTCTATCACGGTTTTATTAGATTTCATGCTGTTCTGGGATCCATTCCATTAAATTATGTTCATCCTATATTATTAAATGGTACTACTCTAACTACCCATTACTACTTATGATTACTGGGTGTCACACTTTGCACATATTTCCGGTGAGTCTTCCTGTGACGAGAGAGGGGAGGACTACGGGATCTAGTAAGGAAAAATCCTATTCTTCGCTGCAGAGTTATAGGTATGACTATAAAATACTTTAAAATTGCTTATGTGATGTTTTTATTTTTCAAGATGACCTATAATGATCTACCGGATGTGTCTATAATATCCGCAACATCCAAAGACATTATTCTGCAAATTAATATTTCTACATACAGCTGAGTGATCGCTTTAGTAATATTTATATAACTGTGTTATATTTGTTATGTATTGTTCCTTGGCCACGTGGTTTTCTTTGGCCAATCTTTCCTTTGTTGTAAATTTCTCAAAAAAAGAAATCCAATAAAAATTATTTCAACCAAAACTACAACTCCCAGCAAGCCCGGACAGCCGATGGCTTGCTGTGAGTTGTAGTTTTGAAACCTCTGGAGGTCCGCAGGTTGAAGACCACTACGGGTGGAGAGTTCACTCAAGTATAAGCCGAGGGGGGTGTTTTCGTGCTGAAAAACTTGGCTTATACTCGAGTATATACGGTAGTTAAAAAAAAAAACATTATCATTAGTCAGAATAGATCTTGCCCCTAACATGAACTTAATGTTTTTTTTTTTAAATGCCTGCATCGATTATGTTATCCATAGCGTACTTATGACTTCCTGGTGCTACCATGGCACTGATAAAACCCTCTTAGATTTTTCTCTAAAGTGCAGTTATTGTGCAGACATCTAGATTTCTAATGCAGATTTTAGCTACTTTGTCTAAATAAATGAATCTAAATCATTCAACAGGTACCCCGTGCAAACCCCTGGGGTATCCTAAGACCCAATGTCGGTGATCGCCGCAAATCGCCGGTCAATTCAGACTGTCAATTTGCGGCGATTCTGGGTCAATCGGGTCTCCGGTGACCCGGAAAAAAAGGGTGAATTCACCCTTCACCCAGCAGGAGTGAGGTGGCACGGATGCCACCTCACGATCACCTGATTGATCAGACGGAACGACCGACCAATCACTACCCTGCTGGGCGGTGATCAGGGCGGTGATCGGGGCCGGCGGGGGGTCTCCTACCTTTGCCTGGCCCGATGTGGGTCCCCTCAGGAGCGGCATGGCAGACAGGAGCAGCAGGAGCAGTGGCATCAATGGCGGTCCTGGCGGTGCAGGCGGCAGGATACAACAGGAGGTGAGCCCTGTTCACCTATTGCTGTTGCTTAGCAACAACTCTCAGCATGCACAGCCAAAGGTTTTGCAACAGCTGGAGTTCCAACTACAACTCCCAGCATGCCCTTTGGTAGTATGTGTATGCCAGGGGTTGTAGTTATGCAACAGCTAGAGGCACAGTTTTTCTATGAAAAAGTGTGCCGCCAGCTTTTGCATAACTACAACTCCCAGCATGCAAGGACAGCTTCCAGGTCATACAGGTCTATGGTGACCCGGAAAATAAGGGGGATCGGGGTTGTCCAAGACACCCACGATCAACCTGAAGGAATAGGATTGAGGTGGCAGGGGTGCCACCCTCCTATCCCTGCTATTGGTCATCTAGAAGTGACGATCAATAGCAGATCGGGGGCGGGGGGGTTAACTTTTTGTTTCTCAGTTCTGCCCACCCAAAATAGGCGGGGCAGAACAGGTAAACCGACAGGGACCGGCGACGAAGTCCTCTGACCCATCGGTGGCGACAGCGGGTGAGTTGCCTAGCAACATCTGGAGGGCTACAGTCTGAGACCACTATACAGTGGTCTCTAAACTGTAGCCCTCCAGATGTTGCAAAACTACAACTCTCAGCATGCCCAGACAGCTGTTAGGGCATGCTGGGATTTGTTGTTTCGCAACAGCTGGAGGGCTACAGTTTGGAGATCCCTGTGCAGTGATCTCTAAACTGTGGCCCTCTAGATCAGTGTTTCCCAACCCAGTCCTCAAGGCACACCAACATTCCGGGTTTTTTCAGTTACTCCATTGGAATAGAACAGGGAAAAATTAAAATCCTGGACCGTTGGTGTGCCTTGAGGACTGAGTTTGGAAACACTGCTCTAGATCTTGCAAAACTACAACTCCTAGCATGCCCACACAGCAGTTTGCTGTCTGGGCATGCTCGGATTTGTAGTTTTGCAACATCTGGAGGGCCACAGTTTCGAGACCATTGCACAGTGATCTCCAAACTGTAGCCCTCCTGATGTTGCAAAACTGCAAATCCCAGCATGCCCAAACAACAAACAGCTGTCTCAGCATGCTGGAAGTTGTAGTTGCGTACCTCCAGCTGTTGCATAACTACATCTCCCAACATGCCCTTTCGGCGATCAGTATATGCTGGGAGTTGTAATTTTGCAACAGCTGGAGGCACACTGGTTGGAAAATACTGAGTTAGGTAACAGAACCTAACTGAAGGTTTTCCAACCAGTGTGCCTCCAGCTGTTGCAAAAGTACAACTTTCAGCATGCATGGTCTGTCAGTACATGCTGGGAGTTGTAGTTTTGAAACAGCTGGAGGTTTGTCCCCATGTGAATGTACAGGGTACATTCACACAGGCGAGTTTACAGTAAGTTTCCTGCTTGAAGTTTTAGCTGCGGCAAATTTTTCGACGCATCACAAACTACTAGTGGGAAACTCACCGTAAACCCCCGCCAATGTGAATGTAGCCTAAAAACCTTACACTACACTAACACATAATAAAGGGTAAAACACTACATATACACCCCCTTACACTGTCCCCCCAATAAAAATGAAAAATTTATTGTACGGCAGTGTTTCCAAAACAGAGCCTCCAGCTATTGCAAAACAACAACTCCTAGCATTTCCAGACAGCCATTGACTGTCCAGGCATGCTGGGAGTTTAGCAACAGCTGGAGGCACCCTGTTTGGGAATCACTGGCATAGAATACCCCTATTTCCACCCCTATGCAATCCCTATTTCAGTCCTCAAATGCGCATTGTGCTCTCTCACTTCAGAGCCCTGTCATATTTCAAGGAAACAGTTTAGGGCCACATATGGGGTATTTCTGTACTTGGAAGAAATTGCATTACAAATTTTGTGGGTCTTTTTCTCCTTTTACCCCTTATGAAAAGGAAAAGTTGGGGGCTATACCAGCCTGTTAGTGTAAAAAAATTAAAAAAAAATGTACACTAACATGCTGGTGTTGCCCCATACTTTTTATTTTCACAAAAGGGAAAAGGAAAAATAAAAGACCCCCAAAATTTTTAACGCAATTTCTCGGAAATACGGAAATACCCCATATGTGGGTGTAAAATGCTCTGCAGACGCACAACGCTCAGGAGTGAGAGTGCACTATGTACACTTGAGGCCTAAATTGATGATTTGAACAGGGTGGCTGATTTTACAGCGGTTCTGACATAAACGCAAAAAAAATAAATACCCACATGTGACCCCATTTTGGAAATTAAACCTGTCACAGAACGTAATAAGGGGTATAGTGGGCCTTAACACCCCACAGGTATATAATGAAAATTCTTCAAATTTGGATGGGAAAATGAAAAAAAAAAATGTTTTCACTAAAATGCTGGTGTTACCCTAAATTTTTCATTTTTACAAGGGAAAATAGGAAAGAAAAGCCCCCAAAATTTGTAACCCCATTTCTTCTGAGTAAGAACATACCCCATATGTGGATGTAAAGTGCTCTGCTGGCGCACTACAATGCTCAGAAGAGAAGGAGCGCCATTGGGCTTTTGAAGAGAAAATGTACCCCTCCACATGTGACCCTATTTTGGAAACTACACCCCATATGTAATGTAATATGGGGTACAGTGAGCATTTACACCCCACAGGTGTCTGACAGATTTTTGGAACAGTGGTCCGTGAAAATGAAAAATGTAATTTTTCATTTGCACAGCCCACTGTGGCAAAGATCTGTCAAACGCCAGTGGGGTGTAAATACTCACTGCGCCCCTTATTAAATTCTGTGAGGGGTGAAGTTTCCAAAATTAGGTCACATGTGGGGGGGGGGGGGCCAATGTTCTGGCCCCACGGGGGCTTTGTAAACACACGTGGCCTTCAATTCCGGACAAATTTTCATTTCAAAAGCCCAATGTCGCTCCTTCTCTTCTGAACATTGCAGTACGCCAGCAGAGCACTTGACGTCCACATATGGGGTATTTACACATATGGTGTGAACGTACATGGCCCCTGACTTCCATTCCAAACAAATTTTCTTTCCAAAAGCTCAATCACGCTCCTCCACTTCTGAACATTGTAGTACGCCAGCAGAGCACTTGACGTCCACATATGGGGTATTTCCACACTCAGAAGAAATGGTGTTACAAATCTTGGGAGTCATTTTCTCCTATTACCCCTTGTAAACATGTAAAATTTTGGAGAAAAAAACTGCATTTTAGTGAAAAACATTATTTTTCATTTACACATCCAACTTTAACAAAATGTTGTCAAAACACCTGTGAGGTGTTAAGGCTCACTGTACCCCTTGTTATGTTCCTTGAGGGGTGTAGTTTCCAAAATAGTATGCCATGTGTTTTTTTTTTTTGCTTATCTGGCACCATAGGGGCTTCCTAAATGTGAGATGCCCGCCAAAAACCATTTCAGCAAAATTTGCTTTCCAAAAGCCAAATGTGACTCTTTCTCTTCTGAGCATTGTAGTGCGCCAGCAGAGCACTTGATGTCCACACGTGAGGTATTTCCACACGCAGAAGATAGGGGGTTACAAATTTTGGGGGGCTTTTTCTCCTATTACCCCTTGTAAAAAAAAAATTCATTTGGGGGAAAACTATCATTTTAGTGAAAAAAAAAATCATTTACACATCCAATTTTAACGAAAAGTCGTCAAACACCTGTAGGGTGTTAAGGCTCACTGTACCCCTTGTTACATTCCCTGAGGGGTGTAGTTTCCAAAATATTATGCCATGTGGGTTCTTTTTTGCTGTTCTGGCACCATAGGGGCTTTTTAAATGTGACGTGCCCCCCAAAAACAATTTCAGAAAAACTCACTCTCCAAAATCCCACTGTCACTCCTTCCCTTCTGAGCCCTCTAGTGCACCCGCCGAGCACTTTACATACACATATGAGGTAGTTCCTTACTCGAGAGAAATTGGGTTACAAATTTTAGGAAGATTTCTCTCCTTTTACCCCTTGTAAAAATTCAAAAACTGGGTCTACAAGAACATGCCAGTGTAAAAAATTAAGATTTTGAACTTTCTCCTTCAATTTGCTGCTATTCCTGTTAAACACCTAAAGGGTTAACAAACTTTCTGAATGTCATTTTGAATACTTTGAGGGGGCAGTTTCTATAATGGGGTCATGTATGCGGTATTTATAATATGAAGGCCCTTCAAATCCACTTCAAAACTGAACTGGTTCCTGAAAAATTATGATTTTGAAAATTTTGTAAAAAATTGGAAAATCGCTGCTATATTTTGAAGCCCTCTGATTTCTTCGAAAAGTAAAAACATGTCAACTTTATGATGCAAACATTCAGTAGACATATTGTATATGTGAATCAATATATAATTTATTTGGAATATTCATTTTCCTTATTAGCAGAGAGCTTCAAAGTAAAAAAAAATGCAACATTTTCAATTTTTTCATAAAGTTTTGGAATTTTTCCCCCCGAAATTATGCATTTATCAACAAAATTTTACCACTAACATAAAGTAGAATATGTCACGAAAAAACAATCTCGGAATCAGAATGAAAGGTAAAAGCATCCCAGAGTTATTAACCTGTTGGGGACGAAGGGCGTATGCATACGCCCTTGCGTCCTGGTACTTAAGGACGAAGGGCGTATCCATACGCCCGTGGGAATTTCGGCCCCCGCCGCGCGCCGGGCGGGGACCGGGGTGACTGCTGATATCTATCAGCAGGCACCCCGTGCAAATGCCCAGGGGGGTCATTAGACCCCCCCATGTCGGCGATCGGCGCAAATCACGAGTGAATTCACACTTGCGATTTGCGCCGATTCCGGGTCATTACGGGTCTATGGTGACCCGGTGACCCGGAATAGAAGGGGGATCGCGGGTGTCTAAGACACCCACGATCCCCCTAAAGCGATAGGAGTGAGGTGGCAGAGTTGCCACCCCTCCTATCTCTGCTATTGGTGGTCTAGACGCGACCACCAATAGCAGATCAGGGGCGGAGGGGTTTACTTTCGTTTTCCCCGTCCTGCCCTCACACAATAGGCGGGGCAGAACGGGGAAAATGAAGAGTAGCGGCGCCGGAGTACACTTACCCCTCCAGAGACAGCGGAGCTACGGGGATCGGCGGCGGCGACGGAGATCTGTGGCGGCGTGCGGCAGAAGAGGACGGCTCCCGGATGCGACGGAAGCCGGTGAGTAGTTGCGTAGCAACATCTAGAGGGCTACAGTCTGAGACCACTATAGTGGTCTCTAGACTGTAGCCCTCCAGATGTTTCAAAACTACAACTCCCAGCATGCCCAGACAGCTGTTTGCTGTGTGGGCATGCTGGAATTTGTAGTTTTGCAACAGCTGGAGGTCTGCAGTTTAGAGACCACTGCACAGTGATCTCTATACTGCCCTCTAGATCTTGCAAAACTACAACTCCTAGCATGCCCACACAGGCTGTTTGCTGTCTGGGCATGCTGGGAGTTGTAGTTTTGCAACATCTGGAGGTCCACAGTTTGGAGATCACTGTTCAGTGGTCTCTAAATTGTAGCACTCCAGATGTTGCAAAACTACAAATTCCAGCATGCCCACACAGCAAACAGCTGTCTCGGCATGCTGGGAGTTGTAGTTGCGTACCTCCAGCTGTTGCATAACTACATCTCCCAGCATGCCCTTCTGTGATCAGACATGCTGGGAATTGTAGTTTTGCAACAGCTGGAGGCACACTGGTTGGAAAATACATAGTTAGGTAACAGAACCCAACTCAGTATTTTCCAACCAGTGCGCCTCCAGCTGTTTCAAAACTACAACTCCCAGCATGTACTGACAGACCGTGCATGCTGGGAGTTGTAGTTTTGCAACAGCTGGAGGCTCACTGGTTGAAAATACTGAATTAGGTAACAGAACCCAACTCAGTATTTTCCAACCAGTGTGCCTCCAGCTGTTTCAAAACTACAACTCCCAGCATGTACTGACAGACCGTGCATGCTGGGAGTTGTAGTTTTGCAACAGCTGGAGGCTCACTGGTTGGAAAATACTGAGTTAGGTAACAGAACCTAACTGAAGGTTTTCCAACCAGTGTGCCTCCAGCTGTTGCAAAACTACAACTCCCAGCATGTACTGACAGACCGTGCATGCTGGGAGTTGTAGTTTTGAAACAGCTGGAGGTTTGCCCCCCCCCCCCCCCATGTGAACGTACAGGGTACATTCACACGGGCGGGTTTACAGCAAGTTTCCTGCTTTAAGTATGAGCTGCGGCGCAAATTCCTAGCAGGAAACTCACCGTAACCCGCCAGTGTGAATGTACCCTAAAAACACTACACTACACTAACACCTAATAAAGAGTAAAACACTACATATACACCCCCTTACACTGTCCCCCCCCCCCCCAATAAAAATGAAAAACGTATTGTACAGCAGTGTTTCCAAAACGGAGCCTCCAGCTGTTGCAAAACAACAACTCCCAGCATTTCCGGACAGCCACTGATTGTCCAGGCATGCTGGGAGTTTAGCAACAGCTGGAGGCACCCCGTTTGGGAATCACTGGCGTAGAATATCCCTATGTCCACCCCTATGCAATCCCTAATTTAGTCCTCAAATGCGCATGGTGCTCTCTCACTTCGAAGCCCTGTCGTATTTCAAGGAAACAGTTTAGGGCCACATATGGGGTATCTCTGTACTCGGGAGAAATTGCACTACAAATTTTGGGGGGCTTTTTCTCCTTTTACCCCTTATGAAAAGGAAAAGTTGGGGTCTACACCAGCCTGTTAGTGTAAAAAAAATAAAATTTACACTAACATGCTGGTGTTGCCCTTTACTTTTTATTTTCACAAGAGGTAAAAGGAAAAAAAGACCCCCAAAATTTGTAACGCAATTTCTCCTGAGTACGGAAATACCCCATATGTGGGCGTAAAATGCTCTGCGGGCGCACAACAAGGCTCAGGAGTGAGAGCGCACTATGTACATTTAAGGCCGAAATTGGTGATTTGCACAGGGGTGGCTGATTTTACAGCGGTTCTGACATAAATGCAAAATAATAAATACCCACATGTGATCCCATTTTGGAAACTACACCCCTCACGGAATGTAATAAGGGGTGCAGTGAGCATTTACGCCCCACAGGGGTCTGACAGATTTTTGGAACATTGGTACGTGAAAATGAAAAATGTAATTTTTTTGTTTGCACAGCCCACTGTTCCAAAGATCTGTCAAACGCCAGTGGGGTGTAAATGCTCACTGTACCCCTTATTACATTTCGTGAGGGGTGTAGTTTCCAAAATGGGGTCACATGTGGGGGGGTCCACTGTTCTGGCACCACGGGGGGCTTTGTAAATGCACATGGCCCCCGACTTCCATTCCAAACAAATTATCTCTCTAAAAGCTCAATGGCGCTCCTTCTCATCTGAGCGTTGTAGTTCGCTCGCAGTGCACTTCACGTCCACATATGGGCTATTTCCATACTCAGAAGAAATGGGGTTACAAATTTTGGGGGGCTTTTTCTCCTATTACCCTTTGTAAAAAAGTAAAATTTGGGGAAAAACCAGCATTTTAGTGGAAAAATGTTTTTTTTTCATTTACACATCCGACTTTAACAAAAAGTTGTCAAACACCTGTGTGGTGTTAAGGCTCACCGTACCCCTTGTTACGTTCCTTGAGGGGTGTCGTTTCCATAATAGTGTGCGATGTGTTTTTTTCTGCTGTCCTGGCACCATAGGGGCTTCCTAAATGGGACATGCCCCCCAAAAACCATTTCAGAAAAACTCACTCTCCTAAATCCCATTGTTGCTCCTTCGCTTCTGAGCCCTCTACTGCGCCCGCCGAACACTTGACATACACATATGAGGTATTTTCTTACTCGAGAGAAATTGGGTTACAAATTTTGAGAGGATTTTTTTCCTTTTACCCCTTGTAAAAATTCAAAAACTGGGTCTACAAGAACATGCCAGTGTAAAAAATGAAGATTTAGAATTTTCTCCTTCACTTTGCTGCTATTCCTGTGAAACACCTAAAGGGTTAACACACTTACTGAATGTCATTTTGAGTACTTTGGGGGGTGCAGTTTTTATAATGGGGTCATTTATCAGGTATTTCTAACCAGAAGACCCTTCAAATCCACTTCAAACCTGAACTGGTCCCTGAAAAATTCCGATTTAGAAAATTTTGCGAAAAATTGGAAAATTGCTGCTGAACTTTGAAGCCCTCTGGTGTCTTCCAAAAGTAAAAACTCATCAATTTTATGATGCAAACATAAAGTAGACATATTGTTTATGTGAATCAATATATAATTTATTTTGAATACCCATATTCCTTATAAGTAGAGAGCTTCAAAGTTAGAAAAATGCTAAATTTTCAAATTTTTCATGACATTTTTGCATTTTTCACCTAGAAAGGATGCAAGTATTGCCGAAAATTTACCACTAACATAAATTAGAATATATCACGAAAAAACTATCTCGGAATCAAATTTATAAGTAAAAGCATTCCAGAGTTATTAATGCTTAAAGTGACAGTGGTCAGATTTGCAAAAAATGCTCCCGTCCTTAGGGTCATAATGGGCTCCGTCCCCAAGGGGTTAATGCTTAAAGTGGCAGTGGTCAGATGTGCAAAAATGGCTGGGTCCTACACGGAAAATTGGCGGGGTCCTTAACCCCTTAACGACCACGGATGTAAATGTACGTCCTGGTTTGGCGGGACTTCGTGCACCAGTGTGGCACTTTGACAGTGCGGCACTTTGATTGGATGACCGGATCGCCCGCAGCGCTGCCGCGGCGATCTGATCGTCCAGCATGGCGGCCAGAAGTCCCCTCACCTGGCTCCAGCTGTCTCCCGGGGTATTCTGCTCTGGTCTGAGATCGAGCAGACCAGAGCAGAAAATGACCGAAAATACTGATCAGTGCTATGTCCTATATATGGCACTGAACAGTATTAGCAATCAAAGGATTGCTATAGATAGTACCCTATGGGGACATAAAAAGTGTAAAAAAAAAGTTGAAAAATTTTATTAAAAAAGGGAAAAATCCCCTTCCCCAATAAAAATTTTAATTGTCAGTTTTCCCATTTTTCCCCCAAAAAGTGTAATTTTTTTAATAAACATATTTGGTATTGCCGCGTGTGTAATTCTATCAAAATATAATGTTAATGATCCCGTATGGTTAATGGCGTAAACATAAAAAAGAAAAAAAAAAGTCTAAAAATGCTGCTTTTTTGACGCATTTTATAAAAAAATTTATCTAAAAGTTTTATATATGCAAATGTGGTATCAATAAAAAGTACAGATGACGGCACAAAAAATGAGCCCTGATAACGCCCTATATACGTAAAAATGATAAAGTTATAGGTGGTCAAAATAGGGCGATTTTTAGATTACTGATTTTGTACAAAAAAATTTTTTTTAAATTTTAAGCGGTACAAAAATATAAAAGCCATGGGTATCATTTTAATTGTATTGACCCACAGAATAAAGAACACATGTCATTTCTACTGTAAAGTGTACAGCGTGAAAACAAAACCCTCCAAAATGTGCAAAATTGTGGTTTTCATAAAAATTTCCTCCCTAAAATTTTTTTTATGGGGTTTGCCGTACATTTTATGGTAAAGTGAGAGGTTTCATTACAAAGTACAATTGGTCAAGCAAAAAACAAGCCCTTATATGGGTCTGTAGATGTAAATATAAAAGAGTTATGGATTTTAGAAAGGGAGGAGGAAAAAACAAAAATGCTAAAGTAAAATTGGCCTGGTCCTCAAGGTTAAAATGGGCTTTAAAATGGCCCAAATTACGGTAGTTTAACAGGATAAAAAAAACATACACCACATAGGTGTATGTACAGTTTACACTTATGAGAGGAGGACAATATGCTCTGCTGAAAACTGTATTAGGTTACAAAAACAAGTGTGTATCTTTGGCTGGCCTTTCACATTAACTAAGCCGAAATTAGTTTAACATGGAAAAAGAAAAACGTAAACCATGTAGGTGTACGAACAGTTTAAACATATGAGAGGACAATCCCCTACAAACTGTATAAGGCTACAAAAACAAGAGTGTAGCTTTTGCTGGCCTTTCACAGCAACTAGGCCCTTGTGACTTTAACAGTAACAAAATCGTACACAACGTAGGTGTTAGTACAGTTTACACTTATGAGAGGAGGACAATACGCTCTGCTACAAACTGTATTAGGCTACAAAAACAAGTGTGTAGCTTTGCCTTGCCTTTCACAGTAACTAGGCCCAAAAAATTTTAACAAGAAAATAAATCGTACACCATCTATGTACGAACAGGTTACACTTAGAGGACAATATGCTCCGCTACGCAACATGTCTTAGGCACTAAATACTAGGGCTTTTAGTGCACTGCTCATCCTAACTGGCCCATATTAGCTTTAGAGTTGTTGTACGTACACCCCAGTACAGCGGTATAGAGTCGCTGTGTAGTACACCCAAAAGTGGTCTCTCTCTCTCTTTTCCTGGGGCCCGCACCTCTTCTGGCTCCGGCGCTGTGGCTGTGCGCTGCGATGCGCAATGACGAGTGACGTCACCAAACGCGACATCAACGTAAGTGCGCACAGTGACAGCGCCGGAGCCAGAAGAAGTGCGGGCCCCGGGAACAGGTAATTATAACACCGGGGATGGGGGAGGTGATGGAGCAGCTGAGTTGTTTGCTGAGGATTGTGTAAAGAAGCGAAGTGGGGACCAAATACGGCTATATGTCTGCTCCCCACTTCACTTCTATACACATATGCCTTTGAAGCGCTATGATTGACAAGCAGAGCATTAGCAGAGCATCGTGCAGCGGCTTCCCAGAGTGATGCTCTGCTATTAAAATGCTTGTCCTTGATAGCGCTTGAGGCATATGTATATAGATGCTTTTGCGCTGTGCGGGGGGCATATATACTGTATATACATGCGCTGCTGGGGACATATGTTTGCGCTGTGTGGGGGGCATATATATATATATATATATATATATATATATATATACATGCAATGCTGGGGTCATATGTTTGCGCTGTGCGGGGGGCATATATACTGTATATACATGAGCTGCTGGGGGCATATGTTTGCGCTGTGCGGGGGGCATATATACTGTATATACATGTGTTGCTGGGGGCATATGTTTGCGCTGTGCGGGGGGCATATATATATATATATATATATATATATATATATATATATTTATATACATCCACTGCTGGGATCATATGATTGCGCTGTGCCGGGGGCATATATAAAATTTACCGTGCGACACAATTTCTAACCCGTGCGACACAATCCGTGCGACACATTAGTAAATAATGGAGCAAAATACAGGGAGTAAATGAAGAAACACTCAGAGATAAACCCGACACTCTTAGTAAATGAGGGCCACTGTGTCTCTCTGTGCAATAAAACTCTGAAATGGCTGGCTGCAGCGATAGGCTGCATGCTTCATATGATTCAGGGTGATCCTGCCTACCCACCTTCCTGCATTCCCAGAGTTGCTTACCCCATGTCCTCACATGTGGAGCCACCATTTTAGATGCCCTGGAACATGGACCGCACTAAATGGAGTTTAATGAAGCGATTCGTTTTATCGAATCGCGGCGATATTCAGATTCATTACAGAGCTAATTTTTTATGAAATTCGTAACGAATTCGGATTCGTCAGATTCGATTTGCTCATCTCTAATGTGTACATTTTTTTCCCTGGAGAAAACCGTAATCTACCATGGTTTTGTGCACATTTCTGTGCTTTTTTTACATTTTACTTCACAACCACCTGGGACTCCTGCAGTGCTGCGGTATTACTACTACTCCCATCATGGAAAATACTACTTTCCATGATAGGATTTGTAGTTCCCACGGCTGTGGGAGTCTGCAGGCGGCTGGGGAGACTACATTAGTGCTTGTACTACTACTCCTATAATGGAACAGAGTATGTTCCATGTTGGGGGTAGTAGTACAGGGATTGAGGGGTTGATTGCATCGGGTCTCAATTCTGAAACCAGCTGCGATCATAAGTTATTAGCAAGGGGAGTGGGCGGCATGCCGCGCCGAACTGCTCCCAAGCAATGTATATATGAAACTCTGTACTTCATTTTCAAATAGCCCACCAGGAGCCCTGAATTACTGGCACTGAGTGGCCATTCACGGCACTCGGCGGGGTTTTTAAAATGATACAGTGTGGCTCAGGGTTTTTCATAGAGCTGGCCGGGTATCGTGGCGCATTGCCGCCTACTATCTGGAAGGAACCATCCCGTCTACTACTGCTCCCATCATGGACTGTGTCTGTTCCAGGATGGGTGCAGTAGTAGGAGGGACTGTTCCTGCAGAGGAAGCAGGTGACATTGCACCATGACCCACGGCCAGCTCTATGAAAAACCCTGAGCCACACTGTATCATTTTAAAAACCCCGCCGAGTGCTGTGAATGGCAACTCTGTGCCAGCCATTCAGGGCTCCTGGTGGGGTATTTGAATATGAAGTGCAGAATTTTTTTAAATACATCGCTGGAAAGCAGTGCGGCACGGCATGCCACCCGCTCCCCTGGTTAATAACTACTACTCCCATCATGGAAATGAGTTAGTTCCATGATGGGGTTATTAGTACCTTCTGGCTGCGGGAGTCTGTGGGCATCTGTGGAATTACTTTTTCACAGATATAAAAACTGTATACAGTTTTTATATTGCACAATTGTGCATATGCGGTTTTGTCTGTTTTTTTTTTTCTGTTTTGGGGGAAAAAGACTGATACAAAAACATATTCCAAAATCGTGATGTGACCACACATACAATAAATGTAATAAGGCAGCACTGCAGAGAGTGTTCTGTTCTGTTATGTTATGTTTTAGGGTGTGTTCACATGTACAGGATCCTGCACAGATTTGATGCACAGGATTTTCTGCTTCAGATTTCAATGTAAACAAAATGACTGAGCATAGCTTGAAATCTGAATTTACAAATCCTGCGCATCAAATCTGCACAGGATACTGTATGTGTAAACATACCCTTAATTGGAAGTTAAGTGTAACAGTTTTTTTTTGTTTTGTTTTACACTTATTGTGAAGAATCTGTGCATAGAGGGTTTTGTGTAACTTTTGTCCCCTTTTAGGATGCCAAGCCTGCTGCCATGCCCCAAAATGGGAATCTTTTTACACAGCTTATAAAAAGCCATTGTTAGTTACCACTGGGTACCTTCTGTTTACCTATGCACATACCTGCTGCCGTAACTTTGAAATTAAAGGGATCAAGTGAAGTTAAGGCTGTGTTGTACTTCTGTGGTTGTCTTTCCTTTACACTGGTGTGTGCTTTGGCCTTTGCTGGCTTCTTTTGTGTTGTCTAGATGCAGGGTGGTGCATTTTGTGTTTGCCTTTGTATTTCCGGTTTTGGGTTTGGCTCAAACTACGTTTCCCAGCAGTTACTTTCTGTCTTTTTTTCCCCTTTTCTTCCATCCACCCTTTTTTTTTCCCAGTGTACCTGACTTGTGTGTTTCTGCCTCTTACCTGGCCTCTTTCATTTAGTATTTCACCCGTTCTTAATTTTCTGTTCCGCCTAGGTTCCACCCTTTCTTAGCTGTTTTGGTTTTGTTACTGTCCTGTCATGTGGATCTGTAGCCTACATTGCTGGCACTTAGTTTGTCTGAGCATTGTTTAATCATGCTGTTGTTCTGCTGTTTTCTAACGCCCATTGTTGTCTCCAAGGACACTTCACTACAGTTACTGATATGCGCAAAATGCGGAAACTGATAGGGCCCGGGGCCTCCGAAGACTAGCTGCTGAACACACCCCAACACACCCGTCCTGGAGATTACCATATTCAACAATTGGGAGTGCCTAGCAGCAGACAGGAGAAGACACCGCTATAAACATCTTTGGCAAGTAAAGTGACCACACCATGGCCGACGTGATAAAATAAAATATGTTCGCCGGTCACTGGCTTACAGTGAAACTACCAAACTTTCAGAGGAGAGCAAACAGCAGAAAGGATAACATAAAACATTTATTTAGAGGGAAGAAAATGTAAACCATGTCCAAATGTGTCACATGGGGGCTGGCTTTTTACAAGCCACACCAGAAGCCAGGACACGCACCTGGCATCCTGCCACTGCAAACTCTGTCGGTCATGTCGCTCAGCGTCTTTCTCTGGATCTCTGGGATCTGTGTTATAGTATCTGGATGCCACTACTGGATCTTGACTGAATGCAGCAACATATGATTCCCTGGCTATGTGACGCATTTGGGAATGGTTTACATTTTCCTCCCTCTAAATGAATGTTTTAGAAGATTTTTGGCACTATGTCTCTATGTACGGTTTAAACTTGCCACTGACTGTGGTTTTTTGATCTGGTAGCACCTAGGTTCCCCTAAAGATGTCCCCACCGTTGAAGAAACTTGTTCATGCGGGTGGAGAAACGCATACGTGTATCTTGTACATACTGCTATAAATTTGCTTACCAGATTTTATGTGTACCACTTACCTGCAGTTATACTGTTTGGGTAAGATCACTTAAACAGTAAAGTAGTCTTTTATACGTACCCCCTTCTGTGTATCCCTGCATATAAGGACTTGGGGGACTGATTTTCATCTCCACTTCTCGAAAGTTCGGTGAGCCGATGTCACCCCAAACATCTGAGTGAAACTGAATTTGCTGGGCTCGGCTTGTTCATCTATACTAGAAACAAAGTAAGCCTAATAAAAAGCAGTCAATAGCAAATTTCCGAGAAGGGAGACACCTAGAGGGAGGCCTTGTTAAAAATGAAAGAAGAAATCTGATTGGTTTCTATGGGCAACTGGGCAACTTTTCCTCTGGATAGGTTTTAATAAATCTCTCCCCGAGTGTCTAAGATTTTAAGGTTCTTTTCTAGGATAAGGAGTCATTTTTGGTAAATGAAGTGATTTTTTAAGTAGTAATTCCATTGGAAATATTCCATTGTTATCTTGAGTGCATTAACACCATACAGCATTATATTGTGTTGGGATATCCAAATGCACCAAGAATAGAGATAAAGCCAGCTATTGCGGAATAATGTAAACCTTAAAGGGGTTTTCCAGGCAAAAACTTTTTTATATATATCAACTGGTTCCAGAAAGTTAAACAGATTTGTAAATTCCTTCTATTAAAAAATCTTAATCCTTTCAGTACTTATGAGCTTCTGATGTTAAGGTTGTTCTTTTCTGTCTCTGATGACAGCTGTCTCGGGAAACACCCAGTTTAGAAGCAAATCCCCATAGCAAACCTCTTCTAAACTGGGCGTTTCCCGAGACAGGTGTAATTAGAGAGCACTTAGAAAGAGAAGAACAACCTTAACTTCAGAAGCTCATAACTACTGAAAGGATTAAGAGTTTTTAATAGAAGTAATTTACAAATCTGTTTAACTTTCTGGAGCTAGTTGACATCTATTAAAAAAAAGTTTTTGCCTGGAATACCCCTTTAAGTTTGTGTAACGCATTAGGGTAAAGTTCTCAACTTTAGGAGTGCAGTACAACATACCAGGAATCACCAGGAAACTATATAGATATATGTGTGTGTGTCAGGTCAAGCCAAGACTTGTGGTGGTAATCAGATGGATCTTATGTCTCTGGCAATTCTGACCTATTTCAGCATGATGCATTTAGAAAAAATAAAAAATAAATAAAAACATGTACACAAATATGCTGTGCATTCAGGCTTCTCAATAACTTTCTTTAAATAATTTAAGGCAATTTCTGTCCACAGTGTTTTTGCAAAAAAACAAATGCTGGCAAAAAAACATAGCAAAACATTGTATGAATTCCACCACTTGACTTTAAACTTAGCTTGATAAATCTTGGGAGAAGTGCATTACTCTATTAGCATTATGCAAGGAGTAGGGACATGGGGCTTCGAGAGATGTCCCTACTCCCTTGGGAAGCTTCCATGGCACCCTACACTATTACCTAGTGCTCTGTGCCCAATCTGGGAAACCCATGCCCCTGGACGTGGTAAGCAAGTGCTGGTTTATTTTGCACTGCCTTATCTACTAGTGCATAAAGGGGGAACTTTAGTATCAACATTTATTTTTAAATAGCATTAAACAGCTTTTGCTACATATATTTTTACTTGACATTTGAGCACTTCTTTTGTCACAGAGTTTCTGAGTAAGAAGACCAGACCATTTTGGATCAGACTACTTTGTTGTGTTGTGTGAGCGTGTTCACATTTTTACCTTAGTAGTGGATCCATGTAATAAACAGCACGGGCTTCATGCTAACTAGTGTTGCTCGCGAATATTCGCAATTCGAATATTATTCGCGAATATCGCATATTCGCGAATTCGTGAATTTCGCGAATATAGCGCTATATATTCGTAATTACGAATATTCTTTTTTTTTTCTTCACAGTACACATCACAGTGATCACCCCTCTCTGCTTCCAGCTTGTGTGGTGTAAAGAAGGCTCTAATACTACTGTGTGAGACTGGCGTGCGGAAATTCGCATATGCGAAAATTAGCATATGTTAATTTTCGCATATGCGAATGTTCGCATATGCTAATTTTGTATATGCTAATATTCACATATGTTAATTTTCGCATACGCGAATATTCGCATATGCGAAAATAAAACGAGAATATAACGAATATGCGAATATTCGCGAATATATGACGAATATTCGTCCATATATTCGCGAATATTCGCGAATTCGAATATGGCCTATGCCGCTCAACACTAATGCTAACCTGTAAAACAGCTAGGACTAACTTACCCCTTTTATCCTAGTACAGACTGTTATAAGAAGTACTGGGAAGAGCCGGGGACAGGCTGGCATGTACCATCAAAAATACTAGTTTGCAAGTTGGACAGTGACAGGCTAATATTGTTATGCTGGGAATTGCCAAAATAAATTATTACCTTGGTAGTACTACTTGGTTTGTAGCAATGCCCTCTGTAATGCTCAAAGTCAATCAAAGCAAATAAGAAAAGTCTGGTACCGCACAGCATGTATTGCGTTCTGTAGGCTGGAGAGACTGAGGCATGGGTGGTGGATCGTGGACGGGGGTGCTATTCTGACTGATAGAGTCTTCGAAAGTGGCACATCAAAGAGAATAGCAAAGAGTGCACTCACCCGGATAATGACTTGCTTGAAGAAAGTTATTCTAAAAGGCAGTAGGTGTACAGCGTGTAGGTTCAGGGAGCACCTCACGGCAGCAGACCATTTCCTGCGCCCAAGCACACTTCCTTGGCCCGCTGGTCTACATGCCTGCTAGCAGGTGTATGTTAAATAGATAATCACAAATCACCATAGAAACATATAAAAAAATATGTGCAGCAACATATACAACAAGTAAAAAACAATTAAAGGAAATTTCTGAGGTTGTGATGGCCATTTAGACTGGCTGGACCTAATGCATCCAGTCTGAGTCTCCATTAAGTTTTGTTTTGGAGTAACATTTTGTGTCTATCACCTCCATATTTCGGGCAGTCCACTCTCTACAGACCGGCAAACTTCAAGCATGCTCCGTCACCTCTATGACATTCTCGGACATAAGTCTCAGAACTCCTTTGCCAGTGATGATAGATCTAAGATGTTCCTGTACTCTTATGTAAAGACATCTAATAGTTTTTCCTATGTACACATATCCACAAGGGAAAATTAGTACGTAGACTACAGTTAGTCTTACAGGTAATGAGCTGCAACGTTATTAACACTACAGAAGTTGAACTGTCTGAGGACTTTGTTTCTCTTCTTTCTAAGGGCCTTAACTGCTGATTAAATGATGGGTTTGATTAAGTGCAATTTGAAATTGATTTGTTCAAATCGGTCAGAAAAATGAATCTCCACAAATTTTTCAAGAAGGAAGCTGGGAAAATACCTGAAATAATAGAGCCTAAGCGGATGAAACCACTTGTAAGATTAGCCCACCCGGTTTTAGTCTAATAGACGATTTATGTCCTGTTGATTATGAATATGTAGAGCTTGCTGGGTTGGGTAGTGACAGTTCTGTCAAAAGGAGTAATATAGATGTGATGTCGCCCATTTCAGAGGAGGTAATAAATCTGCCAGCCTGGCAGCTCTCAAGATATTTTCAGCAGAGCCGTGACTATTATATTCTGCAACACCTTCTAATCTCACCCCTAAGGAACAGGCTGCTCTAAAATGGCTAAGAAATAGACCTGACCTCAGAGTGATAAGAGCTGATAAGGGTGGAGGAACGGTCGTCATGTCAACCTTGTATTACAACTTTGAAGCACATAGGCTTCTAGGTGACAGTCAAGTGTACACACCACTCGTTTCCAAGGTCCCAAGTGGACAAGGGTCTTATCACTAGAAAAAAAGTCAAAAAGCTTCTCCTTGAGTTTCCAAGATTCCCCAAATGGTATTTCCTCCCGTCCCATTGTGGTGGGGATCAGCTCTGCAACCGAGTCCTTTTCCCAATATATCGAGTGGGTCCTTAGCCCGTTACTAACATCTGTTACTACCTACTTGAAAGATACTAATCATCTACTACAGAATTTAGCAGACTTCACTTGGCAACCCACCTACCATCTTGCATCTGTGGACGTTGAGAGCCTGTACACCCACATCCCTCACGATGCGGATGCACAGGCTATCAAAGAGTTCCTGTCTCACACTGACAATTCTCAGGCTTACAACAATTACATCTGCAAGTCCCCATGGCTGGTCCTTACCAATAACACCTTCATCTTCATTGAAACTTGGTATAGAAAGATAGGGGGAACAGCTATGGGAACTCCAGTTTCATGTACATATGCTAATCTCTTCCTATCCAAAAGAAATTTGATGTTGTTGGTGAATGGATTATTGGATCAGATCGCAAACTTTTCTTATGCTTTGTCGACAACATTTTGGTGGTCTGAGAGGGGAACAAAACCGACTTTGAACGGTTTGTTGAGTATCAAATGATATGAACATGCTATTTACATCTGTATATGGAGACCCGACACTAGATTTCCTGGATGTAAAAATGTAAGTACAACACAACAATATAGCTATATCAGGACACCGAAAAGACATCGCTAAGAATTCTATTCTACATTTCAATTGTTCACATGCGCTGCAAATCCGCAAGACGATTCCATAAAGCTAATTTTTGCAGCTGAAAAGAATAAATAATGACCCCAACACATATCATAAGCAAGCCATGGAACTTAAGAATAGATTCCTAGAGTGACAGTATCAAGAAAAGCTCATTGATGCATGTTTTGAGAGAGCTGAAGCAGTTAATAAGTCTTCCTTGCTCCTCACTAAGAAAAAGAAAAATACTACAGACACGCAGAGGCACTTTACCTTTGTTTTTGCTAATAGCAACCTGAATGCCACAATCAATACAGCTATTAGACCCACTACTTTCTGACATCGCTAAAAATCAACCCGTAATTACACACAGAAAATGCACTACATTAGGAAATGTCTTCAGAAATAATGCTGCTGCTAGCGTTAAACCAAATAGAACTTTGCTTGACAATGGGGAATTTTCAGAGTAAAAATTGTTCTTTGTGCCCTCAAAATCTATCGACTAGAATAGTAAAGGTGGGGGGGGGGGGGGATAACGCATACAGTGAATCAGCTCATTACTTGTAAGACTAACTATGTAGTCTACGTACTCATTTGCCCTTGTGGACATGTGTACATAGAAAAAACGTCTTTATAGATGTTATTATATTAGAGCACAGGAACATCTTAGATCTATCATCACTGGCAAAGGAGTTCCGAGACTTATTGCGCATGTCCGAGAATGTTACGGAGTTGACGGAGCATGCTTGAAGTTTGCCGGTCTGGAGAGAGTGGACTGCCCGAAATATGGAGGTGATAGACACAAAATGTTACTCCAAAACGAAACTAAATGGAGACTCAGACTGGATGCATTAGGTCCAGCCGGTCTAACTGACCATCGCAGCCTCAGCTCTTTCCTTTAATTGTTTTTTACTTGTAAATGTGGCTGCACATGTGTGTTTATGTGTTTCTATGGTGAATTGCGATTATATATTTAACGCACACCTGCTAGCAGTGACGTAGACCAGCGGCCCAAGGAAGAGCGCTTGGGCGCAGGAAACAGTCTGTTCCCGTGAGGTGCTCCCTGATCCTACCTGCTGTACACCTACTGCCCTTTAGAATAACGTTCTTCAAGCAAGTCATTATATGAGTGAGTGCATTCTTTGCTTTTCTCCTTGATGTGCCCCTCTGTAATGCTGTTGCACCTTTAAATAGTTAATAAATAGGAATGAGAAAATTATGAAAATCTCCTTGCCTGGCTCAATTTTAAAGAACCAGAAGACCCCTTAAAAAGCGTGGGGGTAGGCTGCATAAACTGATCCTTTAAAATATAGAACCAGATTTATTTCCATTGTAATGAATCTGTATTATTTCTTTCTCCTTCATTATATTCCATATTGAAATATAATCCTAAACATTAAAATTGCAACAACTAAAAGGACAAATCATAAGGTTATGCACATCTGGGAAGTATCCAATGTCACTTTGGTTTTACTCCAAGGATTATGGTGTGGGGAAGCAAAATGCGTGGTAGCCGGACTCCTCTAGTCTTTATTCCAGGTACACTAACATGTGAGCATTACATTGAATTGGTTGGGGAACCAGCCATTTCTTTAAAGTGTCCAAGGAGCTGTTTTTCAACAGGACAATGGCAGGCAGCATGTAGCTCTTGCTACTGTAAACAGTCTGCATGGTCTACCACGGCTTGAAACGTCTACACACTTATCTCTCATGAAGCCCATCGTGGACATCATTGGTTGTCACTTGCAGAGGAAACTGCCATCAGGCAATCTTGATGGTATGTGGCAGAACATTTTTCAACCATGAATAACCTCATAATAGCATTTCAAAGCATGCAATTATGTATGTTTCTATGTATAAAGCTCATACTTGATACTGAATAAATCAAGATGTTTTAAATATTCTGTTTCAATTAAGTCTATCAGTAACTTGTCTATTGATTCTGTGAGTTTCACAATTTCCCGACTTTTCCTTCCTGGCTTTGCAATTTCATTTTTGAGGAGTGTGTAAACATTTTTCAAAATCTTTTTAACATTTGTTGAGTAAAAAACTGTGTTTATTATTTCCATTTACTCCACAACACTATAATGGGCCACTTTCAGCTTTCTATATTGTACAGTGAGAAATTTTTCATGCATCAGAACTAAAATACATTAAGGTCAGCCTAATGACACAGTGGCAAAAGGTATCATTTTTATGTTCCACATACAATGGTAACTACATAAAGCTTACCAAAATAAGATTTTTGTTTGCTTCAAGTAACATTATGTATAATTTAGTACCTTATGCTGAAAAAGTAGGTAACAATGGTGACAAAAAATTGAAAACCCTAAGACCTTCAAATAGCCTATTGTGAATGTAAATAGTAATGCATAAAAACATCAAAATAATAAACCTATGACCTAAAAAAAACCTGTGTGTAACTTTCTTCAATATTATGTCTTTTCTGGCTTATAAATATTATCTACAGTAAAAAAATAAAAATATTCAGCATGCTTGGAAACAGGAAAGTGCAGGGATTATTTGATTTTATGGACTACTGGATGTCTTAAAGATTAAAAATGGTATTTCAATGCTATGAAATAGCTTAGCTGATGCTTTTTTCGCCATTACTGTCCATGAATGTAGTGTTATAAAAGAGTATACTGGACTTATTACAGGTATTGACCCATATATATATATATATATATATATATATATATATATATATATATATATACATTGTGGCAGTGTGGCAAGGAAAGGGTGTATTCCCCTTGCTAACTCTGGAGAATCCACCTGTGGCCTGATTAATGTGGTATCAGGAAGGGGAAGTGTGTTTAAAAGGAAAGGAAACAGAATAGTTGGGGCTCTCCCTGGGAAAAAGTATGCTGGCTGTTAGAGGGGGAGACACACGGGCCCTGTTTAGGTAACACACAGAAGGGCTGCGAGTGGTCCAAGAAGTGGTGTGAACTGTGAGTAACAGGTTGTAGTAGACACATGTTTAACTGGCTGAGGGTAGCTCACCAGTTTGTAGTCAGGGCATGCTGATATGTGTAGTCAGTGACCAGACGGTCTAGGACTTTATTTTGTTCCTGTTTATGTTTTGTTTTACCTGCAACCTGTGGAAATAAAGCTGGCGAGGAGCCAAACTTGTATGCAGAACTGTGGTCTGTGGTGTTATTGTGAGGAACGTGTCCCGTGGCAAGTGACCAGGACGATCCCAGAGCTAATCCCCAAGGAGGAATCCTTACATTTTGATGGAGGATGCGGGCACGCCGTTGTTAAGGGAAACCTGTTGCCAAGGGCAACCAACGGGCGAGTTGGAGAGGAGCCGTTGCTAGGAGCAACCCCCTGCAAGATTGCAAGTCGGAGGAGCCCAGCAGAGGAGTTCAAGCACAGGATGGTGTCTGTGGAGGAGCGTTGCTAGGGGCAACGGATCGAGATTTTTTTTCTGGAAAAAGGACATCGGCAGGCCGTTGCTGGGGGCAACCGACGTGGGCCACAACCGGTGTTCGCCAGGATGAAGCTGAGGTCCCGTGAGTTGTTGGTGGGCAGAATCCCACTGTGGGTGGACTTGGATTGTTGCCAGACTGTATCTCGGATTATGCCAGAAATTATTCCATTTGTGAAGTCCCGCCCGGAGCCCGGTAAGACTGTTCAAATTACCTTTGATACATGTTTTCGGACAGTAAGCCATATGATGGAGGTATGTGCGGAACTTACAGTGGAAATTGTACTGGGCAAAGACTTTCCGTATTTCTGGCAGCTGTGGGATGCTGAGAGTGCACCTGAGAGTTTGCATACAAAGATTCCGGAAGTAGTGAGTACTGGGGTGTCTCTACTGGACTGTGTGAATGGTGCTGTATATTGTGAACCCATGCATGCTGATAATGTTTTTCTTGAAACACTTATGTTAATGTGTTCTGATGTAAAGAGTACTGTTGCCACCTCTCGCAGGACAAAAGAAAACCTGTGTGAGCTGGAAATGGAAGGTAAAAAGATGATGGTTTTGTTAGATCCAAAATGTGTAATAAGTCTGGTAAAGACCAGCGGCAGAAAGCCGTACCCTGCTGTAATGTTTATACAAGCAGGTATTTGGGGTTATAAAACAGTTAATGTGTGTATTTCTACTCCCTATGGTACTATAAGTCATAAGGTTGCAATTGAGCCTACCTTAGAGTATGAAGTAGTGCTGGGGAAGGATTTTCCATTTTTTTCAGCAGTTGTAGTCAGGTGACTAGAGCAGGAACACCTGGCTCACAACACTTGATTTACACCACATAGCAGGGGACAGTAACTCCGCAGAGGCTGAGGATGGGGAGTGTCAGCAGACCCTAGGTAGATCTCAGGTGGGAGTGTGCCAGACCACTAGGGGAGCTGAAGAACAGTCTGCGAGTCAAGTTAAAGAGGTAACTGGAATAGAAGCTACGGAGATGGCTGTGGAAAAACCAAAACTCCAGAGGAGAGTACCAGTGGAGCCAGGGGGGCAGCGCTTATGGTCACAGACAGAGTCCTAATTGAAGGAGATGTGGCATCTGGACCAGAGAGGGGTTGTAACCAGGAAGGTCGAACCACTGGACCAGATATTGTTGCAGACCCAGGAGCCCTAGTCGTTTTTGCCAGGCCATGGAGAGACTGTGACAAGACAAAAGAAAAGTCTGCCAAGGAGCCGAGAGACAGTCCAGAGGAACTCTTCGGGAATCACCCTGACTCGCTGGTGCCCAGAGCCATTGAAGTTGTTGCTAGAGGCAACAAACTTACCGCCAAGGGATTACCTGTCCTACGGGAGTGTTTAGCAAGAGTCTCCAGAGTTGCCAATGTGGTGGGAGAGCAAGAGTGCCAGGTGTCAGTGGCACCTGTTGTTGATGATAATAATGAGGCACAAGTGGCTGCAACCCCAAAAAAGAGGGAGACTTCATCTAGAGATGGAGAAGAGCTGGGCCGAGTGTCTGACAGAGGACAGAGGATGTCTCAAGGTCTAACAGCGAGAGTGAGGAGACCGCTGTCAGTAAAAGGTCTCGGAAAAGACGAGCTGGCCTTATAAAAAAACTGGAGCAGATCCAGAATCTGGAAGAAACCCTGCAGATGGTTTCTGTGAAGTTGATGGAGAAAGAAAAAGAGGTACATCGCTTGACAGAGGAGAAGGACAAATCACTTGCGGACTTTAAGAAAGAGCAAGAAGCGAGGCTTCAGCTGGAAAAAGTCATGGAGCACCACAGAAGTGAGTTTGTGGCTCTGCAGGATGAACTCTCCCACTCCCAGGGTCTTGTGACCAGCATGGAGAGTGAAGCGGAGAGTCTGGCCAAGCGGATGTCATTCCAGGAAGAAAAAGTGAGTCTTCTACATGGGGCATATCAGGCTTTGTGGAGTGATCACAAGGCTAGGCTGGTAGCCATGGAAAAAATAGAAAAAGAGAAGAAGGAAATGAACATGGAAGTTGAGGCTCTTGCCAGCAATCTGGAGAGTGTCTCTAAAGCTAAGAGACAACTTGAGGAGGAAGTCAAGGCGAAGAGTGCCCTTGCACATGCTCTTCAATCTGCTTGTCAACTTGTTCCAGGGCAGTATGAAGAGGCCCTGGAACAAGTTGAGACTCTGAAACATGAAAACAAGAACTTGCAACAGGAGATCTCAGATCTATCTGAACAGATTGGTGAGAGTGGAAAATGTATCAATGAGTTAGAGAATATCAAGAAACAGTTGCTGGACAGTGAGAAGATGATCTCTGTAAAGCTCAAGAGTGAGCAACTGAAATATATAAAGCTGGAAGATGACATGAAGATCTTAAAAGAGAGCCTGGAAGCGCAGAACAAAACGCGCATAAGGTCCCACGTAGCTGCTTTGGTTTTGCTGGGAGCGCAACTCTACGAGCAGGTGGCTGTGCTGGGGGACAATGAACAATTGAGGAAACAATTGCTGTCTTTGGAAGATACTGTCAGGGACTTGACAGAATTACTTGACAGTGAGAGGATGAAGTCCGCTAAGCTCCAGTGTAAGCAGCGAAAATGTGAGAAAAAGGAAGAGGACCAGGAAGTTCTAAAAGAGAGCAGAGACCAAGCTATGGTGGAATTGGCTCAAGAAAGGCTTCTGGGGCAGAAGTTACGTGATAAAAGAATGCTTTCTCTGAAGCCAGGTAAAAAGTCCTCTAATGCTAAGATTGAGGTGAAGCCCTGCAAGAAGTCATCTGAAGCTAGGACTGAGCTGAAACCTGGTGTGAAGTCCTCTGAAGTGGAGACTAAGGAGAAGTCAGGCGGGAAATCCTCTGAACCTGAGCAGACCAAAAATTCTGAAGGTAATGCTGAGGCAGAGAAATCCTCTGAAGCATAAGCTAAACCAGAGTCAACCTCAAAAGCTGTGAGTAAAGAAAATGGCATAACTGAAGCTACAGGTGAAGAGAAGAGTAAGCCTGAAGAAGCTGCAGAGAAGAGCCAAACAGTAGTAGAAGCTGATTCTACACAAGAATCTGAAGGAGCCAAAGACTCTGAAGCCAAACATGAAGAAACTGGTGCCCCTGAAGAGAAAGCTGGAAGGCATGAGGTGAAACCATGTGAGTAATGCACTGAAGTCAAAACTGTGGTGAAATCAGGTGGGAAGTCCTCTAAAGTTGAAACTGAGATGGACCAGTGTCGGAGGTCCTCTGAATCTACAGAGAACAAGACAGCGGTTGGTGAAGCCACTGAGGCCGAAAGATTCTCTGAAGCAGAGGCAGAGGTCCGGCAAGCCAGAAGAAGACAAAGGTTAGAAGCTCCGGTCCTCTCTATCCTTAATTTAAAGAACCCTGCCCACACCAGGGTGAAGAACCTGGTACTGGAGAGGTGTGACCGAGAGACTTGTAATTGCTGGCTGGTAAAAGTCCGGAAGAAAAATGTCAAGGACTTCAGAGACTGTGGGACAAAAGTTGTCCAAAGAAAAGGAAAGGCAGTTGGACTCCGCCTTTTGAATAAAAGTGCTCCTTCCCGGTGGTCTGAGCAGAGGGGGGGGGGATGTGTGGCAAGGAAAGGGTGTATTTCCCTTGCTAACTCTGGAGAATCCACCTGTGGCCTGATTAATGAGGTATCAGGAAGGGGAAGTGTGTTTAAAAGGAAAGGAAACAGAATAGTTGGGGCTCTCCCTGGGAAACAGTATGCTGGCTGTTAGAGGGGGAGACACACGGTCCCTGTTTAGGTAACACGCAGAAGGCGCTGCGAGTGGTCCAAGAAGTGGTGTGAACTGTGAGTAACAGGTTGCAGTAGACACATGTTTAACTGGCTGAGGGTAGCTCACCAGTTCGTAGTCAGGGCATGCTGATATGTGTAGTCAGTGACCAGACAGTCTAGGACTTTATTTTGTTCCTTTTTATGCTTTGTTTTACCTGCAACCTGTGGAAATAAAGCTGGCGAGAAGCCAGACTTGTATGCGGAACTGTGGTCTGTGGTGTTATTGTGAGGAACGTGTCCCGTGGCAAGTGACCAGGACGATCCCAGAGCTAATCCCCAAGGAGGAATCCTTACAATATATAACCTTAAAAGCGTTACAGTAATTAAAACATGTTTATCAAACTTGTCAAAAGTTGTTGATCGCCTTCGTTCTTACTCCTTAGACCTGCTGCAGTCGTGCTACTTCGCTCCCCATTCAGCTGAGCGATCCTTAAATATCGCTGGAAGTCTATGCAGAGAAATGTACAATCTCTTGTCAAAAGTTGTCAAAAGTTTTCAAAAGTTTCTTTTGATGACAGTAATGCTTTAACCCCTTAAGAACTTAGCCCATTTTGGCTATAAGTACCAGGCCAATTTTCATTTTTTCTCTTTCGTTTTTTCCTCCTCCCCTTCTAAAAATCATAATGCTTTAAATTTTGCACCTACAGACCATATAAGGGCTTGTTTTTTGCATCACCAATTGTACTTTGTAATGACGTCACTTATTTTATAACATAATCTGCGGTGAAGCAAAAATAATTATTTGTGGGGTGAAATAAAAAAACAAAATGCAATTTATAACTTCTGTTTCTACTCGGTGCACATATCGGTAAACATTACATGTTGTCTTTATTCTGTAAGTCCATGCAATTACAAGGATACCCAATTAATGTAGATTTTTTTATATTACTGTTAAATTTTTTCATATAATTACATGCTGCAAAAATATAGTTACATCTTTCAGTGACAATTCCAATATTGTACAGGGTCATGTTCAAGGAGTAAGTGAGGTGTTAACCCCTTAAGGACAATGTTGTTTTTTTGCACTTTATTTGTTTATCCTCCCTTTCTTAAAATCATAACGTTTTAATCTTCCACCTACTGTCCTGTTTTTCATCTTTTCTTCTTTTTTCTTTCTCAGGTCCCCCCCCCCCTTTCCCCTTTTCCTTTTTTTTCCTGGGGAACCTTGAGTTTTCCACGACTGGCTAGTTCCAGTGTCTACTGTTGCATTGTGTTCCTGCGTCCTGATGGTGGACTTTAACATTGCCTTTTTCAACGCGAGAGGGCTGACTATTCAAATGTCCAAACATACCCAGATGCTTCCTCATTTCCACAGGCGTAAGGTACACATCGCATGCCTCCAAGAGATTCATTTCAAGGAAGGGCACTCCCTTACCCTCAAGAACACATTCTACCCCATTTAGTTTTGTGTGAATAACCCTGGTTCCCGCTCCAAAGGGGTGGCACTTGCCATCCATAAGTCCCTGGCACATTAGGTTCTGGCTGTCACTGCTGATCCTGCTACCCAAGATCTGGTCCTCTCAGTCTTGCTGGGTGGGAGGGAATTCACAAAAATAAATTCCTATGCCTCTAATCGTTGTTAAGTGGAATTCCTCATTCAGTTGATCAACACTGTCCTCTTCCTGATTTGGGGAACTGTGGTGTTTTGCAGGGATTTGAACTTGACTCCTGAGCCCGCTTTAGATAACTCGACAGGCCGCTCGAGTATTAAGCTGTATACCAGATCAACATCACCTGAATAACTATACAGTCCAAACTCAGAGCTCCAAATCTCCAAATCAAGACCTATGAGACATTTCTTCAAACATACACACCTGGTGGACTTTTGTGACCCATTCCTGAATCGTGGGTGGTTCTTTTTGCAACCAGTGAAGCTGTATTAATGATTTGGCCACTGCAACCATATGAGTGGTCAGGGAATGTTTATTTGGGGAGAAACTCCCGGCTGGGAGACTGAGCAACACTGCCTCAGGGCTAAGAGTAACTATGGTTTTAACAATAGAGTTGATTTTGTCATCGACTTCCTTCCAGAACGAAGCTATTACTGGGCACGATCACCAAATGTGCAGGTGAGTCCGATAGGTTATGATTTGAGTCCGATAGGTTATGATTATACAGAAACTCAGGGGTCCTGTACCAGCGCGATAATATCTTACAATGCAACTCCTGGAGCCTGATACAACGTGAGAATCCATGTGAATGATTCAATATTTACATTATTTCTTCGTCAGTGAATGATCTGTTCAATTATTTTGCTACATAATGTGGCGGGGATTGGTTACGGGTACTCTCGATAAAATGGAGGCACCTAGACAAACTGCGCTGCTTAGAGGATGTGCTAGACAATAATGTTTGTTTAATTGAAGTGAGACTCCTGAGAGGGAGGTAATTCTCAAGAAACAACTTACAAAAATGGGAGAAATGTCTGCGATGTAAAAATGTGAACCTCCCGAGAGGCAGCACTGTCTCTAAAGTGTGTAGTGGGGGCACCACTCCATCCACAAAAAATTGTGTAACTGTGAAGCTCCTTAGTTTGTCCCACATTGGTTGAAAAGTAGGGGAATAACATCCCACGGCTGCAGGTATGAGACTGACAGGAAGGAGAGGGGAGACAGATGGGGCAAGAGTAGGGGATAAGTCAGCCCAAGTGGGGAATAGCCCTTGAAATAGAAGATCCTCAGAGTCAGATCTATATCTCTTGTGCGTAGGGAGCCAAAGATCCCTTAAAGGCACGCTGGGATGGTAGCCAGTCCAGTCGCTCCCAGATTCAGTAGTCCCTGTCAACGGTTTTACTAAATTGAGCCACATCTGTAGTTGGATTGATTTGTAAATTGTTTTAACATCCGGGAGACCCATTCCCCCATTCCTCGGCTGCCTGAGCAAGAGATTGCGGGCCAAACTAAGTCTACCCGGTTTCCAGATGTACCTAGAGATCAGGGTCTGAAATTGATTAAAGAAGGATTGGGGGAGAGCTATAGGAAGCATTCTAAGTTTATACAGTATTTTAGGGAGGACATAACACTTAACTACATTCTTCCGACCAAACCATGATATTAGCGGGAGGTCATACTCTTCCAAAAGTTGTTTAACTTCCCTAAAAAGAGGAGAGAAATTTGCATTGTAGATTTCCTGCAAGGAGGGTGGGATGTGAACCCTTAGATATTTAAGTGTCGAGCGTTCCCACGGGAATTTGGAGAGCTGTTTGAGTTTGGTCACATGAGATGGAGGCAGTGTGACATTAAGTAATTCTTACTTGGTGATTAGAGATGAGAGAACTTTTCAAAAATTCGACTCGGCCGATTCGCCGAATTTTCCGGAAAAGTTTGTTTCAATCCGAATTTTTTCGCGGCAAATCTATATTGAAAAAGGCTATTTCTAGCCTACATACAGCCTCTATAGGGGTATAGAACACTTTGCTGTGTTCTAAAACGCATATGGAGTATGCTGGGTTAGTGAAATAATACTGTTATTCAGAATAACATGCAGATTACCGGCATCGCTTTTAGAATCACTGCCGCACAGCAGCACAATGACAGAGCCTGGTGGTGGCATCAGTGTCAGGAGACCATATAGTGACTGAATGACAGCGTGGAGGTGTTGGCAGCAGGAGGAGACCATTTAGTGGCTGAATGGCAGAGCGTTGAGGTGTTGGCAGCATGAGGACACCATATAGTGGCTGAATGACACAGCTTGGATGAGGCTGAAGCATGAGGACACCATATAGTGGCTCAATGACACAGAATGGAGGTGTTGGCAGAATGAGGACACCATATAGTGGCTGAATGGCACAGTGTGGAGGTGTTGGCAGCATGAGGACACCATATAGTGGCTGAATGACACAGCTTGGATGAGGCAGAAGCATGAGGACACCATATAGTGGCTCAATGACACAGAATGGTGGTGTTGACAGCATGAGGACACCATATAGTGGCTGAATGGCACAGTGTGGAGGTGTTGGCAGCATGAGGACACCATATAGTGGCTGAATGACACAGCTTGGATGAGGCTGAAGCATGAGGACACCATATAGTGGCTCAATGACACAGAATGGTGGTGTTGGCAGCATGAGGACACCATATAGTGGCTGAATGGCACAGTGTGGAGGTGTTGGCTGAATGAGGACACCATATAGTGGCTGAATGACACAGCTTGGATGAGGCTAAAGCATGAGGACACCTTATAGTGGCTCAATGACACAGAATGGTGGTGTTGGCAGCATGAGGACACCATATAGTGGCTGAATGGCACAGTGTGGAGGTGTTGGCAGAATGAGGGCACCATATAGTGGCTGAATGACACAGCTTGGATGAGGCTGAAGCATGAGGACACCATATAGTGGCAGAATGACACAGCATGGAGGTGTTGTCAGCATGAGGAGACCATATAGTGGCTTAATGACACAGCATGGACATGTTGTCAGCATGAGGACACCATATAGTGGCTGAATGACACAGCTTGGATGAGGCTGAAGCATGAGGACACCATATAGTGGCTGAATGACACAGCATGGAGGTGTTGTAAGCATGAGGACACCATATAGTGGCTGAATGGCACAGTGTGGAGGTGTTGGCAGCATGAGAACACCATAAAGTGGCTGAATGACACAGCTTGGATGAAGCTGAAGCATGAGGACACCATATAGTGGCTGAATGACACAGCATGGAGATATTGTCAGCATGAGGAGACCATAAAGTGGCTTAATGACACAGCATGGACATGTTGGCAGCATGAGGACACCATATAGTGGCTGAATGACACAGCATGGACATGTTGTCAGCATGAGGACACCATATAGTGGCTGAATGACACAGCATGGATGCAGGTGAAGCATGAGGACACCATATAGTGGCTGAATGACAAATCATGGAGGTGTTGGCAACATGAGGAGACAATATAGTGGATGAATGGCACAGCCCGGAGTTGCCAGCAGCATGAGTAGGCACTAGGTCTTCACAATCCCTAAGATTAAAAGATGAATTAAGAAATTTAATCCGAAGATTTTGGATAGCGGGTGCTACCTATGAGAAAATTTGAAATGACCAGACCCAGGCAGGCCCCACAGCGGCATCAGTAACCCATATATTGTCTGAATGACACAGCCTGGAGTTGGCTGATGCACAAGTTCACACCAGGGCTTCACAATCCCCCCCAAAAAACACCACAATTTTAGAAATTTTTGAAAAAGATTTTGGATAGCGGGTGCTACCCATGAGAAAATTTGAAATTAACAGACCCAGGCCCAGCAGCGCCTTCATTTTTTTAATTTGAAATTTAAAACAACCTTTGAGTGTCCAGGACCCCAGCGTGTGGGTACGAAGGACCAAATCCAACAAGCCCCCACAGGGCTCATGTGGCCATGAGATTTAGGTGAAATGTCTCCATTGCCCTGACCGGCCATTGTTTCCAAGACTTCTCGCCAAGGCAATCCATGTGAAGAACAGCGTGACACCGCCGTGACCTGCATACATGGAAGGGCCACTGAGACTTCTCCGGGCAGTGGAGGCTTAAGACACAGAGGAGGATGTGGAGGCGGAGTAGCACACTGTCGCAGGACCAAGGGGCTGACAGAGTGTAGCAGAAAGCAGCATTGAGTACACACCAGGGCTTCAGAATCCCAAAGAAAAAACAACCATTTTTAAAATAATTTTAAGAATATTTAGGACAGCGGGTGCTACCTATATATTGCTTGAATGACAGCCTGGAGTTGGCTGATGCATGAGTACACACTGGGGCTTCACAATCCCTCAAAAAAAAAACAACAATTGTGGAAATTTATGAAGAAAACTTATGGATAGCGGGTGCTACCTATGAGAAAATTTGAAATTCCCAGACCCAGGCCCAGCAGCGCCATCAGTAAACCATATATTGCCTGAATGACACAGGCTGGAGTTGGCTGATGCATGAGTACGCACCAAAGCTTCACAATCCCTAATAAAAAAGACATACATTTTTGACGAAAAATTTTAACGAAAATTTAGGACAGCGAGTGCTCTCTATATATTACCAGAATGACGCAGCCTGGAGTTGGCTGCAGCATGAGGAGACCATTGAAATGTGTGATTTTTTTATTTGAAATTTAAATCAAAATTTGTGTCCCGGAGCCAGCCGTGTGGGTACAAAGGACCTAATCTCACAAGCACCCACAGGGCTCATGTGGCCGTAAGATGTAGGCGCAACATCTCCATAGCCCTGACCGGCCATTTTTGGTTTTTGTACCTTTGTTTAAGAACAAGCGCATATCCAAGAGTCCAGAAGACTCTATAATGCAGGAAGGTGGACCATCAAAAGACATTCTTCTATAAAAGATTTTTTTATGAAATAAAGAAGCAGAGTTCATCCCTCTGCGTATTTTTTTTGAAAATGTTACTTAAAAAATCACACGCAACAATCTTTCAATGGTGTAATGGTTATTATTGTGGAAAATTCAAGTTTATTACTGTGATAATTATCAGAACATTTGAAAAAAACACTACCCAAGAGTGTTTAATAACCAATTACATTGCACCATAAATGTTGAAATTTTAATTAAGCATGTATGTATGTATTTCAAAAATCCTAAAATTAAAGGCCCAAGCCCAGAAGCATCAGGAAGTCAAGTACTTTCTGAAAGATACAGGAGCAGTCAGGAGAAGGCATCAGCAGTACCCAAGAGGCTTTAATAACCCCTTACGTTGCACGATCACTCGCGAGATCAAGCAATAACAGGTGTGTTATGCCCTCAGATATCTGGGGCTGCACGCGCGCTACACTGAACGGACCAGCGTGTGTCTATCTTTCACCGACAGGTGCGGGCAACCTGCTGAACCCCCTTCGCGATAGGGATCAGGGATTGCAATTATTTGCCAGGAAAGAAGAATCACAACTAAGCGCCGGTCATAAGCTCGGGTTCATTAATTCCCTGCCCTTTGTACACACCGCATGTCTCTACTACCGATTGGATGGTTTAGTGAGGTCCTCGGATCGGCCCCGGCGGGGTAGGAGAAGGCCCTAGCAGAGCGCCGAGAATTTAAATATCATTGTTGAAATTAGCATTAAGCATGTATTAGCTTCTGGTAAACTTCCAAAAATTGAAGGCCCAAGGCCTGAGGCATCAGGGAGGCAATTATTTCCTGAAAGACACAGAATGAGTCAGGAGCATTCATTCGCAGTACCCAAGAGGGTTTCATAACTAACCCCTTACATTTAAAAGTGAATGTTGAAATTTGCATTAAGCATGTATTTAGCTACTGCTAAACATCCAAAAATTGAATGCCCAAGGCCTGAGGGCAGGGAGGCAAGTAGTTCCTGAAAGACACAGAATGAGTATGGAGCAGGCATTTGCAATACCCAAGAGGGATTCATAACCCCTTACATTTAAAGATCATTGTTGACATTTGCATTAAGCATATATTCAGCTACTGCTAAACGTTCAAAAATTAAAGGCCCAAGGCCAGAAGCATCAGTGAGGCAAGTAGTTCCTGAAAGACACAGGATGAGCCAGGAGCAGGCAATCGCAGTACCAAAGAGGGTTCCATAACCCTACTTGATAACCCAAGAGGGTTTCATAACCAACCATAATTGGGAAATGTTGGTGTAGCAGCTTGGTCAATCTACTCTGAGGCATCTGGCATTGGTGGCTGGAAATCCTGGCTGATCCATCCCTGATTCATCTTGACAAACGTCAGTCTCTCTACATTTTTGGTGGACAGACGAGTTCGCCTTGGGGTGACTATGGCCCCGGCCGCACTAAACACCCACTCTGATGGCACACTACTGGCCGGGCAGGACAGCTTTTCCAGGGCAAACTCTGCTAGTTGTGGCCATAAATCAAGTTTGGCTGCCAAGAAGTCCAGCGGATCTTCAATGGTTATTGGCATGGCCATGTCAAGGTATGCCACCACCCGCTGGTTCAGGTCCTGCTCCATGTCTACCTGCTGCTGATGAGTTGCTTCACTATGCTGGTGAAGAAATCTACTCATTAGCGACTGTAGACTCAGGCTGCTACTGATTGAGCTGGTACTGCTCCTCCCACCCCTCCTCTCCCCAGCAGCCATGGCAGTGGAAGGTGAGCGCAGAGGGACCCCAAGTCAGACCTGCGAGTGGATGGACCATGTGGCCGATAGGCATCAGCCAACTGACTATGTAGAATGTCTCTGTAGTAGGTCAGTTTGTCCTCCCTCTCAGTGGGTGTAAAAAAGGCCCCCTTTTTGGGATGGTAGCGAGGGTCTAATAAGGTGGAGATCCAGAAGTCATCCCGCTGACGAATTTTGACAATTCGGGGGTCACTACGCAAGCAACTGAGCATGCATCGTGCCATTTGCACCTGCCTCCATCTCCACTGCATACTGCCACAGTGTGTCTGGGTCCTCTGTCTCCAGTGGCATCGCTAGGGGGGGGGGGGGCAGAGGGGGCCATGGCCCCCCCTAGATCAGGCCGTGCCCCCCCTTGGGCCCCCCAATTTAATATAAATAGGGATGTCCCGATACATTGATGGCTCCGCCCAAGCACAGGAGAGGACGGGCCGAGAGTTGACAGGTCACACAGCAGAGCTTCCGCTTCATGTGAGGTGAGTGATGTCCCCGTGTCCTGCCTCTCTCCCCCCTGATCAGCAGTATAACCCGGGGTTGAGTAATGTGTATGGTAGCAGTCCAGAGGGGTCACTTTCCCTCCTCCAGTGTCGCTACGAGTAGACATGCTTTTGATGTGTATACTCGCACACATCATGGCCACTCCTCCTGCTCTCTGAGCTAGGCCGAGAGCAGCCGCGATGTGTGCGAGTATACACATCAAAGCGTGTCTGCTCGTAGCGGAGGATTGCTGTTTTGAGCAGGCACAGATGGAGGCAGCACTGTACGGTCCATTGTCGGGGGATCCGCAGCGTAAAATATGCTGTGGATCCATCCGTGTAAATGAGACCTAAGGACACAAGGCGTATGTGTACATACAGTGCCTGCTCCCACTGTGATGTATAAATCATTAGCTAGAACCCTCGGCTAATGCCAGACATCACCAATCAGGCTGATGTCCGACATTAAGCCTTTAGATGCTGCTATCAAAGTTGATGGTAGTGTCCAAAAGTTTTAACGCCTTAAGGACCGAGCGTTTTTCCGTTTTTGCACTTTTGTTTTTTCCTCCTCACCTTTTAAAAATCCTAACCCTTTCAATTTTGCACCTAAAAATCCATATGATGGCTTATTTTTTGCGCCACCAATTCTACTTTATAATGACATCAGTCATTTACCCAAAAATCTATGGCAAAAAGGAAAAAAAATAATTGTGTGTATATATATATATATATATATATATATATATATATATATAGCAAAGAAAAAAATTGCAGCACTCCAGATTCCAATGCAAAAAGTGTAGGATTTATTAGCCTGGCAGCATAGCAACGTTTCGGCTGCCCACTTGCAGTACCAAGCCTGCATCCGAGATCTGAAGGGTGAGTGGTGCTGTGAACCGTTCCGTTATGAACATTGCTTCTATTCCGAAACTGCAATAAGGTTACAAGTTCTATTACTGGATTTACTGATACAACTGCGCTGTGGTTAACCAGGATCGCAACACAGTCACAAGCGGCACGATTTATGTGATTTATCCGGTGTTACTGGAGAGTTTATTGTTACGGATAATTTGGTTGCTTTTGGAACACTCTCTTCCGCAATATTGTTGGTTGTGACGAACTGTGAACCATATATATTTATACCAACAGAATATAGACTCTCACTATAGTGGATATATATTATTATTATTTTATTTGAGTAGTGCTACATCTTACCTAATATCACATATACCTTTCGCCTCTTCAAGGGCCCTGCAGGGCGATCGGTCATATTTTATTTCATTATTATAATAAATATACTTTTACTGGATCCTAAACTTCCTTTCTTTTTCTCAATTTATGCCCTTAGTGCTCTTGAGGACTGGTTTTTGTATATATATCATATATGCATCCCTCTTTTCCGTATATTTCTTAGGCCTATCAGGTGAAGGCATCACCTTTAACCTCGAGCACTCCCCCCCCTCTTCTTCCCCATATCCTAAGTGAGCTACACATTTTTTTTGATACATTTATACATAAGTTGTACATAAGTGGAATAATTAATTACATAAAATTTATATACACAATTAGTAAAAATTCATTGCATTACAAAGTGTATCAGTGAAGTAAACATATACAATTTCTATACCGGAGCAGTTAGTGTACAAAAAGTGCATTCTTAGTGAGATGCTCCGGTTCTAAAGTGCAGTATGATATATAAAAAGACATAATTGCATGTAATAAGAATAATGAGGTAGGCGGAACATACATACATTAGTTTCCCGGGTGAGACAGCATACTGTAATGGCGTGTGATGCCGCTGTGTACTCTTCGGAGTGCACGCCGTACTGTGTGTCAGTGCGCCTGCGCGCCTATGACACACTAGAACCTTGAGCCAATCATCAGCCAGCATCACGATCACCATAGAGACGGCTCTCTAAGTGTCTGTGCGATTGCGCGCATCTCGTCTGCTGGCGCATAACGCCATCTTGCTTGCTGGCAAGATGTATAAATGGCTTGTGTTTTGCCCATATATTGCAGTACTGTGGGGCGAACACGGACGGCGCCTGGGTCTATACTATGTGCAATCGCACACAGACAGTCCCACCCCTGGATGGAGCGGAATCACAGGGGGAACCAGGAAACCGCATCCATACCAGGATAGCGCCAAACCGAATCCGCCAACCAGTAACCGCATGCAAGAATAAAGAATGTACATATATGTAAATTAGAGAGACCGTACAATAGAGTGATGTCTGTCTTTGAATCCCGGTAATGGTATGCTGCCTTCCCCAAATTCGTGAATCTAAAAAATAAAAGATAAATATATATATATATATATATATATATATATATATATATACGCGCTCACGTTTTAAAATTCCCCCCCCCCCACTTTTGTCACTGGCCCCCCATGTGCCCCCCCCCCCTAAATATGAATGCTGGAAATGCCACTGTCTGTCTCAACTTCCTCATAACCCTCCAGCTCCTCTGGCTGCTCCTGCTCCTCCTCTCCTGTCCGAAGACTAGAAACACCGGCCATTTCATCCAACCTAAACTGTGCTCAGCTCTGCCCCTCATCATCCTCCTTCAGTTTAGCCCCCACAGGGCTCATGTAGCCTTGAGATGTAGGCGCAACGTCTCCATTGCCGTGACCAGCCATGGTTTCAATCATTTGTTGCAGGAAATGTAGGAGTGGAATTACGTCGTTCATGGTGTAATCCAGGCTACTCACAAATAATGTGGCTTCCTCAAAAGGCCTCAGCAAACGGCACGTGTCACTTATGAGCTGCCACTGGTTCACATTGAAGTTACACAGGGGAGTACCCCTATCTGCTGGCATCATCAAGAAATCGGTGATGGTTTTTCTTTGTTCGTATAGTCTGTCCAACATATGGAGGGTGGAATTCCAATGTGTGGCAACGTCACAAATAAGACTATGTTGTGGGATACCGTTCTGATGCTGCAGCTCAAGGAAGGTGTGCTTGGCGGTGCACGAGTGGCTGAAGTGCATGCACAGTTTCCTTGCCATTTTCAGGATGTTTTGCAAATGGGGTGAAAACTTGAGGAAGTGCTTGACAACCAGATTCAACACGTGTGCCATGCAGGGCGCATGTTTCACACTTCCTTGTCGCAGCGCGGACACGATGTTCTTCCCGTTGTCGGTCACCATGGTACCCATTTACAGATTTCGTGGAGTAAGCTATACTCGGATTTCTTTACGAATGAACTTTAGCAGTTCTCCCCTGTGTGACTCCGTTCGCCAAGGCAAACCATGTGAAGAACAGCTTGACACTGCCGTGCCTTACACACATGGTACGATGAAGGGACACCGAGATTTGGACATGCAATGGAGGCCGAGGACACGGTGGAGTATGAGGAGGCGTCATCGCACACTGTAACAGGAACCACATTTACCCAGTGGGCCATAAAAGACAAGTATTGTCCCTGCCCGTAGTTACAGCTCCACACGTCGGCGCTGCCGTGCACTTTTGAACACACTGACAGGCTCAAGGACTGGCCCACCTTCTCTTTTATAAACTTATGCAGGGCTGGTACTGCCTTCTTGGCAAAGAAATGACGGCTTGGGACTCTCCACCTTGGCTCGGCACAAGCCATCAATTCTCTGAAAGGTGCAGAGTCCACCACTTGAAAAGGGAGGGACTACAACACCAGCAACTTGGACAGGAGCACATTCAACTTCTGCACCGTTGGATGAGTGGGCGCATACTGTTGTCTCTTGGACATGGCTTCGCCGATGGATTGTTGGCGGAATAGCTGACTAAAAGCAGGAGAAGCAGGAGCGACAGAAGGAGGGTTTGACACACAGCTCCCTTCGGCTGAGGTGGTGGAGCCTTGGCTGGATGAAGGAGGGAGCGGATGGGGCTGTGACATCACAGGGGTCAGTGAACACTGATAGGCTGCATCTCACATGTGATTCAGGATCAGACCGCCTACCTTCATTCCCCTGCCCCATGTACTCACATGTGGATCCGCCATCTTAGGTCTCCAATAGCCTGGAACGCTGTAAAATGGAGTTTAATGAAGCAATTCGTGCGATCGAATCGCGGCGATATTCGCATTCGTTGCGAATCGAATTTTTCATGAAATTTGTAAGGAATTCGGGTTTGTCAACTTCGATTTGCTCATCTCTAATACTATACCCAACAGTATAGCTGTTACGCCTAGTGCTCCGGGTCCCCGCTCCTCCCCGGAGCGCTCACGGCGTCTTTCTCCCTGCAGCGCCCCGGTCAGTCCCGCTGACCGGGAGCGCTGCACTGTCATGGCCGTTGGGGATGCGATTCTCACAGCGGGACGCGCCCGCTCGCGAATCGCATCCCAGGTCACTTACCCGTCCCGGTCCCCTGCTGTCATGTGCTGGCGCGCGCGGCTCCGCTCTCTAGGGCGCGCGCGCGCCAGCTCTCTGAGACTTAAAGGGCCAGTGCACCAATGATTGGTGCCTGGCCCAATTAGCTTAATTGGCTTCCACCTGCTCCCTGGCTATATCTGATCTCCTCCCTTGCACTCCCTTGCCGTATCTTGTTGCCTTGTGCCAGTGAAAGCGTTTAGTGTGTCCAAAGCCTGTGTACCTGAACTTCTGCTATCCATCCTGACTACGAACCTTGCCGCCTGCCCCCGACCTTCTGCTACGTCTGACCTTGCCTCTGCCTAGTCCTTCTGTCCCACGCCTTCTCAGCAGTCAGTGAGGTTGAGCCGTTGCTAGTGGATACGACCTGGTTGCTACTGCCGCAGCAAGACCATCCCGCTTTGCGGCGGGCTCTGGTGAAAACCAGTAGCCTCTTAGAACCGGTCCACTAGCACGGTCCACGCCAATCCCTCGCTGACACAGCGGATCCACTACCCGTAAGCCGAATCGTGACAGTAGATCCGGCCATGGATCCCGCTGAGGTGCCGCTGCCAAGTCTCGCTGACCTTACCACGGTGGTCGCTCAGCAATCGCAGCAAATTGCCCAACAAGGACAGCAGCTGTCGCAGTTGACCGCCACGTTACAGCAACTTCTGCCTCTGCTACAGCAGCAACCATCTCCTCCGCCAGCTCCTGCACCTCCTCCGCAGCGAGTGGCCGCTCCTAGCCTCCGCTTGTCCCTGCCGGACAAATTTGATGGGGACTCTAAACTCTGCCGTGGATTTTTGTCTCAGTGTTCCCTGCATATGGAGATGTTGTCGGACTTGTTTCCTACAGAACGGTCTAAGGTGGAGTTCGTAGTAAGCCTTCTTTCAGGCCTTGTCTTGGGCCACACCGCTCTGGGACCGCAATGATCCTGCCACAGCCACAGTCCAGTCCTTCTTCGCTGAAGTCCGGAGTGTCTTCGAGGAGCCAGCCCGAGCTTCTTCTGCCGAGACTGCCCTGCTGAACCTGGTCCAGGGTAATTCTTCAGTGGGCGAGTACGCCATCCAATTTCGTACTCTTGCTTCCGAGTTATCATGGAATAACGAGGCTCTCTGCGCGACCTTTAAAAAAGGCCTATCCAGTCGCATCAAGGATGTGCTGGCCGCACGAGAGATTCCTGCCAACCTGCAAGAACTCATCCATTTGGCTACCCGCATTGACATGCGTTTTTCTGAGCGACACCAAGAGCTCCGCCAGGAAAAAGACTTAGATCTCTGGGCACCTCTCCCACAGTTTCCGTTGCAATCTACGCCTGGGCCTCCCGCCGAGGAGGCCATGCAAGTGGATCGGTCTCGCCTGACCCAGGAAGAGAGGAATCGCCGTAGGGAAGAAAATCTCTGTCTTTACTGTGCCAGTACCGAGCATTTCTTGGTGGATTGCCCTATCCGTCCTCCACGTCTGGGAAACGCACGCACGCACCCAGCTCACGTGGGTGTGGCGTCTCTTGGTTCTAAGTCTTCTTCTCCACGTCTCACGGTGCCCGTGCGGATTTCTCCTTCAGTCAACTCCTCCCTCTCAGCCGTGGCCTGCTTGGACTCTGGTGCCTCTGGGAATTTTATTTTGGAGTCCTTTGTGAATAAATTCAGCATCCCGGTGACCTGTCTCGTCAAGCCGCTCTACATTTCCGCGGTCAACGGAGTCAGATTGGATTGCACCGTGCGTTACCGCACAGAACCCCTCCTGATGTCTATTGGACCCCACCACGAAAGGATTGAGCTCTTCGTTCTCCCCAATTGTACCTCTGAGGTCCTCCTCGGTCTGCCATGGCTCCGGCTTCATTCTCCCACCCTTGATTGGACTACCGGGGAGATCAGGAACTGGGACTCTGCCTGCCACAGGAAGTGCCTCTCCCCCCCTCCCAGTCCCGTCAGGCAAGCCTCTGTGCCTCCTCATGGCTCCCGTCCTTGTGTCTCCCTGCCCCGTGCCAAGCTTCACCCTCTGCCCTCCCTCCCCATTCCAACTCCTGCTGTACTGCCTTCCGTTGAGGAAACCCTCCATTCTTTCCCGGTGTCCTCATCCCAGGGGAGGCAGTTACCGGACAAAAAAAAGGGGAGACCTAAGGGGGGGGTACTGTTACGCCTAGTGCTCCGGGTTCCCGCTCCTCCCCGGAGCGCTCACGGCGTCTTTCTCCCTGCAGCGCCCCGGTCAGTCCCGCTGACCGGGAGCGCTGCACTGTCATGGCCGTTGGGGATGCGATTCGCACAGCGGGACGCGCCCGCTCGCGAATCGCATCCCAGGTCACTTACCCGTCCCGGTCCCCTGCTGTCATGTGCTGGCGCGCGCGGCTCCGCTCTCTAGGGCGCGCGCGCGCCAGCTCTCTGAGACTTAAAGGGCCAGTGCACAAATGATTGGTGCCTGGCCCAATTAGCTTAATTGGCTTCCACCTGCTCCCTGGCTATATCTGATCTCCTCCCTTGCACTCCCTTGCCGGATCTTGTTGCCTTGTGTCAGTGAAAGCGTTTAGTGTGTCCAAAGCCTGTGTACCTGAACTTCTGCTATCCATCCTGACTACGAACCTTGCCGCCTGCCCCCGACCTTCTGCTACGTCTGACCTTGCCTCTGCCTAGTCCTTCTGTCCCACGCCTTCTCAGCAGTCAGTGAGGTTGAGCCGTTGCTAGTGGATACGACCTGGTTGCTACTGCCGCAGCAAGACCATCCCGCTTTGCGGCGGGCTCTGGTGAAAACCAGTAGCCTCTTAGAACCGGTCCACTAGCACGGTCCACGCCAATCCCTCGCTGACACAGCGGATCCACTATCCGTAAGCCGAATCGTGACAATAGCCATGAGTCCCCACATATTTTGGCAAACCAACACGTGGACGAACACCTCATGGTTGCCGCCGCCTACAGCAGAACTCGACACTCGGTATCATCTAGGAGTAGTCCTGGAGAGTGTTCAGAAACAGGTGATCAGAGGAAATTCAGCGGGGCAGCGGTGGTCCCTTAACGGAGGTTCTCTTTGTCTTGCTGAACTTCGGTTTAGTCACAAGTTTCCAGTCTTTCTGCCATGGTAGAGGGGGCAACGCAAGTAGGTCGGTCACTGGGAGCCACGAAGGGACATCCAGTGGTTCAATTCCCAATGCAGTCCAGACAGTCCCAAAGTCCTCCGGTGTGCGGACAGTGATCCTTCTTCCATTCAAGTTAATAGATAGTCCAAAAGGAAATAGCCAGGCGTAATTTATATTCTTGCCTGACACATAACCTTTATTCCAAAATTGTTAAAAAATCTAGAACAGCATAGAAAATGTAAGCAAACTAATCCGAACTATATGTTTCAAGTGTGTCTGCACTAGCGTCTGCACTAGCCATGACTAGGAGTGCGGATTAGTCGGATTAGTATGTATGTTTAAAATTTCTATGCTGTTCTGAACGTTTTAACAATTTTGGAATAAAGGTTATGGATTTTAGTGATTTTTTTTTTCATTGGATTGTTGTTTTAGATTACTACATGTGAGAGTTAAAGTGGAAACTGCATCCCTGCTGGAGATAATTCATGAAAACACCAGGTGAGCTGATTTATTTCCTTTCTTCCCATTGCTAATCTCCCTGTGCAATGGAAACAGGAGACGGAGGCAGGGAAGCTTCGCACTGTCACGATTCGGCTGACTGGAGGTGGATCCTCTGTGCCAGAGAGGGATTGGCGTGGACCGAGTTCTAAGTTGCTACTGGTATTCACCAGAGCCCACCGCAAAGCGGGATGGTCTTGCAGCGGCGGTAGCAACCAGGTCGTATCCAACGGCAACGGCTCAACCTCTCTGACTGCTGACATGCGGTACAAGGGAGTAGACAAGAGCAAGGTCGGACGTAGCAGAAGGTCAGGGCAGGCAGCAAGGATCGTAGTCAGGGGCAACGGCAGGAGGTCTGGAACACAGGCTAGGAACACACAAGGAAACCCTTTCACTGGCACAATGGCAACAAGATCCGGCGAGGGAGTGCAGGGGAAGTGAGGTATAAGTAGGGAGTGCACAGGTGAGGATACTGATTAGGCCTGCTGCGCCAATCAGTGGCACAGTGGCCCTTTAAATCGCAGAGACCCGGCGCGCGCGCGCCCTAAGGAGCGGGGCCGCGCGCCGGGACAACACAGACGGGGAACTGGTCAGGTACGGGAGCCGAGATGCGCATCGCGAGCGGGCGCGTCCCGCATCGCGAATCGCATCCCGGCTGGGAGCAATATCGCAGCGCACCCGGTCAGCAGGTCTGACCGGGGCGCTGTGAATAAGAGAACGCTGCGAGTGCTCCGGGGAGAAGCGGGGACCCGGAGCGCTCGGCGTAACAGTACCCCCCCCCCCTTGGGTCTCCCCCTCTTCTTGGAGCCTGAGAACCTGAGGATAAGACTTTTGTCCAGGATGTTGTCCTCAGGTTCCCAAGATCTCTCCTCTGGGCTGCAATTCTCCCAGTCAACCAAAAAGAATCTTTTACCTCTGACAGTCTTGGATGCTAGAATCTCCTTCACCGAAAAGACGTCAGATGACCCGGAAACTGGAGTGGGAGAAACAACTTTGGGAGAGAAGCGGTTAAGGTTGAGTGGTTTAAGGAGAGAGACATGGAAGGCATTGGGAATACGGAGAGAAGGAGGAAGAAGGAGTTTGTAAGAGACAGGGTTGATCTGGCACTTGATTTTGAAAGGACCAAGATAACGTGGTCCCAGTTTTTTACTGGGGACAACGAAGCGGACATACTTAGCGGAGAGCCATACCTTGTCTCCGGGAGCAAAAATGGGGGGAATTCTTCTTTTCTTATCAGCAAATTTTTTCATCAGGGATGAAGCCTGTAAAAGAGAATTTTGGGTTTCTTTCCATATGGTGGAAAGGTCTCGAGTCACTTCATCAACAGCGGGCAAACCAGAGGGCATGGGAGTGGGGAGGGGAGGGAGAGGGTGACGGCTGTACACCACGAAGAAAGGGGATTTAGCAGAGGATTCGGAGACTCTGAAATTGTACGAGAATTCGGCCCATGGTAGAAGATCTGCCCAGTCATCCTGGAGGGAGGAAACAAAATGTCGCAAATAGTCACCCAGGACCTGATTAATTCTTTCTACTTGCCCATTGGATTGGGGATGATAAGAAGAAGAGAAGTTTAATTTGATCTTGAGCTGCTTACAGAGGGCCCTCCAGAATTTAGACACAAATTGAACGCCTCTATCCGAGACGATATGCGTGGGCAACCCGGGAAGGCGAAAAATGTGTACAAAAAATTGCTTCGCCAACTGAGGCGCCGAAGGAAGGCCTGGAAGAGGGATAAAATGTGCCATCTTAGAGAATCGATCAACGACCACCCAAACAACTGTGTTGCCATGGGATAAAGGCAAGTCAGTAATAAAGTCCATACCAATCTGTGACCAAGGTTGTTCAAGAACAGGCAGAGGATGAAGGAGACCAGCAGGCTTCTGGTGAGGGGTCTTATCCCGGGCACAGACAGTACAAGCCTGCACGAAATCAACAACATCAGTCTCCAGAGTAGGCCACCAATAAAATCGAGAGATGAGTTGGATGGATTTTTTGATGCCAGCATGGCCTGCGAGGTGGGAGGAGTGTCCCCACTTGAGAATCCCGAGGCGCTGGCGTGGATAAACGAAGGTCTTCCCCGGAGGAGTTTGTCTGATGGAAGCTGGAGAAGTGGAGATCAGACAGTCCGGAGGAATGATGTGTTGCAGGGAGGCTTCCACTTCAGAGGCATCAGAAGAACGAGAGAGGGCATCGCCCTAATGTTCTTGTCAGCAGGGCGAAAATGAATTTCAAAGTTAAAACGGGCAAAGAACAACGACCACCTAGCCTGGCGAGGGTTCAGCCGTTGGGCAGCCTGGAGATAAGAGAGATTCTTGTGGTCAGTGTATATAATAACTGGATATTTGGATCCCTCCAGCAGGTGCCTCCATTCCTCAAGCGACAATTTTATGGCCAGTAATTCTCGATCACCAATGGAGTAGTTTTTCTCCACCGGAGAGAAGGTCCTAGAAAAAAAACCACAAGTAACAGCATGCCCGGAAGAATTTTTTTGTAGAAGAACTGCTCCAGCTCCCACCGAGGAGGCGTCTACCTCCTATAAGAAGGGTTTAGATGGGTCAGGTCTGGAGAGTAGGGGAGCAGAAGAAAAGGCAGACTTGAGATGTTTAAATGCGTCTTCCGCTTGAGGAGACCAGGACTTAGGATTGGCGTTTTTCTTGGTTAGAGCCACGATAGGAGCCACAATAGTGGAAAAGTGTGGAATAAATTGTCTGTAATAATTGGCGAACCCCAAAAAACGTTGGATAGCACGGAGTCCGGAGGGGCGTGGCCAATCCAATACGACAGATAGTTTATCTGGGTCCATTTGTAGTCCCTGGCCAGAGACTAAGTATCCTAGGAAAGGAAGAGACTGACATTCAAAGAGACATTTTTCCATTTTGGCATATAATTGATTGTCCCGAAGTCTCTGAAGAACCATGCGGACATGCTGGCGGTGTTCTTCTAGGTTAGCAGAAAAAATCAGAATATCGTCCAGGTAAACCACAACACAGGTATATAGAAGATCATGAAAAATTTCATTTACAAAGTCTTGGAAGACGGCAGGGGCGTTGCAAAGGCCAAAGGGCATAACCAGATATTCAAAGTGTCCATCTCTGGTGTTAAATGCAGTCTTCCATTCGTCCCCCTCCCTGATGCGGATGAGATTATAAGCACCTCTTAAGTCCAGCTTGGTAAAGATGTGGGCGCCTCGTAGGCGGTCAAAGAGTTCCGAAATAAGAGGTAGGGGGTAGCGTTTTTTTACAGTGATTTTATTAAGTCCGCGGTAATCAATGCAAGGGCGTAGGGAGCCGTCTTTTTTGGAAACAAAAAAAAAATCCAGCTCCGGCAGGAGAGGAGGACTTGCGGATAAACCCCTTTTTTAAGTTCTCCTGGAAGTACTCCGACATGGCTTGAGTTTCCGGAGCAGACAGAGGATAGATTCTGCCCCGGGGTGGAGTAGTACTCGGGAGGAGGTCAATAAGACAGTCATAAGGCCTGTGAGGAGGCAAAGTCTCTGCTTGTTTTTTGCAAAAAACATCAGCATAATCCAGATAGGCCTTGGGAAGACCAGATACTGGGGGAACCACAGGGTATTGACTGTGAGTACTGGGAGCCGGTTTAATACAGTCCTTGTGGCAAGAAGTACCCCAGTTCTTGATTTCCCCTGTGGTCCAATCAAGGGTTGGGGAATGGCGTTGAAGCCACGGTAATCCAAGAAGAATTTCTGAAGTGCAGTTAGAGAGGACCAAAAATTAAATTTTTTTGTGATGGGGTCCGATGCACATTAAGAGAGGTTCCGTGCGGTAACGCACGGTACAGTCCAATCTTTCATTATTAACAGAGTTGATGTAGAGGGGTCTGGCGAGACTGGTCACCGGGATGTTGAACCTGTTGATGAGAGAGGCCAAAATAAAATTTCCTGCAGATCCGGAATCCAAGAAGGCCATAGCAGAGAAGGAGAAGGTAGAAGAAGACATCCGCACAGGCACAGTAAGACGTGGAGAAGCAGAGTTCACATCAAGGGCTGTCTCACATTTGTGCGGAGTCAGCGTGCGTCTTTCCTGGCGAGGAGGACGGATAGGACAATCCTTCAAGAAATGTTCGGTACCGGCACAGTACAGGCAAAGGTTCTCCATGCGGCGTCGTGTCCTCTCTTGAGGTGTCAAGCAAGACCGGTCAACTTGCATAGCCTCCACGGCGTAAGGCACAGGAACGGATTGCAGAGGACCAGAGGAGAGAGGAGCCGGGGAGAGAAATCGCCTCGTGCGAACAAAGTCCATATCCTGGCGGAGCTCCTGACGCCTTTCGGAAAAACGCATGTCAATGCGGGTGGCAAGATGAATAAGTTCATGCAGGTTAGCAGGAATTTCTCGTGCGGCCAGCACATCTTTAATGTTACTGGATAGGCCTTTTTTAAAGGTCGCGCAGAGGGCCTCGTTATTCCAGGACAATTCGGAGGCGAGAGTACGGAATTGGATGGCGTACTCGCCAACAGAAGAATTACCCTGCACCAGGTTCAGCAGGGCAGTCTCGGCAGAAGAGGCTCGGGCAGGTTCCTCAAAGAAAGACACTTCGAATCTCCGTGAAGAAGGAGTGTACAGAGGCAGTGACAGGATCATTGTGGTCCCAGAGCGGTGTGGCCCATGACAGGGCTTTCCCAGACAGAAGGCTGACTACGAAAGCCACCTTTGACCTTTCAGTTGGAAACTGGTCCGACATCATCTCCAAATGCAGGGAACATTGCGAAAGAAAACCACGGCAAAACTTAGAGTCCCCATCAAATTTATCCGGCAAAGATAATCGGAGGCTGGGTGCGGCCACTCGCTGCGGAGGAGGTGCAGGAGCTGGCGGAGGAGATGATTGCTGAAGCTGTGGTAGTAGCTGCTGTAGCATCACGATCAGTTGAGACAGCTGGTGGCCTTGTTGCGCTATCTGTTGCGACTGCTGGGCGACAACTGTGGTGAGGTCGGCGACAACTGGCAGCGGGACCTCAGCGGGATCCATGGCCGGATCTACTGTCACGATTCGGCTGGCTGGAGGTGGATCCTCTGTGCCAGAGAGGGATTGGCGTGGACCGTGTCGGTGGACCTGTTCTAAGTTACTACTGGTATTCACCAGAGCCCGCCGCAAACCAGGATGGTCTTGCAGCGGCGGTAGCAACCAGGTCGTATCCACCGGCAACGGCTCAACCTCTCTGACTGCTGAGATAAGCGCGGTACAAGGGAGTAGACAAGAGCAAGGTCGGACGTAGCAGAAGGTCAGGGCAGGCAGCAAGGATCGTAGTCAGGGGCAACGGCAGGAGGTCTGGAACACAGGCTAGGAACACACAAGGAAACGCTTTCACTGGCAAAATGGCAACAAGATCCGGCGAGGGAGTGCAGGGGAAGTGAGGTATAAGTAGGGAGTGCACAGGTGAGGATACTGATTAGGCCTGCTGCGCCAATCAGTGGCGCAGTGGCCCTTTAAATCGCAGAGACCCGGCGCGCGCGCTCCCTAAGGAGCGGGGCCGCGCACGCCGGGACAACACAGACGGGGAACGGGTCAGGTACGGGAGCCGAGATGCGCATCGCGAGCGGGCGCGTCCCGCATCGCGAATCGCATCCCGGCTGGGAGCAATATCGCAGCGCACCCGGTCAGCAGGTCTGAACCGGGGCGCTGTGAATAAGAGAACGCTGCGAGCGCTCCGGGGAGGAGCGGGGACCCGGAGTGCTCGGCGTAACACGCACACTGGCTACTGCCTCCATTGCCGAGAAGAGGATTAACAAATGGGCCTTTATACAGCCTGGAGTAGAAGCATATCCCCATAGCAAACCTATTCTGCTTTGTATAGTTCCTAAAATGCACAGAGGTGTCAGCAGAGAGCACTATGGTCAGACAGAAATGAAATTCAGAAAGAAAAGAAGTAATAGAAGTAATTTACAAATCTGTTTAACTTTCTAGCACCAGTTGATAAAAAATATATATATTTTCCAGGGGCCAAAACTATTGGGCTTTAAGCCAGGATAACCACATTTAAACAGCAGTGGCTTTCAGAATGACAGCTGGGACCTTACACTTGAAGTAGAACTCTCCTTCAGGACCTAGTGGATATCTGTTCCCGTCCAAATCAAATATGAGTTGATGCATGCATCGAAGTGAATAACTGACACTGACACGTTTGTTCAGTACAGAAATTCTTTCTTCCCTTTATTACAACATTTCACAGAGTTTTATAAAGACTTCAGAATTAACATAAATTACCACCCACATTATCGATTAATTATTAGTGACGTGTGTGTGTGTTAGTCTACGTCTACATAGTTTTGTCATGCGCAAGCTTGACTTGCTTTTCTTTTAAGTGCTAAGCAATTATTAACTTTGTTCTTCTCCCCAAATATCCAAATGTCAGTTTGACATTACCTTTATCTCTGTAACACTCACGTTTCTGAAGACAGGAACTCCAGTGTATGTGGATCCACTGGACCTGTGTGGCAGATGACTCAGACAGTACCAGGGAGCGGAGTCTAAAGTGCCGCAAGTCTTCACCAGAGCCCGCCGCATAGCAGGATGGGCTTGCAGCTTCAGGCGACACCCAGGTCGCTACCCCTGGCTCGACCACACAGGCGGCTGATGAGATGTGAGGCACAGGAGGGATGAGGCAACTTGTAGTCTGGATAGCAGTTGGTCAGGGCAGGAGGCACAGTAGCGTAGTCTAGACGTAGCAGGAGTTCAGTAGGCAGGCGGCAGAGGAGCAAGGTCAAGTCACAAGAGCAGGAGATCTGGTACACGGCAAGGCAATTCAATGGAACACTTTCTCTAGGGCACAAGGCAAGATCCGGCAGAGAACTGAGGAGGGTGGAGGAATTTATATACAAGCCACAGGTGGTTAAACTAATGAGCGTACTGGCCCCTCTTAAATCTTAAAGCTCCGGTGTGCACACCCTAAGGGAAGGGGACACGCGCGCCGGAGCAGAGGGGTGGAGGCAGAGGCAGAAGAAACACCCGGATAGGGACGGACTGGGGCTCCTGCGATGCGAGTCCCAGCCCCGTCGGCAGCAGAAGGTAAGGGGACCATGAGCTCACGGCCAGCATGAGAGGCCGGAGCGCATAGTGTAACAATCTCTCTGCAAACAGTTCAATCTTGCAGGCTACACAGGTGGGGGAAAAGATGATTTCTGTCAGATCAGCTAATAATGAGCAAAGCAATAAACAGATGTAAAAGAAGTCATTTTATCAATTAAAAGATATGTTTGAGGGCTAATTCATTAGCCTGCATTTGTGGGAGGGGGCGGGGATTCCCAATAAAAACCCGCGGCGGTACCTGTCTCTGACACCCCAGGTTCGTCACGTGATGAGAGGTCAGCTGACACACCGAGTCAGCTGACCGGAAGCTGTTTCCAGCGGTGGGGTAGGTGGCCGGGGCTGGCCTGGGTGACGGCGTTTCTGCGCAGCCTCCTCTCCAGATGTAGGCCGGAGTCCGGGGATGTGCACTCGGCCAGGCCTGGCCCCGGTTTCAGCAACAGGGGGACACATGTCCCACGTGGCCCGTTGTCTTCTCCCGGCCGGTCAGGCACGGCAATGCACAGTGAGTCCCCACCGGCAGCGGGACCCGTGACGGGGGCATGCTGCTGTTGTCTGGGGATGGCTGCATGAGTCCTCGCTCCCCCACGAACCCCCGTGGCAGTACGGAGCCGGCATTTCTACAGCCGGGTCGGTGCTATCGCCTCAGGTTTTCTGCCTTGAAACTGGCCCCTGCTTGTTGTATTGGGGGAGCTTACAGGCTATCATCATACCCCCGGCGCCTGTCATTGCTATGTAGTGTCTATTGTGTGTCAGTTACCGGGTTCGTCCACAGCGGCGGTGGGGGGGAATTAGTCACATGCCTGCACGTTCTCTGGCTGCTCAGCTCTGCACTTTACTATAAGGGGTTAATTACATGCCGGCACGTTTTCTGACTGCTCAGCACTGCGTTTTACTATAAGGGGTTTATTATATGCCAGCACGCTCTCTGACTGCTTCGCTCTGCACATTACAGTAGGGGTTAATTATATGCCAGCACGCTCTCTGACTTCTCTGCACATTACAGTAGTGGTCAATTAGATGCCAGCACGCTCTCTGACTGCTCCGCTCTGCAATTACAGTAGGGGTTAATTATATGCCAGCACGCTCTCTTACTGCTCCGCTCTGCACATTACAGTAGGGGTTAATTATATGCCAGCACGCTCTCTGACTTCTCTGCACATTACAGTAGTGGTCAATTAGATGCCAGCACGCTCTCTGACTGCTCCGCTCTGCAATTACAGTAGGGGTTAATTATATGCCAGCACGCTCTCTTACTGCTCCGCTCTGCAATTACAGTAGGGGTTAATTATATGCCAGCACGCTCTCTTACTGCTCCGCTCTGCACATTACAGTAGGGGTTAATTATATGCCAGCACGCTCTCTGACTTCTCTGCACATTACAGTAGTGGTCAATTAGATGCCAGCACGCTCTCTGACTGCTCCGCTCTGCAATTACAGTAGGGGTTAATTATATGCCAGCACGCTCTCTGACTGCTCCGCTCTGCAATTACAGTAGGGGTTAATTATATGCCAGCACGCTCTCTTACTGCTCCGCTCTGCACATTACAGTAGGGGTTAATTATATGCCAGCACGCTCTCTGACTTCTCTGCACATTACAGTAGTGGTCAATTAGATGCCAGCACGCTCTCTGACTGCTCCGCTCTGCAATTACAGTAGGGGTTAATTATATGCCAGCACGCTCTCTTACTGCTCCGCTCTGCACATTACAGTAGGGGTTAATTATATGCCAGCACGCTCTCTGACTGCTCCGCTCTGTACATTACAGTAGGGGTCAATTAGATATCAGCACGCTTTCTGACAGCTCCGCTCTGCACATTACAGTAAGGGGTTAATTAGATGCCAGAATGCTCTCGACTGCTCCGCTCTGCACATTACAGTAAGGGGTTAATTATATGCCAGCACGCTCTCTGACTGCTCCACTGCACATTACAGTAGGGGATAATCATATGCCGGGAAGCTCTCTGGCTGCTCCACATATTACAGTAGGGATTAATTATATGCCGACACGCTCTATGACTGCTCCGCTGCACATTACAGTAGGGGATAATCATATGCCGGGAAGCTCTCTGGCTGCTCCACATATTACAGTAGGGATTAATTATATGCCGGCACGCTCTATGACTGCTCCGCTCTGCATATTACAGTAGGGGTTAGTTATATGCCAGCACGCTTCCTGGCTGTTCCGCTCTGCACATTACAGTAAAGGGTTAATTATATGCCGGTACGCTTTCTGGCTGCTCCGCTCTGCACATTATAGTAAGGTGTTAATATGCTGGCAAGCTCTCTGGCGGCTCCTCTCTGCTCATACACATTGCAGGGGTTTTGTCACATACATGCAGCGCATGCATGGCTACGTTATGAAAGTTTTGTGATATATCTGTTCTCTTTACAGGTATAAATAATAAGAATAAAAAGTAAAGGGGGGGGGGGTTCTTCTAGGTATCATATGATCGAGCACATCATATACGTACTTAATTATTCGTGTCAGGATGTTTAGGTAGGTTCAACTACCTAAAAAAAAAGGTGTTTATGTAAATAATTTTCTTTAGGTGCTACGGTCCCCATTTAGGCTTTTGACCGATCCTCCGTGACAAGCACTTCGTCAGCAAAGTTGGTCCATGGTAGTTGATGGGTCACTCAAGGGTACATGTATATTGTCCTCACGCTCGCAGGATATATACTTTACACACGTCCGTAGAGTTTATACCGTATTCACGCTCGCAGGGTTTATACTGTACTCACGCTCGTGGGATTTGTACTGTACTCACACTCGCAGGATTTATACTGTACACACGTTCACAGGTTTTTACACTATACACGCTCGTAGGATTTATATTGTACATACGCTCAGAGGGTTTATACTGTACACTTGCTGGTAGTATTTATACTGTACACACGCTCATAGGATTTATATTGCACATACGCTCAGAGGGTTTATACTGTACACATGCTGGTAGTATTTATACTGTACACACGCTCGTAGGGTTTATATTGTACATACGCTCAGAGGGTTTATACTGTTCATTCACTGGTAGTATTTATACTGTACACAGGCTCGTAGGATTTACATTGCACATACGCTCAGAGGGTTCATACGGTACACTCGCTGCTAGTATTCATACTTACGTTTTATGCTAATGTCAGTTCATTTAGTTCTCACACATTATAGTGTTTACAGTGCACTTTTGTAAATTCATTGTAGTGTCCGCAGTGCATATAGTTGCATAGCATTGGGGCTCATGCGTTCCTCACTTTAGTATTTAAACAGCTGTTGCGTTCGTTACCTACCATGTCAGCAGGGGGTGGTACTCAATAGTTTTCTGACATGTATTCAGAGTTACAGTCTCATGACCCTTAGGTGGTTTATACCCTTCATACCTGCCACGCCTGCAGGGAGATACATGGTGTAGTTGCTGTTATTGACGCGTTTTCAGAACAACAATAACAGAACACATAGGTGGTGTATACCCATTATGCCTGCCACGTCTGCAGGGGTTGCATTGCATAATTGTTGTTACTGACACACCTTCAGAACAACAATTACACAACACATAGGCCATATCCTGCCATGTCCGCAATAAACAAAACAAAAAAGGAAAAATTTGCTTCAGATCAGTGCTTTCTAGTTATTGTACAGTAGGACAGACATTGTGTGTATAAATTCATGTGTTGTATCATACATCAGTGCTTCATGCAATTATATAGATGTACTGGGCATATGTGTGGAAAAGTTGCTCTGTGCATCTGCTCATATAGTTTGTTCAGTGCATATGCTCGCTCATACAGTTTATTCTAGCCATACGTTCAGTTTGTTCGGTGCACGCACTTAAAGTTTTGTACATATGCCTATATAGTTTGTCCGTGCATACGGTCGTGGGTTGTTTGAGCATGCGGTCGTGGTATTAGTGAGGTACATATGGCCTTGATGGTCATGCCGGGCCCACGTTCATACTGTCATGGTCTGCATGACAGTATGAACGTTCTGGGTGGTTGGGTTTGCTTGTCTCGGCTTAGGTTGACGATGATAGTAATCTCATATTGGTTGAGTTTCATTGTCACGTTTGCTGCATAAGTGGTTTCATTGCCGGTCACATACACAGGTTGGTTACAGCGATAACCTCACTCAGGTTTATGTTGGCGACTAGGTAGTCATTTATGTATACACGTTGTTAGCACTTCAAGTTGTGCATACGGGTATAGGGTTGTTCTCTGAGTCTTTCCATGTCTACAGCTCACAGTGAGCTTCCAACACGCAGCCTGGAATACTTACACAATATTTTACATTAGAGTCCCAGAGGTTGTCTCACTCGCCATTTTATTCCTATTTGCATTCATTCGATTTTGCCACTCTTCTTTGCATCTAGCATAATACTATCAAAGTGTATCTGTCAGGTATCCAGCAATATCATGTTGTCTTGCTTTGACAGGGCATCATTTTTTGCATCCCAGGCCATCGAATCTGCTCTGAAGAGTGCGCAAAGAGGGAAGTTCGCAAGCCCTCTAGCCATCAGCCCTGGCAGCTGGCTTAGTTAGTTGGTTAGCTGGCACGTCAGGTAATTCCCCATTAGGACATCAGGATAGCTTAACATTAGTAGTCGCGCTGTTCTTGAGTTGTCGAGGTTTCCTAAGGTTTAAGGAAATTACATGTAGGTGCATGGCCGTAGTTACCTTAATTTCGTTAGGATGCAGATTTTATGCATGGGACTTGTATAGCAGTAGAATGTCATTTTCCGGTCAGGTTGTCATCATACGGCATTTCCCAAGTCCCATGAGTGATGCTCAGCTTGAGTTGGCTATCTTTGCTCCCGCAGGTTCAGGATCCAACGGATCAGCCGCTGCTATTCTTTAGGGGGCGGCACTCACTGATACGTTGTTTGTCAATCACGTACGTATTCTTCTCAAATCCTTTTGTAGTGATCCGTCCATTATATTCAGTCATTCTCTAAGCATTGGGGCTGCTGCACAGATGCCACATCATGGTGTGCCAGCACACGTGGTTAGGAAATCGGGGTGCTGGGAATTCAGTGCTACATGCACTGTACCCCTATTCTATATTCTATTGATAGCGCTTTGTTCTGATTCTGGGTTTTTTGCCCTCTATTTTTCAGGTGTACTCCTATGCGGCAGTATATCGCACAACTCTAACTGCCTAGTTATGTTACAGGATTTAGTAGGACTAGGCGTTTAGTAAGAGGTTCTTTTAGTAGGCTCACTATACTGTTGAGTACTGACCACAAGTTTGAGGGCTAATTCATTAGCCTGCATTTGTGAGAGGGGGTGGGGATTCCCTATAAGAACCCGCGGCCGTACCTGTCTCTGACGCCGTATGTTCGTCACTTCCCACCCAACCCTCCCTCAATATCATTCTCACTCCATGACACATCATTACACATCAGGGTATGCCCTCTATTTTTCAGGTCTACTTCTACGAGGCAGTATATCGCACAACTCTAACTGCCTAGTTAGGTTACAGGATTTAGTAGGACTAGGAGTTTAGTAAGAGGTTCTTTTAGTAGGCTCGCTGTACTAATGAGCACCGACCACAAATTATTATATATATTAAATCCATTACAATTCCCCCCACCCCCTTAGAATGGCTATTTTTACATTCTTTCCCTAACATGTAGTCCTATGTCATCTGTCTTATGTACTTCTCCAACTCTTTTTCTTCTCGCTGTACATTAGATGAGTCATGGCTATTCCATGACCCCCCTTGCCACAGACTTTGTACATAGATTTTCAGATGCTGTCCCTTAAGTATACAATGATTCTGTATTCGGGAATTTCTGTAATGAGGTATATGGACCATCATGGTATTCTTCATAGTCAATGTTTGTTATCATAGAAGTAGCATTGTCCTTGACTTTCCACATATCTTCTTTAGGCATGGCAGCACACAACAGATGATAAATGCAAGGGTGATATGAATTGTTAGAATTGTTATTCCTATTTGAATCAACATATTTTGCCAACCCCCCATTCCATTAAAATATTGGTCCCAGGGGTCTGACACTCCAGAATTTATTTTAAGTTCCAATTAAAGGCTTTCAACTGATTTATGGCTATGGTTACTTTAACGATGGGTCCTGTATTATCTGGAATGTACAGTATGAACAACAGGTATCCCCAGACATTTTACCTACCACTCCTTTCTCGGCTGAGATGTCTAAGGCCATCCTATTTTGAAACATCATAGTAGATGTGGTGCTAAGCTGTTCAGCCTGTCCTTTAAAGGCTTCTATTGAAAAGTTTACAAATCTTTGTTGATTGTAATAGATATAATTAATCCAGTCTACATTCTTATTTATGGTTAGGGGTAGTAGGAAAGATTTAAATCCTGTTTTTACTTGGTCTCTAGCCTTAAACTCATCTGGGACCCCTCTTGTAACTCCAATGGCATCAATATACACATGGGGGGTTAAAGCTCCTTTTAGGGAGTTCTCGCTTGTTCCTATGGTGAGTTTCTTGTTCTGCTATTGGTTGTAACGGCATAATGACTTTAGTCAATGTACACTCTCCAGTCCAGTTCCCTACTAACCGGGTTCTAAGCTTCATATCTCCACATAACCAGTAAATATCACCTAGAGACTGGACTTGGCATTGTAGTTTGTCTTTATTTATAACTCGATATGAGGAACAGTAACAATCAGTAAAAGTTTCCCATGAATCTGCCTTGGTTACCTGGGATGGAATAGCAAGTATTGTTCCTAGGGTAAATGGTGATGCCTTCTCCTGGTTTAGGGGTTTTGGTGGTTATAGGATATTCCTTCTTCCACCGTTCACAATTTGTGTGATTTGTGGAGCTATTGGTATATAGGCTGAGGAAGCATTCCTCTGCTTGTTCTGGGATACATAATGGGACTATACCTAGATGAGGCCTGGCGTTTCCACAAACATAACAGTTGGTTATATTACTCTTCCCTTCTGTATACCTCATCCATTCAAGCCAAAGATTAACATCTGAATATCCTGTTTCTATGGCCATGGTGTCTACGAAGGTGGGATTTGCTATAGCTACCATTTTCTTGTAGGACTGAACATGTTGTTCTATAGAATGGATTAGGGTGCATTAGGGTCTCTCCATTCCCCTGAGCTATATATATCCTTAATTTCCAACATTTTCTGGTGATCTTGGTTAGTCCCTCCAAACCACCAACCAAGGACATAAGTTCCTGCATCACTGGGGACTGGATTCTGAATGGTTAGTGCTAGCCGCATACTGGGCCCTGTTTTAACCAACTTCATGCGGTCTAACAAAGGTCTACCTTCCTTGCCATTGCTGTCTGTAGCTGTGGACTGTTCAGGTTTGCAACCCGATGGGGGCCCAGAATTCCAGGCCGCTGCGGACCAGGACTTACAATCTTCTCCCCATGGGCCACCAGTGACACACACACATATCCCTCCCCATATTCTTCACAATACCACTTCCATTGATTGGCTCCTTTTGGGCAAGTTAACATCACACATGCATCAAAAACATATGTAGCTACAGTGGTATTTACTGAATTAAACCAGAACCGTATTCGTCCCTTTTTCATTGTTATGGCTATCTCTGGGCCGCCTAGTGCCATTGTTACTAGACAAAGGATATGTATGATATTCATGATTGGGTTGGACTGGTTTCTTCGTCTTCTGGCGTTGGCACCTCATTGCAGTGGGAAGCGTGGATCCAGGTGTTCTTCTCTTCCACTTTGACTGAAGTGGACGTGGTCAGCAGAACTTGGAATGGATTAGACATGTGCAATTCGGTTCGGCACGAATGTCTAATTTACCGAATTTTACCGTTTTCGGGCATTCGGACCGATCCGAATGCACGAAAACATATTTTGAACATTCCCGAATAGCCACGATAATAAGAATAGCAAAGTAACGAATACATTCGTTATTTCCCGAACATATGCTGTAAATAACGAATGCATTCGTTATCCGTAAACGAACGTGAACAATTCATTCTGATAACAAAGATAATAAAAAGGATACAGATACAGTTTGATTTTTCGGATACATTCGGTATTAAGGTACATTCGGTAAATATTTTTATTCTTTTTTTGGACTTTAGTGATCCTAAAAAATTATGGAGATACCTTTTTTATTACAATTTCGTAGGGTATTATAAAAAAATCATAATGGAAAAAATACAGTAGTGATGGAAAAAATTGTATCTAACGAAATGTATCTTTTTTATTATGAAATGTTTATTCATTTTTAAACAGGGATCAATTTATGTGAGCGGGTAAAGCACTAAAAATGTAGCCGACAATAGTAAAAATGTAGTGTGTGCGTGTTTTTCCCTTTAAAAAAAAAAACATTTTTTAGGTAGTACTACTACTCCCAGCATGGAACACACTCTTTCATGATGGGAGTAGTAGTTACCTGTACTAATTGACAGATCGCAGGGGTCCCTTGCGATCCTCTTGTATAATGTATGGATGCGGCTGCTCGTCTATGGTCCCCTGCACTCACGTATATATACACATATTCATATTTCCCGCAGAGCTGTGATTGGCCAGATGCTTCCAGCCAATCACAGCTCTCTGTGAGAAATAGGAACATGTGTATATATACGGCCGTGCAGGTGACCATAGGAGAGCGGCCGCCACATTCATACATTATACAGGAGGATCACAGCGGGTGTCAGGAGTGATACCCGCAGTGATCTTTCCTTTACTACAAGTACTACTACTCCCAACATGGAGTACACTCTGCCTCATGCTGGGAGCTGTAGTACCTGCATTAATAGACAGATCGCAGAGGGTGTCAGAATTTACCCTCGCTGCAATATGTCTATTAATGCAGGTACTACAGCTCCCAGCATGGAGCAGAGTGTGCTCCATGTTGGGACTATTAGTACCTGCAGGAAGGGACAGATCCCAGGGATGTCACTTCTCCTGACACCCGCTGCGATCCTCCTGATGTGAATGTCGGGATCAGCTGTTCTCAGGGCTACAGAGCCGGGAGAACAGCTGTCGCTGAGCCGTAGGTATACATTGTATATCTACTGCCAAGCAAGAACTTACAGTGAGCCTGCAATGTGTATACAGTATACACATTGCTGGCTCACTCAACCCCTTGCTGAGCTGTGCAAGCCCAGCAAGGGAAGAGTTAACTTACACTGCTGGACAGTGTAGGTTAACCCTTTGGGCGGTATACACTATATACAGCTATCTATAGATAGCTGTATACAGTGTATACAGAAGACGAAGTCCAGCTTACTTCCCTCGAGTCCCGGGCCGGGTTTGTGTAGCTCCGCCCCCTAGTGATGACATAATTAGGGGGCGGAGCTACAGAAGGGAACAAGGCTAGTTAATCTGAAGCTCTGTTCACATTGTCCGTTTTGTATAATGTGAACAGACCCTTCTGGCAGTGTCTACCCAGACAGGGAGACTCCAGCTGTTGCTAAACTACAACTCCCAGCATGCCCAGACAGCTGGGAGTTGTAGTTTTTCACCAATTGGTGGCTCCCTGTTTGGGTAGACATTGCATCATGGGTGCTCTCCCCAGCGGACAGCGCCAGAAATGTCATAACCATTTTTTTTGTGTTTTTTTTTTATTTCAGATCCGTGTATGCAGAGGATTACTGCGGATTCGATGGATTATGGCGGATTATTTTTTTTCCTTTAATAAAATGGTTTACGAGGGCTGTGGGGGAGTGTTTTTTTTAAATAAAATAATTTTTCCAATGTGTTTTTTTTATTTTTAATTGAATTTTCAGGGTTAGTAGTGGAAGCTGTCTTATTGACGGAATCCATTACTAGGCCAGGGCTTAGTGCTAGCCGATACAGGGGTGCCGGGAAGAGCCTGTACCAACAGGCCCGGAGCGTCAAAAATGGCGCTCCTGGGCCTAGGCGGTAACAGGCTGGCGTTATTTAGGCTGGGGAGGGCCAGTAACAATGGTCCTCGCCCACCCTGGTAACGTCAGGCTGTTGCTGTTTGGTTGGTATCTGGCTGAGAATGAAAATACGGGGAACTCTATGCTTTTTTAATTTTTATGTTTTTATTTAAATAAAAATAAAAAACTCATAGGGTTCCCCGTATTTTCATTCTCAGCCAGATACCAACCAAACAGCAACAGCCTGACGTTACCAGGGTGGACGAGGACCATTGTTACTGGCCCTCCCCAGCCTAAATAACGCCAGCCTAGTACCGTCTAGGTACAGGAGCGCCATTTTTTGATGCTCCGGGCCTGTTGGTACCGGCTCTTCCCGGCACCCCTGTGGCGGTGGGTACCGGGGTAATAATTGGGGGTTAGCGCTAGCTGTTTTTGGGGCTAGCACTAAGCCCTGGCCTAGTAATGGATTCCGTCAATAAGACAGCTTCCACTACTAACCCTGAAAATTCAATAAAAAAAAAAAAAAAAACACAACACATTGGAAAAATTATTTTATTTAAAAAAACACTCCCCCACAGCCCTCGTTAACCATTTTATTAAAGGGGGAAAAAAAATTATCCGCCGTAATCCATCGAATCCGCAGTAATCCTCTGCACACACGGATCTGAAACGAGAAGAAAAAAAACACAAAAAATTGGTTATGACATTTTTGGCGCTGTCCGCTGGGGAGAGTAACCATGATGCAATGTCTACCCAAACAGGGAGCCACCAATTGGTGCAAAACTACAACTCCCAGCATGCCCAGACAGCCTTTGGCTGTCTGGGCATGCTGGGATTTGTAGTTTAGCAACAGCTGGAGTCTCCCTGTCTGGGTAGACACTGCCAGAAGGGTCTGTTCACATTATACAAAACGTACAATGTGAACAGAGCTTCAGATTAACTCGCCTTGTTCCCTTATGTAGCTCCGCCCCTAATGACGTCATCACTAGGGGCGGAGCTATACGAACCCGGCCCGGGACTTGAGGGAAGTAAGCTGGACTTCGTCTTCTGTATACACTGTATACAGCTATCTATAGATAGCTGTATATAGTGTATACCGCCCAAAGGGTTAACCTACACTGTCCAGCAGTGTAAATTAACTCTTGCCTTGCTGGACTTGCGCATAGCGCACAGCTCAGCAAGGGGTTAAGTGAGCCAGCAATGTGTATACTGTATACACATTGCAGGCTCACTGTAAGTTCTTGCTGGGCAGTATATATACGATGTATACCTACGGCCAGTGGCGTTGTGACCGGGGTGCGGGGGGTGCGGACCGCACCGGGTGACACCAGGCTGATGGGGTGACACCACTCTGCCAGCCAGCACCCCCCCCCCCCCGGTCCTCAGCCGCTGACAGCACCCCCCTCCCCCCGGTCCTCAGCGCCGACAGCACCCCCGTCTAACAGCGCAAAACTCCACCCACACCCTAGCACCGGCACACGTCTTCCGACGGGACGTCAGCGGGCGGAGCTAGATGGACGGCGCTAACATGACGCGCCGCCGCCCACACTATTGAGCCCGGGGACAGTTGGAGCAGTCGAGCCAGCAACCAGTCTGCACGGTAGAGAGAAAAAGGGGTGCTGTGGGAGTTCTGGGGAGGTGGGGTTGTTGCTAGCTAGTGGATTATGAGTCTGCACCCCATCATCCACCAGCACCCCCCCCAGCAGTAGCACCACCATCAACCAGAAGGGGGGGGTTCTGGTGGATGATGGGGGTGCTATTTCTGGGGGGAGGTGTTGCTGGTGGATGATGAGGCTGCATCCCATCATCAACCAGCACCCCCCCCCCAGCAGTAGCACCCCCCAGAAGTAACACCCCCATCATCCACCAGCACCCTCGCCCAGCAGTAGCACCACCGTCATCCAGCAGGGGGGGGGGTGCTGGTGGATGATGGGGGTGCTATTTCTGGGGGGATGTGTTGCTGATCAGGGTGGATGATGGGGGTGCTATTTCTGGGGGGGGGAGGTGTTGCTGGTGGATGATGAGGCTGCACCCCATCATCCACCAGCACCCCCCCATCAGTAGCACCACCATCATGCACCAGCACCCGCCCCCCCAGCAGTAACACCCCCATCATCCACCAGCACCCTCCCCCAGCAGTAGCACCCCCATAATCCAGCAGCTGATTCTATTACCATTGGGGCGGGGGGTGCTGGTGGATGATGGGGGTGCTATATCTGGGGGGAGGTGTTGCTGGTGGATGAGGAGGCTGCACCCCATCATCCACCAGCACCCCCCAGCAGTAGCACCACCATCATCCAGCTGGGTGGGGGGTGCTGGTGGATGTTGGGGGTGCTATTTCTGGGGGGGGAGGTGTTGGTGGTCACGGTGGATGATGGGGGTGCTATTTCTGGGGGGAGGTGTTGCTGGTGGATGATGAGTCTGCACCCCATCATCCACCAGCACCCCCCAGAAGTAGCACCACCATCATCCAGCAGGGGGGGGGGTGCTGGTGAATGATGGGGGTGCTATTTCTGGGGGGAGGTGTTGCTGATCATGGTGGATGATGGGGGTGCTATTTCTGGGGGGGGAGGTGTTGCTGGTGGATGATGAGGCTGCACCCCATCATCCACCAGCACCCCCCCATCAGTAGCACCACCATCATGCACCAGCACCCGCCCCCCCCAGCAGTAACACTCCCATCATCCACCAGCAGTAGCACCCCCATAATCCAGCAGCTGATTCTATTACCATAGGGGGGTGTTGGTGGATGATGGGGTGCTACTGCTGGGGGGTGTTGACAGGGCCCCCCGCCCCCCCATTCCCCCTACCCCCCCTGTTCTGTGGTAATAGCATCAGCTGGTGGATGATGGGGGTGCTACTGCTGGGGACACGGTGTGTGAGGTTTATATTCATAGAGTGTAGTGTATACTAGGGCTGCACGATATGAGAAAAATGTGCGATTGCGATTATGGCCTAAATATTGTGATTTCGATATGTGATGCAATGTAATAAATAAATGGTGAAATCCCCTTATTTCATGTCCAATCTCCTCAATTTTACAACTTTTCACCCATTTTATGCCCACCGTCCATTTCACATCTCACATCTCCCCCCCCCTCTTGTCACATATTCCCCCTCGCCCCCTTGTCGCATATTCCCCCTCCCCCCCCTTGTCACATATTCACCCTTCCCCCCCTTGTCACATATTCCCCCTCCCCCCCTTGTTACATATTCCCCCCCCTTGTTACATATCCCCCCCTTGTTACATATCCCCCCCCCTTGTTACATATTCCCCCCCCTTGTTACAAATCCCCCCCTTGTTACAAATCCCCCCCCCTTGTTACATATCCCCCCCCCTTGTTACATATTCCCCCCCTTGTTACATATTCCCCCCCTTGTTACATATTCCCCCCCCTTGTTACATATCCCCCCCCTTGTTACATATTCCCCCCCCCTTGTTACATATCCCCCCCTTGTTACATATCCCCCCCCCCCTTGTTACATATCCCCCCCTTGTTACATATCCCCCCCTTGTTACATATTCCCCCCCCCTTGTTACATATGCCCCCCCTTGTTACATATGCCCCTTGTTACATATTCCCCCCTTGTTACATATTCCCCCCCCTTGTTACAAATCCCCCCTTGTTACATATTCACCCCCCTTGTCACATTCTGCTCCCCCTGTCACATATTCCCCCCTCTTGTTACATTCTGCCCCCTGTCACAATCTGCCCCCCTGTCACGTTCCCCCTTTCCCCCCCCCCTTTAACATTCTGCCCCCATCCACCCCTTGTCACATATTCCCGTCACATTCCTCCTCCCCGGCAGCACACACGCTAGGTTTGTGTGTGTTTGCAGACCTTTGAGGACTTTTACCTTTCAGCCAATCACTGGCTTGACATGTGACACCACTGCGGCCAGTGATTGGCTGAAGGTAAAGGTCCTACAGCTTGTATAGAGACATCGGGACCGCACGGAGGTGTACAGCTGCAGGGACCTGTAAGAGGTGAGCATAATGTTTTTATTATTTTTTATCCCTGCGCCCTTTACTTAGATCAGTGTTTCTCTACCAGGGTGCCTCCAGCTGTTGTGAAACTACAACTCCCAGCATGCCCGGACAGCTTTTGGCTGTCTGGGCATGCTGGGAGTTGTAGCTTCATAACAGCTGGAGGCACCCTGGTTGGGAAACACAGACTTTTAATATTTAAATTTGTTTTTATCTGCCCTGGCCGGCCTGCGCTGCAGCTACACACGGGATCCGCCCGGGCAGATAATCGCAAATTTTCATGGGGGCCATATCGATATATGGCAAAAAAGCAAAAATCGCAATTCGATTGTTTTTGCGATATATCGTGCAGCCCTAGTGTATACTAGTTTAATATGTTTAGAGGATACAGTGTCTGGCAGGTTTATAATAATAATTATTTTCATACAGAGGATGAGAATGCGCTGACATAGTGAGGAGACGTCTGGGTGCGTCACGTTCTGCAGAGAGAACATTTAGCTGGACCTGGTGGTATGTTACATCTGAATTAGATAAGGAAAGACTATAGAGAAGACGTCACCTGAAGTCACTGATATCATTGTGTATTCTCCTCACTATAGAGAAGACGTCACCTGTAGTCTCTGATATCATTGTGTATTCTCCTCACTATAGAGAAGACGTCACCTGTAGTCACTGATATCATTGTACATTCTCCTCACTATAGAGAAAATGTCACCTGTAGTCACTGATATCATTGTGTATTCTCCTCACTATAGAGAAGACGTCACCTGTAATCACTGATATCATTGTGTATTCTCCTCACTATAGAGAAGACATCACCTGTAGTCACTGATATCATTGTGTATTCTCCTCACTATAGAGAAGACGTCACCTGTAGTCACTGATATCATTGTGTATTCTCCTCACTATAGAGAAGACGTCACCTGTAATCACTGATATCATTGTGTATTCTCCTCACTATAGAGAAGACGTCACCTGTAGTCACTGATCTCATTCTGTATTCTCCTCACTATAGAGAAGACGTCACCTGTAGTCACTGATCTCATTCTGTATTCTCCTCACTATAGAGAAGATGTCACCTGTAATCACTGATATCATTGTGTATTCTCCTCACTATAGAGAAGACGTCACCTGTAGTCACTGATATTATTGTGTATTCTCCTCATTATGTCCTATCAGCTATAGTCACTTGTAAGTTCTGCAGTTAAGATGAGTGAAACTTAACTCCCAGCATAACCTCACCACTGCTTAAAGGGGTACTCAGCTGCAAAACATTTTCTTTTGAATCAACTGGTGCCAGAAAGTTAAACAGGTTTGTAAATTACTTACTGGAAGGATTCAGATTTTAACTTCCTGGCACCAGTCGATTCAAAAGAAAATCATTTCCAGTGGAGTACCAATTTAAGTAATTGTGGGAGTTGTAGTTTTAAATGGTGAAAACCTCTTTAGCGCTTTTCCATTCTGTGGCAATTGGTATATTTAATTATTATACTGGAATTTTTCACAATGTGCTACAACAGTGGTGTCTGTCACAACAGGCTAAAAACTTTATTATGTGGAGGGGGGGGGGGTAGATATGGGGTGACACCATTTTCTACCGCACCGGGCGACACCAACCCTAGCAACGCCACTGCCTACGGCTCAGCGTCAGCTGTTCTCCCGGCTCTGTAGCCCTGAGAACAGCTGATCCCGACATTCACATCAGGAGGATCGCAGCGGGTGTCAGGAGAAGTGACATCTGCTGGGATCTGTCCCTTACTGCAGGTACTAATACTCCCAACATGGAGCACACTCTGCTCCATGCTGGGAGCTGTAGTACCTGCATTAATAGACATATCGCAGCTAGTGTAACTTCTGACACCTGCTGCGATCTGTCTATTAATGCAGGTACTACAGCTCCCAGCATGGAGCAGAGTGTACTCCATGTTGGGAGTAGTAGTACTTGTAGTAAAGGAAAGATCACTGCGTGTATCACTCCTGACACCCGCGGTGATGCTCCTGTATAATGTATGGATGCGGCGGCCGCTCTCCTATGGTCCCCTGCACGGCCCTATATATACACATATTCCTATTTCTCACAGAGAGCTGTGATTGGCTGGAACCATCTGGCCAATCACAGCTCTGCGGGAAATATGAATATGTGTATATATACGTGAGTGCAGGGGACCATAGACGAGCAGCCGCATCTATACATTATACAAGAGGATCGCAAGGGACCCCTGCGATCTGTCAATTAGTACAGGTAACTACTACTCCCATCATTGAAGAGTGTGTTCCATGCTGGGAGTAGTAGTGCTACCTAAAAAATTTTTTAAAAAAAGTGAAAAACACGCACACACTACATTTTTACTATTGTCGGCTACATTTTTAGTGCTTTACCCGCTCACATAAATTGATCCCTGTTTAAAAATGAATAAACATTTCATAATAAAAATGATACATTTCGTTAGATACAATTTTTTCCATCACTACTGTATCTTTTTTATTATGATTTTTTTATGATACCCTACGAAATTTTAATAAAAAAGGTATCTCCATAATTTTTTAGGATCACTAAAGTCCAAAAAAAGAATAAAAAATTTACCGAATGTACCCGAATACCGAATGTATCCGAAAAAAATCAACCCGAACACCCGAATACCGAATGTATCCGAAAAATCTAAACCGAAAATATTGCCGAACCGAAATTTTTTTCCAAAACGAAACGAAATGAAACGAAAATTTTTCTAGCGCACAAGTCTAGAATGGATCATCAAATCTGAGCTCACGAGGATTCTTTCTCACAAACTTTTTCACTAGTTCCCAATCACCAGGCAATAGCTAGTGAGTCCCAGAAACTGCTTCAGGATCTGGAATAGAAAAAAACACACGGGCATGTATTTTAGTCAACTCCCTTGATAATGCGCCCACATAATAAGTTAGTGCAACAGACTGTACTTGTAACTGCTGAGGATAGTAACACCCTAATCTTGGGGTGGTGCCAAACAAAATCTCATAGGGGATAAGGAATGCACTCCTCTAGGGGTGTATATGATGCTATAGAGGGCAATGGGTAGATTATCGGGCCAAGGTAGACCAATTTCTTGAGACATTTTCAACATTCGGTTTTTAAGGGTGCCATTCATTTTTTCATCCTTTTCACTGCGCTTGGGGTGATAAGGGTATGAAAGGATAAAGTGGCTCCTAGGGCAGACCAGATTTCTTTTGTAACTGTAGCTGTGAAAGCAGGTCCTTGGTCACTTTCTATGACTTCAGGTACTCCATACTGGCATACTATTTCATTGAGGAGTTTCTTGGCCTTGGTCTTTGCTGTCATATTGGTAGTTGGGTAGGCTTCCGGCCACCCTAAGAACATGTCCACCACCACAAGGGCCTATTTAAATCTTCTGCTTTTTGGCATTTGTATGTGGTCAATCTGTATCCTTTGAACTGGGTACTGTGGTCTTGCCAAGTGTTTCTGGGGTGTTTTCTCCATACTGCCTGGGTTGCACTTTGCACAGATAGCACAGGACTAGCAATAGTTGTCTGTTAGGGGTGTAATTCCTGGTGCTGTGTAGTACTTTTTAATTAGGGCATTCATGAGGATTTTTGACAAGTGGGCAGCTCCATGTGCCCACTGCACCACTGCTGGGTGCATACTTCTTGGTAGGCAGGGCTTCCTGCTATTTTCAAATAGGCCATTCCTATTCAATATGGCTCCTTTCTGTTTCCATATGTCCTTTTCTTCAGGTCTTGTTGCCTCTTGTAGTTCTTTCAACTGGGATTAGTCTACTGGTAGTGTCTGAAGGGCCAATGTGGGGCTGTCCTCCACTCTGCTTTTCACTTCCTGTGAGTTTATGGCTGCTTGTTTGGCCACAGAGACTGCTAGGTAGTTGCCCTTTGCTTCCCTAGAGTTCAGTCATCCATGGACCTTCACTTTCAGAACTGCCACCTGAGTTGGGAGGAGTAAGGCATTAATCAGATCCTTGATGGCCATGCTGTACTTTACTGGTGTTCCTGCTTCTGTCAGGAAGCCTCTGGTTTTCCACAGTATTCCAAAATTATGGGTGGCGCTAATTGCATAAGCGGAATCTGTGTATGTATTCGCTGTTTGGCCTTCTGCCAATTTGCATGCCATGATGAGGGCCTGAAGTTCAGCTTCCTGTGCAGAGACAGTAGGAGGAAGGGCCTCCACTTTTAGGACTGAATCTTCCCTCGTGACAACATATCCTGTATGGTATTTACCATGCTCATCTGCAAATCTCGAGCCATCCACAAAGATGGTGTGGTCTGGATTGGGCAGTGGAGTTTGACTTACAGATGGCAATTGTGTTGCTTCCATCTTCATCACCACAAAACAATCATGGGAGTGGTTACCCTTATCCTCTTCACCTTGATCCTCTTCATCACCTTCGTTTCCCCCCTCAGGAAGTGGAAGCAGGGTGGAAGGCTTAAGAACATTGCATCTTAGGAGGGTGACATTATCAATTATCAAGAGTGAGCACTGTAGTCTGAGATGTCTTGCTGTGATGTTTTGGCTGAGTCTGGTTAAGAATTGCAGAGATGTCATGAGGAGCCAGAAGAATGAGATCATGACCAAGAACAGGGTCAGAAGTTTTGTCCAAGAGAGCTTTTGCAGCAAAGACAGCTCTAATACAGGACAGGCCTTCTCTGGCCACAGCATTGAGTTTGCAAGAGTAATATCCAATAGGCCTTGTCCTACTGCCATGAGATTGGGCTAGGAAACCAGTGGCATCTCCCTGTTGTTCCGAGATAAAGAGCTTAAAGGGTTTGTCATAGTCTGGCAGGCCAAGTGCAGGTGCTGAAGAGATGGCATCCTTGAGTTTCAGGAAGTTGGAGATGGGTAGTGTCACTTTAGCCAGAGGGCCATCCTTGTTGGTTTAGGATACTGCCATAGAAGATGAGGAAGACACAGGCTTGCCCAAATCCTATGGTAGCAGATCATTCTGGGTAGGTCTTTGCCCTTGGTTTAAGGAGTAACCAGAGGGTTCTTGAGTGCCATGTGGGCCATTAGGTTGCTGGTATTGGTAATTGGCCAATTATTGACCTTGTAGGGGTCCAGATCTTCTTGGGGATCTGCAGTCACGTTTATAGTGGCCAAGTTTGTGGTGAGAGCTTGGCTAGATTCTAAGCCTTTTGCCACTAAGAGTAGGGTATCAAGTGTCAGCACACTGTATTCTTGGTGTGATAGAACAAGGCCCTTCTTTACTGGGTCCTTTAGGCCATTGACAAAAGCAGACAATAACATTTATGAATGTGATTTGTTGGATGAGTCAAATCCAAGATCATGAAAGAGTTGCTTGAGTCGGGCATAGTATTTTTCAACAGATACACCTTTTTCTGGGCTAATATCATGGACACTAGTTGCTTGATCTGCTAATCTGTCTTGGGCCCATCTTAATAGGCACTCGCAGAAGTAGGTGCCTGACTGGTAGGTAGTTTCCTCAGGGTAGTTTCCTTTCTAGAGATGTGGTTCCATAATTGGCTAGTAAGCATCACCAGACTTAATCTGACATAGGCTCTGTAGATCCTTAAATAAAGCAGAGTAAGATTGTTCAATTTCCCTGATCCTACAGTAAAAAGGCATTGGTGGTTTCTCTGGGTCAGGGAGTTGAGATACAAGGGTAGCTGCTTGGGATGGATTAAAAGTAACATACTTAGAAGGGGCATCAAGAGGGGCATTGCCCCATGCATGTCCATCAAGCCGCCTCGGGGTATAAAAGGTATTTCTGATAGGAATCTCAGAAGAGCTGGCTGGATTAAAGGGTGACATGCAAAAGGGACCGGGTGTAATCAGGTCTACCTGCTGCTTGGGATGGGTCACTCTAGGGGTGGCTGCCTTAGGGCTTGTTCTATCCCTCCGGTAGCTACATTAGTCTTGTTGTCCTCTGAGAATTGCTCTCTCCCCCCCCCCCCCATTAACAGAGTGAGGGAGGATAGGTGTAGGAGAAACATGGTAGGAGCCATCAAGATTAAGCACAGGATACATGGGAGTAGGCCTTCCGGGTGACCCAAGATGGCTGCCTGGGGCGGAAGTGGGAGTACCCATACTTCGGGGTATACCGAGATGGCCGACAGTTCCGGATACAGAAGGGGCAGGTGATTTCAGGTCATTACTGGGGGCAGAAACTGGGTGTGGCCTATGGCCACTGCAACTATAACACGTATCTCACCAGGGGTCATTCTGGGCACCAAAATTAACACATATCCACCCTAGTTTGCCATTATAGGGTGGTGGCTGGCATAAAACATTGATGGGGGTTGGGGGCATTTCATCAGCATTAAGACATTTATGGTACACATATACCTTCTTATCCCCTGATTCTATTTCTTGTTCTAACCAATTTTCCTTGTGCACAAATTAAGCTGTATTAAACCATGCTTCTGTCGTCTTCAGCAGACTATTATCAACCAATAATTTTCTGCCAAATTTCTGTCTGCAACCTTCCTCCCATTACTGGTTGCATATGACATATTTTCATTAGTGTACCCAACTTTTTCACATTTACTTCACCCTCTCTCTCTGCCACCAGATCACATATTCCTCTCTCTCTTGCTTCATCTGTATCTGCTCCATCCTTACTCTTGACTAGACATTAGAGATGAGCGAATCTACGAATTTCATGAAAAATTTGATTCGCAATGAATGCGAATATCGCCGCGATCAGTCGATTCGATCGCGCGAATCGCTTCATTAAACTCAATTTTACAGCGTTCCAGGCTATTGGAGACCTAAGATGGCGGATCCACATGTGAGTACATGGGGCAGGGGATTATGGGAGGGCGGGAAACAGCGGCGGGAATGAAGGTAGGCGGGCTGACCCTGAATCACATGTGAGATGCAGCCTATCAGTGTTCACTGACCCCTGTGATGTCACAGCCCCTATATAATCGGCGGCCATCTTGACTCTCTTCATTTCATCTATGCACTCAGATGGAGAGGACGGGACTGCGTGTGTGTGAATAGCTCATACCACAGTGTAACACTGCAACTGCTACTCACATCAGCATTAGGGAAAGGCAGGAGTGCAGCGTACACTGATAGGGATCATTGATAGCCAAACCTCCTATTCACGTTATTGAGCATTGCAGCAGAGAGGGGCAGATAGCTGTCAGCTGCCTCATACAGATCTGCAAGCTGCCTGAACTTTCTGAAGCATCTTATCTCCTCATTTTTCAGCCCAATTGATTTTTTTTTTTTTTTTTGCTCCACAAACCTTCTGCTGCTCAGAATTGTGTGATTTAGGGTTTAATCCCTGGATTTTATTTTTTTTGTGGTGCTGCACTGATGGGTCCTGCTGCTGTTCAGAAATACGTGATTGTTCAGTGGACTGTAGTGCATTTGTACCATTTTGTACCTGTTAATCTGTCAAGGGGCTACATACTGTGCAAGTCCAAACAATAGTATTCACTGGCTGTTTTTTTTCTTTTAAATAGTTTTTTCTGCGTATAGTTACACATATTACTGCCCTCATCATTGCATACCGCATAGGTACATTCAAGTATTGTACCATTTACTACCTGTTAAGCTGTCAAAGTGCTCCATACTGTCAAAGTCCAAACAATAGTATCCACCGGCTGGTGTTTTACAAAAATACAGATTTTTTTCTGCGTATAGTTAGGCATATTACTGCCCTCATCAGTACATACCGCATAGGTACATCCAAGTATTGTATCATTTAGTACCTTTTAATCTGTTAAGGTGCTCCAAACCATCAAAGTCCAAACAATAGTATCCCCCGGCTGGTGTTTTACAAAAATACAGAGTTTTTTCTGCTAATAGTAAGGCATATTACTGCCCTCATCAGTGCATACCACATACGTACATCCAAGTATTGTACCATTTAGTACCTGTTAATCTGTCAAGGTGCTCCAAACCGTCAAAGTCCAATCAATAGTATTCATGTTATTATGGGGTTATTAAACACTCTTGGGTAGTGGTTTTTTTCTTCAAATTTTCTGATAATTATCACAGTAATAAACTTGAATTTTCCACAATAATAGCCATTACACCATTGAACGATTGTTGCATGTGATTTTTTAAGTAAAATGAAAAAAAAAATACGCAGAGGGATGAACTCTGCTTCTTTATTTCATAAAAAAATATTTTATAGAAGAATGTCTTTTGGTGGTCCACCGTCCTGCATTATAGAGTCTTCTGGACTCTTGGATATGCACTTGTTCTTAAACAAAGGTACAAAAAACAAAAATGGCCGGTCAGGGCTATGAAGACGTTGCACCTACATTTTACGGCCACATGAGCCCTGTGGGTGCTTGTGAGATTAGGTCCTTTTTTCCTACACGACATGGTCCGGGACACAAATTTTGATTTAAATTTCAAATAAAAAAATCACACATTTCAATGGTCTCCTCATAATTCAGCCAACTCCAGGCTGCGTCATTCTGGTAATATATAGAGAGCACTCGCTGTCCTAAATTTTTGTTAAAATTTTTTGTCAAAAATGTTTGTCTTTTTTATTAGGGATTGTGAAGCTTTGGTGCGTACTCATGCATCCGCCAACTCCAGCCTGTGTCATTCAGGCAATATATGGTTTACTGATGGCGCTGCTGGGCCTGGGTCTGGGAATTTCAGATTTTCTCATAGGTAGCACACGCTATCCAAAAGTCTTCTTCATAAATTTCTACAATTTTAGTGTTTTTTTGGGAGGGATTGTGAAGCCCTAGCGTGTACTCATGCATCAACCAACTCCAGGGTGTTTCATTCAGGCAACATATAGGTAACACCCGCTGTCCTAAATATTCTTAAAATTATTTTAAAAATGGTTGTTTTTTCTTTGGGATTCTGAAGCCCTGGTGTGTACTTAATGCTGCTTCCTGCTACACTCTGTCAGCCCGTTGGTCCTGTGACAGTGTGCTACTCCGCCTCCACATCCTCCACTGTGTCTTAAGCCTCCACTGCCCGGACAAGTCTCAGTGGCCCTTCAGCATACCATGTGTGCAGGTCACGGTGGTGTCACGCTGTTCTTCACATGGTTTGCCTTGGCGAAGTCTTGGAAACAATGGCCGGTCAGGGCAATGGAGACATTGCGCCTAAATCTCATGGCCACATGAGCCCTGTGGGGGCTTGTTGGATTTGGTCCTTCGTATCCACACGCTGGGGTCCGGGACACGCAAAGGCTGTTTTAAATTTCAAATCAAAAAATGATGGCGCTGCTTGGCCTGGGTCTGGGAATTTCAAATTTTCTCATAGGTAGCACCCGCTATCCAAAATCTTTTTCTAAAATTTCTAAAATTGTGTTGTTTTTTTTGGGGGGGATTGTGAAGCCCTGGTGTGTACTCGTGCATCAGCCAACTCCAGGCTGTGTCATTCAGGCAATATATGAGTTACTGATGCAGCTGTGGGGCCTGGGTCTGGGAATTTAGAATTTTCTCATAGGTAGCACCCGCTATCCAAAATCTTTTTCAAAAATACCAAAAATTGTGGTGTTTTTTGGGCGGATTGTGAAGCCCTGGTGTGTACTCGTGCATCAGCCAAATCCAGGCTGTGTCATTCAGGCATTATATGGGTTACTGATGCCGCTGTGGGGCCTGGGTCTGGGAATTTCAAATTTTCTTATAGGTAGCACCCACTATCCAAAATCTTTTTTTCAAAATTTCTAAAATTGCGGTGTTTTTTGGGGCGGATTGTGAAGCCCTGGTGTGTACTCGTGCATCAACCAACTCCAGGCTGAGTCATTCAGGCAATATATGGGTTACCGATGGCGCTGTGGGGCCTGGGTCTGGGAATTTCAAATTTTCTCCTAGGTAGCACCCGCTATCCAAAATCTTTTCAAAAATTTCTAAAATTGTGGTGTTTTTTGGTGGGGAATGTTGAAGCCCTGGTGTGTACCCGTGCATCAGCCAACTCCAGGCTGTGTCATTCAGGCAATATATGGGTTACCAATGCGGTTGTGGGGCCTGGGTCTGGGAATTTCAAATTTTCTCATAGGTAGCACCCGCTATCCAAAATCTTTTTCAAAAATTTCTAAAATTGCAGTGTTTTTTGGGGGGGATTGTGAAGCCCTGGTGTGTACTCGTGCATCGGCCAACTCCAGGCTGTGTCATTCAGGCAATATATGGGTTACTGATGCCGCTGTGGGGCCTGGGTCTTGGAATTTCAAATTTTCTCATAGGTAGCACCCGCTATCCAAAATCTTCGGTTTAAATTTCTTAATTAATCTTTTAATCTTAGGGATTGTGAAGGCCTAGTGCCTACTCATGCTGCTGGCAACTCCGGGCTGTGCCATTCATCAACTATATGGTCTCCTCATGCTGCCAACACCTCCATGCTGTGTCATTCAGCCACTATATGGTCTCCTCATGCTGACAACATGTCCATGCTGTGTCATTCTGCCACTATATGGTGTCCTCATGCTTCAGCCACCTCCAAGCTGTGTCATTCAGCCACTATATGGTGTCCTCATGCTGCCAACACCTCCACGCTGTGCCATTCAGCCACTATATGGTCTCCTCATGCTGCCAACACCTCCACGCTGTGCCATTCAGCCACTATATGGTCTCCTCATGCTGCCAACACCTCCACGCTGTGTCATTCAGCCACTATATGGTCTCCTCATGCTGCCAACACCTCCACGCTGTGCCATTCAGCCACTATATGGTCTCCTCATGCTGCCAACACCTTCACGCTGTGTCATTCAGCCACTTTATGGTCTCCTCATGCTTCAGCCTCCTCCAAGCTGTGTCATTCAGCCACTATATGGTATCCTCATGCTGACAACACCTCAACACTGTGTAATTCAGCCACTATATGATCTCCTCATGCTGCCAACACCTCCACGCTGTGCCATTCAGCCACTATATGGTCTCCTCATGCTGCCAACACCTCCACGCTGTGCCATTCAGCCACTATATGGTCTCCTCATGCTGCCAACACCTTCACGCTGTGTCATTCAGCCACTATATGGTGTCCTCATGCTGCCAACACCTCCACGCTGTGTCATTCAGCCATTATATGGTCTCCTCATGCTGCCAACACCTCCACGCTGTGCCATTCAGCCACTATATGGTCTCCTCATGCTGCCAACACCTCCACGCTGTGTCATTCAGCCACTATATGATGTCCTCATGCTGCCAACACCTCCACGCTGTGCCATTCAGCCACTATATGGTCTCCTCATGCTGCCAACACCTCCACACTGTGCCATTCAGCCGCTATATGGTCTCCTCATGCTGCAAGCACCTCCACGCTATGCTATTCAGCCACTATATGGTGTCCTCATGCTGCCAACACCTCCACGCTGTGTCATTCAGCCACTATATGGTGTCCTTATGCTTCAGCCTCATCCAAGCTGTGTCATGCTGCCAACACCTCCACGCTATGTCAATCAGTCACTATATGGTCTCCTGACACTGATGCCACCACCAAGCTCTGTCATTGTGCTGCTGTGCAGCAGTGATTCTAAAAGCGATGCCGGTAATCTGCATGTTATTCTGAATAACAGTATTATTTAGCTATCCCAGCACACTCCATATGCGTTTTAGAACACAGAAAAGTGTTCTATACCCCTATAGAGGCTGTATGTAGGCTAGAAATAGCCTTTTGTAATATAGATTTGCTACAAAAAATTTTGGATCAAAGAGAACTTTATCGGAAAATTCGGCAAATCGGCCAAATCTAATTTTTGAAAAGTTTGTTCATCTCTACTAGACATGTGCAATTCGTTTCGGCTAGAATGTCTAATTTACTGAATTTGACCATTTTCGGGCATTCGGACCGATCTGAATGCACAAAAACATATTTTGAACATTTCCGAATAGCCACGATAATACGAATAGCAAAATAACGAATGCATTCGTTATTTACCAAATGCATGCGGTAAATAACCAATGCATTCGTTATCCGTAAATGAACAAAAAATTATATCTAACGAAATGTATCTTTTTTATTATGAAATGTTTAATAATTTTTAAACAGGGATCAATTTATGTGAGCGGGTAAAGCACTAAAAATGTAGCCGTCAATAATAAAAATGTAGTGTGTGTGTTTTTCACTTTTTTTTAAAGCATTTTTTAGGTAGTACTACTACTGCCAGCATGGAACACACTGTTCCATGATGGGAGTAGTAGTTACCTGTACTAATTGACAGATCGCCGGGGTCCCTTGCGATCCTCTTGTATAATGTATAGATGCGGCGGCCGCTCTTCTATGGTCCCCTGCACTCACGTATATATACACCTATTCATATTTCCCGCAGAGCTGTGAATGGCCAGATGGTTCCAGCAAATCACAGCTCTCTGTGAGAAATAGGAATATGTGTATATATACGGCCGTGCAGGGGACCATAGGAGAGCGGCTGCTGCATCCATACATTATACAGGAACATCTCAGCGGGTATCAGGAGTGATACACGCAGTGTTCTTTCCTTAACTACAAGTACTACTACTCCCAATATGGAGTACACTCTGCTCCATGCTGGGTGCTGTAGTACCTGCATTAATAGACAGATCGCAGCGGGTGTCAGAAGTTACACTAGCTGCGATATGTCTATTGATGCAGGTACTACAGCTTCCAGCATGGAGCAGAGTGTGCTCCATGTTGGGAGTATTAGTACCTGCAGTAAGGGACAGATCCCAGGGATGTCACTTCCCCTGACACCCGCTGCGATCCTCCTGATGTGAATGTCGGGATCAGCTCTTCTCAAGGCTACAGAGCCGGGAGAACAGCTGACGCTGAGCCGTAGGTATACATCGTATATCTACTGCCCAGTAAGAACTTAAAGTGAGCCTGCAATGTGTATGCAGTATACACATTGCTGGCTCACTTAACCCCTTGCTGAGCTGTGCGCTATGCGCAAGCCCAGCAAGGAAAGAGTTAACTTACACTGCTGGACAGTGTAGGTTAACCCTTTGGGAGGTATACACTATATACAGCTATCTATAGATAGCTGTATATAGTGTATACAGAAGACGAAGTCCGCTTACTTCCCTCGAGTCCCGGGCAGGTTTGTGTAGCTCCGTCCCCTAGTGATGACATCATTAGGGGCGGAGCTACAGAAGTGAACAAAGCTAGTTAATCTGAAGCTCTGTTCACATTGTCCGTTTTGTATAATGTGAACAGATCCTTCTGGCAGTGTCTACCCAGACTCCAGCTGTTGCTAAACTACAACTCCCAGCATGCCCAGACAGCCAAAGGCTGTCTGGGCATGCTGGGAGTTGTAGTTTTGCACCAATTGGTGGCTCCCTGTTTGGGTAGACATTGCATCATGAGTGCTCTCCCTAGCGGACAGCGCCAAAAATGTCATAACCAATTTTTTGTAATTTTTTTTTCTCGTTTCAGATCTGTGAATGCATTACTGCGGATTCAATGGATTACGGCGGATTTTTTTTCCCTTTAATAAAATGGTTAACGAGGGCTGTGGGGGAGTGTTTTTTTAAATAACATAATTTTTCCAATGTGTTGTGTTTTTTTTAATTTTTTTTTAAGGGTCAGTAGTGGAAGCTGTCTTATTGACAGAATCCATTACTAGGCCAGGGCTTAGTGCTAGCACTAACCCCCAATTATTACCCCAGTACCCACCGCCACAGGGGTGCCGGGAAGAGCTGGTACCAACAGGCCCGGAGAATCAAAAATGGCGCTCCTGGGCCTAGACAGTAACAGGCTGGCGTTATTTAGGCTGGGGAGGGCCAGTAACAATGGTCCTTGCCCATCCTGGTAACGTCAGGCTGTTGATGTTTGGTTGGTATTATGCTGAGAATGAAAATACGGGGAACCCTATACGTTTTTTTTTTTTTATTATTTAAACCGCCTGGTAGGACCAAGAAGGAGAGGAGCCCCCTTTGGCTTTCAGGGCATCATTCTATGAATAGTCCCTATTCATACTGCGTTTCTGCAGTATAGGTGTCCATTGTCTGGTCAAAAAAGGGATGCCAATGTATACTGTAGCAGTCTCATTCAGAAATGAACAGAGCTGTACAGAATATGTCAGCATCACCCTTTTTGACGTAATGCTGACGGATACCTCTAACACTGCGGAAACGCAGTATGAACTGGATGCAGTGTAGGGTCAAATAGAACGCATCCACAGCATATTTCGCACCGGGGTGCCCCCAGCAGTCACAAGGGCGAGATCACTGCTTTGGCTGGGTAGCTCAGTGTGTCCACTCATGACTGCCAGCTACCAAGCCACAGCAGGGAGCTCATTATTGTGACATGTAATATGCTGTGGATGTGTGCCGTGCGATCCTACACATTATACATTTTTATTTTTCATTATATTTATTTAATAAAAGTATTTTTAGAATTTAAAAAAATTTACACTTTTTAAACTTTTTAACATTTTTTTTACACCTTTTTATATTTATTGTTTTCATACACTTTTATTTATTTTATATTTTTTTCATTTTTTTTATGCTTTGGAATACTTAGTATTTCAAAGCATTGCAGATGTGTGCTGTCTGCTAATTTTACAGGACGTGCCAAGTAAAGACCCCCAGCTGCCCAGGTAACATGTAGCACCCCTCGATTGTTGTGGGGTGCTACAGGAGAGAGAAAGAGGGAGCCCCCTCACTCTGTCAAAACTCCTTAAAGCTTGTGGTCGCTTCCGACCGCGGCTGTAAGGATTAAACTGCCGTGACAAAAGTTTTCTTCGGTCCCGGCAGTGCGGCAGGTCCCCGCCCGCCGGGGATCACACACAGCACCCCGCAATCACGCTGTGGGGTGCTGCAGGAGTGACAGAGGGAGCTCCCTCCCTTTGTCATAACACTTACAGACAGCGATCACTTCCGACCGCGGCTGTAAGGGTTAAATTGCCGGGACCGAAGTTTACTTTGGTCCTGGCAGTACGGCAGGGTCCCGGCTGTGTGCTACTGCTGAGGCTGCACTGGGCAGCACCCACGAGAACCATGGACGAGTACACACTTCCTGGTGCGGGAATGTGCATGATGAGGATGAGAGCTGTGGTAATGAAGGATGGCATTTTTTTTTATACATAGTTACATAGTTAGTATGGTGGAAAAAAGACATACGTCCATCAAGTCCAACCAGAGAATTGAAGTGAAGGGTGTAAGGGGATAAGGGGAAGGGATGTAGTTTTATAATTCTGCATAAGCATTAATGTTATTTTGTTCCAGGAATGTATCTAACCCTGTTTTAACCCCTTAACGACGCAGGACGTATATTTACGTCCTGCGCCGTCTCCCGCGATATGAAGCGGGATCGCGCCGCGATCCCGCATCATATCGCGTGGGTCCCGGCGCTAATCAACGGCCGGGACCCGCGGCTAATACCACACATCGCCAATCGCGGCGATGTGCGGTATTAACCCTTTAGAAGCGGCGGTCAAAGCTGACCGCCGCTTCTAAAGTGAAACTGAAAGTATCCCGGCTGCTCAGTCGGGCTGTTCGGGACCGCCGCGGTGAAATCGCGGCGTCCCGAACAGCTGATCGGACACCGGGAGGACTCTTACCTGCCTCCTCGGTGTCCGATCGATGAATGACTGCTTCGTGCCTGAGATCCAGGCAGGAGCAGTCAAGCGCCGATAATGCTGATCACAGGCGTGTTAATACACGCCTGTGATCAGGATGAGAGATCAATGTGTGCAGTGTTATAGGTCCCTATGGGACCTATAACACTGCAAAAAAAAAGCTAAAGAAAAGTGTTAATAAAGGTCATTTAACCCCTTCCCTAATAAAAGTTTGAATCACCCCCCTTTTCCCATAAAAAAAATAAAACAGTGTAAAAAAATAATTAAAATAAACATTTGTGGTATCGCCGCGTGCATAAATGTCCGAACTATAAAAATATATCATTAATTAAGCCGTACGGTCAATGGCGTACGCGCAAAAAAATTCCAAAGTCCAAAAAAGCGTATTTTGGTAACTTTTTATAACATTAAAAAATGAATAAAAAGTGATCAAAAAGTCAGATCAAAACAAAAATCACACCAATAAAAACTTCATATCACGGCGCAAAAAATGAGTCTTCATACCGCCCCGTACGTGGAAAAATAAAAAAGTTATAGGGGTCAGAAGGTGACATTTTTAAATGTATAAATTTTCCTGCATGTAGTTATGATTTTTTCCAGAAGTGCGACAAAATCAAACCTATATAAGTAGGGTATCATTTTAACCGTATGGACCTACAGAATAATGATAAGGTGTATTTTTTACCGAAATATGCACTGCGTAGAAACGGAAGCCCCCAAAAGTTACAAAATGGCGTTTTTTTTTCGATTTTGTCGCACAATGATTTTTTTTCCATTTCGCCGTGCATTTTTGGGTAAAATGACTAATGTCACTGCAAAGTAGAATTGGCGACGCAAAAAATAAGCCATAATATGGATTTTTAGGTGGAAAATTGAAAGGGTTATGATTTTTAAAAGGTAAGGAGGAAAAAACGAAAGTGCAAAAACGGAAAAACCCTGAGTCCTTAAGGGGTTAAAGCTGTTAATTGTTCCTGCTGTGACCAGTTCCTGAGGTAGACCGTTCCATAAATTCACAGTCCTCACGGTAAAGAAGGCGTGTCGCCCCTTTAGACTAAATCTTTTCTTCTCCAGACGGAGGAAGTGCCCCCTCGTCCTTTGGGGGGTTTAACATCGAACAGTTTTTCTCCATATTTTTTGTATGGGCCATTTATATACTTATATATGTTTATCATATCCCCCCTTAAACGTCTCTTCTCAAGACTAAACAATTGTAACTCCTTTAATCGCTCCTCATAGCTAAGATGTTCCATGCCCCATATTAGTTTAGTCGCGTGTCTCTGCACCTTTTCCAACTCCGTAGTGTCCCTTTTATGAGCAGGCGACCAAAACTGAACAGCATATTCCAGGTGAGGCCGTACCAATGCTTTATAAAGGGGGAGTATTATGTCCCTGTCCCTCGAGTCCATGCCTCTTTTTATACATGACAATATCTTGCCGGCTTTGGAAGCAGCAGCCTGACATTGCATGCTATTCTGTAGTCTGTGATCTACAAGTACACCCAGATCCTTCTCTACCAGTGACTCTGCCAGTTTAATCCCCCCTAAGACATACGATGCATGCATGTTCTTAGTACCCAGATGCATAACTTTACATTTATCCACATTGAAACTCATTTGCCAAGTGGATGCCCAGGCACTTAGTCTATCCAAGTCATCTTGTAACTTATGCACATCCTCTATAGACTGTACCGTGCTACAAAGCTTGGTGTCATTTGCAAAGATAGAAACAGAGCTGTTAATACCATCCTCTATATCATTGATAAATAAATTAAACAGCAGCAGGCCCAGTCCTGAACCTTGGGGTACACCACTAATTACCGGGGACCAATCAGAGTACGAATCATTGACCACCACTCTCTGGGTACGATCCATGAGCCAGTGTTCATTCCAGTTACAAACTAAAGTTTCCAAGCCCAAGGACCTTAACTTACCTGTCAGATGTCTGTGAGGGACAGTATCAAACGCTTTGGCAAAACCAAGAAACACTATATCCACAGCCATTCCTCGGTCAAGGCTTCTACTCACCTCTTCATAAAAGCAAATTAGATTGGTTTGACAACTTCTATCCTTAGTAAATCCATGCTGGCTTTCACTTATAATACTATTATCCTAGTATACTATTATACTTTTTCAAAAACCTTGTGTTTTAAGTTAATTGTTTTCTATACTGATTTTATCATCTAAAAAATCGAGCTAATTGTCAGCCCACACATTAGTAAATTATATTTTTGTGATTGGTTTGGTTGAGGTAATCAACAAACTCAGAAAACTGGTCCTTAGAGCCTTCCCAAATAACCAAAACATCATATACAAATCGTAGAAACAAAATGTTATGTTTGGCAAAAGGATTAGAGGTGAAAAAACATACCTACGTTCCAGCATGGCAAGAAACAAATTAGCATATGTACCGGGGTACCCATCATGGTACCCGAGCTTAGCAGTATACTAGCAAAACCATTAACAGATAACCAATCACTGGTAACAGGAGTTGTCCCAGAAGATTTGAAATTAGCAAATGTTGCACCCATTCACAAGAAAGGTAGTAGAGAGGAATCAGGCAACTATAGGCATGTTAACCTGACCTCAAGAGTGGAGAAATTAATGGAAACCGTACTAAAGGATAGAATTAAGGAACATCTAAAATTTAGAATGCTTAGGTGCATAGGTAGAGGTATTAGCAGTAGAAAGAGGGAAGTGCTCATGCTGCTGTACAGAGAACTGGTGAGACCTCACTTGGAGTATTATACACAGTATTGGAGATCATATCTCCAGAAGGATATATATACTTTGAAAAGAGTTCAGAAAAGAGTTACTAAACTTGTCCTTGGATTGCAGGATAAAACTTACCAGGAAAGCTTAAAGGACCTTAACTTATGTTGCTTGGAAGAAAGACGGGACAGAGGGGATATGACAGAAACTTTTAAACACACTGCTCAAAAAAATAAAGGGAACACTTAACACAATGTAACTCCAAGTCAATCACACTTCTGTGAAATCACACTGTCCATTCAGGAAGCAACACTGATTGCCAATTAATTTCACATGCTGTTGTGCAAATGGAACAGATTACAGGTTGAAATTATAGGCAATTCACAAGACACCCCCAATAAAGGAGTGGCTCTGCAGGTGGTGACCACAGACCACTTCTCAGTTACTATGCTTCCTGGCTGATGTTTTGGTCACTTTTGAATGCTGGCGGTGCTTTCACTAGTGGTAGCATGAGAGAGAGTCTACAACCCACACAAGTGGATCAGGTAGTGCAGCTCATCCAGGATGACACATCAATGAAAGCTGTGGCAAGAAGGTTTGCTGTGTCTGTCAGCGTAGTGTCCAGAGCATGGAGGCACTACCAGGAGATGTGGAGGAGGCTGTAGGAGGGCAACAACCCAGCAGCAGGACCACTACCTCCACCTTTGTGCAAGAAGAAGCAGGAGAAGCACTGCCAGAGCCCTGCAAAATGTCCTCCAGCAGGCCACAAATGTCCATGTGTCCACTCACCTGGTCTGAAGTAGACTCCATGAGGGTGATATGAGGGCCCGACGTCCACAGGTGGGGGTTGTGCTTACAGCTCAACACCATGCAGGATGTTTGGCATTTGCCAGAGAACACCAAGATTGGCAAATTTGCCACTGGCGCCCTGTGCTCTTCAGAGATGACAGCAGGTTCACTCTGAGCACATGTGACGTGACAGAGTCTGGAGATGCCGTGGAGAACGTTCTGCTGCCTGCAACATCCTCCAGCATGACCGGTTTAGTGGTGGGTCAGGTGTGGGGATGCATTTTTTGGGGGCCGCACAGCCCTCCATGTGCTTGCCAGAGGTAGAAAGACTGCCATTAGGTACCGAGATGAGATCTTCTGACCCCTTGAGAGACCATATGCTGGTTCGGTTGGCCCTGGGTTCCTCCTAATGCAAGACGATGCTAGACCTCATGTGGCTGGAGTGTGTCAGCAGTTCCTCCAAGAGGAAGGCATTGATGCTATGGACTAGCCCGCCCATTCCCCAGACGTGAATCCGATTGAGCACATCTGGGACATCATGTCTCACTCCATCCACCGATGCCACGTTGTACCACAGACTGTCCACAGACCGCCACCTCATCAGGAGCATGCCCAGGCGTTGTAGGGAGGTCATACGGGCATGTGGAGGCCACACACACTACTGAGCCTCATTTTGACTTGTTTTAAGATCATTACATCAAAGTTGGATTAGCCTAAAAATTAAAAATAATATCAGGAGGTATTACTTTACTGAGAGAGTAGTGGATGCATGGAATAGTCTTCCCTAAGAAGTGGTAACTGCGAATACAGTAAGGGTGTTTAAGCAAAAGGCTATCCTTCATATAAGATAAGGCCAGGGACTATTAAAGGGGTACTCCACTGGCCAGAATTCGGAACATTTAGTTCCAAACGCTGTGTGCGCACTGTGGGGTCGGCCATGCCCCCTCGTGGTGTCAGGCCAGGCCCCTCAATGCAAGTCTATGGGAGGGGGCGTGACATCCACCACACCCCCTCCAATTGACTTACATTGAGGGGGCGTGGCCTGACATCAAATGGGGGCATGGTGGACCCCTGCTGGGCACACACAGCTTTCAGAACTAAATGTTCCGAATGCTGGCCAGTGGAGTACTCCTTTCAAGATATTCAGAATATTGGACAGACTAGATGAGCCAATGGTTCTTTTCTGCCGACACATTCTATGTTTTTATGTTTTTCAGTATTCTAAATATCTATAACAATACCTTATTAGATTCATAATGTAAAACAAATACATAGAATATGGAAGCAAATTTTATGTATTAAAAAAAAATGAAGGATTAGCAATTATGAATTGGACTTATATGTCTTATGTAATTATAGAAGATAAACAGATAAAGCCTGAAATGTGAATATGAAATTCTTGTTAACGTTTTATCCTGTGCATAACAAGATATCTTTATTACCTGTTTGATCTTCAAATAAAATAGCCTTTAAAGACTTTTACATCATATTGAAACAGCAACTAGATCTGAACAGAAAATGAATGCAAACAGTAAAATGTTTCATTACTGTCAAGATCATTATCTTGAAATCTGTTATGTTTATATTTAACATATCTTCTCATAGAGTAAACTTTTGCAGATCATTTCGACACCTGTTAAATGTTTAAACATTTCCAGGACCCAAAAAATAAACAGTTAGCTGTCAAACAATGAATAATCTGATTTCTCTTCCCACTGTGTCATTTCTGCCTTCAATTCAATTATTGCCACAGGCATGACAATTGAATCAATAATTCATTAACATCTTCTGAGTTTTCAATTAATAGTCTGATAAAAAAAAAAAAAAAAAAGAAACACCAGTTATTCCATGTGTATGGATTGTTGGGATCATATAGAATGTATTGGTGCACTTTCAAAAGTATTTTCTGCAATTTTTAGCAACTCTCTATAGACTATAGGGAACATTTACCCACCTCAAGGTTATCCCCAAAGCAACAGCATCTTGGGTAGTGCCGGGCTGCTCGTCTTCAGTGACACTGTTCAGACAGCCATTTGCTTGTGTCAGGCACTGGACTAATCTGCGCTCATTCCCACACTCCTCAGGGACTGGATATTTAAATCAAAGTAGTCTCTTTTCTCCTCGTTCATGATTAGTATCTCACCATCTGCCAGCTTTTGTATTACTATTGCTCTTCTATGCTTAAGGTATTCTCGGCTTGTTCCTTGACTATCCTTTGCCCTTGGTACTTGTAGTGTGCTTTTTACCTGGTTTGACTCAGTCTGCCTGACTTCATTTATTCCTTTTTTTGTCTATGTTTTGCTATGTTTTGTCTATGTTTTGTTCTTGGTCTATATTAACCCCTTCTGTCCTAACTGCCTGCATGATGTTTTGTATTGTTATGCACAAAAAACCCTGCACGTGTGCAGCGTAGGGACCATCGCCCAGTTTGGGGGGACTATCTGTTGCTGAATGGTCAGAGAACAAGGCTGTGGGCAAGTTCAGGGCTGTGTCAGCTGTGCTGAATTTGTTAACAAATCTAAGGTTATTCGTACAGCAATCTTATGAATCTATGGCAACTTGGAGCAACTTTGGGGGAATCAGCAGTAAAGGGGCATGTCATTGAGCGAGTCAGATCCCACAATTCAGACATTGATGGTCTAGCCAGTGTTTCCCAACCAGGGTTGCAAAACTACAACTCCCAGCATGCACTGACAGCCTTCATCTGTTTGGGCATGCTAGGAGTTATAGTTTTTTAACAGCTGAAGGCTTGCTGGTTTGGAAACTCAACCTGCCTGACTTTGTTTACCCTGTCTGTAAGTCCTTCCCTTTTGTCTGTGCTTTGCAATTTGGTTTTGGCCTGTATTAACCTCTTCTGTCCTGATGGCATTTTCTACCATGTTTTGCATTGTGTTTGTGAATTTGCTTTATCCAGCATGTTCCAAGCCCTGCCTACTTGGTTAGTGGAGCAGAAAGTCATCAATAATTGTAAATTATTGTGATTTTTTTAATGAATTTTTGACGAACATGAATGTCATTGTATACTGTAATGACATTGCCTGCAGCAAATAAAAACTTGCTATTTATTATAAAAGAAAATGTAAGTTAAACAAGCTATACAGCACAAAATCTATCTATCTATAAATAGTAGAGAAAAGAGCAGCACATCCGCCAGGATAGTAAAAAATATAGAAGAAGGTGCACGCCGTCACAGAGGCACTGGTTAGGAGCCCCAACTTGAGTAGTAGTGGAAAAGACCGCAGCACACAGGACGTTCTCCAGTAAAAAGTGAATTTATTCCATAAAACAGCAAGCAAAAAAGAAGCTACGTTTCGGTAGTCTCACACCACCATCTTCAGGCATAGTGCATTGTGCAAACACTGACTCTTAAATAGTCACAAATGACATCATGGATTCAATTACAACCAATCCAATTCAAGCAACAATGTGACTTATTGTTACTTGAATTTGATTGGTTGTAATTGAATCCATGATGTCATTTGTGACTATTTAAGAGTCAGTGTTTGCACAATGCACTATGCCTGAAGATGGTGGTGTGAGACTACCAAAACATTGCTTCTTTTTTGCTTGATGTTTTATGGAATAAATTCACTTTTTACTGGAGAGCGTCCTGTGTGCTGCGGTCTTTTCCACTACTATCTATCTATCCATCTAAAACTCAATGTATGTATGTGTGTGTGTGTGCGTGTACGGTCATGGCCGTAAATGTTAGCACCCCTGAAATTTTTCAAGAAAATGAAGTATTTCTCACAGAAAAGGATTACAGTAACACATGTTTTGCTATACACATGTTTCTTCCCTTTGTGTGTATTGGAACTAGATGAATAAAAAGAAGGAAAAAAGCTAATTGGTCATAAAATCACACCTAACTCCAATTATGTGCTGGACAAAATTATTGGCACCCTTTCAAAATTGTGGGAAAAATAAGATTGTTTCAAGTATGTGATGCTCCTTTAAACTCACTTGGGGCAAGTAACAGGTGTGGGCAATACAAAAATCCCACCTGAAAGCAGATAAAAAGGAGAGAAGTTCACTTAGTCTTTGCATTTTGTGTCTAGATTTGCCTTTGTCCACAGTGGGCAACATTGTCAAGAAGTTTGCAACCCATGGCACTGTAGCTAATCTCCCTGGGCATGGAAGGAAGAGAACAATTGATGCAGGATAGTCCGGATGGTGGAAAAGCAGCCCCAAACAAGTTCCAAAGATATTTAAGCTGGCTCAGGGAGCATCAGTGTCAGCGCGAACTATCTTTCGACATTTAAATGAAATGAAACGCTATGGTAGGAGACCCAGAAGGACCCCTCTGCTGACACAGAGACATAAAAAAGCAAGACAACATATTGCCAAAATTAACTTGAAAAAGCCAAAATCCTTATGGGAAAAGTCTTGTGGACAGATGAGACCAAGATACAGCTTTTTGGTAAAGCACACCATTCTACTGTTTACTGAAAACGGAATGAGGACTACAAAGAAAAGAACACAGTACCTACTGTGAAATATGGTGGAGCTTCAATGATGTTTTGGGGTTGTTTTGCTGCCTCTGGCACTGGGTGCCTTAAATGTGTGCAAGTCATCATGAAATCTGAGGATTACTAATGGATTTTGGGTCGCACTGTACAGCCCAGTGTCAGAAAGCTGGGGTTGCGTCCGAGATCTTGGGTTTTCCAGCAGGACAATGACCCAAAACATACGTCAAAAAGCCCTCTGGATGGTAACAAAGTACTGGAAAGTTCAGAAGTGGCCAGCAATGAGTCCAGATCTAAATTCCATTGAAAATCTGTGGAGAGATCTTAAATTTGCTGTTGGGAAAAGGCGCCCTTCCAATAAGAGAGACCTGGAGCAGTTTGCAAAGGAAGAGTGGTCCAACATTCCGGCTGAGAGGTGTAAGAAGCTTATTGATGGTTATAGGAAGCGACTGATTTCAGTTATTTTTTTTCCAAAGGGCGTGTAACCAAATGTTAAGTTAAGGGTGCCAATAATTTTGTCCAGCCCATTTTTAGAGTTTGGTGTGAAATTATGACCAATTAGCTTTTTTCCCCCTTTTTTGGTTTAGTTCCAATACACACAAAGGGAATAAACATGTATAAAGCAAAACATGTGTTACTGAAATCCTTTTCTGTCAGAAATACTTCATTTTCTTGAAAAATGTAAGGGGTGTCAACATTTACGGCCATGACTGTATGTATGTTTGTATGTTCCAGCATCGTGTCCAAGCGGCTAGAGATATTAACATGAAACTTGGCTCACATGTTACTTATATGTCAACAACAAATATAGGATAGGTAATTTAACCATTACTCACCCCCTTTTGCCAGGGTCAGGGTTTTTGTTTGAAGTTCCATACAAGTCTATGGGAAACAACTTCCAAACGGCTGGAGATATTTCGATAATACTCGGTCACATGTTACTTGTATGTACACTTAAAATATAGGATAGTTAATTTAACCCTTAACTTCCCCCATTTGTGATGGTTGGGGTTTTTGTTTAAAGTCCCATGCAAAACAATGGGAAATGTAAGTTCCCACATAACTTCCGTATGGCTGGAGATATTTCAATAATACCTGGTACACTTATATGTCAAATAAAAATACATGATAGCTAAATTAACCCTTACCTACACCCTTATATAAATGATGGTTTTTGTTTTTAGTTCCATGCAAGTATATGTGACTTCCAGTACCTTACTCCACAAGCTCCGCTCTGCATCTCCTGGTGAATGTGTCAGTCCGGCTTTCAAGCCACACGCCATGTCACAAAGACATGCCCACTGTTTAAGCCCCACCCACTCCTTTTATTATCTACCCTTTTAGTGCATCAGTCTGGTTTGCAAAATCACGGCTAGTCCCACAAAGCCACGTCCCCTTCTATTTTCAGCTTACAATATCTTCATTACAAATCAGTCCCACCTGAGGACAGGATATGAGGATGGGACATAAGGACAGGATATGAGGATGGGACATAAGGATGGGATATGAGGTTGGAATATGAGGTCGGGATATGAAGACGGAATGTGAGGTCGGGATATGAGGACAGGATATGAGGTTGGGATATGATGACGGGATATGAGGTCGAGATAGGAGGATGGGATATGAGGATGGGATATGAGGATGGGATATGAGGTCGAGATATGAGGACGGGATATGAGGTCAGGATATGAGGTCAGGATATGAGGTCAGGATATGAGGACGGCATATGAGGTTGGGATAGGCGTTCGGGATAGGAGGTTGAGATATGAGGATAGGATATCAGGTCGAGATAGGAGGATGGGATAGGAAGTCGGGATATGAGAATCGGAGATGAGGTCGAGAAAGTAGGTCGGGATATGAGGACTGGATATGAGGTTGAGATATGAGGACGGGATAAGAGGTCAGGATATGAGGACGGGATATGAGGTCGGGATATGAGGTTGAGATATGATGACGGGATATGAGGTTGGGATATGTGGATGGGATATAGGGATGGGATATGGGGATGGAGTATGACAACAATATATGAGGATGGGATATGAAGTCAAAAGTCTCCTCCTTTGTTGATTTTCCTCCCCAACAAGGATTAGGAAGAAAAAAATGGGCAACGCCGGGTACTCAGCTAGAATTCAATAAAAACATTATAAAAATAATTAAAGGCATGCAGGTTATTGTGAAAAATCTATTTAAAGGTGTCCCTATCTTTAAAGACAGAATAACATTAAAGATACTACAGATTCTGGAACTGCAAATGATTAACAGTTACACTGCATTGTTCCTGGATCTCAGAAGGCATCAGTATGTACATCTTCTCTACACTGCTGCATTTTTTATTTGCTGCAGGCAAATCACATTTCCTTATTAATATGCAATTGTCATTTATGTTCACATTAATTTAGAAATATGATGTAAATTGTGACATTTGATCTATTCCTCAATGACATGATATTATGTGGATGAAGGCTATTCACTTTATTACTACATTAGCATGTGCTAAAGCCCTTGAGGCAAATTACTTCAGGTTCACTCGAATTTTATTTAAAATGTCTGTTACTACTTAAATAAAAGATAGGATAAATGTAAAGTAAATACTTCTTGAGCTTTATGGTGCTAAAGGAATCTGACAAAGGTGGGTGAAATAATAAGGAATAAAATGTTTCCTTCATTCACCTGGTGGTTTTGCCCTCAAATGTGCATCTCCTTAGGGTATGTTCACACAGCAGAATGTCCATGCAAATGTCAGAATATTCCACACGGACATTCCGCTGCAGCTTTGATTTTATTGGGATTCTGCAGCACTGCGCACACGGGGAATTTCCCAGGCAGATGTTTCTGCTGTGGAAATCCCAATTTCGTCTGCAGAAAATATAGACTTGTTTATTCTTTCTGAGGATTCCACTTTTTACGGGGACAGAGGGTTTTTCCGTTTTTGCACTTGCATTTTTTCGTCCTTACCCTTTAAAAATCATAACCCTTTGAATTTTGCACCTAAAAATCCAAATGATGGATTTTTTTTGCGCCACCAATTCTACTTTGTAATGACATCAGTCATTTTACCCAAAAATCTATGGCGAAATGGGAAACAAAATCATTGTGATACAAAATTGAAGAAAAAACTTCATTTTGTAAATTTTAGGGGTTTCTACGCAGTACATTTTTAGGTAAAAAATGACACCTTATCTTTATTCTGTAGGTCCATATGATTAAAATGATACCCTACTTATATAGGTTTGATTTTGTTGTACTTAAAAAAAAAAGGAAAAAATCATAACTACATGCAGGAAAATGTATGTGTTTAAATTGTCATCTTCTGATCCCTATAACTTTTATATTTTTCAGCGTACGGGGTGGTATGGGGGCTCATTTTTTGCGCCGTGATCTGAAGTTTTTAGCGGTATCATTTTTGTATTGATCAGACTTTTTGATAATTTTTTCATGATATAAAAAGTGACCAAGAATACTCTATTTTGGACTTTGGAATTTTTTTTGCTTGTACGCCATTGACCGTGCGGTTTAATTAATGATATATTTTTATAATTTGGACATTTCTGCACGCGGTGATATCAAATTTTTATCACAAATTTTTTTCACAATGTTTATTTTTATATTTTTTTTAAATGGGAAAAGGGGGGTGATTCAAACTTTTAGAAGGAAGGGGTTAAATGATCTTTATCAACTTTTTTTTTTTTTTCACTTTTTTTTTTGCAATGTTATAGCTCCCATAGGATATTATAGAAAGGGAGTGGGCAAAGGGCTTACAGGTACGCCCTCTGTCCCCAACAGATTAAAGAAATCAGCAAAACATTTTGATAGTCTCATTATAAGGTATTGAGTGCAAAATGATGGGGGAAAACTTAGATTTTTTTTTTATATTATAGCACAAGGCCGCAACATAACAAAATGTGAAAAAAGTTAAATGGCCTTACAAACTGTATTACTTTGTTACTTTGTTATGTTGTAGAATTTTTTAAGAATTAAAAACTTTAATGTAAATGTTTTGCATCAGCATATAGTGATTCTAATCTTGGTGGCTGAGTGAAGCCCATTTTTTGCACAGTGATCTGTAGTCTTTATTGGTAGGATTGTAAGGTAAACTGAACTTTTGTTTGCTGTCTATTCCATGTTTACTTGGAGACAAAAAAAATACAGTTGCAAATTTCAATGTTTTGGATGTTTCCACATACAATATCAATTATGTAAATTATGGTGTTTAGACTTTTTTTTATTTGGGAAATGAGAAAGAGGGAGGGTTATTAATATGTATAATATAGGGATTTTATTGGCATTTGTTGAAAAATGGAATCAATGTCACATTACCATCAAATTTACTCTCACATATAATACAGAAATGATACATTTCTTAGACGTAGAAATACATAAAAAAAAGGTACTGATATAATTACCACTCTGTATAATAAACATACAAATAGAAATAGTATCTTACACCGTACATCCTACCATTCCCCCACCACTTTAAAGGGACTCCCTAAGAGCCAGTTCGTTAGAGCGAGAAGAATATCAAGTACTAATGAAGAGTATAATAAAAATAAATTGATACAAAAATTCATAGAAAAAGGATATAGAAAGGCAGAAGTGGAAAAAGTAGCAGAATAAATTGGACAAACACCTAGAGAAAGATTGAAATAGAGAACAGAAAAAAAAACATAAAATTGAAAGAATTATATATATATACACAGGATGATATGATAAAAGATATATTTTGAAACAGACAGTAAATATAATAAATTATTTAAAGATCCACCCTTCTTCGTCTTTAAAAAAAAGGTAAAACTATTGGTGTCTGATTAATTTGGAGCCATATAAATCCTAAAAAAAAAAAAAAAAAAAAAAAAGAATTTTTAGCTAAAAAAAGACAGAAACATATCCTTGTTTATCTTGCTCCCAATGCCACAGAATTATAAAAAGCGATTGTATTCATCATCCTACAAAAGGCACAAAATTAAAAAATAAAGGTTTACTATTCCTGTCTAAGTTCCAATGTGATTTACCTTCTAAAGAGCCTTTGCAGCAAAGCCTATGTGGGCCAAACATCTAGACAAATAAAAATAAGACTTGGTCAACATAAATCTATGATAAGAAAGTATTCCCACTTGGAACAAGAAGGAACATCAGAAACGCATGGACACACAGTAGCAGACCTTATATGGCAAGTTGTAGAAGTGGAAAAGAGAAAAAACAAGGAAGAAAATACAAAAGCATTGCTGAGACGAGAGGCATTTTGGATAACAGAATTAGGAATGATCGAACCGAAAGGACTTAATGAAGTGTGCAGTTATAAGGCATTTTTTATAGTGGCCGTGGTTATTTAAAATATGTAGCTATATATATATATATATATATATATATACTGCATTAAATGTATTAGCATTGAAAGAGTTAATTATACTATGTCTAGTAACATATTTAACCACGCTCTATCTCCACATCTGTGAGCAGGATTAAGGGGTTGTTCCCTGCAACGTAGTGCGGCAGGCTGGAGCTGAGGTATTTGTCATCTTACTCGTCTGGGAGATATATCACCGTACCCCAATTTCAGGTATTATGTACTCATCATATGTGAACGAATCGAGCGAAAATCATGCAAATAAGGCAAAGTATCTGCAAGAAGACCTGAACGCAGTGGCCATGAGTAATTCTATGTGAATACATACTTATCTGGTGTTACAAGCTCACCGAATACAGCCCAGGTACATCTCATTAAATTAATATAGGGATTTTTTAAATATTCTTAAAGATTTTTTTTTTACATGATTTATTTAGAGATCACAGTTCCCTGCTATCCATATTTATTGAGCTGTACAAGGGCAAGGAAAGCAAAAGGGGACTGAAGTGGATATAATCCATGGCAGGCATGACTGGGTAGAAAGACAAAATGCAGGCAGCATAAATACGGTGATAAACATGATGGATATGTTTGGGTTAAGGAACACTGTAAAACACACTTTAAAGGCAGTTTTTTGTTTGTTTGTTTTTTTATGACCAGGTAGCTGTTCTGAAACAATATTCTAATTAAATTTCAATTATACTCAGTATTGATTGTCTTAGGCTATTGGTGAGCAGCGCACAGTTGCATACAACCCTGTTCACCAGTGCCAGAGTAGGATTCCACTCCTTTAAGACTTACTTTAGGCAATCTTTTTTGTGTTTCTTTTTGACTTACAATAAAAGCTTCAACCAATTCCAGTCACTTATTTTTGAGACATTTTTCCAAAACAGGCCACCAAACTACTTTGTCCTGGCCCTGCTAGTACAGTGACCCCTCGACCTACGATGGCCCCGACATACGATAATTTCAACATGCGATGGCCTCTCAGAGGCCATCGCATGTTGAAGGCAGCATCAACATACAATGCTTTTGTATGTTGGGGCCATCGCATAAACGGCTATCCGGCAGCGGAGACTGCTTCAGCTGCCCCCGGATAGCCGTTTACGGTGCCCCGCGTGGTCCGCTGACGATCACTTACCTGTCCTCGGGGCTCCGGCACGTCCACTTCGGGATCCCCTGCATCGTCAGCGCTCTCCATCAACGTCATCACGTCGCTGCGCACGCCGTCCCGTCATCCAATAGGTGCGGCGTGCGTAGCGACGTGATGGCGGCGACGGAGAGCGAGGATGCCGGGGAATCAGAGGCCTTGCCGGAGCATCGGGGACACCTCGGGGATGCGGCGACAGCGATGGACGGCGACATGCCAGGCAGCGGTGACGAGGTGACGGTCCGAAGCGGCGGGGACAGGTGAGTACAAATTCCTCTAACAGTGGTCTTCAACCTGCAGACCTCCAGATGTTGCAAAACTACAACTACCAGCATGCCCGGACAGCCGTTGGCTGTCCGGGCATGCTGGATGTTGTAGTTTTGCAACATCTTGAGGTCCGCAGGTTGAAGACCACTGTCCTATACTTTACATTGCATGGATCCCTCAACATGCGATGGTTTCAACAAATGATGGTCCGTTTGGAATGGATTACTATCATATGTTGAGGGACCACTGTATTAGTATTACACTCCAGAACTGTGTCCACTATAACAACTTCCTCCTGCAGAAAGTCCCATAGTCTCAGTGCTCTAATAGAAAATAATCCACTTCTACATTTATGTCGAAATCTTCTTTCCTTTTTTCAAGACTAAATAATCTTAATTTTGATAAACTTTTAGGATATTGTTGTCCACTTATGCTGTTTATAACTCTGTCTTTTGAACCTGATTTAGCTTCATTGCTGTATGTGTTTCTTGCACACTAGTGCCTGTACACAGTAAGCCATGTATAATCTAACTAGTTAGCTAACTAATAATTTGTACAGTGCGAGAAATGTGTCAATTGTGTGCATCAATGCCGTTTCTAACTTCTGCTGGGACCCCCTGCTTGTCCCAAGGCACTTATTCAAGAATTCTAGAAATCATTCTAATTCGAGGTACAAACAGGCTTATGAGATGACAGTAGTGTATTAAATTCTACATACCATAGATAAGTAGGTAAACTTTGTACAGTTGCTGATTGTTGGAAACATATACCAAATTCTGTACTTATCCACATGTTGTGCAATATCTTTTACTTTGTTTTCCCTGCACAGTCCCACATTGCCATGTGGCGTTACTGAAAAGTTTTCAGACACAAATCTTGGACTTAAAAATATGAGCCAGAATCACTAAGAATGTAAAGCAGCTAAATCTGTAGGCATCATCTCTTTCTAAACTGAAAATATTCTTCATGAAAGCAGCTTCAAACTATGTTCAAACGGCAGAATTTCCATGCAGAATCCAGAAGAAAAATTCGGCTTGGAAATTCTGCAACATAAAGTTAAATTCAGGTAGAAAAGCAGACATGGTGCACATCTACAATCTTGTATAATGATCTGATTGCTTCTCAGCACAATATCAAAAACTAACAGGTTGTTAGTATACATTTTTGATCAAAAAGTACAAGCCCACTCGCCACGTCAAGGCCACCTATCCAGAGTGGGTCCCTAACGTCCCTAGCATAAAATGGCGCAGCACCGGGCGGCGACCACCACCGCCGCTACGCCAATGCCCACAGGGGGGGAACGACCCACTGGCAGAGCAGCCCCAATGCCACTCAAACCAGTCTATGAGCCGCACCCCCCCGCAGACACGGCGCCACGGCAGCAACGGACACCGCACAGCACCACACCAGTGTGAACAGGGATGTAATAGCTCACTTACCATACTCTCCCAGTCAGACTGGGAGGCAGCTAGGAAAGAAATGGCCCATGTGCAGCTAACTACTGCTTATATAGGGTTGGGCTGAGGGGGTGGGGAAGAGTGCAGCACATGTTAAAACAAAGAAAAAGGAGGGGATAGAATCACAGTGTGAATTCAGGTAGAAAAGCAGACATGGTGCACATCTACAATCTTGTATAATGATCTGATTGCTTCTCAGCACAATATCAAAAACTAACAGGTTGTTAGTATACATTTTTGATCAAAAAGTACAAGCCCACTCGCCACGTCAAGGCCACCTATCCAGAGTGGGTCCCTAACGTCCCTAGCATAAAATGGCGCAGCACCGGGCGGCGACCACCACCGCCGCTACGCCAATGCCCACAGGGGGGGAACGACCCACTGGCAGAGCAGCCCCAATGCCACTCAAACCAGTCTATGAGCCGCACCCCCCCGCAGACACGGCGCCACGGCAGCAACGGACACCGCACAGCACCACACCAGTGTGAACAGGGATGTAATAGCTCACTTACCATACTCTCCCAGTCAGACTGGGAGGCAGCTAGGAAAGAAATGGCCCATGTGCAGCTAACTACTGCTTATATAGGGTTGGGCTGAGGGGGTGGGGAAGAGTGCAGCACATGTTAAAACAAAGAAAAAGGAGGGGATAGAATCACAGTGTGAATTCAGGTAGAAAAGCAGACATGGTGCACATCTACAATCTTGTATAATGATCTGATTGCTTCTCAGCACAATATCAAAAACTAACAGGTTGTTAGTATACATTTTTGATCAAAAAGTACAAGCCCACTCGCCACGTCAAGGCCACCTATCCAGAGTGGGTCCCTAACGTCCTAGCAGCCTCCCAGTCTGACTGGGAGAGCAAGGTAAGTGAGCCATTACACCTTGTTCACACTGGTGTGGTGCGGGGCGGCGTCTGTTGCTGCCGTGGTGCTGTGTCTGCGGGCGGGTGCGGCCTATAGACTGGTTTGAGAGGCATTGGGGCCGCTCTGCCAGTGGGTCGCTCCCCCCCCCCCCGTGGGCACCTGTGTCGCGGCGGTGGTGGTCGCCGCCTGGTGCTGCGCCATTTTATGCTAGGGACGTTAGGGACCCACTCTGAATAGGTGGCCTTGACGTGGCGAGTGGGCTTGTACTTTTTGATCAAAAATGTATACTAACAACCTGTTAGTTTTTGATATTATGCTGAGAAGCAATCAGATCATTATACAAGATTGTAGATGTGCGCTATGTCTGTATTCTACTCGAATTCATATTGTGATTTCTTTCTTCCCCCTTTTTTTTGTTTTTTTGAACATGTGCTGCACTCTTCCCCACCCCCCACAGCCTAAACCTATATAGGTGGTAATTAACCACAATAGGGCCATTTCACTCCTAGCAGCCTCCCAGTCTGACTGGGAGAGCAAGGTAAGTGAGCCATTACACCTTGTTCACACTGGTGTGGTGCGGGGCGGCGTCTGTTGCTGCCGTGGTGCTGTGTCTGCGGGCGGGTGCGGCCTATAGACTGGTTTGAGAGGCATTGGGGCCGCTCTGCCAGTGGGTCGCTCCCCCCCCCCCCGTGGGCACCTGTGTCGCGGCGGTGGTGGTCGCCGCCTGGTGCTGCGCCATTTTATGCTAGGGACGTTAGGGACCCACTCTGAATAGGTGGCCTTGACGTGGCGAGTGGGCTTGTACTTTTTGATCAAAAATGTATACTAACAACCTGTTAGTTTTTGATATTATGCTGAGAAGCAATCAGATCATTATACAAGATTGTAGATGTGCGCTATGTCTGTATTCTACTCGAATTCAACATAAAGTTAACATCGTGATGAATGGGATTTCCACTTTCCCATTTACATGGCAGATTTTTCACAGCAAAATTTCTGCTGCAGAAATTCTGCATTCTGGATTCTGCAAAAACATTAAACCTGTCTATCATTTTTATTGAATTCCGCAGCAGAGTCCACTGAATTCAAACCATATCTGTGTTGATCACAAAAAATTCTGCATAAATTTAGCATAAATTCCACACACATGCCGCACAGAATCTGAAAAATGGCAAAAAAAACTGCTGCCAACTTGACAGAAAGGAATCTGAGTAAAAGCACAGAAATTCCACATTGTAAACAAAGCTTTACAGTCATTTTAGTGGTATTTAGCTACATAGCTCACATGTCGGACGTTCTGTGGCAGAACTTTTGATGAGCAGTTGGATTCCGCCAGAAGAATTAACATGTTCATTCATTTGATGGAATCCAAGTGGTTCTTACTTTTATTGCAAATTTCATGCAAATTTAGCATCGGTTCCAGACTGCACTAACCCAGTGAGGAAATTCAGTGAGAAATGTGTGAATATACCCTAAGGCTATGTTCGCCTGACAGCAGAGCGACGGCAGAACATACCGGTGCTAAGACCGTTCGGAAATGTGCCATCTTATAGACGGCAATGCATTTCTGTACGGAGTCCACAGAAAGAATAGACATGTCTATTATTTCTGCGCACACCGGAATATGAATTTCCATGCCAGATGTCTTTGGTATGTGAACAGCGCAGCAGAATCCCAGTGAAAAAATTGACTCTGCTGCTGCGGAATCTCTATGTGGAATTCCAATGTGTAATTTCACTTGGCAATTCCATTGTGTGAACATTGCCTAAGGCTACTGCTCTGCACCTCTACACAGCATAAGACTATATTCACACATGTATATTGCTGTAGATTTTCTGTGTTGATTTTCCTACCTGTTGACTTCAATGCGTATGTACCCTACCTGTGAATGTACCCTAAGGGTCTATTCACATGGCAGGATTTCCGCACATCTGCACCAATTCCGCTTCCGCATTAATTTGGGTGGTTTCTGGCTTGTGTGGAATTGGTGTAGTCCACATGCGGAAATTCAGAATTGTGAATTGGAGTTTGGAATCTCATAGAAGTCTATTAGGCTTTAATTTGAGGAGGAATCAGCATGCGGAAATTCTGCCACGTGAATATACCCTTAGTCAGACTGAATGCTGTGTTGTCAGAACTCGTAGGGTTAATCGGTTCTGAAGTTTCTTTTGTTTTGCTTTGGTTTAGGCTACACCCAGCTGGCTGGTCTGGTCAGTTGACCTTGATGAGAGCACCTGGTCTGGGCTTATTTAAGCTGGCAGTCTGCTCTCATTCCTCGCCTGCGAAAGAGCTCATATTCCTATCTAGCATCTGTATTGTATCTTGTATTTTTGCCATATTTGAACCATTGGCTACGCTCTCTGACTCTTCTCCTGTTTCTACGATTTGGCATTTCTGTTATCACTTGATACTGACTCGGCTTGTGGACTGTGACCTATTGTGCATATTTGTTTAGTTATTATTTCTGTTAGTGTATGTTTCCATACAGTGTCCCAACCTCTATCTGTATTATAGTTTATTATGTTGAAGTTTGACTCCCTGCACTTATTCAGGCTGGGACTGTCACCTTGGTTGTGGACCCGTTGCCTAGGGCAGGTACGCAAGTAGGCAGGGCAAGTGGTAGCGGTTGAGTTTATGGCTTCACTCTTCCATGCCCATAAGTGACATGTGTATATGCAGAAGCTCACCACACGCAAAACAACTACTCTGTGCATGAAACGTTGATTTCAATTACAGTAAAGATACTGTAATATGATTACATATTAAGTTACCAATTAAAAATATTAAATAATTGAATAAATGTCCCATTTACATTGAACAAAAAAAAGTCAATTAATGGAGATCCTGGTATGAATATACAGTGTATTTAGTAAACATTCATGATACAAATATTTAGTTTCATCAATGACAAATAAATAGGTTAAGGGAAAGGTCACATTTCATGCTCATTTCATGTTGTATGGAAACTTGGAAAATCAATGAATATCTATACTTAATTACATGCAGCTAATTAATATACAAAGCTCCCACGCAACACAGTGAAAAAAGCCCTAAGTCTTAGGTTAAAGCCATGCATTAGTTCACTTACTGTATGCCTGCCCTTTGTTACAGTATACATTGGCATCCCATTTTTTGTAAGATGCTGACAGATACATCTGGTGGAAGCCCTAATACAGTGGAAACCTAGCCTAATGGGATGTGCCTTGAAAGGGATGCAGTACCCTAGAAAATGTGCCAAGATTATTACCCATAATTTTGCCATACAATATACAAACGAATACATGGCTTCAACTCTAGGCTTAGGGTTTATTTACACTTTGTACACCTCTCTCTGCCTATATCAGTTATTCACCACTGCACAATGCTTGCTGATTCAGCATGACAAACGTCTGTGTCAATCACACAGTGGCAAAGCTATGACATAAGTGGAGAGACTGTTTATGACTGTTGAAAAAGTCACTTTCAGGGGGAATAAAACACTTGGCTTTTCAAGCAGCAAAACCTTCTCAGCCTCTACATAGTATTTGGCATCTTTAAATCCAGGGCAGCTGGTACTGCAGTAAGGGGCCCAGCCATTTCACAATATGAAGGGGTCCTCAAAGCTTGGGGCAAATAACAGGAAGGGAATAACTTTCCAGGGGGAGGAGGCACAGTAAAGATGAGCTTTCACTTGTTGATAAATATTTATTTACATACTCCCACCCCTACTTATCTCTCCCACCCCTGCTTATGTCTTTCTGTTTTTGTACTACAAAGCTGCTTCACAGATGATCCTTTAAGTAAACAGCAGGGGTGGTCACTGTAATGCCAGTGGTTGGCAGACGCTGACTTGCTGTATGTCTCGCTGTTTACCTTGGCCAAGCTACTCACTCTGTTCCTTCTCACTGATGGAAGCTTCAGATGCACTGATTCTGGTCCTCCTCTTATCCCTGCCAGGCCCTGTCTGTATGACACTGCTCCACTACTCAGCTCTGCTATTAACACTTACTCAGCTCTGCTACATCAAACTGTGTTTTCTGCATTATTACCATCTGCACCGTCAGCTTGTCTGTCCTACCTGTATCCATGCCTGCCTGGCCAGCTGTCACTTAACTGGGACCACTCTTACAGTAGTGAACTGCTATCTCCTCTGCTGCTGAAGTCCAGCTTACCAGGGAAATCCTTAGATTTCACTCCCAAGTTTGGTCCAAAGCCAAATCGGTAAGTGGAAAAGGGAGTTCACACACGATGGGGCGTTACAGTCACATTTAACTTCTGTTTTGTAAGGGTCACAGACTGTGATCAATGAAGGTGTTCCTCCTTCTATAGCCCATCAATGTCTGTTTTCTTTTTCCTTCTTATGCCATCTCTTTATAACAGACTTGTTTATTACAGGCATTGTGATAGGTCAGGAGATTTACCTTTACCCTGCCTGTACCATGTGACTGTAAAAGTGATCTCAGAGAAGCTGAGCGAGGGTTAAAACCTGTGAGTTTTCAGTATGGCTGTAATAAAGACTTTGCAGAAGGTACTAGAAAAGATAGAAGGACAATGTCAGTAGAACTGAGGGCTTAGTGCCCATTCAGAGCAGAGTTTATTTGTCACACTAAACCCAGCTGAAAAATACATATACAAATCATTGTATATCACCCACACTGATCTAATCCTTTGAGTGCAGCTGATATACAGCAGATATACTGAGGGATAGTGATATAAGGAATGCCTTCTCAATGCTCACTATAGAGTTTCCAGGGCTGCAGGTGCACATATATAAATTGTCCTGCCCGGAAAAAAATGCAGTATAGGAGAAAGTGAGGAATATGTATGCCGAAACTATTATTTTCAGCTATTCAAATAGTTAAAATGTATTGGAATGATTGATATGTAAAATTATTTATGGCATTTGACTACTTTTAAAAATTTTTGGGGAAAACCACAAATGCAGTTGTGTTTTTTTTTTTTTGTTTTACACTACCTAGACTAGTAAAAACAAACAAAGCTAACCTCTGTATAAAATGTTTATGGTGTGTGTATCTGGTGTTAAAAGAAATAAAATCTCCCAACCTATACTCCAGGCGGCACATCACACAGATATTGGTAGCAATGTATTTGCAGCAAATTTATGAAATGTAGAAATCGAGGGGGTATGTGTAGCTCTCTCAGATAAGCTATCCTGAGGTTAACTGGATTGGTCTAAATCCCAAAAAGATCTTGTTATATCGAAAATATGTATATAATAAATATTATATGACCAGTCCTCAAAGGATAGTAGAGAAAAGAAAGTGAGATAAAGAGAAATAAAGAAGAAAGAATGAAAAACTGCTTACTCAATAATAATAGTGTGATAAATATAGACAGTAAAAATATAGAACATAAATAAAACCTGAATCAAGGTTAAGAATAATATGAACAATATTTATTGAATGTCCCTCGCACCAGATGTTAGCATAGAAAGAACATAAGAATAGAACAACCACCTAAAAAGATACGTACATAAAAATGGCCTGAAAATGTCCGCATATATAGAAAGACCTATGAATGTCCGTATATAAGAAAGTTCAATTATATGATATCACAGTTCAGGGAGCGATAAATTGCAGTATAATAAGTTCAGGGAGCGGTAGTTAGCAATGTACTTGGTATATTCAATAGTATTAGATTGTACCTGTGAGCCGGGATATGGTTCACTTACTGACAGTATTTCAGTGCACCAATTTGTATGGTTAGACTTTTTCTGCAATTTTTTAACCAGTTGCACGAAAACCAAAAAGTGTTGTTTTTGATAAATGCTCTCCACAGCCAGTTTTGTAAGTCAGGTCAGGGCTGGTGCAGATTTACAACAAAATGAAGGCTTTTTTGACAAATTATGTGACTGTTACATTATGCACTCCGGCAACAAATGCTGGCCATGAGAGCATCCCGTTACCTGCTGCTGCCGGCAGGGCAGAGATTTGCATCGCAGGATGCGCCCACATGCAAATCCCTGCCTGTCACTCACCTGGTGCTTCTCCTGCCCCCGCCACTGCCTCTCTGCTCCGGTGTGCGTGTCCCCGTCCCCTAGGGCACAAGCAATGGAGCTTTAAGATTTAAAAGGCCAGTGCGCCCATTAGTGAAGTAACACCTGTGGCTCATTGATAAATTTCTCCACTTCCCACACTTCTCTGATGGATCTTTGTTGCCCTATTGCCTGAGAGAAAGCATTCCTGAGAGTCGCCATGCCGTGTATCATACCCTTTCCTCCGTGACCTTTCTCCTTTGCTGCCTGCCTGCTGACCACTTGCTATGTTCCTGACTACGCTACTGTGCCACCAGCCCTGACCTTCCGCTATCCTGTCATGAGTTGCCTTATCCCACCTGTGCTTCGAATCTCCTCAGCCACCTGCGTGGTCAAGCCGTGTCAGGGATAGCCCCTTAGGTGCCGCCTGTCGCAGCATGTTCATCCCGCTTTGCGGCGGGCTCTGGTGAAAACCAGCGGTACCTTAGACTCCGCTCCCTGGTACGGTCTGAGTCATCTACCACACAGGTCCAGCGGATCCACTATCATCAGTGTTCCAGCCTACTGAAACGTGAGTGTTACAGTGACAAGTCACACATGATACATTTCTGACCACTGAAAAAAGTAAACCAGACTATGTCATTGCTGCACAATTTTAGAAAAAGCATCTAAAGCAGATGTCACAATGAAAAGTCTTTAAACATCAACAAATCGTGCAACAAATCAACATCACAAAAACAGGATAAATCCAATGATAAATTCCGATCCATAATTATACCAAAGACTTATTTATTGAGATGCCCTTGCAATGGACAGTGTAATTGACTGTACTTTCTAATACAGGTACAAAAATAAAAGGTATGCTGATGCATACTGCCAGATGTATTCCAAAAGTGCCATGAGGATAAAGTTCCACTAAGGTTTTGTTCTGGCATTTTTTAAGGCTAAAAAACACAAGAAAAATGCCAGAAAAGACAACGACAAAATAACTAGAACACCCCTATTTTTACATAGTGAAGTTAAAGGGGTACTCCGGTGGAAAACAATTTCAATCAACTGCGTACACAAAGGTAAACAGATTTGTAGATTACTTCTCTTAAAAAATCTTAATCCTTCCAGTACTTATCAGCTGCTGTATACTACAGAGTAAGGTGAGTGTCACGATTCGGCTTACTGGTAGTGGATCCTCTGTGTCAGCGAGGGATAGGCGTGGACCGTGCTGGTGGACCGGTTCTAAGAGGCTACTGGTGTTCACCAGAGCCCGCCGCAAAGTGGGATGGTCTTGCTGCGGCAGTAGCAACCAGGTCGTATCCACCAGCAACGGCTCAACCTCGCTGACTGCTGAGAAGGCGTGGGACAGAAGGACTAGGCAGAGGCAAGGTCAGACGTAGCAGAAGGTCGGGGGCAGGCGGCAAGGTTCGTAGTCAAGATGGATAGCAAGGGTTCAGGTAACACAGGCTTGGACAACACTAAACACTTTCACTGGCACAAGGCAACAAGATCCGGCCAGGGAGTGCAGGGGCAGTGAGCAGATATAGTCTGGGAGCAGGTGGAAGCCAATTAAGCTAATTGGGCCAGGCACCAATCATTGGTGCACTGGCCCTTTAAGTCTCAGAGAGCTGGCGCGCGCGCGCCCTAGAGAGCGGAGTCGCGCGCGCCAGCACATGACAGCAGGGGACCGGGACGGGTAAGTGACCTGGGATGCGATTCGCGAGCGGGCGCGTCCCGCTGTGCGAATCGCATCCCCGACGGCCATGACAGTGCAGCGCTCTCGGTCAGCGGGACTGACCGGGGCGCTGCAGGGAGGAGCGGGGACCCGGAGCGCTAGGCGTAACAGTACCCCCCCCCTTAGGTCTCCCCTTTTCTTTGTCCGGTAACTGCCTCCCCTGGGATGAGGACACCGGGAAAGAATGGAGGGTTTCCTCAACGGCAGGCAGTACAGCAGGAGTGGGAATGGGGAGGGAGGGCAGAGGGCGAAGCCTGGCACGGGGCAGTGTGTCACCAGGACGGGGGCCATGAGGAGGCACTGAGGCTTGCCTGACGGGACTGGGAGGGGGGGAGAGGCACTTCCTATGGCAGGCAGAGTCCCAGTTCTTGATCTCCCCGGTGGTCCAATCAAGGGTGGGAGAATGAAGCCGGAGCCATGGCAGACCGAGGAGGACCTCAGAGGTACAGTTGGGAAGGACGAATAACTCAATCCTTTCGTGGTGGGGTCCAATACACATCAGGAGGGGTTCTGTGCGGTAACGCACGGTGCAATCCAATCTGACTCCGTTGACCGCGGAAATGTAGAGCGGCTTGACGAGACGGGTCACCGGGATGCGGAATTTATTCACAAAAGACTCCAAAATAAAATTCCCAGAGGCACCAGAGTCCAAGCAGGCCACGGCTGAGAGGGAGGAGTTGGCTGAAGGAGAAATCCGCACGGGCACCGTGAGACGTGGAGAAGCAGACTTAGAACCAAGAGACGCCACACCCACGTGAGCTGGGTGCGTGCGTGCGTTACCCAGACGTGGAGGACGGATAGGGCAATCCACCAAGAAATGCTCGGTACTGGCACAGTACAGACAGAGATTTTCTTCCCTACGGCGATTCCTCTCTTCCTGGGTCAGGCGAGACCGATCCACTTGCATGGCCTCCTCGGCGGGAGGCCCAGGCGTAGACTGCAAAGGATGCTGTGGGAGAGGTGCCCAGAGATCTAAGTCTTTTTCCTGGCGGAGCTCCTGATGTCTCTCAGAAAAACGCATGTCAATGCGGGTGGCCAAATGGATAAGTTCTTGCAGGTTGGCAGGAATCTCTCGTGCGGCCAGCACATCCTTGATGCGACTGGATAGGCATTTTTTAAAGGTCGCGCAGAGAGCCTCGTTATTCCATGATAATTCGGAAGCAAGAGTACGAAATTGGATGGCGTACTCGCCCACTGAAGAATTACCCTGGACCAGGTTCAGCAGGGCAGTCTCGGCAGAAGAAGCTCGGGCTGGCTCCTCGAAGACACTACGGACCTCAGCGAAGAAGGACTGGACTGTGGCTGTGGCAGGATCATTGCGGTCCCAGAGCGGTGTGGCCCAAGACAAGGCCTTTCCTGAAAGAAGGCTCACTACGAACGCCACCTTAGACCGTTCTGTAGGAAACAAGTCCGACAACATCTCCATATGCAGGGAACACTGAGACAAAAATCCACGGCAGAGTCTGGAGTCCCCATCAAATTTGTCCGGCAGGGACAAGCGGAGGCTAGGAGCGGCCACTCGCTGCGGAGGAGGTGCAGGAGCTGGCGGAGGAGATGGTTGCTGCTGTAGCAGAGGCAGAAGTTGCTGTAACGTGGCGGTCAACTGCGACAGCTGCTATCCTTGTTGGGCAATTTGCTGCGATTGCTGAGCGACCACCGTGGTAAGGTCAGCGAGACTTGGCAGCGGCACCTCAGCGGGATCCATGGCCGGATCTACTGTCACGATTCGGCTTACTGGTAGTGGATCCTCTGTGTCAGCGAGGGATAGGCGTAAACCGTGCTGGTGGACCGGTTCTAAGAGGCTACTGGTGTTCACCAGAGCCCGCCGCAAAGCGGGATGGTCTTGCTGCGGCAGTAGCAACCAGGTCGTATCCACCAGCAACGGCTCAACCTCGCTGACTGCTGAGAAGGCGTGGGACAGAAGGACTAGGCAGAGGCAAGGTCAGACGTAGCAGAAGGTCGGGGGCAGGCGGCAAGGTTCGTAGTCAAGATGGATAGCAAGGGTTCAGGTAACACAGGCTTGGACAACACTAAACGCTTTCACTGGCACAAGGCAACAAGATCCGGCCAGGGAGTGCAGGGGCAGTGAGCAGATATAGTCTGGGAGCAGGTGGAAGCCAATTAAGCTAATTGGGCCAGGCACCAATCATTGGTGCACTGGCCCTTTAAGTCTCAGAGAGCTGGCGCGCGCGCGCCCTAGAGAGCGGAGCCGCGCGCGCCAGCACATGACAGCAGGGGACCGGGACGGGTAAGTGACCTGGGATGCGATTCGCGAGCGGGCGCGTCCCGCTGTGCGAATCGCATCCCCGACGGCCATGACAGTGCAGCGCTCTCGGTCAGCGGGACTGACCGGGGCGCTGCAGGGAGAGAGACGCCGTGAGCGCTCCGGGGAGGAGCGGGGACCCGGAGCGCTAGGCGTAACAGTGAGTTGTTCTTTTCCATCTGATCACAGTGCTCTCTGCTGACACCTCTGTCCATGTCAGGAACTGTCCAGAGCAAGAGCAAATCCCCATAGCAATCCTCTCCTGCTTTGGACAGTTCCTGACATGAACAGAAGTGTCAACAGAGAGCGTTGTGGTCAGACAGAAGTATACAACTTCCTGTGCAGCATACAGCAGCTAAGTACTGGAAGGATTAAGATTTTTATATAGAAGTAGTTTACAAATCTCATGATATCCGTGAAGAGAAATGAAAATATCGGCACTCACCAGTGTGGCTGCAGGGTCTTCTTTATTGAGACATACTCACATGCGGGGTACAGAAGAGAGGGGAGTGGGGGGACAAGTGGGTGGCCTCTCTTCTGTACCCCGCATGTGAGTATGTCTCAATAAAGAAGACCCTGCAGCCACACTGGTGAGTGCCGATATTTTCATTTCTCTTCACGGATATCGTGAACTTTGCTTATTATAGTATCTGAGCACCACCAGAGGCATTACAGCTACACCAACTCCCACCTGCCATTACTAATCCAGCACACTCATGCAGTGCCGCACTACCTCCTTTGTGAATAGTTTACAAATCTGTTTAACTTTGTGGAACCAGCTGATTTGAAAAAAAAAAAAAATTTCCACCAGAGTATCCCTTTAACTTCACTGTATAGAAATTGGGGTGTTCTAGTTTTTTTTGTTTAAATCCCTAAACTTTCTGGCACCAGTTGATTTGAATTTTTTTTTTCCCATCGGAGTACCCCTTTAAACTGTTCCTGACACCCCTGACAGTGCCTTCACCAAAAACAAAACCTTTTTCTCAGTTTATTTTTCAGCTGATAAACTTTAGTACTTATGCGGCTCTAAAAATCTGTTTATTTTTTTTAGGAGAAACATCAGTGTTAACATAGGCCCAGGTTTATCAAACTGTAGAGAAAAAGTGGAGTGATGTTCCCATAGCAACCAATTACAGCTCAGCCTGGTAATGTGAAAGCTGATCTGTGATTGGCTGCTCTGGGGAAATCACTCCACTTTTTCTCTCACACAGTTTGATATATCTGGGGCCTAGTGATTCAACATATCACTACAGGAAATAGAGTCAAAACTGTTATTTTGTCATGTCAGATAGAATATTTGCATGCAAATTAAAACTTTTCTTTTTTGTATTATTAGAGTAAAAAAGAAAAGTTTTGTTTATGATCCACTCTGTATAAATAAACATGGCTCATAACTTAAATGTTGTATTACCCTAAAGCTCCAGACTGGTCCATCAGAAGACCAGAACATTCTCCAGTGGGCCCTGAAGTTTATGCCCGAACAGCTAGGGGGTATGTTTCTGCATTTTGCCTAGACTTGCGTTAAAGCAACAACATTGCAGGTCCTAGAGGTTATACTGTATACAGAGAGCAGAGGAGAAGAGGTAATAGGGAAAGCTTTGGGGAAGTGCGGGATGTCATGGTGTGGCGGTATTGTTTGGTAACTAAATAATTAACTTGCTATGCATTGGTTTTATGTGGTCATAGTGTAGCTGTATTATGTTTTTCATTATATATTGATAATATTGGTCTTCAAATACTTGGATTTTTTTTAATTGGTAAACAGTATAGGTATATTTGTTCCTTGTATACTGGTGTTACTTAGTTATATTGTAATGACTTATGTTATCTATGACATATATCCTTTTTGTCAGAGGGGCTTTGTGCAAAACATATCTATATAATGCATACCCCAGCAATGCTTTCATAGCAAAGGGAGTACTGAAGAGTAGACCCCAAGAATGATTTGCTCTGTTGGACTCAAGGAATTCCAGTCGGACACTGCCCTAGTGCAGGTTCTAGGGGTGCAGGAAGTCTAAGAAATTCCACTTTTGAATTACCCCTCAAGCTCAGAATTCGGTGTTACATATATGTGTATTAAGTTATGTTCTGAGTGTTGCTTTAATTTTTCTCTTTTGGAAATCAAATAAGTTATGTTATGTTAAAATACATCTGCATCCAAGGCATTGCGTAGTGTTTAACCCCTTAAGGACTCAGGGTTTTTCCATTTTGCACTTTCGTTTTTTCCTCCTTACCCAAAGATCTACGGCGAAACAGAAAAAAAAATTATTGTGTGACAAAATTGAAGAAAAAATGCCATTTTGTATCTTTTGGGGGCTTCCGTTTCTACGCAGTACATTTTTCGGTGAAAATTACAACTTCTCTTTATTCCATAGGTCCATACGATTAAAATGATACCCTACTTATATAGGTTTGATTTTGTCGTACTTCTGGAAAAAAATCATAACTGCATGCTGGAAAATTTAAACGTTTCAAATTGTCATCTTCTGACCTCTATAACTTTTTTATTTTTCGGCATACAGGGCACTATGAGGGCTAATTTTTTTGCACAGTGATCTGAAGTTTTTAGCAGCATTGTATTGTATTGATCAGACTTTTTAATCACTTTCTATTAATTTTTTCATGATAGAAAAAATGACCAAAAATACGCTATTTTGGACTTTGGAATTTTTTTGCGTGTACACCATTGACTGTGCGGTTTAATTAATCATATATTTTTATAATTCGGACATTTCCACATGGGGTGATGCCACATATGTTTACTTTGTTTTATTTAAAACATTTTATTTTTTTTTACATGGGAAAAGAGGAGTGATTCAAACTTTTATTAGGTAAGGGGTTGAATGATCTTTATTATTTTTTTGTTTCACTTTTTTTGCAGTGTTATAACCCCCATAGGGGGCTATAACACTGCATACACTGATCTTTTACATCAATCTTTGCTATCTCATAGGATAACTTTGATCGTTGATCGCCACTTGACTGCTCATGCCTAGATTGGCGAAGCAGGAGGCAGGTGAGGACCCTCCTTGTGTCTGCCAGCTGTTCGGGATGCGTCAATTTCACCACTGCGGTCCCGAACAGCGCACTGAGCTAACCGGCAGTACTTTACTTTCACTTTAGATGTGGCGATCAACTTTGAATGCTGTGTCTAAAGGCTTAATAGCGCACAGCACCGCCACGTTGTTAGAGGCCGGGCCTGACCCGCTATGACACTGGGCCATGTCGTTGCCCCATGTTATAGAAAGGGACCGGACTCAGGACGTTAATAAACAACAACAAAGGAAGTCCCTGTCATCTCTCTGGGACCATAGGCTTTCACAGTTAACTAGTGTTCCTTCAAGAGTACCTCTCATGATCATAATCCTCCCAGTTCACTGCCCCCATCATGATAACCTCCCGCCTTTACTTTTATTATTTGTTATTTTCTACCTTGATATTGCTCTGTATCTTCTGCTCAGTCTCAATTAGATTCAGAGACTGGGAAGGGGCGTTACCCAGCAGGCGTGACATCATCTGAAGCCATATAGAGGAGAACTCCCTCCCTCACTCTACTACACACAGCCCAGAGCAGTTCAGTATGTGAGGTGAACTCTGATTGGTTAAGGCTGCACACCCTCCCCTCAGCATTTCCTGATTTTGGGCTTCTGCCAGCCCAGCAGGAAAATATGCTCTGGACAATTAGGGAGACACCTGGTGGCAGCTTTTTTAAACACAAATAAAACATTGAAAACTTTTTTTTTTTTTTAACAAAGTACATTAGAAATATTTTTTTTTTATTTACCATAAGGAGTGCAATATCAAAAAAATATTTTAAAGAGAGTGCTCATTTCAGAAATAAACCACCTATCACCTTATACATCAATATGGGAGGTTATATAAATATTAGCATTGCCTTGTATTGCAGACTGTATTTAGTAAAAAAAAAATCTTGTGACTGCTTATTTATTAAAAACAAGTCAGTTACCAAACATTTTAGTAATTTATTAGAAATATTGACTTTTTCTTTGTAGAATAAAGGCATAAAAACACCCAGAGCAAGAATTAAGGCAATGGAAGATGTTCTGCACGGACCTAATTATCCTGTCTGGGATTGTTGTTTGACTATATAAGTACAGTTAGTCCAAGTTTAACACTTAATAAATCAGGTGGCACAAACTTCTTGCAAATAGAAATTGTATCTAGTTTTCTTTGTGAGATCATGGCTGCTTTATTTAATCAAATAAATCTCACTTTGTTAGATTACAGGCCTAGGAAGTCTCTACTTTAATTAATACTGGGGGAGTAATAAAACAATTGTGTCTTCAATTTCAATCCTGCCAGCAAAATGGAAATATATTATCCTTCTTAAAGTACCACAAAGAAAAAAAAAAAATTTATTCCAAGCATCATTTTTACCCATCAATGGAACTACGAAGTTTAGTTGTTCTTTTCTAAGTGCTCTCTGATTACCCCTGTCTAGGGAACTGTCCAGAGTAGAAGCAAATCCCCATAGCAAACTTGTTCTACTCTATGCAGTTCCCGAGACAAGCAGAGATGTCAGCAGATAGCACTGTTGCCAGAAAGACAAGAACAACTAAACTTCAGCAGCTGATAATTATTGGAAGGATTAAGATTTTTTAATAGAAGTAGTTTACAAATCAATTTAACTTTCTGGAGCCAGTTGATATAAGAAAAAGTTTTTTTCCTGGAATACCCCTTTAACCCTAAAGAATCACAGCAATTCTTTTACCCTTTTTCCTCTATTTCTTTAGAATTGTGGTAGCATAAACAAAATAATGTTGCAAAAGAAACTCACTGAGCACTTTATTCATATAAATTCATAAAACTTACTGATCACTTTATTCATGTATAGTCATCCGTTTTTGTCTATCTTGACCACATGACCACCAATGAGATCTTTAACCCCTTAAGGACCAAGCCCATTTTCACCTTAAGGACCAGAGAGTTTTTTGCACATCTGACCACTGTCGCATTAAGCATTAATAACTCCGGGATGCTTTTACTTTTCAGTCTGATTCCGAGATTGTTTTTTCGTGACATATTCTACTTTATGATAGTGGTAAATTTTTGTCGATACTTGCATCATTTCTTGGTGAAAAATTCCAAAATTAGATGAAAAAAATTGAAAACTTAGCATTTTTCTAACTTTGAAGCTTTCTGCTTGTAAGGAAAATAGACATTCCAAATAAATTATATATTGATTCACATATACAATATGTCTACTTTATGTTTGCATCATAAAGTTGGCATGTTTTTACTTTTGGAAAACATCAGAGGGCTTCAAAGTTCAGCAGCAATTTTCCAATTTTTCACAAAATTTTCAAAATCGTAATTTTTCATAGACCAGTTTAGTTTTGAAGTGGATTTGAGGGGCTTTCATATTAGAAATACCCCATAAAAACTGCACCCTGCAAAGTATTCAAAATGACATTCAGAAAGTTTGTTAACCCTTTAGGTGTTTCACAGGAATAGCAACAAAGTGAAAGAGAAAATTCAAAATCTTCATTTTTTACACTTGCATGTTCTTGTAGACCCAGCTTTTTGATTTTTATGAGGGATAATAGGAGAAAAAGCCCCCCAAAATTTGTAACCCAATTTCTCTTGAGTAAGGAAATACCTCATATGTGTATGTCAAGTGTTCGGCGGGCGCAGTAGAGGGCTCAGAAGGGAAGGAGCGACAATGGGATTTTGGAGAGAGAATTTTTCTGAAATGGTTTTTGGGTGGCATGTCACATTTAGGAAGCCTATTGTGCCAGAAGAGCAAAAAAAAAACACATGGCATACTATTTTGGAAACATCACCCCTCAAGGAATGTAACAAGGGGTCCAGTGAGCCTTAACACCCTACAGGTGTTTGCCGACTTTCTGTTAAATTCGCATGTGTAAATAAAAAAATAAAAAAATTTTCACTAATGTGCATTTTTTCTCTCCAAAATTTACCATTTTTACTAAAGGTTATGGGAGAAAATGCCCCCCCCCCCCTCCAAAAAAAAGAAAAAATTTGTAACTCCATCTTTTCTGAGTTTGGAAATACCCCATGTTAGGACGTAAAATGCTCTGTGGGCGAACTACAATGCTCAGAATAGAAGGAGTCACATTTGGCTTTTGGAAAGCAAATTTTGCTGAAATGGTTTTTCGGGGGCATGTCGCATTTAGGGAGCCCATATGGTGCCAGAATGGTGCCGCAGATGTTTAACGACTTTTTGTTAAAGTTGGATGTGTACATGAAAAATATTTTTTTTCCCTAAAATGCTGTTTTCCCCCCAAATTTTACATTTTTACAACGGGTAATGGGAGATAATGCCCCCCCCCCCCCCCCCCCCCAAAAAAAAAAAAAAAATTGTAACCTCATGGAAATACCCCATGTGTGGACGTAAAGTGCACTATGGGCGAACTACACTGCTCAGAAGAGAAGAAGCGCCATTGAGATTTTGGAGAGAGAATTATTTTGGAATGGAAGTCAGGGGCCATGTGTGTTTACAAAGCCCACCGTGGTGCCAGAACAGTGGACCCCTCCCCATGTGATCCCATTTTGAAAACTACACCCCTCACAGAATTTAATAAGGGTGAAGTGAGCATTTACACCCCACAGGCGTTTGACAGATCTTTGAAACAGTGGACTGTGCAAATGAAAAATTACATTTTTCACGGACCACTGTTCCAAAAATCCAAAATCTGTTGGTAATCCTCAGATTTCATGATGCCTTGCACACATTCAAGGCACCCAGTGCCAGAGGCAGCAAAATTGAACCTCCACCATATTTGTCACGATGCCGGCTGGCAGGTAGTGGATCCTCTGTGCCAGAGAGGGATTGGCGAGGGCCGCGCTAGTGGACCGGTTCTAAGTCACTACTGGTTTTCACCAGAGCCCGCCGCAAAGCGGGATGGTCTTGCTGTGGCGGTAGTGACCAGGTCGTATCCACTAGCAACGGCTCACCTCTCTGACTGCTGATGATAGGCGAGGTACAAGGGAGTAGACAGAAGCAAGGTCGGACGTAGCAGAAGGTCGGGGGCAGGCGGCAAGGTTCGTAGTCAGGGTGGATAGCAGAAGTTCTGGTACACAGGCTTTAGACACACAAAACGCTTTCACTAGGCACAAGGGCAACAAGATCCGGCAAGGGAGTGCATGGGAGGAGGTTAGATATAGTCAGGGACCAGGTGGAATCCAATTAAGCTAATTGGGCCAGGCACCAATCATAGGTGCACTGGCCCTTTAAGTCTCAGGGAGCTGGCGCGCGCGCGCCCTAGAGAGCGGAGCCGCGCGCGCCAGCACATGACACCAGGGGACGGGAACGGGTAAGTGACCTGGGACGCGATTCGCGAGCGGGCGCGTCCCGCTGTGCGAATCGCGTCCCCAACGGCCATGACAGTGCAGCGCTCCCGGTCAGCGGGACTGACCGGGGAGCTGCAGGGAGAAAGACGCCGTGAGCGCTCCGGGGAGGAGCGGGGACCCGGAGCGCTAGGCGTAACAGTACCCCCCCCCCTTAGGTCTCCCCTTTTTTTTGTCCGGTGACTGCCTCCCCTGGGATGAGGACACCGGGAAGGAATGGATGGTTTCCTCAATGGCAGGCAGTACAGCAGGAGTAGGAATGGGGAGGGAGGGCAGAGGGTGAAGCTTGGCACGGGGCAGGGAGACACAAGGACGGGAGCCATGAGGGACCACAGAGGCTTGCCTGAAGGGACTGGGAGGGGGGGAGAGGCATTTTCTGTGGCAGGCAGAGTCCCTAACGACTTTAGGGGGACCGGATACAGGAGGAACCACAGGGTCACGGCAGGGAGTACTAGGAACTGGTTTAAGGCAGTCCTTGGAACAAGAGGGACCCCAACACTTGATCCCCCCAGTGGACCAGTCCAGGGTTGGGGAATGGTGTAGAAGCCAGGGTAGTCCAAGGAGAACTTCGGAAGTGCAATTGGGAAGGACAAAAAATTCAATTTTCTCGTGATGAGATCCGATGCACATTAGGAGGGGCTCCGTACGGTAACGCACGGTGCAATCCAACCTGGCTCCGTTGACCGCGGAAATGTGGAGTGGCTTGACAAGACGGGTCACCGGAATGCGGAATTTATTCACCAAGGACTCCCGAATAAAATTCCCAGAAGCACCAGAGTCCAGGCAGGCCACGGCTGAGAGGGAAGAGCTGGCTGAAGTAGAAATCCGTACAGGCACCGTGAGACGTGGAGAAGCCGACTTAGCATCCAGAGACGCCACACCCACGAGAGCTGGGTGCGAGTGTGCGTTTCCCAGACGTGGAGGACGGATAGGGCAATCCACCAAAAAATGTTCGGTACTGGCACAGTACAGACAAAGATTCTCTTGCTTACGGCGATTCCTCTCTTCCAGGGTCAGGCGAGACCGATCCACTTGCATGGCTTCCTCGGCGGGAGGCCTAGGCGCAGATTGCAGTGGAGACTGTGGGAGAGGTGTCCAGAGATCTAAGTCTTTTTCCTGGCGGAGCTCTTGATGTCTCTCAGAAAAACGCATGTCAATGCGAGTGGCTAGATGAATGAGTTCATGTAGATTAGCAGGAGTTTCTCGTGCGGCCAGAACATCTTTAATGTTGCTGGATAGGCCTTTTTTAAAGGTCGCGCAGAGGGCCTCATTATTCCAGGAAAGTTCAGAAGCAAGAGTACGGAATTGTATGGCGTACTCGCCAACGGAAGAATTACCCTGGACCAGGTTCAGCAGGGCAGTCTCAGCAGAAGAGGCTCGGGCAGGTTCCTCAAAGACACTTCGAATTTCCGAGAAGAAGGAGTGTACAGAGGCAGTGACGGGGTCATTGCGGTCCCAGAGCGGTGTGGCCCATGACAGAGCTTTTCCAGACAGAAGGCTGACTACGAAAGCCACCTTAGACCTTTCAGTAGGAAACTGGTCCGACATCATCTCCAAGTGCAGAGAACATTGCGAAAGGAAGCCACGGCAAAACTTAGAGTCCCCATTAAATTTGTCCGGCAAGGACAGGCGGAGGCTAGGAGTGGCCACTCGCTGCGGAAGGGGTGCAGGAGCTGGCGGAGGAGATGATTGCTGCTGAAGTTGCGACTGAAGTTGCTGCACAATGGTGAATACTTCCGACAGCTGGTGGGTTAGATGGGCGATCTGTCGGGATTGCTGGGCGACCACCGTGGTGATATCAGAGATATAAGGCAGAGGGACGTCAGCGGGATCCATGGCCGGATCTACTGTCACGATGCCGGCTGGCAGGTAGTGGATCCTCTGTGCCAGAGAGGGATTGGCGAGGGCCGCGCTAGTGGAGCGGTTCTAAGTCACTACTGGTTTTCACCAGAGCCCGCCGCAAAGCGGGATGGTCTTGCTGCGGCGGTAGTGACCAGGTCGTATCCACTAGCAACGGCTCACCTCTCTGACTGCTGATGATAGGCGAGGTACAAGGGAGTAGACAGAAGCAAGGTCGGACGTAGCAGAAGGTCGGGGGCAGGCGGCAAGGTTCGTAGTCAGGGTGGATAGCAGAAGTTCTGGTACACAGGCTTTAGACACACAAAACGCTTTCACTAGGCACAAGGGCAACAAGATCCGGCAAGGGAGTGCATGGGAGGAGGTTAGATATAGTCAGGGACCAGGTGGAATCCAATTAAGCTAATTGGGCCAGGCACCAATCATAGGTGCACTGGCCCTTTAAGTCTCAGGGAGCTGGCGCGCGCGCGCCCTAGAGAGCGGAGCCGCGCGCGCCAGCACATGACACCAGGGGACGGGAACGGGTAAGTGACCTGGGACGCGATTCGCGAGCGGGCGCGTCCCGCTGTGCGAATCGCGTCCCCAACGGCCATGACAGTGCAGCGCTCCCGGTCAGCGGGACTGACCGGGGAGCTGCAGGGAGAAAGACGCCGTGAGCGCTCCGGGGAGGAGCGGGGACCCGGAGCGCTAGGCGTAACAATATTGCACTGTAGGTACTGTGTTCTTTTCTTTGTAGGCCTCATTCCATTTTTGGTAAACAGTAGAATGATGTGCTTTACCAAAAAGCTCTACCTTGGTCTCATCTGTCCACAAGATGTTTTCCCAGAAGGATTTTGGCTTACTTTGGCAAAATGTAGTCTTCCTTTTTTATGTCTCTGTGTCAGCAGTGGGGTCCTCCTGGGTCTCCTGCTATAGTGTTTCATTTCATTTAAATGTTGACGGATAGTTTGCCCTGACACTGATGCCCCCTGAGCCTGCAGGGCAGCTTGAATATCTTTGTAACTTGTTTGGGGCTGCTTATCCACCATCTGGACTATCCTGCGTTGACACCTTTCATAAATGTTTCTCTTCCATCCACATCCAGGGAGATTAGCTACAATGCCATGGGTTGCAAACTTCTTGATAATGTTACGCACTGTGGACAAAGCAAAATCTAGATCTCTGGAAATGGAATTGTTACCTTAAGATTGTTGATATTTTTCCACAATTTTGGTTCTCAGACAGTTCTCTTCTCCTTTTTCTGTTGCCCATGCTTAGTGTGGCACACACAGACACACAATGGAAAGACTAAGTGAACTTCTCTCCTTTTTATATGGTTTCAGGTGTGATTTTCATATTGCACACACCTGTTACTTGCCCCAGGTGAGTTTAAAGGAGCATCACATGCTTGAAGCAATCTTATTTGTCCACAATTTTCGAAGGGTGCCAATAATTTTGTCCAGCCTATTTTTTGTGTTTGGTGTGACATTATGTCCAATTTGCTTTTTTTCTACTATTTTTGGTTTAGTTCCAATACACACAAAGGGAATAAACATGTGTATAGCAAAACATGTGTTACTGCAATCCTTTTCTGTGAAAAATACTCCATTTTCTATAAGAAATTCAGGGGTGCCAACATTTACCGCCATGACTGTATATCAGAAAAAAATTAATAAAAATTTAACAAAAAGTCCCTTCAATACAAAAATAATACTGATAGAAAAATACAGATTACAACACAAAAACTGAGCCCTCATTCATCCCTATATACTGAAAATAAAAGAGTTATAGGGGTCAGAAAAGGCTTATAGGGGGTTATAGAGTTATGGGGTCAGAACATTTTAAGCATACTAATTTTTGTACAAAAAAAAACAAACATTTTTTAAAAGTAGTAAAATAAAACAAAACCCATACAAATTGGGTATCACTTTAATCATATGGACCTACCGACTTTAAATAACATTTGACCTAAAAGTGCACTGCATAGAAAAGAAAGCCTCCACCATCCCTACCATTGAAGTCAGACACCAAGAAACCCCACGAGGTCCAGATGCCGGGTGTCTGCAAGCTGTATTCTTCGTCACTACAGCGGCATACATCGGGTCTGTGGCAGGCAGACCAGCCGCAGAAGCGTTCGCCAGCGCCTGCATTCAGCGTACATAGACCCCGACTTGGACGGGTGCTTGCCGGCACCAGTTTCTTTGGAAGCTAATTTATTCATAATATCTCATCTGGCTGGTAAATATACATCTACTAGCTGAGTACCCGGCGTTGCCTGGTTTTTCCTTCCTAATCCTTGTTGGGGAGGAAAATAAACAAAGGAGGAAGCTTTTGACTTCATATCCCGTCCTCATATATTGTTGTCATAGCCCGACCTCCTATCCCGTCATCTTATCCCGACCTCCTATCCCGTCCTCCTTTCCCATCCTCCTATTTCGACCTCCTTTCCCATCCTCCTTTCCCATCCTCCTATCCCGCCCTCCTATCCCGTCCTCCTATCCCGTCCTCCTTTCCCGTCCTCCTTTCCCATCCTCATTTCCCGTCCTCATATCTCGACCTCCTTTCCCGTCCTCCTTTCCCGTCCTCCTTTTCCGTCCTCCTATCCCGACCTCCTATCCCATCCTCCTATCGAGTCCATCTATCCCGTCCTCCTATCCCGTCCTCCTTTCCCGACCTCCTATCCCGACCTCCTATCCCGACCTCCTATACCGTCCTCCTATCCCGTCCTCCTATCACGACCTCATATCCTGTCCTCCTATCTCGATCTCCTATCCCGTCCTCCTATCACGACCTCCTATCCCGTCCTCATATCTCGACCTCCTAGTCCGTCCTCCTATCTTGACCTCCTATCCCGTCCTCCTATCTCGACCTCCTATCCCGTCCTCCTTTCCCGACCTCCTATCCCGTCCTCCTATCCTGTCCTCCTATCCCATCCTCCTATACCGTCCTCCTATCTCGACCTCCTATCCCGTCATCTTATCCCGACCACCTATCCCGACCTCCTATCCCGTCCTCCTATCCCGTCCTCCTATCCTGTCCTCCTTTCCCGTCCTCATATCTCGACCTCCTTTCCCGTCCTCCTTTCCTGTCCTCCTATCTCGACCTCCTTTCTCGACCTCTTTTCCCGTCCTCCTTTCCCGTCCTCCTATCCCATCCTCCTATCCCGTCCTCCTATCCCGTCCATCTATCCTGTCCTTCTATCCCGTCCATCTATCCCATCCTCCTTTCCCGTCCTCCTTTCCCATCCTCCTATCCCGTCCTCCTTTCCCGTCCTCATATCTCAACCTCCTTTCCCGTCCTCCTTTCCCGTCCTCCTTTTCCGTCCTCCTATCCCGTCCTCCTATCCAGTCCATCTATGCCGTCCTCCTATCCCATCCTCCTATCCCGTCCTCCTATCCCGTCCTCCTATCTCGACCTCCTATCCCGTCCTCCTATCACGACCTCCTATCCCGTCCTCATATCTCAACCTCCTATTCCGTCCTCCTATCTTGACCTCCTATCCCGTCCTCCTATCCCGATCTCCTATCCCGACCTCCTATCCCGTCCTCTTATCCCAACCTCCTATCCCGTCCTCCTATCCCGTCCTCCTATTCCGACCTCCTATCCCATTCTCCTATCCTGACCTCCTATCCCGACCCGTAATATGTGTACCAGGTATTGAAATATCTCCAGCCGTACGGAAGTTATGTGAGAACATACATTTCCCATCGATTTGCATGGAACTGTAAACAAAAACCCAGACCCTCACAAATGGGGGTAGTTAAGGGTTAAATTAACTATCCTATATTTTAAGTGGACACATAAGTAACATGTGACCAAGTATTATCGAAATATCTCCAGCTGTTTGGAAGTTATACAGTAACATATATTTCCCATAGACTTGTATGGAACTTTAAACATAAACCCTGCCCCTGGCAAATGGGGGTGAGTAAGGGTTAAATCACCTATCCTATGTTTGTTGCTGACATATAAGTAACATGTGTGCCAAGTTATATGTTAATATCTTTAGCCGTTTGGACGTGATGCTGGAACATACACACATACATGCATACACACACGTTGAGTTTTATATATATAGACTAGCTTAATACAAGGCGTTGCCCAGTTTTTCCTTACTAATCCTTGTAGGGGAGGAAAATAAACAAAGGAGGAAGCTTTTGACTTCATATCCCATCCTCATATCTTGTTGTCATATCCCAACCCCATATCCCGTTCTCATATCCCGACCTCATATCCCGACCTCCTATCCCATCATCATATCTCAACCTCATATCCCGTCCTCATATTCTGACCTCCTATCCTGACCTCCTATCCCGTCCTCCTATCTCGACCTCCTATCCTGACCTCCTATCCCGACCTCCTATCCCAACCTCCTATCCCATCCTCCTATCTCGTCCTCCTATCTCGTCCTCTGATCCCTTCCTCAGATCCCGTCCTTCTATCTCGTCCTACTATTCTGTCCTCATATCCCGTCCTCCTATCCTGTCCTCCTATCCCGTCCTCCTATCTCGTCCTCCTATCCCGTCCTCCTATCTCATCCTCCTATTCTGTCCTCCTATCCCGTCCTCCTATCCCGTCCTCCTATCCCGTCCTCCTATCTCGACCTCCTATCCCGACCTCCTATCCCGACCTCCTTTTCCCAACCTCCTTTTCCTGTCCTCCTTTTCCTGACCTCCTATCCCAACCTCCTATCCCCTCATCCTATCCCATCCTCATATCCCGGTCCTCATATCTCGACCTCCTACCCTGTCCTCCTATCCAGTCCATCTATCCCTACCTCCTTTCCCGTCCTCCTATCCCGACCTCCTATCCTGTCCTCCTATCATGACCTCCTATCATGACCTCCTATCCCGTCCACCTCCTATCCCATCCTCCTATCCCAACCTCCTATCCCGTCCACCTATCCCTGTCCTCCTATCCCGACCTCCTATCTTGTCCTCCTATCCCGGTCCTCCTATCCCGGTCCTCCTATCCCGTCCTCCTATCCTGTCCTCCTATCCTGTCCTCCTATCCTGTCCTTCTATCCTGACCTCCTATCCCGACCTCCTATCCCGACTTCCTATCCTGTCCTCCTATCCCAGTCCTCCTATCCCATTCTCCTATCCCAACCCCCCATCCTGACCTCCTATCCCGACCTCCTATCCCAACCTCCTATCCCGACCCGTAATATGTGTACCAGGTATTGAAATATCTCCAGCCGTACAGAAGATATGTGAGAACATGCATTTCCCATTGATTTGCATGGGACTTTAAACAAAAACCCAGACACTCACAAATGGGGGTAGTAAAGGGTTAAATTAACTATCTTATATTTTAAGTGGACATATAAGTAACATGTGACCAAGTATTATCGAAATATCTCCAGCCGTTTGGAAGTTATGCAGTAACATATATTTACCATTGACTTGCATGGGACTTTAAACATAAACCCCGCCCCTGGCAAATGGGGGTGAGTAAGGGTTAAATCACCTATCCTATGTTTGTTGCTGACATATAAGTAACATGTGTGCCAAGTTTCATGTTAATATCTTTAGCCGTTTGGAAGTTTTTGTGGAACATACACACATACATACATACACACACACACACACACACACACACACACTCACACATTGAGTTTTATATATATAGATAGATTCGTATATCTCTATTATATGGACTTGGACATATCTATTCATTTTATTTAATGCATGCACTGTGGTAAACCAATATTGTTCCGAACCATCAAATGCTGGACTACTGAAAGTTTCTCATTTTTACATTTTTAACAGTGGCATTTTTTTACAGTGGTGTGATTATATTATTTGTTTTATCAGTACCTTCTCACAAGGGCCATGGGAAAGGAGGATTATCAACATTATTAATTTACAATATATATGTTCAGTACATTTTTACATGAACTTATCATTTATTTGTATGGTATATCTTTCATTCATCATGTATCAATCTTTCTGCAGCCAGTTGATATATATATAAATACACATATATACAGTATATATTTAAAGTTTTTCGTTAAATACCCCTTTAACAAAAGATTTCATCCTAAAGGGATAACACTGCTGGGCAGGCACAGTACAGTTTTTATAACAAAAAGAATAGTAGCTGTTTAGATGTTCTCGGTGCAAAATAAAATTATACTAATGCTGACTCCAACTGCAGGTCTACTAGTGTTTATTACTTATTGTATTGTAGACAATATTAGAATTTGAAAGCAAAATCAAGAAATACTTTACAAAATTTGCCAACAATGACCTGTATTAACGCTCGTGTACGTCTGGTCTACATTACAGTAGTTTCACTTGACTGCTGAAGCAAACCTTCTCCTAATGGCAGGCAGCAACATGAAAGCAACTACATGAAAGCTGAATGTTTGGCAACGTGACTAATGGAAAATGATAAAAACATTTTTCTGCTTAGGCATGTTTACTTCTGTTCTTTGACTGCAGTTTACTAATTTCCCTTGCGTGTAGGCTTCACAAATTCTCTGTTATTTCATTCTTTATTATAGCAGGTGTACTGTCGGTGTTCTGGGCAGATCTAATTATCTTCTGTAATGCTCTTTTGGCTTAATCTTTGCATGAATCATCGAGGAAATGTGTAATTAGGAAACATGTCCCAGGACTTTGAGAACATGTGTGTTCATAAAAAAAATTAGAGAGGCTTGTATTAACCCAACTGTTCACAGCTGTAATATACCAGGAAAGGTAACACAACAGTGACTGGTTAGTGAAATGTGCAATGCTAAATACACTATTATTAGGTAGTATGAAAAATTGAAAAATAAGAGTGAGGGTCAGAGATCTACAGAAGCGGATTTCAGTACTTGTTCTAACATATAAGGTATACTGCTAAATCAGGGGTCTCAAACTCAAATGATCTGGGGGCCACTGGAAATAGCTGCTGGGTGAGGCTGGGCAGCATGCGCCCATCACATATAATGCCCCCATCATGCGCCTATCACATATAATGCCCTCATCATGCGTCCCTCACATATAATGCCCCCATCATGCGCCCCTCTTCTATAATGCCCCACATATAATGCCCTCATCATGCGCCCCTCACATATATAATGCACCCATCATGCGCCCCTCACATATAATGCCTCATCATGCACCCCTCACATATAATGCCCCCATTATGCACCCCTCACATATAATGTCCTCATCATGCGACCCTCACATATAATGCCCCAACATGTGCCCCTCATATATATATAATGCCCCATCATGCATTTCTCACATATAATGCCCCCACCATGCACCCCTTATATATAATGCCCCAATCATGTGCCCCTTACATATAATGCCCCCAGACAGGCCCCCAGATAGATATGACCCCCATCAGGTGGGGCTCCCCAGTAGGTACACAGGCCCCCAGATAGATATAACCCCATCTGGTAGGGCTGCCAAGTAGCTATAAAGGCCACAGATAGATATGATCCCCATCACTGATGGGGTTAATATCTATCTGGAGGCCTGTCTATCTACTGGGGAGCCCTACCTGATGATCAGGTAGGGGTTTCCAATAGGGGTACAGGCCCTTAAATAGATATCACCCTCAGCAGATAGGGCTCCTATTTAAACTATTATGCCCCCTAAGAAGATAGGTTACCATTAGCCCCTGGTGATTTGCAGGTCCTCACTATTGAGTCATTACGCAAGCACTGCTACAGTACTTACCAGTGGTGTTGCTAGAGTTGGTGTCACCCTGTGAGGTAAAAAATTGTGTCACCCCTACCAAATGTAAAATGTTGACAAAGATATATATTGAAAGTACTCACTAAAGCCCTGATTGGACATATCAGACAATGATAACTCACAGGTCTTGATGTCTCTATAATGTTTCCTTATCTAATTTAGGTACATACCGCTGTGACTTCTTCAAGCTAAATTTTCTCTGTGCAGAACTTGACACCCAGATGGCTCCTTACTTCATCAGAAGATTCTGATCCATATGAAAACAATAATTAATATACCACTGCCAGTCACTGTATCCTCTGAATATAATACTCCCACATACTGGGCCCTCTGAATATAATACTATCACACACTGTGTCCTCTGAATATAATATTATTACACACTGCTCCTCTGAATATAATATTATTACACACTGCGCCCTCCCAAACCTAATTGCTGTGCCTCATGTCTGCATCATCATCCCCCTCATTACTGTGCCTCTTAGGTGTGATAATGCAGTGATGCAGACAATAGAAGGCACAGTAATGTGTGGGGGTGAAACTGCAGACATATAGAGGGAGAGTAATGTGGGGGGAGGGTGATGCAGACATGAAAAGGGAAGGGAATGTGGGGGGAGGGTGATGCAGACATGAAAAGGGACAGTAATGTGGGGGGGTGTGTGATGCAGACATGATGGGGCGCAATAATGTGCGAGGGTGATGAGGATGATATGATTAATATCAGCCTTATCATCCCCCCACCCCCCCATTACTGTGCCCTAATCATGTCTGCATAACAACAAAAAACCACCCCCCCACACACATTACTGTGCCTCATCATGTCTGCATCACTCCTCCCCCCCCACACATTGCTGTGCCAAGCATCCCTCATTAGCATCCCTGTTGTTCCTGGTTATGACCTGCGTAATGCCAGCGGAACTGCTGCCCGGGAGGCGCAGCTGAGGACCGATGGTGTGGGGTGCTGCTTCTAGTGGATGGCGCAGCTGACAGGGGGGAGGATGCTGAGCGGCTATGATGTCTCCGACCACTGGTACTTACATCATGCAGCTAATGGCGAGCCTTCTTTGCAGGAATGCACACGATAGATGACGTCATCACATGCGCTGCGCAGGACATCAGCGTCCCGACATCTTGCGCTGCGGATGCGATGATGTCACCAATCACACGCACCCCTCCAGGAAGGCTCGTAATAGGCTGCAACAGGGAGATGTAAGTACTGTAGCAGTTTGCCAAAGTGTGTGAATTTCTTCTGGCATTTAGCACTCCTTGCCTGAAGCAGAGCTAAATGCCTGAAGAAATCACCTGTGTCGGGTGATACAAATTCCAGATCCCTGCTGCGGGCTGCATATTTTTGTTCCGCGGGCCGCAAATGGCCCACTGGCTGGGAGTTTGAAACCCCTCTACTAAATGGTATAGTGCAAGACAAAATTCTTTGTAGTAAAAATACCGGCATAATGCTCCTAGATAGTTTAGTATTTTTTTGTGTGCGTCCAGTGGGCTATTTGCCTCAATGCAATTTAAAAACTTTCTTTTTCTTTAGTTTGCGGCTCCGGACGCCCTACCTCTTCTCTGGCTGGGCACAGGGAAACTTCTGCTTTAACTGCAGGTCCAGGAGCTGCTGGGAGCAGACACGCCCCACGCAGGCACGCACATCTGCTTCTAGTCCCAGAGGTGGCCCTGCTGCTCTCTGGTGGTCAAACTTCTCTGGGGGCAGGGTAAGAAGTGAAGACCGGTGTTGCAGTGCAGTAGAGTCGGTACACTCTGTCTGTAGCTCTGCCTCCGGCCCCAACATCCCTTGCACCTGATGATCAACTTCCAGGCCGTAGATAAGTAGGGTGAGTGGACCGAGAGGGAGGGGGAGAGGGGTTAAGTGGGTTGTATGTATGATGTGTGAATGTATGTACCATGTATGCATGATGTGTGTATTTTGTATGTTTGATGTGTATGTATGATAGATTTGTGTATGGATGTATTATGAATGTATAAATAATATGTATGTATGATAGATGGATGAATGATGTGAATGTATGATATATATATATATATATATATGATGTGTGTATGTATTATGTATGTATAAATGATGTGTGTGTATTAAAAGTTTATGATGTGTGTATATATGTATTATCTATGTGTGAATGAGGTGTGTATGAAAAATGTATGTATGATGTGTCTATGCATGATGTATGTATGATAGATGTGTGTATGCATAACAGATGTGTATATGTATAATTGATGTGTGTACGATGTATGTATATGTATGTATGATAGACGCATGTATGATAGGAGTGTATGCATGTATGATAGATGTGTATATTATACACACATCTATCATACTTACACACATCTATCATACATACACACATCTATCATACATACACTAGTCATTCACACATCTATTATACTTAGGGGTCTGGAGGAGGGGGACAAAGGAGCCTAGAGAGGAGTTTGTTCTGGGTTGGGGGGGCAGAGGTGTCTTGTGGATATTTACGTTTAGGTTGGGGGGGCTGTAAAAGAGGAGCTGGGAGGCTCTAGAGGAGAATGGAGAAGGAAAGAGGAGTCTGGAAGAGCAGGGAAAATAGGGGTCTGAAGGAGGAGGACAGAGTTCTATGGAGGAGAACAGAGCGGTCTGGATGTGGAGAACGGAGGAGAAAAGATATTTCTGGAGGAGGAGAATGGAGGAGGACCGAGAGGTCTAGAGGAGGAGGAAAGAGAAGGAAAGAGGGGTCTGGAGGATGAGGACAGAAAATATTGAGAAGGAGGATGGAAAAGGACAGAGGGGTCTGAAAGAGGAGGATAGAGGAGGATGGAGGAGGACAGAGGGGTATGGTGGAAGACAGAGCTCTGGAGGAAAAGGACGGTGGAGGACAGAGGGATCTGATGGTGAAGGTAAATGAGGTTTGAAGGAGGATGAAGGGAGACAGATCGATCTGGAGAAGGAGGACGGGAGGACGGAGGAGGAAAGAGGGGTTTGCAGGAGGAGGATGGAAGAGGACAGAGGAGTCTGGAGGTGGAGAACAGAGGAGGACAGAGAGGTCTGAAGGGGGAGGATGGAGAAGGACAGAGGAGTCTGGAGGAGGAGGATGGAGGAGAACAGAGGGGTCTGGAGGAGAAGGTAAAAGAGAGGTCTGGAGGAGGAGGATGGAGGAGAACAGAGGGGTCTGGAGGAGGAAAACAGCGAAGGACAGAGAGGTGTGGAGGGGAGGATTGAGAAGGACGGATGGGTCTGGAGGAGGAGGACAGAGGAGATTAGAGAGGTCTGGAGGAGAAGGTAAAAGAGAGGTGTGGAGAAGGAGGATGGAGGAGGATAGAGGGGTCTGGAGGACAGAGTAGGAAAGAGGGGTCTGGAGGAGGAGAATAGAGGAGGACACGGGTCTGGAGTCTGGAGGAGGACATAGGGGTCTTGAGGAGGAGGATGGAGGAGGACAGAGGGGTCTACTGGAGAAGGTAAAACAGAGGTCTGGAGAAGGATAATGGAGGAGGACAGAGGTATCTGGAGGACAGAGGATAGAGAAGGACAGGGGTCTGGAGGGGGAGAACAGGGGGAGGATGGAGGGGTCTAGGGGAAAAGGTAAAAAAGAGATCTGGTGGAGGAAGATGGAGGAGGACAGCGGGGTCTGGAGGAGGAGGACAGAGGAGAACAGAGGGGTCTGGATGAGAAGGTAAAAGAAAGGTCTGGAGGAGGTGGATGGAGGAGTACAGAAGAGTCTGGAAAACGGAGGAGGACAGAGGGGTCTGGAAGACGGAAGAGGAAAGAGGGGACTGGAGGAGGAGGATGGAGGAGGACAGGGGTCTGGAGGAGGAGGATGGAGGAAGACAGAGGGGGAGGGGGAGGACTGAGGACGACAATGGGGTCTGGTGGAGAAGGCAAAACAGAGGTCTGGAGGAGGAGGACAAAGGGGTCTAGAGAAGGAGGACTTAGGAGGGCAGAGTGGTCCTGAAGGGGAGGATGGAGGAGGACAGAGTCTGGTGGAGAAGGGGAAAGAGGGGTCTGGAGGAGAAGGATGGAGGAGACCAGAGGGATGTGGAGGAGGAGGAGGATGGGAAAGGATAGAGGGGTCTGGAAGAGGAGGATGGAGGAGGACAGAGGAGTATGGCGGAAGACAGAAGGGTCTGGAGGAGAATGGAGGAGGACAGAGGGGTATGGAGGAGGAGGAGGATGAAGGAGGAGGACATAGGGGTCTGGAGGAGGACAAAGGGGCCTGAAGAAGGAGGATGGAGGAGGACAGAGGAGCCTGGAGGAGGAGAACAGAGGAGGACAGAAAGGTCTGGAGGAGGAGGATGGAGGAGGACAGAGGGGTCTGGAGGAGGAGAACAGAGGAGGACAGAGGGCTCTGGAGGAGGAGAATGGAGGAGAACAGAGGGCAGTGGAGGAGGAGGAGGACAGAGGGCAGGAGTCTGGAGGAGGAGGATGGAGGAGGTCAGAGGGGTCTTGAGGGGGAGGACGGAGGAGGACAGTGGGGTCTGGTGGAGAAGGTCAAACAGAGGTCTGGAGGAGGATGGAGGAGGAGGACAAAGGGGTCTAGAGGAGGAGGATGGAGGAGGACAGAGGCATCCTGAGGGGGAGGACAGAGGAGGACAGAGTCTGGTGGAGAAGGGGAAAGAGGGGACTGGAGGAGAAGGACGGAGGAGAACAGAGAGATGTGGAGGAGGAGGAGGAGGAGAATGGAGAAGGTCATAGGGATCTGGAGGAAGACAGAGGGGTCTGCAGGAGAACAAAGGGATCTTGAGGAGGAGAAAGGAAAAGGACATATGGGTCTGGAAGAGAAGGATGGAGGAAAACAGAGGGGTCTGAAGAAGGAGGATGAAGGAGAATGGCGGAAGACACAGGGGTCTGGAGCAGGTGGACGAAGGATGACAGAGGGGTCTGGAGGAGGAGAACAGAGGAGAACAGAGGGGAGTGGAGGAGGAGGAGGATGGAGGAGGACAGAGGGGTCTGGAGGAGGAGGATGGAGGAGGGCAGAGCGGTATGGAGGAGAAGGATGGATGAGGACAGAGGGGTCTGGAGGAGGATGGAGGAGAACAGAAAAAAGTTTGGGTTAGCCAAAAAAGTTTGGGTTAGCCAAACTGTGTTTAAAGTCAATAGTAAAAACTTTTTATATAATGTAGAAAATAACATTATATGCATATTTGTAATATACACTGGTTAAAAAGTGTGTATATTTTTGTCCCTGCAGCTATTTCTTGTGTGTCGCTGTAAAGAAACCAAATACAGGAAGTGTGGGTGGACAAGCAGGGCTCTGTGCATGGAGGACAAGCAGGGCTCTGTGCATGGAAGCAGGGCCGTTTGAAGGAATTTGGGGGCCCCAAGCAAAATGGACATGGAGCCCCCCCCCCCCCTTGATGTTCACGCACGGCATGCTCTAGGGCCGGCGTCAGGACGTAGTAACGCCGGCCCTTGAATTCTGGGAGCGCGATGTGAGCGAATGTCGATACGAGGCCCCCACATTAGGTGCAGCACAGTTCTCCCCACGTTAGGTGCGGCACAGTTCCCCCCACATTAGGTGCGGAACAGTCCCCCCCACGTTAGGTGCAGCACAGTTCCCCCCACGTTTGGTGCGGCACAGTTCCCCTCACATTAGGTGCAGCAGAGTTCCCCCCACATTAGGTGCAGCAGAGTTCCCCCCACATTAGGCTAGCAGTGTTCCCCCACATTAGGTGCAGTATAGTTCCCCCACATTAGGTGTAGTATAGTCCCCCACATTATGTGCAGTATAGTTCCCCACATTAGGTGCAGTATAGCTCCCCAAATTAGGTGCAGTATAGTCCCCCACCTTAGGTGCAGTATAGTTCCCACACATTAGGCAGTATAGTTCCCAACATTAGGTGCAGTATAGCTCCCCAAATTAGGTGCAGTATAGTCCCCCACCTTAGGTGCTGTACATTTCCCCCACATTAGGCTGTAGTTCCCCCACATTAGGCTGTAGTTCCCCCACATTAGGTGCAGCAGAGTTCCCCCCACATTAGGTGCAGCAGAGTTCTCCCCACATTAGGCTAGCAGTGTTCCCCCATATTAGGTGCAGTATAGTTCCCCCATATTAGGTGCAGTATAGTTCCCCACATTAGGTGCAGTATAGCTCCCCAAATTAGGTGCAGTATAGTCCCCCACCTTAGGTGCAGTATAGTTCTCCACATTAGGTGCAGTATAGTTCTACCCACATTAGGTGCAGTATAGTTCTCCACATTAGGTGCAGTATAGTTCTCCCCACATTAGGCTATAGTTCCCCCACATTAGGTGCAGTATAGTTCTCCCCACATTAGGTGCAGTATAGTCCCCCAACATTAGTTGCAGTATGGTTCCCCACATTAGGTGCAGTATAGTTCCCCACATTAGGTGCAGTATAGTTCCCCACATTAGGTGCAGTATAGTTCTCCACATTAGGTTGGCAGTATAGTTTACCCCACATTAGGTGCAGTATAGTTCTCCACATTGGGTTGGCAGTATAGTTTACCCTACATTAGGTGCAGTATAGTTCCCCAACATTAGGTACATTAGTTCCCCAACAATTGCCCCGTTCCTCGACACCCCCCCTCCCGGATCCGCCAATGCATGCATTATATACACACACAACACACTGTACACATTACACACTGTACATGCATGCTTCATACACACACACATACTGTACACATTACATACTGCACATGCATCATACACACACAACACACTGTACACATTACATACTGTACACATTACATACTGTACATGCAAGCTTCATACACACACACATACTGTACACATTACATACTGTCCATGCATCATACACACACTGTACACATTACATACTGTACATGCATCATACACACATACTGTACACATTACTTACTGTACATGGATCATATACACACATACTGTACACATTACATACTGTACATGCATCATATACACACAACACACTGTACACATTACATACTGTACACATTACATACTGTACATGCATGATTCATACACACACATTGTACACATTGCATACTGTACATGCATCATACACACACAGATACCGTACACATTACATACTACATGCATGCTTCATACACACATATACTGTACATGCATCATACACACACACTGTACACATTACATACTGTACATGCATGTTTCATATACACACACTGTACACATTACATACTGTACATGCATCATACACACACAAACACTGTACACATTACATACTGTACATGCATCATACACACACACTTTACACATTACATACTGTGCATGTATCATACACACACACACACTGTACACATTACATGCTGTACATGCATCATACACACATACTGTACACATTACATACTGTACACATTACATACTGTACATGCACCATACACACACATACTGTACACATTACATACTGTACATGCATCATACACACACACTGTACACATTATATACTCTACATGCATGCTTCATACACACACATAGGGGGAGATTTATCAAAACCTGTCCAGAGGAAAAGTTGTCCAGTTGCCCATAGCAACCAATCAAATTTATTCTTTCATTTTGCAGAGGCCTTGTTAAAAATGAAAGAAGTGAGCTGATTGGTTGCTAGGGGCAACTAGACAACTTTCCCTCTGAACAGATTTTGATAAATCTCCCCCATACTGTACACACACAGAATATATCAGTGTTTCCCAACCAGGATGCCTACAGAGGTTGCAAAACTACAGCCTTTGGCTGTACGGGCATGCTGGGAGTTGTAGTTTTGCAACAACTGGAGGCACCCTGGTTGGGAAACACTGATATAGATACACACATGCACTTTACATATAGTCATCCACAGTAGTAACACATACAGGCACAGTACATAGACATACACATATGTACACACACTTTTATATATATATATATATATATATATATATCCACACACCTACTTATACATATATATATATATATATATATATATATATATATATCCACACACACACACGCTTATACACATATATATACAGCAGGGACACCTACTGTAGTCAGGCCCCATGTTGTACAGCCTCTGCGGTCTCCTCACAGCTCTCTCCTCCCCTCTCCCCCTCCTCCTGCTCAGACGGCTGAAGGCTGAGAGAAGAGTTCTGGCTGAGGGAAGATACCAAGTGCAGCGGGGGTGGGGGGAGCGGGATTGTGGTGAGGTGAGATCAGGTATAACATGTATAATGCAAACTTGGGGTACAGTGGGAACCACCGCACACCTGTGATGCAAATCTAGTCCTGACTGTCCACCAAAGTAGTCAGCCTAGACTTGATCACGGAATAGAGCCATGGGATAAACGTGAACGTGGGAACATTGGTAGCAGTATGGTCGTGTATACATTAAGCATACATAAAGAAAAAAAAATACTTGAAAAATAAATAAATAAATAAATTGCGATTCTCAAAGAGGGGTTGTGGCCTTCTTTGTGGCATCCCGCTGGCCCACTTCTGAAACAAAAGAGGGAAAAAAACAAAGGATTAATAACCCATCCTACACGGAGGAGGATAATACAGCATACTGTGTCATATCACATGTAGTGATGTCGTGAACATAACATTTTCCGTTCGCAAATGGCGAACGCAAATTTCCACAAAAGGTGCGAACCGGGCAAATCGCCATAGACTTCAATAGGCAGGCGAATTTTTAAACCCACAGGGACTCTTTCTGGCCACAATAGTGATAGAAAAGTTGTTTCAAGGGGACTAACACCTGGACTGCGGCATGCTGGAGGGGGATCCATGGCAAAACTCTCATGGAAAAGTATATAGTTGATGCAGAGTCTTACCTGGCAGGGTAGATACCATGATCACCAAGGTCTGAAGAACTCCCAGCATTGTGGTAGAGATTTTGCGTAGTACGATTACAGTACTTTTTGTTCTTATTAGAACCGCAATTCTCGAGATCATACCACCTGAAGCTCATCTCCTGAAACTGCCTCAGAACATCTGAAGAAGGAGAAGATCTTGAAGACTGCAGCTCCGGAAGAAGCCGACAAAGAACTTGGAAGAAGGGAATTAGCAGTGAATTCCGGAACTTCGGCGAAGACGAAAGTGGCGCAGAATATCTTCGGAGAAGCTCTCCATAAGCAGGAAAGGAAGAGAAAAGAGCCTGCTGGAAGAAGCCATGGCCTCAACCAGCAAGTCAATCCAGGAAGCTGCAGGGCAAGGTGTTTTGGCAGTGCCCCTTTGCCCAGGGTATGTTGGATGCCCTGGAACACGAAATCAGAGACTCTGTACTCAGGAACTGCCTATCGTACCATTCGGTGCTTTGCGCCATGGTCGTGTAGGAACCCCTGAAATGGCCACACACCTTCCCTGCCTGCTTCAGGATGTCCTGTAAGCCTGGTTACTAATGCACAAAGCGTTGTACGATCAGATTACACACGTGTCATGCACGGCACATGTGTCAACTTGCCCAAATTCAATGCCGCCAACAAATTTGTTCCATTGTCACAAACCACTTTGCCAATCTCCAGTTGGTGCGGAGTCAGCCACTGATCCACCTTTGCGTTCAGGGCGGACAGGAGTGCTGGTGCGGTGTGACTCTCTGCTTTCAGGCAAGTTAAACCCAAGATGGCGTGACACTGCCGTATCCGGGATGTGGAATAGCACCAGGGGAGCTGGGGGGGGCGGGGGGGCTTACTGTTGCTGCGGAGCAAGACGCAGAAGAGGACTCAGCCAAGGAGGTTATGGAAGAGGATGGAGTAGGAAGAGTAGAGGAGGTGGCAGCAGACCTGCCTGCAAGTCGTGGCGGTGCCACAAACTCCTCTGCAGAGCCTTGCATTCCATGCTTGTCAGCTGTCAGCAGGTTTACCCAATGCGTAGTGTAGGTGGTATACCTGCCCTGACCATGCTTTGCAGACCAGGTATCAGTGCTCAGATGGACCCTTGCCCCAACACTGTCTGCCAGACATGCCATTACTTCCTTTTGCACAATCAAGTACAGGTTGGGGATTGCCTTTTGTGCAAAGAAATTTCGGCCGGGTAATTTCCACTGCGGTGTCCCAATAGCTACAAATTTTTGTAATGCCTCAGACTCCACCAGCTTGTACGGTAAAAGCTGGTGGGCTAAGAGTTCAGACAAGCCAGCTATCAGACGCCGGCGCAAGGGGGTGAATTTGTGATATTGGCTTCTTACACTCAAACATGTCCTTGACAGACACCTGACTGTGGGCAGATGAGCAGGAACTGCTCAAGGCGAGAGACAGAGTGGCGAATGGTTGAGAGGGGGCAAGGAGGACAGCAGTGGTTGACGTGGCTGAAGATGCTGGACCAGGAGGAGGAGGATGGCAGCTTTGAGTTTGTGTGCTGCTGTGTTGATCCCATAGGCGTTTGTGATGTGAGATCATGTGCCTTCGCAAAGCAGTTGTACCTAGGTGGGTGTTGGACTTCCCACAACTCAGTTTCTTTTGGCACAGGTTGCACATGGCATCTCTGTTGTTAAAGGCAGACACACAAAAAAATGCCACACTGCTGAGCTCTGCAATGACTGTATTCTGGTGGTGGCAACAGCATGCGTTTATTGGCGTGCTGTCTGGCTGACCCCGGGTGCTGATGCATGCTGTCTGACTGTGCCACTAGCTCCTTGCGACGACCTCCCCCTGCTTCCAAATCATCTCCTCCTCCTCTGTCTCCCTATCTGAACTTTACCCCTGTTCTTCTCTTCTAGCGGGCACCCATGTGACATCCACGGACGTATCGTCATCATCAACCGCTTCACTTATATCTGACAACTCAGCAAAGGAAGCAGCAGTGGGTACAACATCATCATCATCATCACCACACCGTACGTCCATGTGTGTAATGCTGCCTGACTGAGACATATCCCTGTTATCTACATCCTCTGGCAATAATGGTTGCGCATCACTCATTTCTTCAAACTGATGTGTAAATAACTCCTCTGACAGATCAAGTAAAGCGGCTGTGGTGCTAGTGTTGGCGGCAGGCGGGCAAGTGGTAACTTGAGAGGTGCACGAAGCTAAGCTGGAGGAGGATGGTAAGTTAAGGTTCCGAGGTTCCTCAGAATTTTGTGAGTTCAGGGTACATGGCCTCTGAATATTGGCCATTATTCTAGGACAAAAGGGAATCACAGAACCACGACCACGACGGCCCCAGCTGGGTGGCCTGACTCTGCCTGTCATTTTTTTTTTCAATTAGTGGTACTATGCGTGCAAGCTACTGTGACAACAGATATGAGTGACACTGTGTAATGCAGGAATTTGGCAGAGTAGACGCTGTAGGCCTGACACACATGCTTGCAGACAACTAACTGCTATTCAATCTATTACAGTAAAAAAAAAATTTTTTTGTTAAATGTACACTACTGTTACACCAGATATAAATTGCACTAGTGTGACACTGAGCCCTGGCAGGCCCAAATACTCCCAAGTGTGAAGTAAACTGACTGATATTATTTCACAATCAAAAAAGTTTTTTATTTTTATTTTTTTTTTTTAATGTACACTATTGTTAAACCAGATATGAATTGCACTAGTGTGACACTGAGCCCTGGCAGGCCCAAAAAAATCACAAGTGTGAAGTAAACTGACTGATATTATTTCACAGTCAAAAAAGTTTTTCTTTTTGTTAAATGTACACTACTGTTACACCAGATATGAATTGCACTAGTGTGACACTGAGCCCTGGCAGGCCCAAAAACTCACAAGTGTGAAGTAAACTGACTGATGTTATTTCACAGCCAAAAAAGTATTTTTTGTTAAATGTACACTACTGTTACACCAGATATGAATTGCACTAGTGTGACACTGAGCCCTGGCAGGCCAAAAAACTCACAAGTGTGAAGTAAACTGACTTATGTTATTTCACAGTCAAAAAAGTGTTTGTTTTTTAAATGTACACTACTGTTACACCATATATGAGTAGCACTGGTGTAACATTGTGGCCTTGCAGGCCCTGAAACACACTTGTGTGAAGGAAACTGACTTATTATTTCACAGTCAAAAAAGTGTTTTTGTTTAAAATGTACACTACTGTTAAACCATATATGAGTAACACTGTGCCCTTGCAGGCCCTGAAAGAAACTGACTATTAATATATTACAGTAAAAAAATTAAAATAAATGCAAGCTATTGTGACACCAAATATGAGTTGTGGCACTGGGCAAGTGGGCACAATATACGCTGTGAGCCTGCCACACATGCTGCCAGGCAGGCAAATGCTATTAGATTACACTGGGGAACAAAAAAAATGCAGACTGATGTTTGAGCCCTGAAAGGGGCTTTTTTGGGTGCTGTCCTTACAGCAGAGATCAGATGAGTCCTTCAGGACTTTTGTGGACACTGAATACTGTAGTTGCTAGAAAGAAAAAAAGTTTTTCACCGGAGTACCCCATTTAACCAGAGGTTCTTCCAGCTGTTGCAAAACACACGTGTGAAACTGACTGTTATTATATTAACTGTCCTTACAGCAGAGACCAGATTAGTCCTTCAGGGCTGTAGTGGACCCTGAATAAACTATCTAGCTATCGCTTTCCCTATGAAATCAGTAGCTGGTTCACTTTCCCTCCTCTCACTACCAATGCAGCTTCAGAATGAAGCTAAAATGGAGTCCGTCCGAGAGGTGGGAGGTTCTGGGAGGGAGGGTCTGCTGCTGATTGGCTGGAATGTGTCTGCTGACTGTGACACACAGGGTCAAAGTTTATTGCAATGCTGACGAATAGGCGGCGGATCAAACATTGTATATGTTAGCACGGCACGGAGAACGCGAACAAGCTATGTTCGCCGGGAACCATTCGTCGGCGAACAATTCGCGACATCTCTAATCACATGTTAACGTGCATTACAGATTTCATGAGTCACTGAGAAGTCTACATTAAGTCCAGAAGGTTTGAGTGAATTCAATGTGTAGATCCACAAGAGTTCTTTCCTTTTGAGGATGGCTAGGCGGTTGCCACCTCATTTAGCTGCTGGAACATGATCCAAAAGGGTGAATTTCAGATCCCTCTCCGAGTGCTTATGTTCCAAAGAAAAGTTTCAGAACAGGCAAGTCAAGTTTACCCTTGCAGATTGTGTACTTATGTTTAGTTATCCTAACCTTGGCTTCCAAAGTGGTTTCACCAACATACAGTAAACAACATGGACATTGTAGAACGTATATTACAAATTGTGTAGTACATGTAAGGTATTGCTTGATACCGTATATATTTTTCCAGTGACAGGATGAATAAAGGAGTTTCCCTTTAAAATATATGAGCAAATAACCCATGTTCTGCATGGAAAATAACCTTTGTTAGCAGTTGAGAGGTACCTTTGTGTGGATTTAGCTATAGTAATGTCCAATTTGACTATTTTGTCCTGAAGATTGATGGGCCGTATGTACGCCATTATGGGAGGATTGACCAACTCAGGTATTTTATCAGTCCCATCGCATAGAATGTGCCCATGTTTTCTCATTATATTAGAGACTTTGTTAAATATACCAGGAAAAGTGGAAACAAAAGCAATCCTATTCTGTGAACGTCTAGATGTCTGTGTACTCAACAAAGTCTTGCTGTCCATGGCCATGACTTGATGTTTGTTTTTGGTGACCAGCTTACGTGGGTAACCCCGATTTAGAAAATTCCGCATCATGGAGTCAAGAGTGGTTACGACCTTTGTCTCTGAGCTAATGATTCATTTTGCTTGAATCATTTGGCTCAATGGCAGAGAGTGAACCATGCTCCGAAGGTGATAGCTGTCGAACAGCAAAATAGAGTTGCAGTCCGTGGACTTAACAAAAATATCTGAATTAAGGGGGTTCCCATAAATAGTGATTCTAGTATATAGAAACTGTATCTCTGTTCTAGAAGGAGTGAGTGTACACTGTAAAACGGGGGTCAAGGAGTTAAGGAAGGCCTGAAAGGATGTAAGCTGGGCTTCAGTACCAGTCTAAATCATGAAGATGTCATCTATGTACCTCCATGACTTCAGGACATGCATGAAGTGTGGAGATACATAGATACATGTTTCCTCTAAATGGGTGACATACAGATTGGCGTATGTGGGCGCCACGTTTGTCCCCATGGGATGCCAATTAATTGTACGTGGTGTGTGTCATTAAAGGTAAATAAATTATTTGTCAAGAGCAGCTGCAGTAATATCACAACTAAGTTTGTTTTGTCAGGAGATAAGTCAGCGTGAATGGTGGACATGAATGTCTGTACACCCCCATCCTGAGGTATGGAGGTGTACAGGCTAGTTACATTGAGTGAAGCCAAAAATGGTGTTCTCCGGGATGGTAAGGTCTTTGATTTCGGTAAGGTCTTTGATTTTATTTAGAAACCTGTATCCCTGATGTATGAACGGCATTATACACATATGGTCGAAGTATGTTGTTGAGAAAAATGGAAATGTGGCTGGTTAGAGATCCTCGCCCTGAAACAATAGGCCTGCCTGGTGGATCATGTAGGGTTTTTTTGTATCTTGGGCACTAGATACAGAACTGGTTTGATCAGGTGTTGTACTATAATAAAATTAGACAGACATTTGTCAATCAGACCATTTTCAAGTGCTTGCGACACAACTTGTTTGATCTCAAGTCCAAACTCCCATTTTGGATCTGTGGTGAGTCGCTGGTAGGTAGTGGTGTCGTTAAGCAGTCTAGTAGCCTCTCTCAAGTACTGTGAACGATCCATGACCACAACCATCCCTCCCTTGTCGGCAGGTTTAACCACCAGGTCATGGATCAGTTCATTAAGAGAAACCATCTGTGCTTGTTTCATGTTAGGGTGGATAAGCTGGCTGGACATACTTTTTAGTTTGGAAAAGTCCCTTTTCACTAAAGTATGGAAGGTATTTATGATGGGCATAGATGTGGTAGGTACAAAATCACTAGGAACCCAGATAGTTGTTCTTCCAGCTCATGTACTTTATCCCTTGTAGCAGTAATGTCACACTGTAAAAATTCGATTCGCATTCATATCAATTCCGGGAGTACTTATTTGAGATTTGTTCATACTTGACTCTGTACTCGGTGTTATGAAAAAAAGAATTATTGTGCGGTTGTGACCTCCTCCCTCAGGGGATTCTGTGGTTCCGGTGGTATTCGCTTAAAGGGGTATTCCGCCCCTAGACATTTTATCCCTTATCCAAAGGATAGGTTATAAAATGTCAGATCGCCGCGGTCCCGCTGCTGGGGACCCCCGGGATCCCCGCTGCGGCACCGCGCTATCATTACAGCACAGAGCGAGTTCGCTCTGTGCGTAATGACGGGCGATACGGGGGACGGAGCAGCGTGACGTCATGGCTCCGCCCCTCGTGACATCACGGCCCGTCCCCTTAATGCAAGTCTAGACTTGTATTGAAAGGGGCGGGCCGTGACATCACGAGGGGTGGAGCCGTGATGTAACGATGCTCCGGCCCCTGTACCACCCATCATTACGTGCAGAGCGAACTCGCTCTGTGCTGTAATGATAGCGCGGTGCCACAGCGGGGATCCCAGGGGTTCCCAGCAGCGGCACCGCGGCGATCTGACATCTTATCCCCTATCCTTTGGATAGGGGATAAAATGTCTAGGGGCGGAATACCCCTTTAAGATGGTCAGGTGTTATTCCAAAAAAGTAGCTTCTTGGTTTCAGTCTAAAATCTGCTTTGTAAGTCCAGGGGGGAGGGGACATGTAAAAAAGCAGGGTCACCCCCCATATGACATTTCAATCTATATATAGTTCAAAATACATTGGCATTTCACTGTGCATTTTATCCTTGTCTTTTTTCATTTTAATTTTAATAATTTACTAGTACATTTTTTAGGGTTTTATCCTGAAAGCTGGGGACACATTATTTTTTAATTGTTTTGGATACCTCTGAATGGGAATCGGTTGGCAATGGGAAACGGCCTGCTGTCGTCCGAGCAGCCTATCAAAATATTGCATTTTCCTCCAGGGCCTTCTATCCCATTAGGATTTTACACTAACACTGAGTAGTTTTGGTCAGTTTACCATCAGAGGCTCACACAGTCTATCATCAGATTTGCTTTCTAAAATGTAATTGTTTTGTGTAAAGCTCCAATAACTTGGTTGCTGTTGTTTTTCAGTGAGTGCAGAGACACTAAATAGTTACAGGCAAAGTAATAGCCAGCTATTAAGGTAAAGAGGCTTTTGATAAGAAAGAGACATTTTCTTTAAATGGGCACTGTCAGAAACAAAATCTTTTTTTATGTTGTACATCTTGGCAAAACATTCACCTTTTTAATATACCATCCAGGACATAATCCTGTCTGGCCGCAGCATCTTCTTTGTCCCAGCTGAAGCACAAGCAATGACAAAATCCATAAAGTGAGGGCGGGACTAGCACTCCTCTGTGCTAGTCCTGTTTATCAGACTCCTGTCTTAAAACAAAGAGTAGGGGGTTACAGAGCAGCCTGCAGTGATTTGAATAAGAGACCCAGCAGGAAGTGAATACATGGTGAGTGAGGGTGGGCTCAGTGCTTGCCTCAGTACTCCACTTCCTGAGCAGTGGATGTCAGAATGAGTGAGCAGTGGATCAGAGGGCTTTGTGAGCCAAATACAGAAGCTAGACACATAAAAAAACATGTAAAGCATCTGCATGATCTAATGAATAACATATATAAGCATAATTTCTTCTCTGTGATAGGACAGGTACGGTTTAACACCATATAGTACCAATTTTTTTACCTTTACATATTTTACATGCACAAACAATTCTCACAGTGTGCTGGTGTGTTGGTGTTATATAATTGTTTGAATTTGAACAAATATAAGGATTTCTAAAACACAGATACTATTAAAGGATTACAATGCACACAGATGGAGTATAGAGTAACATGTTCACAATTATGCTAATGTTTACATTAAGTAACACAATAATGTGTTTAGCACCTTTTTTTCCCAGAAAATCTCTGTCTGAGCTTGTTTTAGTAATGCAATTCATTGTATTACTAATACTAACATAATTTATCTCTTTATATTCCCAATGACCTGGCTCCAGGATGTCTGAACACTCTTAATTTCCTTTTTTTTTTTGACGATGCCAAGATCTCACCAAAGTTGAACTAGTCCAACTTGTTTTTGTCTTGTGAGATAAAATATGATAACATTATTCCATTCTAATCAACTTGCTTTGCTTTTAGTATTCACTTTACAGTAAAAGCCTTTGTGCTATGACACTGTTTGATATACCGTAACAGTTTTAGAGGTCTAACAAAATAAAGACCCAAAACTTAGACATTACTAAGGGATTAACTGGTTGTTCAAGGGCAACATTTTGTGTAAGACTTTGAATTATACTATAAGAAAAGAATTTGGGTTATTTAAATTTATAAGAGAAGTTATAGCAACTATATTTAGAAATAATAAAAAAAAAAAAAAAAAAAAATACAGAACAGGTATTACAAAGCGCTTTCAAGAATTTCAGGAATTTATCCCCTCCGATAGAGATTATGAATAATATTGCATTCTGGCACAGAAAATTAAGGTTTTAAATAATACAAACTTAAATAGTTAACTCAAAGATGGGAGGAAAAAAAGTATTCGCCAGGTACCTCTGGTGGTGGCTTATTTACTCAAAAACAAATCACATCAACATGTTAAAATCCCAACATGCCCAACTGGCATCTACATCTGTCTTTCTGTATATAGGGCAGTAAGAGAACTTTTAGTGCCGCAATCTGTAGGGGATGGGCAGAGTCAATATGACATATAGCACAGGATTGTAAAGGGTTGAGAAAAGTTTAATAGAAGAAGCAGCTACCATTGTCTGATTTGCATTATTGTTGGGTTATTGTTTTTTATGTTAGCACTAATGAATGTGCCATATAATTCATTTTTTTTAAAGTATGTGACTGGTCTCAGACTGCCTTAATTTTGATGTAATGATCAAGGATCATCATCGAACCAGTTATGTGCTTTTGAGTCTGAATGCATCCAGTGATGTCATTGACTATTGAATGTGAGTGCATTAACTTACATGCAGACTTGTGTGTTAGACTCTCTGGGACTTGAGGTGCAGACATTATGTCAATGCTGTAGGCTGCAGTTATTCTACTGAACTGCAACTGCCCCTGCACGGTGCTGACGTCACTCAATGCTGTCAGTGTCATAGCTTATAGGCTGGGGCGAGACTGAGATGAGTGGAGGATACCTTTTTAAAGGAGCCAAACTACCTGTGTAGAGTAAGCTGACTTTCCCTACCCTTCCCCGGAGACTGAAAGAGACAGACACGGTAAGCACAGAGAGTCACTAAATCAAAAGTTTCATCAGGAAAAAGTGGTACCAATAAAAACTATAGCTCACACCGCTAAAATTAAGACTTCTTACAGCCCCATATAAAAGGAAAAATAAAAGTGTTATAGGGGTCAGAGAAGGAAAATTTTAAACAAAGATTTATCAAGCTGTGTGAGAGAAAAAAATTGAGTGATTTCTCCACAACAACCAATCACAGCTCAGATAACGAGCTCTGGTAAAGTGAAACCTGAGCTGTGATTGGCTGCTGTGGTAAATAAAATAAAAAACGTACATAAATTGGGTATTGTTTCAATTGTATTGACGTTGTAGATTTTGTGGTAAAATAAGTGATGTTATTACAAAGTACATTTGGTCTCGCATAAACGAGCCATCATATGGACATGTTAGTGAAAGATTTAAAGGCTTATGTAAAAGGCGAGGAGGAAAAAAAAACATAAAAATTAAAGATTGTTGTGTCTTCTAGGGGAAATATTTTGGCTGATCAGTATAAAATCCTTGATCACAGATAACTAATTATTTAGCTGTAGTGTTCTTAATTTTACAATTTATTTTATAGTTATACAATAACACTGTACGTACATGAAGACCTTAGATGACTGGATTTGTTACAAGTCAAATTTACCTTTACAATAAACTATGGGCTTATTAACTAGGCTTCTATTAAATTATGGGGGGGGGGGAATTATCATTGGTTTTACCATTATCAGGTGTTTCATTTAAAAAATGTTTATGTAATAGGTAAAAAAAGTTGCAAAACATTTTCCACAACCCATTTACTCTTGTTCAAGAAAACAACTTGAATGCAATGTGGCATGGGTAGCTTGTTGCCACAGTTGTGATTTATCAACTGCAATTTTCTTTTAAATTGTCAAAAAAAATTCTGAAAGCTCACAGCAGCGCGGACCACACTTTGCTATTTATGAGAATGTGCACGTCTTTGATAAATGTGGTAGAAGTGCAAATGTCGTGCACCCAGGCATATAGGGGTAAAAAAAAATTTGATTTACACAGCTAATGATAAATTCCCCAGTTATATCTAAATCTTACTTTTACATTCCCTTAACATAGTAAAATACAAAGAATACTTCTGTTTCCTCATATCAGTTGATCACAAATAGACACAACTCTTTCGCAGTGACGTGTGGGCGTTTGAAGACTCTACATGTCTTTGTGACTGCACGTGTACATTTTAAATTGTTTCAAAAACTTAACAATTGTCTCATGTGAAGACATGGAAGATTTCTTTGTAATTTACCATGCTCCTGGACAAGTATTTTTCGACCTCATTGTAAAGAGTGATTCCCAAGTAAGTTATCATATTTCTTCTAACAGTTCACAAGTAAAAGCAATTTTCCCAAAGAATTGAAATAGAACATTTTGAAATGTGTTTGAAAGCACCACACCCGTATTTGTTAATAGCGGAGTAATCATTTTGGAAGCATTATTGGTAATTAGAGCATTAAATAAAGTCAGATAGGAGATAATCTGTAGCATAGATATCAAGTTTTATCCTTTTAAGAGGTAATTATTTTAATAACATTATTAAAGAAAATGACAGATGAGGACTTAATTATAAAGTCATTTATGTAGTATCTCTAACATAAAGCTTTCCACAGTGACCTATTTTCATGTATTTCAGATAGGTCAAATTCATTAAGATAAATGGTTTAATTTAGTATTTGTACCAAGGAGATATTATCCAAAAAATAAGCTTTTAAAATATCCATCAGTTTAACCACTTGCTGACCAACTGTTCACATTAAACAACTGGGCAGATGACAATAACCTCAGATGTTTCCTAATGTCCTTGCAGTATTTTACAGTGGCAAGGACATCATACCACAGCAAGAGCAAAAATCTAGCTGTCATTGACAGCCAGGCTCCCCAGAGAAAAGGCAAGGATGGTACATTATCGTTTCTGCCTTCCCAATCACAGTACACAGCTCTCAATGAACGTTGTGCACACAGCTCAGTCTTTGGCTATCTACTTTCCGTCTTGGGGACTATGGGATTATTGGGTGCTGGGAATTTGTAAGAGCTGCTATGTCTAATAAGAGTCAGACCAGCCTTGCAGTTTGCGTCAGGGGGCTGTATTCTCCCTGTAAGTGGGACCAGTATGTCAGCCCCAGTTACAGGAGAAATCAGCATAAAAAAACAAAATTAAATGTAGTGTACTATGAAAATGCCCCCAAAGGTCCTTTATGGTCTGATTGGTTATACAAAATGTAAACATATATAATTACAATGATTCCTCATTTACGATACCCTCACAGGCCTTCGGAAGTTGAATACAGCATCAACTTACAAAGCCTCTGGGCATTAGTCATGACATCCATCCTGTCACCCAGCGCTGGAAGACTGGTGATTTCATCAGCCAGTGGCTGTACCTTGTGGTCAACATCAGTGCCTGCTGAGAGTTGGAGGGGAAAGCACAGGTGTACAATCGCTGGCTGGAACATAATTGCTGTTCACCATCAGGACAAGCATCTATTTGATTGGCTGAAAGATATCAGCCAATCAGCACAAAGCTGCTTACTCATTAGTAGTCTATCTGTGTCAATCTGCTGTTCTCACTTACCAGAGAATGGCAATCCCTAAGTGCCCTGTGTGAATAAAGTGGTAATACACTTGTGTGACCATTGCACCATGTGTTGCCGATTACACTGATAGAGATAGCTAATTAGTCAGTTCCATAGACAGTCAATGAAGTAGCAAGCAGAAGTACTACCGCTCCATTCATATGGGGCACTCTGAAACTGCAGTTTTCTTGATTGGTAGGAGTTTCGTCAGTCCCAGGCAGCGATTGTACATTTGTCACCTATCCTGTGCTGTTAACAGACCAGTGTCTTTAACAGTACACAATATAATAAAGAAGAAGTAATGGAATTCTCAGCTCACCCTCCAGGGCCCCAGGCGCACGGACTGTGCGAGGCAGCACCACTTTGGCAAAACAAGAAACTGGATGTCCAGCGCCAGGATTCGTGCAAAACAGATTCTTTAATGCTTAAAATGCCATAACAGGGGTCAATGTGACGCGTTTCAGGTGCGTTAGCACCCTTAATCGTACATAAGATAAAACCACATTTGTCTGGGTATATATAGAGGAAATGACATGGTTCTCCCAGGTGGAAGGATGAAGTGATTGCTCACATGACCGACCTCCTGGAGTCCAGGCATTAACCCCTTGCAACCACAAACTAAAATATACATAGTTTAACATACAAAAGTATTAGTTAAGACAAAAGTACACATTTGAGGGCATACATATATTGCAAAGTGTAAAGAACTTATTAAATGTAGAAAAATTATTATTTAATTCTTAAATACGCATTCATATGTATGTACCTAAAATGTGTAAAAACGCACACATGTCAGGGAAACCTGTGTGAATAGGTCACAATCACTTCAAAAAGGAAATTGAGGAAAGATATGCATGGTTGTATAAATGTATTTAACAGAAATTAACAAAATTCTATATATAGAAGAAATATATTTTATATTCTGTATAATACAAAAACAAACACAGATGTATCTCCCACTAATGTTTAGGCCCGATTTTTGGACTCCAATATGCTGCTATATTAGACAAGGTATGTCTGTAGTGAATGTAAAAAATTATATATTAAATTATATAGCAAAAATGGTATCAGATGGATAGCAAAACCATATGTGAATATATGGATACAGATATAATATCTGCTACTTCCAAAATCGTAAGGGCAAAAACTGCAGGATACTATAACACAGAAATTTCAACAAAAGATAATGTAAATGTAATATTTAATACTAATTTAATATTCAATAATATAGAATAACATCTTGTCTTTTGCTTAAGCCCTGAGGCGCCCTGGTTCCCAATTTAATGATCCAGTATAACTCACGGTTTAACAATTTCTGTCTATGATTACCGCCGCGTTTGGGCAAAAAAACGTTTTCAATGGCAGATAAACTAATGGAGGAAAAATCTCCGTTGTGGTGTTGGGCACAATGCAGTGATACAGATGAAACACTTCTAGAATTAAAGTGAGGTATATCTGATAAATGTTTCCTAATACGGGGTTTGAGACTATTGGTGGTGCACCCCACATACTGTACTTTGCACGTCACACACGACAGGAGATACACCACGTATTTAGTATTACAGTTGATATATTGTCTGATGTTGTATGTCGCTCCTGTCGCGTATGACGTAACTACAGATGTGGGGGACAGGATGTTGCAGCAGATGCAACGTGTGTGTCCGCATCTGTAAATGCCTACAGTTTTCAACCAGGTAGGTGAGATTGTAGTGTGGGAGGAAAAAAGTGATGGTGAAATAGTCTGACCAAGTGTGGGAACACATTTAGCCACACACTGAAAACCTGCATGCATGGTATCTGAAAGTTGAGGGTCAGATGAAATCAATGGTATGTATTTTTTTATGATGTTGCAAATCTGTGGAAATTGAAGACTATATTGCGTAGAAAAGACCATTGGTTTAGAGGTACTATTGTTTGTTATTCTCGGGTGTTGGCTTTTAAGAAGACGGTCTCGGTTCCTGGATCGGGCAATGTTGTCTGCACGATCCAGTGACCACTGCGGATACCCTCTATTGCGAAGGCGTTCAGATAATGCATTCATTTCAACAGAAAAATCCATATCCCTAGTGCAATTCCGTCTGGTTCGAATAGCTTCTCCAATAGGGAGGTTATGGATGACATGTGGGGGGTGACACGAACGTGCATGTAGGATGGAATTAACAGCAGTATCTTTGCGATAAGTAGTAGATATAATTTTTTGAGAATCCGTGTCACCCCTTATGGTCACATCCAAAAAAGACCAATGGTCTTTTCTACGCAATATAGTCTTCAATTTCCACAGATTTGCAACATCATAAAAAAATACATACCATTGATTTCATCTGACCCTCAACTTTCAGATACCATGCATGCAGGTTTTCGGTGTGTGGCTAAACGTGCTCCCACACTCGGTCAGACTATTTCACCATCACTTTTTTCCTCCCACACTACAATCTCACCTACCTGGTTGAAAACTGTAGGCATTTACAGATGCGGACACACATGTTGCATCTGCTGCAACATCCTGTCCCCCACATCTGTAGTTACGTCATACGCGACAGGAGCGACATACAACATCAGACAATATATCAACTGTAATACTAAATACGTGGTGTATCTCCTGTCGTGTGTGACGTGCAAAGTACAGTATGTGGGGTGCACCACCAATAGTCTCAAACCCCGTATTAGGAAACATTTATCAGATATACCTCACTTTAATTCTAGAAGTGTTTCATCTGTATCACTGCATTGTGCCCAACACCACAACGGAGATTTTTCCTCCATTAGTTTATCTGCCATTGAAAAAGTTTTTTTGCCCAAACGCGGCGGTAATCATAGACAGAAATTGTTAAACTGTGAGGTATACTGGGTCATTAAATTGGGAACCAGGGCGCCTCAGGGCTTAAACAAAAGACAAGATGTTATTCTATATTATTGAATATTAAATTAGTATTAAATATTACATTTACATTATCTTTTGTTGAAATTTCTGTGTTATAGTATCCTGCAGTTTTTGCCCTTACGATTTTGGAAGTAGCAGATATTATATCTGTATCCATATATTCACATATGGTTTTGCTATCCATCTGATACCATTTTTGCTATATAATTTAATATATAATTTTTTACATTCACTACGGACATACCTTGTCTAATATAGCAGCATATTGGAGTCCAAAAATCGGGCCTAAACATTAGTGGGAGATGCATCTGTGTTTGTTTTTGTATTATACAGAATATAAAATATATTTCTTCTATATATAGAATTTTGTTAATTTCTGTTCAATACATTTATACAACCATGCATATCTTTCCTCAATTTCCTTTTTGAAGTGATTGTGACCTATTCACACAGGTTTCCCTGACATGTGTGCGTTTTTACACATTTTAGGTACATACATATGAATGCGTATTTAAGAATTAAATAATAATTTTTCTACATTTAATAAGTTCTTTACACTTTGCAATATATGTATGCCCTCAAATGTGTACTTTTGTCTTAACTAATACTTTTGTATGTTATACTATGTATATTTTAGTTTGTGGTTGCAAGGGGTTAATGCCTGGACTCCAGGAGGTCGGTCATGTGAGCAATCACTTCATCCTTCCACGTGGTAGAACCATGTCATTTCCTCTATATATACCCAGACAAATGTGGTTTCATCTTATGTACGATTAAGGGTGCTAACGCACCTGAAACGTGTCACATTGACCCCTGTTATGGCATTTTAAGCATTAAAGAATCTGTTATGCACGAATCCTGGCGCTGGACATCCAGTTTCTTGTTTTGACAATATAATAAACTATACAGTATTTTGTGCTTATTTCAGGGTTCACATTATCGGGAGTAAGGAACCAATCGCTAAAAATAAGAAAAAACTAAATGGCCCAAACAATGCTCCTGGCCTTGCCCCCAACATTGCTTATGTAAAATTAACCACAACACTATTGCCTTACACCATTGTGTTGTGCTATTAATGAAAAGAAAAAAAAAAGAAGTGAAAAAAAAGAAGTAAAAAAAAAAAACAGACACTTATTTTATTTTTATTTTTTTTTACATTTTCCCCCAATATCACAAAAATAAAAAATGCCAAAAATTTAAGTCAAAAGTATCAAATAAAAATTTGATTGAAAAAAAAATTCTGGTCAGAAAGGGGGTGTGAAAGAGCTAGGTCTGGAAGTTGTTAATCATAACTATAAGATAATGAAACTGGTCTTCACATAACATGTTCTATATTCACAGATGTGATACATTAGTATTGTTGTATGCTATTATTATTATTATTATTATTATTATTATTATTATGATTATTACATAACACAATAACCCTTTCTGACCTTGAGGTTTTAATATTTCTTTATTTTTTTCTCGCCTTAATTCTTCGGCATAATTTTCACATCTACAGAGTGATATGTTTTTCGCACAGCCAATTGTTCTTTGTAAGGACACCTTCCATTTTATAATGAAACTATTGCACAACTAAAAGTATATTATTTGTGGGGGAAAATAAAAAAAGAAACCAACATTTTTATACAGTGCTTTTTACGATAATACAGATACATTTTGTTTATTTTTGGGGTCAATACGATAACAATAATACCCACGTTACACGCTTTTCTATTATTGTACTGTTTTGTTTTTCTTTTAAAAGAAAAAAATTTTAAACAAAATAATTATGCTTGAAATTGCCCTATTCTGATACCTATAACGTTTTTATTTTTCCGTAAGTGGGACAGTATGAGGGCTCAATTTTTGTGCTATGATCTGTAGCACAGACTTTTTGATAATTTTTCATTCCATTTTCTTTGAGATGTGACAGAAATTCTGCAGTTTTGGACTTTGGTATATTTTACATTTACACCATTCACCTTATAGGATCATAAATATTACGTTTTAATGGTTCAGAAATGTGGCAATACCAAATGTGATTTGTTTATTTTTTTTTTTCATTTTTATTAGAATTTTTTCATTTTATCAGAATTTTTTTTTACATTTTATTTAAAGGGGTACTCCGGTGGAAAACTATTTTTTTAAATCAACTGTTGTCAGAAAGTTAAACATATTTGCAAATTATATCTATTTAAAAGTCTTAATCCTTCTAGTACTTATCAGCTTTATTTTCTGTCTGACCACAGTGCTCTCTGCTGACACCTCTGTCCATGTCAGGAACTGTCCAGAGCATGAGCAAATCCCCATAGCAAACCTATCCTTCTCTGGACTGTTCCTGACATGGACAGAGGTGTCAGCAGAGAGCTCCTTTCGTCAGACAGAAAATAAATCCAAAAAGAAAAGAACTTCCTCTGTAGTATACAGCAGCTGATAAATACTGGAAGGATTAGGATTTTTAAATAGAAGTAATTTACAAACATGTTTAACTTTTCCACCAGAGCACCCCTTTAAAGGTTTTAAAGGGTTATTTCAAGATTTATTTTTATTTGACTATGCTACAGGGACTGTCAAGTTAGTGTAGTTCATAATATAGTGTCTGTACCTGTGTGTGACGGTTTTCTTAAAATTCTTCTGTGATTTTCACCCCAATATTTATTTTTTACAGCATACAAAATTACTGATGTCTCAGATTTTCCCAGGTTGCAGTGCAGACTTGACATCACTAGTCAGATTTGCAAAGGGAGCCAGACCTGCTTCAATGGGTGGAGTGATCACTGGGTTGAAGGGAGATCATTCTGCAACTAACTGTATTTTTGCAACAGCTGTAGGCAACCTGGTTAGAAAACACTGGTCTTTTAATTGGAATGTAGCTCATTTGTGTTTCATTGGGGGGAAGTGGCTGATGTGTGGGAGGGAAGAAATTGACCTCACACTTACTTACAAACAAGTAACTATAAGATTTGTAGTTTGAGAGAATAAACTACAACAGGAAATACCCAGTTAAAAAAAATAGCCACAGCATTATGGTAATCTCACAACATAGCCATGTAGCACCAGGTCAAACATTGATCCTTCTTAAGCATGTCTATTACTGTCTGGCAGGTATGTAATAAAATCACCTTATGGTGGATAACCCCTTTAAGTCCCCGGGACCCGCATGTAGCAGGTGAACGGACTTTCAGCAGGCATTTAAACTGATCAGACACCTGCAACAGGTTATGGGGGTGCTGATCAGTCAGGGGACAATGATTGCCACTATTAAATGCCGTGATCTCTACTGATCATGACACTTAGGAGGTTAGTGGGATCACTATTGTCATTGATTGATTGATTGAAAACAGCTGTCACTTAAAGTCTAAGAAGCAAATTCAACCTCAGATAAACAGCATAAATAAATATGACAAGTTAGAATCTGTTGAAACAAAAATAAAGCCCTTAGTAAATCAGTAAATTGTGGAACTACCTTTAGCAGCAATAGTTTGAAGTAGTGGTTTATTATATCACTTTAGCAGTCTTTGATATCCTTCTGGAGGAATTTTGGACTTCTTTACAAACTTCCTGCTTTGCTATGGAAACCTTGGAGCGCCACTGTACTAGAGACTTACCTTTTTTTTTTGTTTTTGTTTTTGCTAGATAGCACAGTCTTTGTTGGATAATATTTTGCACCTAAAACTATGGTATATTTTCTTCCGCTTCAGCACAAAATGCTGCCACCCACCACTTATTACTAATTAGTGGTGAGTGGCAGCATTTTGTGCTGAAATGGATACAGGATTTTGCATTACTCTGTGGATTTGTTTTGGGATGCGCGTAATACCTTTGTAACCTAGGCAAGGGTGAATGTAAGTATGTCAGTAGAGTATCCCTTTAAAATCATGTCCTAGGGTCACATGTGCCGGGAAGACCCGAGGGTTAAGATAATGTTTTTTATTTGTAATTTCACATTATTTTAGCCATGTCTATTTGCAAAGTACATATAACCAACAAAGTACATATAACTTAAAACACTACAATTTCTAGTTGAATTGTAAAAGTAATGTATTGGTGTTCTTATAATTGAACACAGTGGGAAAATTTATTCTAGCTAAACTACTGTATGTTGGGGAATGATGAGGCAATGCAGTTCAATCTGCAGGCAATATTTTATAGCTCCTCCCGCTCTAGAACATTTTGCTAATAAATTAGATAGCATTTTCATGGACACAGGCTCCATTTAAAGGGGTACTCCAGTGAAAAAACATTATTATTATTATTATTTTAAATCAACTGGTGCCAGAAAGTTATACAGATTTGCAAAGTACTTCTTTTATTTTTTTTTTAATCCCTGCAGTACTTATCAGCTGTTGTATGCTACAGAGGAAGTTGTTTTCTTTTAAAATGTATTTTCTGTCTGACCACAGTGCTCTCAGGTGACACCTCTGTTCATGTCAGGAACTGTTCAGAGAAGGAGAGGTTTGCTATAGGCATTTGATCCTGCTCTGGACAATTCCTGACATGGACAGAGGTGTCAGCAGAGAGCACTGTGGACAGACAGAAAATAAATTCAAAAAGAAAAGAACTTCCTCTGTAGTATACAGCAGCTGATAAGAACTGGAAGGATTAAGATTTTATATAGAAGTAATTTACAGAACTGATTTAAAAAACGACAACATTGTTTTCCACTGGAGTACGCCTTTAAATTGTTTATTTCATTTAAAAATGTTGATATGTCCCAGAGATGTGTCAAACATTTTGATCAGTTGGTGTGCTGATATTCCACAGATCAAGGGAATGAGCGAGGAGAAGCTTATTGTTATGTTCTCTACTCCCTGGATTACTGTGATCTCCATCCGGTTTCACTAGACTTATAATAGACTTGTCTAGTGCATCTGGAAGGAGATCCCTGCAAGCCAGGGAGTAAAGTGCATAAGCGTGTACTTTTCCATGAACTGTGTGGATCTCAGCACTGAACTCTAACTTTTTTCATGTCTCTGTAGCATGTCAAAAACTTTGATTGGATGACAGGGACACTTTAACATATTTTAACAACAATCGGCACCAGTTTTCTGGTGCATGTTTTAGCAAATGTAATGGCACTGTGTGGTCTTGTTTTACACTGAGCCATGCACAAAAGTTTAACTTTTGGGGCACAACCCTGTTACAGAATTCCCCTGTATGATTTCTGTTTTAGTGTGGACATGCCACATACTCTGCGCAGTATACAGTAGCAAAAATGTGAAATAAATATTAGTCCTGTCCCTGCAGTGAGTGCTATTTGATTTTTTTTCCCATTGACTGTATGTAAAACAAAAAATGGTTCAATTTAACTACTAAGAAAGGTAAAATAGAATTATTTTGAAAAAAAATTCATAAAAGTAAAAATAAAAATATTCTACCCTACAGAGTGGCCATGGCCGACATGCCCCCTCGATTCATGTCTATGGGGAACATGGAGATACAACGTTTATGTATCTCCAAATCTCCCATAAGCTGGAATTCCACTGAGGATTTTTGGGCAAAAATGGCAGAAAAAATGCCAGTTTTTCCACACAGCGTTTTTTCACGTCCAGATGTTAGCTGCAAGTCAATAGTAAACTGCAAAATACCAGATCCACTTGGCGTTCTTCAGTTTGACATTTTTTTTAATCCTTTTGCCGTTTTTCAGCAATTTTGGGCTCAGAGGCTGGTTTTTCAAAACGCCCAACAAAACCTAGTTAGGCGTTTTTTGCACAGAAATCGGGGCGTTTTCCTCCCATAGAAATCTATGGGAGAGCAAAATGCCAAGGAAAACAGGATTTATTCTTTTTTGGACTTTAGCAATCCAAAAAAGTGATGGAGATAACTTTTTATTAAAATTTCATAGGGTACCATTAAAAAAATTGTATTTAACAAAATTAATCTTTTTTTATAACTACATTATTGTTAATTTTTAAACAGCAATCAATTTAGGTGTGCGGACAGGGCAATAAAAATGTAGCCAACAATAATAAAAATGTAGTGTGTGTGTGTGTTTTTCACTATTTTTTAAAATGTTTTAGGTAGTACTACCACTCCCAGCATGGGAGTACTAGTACCTGTACTAATCGACAGTTCGCCCCAGGTCCATTGCGGTCCTCCTGTATAATGTATAGATGTGGCAGGACGCTCTTCTATGGTCCCCTGCACTGCCGTATGTATACACCTATTCGTATTTCCCGCGGAGAGCTGTAATTAGCCAGATGGTTCCAGCCAATCACAACTCTGTGGGAAACATGAGTAGGTGTACATATACAGCAGTGCAGGGGACCATAGAAGAGCATCAGGCCGCATCTATACATTATACAGGAAGATCACAGCGGGTGTCAGGAGTGATACCTGCTGTGATCTGTTCTTAACTACAGCTCCCAACATGGATCACACTCTGCTCCATGCTGGGAGCTGTAGTACCTGCATTAATAGCCAGATCGCAACAGGTGTCAGAAGTTAAACTCGCTGCAATCTGTTTATTAATGCAGGTACTACAGCTCCCAGCAAGGAGCAGAGTGGGCTCCATGTTGGGAGTAGTAGTACTTGCAGTTAAGGTCAGATCACAGCGGCCAGTGATGTGAATAGAACATCACTCATTCATATTTTCCACTGAGAGCAGTGATTGGCTGCAACCATCCAGCCAATCCCCACTCTGGGCAGAAAATATGTATGAGTGATGTTCTACAGGGTGGGCCATTTATATGGATACACCTTAATAAAATGGGAATGGTTGGTGATATTAACATCCTGTTTGTGGCACATTAGTATATGTGAGGAGGGAAACTTTTCAAGATGGGTGGTGACCATGGCGGCCATTTTGAAGTTGGCCATTTTGAATCCAACTTTTGTTTTTTCAATAGGAAGAGGGTCATGTGACACATCAAACTTGGTTTTGACGTAACTTTATTCTTTCATGAGTTATTTACAAGTTTCTGACCACTTATAAAATGTGTTCAATGTGCTGCCCATTGTGCTGGATTGTCAATGTAACCCTCTTCTCCCACTCTTCACACACTGATAGCAACACCGCAGGAGAAATGCTTGCACAGGCTTCCAGTATCCGTCGTTTCAGGTGCTGCAGAATGGGCAAAACAAAAATTAGAACAGGACCCTCAGTTTACGCAGAAGATTTTGTTCAGTGATGAGGCAAACTTTTATATGAATAGTGAAGTTAACAAACAAAACCACCACTATTGGTCTGACACTAACCCACATTGGATAGATCCATCCAAGACTGTTGGAACACAAACATTTATGGTATGGTGTGGTATATGGGGTACAAAGATAGTGGGGCCATTCTTCATCAATGGAAACCTCAAGGCCACACGATATGCAAAATTGCTACATGATGATGTGTTTCCCTCTTTATGCACTGAAGCTGGCACGTTCCCTGAGTTTTTCCAGCAAGATTGTGCACCACCACATTATGGGTGTCAGGTCTGAGCATTCCTAAATGAACAGTTTCCTGGAAAGTGGATTGGTCATCGTGGGCCAGTTGAATGGCCCTCAAGGTCTCCCGATCTGACCCCCTTAGACTTTTATCTTTGGGGTCATCTGAAGGCAATTGTCTATGCTGTGAAGATACGAGATGTGCAGCACCTGAAACTACGGATACTGAAAGCCTGTGCTAGCATTTCTCCTGTGGTGTTGCTATCAGTGTGTGAAGAGTGGGAGAAGAGGGTTGCATTGACAATCCAACACAATGGGCAGCACATTGAACACATTTTATAAGTGGTCAGAAACTTGTAAATAACTCATGAAAGAATAAAGTTAAGTTAAAACCAAGCACATCATTGTTTTTCTTGTGAAATTCCCAACAAATTTGATGGGTCACATGACCCTCTTCCTATTGAAAAAACAAAAGTTGGATTCAAAATGGCCAACTTCAAAATGTCAGCCATGGTCACCACCCATCTTGAAAAGTTCCCACCCTCACATGTACTAATGTGCCACAAACAGGAAGTTAATATCACCAACCATTCCCATTTTATTAAGGTGTATCCATATATATGGCCCACCCTGTATTCACATCACTGGCCAGAGTATAATGCAGAGATGCCAGCGCTGTATAGAGCCGATCCGCATCTCTGCTTTATTATGGATGATCGCATAGGGCTGTTCCATGCTGGGAGTAGTAGTCCTACCTAAAAAAAATTTAAAAAGAGAAAAAAAAGGGAAACACACACTTTATTAAAAATGTATAAAAATGTTGTTAAAAAAATACATTTCGTTAAAAAAAATCCTCCATCCCTACTGCATCCTTTTTTTTTATTTTTTTTTTATTTTTTTGGTACCCAACAAATTTTGAAAAAAAAAACACCAAAGGGGCCAAAAAAGGCAAATTTTACACAAAAGGTAAAAACGCCAGAAAAAACACAAAAACTCAGGGAAAAACAGTGGCAGTTTTTCTGCCTAAAAAATGCAGTGCAAAAACCTCAGTGGAATTCTAGCCATAGAGATATATGGAAGGGGCAGGTCGGCCACAGCTTTGGGCTGTGGTAGACAGTAATCTGGCACAGAGCGGGCAGGAGATTGCAGGGGGTCCCAGTGGCTGGACCTCCCGCAATAAGATACTTATCTCCTAACCTGTGATTGGGGAGAAGATGTCCAGTACCCCTTTAAACTTGAAGCTACTATCTTTCCAGTACTGTAGAGTTGTCCCTATATAGGATGTCCTGAGAACTTTGAAAGGGTGATGTAATAAATCAAGATACTGACAGCTGGTCCTTGATCCATGCTTAGGTTGAACAAGTGACCACATATTTCTTTCCATTTCAAATAAGCGAGTAGGTGTGAAGAAAATAAACTGACAAAATCCACTGGGGTGAACTCAAACTGAAGTTAAGGCTTAGTAATGTATTGAAGGACAAGAGCTAAATAAATAAGGAAAACAAACCAACTGGCAAGAAACCTGTAGTTCCACATGTCAAACAGGTACAAACTGATTTTTAAATTCACAACTTTAATGTGGAAAATATAATAAAAAAGGAACTCTTTGAACATGTAGTTCACAATAACTGCAGCATGTGCTAAATTTTTTGCAAATTTTTAAATAGGCAATGTGTCCCGCAGAGTGCATGCTCCTCCCTCCCCCACCCCTTCTTGCCTTGATTGATTGATCAGCTCAGGGATAGATGATAAGCCCTATTAATCAATTATGTTAGGGAGGGTGGAAGGAGTGCCAGTGGCCTGAAAATTATTTTCTATAAAAGACATTTTAGCTACAAATCTGCCTTGTACAAATATCTTAGGCTGGGTTCACACACATTATTTCGGCACTACTTGGTTAGTAGCTTAAAATAATTTTGCCAGTATTTTTGTAAAAACAAAGTATGTTCAAAACACAGAAAAAAGTGCAAATGTTTTCATTATTATAGTATTTCTTTTTGTCAGTTCCACTCCTGGTCTTGGTAAAAATACTGAGGAAAAAGAGGATCAAAATGAGGCCCAAATACTGACCAAAATACTGTGTGAACCAAATCTTCCCACCCAGGACAGAAATTAGGGGTATAACTAAACATCATAATGCCTCAGGGTCAGGGATGGGTCACTGCCAGCAAGTTGAAAGTAAAATGAACTGCAACAATGCATACAGGCAAATAACTATTTATACCTGTGCAACATTGCTGGCAATTTTTGCTACTGTAACTGTGTCATATTGCAGCTCTTCTCCACAAAGTAGAACCAACACAGTATTGCTTAAAACTTGCTTTTCACAACAGTTAAAACTTTCTTGCACCATTGTGACTCTGTTAGCATCTGGGCTCTATAGCAGTCGCCGTAGCTGATACCATTAATAATATGCACACAGTCTGATGCTAGTTTTCTTCTTCATGCTTTTTCCTTGACCTATGGGTCAATTACTTAATCCCTATGGTTACTAGAAATGTAGTTCTACTAGGAATAAGCCTCCACCACCAATACACTCTGGCCATGGACTGACTTTATGATATGTACATCCTTGTGATGAGTAATAACAGGGAAGACAAGACTGTACATGATCATCATGTCCATGCATATTGTTCATGTTGCATAGGAAATTAACACTAGTCCACTGTATTATGTCATGTAATATTTTTTAAATATATATATATATATATATATATATATATATATAAACGTGATGGATTATAGTTAACCAATTTGTGTCGAAAAACAGTTATTCAGGTTCAGTAAAATAAGTTGGATCCGGTTGATGTCTGCTCTGATGATTTGTCATGTGCTTTTAAAAGAAACCCGTCTTGGTTAAAAGGCAGTTTATTCTGCAGGCAGCATGATATAGAGCAGAAAAAGCTGAGCAGAGTGTTACAAACTTTTCTGGGAAAGGTTCCAGGATAACTTCTTATTTATTCAAGTAAACCTCTGCTCATTCTGGGCTAAGTAGTCATGTGGGTGGTCCTACTCAATGATTGACAGCAATTTGTGTGTATAAGTGTGCATGCAAAGAGCTGTCAATTACATGGAGTAAGACCACCCACTTGACTACTTAGCCTAGAATGAGCAAAGTATTTAAGTGGGTGGTCCTACTCAGTGGCTGTCAGCTGTCATTTTGAATAGGACCACCCACATGACTACTTTGTACAGAATGAGCAGAGATTTACATGAATAAATGGCATTTTCCCACTAAATATCAATCTGCTCAGCTCCTCCTGCTCTATAACATGCTGTCTGCAGACTGAACAGTGTTTTCAGTGTGCCAAGTTGCCTTTAAAAGGTAATCAGCATTTAAAATGCCAAATAAAATACTATATAGGTATTGTGGATTTAAAATGGTTCAAGCTAATCAAGCCATCATTCACATAAATAGAAAAGAGGAAATAACAGGTTATGAAAATATAGCTTTAATTTAAAGACATATAAACAGTTTTGGTACAGAACAGACATGATGCTGTAAATCCATTGATATTTGTTTTCCTATCTTGTTTTCTCAGTATTAAAAAATTGCATTTTGCTTGCTATTTACAATGAAATATCACATGGACATTCAGTGCTTACATTTGACGTCTTAGGAAACAGACTTGAGGCTGGCTTCGTGTCAACTACACAACTCAATATTGAGAAATGAAATTCATTTGAGTAATATCAGAGTCTGCTGATCCCAATAGAGTCTGGGGATTCTAATGTTTAACAACCCTTAGCAAATAAATATTATACCACTCCATAAAAGGTATTGCTAAATCTGCCACTGTGGAAAAGCTATCCCTACACTTAAAAGTTATGTTTGAATTACATCCCAGCAGAGCTAAAGAACAAAGGATACTGCTAAAGAGAATGAATAAATAAAGAATATATCACTGTGCTATATCTCCAACCTACAATGTATATCATGCTGGATGCAAGCTAAACACTGGGAAATTAATCTGGCCCATTTAGACGTTTCCAGTGGCGTGTAAACAGAGCCAATGCTTTGTTAATATAAAAGTGAAAATTCACAGAGACAAGCATTGTGTGTTATGATTGTCAAGTAAGTGCATATACCACATTAGACAAAAAAATAAGCCAAATACTGTGGATGATATATCACACTCACACACACACTAAACACAGTGAAGAAGAAACCTCTCATTAATGCAACCAGCACAGTCAAAGATACAGAACCCCTAGCATCATGTCTAGTGAAGCTTTGCTCTAAAATCAATTGCACTTCTTGTTAATCCCTTTTTGAATCTATCCTTTACAGCTTGAGGTACAAAAACATACATTCAGTGTATCAAATGTGTATTTTTTTTTCATTTCCATAGAAATATAGAAGGGTTACATTTACTTTATGCAAATGGCATTATGACAACATAAAAAAAAATATATATATCTTATACCTTTATTTCAGAAGTGTTCTGGCCCCCCTACTGGCTAACAGTTGATCAGACAACTAATGTTACTCTGATGCATTCGTTTTCTAAGGTATGTGACATTACGTTGTAAATGTGTACCAAACATATGACTTCAGTAAGTAGTAGTGCTATATGGATTATGTATAAAAATTCTTTACAAGTTTTGTTGCTTTAAGTAAAAAAGCTGTAAAGAGATATTTACATATATATTACTATATGTTATAAATTAGTGGTCCTTCATTGATAACCATTACCAACACATTGTGTTATTTGTATTTTTCCATCCTCCAAAATGTAGTGATTCAGAAAAATGTTTTAAATGTTAGAAATATCTATTGGCTTTTTATCGAGTAAATGGAAATCTATTTTGCCATTAAGTGGAATCTGTACTTCCATATTTTCATTTATCCTATGATCTTTCTTTCCTTTTCTCAGACATATATACATTGCCATTAGAGTAACCAGAATGACAGAGCCCAAACAGAAAATGGACAAAGTAACCAGTGTAGGGACACAGGAATCTGCTTCCATCTTTTTATGAGTAGGTTCGATTGCAATGTGGGGCTCCTTCTCTTCTATATTAATATCAGGGTCTTTTCTTAACAAGCTTTCAATGTAGCTCTCATTGCTTACAGTGTCATTGACAAACAAATTGACCATAACTGTGGAGAAGAGCGGTTCCGGATAACCATGGTCGGTTACTTTCACTAGTAACCTATATAAGCCATAGTCATCCCTCATTAAGGCCTCTTCTAACGTTATGTTTCCTGTTTTAGAATCTATTCTAAAATATTCAGGTTTAGGCCCCCTCCTTCCTATAATACTGTAGGCTATGACTGCATTCATTCCTGTGTCCTTATCAACAGCATACACTTCAGTAACAGGTGAACCAGGCACAGTTGAAGGCAGGACAAGAAGATATGACATATTGGACTGTGGGAATAACACCAGTGGGGGGTTGTCATTAACATCCAGAAGCAATATGGTTATTTTAGCAGTAGAAGATAAAGTAGGGTCACCCCCATCAGTAGCTTCCACCCAAAGGGTATAAGAACTCTGTTGTTCCCTATCCAGTGATACTTTTGCTCTCAGGAGGCCTTTGCCAGTGTCGATGACAAAAATGTCACTTCCATTCACTATAGAAAGGGCTACCCAGCCATTCTGTCCAGAGTCAGCATCTGTGACGCTGATAACTCCAATTTCACCAAAGCCCGGAAAGTTCTCAGGAACAAAAAAACTAAAATCCTTGCTGATGAAACGAGGGCTGTTGTCGTTTTTGTCTAGAACTGTAATATGAACCGTGGCTACTGACTCTCTTGGAGGTTGGCCAATATCTCTTGCTTTGACTGTGAACCTGTATTTTTCTTTTTCCTCTCGATCCAGCATAGTTGTAACTGTAAGAATTCCTGTTTGTTTATCAAGGGAAAAATAAGCAGGTGCATCGGGTCCCAAATAGTACAAAACTTGACCCCTTTCTCCACTGTCGGCATCAGTAGCATGTAGTTTAGCCAAAAATGCATTTACTTGGTTGTTTTCTTCTATAGTAACTTCAATAGTGGGTTGTGTAAAAACAGGGGCATTGTCATTCTCATCCAATATGTACACTTGTAAAGGTTTCCTAACTTTTGACCCATCCACACTGAGTGCAACTACTGAAATATTATATATTTGTTTTGTTTCATAATCTAAAGTATTTGTAGTCTCAAGCAAATATTCATTTGTATAAGTTTTGTATGCATTAAGTCGGAATGGTCCTTCTCCTTCTAAATAACAATTCACCTTGTATTTGCCATCAGGATCTTTGATAGTAAAAAATGCAATAGGAGAATTAATAGGTTCTAACTCTTTCAAAAAGACAATACCTTTTTCTTCATTTGCAATGTAGCGAGGTAAAATTTCAGGTGGCCGGAGCGCCACTTTAATAATAAAAATAAGCACATTCATAACAGCTGGAATGCAGCCTGCGCCATTGGCAAGTATAGTCAATTTATGTTGTTGAATAGTGCTGCCATCTATCTTTTTGAAAAGCTTTATTACTCCTGTATTTTCGTCCAAGTAAAAAAGTTCTTTTGAGGACTGCGGAACACGTTCACTGTAAGAGTATGTTATTATTGCATTGTTGCCTAGATCAATGTCCACAGCTCGCAGCTTGGTTACCTTTGTACCAACACTTGAGTTTCCAGGAATAGTCACGTTAATAGTAGATTCACTGAACTGTGGACAATTATCATTGACATCGCTAATGAGAATAGAAAGTGTGGCAGATCCTACAAGGGGTGGGTTGCCGCCATCTTCAGCAATAATTATCGTCTTGTACTCAGATTTGACTTCTCTGTCCAAGGTCCCCATTATTATAAGGTAAGGTGTCCTTTCCCCAATCTCATTCTCTTCCACATCTAATGTAAAAACACCATAGTAGTCCACTAACCTGTAGGTCTGGACCCCATTCAGTCCTCCATCGGGGTCATAAGCAGGATGCTCTATAACCAGTCTGGTATTAACAGGAGCATTCTCTGGGACAGTAATATAAATCTGTGCCACTGGAAATACAGGAGCATTATCATTCACATCGAGGATGGCAATCTTTACTTTAATAAGCTTGAAAAATTCCTGTGGCAAAATAATAATGTCAAGAAGGAGGACGCAGTCCTGAACACCAGGGTTCTGCGGGCAAAGAGCTTCTCTGTCCAACTCCTCTGCTGATGTGTACAGCTCCCCCGTGCTGTTATCAAGTGTCACATACTTCCCACTTAGCCCTTTGGATGCCAGGCTGAATGAAAGAGGGGGGTCAGTAAAAAGACCCAGCTGCAGATCACGCACAATGTTTCCAATAAGAATCCCTTTGGGTAAACCTTCATGCAGCATGTATAGCAATTCAGAAGCTGTGCTGTAACTTGCTGAACTAACTGCAGGTCCGGTTAAGGGAACAATTAGACACAGGAACATAAAATGCTGAAATGAAAAACAGATGTTTACAAATACAGACAAAGTAGAATAATAAATAATAATAATTATAATAATAAATAAATAATATCGACTTTTTTAGACCTGTGGTTACTAAGAATGCTTGCTTTATTATACTAGTTTACATGAAGATCTATGATGTGAATAAATACTTATATTGTAATTATACATTCTATAATCATGTAGGTGTTTTATAAATATACCATGAATATGATCTTTTCTCTATTCTTGTATCATCATATCCTGTGCTTTATCCATGTCACATTCATTCTAATATTTAACTATAACCTGCAAACTTCCTATGGTTACACACCTCTCAGATCACGATTAGACATTACACAGAGCTATTGTAACATTGCTAAAACTACTAGTTGCACAATGTGGTTCTGACCGATCACTTACCTGTACATGACATAGATTGGTCCTGGTTGGACTGGCTTGTTGCCCCATATCCAGGTTAAAAGGCTTTAGAAGCCAGCTCAGTCCTCCTGTGTGCTGTGTGATCCTTTCATTCCCTTGGTAGTTTAATCCCAATGAAACTGCAGTCATTTAGTTCCTGGTGTTAAAGACACAGACACTCCCTCTCTGCTCATGCAAATCTCTGGGCAGCCTCAGCCAATAGCCACAGATGCATCAATTAACAAAGCATTGAGAAGGGATGGACTAGTCCTGGCCAGACCATGCAAAGCAATATTTGGCTTCAAGAAGAAACTGTACAGACTAAAAACTTTACATAGAATGAATAAAAAAAATAAAAAAAAAATAAAGGGAAATGGAAGAAGAACCACATTCTTACATGTCATTATTTCAAGGCATTGTGTAGAGGAGATATAAGATGTATATGTCACACTTGAGTGGACAATGGAGTAAAGTCATACAATGGAGTAAAGTCATACATTTTTAACTGTTTCTTTTCTGACCAAATCAACCGGCAATCCTATTGTCAACCTCCGAACTGTACATTGTCATACCATGTCACAAACTCGGTTCTAATAGATATGCATATAGACATAATTTATAGGTATAGATAAACACCCACACACCCACGCACACGCAGTTTGTGATTTGTGTTGTCTTTAATGATATTTTACAGTATCTTTGGTTTAGTATTCCGTACTACTATACACCTTCATTATCTGAATATGATCAATGAAAGAGTAGTTACAAGACATTGTGGCCACATTTATATAAGAAATCTCTAATAAGTAACTATATGTGGATAACTAAGTCTCACCTGATGATACCTGTAGTGCACCAGAGACTGATTGTAAGAGCTGGAGAGGCAGCGCAGCACAGACCTCCCTCCTACACACAGTACGCTGGTTTGTATGGTCATTCCGTGTTCTCATTCCTTCCTTGCTCTGCAATTGCTTTGGCTTGGAAGAAAGGATTGCCATCCCCCGGATGCTGTTACTTGAAATGTTCAGTTCAGACGTGAGACCAGATTTATAACATTTTCTGCTGTGTGTTCTGGCTGCAAGTGGAATCTGTGCACCAGGCAGCTGTGGCAGCTGAATTAACTGTTTAAATGCTAATGCATGGATGTCCTGGCTTAGGAAATATGATAATATGAAATATAATAACAATAACAACAATATTGATAATATTATAAATAATATTTATAATATTAATAATAATAATAATAATAATAATAATAATTAATGGTATATTTATGTTATTTTGAAAAATATTAATAATACATATTTTTTACAATTTGAATGTCAGGTGCTACAGTTTATTTCTCCATCACTCCAAATTGTGAATAGTGAAAAGTCCCATTCACCTAGTTCAATGTTCCCCAATTAGTGTGCCTCCTGCTATTGCAAATCTACAACTTCTAGGTGCCTCTAGGTGATGCAAAACTACAACTTCCAGCGTGCCTGGACAGCCAAAAGTTGTCCGGGCATGCTGGGAGTTGTAGCTTTGCAACAGCTGGAGGCACCCTGTTTAAAAACCCTGACTTGGAAGTAATATCTCGACAGTGTGTTTTTACTTACAGCGGACATAAGTCTAAATCAGTTGTGGTCCCTTTATTCAATCAGTATTGATGGGGGTCCCAGAGGTCAGACCAGCAATTGATCAAAAAATTATTGTGTATCCTAGACACCTGGACACAAACATGTAACAATTGGAAGCTGACAGCCTCATTCTGTTTTATAGGACGGCAATGTCTGTGTAGTCCTAGTGCCGACTGATTCCATCGGTGCTGGCTGCACTCAGAATCTCCAGCTGGGGATTCTGTAATGTGAACCTAGCCTAAAGCTTTTTGGAGCAACTGTCTGCAACACAGGTCTTAGGCTATGTTCATATGTCAGAATGTCTGAACTGAAAATCTCCTTAGGGACATTCTGCAGACTCCTTGTGGACATTTTGCTAGGTCCATTCTTTCTGCGGAAACCGGAATTAAATTTTTGAAATTCTGCCATGTGCACAGTGCAGCAGAATCCAATTGAAAGCAATGGAACTCTGCTGCTGCGAAATCTCCGCATTGAAATTCTGGCGTGTGCACATGGCCTCATTATGCAACAGAAACAAATTCAGGAAAACATTTATGCAACTGCACCAAATGGTCATTCTAAAATTGTAGTTGCTACAATGGTAGAAAGTTTTTAAGTGCAGAAAATAATGCCTGTGTGCCCTCCATGAGATCTCCGCCAGCTCTGAGGTGGTGGGGATTTTAACTGCAGTTAACACTTTCTAGCAAGCCTAACCTGTGATAGGTTTGGCAAGTGGGGGCATCCAGGCCCCCTTCAACTGAAACCACTTCTCTCTTACTGTGAAGCCATGCCCATTCCTACGCGCAAAAAATTGTAAATGATCACATATTCTTTGGGTGAAAAGTATGCAAATTTTTCCTGTTTTTGCAGATTTTCACCCAAAATCAAAATAAATAGCACAATTTCAAAATGTAATACAATTAGAGCTGAGCGAATCAAAGCTGACAAATTTGTTATGAATTTAATGAAAAATTCTATTTGGAAAAAATTCTATTGCGTGAATCACTTCATTAAACTCCATTTAGTGTGGTACACGCTCCAGGGCATCTAAAATGGCGGAACAAGGGTAGGCGAGGATGACCCTGAATCACATGCAGGATGCAGCCTATCAGCAGCCAGTCACCCCTGTGATGTCACAGCCCTATATAATCGGCAGCCAAATTCTGGATCGTCACTTCATTCATTACACTGCAGAGAGATAGCTCAGACGTCCTGTGTGTGTGTGTGTCACACAGAAAAGTTTTTTTCCAGCAGTGTTTTACCTCCTGGTCACTTTCTACATCAGTGTGCTGGTGGACAGCAGTGCGTTTTTGCAAAGAAAATATTTTTTTACTGCAGCCATTAACTTCCCATTCATTTTCTTCAGCATTGTATTACAGAGAGGGACAGAGAGCTGTGTGTTGCCTCATACATTTCAACGGGCTGGCTCATCTTGGTGAACCTTAAGAGGATGGAGGAATAATTTTTCAGCACAATTCTGTGTCTTTTTTCCCCCAACAAATGGTCTGTTGGTTATACTAGTCTGTAGATGGTATAACACCCAGAAGTCCTTTCCTAATAGTCCATGAGAGAGTGCAATTTTGGGTTTAGTACACAGTGTAAAGTACTGTTTTAGTACTGCTGGTGTTGTGCAAAAAAAATAAAAAATTTTAAAAGAGTAATGCAGCACATTTTTGTATCCTCATAAGTGCATACAACATACATATATCTAAGTAGTGAACTATTTTGTACCTGTTAATCTGTTAAGGGCCTACATACTGTGAAAGTCCAGGCAAAAGTAATCACCGGAGGCTGTTTTACTCCAATAAGATTTTTTAAGCTTACTGTAGCACATTTTTCTGCCCTCATGAGTGCATACCACATACCAACATCTAAGTAGTGTACTATTTTGTACCTGTTAATCTGTAAAGGGCCTAGATACTGTGAAAGGACAGCCAATAGTACACACCTGCTGCTGTTCTAGACAAATACTGTTTTAAGCGTAGTGAAGCATATGTACTCCCTCATATTCGCAATAAGTATGTCAGGCAGAGTAGTGCCAGTTCATGCACAAAGGAGTGGCAGATGCCTAAATTCATCAGGCGCAGGCAGAGGTCACAGCAAAGTAGGGGCGTGTGGCAGCCAGAGTTGCAGTGAGAGGTCTGAGCTCCCAGTGTCAGCTAGCAGTAGTGTTTCAACCAGCAACCCAGCAGCCATGATTGATCAGTTCACTCGGTCATCCACTTCATTCCAAATGGCATTCGAAACCCCCAGTCAACAGTCGGTGGGTTCCTCAGACTCAACCCCCACTTGGCATACCCCTCATGCTGCTGTTGCCACCTCCAGGCTCTGTCCTTGTGCTGCTCTATGGTCTCCTCGTGCTAATGCTACCACCTCCAGGCTCTGTCATTGTGCCGCCATAAGGTCTCCTCATGCTGATTCTGCCACCTCCAGACTCTCTCATTGTGCTGCTCTATGTTCTACTCATGCTAATGCTACCTCCTCCAGTCTCTGTCATTGTGCCACCATATGGTCTCCTCATGCTGATGCTACCACATCCAGGCTCTGTCATTGTGCCGCCATATGGTCTTATGCTGATGCTGCCACCTCCAGGCTCTCTAACTGTGCTGCTCTATGGTCTCCTCATGCTGATGCTGCCACCTCCAGGCTCTCTCATTGTGCTGCTCTATGGTCTCCTCATGCTGATGCTACCACCTCCTCACTCTGTCATTGTGCTAACATATGGTCTCCTCATGCTGATGATACCACCTCCAGGCTCTGTCATTGTGCCGCCATAAGGTCTCCTCATGCTGATGCTGCCACCTTCAGACTCTCTCATTGTGCTGCTCTATGGTCTACTCATGCTAATGCTACCTCCTCCAGTCTCTTTCATTGTTCCGCCATATGGTCTCATGCTGATGCTGCCACCTCCAGGCTCTCTAACTGTGCTGCTCTATGGTCTCCTCATGCTGATGCTGCCACCTCCAGGCTCTCTCATTGTGCTTCTCTATCGTCTCCTCATGCTGATGCTATCACCTCCTCACTCTGTCATTGTGCTAACATATGGTCTCCTCATGCTGATGCTGCCACCTCCAGCCTCTCTAATTGTGCTGCTCTATGGTCTCCTCATGCTAATGCTGCCACCTCCAGGCTCTCTAATTGTGATACTCTATAGTCTCTTCATGCTTATGCTACCACCTCCAGGCTCTCTCATTGTGCTGCCATGGATACGGCAAAACATAATTAAGGTGCTGGTCCCCAGTTTCAGAAATTCCTCTGCATTGGACCACAAGTAAGTATTGAGGATATGCATAACATAAGACTTAACTTTTCTCAGGATAAAATATATGGACCCAATTTTTTTTTTCAAATCTAACAAAAGGAAAGTTGTGCAAAAAACATCATGTCCCACCTACACCACCAAGTATTTACGCCATGCAAAAACCTTTAAAAGGTGGAAGGGAACAAGGTAGGGTCCATTGTATCAGGTGTGGGTAAAAATTTCCCCTGTAAGGACCAACTCTCGCACTATTAATTCACTCCTTGACAAATGTTACTTGTTCTAAAAAAAAGGGCAGCCACACACAGGAACCTCTCCCTATTTCCAACGAAAAACCATGGGAAATGGCAGTGTTTTTAGGTGGAAATAGGGAGAGGTTCCTGTGTGGGGCCGCCCTTTTTAGGACGAGTAACACTTGCCAATAAGGGAATTAATAGTGCAAGTGTAGGGCCTTACAGGAGTAGTTTTTACCCACACTTGCTACAAAGGACCATACGTTGTTCTCGCCTTTTCGAGGTCTTTGCATCGCATAAATACTTGGTGGCACATGGTATTTTTTGCAAATCTTTCCTTAGGTTGAATAAAAAAAAAAAATTGGGTCCGTATATTTTATCTTAAGAAAAGTTAAGTTTTACGTAATGCATATCCTCAATACTTACTTGTGCACACCAATACTTTGACAAAAAAGACTGTTTTCTTCTGCCTACCTGCCTCAGCTCCTATTCTGATCCTTCCACCCACCTGATGAGCGGCATTGCCCATATTCGAATTTGCGATATTTCGCAAATATATAGATGAATATTCATTCTATATTTTGTGAATTTTGCATATTCGTTATACTTGAATATTCGCCTATGTGAATATTCGCATATGTGAATATTCGCATATTTGCGTATTCGAGGAGGAAAACAGTGAGGGGGTGGGCAACTTTACTATTGGTTGCCAGGGATATTGTTGATAACCTCTGATAAGTGTATTTGCATCATTCTAATTGGTCAACAAATGAAAAGAAGGAATATGAGAATATTCACATATACGAATATGTGCATATGCGAAAAAAAAATGAATATATAGCAAATATATTCGCAATATTCGCGAATTTGCGGAATTGCGATATTCACTATAAAAATGTGAAATGCCAATATTCGCACCCAACATTACTGATGCCCCACATCTGATGCCAAATTCTCCTTCTTTTACCCACCTTCGTCCCCGGGTACTGGTATTGCCACCCCTGTACCACTCTGTCACCGGGTCACTTTCAGGACTCCTGATGTGGCTCCTGCCACCACCAGGCTGTCTCATTCAGCCACTATATGGTCTCCATGCTTCAGCCACCTCCAGGCTGTGCCATTAAGCCACTATATGGTCTCCTCATGCTTCACCACCTCCAGGCTGTGTTATTCAGCCACTATATGGTCTACTCATGCTTCAGCCACCTCCAGGCGGGGACATGCAGCCACTATATCCTCTCCTCATGCTTCACCACCTCCAGGCTGTGCCATGCAGCCACTATATGGTCTTGTCATGCTTCAGCCAACTCCAGGCTGTGCCATTTGGCCACTATATGGTCTCCTCATGCTTCAGCCAAATCCAGGCTGTGCCATTCAGCCACAGTATGGTCTCCTCATGCTTCAGCCAACTCCAGGCCGTGCCATTTAGCCACTATATTTTCTCCTCCTGCTTCAACCACCTCCAGGCTGTGCCATTCAGTCACTATATGGTCTCCTCATGCTGCCACAAACTCCAGGCTGTGCCATTCAGCCACTATATGTTCTACTCATGCTGCCGCCTATCCAGGCAATACCAGTCAGCCACTATATTGTCTCCTCATACTGATGCCACCTCCAGGCTCTGTTATTGTGCTGCCATGTGACATGTGACTCCTTGTTAGATTTGGTCCTTTGTAACCACACGCCGGGGCCCGGGACATTAAAACTTGAGAGTGTAATCTTACATTTCAAAATTTTCGATTTCAATTTCAAAATGTATCTTTTAATCTTAGGGATTGTGAAGCCCTATTGTCTCCTCATGCTTCACCACCTCCAGGCTGTGCCATTCAGCCACAATATGGTCTCATCATGCTTCACCACCTCCAGGCTGTGTTATTCAGCCACTATATGGTCTCCTCATGCTTCACCACCTCCATGCTGTCCCATTTGGGCACTATATGGTCTCCTCATGCCTCAGCCAACTCCAGGCTGTGCCATTCAGCCACTATATGGTCTCCTCATGCTACAGCCATCTCCAGGCTGTGCCATTAAAAACTATATGATCTCCTCATGCTTCACCACCTCCAGGCTGCACCATTTAGCCACTTTATGGTCCCCTTGTGCTTCAGCCACCTCCAGGCTGTGTTATTCAACCACTATATGGTCTCCTCATGCTTCAGCCACCTCCAGGCTAAGCCATTCAGCCACTTTATGCTCTCCTCATGCTTCACCACCTCCAGGCTTTGCCATTTAGCCACTATATGGTCTCCTCACGCTTCAGCCAAATCCAGACGGGGCCATTCGGCCACTATCTGGTCACCTCATGCTTCAGCCAACTCCAGGCTGTGCCATTCAGCCACTATATTTTCTCCTCCTGCTTCAGCCACCTCCAGGCTGTGCCATTCAGACACTATATGGTCTCCTCATGCTGCCAAAAACTCCAGGCTGTGCCAATCAGCCACTGTATGTTCAACTCATGCTGCCGCCAACTCCAGGCAATGCCCTTCTGCTACTATATGATCTCCTCATACTGATGCCACCTCCAGGCTCTGTTATTGTGCCGCCATGTGACATGTGAGTCCTTGTTAGATTTGGTCCTTTGTAACCACACGTCGGGGCCCGGGACATTAAAACTTGAGAGTGTAATCTTAAATTTCAATTTCAAAATTTTCTATTTCAAAATTAATCTTATAATCTTAGGGATTGTGAAGCCGTATTGTCTCCTCATGCTTCACCACCTCCAGGCTGTGCCATTTAGCCATTATATGGTCTCCTCATGTTTCACCACCTCCAGGCTGTGTTATTCAGCCACTATATGCTCCCCTCATGCTTCAGCCAACTCCAGGCTGGGCCATTCAGCCACTATATGCTCTCCTCATGCTTCAGCTAAATCCAGGCTGTGCCACTCAGCCACTTTATGATCTCCTCATGCTTCAGCCAACTCCAGGCTGTGCCATTCAGCCCCTATATGGTCTCTTCATGCTACAGCCACCTCCAAGCTGTGCCATTCAGAGACTATAGGGTCTCCTCGTGCTTCACCACCTCCAGGCTATGCCATTTAGCCACTATATGGTCTCCTCGTGCTTCAGCCACCTCCAGACTGTGTAATTCAGACCCTATATGATCTTCTCATGCTGCCACAAACTCCAGGCTGTGCCAATCAGCCACTATATGTTCTACTCATGCTGCTGCCAACTCCTGGCTGTGCCATTCAGCCACTATATGGTCTCCTCATGCTGCCACAAACTCCAGGCAGTGCCAATCAGCCACTATATGTTCTACTCATGCCGCCGCCAACTCCTGGCTGTGCCATTCAGCCACTACATGATCTCCTCATGCTTACACAAACTCCAGGTGGTCAGTCAGCCACTATATGGTCTCCTCATACTGATGCCCCCTCCAGGCTCTAATATTGTGCCGTCATGTGACTCCTTTTGATTTGGTCCTTTGTAACTAAACGCCGTGGCCCGGGACATTGAAACTTGGGAGTGTAATCTTAAATTTCAATTTCAAAATCTTAAATTTCAAAAATAATCTTTTAATCTTAGAAATTGTGAAGCCCTATTGTCTACTCATGCTGCCGCCGGCTCCAGGCTGTGCCATTCAACCACTATAGGGTTTACTGATGCTGCTGGGCCTGAGACTTTGCCTAAAAATATCTTATGGTAGAACTAGCTACCATAAATCTTAAATTTCAATGTTAAAATTCATCTTTTAATTTTAAGGATTGTGAGACCCTATTGTCTACTCATGCTGCCGCCGGCTCCAGGCTGTACCATTCAGCCACTATATGGTTTACTGATGCTGCTGGGCCTGAGACATTACCTAAAAATATTTTATGGTAGAACTAGCTACCATAAATCTTCAATTTAAATTTCAAAATTCCTCTTTTAAAATTAGGGATTGTGAAGCTCTATTGTCTACTCATGCTTCCGCCAGCTCTAGGCTGTGCCATTCAGCCACTATAGGGTTTACTGATGCTGCTGGCCCTGGGAAATTACCGAAAAATATTTTATGGTAGAGCTATCTACCATAAATCTTCAATTTCAATTTTAAAATTCATCTTTTAATCTTAGGGATTGTGAGATCCTATTGTCTATTCATGCTGCCGCCAGCTCCAGGCTTTGCCATTCAGCCACTATATGGTTTACTGATGCTGCTGGGCCTGGGACATTACCTAAAAATATTTTATGGTAGCACTAGCTACCATAAATCTTCAATTTCAATTAAAAAATTCATCTTGTGAAGCCCTATTGTCTACTTATGCTGCCGCCAACTCCAGGCTGTGTCATTGTGCCACCATATGGTCTCCTCGTGCTGTTGGCACCTTAAATTAAAATTTTAAAATGTTAATATATCTAAAATCTTCAATTTAAAATTTCAAAAATATATGTAGTCTTCTCTATTGTGAGGCCCTATGGTCTTGTAAGGCCACATCCAGACTGGGTTATTCTGCTACTATATGGTCTCCTCTTGCTTCCGCCAATTCCAGGCCATGTCATTCTGCCAGATTATGGTCTCCATATGCTGCTGCCACCTCTAGGCTCTATCATTGTGCCACCATGTGACTTGTTAGATTGTTTTTTGTTGTCATACCGTATTAGTTCAAAGTAAACACCGGGACTTTAAACTTGGGAATCTAATCTAAATCTTAAATTTAAAAAAATCTATTTAATCTTTTCAAGACAGAGGCCCTATGGTTGTCTATGTCATATTATCTGTGGAATCATCACAAGAATCCAATGGAACAGCTTGGAGCGATAACAATGAATCATAACTGATTAAATGAAACATTTGCACTTTCATAGTCAGGGGGGCGCTGAGAGACATTATTATTTCACTAACACAGCATACTCCATATGCGTGTTAGGACAAGGCAAAGTGCTCTACACCCCTATTGAGGCTCTCTGTAGGCCAGAAATAGGCATTTTTAATAGTGATTTTAATAAATTTGGTCCGAAACAAGTTTTTTTTCTGAAAAAATTTAATTCAAATTGAATTCAATTTTTCTAAAGTTCACTCATCTCTAAATAATAAAGATATATGCAAAGCTCATCAGCACAAAGTTCACTATGATAATACTGTAAAAAACAATTGCATATAAGTACCGTATTTATTGGCGTATAACACACATTTTTTAGGCTAAAATTTTTAGCCTAAAGTCTATCTGCGTGTTACACGCTGATAAGCCGCTGCAGTTCAATAATTTAAAGCGGGCGCTTTAAATCAATGAACTGCAGCGGCTTTTGCAGGTGCAGAGACCTGCTGTCGCTGCCGGCTTCTCGGCCCCTGCCTGTCCTGGGGTCCAGAGACTGCCGGCGCCGCTGCCCCGTTGCCTCCCCCATCCCCGGTTGTATAATACCTGTTGCCGGGGTCGGGTCCGCGCTGCTTCTGGCCTCCGGTGTGGCGTCCCCTGCATCGTTGCTATGTGCTGCACGGCTCGGCGGAATGATGAGTGACGTCACGTTGAAGACGTCACTCGTCATTGCGTCTCGCAGCACATAGCAACGACACAGGAGACGCCACACCGGAGGCCAGAAGCAGCGCGGACCCGACCCCAGCAACAGGTAATTATAAAACCAGGGATGGGGGAGGCAACGGGGTAACCCTTTATCTTTTAATTTTAACCCTTTAACCCTTTAACCCTTTTCGGACTCACCATTTTTTCAATTTTTGCACTTTTGTTTTTTCCTCCTCACCTTCTAATAAACATAACACTTTCCGTTTTCCACCAGCAGACCTACAGTCAGGTCCATAATTATTGGGACATCACCACAATTCTAACATTTGTGTCTCTATACACAACCACAATGGATTTGAAATGAAACAAACAATATGTGCTTTAACTGCAGATTGTCAGGTTTAATTTGAGGGTATTTACCAAAAGTAATGGGACAATAGGCTTCTCAGCTGTTCCATGACCAGGTGTGTGTGTTATTCTCTCATTATCATAGCATTGATCAGTGTTTTTGGCTCTCAACTGCTTCTGCTTGGATCAAACGGAGCAATCAAATGATGATCAGACAACGAGGAGGCAGGTAGGGACCCTCCTCATGTCCGTACAGCAGATTGGGACACCACGGTTTCACCACGGGGGTCCCAATCAGCCCAACTGAGCTGCCGGGAACAGAGGAATGCAGCTTGTTGCATTCCCCAGTTCGGCGTCCAGAAACAATGGACACCGGATGCCATACAAATGATAACAACTGATGCACATTGTCACCAGTTATGGCATCAGTTGCATCAAGATCTAGGCTGAGTTCACCTGTTCCCAATGCTGGACACGTGAACCCAGCCTAACTGGGTCCTGTAGCAGTATCAGGCATAAGAGATGACTCATGGACAAGGCTGCATGAGCAGACACACCAATCACCTCCCACCATCAAAAGGGAAGGACACTTTCCCTTCCCCTGAGAGGATTTCTAACACTGAGAGCTAATGAAAAGAGGCATTTTTTATAATAAATATAGATGATGAAGGCATCAAAAATTAGATGTACTTGGTCAGGATTAGGTACTAAGTAACATTTCTTTTTTGTTTTTTTGTGGGATCTTACAGGTACACTTTAAATGACTCCCCTTTTCAAATTTTCCATATAAAATATGTAAAAATAATAAAAACAAACATATTTGGTATTGCCACGTGTAATTGTACATACTATTACAATATAACAATAATTGTACTTTATCGTGAACAGTGTGAATGTAAAAAAAAAATACCAAACCCCAGAATTCCTTTTTTTTTTATTGCATCATACCCCCAAAAAAATTAAATGAAAAATGATCAAAAAGTCTGATCAATACTACAATGAAATTGATAAAAACTTCAGATTATGGCGCAATAAATGAGCCCTAATAGAGCCCCGTAAACAAAAAAAAAGTTATAAATGGTCAGAAAATGGCAATAACAAAAAAAATGTTTTCCTAAAAAGTAAAAAAAAAATATTTAAATTAGTAAAACATGATGTAAACTATATAAACTGGCAATTATTTTAATGGCGCCAACCTAAAGTATCAAGATTACTTGTTAGTTTGACTGCACAGGGAATAGCGTAAAAAAGAAACCACCCCACAGTTGCAAGAATAATTTTTTTTCAGTTTCACCTCATAATTTATATTTTTTTTGCATTTTGGAGCATATATCACATGCGCCACTGACGTTCTGGATGCATGAGCAGCGCTTGCACTTACTCCCTCTGCAAGCGCTGGCTTCTGCCAGCTGAAACCTCCATGCACCTGCGCTGTGCTAGTGGCAGGGAGCGAGCGCAGGCACACAGAAGTTTCAACCTTAGGAGCCAGCGCTTGCAGAGGGAGTGAGTGTTTGCTTTGGTAAGTCGCATCAAGCCGGGCACGTCCAGGGCGCCAGGGATGCATGTGCAGGGGCCATTGCAAAAAAATATATAAAATATTTGAGGTGAAATTGGAAAAAAAAATCTTGCAAATTTTGGGTGGTTTCTTTTTTATATTATTCACTGTGCCTATATTTGTTTGTGTTTTTATCTGACATTATTTTTCTTACTTGCTGGTACAGAATTCCTAGAATCATATGATAAAAAAAAATCACATGACTTGATATAAGAACAATGCCGGTGAGAAAATGCAACAAAAAAGGATATACTAATACAAACTCTTTTGAGAGGGGAAAAACTGTATCATGTAGGACAAAAAATATGCATTTTTGGGGGGACATTTAACATTCCTAAAAATAGCCCAAGAACCCTGGCTAACTCTGGATTCACAAAAAAAAAATTATTATGCGCTTTTTTAATACAGATTTTTCAAGCCAAAGCCAAGAGTGGGTCCAGGAGTATAAAGCTATATTGACACGGCAGAATTTCCGAGCGGAATCTGCTGGAAAAATAAATCTTGGAAAATCTGAAAAACTTACTGCACATTGAATTGAATTCCGCTGTCCCATTTACATTGCAGAAATTCTAGGCAGAATCCCATGGAATTCAATGGGGCTTTGAATTTTTGTCAAAATTCCACTCAATTTCTACTCAAATTCCTCAAACTTTGCTGAACTGAATTTCAGCAGAATAGCAAAATTTACACTATGTGAACGTAACCTTAGGGCTCTTGCAGACAGCAAAGCCCTGTTCAAAGAACTCATAGCTCTCCTATTGTAGGGTTATGTTCACACAACCGCAAACTTGCAGAAAACACAGGTGGACATTCCGCAAATTTGCATGTTTTGCTGGCGATAGGACAGTTGGGAAATGCACCGCCTCCATAGACAGCAATGCATCATCTTTATGGAAAGAATGAACAGGTTCATTCTTTCGGCAGACACCATATTCAGAATTTCTGCCACGGGAATTCCGCCGTGTAGAATCCCATTGAAAACAATGTGACTCTGCTGCAACAGAGTTTCCAAGCAAAATTATTCTACCGGATTCCGCTCTGAATTTCCATCATGTGAACATGGCCTAAAGAGACAAGCAGGTTCTGTCAGACAGTGATTCTAGGAAAGAAAAACTCAGTATACAGTTTATGGTGTCTGATGCAGTGTGGCACAATATTTTTGTCAACATTTGGCAGGAAAAAAAGAACCTGTAGAAAATCCAGGCCCTATGCACCCTTAGGCTGGAATACCACTTGTTTTTTGGGGGGAAAAATTCCAAGAAAAACGCCAATTTTGCCGCATGGCATTTTTTCAGCCAAAATACGCTGCGGACAGATTTTAGCCGTAAATCAATGAGAAAAAGTTAAATTCTTTTTCCACTTTGCGTTTTTCAGTTTGGCATTTTTTTTTATCCTTTTGGTGTTTTTTTTTTAACTCTTTTTATGCTCTGTGACGGTTTTGCAAAAATCGCAGCATGTTGATCCTATGGTGTTTTTCCCCAGAGATTATGGTGTTATTTTTCCCCAGAGAAGTCTATGGGAGTAAAAAAAACGCCCAGAAAAACGCCATGGGGGTTTTAACTTTGGCGTTTTTGCAGGCAGTTTTTATTAAAAAAAATTATAATAAAAAGATACAGTAGTGATGGAAAAGATTGTATTTAACTACATTTTTTTAATAATTTTTAAACAGGGATCAATTTATATGTGTGGGCAGGGCACTAAAAAAGTAGCCGACAATAATAAAAATGTAGTGTGTGTGTTTTTCACTTTTTTTCTTTATTTTTTACATTTTTAAGGTAGCACTACTACTCCCAGCATGGAACCCCTCCCTCCACCTCTCCTTCTTCTCCCCGCTCTGTAATGAAGAGAGAGGGGAGGCATATTGATGAGCTAGGTGGCGCTGCGGCCCGGGCCCTGACGTCAGAGTACCAGTTATTTTAATATACAGAAAATTGAAGATTAAGGACGAACAGCGCGGCAGATCCAGGCACGGTAAGGATCAAACTGATCAGCATCCCCCGCACTACCAGCCAGTACCGCTGGTTAGTGCGGGGGGAGAAAGCTGACAGTTTTCCTTTAAGGACAGATCAAAGCAGTTGTCACACCTGACACCTGATATGATTGTCCTATCTATGGCAGAGATGCGCTCGCATCTCTGCACTACACTCCGGCCGGCCAGTGATATGAATAGAACAGCACTCATTCATATTTCCCTTTGAGAGCAGTGATTGGCTGCAACCATCCGGCCAATCCCCACCCTGGGCAGAAAATATGAATGAGTGATGTGAATTTCTATTCACATCACTGGCCGACCCGGAGTACAGAGCAGAGACGAGAGCGCTGTATAGAGCTGCTCCGCATATCTGCAATAGATGGGACGATTACATCGGGTCTCAGGAGTGACATCCAGGGCGATATGTCTATTAGTACAGGTACTACTACTCCTGTCATGGAGCAGTCTGTTCCATGCTAGGAGTAGTAGTACTAACTAACAAATGTAAAAAAATAGAGAAAAAAAGTGAAACTCACACACTTTGTTAAAAATGTATTAACATTTTGTTATAAAAAATTTAAAATGTGATAAATACATTTTTTTTTTACCATCCTTATTGCATCCTTTTTTCTTTATTTAAATTTTTTTTGGTACCAAACTAATTTTGAAAAAAATGCCTAAGGGGCCCAAAACACAATTTCCACTCCAATGCAAAAATGCCAGAAAAAATGTCAGATGCAGGAAATTGCACTGGCATTTTTTCTGCCGTTTTTTTCTGTGAAAACTAAGTGGAATCCTAGCCTTATGGAAGTCCTAAAAGAGTTTTGAAATACGCATGAACACACAAGAAAAGAATTCCCGCTGTCAAATTAATTTTATTTGATGAATAAAGTGCATCAAGAAATGTGTATGTGAATCCAGCCTTTGCAGACTAATAAACTGTTATAAGATGTTTGACTTTGTGGACTCAATCATATACCTTATAAAGAAAGAAAAAACACATAAGCAATTAAACTGTTTATACATCCATAGCTGTTTTATGAGCTGACATCAGAAATGTTGCGTAAATTAATTTAACCTTGGCTGCCACCTACAGGATAAAAGGGAATATGTATGTATGCCTTGACAATGTTCTAAATTTCAAACCAACTTTAAAGTAAAAAAAGCTTACAGCTTTTTTAAAAATTTTTCTTACATGAATAAAATTGTTAGGCTACATTCACATCACAACATTACAATATGTTTTTGCATCCGATTTTTCCCCCCAAAATAGGAAACAAAAAAACTGACAAAACTGTATGCAAAATTGTTCATTATAGGAGGCCTGCATCCCTGCTTTATAAGTTACGATCAAAGCGGGTCTCAAAAGTGAGACTTGATACAATTTATCCCTCAGTCCCTGTACTACTACTCCCATTATATAACAGACTTTGTTCCATGATGGGAGTAGTACAAGCGTTAATGCAGTTACAACAGCTGCCTGCAGACTCTTGCTGCTGGTGGAACTACTACGCCCATCATGAAAGAGTTTGCTCCATGATGGAAGTAGTAGTAGTCCTGCAGCACTGCAGGAGTCCCGGGAGGCTGTGGAGTAAAGTTTAAAAACAGGACAGAACCATGGCTAAAACCGTGGTACCGAAGTACAAAAACATACACAACCGGATACATCTTGTGTACGTTTTTGTATGGGATGTTATTGAATATTAGTTTTGAGCGGCATAGGCCATATTCGAATTTGCGAATATTCGCGAATATATGGACGAATATTCGTAATATATTTGCGAATATTTGCATATTCGTAATATTCTCGTTTTATTTTCGCATATGCGAAAATACGCGTATGCGAAAATTTACATATGCGGAAATTAGCATATACAAAAATTAGCATGAGCGAAAATTCGCACACCAGTATCACACAGTAGTATTAGAGCCTTCTTTACACCACACAAGCTGGAAGCAGAGAGGGATGATCACTGTGATGTGTACTGTGAAAAAAAAAAAAATGAATATTTGTAATTACGAATATATAGTACTATATTCGCGAATATTCGCGAATTCGCGAATATGCGATATTCGCGAATAAAATTCGAATTGCGAATATTCGCGAGCAACACTATTGAATACTGGGTAATACACATATATAGGGCAATAGTATACTGGCAGGCACACCATACATGCTTCATGGAACGAGTGAGTATAAATTCAATGCATAACTCACGATTTTTTGGAAAATATTCTTCCGGCTTTATTGCATTACTCCTTATTGCACATAGGTACGTCTCACAGGACAGCATAAGGCTAAGTCTCCACTTGTTTTTTTTTATTTTTTTTTGCAAAACACAAAGAAAAACCAGATGTTAGCTGTAAGTCAATGAGAAATCACAAATTTCGAATTCCACTTTCCGTTTTTTTCACTTTGGCGTTTTTTGAATCCTTTTGGAATTTTTTCACTTTTTCTGCGTTTTTTTCCGCTCTTTGGCGTTTTGAAAAATATTGCGTTTTTGTCAAAATCGTGGCATTTTACTCCAATAGAAGTCTATGGGAGTCTATGAGAGTATGCAGGCGGTTTTTAATCTTTTTTGGACTTTAGCGATCCAAAAAAGTGATGTAGATAGCTGTTTTTAATAAAATTTCGTAGGGTACCATTAAAATTTTTTTTTACAAAAATATACAGTAGTGAAGGAAAAAATTGTATCTAACAAAATGTATATTATTGCAAAAAAAAAAAACTATTACTTTTTAAACAGGGATCAATTTATGTGTGCGGGGAAATAAAAATGTAGCCGACAATTATAAAAATGTATTGTGTGTGTGTTTTTCACTTTTTTGCTTTATTTTTTACATTTTTTTTAGTTAGTACTACTACTCCCAGCATGGAACACACTGTTCCATGATGGGAGTAGTACAACCTGTACTAATAGACAGATCACCCACTGCAATCTTTCTGTATAATATATAGATGCGGCGGCCGCTCTTCTATGGTCCCCTGCCCTGACGTATATTTACACTTATTCATATTTCCTACAGAGCTGTGATTGGCCAGATGGTTCCAGCCAATCACAGCTCTCTGTGAGAAATAGGAACATGTGTATATATATGGCCGTGGAGGGGACCATAGGAGAGCGGCCGCTGCATCTATACATTATACAGGAGGATCACAGCGGGTGTCAGGAGTGATACCCGCAGTGATCTTTCCATAACTGCAGCTACTACTACTCCCAACATGGAGCACACTCTGTCTCATGCTGGGAGCTGTGGTACCTGCATTAATAGACACATCGAAGCGGGTGTCAGAAGTTACACTCACTGCAATCTGTCTATTAATGCAGGTACTGCAGAGTGTGCTCCATGTTGGGAGTAGTAGTGCCTGCTTAAGGACACATTACAGTGGATGTCACTACTGACACCCTCTGTGATCGTCCTGTCTATAGCAGAGATGGAGCGGCTGTATACATAGCTCACATCCCTGCTCTGCACTATACTCCAGGCTGGCCACTCATTCATTCATCTTTTCCTCAGAGCTGTGATTGGCTGCAGCCATCCAGCCAATCACAGCTCTGGGTGGGAAATATGAATTTCTGTTGACATCAGTGGCCGGAGTATAGTGCAGAGAGGCGAGCGATGTATAGGCCCGCTCGCTTCTCTGCTATATTATGGACGATATATGTCTATAGTACAGGTACTATCACTCCCAGCATGGAACAGTCTGTTCCATGCTGGGAGTAGTAGTACTACATAAAAAATGTTAAACATTTATTTAAAAACAAAGTGAAACACACACTTTATTAAAAAAATAATAAAAATTGGGTTATAAAATATATACATTGCGTTTAATAAAAAAAATTCCATCACTGCTGCATCCTTTTTTTTTTTTTTTTGTACCCAAGAAATTTTGAGTACCAAAAAAAAAAAAATGCCAAGGTGCAATTTCCACACAAATGAAAAAAAACGCATGATGACGTCACTTGCACTGGCGATTTTTCAGGCGTTTTTTTAATCCCTAAAAACGCAGTGCAAAAAACCAAGTGGAGTTTCACCAGTCATGGCACAACGTTTCAGGGGTGCACGCCCTTATTCATGCTCATTTCTAAATGGAATGTTATTGAATATGTTTTTCAATACGTTGCATACGGTTTTCAGATTGAAAATGTATACTGCAACCGCATGTGAAAATTGTGATGTAAATGCACCCTTTGTGATCTTTTTTCTTAAATTCAGTTGCATGAACAGAATGACATGACTTGTTGTAGATTATGTATGATTATTACCTTATGTTATGTTTATGTTCATCAAACCCCATCAGGTTGTTTGGTAATTACAGTTGCTGATAGTATAGGAAAATATCATTTTACACCGTGTTCACATACAGCAGATAAGTTGTCAATTTTGCATGACATTGCAAAAATTTCAAACAATAAAACACTTTATCAGCAACACATATAGTTGATTGTAGACATTCTTTGGTCCTTAGAATGGCAGCAGTTCATAGTGACATATATAGATTTTACTAGGTGATGATATTGCCCCCTCAATACAAGTCTATGGGAGTTGATACGGTGCCACACCCCCTCCCATAGACTTGCATTGAGAGGGCAGGCTATGACGTCACAAGGGGGCATGGCCGTGATGTCACTATACTCTGGCCCATGTATTGCCTGTCATCAGGCACGGACCGAAGTTCACTCCGTGCAGCAGATGACGCAGGGTGCTGCAGGAAAGATCGCGGGGTACCCATTTAAGATAGCTGTTTATTTGTTTATGTATTTATATTGTTATTTATTTAAATGCTTTGGTCAATCCAATAACTGAAGGATTGGTTTACAACTGAGCTTTTTTTCATGGGTAAAAGAATCAACTTACACAAAATATCTTTTATTTGATCGGATTCTGTAATGGAGGCAGTGAAGATGTGAAGACATCCTTGGAGACTTTCAAATTAGTTGCAAATTCGAATTATGTCAAACAGACCAATTCAATAATCCTGCAGCATACTGTTGCCATAGTTTTTGTATTGTACAAAAACAGATTGGTCTATCCTGTTAATAAAATGGATCCTGCTGGAAATGGACACTTTTTATGTTTACGTACCATGATAGGTGTACCATTGAAAATCAACAGATCCATTAACAGATTTGTTTGAAAGAAAAAAAAATAGATGTTTTAACAGGATAGCCTGCAAAGTGTCTTTCAGTGTATATGATTTAGACCAGCCCCCCCCCCCCCCCCCCCAAAAAAAAAAAAAAAAAAAAAAGAAAAAAAAAAAAAAAAAAACAAGGTACTCTCGTTGAAAACTTTTTTTTTTTTTTTTTTTGCCAACTGGTGCCAGAAAGTTAAACAGATTTGTATATTACTTTAATTCAAAATTTTAATCCTTCCAGTACTTATTAGGGGCTGTATACTACAGAGGAAATACTTTTCTTTTTGGATTTCTCTTCTGTCCTGACCACAGTGCTCTCTGCTGACCTCTGCTGTCCATTTAGGAACTGTCCAGAGCAGCATATGTCTGCTATGGGGATTTTCTCCTGCTCTGGACAGTTCTGAAAATGGACAGAAGAGGTCAGCAGAGAGTACTGTGGTCGTGACAGAAGAGAAATCCAAAAAGAAAAGCATTTCCTCTGTAGCATATAGCCCCTAAAAAGAACTGGAACGATTAAGATTTTTTAATAGAAGTAATTTACAAATCTGTTTAACTTTCTGGCACCAGTTTATTTAAAAACAAACCAAAACAAAGGTTTTCCTCAGGAGTACCCCTTTAACGACACAGGACGTATATTTACGTCCTGCACCGGCTCTCGCGATATGAAGCGGGGTCGCGTTGCGACCCCCCATCACATCACGTCGGTCCCGGCGCTCATCAACGGCCGGGACCCGTGTCTAATACCACACATCGCCGATCGCGACAATGTGGGGTATGAACCCTTTAGAAGCGGCGGTCAAAGCTGACCGCCGCTTCTAAAGCGAAAGTGAAAGTATCCCGGCTAGTCAGTCGGGCTGTTCGGGACCGCCATGGTGAAATCGCGGCATCCCGAACAGCTTGCAGGACACCGGGAGGGCCCTTGCCTGCCTCCTCGTTTCCGATCGACAAAAAGTTTGAATCACCCCCTTTTCCCATAAAAAAATAAAACAGTGTAAATAAAAATAAAAATAAACATATGTGGTATCGCCGAGTGCATAAATGTCCAAACTATAAAACTATCTTGTTAATTTAACTGCACGGTCAATGGCGTACGCGCAAAAAAATTCCAACGTCCAAAAAAGCGTATTTTAGTCACTCTTTATACCATTAAAAATGAATAAAAAGTGATCAAAAAGTCCAATCAAAACAAAAATCAAACCGATAAAAACTTCAGATCAGGGCGCAAAAAATGAGCCCTCATACCACCCTGTACGTGGAAAAATAAAAAAGTTATAGGGGTCAGAAGAGGACATTTTTAAACGTATAAATTTTCCTGCATATAGTTATGATATTTTCCAGAAGTACGACAAAATCAAACCTATATAAGTAGGGTATCATTTTAACCATATGGACCTACAGAATAATTATAAGGTGTCATTTTTACCGAAATATGCACTGCGTAGAAATGGAAGCCCCCAAAATTTACAAAATGGCGTTTTTTCTTCGATTTTGTCGCACGTTGATTTTTTTCCCGTTTCACTGCAAAGTAGAATTGGTGACGCAAAAAATAAGCCATAATATGGATTTTTAGGGGGAAAATTGAAAGGGTTAGGATTTTTAAAAGGTAAGGAGGAAAAAATTAAAGTGCAAAAACGGAAAGTCCTTAAGGGGTTAAGCACCTTTGGTTCACAGTGTAGAAGCAGCCTGCATGCAGTCAAAACTGTGACAAGGTGCTTCCTATAGAAGTTCATGGCTAATTCAAGTGTGGAAGTTCCTCTAAGTATTTTCATATATCTCACCTATTTTTGAGGTTTTGCTTTAGTGGCTGGTTGCATGCATAAAAAAAGTTGTGGCCTCAGAGACCCTTACCAACTACCAGTTAAAGAAAAGAGAATTACATTGCTGTGTGCTTTCTTACCCGACTTGCCACTTGATCTAACTCATTGCAGGAAATCAGGGCTGGTGGAAAGATTTTTGCCACCCTAGGCAAAAGCTCCACTCATTGTCTCTGCCCTTTGACAAACCCCGTCTTACTACTTGGGTGACACACTGTAACAAACCTCCTTCACATGTAATCACCTTACGACTTGGGTGACACACTGTAACAAACCTTCTCCTCATGTAATTACCTTACTGCTGTGGTGACACTTGGTAACAAACCTCCTCCTCATCTAATTACCTTACTAGTGAGGTGACACACTGTAACAAACCCCCTCTTCATGTAATTACCTTACTATTGGGGTGACATATGGTAACAAACCTCCTCCCCATGTAATTACCTTTCTATTAAGGTGACACAAGGTAACAATCCTCCTTCTCATGTAATTACCTTACTACTGGGGTGACACACTGTAACAAACCTCCTTCTCATGTAATCACCTTACTACTGGGTTGACAAACTGTAACAAGCTTCCTTCTCCTGTAATTACCTTACTACTGGGCTGACACACTGTAACAACCCTTCTCTGCATGTAATCACCTTACTAATGGGGTGATGCAATGCAACAAACCTTCTCCTCTTGTAATAACCTTATTACTGGGGAGGCACACTGTAACAAACCTCCTCCTCATGTCATTATCTTAGTACTGGGGTGACACACTGTAACAAACCCCCTCCACATGTACTATCTTTACTAGGGATGATCGAATCGAATCTGACAAATCCAAATTCGTTACGAATTTCAGGAAAAATTTGATCGCTAAGTGTAGTCCAGGCTCAAGGGCATCTAAAATGGTTGATCCACATGTGAGGAGATGAGGCAATGAATCCTGGGAAGGCGGGAACAAGGGTCGGTGGGATGACCCGGAATCACATGCAGCACGCAGCCTATCAGCAGCCAGCCACCCCTGTGATGTCACAGCCCTATATAATTGCAGCCATCTTGCTGCCAGTCACATCAGCGTTCTTTTACAGAGAGAGGGAAAGAGAGCAGTGTGTTGCACAAAAAGCTTTTTTACAGCAGCGATTCACCTCAAGCCCAAATCCAGCCTAGAAACACTGACAGGGAAGGGAGTGAGATTGAGAGAGAAAGTGCAATTTTGGGTGTAGTACACAGCGACTCTGTGCTGCAGAACTGGTGTGTACAAAAACTGAAAAGCTAATAGCAGCCAGCCAGATAGGGTGAGCAGAGCACTAAAAGTGTATGGTCCTCTATTAAGTGTAACCTATGCCTGCATCTTAGTGGTATATCATTTTGTTCCTGTTAAAGTCTTAAGGGCCTAGATAATGTGAAAGGCCAGCCAAAAATACACACCTGCTGGTGTTGTAGACAATAACTGTTTTAAGTGTACTTGAGTGCATTGTCCTCCCCTCATGAGTGCATAACACATACGTACATGTAAGTGGTGTGCCATTTTGTTCCTGTTAAAATCTTAAGGGCCTAGATACTGTAAAAGGCCAGCCAAAAATACACACCTGCTGGTGTTGTAGACACATGCTGTTTTAAGTGTAGTGGAGTGCATTGTCCTCCCCTCATAAGTGCATACCACATACTTACATCTAAGTGGTGTACTATTTTGTTCCTTTTAAAGTCTTAAGGGCCTAGATACTGTGAAAGGCCAGCCAAAAGTACACACCTGCTGGTGTTGTAGACAAATACTGCTTTTAAGTGTAGTGGAGCACATTGTCCTCCCCTCATAAGTGCATACCACATACATACATCTAAGTGGTGTACAATTTTGTTCCAGTTAAAGTCTTAAGGGCCTAGATACTGTGAAAGGCCAGTCAAAAGTACACACCTGCTGGTGTTGTAGACAAATGCTGTTATAAGCGTAGTGGAGAGCGTTGTACTCCCCTGATATACGCACAAAGTATGTCAGGCAAAGAAATGCCAGGACATGCACAGAGGAGTGGCAGAGGCCTAAATTCATTTGGCAGAGGCCTAAAATCATTTGACAGAGGTCGAAGCAGACTAGGGGCAAGTGGCAGCAGGACTTTCAGCGAGAGACCTGGGCTCCGAGTTTCAGTTAGAGGTTCTGTCTCGACCAGCAACCCATCTGCCGTCATCAATTGGTCATCCACTTCATCACAAGTGACATCTGACACCCCTAGTCAACAGTCGTGGGTTCCTCAGACACAACCCTCAGTTGGCATGGCCTGGGAGCAGTCCCTGTCCTCCAATTGCCTCTGTCCTATGCTGTTCCCTCCCCCACAGAAATATCTTATGCTGTGGATTCAGCTTCACTATTTAGTGAGGACGATCTACTAGAGGACAGTCAGCAGCTACGGCCCAGCCAAGAAGTGGAGTTGACATCCACTGCTTTCTCCGCTAGGCGGGCAAGAGTGGCATGGGAGGTGGTGTTGCGGGCGTTCAGCCTCCTGAAGCAGACATTGTTGAGGAACTGAGGAGGAAATCAGTGAAGTGCAGACACAACTCGATGATGATGAAGCCGATCACACTTGGGAGCAGGGTGCAGAAGGGGCTTCATCATCACCAGGAGAAGAGGGTTGCAGGTTGCCCGTGAGGCAGCAGCTGAGCCAACAAGGTGGTAGCATGGTTGGCAGTCAGCATGGTGGCAGAAGGGGAAGGTCTGGAGCCAAACGTGCTCGGAGTAGACCACCTGAATGGAGGTACAGGAATAGGGGCTCCTGGAGTTGGCGGCAGAAGCAGTCAATCAGTGTGGAATGTTGGTGGGAAAATCAGCTACTTGGTGGCGTGGCAATTTTTCATCAAGCATTAGGAGGAGGTTAACATAGCCACATGCAAGATGTGTCGGCAGAAGGTGAAGCGTGGCCAGGATTCCAATGTTGGCACCACAGATCTGTGTCAACATATGCAGCGTCACCATAAAACAGCCTGGGAAAACCGTGGCTCCAATGTTGTGGTTCAGCCTGCTGCATCACCCAGTGGCTCCCCGCTCCCTGTTTCAGACAGCCAAGGCACCACCACATCAGCCGAAGGGAGCTGTGTGTCATACCCATCTTCTGTCGATCCAGATGCTCCTGCTCCTCCTACTTCGAGTCAGTCATTTCGCCAACAATCCATCGGTGAAGCCATGTCGAAGAGTCAACAGCATGCGCCCACTCATCAAACAGCACAGAAGCTGAATGTGCTCCTGTCCAAGTTGCTGGTGCTGCAGTCCCTCTCTTTTCAAGTGTGGACTCTGAACCTTTCAGAGAACTGATGGCTTTTGCCGATCCGAGGTTGAGAGTGCCAAGCCGTCATTTCTTTGCAAAGAAGGCAGTACCAGCCCTGCCCAATTTTGTGGAACAGAAGGTGGGCCAGTCTTTGAGCCTGTCAGTGTGCACGGCAGTGCTGACGCGTGGAGCTGTAACTACGGTCTGGGACAATACATGTCCTTTATGGCCCACTGGGTGAATGTGGTTCCTGCACAGCCAAAACAGCAACTTGGACAGGTCACGCCGCTTCCGCCTCCACGCTCTCAGGCAATTAGTGTGTGCCTCCTCATCCTCCACCGTGTCCTCAGCCTCCACTGCACGGACAAGTCTCAGTGCCCCTCCAGGATACCATGTGTGCAGGGCGTGGCGGTGTCACGCTGCTCTTCACATGGTTTGCCTTGGCGAACGGAGTCACACCGGGGAGGAACTACTGAAAGTAATTCATCAAGAAATCGAATCATGGCTTACTCCACGAAAACTGGAAATGGGAACTATGGTGACCGACAATGGGAAGAACATCTTGTCTGCGCTGCAACAAGGAAGCCTGAGGCATGTGCTTTGCATGGCAGATGTGTTCAATCTGGTTGTCAAGCGGTTCTTCTAGTGTTACCCCCATTTGCAAGACATCCAAACAATGGGAAGGAAACTTTGCATGCACTTGAGCCACTCGTACACCACAAAGTAAACCGTTCTGCAGTGTCAGAACGGTGTCCCCCAACATAGTCTGATTTGTGACGTTTCCCCATGTTGGAATTCCACCCGCCATATGTTGGACCGACTATACGGACAGAGAAAAGCCATCACCGATTTCTTGATGATCCAAGCAGATAGGGGGACTCCCCTGTGTAACTTCAATGTCAACCAGTGGCAGCTATGTGAAACCTGCCGTTTGCTCAGGCCCTTTGAGGAAACCACCTTATTAGTCAGTCGCCAGGATTACGGGATGAACAACATCATTCCACTGCTCCATTTACTACAACACGTGTTAGAAACAATGGCTGGTCAGGGCACTGGAGACATGGTGCTTACATCTCACGGCCACATGAGCCCTGTGGGGGCTACCAGTATTGCCACCACTGCCCTACTATGTCTCACTGGGTCACTTTCAGGACTCCTGATGCTGCCTCATACTACCACCATATGTTCTCCTCATGCTGATGTCACCTCCAGGCTGTCTCATACTTCAACTATATGGTCTCCTCATGCTTCCACCACCTCCAAGCTGTGTCATTCAGCCACTATATGGTCTCCTAATCTGCCGCCAAGTCGAGGCTGTGCCATTCAGCCACTATATGGTCTCCTCATGCTGCCGCCACCTCCAGGTGGTGTCATTTAGTCACTATATGGTCTGTTCTTGCTGCTGCCAACTCCAGGCTTTGTCATTCAGCCACTATATGGTATCCTTATGCTTCAGCCACCTACAGACTGTGTCACTGTACCACCATGTGGTTTTCTCATGCTGCTGGCCCATTAAATAAAACTTTTTAGGTTCATCTATGTGAAATCTTCAATTTAAATGTTAAAAAATATCTTGAATCTTTTCAATTGTGAGGATCTATGAACTCTTCAGGCTGTTGCCACCTCCAGGCTGGGTCGTTCAGCCACTATATGGTCTCCTCATGCTTCCACCACCTCCAGGCTGTGTCACTATACTGCCATGTGGTCTCCTTATGCTGCTGGCACATAAATAAAACTTTTTAGGTTCATCTTTTTGAAATCTTCAATTTAAATGTTAAAAAATATCTTTAATATTTTCAATTGTGAGGCCCAATGGTCTTGTCAGGCTGTTGCCACCTCCAGGCTGGGTCATTCAGCCACAATATGGTTTCCTCATGCTGCCGTCACCACCACCTTGTGTCATTCAGCCACTATATGGTTTTCTCATGCTGCCACCACCTCCATGCTATGTCATTTAGCCACTATATGGTCTCCTCATACTGAGGCCACCTCCAGGATCTGTCATTGTGCCACTCTGCAACGATAATTCTAATAGTGATGCCTTTAATCTGCATGTCATACTGAATAACAGTATTGTTTCACTAACCCAGCACAAACCCTATGCATGCTACAGCTATTTGATTCGGCCGATTTGCTGAATTTACTGAAAAAGTTTGGTTCGATCTAAATTTATTTGTGGCAAATTACTATAAAAAATGTCTATTTCTGGCTTACAAAGAGCCTCGATAGGGGTGTAGAACACTTTGCATTGCTGTAACACGCAAAGGGTGTGTGCTGGGTTAATGAAATAATACTGTTATTCAGTATGACATGCAGGTCAGAGGCATCACAATTAAAATAACTGAGCATACAATGACAGAGCCTGGAGGTGGCATCAGTATGAGGAGACCATATAGTGGCTGAATGACACAGCCTGGAGTTTGTGGCAGCAGCATGAGGAGACCATATAGTGGCTCAATGACACAGCGTGGAGGTGGCGGTAGCAGGAGGAGACCATATAGTGGCTGGATGAAAGAGCCTGGAGTTGGCGGCAGCATAAGGAGACCATATAGTGACTGAATGACACAGCATGGAGTTGGCGGCAGCGTGTAGTGGCTGAATAAAGCCTGGAGTTTGTGGCAGCATGAGGAGCACATATAGTGGCTGAATGACAAAGCGTGGAGGTGGCAGCAGCATGAGGAGACCATATAGTGACTGAACAACAAAGCGTGGAGGTGGCGGCAGCATGAGGAGACAATATAGTGGCTGAATGACACAACGTGGAGGTGGCGGTAGCATTTAGGAGACCATATAGTGGCTGAATGACACAGACTGGAGTTGGCGGCAGCATAAGGAGACCACATAGTGACTTAATGACACAGCCTGGAGGTGGTGGCAGCATGAGAACATATAATGGCTGAATGACACAGCCTGCAGTTGTCGGCAGGATGAGGAGACCACATAGTGGCTGAATGACACAGCGTGGAGGTGGAGGGAGCATACAGTGGCTGAATGACACAGCCTTGACTTTGCGGCAGCATGAGGAGAACATATAGTTGCTGAATGACACAGACGGGAGGTGGCGGAAGCATGAGGAGATCACATAGTGGCTAAATGACACAGGGTGGAGGTAGCGGCAGCATGAGAACAACATATAGTTTCCGAATGACACTACCTGGAGATGGCAGCAGCATGAGGAGACCATATAGCGGATGAATGACACAGTGATTAGTTGGCGGTAGCATGAGGAGAACATATAGTGGCTAAATGACACAGTACAGAGTTGGCGGCAGCATATAGTGTCTAAATGACACAGCCTGGAGTTTGCGGCAGCATGAGGAGAATATATAGTGGCTGAATGACACAGAGTCGAAGTGGCGGCAGCATGAGGAGAACATATAGTGGCTAAATGACACAGCCTGGAGGTGGCGGAAGCATGAGGAGACCATAAAGTGGCTGAATGACACAGCGTGGATGTGGCAGCAGCATGAAGAGACCATACACTGGCTGAATGACACAGCATGGAGTGTGCGGCAGCATGAGGAGAACATATAGTGGCTGAGTGACACAGCCTGGAGGTGGCGGATGCATGAGGAGACCATATAATGGCTGAATGACACAGCGTGGAGGTGGCGGCAGCATGAGAAGAAAATACAGTGGCTGAATGACACAGTCTGCAGTTGGCCGTTGCATGAGGAGACCACATAGTGGCTGAATGACACAGCCTGGAGTTGGTAGAAGCATAAAGTGGCTGAATGACACAGCCTGGAGTTTGCAGCAACATGAGGAGAACATATAATGGCTGAATGACACAGCCAGGAGGTGGCGGAAGCAGGAGGAGACCATATAGTGGCTGAATAACGCAGCATGGAGGTGGCGGCAGCATGAATAGACCATATAGTGGCTGAATGACACAGCCTGGAGTTGGCGACAGCATAAGGAGACCACATAATAGTTGAATGACACAGCCTGGAGTTGGTGGCAGCATATGGAGACTGAATGACACAGCCTGGAGGTGGCGGCAGCATGAGAAGAAAATACAGTGGCTGAATGACAGAGCCTGGAGTTGGCGGCTGCATGAAGAGAACATATAGTGGCAGAATGACAAAGCCGGGAGTTCACAGCAGCATGAGGAGACCACATAGTGGCTGAATGACACAACCTGAAGTTGGCAGAAGCATAAAGTGGCTGAATGACACAGCCTGGAGTTTGTGACAGCATGAGGAGAACATATAATGGCTGCCTGGAGGTGGCGGAAGCAGGAGGAGACAATAAAGTGGCTGATTGACGCAGCGTGGAGGTGGTGGCAGCATGAAGAGACCATATAGGGGCTGAATGACACAGCCTGGAGGTGGGGCAGCACGAGAGGCACAAATAGTGGCTGAATGACACAGCCTGGAGTTGGCGGCAGCATGAGGAGACCACATAATAGTTGAATGACACAGCCTGGAGTTGGCGGCAGCATGAGGAGAACATACAGTAGCTGAATGACACTCCCTAGAGGTTGCGCAAGCATGAGGAGACCATATAGTTGTTGAATGACATGGAGGTGGCGACAGCATGAGGAGACCATATAGTGTCTGATTGACACAGCCGAGAGGTGGTGACAGCATGAGGAGAACATATAGTTGCTGAATGACCCAGCCTGGAGTTGGCGGCAGCATGAGGAGACCATATAGTGGCTGAATGAAACAGCGTGGAGATGGTGGCAGCATGAGGAGAACATACAGTGGCTGAATGACACAGCCTGGAGTTGGCAGCAGCATGAGCAGACCACATAGTGGCTGACTGACACAGCGTGGAGTTGGTGGCAGAATATAGTGGCTGAATGACCCAGCCTCGAGGTGGCGGAAGCATGAGGAGAACATGTAGTGGCTGAATGACAAAGCAAGGAGGTAGCAATAGTATGAGGAGATCATATAGTGGCTGAATGACACAGCGTGGGGGTGGCGGCATCATAAGGAGACCATATAGTGACTGCATGACACAGCGTGGAGATATCGGCAGCATGAGGAGAACATATAGTGGCTGAATGACACAGTGTGGAGGTGGCGGTAGCATGAGGAGACTTTATAGTGGCTGAATTACACAGAGTAGAGGTGGCGACAGCATGAGGAGAACATATAGTGGCTAAATGACACGCCCTGGAGTTGGGGGCAGCATGAGGAGGCCACGTAGTGGCTGAATGAAAAAGACTGGAGTTGGCAGCAGCATGAGGAGACCAAATAGTATCTGTTTGCGGCAGCATGAAGAGAATATATAGTGACTAAACAACACAGTCTGGAGGTGGCGGAAGCATGAGGAGAACATATTGTGGCTTAATGACACCATCCTGGAGTTGGCTGCAGCATGAGGGGACAATATAGTGGCTGAATGACACAGCGTAGAGGTGGCGGCAGCATGAGGAGAACATACAGTGGCTGAATGACACAGCCTGGAGTTGGCTGCAGCATGAGGAGACAACATAGTGGCTGAATGACACAGCCTGGAGTTGGTGGTAGCATGAGGAGACCACGTAGGGGCTGAATGACACAGCCTCGAGTTGGCAGCAGCATATAGTGGCTGAACGACACAGCCTTGAGTTTTCAGCAGCATGAGGAGAACATCGAGTGGCTGAATGACACAGCCTAGAGTTGACAGCAGCATGAGGAGACCAAATAGTGGCTGAATGACACAGCCTGGAGTTGGCGGCAGCATAGAGTGGCTAAATGAAACAGCCGGGAGTTTCCGGCAGCATGAGGAGACCATATAGTGGCTGAATGACACAGCGTAGAGGTGGCGGCAGCATGAGAAGAACATATAGTGGCAGTATGAGACAGCTTGGAGCTGGCATCAGCATGAGAAGAACATATGGTGGAAGAATGAGACAGCCTGTAGCTATCATCAGCATGAGGAGAACATATGGTGGCAGAATGAGACAGCCTGGAGGTGGCATCAGCACGAGAACATATAGTGGCAGAATGAGTCAGCCTGGAGGTGGCAGCTGCAGCATCAGGAGTCCTGAAAGTGACCCGGTGACAGAGTGGTGCGGTGAGTGGCAATACCAATACCCGGTGACGAAGGTTGGTGAAAAAAGAACTTGGTGTGGTGTCCCGGTACCGTATTTCATAAGTTACCTTTGCAGAGGTCCCCATAGTCAGAGTCCCTAGGACGTCGGGGTTCCTCTTCTGTAGTTATCCCCTTGTCACCGCTCAGTTAGTCAATGACTATATAGAAGTTCACATAAGTATAAATGTATGTATATATTTAATTGCCTACCTGTTCAAGCGTAGCAGGACCTGCGGGTCACATGATTAGATTAGAACTCTATGGTTTTGCTACAGGACCTTTGGAGATTCCCATAACATGTTCACCCACAATGCAATGTAACTGTGAGTGACAGTTGTTATGGACCAATCCAAAACGGCCAGCCCCTGCCCATATAAGGGACCTGCGTTATCTTGATCCCTCTCTTGGGTTGCTGACTCTGGGAGAGGTAGGACCTCCGCAGCTTACAAGACTATTTACTGGGCCAAAGCCTTGCGGCCTCGGCCTCTAACATATCAGATAGACTAAGCAATTCCCCGCTACTCACCGCAAGACCACTGGACCTAAACTCACCCTTAAATCCAGCGGATCTCTGCTCTACAATCCCTAAGAAGCTAAATCGAGCTTATCTGATCCCAACCAACTGTCAATCGCTGCTCAGCTATATGCATAGAGACTCTGTTATCTGGACTGTTACTATTGCTGCATGTACAGAAATTCTTCAGTAAAAGTTCCTGCAAGTTTTCAGTTAACAGTGGTTGTGGGCAATCCTTTATTTCTGCATCACCTATTGCTCTTGGGAAGGGTGGCAATAGTCCTATCAAGAATACAGCATTTAACCCTCACCAGGCGTCACGAGTGACAAGGGTTAACAGCTCCCTTAAAGGGATACTCTAGTGAAAACCTTTTTTCTTTTAAATCAACTGGTGGCAGAAAGTTAAACATATTTGTAAATTACTTCTAGTAAAAAATCTTAATCATTCCAGTACTTATTAGCTGCTGAATGCTATAGAGGAAATTCCTTTCTTTTTGGAACACTGATGACATCATGAGCACAGTGCTCTCTGCTGACATCTCTGCTAACATCTCTGCTAACATCTCTGCTAAGGGCAGCTAAGGGCAGCATGGTGGCTCAGTGGTTAGCACTTCTGCCTTGCAGTGCTTGGGACTTGGGTTAAAATCCCACTAAGGACAACAATAAATAAAGTATTATTATTATAATAATAATAATAACGTCAGCAGAGAGAACTGTGCTCGTGATGTCATCAGAGAGCATTCCAAATAGAAAAGAATTTCCTCTGTAGTATTCAGCAGCTAATAAGTACAGGAAGGATTAAGATTTTTTAATAGAAGTAATTTACAAATATGTTTAACTTTCTGCCCCCAGTTGATTTAAAAGAAAAAAGGTTTTCACCAGAGTACCCCTTTAACTATCCTGAACAGCAAAACCCTGACTACCCTACACCCCCACAAGGCTTATCCCAAATCCGCCACCACATTGGCATCAGATGTGTGGCATCAGGTGGATGGCAGGATCAGAATAGCAGGTGAGGCAGATAGGCAGAAGAAAACAGTCTCTTTTGAAAAAGTGTGTTAGTGTGCACAAGTAAGTATTGAGGATATGCATTACATAAAACTTAACTTTTAATAATATGCTTAGGATAAAATATATATATTTTTTTAATTAAACAAAAGGAAAGGTGTGCAAAAAACACCATGTGCCACCTACCCCACCAAGTATTGATGTGATGGAAACATATTGTCCATTGTAGCAGGTGGGGATAAAAACTTACCCTGTAAGGGCCTACTGTCGCCCTATAAATTCCCTTCTTGGCAAGTGTTACTCACTCTAAAAAGGGCGACACAGGACCACACAGGAAATGGCAGTGATTGTAGGGGAAATTGGGAGAAGTTCCTGTGTGGGGCTGCCCTTTTTAGGGTTAAAATCCTATACATAAAAAACTGTGTATAAAGATCATAGTTATAAGTATTTTATTAACAAATATGCTTGAAAGACAAGACACAATAAAATCACATAAAAAATGGTGCTACGGTGTGAACTGACAGAAAGATGGGGGCTATCCACGCAGTAAAACATATGCAACATGTAAAGTGCAACTAAGTGCAAAAAGACCACTTTGAACTAGCCAAATAAATATGAGGCACTGCTCCTTTAAGAGGAGAGCTGTAGCAGCAATAATGGTAGAAGTGCATCAAGAGGGTACATACACCAGCAGTTAGTTAATAACAGTAATGTAGCAGCAAAGCAATAAAGTGCCATATGCAAAGTAAGCAGGCTAGTTCATACAAGGGCATAAACAGGTGCAAACAGGCATAAATGTAAACATAGACATCAAATAGAACAGTTCATTGTGATACCAGCAAGTGCAGCGTGCAGGCCTGCACACCCAAATGTTTTTGCTCCTTGGCTTCTTCCGGGGCCTGGTCTAGGTCTCACTAACCCTCTCATATTTACACCTAAATGGCCAATGGTAACCGTCCTATACATCAGCTGACTCAATATGGCAGCCACATAACCAAAGGCTTGTACTCACATCCTGCAGTAATTACCGGCGCTCTGTGACGTACGTATGGGCGTACACAGAGAGGGAGATAAATGACCTGCTGGCGTGTGCTGATCCCTCTCCCCATGGCGTGTAAACATGCGGTCAGAAGGAAGGAGCGGGACATCGCTGGCATGGTTGCCTTGGTTCGCGCCGAGAGGGGGCGAACCAGGACGTGCCCCACGGCAACCACCAAGTGCTGCAATGAGCACACAGGTCAGGTCTGTTTAGTTGTGAACAATATCTTGTTATGTCATTGCAGCACTTGGTGGTTGCTGTGGGGACGCGTCCTGGTTCACCCCGTCCTTACGACTGACGTTGGGGGGAGGGGCGTGGACCATGGCAATGATGCTGGCGATGTCCCGCTCCTACCCTCTGATGGCGTGTTTACACGCCGTGGGGGGGGGAGGAGGGATCGGCACACGCCGGCAGGTCATTTCTCTCCCTCTCTGTGTACGCCCATACATGTATCACAGGGTGGGAGGATCCGGAGCTCCGGTAATTACTGCAGGATGTGAGTACAAGCCTTTGTTTATGTGGCTGGCATATTGAGTCAGCTGACGTATAGTACGGTTACCATTGGCCATTTAGGTGTATATATGAGAGGGTTAGTGAGATCTAGACCAGGCCCCGGAAGAAGCCTAGGAGCGAAAATGTTTGGGTGTGGAGGTCTGCACGCTGCACTTGCTGGTATCACAATGAACTAGTGTATTTGATGTCTATGTTTACATTTATGCCTGTTTGCACCTGTTTATGCCATTGTATGAACTAGCCTGCTTACTTTGCATATGGCACTTTATTTCTTTGCTGCTACATTACTGTTGCTTACTAACTGCTGGTGTATATACCCTCTTGACGCACTTCTACCATTGTTGCTGCTACAGCTCTCCTCTTAAAGGAGCAGTGTCTCATATTTATGCTGCTAGTTCCACTCAGTTGCACTTTACATGTTGCATATTTTGTACCTGCGTGAATAACCCCCATCTTTCTGTCAGTTCTCACCATAGCACCATTTTTTATGTTATTTTATTGTGTCTTGTCTTTCAAGCATATTTGTTAATAAAATACTTTTTCATAACTATGATCTTTATACCATGTTTATTATGTATTGGATTTTCAGTCTTGACGTAGATCAGTTGCGCACAGGAAGTTTGTTTATACTTTTTTAGGGTGAGTAACTCTTTCCAAGAAGGGAATTATTAATGCAAGAGTAGGGCCTTACAAGGGAAGTTTTTACCCCCACCATTTACAATGGACCATATGTTGTTCCCTTCCACCTTTTAGAGGTCTTTGCATCACATCAATACTTGGTGGTGTAGGTTGCACATGGTGTTTTTTGCACACCTTTCCTTTTGTTTGATTAGAAGAAAATTTGGGGTACCTACATTTTATCCTTAGAAAAGTTAAGTTTTAGCTAATGAATATCCTAAATACTAACTCGTGGTCTGATGCGGAGGAATGTCTGTAACTGGGGAGCAGCTACTTAAATATATTTTTCACTATCCATATTTGTGAAGTGATGGTGTGGCACCATGGTCACTCTTCTCTGATGCATCAGGCATTGGTGGGTGGAAATCCTGGCTGATCCATGCCTGATTCATCTTCACAAAGGTCAGTCTCTCCATATTTTTCGTGTACAGACGAGTTCTCCTTGGGGTGACTATGGTCCCAGCCGCACTAAACACCCTCTCTGATGGCACACTCCTGGCAGGGCAGGACAGCTAGTTGTGGCCACAAATCAAGTTTGGCTGCCCAGAAGTCCAGCGGATCTCCAAAGTGTGTTGGCATGGTCATGTCAAGGTATGCCACCACCTGCTGGTTCACGTCCTTATACAGGTCTATGGGCTGCTGATGAGTTGCTTCACAATGCAGGTGAAGAAAGCTAGTCATCAGTGACTGTAAACTAACGTTGCTTCTAATGGAGCTGGTACTTTTCCTTCCACCCCACCCCTTCTTAGCAACAAAAATAGGAGCGTTTTTTCATTTTTGCACTTTTGTATTTTCCTCCTTTCAGTTTTCCACCAACAGACCCATATGAGAACTTGTTTTATGCGCTACCAATTTTACTTTGTAATGACATCAGTCATTTCACCACAAAAACTACAAAAATTCTTTTTGGGACAAAATTGAAGAAAAAGGACACCATTTTGTTATTTTTTGTGGCTTCCATTTCAACGCAGTGTACTTTTTGGGTAAAAATTACACCTTATATCTATTCTCTAGGTTAATATGGTTACAGGGACACCCAAATCATGTAGGTTTTGTTTTATTATACTACTGAAAACAATTATAAATACATGCACCAAAATGAGTATGTTTTAAATTATCATCTTCTTACCCCTATAACTTACCACCTATAATTTATTTATTGATCTGTAGTTTTTATCAGTAATTTTTGTTTTGATGGGACTTTTTGATCGCCTTTTATACATATTTTTAGGGTATTCAAAATGACATAAAAATACTCAATTTCGGACATTGGAATTTTTTTAATGGACCGCACAGTTTAATTAACATTATAATTTTATAGTTTGGACATTTACGCACGCAGTGATACCATGTATGTTTAGGTTTATTTTTATTTACATTTTTTTTAAATGGGAAAAGGGGGTAGATTCAAACTTTTATTAGGGAAGGGGTTAAATCACATTTATTAATTTAATTTTTTTACTATTTTTACACCATTTTTTTTTGTCCCCATAGGGAATTATTATATGCAATATTCTGATTGTATACACTGTTCAATGCTATGTCATAGCATAGCATTGATCAGTGTTATCTGCATTCTGCTGCTTCAGCCACCTGAGCAGGCATGGAACAGCAGATCGCTGATCAGACAGAGATGGCTGCAGGTAGGGACCCTCATATACAGGGAGAGAGCCTGATGTCCTAGTGCAGCTGCAGCAATCATTTGGAGGTATCATTCATGACAGTGTAACCTGTCAAATGTGAAGTAATAGTATTATAGTTTTTAGTCTTTATTTGTAATTCAATTTATATAGTCCATTTTTATTATCGCATACATATAATTTTTGAACATCTAGAGGATGCTAAAAGACTTTGAAGTGAGATATGGAGCTGAACTTGCTTCAAAGCCGGTAAGTAATGGCTGTTATCAGCAGCCAGAACGAGTTAATGCCAGACCTCGGCGATCACAGCAATGTCCGTAACTAACACTTTAGATGCTGTGATCAAAGTTGATTGCGGCATCTAAAAGTGAAAATTACTGGTGCCAGTGGGTTTTAGGGGGGCTGATCGGGACCTACATGGGGGGATGCAGGATCCTATTTAGCTAGGTAGGTGACAGGTTGTCTAATGTGCATAAGGGCCTTTCATCTGTCTCCTTATAGGGGAAAATGGGGGAGTGTCAGCTATTTTAAGTTTCAGCTGCGTGGTCGTTTGGTTCTCCGGGAGAACTGTGGGTCTCACTCTCCCCTTGGACTAAATTTACATGGGGCAAAACTGCTGAGAAATTTACAGCCGCTCATAATGTTGTAGATTTGGGATTTCGCCACATTCTTTGTATAGGTGAAATTTGATCCCCAGTGAATTTGCAACATTAAAGGGGTACTCTGGTATAGAACATCTTATCTGTCTGATCATGTGGATAGGGAATCAGATGTTCTGTAATGTTACAGATTTACTGGGGATTTCTCCCATATACATGCCCCTCCATGTGTCTCTATGGGAAAGCTGAGGATACGCGAGGGCTGTATCTCTGGCTCTCCCATAGAGATACATGGAGGGGGTGTTGGTCACCTCTTTTTGCCATGGATGACAGTAACCCGTGCACAGAGCGAAGGCTGCTCAATGCATGGAGAGAGCCAGGGTGCTGGGCAGGAGATTGCCTGGGTACCCCCCGTGATCAGTGGATAGAGGATAAGAGGTTCTGTACTGAAGTACCTCTTTAATGCATGTGGTTTTTGCAGTGAATTTATTAATTAAAACATGTTTTACAATGCTTGTGGAAGCACCCAAATGGGGTTAGGACAGCATAAGCTCTAAATACAGCCCTGTTATCCCCTCTATTTAAAACATGTCAGTGAACTGCTGAACATTTATGTGTATAGGATTGAAAGAGAGGCTTTGGCTGACCTGTTTGAGGGGTAGCTATTGAATGTACTGTATATGGCCACCATAAAATCTCTAGTATATATCTCATATTACAACACTGAAGAAATAGCCTTCATTGTCCATAACTATCTATTCAGTACATGGACACATCAGAGATCTACATAACCTGTGTATTTGCCATTTCCTGTTCACTATGCAGTAATATTCCTCTGTGTACATAAAATGTGATCTGAATTCAATAATGAATTTCATATATTGTATTAACTAGGCTGTAATACAGTAGAAATACGATACTTTGAAAATTGCCAATGTGTAAATTTTCATTATTTGTCTCTTATCACATTAGTGCAGCAGCACAGTTTGTCTTTCTAAAACACACATTTTTTCATTGCCTGAGAAATTTGGGAATCATGAATTTTAAAAGAGTCTTATAAGTGGAGTTCCTGCAAGCGCTAATTAGGTAGCTATGGTTAGAGCTCCAACTCTGACATGTCAAGGCAAATTGCTATTTGTATCCCATATATAAGTCCCAGCTGAACAATCTGTAAGGGTTAACTGGGAAAGCTAGAACTATGTAAACAGAGCAATACTAAATTTTACAACATGTTGTTGACTTCTGTATCTTTCTAGGACTAATACAATGACACTGTTAACAATATTATTAATACGGTATGCTGAGACATACTGACCAATGGTCACATTCATAGTAGTCCAGGTCTCTGAGTTATTGGGGAGTTGAAGGACACTGTAGAGCTGGTGGTTACTTTTGGTGTTTCGTTTCCATGACTAAAAAAAAGTAATATTCTCTGGTGGGTCCCACTGCTAGCAAACAGCAATGGTGACATCACTAAGCTCCGCCCATGCTCCAAGTCAGACCTAGGGCTAAAGATACCAAAGAGGATTGCCGGAGAACAACAGTGGGGAACGGGACTGTTAAATATAACCGGATCGCTAAATTATAATCCGGTCTGACCATGGAGAGAGTGAGCTCTTTGTTAAAAAACACACATTTATTGTAATCTTCTTGGCATCATGGCAGACAGTACATAAAACAAGAAATCTTCATGTAAAGATAGTCCATAGCATAAGTAAATAACGTAGGAGGGTTATGTAGGCATGTCTATAAATCTTGTCTCACCAGCTGGGATTTCTTCCTAAGTACTTCATCCAGCATGGTGGATCCATTTTGAAATGTCCTTTTAAGATGGCCGCGTCTGTTAGCTTCCTCTAACTGTCATCTTCCTTGTGCTGGAGGGCTGTACAGGACTTCCTGGAGACCTTCGTCCGTTCCTCCATTTCTCCACCTGGCTTTCTCTGGAGCAACTTATGCTCAAATGATGGGTGTGTCCATCATGATTGAAGGTGTGTCCCTAAATGTGGGCGTGTTTATCCTAATTGATCATGTGTCTACTATCCATAAATATACCTTTTATGGTTTATTAAAAGTATATATCTCCTCCTAGATGGTTGTCTGAATATATATTTAACTTGTGGGTGTATACAGTGGGGATCAAAAGTTTGGGCACCCCAGGTAAACATTTGTTTTAATGTGCATAAAGAAGCCAAGGAAAGATGGAAAAATCTCCAAAAGGCATCAAATTACAGATTAGACATTCTTATAATATGTCAACAAAAGTGCCCAAACTTATGCAGATGCCATTTTTTTGTTTTCTGTTATTTTGAAAGTGTAAATGATGGAAATAAAATCTAACTTTTGTTGACATATTATAAGAATGTCTAATCTTTAATTTGATGCCTTTTGGAGACTTTTCCATCTTTCCTTGGCTTCTTTATGCACATTAATATATATATATATTTTTTTTTTACCTGGGGTGCCCAAACTGTTGATCCCCACTGTAGTGTGTCATGTTGTCTATCTATAGACATGATATCCTTTGACAAATGGTAAGCACGCGGCATGTACCTTGGTTGTTATGTGATATTGAAAAATTACAAGGTAAGTACTGTTGTCATCATTGTCACCTGCACTACCTGTCTGTACCGACAGGTTAGTGCAGGTGACACTGATAAAAGATTTCCTCTAAAGGGAAACTGACAGGCAGTTCACCCGCACTAAACCCAATACACTGGGTTTTAGTATGGGTGAACCAGAGAAAAAAATAACCCTACAAAACATGGTACAGGTGTTTAGAAAATCCTTTGCTGTATTTCTAAAGCTCTTCAGTGTGCAATGGAGGCAGGGAGCCGGAATTGACTTGCCGAGCTTCCCTACCCCTTCGTTTAATATTCTACATATTTTTCTTGACTTTCACATCCTAGTGACAGGGGGGGGGGGGGGTTGCTGTGATCGCATGAGTGCTTTGCTACTGTTGCAGAGAATAGGTGCTGATCCCTCACTACACATGGAAGAACAGCACTTGTGGTCTGCTGGAATAGTGAGCACTTACAGTGGGGATCAAAAGTTTGGGCACCCCAGGTAAAAATTTGTATTAATGTGCATAAAGAAGCCAAGGAAAGATGGAAAAATCTCCAAAAGGCATCAAATTACAGATTAGACGTTCTTTTATATGTCAACAAAAGTTAGATTTTATTTCCATCATTTACACTTTCAGAATAACAGAAAACAAAAAAATTGCATCTGCAAAAGTTTGGGCTCCCTGCAGAGTTAATATCTCGTACTGCCCCCTTTGGCAAGTATCACAGCATGTAAACGCTTTTTGTAGCCAGCCAAGAGTCTTTCAATTCTTGTTTGAGGTATCTTTGCCCATTCTTCCTTACAAAAGTCTTCAAGTTCTTTGAGATTTCTGGGCTGTCTGTCACGCACTACTCTTTCAAGGTCTATCCATAGATTTTCAATTATGTTGAGGTCAGGAGATTGTGAAGGCCATGGCAAAACCTTCAGTTTACACCTCTTGATGTAATCCCCCGTGGATTTCGAGGTGTGTTTAGGATCATTATCCATTTGTAGAAGCCATCCTCTCTTTAACTTTTGCTTTTTCACAGAAGGCATCAAGTTAGCATCCAAAATTTGCTGAAATTTTATTGAATCCATTTTTCCTTCTCCTACTTGTAGATGTCCCCTGTGCCACTGGCTGCAATACAACCCCAAACCATGATTGATTCACCCCCATGCTTAACAGTATGACAGAGGTTCTTTTCATTAAATTGTGTTCCCCTTCTTCTCCAAATGTACCTTTGCTCATTCCGGATAAAAAGTTCAATTTTAACCTCATCGGTCCACAAACCTTGTTTCCAAAATGCATCAGGCTTTCTATATGTTCATTTACAAAGTTCAAACGCTGATTTTTGGGGTGAGGATGTAAAAAAGGTTTTCTTCTGATGACTCTTCCAAGAAGACCATATTTGTACAAGTATCACTTTATAGTGTACCACAGCTCCAGTGTCTGCCAGATCTTTCAGGAGGGATTGTGCAGCCAAACGTGGGTTTTGAATAGTTTTTCTCACAATCCTGAGAGCTGTTCTGTCTGATATTTTTCTTGGTCTTCCAGATCTTGCTTTAACTTCCACTGTTCCTGATGACTGCCATTTCTTAAATATATTCTGAACAGAGGAAATTGACATCGGAAAAAGTTATGCTATCTTCTTATAGCCTTCTGCAGCTTTGTGAGTGTCAACTATTTTCAGTTTCAGATTTCTAGACAACTGCATAGATGAACCTATGGTGCTGATTGTTGTGGCAAGGTTAGATGAGTCTTGGCAGTTAAAACCTTTGAGATTGACATCACCTGGTCTTTCCAGATGATAATTGAGAACAATCCATGACACTGGCAGGTCTCAGCTTTGCAAAGGGGGCAGTGCATGCTATAAATTCTGCAGGGTGCCCAAACTTTTGCAGACGCCATTTTTTTGTTTTCTGTTATTTTGAAAGTGTAAATGATGGAAATAAAATCTAACTTTTGTTGACATATTATAAGAATGTCTAATCTGTAATTTGATGCCTTTTGGAGATTATTCCATCTTTCCTTGGCTTCTTTATGCACATTAATAAAAATTTTTACCTGGGGTGCCCAAACTTTTGATCCTCACTGTACATGGCTGCAGGTTCTCACTTTACTTATACATGAGCAAAGTGCAGCATAGAGAGGAGGCGGGGAAGCTCAGCAAGCTGACTTCCTACCTCTATTGCGCACAGAAGAGTTTTAACAATGCAGCAATGAAGGGCCGTAACTTCTAAATGCCTGCACCCATTTCCGTAAGTGATACCTTGTTCTACTCCTGTTCACCCGCACTATAACTCAGTTTATTGCATTTAGTGTGGGTGAACAACCTGTCAGCTTCCCTTTAAAAAGAGTACTCCAGTGTTAAAAATTATCACGTATGCACAGAAAACGGGAAACAAAGCTAATCAGGGTGGAAAGGGGGTCGGGAGATGACCACTGGGACTCCTATTGATCACAAGAATGGAGGTTCACTATCCCCTGAGTAAATGGAGTGTCAGCATTCATGTTTGTCCTCTATGAGTACAATAATGGTATTTATTGGAAAACCTCTTTAATGCCACTAGCACACTGCAATACTCTATATAGCAGTGCCTGTAACCCAAAACTAGGAGTAAAATATACACAGGGGAAAAAACTATATAGGGTTGATGTGCAATTCTTCCATGTTTTGGACTCACATCTATATGTATGTACTGTATCTAAACTCTCAACTTATGGCTATAGTAAACTCGCTGTATAGCTGGCAACTTCTTCCTAAACAATATTAGTTTAAAAAAAAGGTTTATAAACTGTAACTGATAACGTTCTGTATGAATTTTCACTTTCTGTAGTCAAAAATGGTAATGCAATATGGCAGCACTTGGACTTCAAGTACCTGCTGTAGAGGAAGACTTCCAATCCCGTCCTCCTATCTCGTCCTCCTATCCCGTCCTCCTATTCTGACCTCCTATCCCGACGTCCTATCCTGACCTCCTATCCTGTCCTCCTATCTCGACCTTCTATACCGACCTCCTATCCCGACCTCCTATCCCCTCCTCCTATCCCGTCCTCCTATCCTGACCTCCTATCCCGATCTCCTATCCCGTCCTCCTATTTTGACCTCCTATCCCGATCTCCTATCCCATCCCCCTATCTCGACCTCCTATCTCGACCTCCTATCCCGACCTTCTATCCCGACCTCCTATCCCGACCTCCTATCCTGACCTCCTATCCCGACCTCCTATCCCGACCTCCTATCCCATCCTCCTATCCCCTCCTCCTATCCCGATCTCCAATCCCGTCCTCCTATCTCGTCCTCCTTTCGCGTACTCCTATCTCGTCCTCCTATCGCGTCCTCCTATCCCGTCCTCCTATCCCGTCCTCCTATCCCGACCTCCTATCCCGACCTCCTCTCTTGACCTCCCATCCTGTCCTTCTATCTCGACCTCCTATCCCGTCCTCCTATCCCGACCTCCTATACTGTCCTCCTATCTCGACCTCCTATCCCGTCCTCATATCCAGACCTCCTATCCCATCCTCCTATCCCCTCCTCCTATCTCGACCATCTATCTCGACCTCCTATCCCGACCTTCTATCCCGTCGTCCTATCCCGACCTCCTATCTCGACCTCTTATCCCGACCTCCTATCCCGACCTCCTATCCCGACCTCCTATCCCGACCTCCTATCCCAACCTCCTATCCCGATCGCCTATCCCGTCCTCCTATCTCAACCTCTTATCCCAACCTCTTATCCCATCCCCCTATCCCATCCCCCTATCCCGTCCTCCTATCCCGACCTCCTATGCCGACATCCTATCCTGTCCTCCTATCCCGACCTCCTATCCCGATCGCCTATACCGTCCTCCTATCTCGACCTCCTATCCTGACCTCCTATCTTGACCTCCTATCCCAACCTCCTATCCCGACCTCCTATCCCGTTCTCCTATCCCAACCTCCTATCCCGATCGCCTATCCCGTCCTCCTATCTCAACCTCTTATCCCAACCTCTTATCCCATCCCCCTATCCCATCCCCCTATCCCGTCCTCCTATCCCGACCTCCTATGCCGACATCCTATCCTGTCCTCCCATACCGACCTCCTATCCCGATCGCCTATCCCGTCCTCCTATCTCGACCTCCTATCTCGACCTCCTATCCCGTCCTCCTTTCCAATCCTCCTATCCCCTCCTCCTATCCCGACCTCCTATCCCAACCTCCTATCTCGACCTCCCATCCTGTCCTCATATCCCGACCTGTAATATGTGTACCAGGTATTGAAATATCTCCAGCTGTACGGCAGTTATGTGAGAACACACATTTCCCATTGATTTGCATGGGACTTTAAACAAAAAACCCGAACAAATGGGAGTAGTTAAGGGTTAAATTAACTATCCTATATTTTAAGTGGACATATAAGTAACATGTGACCAAGTATTATCGAAATATCTCCAGCCATTTGGAAGTTAAGCAGTAACATATATTTCCATTGACTTGTATGGGACTTTAAACATATGCCCCGCCCCTGGCAAATGGGGGTGACTAAGGGTTACATCACCTATCCTATGTTTGTTGCTAACATATAAGTAACATGTGTGCCAAGTTTCCTGTTAATATCTTTAGCCGTTTGGAAGTTTTTGTGGAACATACATGCATACATATACACACACACGATGAGTTTTATTTATATAGATAAAGATAATATATGCAGCCGGTATTTTGCAGAAACATATACAACTGAACACTGAACATTGATTCTTGAAGCTTATTTTAGCATGGCTACAAATATCACAATAATATATTATATCAGTAAGTACACCTTTCATATAAAACATGCTGTCCTAGGTAATGTCATCATATTATAAGTACAAGCTTACCTGTGGTTCTGTGCCTAAAGGGGTACTCCACTGGAAAGCATTTTCTTTTATATCAACTGGTGCCAGAAAGTTTAACGGCTTTGTAAATTACTTCTATTAAAAAATCTTAATCCTTCCAGTACTTATCAGGTGCTGTATACTACAGAGGAAGTTCTTTTCTTTATATATTTTCTTTCTGTCTGACAACAATGATCTCTGCTGACACCACTCTCCATGTCAGGAACTGTCCAGAGCAGGAGAGTTTTGCTATGGGGATTTGCTCCTACTCTGGACAGTTCCTGACATGGACAGAGTTGTCAGCAGAGAGCACTGTGGTCAGGCAGAAAGGAAATTCCAAATTTTAATTATTTGGCATTAATAAGTCCCCATCACTCTATGGCTATTAGTGTTCAGTGTTATGCATTGGTATAGCACTGATTAGTAATATTGGCAAACAACTGCCGTAAGACTATAGCACCACTGGCATAAGACCATTCAATTGAATTCCAGAAGAGCGACACAGAGCAGGTGAGGGGACATTTGAGCACCATTTTCCCTCACTGGACCCAAGCAATTGCACTGTTGATTGTAACTAAGTACAAGAACTACATTAGATGCCGTGAACAGTATTGAACATGACATCTAATGGGTTAACAGCGAGCATCAGCGTGATCACTGATGTCTGCCAGGGCCCACAGTCTATGAAGCGAGTGAAGCTGGCACATCTTAAAATTTACAAATCAAGCTTTCTATTGTAGGCAAAAATAATGCAGCCGTTCAATTGCTTTCACCAGTCAGTACTATGCCATTGCATAGCACTGATCAGTGTAATCAACAATCTCCTTGTACAGCCTTGTACAGGCTGTATAAGCCAAGTACAGAGGGAAGCTAAAGCTTTCTGACTGCTATTAAAACAATTGCTGCCCCAAATTGCCCTGCAAAAGGAGGTGGGGTGGGGCTTGTTTATAAAAGCCTCTGATCCCCCAGTAACAGAGTTTTTAACATTTTAGGTGCTACGATCGGCTTTAATTGCTGCAACTAAAGGGTAAATGCACATAATTTGCTGATGCCCTTCATTATAGGTGAGTATCAGCTGCTAATAGCAGCCATTACTCACTGGGTATGAAACACGCTCAGCTGAGTGAATTCCATACCCATGGAGCGGATGTCCTGTGTAGTTAAGGTGTTAAAGGTCTATAGTGATACAATAACTGCAGCTAGGTCTAGAAGTGAGTTGCCTTAAAGGGGTACTCCGCCCCTAGACATCTTATCCCCTTTCCAAAGGATAAAGGATAAGATGTCTGATCGCGGGGGTCCTGCCGCTCGGGACCCCGGGGATCTCGGCTGCAGCACCCCGCAGTCATTACTGCACTGAGCTAACTTGCTCCATGGGTAATGACGGGCGATACAAGGGCCGGAGCATCGTAACATCACGACTCTGCCCCCTTGGGACATCACGGCCCACCCCCTTAATGCAAGTCTATTGGAGGAGACGTGATCAGACATCTTATCCCCTATACTTTGGATAGGGGAAAAGATGTCTAGGGACGGAGTACCCCTTTACTTTATGGGCAACTCAGCACCTTTACTCTGGACAGGTTTGATAAATCTTCCCATAGTGCCCTGAAGCAACTGTGATTGCTGCAACAAACTACAGTGGACTCTACACTACTGTTGAACTGTTCCTAAATAAAAATTTGTAGTTTTTGTAATCCTGCATCTGTGGTCATTATTACCCCAGTGCTTGGCCCAGGAATCTACTACCCTTGTAGTGTGGAGGTCAATGCTACTCTGGCATCATGAATTGTGAGTTGTTATTGCCACACCATACATGTACTAGCACAGGTCATTTTAGCCTGTCCTTCTACAACATTGTTCAATCTGTGGCTATGTTTTTTTTTTTGTTTCTTATTACTATGTATACATGGGAGTTAACATATTCAGGGTCAGGACAAGGGATATAAATAGTAGATTTTAAACTACCACACCAAAAGCAATCAATCTAAGATTACTGGACCTGTAATTTGTCCCTTTAACTAGTCATTTTTGAATAGGGGTGAGCTTGTTTACTGCACCAGAATGTAATCATTCCACATAGAACCCTCCAACAGAGAAACAGCTAATAATCCAGTAGATGGTAGTTAAGAGATTGCTAGGCAACTGAGTCCAAATAAGAAAGAGACAAATAGACATTTATACTTTAGCTTTTAGCCATTATTATTTACCTTGTTCTTCTGGTGTATTTATATGTGCAAAGAAAACTGTGTGCGAAACCATGCTAATGATAAGTAAGTAAGCTGTATGATCTCTTGTCCAAATGTTGTATCCCAATGTTTTATATTTTGAATGGTTTGAAGAAGTATCACCTGATCTTAATGTAATGTATGCAAGATACACTTTAATGTTGTTAAAATTAGATTTTTATATGAATATTTGATAATGGCTAAAGGGATCAAGGAGTCAAACCCACTCACTAACATTCATATTCACTTTCTGCTCTCTACTACCATCTCTGGTGGACATCTATACATTAGTTAAAGTGTTAGGGTCATTTTTTAAAACTTGACATGTCATCTAGACATGTCAAAAGATTAATTTACACCTGGTCTCAGTCCTGAACTCCACTAAGATTGTGAATAAAATCCTAGTGAAGTACATGCCAGCATGCTTCACTCCCTGGCTGTCAATCAAATTTAAGTTTTTCACTGTATAAGGGTACGTTCACACGAGCGGATCCCCAGCACATATTATGCTGCGGATCTGCCGCTGAAGGACAGCTGTATGCTGCCTTTACAGGTGCCTGTTCAGAGCGGCAATACGCCGCTACGAGCAGACATACTGCAATATGCGAGTTGCCATGCTCATCGTGGCAGCTTTTGGCCTAGCTCATAGAGTAGGGGAAGCGGCCATGATGTGTGCGAGGACACAGCGCATGCGCAACGATTCGCACATTGATTCAGTGTGTCTGCTTGTAGCAGCTCTTTGCCGCTACGAGCAGGCACCTGTAAAGGCAGCATACAGCGGTCCTTCAGTGGTAGATCCGCAGCATAATACACGCTGGAGATCCGCTTGTGTGAATGTACCCTTAGTCTATAGAGTGAAAGAGTCAATATGGGTGTAAGGAGCACTGCATGGATTTCAACTAAGTATTAGATTGTAGTGGGTCTCAGGACTGAGACCCAGTGCAATTTAAACTTTTGACATGTCGTATCGACATGTCAAAAGATTTTACAAAAGTCTTCTAGTAAAAAGGTGGATTTATTTGTAATTAGCTTCCATATAAGTGTAGCTTTCCTAAGGAAGCATAGTTTCAAGAGGGTCGTATATACGTGAGGGGCGTAATTGTCAAAATAATAAACTACAATGACACAGACTAGGTCCGGGACAGTAGGAACAGACAGACTAACAAAGGAAGACTAAACACTCACACAATAAGTCCGATGTCAACTATCTGCGTTAGAAGCCAGGAGATGTCACAGTACAAAGTCGCTAATACCAGAGAGAATCGTCAGAGAGAGGAGCCAAAGGTTCAGAAAGCCAGATATAGCAAATTCAGAAAACAGCTAGCTAGAGTACAAACTGAGCTCTATAGCAAGCACTGACTGGGAGTAGACTGCCAGCTTATATGGAGCCAGAACAGGTTCTGCAATCAAGGTCAGCTGACCAGTCCAGACAGCCGGGCGTAACTCAGCAACAAAATACAACAAAGAAGCTGCCAGAACTTTTTAACCCTATAGGTTCTGACATTTCCCCCCCCCCTTTTAGGAGGGGCCACCGGACCCTTCACAACCTGAGAGTAAAGAGGTCTTGACTTGGATACAGATGGACCATAGATGTCCTCATCTGTAACCTCATCCTCCAAATCCCACAACTCATTGGTGTCCTCACAGTCATCCTCCAGATCTTCATTACTACCCTCTGACCCCATATCAACTGGAGTGCTCATCAGACTCTTATATGATGTCACAAGATGCTGATTTAACTAGAGGCTGATGCAAAACAGGCTTCATAATACTTTTAGAATACATTAGTAGGAACAATGCCCCCCATAAGAACTTTGCCAGGCGTAGCTCTCTGGGAGGCATGACATACCTGTGGGCCCAAGTGGCCACCACGATTGCCACTTGGACGCTGACACTTGACACAGGAGGCGATGAAATGAGTGTCCTCACCACAATAGAAACACAGGCCATAGAGTTGAAGAAACCTCTTGCGTTCTTTCGGGGTGCGAATGGACCCTATCTGTATAGGTTCATCCTCAGGGATAAATTTGGAAAGAGGAGAGGAATCAAGCAGGACAGGAGAGACAGAGGATGAAAAACACTCCCGTTTGCCTTCTTGCAAATGTCTATCCAATCGTACAGCTAGAGTCATGGCTTGGTCAAGGGTGTCAGGAGAGGGATATGTAACAAGCATGTCCTTTAAGGTGTCAGATAACCCTAGTCTTTACTGACAAATCAAGGCTGGAGCATTCCAGTTGGAGGCCACACACCATTTTCTAAAATCTGCACAGTATTCCTCTATTGGTCTGTGACCTTGCTTTAATGTACGCAATTACTCTCAGTGTACGCAGCGCGGTCAGGTTCAGTGTACAAAAGACCCAATCCCGCAAATAAGGTGTCCACTGAGGACAACTTTGGAGCATCAAGACCAAGGGAAAATATCCATTCCTGGGGACCCCCTTGCAAAAGAGACATAATAATACCAACTCTTTGAGCCTCAGTACCAGATGTGTAAGGCCTTAACCGGAAGTACAATTTGCAGCTCTCACAAAAGGTTTTAAACATTTTGCCGTTACTCGAAAATCAGTCAGAGAGACTAACCTGTGGCTCCACAGGAGCGGAAGCAGAAACAGATGACACCTGATGACTCCAGCTCCCGAATTCTGGCTAGAAAACTCTGAACTAAGTGCTCCTGATCTTGCAGTCTCTGAGTCAAGGTCTGAACTAATACTGGCTGAGACTGAGAATACTCAAGCTCCAAGAATCTGAAATACAACCTGTGATTCAGCTGCTCCTTATGTTCCTGTCTCTCAGTCAATCCTGAATTTTTTTAGACTGAGATTGAGAGGACTCTTGCTGCTGTACCTTTTCAGCTAAATCCTGGACCAACTGAGTCAAGCCCTGCATTTGCTCCACCAAAGCAGACATTGCGTCCATAATGCAGGAACAGAGCAATTGCAGGTATATGGGCTTGCTATAATGTCACATATGGCCAGGGAAGGAGTGCACACTAATCTCGCCCGCTCCCCTATCCCTGCCTACTTACATACCTGACCTAAACAACAGGTCCATAACCACAAAGACAGTCCCTTCCTATATACTTGAGGGGCGTAATTGTCAAAATAATAAACTACAATGACACAGACTAGGTCTGGGACAGTAGGAACAGACAGACTGACAAAGGAAGACTAAACACTCACACATTAAGTCCAATGTCAACTATCCGCGTCAGAAGCCAGGAGATGTCACAGTACAAAGTCGCTAATACCAGACAGAATTGTCAGAGAGAGAAGCCAAAGGTTCAGAAAGCCAGATATAACAAATTCAGAAGACAGTTAGCTAGAGGACAAACTGAGCTCTATAGCAAGCACTGACTGGGAGTAGACCGCCAGCTTATATGGAGCCAGAACAGGTGATGCAATCAAGGTCAGCTGACTAGTCCAGATGGCCAGGCACCAGCCCCAGTGTGAATCCTATACAGTGAAACTTAAAAAGCCATCCAGTCAATGTCAGCTCTCCATATACGTCTAGCTAGATTATTCCCATGCAGTGCTAACATTTCTTTGCTCTTACATAGTGCTAAACACAGCACTACACAGCTATACAAATGCTACACAGTGTCTTCAACAAATTGTTTTCAATTGCCAGCTACAATGCATCCACAGTGCCAAACACTCCTGTGTTTATGACACATAGCTATCTGGCAGGAGTAGGGAATCTATTGGTTTTCCTGGGGTGTGGAATTTGGTTAAATTGTGGAGTCTAAGACACTGGCTAGTGCCCTTTACTCATTTACAATGATCTAAAATGTGCAAGAAAAAAAAAAAAAAAAACCTTGGTCACTACCCTTAGAAAAGTCTCCAATAGCAATGGTCTCACATGTAAATGTAATACCATAAAAGCAGAGAGAGGACAAAGTCAAATAGGCCAATTTTAGGAAAGGTGTAATTCAGTCAACAAGGGAAGCAGGCAGAAGATTCAGGAAGGCAGACTTTTTCAACTCAGGTAGCAGGCAGAAGGTGAGGACAGACAGACAGGAAGAGAACAGCCAGGAGATTAGTTGAGTTACAATTAAGAAATGCTATTTAAAATATTACAATACCTAATAAATAAGCTTCCATAGGTCCTTTGTAGCTCACAGGACCTATGGAAGCTTATTTATTAGGTATTGTAGTCCATTACAACAGTCAAGTTTGTCCTTGAAATAAGGTATGGTGAGATGAGGGAATATGAGAGAACGAAAGAACAGTACACACTGAGTGTGCTGGTGAATAGACCCAGTGGGCAGCAGTGATTGGTACAAGAAGCAATGAAGAAGAATCTGGCAGCTACAGAATTTAAAGTTTGTCTGGGAAGACATTTCAGGCTGCACAATTCTACACACATAATCATTTGGGGAGATCTATCAAAACCTGTGCAGAGAAAAGTTGCCCAGTTGCCTAAAGCAACCAATCAGCTTGCTTCTTTCAGTTTTAAAGAGGACTTTGAAAAATGAAAGAAGCAATCTGATTGGTTGCTATGGGCAACTGGGCAATTTTTCCTCTGCACAGGTTTTCATAAATCTCGCCTATATTACCTATATGTGACACCCTCTTTGTGCCATCCCAAGATAATCTCTAAGCTTATCAAATTAATGCTGTTGGACCTTCTGATCTTCTTACGCTGTTAAGAGAGGCAATTTGCAAAAAGAGAAACATTAGAAATTTTGAGATTAGTGGTGAAAAAATATATTTTGAAAATACCATAAAACTAAACTCTCATAGAAGAGTGCATCTAATGTGTCCAAAATGCCACATCTGGATCTAGAATACTTTAATAATTTAGGACAATGGTGCCTTTGAACTTCTCATCCCAATCAAAGGTTTATGAAATGATAAAAGCTCTTAATAATTATGTAAATTGTGCACTGATTATAGTGATTAGCATACAGAAAAAACACGTTCCAGGAACAGGGAGTTTATTTTAAATTGTAGAATGACACAATACAACAGAAGCACATTGGAGCAAGGGCAGAAGGAACAAGTTATTATTGAAATTGCACTGCTTGTGCATGTGGCAAAGGCTCCATTCATACTAAGTCTGTTTATGTCAAAAATTTTTAAGACACATATGCGGAATGTATGGAAGACGGCACTCCGGTATTGGTGTCCAAATTCAAAAAGGGTGGTTTATTGATCCCAATACATACAGAATGATGCAACGTTTCGACCTAACAATAAGGTCTTTATCAAGCACGTGCTTGATAAAGACCTTATTGTTAGGTCGAAACGTTGCATCATTCTGTATGTATTGGGATCAATAAACCACCCTTTTTGAATTTGGACACCAATACCGGAGTGCCGTCTTCCATTTCTTCTATTTGATACGTTTGCCTTGGTCAAGCTTGAGGATGGGCACCCACTAACCCTTGTAAGGGTTTGAACACTGTGCATCTCCCATCATTTATATTGGATATGCGGAATGTATGATACATGATACAAAAGAATTACGATCTGAGATATTAGCTTTTCATAAGAAAAATACCCTTTGGTTGATTTTCTACAGTAGAACTGAAAGCAAAAATTGTAAATATCTATATATATATTTTCGTAATTCCTTCTAATGCCAGTTTCATCGTAACTATTCATTTGTATTTAAATGATTTCTTATTTAAAAAAATAAACATCAATTATTTTAACCCCTAAGTTCCAATCTAATTATGGCCTTAAAGTGAAACTGTCCCCTCCGTACGAGGTATGGAGGTGCAGGCACCATAAGTTAGGGCATTAGGAGATTAAACATACCATACCTTTGTTTTCCTTTGCCCGCAACTATCAAACTTATATTGCGGCTGTTTCATATTTTAGCTGAGCATATGGAGAGGCCGGCTAAGTCCCGGACACAGGCCTCCTTCTGCCCCAACCTGCATGATTGACATACAGAGTTCCATGCTGGGAGTGGGTCAGGGCAGTAAAGAGGTAAAGAGGAGGCATGCTGTTGTGAGAACTCTGCCAGCCTCTATGACTGTTTAGCCAAAGTACAAGACAGGTGTGCTAAGTTTCATAGCTGCGGGCTATGTTCTCCTAAAGCCCTCATGCAAAGGTAACAGTTAACCTTTTTCAAATCTGACCTTTCTCCCTTTATATGGCAATAACTTGGTTATGCTTTGGCTTATCCAAGTAATTCTGAGATCTGTACCACTGTAAACTATGCACTGTTATAACTACACCGACAGGTTGTGAGACCCAATCTGTGGCCCGGTCTCACAGGCTTCCATACTTGGCAGTCCTGGAAGCCATGAGATTGACAGCCAGCTCTCTTGGCTCTGCTCCTGAACCCACATTACACCTGTGAAATAACTGTATGTCATGGTACATTGAGGTGCTGCTTCCTATGATGTAGTTACTGTATGTCATAGTGGGCTAAGGGGTTAAAAGCAATTTTTTATATATATAATATTTGTTTTGACAAATAAAGAAGAATTTTCAGATGTCTTAATTTCTCATAATTGTCAAGCAAATAAGAACCAAATATCAACACTTAAAATAAATCTGACCCAGGTTCTATCTCCTGTACCATACCCTCTGTAATGCATCAAACATTGAACTAAACCCTAAACTCTCCTAGATTCAACAATTCTAGAGACCTTGTACTCCAATTCCCATTGAACTATCATTGGAGTAGGGGGTCTCCTGGATGGCATTACCGGAACAATATACTTGAACAACAAAGAATAATTACATTTATTATATATTTTAAAAGAGACAGGTAGTTTCAGGCGAAAGGAGACTGGATTTATGGCTGACAATACCTCATAAGGACACTAAATCTAAGAGCTGATTTCCCAGAATGAACTCTCAATTGTAAAATTCTCATAGAGGCATACCCTATCTCCTATGTAATGCTGCTGTTTGACAACCACCAGCGTACCATGTACCCGGGGTCTTACCAGCATTGTGTGATGCTGTTTCTGTTTGCCATTTTCCTGCAGCATTTCCTGGTCTGTTGTGTGTCTTGCTGCTCTGTCCACTAGGGGTCGTGCGCCAGCACTGGCTTTGTTTTATAGAGGTAGCGTGCGCTCCCTAGTGGTTCCCCATCCAATCTGTGAAAGGCACTCCCTATTTAAAGAGGCCACACATGCTGTTCTGGGCCTCAGCAAGTTTGTTGTTTTTGATCTGCTAAGTTCTTTCTAACTTACCTGTCCTGAAGCCTGATCTGTCTGTTGTTCCTTAATCAGCATTGCTGTGTCTAGCGCTATCTTAGCGTCAGCTTTGCCCCATTCTGCCTGCCTGGCCGGCTGCCATTTGTGGCACAGTGGGTCCACACCAATGGGGCCTTACATCCTACCACAAAAGATGGGTCAGTTTTGCATTTCCTTTTTCTCCCTTTTTATTGGATACTCTGGGCATTTTTCAGGTTCTTTTGAACCATGGCCAAGTCTGTCTCCAGGTAACAGTATCCACTTTTGGACTTTCAAAATCAGGTCTTATTTACAAGAATTTAGGGTAATTATATTGCTTTTATTACTGAAACACATTTTGTGGCTTATAACTTCTGGACAATGTACCTGTTTACCTCTTGTTTCCTAATTTTTTTATATATGTTATCTCCTGGATTCTGGACTGTAACCATTTATCCATCTGCCTGCTAATTTTGTCTTTAGATGCCCTTCTGATAATGATCACCTAGTTAAACAACCTTTATGCTCCTGGGGCTCCTGTGAAAGTTTTTAGCCTTTTGACCAGCATCTTCACTCCATTTTTGGCCTTCTGCAAACAAAACATTGGCAGCCAAGTCTGTCTGACCTTGCGGTTGAGAACTCTCCTCTATGTGGTCCAAATACCTTTATAGGGCATGATGCCAGTGGTTTTTCTATGACTAATTTTTTCAATTTATATTATTACTTTTAGTTCTAAGAGGACTATCGTACACAAAAACTACATGTCTCTGCCCGGGAATGGGGTATGTCGACCCACGCACAAAACGACAGCCGACATGCCCCCCTCCATGTATTTCTATGAGAGATACTGCATTTGGCTATCTTCCATAGAGATACATGGAGGGGGCATGTTGGCTGCTGCTTTGTGTGGGGGTCGGTATGCTCCGTTTCCGGGGAAAAACCAGGGTTCCCTGCAGGAGATATCCCCATGATCTAAAATTTATCCCCCATCCTTTGGATAGAGGAAAAGTTTTTGTGCAGGATACTTCTCCTTTAACACTTATAAATTAGTATTAGGTATCCTAGAGCACTTATTGAAATGGTTTTAAACATTTATCTTAATTTAATTCTTTTAATTTGAGTAGCATATTCATAAATGAAAAAAAAAAATATTACATTACAGAAAATGTGTTTAAAGTAGACAAATAGGAGCCCTCATATTGACTACATTTTGAATTATTTTGAGCAATTACTATAATTTCTCTTTGCACAACTCAGTACTGTCTTTGTTTGAAGACTGTCCTATTTCTAGCTTGGGGGGAATACATATTAATAGACCACTGGGGGGAAAGCAAGTTTAATGGCCTGTACTGTACTTATGTTTCAGCCATATGTAAAGAATTCACTATATCCATTCAATTTGAATTTTGAAAGCCCTTTGATGGTTTAAAAATGGCTTATTAGGTCACGATTGCAGCGTCTATTTGAATGTATTTAAGACTGATTTCATTTTTACAGATGGCTTCTCATAAGTATTTTTGGGGAAATGTGAGGTAATAAAACAGATTCAAAGGCATTTTTTATTGGTGAAATCAGAATTCATGAAGAAGAGGAATAAAACATACTTTTTATTTTCTACATGACAAATTTTCTCTTTTATTCCACAGAGACTTAGGAGCTAAATTTAAACATTTTCCTTCTAGATGAGTCGAGCATCCTCTTGGTCTATTCTATGTATAACCGTTTGTCTGAATCTCAGTCATAGTGCCTGCTGTGGCTATCGGGGGTCATACAGAATTCATTAGCTCAGGAACAAATAAGATCATATTTGTGATGCTAATAAAGCTTTAATGCTAACAATTCGGCTTGTAGGAACTGAATATAAAAATATATACATGAACATAAAAGTAACTATTGCTTGAGTTCCAGGGACCAGTACTTAGGAGACATTTTATTAATGCATATTTTTTGTAGAATATAAATATTGGCTTTTATTGTATTACTATCAGCTCAATTACAGTATATGTGTGGTAACACGGGGGTGCAAGAAATACCTGATCACTTTGTGACGCCAGGGCACCGTTAGCCTATACAAGGTCCGAGGTAGAGACAGCTTCTCCTGGAACAGACACGGGAAGTAAAGAAACACACCGACGTTGGGTTATGGATAACTGTCTTTAACTGAGCAGGGTGCAGATGATATTACAGACAGACATATGGAGCAGAGTGAAAGGAATGCAGTGTAACCCGTTGGGAGCCCTGTTGCCTTGCTGGGACTTATGGTGCTTTTTACCCACTGAATTCATACTGACTTGATATGAGACTAAAGATTCTCCTGGCCAGCCAGGGTTCTGACAAGGTCCAATTGATTTATCTGCCAGGGCTTGGCTTTCCACTGTAAGGGGGATCACTTGCAGAATGGCCGTACAGGATTGATAAGAGATTTGTTCTTGGGCCTCCTACAGAATTTCTCCACACACAACTTCACTTCTTTACCACACTTGTGCTCAGCATGAGCTCTGGAAGGAACTGGGGCAACTCCTCCCCAACTAAACTATATAGCTCACAATTTAGTGGTTTCCATTGTGCAAGCAGGGTCACATGACTTACTCTGCTCCTCTGCTCTTTAACCCCTTAAGGACTCAGCCCATTTTGGCCTTAAAAAATTTAATTTTTACGTTTTCATTTTTTCCTCCTCGCCTTCTAAAAATCATAACTCTTTTATATTTTCATCCACAGACTAGTATGAGGGCTTGTTTTTTGCGCGACCAGTTGTCCTTTGTAATGACATAACTCATTATATCATAAAATGTATGGCGCAACCAAAAAACACTATTTTTGTGGGGAAATTAAAACGAAAAACGCAATTTTGCTAATTTTGGAAGGTTTAGTTTTCACGCTGTACAATTTATGGTAAAAATGACGTGTGTTCTTTATTCTGAGGGTCAATACGATTAAAATGATACCCATTATTACATACTTTTATATTATTGTTGCGCTTAAAAAAAATCACAAACTTTTTAACCAAATTAGTACGTTTATAATCCCTTTATTTTGATGACCTATAACTTTTTTATTTTTCCGTATAAGCGGCGGTATGGGGGCTCATTTTTTGCGCCATGATCTGTACTTTTTTTTGATACCACATTTGCATATAAAAAACTTTTAATACATTTTTTATATTTTTATAATAAAATGTATTAAAAAAGTAGGAATTTTGGACTTTTTTTTTTGTTCACGCCGTTAACCGTACGGGATCATTAACATTTTATTTTAATAGTTCGGACATTTACGCACGCAGCGATACCAAATATGTCTATAAAAAAATTTTTACGCTTTTTGGGGGTAAAATAGGAAAAAACGGACGTTTTACTTTTTTATTGGGGAGGGGATTTTTCACTTTTTTTTACTTTTACATTTTTTTACATTTTTTTTTACACTTGAATAGTCCCCATAGGGGACTATTCATAGCAATACCATGATTGCTAATACTGATCTGTTCTATGTATAGGACATAGAACAGATCAGTGTTTTCGGTCATCTTCTGCTCTGGTCTGCTCGATCTCAGACCAGAGCAGGAGACTCCGGGAGCCGCATGGAGGAAGGAGAGGGGACCTCCGTGCGGCGTTATGAATGATCGGATCCCCGCAGCAGCGCTGCGGGCGATCCGATCATTCATTCAAATCGCGCACTGCCGCAGATGCCGGGATCTGTATTGATCCCGGCACCTGAGGGGTTAATGGCGGACGCCCGCGAGATCGCGGTCGTCGGCCATTGCCGGCGGGTCCCTGGCTGCGATCAGCAGCCAGGATCAGCCGCGCATGACACGGGCATCGCTCCGATGCCCGCGGTTATGCTTAGGACGTAAATGTACGTCCTGGTGCGTTAAGTACCACCGCACCAGGACGTACATTTACGTCCTGCGTCCTTAAGGGGTTAAGGTATAACACACAGAAATAACATATTTCACAGTGCATATGAGAAACATAATAAACATATGAAAAAGTGCTTGAACAATTGAAAAGCAGCAGTCAGTCACTTAGAGGGCCTGAGGAGATCTGCAGCCCACAGGACAGATCATGTCTAAAATAATATATATATATATATATATATATATATATATATATATATATATATATATATATATAGTATGGTTTAGGAATACCAATACCATAAATTGAACATAATATTTTCAGCTTTCAAAAATTATTTGTCCCATATCGGTACTTTATACTGTATTTACTGTTTCTCTCACTTTACATACTTTTGTATTCCAGTATATTGCACATAGAAATATCTCTGACATGCACTAGCAGTAATTTACAGGACAGAACTAGAGATGAGCGAATCGAATCTGACGAATCCGAATTCGATTCACAATGAATGCGAATATTGCCGCGATTATATGCGCAAATCACTTCATTAAATTCCAGTTAGTGCGTACCAGGCTCCAGGGCATCGAAAATGGCAGATCCACATGTGAGGACAAGGGGCAAGGAAATCTGGGAAGGTGGGAACAAGGGTAGGTGGGATGACCTTGAATCACATGCAGGATGGAGCCTATCAGCAGCCAGTCACCCCCGTGATGTCACAGTCCTATATAATCGGCAGCCATATTTCGGCTAGTCACTTCATCCTTTAACTGCAGAGAGATAGGACAGCGCTGTGTGTTACACAGACAAGCTTTTTCCAGCAGTGTTTCACCTCCTACTCACTTCAGCGTTCTGGTGGACAGAGAGCAGTGCATTTTTCACAGAAAATAATTTTTACTGCAGCCATTAACCTCCCAGTTACTTTCTATAGCAGTGTATTACAGAGAGGGGCATAGAGCTGTGTGTTGCCTCATACATCTGAACAAGCTGGCTCAGTTCCACAACAAATGGTCTGCTGGTTATACTAGTCTGTATACGGTATAATACCAGAGAGTGCAATTTTGGGTTTAGTAAACAACGACTGTGTGCTGCAGCACTGTTGTGTACTGCTGGTGTTGTGCAAAAAATAAGTTTTTTAAGCGCACTAAGTGCATTTTTCAGCCCTCATAAATGCATATCACATATGTACATCTAAGTAGTGTACTATTTTGTACCTGTTAATCTGTTAAGGGCCTAGAAACTGTTAAAGGCCAGACAAAAGTAATCACCGGCGGGTGTTTTACTCCAATACGTTTTTTAAGCGTACTGTAGCACATTTTTCTGCTCTCATAAGTGAATACCACATACGTACATCTAACTAGTGTGCTATTTTGTACCTGTTAATCTGTCAAGGGCCTAGATACTGTGAAAGGCGAGGCAAAAGTAATCACCGGCTGGTGTTTTACTCCAATGCATTTTTTAAGCATACTGTAGCGCATTTTTCAGCCCTCATAAGTGCATACCATATACCTACATCTAAGTAGTGTACTATTTTGCACCTTTTAATCTGTCAAGGTCCTAGATACTGTTAAAAGTACACACAGGCTGCTGTTCTAGACAAATACTGTTTTGATCTTAGTGAAGCGTATTGTACTCCCCTCACTAAGCACTACGTATGTCAGGAAGAGAAGTGGCAGGACTTGCACAGAGGAGTGGCAGAGGCCTAAATTCATCAGGCGCTGACAGAGGTGGCAGCAGACTAGGGGCGAGTGGCAGCAGCAGTTGCAGCGAGATGCCTGATCTCCCGGTATCAGCTAGCGGTCGTGTCTCGTCACTTGTACGTCATCACAAGTGACATCTGATACCCGCAGTCAACATACGATAGGTTCCTCAGACACTACCCTCAGTTGTCAGGGCCCGGGAGCATTCCCTGTCCTCCCATTGCCTCTGTCCTATGCTTTTCCCTCCCTTAAAGAAGTATTTTATGCTGTTAGTTCAGCTCCACTATTTAGTGAGGATGGTCTAATAGAGGACAGTCAGCAGCTACTGCCCAGCCAAGAAGTGGAGGAGGCAGGCAAGTAGTCAGTAGGAGAGTGATGTGGGAGGCAGTGTTTCCAGGGTTCAGGGTCCTGAAGAAGACACTGTTGAGGAACCTGAGGAGGAAATTAGTGATGTCCAGACACCTGTTTATGATGATGAAGCTGATCGCAATTGGGAGCCGGGTGCAGAAGGGGCTTCATCATCATGAGAAGAAGAAGGTTGCAGGTTGCCTGTGAGGCAGCAGCTGAGCCAGCAAGGTGGTAGCATGGTTGGTAGTCAGCATAGTGGCAGAAGTGGAAATTCTGGAGCCAAACGTGCCCGCTGGAGACCCCCTGCTTCGCAGCAGCCTCCCTTCCTGGCAGATAGTGCTTCATAAAGCATCCGGATGGCTGGTCAGGGCAATGGAGACGTGGTGCCTACATCTCACAGCCACATGAGCCCTATTGGGGCTGAAATGGAGGAAGGGGGGGGGGCACAGTGGAGCACAGTTTAGGAGCAGGTGCAGCCAGAGGAGCTGGAGGGTTATGAGGAAGGCCAAACAGAGGACCCAGGCACACCGTGGCAGTATGCAGTGGAGATGGAGGCAGGGAGTCCCTCCGAGTCACCTAAACAAATGGCATTGTGGTGTCCCCGTACCGTATAGTATACAGTACCTTGTATGGTGGTCCCCAAATCCAGAGTTACTCCTTTCCGGTAAGGTTTTCCTGGTGGGATAGCCCCTAGTCACCTCTTCCTTCTTTAATTTTGTGATGTTTGTGTGTGTATATTTAATTGTGTATATAGTGTAGCAGGACCTTCGGTCCCTAGGGTATGCTAAAGGACCTTCCTGTGTAATGTGTGTGGTCACATGTTTAGACCATAATCCCTTCTGTAAAGTGACTGAAAGATGGTATGGGCCAATGAGCTCAAGGCCAGCCCCTGCCCATATAGGGGAGCTGCCAGCCAATCCTCGCTCTCTTGGGTTCCGGACTAGCAGAGAGGAGAGATTCATGCAACTTTCAAAGACAAGACCAGGCCGAAGCCTGACAATACCGCAACTTATCAAATCTTGAGTTACAATACAACTCCCTGCTAAAGTCTGCGTGACTGCTGGACCTAAACTTAATCCCCTAAATCCAGCGGAACAGCGCATATAAATCCCCTGAGCTTAAAACTCACAAGGTCCCAACCAACTGTCAGGATCCTAATAGACTATTCTTGTACAAAGACTGTTCCTGTTTAACTCTGCATAAAACCTGCAGTAAAAGTTCTGACAGTTTTCTGAAACCTCCGGTTGTGGACAATCATTTATTATCCCTCCCTATCGCTCTTGGGGCAGGTGGCGATAGGACAAGTATATACAGAGGAGTCCTCACCCTGACGTCACGAGTGTTAAGGGTTAACCAAACAACCTTTAGTCACTGCACAGCTACACCCCATATACCCTACACCCCCACAAGCTTACCACATAGCTTTTTGGCATCTTACGAACAGGATACGGGTGTGTGGCTACAGCTGTTGCCACCATATACAGAGTACTCCCCTATGTAAAAGACTTTATTTATGTACTGTGAATCTCATTCAAGTGTACGGTACTGTGTTTATAGTACTGTGTGCAAAAAGTGCACACAAAGAGTGAGGGGGAGGCGAAGAGTACAGCGGAGCTACAATTTGCATCGGATGGGGTTAAAGCTAGAGCAGGGCCTTCCCGCGTGCGCAATCTTGAAACTCCGCCCGCCGAGGTCTCCGGAGCAGTGGCGGCCATTTTGGCGGTGCCTCAAATAGGAGACTTGCAGAAAAGCATAGTGAGAATACCGAAAAAACGCGGAGTGCTGTAGCAAGCTGAAAGTCTTAAGAAGCCAGCATATTACAGAGCTCTAAGACACCAGACTATTAAACTGAGGTCTGTGCTGAACTCACTTCAACTCCTTATTGATGCTCTCAAGTTCCAGCTTAAAGAACAGCTGCGTCCCACAAAGGGACCTACGCTCTCAAGCTTCATTTAAAGGGTCCACACCAAAAGTCAAGATGTCAGACCCTATAGCACCAATACCACTTCCAGGACCTACTCCACCTCTGGCACCTGCACTACCTGCTAAACAAGAGGGTGGTGCACCCGTGGTTTCATCAGCAGGATCACCACAGCAAGCAAGGCAAGATCAACCTGGTTCATCTCCAGCTTCTCCATTACTCTTAGGAGCTCCAGTTGCCGCACCTGTTTTCCTGGGGAACCCAGTTCTCCTCCAACTACAACGGTGATCCCTTTACCCTAAGGGAGTTCAAGGAAAATATCTACAGTCTCTTTGGTTTCTATGCTTTTCCCCCTAACCAACTGGTGCAGTTGCTTACAGGACAGCTGCAGGGATCTGCATTAGAAGAGGTCCATACCTGGCCAGCTGCCGACAAGGCTACAGTGGAGAAAATCTTTGAGGGGCTCTACCAAGCGTTCGAGTCTCACTCCCCATCTGAGGTACGCCTAAGGTTATATGAATGATGTCAGAAGCCAGGTGAGACCTTCGGGCATATGCTGTGGCATTACAAAATACTTTAGTAGCGGTACAAAAATTAGACAGTATTACGCCCGATCAGGGTAACAGAGTACTAATGGACCGGTTCATAGATGGGGCACGGAATAAGTGGGACAAGGCCCAGCTTAAGATGCTAGCGGTGCAAAATCCTGATATGGCTTTCTCAGCCTTTAAGAGGTTAGCTATCAAGGTTATTGAGTCAGGGTCTGAGGCAGAAGAAGTTAGCGCCCCTGCGGCAGATTCTCCGCGGGCCTCGGTCCAACCAATGACCTCCTCACAACCTATTATTGCTTCTACCTCCCCTAGTCCATGGACTACTGATTTGCAAAACGTAAGGCAGGACATTGAACAATTGACTAAAGCTTTTAAAGAGATGGTGGGCAGATCTAACTCGCCTAGATCCGAGACACTTCCACCTAAAAAGCCAGCCCCTCTTCCTGCCAATTCACCTAATACCCCCCCCCCCCCCCTGTAAGACTGCCCGTGACTCAGCGCCCCGTTTGCAGCTTCTGTAATAAGACTGGACACTGGAAGAACCAATGTTGAACTTTAAACTGGCATCTCCTGGGGTCGAGGACTGCACCCCAAGAATAACTAATGAAGGTCCAGGATCAACCGGCACCAAAATGGGACTATCTATGTATGTTGCCCCTTGCCCTAATGTGCAGATTGAGGTAGAAGGGGTTCAGTTACAAGCCTTGATAGACACCGGGTCCCAAGTGTCCACTATTCCCCAAGGGGAAATGTTATGTGAACCTGATGATGTGGATTTTAGAGTGAAACGGGAAACCAGTACCCAGGCATGCCTACTGGGAGCCCACGGTACAAGTGGGGGAACATGTTCTTACGGGGCAAGGTGTTATTGTTACCAGTGTTAGTGATGAGAATGCAGCCAAATTTATCTTAGGTATTAACATCATGAGACACTGCTTTGAGGACATTGTTAGTTCATTGCATGCATCACTCCCTCACATGTCACCCTCAGGCCGGTGAGCCATGCAACACCACCTCAGGACACTCCAAGCTTGTCAATCGTCAAGGAGAGATCTGTCGGGTGAGAATCCAAGACATGCTGGCTGCTATTCTGCAACAACAGACAGAGACTATTCTTTGGTGTCGTGCCCTACCCGGGGTGAGGAATCATGATTATCAAGCGCTCTTGGAGCCTATTCAACTGGAAGACTACCCTCTGGTACGTGCAACCAGGAGCCTCGTGACTGTAAAGAATGGAAGAGTCCCAGTTTGAGTAGTTTATCTATCCAAGATCGCTACCAGGTTGCCTAAGTATACCCCCATAGCACAGCTGCACCATCTGGACTGTAGAGATGTAATGTCAAAGTCGCCCGACAATGGACTGCTCAGATTGCTCACGGAGCCGGTAAGTGCCCTGCAGAACCCTGGTAGGCCCAGCTGCAGATAGGGGATGAAGATACCCCCAAGGATCAGATTGGATGAGTAATTCAAGTGGCCAAGCAATAACAGGAGGCCTTCAGTAAACACCCCACTGATTTTGGCCAGACCACGATGATCCAGCATCGGATTCTAACTGGTGATAGCCCTCCTATCAAAGAGAGGCATCGTCCAGTGGCGCCTGGGATGTACTAGACAGTGAAGAAAATGCTGCTGGAAATGAAGGAGGCTGACATCATCCGGGAGAGCCAAAGCCCCTGGTTGCTCCCTTGGTTCTAGTAAAGAAGAAAGATGGAACCATCCGCTTCTGCTTAGACTATAGGAAGTTAAATGATGTCACTCACAAAGACATCTACCCTCTCCCCAGGATAGAGGAATCTCTGACAGCCTTGGGATCAGCTGCCTACTTCTCTACACTGGACCTGACCAGCGGATACTGGCAGGTACCGGTGGCTGAAGAAGATAGAGAAAAGATGGCGTTTGTGACCCCGATGGGGCTCTTTGAGTTCAAGAGCATGCCCTTTTGGCTTTGCAATGCACCTGCCACCTTCCAATGCCTAATGGAGCGGTGCCTTGGGGACCTCAACTTCCAGAGTGTCCTCCTGTACCTAGACAATGTCTTTGTCTACTTTCTGACGTATCAGGAGCATCTGGACCATCTTAAGGAAGTCTTCCAAGTCCTTATACATCACGGACTAAAGGTCAAGCCATCCAAGTGCCATCTATTGAAACCCAGAGTTCACTATTTTGGGCATGTCGTCAGTGCTGAAGGTGTTCAACCAGATTATGACTAAGTGATTGCTGTGAATGATTGGCCTACGCCCAGAACGGTGTGGGTCATTCAAAGCTTCCTTGGGTTTGCTGGTTATTACAGTTTCATCCCTCACTTCGCTCAAATTGCTGGATCCGTTACCGCTTTATTGAGGGGCACTGCAAAGGAGAATTACAATGGAAGACTCCCGATACAGTAGACTGAAGACTGGAGACAGCGTTTCGGGCCTTGAAGTGCCTCCTTACTGAGCACCCTATCTTGTCGTATCCTGACTATGGTCAGCCATTCTGGCTGTACACCGATGCCAGTTTTGAAGGCATAGGGACTGTCCTATCACAAGTGCAGGACGGTAATGAAAGAGTGCTAGTTTATGCCAGTAGGCATCTGCGAGGGGCAGAAAGGAAAGACAATAACTACAGTTCGTTCAAGCTAGAACTCCTGGCCTTGGTCTGGGCCGTCACTGAGAAGTTCAAGGACTATCTGGCCGCTACTCCCTTCACAGTCTACACTGACACAAACCCATTGGCACTTCTAAACACTGCCAAGCTGGGAGCCATTGAGCAACGTTGGGCCTCCAGGCTGGCCAATTATGACTTCAACATCAAGTACCGCAGTGGGAAGACCAACGTCAATGCAGATGTACTCTCCAGCATGGCTCCTGTTGAAGATGTGTGGGAGGACATAGAGATGCCACCCTTTTACCAAAGGTTTGTGAGCCAGAATACTTTGACTACACGAGAGGGTGACGAGCCTGGGTCCTCCAAAGTCCCCGAGGATTTGTATACCTGGAAGACCTTACAGGACGAGAGTCGAGTTATGGGAGATCTCTTAGACTACTTTCTCCAAAAGAAGGTGCTGACTCGGCTCCGCAAGGTGCAGGGAGACTTCGAGTTGAAGCGGTTGTGGCAACAGAGAAATCGCCTGTTCCTCCACAAAGGACTGATACACAGAAACTCCCTCGATCCAGTCTCAGGGGAGCGCCTGCACCAAATTCTAGTTCCGCGACGGGATGCAGCCATGGTTCTCAATGCGTACCATGACCAATCGGGGCACTTCGGAGTCCACAAGACCGAGGCCACCATCTGGAGAAGATTCTATTGGGTGGGGATGTGTGGAAATATTTAAAAGTGATGTGTCGAATGCACCGTCTGCAGTGTCACCAAGAACCTTTGCAAAGACGCAAGAGCACCTCTACATCCCATTCACACTGAAAGGCCTAACCAACTGGTCGCTCTTGACCATGTGAAGCTGTCTCGCACTCGATCTGGTTACAGTTATGCTCTGACCATGGTGGACCATTATTCGAAGTGGGTAGTCGTCATCCCCATCAACGATCTTACTGCCAAGACTGCTGCTTAGATGTTCTACAGTCACTGGGTCCAGCCTTTGGGATGTCCTGAATCAGTCCTCACAGATCGAGGGACGGCGTTTGAGGCTCAGCTATTTCAAGAACTCTGAAGCTGAGGACAACAGCCTATCATCCCCAGGGGAATGGATTATGTGAGCGGATTAACCAGGTGTTCATTCATATGCTAAGAGCACCATCCATCTGAAAACACAAAGAGTGGCCCCAACTCCTACCTGAGCTGCTGGAAATCTACAACAATACTGTCCACTGCTCCACAGGGTACACTCCCTTTTTCCTTATGATGGGCTGACATGGCCAATTGCCCAAGGACAGGGCCTTTGGGCTGCAAGCACCTTTCAACAACTCTCCTCAGACCACTCAAGACTTGGTCTCTGAACATCGAAGGAGGATCAACGAGGCCAAGGACATTGTTGAAAAGAAAATGGGCGAGCCTCAGAACCGACAACAGAAGGACTATAATTGGCATGCCTTGGCCCAACCCTTGCAGCTTGGAGACAGAGTGTGGCTCAGAAATTTTCCTAGGGCCCATAAACTGGATTCCCTCTGGGAGACGGAGCCTTACACTATTACTGCGATGACCTATCCTGACACGGATGTCTATGAGGTACAGAAGGAGGGGTTTGAACACCGGGTGGTCCACAGAAACAGAATTAAATTATGTGTAAAAGAAGATTTGCCAGGGCCACCTCCTCCTGCTCCCCAGAAGCAAGACCGTTGAGAGAGTATGTCCCAGGAGAAGGAATTCATCCCACAATGGACATTCTCCCCTCATCAGCCTGCGATGTTCTGTGGTGTACCGTACAAAGCAATGAAAGAAAGAAAAAACACTGAATATATATCAGCACACCAACACACAAATATTAAATAAGTATAATAATTTTATTAATTACATAGAGCCCAAGTACTCACCTTGGGAGGGGCCATGAACCCTGTCTCCTAGAAACAGGCAACCGTCCTACTGAATTAATTAAGTCAACACTCCATACAAATAAAGCTATAATACATTATAGGTACACATGCTGTGCAACAATATAATCAGTAGTATATAACCAACAAACAAGGAGCTATAAATGACACTAACATGACCTGTAATACTTGCATGTGTTGTGTGGATAGAACAAACTTTCCAAAGATGGAGGACTGGATCAGATATATAAAGGGTCAACAGAAGGACAGGGCCACAAATAACCCCACGCGTTCCGTCGCTCCCAAAGGCGACTTCCCCAAGTCAACCCTGAGGAAGTTGCCTTTGGAAACGACGGAACGCGTGGGGTCATTTGTGGCCCCATCCTTCTGTTGCACTTCGTCCCTCTGCCTTAGGGGACAGACGTCGAGGTCGACTTATCTTAAGTAAGGGGGTTTGTGGTGTCCCGGTACCTTATAGTATACCGTACCTTGTATGGTGGTCCCCAAATCCAGAGTTACTCCGTTCCAGTAGGGTTCTCCCGGTGGGATAGCCCCTAGTCACCTCTTTCTTCTTTAATTTTGTGATGTTTGTGTGTGTATATTTCATTGTGTATATAGTGTTGCGGGACCTTCGGTCATGTGACTAATGTTAATTCTCTTAGGGTATGCTAAAGGACCTTCCTGAGTCATGTGTGTGGTCACATGTTTAGACCACAATCCTTTGTGTAAAGTGACTGACAGATGGTATGGACCAATGAGCTCAAGGCCAGCCCCTGCCCATATAGGGGAGCAGCCAGCCAATCCTCACTCACTTGGGTTCCGGACTGTTACGCCTAGCGCTCCGGGTCCCCGCTCCTCCCCGGAGCGCTCACGGCGTCTTTCTCCCTGCAGCGCCCCGGTCAGTCCCGCTGACCGGGAGCGCTGCACTGTCATGGCCGTTGGGGATGCGATTCGCACAGCGGGACGCGCCCGCTCGCGAATCGCATCCCAGGTCACTTACCCGTCCCGGTCCCCTGCTGTCATGTGCTGGCGCGCGCGGCTCCGCTCTCTAGGGCGCGCGCGCGCCAGCTCTCTGAGACTTAAAGGGCCAGTGCACCAATGATTGGTGCCTGGCCCAATTAGCCTAATTGGCTTCCACCTGGTCCCTGACTATATCTGACCTCCTCCCATGCACTCCCTTGCCGGATCTTGTTGCCTTGTGCCAGTGAAAGCGTTTAGTGTGTCCAAAGCCTGTGTACCTGAACTTCTGCTACCCATCCTGACTACGAACCTTGCCGCCTGCCCCCGACCTTCTGCTACGTCTGACCTTGCCTCTGCCTAGTCCTTCTGTCCCACGCCTTCTCAGCAGTCAGCGAGGTAGAGCCGTTGCTAGTGGATACGACCTGGTTGCTACTGCCGCAGCAAGACCATCCCGCTTTGCGGCGGGCTCTGGTGAAAACCAGTAGCCTCTTAGAACCGGTCCGCTAGCACGGTCCACGCCAATCCCTCGCTGACACAGAGGATCCACTACCTGGAAGCCGAATCGTGACAGTAGATCCGGCCATGGATCCCGCTGAGGTGCCGCTGCCAAGTCTCGCTGATCTTCCCACGGTGGTCGCTCAGCAATCGCAGCAGATTGCCCAACAAGGACAGCAGCTGTCGCAGTTGACCGCCATGTTACAGCAAATTCTGCCTCTGCTACAGCAGCAACCATCTCCTCCGCCAGCTCCTGCACCTCCTCCGCAGCGAGTGGCCGCTCCTAACCTCCGCTTGTCCCTGCCGGACAAATTTGATGGGGACTCCAGACTCTGCCGTGGATTTTTGTCTCAGTGTTCCCTGCATATGGAGATGTTGTCAGACTTGTTTCCTACAGAACGGTCTAAGGTGGCGTTCGTAGTAAGCCTTCTTTCAGGAAAGGCCTTGTCTTGGGCCACACCGCTCTGGGACCGCAATGATCCTGCCACAGCCACAGTCCAGTCCTTCTTTGCTGAAGTCCGAAGTGTCTTTGAGGAACCTGCCCGAGCCTCTTCTGCTGAGACTGCCTTGCTGAACCTGGTCCAGGGTAATTCTTCCGTTGGCGAGTACGCCATACAATTCCGTACTTTTGCTTCTGAACTATCCTGGAATAATGAGGCTCTCTGCGCGACCTTTAAAAAAGGCCTATCCAGTCGCATCAAGGATGTGCTGGCCGCACGAGAGATTCCTGCCAACCTCCAAGAACTCATCCATTTGGCTACCCGCATTGACATGCGTTTTTCTGAGCGACACCAAGAGCTCCGCCAGGAAAAAGACTTAGATCTCTGGGCACCTCTCCCACAGCATCCTTTGCAGTCTTCGCCTGGGCCTCCCGCCGAGGAGGCCATGCAAGTGGATCGGTCTCGCCTGACCCAGGAAGAGAGGAATCGCCGTAGAGAAGAAAATCTCTGTCTGTACTGTGCCAGTACTGAGCATTTCTTGGTGGATTGCCCTATCCGTCCTCCACGCCTGGGAAACGCACGCACGCACCCAGCTCACGTGGGTGTGGCATCTTTTGGTTCTAAGTCTTCTTCTCCACGTCTCACGGTGCCCGTGCGGATTTCCCCTACAGTCAACTCCTCCATCTCAGCCGTGGCCTGCTTGGACTCTGGTGCCTCCGGGAATTTTATTTTGGAGTCCTTTGTTAATAAATTCAGCATCCCGGTGACCCGTCTCGTCAAGCCGCTCTACATTTCCGCGGTCAACGGAGCCAGATTGGACTGCACCGTGCGTTACCGCACAGAACCCCTCCTGATGTCTATCGGACCCCACCACGAAAGGATTGAGTTCTTCATTCTCCCCAACTGTACCTCTGAGGTCCTCCTCGGTCTGCCATGGCTCCGGCTTCATTCCCCCACCCTTGATTGGACCACCGGGGAGATAAAGAACTGGGACTCTGCCTGCCACAGGAAGTGCCTCTCTCCCCCTCCCAGTCCCATCAGGCAAGCCTCTGTGTCCCCTCATGGCTCCCGTCCTTGTGTCTCCCTGCCCCGTGCCAAACTTCACCCTCTGCCCTCCCTCCCCATTCCAACTCCTGCTGTACTGCCTCCCGTTGAGGAAGCCCCGCATTCTTTCCCGGTGTCCTCATTCCAGGGGAGGCAGTTACCGGACAAAAAAAAGGGGAGACCTAAGGGGGGGGGTACTGTTACGCCTAGCGCTCCGGGTCCCCGCTCCTCCCCGGAGCGCTCACGGCGTCTTTCTCCCTGCAGCGCCCCGGTCAGTCCCGCTGACCGGGAGCGCTGCACTGTCATGGCCGTTGGGGATGCGATTCGCACAGCGGGACGCGCCCGCTCGCGAATCGCATCCCAGGTCACTTACCCGTCCCGGTCCCCTGCTGTCATGTGCTGGCGCGCGCGGCTCCGCTCTCTAGGGCGCGCGCGCGCCAGCTCTCTGAGACTTAAAGGGCCAGTGCACCAATGATTGGTGCCTGGCCCAATTAGCCTAATTGGCTTCCACCTGGTCCCTGACTATATCTGACCTCCTCCCATGCACTCCCTTGCCGGATCTTGTTGCCTTGTGCCAGTGAAAGCGTTTAGTGTGTCCAAAGCCTGTGTACTTGAACTTCTGCTACCCATCCTGACTACGAACCTTGCCGCCTGCCCCCGACCTTCTGCTACGTCTGACCTTGCCTCTGCCTAGTCCTTCTGTCCCACGCCTTCTCAGCAGTCAGCGAGGTAGAGCCGTTGCTAGTGGATACGACCTGGTTGCTACTGCCGCAGCAAGACCATCCCGCTTTGCGGCGGGCTCTGGTGAAAACCAGTAGCCTCTTAGAACCGGTCCGCTAGCACGGTCCACGCCAATCCCTCGCTGACACAGAGGATCCACTACCTGGAAGCCGAATCGTGACACGGACTAGCAGAAAGGAGAGATCCGTGCAACTTTCAAAGACAAGACCAGGCTGAAGCCTGACAATACCGCAACTTACCAAATTGTGAGTTACAATACAACTCCCTGCTAAAGTCTGCGTGACTGCTGGACCTAAACTCAATCCCCTAAATCCAGCGGAACAGCGCATATAAATCTCCTGAGCTTAAAACTCACAAGGTCCCAACCAATTGTCAGGATCCTAATAGACTCTTCTTTTACAAAGACTGTTCCTGTTTAACTCTGCATAAAACCTGCAGTAAAAGTTCTGACAGTTTTCTGAAACCTCCGGTTGTAGACAATCATTTATTATCCCTCCCTATGGTTCTTGGGATGGGTGGCGATAGGACAAGTATATACAGAGGAGCCCCCACCCTGGCATCACGAGTGTTAAGAGTTAAACAAACACCCTTTAGTCACTGCACAGCTACACCCCATATACCCTACACCCCCACAAGCTTACCACACAGCATGATGCATGCTCACTTGCTTGCGTAGCGACCGCCAAATTTTCACGATTCGGCAGCGGGATGACTTCTGGCTCTCCACCTTATTGGACCCTCACTGCCACCACAAAATGGGGGGCTTTTTTACACCCACTGGGAGGGAGGACAAACTGACCTACTACAGAGACATCCTACATAGACAGTTGGCCGATGCCTATCGGCGACATGATTCATCCTCTCGCAGGTTTTACTCGGGGGGGCCCTCAGCACTCAGCCTTCCACTGCAATGGCTGCTAGGGAGGGGTGGGGTGGCAGGAGCAGTACCAGCTCCATCAGCAGCAGCCTGAGTCTACAGTCATTGATGAGTACCTTTCTTCACCCGCATAGTGAAACAACTCATCAGCAGCAGGTAGACCCGGAGCAGGACCTGAACCCGCAGGTGGTGGCATTCCTTGACATGCCCATGTCAACACACCTTGATTTGTGGCCGCAACTAGCAGAGTTGGCCATGGAAAAGCTGTCCTGTCTGGACAGTAGTGTTCCATCAAAGCGGGTGTTTAGTGCGATGGGGTCATAGTCACTTCAAGGAGAACTCATCTGTCCACAAAAAATGTGGAGAGACTGACCTTTGTGAAGATGAATCAGGCATGGATCAGCCAGGATTTCCAGCCACCAATGCCTGATACATCAGAGTAGTTGACTATGGTGCCACACCAACACTTCACAAATATGTATAGTGCCAAACAGATTTAAGGCTCTGCTCCCCAGTTACAAACATTTCTCCGCATCAGACCTTTTTTCACTCACCTTAGTCACTTAGTACTGGTATTGCCACCCACCATACCACTCTCGTACCACTTTCAGGACTACTGATGCTGCTGCTGCCACCTCCAGCCTGTCTCATTCTGCCACCATATGGTCTCCTCATGCTTCCGTTAACTCCAGGCTGTGCCCTTCAGCCACTATATATTCTACTCATGCTTCTGTCAACTCCAGACTATGCCAATCAGCCACTATATGGTCTACTCATGCTGCCGCCAACTCCAGGCTGTGCCATTCAGCCACTATATGTGCTACTCATGCTGCTGTCAACTCCAGGATGTGCCATTCAGCCACTATATGTTCAACTTATGCTGACGCCAATTCCAGGCCGTGTCATTGAGCCACTATATGGTCTTCTCATTTGCCGCCAACTCCAGGCTGTGCCATTCAGCCACTATAATTTCTACTCATGCTGCCGCCAACTGCAGGCTGTGCCATCCAGCCACTATATGTTCTATTACTGCTGCCGCCAACTCCAGGTTGTGCCATTCAGCCACTATATGGTCTCCTCATCTGCCGCAAACTCCAGGCTGTGCCATTCCGCCTCTATACAGTCTCCTCATCCGCCACCAACTCCAGGCTGTGCCATTAAGCCACTACATGGTCTCCTCATCTACCGCCAACTTCAGGGTGTGCCATTCAGCCACTATATGTTCTACTCATGCTGCCGCCAACTCCATGCTGTGCCATTTAGCCACTATATGATCTACTCATCTGCCGCTAACTCCAGACTGTGCCATTCAGCTACTAAATGTTCTACTCATGCTGCCGCCAACTCGAGGCTGTGCCATTGAGCCACTATATAGTCTCCTCATCTGCCGCCAAATCCAGGCTGTGCCATTCAACCACTATAAGTTCTAGTCATGCTGCAGCCAACTCCAGGCTTTGCCATTCAGCAACAATATAGTTTACTGATGCTGCTGAACATGGAACATTACCTAAAAAATTTTATGGTAGCACTAGCTTTTAATCTTAGGGATTGTGAAGCCCTGCTGTCTCCTCATGCTGCCATGAGCTCCAGGCTGTGTCATTCCGCCACTATAGGGTTAACTGATGCTACTGAGCCTGGGACATTACCTAATTTTTTTATGGTAGCACTAGCTACCATAAATCTTCAATTTAAATTAAATTAAAAAATTCATCTTTTAATCTTAGGGATTGTGAAGCCCTATGGTCTCCTCATGTTGCTGCCAGCTCCAGGCTGTAGACAGACAAGGAGAGCGCTCCTAGTGTGATAGCGTAATGCAAGAGAGAAAAAAATAATAAATAAGAAAACTTGCTCACCAAGTATAGTTGTACTGCGACCAAGTACAACTATGGTGAAGGCGTGAAGTGACCCTGCAACGGGCGAAGAGCGGCAGCTGCTCCTGGACACACAGGCGAAGAAAATAAAGCGGATCCCTCCAGGGAACAAACCAGGATAGAGGCAGCGCACAGGACTTCAAAGGTAAAATGGTTTATTTACCCGGCATGCAACGCATTTCGCTGGTTATCCAGCGAAACGCGTTGCATGCCGGGTAAATAAACCATTTTACCTTTGAAGTCCTGTGCGCTGCCTCTATCCTGGTTTGTTCCCTGGAGGGATCCACTTTATTTTCTTCAGCTCCAGGCTGTGTCATTCAGCCACTATTTAGTTTACTGAGGCTGCTGGGCCTGGGACATTTCCAAAAAATTTTTTATGGTAGCACTAGCTACCATAAATCTTCAATTTTAATTCTTAAATTCATTTTTTAATCTTAGGGATTGTGAAGCCCTATTGTCTCCTCATGCTGCTGCCAGCTCCAGGCTGTGTCATTCAGCCACTATATGGTTTACTGATGCTGCTGGGCCTGGGACATTCCCTACAAATTATTATGCTAGCGCTAGCTACCAGAAATTTTCAATTTACATTTTAAAATTCATCTTTTAATCTTAGGGATTGTGAAGCCCTATGGTCTCCTCATGCTGCCGCCAACTCCAGGCTGTGTCATTCAGCCACTATATGGTCTCCTCTTGCTGCCGCTAATCCAGGCTGTGTCATTCTGCCAGATTATGGTCTCCTCATGCTGCTGCCACCTCTAGGCTCTGTCATTGTGCCACCATGTGACTCCTTGTTAGTTTTGGTTTTGTGGTCATACAGTATTAGTACTAAAGTAAACACCGGGACATAAAATTTCTGAATCTAATATAAATCTTATATTTAAAAATATTGATGTAATCTTTTCAAGACTGAGGCCCTATGGTTGTCGTCATCATATTACCTGTGGAATTATCTTAAGAATCCAATGAAACAGCTTGGAGCGATAACAATGAGCCATAACTGATTAAATGAAACATTTGCACTTTCACAATCAGGGGACCACTTAGAGCCAGGGGCTGGAACAGGTGGTATCTCGCCTGGCGGAGGACCGCTAGCTCGATTTTAAGAAACAAGTACGAGCTTTTTCACTGCAGCCACTTCTAGCTTTATGCGCCCACTTATCCATTGGCACAGAAGCTAAATGGGCTTCTGTCCAAGTTGCCAGTACTGCAGTCCCTCCCCTTTCAACTTGATCCTCAGAATATGGGGGTGCGCTGAGAGGCAGGGGCTGGAACAGTAGGTAGCTCGACTAGCGGCAGACCGCCAGCTCGATGCTCACCAGAATGGGTAAAATTTAATTAAATGTAACTTAATTAAAAAATATGCCACATCCAGATGCTTAGTGATTCTAATAGCGATGCCTGTAATCTGCATATCATACTGAATAACAATATTATTTCGCTAACACAGCACAATCCCTATGCATGTTAGGACAAAGCAAATTGTTCTACACCCCCTATTGAGGAACTCTGTGGGCCAGAAATAGCTGTTTTTAATAGTGATTTGCCTCAAATAAATTTGAACCGAACCAATTTTTTTCGGAATAAAATTTTTCAAAAATTTGCTCATCTCTAGACAGAACCCTTGCCACAATTGTCGCAGATGTTGCTACCCTAGGGGCAGATGGCATTAACCCCTTGTATTTGTGATACCAGGGGGTGGTTTTGCCTATAACCACCCAAAGGTATACCACTGGATCCTGGGCTAAGCACAGTGGCAATAAAGGCTCTGAAGCCAAGTTATGGACAACAGTAGCTTTACTGAGGGTAGACAGTTGGTAAAGTCTATACAGTTCAGCCAAGGCCCAAGGAGGTGACCAATGACGAAGAGACTTTAAGGGCTTGCTGGCATCACAGTGATCATCCCTCTCTGCTTCCAGCTTGTGTGGTGTAAAGAAGGGTCTAATACTACTGTGTGAGACTGGCGTACGAATTTACGCATTTGGTAATTTTCGCATATGGTAATTTCCGCATATGGTAATTTTCGCATATGGTAATTTTCGCATATATGAATTTTTGGCTTATGCTTTTCGTAAATGCGGATTTTTGCATATGCGAAAATAAACGTGAATATTACGAATATGCGAATTTAGCAAATATATGACGAATATTCGTCCATATATTCGCAAAATATCGCAAATTCGAATATGGCCTATGCCGCTCAACACTACTTGACAGATGACAGGGACTGACTTGACTTCAAAGAGCTCAAAGAGGAGCTAAGCTAGCTCCACCCAGGGCTCATATGGGGGAGACTAGCAGGGAGCCCATAAGTCACTCTTGGGATCACCTGGTCACTGGTACAATCACATGACATATCACATGGTATAACTCTTAAAGCAACATTATATTTTATAACACTTTACATGGTAAAACATATTTACAATGGGGAAACAATTGCAAGGGGCCTTGGGGACCCTTAAGGAGGCTGCCTGACAGGACAGCAGGAGCACGGGGTAACACCTCTCGTACTGGGCAACCACATCCTACTAAAGAATAAACTGCCAGTAGAAATTTCTTTTTGTCTTTATAAAATTCACAGAAATCAAAATTTTTTACTTAGTAGATACCCTGACACAATTGTTAACTTAATATTCCCTTAATAGTCTCCCTACTATCCTACTGAAGATTTTTTTTTTATTTACATTAAATTTATTATCCAAACTTTAACAAAAAAGACAAATCATTATTATTATTATTTTTTTTTTTTTTTTATGTGATCTGGCTAATAGTAGATTCCTTTAACTCCTGGAAGGAGGAGATGGGGCATATTTCATATTTCGCCGACAACGTAGCACATATAACAAAGTATGTGTGTCAATTAATATGTGACCAAGCTAAGTAGAATGTAAGGTTTTTATTGTGTATTTCTCTTCCTAATGGAGGATTCTACGATTATGGCTCTCAGCAGAAAAGTGTGTTCCTGAGAAAAGGTATGGCATCCTCCCTGTTCTTCACTTTTAAAGGGAACATATCATCACTATCATTCTGCCTTAACCATGAGTCATCGGGTGGTCCCCAGTGGCTTCGGCCTGTTCTATTGGCCTTAATTGGTAGATCACTCCTTATACCCAAACAACTATCAATTAAAGATGGTGGAGCAGGGAGAAGCTATAGGGGATCACTGCAATGATTTGTGGTTCAGTCAGCGTGAAAGCAATAACAGGTTCTTTTTAACTCTAATAAGGAGATGTGGACTCCCAGTTGTATTCCACTGTTGTGGGCCATAGAATAGTGAGACTGCTAGGAACCCAATAGTGAGTAAACTACAAAAGAACATCTGGAGTGGAGACAGAATCAAGGTCAAGAAAAACACAAGGAATCACCAATAAGAGAGCAATTTGCATGCAACAGGCCAAAGAATTTGAAAAAAAAAAAAAAAAACATAATAGGAAGCATCAACAAAAAGGAAAAGGTTTCAAATTCAGAGTATCAAAATAAGAGCAGAATCCATTAACAAGGCTAGAGTTAAAAGGGGTATTCCGCTGGAAATATCTTATCCCCTATTCAAAGACATGTTTAGGGTGGAGTGGTGTGATGTCACAAATAGAGATGAGTGAACTTTTGAAAAGTTCGATTTGGCCATTTCGACAAAAAATTTCGAAAAATGTGGTTCGATACAAATTTTTTTGCGATTAATCTATATTAAAAATGCCTATTTCTGGCCTACAGAGAGCCTAAATAGGGGTGTACAACAATGGAGTGTGCTGGGATAGTGAATAGAGATGAGCGAACTTACAGTAAATTTGATTCGTCACAAACTTCTCGGCTCGCCAGTTGATGACTTTTCCTGCATAAATTAGTTCAGCTTTCAGGTGCTCCTATGGGCTGGAAAAGGTGGATACAGTCCTAGGAGACTCTTTCCTAGGAATGTATCCACCTTTTCCAGCCCTCCGGAGCACCTGAAGGCTGAACTAATTTACGCAGGATAAGTCATCAACTGCCGAGCCGAGAAGTTCGTGTCGTATCGAATTCACTGTAAGTTCGCTCATCTCTAGTAGTGAAATAATACTGTTATTCAGTATGACATGCAGATTACAGGCATCGCTTTTAGAATCACTGCCGCAGAGCGGCACAATGACAGAGCCTGGAGGGGGCATCAGTATAATGAGACCATATAGTGGCTGAATGACACAGCGTGGAGGTGTTGGCAGCATGAGGAGATCATATAGGGGCTGAATGACACAGCTTGAATGAGGCTGAAGCAAGAGGAGACCATATAGTGGCTGAATGACACATCCTGGAGCTGGCAGCAGCATGAGTAGACACTAGGGCTTCACATTCAAAGATGAATTTTGAAATTTATATTAAAGATTTATGGTAGCTAGTGCTACCATAAAAAAAATTTAGGCCCAGACCAAGGCCCAGCAGCATTAGTAAACCATATATTGCCTGAGTGACACAGCCTGTAGTTGGCTGGGCATGAGGAGACTATAAAGTGTCTGAATGGCACAGCCAGGAGTTGGCAGCAGCATGAGTAGACGCTAGGACTTCAGAATCCCTAAGATTAAAAGATGAATTCTGAAATTGAAACCAAAGATTTTTGGTAGCTAGTGCTACCATAACAACATTTTTATTCCTAGCCCAAGCAGCATCAGTAAACCATATATTGCCTGAATGACACAACCTGTGGTTGGCTGAGGCATGAGGAGACCATATAGTGTCTGAATGGCACAGCCAGGAGTTGGCAGCAACATGAGTAGACACTAGGACTTCACAATCTCTAAGATTAAAAGATGAATTCTGAAATTTAAACTGAAGATTTTGGGTAGCTAGTGCTACCATAACAACATTTTTATTCCCAGACCCAGGCCCAGCAGAATCAGTAAACCATATATTGCCTGAATGACACAGCCTGGAGTTGGCTGACGCATGTGGAGACCATTATAGTCTGGGAATGGCACAGCCAGGAGTTGGCAGCAGCATGAGGAGACCATTGAAATTTCTGATTTTTAAATTTAAGATTTTGAAATTGAAATTTCACTACTCTGCCTGACTTACTTATTGCGTATATGAGGGCAGTACAATACGATTCACTTCGCTTAAAACAGCATTTGTCTAGAACAGCAGCAGGTGTGTACTATTGGCAGTCATTTTACAGTATATAGACCCTTGACAGATTAAAAAGTACAAAATAGTACACTACTTAGATGTATGTATGCGGTATGCACTTATGAGGGCAGAAAAATGCTCTACAATGCTCCTAAGAACTCAGAATTTTTGTAAAACACCAGCCGGTGATTACTTTTGGCTGTCCTTTCACAGTATGTAGGTCCTTGAGAGATTAACAGGTACAAAATAGTACACTACTTAGATGCACGTAAGCAGTATGCACTGATGAGGGAAGAAAATTGTGCTACAATATGCCTAAAAACTCTGTATTTTTGTAAAACACCAGCCGGTGATTACTTTTGTCTGTCCTTTCACAGTATATAGGCCCTTGACAGATTAGCAGTTACAAAATAGTACACTACTTGGATGTACGTATGCAGTATGCACTTATGAGGGCAGAAAAATGCGCAACAGTACCCTTAAAAAAAACGTATTTTTGTAAAACACCAGCAGTACACAACAGTGCTGCAGCCAAAAAAAAGCTGTGTACTAAACACTAAATTGTAGTATAACAGCAGATGATTTTTTGTGGAACAATGCCTGGTGAAGCCCTGAGACCTTCAGATCGGCAATTTGTGGTGATTCCAGCCTTTAGTGACCTGATAGCCCGGAAAATAGGGATTATTGGAGCTGTCAGAGACAGCTCAGACCATCTTGAAGAATAGGAACGAGGTGGCAGGGGTGCCACCTCCTCCTATCCCCTGCAATTGGCCGATCAGGACTGACCGGCGAAGCGCAGGGCAGGGGTGGGGGCTGACAGTTGAGATCGCCCGCTCTGCCCGGACAGAGCAGAGGAAGATGGCGGCAGCTACCTTGGGCACGTGGGCACCGAGGACCGGTGACTTGCGAGTGGAGCAGGGGAGGACCGGCAAGCGAGTGGAGGCAGCCGCAGCTTCAGAGGCAGCAGTGAAGATTGCTGTAAAGTGATCTTCACTGCTGCTTCTAGGAGTTTCAAAACTAAAACTCCCAGCATGCCCAGACAGCCTTTGGCTGTCTGGACATGCTGGGAGTTGTAGTTTTGCAACATCTGGAGGGCCACAATTTGGAGATCACTGTGCAGTGGTCTCCAAACTCTGTCCTTCCAGATGTTGCAAAACTACAACTCTCAGTATGCCCAGACAGTTCAGGCATGCTGGGATAGTTCAAGCATATCTGGCCCCTCATATGTTGCTGAACTACAACTCCCAGCATGCCTGGACAGTCTCAGCATGCTGGGAGTTGTAGTTTTGCAACATCTGGAAGGGCAACTGTTCTCCTCCAGTTTTTGCATAACAATAACTCCCAACATGCCCTTCGGCTGTCTGGGCATGCTGGGAATTGTAGTTTTGCAACATATGGAAGCACACAGGCTGGGAAACATTGTCTGTTTCCTAACTCAGTGTTCCCCAACCCGTGTGTCTCCTGCTGTTGCAAAACTATAACTCTCAGCATGCACTGACAGACCATGCATGCTAGGAGTTGTAGTTTTGCCACAGCTAGAGGCACATGGGTTGGGAAACACTGAGTAAGGAAACAGACAATGGTGCGGAAACACTGCGGTAGTCTGTCACCTAACTCAGTGTTTCCCAATCCCAACCATTGTGCCTCTAGCTGTTGCATAACTACAACTCCCAGCATACATAATCTGTCAATGTATGTTGGGAGTTGTAGTCTTGCCTTCCCCATGTGAATGTACAGGGTACATTCAAATGGGTGGGGGTTTACAGCAAGTTTCCCGCTTCAAGTTTGAGATACGGTAAATTTTTTGCTGCAGCTGGAAACTCACTATAAAGCCCCGCCTGTGTGAATGTACCCTAAAAATACCACACTACACTACACTAACCCTAAATAAAGAGTAAAACACTACATATACACTACACCTTTACACTGTCGCCCGCCCCTCCAATAAAAATTTATAACATCTTATACGTCAGATTTTCCAAAACTGAGCCTCCAGCTGTTGCAAAATAACAACTCCCAGTATTGCTGGACAACCACTGACTGTCCAGGCATGTTGGGAGCTCTGCAACAACTTGAGGCACCCTGTTTGGGGAAAACTAACGTACAGTATTTTTGATTGAGAAAGCAAGTGTAACGCTCACATTCGGGTACACCCCTATAAAAATCCCTAATCTAAGCCTCAAATGTGCATGACGCTCTCTCACTTCGGAACCCTGTCGTATTTCAAGGCAACAGTTTAGGGCCACACTCCGTATCTCCGTACTCGGGAGAAATTGCGCTACAAATTAAATTACATTTTTTACACTAACATGCTGGTTTTGCCCCATCATTTTCATAAGAGGTAAAAGGAAAAAAAGACCCCCAAGATTTGTCACACAATTTCTCCAAAGTACGGAAATACCACATATGTGGATGCAAAATGCTCTGTAGGCGCACAACAAGGCTCAGGAGTGAGAGTGCACTATGTACATTTGAGGGACAAACTGGTGATTTGCACAGGGGTGACTGCTGGTTACAGCGGTTCTGATATAAACGCAAAAAAATAAATACCCACATGTCACCCCATTTCGGAAACTACACCCCCCATGGAATGTAACAAGGGTACAGTGAGCATTTACACCACAGAGGTGTCTGACAGATTTTTGGAACAGTGGTCCGTGAAAATCTAAAATGTAATTTTTCATTTGCACAGCCCACTGTTATAAAGATCTGTCAAACGCCAGTGGGGTGTAAATGCTCACTGCACCCCTTGTTCGGTTCTTTGAGGAGTGTAGTTTTCGAAATGGGGTCAAATGTGGGAGGGTCCACTGTTCTGGCATCACGGGGGGGGGGGGGGGGCTTTATAAATGCACATGGCCCCAGCCTTCTATTCCAACCAAATGCTCTCTCCAAAAGCCCATTGTCGCTCCTTCCCTTCTGAGCATTCTAGTGCACCCACAGAGCACTTTACATCCACATATGATATATTTCCTTACTCGAGAGAAATGTGGTTTAAAATTTTGGGTGACATTTTCACTTATTACCCCTTGTGAAAATGAAAAATTTGGGATAACATCAGCATTTTAGCGAAAAAAATTAAATTTTCCATTTTCACGTCCAACTTTATTGAAAATTTGTCAAACACCTGTGGGGTGTAAAGGCTCACTATAGAACTTGTCATGTTCCTTGAGGGGTATAGTTTCCCAAATAGTATGCCATGTGGGGTGTTTTTTTTTTTTTGCTGTTCTGGCTTCCTAAATGCAACATACCACGCAAAAACCATTTCAGCAAAATTCGCTCTCCAAAATCCCATTGTTTCTCCTTCTCTTCTGAGCCCTCTAGTTCACCCACAGAGCACTTTACATCCGCATATGAAGTATTTCCTTACTCGAGAGAAATTGGGTTATAAATTATTTTTTGGGGTGCCGGGTTTCTCCTTTTACCCCTTGTAAAAAAAAATAGGTTTACAGGAACATGTTAGTGTAAAAAATGAAGATTTTGAATTTTCACCTCCAGTTTGCTGCTATTCCTGTGAAACACCTAAAGGGTTAACAAACTTTCTGAATGTCATTTTGAATACATTGAGGGGTGCAGGTTTCATTATGTGGTCCAATATGGAGTATTTCTAACATAAAGACCCTCAAATTCACTTAAAAACTGAACTGGTCCCTGAAAAATTCAGATTTAGAAATTTACTTGAAAAATTAGAAAATTGCTGCTATACTTTCAAGCCCTCTGATGTCTTCAAAAAGTTAAAACATGTCAACTTTATGATGTCAACATAAAGTAGACATAGTAGACATAAAGTAGACATAGTAGACATGAATCAATATATCATTTATTTGGTATGTCTATTTTCTTACAAGCAGAGAGCTTCAAAGTTATAAAAATGCTAAATTTAAAATTTTTCATGAAATTTTGGAATTTTTCACCTAGAAATTATGCAAGTATCGACAAAAAAATTACCATTAACATAAAGTAGAATATATAAACCAATAAATTGAGGCCAAAATCAAACAAGGTATAGACCACTGTTCGGTGCCCAAAAATACTAGAGAACCTATAGAGATGCACCAAACTGACACAGTATTATGAATAAATATAAATCTTTATTATAATCAGATAAGATAAAACATGATAAAAAATCAGCAGCAGTTAGAAAGAAAACGACTCCGAACGCATATATCAGATAATGTCCAATAGGCACATGGAATGGCACATAAGTATAGGCATACAATACTCAATGAAAAGTGGACTTAAAAGCAAGCCACAGTACGTATATATATATATATATATATATATATATATATATATATATATATATATATATATATATATATATAAAAGGATACACCTAAAGATGCCTCAGTAAACCCAGTACACTAATGTAAACAAAAAGGACATATCAAGAAGTATAGCTAGTAAAGTGTCATTTGCCCAGTGCTATCGGCAGTATAAATGCAGGGAGACAAGGATGTTGACCATACATATCTGAGGGGAAACAAACCACCTCAGTAAAAGTTGGAGCATCGGTTGTCCCTGAAATAAATTAAACATATAAGACTGTCCATGCACCTAGCCAACTGACACCCAGCTATACTTACAAAGGTCAGGAGCCTACCCCAACGTCGTTTCGCTCACTCGCTTCCTCAGGGAGTCAGGGACCACCCCTATATGGATTAAATACTGTGCCCCCCTATATGGTTTAAATATTGTGCCCCCTATATGGAATAAATACTGTGCCCCCTATATGGGATAAATACTGTGCCCCCCCCCCTATATGGATTAAATACTGTGCCCGCTATATGGATTAAATACTGTGCCCCCCTATATGGATTACAAACCATTCCCCCTATATAGTTTGGGGGCGCAGTATTTAATCCATATAGAGGGAGCATAGTATCTAATTCTTCACATTGGGGTCAGCATAGCATTTAATTCTAATACATATGGAAGGCAAAGTAACTAATGCTAATTCAGATGGGGGGCATTGTATCTACTTCATATTGAAAGTGCATAGTATCTAATCCATACAAGTTGGTAATAGAGTATCTAATCCAAACAGGAGGGGCACATTATTTAATCCATACATGATCCATATGGATTAGATACTTTGCCCCCCATATGGATTAGATACTGACAGTGCTCCCCCCGTATGAAATAGATCCTGATTTTGCTGCAGTCTGCTAGCATAGGATAATAGATGGCTTAAATCTTCTATATACTTGGTGGGGGACCTCCATCAATCACCTCAAGTGACTCTCCAGGTATTGCAAAGCTACAACTCCCATCATGTCTGGAGAGCCTCAGGCATTATGGAAGTTGTAGAGCTTGAGAGCCACAGATTGGAGAATAGTTTCACCCATCATTACTGCAGAACTTACATGTGATTACAGCTCTGATGGGACATAGTCAGGAGAATACAAAATGATATCAGTGATGTGTTCTCTGTTGTCTTTCCTTTTCTTCTTCATCTGGTCCAGACGCCATGACAGCTCCCAGCTACATCTTCTCTGCAGAGCCTGACGCCCAGACATCATAGTTTCCTCACTCTGTCAGTAGATCCTCATCCTCTTTATGACAATAATATTTATAACTCTGTCAAATACTCCCCTCTAGAATATAATACTGTCACACACTGTACTCCCTGAATATAATACTGCCCACATTGAACCCCCTAAATATAATACTGCCACACACTGTGCCCCCTAAATATAATACTGCCACATACTGTATGCCCTGAATATAATACTGCCACACACTGTACCCTCTGAATATAATACTGCTACACACTGTACCCCCTGAATATAATACTGCCCCACACTGTATCCCCTGAAAATACTACTGCCCCTTACTGTACCCTCTGAATAAAATACTGCCTCACACTGTACACTTTAAATATACTGTACCACACTGTACCCCTGAATATAATAATGCTGCACACTGTACCCCCTGAATATAATTCAGCCACATACCCTGTACTGTCCTCCTCTAGACCCCTTTGTCCTCCTCCAGGCTCCTTCGCCCCGTCCCCAGACCTCTAAGTCCTGATCCAGAAGGTTATAAGAACAGGATAGGAGTTGTAGTTGTGCAATAGCTGGAGAGCAGCAGATTGAATCAATAATCTAAACCACTATTCCCCAACCCATGAGTGGTGTATTTTAGTTTTGTGCTGTCCTAGACCGTCCCATCCTCAATCGTCCCCTGGCCCCTCAATCCTCGCATTAATGTATATGTATGTATGTATGATAGATGTGCGTATGTATGTATGATAGATTTGTGATCTATCCTACATACATACATCTATCATACACACATCATTCATAGCAAAAGAAGAGATTGTCCAGAACAGAACGTGCAATCTTCAACAATTAATTGTTTAAAAACCGACATCAGGACAAGGAAAGTCATGTGAGGTCGTCAGGTGTCTCCCTATATAAGGAAACCCTTTCTATGGAGTACTATATATGCTGACACCTGAAACACATCACATGACTTTCCTTGTCCTGATGTCGTTTTTTAAACAATACATTGTTGAAGATTGCACTTTCTCCATTGGACAATCTCTTCCCTTGCTATAGTGTGCTATTGGTGATTCCCTTCACCAGTCTGAGAAGTGGTGGGGAGTTGCAGGTGAGCTGGACACTGCTCGTTGTTTCTAATAACAGATCATACATACATATATTTACCACACACACATCTATCATATGCACACACACATCATACATACACACACATCATACATACATATACATATCCCATTTCCTCATCAGCAAGCTCCCTCCCATCCTCGGTCTCCTCATCAACCTTCCCCATTTTCAGTCTCCTCATCAAATCCCCCACCCCACATCCTCGCTCTCCTCATGTCCCCCACCCATCCTTGGTTGCCTCATCAGCCCCCAACCCCCCCACCTCCATCCTAGGTCTCATCATCAGCCCCCCCCCCCCATTCTTGGTCTCCTCATCCATCCCCCAGCCAGTCCCCTCATCGTCCAGTGCCACAGGGCTGGTAAAATGTGTGATGGCAGAGGCTGCTCCTGTGTGTCCTGCCAGGGATGTCAAAGGGTCCCAGGCAGGCACACATCAGGGTGTTGAAGCAGACATGTGTGCCTGCATGGTGGAACATCTACTTCCAGCAACCTCTGGCCGGTCTGGCCCTGCACAGATTTTTAAAGGGCCCACAACTGAAAAAAAAAACAGATGTGCTGGCAGCGACAGGTGCGGCCTTCTGCTGCAGCATAATGTGTAGCATGGTCAGAGCTGCTTCCCCTGTGCTCCTCATAGGGACTGAGGAATCAATTTTAATCCGATATCTGCTGCTAACTGCTGTCTGCTCGATCCTGCTGCCCTGACTCTGGCCATCATCCTAACTTCCATCGCAGCCACACGTGCAGGAGCGTTGCTAGGTCTCAAAAAGACACAGGGTTAAAGTCCCCAGGCCCAGCCAAGCCCCTAACCAAGAAGCAAAAAAAAACTATTACTTTTAAAAAAATAAATAAAAAAAAGTATACATATAGTATGCTTGCACTTCTTGCTTGAATGGAATGTACTGCTATAGAGAAGGCAAAGTGTCACATGCTCCTCCATAGGCAGCCATGTATGGGAGATAAGTGTCCTGCTAATGGCAGGGACAGAAGACTGGGCTGTAGTGGAGCAATGTGACAGAACAGGGCCCCATAGAAGCCTCAGAGAATGTATAAGTAATAAATCATACTCACAGCAGGGTTAAAACTCATGTTAAAAGTTAGCCAACCCATTTAATGCACCAGGAAGTACATTCATAGACTGTAAGTGACGGTGTAACACTCACGGTTCAGAAGACAGGAACTCCAGTGGATGTGGATCCGCTGTACCTGTGTGGCAGATGACTCGGACCGTACCAGGGAGCAGAGTCTAAGGTGCCACTGGTTTTGACCAGAGCCTGCCGCAAAGCAGGATAGACTTGCTGCAGCAGGCGGCTCCCAGGTCGTTACCCCTGGCACGGCTCAACCACACAAGTGGCTGAGGACATGTGAGGCACAGGATAGTCAGGATAGCAGAAGATCAAGGCGGCAGAGGAGCAAGGTCAAGTAACAGAGCAAAGGATCAGATACACGGCAAGACAATACTCAGGAATGCTTTCTCTCAGGCAAAAGGCAACAAAGATCATGCAGGGAAGTGATGAGGGTTGAGGAACTTATCAATGAGCCACAGGTGAATTACACTAATGAACGCACTGCCCCTTTAAATCTTTAAGCTCCGGAGCGCACACACGCCTTTGGGGACACGCGTGCCGGAGCAGAGAGGCAGAGGCGGGGGCAGGAGAAGCACCAGGTGAGTGACGGACTGGAGCTCGCGGGCATGCGGGCGCGTCCCTCAATGCGAGTCCCAGCCCCGCATGCAGCAGCAGGTAACGGGACCATGCGCTCACTACCAGCGTGTGCGGCTGGAGCGTATAACATAACAGTACCCCCCCTTTGGTCTCCCCGTCCTTTTATGAGTCAGAAAACTCCTGAGAAGCTCACGGTCCAGGATATTCTCCTCAGGTTGCCAAGATCTCGTGATCCTCCCGGTCGAACAAAAAAAATAGTTTACCTCTCACAGTTTTTGTAGCAAGAATCTCTTTAACCTTGAAGATGTCAGAAGAGCCGGAGACAGGTGTGGGGACAAGATTCTTCAGAAAAAAACTGTTTATGACAAGAGGCTTGAGGAGAGAGACGTGAAAGGAATTGGGAATATGTAATGTAGCAGGTAAATGGAGTTTGTAGGAGATGGGGTTGATTTTTTGTAGAATCTGGAAGGGACCAAGGTAGCGAGGACCAAGCTTGTAACAGGGGATCTTGAAGCGGATGTATTTGGATGAAATGAGAGAAGGACAGAGGATGTCTTCTACTTTTATCCACTTGCGCCTTCATGCGTGAAGAAGCCTGGGATAAAGACTGTCGGGTCTGTTGCCAGATGGTGGAGAAGTCATGGACCAGCTCATAAACAGCAGGCACACCGAAGAAAACTGGGAGAGGAAGAGGAGAACGGAAATGGAGTCTGAAGACAACAAAAAAGGGAGACGACCTTGTGGACTCGGAATCATTATGATTATAAGAGAATTCAGCCAAGGGGAGAAGGTCGACCCAATTGTCTTGGCGAGCTGAAACAAAATGCCGTAGATAAATCTCAAGGATTTGATTAACCCTCTTCACCTGACCGTTGGACTGAGGGTGGTAGGCCAAGGAGAAGTCCAAATTGATGTCCAGACGGTTACAAATGGCTCGCCAGAACTTAGAGACAAACTGCACACCACAATCCGAAATGATATGTTGAGGAAGACCATATAAACAAAAGACATGCAGCAAGAAGTACTTTGACAGCTGTGGAGCAGAAGGAACACCTGGTAGAGGAATGAAATCAGCCATCTTGGAAAACCGATCTACAATGACCCAAATGACAGTGTTATTATGAGATGGTAGCAAATCGGTGATGAAATCCATGGCAATATGGGACCAGTGAGTCTCTGGAATGGGTAAAGGCTGTAAGAGTCCTGCAGGTCTCTGTAGAGGGGCTTTGTCACAGGCACAAGTTTCACAGGAACGAACAAAATCAGAAACATCACGTTCAAGATGGGGCCACCAGTGATGCCGGGTGATTAGAAGTAGATTCTTGCGTATTCCAGGATGTCCTGCTGTCAAGGAAGAATGACCCCATTTCAGTACCTTGCATCTCAATCTGGTGGGCACAAAGGATTTTCCCGGAGGAACTTGCTGAATTTTGGCAGGAGCCGCAGGAATCAAACGGTCAGGAGGAATAATATGCCTAGGCATGGAGTCCAAACCAATGATGTCAGAGGACCTGGAGAGAGCATCTGCTCTGATGTTCTTGTCTGCTGGGCGGAAGTGGATGAAGAAGTTGAACCTAGAAAAGAACAGTGACCACCTTGCCTGGCGGGGGTTCAAATGCTGAGCAGACTGAAGGTATAGAAGATTCTTATGGTCAGAGTAAATGCTGACCGGATGAGAAGAACCTTCCAATAAATGTTGCCATTCCTCCAAAGCTAGCTTGATAGCGAGGAGTTCACGATCTCCAATGGAGTAATTCCTTTCAGCAGGAGAGAATGTCTTGGAGAAGAACCCACAAGTTACAGTCTTGCCCTTGGCATTTTTCAGAGTCAGAACAGCACCCGCTCCAATAGATGAAGCATCAACCACCAAAGCAAAGGGCTTCTCCGGATCAGGTCTTGTAAGCACAGGAGCAGAGGCAAATGCAGACTTTAAATGGGAGAAGGCCTCTTTAGCCTCTTGAGGCCAAGACTTAGGATTAGAAGCCTTCTTAGTGAGAGCCACAATTGGAGCAACCACGGACGAAAAATGTGGGATAAATTGACAATAATAGTTAGCGAATTCTTGAAAGCGTTGAATGGCCTGAAGGACGAGGCCAATCCAACACTGCAGAAAATGTATCTGAATCCATTTGCAGGCCCGATGAGAGACAATGTATGTAGCCAAGAAACGGAAGACTAGACTTCTCGAACAGACATTTCTCCAGTTTGGCATAGAGATGATTCTTCCATAGTCGCTGAAGAACCAGACAAACATGAGTACGTTGCTCCTCTGAGTTGGAAGAGAAGATCATGATTTCATATAGGTATACGACATCACAGGTGTAGAGAAGATCACGGAAGATATCATTGACAAACTCTTGAAAAACGTCTGGAGCATTGCAGAGACCAAAAGACATTACGAGTTACTCAAAATGTCCGTCAGGAGTATTGAAGGCCATATTCTATCCATCTCCCTTGCGCATACGAATGAGGTTATATGCTCCACATAAGTCCAACTTGGAGAAGACCTTGGCTCCACGTAGATGGTCAAGCGTTTTCCCGGATACTGTGGACGAACAGAACAGTCTTTGAGGAAGTGCTCTGGACTAGTACAATACAAGCACACATTCTCACTGCATCATCATGATCTCTCCTGATGCGTAAGACGTGAACTATCCACTTGCATAGCCTCTTCGGAAAGAGGCAGAGGAAACTGTGGAGGCCAAAATTGAAACACGGGTTCTAAGCGCAGTTCTTCCTGCCTCTCAGCAAAACACACGTCAATACGTGTGGCCAGGTTGATAAGTTCAGTTAGAGAAGAAGGAGGATCACGTGCAGCCAGGGCATCTTTAATCCTGCTAGACAGTCCATTTTTGAAGAGTGCGTAATTGAACCGCGTAGTCACCAATGGGAGAATTCCCTTGACATAGGTTCAGCAAAGCCGTCTCAGCAGAAGAGGCATGTGTGGGTTTCTCAAAGACACAGAAAAATTCTGCCAGAAAAGCCGTCAAGTTGGAAGCTACAGGATCACCGTGGTCCCAAAGGGGTGTAGCCCAGGCCAGGGCTTTTCCGGACAGTAGGCTAATAACAAAGGCCACCTTACCACGTTTCGTCGGAAACAGTTCAGACATGAGCTCCAAATGCATGGAGCACTGTGTAACAAAACCTCTGTGTAACTTCGAATCACCGTTAAATTTAGAGGGTAATGGTAGACGTGGCTGGGAGCCAGAAGAAACTGCAGGAGCTGGAGGAGGGAGTGGGACAGGTTGCAGGTGCTGCTGCTGTTGCAAGGCCAAAAGCTGTTGTATCATAGCAGACAGTTGGGTAAGTTGCTGCCCCTGTCGAGTCAGTTGCTGAGACTGACGTGCCACAATGGAGGGAAGATCCGCAACTTCAGACAGGGGTACCTCAACCGGATCCATGGCCGGATCTTACTGTAACGCTCACGTTTTAGAAGACAGGAACTCTGGTGGATGTGGATCCACTGGACCTATGTGGCAGATGACTCGGACCGTACCAGGGAGAGGAGTCTAAGGTGCCGCTGGTTTTCACCAGAGCCCGCCGCAAAGCGGGATGGACTCTCTGCAGCAGGCGACACCCAGTTCGCTACCCCTGGCACGGCTTGACCACAAAAGTGGCTGAGGATATGCGAGGCACAGGAGGGATAAGGCAGCTCATAGTCTGGACAGCAGAAGGTCAGGGCAGGAGGCACAGTAGCGTAGTCAGGATGTAGCAGGAGGTAAGTAGGCAGGCTGCAGAGGATCAAGGTCAAGTCACAGAGCAAAGGGTCAGATACACGGCAAGACAATACTCAGGAATGCTTTCTCTCAGGCACAAGGCAACAAAGATCCGGCAGGGAAGTGAGGCGGGTGGAGGAATTTATCAATGAGCCACAGGTGAATTACACAAATGAGCACACTGGCCCTTTAGATCTTAAAGCTCCGGATTGCGCGCCCTAGGGGACGGGGACACGCGTGCCGGAGCAGAGAGGCAGAGGCAGGGGCAGGAGAAGCACCAGGTGAGGGACGGACAGGGGCTCACATGCGGGCGCGTCCCGCGATGTGAGTCCCAGCCCCGCCAACAGCAGCAGGTAACGGGACCACGCTCACGGCCAAAATGTGCAGCCGGAGCGCATAACATAACAGACGGCTGTTCTCAGACAGCAGCCGTGCACTCACAGTCAATGACACCACTGTCATTAATCCCTTAATAATTGTTGTAATAAAAAATCATTGTACTTAAGTGCTGCCATCACTTTCCCCCTAACCAATCAGCACCCGTATAACAAGTATGCAGGGGTCCAATTGGTTTGAATGTCTGCCTGATAAGACCCTGCTGACTGCTGATAAGACCTTGCTGGCTCAGTAGATCACCAATGACACTCAGCAATGCTATACAATAGCAAACCATTATTCAGTTTTAGGAATATGAAGAATAGTCCCTTATGGGGACTTAAAAATTGTAAATGAAATAAAAAAAATGTTTTTTAAAGTACAAATAAGCCCCTCCAAAAACCTTTCCTATTTTTTCAAATAAAAAACACACATATTTGGTATCACCACGTTTGGAAATGTCCGAACTAGTAAAATATCATGTTTATGATTTGGTACAGTAAACAATGTAAACGTAAAAAATACCAAAGTCACAAATTACTTTCTTTTTGGTCATATCACATCTCAGAAAAAACAGAATAAAAAGTGATCAAAAAGTCATATATGCACAAAAGTGGTACCCATAAAAAGTACAGATCACATTGCTAAAACTGTGCCCCATACACCCAAATAAAGTTATAGGGGTACGAATGAGGTCATTTTAAACATACTTATTTTGTTTCAATAGTTTGACCTTTTTTTTAACAGCAGTACAATAACCATGGGTACTGTTTAATCCTATTGACTCACAAAACAAAAAGAACATGTCATTTTTGCCATGAAGTGCACTCCACAAAAATGAAACCCTCCAAAAATAGCGGATTTTGTTTTTCAGATCTCTGTACATTTTATGGTAAAATGAAAAGTGTCATTACGAAGTAAAGCCTCAAATGGGTCTTTAGGTTAAGAAAAAAAAAAATAAGAAAAAAGTCATGGTTAATAAAAGGTAAAGGGAAAAAAATTAAATTGCAAAAATAATAATTGGTGATATCCTGAAGGGGTTAAGGGATAAAACTGGCATGCTGTCTAAGGCTATGTTTAGACAAGGTAATGTGCTCACGGAAAATCTCCACTTTTTACTGACAGTGGAGCACCAGCAGTATCGTCCAGCACCAGGACCGCTTGGAAATGCGCCATCTCATAAACAACAATGCATTTCCATGCAGACTCTCCCAAAAGAAATGACATGTCCATTCTTTCTGTGGACACTGAAATCTGAATGTCCATGCCAGAAACATCTTGGGCGGAAATTCCACCATGTGAACAGTGCGGCAGAATCCCAATGAAATCAATGCTGCTGCAGAATCTTCATGCGGAATTCTTATGCAGAATTCTGGACAAAAATTCCATTGTGTGAACATAGCCTAAGGGACAGACAATCAAAGAGACATGGAAAATGTTATCTGTTTCTGGAAAAGCAGGATGATAAGCAGCACTGTTAGGTGTAAAAGATATATAAAATGTACTTCTTTCTACAGCCTTGTTTCCCACCCGTGGTGCCTCCAGCTGTTGCAAAACTACCAAACCAAAGGCTGCCTGGGCATGCTGGAAGTTTCAGTTTGGCAACAGCTGGAAGCACCCTGGTTTGGAAACACGGCTCTACAGGAATGGAGGTTGTGAATGGGGGGAGGGGGGAGGGGGGGGGGGCTATGTACACATGAGTATCAACAATTTATAGCCATGACTTAGGACATGTTGGGAACACAGATTAACAGTGATCTTCTGACTGTCGAAGATAACACGAGTGGCACGGCACTGCTCTCACTGGTGGACTCGATGTGGTATAGGTGGATGGATGTGAATGAGGGTGGTGGTGCTCTGGTCAAAACTGAGGCACAGTTGATTTAATGGAATGAAGACAAAAGATCAGACCGGCAGACTCACCACGATTCTCTTCTTCTTTATTTGCGTCAGCAATGCATAGACAAATACTCACAAACTTGGGGGGTCAGGACGTGCAGTGGGGGGACAAACTGGCAACAGACTCCGTTTCGCACGGACCACCGTGCTTCCTCCGGCCATCTTCTGACTGTCACTGACCTCTCCAGGCTTCCTTCCATCTGCAGTGTCTGCTCTGCTGCTTCCATGACACCGGGGTAAGAGAGAGTTGGGGCTGGGGGAGGGAGCTCAGGAGACCAGGAGGCTTCTTTATCATTCTGTGCTGTTTACATTCAGGGAGCAGAGCATATGGTGTACTCTGTCATCCCCCTGGGTGAGGTGGAGCTTCCACATGGTGGAGCAGGGGAGAGGGAGGAGAATAGCTCCGTGCCTCCCCTGCACTACACCAGGAAATCTCCGGGCAGTGTGAAGAAAAAAAAAGTTTAACTGGCTAGACAGGACTGTCAGTGAGAGCTGGGGCTATGGATGTTCCACCCCCTTACCCCCCTGACAGATGTATGTTATAATCTAGTAGTTGGGTGGCCTGACATGTTTGGTGACCTGTGCCCCCCCCCCCCTGGGTGTGCGCCCCAAACTTTATTGAGTGGGGATTGTGTGGGACAACAACTTGGAAGACATTGTTCAGCAATGTATAGAATTAAAGGGGTATTCCAGTGCTTTAAAACGTATCCCTAAGAATAGGGGATTAGTGTCTGTTCCCAGGGTGTCTGAACTTGGGGAACCCCTGAAATCTCCAAAATGGGGCCCAGATTATCTCTGTTAATGTAATGGTATGTCAGCACATGCTCTGTCTATGGGACATGTGGGCGCTGTTCTTGTGTATCTCCAGCACTCTTAGACAATGCATGGAGCGCATGACAACATGCTACTCCATGCACAGGGAGAGCCATGTCCCTGTTCTGGCAATCACTGGGAGTCTTAGCTGTCAGACCACCCTTAAACAGACACTTATAAGAAGAGACGTAGCTTGTAGCTTCTGGACCCCGATGCAAAATCTGCAACAGGGCCCCATTAGCCAATTATAATACTGTCCTCTTATGGGGCAGATGTGCTTTTGGGCCCCCTTAGGTGCGAGGGTCATGGCACGACTGCTACCTCTGCTACCTTTATAGCTACGCCCCTGCTTATAAGTCCTGGAGTACTCCATCAACTTTAGCCTCAGTCTGCTGTGAAACAAACAGTAACCTTAAGAGAGAAAAAGAGTTTTACCTGTTCTTGTTAAGACTTCAAATGATACTCTGGGACGCTAAAGTGTTAAGTGCCACATAGAACCTAGAGTGAACCCAGCCTCTGGGCCTTATATGGGATTTGTAGTCACTAATGTTGATGAAACTATCTATAAGAGAAACTGTCTTTTTTGGCTAATTGAAACCAATCACATCTCAGCTTTTATTTTTCTAGAGAATTATAAAAAAAAATAAAAAATGAAAGCTACATTGTGATTGGGTGCTACGTGAAAAAATACACTTTCTTTTTTTAAGACAGTTTGGTATACAGAAAAATATTGTAGGAATTGTCTGCATGAAACTATGACATCTGTAAATGCTTCTCTAAGGGCGGACAATTAAGCAACACCCTACAAAACACATTACTATTACAAATTGGCCAATGTCATTAAACTCCATTATATCTGGTCATATAATTTTATAGAGACGCCTGCCTACTCATATAGATTATACATGATGAATATGCTTTCGTCATTCTGTTTTTTTGGTTCATCAGAATACACTGCAGATAAAATGAATACATATAAAGACCACACTGAGTACATTCAATTTTCTTTTATATAATCACTGTAAAAACCTTGTTATGGATAAAAGCATTTGTAATTGTTTATTTGCAGTTATTTTTTCGGCTCTGTGTTTTGGGGTTTTTCATTATGCTTTTGTCATTTAGCAGGTTTTGCTGACCGCAAATAACAATACTTTTACCTAGAAGATCAATGAAAATGAGTTTGAACTCAATATTGAACTTGTTATAAAAACACTAATATGTCAAAGAAAAAAGTTGAAATTAGAAACCTATAAAAGCATGTAAATGGAATTGTTGCACAGTATCCATTTTACAGAATTGATATATATATATATATATATATATATATATATATATACACACACAGATATGTATTTTTTTCCCCAAGGCCTGATACCTTCCTTTAGTATTAAAAGTCTACTTTCATACCTTACATGAAAATCATAATTTTCCTGACCATCCAGAACACCATCCAAAGAGGAACAAGACAAAGATCTCTATACATATGGGAGATGATTGTTCTAGACAGTAGCATCAAATCAGAAGCAAGCTATTGTATCTACCAAAATCAGGCTGGTACTACAATGGATTGTGCTGGGTCCATTGGATGCAGGTTGTTATATAAATTGTATAAATCTTGTTCCTGCTTTAATTACAAGATGGCGCTTGCATCCTGTACACACCCTGTTAACCGAAACTAGCTAGCAACCTTGAAGGCATTGTAGCCTGGTTGTACTGGTTTGCTGGACAGACAAATAAAGCCTCTTGACCAATTAGCAGACAACATGACCCAAGTTACTCTATCATTTATGATGTAACCTGCTTATTTGCTATTATAAATGTTGCTGACATGCCCTTACTCTGTGTGTTCTTTCATATCTTAGAAGGAGATCCTGTCTTTTGGCATCGGTTTACCTCACACAGGTGACACTTTAACGGAGGCAGCTCAGAGGTGATGTCCAGTTACTCATTGGCTCCTTTCCCTGTCAGTCACTCATATGGCTGCAGGCAACCATAAGAGGCAGAGTGTCTCTTCATCTATGCTCTGGCACAGATCATTAATGTCATTATGTGTCTGCAGACTGGAGGAGGAAGAGGTTAGACCATACTGTGGACTGCACAGGTATCAGCAGGGGAAGGCAAGTATGGGTGTTTTTTTTTTTTTTTTTTGTCAGCTATCTACAGAGGCAACTACCTACAGTGAGCAGCTATCCACAAGGGTCAACTGTCTAAAGTGAGTAGCTACCTACAGAGGACAGCTACTTACTGGAGAACTTACTTACAGGGGGTTACTATCTCCAAGGACCTATCTACAGGGCATTGCTATCTACAGGAGTCCTATCTCCTGGGGAAAACTATCTACAAGGGAAACAACCTATATGGGGTTGTTTCTATCCACCGACCTATGGGGAGGGTGACCTAACTACTCTACCTACTCGGGGCACCTACATAATGGGGCAAACTACCTGAAGGGACCTGTTGACCTACTAGAGCAACCTAACTACCTACTAGGGGGCGGGGTTCTACTCTTCCCCAAACCACTTATCTACCCACACTACTGTGTGGCACGCCAAGGGGGATGTTTTACTTTTTGGGGAACTACAGGAGCTGGAAATGGTGCTGCCTAAAATGTATGCCAGGCAGGTTCTGCAGAGCTGGAAGAAATTGTCATGATTAGAAAAGAATGAACTTTTGCCATATTTTTCGAAAAAATTTGGTTAAATCCGAAGTTATTCGGTACAAATATATATTAAAAACTGTATTTCTGGACTACAGAGAGCCTCAATAGGGGTGTAGAACACTTTGCTTTGTTCTAACACGCATATGGACTGGGGTAGTGAAATAATACTGTTATTCAGAATGACATGCAGATTACAGGCATCGCTATAAGAATCACTGCCGCAAAGCAGCACAAGGACAGAGCCTGGAGGTGGCATATAGTGGGGGAGACCATATAGTGGCTGAATGACACAGCATGGAGGTGTTGACAGCATGAGGAGACCATATAGTGGCTGAATGACACAGCATGGAGGTGTTGGCAGCATGAGGAGACCATATAGTGGCTGAATGACACAGCATGGAGGTGTTGGCAGCATGAGGAGACCATATAGTGGCTGAATGACACAGCGTGGAGGTGTTGGCAGCATGAGAAGACCATATAGTGGCTGAATTGCACAGCGTGGAGGTGTTCGAAGCATGAGGAGACCATATAGTGGCTGAATGACACAGCATGGAGGTGTTGGCAGCATGGGGAGACCATATAGTGGCTGAATGACACAGCATGGAGGTGTTGGCAGCATGAGGAGACCATATAGTGGCTGAATGACACAGCATGGAGGTGTTGGCAGCATGAAGAGACCATATATTGGCTGAATGACACAGCATGGAGGTGTTGGCAGCATGAGGAGACCATATAGTGGCTGAAGGACACAGCGTGGAGGTGTTGGCAGCATGAGGAGACCATATAGTGGCTGAATGACACAGCGTGGAGGTGTTGGCAGCATAAGGAGACCATATAGTGGCTGAATTGCACAGCGTGGAGGTGTTCAAAGCATGAGAAGACCATATAGTGGCTGAATGACACAGCATGGAGGTGTTGGCAGCACGAGGAGACCATATAGTTGCTGAATGACACAGCGTGGAGGTGTTGGCAGCATGAGGAGACCATATAGTGGCTGAACGACACAGCATGGAGGTGTTGGCAGCATGGGGAGACTATATAGTTGCTGAATGACACGGCCTGGAGCTGGCAGCACAACCCCTTAATAAAACCCTTAACCCCCTTAATAAAATAAAACCCTGCAGCCCCTTAAAAAAACACTTTCCATCTGTACCAAATAGAAACAAATCCAAATCCCCATCAATAAAATCAACAAATCCTGCACCCCTCCCCCTTAATTACACCCCCTCCCTTCACATAGAATTATTTACTTATATTTGATGATGCTTCTAGTGATGGATCCTTCTGCTCCTTTACAAGATTCGTGAAGGCAGCGTCAGCGTTCTGATGTCACGTTGCGCGCAGCAGAACTTCCCCCCACTCTGCAGTGGTGTTGCTAGGGTTGGTGTCACCCGGTGCGGTAGAAATTGGTATCACCCCATACCTATCCTCCCCACCCCCAAGGTAAGTTTTTAGCCTGTTGTGACAGACACCACTGGTGTGGCGCATTGTGACAAATTCCAGTATAATAATCAAATATACCAATTGCCACTGAATGAGAAAGCGCTAAAGAAGTTTTCACCATTTAAAACTACAGCTACTCCACAGCTACTCCACTGGAAAACATTTTCTTTTAAATCAACTGGTGCCAGAAAGTTAAACAAATTTGAAAATAACTTGTTTTTAAAAATCTTAATCCTTCCACTACTTATCAGCTGCTGTGTGCTCCACAGAAAGTTCTTTTCTTTTAGAATTTCCTTTCTAGTCTGACCACAGTGCTCTCTGCTGACACCTCTGTCCAAGTAAGAAACTGTCCAGAGCAGGAGAGGTTTGTTATGGGGATTTGCTCCTACTATGGACAGCTCCTTAAATGGACAGAGGTGTTAGCAGAGAGCACTGTGGTCAGACAGAAAAGAAATTCAAAAAGAAAAGATCTTACTATGGAGCATACAGCAGCTGATAAGTACTGAAAGGATTAAGATTTTTAAATAGAAGTATTTACAAATCTGTTTAATTTTCTGGCACCAGTTGATTTAAAAAAAAAATGTTTTCCAGCGGAGTACCCCTTTAACCCCTTGGGGACGGAGCCCATTATGACCCTAAGGACGGGAGCATTTTTTGCAAATCTGACCACTGTCACTTTAAGCATTAATAACTCTGGAATGCTTTTACTTATAAATTTGATTTCGAGATTGTTTTTTCGTGACATATTCTACTTTATGTTAGTGGTAAATTTTCGGTGATACTTGCATCCTTTCTAGGTGAAAAATGCAAAAATTTCATGAAAAATTTGAAAATTTTGCATTTTTCTAACTTTGAAGCTCTCTACTTATAAGGAATATGGATATTCCAAATAAATTATGTATCGATTCACATATACAATATATCTACTTTATGTTTGCATAATAAAATTGACGAGTTTTTACTTTTGGAAGACAGCAGAAATTTTCCAATTTTTCGCAAAATTTTCAAAATCGGAATTTTTCAGGGACCAGTTCAGGTTTGAAGTGGATTTGAAGGGTCTTCTGGTTAGAAATACCCAATAAATGACCCCATTATAAAAACTGCACCCCTCAATGTATTCAAAATGACAATCAGTAAATGTGTTAACCCTTTAGGTGTTTCACAGGAATAGCAGCAAAGTGAAGGAGAAAATTCAAAATCTTCATTTTTTACACTGGCATGTTCTTGTAGACCCAGTTTTTGAATCTTTACAAGGGGTAAAAGGAAAAAAATCCTCTCAAAATTTGTAACCCAATTTCTCTCGAGTAAGAAAATACCTCATATGTGTATGTCAAGTGTTCGGCGGGTGCACTAGAGGTCTCAGAAGCGAAGGAGCAACAATGGGATTTAGGAGAGTGAGTTTTTCGGAAATGGTTTTTGGGGGGCATGTCCCATTTAGGAAGCCCCTATGGTGCCAGGACAGCAAAAAAAAACACATCGCACACTATTATGGAAACGACACCCCTCAAGGAACGTAACAAGGGGTACAGTGAGCCTTAACACCCCACAGGTGTTTGACAACTTTTTGTTAAAGTCGGATGTGTAAATGAAAAAAAAAATTTTCCACTAAAATGCTGGTTTTTCCCCAAATTTAACTTTTTTACAAAGGGTAATAGGAGAAAATGCCCCCCAAAATTTGTAACCCCATTTCTTCTGAGTATGGAAATACCCGATATGTGGACGTCAAGTGCACTGCGAGCGAACTACAATGCTCAGAAGAGAAGGAGCACCATTGAGCTTTTAGAGAGATAATTTGTTTGGAATGGAAGTCGGGGGCCATGTGCATTTACAAAGCCCCCCGTGGTGCCAGAACAGTGGACCCCCCCACATGTGACCCCATTTTGGAAACTACACCCCTCACGGAATGTAATAAGGGGTGCAGTGAGCATTTACACCCCACTGGTGTTTGACAGATCTTTGGAACAGTGGGCTGTGCAAACAAAAAAATAAAATTTTTCATTTTCACAGACCACTGTTCCAAAAATCTGTCAGACCCCTGTGGGGCGTAAATACTCACTGTACCCCTTATTACATTCCGTGAGGGGTGTAGTTTCCAAAATGGGGTCACATGTGGGTATTTATTATTTTGCATTTATGTCAGAACCGCTGTAAAATCAGCCACCCCTGTGCAAATCACCAATTTCGGCCTCAAATGTACATAGTGCGCTCTCACTCCTGAGCCTTGTTATGCGCCCGCAGAGTATTTTACGCCCACATATGGGGTATTTCCATACTCAGCAGAAATTGCGTTACAAATTTTGGGGGTCTTTTTTTCCTTTTACCTCTTGTGAAAATAAAAAGTAAAGGACAACACCAGCATGTTAGTGTAATTTTTTTTTTTTTTTACACTAACAGGCTGGTGTAGACCCCAACTTTTCCTTTTCATAAGGGGTAAAAGGAGAAAAAGCCCCCCAAAATTTGTAGTGCAATTTCTCCCGAGTACGGAGATACCCCATATGTGGCCCTAAACTGTTTCCTTGAAATACGACAGGGCTCTGAAGTGAGAGAGCTCCATGCGCATTTGAGGACTAAATTAGGGATTGCACCGGGATGTACATAGGGGTATTCTACGCCAGTGATTCCCAAACAGGGTGCCTCCAGCTGTTGCTAAACTCCCAGCATGCCTGGACAATCAGTGGCTGTCCGGAAATGCTGGGAGTTGTTGTTTTGCAACAGCTGGAGGCTCCGTTTTGGAAACACTGCTGTACAATACGTTTTTTATTTTTATTGGGGGGGGACAGTGTAAGGGGGTGTTTATGTAGTGTTTTACTCTTTATTATGTGTTAGTGTAGTGTTTTTAGGGTACATTCACACTGGCGGGTTAGGTTGAGTTTCCCGCTAGGAATTTGCGCTGCGGCGAAAAATTTGCCGCAGCTCATACTTGAAGCAGGAAACTTGCTGTAAACCCGCCTGTGTGAATGTACCCTGTACGGGTGGGTTCACATGGGGGGGGGGGGGGCAAACCTCCAGCTGTTTCAAAACTACAACTCCCAGCATGCACGGTCTGTCAGTACATGCTGGGAGTTGTAGTTTTGAAACAGCTGGAGGCACACTGGTTGGAAAACCTTCAGTTAGGTTCTGTTACCTAACTCAGTATTTTCCAACCAGTGAGCCTCCAGCTGTTGCAAAACTACAACTCCCAGCATGCATGGTCTGTCAGTACATGCTGGGAGTTGTAGTTTTGCAACAGCTGGAGGCACACTGGTTGGAAAACCTTCAGTTAGGTTCTGTTACCTAACTCAGTATTTTCCAACCAGTGAGCCTCCAGCTGTTGCAAAACTACAACTCCCAGCATGCACGGTCTGTCAGTACATGCTGGGAGTTGTAGTTTTGAAACAGCTGGAGGCACACTGGTTGGAAAATACTGAGTTAGGTAACAGAACCCAACTCAGTATTTTCCAACCAGTGTGCCTCCAGCTGTTGCAAAACTACAATTCCCAGCATGTCTGATCACAGAAGGGCATGCTGGGAGATGTGGTTATGCAACAGCTGGAGGTACGCAACTACAACTCCCAGCATGCCGAGACAGCTGTTTGCTGTGTGGGCATGCTGGAATTTGTAGTTTTGCAACATCTGGAGTGCTACAATTTAGAGACCACTGAACAGTGATCTCCAAACTGTGGACCTCCAGATGTTGCAAAACTACAACTCCCAGCATGCCCAGACAGCAAACAGCTGTGTGGGCATGCTGGGAGTTGTAGTTTTGCAAGATCTAGAGGGCAGTATAGAGATCACTGTGCAGTGGTCTCTAAACTGCAGACCTACAGCTGTTGCAAAACTACAAATTCCAGCATGTCCACACAACAAACAGCTGTCTGGGCATGCTGGGAGTTGTAGTTTTGTAACATCTGGAGGGCTACAGTCTAGAGACCACTATAGTGGTCTCAGACTGTAGCCCTTTAGATGTTGCTATGCAACTACTCACCGGCTTCCGTCGCATCCGGGAGCCGTCCTCTTCTGCCGCACGCCGCCGCAGATCTCCGTCGCCGCCGCCGATCCCCCTCGCTCCGCTGCCTCCGGAGGGGTAAGTGGACTCCGGCGCCGCTCCTCTTCATTTTCCCCGTTCTGCCCCGCCTATTGTGGGAGGGCAGGACGGGGAAAACGAAAGTAAACCCCTCCGCCCCTGATCTGCTATTGGTGGTAGCGTCTAGACCACCAATAGCAGGGATAGGAGGGGTGGCACCCATGCCACCTCACTCCTATCGCTTTAGGGGGATCGTGGGTGTCTTAGACACCCGCGATCCCCCTTCTATTCCGGGTCACCGGGTCCCCATAGACCCGTAATGACCCGGAATCGGCGCAAATCGCAAGTGTGAATTCACTTGCGATTTGCGCCGATCGCCGACATGGGGGGGTCTAATGACCCCCCTGGGCATTTGCACAGGGTGCCTGCTGATAGATATCAGCAGTCACCCCGGCCCGGTCCCCGCCCGACGCGCGGCGGGGGCCGAAATTCCCTTAAGTACCAGGACGCAAGGGCGTATGCATACACCCTTCGTCCCCAACAGGTTAAGCCAGTGGTAAGGTCATGCTGGGAGTTGCAGTTTCACTCATCATAACTGTATCACTTACAAGTGACTACAGCTCTGATAGGAAATAGTGAGGAGAATACACAATAATATCAGTGACTACAGGTGACGTCTTCTCTATAGTCTTTCCTTATCTAATTCAGATGGAACATACCACCGTGACTTGTTCCAGCTAAATCTTCTCTCTGCAGAATGACACCTAGATGACTCCTCACTATGTCAGCGCATTCTGATCCTCTATATGAAAACAATTCTTCTTCTTCTCCTCCTCCTGCCAGACATTGTATCCTAAAAAAAATAAAAAAATACTACTATACACTGCACTCTTTGAATATAAACATTCCACACACCATACCCTCTGAATATAAATCTGCCACATACTGTACCCTCTGAATATAAATCTGTCACATACTGTACCCTCTAAATATAATATTGTCACACACCATACCCACTGAATATAAATCTGCCACATACTGTACCCTCTGAATATAAATCTGTCACATTCTGTACCCTCTAAATATAATATTGTCACACACCATACCCACTGAACATAAATCTGCCACATACTGTACCCTCTGAATATAAATCTGTCAGATTCTGTACCCTCTAAATATAATATTGTCACACACTGTACCCACTGAATATAATACTATCACACACCGTACATTATGAACATAATGCTACCACACACTGTTCCCCCTGAATATAATACTATGACACACTGTACCCTCTGAATATAATACTACCACATACTGTACCCTCTTAATATAATGCTGTCACACACCGTACCCTCTGAATATAATACTATGATACACTGTACACTCTGAATATAAAACTATGATACACTGTACCCTCTGAATATTATACTACCACACACTGTACATTATGAATACACTACCACACACACTGTACCCACAGAATATAATACTATCACACACTGTACTCACTGAATATAATACTATGACACACTGTACATTCTGAATATAATACTACCACACACTGTACATTCTGAATTTAATACTACCACATATTGTACCCTCTAAATATAATACTGTCACATACCGTACCCTCTTAATATAATGCTGTCACACACCATACCCTCTGAATATAATACTATGATACACTGTACACTCTGAATAGAAAACTATGATACACTGTACCCTCTGAATAGTATACTACCACACACTGTACATTATGAATACACTACCACACACACTGTACCCACAGAATATAATACTATTACACACTGTACTCACTGAATATAATACTATGACACACTGTACATTCTGAATATAATACTACCACACACTGTACATTCTGAATTTAATACTACCACATACTGTACCCTTTAAATATAATACTGTCACATACCGTACCTTCTTAATATAATGCTGTCACACACCATACCCTCTCAATATAATACTATGATACACTGTACACTCTGAATATAATACTATGATACATTGTACCCTCTGAATATTATACTACCACACACTGTACATTATGAATATACTACCACACACTGTACCCACTGAATATTACACACTGTACTCACTGAATATAATACTATGACACACTGTACATTCTGAATATAATAGTACCACACACTGTACATTCTGAATATAATAACAACACACACTGCACTCTCTGAATATAAACCTGCCGCACACCATACCCTCTAAATACAATATAACTATACACTGCGCTCTCTGAATATAATACTACCACACACTGTACCCTCTGAATATACTACCACACACTTCACCCTCTGAATATAACCTTGCCATACAATGAACCTTTTAAATACAATTCCACAACAGCAGTAGCATCACTCATCATCCTTTAGCTGATGCTATTACCACGAGAGGGAGGATTGGTGGTGTTGCTGATGGACGATGGGGGGGGTGCTACTGCTGTGGGGAGGTGTTGCTGGTGGATGATAAGGGTGCTACTGCCCCCCCCTGGCAGTAGCACCCCCATCATCCATCAGCAGGATCATCCTCCTGGCAGTAGCACCCACATCATCCACAAGCAGGATGTGCTGATGGAGGTGCTACTGCTGAGGGGGAATGTTGCTGGTGGATGATGAGGATGCTAGTGTCGGGGGGGAGCATTACAGTTCCCCCACATTAGGTAGAAGTTTCCTCACATTAGGTAGCAGTTTCCCCACATTAGGTAGCAGGTTCCCCCCATTAGGTAGCAGGTTACTCACATTAGGTAGCAGGTTCCCCCCATTAGGTAGCAGTTTCCCCATATTAGGTAGCAGTTTTCCCACATTAGGTAGCAGTCTCCCCATATTGGGTAGCATAGTTGTCCCACAGTAGGTAGAAGTTTCCCCACATTAGGTAGCATAGTTTCCCACATTAGGTAGCATAGATTCCCCACATTAGGTAGCATAGATTCCCCACATTAGGTAGCATAGTTTGCCACATTAGGTAGCATATATTCCCCACATTAGTAGCAGTTTCCCCACATTAGTTAGCATAGTTTCCTCACATTTGGTAACATAGATTCTCCATATTAGGTAGCATAGTTTTCCACTTTGGTAACACAGATTCCCCACATTAGGTAGCAGTGTCCCCACATTAGGAAGCATAGTCCCCCCCCCCCAGACACACACACACAGAGAAACAGACACACACAGACAGACATAGACAGACAGACACACACACACACACACATAGACACACTTACCTGGAAGTGCTTCTTATCTCTGGTGTTGGCCTGACTAGTAACATCACTGACATACTCCTGCGCGGGTCACTTGCGTGACGTCCCTCATCAGACCGGGGCCGGCCGCCAGTGCAGCTGCAAACGGGGTCAGCGGTGCCGCAGAGGTAATGGGGTGCTAACGGAAGGGAGAGAGCGCAGCTGAAGACAGGAGGGGGGCTCCCCAGTCACTACGCCACTGGTAGCATGGATGCAGCTGGGTGCAGCAGAAGACCAAGGGGGAGTGCTAAGCGGTATGGTGTCACCCCAGCTGAAGACAGGGGGTGACTTCGTCATGATGCCCCCCTTGTGAGTGGCACCTGGGGCAGGCCCCCCTTGGCACGCCACTGGTATAAGGTATGCACTTATGAGGGCAGAAAATGTGATACATTACACTTAAAAAAAAGTATTTTAGTAAAGCACCAGCCAGTGATTACTTTTGCCTGGACTTTTACAGTATGTAGGTCCACGACAGATTAACAGGTAAAAAATAGTACACTACTTAGGGATGTAGGTATGTGGCATGCACTTATGAGGGCAGAAAAATACGCTACAGTACACTTAAAAACTCCATATTTAATAAAACACCAGCCAGGGATTACTTTTGCCTGGACAGATTATCAGGCACAAAATAGTACACTACTTAGATATACGTATGCAGTATGCCCTTATGAGGGCAGAAAAATGCGGTACATTATGTTTAAAAAATATATTTTTTTTGCACAACACCAGCAGTACACAACAGTACTGCAGCACAAAAAAGCTGTGTACTAAACACAAAATTGCACTCTGTCAAAGACTATTAGGAATGTACTGCTGGGTATTATACCGTCTACAGCAGTGATTCCCAACCACGGTGCCACAGCACACGTGTGGGCCGTTTTGCACTGGCTGTGGCGCCGTGGTATTTTGCCGTCACTTTTTTTTTTTTATATCCCGGCCTGACTGGCGGTGCAGGGGGGAAGGGAAGTCTGAGTGCACACTGTGCACACAGCGTCCCTCTGCGTCCCCCTCCCCCTGCGTCCCCGTCCCCCTCTCCCTTGCGCGCAGTGAGCCGAAAATGGTGCCCTGGGACAGAACAAGCTGCATCTGCGCCGGACTCCCGTGCCTTAAGGTACCGTACCCTTTCCACCCCTCTGTTACCCATTCTCAACCCTGTCCAAACCCCCTCCACCACCGTCACCCAGGTCCACCATCTACCCCACCCCCTCCTGTCACCCATGTCCAGCCCCCCCTGTCACCCATGTCCACCCCCCCGTCACCCATGTCCACCCCCCTGTCACCCATGTCCCCCCCGTCACCCATTTCCACCCCCCCTGTCACCCATGTCCACCCCCTGTCATCCCTGTCACCCATGTCCACCCCTCTTGTCACCCCTGTCCAGCCCCCCTGTCACCCCAGTCCAGCCCCCCTGTTCACCCTCCTGTCACCCATATCCACCCCTCGTCACTCATGTCCACCCCTCGTCACTCATGTCCACCCCCCTTGTCATCCATGTCCGCCTTGTCCACTCCCCTGTCCATCCCTGTCACTCATGTTTTGCCCCCATCTACCCCCGTAGTCTACCCTGTCACTTATGTCCACCCTCCTGTTCACCCATCTGTCCCTTTGTCAACCCAGTCCACCCCTCTCTGTTACTCCTGTCCCTCTTTTACCCCCTTGTCACCCTTGTCCACCCCTCTGACCCCCTGTCTCCCATGTCCACCCTCCTGTCATCCATGTCCATCCCCGCATCCAACCCTCTGTCACCCCTGTCACCCATGTCCACCCCCTATTCACCCCTCTGTCACCCCTGTCCACCCCTCTGTCACCCCGTCTCCCATGTTCACTCTTCTAAACCCATCTGTCACCCATGTACACCTCCCTACACCCCTCTGTACACTCCTCTACACCCATCTATCACCCATGTACACTCCCCTATACCCCTCTGTCACCCATGTACACTCCTCTATACCCCTCTGTCACCCATGTACACCAATCTGTCACCCATGTAAACTCCTCTACACCCCTCTGGCACCCATGTACACTCCTCCATACCCCTCTGTCACCCATGTTCACCCATCTGTCACCCATGTACACTCCTCTACACCCCTCTGTCACCCATGTAGACTCCTCTATACCCCTCTGTCACCCATGTAGACTCCTCTATACCCCTCTGTCACCCATGTACACTCCTCTATACCCCTCTGTCACCCATGTAGACCCCTCTATACCCCTCTGTCACCCATGTACACTACTCTATACCCCTCTGTCACCCATGAACACTCCTCTACAGTCATCTGTCACCCATGTACACTCCTCTATACCCCTCTGTCACCCATGTACACTCCTTCACACCCCTCTGTCACCCATGTACACTCCTCTATACCCCTCTGTCACCCATGTACAGCCCTCTAAACCCCTCTGTCACCCATGTACAGCCCTCTACACCCCTCTGTCACCCATGTACACTCCTCTACACCCCTCTGTCACCCATGTTCACTCTTCTACACCCATCTGTCACCCTTGTACACCTCCCTACACCCCTCTGTACACTCCTTTACACCCCTCTGTCACCCATGTACACCCCTCTGTCACCCATGTACACTCCTCTATACCCCTCTGTCACCCATGTACACTGCTCTACACCCCTCTGTCACCCATGTACACTCCTCCACACCCCTCTGTCACACATGTACACACCTCTATACCCCTCTGTACACTCCTCTACACCCCGCTGTCATCCATGTACACTCCTCTACACCCCTCTGTCACCCATGTACACTCCTCTACACCCCTCTGTCACACATGTACACTCCTCTACACCCCTCTGTACACTCCTCTACACCCCTCTGTCACCCATGTACACTCCTCTACACATATATGTACCCTCCTCTACACCCCTCTGTCACCCATGTACACTCCTCTACACCCCTCTGTACACTCATTTACACCCCTTTGTCACCCACATACACACCTCTACACCCCTTTGTCACCCATGTACACTCCTCTACACCCCTTTGTCACCCATGTACGCTCCTCTACACCCCTTTGTCACCCATGTACACTCCTCTACACCCCTCTTTCACCCATGTACACTCATCTACACCCCTCTTTCATTCATGTACACTCCTCTACACCCCTCTTTCATTCATGTACACTCCTCTATACCCCTCTGTAACCCATGCGGAGCCTAATAGGTTTATAGGTTTGTTTTTCAGGTTTAATGGTGTGTGGAAGAAATCGTGATGATGGTGCCGACCAGATGGAGAAGAGAAGGCAACGATGCAAATTAGAGAAGACGTAATTGGTGAGTTGCTGTATAAAAAAGCACTTTAAACTATATACCCACTGATAAATAGGTATAGTTCGTAGCATTTTTGACCGTTCCCCCCCCCCCCTTTTTTTATTTTTTTTTTGCTCGTCAACCTTGGTAGCAGTGCCCCGCGAAAACAAAAAAATTCCGAGGTGTGTGCCCTGACCTGAAAAAGGTAGGGAAACACTGATCTACAGACTAGTATAACCAGCAGATAATTTGTTGTGGAACAATGACACAGAATTCCGCTGAAAATTTATTCCTGCCTCTGCTAAGGTTTATGAAGTTGAAGCAGCTTGTTGAAATGTATAAGGCAACACACAGCTATCTTCTCCTCTCTGTAATACAATGCTGAAGAATGTGACTGGTAGGTTACTGGCTGCAATAAAAATCCTTTTCAGTGAAAAAAACACTGCTCTCTGTCCACCAGAACGCTGATTTGACTAGGATGCGAAATGCTGCTGGAATGAGCTTTTCTGTGTAACACACACACACAGCGATGTCCATCCTATCCCTCTGCAGTGTGATGAATGATATGACAAGCCACAAAATGGCTGCCGAATATATAGGGCTGTGACATCACAGGGGTGACTGGCTGCTGATAAACTGCATCATGCATGTGATTCAGGGTCAACCTGCCTACTTCCCTTCCTGCCTTGCCTTCTCACCTTCCCAGAGTTCCTTGCCCCATGAACTGACATGTGGATCCACAATTTTAGATGCCATGGAGCCTGGCCGCAGTAAATGGAGTTTAATTAAGCGTTTCGCGGGATAGAATCACAGCGATTGTAGATCGAATATTTCATGAAATCGTAATGAATTGGGGTTCGTCAGCTTCGATTCGCTCATCTCTAGTTATGATGGTGTGAGACAAATGGAAAAGAAAAAGAAAAGTGAATGACTTTGATCAGATGAAGTCAACTGTGAGTAACTGCACCTTAATCAATTATATCGTCATAATGATATCAGTTTTTACCATTTTTTTTTTTTTTTTTTTTTTGCTTGTGCTGTAATCTATTGTTCTGTGAGCATAAATTTGAACAGACCTGTAGTGACATGACATACTTGACCTCTGTTTGGGGTTTTCATTGTACTGCATAACCAGTTCTCCCTGACCTACATTACCTGTCCCTTCTATTTTCTAATTACTTCTGTCTGCTCAGTGGTACATTATCATTGCCTAAAACCACATAAAAAAATGTGTGGCTCACACATCTACAGTTAGACTCCTAAAGCTACAAGTTCATGGAACATAAATGACTGTGATTTAACTCTCAATTATCTCAAATAGTGTTCCAGAATATTACTAATTCCAAGATTTAATTTGTGAGACCAACTCTTGACATGAATAATGATTAGATCAGATTAACCCCTAAAAACTAGAGCAAAGTAAACTTTTCAAAAGTTCGGCTAGGTAGGCTGCGGTAAACAGGTTCTCTGTGAAGCGGCAATGAAATAAGCCTCAAAACATGTGTTCTAAATGAGCTCTAAATGAGCCCTAAAGTTATGTTTAACACTGTAAGGGTCACCTAGGAATGTTAATGTCAAAGTTACTATGATATGTGGTAACCCATTATAACTAACAGCTTGTTAAAGACACATTGCACTAGAGAATTTTGTATGCTTTTGAACAATTACATAAAGTTGCATAAAGTATTCCTTTTTCGGTGAAAGATGCCTGCCGGTGTATGCACACTGAGGTACTGGACGACACAGGGGCTTTTTCCAAGCATTCCTAAAATTCTCCCTTTTTGGAAGGAAGTTGCAACAGGATTGGTGACTGTGTCTCAAAATATTGAAGAAACAGTAAACAGTGAAGCCTTTGCAAACATAAAAAAAATGGGAAAAAAGTATCAAAAATGTTTGCTTCCTAGGAGTTAAAACAGCAGTTCTCTCTTTTGGGAGTTGCAACATTATTGGGGTCCCAAAATAGAATACTGTAAAGAAATAGGTACCCCACCACTCAACTGTGCCACTCATCTATAAGTTTTTTTTTCTCAAGCCTACAGATGCAGCAGTGATGCCTACACTTCTTCTGAGATGATTATACCAGCAGGCCTTCATCTGGTACAGATTTTCTAACCTTGCCTCCTCTCAGTATGAACTTCTGATGTCTGATCCTAGCCTCCTTGCTGCCCCTCAGCATATCCACCATAATGCCTAACAATATCACCACCACGTCAACCATCACCAGTTCCACTAATGCTTTTCTTGGTCATTGCTTCCATCTCCACCACCTTGCTGAACTTGCTTTCTATTAATTCTATTGTATTAGTAAAGGCTTTCTGGGATCCATGCACTGTGCGCTGCTTTCTCTCAGCTTTCTTTCCACAAGTAGGTGTCCACGATGTAGTGCATAGGGCGTTATCAACCTCTTAAAGGGGTACTCTGGGACTAAGACATCTTATCCCCTATCCAAAGGATAAGGGATAAGAAGTCTAATCGCGGGGGTCCCGCCACTGGGGAAACCAACAATCTAGCATGCAGCACCCACCTGTTAGCACTGCAGGAAGCACTGGAGGCTCCAAGTGTTATGCCTCCCGACCACGCGGAGGGAGTATCGTGATGTCACAACTCCGCCCCAGTGTGACATTGTGCCCCGCCCCCTCAATGCAAGTCTATGGGAGGGAGCATAATGGCCGTTACGCCCTCTCCTATAGACTTGCATTGAGGGGGTAGGGCGTGACGTCACACGGGGGAGCAGTTGTGACGTCTCGATGGTCCGTCCCTGTGGTCAGGAGTCATAAGACTTGGAGCCTTCAGCGCTTCCTGCAGTGCTAACAGGGGGTGCTGCATGCTAGATTGCAGCAGTCCCCAGACATCTTTGGATAGGGGGATAATATTTCTTAGTGCCAGAGTACCCCTTTAAATCCACTTCCATGCTGTCTCCTGATTGGCCTGGGAGCTGTATGGCATAAAATGCAAAGCAATGATTGGCTAACCTGGCCTCATGTGACCTTGCTGATAGCACCAAATTGCTATGTATTCCTCATTCCTTCTGCTAATATTACCGCCATTGCCAGACTCATGTGAGCCGATCCTGGTGAGCCACTGTCATCCCAGGTTCTAAGCAATGCTCGGTTTGCTGGGCTCAGCTTGCCTATATCTTCTCTAAACCTATACCCTTTCTAATTAAGAAAAAAAAATGCCTCAGAGCTTGTGTAGGGTGATTGCAGAATTTTAAAGACCACAATAAAGTCATTTTTAATTTATAACACATTGATAAACCTACACAACAACCTTTTCCTGGGAAATTATTGCCTAAATTGTTCATATTAAATACACTATTCAATAGCACTGCACTATGTCTGAATATATACACTAGAACTACTTCTGCAGTATTTGTTGAAACATTTAGTGTTATCCTCTGCTTCCGAACTTCTGCTATTTAATTTGTGCAACTATCTATTGCTTTATTATAGTTGAATTTATGAACACCATTCTGCCAAAATATGGTTAATAAAAAAGGATGCATAGTTTTATTAGAAACTTAGAATTAGAGGTTGAAAAGCAACGCTAGTGTATTCTATGCAAGTATTCAGGAGACTTCCTGAATATACAGTTGGAAATCTTCCCGGATGACACATCTGTCCTTCAATTAACATCTCTAAAGATGAGATAAAACAAGAAGATGCAGACTAAGAATAGAAAAGATAGCATCTCTCTCATTCTTTTTTATACATCTGCTGCTTCACCAAACAGCCTGCACAGGTTTCTACATCGTCTTCACTATTATGCAGTTGTGCTTTTTCAAAGTATGAGTTTGTCTGTAAAATCTTTTCTGAATTTTAAAACAGAAAAAGCTGTAAAATTTGTTAGGTACATTTGAAGTCACAGATAATTGTACATTTTTTTTTTTTTTACAAATGGAAATCAGAACCTCACAGAATGTGAACTAATTTTGGATTAAGATACACACACACATAAAAAAAACAAAAAAAAAAACAGCAAACTTGTTGGGCTAGTGAGAAAAGAAGCCACCTCTCTGTATGTAATCAGTATCATAAATAATGAATGTATCATGAATGTCATGAATAATATTAATGGGGTTGATCATAGCGGCTTCTTTACAGTGAGGCAAGTGCCAAGACTACCCTTGTAGTGTAAGAACAGGGAGCAAGGGAAGCCTTGAAACAATTTAGGAGAAGAACTTTCATAAGTATATTTCAATATATTCTATTGATCAATAATTTGATGTGTAGAACAAACAATCTATTTAGAAATGCTCTGGAAATATTCTGGAAGAAATATTCAGGGAACATACCTTCCTGAAGAACGTTTATGGACATAAGATTTTCCTGAATGAAAGATCTACAGTATTATCAGATTATTGGCCAAAAAAATTGTAAAACATGACCAAATTCTTTCCAGAACATAGCCATCCACTAAAACAATAGTACATTGTAATTTTAGTAATTTTAGTTTAAATTGTCAATTTTCAGAAAATGCAATCTATTGTATATGGGTATATAAGTTGTGTTGTAGTGCAGGATATTTATTACTGAGCATGTGGAGAATATGATAGTTATCATTAATAAAAAAAATAAAATTCTGGGAGATTTATTTTTATTTAACATTAAAGAACATAGCTGCCATGGAAATCAAACATACATGGTAAAATCTAACTTGCTCCACTGGGGAACAAAGGAGTTTCTGTTGTCGGCTTAGGGTCTACAATAGAAAACTAGAGATCAAGGCCTTGGGAGGGTTGAAACCCTAATTACAGCATGTGGTTTAAGAAGATGTCAAGTGAAAAAAAATGTATCCTTTATCCGCAGAAAAGGGCATAAGTGTTGAATCGCGGAGGGTCCCTGTACGGGGCCATGGCTCAGTCCCGGCTTTGCTCTGCTAATGTGAGTTTTGTAACCAGCACACCAGCACGTCAGCTTAACAAAACATGCTCCTCCATTCATCTCTATGGGAGAGGCGAAGACCAATGTCATTTACTGGAACAAGAGCCGGGGCCAGGGTAGGGTAAGCTAAGAGAGGATATATAATGTTTTAATTGTAAGTACTTGTAGAAGTCTTTAATACAGAAAATGGGCAGACACTCTTTACTTTCCATGTAGAAAATTGTAATCCAGAATTTCTGGCTGGATGTCATCCAAAGGCAGATTTGAAAGTCTAAGTGGCAAAAGGACTAACATGTCACTGGGAGATTTCACACCTTGGTTGCTGCCACAATAGTAGGGTGTAAAGAGACAGATGTTTCAGGGGACAGGCGAGTAACCTGTCACGCACCTGGATGCGGATGTCACGGAGGAGGTAGTGGATCCTTTACCTGTGTGGCTGATGACTCGGACCGTATCGGGGAGCGGAGTCTAAGGTGCAGCTGGTCTTCACCAGAGCCCGCCGCAAAGCAGGATGGATTTGCTGCGGCAGGCGACACCCAGGTCGCTACCCCCAATACGGCTCGACCACACAGGTACTGGGCAAGGCGAGGTACAGGAGGATGAGACAGAGGCATAGTCAGCGTAGCAAAAGGTCAGGAAAGGCGGAAAAGGTTTGTAGTCAAAAAACGTAGCAGGAAGGTCTGGGTACACGGGTATGGCAAACAGACAATAGGGTACGCTTTTTCTCAGGCAATAGGCAATGAAGATCCGGCAGGGGGGTGTGGGAGGTGCAGGAATTTATAATGTGTTGTCAGGTGCACATACTAATTAAGAGTGCACTGGCCCTTTAAATTACAGAGCTCCGCTGCGCGTGCGCCCTACGAGACGGGGACAAGCGTGGCGGAGCTTAGTGCCAGAAGCAGCAGAGCGGGGTAAGTGACGGGCTGGGATTTGCATGCGAGCACGTCCCGCAATGCGAATCCCAGCGCCGTGACAGACAGGGACCCCGGGACACTGCGTTTACGGCCGGAGCTAGTGGCCGGAGCGCAGCACGTGACAGTACTCTCCCTTTGGTCTCCCCCTCTTCCTACGGCTCAGAAACTTTTAAAGAAGATCTTGGTCCGGAATATTGTCCTGAGCAGAGTCTAAGGTGTCGCTGGTCTTCACCAGAGCCCGCCACAAAGCAGGATGGATTTGCTGCGACAGGCGACACCCAGGTCCCTACCCCCAATACGGCTCGACCACACAGGTACTGGGCAAGGCGAGGTACAGGAGGATGAGACAGAGGTGTAGTCAACGTAGCAGAAGTTCAGGACAGGCGGCAAATATTCGTAGTCAAAAAACGTAGCGGGAAGAACTGGGTACACGGGTATGGCAAACAGACAAAACGGTACGCTTTCCCAATATGCGAATCCCAGCCCCGCCGACAGACGGGGACCCCGGGACACTGCGCTCACGGCCGGAGCTAGCAGCCGGAGTGCAGCGTGTGACATAACCCACAGCTTGATAAATAGTAAACAATCAGAAAGGATTCAATCCTGACCCAGTGTGTATTCATTACCAGCCCACCAGCACTGTTACTGGTCTAGTACAACAGCATGATGATATCTCATCACATCGGGATATCCCACAACTTCTCTCCCTGATGGGAGGTATAATATTTTAGAGGAGACTCTTGCAAGCTGGTGTTTCAGAATTAATTGCACGAGAAGACATTGCAGAGAGTGGAGTCCGTGCTTCAGAAAATGTACATTTATAGGTAATGTGCAAAAGTATTAGAGTATTTTAGGTAAAAACATTCTTTTGGTTGACGCAATTCACTCTATCCAGGAAATTGACAGCTAAAAGGTAGATATGTCCCGAGTAAGAGAGGAGACCAATGCAGTCTAATTCAGATGAGCTATTTCAGAAAGGGAAGATGTAAGAAGTACCCCAGGTAGGGAACCTCACCATCTGACTGTTTGAATGGGTGGGCAGATTGCAATTGCTTCAGAAGTTCAGGAGAAATAATTAAGCCCACTATCAAGGACTTAAATTTATAGTAGCTGACGTTGCCAAACTCTCGAAGGATAGCCGAAACCCCAGATTACGAACAATTAGGAAGAATGATACCACATCCCCCAAACAATCCAATACAATGTTCTCAATCACCATTCTTCATTCTGCATATGTCCAAGGAGGGCTTTGATCAGAGTAAATATCAATAGGGACAGGAGACACCCCTGTCTTGTGCCATTGGTGACACAAAATTCTCGGGCAATACCTTAGACAAGCACACACAGGTGGAAGACTTGGGGTATAATGACATTACAGCCATGCCAAAGAAGCCCTCCAACCCAAATTTAGATAGGACTTTCTCCTGGTATCCCCAGTAGTGATGAGCGGCAGGGCCATATTCAAATTTGCGATATTTAGTGGATATATTGACGATTATTCGAACTATGTTTGCAAAATTCACATATTCGCTATGTTTGTTCACTTTTTTTTCCATGTGAAAATTTACATAAAAATTTGCATGTGAAAAAAACAAAAAAAAGAATATTCGTCATTACGTATGTATAGCACTATATTCTAAATATTCACGAAATCACAAAGTGTCGATATTCGCAATTTGAATTACGAATATTCATACTCAACACTAATCCCCAGTACACGTGGTCGAACACCTTCTCCGCTTTTAAAGTAAGAAACAGGTGAAGAATTTGTTCCAATGGTAAAGCACTGAAACAATATTTATAATGCAGTAAGTTTCACTGAGAGTCTGGTAAGCCCTCTTGGTCCAATAAGCTGGGGAAAAACCTTATTAAGCCTATGTGCTAGGATATCTTCAGGTATGTATTTAATAATGCAATGGGTCTGAAGTTACTTAAGGCCTTAAGCATCTCAGGAGAGAAAGATCCCATAGAGATTGCATCAATAAAGGTTCTGGTGAGATAAGAAGTAAGGAGATGCCCATGTACCTTATAATAGTCTTTGATTAGTCCAACTGGCCATGGTACTTGTATAGTTTAAGGTGACGGATAACAGTCAGAACCTCCTCAACCAACAACAGAGAGCTCCATCAATTGGACACTAGATCCTAGGTAAATCCAGGTCGGCTAGGAAGGAAGAAATAGAAATATACAGTCATTTTTCACTAACATGGATGCAGAATGTATAGTATACTGCTGGTGCTTGCACTGTCCTCCGGATGGCCATGCCTGTGAAGCAGCACCGCACGCCTCTTTCTGGTGTTCCCAAAAATTGTGGAATGGAGCGAGCAGGCTGATGGAGGTTTATAAATATTTATTAGTTGGGGTAGGTGAGGAAAAAGCAGTCATGACATCAACATACTCATGGAGGCTTGTGAATGCGGCCCATGCACCAAACCTAATGATTTGCATATTTGAATAATGAGGATAATTGGCAAACAAAGTCACGTCTCGGCCCGTTATAAGTATAATTTTAATCATTGTCATCCGCACTAAAAGTCTGTTCCAATAGGTTAGTGCAGGTGACCGTGATGATAGATTTCAATCACGAACTCTAGCTGGTCTAATTTGACAGTTTCAGTTATTACCTAGATATGGAGGTTATTCTTCCAGGAACCATCCTCTTCATTAGCTTGAGTGCAGCCATCTCATTCTGCAGGGAATTATTGGAGGCCACAACTTCATTATAAGAGTTGGTAGGTGCAACCATTTTGTTCTCAATATGTGGTGTACGATACCCAATTGCCGTTGTCTTGGCACACCTGGTTTACGGAGGCACCTAGATACAGCTGAATAGGTGTCTTTTGGTCTACAAAGAATGTCTGCATGATTGCCTCAGTAAGGAGTGCTTAAGAAAGGGAAGAAGTGCCTGAAGGCAGCAATGTGTGTTAGGGGGTCATTGAGATACAGAAGGGGACTTTCACAATTGTGGAGTAGATAGAAGAAAAGAAATATCCAGGTTTAACAGGCCATCCACAGTGTGAGAAGGAGTACAGGGTGGGATGGCCATCCAAGAGCCTTCAGAACCCACACTAGCAGGAGATTCAAGCAAGGTGAGGAGAGGGTCTGGTAGCAGTAGGTCTGCAGGGTGATCCAGAGTGGAAGGCTAATCTGGTAAGCATGGAGGTAAACTAAGGAAAGCTCTCAGCTGAGTCACACACCACTCGTCTTCTTCTTTACGAAGAGAGCCTGTGGGAGTTTAGCGAAGCCACAGCTTTTTCTGTTCTTCCCCCATCATCTCTAAGGATTAGGTAAGTATTTTAGCACTAAATTGCCCGAACAGAACAGTTTTTTATTTTTATTTTTTTATTTTTTGCTGGGATGGTTACTGCTGCTGTTATCACCAGGATCTCAGGATCTCAGGTTTCAAGCGCCAGGTTCCATGCTCCCCTATAAATTATTTTAAAATATTTTTTCATATCCATTTTTATTACACTATTTAAGCCTTCGTTGTTAGATTGCAATGCACTATTCAGTACTATGCAATAACATAGTACTGCTCAGTACTATAAGCCATCTGCAGGCAGCCTGTGCAAGAAGTTTGACCCTCCTGCATGCCAGAGGAGGGTAAGAGACCTCCGGCCACCATTTTCACTCATTGCCAGGTTTGATGAACCCCCCACCTTGAACCCTTCTGCATCTCCATTATGCTTATAGACTTTGCTTCTTTGCACTTATATACATAATGGACCAAATTTTGTAACAAATATATCTTTTTATTAGAGACAAAATTCAGTTATGTTTATCTACCAGTACCACAAAGTAGCATTTCTAAATAAATCAGCTTTCAGTCATATAGTCTAGACCCAGCATTATCCTTTAAAGTTATGCATTATTCTAAAACATGTATTTTCTGTTTTAATTCAATATTTTTATAATGGCTCACGTGGCCTCAGTGAATGCTCTATCTAATTATTTGTCTACAATTTCTTTATAGAGTGCCCTATCTGAATAAATGTATCCTTGACAACAGAAGTTTGCTCCAAATACCTAGAAATATCATTACAATTACAAATAATTGTGATTAGCCTTCATTTACTTCATCTTGCCTAAAATCACATTGCTTTTTTATATTCTCTAGTACTACCATGAGCAATTCGTCCTAAACACTAAATATATTTGCATTATTTATGCCCTGCTTTGTCAGTTGGAATTGCATGCAAGATTATGTATAAAACTCTCATAACAAAAGAGTAACTTTTGGGAAACAAAGTTTTATTTTCAGCTTATGACAAATCACCAGAAAATATTCTTACTTCAAGTTGTTTTAACCCCTTGGGGACAGAAGCCATTATAACAATAAGGACGGGAGCAATTTTTGCAATTCTGACCACTGTCAATTTAAGCATTAATAACTCTGGGATGCTTTTACTTTTCATTCTGATTCCGAGAATGTTTTTTCACGACATATTCTACTTTATGTTAGTGGTAAATTTTTGTCGATACTTGCAAATTTCAAAAATTTGATGAAAAAATTGAAAATTTAGCATTTTTCGAAATTTGAAGCTCTCTGCTTGTAAGGAAAACAGACATTCCAATTAAATTATATATTGATTCACAAATACAATATGTCTACCTTATATTTTCATTATAAAGTTGACATGTTTTTACTTTTGGAAAGCATCAGAGGGCTTCAAAGTTCAGCAGCAATTTTCCAATTTTTCACAAAATATAAAAAATCTGAATTTTTCAGGGACCAGTTCAGTTTTTAAGTAGATTAGAAGGGCCTTCATGTTAGAAATATCCCATAAATGACCCCATTATAAAAACTACACGCTTCAAAGTATTCAAAATTGCATTAAAAAAGTTTGTTAACCCTTTAGGTGTTTAAAAGGAATAGCAGCAAAGTGAAGGAGAAAATTTAAAATCTTCATTTTTTACACTCGCATGTTCTTGTAGACCCAGTTTTTGAATTTTTACAAGGGGTAATAGAAGAAAAAGCCCCCCAAAATTTGTAACCCGATTTCTCTTGAGTAAGGAAATACCTCATATGTGTATGTCAAGTATTTGGCGGGAGCAGTAGAGGGCTCAGAAGGGAAGGAGCAACAATGGGATTTTGGAGAGTGAATTTTTCTGAAATGGTTTTTGAGGGGCATGTCACATTTAGGAAGCCCCTATGGGCCAGAAGAGCAAAAAAAAAAAAAAAAAACACATGGCATACTATTTTGGAAGCTACACCCCTCAAGGCACATAACAAGGTGTGTGACAAAAGGTGTTTGACGACTTTTCGTTAAAGTCGGATGTGTAAATGAAAAGTAAGTGTTGTTTTTTCCCCCCAAATTTACCATTTCTACAAAGGGTAATGGGAGAAAATGCCCCCCAAAATTTGTAACTCCATCTCTTCTGCGTATGGAAATACCCCATGTTAGGACCTAAAATGCTCTGTGGGCAAACTACAATGCTCAGAAGAGAAGGAGTAACATTTGGCTTTTGGAAAGCAAATTTTGCTGAAATGGTTTTTGGGGGGCATGTCGTATTTAGGAAGCCCCTATGGTGCCAGAACAGCAAAAAAAAAAAAAAAAGAATACTATTTTGGAAACTACACCCCTCAAGGCAAGTAACAAGGGGTCCAGTGAGCTTTAACACTCCACAGGTGATTGACAAACTTTTGTTAAAGTGGGAAGTGAAAATGAAAAATTTAATTTTTAACACTAAAATGCTGGTGTTACCACAAACTTTTCATTTTCACAAGGAGTAATAGGAGAACATGCCCCACAAAATTTGTAACCCCATTTCTCTCGAGTAAGGAAATACCTCATATGTGGATGTAAGCTCTGCGGGTGCACTAGAGGGCTCAGAAGGGAAGGAGCAACATTGGACTTTTGGAAAGCGAATTTTGCTGAAAGGGTTTTTGGGGGCATGTCCCATTTAGGAAGCCCCCATGATGCCAGAACAGTAAAAACAAAAAACCACATGGCATACCATTTTTGAAACTACACCCCTCACAGAATTTAATAAGGGGTGCATTGAGCATTTACACCCCACTGGCAATTGACAGATCTTTGGAACAGTGGGCTGTGCAAATGAAAAATAAAATTTTTCATTTTTACGGACGACTGCTCAAAAAATCTATCAGACATCTGTGGGGTGTAAATGCTCACTGTACCCCTTGTTACATTCCGTGAGGGGTGTATTTTCCAAAATGGGGTCACATGTGGAGGGGGTCCACTAATCTGGCACCATGGGGGCTTTGTAAACACACCTTCAATTCCAGCCTAATTCTCTCTTAAAAAACACCTTCAATTCCAGCCTAATTCTCTCTTCTGAGCATTGTAGTTTGCCCGCAGAGCACTTTACATCCACATATGGGGTATTTATATACTTAGAAGAAATGGGCTTACAAATTTTGGGGGTCTTTTTTCCTATTACCCTTTGTGAAAAAGAAAAAATTGGGGTAACACCCGCCTTTCAGGGGAAAAAAACAAATTTTTAATTTGCATGTAAAACTTTAACGAAAATTTGTCAAAGACCTGTGGGTTGTTAAGGCTCACTATACCCCTTGTTACATTCCGTGAGGGTTGTAGTTTTTTTTTTGCGTTCATTTCAGAACCGCTGCAACGATCAGCCACCCCTGTGCAAATCACCAATTTAGGCCTCAAATGTACATGGTGCGCTCCCACACTCCTGAGCCATGTAGTTCGTCCGCAGAGCATTTTACGTACACATATGGGGTATTTCCGTACTCAGAAGAAATTGTGTTAGAAATTTTGGGGGTCTTTTTCTCCTTTTACCTCTTGTGAAAATGAAAAGTATGGGGCAACACCAGCATGTTAGTGTAATAATTTTAATTTTTTTACACTAACATGCTGGTGTAGCCCCCAATTTTACCTTTTTATAAGGGGTAAATGGAGAAAAATCCCCCCAAAATTTGTAATGCAATTTCTCCTGAGTACGGAAATACCCCATAAGTGGCCCTAAACTGTTGCCTTGAAATACTACAGGGCCCTGAAGGGATACAGCACCATGCGCATTTGAGGCCTAAATAAGGAATTTGCAATAGAGGTGGACCCGGTTAAAAGGATGGGGCTTGTCTCCACCAAAACCCTACAGCAGTGTTTCCCCAAACAGGATGCCTCCAGCTGTTGTAAGACTCCCAGCCTGCCAGGACAGTCTATGGCTGTCTGGCAACACTGGAAGTTGTGGTTTTGCAACAGCTGGAGGCACCGTTCAGGAAACACTGCCGTATGAGACATTTTTTTATTTTTATTGGGGGGGGGGGGCGTGTAAGGGGGTGTATATGTAGTGTTTACTTTTTATTATTTGTTAGTGTAGTGTTTTTAGGGTACATTCACACAGGTGGGGGTTCATAGTAAGTTTTCCGCTGGGAGTTTGAGCTGTGGCGGAAAATTTGCCGCAGCTCAAACTTGTAGAAGGAAACCCACTGTAAACCCGCCCGTGTGAATGTACCCTGTACATTCACATGTAGGGGCATCCTAAACCTTCAGCTGTGGCAAAAATACAACTGCCAGCATAGACAGTGGTCTCCAAGCTATTAGAAGGCCACAGAGAAGATCACTTACTGCGAACTTCACTGCAGCCTTTTCCACACGCACTTTCCGGCCGCACTCCTCCTGCTGCCGCCGCTGCTCCGGGATGCCGTCTTCGCCAGTCCGGGTAAGCCGGCCATGCTCCCCCCTCGCCGCCCGTGTTCCTGACTTTGATCGGTGGGTAGAGTGGGGGAAATGAACTCTAAACCCCCCACCCCCCTCCTGCCATTGGTCGTCAGACTGATCGACCAATGGCAGGGGGTAGGAGTGAGTGGCAACACTGCCACCTCGCTCCTATCCTTTAGGATGGTGGGAGCTGGGTCTAACAGCTCCGATCATTCTTATTTTCCAGGTGATCGGGTTACCAGTGACCTGATTGGCCCGGATCGCGGCAAATGACAGGTCTGAATTGACCGGCGATTTGCTGTGATCGCCGACATGGGAGGCTCTCAGGACCCCCCTAGGCATTGCCACGGGATGCCTGCTGATAGATATCAGCAGTCATCGCGGTCCATTCACCGCCTGGCGAGCTGCGGTGATCGGAAATACAGAGGGCATATGGATGCACCCTCCATAAGTGACGGGACGCAAGGGCATATGCATACGCCCTTCGTACCCATGGAGTTAAAGGAAATATGTCAGCTTCTTATCATATTTAGAGCTACAAACATCTGACTTACAGACTGCACCCTTCCTCCTCCTTCCACTTCTCTCTGCCTTCATGGTTGATGTACAGGGTTTGGCTTCCCGCACTTACCCTTGTACATCAAGGGTAGGGTGGAGGAGGGGGAAGGCATGCATGCTAAAGCTCAGCACAGACTCTATGGTTATTGATTTTTGAAGAAAAACATAATTTTATACCTTGCAAGTAACCATCAGCTAAGAGACAAGTATCCTTTTATTATCAGCTATCTGACTATGCCTTCCGCTCTGGACATTATATAGATTTAAATGATTCCCTTTAACAAGCTAGTATTTATTATATTTATAATTCAGGGTATCTAATTGTTAATTTTTGTTTCCTTCTGCCTTAAAGAGATACTCCGGTGCAAAAAAAAAAAAAAAAATAATCAACTGGTGCCAGAAAGTTAAACAGATTTGTAAAATTACTTCTTTTTAAAAATCTTAATCCTTCCAGTACTCATCAGCTGTTGTATGCTCCACAAGAAGTTCTTTTCTTTTTGAATTTCTTTTCAGTCTGACCACAGTGCTCTCTGCTGTCTCCTCTGTCCATGTCAGGAACTGTCCAGAGCAGGGCAAGTTTTCTATGGGGATTTGCTCCTGCTCTGGACAGTTCCTGAAATGGACAGAGGTGTCAGCAGAGAGCACTGTGGTCAGACAGAAAAGAAATTTGAAAAGAAAAGAACTTCCTTTGGAGCATACAGCAGCTGATGAGTACTGAAAGGGTTCAAAGCTTACAGGTACGCCCTAGGTCCTTAAGTACCAGGTCGCAAGGGCTTACCTGTACAACCTTCGTCGTTAACAGGTTAAAGAGACTCTGTCGGATGGTTCAACATAGTGCAACTAATAACAGCACTGGGTAAGGATTAAAAGAACCTTCACAGACCTAGCTTTATATTTGTGAACATCTGCTCCAAAGTTGGCTGAATTTGTATGATAAGAAATTTGAGTTCCCAATTAAATTCAAAAAGGTAAGGGTGTACATATTTCTAGTAATGTTGAAAAAAAAAAATCTGTTTTAGCCTATTGTCTTATAACAATACTGGCCAATCTGTGGCTCTGCAACTGATGCACAATTACAACTTCAAGCAGACCCTGACAGCCACAGGCTGGGGTATATAATTTTGTAACAGCTTGAAAGCCAAAGGTAACAATTCTCTTCTAAATTGGAGATCTAGAAGAAAGGAAAAAGTCTAAATGAAGAAGGGAGGAACTAAGAAAATATAGAATTTAGAATACCTTCCTGCATTAGCAGCCCTTCTTTTGCCAGAGTGGCCATTAATTTAAATACATTATTAATATAATATAGATTATTATTATTAGTAGTAGTAGTAGTAGTAGTATTATTTTAAACATACGTAAAGGGTACATGTCATACCAAACAATTTTGAAAATCCTGCATGTTAGAGTAACTCTTCAAAGTGGTGATTTTAGTACTACTACTGCTATTATTGAGTCCCTGAGAGTCCTCTCCATAGCTATTTCTCATTCTCACCATTTCAGAGGATTAGGCTAGAGCTGGATCTGTTTGCAAGTAGTACACACACAGGGCTTCCTTTTCCTTAATTCTCTGGCAAATCACAACACACACTCCTTTTTCTTATGCCATGACATAGTGCTGAAGAAAGTATAATGAACAGGCTGCCACTGTGATGAGCTGATGGTTTACACAGTAAACCATTAAAGGTGGCATGTAAAGGAAGAAGGGGTTACTGATGCATTGGGTTTGCAAGGTGCTATGTGAGCAGAAATAAAAGAAACAGCAGCAGCATCACAGCAAAAAGAAAGGGTTACACTAAGCACTGAGCTGCTGCTGCTATGAGTCTAAAGGAAAGGGGAAAATGGGCTGAGCTTTATGGGTATGCAGAGAAATGAGGGACGCCTTGATTTACTTTTAAATGGGCACTGTCAGATACAAAAACCTTTGATATGTTGCAAAGCATGCAAAACCAATAGGTTTTGCAATTGCTTTTATTAGAAAATTTTCAGTATTTCATACTGAAAAAGCCAGTCAAACTACTGCTCCCGTCTGCTTGGACACATACTAGTCCTGCTTTGTCCATGAGTCATCACCTATGTCATGGACACACTTCCTTGATTGACAACTGTGAGCCCATTGTCAGCTTGTGTCCCGCTACTGTCAGAGAGGACAAGCTGGGAGTTGTTGCTTTGCTAATGCTAGGGGAGATGCAGACAGCATACTAAAGGGGGGGCCAGGACCTGCACAGTGAGGCCACGCCCCCTCCCTTTGAGAGGAATTCAGACTAGTGAGCTAAATTAAAAGTGTAATAAAAGTGTAATAAAAGTGTAGGTGCTAGACACATAAATATTAGATGTACATGGTCGACTTCCGGTTCCGGCGCAGGGGATACAGGACGCGTAGAGAAGGAGCTCCCGTCCCGCGGCTCGTAACTGCCTCTTATCCGCACGAACCGGCGACACAGGGGGCCACGCCACTCAACCCCCGGACTACCGCACACCCGGTGAATGGACCGGTACCTTCAGAGGGGAGGAATGTCCGCTGGACAGCCACCGGAGCCGCCCACATTACACAGCAGCAGCGCGCCCAAAATGGTCGACACAGCATCAGCACTGCCTCAAGAGCCGCCCGCGCTGCGCCCTGGAGCGCCGGAGAAGGCCGTAGTACCCTCACCTCTGACCCAAGCACAATTACCAGCTGACTCACCGGTGACCGCCACTCAGGATGCTGCAGCCGCAATAGAAATGGACACTGCAGACACCCCACTTCAGGCTGTATCCTCAAGATCCTCTCCAGCTTCCTCCTGGCAGGGGCAAGCCAAGCTGCAGGTCAGTGTTCGCAGTGATACCTACTCTGGCTCTTTGCACATAGACTATCAGCGCCTGGCCCTAGAGATGTCCCAACAGATGGCACCCAGTATGAAAGCTATAGTGGAGGATGCCCTAAAAAATGCACTACATCACTTGCAACTGGAACTGTCTGATCATACTCCTCCTTAGAAGACAGTGACATTAAAGTTTTCAACAGGATGCGCTCTGCTGAGCTGGAAATTACTCGACTATCTGATAAAGTTGAGGACCTAGAAAATAGGTCCCGCCGTAATAATTTACGCATTGTTGGGGTCAAAGAGTCAGTGTTACAACAAGATCTCCAAAGGTTCTGTGAGAGGGACCTGCCAAAAACCCTAGGCTTGCCTCACCCCTGTAGGGTGGAACGTGCCCACCGAATTGGACTGGCTCCTATGTCATCTCAAAGGGACACTGACCCCCTAGCTCATCGCCCACACCAAGTGATACTCCGTCTTCTGGACTTTAATGACAAAGTCGACCTGTTGCGGGCATATAGGCGTCTGTCACAACCGCTAGTAGTTCAAGGTATGCGCCTATTGTTATTTGAAGACTTTTAAGTGGAAGTCGCTAAAAAACGAAGAGCGTTTAGTGCTATCTGCACGTCCCTCCACAGACGTAACCGCCGCTTCCAATTGCAGTACCCGGCTGTCCTGAGAGTGTTTAATGCGGATGGTTCTTCTTCAATCTATAATACCCCAGAGGCAGCCGAAGCCTCCCTGAACTTATCGAGTTCCAACTCCAGGGGCCGCACCCCACAACCTAGGAAATCGGGCAGCCGTTCTCGCTCACCCAGAGGACATAGGACCCCCAAGGTACCAGCCAGGAATGATTCTTACTCACCTGACCCAGCAGGACGTAGGAAGCATCCACGCTCACCCAGACGACGCAGAGGAGACAGACAACCATCCCCAGACTGATCTTGGAGGTGCTGGATATTTGAGTGACTCTACGGCGGGCATTGAAATGCTTTCACTGGTCGCTCTAATGCATATTATATCTGATGAGGTCTCCGAGTGTGGTTGTCTAACGAATAGTAATTATTTCTCTGGATATTGATTCCCTAACTCAACCCCCACGCCCCTCTCCTTACCCTTACCCCTCATTTTCCTTTCTGTTCCCCATCTGTGTCTACCGTCTACCTCCCCTCCTCCCCCCCTCACTCACCTCCCCCGCCCCCCTTACGTTCACTCTGTTCCTTTCTCCTTTATTTCACCCCGATCATATCTGTGTCTCACTGTAATGTCTACTTGTGCCGAGGGCAGTGGGTTGCTGCTTTGACTCGCCGACAGGTGGGGCCGTGGGAGGGGAGGTGTTTGAATGGAAGTCGCTTCTCATTCTATTACCACTTATATATCGTATAATGTTTGAACCTGCACCGCCTGAAAAAAGGGAGTCCACTACCCTATTGGAATGTGCCCTACTTGCCCGAGTGGCACACTCAGGGTTTATTTTTTCCACCATAGTACCTATGATTGCTATGTTATGTGTTATTTATACTGTTTTGTTACTGTTCTTTTCACATGTATCTCGCCCATGACATACAAGATATGAAGTCCGGGAGGTCCGCTCCAATGCTGCTGCACCTGATATCTGCGCCCACCACATACTCCAGTTATTTTACGCCTGCAATCTGATCAACTTATTTAAGGTACCATGATTACACTCATCTCTTGGAACGTCAAGGGTCTTCGTTCCCCACACAAACGAAGGCTCTTGCTACGTTATCTCAAAAAACATCGCCCTGACATAGTCATGTTACAAGAGACTCACTTGTCTCAGCAAGACTTTTTCAGGATGCAGCAGCAATGGGTCGGACATGTTTATGGATCTCCTGCAGTTGACGGCAAGGCTGGGGGGATCACCTTAATGCATAAATCTTTCGCTCATACACTACTCTCTCAGACTGCCGACGAGGAGGGCAGGTTCTCCCACCTACAGATTGACCATAATGGGGCGGTCTATAGTCTGTATAATGTTTATGCTCCTAATGGGGAAAATAAGACATTTTTTGAGGGTCTCCGAGATACGATGTTGACTGATAGCACGCCTTATAGGATATTGGGGGGGGGATTTGAACACGGTTCTAGATCCTCTGGCGGATAGAAAGGGTCGCTCCCCGGTACAATCAACCCCTAGACAACGTGACTGTGTGCTACCCGACTTCCTGACAAGCCTAGCCCTGACTGACGCCTGGCGTCTTTCCCACCCGGATGATAGGGAATTTACGCACTTTTCTTACGTCCACCAGTCCTGGTCCTGGATAGATTATATCCTAATGGACCGACGGCTTAGCGAGCGCATTGATAAGGTGACTATAAGTGACTTAGTGATTTCTGACCATGCCCCGGTGATCCTTTCCCTACTTCCCACATATCCGAAGTGCACTGATATTCTCTGGCGCTTCCCAACATTTATGTCTAGAGATGAATCCTTTATAGAACTTCTTCAGGCATGGTGGCTGGAGTTTGCAAACGATAACAGGTCCCACCGCTCTAACACAGGGCTATATTGGGAAACAGGCAAATCAGTACTGAGGGGGAGATTAATAGCTCATTTCTCGGCCCTTAAACGTACTGCTTCTACCAAATTTACCGAGGCTAGCGCTAATCTTCAACGTGCCTATGCCGGATATCTGCGTACCCCTATGGATGCAAACAGAGAGGATTGGTTACAAGCCCGTACACAATTCGAATTGTGGCTGGATAGGAGGGAACGATTTCATTGTTCCCATTTTGAAGCAGATTTATTCCGCCATGGTAACAAGGCGGGCCGCCTGATGGCCAGGCTAGCAAGAGGTCGCTTTGGACCGTCCCCTCAAACTAAGTTGAAAGATGGATTGGGTATACTTCACAGTGACTCTCACCAAATTAACAACATTTTCGCATAATTCTATAAAGACCTTTATAGGGACTCAACCTCTGACCCTTCCTCAGGTAGGACGTTCCTAGATTCTTTGGAGCTTCCGCACTTGGTAGAGAGTCAGAGGGAACTCCTCAATGCACAGGTTACGGAGGAGGAAATTCAGTACACCATAAAATCCCTACAAAACGGTAAAGCCCCGGGACCTGACGGATATACAGGGGAGTTCTACAAAGCACTCCTGCCACAGGTCTCCCCGATCCTGAAAGACCTGTTTAATGAATTCATATCCACGGGCCAGATTTCTAAAGAGGCATCGGTTGCCTATCTCAAAGTTCTGCCCAAGCCAGGGAAAGACCTGTCTGACCCCGGATCATACAGACCGATATCCTTAATAAACCAGGACATCAAAATCTTGTCCAAAATCATGGCGGACAGGTTGTCTAGACTTATGCCAGAATTGGTAGGAACACACCAAGTAGGGTTTATACGGAGGCGCTCGGCGACCATGAATATCCGCACGGTTTTAGCGGTTTTGGATCGAATCCAGCACCAGCCACGTGTGGGCGAACAACCAGCCTTGCTTTCCCTAGATGCTGAGAAAGCATTTGATAATGTGCGATGGAACTGGTTGTGGCTAGAGCTTGACAAGCTTGACAAGCTTGACAAGAGTACACACACCGTGTATCCTCTCCCAGCCCATCCGTCTCTATAGGGGGACGCGCCAAGGATGCCCACTCTCCCCATTACTCTTTGACTTGGCCCTAGAACCCCTAGCCAAACATCTACTAGATTTGGCTTTTTTCTCGGGCATACGGGTGGGGCCATCCGCGATCAAACTTACCATGTTTGCGGATGACATCCTCTTGTTTCTCGACAAACCAGCTGACTCTTTGCCTACTGTGCTGACCTCACTGCGACTGTTCGGTGAATTTTCTGGTTACAAAATTAACGTAAATAAATCCGAGCTTCTGCCGGTGGGAGCCTCTCCACCTCGCTGGTTGCCGGACGTAGCGAACCTAGGGATACGTTTAGCCTCAGATTGTATAACTTACCTAGGCATAAACATAGGGCGCACCCCTGACTCCTTGTACCGCCTTAATTATCCCCCCTTGATATTAAAGATACAAACAGAGCTGAAAAAGTGGGCAGGAATACCACTCACATTCATGGGCAGGTATCATTTGATAAAAATGGTTAGTTTTGCGCACCTTTTGTACCCCTTACAGACCCTCCCCCTATAATTACGTCATACGGACATACGCTCCCTACAGTCAGCCTTTACCAAATTTATTTGGGGTGGGAAACGTCCACGTATAGCGCTTCAAAAATTGACCATACCAAGGATAGAGGGAGGCCTTAATTTCCCTAATATTAGGGGTTATAATTTAGCGTGTCTTTTCCGCTTCGTGGTTGATTGGCTCCACGGTACCTCTTTCCATGTCTACTTTGGCCTAGAAAGAGACTTAGCAGCCCCATGGAATCTGGCGGCGCTGCTACATACGCCATACTCCAGATTGCCTCCGTTGATCAAGCACTCCTCATTGTTAAGGGATACCATCGTGACATGGAAAGAGGCTCGTAAGCTGTACCGTCTTCCCTATTTAGTATCGAAATACCTTCCTCTTGCAGGCCTGCCTGAACTTCCGGATGGAATCACGGCAAGGACTCTGACTATATGGTCGGATCATGGCATCCGTACAGCTAACGATCTGATGAACGTTCAGGAACATACCTGGATCACGCCTGAGCAACTAGCGGATAAATTTCACTTACCGGCGTCTCACGTTTATTCTCTCAATCAAATCTACTCCTTCCTAAAACACAGATTGCGTGATCTGTCCAGGGAAGCGAATATGCATACCATGGACGACCTCATAGGTTTGGGCCAACGCAGCCTGTCGATCTCGGACCTTTATCCAGCATTTAGACAAACCCTCTTGAAAACGGACCCTTCTTCTCTGTTTGCATCCTGGGGAAAGTGGATCCCTGATGACAATATCTCAGATAGTATTTTGAAGGGCTGGCAAAAACTACTCACATGTGTAATCAATGAGCGCTGGAGAGAGACTTATTTTAAATTGGCGCACAGAGCTATCTATGGATTCAATATACTCCCTTCCCCAGACTTCCCCGACAGAATAACGGCCTGCCCCAAATGTGCATCACTGCTTACTGACCTTTGGCATGGTGTTTGGGCGTGTGACTCTACTCAGGAATATTGGGCGATGATTCAAAGTTATCTTAGGGACTCTTGGAACTTGACCTTGCCTCTTCAACCTCAGGTTTTCCTTTTCCACCAACTGAGACCCCCAGAAATGTCTCAGACGGAACACTCGACGGTACTCGCACTGATGTCATGTCATCTTACTGGTAGCCTTGCGCTGCCTTTTTACTGCATGGTTATCTACTTCTATCCCCACTTTGTCAATGGTAATCCAACAAATGAAACTGTTCTGTAATGTTGACCGGCTTGACACGGAACGACACAAAAACACTAAGACTCAGAAATTTTTTGACAAGTGGAAACATTTTATTGTTAACCATTATACGACCTCTGAAATAGCTGACATAGTCCGACCCTTCAGCCTCACAGAGTGGTACTGTTTACAATCTATGGGGAATACCTTGGGAACCCTACGCCTGCCTCAATCATAAATAGGACCGCAAATACTCCACATCTCAGCACGTCAAGTCCCCTTGCTCCCCCTCCCAGACTTCAATCTTGACTTAACAAAGGTTTAGTTTGTAAAAGGCTAAATATCTAATGTTACTCTGCCAAAACTGAGTTGATGACTTTGTGAACTTGCAAGACATCGCAAGTTTTTATATTGTTGTTGTTTGTTGAAAATTTCAATAAAATATGTAAAAAAAAATAAAAAATATGTACATGGTCAGGATTAGGTACTGAGTGATTTATTAAAAAAAAGTTTTTTTGTTTTTTTTTTGCTTTGTCAAGCTGTCTCCTTCTCTCACATAGCACATGCTAATAACCCCCGCCCCCCAATACCGTTTTTATTCAGTTTCTAATGCCCCAAAACACCACTATTTGACTACATTATACCTTGGTCTACCTTAAGATTGGTTAGCATTGCCTTTTTATCTTTGTTTAATTTTTAGCATCCATTAACTTATATGTTCTTTTCCTTTTTAAGTGTATAAAGCGATAACAAAAATGTAGTGTGGACCTACCCTAAAATGGGTAACTTTTCTGCTAATGCCAGGTGGCATAACCCTTACAGAAGAGTGAATGCTAGAAGTACAGAATCAGCACTTCTTCTACACAAACAATACAATATCTTAAAGGAAGCCTTCAATATTGTTTGGTTGATATGACCTACATAGATGGTGTCTTAATAGCGTGTGATCCAAATCACAGTTGTGATATTTAAATAAAAATATGCTCTAGCATAGGAAATATTCCATTACATGTCTTAGTCTAAAAACTAATAAGCAACTAATGCAATTTAAATGTAATTACTAATGTAGTTTGGAAAGCACGTCTTGCAGAAGCATGTAGCTATTTAGACCACACGTGAGATAAAAATGTTCTGTTTAGTCCTATAGATATATTTAATAAACAATTTGAATTGTTAACAAGCAGTTAATAAAATTCGGTAGATTTTAGGTGTCATTTATTATGTTGAATAAAATGCCAAACAATGTATGAGCCAAAGCCAAATCAATTATCATAAGCAAAGCATGTCACTGCGGGTCTGATTATTGATTGAAAAGAGATTGTATAATTTGCATCATATACTTTATCAGCAGTCATAGTTGTGTATGCTTATTTAAGTTGGCCAATATTGCAGTTTTACTACTGGTTTACAATTTTAACTATTTTAATTCAGAGATATTTGTTATTTGTACAATAATGTCTACAATGGGGCAGATTATCCAGGAGCAGGTCTGGTGTATTTATGGGTACAGATTTTATCATAAATTAATATCCAGGTCAATTTAGTTAGTGTACTGCTGAATAGGCACATCTAAGCCTGAGACTGTGACTTGGGCCTCTGATCATTCTGGATCTGAGAAACAGCCCAGGCCAAGTAGTAATTATTAAATGCCTATTTCGAGAACTTCTATAATGGTCGGTGTTGTGGAGTATCTCTGGAATGCAGTGGAAAGGAAAGAAAACAACGCACAATCAATTGAACTGTCCAAAGCAGGAGAGGTTTGCTATGGGGATTTGCTTGCACTCCGGACAGTTCCTGACATGGACATAAGTTTCAGTTGAGAACACTTTGGTCAGACTGTAAAGAATTATACAACTTCCTTTGTAGTATACAGCAGCTGAAAAGTGCTGGAAGGATTAAGATTTTTAAATAGAAAGTAATTTACATATCTGTAAGTAATTTACTTTCTGGCACCAATTGATTTTAAGTTGTTTTCCACTGGAGTACCCCTTTAAGGTTGGCTACAAAAGCAAGGTAAAGGAACTTAGAGTCCATTGCAGCTTGCCTATGTTAAAGGTTTACTCTGCTCCCCAGCGTCAGAAACATTGAGTTTCTTAAAGGAGTATTCCAGTGGTGACTCAGTGGTGAGCAACTTATCCCCTATCCTAAGGATAGGGGATAAGTTGCAGATCGCGGGGGGTCCGACCGCTGGGGCCCCCTGCGATCTCCTGTACAGAGCCCCGACAGCCCGCGGGAAGGGGGTGTGTCGACCTCCGCACGAGGCGGCGGCCGACACGCCCCCTCAATACAACTGCCTTCGGCAATCTCCGGCTCTGCCATTGAGATGTATTGAGGGGGCGTGTCGGCCGCCGCTTCGTGCGGGGGTTGACACCCGCTATCTGGGCGGAGAGCCGGGGCCCCGTACAGAGAGATCGCAGGGGGCCCCAGCGGTCGGACCCCCCGCGATCTCAAACTTATCCCCTATCCTTAGGATAGGGGATAAGTTTTTCACCACTGGACTACCCCTTTAACGCTGTGTGTGGACTTCTGTGTTCACACCCGCCGCCCGTGATTAAAGTCTTTGGGAAGGGGGAGCAACGGCTTTCACACCCCCTCCCATAGACTTGCATTGAGGGGGCGGGACGTGATGTCCCATGACGGGGCGGGACATGACGTCACATGAAGGGGCGGGACGTCACGAGGTGGCGAGCCTGAACACGGTAGCCCGCACACAGCATTCAGGAACTCAATGTTCCGGACGCTGGGGAGTGGAGTAACCCTTTAATGACCTGTCCACTGCTAAAAAACCCTACAGGTAAACATCAGTCTTATACCATGGAACAATTGAAGAAGGTGCCTTGTTTTAAATCTTTTGCATGGCTAGAACTGTGACCATGTGTGTCACCTACATGGGAAAGAGGTGCATTATAGGAAGAAGATTCTTAAACCAATGTTCTGCTTTGAAACCTTGGGTCTCCACACTCTCCTTACAGAATGCACACTATACTGCAATTCTACAATTCTCAGTGCACTGACATAAATGGGAACTCAGGTGGAAAAAAATTTTTCAATCAAATGGTGCTAGAAAAGTAAACAGATTTGTAAATTACTTCTATTAAAAAATCTTAATCCTTCCTGTACTTATCAGCTGCTGTATGCTCCAGAGGAAGTTCTTTTCGTTTTGAATTTCCTTTCTGTCTGACCACAGTGCTTTCTGCTGACACCTCTGTCCATGCCAGGAACTGTCCAGAGCAGGAGGGGTTTGGAAATCAGTTTTCTGTTTCTGGAGCCAGTTGATATGGATAAAAAATGTTTTCCACTGCCGTACCCCTTTAAGTACAGTTCTAAAATACCAGATGGCTTCAGTTCAGTGTAATTACTACAGTATAAAGGAACCATTCTCTTTATTTTCTAACAGTGAACAATGTAACAGTGGGTTCACCTTAACAATGCTTGACGACACTTTAAGCCAATGTTTCCCAACAAGGGTGCCTCCAGCAGTTGCAAATGCACAGCCTTTGGCTGTCTGAGCATGCTAGAAGTGGTATTTCTGCAATAGCTAGAGACACCCTGGTAAACACAGCCCTATTCACATTCAAAGACATTTAAAGATTAGTTGGTGACTTGTTCACCAATTATGCACCAATATTAATGAAACATGGCTGGACCTTTGTATCAATAAAGCACTTTTTGCTTTATTAAAGGGGTACTACCGTGCTGACAACTTATCCCTTATCTAAAGGATAGGGGATAAGTTGCCTGATCGTGCGGGGTTCCGCCGTTTGGGACCCCCTTGATCTCGCACGCAGCACCCCGCTCTCATCAGGCCCCGGAGCGAACATCTGCTCCGGGTCTGATGATGGGGCTGGTGATTGTGACGTCATAGCTCCGCCCCTGTGTGACATCATGCTCCGCCCCTCAATGTAAGTCTATGGCAGGGGGAGATCACATGGAGTTGGAGCCGTGACGTCACGATACTCCGGCCCCTTGATCGGCAGTCATGAGACCCGGAGGGATGTTCGCTCCGGGGCCTGATGAGAGCGGGGTGCTGCGTGTGAGATCGTGGGGTCCCCAGCGGCGGGACCCCGCGTGATCTGGCAACTTATCCCCTATCCTTTAGATAGGGGATAAGTTGTCAGCACGGTAGTACCCCTTTAAGACATCCATATGCAGTTAGAACAGGTACAAAAATAAAGAAAACACTCTGACACATTCACGTTGTTAGCGCTTAGTCACACTATGACTAAGCACTTACAGCGTGAAGCAAGTCAGAGTGTTTTTATTTGTTTTTGTATGTGTTCTATCTGCATATGGAGATTTAAATAAAGCAAGAAGGGTTTTTTTTTTTTTTACATCTTGATGCCAAGCATTCCTTGTTTCTTGGATATCTCTGCTGCAAAGCTGGAGGCGCTGCCAATGGCTCCATTGCACAGGTGTACTATTTTGGTTCGGGTGAGCTGTTACTCTGGATTTCTTCAATAAAGCTCTATCTCCCTTTGTCTCTACCCCATTCCTAATAGTCTGTAAGCTCTCGTGGCCAGGGCCTTCACTCCCCCTGTTTGAATATTTAGTGTGTTTCATTAGGAGCGTTCACTACTTTTCATAACTGTTCATACAAATGTAATGATGATGTCCCTCGTAAAAAAATTTTTTTTTAAATTAGCAATTAAAAGAATATGTTGCTTATAATGCAGTCAAGATTTTACATATGTAGATGATTTTTACCCAAAATATAAAAATGACCATAAAAAAGGAAAAAATTGTAAATTAGTAAATATTTTCAGATTTGCTTACACCAGAGTAACATTTAGTTAAGCAAAGTGATAGGAAATGCATTCCAGGTGGATAAATAACTGCCAATGTTCAGTGTATTAAAACAGTTTCTAGTACTTATCTAAATGGCATACTGTAAATAGCTGCATTAAAACAAATATATAGAATGTTCTATTTATCTATAAATGTATTCGTCTTTTGAGTCATACATTTTAAGCAGATGTCGCCTATAAAATCACACCAATTAAAATCAGTAACAGCTATTCTTTCTGCATTATATGACAACCAATATTGTGCATGGTACTTACAGTATGTGGTCCCCAACTGCATTGGCTGTATTCCTTTCCTATTTTCACTGATAAAACAGCTGTCCCTACTGGACTATACAAATAAGATTATGCCACATACTGTATGTTCCCACATATGTATGAAATAAGCCTTAATGTTCCGAGGATTTTAATAATATTTTTTTAACCATGCTTTTGGTCTCAGCTTCCTAAAAAAAAAATGGCAAGGTGATGAATACAAGTTAAATAACATTATTTATAGTGAACAAAAAGCAATGGCAACTGATTGCAACCCCAAATAGTCCGTATTATAAATATGTTACAGTCTGTTAAAGAGCTTTTAAAGGAAAACTGTCAGCTTTCTCCCCCCGCACTAACCAGTGGTATTGGCTGGTAGTGCGGGGGATGCTGATCAGTTTGATCCTTATCGTGCCCGGATCCGTCGCACCGTTCGGCCTTAATCTTCTATTTTCTCTATATTCAAATGAGGTGCTAACTGCCATTCTGACGTCAGTGCCGGACTGCAGCGGTGCCCAGCTCATCAATATTCCCAGGTGACCATGATGCCCCAATGGGAGAACCCCAACCTTATTCCTACAGGGGAGGGGGAGCTGTTCGGTCCAGTTCAGGACAGTGAAGTGTGGTGTGAGGAGTCTGGTAGTTGGAGAGCTGAGGAACTGTATGGAGAAGTCTGAGGAGACCTAAGGAGAAGGAACCTAAAATATGCAGCCACACAAATCTCAGGAAAACCCCATTGCTCAGGTGAAGTTTAAGCTTGGCGGTAAGCACAAAGCTCCGGGGCAAAAATAACCTTCAGTCAGTCAGTCTAAAGTCTCTAATTCAGCGTGCACTGTCATTAATCTCAAGTCTGCAGTTTCAGAAACTACAAGTCCCAGCAAGGTGACAGGCTTCCTGGGCTCATTCTGCACTTACCTCTGCATAAATCTGTACTGTGAAGCCTTTAACAACATTCCTGCCACGGTAAAGATGGTTTTCAGTAACCTAGCATCGTGGTCATCATTGTCCCCACACTTGGCCCAGGAGAGCTTTCTTAACCTTGGAACATAGAGGTTAATATGAAACTGTCTGGACTCATATAATGCCTCTAAATAAACGGATATTCTGAGGTAAATCGTCATGACATGTAAAATGCTACAATGTTTCATAGATTTGTGAACTGTGCGACACAGTTTGGTAAATTAGAGATGTTAAAGCATAATCTGGAGGACCCTTGAGGTACTGGGATTTGGACCTGGGTTTATTTCCAAGTTTAAGTTGTTGTAGAAAGGTCCCATGGCCCGTATAAGAGAGAATATGGAAATGTCTGCCCATTTCCCACTCTCGCGGCACTCGGCAGGGGTGCCCGTTGTTGCCTTTTTTATTTGCGATAGATTTGAAGCCTTACATCCACACCATGTCCCCCTCTTCTCAGCATGTCCCCCATCCCTCCAAACAGTTTCCAGCCTTCTTCTGATATCCCCAACCCTCCACACAGTTCCCCCAGCATCAGCATGTCCATATCCATACAAACCATGTTCCCCTCTATTCAGCATGCCCCCCATCCCTCCACATAGTGCTCCTCATCAGCATGTCCCCATCCATACATACCGTGTCCCTCTCTCCTCAGCATGTCCCCATTCCTCCACACTGTGTCCCATCAGCATGTCCCTTATCTCTTCACGCAGTGCTCCACCACTCAGCCTGTCCCCCATCCCTGCATACAGTGTACCCCTCTTCATCATGTTCTCATTCCTTTTCATAGTGTCCAGTGGAGGGATTGGCTGTCTGGGTATGCTGGGTGTTGTTGTTTTGCAACATCTGGAGTTGTAGTTTTTGTAGGTTCTGGAAACACCCTAGTTAGTAAATAGTGCACCGCACCCCACTCCCCCTCCCCAGTATGTCTCCACAAAAAAATCTAACCCAGGTCATAGCAGGTTGTGGGCAATGGCAGGTCCAAATATGGCTTCTTTAGCATATACTAGAGGAGGAAGCACAGGGTTTTTCCTCTTCCTGTACCTTGTGCGTCCAGCCCTTCCTTCTCCTCACGATCTAGACTCTGCATGTAAGTCATAAGACAGTGGGAAGCAGCCATCAGACACTGTGGGGATGGGGGGGAGCCTGAGCAGGGGTGACTGCATCCCAGGAATCCCTAATATGCCCTAGGCCCTCACTTTCTACCTCTTGCACTTATCCTTGCTGCACAGGCAGTCCAGAGCTCATCAATGCGTCTCTGTGACCCAGAGATGAGCAAGGAGAAAACAGCATGTAGTTTAGTGGCAGGGGATCCCTTCGGACCCCCATGGCTATGGATCCCGGTCACAATTACGACCCTTGAGAGCCTCTATAGCTTTGCCACTGACCGTTTCCTTTGGGGTAATAAAATGTAGTAACTTACATGATATTGTATTTCACAATAAATAAGATGGTAACAGTTTACTGATTATAAAAAAATAATAATCTGACTGATGTGGAAAAGGACTTAAGAGTCTTAGACAATGGTACATTTAGCTGTAGTGACCAGTGTCGGGCAGCTGCTGCCAAGGCAAATAAAATCATGGGGTCCATCAATAGGGGCATAGATGCCCACGACAAAAAAATTATTCTACCGCTGTACAAATGACTAGTCAGACCACACATAGAAAACTGTATACAGTACTGGGCACCAGTGTACAAGAAAGATATAGTGGAGCTGGAGAGGGTTCAAAGACAGGCAACCAGCATAATATGGGGAATGGGAGGATTACAGTACCCAGAAAGATTATCAGAATGAGGGTTATTTAGTTTAGAAAAAAGAAGGCGACCTAATAACTATGTATAAACATATCAGGGGGCATTACAGAGATCTCTCCCAAGATGTATTTATACCCAGGACTGTATCTATAACAAACGGGCATCCTCTACATTTAGAGGAAAGAAAGTTTCTACACCAGCACAGACGAAGATTCTTTACTGTAAGAGCAGTGAGACTGTGGGATTCTCTGCCTGAGGAGGTGGTTAACTTGGTAAAAGAATTTAAAAGGGGTTTGGATGCATTTTTGGAGAGTAATAACATTACAGGTTATGGATTCAAGATCTATAGGGACAGAAGGTTGATCCAGGGATTTATTCTGATGCCATATTTGGAGTCGGGAATACATTTTTACCTCTAGTATAAGTTTTTTTTTGCCTTCCTCTGGATCAACTCAGTAGGGACTCATTAGGGATATAGGTTGAACTTGATGGACTCTGGTCTTTTTTCAACCTTACGAACTATGTTACTATGTAATCTAACAGTAATCATTGACATAGGTATGGTTCATTTTCATTGTCAGATTTTTTTTTATAAATACATACCGTATTTTTCGCCGTATAAGACTCACTTTTTCTTCCCCAAAATTGGGGGTGGGGGGGGGGGGAAGTTAGTGAGTCTTATAAGGCGAATGCACACCTATCGCGGCGGTCCCTGCGGTCATCAATGGCCGGGACCTGCGGCTAATACAGGAAATCACTGATCGCAGTGATGCCCTGTATTAACCCTTCAGATGCGGTGATCAAAGCTGACCGCTGCGTCTGAAGCGAAAATAACACTAACCCAGCTGTTCAGTCAGGCTGTTCGGGACTGCCGCGGGGAAAGTGCGGCGTCCCGAACAGCTTACAGGACACCGGGAGGGACCTTACCTGCCTCCTCGGTGTCTTCTCCGCTCCGGGATCCCCTGCATGGCTGGCGCTCTCCTTTGTCGTCATCACGTGCGTAGCGGCGTGCGTAGCGGCATCATGGCAGCGATGGAGAGCGAGGATACCGGGCAGCAGAGGCATTCTGGAGCGATGGGGACACCCCTGGGACGTGGCAACAGCGATGGAGGGTGACATCCAGGGCAGCGGTGATGAGCGGTGACGGATCCAGAGCAGTGGGGACACATGAGTACTACCTCCTATACCAGTGGTCTTCAACCAGCGGACATCCAGATGTTGCAAAACTACAACCCACAGCATGTCCGGACAGCCAACGGCTGTCCGGGCATGCTGGGAGTTGTAGTTTTGCAACATCTGAAGGTCCGCAGGTTGAAGATCACTGTCCTATACTTTACATTGTATTTAGTTCAGAATCTTTGTTTTCTAGATTTTTATCCTATAAAATTAGGTGCGTCGTATGTGCCGGAGCGTCTTATATGATGAAAAATACGGTAAATAAAAACTGCAGTTTACAAGTTATAGTGAATTTAGGAACCAACATTGACCAAAGCATCAGAAGCTTAAAGGGGTTCTCCGGTGCTTACACATCTTATCCCCTATCCAAAGGATAGGGGATAAGATGCCTGATCGTGGGAGTCCCGCAGCTGGGGACGCCCGTGATCATGCACGGGGCACCCCGTTTGTAATCAGTCCCCTGAGCGTGTTCGCTCCGGGTCTGATTACGGGCGGCTACAGGGCCGGCGGCGTGTGACGTCACGCCTCTGCCCCCATGTGATGTCATGCTCCGCCCCTCAATGCAAGCCTACGGGAGGGGGCATGATAGCTGTCCAGCTGCGGGACTCCCGCGATCAGGCATCTTATCCCCTATCCTTTGGATAGGGGATAAGATGTGTAAGCACCGGAGAACCCCTTTAAGTTCATCCATACATTTTCTGTAGGGTACTAGAGATGTATAACCTTATGCCTATGGCATCTTAAATCTGTTCTTGTGAATTGAATTAATAAAATGATGAACTCACTTAAATTCATTTCATAGTTTAAACTTGGACAACCCCTCTAATGACTTTGAACTGAGATATTTAGATCTGAATGGTTGCTGTGCTTTTGTGCCAAGAACAGCAGAACGTATTGTACCTGCCTGGGTGTTCTTGACTTGTGGCTGGAGATTTTATTCGTTTTTATTGTATGGAAGACCTTTTTTTTTTTTTTTTTTTTTTTTTTTGCAAAAAATAAAAATGGAAAAATGATTGCTTAGCAATACAAGAAATAAAGTTTTTGTCATTTTTTCAGCTTTTTGTTAGCTTCTAACTATAATTGTTCATTTAAAATCACTGCTTATACATAAGGATTTCAAAGGGAAATAAGTAGCACACAGTCACATGAATATAGAAAAGCACTAAGTGTACATAAAAAAGTAAATAACATTTATCAAAAGAACTAAACTTTTCAACTTTAAAATAATAAAATGTTCCTTAAATATATATTTTTTAAATAAAATGTCAGTAATATTGTGAATAATACAAAATTATACTTATAACATCAATGACTAATGTTTGTAATGTGCTTGTATCACAAGGGAGTGAAAGTGCAGGTATAAATATAATGCACTTAAATAAATGTAATTTGAAATGCCTGATCAAAACAAAAGAGATAAAGAAGATTTGAATAAAAACTATTCTTTTTAGCTCTTAAAACAACATGTAATTTGCACATAGAGATTGATTTTTCATGGGGATATTAGTGGGTTTGGTCTACACCTTCTTGATAAATACACCTTTGCCTAAGGGTAAATAGCTATAGATTTCATCATAATTACTATAAAGCATTCTGATGCTCAGGGGCAAGGTTGTGCGTGTGCATCAAATGTACCGACGGGAAAAAAAGAAAAGACAAGAAGGAATAATCCCAGCAATATGCTTTTCTAAATAATATGTGTCTCTATAATTTTCTACTTGTGATAAAAAATACCAATAGAAAGGTTTTTGAGAACAGCGCCTTTAAAGGGCATCATATTCACTGTGAAAACAATTTGGAAGGGGAAATGTATAATCCTTTCTACAACTAAGACATTCATTTTATTTTCGCTTATAGGTGGAAAAGGGGTTTGGAGAATAAATATACAGCACTTCTTAAACAAATAAGAATCAATCTGCTAGTAATAAAATGTTACATGTTGAAATTATAGATGGCTGTATAATGTATACAGTGAATTTAGTTATACTTACTACTTGTTGCTGATCCGGGCCTCTTCTTGTATAGCCCTGTCTATAACAATAACATTACTAGAGGCAGAGCTACACAAGAAGAAGCTCACCGTCTGGAACAAAGTGTGGTAAGTATGTCTCTGTTCACATTATGCGTTTTTAGCCTGCTTTTTTTTTTTTTTTTTTTTTTTTAAAGGCAAGTTGAAAATGTATAATGTGAACAGAACCTTGCTGGGAGTGTCTACCCAAATAGGGAGCTCCCAGCTGTTGAAAAACTACAACTCCCATCATTCTCAGATGGCCGATGGCTGTCTGGGAATTATGGGTGTTGCAGTTAAGCAATAGCTGATGGCTCCCTGTTTGGAAACACATTGTTTTAGAGGCACTGTTCCCCAGGAGAGAGCACCTTAAATGTACTTACGCACTTTTTGTGTTTTTCTTTTCTTCTTGTTTAAAGGGGTACTCCGCCCCTAGACATCTTATCCCGTATCCAATGGATAGGGGATAAGATGTCAGATCGCCACAGTCCCGCTGCTGGGGACCCCCGGGATCCCCGCTGCGGCACCCCGCTATCATTACAGCACAGAGCGAGTTCGCTCTGTGCGTAATGACGGGCGATACAGGGGATGGAGCAGCGTGACATGGCTCGGCCCCTCGTGACATAACGGCCCATCCCCTTAATGCAAGTCTATGGCTGGGGGCGTGATGACCGCCTTTGTATTGAAAGGGGTGGGCCGTGATGTCACGAGGGGCGGAGCCTTGACGTAACGATGCTCCGGCGCCTGTATTGCCCGTCATTACATGCAGAGCGAATTCGCTCTGTGCTGTAATGATAGCGGGGTGCCGCAGCAGGGATCCCGGGGCTCCCCAGCAGCGGGACCGTGGTGATCTGACATCTTATCCCCTATCCTTTGGATAGGGATAAGATGTCTAGGGGCGGAGTACCCCTTTAAGCCCTTAAGGACCACGGGTTTTTCTGTTTTTCTTTTTTTTTCTAATCACCTAAAAATCATAACACTTTCTATTTATCCCCCTACAGACTCACATGATGGCTAATTTTTTGCACAACCAATTGTACATTGTAATAACATCACTCATTTCACCGCAAAATTTACTGCGTACCCAGAAAAAATATTTGTGGATCAAAATTGAAAATAAAAAGCCATTTTGTAACTTTTGGGAGCTTCAGATTCTACGCAATGCACTTTTCAGTAAACATGACACCATATATTTATTCTGTAGGTCCATACGGTTAAAATGATACCCTACTTATATAGGTTTGATTCTGTCTTACTTCTGGAAAAAATCATAACTGCATTCAGGAAAATGTATACGTTTAAAATTGTCATCTTTTGACCCCTATAATTTTTTTTATTTTCCCACGTATGGGGCAAAATGGGGTCAAATTTTTTGCACCATGTTCTGAAGTTTTTATTGGTACCATTTTTGTTTTGATCGGACTCTTTGATCGCTTTTTATTCATTTTTTTATGGTATAAAAAGTGACCAAAAATACGCTATTTAGGACTCTGGATTTTTTGGTCGCGTACGCCATTGACCGTGCGGTTTAATTAAAAATATATTTTATAGTTTGGACATTTACGCAAGCGGCGATACCAAGTTATTAATACAGGTTTTTTTATGGGAAAAGGGGGGTGATTTAAACTTTTATTAGGAGAGGGGTTAAATCATCTTTTTTAACTTTTTTTTCCATGTTTTTTTTGCAATGTTATAGGTTCCATAGGGGGCTGTAACATGCACTACACTGATCTCTCACAATGATCAATACTTTGCAATAGCACAGCATTGATCAGTGTTATCATCGCTTGACTGTTCCTGCCTGGATCTCAGGCACGGAGCAGTCATTTGGCGATCGGACACTGAGGAGGCTGGTAATGGACACTCCTTTTGTGTTCTAGCTGATCGGGACTCCTCAGTGCATTTTTGTAACTTTAGAGGGTTAAAAGGGGTTCAAAGGTTTAATAGCACGCATCACCCCGATTGGTGATGCCTGCTATTAGCCACGGGTCCCGGCCATTGTTAGAGGCTGGGCCCAACATGCTATAAGGAGCTAAGGATGTAGCCTATTTTCACCTTAGAGACAAACTGTCAGCAAGTTCACCCACAATAAACCCAATACAGTTCCATACAGGGGGCGCTTACATTTTTTTGTTGGGTTGCTGCCGAGTTTTTGTCCTGTAAAGTTCCATAATTCACCCCTTTAGTTGTGCTCTGCAGGCATGCCCCCCCCCCCCTCAGTCATACATTGGGTCCCAGAGGAAGGTGCCTAAGCCCCCCCCCCTTATAAGCGCATGCGCTGAAGATTTTACACAGCTTTAATGTCCTGATCATGTGAGAGCTGTGCATTTCCAGAGAGCGCTCTGCACAGTGTAACTGCGCATGCGGTGCCCCCTCGCTACAGAGGTCGGGAGTAATGAAGGCCTGGCGCATCTACAGTTAAACTATGCAGAGCGCTCTCCAGGGATGCACAGCTCTCACGTGATCAGAATGTGAGAGCTGCGTAACATCTTTAGTGTGTGACTCCACATCACTAATACATGTGCGAATAAGGGGGGTGGGCTTATGCACCTTTCTCCAGGACCCAAAGTATGACTGCCGGTGGGCGACACACCTGCAGAGCGCAGCTAAGTGGTGAATTACGGGACTTTACAGGAAAAAAAACTTGGTGGCAATGCAACAAAAAAAATTTAAGTGACCCCTGTGTAGACTCCTGTTCACCCACACTAGTCCAGTGTATTGGGTTTAGTGTGGGTGAACTTGCCAGGGTACGCCCTGCGTCCTTAAGAGGTCAAGTATCAGCCAGATACCAAACAAACAGCAACAGCCTAACGTTAACAGGGTGGGTGACAATTTTTGTTATTGCCCCCCCCCCCTCCCCCCCCCAGTCTAAACAACATCATCTTGTTACTGCCAAGGCACAGAAGGGCCAATTTTGATGCTGTGGGCCTGTTGGTACCGGCTCTTCCCGTTACCCCTGTGGTGGTGGGTACCGGATAACGCAGTAACAATTTGGGGTTAACGCTAGCTGTTTTAAGGGCTAACACTAAGCCCCAGCTTAATCTGTCTGTGAGACAGCTTTCACTACTAATCCTGAAAAGTTAATAATAAAAAAATAATAATAATAATAAAACAACACATAAAAAAAAATTATATTACAAAAAACACTCCCCACAAGCCCTCATTAACCATTTTATTTAAAAAATGCGGATCATCGATGTAGTCCACTGAATTTGACATAGTTCACCACATTTATGTAATTGAAACCAGATGAAAAGAAAGACACAAAAATAAGGTTAGTGCATTTAGGGCAATCTCTTATGGGGAAGAGTGCCAATGAAGCAGTGTGTTTCCAAACAGGAAGCCTCCAGCTGTTGCTAAACTACAACCCCCATCATTTCCAGACTGCCTTTGGCTGTCTGGAAATGATAGGTGTTGTAGTTTAGCAACATCTGGAGACTTAATGTTGCTAAACTACAACTCCCATCATTCACAGACAGTCAAAGGCTGTCTGGAAATGAAGGGAGTTGCAGATTAGCAACCGTTGGATGCTGTTTCTGAACACACTGCCAGAAAGGGTCTTTTTTTTACCTTTTTAAAACAAAAAGGCATGCTAAAAGTGCATAATGTGAACAGAGCTATACTTACCAAATCTCGTTCCAGGTTGTGAGCTTCTTCTTGGGCAGCTTCAGCTAGTGACATCATCACTAGAGGCAAGGCTACATAACAAAAGGCCCAGACCAACGACAAGATGACAAGTATAACTCATCATTGAATACATTGCATATAGATGACTGTTTAGTCATGGCTGTAAATGTTTGCACCCCTAAATTTTTTCTAGAAAATGAAGTGTTTCTCACAGAAAAGGATTGCAGTAACACATGTTTTGCTATGCACATGTTTATTCCCTTTGTGTGTATTAGAACTAAACCAAAAAAGGGGGAAAAAATTGCAAATTGGACATAATGCCCCATCAAACTCCATAAATGGGCTGTACAAAATTATTGACACCCTTAACTTAATATTTGGTTGCACACCCTTTGGAAAAAATAACTAAAATCAGTCACTACCTATAACCATCAATAAGGTTCTTACACTTCTCAGAATGTTGGACCACTCTTCCTTTGCAAACTGCCCCAGGTCTCTCTTATTGGAAGGGCGCCTTTTCCCAACAGCAATTTTAAGTTCTCTCCACAGGTGTTCAATGGGATTTAGATCTGGACTCATTGCTGGCCACTTCAGAACTTTCCAGCACTTTGTTGCCATCCATTTTTGGGTGCTTCTTGACATATGCACAATCCAAAAAGGAATGAATGAAAGTCGGCAACTCACCGGTCTTCTATACTTCTTTATTGAGTACTCACATCAATGGTTACAGGAGAGGGATGATCAGTATAGAGGACCGGTGAGTTGCCGACTTTCATTCATTTCTTTTTGGATTGTGCATTTTGGAACAGTATATCATTGAGTCAGAGCACCACCTACCTTCACAAGCCACAAACTCTTCACTTACCTCTACTATCCATAGTGGTCTCTATATACACCCTGCAGTTGCCGGACACTATTCTTGTTTGTATATATGACTTTTTGACATATGTTTTCCTGCTGGAAGACCCAGGATCTCGGACGCAAGCCCATCTTTCTGACACTGGGTTGTACAGTGCAACCCAAAATCCATTGGGAATCCTCAGCAAAACAACCCTAAAACATAATTGAACCTCCCATATATTTCACTGTAGGTACTGTGTTCTTTTCTTTGTAGGCCTCATTCCATTTTCAGTAAACAGTACAATGATGTGCTTTACCAAAAAGCTCTATTTTGGTCTCATCTATCCACAAGACCTTTTCCCAAAAGAATTTTGGCTTACACAAGTTCATTTTGGCAAAATATAATCTTCCTTTTTTATGTATCTGTGTCAGCAGTGGGGTCCTTCTGGGTCTCCTGCCATAGCATTTCATTTCATTTAAATGTCAACGGATAGTTTTTGCTGACACTGTTGCTCCCTGAGCCTGCAGGACAGCTTTAATATCTCTGGAACTTGTTTGGGGCTGCTTATCCACCATCCGGACTATCCTACGTTGACACCTTCATCAATTTTTATCTTATTTGTCCACGCCCAGGGAGATTAGCTACAGTGCTATGGGTTGCAAACTTATTGATAATGTTGCGCACTGTTGACAAAGGCAAATCTAAATTTCTGGAAATGGACTTGTAACCTTGAGATTATTGACATTTTTCCACATTTTTGGTTCTCAAGTCCTCAGACAGTTCTATTCTCCTCTTTCTGCTGTCCATGCTTAGTGAGGTACACACAGACACACAATGCAAAGACTAAGTGAACTTCTCTCCTTTGTATCTGCTTTCAGTTGTGATTTTCATATTGCCCACAACTTTTACTTACCCCAGGTGAGTTTAAAGGAGCATCACATGATTGAAACAATCTTATTTTTCCACAATTTTGAAAGGGTGCCAATCATTTTGTCCAGCCCATTTTTGGAGTTTGGTGTGACATTATGTCCAATTTGCGATTTTTTTTCCTCCCTTTTTTGGTTTAGTTCCAATACAAACAAAAGGAATAAACATGTGTATAGCAAAACATGTGTTACTGCAATCCTTTTCTGTGAGAAATACTTCATTTTCTAGAAACATTTTCGGGATGCCAACATTTACGGCCATGACTGTAATTGCCTTTATAATGTATACCCTCCTAGTTAACTCTTTTCTTGCTGGCAATCCAAACACAGGTAACAGTCTGGCACTACTGATTACTCAAGGGAGAGTTCCCACATAGCGGGAGGCTGCGCTAGTGGAATCCAGCACAAATTTTCACAAATTGTATGGTGCTTTATTGCAAAAGTCTGTAATGACAATCAATACTCCAGGGAAAGGAAGCAATGGCACTCACCACTAGTGTGAATTCTTCAATCTTTATTTTAAAAAACTTTAGTGCGTACCACAAACTGCAACGAGGACCATCACACGTATCAGCAGGGAATTTCTATAAAAGAAAATACAATTGTCTTATAAAGTATATTAGAAAGGTTAAAGCTTTGTCAAAGATGTACAGCACATAAAATGTTTTTTTAATCTGACAGTGCCCATTTAAGTGTGACAGTTTTTTTGTTTTTGTTTTGCACTTTGTTTTCCACTAGTGTATTTTTATTTAACCACTGGGTAACATCGTTTTACACATAGCCATATATGTTGCGGTAACTTTGAAATTAAACAGCCCAGAAGTACATAGATACATTCCTATGTGGCCTAACAGTGTTATACAGCACATTTAGTGTAATACACATGTTTTTGTGTACAGGTTCAGACAGAACTAAGTTCTGTCTGAGTTTGCTTATCTCTAAGTGAGACCCAGTGTGATCTAAACTTGTCTGGACAACATGTCAGAAGTTTTATCAAAAGACAGTGACGCTTTAAAGTGTACCTGTCGTCAACAAAAACTTTTTATCTTATGTAGATAATACCATTATATGGATATTTGTAATATACATTGGTTAAAAAATGTGTATATTTTTGGTTGAAAAAATGATGTCTCTGCAGCTATTGCATGTGAGGAGTCCAAATATAGGAAGTGAGGTCAGGACAAGCAGGTATCTGTGCAGGCTCCTGGGTTGTCAATCATCCTCATGTGTGAGCTGGTTGTCCTCAGTGTACAGAGCCTTGCTTGTCCTCAGTGTACAGAGCCCTGCTTGTCCTCAGTGTACAGAGTCCTGCTTCAGTGGCGTTGCGACCCGTGTGCGTGGGTTGCGGCCCGCACCGGGTGACACCAACCTAATGGGGTGACACCAAGACGCTCCGCAGCACCCACACCCCCCTCCCCAGCTACACTGACACCCCCCTATGTGCCCGACCGGCCTCCCATCCGTCAGCACACCCCCCTGTGCTGTGTGTGCGGTGTGCCGGTCCGTTAGCAACCCCCCCCCCCCTTTCAGTGCGCCCGTCCGTCATCACGCCCCCCCTCCTCACCTCCCCCCTCACCTCCCCCAGTACTGTGCCCGGCCTCCGCTCCCACGTCTGCGCCGGCCTGACGTCACACCGCATGGCCGCGCAGGGAGACGTCAGTTACGTCACTCGCATTGCGCCCGGTGAGAAGGATCGCTGCGCTGGATGGGTGAGTGTGTGTGTCTGTCTCTATCTTTGTTTGTGTGTGTGTGTGTGTGTGTGTGTGAGTGACTGTGTGTGTTTGTGTGACTCTCTGAGTGTGTGTGTGACTCTGTGTATTTGTGTGACTCTGTGTGTGACTGTGTGTTTGTGTGACTCTGTGTGTGTGTGACTGTGTGACTCTGTGTGTGACTCTGTGTGTGACTGTGTGACTCTGTGTGTCTGTCTGTGAGTGTGTGTCTCTCTGACTGTGTGTGTTTGTGTGTGTCTCTCTCTGTGTTGTATGTGTTTTTTTTTTTTGTGTGTGTGTGCATGTGTGTGTGTGTGTGTGTGTGTGTGGGGGGGGGGGGGGGGGGGGGGGGGGGAGACTTTGACGCATTGTGGGGAACCTGCAAGGAAACCTGCGGCCTAATGTGGGGAGTCTATGCTACCTAATGTGGGGAGTCTATGCTACCTAATGTGGGGAGTCTATGCTACCTAATGTGCGGAGTATATGCTACCTAATGTGCGGAGTCTATGATACCTAATGTGCGGAGTCTATGCTACCTAATGTGGGGAGTCTATGCTAGCTAATGTGGGGAATCTGTGCTACCGAATGTGGGGAAACTGCTACCTAATGTGAGGAATCTGTGCTACCTAATATGGGGACATTGCTACCTAATGTGAGGTAACTGGTACCTACCTAATGTGGGGAAACTGGTACCAAATGTGGGGAATCTATGCTGCCTAATGTGGGGAAAAGATGCTACCTAATGTGGGGAAACTGCTACCCACCTAATGTGGGGGAACTGCTGCCTACCTAATGCTCCCCCCCTGGCAGTAGCACCCTCATCATCCGCAAGCAACTACCCCCCCCCCCCCCCCCCCCAGCAGCACCTCCATCAGCAGATCCTGATGGTGGATGATGGCGGTGCTCCTGCCAGGAGGATGATCCTGCCGATGGATGATGGGGGTGATACTGCCAGGGGGGATGGCCAGTAGCACCCTCATCATCCTTCAGCAACACCCCCCCCCCCCCCAGTAGTAGCACCCCGATCATCCACTAGCAACACCACCAATACCCCCCTCCCGTGGTAATAGCATCAGCTAACGGATGTTGAGGGGTGTTACTGCGGTTGTGGTATTATATTCAGAGGGTGAACTGTATGGCAACGTTATATTCAGAGGGCGCAGTTTGTGGTAGTATTATATTCAGAGGGCACAGTGGGTGGTAGTATTATATTCAGAGGGCGCAGTTTGTGGTAGTATTATATTCAGAGGGCACAGTGGGTGTTAGTATTATATTCAGAGGGCGCAGTTTGTGGTAGTATTATTAGAGATGAGCGAACTTACAGTAAATTCGATTCGTCACGAACTTGTCGGCTCAGCAGTTGATGACTTATCCTGCGTAAATTAGTTCAGCCTTCAGGTGCTCCGGTGGGCTGGAAAAGGTGGATACATTCATAGGAAAGAGTCTCCTAGGACAATATCCACCTTTTCCAGCCCATGGGAGCACCTGAAAGCTGAACTCATTTATGCAGGAAAAGCCATCAAATGCCGAGCCGAGAAGTTTGTGACGTGTTGAATTTACTGTAGTTTGCTCATCTCTAAGTATTATATTCAGAGGGCGCAGTGGGTGGTAGTAATATATTCAGAGTGTACAGTATGTGTTGGTATTATATTCAGAGGGTACAGTATGTGATAGTATTATATTCAGGGGTACAGTATGTGATAGTATTATATTCAGGGGTACAGTATGTGGCAGATTTATATTCAGAGGGTACAGTATATGGTAGTATTATATTCAGAGGGTACATTATGTGATAGTATTATATTCAGGGGTACAGTATGTGGCAGATTTATATTCAGAGGGTACAGTATGTGATGGTATTATATTCAGAATGTACAGTGTGGTATTATTATATTCAGTGGGTACGGTGTATGGAAGGTTTATAATCAAAGAGTATAGTGTATAGTAGTATTATATTTAGAGGATACAGTGTCTGGCAGGTTTATAATAATAATTGTTTTCATGTAGAGGATGAGAATGCGCTGACATAGTGAGGAGACGTCTGGGCGTCACATTCTACAGACAGAAGTTTTAGCTGGACCAGGCGGTATGTACCATCTGAATTAGATAAGGAAAGACTTTAGAGAAGACGTCACTGATATCATTGTACATTCTCCTCTTTATGTCCTATCAGAGCTGTAGTCGCTTGTCAGTTCTACAGTTATGGTCAGTGAAACTACAACTCCCAGCATAACCTCACCACTGCATAAAGGGGTACTCTACTGGAAAACATTTTTTTTAATCAACTGGTGCTACAAAGTTAAACAGATTTGTAAATTACTTCTATTTAAAAATCTTAATCCTTCCAGTACTTATTAGCTGCTGTATAAGCGATTCACAGGAAGTTATTTTCTTTTTTAATTTCTTTTCTGTCTGACCACAGTGCTCTGTGCTGACACCTCTGTCCATGTCAAGAACTGTCCATAGTAGGAGCAAATCCCCATAGCAAACCTATCCTGCTCTGGACAGTTCCTGACATGGACAGAGGTGTTAGCAAATAGCACTGTGGTCAGATTGGAAAGAACTACGCAACTTCCTGTGGAGCATACACCAGCTTATAAGTACTGTAAGTATTAAGATTTTAAATAGAAGTAATTTAAAAATTGAAAATGGAAGATAGTCAGCTACTCCTTTCCTTGCGCCCGGCAGTCTCCTCAGAAGTATGAAGAAAGAAAGCAAGAGCCAGCGCACGGTCTTCAGATTTATTCATGAGGTATACACAGGTAACAGGATAGTACACATACCGGCACTCCGGATAGGATGTGACGCGTATCGGGTCACGTGACCCTTTGTCAAACAGATCTGTTTAACTTTCTGGCACCAGTTGATATAAAAGTAAATGTTTTCCAGTGGAGTACCCCTTTAAGTAATTCTGGGAGCTGTATATTTAAATGGTGAAAACTTCTTTAACACTTTCCCATTCTGTGGCAACTGGTATATCTGATTATTATACTGGAATTTCTCACAATGCGCTACAACAGTGGTGTCTGTCACAACAGGCTAAAAACTTACTGGGGGGAGGTATGGGGGTGACACCATTTTCTACCGCACCGGGTGACACCAACCCTAGCAACGCCACTGCCCTGCTTGTCCTCAGTGTATAGAGCCCTGCTTGTCCTCAGTGTACAGAGCTCTGCTTGTCCTCAGTGTACAGAGCCCTGCTTGTCCTCAGTGTACAGGACCCTGCTTGTCCTCAGTGTACAGAGCCCTGCTTGTCCTCAGTGCACAGAACCCTGCTTGTCCTCAGTGTACAGAGCCCCGCTTGTCCTCAGTGTACAGAGCTCTGCTTGTCCTCAGTGTACAGAGCCCTACTTGTCCTCAGTGTACAGAGCCCTGCTTGTCCTCAGTGAACAGAGCCCTGCTTGTCCTCAGTGCCCAGAGCCCTGCTTGTCCTCAGTATACAGAGCCCTGCTTGTCCTCAGTGTACAGAGCCCTGCTTGTCCTCAGTGTACAGAGCCCTGCTTGTCCTCAGTGTACAGAGCCCTGCTTGTCCTCAGTGAGCAGAGCCCTGCTTGTCCTCAGTGAACAGAGCCCTGCTTGTCCTCAGTGCCCAGAGCCCTGCTTGTCCTCAGTATACAGAGCCCTGCTTGTCCTCAGTGTACAGAGCCCTGCTTGTCCTCAGTGTACAGAGCCCTGCTTGTCCTCCCTCACTTCCTGTTTTTGGACTCCTCATATGGACACACATGCAATAGCTGCAGGGACAAAAATATACATGTTTTTTAACCAATGGATATTACAAATATACATATAATGGTATTATCTACATTATGTAAACAGTTTTTGTTGACGACGGGTACACTTTAATATGTGGTAGCCCTTGGGGGGTATAGTGTAGTTGGGTGTTGCTTCAGAATATAAGGGGTTAATTTAAACCCTGTCACCCGTGACGCCAGGGTGAGGGTTAATACGCTGAGGTAAATCTCTGGCCTATCGCCACCCTTCCCAGGAACGATAGGTGCGTGCTTTAATGGAGATGAACTTGAACTTGCATAAACTTTACTGAAGTACTTGCAGTATATCCAATTAACAGCAACAGTCTTAGTAATACAGTCTCTATATAGCACGGCAGTGATTGACAGATGCTGAGGACCATTGACTTATCCAAAGAGTTATTAGATTTAGGATTTTTTGGGAATTTAGGGGAATACTTAGATCCGGTGATCTTGCTGAGGTAATTGGGATTAAATTAACTCACAGTTTTTAGAGATGACCGTTGCCGCAAAGCTTAGGCCTGATTACTGCTGATGACAGCTGCGCAGATCCGTCCTCATCAGCAGCCCATGAGGAAAGAGAGACGCTGCTTGCTTGGCAGCCCAGGAACAAGAGAGCTAGTAATGGCCGCCACTCCCTTATATGGGCAGGGCCGTTTTGGATTGGTCCGTGTCAGCTGTCACTCACCGTTACAAAGCACGGTGGGTGATCACGTCACGGTGACCTCCAAAGGTCCTTAAGCAAAACCATAGAGTTTCTACCTGATCACGTGACCCGCAGGTCCTGCTATGCTCCATACAGGTAAATAACCAAATATATACAGTTTCTATACCTATAGCTATGTAAATATCAAATAGAACCACTATATATCTACTGACTAAGTGAGAGGTGACAAGGGGAAGACTAGACAAGAGGGACCCCGACGTCCTAGGGACTCTGGCTATGGGGACCTCTATACAGGTAACGTATGGGATACGGTACCGGGACACCACAAATACTCTTCCACAAACCTCATTGTGTTTGATGAAATGAATTACATAACTTGGTCCATTTTTACCCCATGATATGATAATGCATTGGAGCCCAGCACACGACTCTGCTTTTTACATACTCCTGTGTGGACACAGAGTATCACGGTTAGAATTGAATAAAGCTCATACTTTCATGTTTAAAGAGAAGAGCAAGGACATTTTGGCAAACATTTATTTGTATGTATGTCAGAATGTGTTCCAGATAAGCCAATTAAAATAAACAATTTGACATGCAGTGAACGGGAAGACTTTGCTGTACTATTTTCAAAGACCGCCGCAACTTAGACTGCATTGAAAACTGAAAAGGTCATGCTGAAACATTTCTACCCCAAAACACCAACTTGCCTTGTTTGCTTGCTCACAGACATGGATTGACTGCATTAATTCTGCATTTCAGGCATAAATCTTTTGTGATACCCATATATTCTTTATTTTGTTAGATATTCTGTCATAATAAAACACTGCAGCTAATGGTGGACAAACAAGCAAGCCAAAGAGAAAATGATGTATCAAAAAGACTAACAAGCCAAAATGTACCATCATTTTTTGCTGTTTCATGAAAGACATTTCCAGGGTGTTAGATCTCTATAAACCAAACCAGCATTACAAAAAAGGGCGCAATACTGATTTCGGAATTAGAATCATTTATAATGAGTAAAAGTCATCTGGAAAGACATTTTATGTGTCATCTTAGATGTCATTGTAGTAAACTTTAACCCTTTCCAGCTAAATCACTTACATGTATGTGTTTGCTGTGCAGGGGTATATAGATCTGGCTCAGGAGCTTAACCCTTCCATGTGCAGCAGCTGCTGACTGTACTGTATATTACCAAGAGCAGTCTTTGGCTGTTTGGACATGCTGGGTAGATTTGCAACAGCTGGAGGCATCCTGGTTGGCAAACACTGCTGCAGATGCTTTCTAGAGCTACATGGTTATCTGACTGGGGCTTATCCTGCAAATCAGCAGCCCTGCAACAAAATTGCAGGGTGCCTTTCAGTTGTCATGGCAGCCAGAGTGCTTCTGTAGTGCAAGCACATGACTTGCACAAAACTATGTTATTAACGCATATTTGATGTGTTTTTAATGCGTTACAAGTGTGTTTATTTTTGTATAATGTTTTCAATCATTGCTGTCATTATGATGGAGATCCAGAAATATACAAGTTAGAAGCTGATCATTGATGAACTGGTTCAAGTTTCATTCATCCAGGGCATCAGTGAGAGTCCCAATCATAGAATATATGCTGACAAAAAGAAATCAGCATGTGTTTGAATTTTATATATATATATATATATATATATATATATATATATATATATATACACATATATATATAAATTATATTTAACTCATAAGGGACAATTTTGGCCTTAACAACAAAGCAAGTTTTTAATTTGCTTTTTCCTCCTTGCCTTTTAAAGGCAATAACTCTTTAATTTTTCTATTTTCAGACCCATATGAGGACTTTTTTTTTTTTTTTTTTTGTTGTAACCAATTGTACTTTGTAATGACACCTTTCATTTTGCCATAAAATGTATGGCCAAAAAAAAAAAATGTATATATATATATATATATATATATATATATATATATATATATATATATATTATTTGTGGAGGGAAATTGAAAAGAAAATAATTTTGCTACATTTTAAGGGGTTTTGTTTTTACGCAGTACACTTTATAGTAAAAATGATGGGTTCTCTTTATTCTGTAGGACATTATGATTTAAACTACCGTATTCATCGAGGTATACCACGCACCGGCGTATAACACGCACCCTGATTTTACCAAGGATATTTGGGTAAAAAAAGTTTTTTACCCAAATATCCTTGTTAAATGAGGGTGCGTGTGCATGTGTATACCCCTATGCACTGCTTCTTACCCCGCAGAAGCCCCCAGGAAAGGCAGGGGGAGAGAGGCAGTCGCTGCCCGCTTCTCTCCCCCCGCCTTTCCTGGGGTCTAGAGCCCTGCTGCCACCGCTTCTTTCCCCCTGGCTATCGGCTACGTCACTCGTCATTGCGCCTCGCAGCGCATAGCAACTCGGCACAGACACCACACCGGAGCCAGAAGCAGCGCGGACCCGACCCCGGCAACAGGTAATCATAAAACCGGGGATGGGGGAGGCAATGGGGTAGTGGCACCGGCAATGGGGCAGCGGCGCTGATAGCCAGGGGGAGAGAAGCGGCGGCAGCAGGGCTCTAGACCCCAGGAAAGGCAGGGGGAGAGAAGCGGGCAGCGACGGCCTCTCTCCCCCTGCCTTTCCTGAGGGCTTCTGCAGGGTCAAAAAAACAGGGGATGGGGAGGCAATGGGGCAGCGGCGCTGGCAGTCTCTGGACCCCAGGATAGGCAGAGACAGAGAATCGGGCAGCAACGGCAGGTCTCTGGACCTGCAAAAGCCACTGCAGTTCATTGATTTAAAGCGCCCGCTTTAAATCGTTGAACTGCAGCGGCTTATCGGCGTATAACACGCAGATAGACTTTAGGCTAAAAATTTTAGCCTAAAAAATGCGTATTATATGCCGATAAATACGGTATATCCAATTTATATTTTTAGGCAGAAGGAAAACTTATGCTTAACACTCTGCTCCCGCTCCCCACTCCTGAGCTCCATACCGGGTTGAAGTGTTTTGAAGGTGTTATTTAAGGTGTCTAAGGCCAGTTTCACACTATGGAATTCCGAGTGCAAACAGTGGTAATTAGCGCTAATTATTGATAGCACAGACATTGCTGTCTCCACAAACAGCAATTTCTGCAGAACAGAGATTCGCCAGAACTTATGACAAGTTCAATGTTCTGGCAGAATATTATGAAAAATTTTCCAGGCTAAAAATCTGCCTCGAAAATGATGCAGTGTGCACTGTGCAGCGAAATCCCATTGCCAGCAATGGGATTCAGCTGCTCTAGAATTTCAGAAATTCCATAATGTGAAACCGGCCTTAAAGTCACAAAAATCACTGTGATAGCTCAGGGTAGCTGATCGGGACACCCAGGGACGAAACCACGAGGTTCCGTTGAGCTGTAAGGATGGAGGAATGTCTCTAACCTTCTTCCCTGCCATCTGATTGGCCATGGCAACCTTGAGCAATAGAGTACTGATAAAACTGATCAATACTGTGTTATGGCATAGCATTGAACAGTGTATGTATGCAATTTAAGGATTGCATGTAATAGTTCCCTATAAAGACTAAAATAGTGTAAAAAATATATTTTTTAATTTTTATAAAAAGTTTGAATCATGCCCCCTTTCCATTTTTTAAATACATTTTTTGTAAATAAAAATAAACATAAACATTTTTAGTATTGCGGTATGCATAAATGTCCTAACTATTAAAATATAACGTTAATTAAACCGCACAATCAATGGCATATATGTAAAAAAATTCCAAAGTCCAGTACTGCATATCTTTAGTCACTTCATATACCATTAAAAAATTTATAAAAAGCGATAAAAAAAATCCCATTATTTTTTTTTTTAAATGATGACGATAAAAACTACAGATCACAGTGCAAATAATGAGCCCTTACAAATCCCTTTATACGTAAAAATAAAAAGGTATAGTAGTCAGGAGAGGAGAATTGTACTCATTCAAAATTTTGTACAAAAAGTTAAAAAAAATTAACCCCTTAAGGACCAGGCCCATTTTCACCTTAAAGGGGTACTCCGGTGCTTAGACATCTTATCCCCTATCCTGATCGCGGGGGTCCCGTACCTGGGGACCCTCGTGATCTTGCACGCCGCACCCCGTTTAAATCAGTCCCCACAGCATGTTCGCTCTGGGTCTGATTACTGTTGATCATGGGGCCGGAGCATTGTGATGTCACGACTCTGCCCCCGTGTGATGTCACGCTCCGCCCCCTCAATGCAAGCCTACTGTGATTGACAGTAATCAGACCCAGAGCGAACATGCTCCGGGGACTGATTTAAATGGGGTGTGGCGTGCAAGGTCACGGATAGGGGATAAGATGTCTAAGCGCCAGAGTACCCCTTTAAGGACCAGGCCAATTTTATTTTTGCATTTTCGTTTTTTCCTCCTCGCCTTCTACAATCCATAACTCTTTCATATTTCCATCTACAGACCCATATAAGGGCTTGCTTTTTGCATGACCAATTGTACTTTGTAATAAAACCTCTCATTTACCATAAAATGTACGGTGAACACCAAAAAATATTTTTTTAGGGAGGAAATTTTAATGAAAACCACAGTTTTGCATATTTTGGAAGGTTTCGTTTTCACACTGTAAAATTTACGGTAAAAATTACGTGTTCTTTATTCTGTGGGTCAATACGATTAAAATGATACCCATGGCTAGATACTTTTATATTTTTGTACCGCTTAAAAAAATCTAAAACTTTTTGAACAAATTGCGCTGTTATCTGTAATTTTTATCAATGCCCCATTTGCATATATAAACTTTTATATGATTTTTTATAATTTTTTTAAAATAAAATGTGACAAAAAAGCAGCATTTTTTGACTTTTTACAATTTTTTACGTTTACACTGTTCACCATATGGGATCATTAACATTATATTTAGATATTTTGGACATTTACACAAGCGGCGATACCAAATATGTTTTTTTTTTTTTTTAAATATGCTTTTATTTTTTTTATTGGGGGAGGGGATTTTTCCCTTTTTTATTTTTATTTATTTACTTATTTTTTTTTACTTTTTAAGTCCCCATAGGAGACTATCTATAGCAATTATTTGATTTCTAATACTGTTCAGTGCTATGTATAGGACATAGCACTGATCAGTATTATCGTCTATCTTCTGCTCTGGTCTGCTCGATCTCAGACCAGAGCAAGAGATGCCGGGAGAAGGACGGAGGCAGGTGAGGGGACCTCTGTCCGCCATCACAGATGATCGGATCGCCGCGACAGCGCTGCGGGCGATCCGATAATCAATTTTTTTTATGCGCATTACCGCAGATGCCGTGATCTGTACAGATCACGGGATCTGAGGGGTTAATGGCGGACATCCGTGCGATCGCATATGTCGGCCATTACCGGCGGGTCCCCGGCTGCTGATAGCAGACGGAACCTGCTGTGTATGACGCGAGCACCAGTCCGATGCTCGCAGTCATACACAGGACGTAAGGACGTAAATGCACGTCCTGGTGTGTGAAGTACCCCCAAACCTCAGTGGTCATTAAGGGGTTAAAGTATTAAAATAAAATAAAACTTATATACATTGTTGTAATTGTATGGACCTACAGAATGAAGATAGTGTGTCAATTTTTACTGAAAAATGCATTGAGTAGAAACAGTAGCTCCCAAAATTAACAAAATATTGCTGGTTTTCTTTTTTTCAATTGCACCTCACAAATAATTTAAAGTTAAATACAATTGGTGATAATTTACAAGTGAAATTCAATGGGTGGCGAAAAAAAGCGCCCTCATATGGGTCTGTAGATGGAAAATTGTAAGCGTTATGGCGTTTGGAGGGAAAAATGAAAGTGCAAAAATGAAAAATCCCTGCGTCCATAAGGTGTTAAATTGTTCACTTCTAATCCTCATAGCACTTTTATTTTTCTGTATGCTTTATGATGGCTCATTTTTTGTGCCATGATGTTTAGTTGGTAACCATACCACTTTTGTTTAGATAGGAATTTTATTTAATTTTTTTTTTTACTGATATATCTGACATTTCTGCATGTAGTTATCCAAAATACCACAATACCATTAGCTGTGCGGTCCCGACTACTGAGGCCCAGATGGCAAGGGTGTACAGGTATGCCCTTTTTGTCTAGTGGTTAATTAATACAATACCAATAAAAAGAAAAGTGTAACGATTAGGCTGGGTTTACTCAACGTAAAAATTTCTGGTGCCTTTTTTTATTTTTTCAGCCACATTTTTACTGCTTATGGCCACATCTTGATGAAAAATCAGTGCGTAAAAACAAAACATGTGGGCCAGTCAAAGCGCAGATACAGCGTGAAACTGTGCCGTTGCCCAGAAAAGCACCCCTTTAATTATGTGGTCTGTCTCGTATCTGTTTTATTGATGAATCTTCAATAAAGTTACACTAAAGCAAAAAAGAATTACTGGTGAGTGCGCTGTTTATTCCACTCCTGGGGACTGAAAACAAAATATGTGCCAATTTTTACACTGTATAAACCCAGCCTAAGTGTTTAAGCCACAAAAATATCAATTTAGATTAACTTTAACAAAAATAAATAAACACATAAATTATTTTTTAAGGAAACAAAAACATTAGCACAGTCTTCAGCTGAGAATTAGTTTATTATAATAGTCACCATATAATGCATTCTGGGGACTACACTGCCATCATGTGGCTAAACTATTAATCGCATGTGCAAATAGACAGGATAATTATGGATGATCTTCTGTAGGTTTAAAAAATGTAACTTAAAATTAACCAATCAAGATCCAGTGATTGTGTTAAATGATTTTTTTTATTTCACATGTATCTCACAGTAGCTGCAGTCACATGTAATTTTCTTAGGCCTAATACAGTTCTGTTATCAAATATTGGTTGTCGTATTCTTAAGAGATACTCACTGTCAGTGATGCAGGAATCAGAATGCCTGGGAATTGGTTGAAATCACCTTGGCAATGTAAGTAATGACACTTCTCCAGCTATCTAATGAGGTGTTCAGAACCTCAGATGGTATATAGAACAAGAGATGTTTGAAAGATATTTTCAAAGCTAGCGACTCCATATGTTGTATCTTTTACCCTTGCCTCAAGGAACAGAATAAATTTGACTTAAGAAGTATTTATTGAGAATGGTCGTGTACCTATACTGTTTAACATTTATTTTCTGCTCTTACGTTCTGTATTTTTCAAGGCAGCTCCACTAACAATCTGTTGTAAAGAACGTTTCCCACCAAAATTAGAAAAAAGGAATGGTAATCTGTGTCCCTGAGTTGTTCTTTTTTGTGAAGAAGCCTCATATATTCTATTTCTAAGTCATAATTCGAATTCTGCATGCTATATGAGCTGTCATTTAGCCCAATGCTGTGTGATAACTTAGTATTCTATCTGTATGTTTTATAGGAATGCAGATAAACCTACTAATACAGTAACTTTTACATCAATAAGTTAGCTTGCGGCACAAAATAAAACCTGTAAAGTGACTAATTCATCTCTGCTTGCTACACAGAGGTGTACTATGAAGAGAATGTGTCACCATATATATTGTGACAGGGACCTTGATACCCTATGTTACTTTTCTATTTAGGTGCTGTAGTTTTGGCAACAACATTGGGGGTCACATTCAAAACTCTTCAAATAAAAAATGTTGTGTTTTGCTTAAATTGAAGTCAGTGGCCATATGCATTTACAAACCTCCCATGGTGCCAGAACAGCAGAAACCACCACATATGACACCATTTTGGAAACTACACCCCTCCAGGAACATGACAAGGGTTACAGTGAATACTTACGCCTCACAGTTTTTTTGAACAGTGGGCCGTATAAGTGAAAAATTAGATTTTTCGCACTATATTGATAGTGTTACCCCAAATGTTTCATTTTCACATGGGGTAATATATGAAAAAGCCCCCAAAATTTGTAATTTCACCTGAGAAAGAAAATACCCAATATGTGGATGTAAAGTGCTCTGCGGGCACACTGAAATGCACTGAAGGAGGTCAATTGGGCTTTTGGAGTGAAAAGTTTGTTGAAATTAAAGTCGGGGGCCATGTGCGTTTACAAAGCCCCCATTGTGCAAGAACAGCAGAAACCCAACACATGTGACACCATTTTAGAAACTATACCCCTCAAGGAACGTAACAAGGGTTATAGTGAATACTTACACGTCACATGTTTTTGAACAGTGGGCAGTAAAAGTAAAAAATTGCATTTTTAACACTGAATTGCTGGTATTAACCAATTTTTTTTTGTTTGACAAGTAGTAAGAGAAAAAAAGCTCCACAAAATTTGTAGCTCAATTTCTACAGAATAATTAAATACCTTGTTTATGGTGGTAAAACACTATGTGGGTGCAAAACAGGGCTTAGGAGTGAGACAGCACCAATGAGATTTGAGGCCTAAAGTGGTGATTTCTACTGCAATGGTTGAGGTTCTGACATAAAATCTAAAAAAAAAAAAAAAACAGCAAGTGACCACAATGTTGAAACTACACCCCTCAAGGAAGGCAACAAGGGGTACAGTGAGTACTTACACCTCACAGATTTTTTGAACAGTGGGCCGTAAATTGAAAAATTAGATTTTTTTACACTAAAATGCTGGGGTTACCCAATTTTTTACATTTTCACAAGGGGTAATGGGAGAAATTAGATTACAAATTTTGAGAGGGCTTACATGGAAATACATCCACATTTGGGGTAATGTGCTGGGTGGGGGCACAACAAGGCTCAGAAGTCATACAGGTCTGTTTACATTTGAGGCCTATGGCATATCAGTAGCTGACGGTTACATACATTCAGAGGAAAATACAAAAATGAAACACCCACATGTGACACCATTACAGAAAGTACCCCTCCCCCCCCTGAGGAATTGGTATAGGGGTAAAGAGGACATTTTAAACGCAGGGGTGTGAGCCTATTACAAACAGTACACCCCCTAGGGAAGGTGTATAGGGTGAAGTGGACATTTGGAAGAGACGGGTGTCCCCTAAATTTATTTTCCAGGAATGGATGAAGTGTAGTTTGGGGAAAATTAAAATTGCAATTTTATTACTGATATGCCAATTATTTTCCCAGAAGGATTATTTTCCCAGAAGAGTATAGTCAAAAGTCAAAATGATGCCCGCCCCAAACCCAATTTCTCTGGAATCATCATTCTGGGAATGTAATGTGTGTGTCCTTCCCTATTCTGTTACCTCAAATGTGCACCCTGCTCAGGTAAGGGGGAGAGCGCTGCACATTTGAGGAAACTTGCAAACTCCCAATGCTGTTGAGTCTGTGTCCCATGACCCATTTTTGGGAAAAAAACAAACAAACATATTATCAGTATTGGGAATTTTTTATTTATTTATTTATTTATTTATTTATTTTTTATTTTTTTGGGGGGGGGGGGTTTGGTTTTAAAATTTGGAAGACAATGTACTCTGGACTGGTACATTGTAGTAGAATTCTGGGGAATTAAAATTTGGGAAAATGATTAAAAATGTAGTGCTCCATGGAAGTGTGATACTCCCTTATGCAATCTATAATGCAGAGGCCTGGATGATCAGGACAAGTTTCACACTGAGTGTAAATGTCCTTCCGAATCCCCCTCCTGTGACACACTCTGCATTTTTTCTGGGATCGTCCCTATTTTTACAGTGTGGTGGAACTCACCGGGAAAATATTGGTCAGGGATGATCCGGGGAACCACAGTTACAGAGGTTCTCTGACCCACTCTTTGGCTGTCACCAGAGATTAGGGCCTTTAGAACTTCCTCTTGGAACTGCAGGAATGTCCCTGTGTTGCCAGCGTACTGGGACAGTATAAAAGAGTTGTACATGGCAACATGTACCATGTAGACCACAACTTTTTTGTACCATGTCCGTGTTCACTGCAAAGCATCATAAGGCTTGAGGACTTGATCAGAGAGATCTACTCCCCCCCCTTATACCGATTGTAGTCAGGAATACAATCAGGCTTGAGGACCGGACCTGTGGTACCTCGCACAGGGTCAGGGGTGCTGCATTTCCATGAATTGTGGACAGCATAAGGACATCCCTCTTACCCTTATACCTTACCAGCAACAGGTTTTCATGGGAAAAGGCACAGGACTCACCCCAGGGGATAGGAGTGTATAGGGGATAGTTATCCACATAAAGGTTGTAATCCTTATCTAGCAATGGGTGCAAAATGCCCCAAATGATTTTTCTGCAAACACCCAGAGTGCATGGACATTCTGGGGGTTCAATACGGGAATCTTGTCCCTCATGCGCCATAAACTTGCAATTGTACCCTGAGGTACACTCACAAAGTTTATGCATCTTTATGCCATACAAAGCTGACGAGAGACTCATCAATAGCGACCTCCCGCCCAAGGAAATAGGCCTCCAAAAATTATTTTTTTGGGGGGGATATACCGCATTATCAGGATGATGCAAACATTTCCAAATGGCCTCGACCCGGGGACGTGTCATGGCCATACTGTAGAGCGGGGTCTGGTAGAGGACGTCCCCACTCCAGTACTGCCTGACACTGGGTTTATTAACTAGGCCCATATGCAGCACAAGGCCCCAAAATGTCCTTATTTTGGCTGCATTGATGGCATACCATCCATTGGATCTAGCTAAAAAGGAGCCCGGTTTGCAGCGACGAACTGTTGAGCGTACAGGTTCGTCTGGTCAACCATCAGATTGACAAAGTTGTCACTGAAAAAAAGCCTAACATAGTCCATTTCAGTGAACCCGATGATGTCAATCTTGATTCCTGAGTAGCCAACAAACTCAGGAATCACGGGCTCGAGTCCAGACAAGTTCACCAGTACAGGGCACCAGTAAACTTGGCTGTAAGAGCACCAGGGGGTCTCATACTAGCATGGGGCACAGGGTCAGGAGCAGAGGAGGTCTCCGCCGCCTTGGTGGCTCATCATCAGAAGATGATGAGGAGAAAGCAGAAGAAGTAAGGAAGGAGGGGTCTTCCTCGTCCTCACTGGTGCTTTCAGTGTCGGAGGCAAGTAAGGCATATGCCTCCTCTGCTGAAAATGCCCTTCGGGCCATTTTCCTACTCTAATGGAGGTGAAGTGTATGTATGTGTGGGGGAAAAACTTTATTGGTGTATGTGCTGTGTGTAGTGTGTGCTTTCACTTCCTGCCCTACCCTAACCCGCCCTAACCCACCACCTAACAGAAAAAAATATAAAATAAAACAAAAAGTTTCCAAAAAAAAGAGACTTCTAGCGCAAAAAGCTCTGTGCTAAAAAAAAGTGTTTACATAATCAGTGGTGTGTGCACTGATTAACAATTGGTGGCGGCAGGGGGCACAGAATTCATTGGGGGGTCCTGCCACTCAGCCCAGAACAGTGGCTGGTGGCACGTACACAGACCCCCAACACAAAAAAAAAGCGAAAAATAAAATTAAAAAACACTAAAACCCGAAAAAAGTACCTGCCCGAACCCCGAAAAAACACTGATCAGTGATAAATCACTGACAGCGGTGGTGCAGGCCGCACACACAGGTACGGCCCGTCCACACAGCACAGGCCTGCTGCTGGTGGCACGAACTGACTATAGGTACAAAAATAAAATATAAAAGATGCTTTAATCCAGAAAAAGGGCTTGCACCACATAAAAATGCTGATCAGTACTGCGGGACTGATCAGTGGTGGGTGGGCTTTAGCCAACGGTGGTGGGCCGCTCTTTTATACGGAAGAGGGCCTGGCCACACAATTAGCAAAAAAAAAAAGGTCTGCGCCCCCAAAAAATGCTGGGGGCAGACCACAGCAACCGTGTAGGGCTGTGTTCACGCATCTAAAGGTGCTACCAACTCATGGACACCCACAGTAACCGCAAAAAAAATTATTTCTTTTTTTAAACACCTAAAAACTCTCCTTGCCTATTCTAAAGCTGCCCCTTAATGCTAAAAGTGCAGAATGGACCAGAAATAGCACAAAAAAGAACACTTTGTTTCCTCTGAGGGGGGTAGATGGCATCACAGGGCTCCATCCTGCTCACCAGCTCACAGATGTGTGGTGGGCAGAATGGTGCAACATGCTCCTTCATCCTCCTCCCCCTCATCGTACTGCTGTAATTGGTGCGGTCACTACGACCGCCCAATCACAGCTGTCCGGGGGGGGGGGGGGGGGGGGGGGCAACATCGCCACCGACCAGTACAGTAAAAAGAGTGATTGGTGGTGTATATTACATCACTGGCCATTCTCCTTTTCTGGGTCATCGGGTCACGTGTGACCCAAATGACCCGGAATCGCCACAGGTCACTGGTTTGATCACCAATATGGAGGGGTCTCTGGACCCGACTCAGCGATATGCCGGGATGTCTGCTGAACGATCTCAGCAGGCATTCCGGTCTGCTCCCCGCCCGGCAAGCGGTGGGGAACAGAGAAATGCTGGGCATATATGTACACCCTGAGTCCTTAACCCCTTAAGGACCCGTGGTTTTTCAGTTTTTGCATTTTCATTTTTTTCTTCCTTACATTTAAAAAATCATAACTCTTTCAATTTTGCACCTAAAAATATACGGCAAAACGGAAAAAAATCATTGTGAGACAAAATAAATAAACCCCATTTTGTAACTTTTGGGGGCTTCCGTTTCTACACAGTAAATTTTTCGGTAAAAATTACATTTTCTCTTTATTCTGTAGATCCATACGATTAAAATGATGCCCTACTTATGTAGGTTTGATTTTGTCGTACTTCTGGAAAAAATCATAACTACATTCAGGAAAATGTATACGTTTAAAATTGTCATCTTCTGACCCCTATAACTTTTTTATTGTTCCGCGTATGGGTGTTATGAGGGCTCATTTTTTGCGCGGTGATCTGAAGGTTTTAGCGGTACCATTTTTGTATTGATCTGACTTTTTTTATTGCTTTTTATTCATTTTTTCATTAAATAAAAAGTGACCAAAAATACACTATTTTGGAATTTGGAATTTGTTTGCGCATACGCCATTGACCGTGCGGTTTAATTAATGATAGATTTTTATAATTTGGACATTTACGCATGCGGCGGTACCACATATGTTTATTTTTATTTACACTGGGTTTTTTTTATGAGAAAAGGGGGGTGATTCAAACTTTTATTAGGGGAGGTGTTAAATGACCTTTATTCACTTTTTTTTCACTTTTTTTTTGCAGTGTTATAGCTCCCATAGGGACCTATAACACTGCACACACTGATTTTTTTACATTGATCAGTGGTTTCTCATAAGAAACCACTGATCGATGATTCTGCTGCTTGACTGCTCATGCCTGGATCTCAGGTACTGAGCAGTCATTCGGTGATCGGACAGCATGGAGGCAGGTAGGGACCCTCCGGCTGTCATGTAAGCTGTTCGGGATGCCGCAATTTCACTGCGGCGATCCCGAACAGCTCCCTGAGCTAACCGGCATTGTTTTACTTTCACTTGAGACGCCGTGTCTAAAGGGTTAATAGCGCACGGCACCGCGATCAGTGCTGCGCGCTATTGGCCACGGGTCCCAGCCGTTGTTAGATGCCCCGCGTTATAGAACAGGAGCGGACTCATGACGTACCGTTACGTCATGGGTCCTTAAGGGGCTAAGAACTCGGGAATGGGGGCGTACGGGCATGCCCTGAATCCTTAAGTGGTTAGAAATGTTTTATTTATACAGTTATTGCTTGTCTGGGCACTAGTAATCATGGAATATTACATGAGATGCTTCCGCCAGAATTTTCTATGATGTAAAATTTTGTTCCAAAACTGCCGATTTTGCTGCAAAAAAATCCAATATGGCAACAACAATGAACAAAAGTGCCACGAAAATGAACTCATATATTTTCATATTTTCAAAGCAGCACAAGAGGCCTTTGAAAATGTGAAGAGAAAAAAAAAGTGTAATTAATGTCGCTGTAACAGAAATTACAGTAGTTTTCGAATATCTCACCCAATGTTTTTAGCATGGACAAGTCACAATATTTATGAGCTGCTGCTCTGCATATTGGCGGATCATTGGTGGATGGACGTTCCAGGGTGGCTACAGAGCGCACCCTTTCTTTTTTTTTTTTTTTTTTTCTTTTTTTTTTTTTTTTAAGCTTCTGGGTCCCAATTAAAAAAAAATCTGTAAAAATCTCCCAACTACTAAATGCTGTTTATAATATAGCACTTCTTATGCAGAAAAAGGGCCTTTCAGCCCTTTTACCTCTGCACCCTCTACAGCTACACCTTGCTTCTACATCCATAGAGTATACACTGACTGGTCACTTTATTAATGTTTAATTGTTTGTTTACACATATAGCTAATTAGCATGTTTAAGTGCTTGTTTACGCATATAGCTAATTAACCAAACACATGACAGCAACTCAATGCATTTAGGCATGTAGCTATGGTCAAGGCAACTTGCTAAAGTTCAATCCAAGCATCAAAATGGGTAAAAAGGGGGATTTAAGTGAGAACTGCTGATCTACTGAGATTTTCACACAAATCCATCTCTAGAGTTTACAGAGAAAAGTCAGTTATGTGGACAAAAATGCCTTGTTGACTTCAAACTGGTTCAATATTACAGAAAGGCAAAGCTAACTCAAATGCCCACTCTTTACTACCAAAGTATGTAAAATACCATCTCACACATCAAACCTTGAAGCAGGTGGGCTACCGCAGCAGAAAACCATGCTGGGTGCCACTCCTGTTAGCTAATAACAAGAAACTTGTCGCTGCAGTTTCCACAGGCCCATTAGAATTGAACAATGGAAGTCTGGAAGAACGTTTCTTGGCCTGATGAATCTGAATTGCAGCTGCAATACCCAAATGTCAATGGATATTTGGCTTCAGAAGAATCCGGCTCACGGCGCTGATCAACCAAACAGGTAGATTGACTAAAAGAGGATTTATTGACCAGAATTCTTTGCATTCTGGTCAATAAATCCTCTTTTAGTCAATCTACCTGTTTGGTCGATCAGTGCCGTGAGCCAGATTCTTCTGAAGCCAAATATCCATTGCCGTATATATCCCTGAGGGCAGCAGACGACCTACCTTATACACCTTTTCCATTGTTGTGTATGTGACTACACAACCACCAAGGGTGAGCAGTCAATTTATATGTCAATCTCGCTCTCTGGGTCCAAACAATATTATTCTATGGAGCACTTACCTCCTTTCCTCTAGCAATACTCAAATGGCAGGGTCAGGATTTGGCTTAAACAACATGAAAGCATTGGATTCATTATGCCTTGTATTCATGATTCAGGTGGTGGTGTAATGGTGTGAGGGACAATTTCTTGACACACTTCTTGGCCCTTTAGTACCAGTTGTGCATTGTTTAAACATGAAGGCCTAGATGAGTGTTGTTGCAGAGTATTGACGATGTCCATTCCTTGATGACCACAGTGGATCCATTTTCTGATGGCTACATCAAGCATGATATTGCACATATGTCACAAAGCTCACATCATCTCTCACTGTTTTGCAAACATGACAATGAGGTAACTTTACTCCATTGGCCTCAACCATAATCAGATCTAATAGAGTACCTTTGAGATATGGTAGAACAGGAAATTCCCAACATGGATGTGCAGCCAACTAATCTGCAGAAACTGCGTCATGCCATCGTGTCCATGTGGACCAAAATCTCTGAGGAATGTATCCAGCACCCTGTAGAAAGTATTCCACGAAGAAAGAAGACAGTTCTGAAGACAAAAATGGGTCCAACCCAGTACAAGCAAGGCATACCTATTGGCCTAAGTGGCCAGAAAGTGTACAGTGGAATTATTACTGTTTTGCATTAACATTCTTCCTCTGTAGAGGAAGGATTTTCATCATGAAGAAAAATGTTCATTTTGTGTTTGCACAAAGAAGGGGGTTTTGTTCCAGAAGTGCAACCTGTTCATCTGCCTTTTATAAAGTAATAGTGTGCCATACTATCTATTAGATCTCCTGTATATTTATGCACAATAATATGTGTCTTACAATTATTAGTGAATTGACAGTACAGCACAACCTCATAGGTTTCTATGGGTGCCACATTGAAAATCTTTACAATAAAGATATATAATATGCCAGTGGGAATTACATTATTTCTGAAAGTCTATAAATGACTTAGGAAGATTAGGATTAGTACAAAGTCCCAACTGATCATGGGAACATTCTAGACTGATTTGGAATATCTGAAACTCTACATGGAAGACAAGTTTTAAATAGGACATGGTTATCTCTTGTAGATATTCTTTTATCTTTTGCTGCAATATGAAGCCTTATGGACTCATTCCTATATCTGAAACCTCTATCAGTTAGCTTGCACTATAAAGTCATGTTAATGCTAATGTAAAGTACATTTTAAGATGAGATAGTAGAATATTAGCTTGTACTGTCTGATGTTCTGTAGATGCATTTATGACATGCTTTAAATAAATCCATCGGTTTTCAGTAAATGGCAAAATATGTTGTTCACATCTCAGGCAAGAGAGCGCTGACTGAATTGTGAAAAGATATAGAGGATAAACATCAAAGATTGGCGCAAAATGACATTGAATATAAGTCGGAGGCAATATATATTATTGTAAGAAATACAAGAACTAAGCCTTACCTATTCATCACTATGGGCACAATATATCAAAACCCGTGTAGAGGAAGAGTGGTGCAGTTGCCCATAGAAAGCAGATAGCTTCTTTTATTTTTTAAAAGCCTTTTAAAAAATGAAAGATGCAATCTGATTGGTTGCTATGAGCGACTGCACCTTTCTTCTTCTACACAGGTTTTGATAAATCTCCCCCTATGTCCCTATACTGTCTGACAGTGTCGAGTTATTGCTTGCAGTTAGACTTTATATGGACACATCCTACAGACAAGGGAGGTGTCAGTTGTCAGTTAGATCTGGGCCATATAGAGACTTTGGCTGTTTATGTTTATGCTGTCACTTGTAACCGCCAGCAGCTCGCTAAGAATGGGGCACCAATGTCTGTAGGCACATAGCAGCGGGTGCATGCATTTCAACTGTCTGAATGGACTCACTAGTGTTCTGGTATACACTAATTTAAAAGGCAATACAGTCAATAGCAAAGTGTGCCTCTGGCACTGTGTTAGTTTGTGGTAGGCCTTTGGGGTAGTGGTAGTGTAGTCAGGGTTTTGCTTTAGTATATCAGGGGTTAAGGTTAACCCTATTGTTCGTGACGCCAGGCTGAGGGTTAGTATGCTGAGGTAATTCTCCGGCCTATCGCCGCCCTTCCCAGTAACGATAGGTGCATGCATAAAATGACTGAATGTCCACAAGGTAGTTGAACTTGAACTTGTATAACTTTACTTAAAGGCTTGCGGTACATCCAATGCACAATAACAGTCTCATTCAAACAATCTCTCTATAGTTCAGTGACTGACAGTTGTTGCGGACCATGAATTGTATTATAAGTCTCTGAATTTAGAGTTCATTTTGAAGATCTGTCCGGATTTAGGGGATAGATTAGGTCCGGTGATCTAGCAGAGTGCTTAGGGATTGATACACTCACGGTTAAGAAGAGATCAGCCGTCGCTGGGCTAGGGCCTAAATTCACTGATGACAGCAGCGCAGATACTTCTCTCACAACAGCCCAGGAACAAGAGCGAGATTAATGGCTGCAGCTCCCTCATATGGGCAGGGGCTGAGCTCTTTCGGATTGGTCCAATCAGCTGTCACTCACTGTCACAAAGCATGGTGGGTGATCACCTGACTTCCTCCCAAAGGTCCTTGAACCATAAACCATAGAGTTTACCTGATCACGTGACCCGCAGGTCCTGCTACACTCCGTACAGGTAATTAACTAATTATATACATTAGTACTATTATATTTACATGAATCCTGAATAAACTATTAGTTTAATGACTATTTAGATGAGAGGTGGCAAGTAGCAGACTAGACAAAAAGGACCCCGACGTCCTAGGGACTCTGACAATGGGGACCTATATACACAGGTACCGGATAGGATGCGGTACCGGGATACCACAAGTTCGAGAATGACCACCTGGATCTCTGGACGCTAATTTTTTGCAGCTGTAGCTCCTGCTTGCGACTTCACTGCGGGTGATCTCCGATAATGAACTACAATGTTCACATAGCAATAAATGCAAGTAGAAAAAAACTGATTGTGACACTCACCATAGAGCTGTGGTAAAAAAAAAAATTCGATACTTGCATCATTTCTTGGTGAAGAATTCCAAGATTTGATTAAAACATTTTACATTTAGCATTTTTCTAACTTTGAAACTCTCTGTGTATAAGGAAAACAGGCATTCCAAATAAATTATATATTGATTCACAAATACAATATGTATACTTTATATTTTCATCATAAAGTTGACATGTTTTTACTTTTGGAAGACATCAGAGGGCTTCAAAATTCAGCAGCAATTTTCCAATTTTTCACAACATTTTCTAAATCAGATTTTTTCAGGGACCAGTTCAGTTTTGAAGTGGATTTGAAGGGCCTTCATATTAGAAATGCCCCATAAATGACCCCATTATAAAAACTGAACCCCTCAAAGTATTCAAAATGACATTCAGTAAGTGTGTTAACCCTTTAGGTGTTTCAGAGGAATAGCAGCAAAGTGAAGCAGAAAATTCAAAATCTTCATTTTTTACATTAGCATATTCTTGTAGACCCAGTTTTTGAATTTTTACAATGGGTAATAGGAGAAAAAGCCGCACAAAATTTGTAACCCAATTTCTCTCGAGTAAGGAAATACGTCATATGTATATGTCAAGTGTTCGGCGGGCACAGTAGAGGGCTCAGAAGGCAATGGGATTTTGGAGAGTGAATTTTTCTGAAATGGTTTTTGAGGGGCATGTCACATTTAGGAAGCCCCTAGGGTGCCAGAACAGCAAAAAAAAATCCACATGACATACTATTTTGGAAACTACTCCCCTAAAGGCACGTAACAAGGAGTCCAGTGAGCCTTAACACCCCACAGGTGTTTGACAACTTTTCATTAGAGTCGGATGTGTAAATGAAAAAAAAAAATTCACCAAAGTGCAGTTTTTTCCCCAAATTTACCATTTCTGCAAAGGGTAATGGTAGAAAATGCCCCCCCCCCAAAAAAAAAATTTGTAACCCCCATCTCTTCTGCATATGGAAATACCCCATGCTAGGAACAAAAATGCTCTGCGGGCGAACTACAATGCTCAGAAGAGGAGTCACATTTGGCTTTTGGAAAGCAAACTATGATGAAATGATTTTTGGGGGGCATGTCGCATTTAGGAAGCCCCTATGGTGCCCTAACAGCAAAAAACAAACAAACACATGGCATACTATTTTTGAAACTACACCCCTCAAGGCACATAACAAGGAGTCTAGTGAGCCTTAACACCCCACAGGTGATTGACGAACTTTCGGTAAAGTGGGACGTGAAAATGAAAAATTAGATTTTTAACACTAAAATGCTGGTGTTACCCCCAAACTTTTCATTTTCACAAGGAGCAATAGGAGAAAATCCCCCACAAAATTTGTAACCCCATTTCTCTCGAGTAAGGAAATACCTCATATGTATATGTAAAGTGATCAGCAGGTGCACTAGAGAGCTCAGAAGGGAAGGAGCGACATTGGGCTTTTGGAGAGCGAATTTTGCTGAAAGGGTTTTTGGGGGCATGTCGCATTTAGGAAGCCCCCATGATGCCAGAACAGTAAAAACAAAAAAAAAAAAAAAACACATGGCATACTATTTTGGAAACTAGACCCCTCACAGAATTTAATAAGGGGTGCAGTGAGCATTTATACCCCACTGACATTTGACAGATCTTTGGAAGAGTTGGCTGTGCAAATGAAAAATTACATTTTTCCTTTTTACGGACGACTGTTCAAAAAATCTGTCAGACACCTGTGGGTTGTAAATGCTCACTGCACCCTTTGTTACATTCCGTGAGGGGTGTAGTTTCCAAAATGGGGTCACAAGTGAAGGGGGTCAACTGCTCTGGCACCATGGGGGCTTTGTAAACACACATAGCCATCAATTCCAGCCTAATTCTCTCTCAAATAGCCCAATGGCGCCCCTTCTCTTCTGAACATTGTAGTTTGCCCGCAGAGCACTTTACATCCACATATGGGGTATTTATATACTCAGAAGAAATTGGGTTACAAATTTTGAGGAGTTTTTTTTCTATTACCCCTTGTGAAAATGAAAAATTTGGGGTAACACCAGCATTTCAGGGGGGAAAACACATTATAGTAGTACCTTATTATCTCTTAGTCTGTGTTCACACTGTGAGTCTTACTTGTACCCGTGCTTAGTATTTAGTATTCCTGTTTAGAGTTCTGACCCGTATTCCTCCATGTCATAGAGTTTGGTTTTGTAATATTCCTGTTTGTTATCATGATCATTCTCAGTCTAGTGTTCCTTGTATTATATTTTTGTTTCCTTCTAGGCCAGTATCTTGATTACACAGTGGAGTTTGCCCGCTGGCTTGTAGTCTATTTGGCTTTGGTATTGATGTCCCTCCAGTTTTTCTTTGTTCAATGTTCAGTGGGAACAGTGTTCTATGTTTCCTGACCTGTTGATTGTTTTACATTCAGTTCATCTGTTCATCCCCTTCATCTCCTGGTTTTTGCTGTACACTTATTCTATATCTAGTCTTGTTTATTTATTCATATGTGCTGTTTATCTTTATTCCGGTTTCTGAACTGTTTGTTAGTACGCTATATCCTGTCCTGTTTGTATATTCATATCCTGCCTGGTTTATCTGGTTGTTTGGTTGTTTTCCCTTTACGTTTCTGACCTGTCCCCGACTATATATGGTATTAGTAAATACCAGCGCTACAGGGATAATAATTATATCTTTATTGAGGAGTAGATAAAAAGGTACAAACAAATGAGATATGTCTCAGTAACCAATGTTGTAGGAAAAATTCAGGACCTCAATAGTGTTTCTCAAGTTTAATGGACGAGGCAACTGTAATAAAAATGATGTAAAATGTATAAGAATTAACCTAAAATAGGGCAAGAGTCTGTAGTATGTTTACATACCTATTTGGACGACTGACTGTTGTTTTTCAAGCTGCCCCTATTGAAGTGGCTGTGTGCAGAGAAAAGTGCAATAGTGTAAGCATGTATGGGTGAAAAATTACAGTATGCAGGGTTAAGTATGTATGCAGTATAATAGAAGTTGTGCAAAAAACATTTAATTTTTTTTTAATTTTAATACACTTGTTTCGTACCCATTTGTTGTAAAAATAAGGATAGGTGTGGGTTCATCAAATTGCTGATATTAGCAAAAGTGTTGTTGGTGATATTCATCTACAGGTAGTACAGAAAATTCTTATTACTAGCAATTTGTATGATAAAGAAGGAACCACTGTAAATCCCACTGTTAGAAATACACGTACTGATAATGTCACAGGTATCCTGTTTGTCCGCTATTAAATCCTAGTGCGTGGGGAACTTCATTCATATGCATCCCATTATTCTTTGATGATATGCAGTAGATAGTTGATGTTACGTCTTTCTGGTTAATATCTTGGTATCTTATGTATCCCTACCAAGATATGTATGAAACAAGTGTTTTAAAATCAATATTTATTTTTTTGTTTTTTGCACAGCAACTATTATACTGCATATAACCCTGCATACTGTGATTTTTCACCCATACATGCTTACACTATTGCACTTTTCTCAGCCACTTCAATAGGGGAAGCCTTGAAAAACAACAGTCAGTCGTCCAAATAGTTATATAAACGCATACTTTTTCTTTATCAACAGAACTCTTGCCCTGTTTTAGGTTAATTCTTATACATTTTTACATCATTTTAATTATAGTTGCCTCGTCCTTTAAACTTGAGAAACACCATTGAGGTCCTGAATTTCTCATACAACATTGGTTACTGAGACATATCTCATTTTTATACCTTTTTATCTACACCTCAATAAAGATATAAGTATTATCACTATAGCACTGGTGTTTACTTATTTAATTCTTTCAGTCTTACACGCTTTATTTATGGCCTACAGGGATCCATAAACAGTATCCGGCAGCTTAATATTTAGATCCTATTGGAAGCGCTAATATAATTATATATACATCATATGTATGGTTTTAATAATGTTTAGAAATTTGTTTGCTGAAACCAATGTAATAGTTACACATATTGTATTAACAGGGCTAATCCCTGAGTGAAATGTCCCCCCCCCCTCCCCCCTCGTAAGGCACTACTTTGTCCGAAACAGACAGATGTAAACAGTGTTTGCTGAAACCAATGTAATAATTATGAATAGCATATTAACAAGGCTTATCCCTGTGAAATGCATACCCTTGTAAGACACTGCTATGTCCCAAACAGACAGATGTAAATGGTGTTTGCGGAGTAAAGTGCTATGCTGTGTTTAGGACACTTTGTATCATACAGGTCTGCTGCAGCACATCTTTGCTCAGTTTGCTCAGTGTTTTTACTTTTGTATGAGCCTTAAATAAAAGCTTGCTGGGCTTTGTGGTACACAATGAGGCTTGTGTATGAATGGACAGGAGGTCCCCCTATGAACAGCCCACACTCGCACACAGGCTGGGGATGAGCAATTCTTTACTGTGTATCTTTGTATACCCCCTATAGGATTTGTCTCTCTCTTTTTTTCTTTATTTCCTATCTCTGTCCTATCTCTATTCCTATATCTATCCCTCTGTCTGCTTGTCTGTCCCTCTCTCTCTCTTCCCTCAGACTGAGCACGGAACAGCGTGTGAACCCTTACGGCTGTGTATAACTACCCCCCCCCCCCCCCTTGCTGTGTCCTATTGGTCTTTGGGCTAGTTGACACATAAACCAGCAAATCATATGATAACCTGGGGTTATCATGTGATATGCTGGTAACCTGACGTGATGTCATCGCCCACTGATCCACTGGTTTCCTTGTGGCGCCAAAACACCATGCTTTTCATAATTTCTGTGTTTTTACCGGTTTGCTCGAAATGAACCAGTAAAATTTCTGGAGTCCTGCAAGCTAGCAAAAACCAAAGTTCAGATTGAATCGGCTAGCGCATCTTTATTTGTCTTAATTATTTTAAATCAAACTGGAATTTAAGAATTTGTAGGATTGTTGGCTGTAAGAGATAGTCGGCACCCACTTCATTCAAAGCTGGCTCCACTCCTGAGTCTGCACTGACCGCCAAGTTGCCATAAACAGGTGTATCAGGTGTGATTACAGGTTTTTAAATTAGGTGCTGAATTTTAAATATCTTTTTTATCTTATTCGATGCAATGCTGGCACTGATGGGGGGGGTATCTACTGTGTGATGACATTATTGGAGTCTATCACTAATGAGGGCTAATAACTGTGTAAGGGCACTAAGGGGTAATTAATGTATGTTGACACTATCACGTAGTGTTGAGCGGCATAGGCCATATTCGAATTCGCGATATTTCACGAATATATGGAAGAATATTCGTCATATATTCGCTAAATTCGCATATTTGTAATATTCGCGTAGTTTTTTCGCATATGTGAAAATTAGCATATATAAAAATTAGCATAAGCGGGAATTCGAATATGTGAAAATTAGCATATATAAAAATTAGCATAAGCGGGAATTCGCATATGCAAAAATTAGCATATGCAAATTTTCGCATGTGCGAAAAGTCGCACGCCAGTCTCACACAGTAGTATTAGAGCCTTCTTTACACCACACAAGCTGGAAGCAGAGAGGGATGATCACTGTGATGTGTACTGTGAAAAAAAAATAATAAAAATAACGAATATTCGTAATTACGAATATATAGTGCTATATTCACGAATATTCGCAAATAAAATTTGCATTGCGCATATTCGCGAACAACACTACTATCAAGTGCTAACTACTGTGTGGGGCACAACTAGGGGTGCTAACCATTGTGTAAGGGCAGTATTAGGGGGGCTAACTACTATGCAGGTATCATATTAAGGGGGCTAACTGCTTTGTGCAGGCAATATTGTGTGGGAGCACTGTTGGGTACTTACTACTGTGTGAGGCAACAGTTTTGTATGGGTGGCACTATTAGTTATGTGAACAGACCAGGGCATATAGTGATGCTGCAGATATTTATATTGAAGTGTATTTAGACTCGGCGACATCTCTTCTTATTGGGTGCTGGGTTTGTAAAGGATAATGCAAATCAAATCAACATAAGTGAAATATTGTCTCATATTTAGTGACATATTTTTACATTTAGACAGAATGTTTACAAACTTGGCAGATTAGCAACTTTATAAGGTGCAGCACCATTCACTCACATGATCAGTCTGGCCTCGTCTCAATGTCAAATGAAATAAGGTATTGTTAAATTTAGTCTTTTTATTCAGTAGGTTCAATTCCCAGATCATGGAAATAAATGCAGAGCAGAACAGTCTAAAACAGAAATGACTATTTACCCCGAGGTCATGAAATTTCTCTGAGATACATGTGTGCATACTTACTATCCATAATTCAGCTTATTAGAATATGATTAATGTCACTTTGCTTCTCATTATCGTGGAACGGTTGGATTTCTGTTCCATGAAATGTGACAATGCTGAACAGTTAATTCAGGAATGACATAGAGTGACAGCCACAGATGCTAGCTGACATACAGCATGTGTAAGGAATTGTAATGGCTAGTGCGGTGACATAGAGTATTTTCCTTTTCCTGTGGAAATTTGTGTCCTGATGTTAGTACTATCATGTAGCTTCTAAATATTAGGCTATACAGACTTTCACTACATCTGTACACATTGCGGCTTTTAGAGGAAAGGGGAGCCTAAATGCAGTAACACAGCACACAGATGAACACTTCTGTCCCTCCGCTCTAGCAATGTCAACATTTGTTTGAAAGTTGGAAAATAATTTGTGCTGCTATAGTTTATTGTAAAGAGGCCATCAATGCACTCATAGTTTTTTTTTCCCCTTTTTCATGAGTTTTGGTTTCATCAAATTTACTTAGATGGCTATTCCATGTTCACAAAGCTTTTTATGTGTATTTATGCAAACATACAGGTCAGTCCACTGCTTTTCTCAGTTTGCTAGGTATTGTATATGGGCTAGTTCACTGCTGGCTGGAATTTGTAGTGCACCAACTGTACACAGTACTGCAGGTGACAGGAGGTCACTGTCTAAGGTCAGCCCACTAATTAATGCTTTGCTCAGCTTGCTTTGGAACTCTTTAGTATTTGTGAAGGCTTTCTGGGATCAGTAGTCCTTGCTCTCTCTCTTAGCTTTCTCTTTCCAAAGTGGTATCCAGAATGCAATGCCTGGGGTTTTATCAGCCTCTTAAACCCACCCCTCTTAAACCCATCTGCTATGCTCTAGTGGCCTGGGAACTGTATGATATATATATATATATATATATATATATATTCTAGCATTGATTAGATAAACTGGATAAACGGTTCCCAATTGTATTGAATGGACAAACAAATGCTATTTTTATCTAATTTTATATCAAGCACCAACTACAGAGAGTGTATTCCAGTATCACATATTTAACAATGGTAACTTATTTTACTACTTCTTTTCTATGTGGTTAAGCTCTGAAGCTCCCATTATACACACACACACGCACACTTACCCACCAACTGTGGCTTGAAGAAAACTGAGGTGCATCATGTTACATAGGTGAAGGTTTTGCAACCAATCAGACTACTTCTCACTGAAGGAACTGATGAACTATTTTTTAAAGGTTAAATAACAAGGAGACAATACAAAACAATGACTCAATAACCTCTCCAGAAGCAGAGCATAAAATAGAAGAATACACAAAAAAATAGGACAGTCAACAATGTGAAATCGCCATGGTACAGCAAGTACAGATCTATATATAGATCTTCAGGGCTGTATTTACAACTCACGCTGCCCTAGGCACTGCGCCTAAATAGGCCCCATTAAAGAAACATTTACACTCTACAATTATAATCATGATTCACTCGTTAATGACTATGCTAATGACAATAGGTCAATGTAAATAAAGGAGAAGATCAACAAGAAAACTATTATTTATTGCTGACCATCAATTATGATGTCGTAATTATAACCATCAGAGAAATTACTGGTAAATGTCAAATAAAGGCCGCTTTACTGACTCATGTACACGTATGTATTCTTGCCTAACACACAGCCCGGTCCTGATGGTCAGTGGTGTGGACTGTGCTTCTCAAGTCAGTAGTATTGATTGAGAAACTGACCTCTATTCGCTTAGTTAAAAAATGTTGCTTAAAAATTATTTTTAAACTAAGTGATGTAATATAATATAGTGTGGTAATATCTAGATTGACATTCTGATTCGGCATATATCTATCTTGTATTAACATTTATATGGTATTCCAAATCTACCACAGTGTCTGTTTTCTGGCTTACATTGAGGCTTGACAGCCTGAGGGGTAGTCATGACAAGGGGGCAACGTGGTCAGTGCAGTGGTAAGCGAATGCAGTCATGTGACCCATGGCGAGTCAGGTGACTGGATCACATGATGGCCCGGGATCCGTATCGCATCGCGCACAGTCGCAGTGGCGTTTTCACCCACGACACCGGACGCCATGAATGGAATACAGAGTGGGTAACAGTCAGTCTCCCTCCTCCACTGTCTAATGTAAACATAATTAGGTTCTACAGCTGTTATTGATTATGATAATGGAAATGGAGTGAACAATTTTGAGCATTTGTATGTTTTTAATATACTTTTTAAGCACATATATGCACTTTTGTATACAAGATGTAAACAGATGAGACTTATGTATACACAGATTCATGCTTATGTATGTATTATTTATGAAAACTGCATGTATTTATATAATTGACACTTGATTTGAGATGTAATGATGTTTTGAACACATGGGTATTTAAACCCCCTACTGGTGTGTATCACTAAGCTTGAAAATGGCTCCACTAAAGTGACAGAAATAAATCCAGAGTTTTTTTTCACTATTTTTATGAGTGCTGAGTTATCCTCAATCTCTGACCTTGGCCATTTTTACAGCCTTATCTCTGCCATGGGACTTCAGAAGGCCCCCAGCTACAATGGAATCCAGTACCAGGTGATCGTGTTATGCTGCCAATGGGGGTTGCAGAGCCCCACAGATCCCTGGCATGCAGTAGTCATGATTTGACCATAGCATTAAGTGGTTAAACTGCCAGAATCAGAGATTCCTCTGGCTGCTACTGCCCCTTAGTGACCGCTAGAGATTTTTAGAAAAAATTGATTCGGCTGATTGGCAGAATTTTCCGAAAAAATTTGCGGTGAATCGCTATTAAAAATGGCTATTTCTGACCTACAAAGAGCCTCAATAGGGGTGTAGAACACTTTGCCTTGCTGTAACACGCATAGGGTGTGTGCTGGGTTAGTGAAATAACACTGTTATTCAGTATGAGATGCAGATCAGAGGCATCGCTCTTATAATCAGTGTCGCAGAGTGGCACAATGACAGAGCCTGGAGGTGGTCTCAGTATAAGTAGACCATATAGTGGCTGAATGATACAGCGTGGAGGTGGCGGCAGCATGAGGAGAACATATAGCCTCAATAGGGGTGTAGAACCCTTTGCCTTGTCCTAACATGCATAGGAGAACATATGGTGGCTGAATGACACAGTCTGGAGGTGGCAGCAGCATGAGGAGACCATATGGTGGCTGTATTACACAGCCTGGAGTTTGCGGCAGCATAAGGAGACCATATAGTGGCTGAATGACACAGCCTGGAGTTTGCGGCAGCATGAGGGGAACATATGGTGGCAGAATGAGAAAGCCTGGAGGTGGCAGCAGCAGTATCAGGAGTCCTGAAAGTGACCCGGTGAGTGGTGTGGTGGGTGGCAATACCAGTACCCGGTGACAAAGGTGGGTGAAAAATAGTCTGATGCAGAGGAATGTTTGTAACTGGGAATCAGCGCCTTAAATCTGTTTTGCAGTATCCATATTTGTGAAGAGTTGGTGTGGCACCATGGTCAATCTACACTGATACATCAGGCATTGGTGGGTGGAAATCCTTGCTGATCCATGCCTGATTCATCTTCACAAAGATCAGTCTCTCCACATTTTTCGTGGACAGACGAGTTCTCCTTGGGGTGACTATGACCCCCCCCCCCCCCCCCCGCTCTAATGGCACACTACATGCCGGGCAGGACAGCTTTTCCAGGGCAAACTCTGCCAGTTGCGGCCACAAATCGAGTTTGGCTGCCCAGAAATCAAGCAAGGTGTGTTGACATGGGTATGCCACCACCTGCTGGTTCAGGTCCTGCTCCAGGTCTGCCTGCTGCTGATGAGTTGCTTCACTATGCAGGTGAAGAAAGTTACTCATCAGCGACTGTAGACTCAAGCAGCTGCTGATGGAGCTGGTACCGCTCCTGCCACCCCACCCCTCCCCAGCAGCAATGGCAGTCGAAGGTGAGTGCAGAGGGCCCCCCGAGTCAGACCTGCGAGAGGATGGACGATGGCTCCGAAAGGCATCGGCCAAAGGACTACGTAGGGTGTCTCTGTGGTAGGTCAGTTTGTCCTCCCTCTCAGTGGGTGTAAAAAAGGGCCCCATTTTGTGCCATAAGCGAGGGTCCAATAAGATGGAGAGCCAGAAGTCATCCTGCTGCCGAATGATGACAATTCGATGGTTACTACGCAAGCAACTGAACATGCATTGGGCCATTTGTGCAAGTGACTCTGAGGGACTCCCTGCCTCCATCTCCACTGAATTCTGCCACGGTGTGTCTGGGTCCTCTGTCTCTCCTTCCTCGTAACCCTCTAGCTCCTCCGGATGCTCCTGCTCCTCCTCTCCTGTCAGATGACTAGAAAAACATCCCATCTCGAGAAACCTAAACTGTGCTCCACTGTGCCCCTCCTCCTCCAGTTCAGCCCCCACAGGGCTCATGTGGCCATGAGATGTAGGCGCCACATCTCCAGTGCCCTGACCAGCCATCGTTTCCAAAACGTGTTGTAGGAAATGAAGCAGTGGAATGACGTTGTTCATCCTGTAATCCTGGCGACTGACTAATAATGTGGCTTCCTCAAAGGGTCTGAGCAAACGGCAGGTGTCACATATGAGCTGCCATTGGTTGACATTAAAGTTACACAGGGGAGTTCCCCTATCCGCTTGTATCATCAAGATATCAGTAATGGCTTTTTTCTGTTTGTTTAGTCGGTCCAATATATGGAGGGTAGAATTCCAACGTGTGGCAACATCGTAAATCAGACTATATTGGGGGTTACCGTACTAATGCTGCAGCTCAAGGCGGGTGTGCTTTGCATTGTGCGAATGGCTAAAATGCATGCAAAGTTTCCTTCCCATTGTAAGGATGTCTTGAAAATGGGGGGAACACTTCAGGAATCGCTTGACAACCAGATTGAACACGTGTATCAAGCAGGGCGAATGGCTCAGCCTTCCTTGTCGCAGCACAGACAAGGTGTTCTTCCCGTTGTCAATCACCATGGTTCACAGTTCCTCCCCATTGTGACGCCGTTCGCCAAGGCAAAGCATGTGAAGAACAGTGTGACACTGACATGCCCTGCACACATGATATGCTTAAGGGGCACTGAGACTTGTCCATGCTGTGGAGGCTGAGGACATGGTGGAGGATGAGGAAGCGGAGTCACACACTTTCTCAGGACCAACGGCCTGAGAGCATGGAGGAGGAAGCGGCAGAACCTATCCATGTTGCTGTTGTGGCTATGCAGGAACCACATTCACCCAGTGAGCCGGAAAGGACATGTATTGTCCCTGACCATAGTTACAGCTCCAGATGGCAGCGCTGTTGTGCACTTTGGTACACACTGACAGGCTCAAGGACTGGCCCACCTTCTGTTCCACAAAACTGTGCAGGGCTGGTACTGCCTTCTTCACAAAGAAATGATGGCTTGGGACACTCCCCTTCAGCTCGGCACAAGCCATCAGTTCTCTGAAAGGTGCAGAGTCCACCACTTGAAAAGGGAGGGACTGCAGCACCAGCAACTTGGACAGGAGCATATTCAGCTTCTGTACTGTTGGATGAGTGGACGCATACTGTTGTCTTTTGGACATGGCTTCGCCGATGGATTGCTGGCGGAATGACCAACTAATAGTAGGAGGAGCAGGGTATGACACACAGCTCCCTTTGGCTGAGGTAGTGGAGCCTTGGCTGGCTGAAACGGAGGGGCATGCCACTGAGTGATACAGCAGGCTGGACCACCACATTGTAGACACGGTTCTCCCAAGCTACTTTATGGTGGCACAGCATATGTTGACGCAGGGCCCATGGTGCCAACATTGGAACCTTCTGCTGACACATTTTGCATGTGGCTATGTGAACCTCCTCTGTATGCTTGATAAAAAAAACTGCCACACCGCTGAGTAGCTGATTTTCCCACCAACAGTACGAACTAATTTACTGCTACTGCCGCCATCTCCAGGAACCCCCTACCTCCTAGGAAGGTAGGCTGCCGCGAAACAGGTGGTCTCCCCTGGGCATGTTTGGCTCCAGAATTTCCTGTTCTGCCACCATGCTGACTGCCAACCATTCTACCACCTTGCTGGCTCAGCTGCTGCCTCATGGGCAACCTGCAACCCTATTCTGATGATGATGATGATGATGATGATGAAGCCACTTCTCCAACCCTGCTCAGAATTGCGATTGGCTTCATCATCATTAAGTGTCTGCACGTTACTGTCTGCTCAGGACCCTGAATGCTGGCAACACTACCTCCCATGTCCCTCTCCTCATTACTACTTGGAAGCCTAGCAGAGGAAGCGGCTGATGTCTCCTTCACTTCTTGGCTGGGCAGTAGCTGCTGACTGTCCTATATTAGAGCGTCCTCAGTGAATAGTGGAGCTGAACCCACAGCATAAGACACTTATTTAGGTGAGGGAACAGCATAGGACAGAGGCAATGGGAGTACAGAGACTGCCCCGGGCCATGCCAACTGAGGGTTGTGTCTCAGGAACCCACCGACTGTTGACTAGGGGTATCAGATGCCACTTGTGAGGAATGGGATGACCGTGTTAACCAATCGATGACAGCAGATGGGTTGCATGTCTAGACACGATCACTAACTGATACCGGGAGAACAGCCACTCGCCCCTAGTCTGCTGCAACCTCTGCCTGTGCCTGACGAACTTAGGCCTCTGCCACTCCTCTGTGCACTTCCAGGCACTTATCTGGCTGAAATACTTAGTGCGTATATGAGGGGAGAACAATACGCTTCACTACGCTTAAAACAGTATTTGTCTAGAACAGCATCAGGTATGTACTTTTGGCTGGCCTTTCAAAGTTTTTAGGCTCTTGAGACTTGAACAGGTAAAGAATAGTACACCACTTAGATGTAGGTATGTGGTATGCACTTATGAGGGGAGAAAAATGCACTACAGTATGCTTAAAAAAGTATTTATGTACAACACCAGCCGGTGAGAACTTTGCCTGGCCTTTCACAGCATCTAGGACCTTGAGACTTTAACAGGAACATAATAGTAGACCACTTAGATGTTCAAAAGTGCTATGCACTTATGAGGGGAGAAAAATGCGCTAAGGTATGCTTAAAAAAGTATTTGTGTACACCAGCTGGTGAGTACTTTTCCCACACCTTTCACAGCATCTAGGCCCTTGAGACTTTAACAGGAACAAAATAGTACAGCACTTAGATGTACGTTTGTGCTATGCATTTATGAGGGAAGCAAAATGTGCTACAGTATGCTTAAAAAAGTATTTGTGTTCACCAGCTGGTTAGTATTTTTGCCTGGCCTTACACAGTATCTAGGCCCTTTAGATGTGCTATGCACTAATGAGGGGAGAAAAATGTGCTACAGTAAAGTAAAGTACTGCGCTTCAGTAAAAAAAAAAAAAAGTATTTGTGTACACCAGCCTTTGAGTACTTTTGCCTGGCCTTTCACAGACTTTAACAGGAACAAAATAGTACACCACTTAGATGTATGTATGTGCTATGCACTTATGAGGGCAGAAAAATTTGGTACGGTACACTTAAAAAAGTATTTGTGTACACCAGCTGGAGACTACTTTTGCCTGGCCTTTCACAGTATCTATACTTGGTACTATCTATATATTTGAAGACTTCCAGAAATCTTGCATCTTAACAATTGTTAAAAGAAATAGGATTATGCTAAAAACATATATCCACACAAATATATATATAAAGAAACACAAGTTTCCCAATAATAGAAATACATATCAAAAACAATTATTCACACAAAAAAGAAATATAAAACCAGCTTAATGCCGGACAGTATATGTGTGTGTGTTGGACATGTGTACATACGTCGGCACACACCATCTATTTATAAAAATATTCCAAATACCATAAGGAAATCATATTTAAACCAGATATTTTTAATTGTTGAAAAGGAAAAGTGAAAGGAAAAGAAAAAAAGAAATAAAGGGAAAAGAAAGGTAAGATAAATAATAGAGAATATATATATAAAAGCGTTTTCTTTTCTTTTTTTTAATTTATATATATTCTCTAATATTTCTCTTTCCTATTTTTCTTTTCTTTCCCCTTTTTCCTTTTCTTGCTTTTCAACAATTATAAATATCTGGTTTAAATATAATTTCCTTATGGTATTTGGAATATTTTTATAAATAGATGGTGTGTGTGCCATGGGTGCCACACATATTCTATCTGGCATTAAGCTGGTTTTATAGTTCTTTTTTGTGCAAATAATAGTTTTTTATATGTATCTATATTTATGTTTTGTATATCATTGGAAACCTTGTGTTTCATATATATATATATATATATATATATATATATATATATATATACATATATATACACATATATATACATATACATTGTTACGCCTAGCGCTCCGGGTCCCCGCTCCTCCCCGGAGCGCTCACGGCGTCTTTCTCCCTGCAGCTCCCCGGTCAGTCCCGCTGACCGGGAGCGCTGCTCTGTCATGGCCGTTGGGGATGCGATTCGCACAGCGGGACGCGCCCGCTCGCGAATCGCATCCCAGGTCACTTACCCGTTCCCGTCCCCTGCTGTCATGTGCTGGCGCGCGCGGCTCCGCTCTCTAGGGCGCGCGCGCGCCAGCTCCCTGAGACTTAAAGGGCCAGTGCACCAATGATTGGTGCCTGGCCCAATTAGCATAATTGGCTTCCACCTGGTCCCTGACTATATCTATCCTCCTCCCATGCACTCCCTTGCCGGATCTTGTTGCCCTTGTGCCTAGTGAAAGCGTTTTGTGTGTTTAAAGCCTGTGTACCAGAACTTCTGCTATCTCCCCTGACTACGAACCTTGCCGCCTGCCCCCGACCTTCTGCTACGTCCGACTTTGCTTCTGCCTACTCCCTTGTACCTCGCCTATCTTCAGCAGCCAGAGAGGTGAGCCGTTGCTAGTGGATACGACCTGGTCACTACCGCCGCAGCAAGACCATCCCGCTTTGCGGCTGGCTCTGGTGAAAACCAGTAGTGTCTTAGAACCGGTCCACTAGCACGGTCCTCGCTATCCCTCTCTGGCACAGAGGATCCACCTCCTGCCAGCCGGCATCGTGCCAGTAGATCCGGCCATGGATCCCGCTGAAGTTCCTCTGCCAGTTGTCGCTGACCTCCCTACGCTGGTCGCCCAGCAAGCTCGTCAGATCGCCCAACAAGATCACCAGCTGTCGTACTTGACCACCATGACACAGCAACTCCAGTCACAACTACAGCAAGTACAGTCACAGCTACAGCAGCAACAACCATCTCCTCCGCCAGCTCCTGCACCCCTTCCGCAGCGAGTGGCCACTCCTAGCCTCCGCCTGTCCTTGCCGGACAAATTTAATGGGGACTCTAAGTTTTGCCGTGGCTTTCTTTCGCAATGCTCCCTGCACATGGAGATGATGTCGGACCAGTTTCCTACTGAAAGGTCTAAGGTGGCTTTCGTAGTCAGCCTTCTGTCTGGAAAAGCCCTGTCATGGGCCACACCGCTCTGGGACCGCAATGACCCCGTCACTGCCTCTGTACACTCCTTCTTCTCGGAAATTCGAAGTGTCTTTGAGGAACCTGCCCGAGCCTCTTCTGCTGAGACTGCCCTGCTGAACCTGGTCCAGGGTAATTCCTCCGTTGGCGAGTACGCCATACAATTCCGTACTCTTGCCTCTGAACTATCCTGGAATAATGAGGCACTCTGCGCGACCTTTAAAAAAGGCCTATCCAGCAACATTAAAGATGTTCTGGCCGCACGAGAGACTCCTGCTAACCTGCATGAACTCATTCATCTAGCCACTCGCATTGACATGCGTTTTTCTGAGAGGCATCAAGAACTCCGCCAGGAAAAAGACTTAGATCTCTGGACACCTCTCCCACAATCTCCACTGCAATCTGCGCCTAGGCCTCCCGCCGAGGAGGCCATGCAAGTGGATCGGTCTCGCCTGACCCTGGAAGAGAGGAATCGCCGTAAGGAAGAGAATCTTTGTCTGTACTGTGCCAGTACTGAACATTTTTTGGTGGATTGCCCAATCCGTCCTCCACGTCTGGGAAACGCACGCTCGCACCCAGCTCTCGTGGGTGTGGCGTCTCTTGATGCTAAGTCGGCTTCTCCACGTCTCACGGTGCCTGTACGGATTTCTTCTTCAGCCAGCTCTTCCCTCTCAGCCGTGGCCTGCCTGGACTCTGGAGCTTCTGGGAATTTTATTCGGGAGTCCTTAGTGAATAAATTCCGCATTCCGGTGACCCGTCTTGTCAAGCCACTCCACGTTTCCGCGGTCAACGGAGCCAGGTTGGATTGCACCGTGCGTTTCCGCACGGAGCCCCTCCTAATGTGCATCGGACCTCATCACGAGGAAATTGTATTTTTGGTCCTTCCTAATTGCACTTCTGAAGTTCTCCTTGGACTACCCTGGCTTCAACACCATTCCCCAACCCTGGATTGGTCCACTGGGGAGATCAAGAGTTGGGGCCCCTCTTGTTCCAAGGACTGCCTTCAACCGGTTCCCAGTACTCCCTGCCGGGACCCTGTGGTTCCTCCTGTATCCGGTCCCCCTAAGGTCATTAAGGACTCTGCCTGCCACAGGAAATGCCTCTCCCCCCCTCCCAGTCCCATCAGGCAAGCCCCTGTGTCCCCGCATGGCCCTCGTCCTGGTGTCACACTGCCCCGTGCCAGGTCTCGCCCTCTGCCCTCTCTCCCCATTCCTACTCCTGCTGTTCTGCCTGCCGTTGAGGAATCCCTCCATCCTTTCCCGGTGTCCTCATCCCAGGGGAGGCAGTTACCGGATAAAGAGAAGGGGAGACCTAAGGGGGGGGGTACTGTTACGCCTAGCGCTCCGGGTCCCCGCTCCTCCCCGGAGCGCTCACGGCGTCTTTCTCCCTGCAGCTCCCCGGTCAGTCCCGCTGACCGGGAGCGCTGCTCTGTCATGGCCGTTGGGGATGCGATTCGCACAGCGGGACGCGCCCGCTCGCGAATCGCATCCCAGGTCACTTACCCGTTCCCGTCCCCTGCTGTCATGTGCTGGCGCGCGCGGCTCCGCTCTCTAGGGCGCGCGCGCGCCAGCTCCCTGAGACTTAAAGGGCCAGTGCACCAATGATTGGTGCCTGGCCCAATTAGCTTAATTGGCTTCCACCTGGTCCCTGACTATATCTATCCTCCTCCCATGCACTCCCTTGCCGGATCTTGTTGCCCTTGTGCCTAGTGAAAGCGTTTTGTGTGTTTAAAGCCTGTGTACCAGAACTTCTGCTATCTCCCCTGACTACGAACCTTGCCGCCTGCCCCCGACCTTCTGCTACGTCCGACTTTGCTTCTGCCTACTCCCTTGTACCTCGCCTATCTTCAGCAGCCAGAGAGGTGAGCCGTTGCTAGTGGATACGACCTGGTCACTACCGCCGCAGCAAGACCATCCCGCTTTGCGGCGGGCTCTGGTGAAAACCAGTAGTGTCTTAGAACCGGTCCACTAGCACGGTCCTCGCTATCCCTCTCTGGCACAGAGGATCCACCTCCTGCCAGCCGGCATCGTGACATACATATATATACATATATATATATACATATATATATACATACACATATACATATACATATATATATACATATACACATATACATATATATATATATATATATATATATATATATACTTAATCCTTCCAATAGTTATTAGCTTCTGAAGTTGAATTGCTGTTTTCTGTCTAACTGCTTTCTGATGACTCACGTCCCGAGAGCTGTCCAGCTCCTATGGGGATATTCTCCCATCATGCACAGCTCCCGGGATGTGACATCATCATTGAGCAGTTAGACAGAAAACTTCAGAAGCTAATGGAAATATTAAGATTTTTTAATAGAAGTAATTTACAAATCTGTTTAACTTTCCGGAGCCAGTTGATATATAAAAAAAAGTTTTGGCCTGGAATACCCCTTTAAGCTCAATATCTATGGGTGCACGCAGAACCAGACCTTGGTCAGAGGTCCCAATTCACAGAAAGTCCATATACATCCACAGCACACAGGTCCAATATGGTGAAAAAAGAAAAAAACTTTATTCCATCATGTGCATGTCATACAGCGACGTTTCTGCTGGCTCTCCCCGCCTTTCTCAAGCTCATACAAGTGTTACAAATCACCCATTTTATCATGGCAACCATTACAAAGTCAATTACGACAAAATCAGTGATAAACATAAGATATACATAGTAGGGTACACATAATACAATCCATAGTATACAGAAACACGTGCTCATCATAAGCATATATAATATTCACCTACATAGTGTAGTGATAACACACCATTCTATTATATTCTTAATAAGGTTCTGATTGCAGTCTCAGAACATATGTGCACGTGTGTTAAAATCAATTAAAAACAATACTTGCAGGCTACAAGGGAATCACCACTCACCACTATGTAAATGCATAACCAACGTGAAGGTATTCTACGGCGCATGTGCGCCGGAAAAGTGTAGTTTCAGAACGAGGGTTGGGAGTATGGATGTTGTCATGGGTACACCAAACGCTGCGTTCCACTCATGGACGTCACGCTGCGCAAGCGCACAGCCGGCCCGGCCATGATTTCCATGTGGGCAGCGTCGGTGTCACCATGGCAACCAAACCTCACCGATACACAGATAAGCAAAAAGACATTTTTAACAGAAATAGGCTAATAAAAGGAATAGGTAGAGACTTAAAATAACAGAAACAAAATAATGTATATTGAAATAAAAAAAAAATATATATAAATAAAATTAAATCAGGACTGCCCGGGCTTAAACTCATGGTTCTATTAGCTCCACATTAATTCACTCCTCTCCTTCTGCTCTGTGGCTATTCATGAAGCCACAGTCAGGCACAAGGAAGCGTCTGGCCTTAGCTCACATGTGGTCCTGTTCATGCCGATATCCATAGTCTGAGGACCTCAGCAGGAACTGACCACAAGTGTGCACAGAGCCCTAGAGAGAATTGGAGATTTAACCCACATCTAGGGATAATGATACACTCAGTCCACTGGCTTTTGTCCACAAATAAATTAATAAATAGAAAAAAAAATTATATAAGAAAAAAAAAATTTAAAATAAAAAATTAAAGATAAAAAATTAAACATAAAAAAATTAAGAATAAAGATAAAAAATATACATATAATGAAAAAATAAAAAGTTAAGATAAGATTAAAAGTAAGAAAAAATAAAGTAATAGAAATAAAATATAGAGTACAGTAACCCCCCGACATGCGATGGCCCCGACATATGAAAAAATTGACATACGATGACCTCTCAGAGGCCATCACATGTCGATGTCAGCATCGACATACGATGCTTTTATATGTCGGGGCCATCGCATTAACTGCTATCCGACAAAATGCTTAAGCTGCTGTCGGATAGTAGTTTAAGCATCCCGGGCAGGTTCGCTTACCTATTCCCGCTGCTCCGGGTCCACTTCGCGATTTTCCGGCATCTTCCGCATCTTCTCCAGGGTCCGGGCCTCGCTTTTCGGCGTCGTTATTACGTCACTATGCACGCCACGCCAGCGTAATAACTTCACCAGAAAGCAAGGTCCGGACCCTGCAGAAGATGCGGAAGAAGCCGGAGGATCGCGAAGAAGACACCGGAGCAGCGGGACAGCATCGGGAGCCCCTGGGACAGCATCGGGAGCGGTGAGGACCTGGTCCGGAGCGGCGGGGACAGGTGAGTACAGCTTCCTATACTTTACATTGCACGGATCCCTCAACATACGATGGATTAGACAAACGATGGGTCATTTGGAATGAATTACCATCGTATGTTGAGGGACCACTGTATATCCAATAATCAAAAGGCTACTGATGATGTTCGTGAGGTGCACTCCCATATCTCCTTCAGAACACATACACATGCAAATGATAAAAATACTAATAATTTATTAGATCAAAGAAAAACAATACATCTTGTGTTCGGTGAGTGACGAAGTGTTCCCGTCTGGTCTCTGCAAGACAAGAGAAGGGAGAAAGATTGTTGCTCATTATATCCTCAACAGTAAAGATGTATATAGCACACTTGTAATAACCACTCTGATACTAGATAGTCCCCACCCTCAGGCTGAAGCACAGGGCACCTCATCTCCCTACCACCCTCTGTGGTGTTTTAAACTCAACATTTAATCCGGATGATTTTAAGGTGTTCAGATCATAAATCCATTTTAATTCCAATCTCTTAACTCGGCCTTGCCTGTCTCCCCCTCGTCTCATGGGTGGCACATGGTCAATGACCGTGAACCTCAGGTCTCTCTCACCATGGCTCAGTTCAGTGAAGTGTTTAGACACTGGAACGTCTAATTTTCTCTTGAGAATCATATATCTATATTGATTCAGTCTTGTCTTGAGGTCCCATGTGGTCTCCCCAACATACAGGAGGCCACATGGGCACCACAAGACATACACAATTAGGTATTACCTAACATGTAATACATCTTATGTTGTCTAAGATTTTCCCGTGGCCGGATGTGTGAATCTCTCACCTTTACACATCAGGCCACAATTGATGCATGACCTGCACGGGAAACTCCCTTTTCTGATTGTAGTTAGATATTGTTGACTATCATTTTTTCCCAAGGAAATGACAGCCCTCACCAATTTGTCCTTAAGGCTAGCTGGACGCCTGATTGACATAATTGGCAGGGATCTGAATTCAGGGATATGTGTATGGCCCTCCAATATGTGCCAGTGCTTGCGGATGACTTTACCAATCTCTGGGGATACCTCACTGTATGTAGTTACAAAAGTCAGACAGGGATCCCTGCGTGATTTAACCTGTCCCACACATAGATCTCTGTCTTGTACATTCATTTTAGACATTTGTTTATCGATGAGTTTCTGCAGGTATCCCCTATCTCTAAAGTTGGCCACCATTTTTTCCAACGCTTTCTCAAATTTCTCATCAGTGTCCGTGATCCTCCTTGCCCTCAATAGCTGGCTATAGGGCAAGGAGTTCACCATAGGCCTAGGATGGCAACTTTCAAATTTTAACAGTGTATTACAGTCTGTGTCTTTGGTGCATAGGTCAGTTGACAATCGTCCATTGGTTATAGTGACTTTTACATCCAAAAAGCTCACCGTTTCTGTTGAGTGGGTCAGTGTAAAACGTATTCCTGTGTCCCTGCTGTTAAGGTATTCATGAAATAATAGTAATTCGGTTAGTCCACCAGTCCAAATAAGAAACACATCATCTATGTATCTCCACCACTCCAGGATATACCTGGAGTGGTGGGATACATAGACGTGACAGTCCTCAAATCTTGTCATAAAGATATTTGTGTATGTCAGTGCAACGTTACTCCTCATTGCGGTCCCCCACTTCTGCAAATAAATTTTGTTAATAGCACATAGTTGTTCTCCAGTATTATTCTCAGTATTGTAACCAAAAAAATCATTCACTTCTGAAAATCCTGCTTGGTGTAAATAAGTGGATACAGCCTCTACACCCCCATCATGTTGGATGGAGGTGTAGAGGCTCACCACATCAAACGATGCAATAATCGTTCCCTTTGGTATTCAAATAGTCTAAATTTTTTGTAAAAAGTCAGCTGTATCTCTAATGTAAGATCTCGCCTTTACTGCAAATGGTCTCAAAACTTTGTCAAGAAAAACAGAAATCCTCGAAGTGATCGAGTTCCTGCCTGAGACAATTGGACGACCGGATGGATTCACCCGGTCTTTGTGAATCTTAGGTAAAAGATATAGCAACGGTGTTACTGGAAACAGGACTATCAAAAATGTCTGATTCTCTTCATCAATCAATCTGGCACCCAGACCAATCTCAATAACCACATACATTTTTTTCTCAATAGCAAATTTTGGGTCACTTGATAAACATTGGTACACCTCTGTATCATTAAGTTGCCTATAGGCCTCCTGAACATAAAGTTCCCTATGCATAACCACGACCGCGCCACCTTTGTCATCCGGCTTGATGACCAGGCCGTGGTCATGGACAAGGGACTTAAGTGAATCAATTTCCCCACTGGTCATAGTGGGGTATTTCAATCTTGCATGACTAAATTTCAGTTTTACTATATCCCTTTTAACACATTCTGCAAAAGACTCAATAGCATGGGATTCCACATTCGGTGTAAAGTCACTTACAGTCCATATTCCTTCAAACTCATCGCTGTATCACTAGGGGAACAAGAGGAGACAGTTACTTGATTGCCAACAGGGGTATCTTTGTTTGAATACCACACGCTTAGTTTCAGTTTTCTCACAAACTGCGCAAAGACAATTTAAAACTGGAGCCAATCTATTCCCACATTAGGGCAAACACTAAACCCTTTGCTTAATACTTGCTTCTGTTCCATTGATAGCTCTTTTGAAGAAATATTCACAATATTGGTTACTTCTTTCGTGATCCCTTGTGTTGTACATTCTTGTTGTTTGTGCGGCTCCTTGTTTTTGTTCCCTCTGTTGTGCTTCCTGCCACTCCTCCTGTATCCTCCTCTTGAGAATTTCGAACCCCTAAAAAAGACTGGTTATGGGTATTTTCCACACTTCCTCTCTCTTCCTCTAGGGGTCTGCCTTTTGTAAAATTGGTGTCGTCCATGAAATTTCTACATTTATTTTTCCTCCAATTGGTAGAAACCGCACCCCAATTATACACCTTGCCATTTGAATAGTCCTGTATATCCCTGTGCCATTTCTTTTTTTTTTTGTTTCCTCCAACTCATTTCTAAATTTACTCAGAAAGTCATTCTATTTGGTCAAAAAAAGTAGCAAATCCTCTACTGATAATATGTTCCTCAAAGTAGACTCATATCCATCTACCACTCCTTTTACATTAATTAGATCTTGTTGCAAAAATTCTATCTGAAGCAATATCAGATCAAACGCATATTTGTTCGATATCGCTTCAAATTTAATCCGATAGTCACTGTCATTTACGTAGGCGTTATCCTTAGGATGAGACCTCATTCCCCTGGGGATGCGCTGTGCATTATGGTATTCTCTAATTGTAAATTCATTATTTTTTTAATGAAACTCATAATGCAAACTCATAATTTCTCTGTACATTTACACTCGAAGGTGTGTGCAGGAAGGTGTTGTCCTCTGCTACACTCCCAAGGATACGGGACACATCAGAATCAGAGTAGGGAAAGACATTCATCATAGTGTTACCTCTGGTTGATTCGTCTTCCATCATGAAACAATCCAAACTGGTGTAATTTGGGTGCACACTTTTAAACCGCTGGACAGTAATCCAAAGAGAAACAGCCCTCCCGTCTTAAGCTCAATATCTATGGGTGCACGCAGAACCAGACCTTGGTCAGAGGTCCCAATTCACAGAAAGTCCATATAAATCTGCAGCACACAGGTCCAATATGGTGAAAAAAGAAAAAAAAAAACTTTATTTCATCATGTGAATGTCATACAGCAACTTTTCTGCTGGCTCTCCCAGCCTTTCTCAAGCTCATACAAGTGTTACAAATCACCCATTTTATCATGGCAACCATTACAAAGTCAATTACAACAAAATCAGTGATAAACTTAAGATATACATAGTAGGGTATACATAATACAATCCATAGTATACAGAAACACGTGCTCATCATAAGCATATATAATATTCACCTACATAGTGTAGTGATAACACACCATTCTATTATATTCTTAATACGGTTCTGATTGCAGTCTCAGAACATATGTGCACATGTGTTAAAATCAATTAAAAACAATACTTGCAGGCTACAAGGGAATCACCACTCACCGCTATGTAAATGCATAACCAACGTGAAGGTATTCTACGGCGCATGTGCGCCGGAAAAGTGTAGTTTCAGAACAAGGGATGGGAGTTCGAATGTTGTCATGGGTACACCAAACGCTGCGTTCCACTCATGGACGTCACGCTGCGCACACGCACAGCTGGCCTGGCCATGATTTCCATGTGTGCAGCGTGGGTGTCACCATGGCAAAAATAAATTTTTAACAGAAATAGGCCAATAAAAGGAATAGGTAGAGAATGAAAATAACAGAAACAAAATAATGTATAATGAAATAAAAATAAATAAATAATAAAATAAAATTCAATCAGGACTGCCCAGGCTTGAACTCACGGTTCTTCTACTAGCACCACATACACTCCTCTCTGTCTGCTCTGTGCTATTTAGAAAGCCACAGAGAGGTACAATGAAGTGTCTGGCCTTAGCTCACATGTGGTCCTGTTCATGCCGATATCCATAGTCTGAGGACCTCAGCAGGTACTGACCACTAGTGTGCACAGAGCCCTACAGAGAATTGGAGATTTAACCCACATCTAGGGATAATGATACACTCAGTCCACCGGCTTTTGTTCACAAATAAATTAATAAATAGAAAAAAAATTAATATAATAAAAATAAAAAATAAAAAATTAAACATAAAAAATCAAGAATAAAGATAAAAAAAATATACATGATGAAAAAAATGAAAAGTTAAGATAAGATTAAACGTAACAAAAAATAAAGTAATAGAAATAAAATATAGAGTATATCCAATAATCAGAAGCTTATTAAGAATATAATTGAATGGTGTGTTATCACTACACTATGTAGGTGAATACAACAAAAAACACAAATAGCCAGCACAACTACATGATATACGAGTGCATGCTGCTGTGGCAAATGCAAAGTATACAAACACAAAAATTGCAGCGGCACATTTTATAATTGTTTTAATATTTTTTAAAGGCTCTAAAGGGGTGCATGGCTGGTGAGGGTGCCATTCGCTCAAAGTAGCATAAAACAAAAAACACAAATAGCCAGCACAAGTACATGATATACAAGTGCATGCTGCTGTGGCAAATGCAAAGTATACAAACACAAAAATTGCAGCGGCATATTTTATCATGTAGTTGTGCTGGCTATTTGTGTTTTTCGTTGTATGCTACTTTGAGGGAATGGCACCCTCTCCAGCCATGCACCCCTCCCCCTTTTCCCAGGAGGGAGTTTAAATGTTTAAATTGATGGTTGAGCTAGCATTTCACCCAGACAAGAGGCTATATGCACAGCAGATATGAGAGTTGTGAGTATTAGACTCATAATGTATGTTAGGGATCCATCCGAAAATGGCCGCCTCCACGTGGTGGATGGGGGGACACATTTTGATCAAAAAGTGCGCTGAGAGCCTTTAAAAAATATAAAAAAAAACATTTTGATAAAATGTGCCACTGCAATTTTTGTATTTGTATACTTTGTAGGTGAATATTATATATGGTTATGATGAGCACGTGTTTCTGTATACTATGGATTGTATTATGTATACCCTACTATGTATATCTTATATTTATCACTGATTTTGTTGTAATTGACTTTGTAATGGTTGCCATGATAAAATGGGTGATTTGTAACACTTGTATGAGCTTGAGAAAGGCTGGGAGAGCCAGCAGAAACGTCGCTGTATGACATTCACATGATGGAATAAAGTTTTTTTCTTTTTTCATCATATTGGACCTGTGTGCTGCGGATGTATATGGACTTTCTATATATTTGTGTGGATATATGTTTTTTGCATAATCTTATTTCTTTTAACAATTGTTAAGATGCAAAATAGGTTAGAAAAGAGTTAATATCACTCTATATATGAGATTCTTCCCCACCTTGATTGTCATGCCTGATGCAGCCGCGCAAAAGTGGTGAAACGCATTCCATTGTTTTAATAAACCTCTTTTCTACTCACCTGACGTGTCCATTTCTGGTCAGCGCAGTTGAAACCTTACCATTCTTTGAACCTTACACTGGCGGTTTTACGCTATGGAGCGCTCTTCTATTTGTTTTTAGTTTTCACAGTATCTAGGCCCTTGAGACTTTAACAGGAACACAATAGTACACCACTTAGATGTATATATGTGCTATGCACTTATGAAGGCAGAAAAATGTGCTAAAGTACACTTTAAAAAGTATTTGTGCACAACACCAGCAGTACACACCAGTGCTGTGGCACACAGTCACTGTGTAGTACACTCAAAATTGCACTCTATCAATCTCACTCCCTTCCCTATCTATGCTTCTAGGCTGGATTTGGGCTTGAGCTGAATCACTGCTGTTCTTCTGTGCAACACACGGTGCAACACACTGCTCTCTGTAATAGAATACTGTAGACAGTGACTGAGATGTAAATCGCTGCTGTAAGAATGCTATTCTGTGAAACACACACTGCCTTCTTTCCCTCTCTCTGTGCAACAGAATGCTGATGTGACTAGGAGGTGAATCGCTGCTGGAAAAAGCTTTTCTGTGCAACACACAGCGCTGTCTGTCCCTATCTATCTCTCTGCAGTGAAAGGCTGAAGTGACTGGCCGCAATATAGCTGGCGATTATATAGGGCTGTGAAATCACAGGGGTGACTGGCTGCTTCCAGCATGTGATTAGGGGTCATCCCGTCTACTTTTGTTCCCGCCTTCTCAGGATTCCTTGCCCCATGTCCTCACATGTGGATCTGCCATTTTAGATGCCCTGGAGCATGGACTGCATTAAATGGCATTTAATGAAACAATTTGCATGATATAATTGCGGCGATATTCGCATTCGTTGTGAATCAAATCTTTCCTGAAATTCGTAACAAATTCAGATTCGTCACATTCGATTCGCTTAGTGACCACTGTAAAAACATGTACGGTGCCACAAAGGGAGATTTGTTGCAGACATTTTTGCTATTTAAAATCAATTTAACTCATCTAAAGCAACCAAATGGTTTCCTGCAAGCTGCAGTCAGATTAACTTGACAGTCTCAGCAATATCTCCAACAAATCTTGTACATATGAATCAACCTTAACCCCTTAAGGACACATGACGTACTGGAACGTCGTGTGTCCGCTCCCGATCCATAACGCGGGGCGGGCCCAGCCTCTAACAATGACCGGGACCCGTAGCTAATAGCGCGTGGCATTGATCGCAATTCCGCGCAATATTAACCCTTTAGACGCCGCGTCTAAAGTGAAAGTGAAAGCATGCCAGTTAGCTCAGGGAGCTGTTCGGGATAGCCGCGGTGAAATCGCGGCATCCCGAACAGCTTACAGGACAGCTGGAGGGTCCCTACCTGCCTCTTCGCTCTCCGATCGCCGAATGACTGCTCAGTGCCTGAGATCCAGGCATGAGCAGTCAAGCGGCAGAATCATCGATCACTGGTTTCCTATGAGAAACCAGTGATCAATGTAAAAGATCAGTGTGTGCAGTGTTATAGGTCCCTATGGGAGCTATAACACTGCAAAAAAAAAGTGGGAAAAAAAAGTGAATAAAGATCATTTAACACCTCCCCTATTAAAAGTTTGAATCACCCCCCTTTTCCCATAAAAAAAACAGTGTAAATAAAAATAAAAATAATCATATATGGTATCGCCATGTGCGGAAATGTCCAAATTATAAAAATATATTGTTAATTAAACCGCACGGTCAATGGCGTACGCTCAAAAAAATTCCTAAGTCCTAAATAGTGCATTTTTGGTCACTTTTTATATAATGAAAAAATGATCAATAAGTCCTATCAATGCAAAAATGGTACCGTTAAAAACTTCACATCACGGCGCAAAAAATGAGCCCTCATACCGCCCCATACCCGGAAAAATAAAAAAAGTTATAGGGGTCAGAAGATGACAATTTTAAGCATATTAATTTTCCTGCATGAAGTTATGATTTTTTCCAGAAGTACGACAAAATCAAACCTATATAAGTAGGGTATCATTTTAATCGTATGAACCTACAGAATAAAGATAAGGTGTCATTTTTACAGAAAAAAGTACTACGTAGAAACGGAAGCCCCCAAAATTTACAAAACAGCGTTTTTTTTTAAAATTTTGTCTCACAATGATTTTTTTCCCATTTCACCGTAGATTTTTGGGCAAAATGACGTAATTACAAAGTAGAATTGGTGGCGCAAAAAATAAGCAATCATATGGATTTTTAGGTGCAAAATTGAAAGAGTTATGATTTTTTAAAGGCAAGGAGCAAAAAACGAAAATGCAAAACAGAAAAACCCCCGTCCTTAAGGGGTTAAAGGGGTACTCCGGTGGAAAACATTTATACATTTTTTTTAAATCAACTGGTGCCAGAAAGCTAAACAGTTTTGTATATTACACACCGATATAGAGAACCCTGCAAACCGATGCAGGTAAGTGGTGCAACTAGATAGTAAAATACCAAACAAGAAACATGCACCACAAAACAAGATATTAGCAAAAATAAAAAATATATATTTTTGTTATAATCACAAAGGTTAAAAAGACAATAAAATTACATTTACACAAGAAAAGGACAAAAAGAAAATTGCACCATATACATACACATATAGGTAGGAAGGCAAAAGCTACAATATAAGGGCAAGAGCTATATCACAGATCAATGTGTATAAAACACAAAAGGCTAGTATGTAGAGTATACTGAAATATCACAAGAATGCAAAATAATGGTAGACCAGGAGACACAGAAGCAGGGCTTTACATAATAGGAGAGTGCCAAACCATACCTATATCCCCCCAATGACCATTTCACTATATGTTTGCTTCCTCAGGGGGCGTGGTTAACCTTATGACCAGTCTCACTGTTTATATGGCTTCCAACCAATCCGATGTGGTATTGCTATGACTGACTCTCATGGCGGCCTATCCTATCTATTCTAACAAGCGGAAGTGGTTGTAATAGATAAATCATGCGCACCTGTATAGTGGCGTGACCGGGCGGTAATACACAGTTTCCACAGTGTGAGTGCATCACAATGCGCAGATGCGACGGAGATTTCCGGCGTCTGCGAACATGTGATGTATCACATGATCACACAATGCGATCATGTGACCTATGCAGAACGGGCTCACTGTGGTTGCTAAGCAGCAATATAAACCAGAGGGGATGCATGCGCGGGGAGGACAAAGGGAAGTGAACATACAAATAAACACTGCACACGTGTGTAGGCACTGCAAACAAGTGGAAAGAAAAGGTGCATATGTGAATGAGAGTAAAAAGTACCAAGTGGAGAAGAGTGTGAAAGAAGATAAGTGCAAAAGGTGTAAAAGTATAAGATGAAAGTGATAATGCTTAAAGGGGTACTCCGGTGCTTAGACATCTCATCCCTATCCCAAGGATAGGGGATAAGATGCCTGATTGCAGGAGTCCCGTCACTGGGGACCCCCGGGATCTTGCACGCGGCACCCCGTTTGTAATCAGTCCCCGGAGCGTATTCACTCCGGGTCTGATTACCGGCGACCACGGGGCCGACGGCATGTGACGTCACGCTTCTGCTCCCGTGTGACGTCACGCTCTGTCCCTCAATGCAAGCCTAAGGGAGGGTGGGTGATAGCTGTCACGCCCCCTCCCATAGACTTGAATTGAGGGGCGGAGCGTGAGATCACAAGGGGGCGGAGGCGTGACATCACATGCCGCCGACCCCGTGATCAACAGTAATCAGACCCGGAGTGAACACGCTCCAGGGACTGATTACAAACGGGGTGCCACGTGCAAGATCACGAGGGTCCTCAACGGCGGGACTCCCGCGATCAGGCATCTTATCCCCTATCCTTTGGATAGGGGATAAGACGTCTAAGCACCAGAGTACCCCTTTAAGACCAAAATAGGACAAGAGAGTACAAAAGCACATAATGGAAATGAAGACATATAAGAATAATAACGATAAAAATAAATATAAATGTAAAAATAAATATAAAAATAAAAATAGTGATAATAAAAATAAATATAAAAAAAATTAAAATAATAAATAAAAGATAATAGAAAACTAAATAGAATGAAGAAACAAAACAATAAATGAATAACAAATAATTAAAAAATAAAGAATAAATGAATAATGAAAAATAATGAAGAGAAGAAAAATAAAAATAATAATAAAAAAAATTATAGAAAAAGAATAATGATAGTAGATAATATATTATAAATAAAAATGTAAAAATAATTGAAAAGAATTATAAGTACATGAAAGAAAAATGTAAATAAAAAATAATAAATAATAAGAATGAATAAAGAATATAATAAACAATAATGAATAAGAATAAAAGTATATATATAAATATATGTAATGCATACACATACACACACATATACAAATATGTACACACACTTACATATTGTGTAAACATGTATTAAAGGTGAATAATTATGTACACACACTTACATATTGTGTAAAAATGTGAATAATTATGAATATAATTATAACGGTGATGTGTAAAATAGTGAAATATAATGTGAGATGTGCGAATGTGTGGGGAACAAGTGGATCAACCTATAAAAGGGCAAGTGACACAAATCAGGCTATGAGAAGCCACGTGGAGCAATAAGGGGGGGGAGGGAGAGGGGAAGAGAGGAAGAGAAGGGTATAAATATGTGTGAGAGATGGGAAGGCAGAGGGAAAGAAAGGGGGGAGAGGGAGGGGGATAGTGTGTAATAGAGTAAAGTGCAACTTAGTAAAAAATAATAACAGGTGATTAACATAGTGTATAATCAGACATAGCACATCGTATATAGGTATGATTTGGCACTCCGATTGAAAAACCAGAAGAACAAGCGTAAGAGAGCACAGATGACTCCAGATTGGGTATATAGACTGATCAAGATGCACCCACAGCGGTTAAAGCACTAGGAAAGTAGAAAAGAGAAGAAAGACTCTTAAAAACAGTGTAAAGAACAATGTAAAATTAGGTTAGACACGAAAACTAAGACCAGATCAAGACTTACAGTAGTAAATATTAACCAGATAATGAACAAACGACGAAAATATGGATAACCCCTTTATAAAAACGGGGCAAAGCTAATGCCATCATTCAGGCCTAAAGGGTATACTGTCCTAAGTTTGTCGATCCATTGTGTTTCCCGTTGGGCTAAAAGTTTCTTCCAATTCCCACCTCTTGGACTTGGGAAAACCCGGTCTACACCTCTTACCTTCAGGAGAGCAGGATCACAGGAGGGGTGAGTGACGCGGAATGGTAGTAAGTTTAGTAAGGTCCTCTTTTTCTTATCTGAACGAATTCCCAGAACGTGCTCTCTAGCTCTTCTTTTGTATTCCCTTGACGTGAGGCCTATATAGATGAGACCACAAGGCATGATAGATCACCCCAATAGTGTTGCACGTAATTGCATGGCCATCTGAAAACACAAACATGGATCACCATGGAACTTTTCATTTATTAATTATTTTATTTATTTATTTATTTTTTGCTATTATTATGTTTTACAAATGTCTGATAACCCATTTTAAAAATTCATTCAGCGCTTTTGTTGTTAAATCTATTTCTAAAAAAAGTGGATTGACAGCTATTTCTCTGAAGGGTCATGTCAAACTTTTCCTGAATACTTAAAGGGGTACCAGGAACTGTCCAGAGCGGGAGAAAATCCTCATAGCAAACCTATGCTGCTTTGGACAGTTCCTGATACGGACATCAGGTGTCAGCAGAGAGCTCTGTGGACAAGACAAAAAGAAATTCCAATAGAAAATAATTTCCTCTGTAGCATACAGCTGCTAAAAAGTACTGGAAGGGTAAAGATTTTTAATAGAAGTAATTTACAAATCTGTTTAACTTTCTGGCACCAGTTGATTTAAAAAGAAATGTTTTCCACTGGAGTACCCCTTTAAGTATTCAGGAAAAGTTTGACATGACAAGTTGGACATCAGTGTCCTTAGTGGTCATGTGCCATACTACTGATAGCTGATAACAGTAGTAAGGCTGCTGAAGTCTCTGTTTGGCTGTAATGGTGGCTGCTAGTAGAAAAAGATCAGGGTAATTCCTGGAAAATCTATGCAACCAACATCACTAGGGGATAGGTGATGTGAATAGAGATTTTTATTTTATTGCTTTTTAATACATTTAATATCATAAGTTAACAATTTAAAATCATAGTTACTAACATATTAGCTATAACGCACTAATTTAAGATAAGCTTTCCTAAATAATAAAAATTAGAAATGATGAGATACAAAGACTTCAACACTTCTGCCAAATAACATTAAAGCGGAACTGCTTTAACTTAAAGAGATTTAAGGACCTGTGAAACTTCAATTACAGATTTGCCAAAAGAATAAAAAAATAATAAATAAATAAAAAGAGAAGGCTTAAAAGATTTCTAAAGAGGATTAAACAGATCATGGGTTTTACTTTCTTTAGAAAATAATATTGGAATGGTAATAATTTCAGATTTCTGTAATTAAAGGATATTAGCATAGAGCTGCAAATGGATGCGGCCATGTTCATCAGTGATCAGCAGACAGTTCTTACATTACATATTGTGTGTCATTTTAAGAGGTCACCCCAAATCGATCTGACTTAATGATCCATGTGTTGTGCACTGATAACAATAATCTCTCCGCTGCTTCGTGTTACTGTATCAACAAGTGCTAGGCTTTCGTTGGGTAGTGATTTAACGGTAAAAGAATTACTATAGTGTTATCTATGGAACATTTTTAGTTTATTTTTGTGAAATAGTACAGGTGTTTAAAAGGTAAACATACTGTCCTGCAATTATGTCTTACTGTTTGCTTTATGTGTAATCATGTGAATTAAACTCAACAGTTTCAATATTTACAATCAGTCATAACATAGATGCAAAGTATACTGTATATAAAATGAGTTTTCAGGGTATTCATCACTAAAGCCATTCAATAACCTTTTACCTAGATTGCCAAACTGAGTCACAACAACTTATATTAGGTCAGTTCTTCATTTATTCTCCTTCCTTGGAAAGCTGAAATTAACATTGATCATCACTATTAACATGGATGAAATAGCTACATTTGGTCCACATCACTTCTGCGTAATTTTCTAAAATGTACTGTATTTATATAATATTTGTATATGTGACTCATATACACAATCATGTGCATATTCTTAAGTGGAAATGTGTTCTACAAGAAATGTATTCCATCCTAGACATAAACATACTTGGACCATTTTGATAAGAAACAAATGTAGATTTGCATTAACTTTAAGTAACAAATAGGCATTTCACTTTCTTTGTGGAAATTTCAATCTCTCATGATACAAATTGAAAACACAATGGCCCTGATTTACTAATGTTTCCCTGACAGTTTTTCCTCAGGTTGTGCACCCAAATTGGGTTGCAAAAAAAAACATATTTACTTATGTGGTGGATTTGAGCTTTGGAAAACCCGGCAGTTCAGAGCAGTTGTAAAAAAAAAAAAGGAAAATGTAAGGAAAAGTGCAAAATGTAGGGAAAGTTAGTAAATACTGTGGGAAAAAATCCTGCTTGGAATTCAAACCCACAAAGAACACTACACTCCACTCTCAGTAAATCAGACTAATATTCACCTGTTAGCCACAAGCATATATAGCATGTACATATTTTTCCGACTGAGTACAGTGATCCCCCGACCTACGATTGCCCTGACATACGATAATTTCAACATACAATGGTGTCTCAGAGGCCATCGCATGTTGACGGCAGCATCAACATACAATGCTTTTGTATGTCTGGGCCATAGCAGAAACGGCTATCCAGCAGCGCAGACTGCTTTAGCTACTGCTGGATAGCTGTTTAATGTGCCCTGTGTGGTTCGGTGAGTGTCACTCACCTCTCCCCGATGTTCTGGGCCTTCTTCTTCGGGCTCCGCTACATGGCCGGCACTCTCCTTCGTTGTCCTGTCATCCAATAGGAGCGGCGTCAGCAGCGATGTGATGACGGTGATGGAGAGCGATGATTCAGGGCAGGAGTGATGGTCTGGAGCGGCAGGGACACGTAAAACGTTCTATATTATTTGTTACGCCGAGCGCTCCGGGTCCCCGTTCCTCCCCGGAGCGCTCGCCTCATCTTCGTTGTTGCAGCGCCCCGGTCAGATCCACTGACCGGGTGCGCTGCGGTCCCGCCTTCAGCCGGGATGCGATTCGCGATGCGGATAGCGCCCGCTCGCGATGCGCACCCCGGCCCCCGTACCTGACTCGCTCTCCCTCGGTCCTGTCCCGGCGCGCGCGGCCCCGCTCCCTAGGGCGCGCGCGCGCCGGGTCTCTGCGATTTAAAGGGCCAGTGCACCAATGATGGTGCCTGGCCCAATCTTCCCAATTAGCTAATTGGCTCCCACCTGTGCACTTCCCTATATCTAGTCTCCTCCCTTGCACTCCCTTGCCGGATCTTGTTGCACTTGTGCCTAGTGAAAGCGTTCCCTTGTCTGTTCCTAGTCCGTGTTCCTGACCTCCTGCCGTTGCCCCTGACTACGATCCTTGCCGCCTGCCCCCGACCTTCTGCTACGTCCGACCTTGCTTCTGCCTACTCCCTTGTACCGCGCCTATCTTCAGCATCTTCAGCAGCCAGAGAGGTGAGCCGTTGCTAGTGGATACGACCTGGTCACTACCGCCGCAGCAAGACCATCCCGCTTTGCGGCGGGCTCTGGTGAAAACCTGTAGTGGCTTAGAACCGGTCCACTAGCGCGGTCCTCGCCATCCCTCTCTGGCACAGAGGATCCACTACCTGCCAGCCGGCATCGTGACAGTAGATCCGGCCATGGATCCCGCTGAAGTTCCTCTGCCAGTTGTCGCTGACCTCACCACGGTGGCCGCCCAGCAAGCCCGACAGATCGCCCTTCTAACCCGTCAGCTGTCGGAAATGTCCACCATTTCGCACCAACTTCAGTCGCAACTTCTCCAGCAATCTTCTCCTCCGCCAGCTCCTGCACCTCCTCCGCAGCGAGTGGCCACTCCTAGCCTCCGCCTGTCCTTGCCGGACAAATTTAATGGGGACTCTAAGTATTGCCGTGGCTTTCTTTCGCAATGTTCCCAGCACTTGGAGATGATGTCGGACCAGTTTCCTACTGAAAGGTCTAAGGTGGCTTTCGTGTTCTGCCTTCTGTCTGGAAAAGCCCTGTCATGGGCCGCACCGCTCTGGGACCGCAATGACCCCGTCACTGCCTCTGTACACTCCTTCTTCTCGGAAATTCGAAGTGTCTTTGAGGAACCTGCCCGAGCTTCTTCAGCCGAGATTGCCCTGCTGAACCTGGCCCAGGGTGTTTCTTCCGTTGGCGAGTACGCCATTCAGTTCCGTGCTCTTGCTTACGAGTTGTCCTGGAATAGTGAGATTCTCTGCGCGACCTTTAAAAAAGGCCTATCCAGCAACATTAAAGATGTTCTGGCCGCACGAGAGACTCCTGCTGACCTACATGAACTCATTCATCTAGCCACTCGCATTGACATGCGTTCTTCCGGATGGCGTCTGGAGCTCCGCCTGGATATGGACTTTGTTCGCACGAAGCGTTTTTTCTCTCCGGCTCCTCTCTCCTCTGGTCCTCTGCAATCTGTTCCTGTGCTTCCCGCCGCGGAGGCTATGCAAGTTGACCGGTCTTGCTTGACACCTCAAGAGAGGACACGACGCCGCATGGAGAATCTTTGCCTGCACTATGCCGGTACCGAACACTTCCTGAAGGATTGTCCTATCCGTCCTCCCCGCCTGGAAAGACGTACGCTGACTCCGCACGAAGGTGACACAGTTCTTGATGTCAACTCTGCTTCTCCACGCCTTACTATGCCTGTGCGGATATCTGCCTCTACCTTCTCCTTCTCTACTATGCTCTTCTTGGATTCCGGATCTGCAGGAAAATTTTTTTTGGCCTCTCTCATCAACAGGTTCTACGTTCCTGTGACCAGTCTCGCCAGACCCCTCTACATCTATTGTTTTTACAATAAAAGATTGGACTGTCTCGTACGTTTCCACACAGAACCCCTCCTAATTTGCATCGGACCTCATCACGGAAAAATTGAGTCTTTTTTCCTCAGGTTCTTTGGCCCCAAGAAGAGGGGGAGACCCAAGGGGGGGGGTACTGTTACGCCGAGCGCTCCGGGTCCCCGTTCCTCCCCGGAGCGCTCGCCTCATCTTCGTTGTTGCAGCGCCCCGGTCAGATCCACTGACCGGGTGCGCTGCGGTCCCGCCTTCAGCCGGGATGCGATTCGCGATGCGGATAGCGCCCGCTCGCGATGCGCACCCCGGCCCCCGTACCTGACTCGCTCTCCCTCGGTCCTGTCCCGGCGCGCGCGGCCCCGCTCCCTAGGGCGCGCGCGCGCCGGGTCTCTGCGATTTAAAGGGCCAGTGCACCAATGATGGTGCCTGGCCCAATCTTCCCAATTAGCTAATTGGCTCCCACCTGTGCACTTCCCTATATCTAGTCTCCTCCCTTGCACTCCCTTGCCGGATCTTGTTGCACTTGTGCCTAGTGAAAGCGTTCCCTTGTCTGTTCCTAGTCCGTGTTCCTGACCTCCTGCCGTTGCCCCTGACTACGATCCTTGCCGCCTGCCCCCGACCTTCTGCTACGTCCGACCTTGCTTCTGCCTACTCCCTTGTACCGCGCCTATCTTCAGCATCTTCAGCAGCCAGAGAGGTGAGCCGTTGCTAGTGGATACGACCTGGTCACTACCGCCGCAGCAAGACCATCCCGCTTTGCGGCGGGCTCTGGTGAAAACCTGTAGTGGCTTAGAACCGGTCCACTAGCGCGGTCCTCGCCATCCCTCTCTGGCACAGAGGATCCACTACCTGCCAGCCGGCATCGTGACATTATTATTGCACGGATCCCTCAATATACAATGGTTCATTTGGAACTAATTACCATCGAATGTTGAGAGATCACTGTATAGCAAACCTTTTTTTCCTGGTCATCTTGTGATGCACATGTTGGGGTTCATTGAGCCGTCACAGGTTAAAGGACACACATGTAAATATATGTACAGATGTTGCTGCAGCAAAATACATTGTGGCATGGAGCATCATCTAGGTGCCACTTTACGCATATCCACTGAAGCTATTGGACTATGGCTGTTGGTTCCAGGAGAGTGGGATTTAAACAGGACTACTTGAATGGTAATGCACACACTGCTGTCTACATTGCTGCTCTCTGCATTTGCTGGCCTAGCTGCTCTCCTTTTTCTGGCTATCAAACATTTAGTAACAATCTCTCTCCTGCTGTCCAAGCTAATTCACTATACAATGAGATACCATACATTCTACACTGCTATATCTAGAGGAGCAATAGGGGAGTGCAGTAATATATAGAAGTCCCTGGTCCCTACTTATGTATGTAATTTCTATGGCATGCTATTCCATGTGCCATGTGGAAGAGTAGAACCTTCATCAATACAGAAGGCATTGGCTACTTCTGTGTATTATGTGTTTAGACTGAACTGACAGTTATTATGCTGCACTTCACCTTTATTTAACACAGAGATGGGTATTGTTAGCAGTCTAACAGTATCTGATTAGCCAGAGTTTTCATCAGAAAGAGCACTCATAGAATACTTTGCCTGATTAATAAAGTTTACTTCTCATAGTCAATTTGACTGCTCAGTGTTAGGTCATCTTTCATAACACTTACAAGCCGCAGCTCTCTTTCCAATAGCTGGACAGCTGAGCTTACATTTATTAACCCAGCTCTAATCAAACCAATCTGAGGAAGGAAGGGTCTCACCTCTGAAATGCGTCATTGGTTTCAGTATTGATAAACATAGTATCGACTGGTACCTTAACTGTAACATCCGCATTGGCTTCTTAACATTGGAACCTGGAACAGCGCCTGATCTCTGGGTCGTTTTTGCACTTCATGTCTACTAATCAGTTATTGTCAGTAATGGGAAAGATCTGGGGACATGTCCTAAGATATGGAACTCATTCCCTCTGTTATCTCTGTCTTTCCTACCAACAAGGATTATGATCAGGCAGCCTCTAACAAGCAGTTAAAGGGGTACTCCGTTGGAATTTTTTTTAATTAACTGGTGCCAGAAAGTTAAACAGATTTACAAATAACTTCTATGTAAAAAAAATCTTAATCCTTCCAGTACTTATGTGCTGCTGTATGCTCCAGAGGAAGTTCTTTTCTTTTCAAATGTATTTTTTTGGTCTTATCACAGTGCTCTCTGCTGACATCTCTGTCCATGTCAGGAACTGTCCAGAGCAGGAACAATTCCCCTTAGCAAACCTCTCCTGCTCTGGACAGTTCCTGATATAAACAGAGGTGTCAGCAGAAAGCACCGTGGACAGGCAGAAAGAAATTCAAAAGGAAAAGAACTTCCTCTGTATTATACAGCAGCTGATAAGTACTGGAAGGATTACATTTTTTTTATGGAAGTCATTTACAAATCTGTTTAACTTTCTGGCACCAGTTGATTTAAAAAAAAATCCACCAGAGTACGCCTTTAAGCAGGACATTCAGGGTTGGCAGTCAGCTAGTTGCAAAGATTCTTATTTATATAGTATTTTATACCTTCTCAGGCCCTTCCCTCTCTGATGCCTACCTGTAATCAACCCATCTCCTTCTGCTCATTCGTGCATACAAGTAGACTTGTTCTCACCAGTACTGAACATGTCATGTGGACTTTCTGAGAGGGAACAATGGTCGGACCCACCGCGATCAGATATTTATAGAGGAGAGTGGAAACATTTCTTAGCACTGGACATCTTCTAAATGAAGCTCAAAAAAAAGAAATATAAAGAATAAATTCTAGCAACTTTCATAGCCCAAACTAAAATCAAATCCAGCAATAAAACCTTACCTTCTGCTGAGCTAGCGTAAAAAATAGCCACAACCTACCCTGACTTTTGCTGAATTCATTGAAAAATGTGGACAGCTTCGCTAATTCTTGAATTAAAATGTTTAGAGATGTCTTAGCTGTGTAATTTCTACCAAGTTGCCTTATCCAACAGGTCCCTGCCCAGAAAAAATCTGCAAGCACTGATCATGACCTTGCCCAAACAGGCAAAGCTGCTGATCAGCTCCAAAATTTACACCCATCTTCTTTCTTTACCAGGAAAACCTACAAATATTTGCCAAAGTTTGAGCAACCAGAATTGCTATTGTTCTTTAATGCTCTCATCAGCAATGACCAATCAGGCTTTGTTGCTAGTCGACAAGCCTCTGACAATACTAGAAGCTCTCTTTATAGAGAGAGGTCGGACACCCTTGCTCTAGATACTGGGATAGAATTTCCTCAGCTTTGCTGGTCTTTTGCCTTCTTGGTTCTTAACCACTCTGGATTTGTGGGTGACGTGATTTCCTCTCTCTACTCTCAACTGACTGCCAAGGATTTCACTAATTGTGCCCTTTTTGGCAAATTTCATTGTGATTGTCTGTCTGTGATGAAAATAGGTGATCTCCCTTTCACCTTCATTCAAGCTTCTATCCCTGATTTAGACGAAACCAGATTTCATCAAGTTTCACATGTGCAAGTTACCTATAAAATTTTGCTACCTACAAATATTTCTCTCACTCAAGGCCTCTCACAATATCCAGCAGAGGGATTTCTCCAAATACTTACAAATCAGACACTTCCTGCAAAGTCTTTCGCCATCTACAGTTTGATTCGATAGCTTTAAGTATCAAGTAACACCAAATGCCTCAAACAATTTTATATTGCACTTTTGTAAGGACTGACACCTCTAGTAAATGTTACTCTTTGAGATTTTGGGAGAGGGACCTAGGCAGCCCCTTTCCTACAGCCATATAGCAACATGCTTTTAAATCTGTATACAGACTTTTCAATGTTCTTTCTATAGCAAACTCAAAAACAAAATGGAGCTACAAAATAGAGAACATGTGAAAAAATACATAGTTTTGTTTTATTATATGAGGGCACAATACTAGAAAAACATGTTAAAAAGGAAGAAAAAGCAACAAAAGGATGGCATCACCGGGACTATATCATAATAGAGGACCAATAAAAGGTCATACAATATATACAGATTTATGATATGTGTATATAATATATAACATATGGGTGTATCAAGATAGGCAGTTACACAACAACAACAACAAAATGTCCTATATCCAGAACCTATAAAATAAGTGCAGTAACTCTGCAAGTACGGCTTGTAAAAGCACAAATATTAACCCCTTAATGACCAAGGACGTAAATGTACGTCCTGGTGTGGATGTACTTCGCACATCAGGACATACATTTACATGCTCGATTCATGTGCGGCAGGTCCCCGCAGCCATGGACCCATCGTAATGGGGGACATCCACAATTGCGCGGATGTCTGCCATTAACCCCTCAGCTGCCATGATCAATACAATACGGCATCTGCGGCAGCGTGGCTACATTTTCTGCTGATCTGATCGGCCGTGGCACGGCCACGGGGATCAGAGCAGCTAACATTGCGGACGGAGGTCCCCCTACCTTCCTCCGCCGCCTTCCTGGCTTCTTCTGCTCTGGTCTGAGATCGAGCAGACCAGAGCAGAAGATGACCGATAACACTGATCAGTGCTATGCCCTATGCATAGCACTGAACAGTATTAGCAATCAAATCATTTCTATAAATAGTCCCCTAAGGGGACATAAAAAGAGTTTAAAAAAAAAGTAAAAATAAGTAAAAAATTTTGGGGAAAAATACCCTCCCCCAATAAAAATGTCTCTTTTTTTCCCATTTTACCCCCAAAAAGTAGATAATTAATAAACATTTTTGGTATTGCTGCATGCGTAAATGTCCGAACTATTAAAATATAATGTTAATGATCCCGTACGGTGAATGGCGAAAACGTAAAAAAAAGTCAAAATTGATGCTTTTTTTGTCACATTTTAGAATGAAAGCTTTATATAAACAAATGTGGTATCAATAAAAAGTACAGATCACGGTGCAAAAAATGAACCCAATACCTCCACCTATATGGAAAAATTTAAAAGTTATAGGTCGTCAAAATAGGGGATTTTTAAACGTACTAAATTTGGTAAAAAAGTTTGTGATTTTTTTTAAGCGCAACCATAATAGAATCATGGGTATAATTTTAATCATATTGACCCACAGAATAAAGAATACATGTAATTATTACGGTAAATTGTACGGCGTGAAAACAAAGCCTTCCAGAATTTGCTAAATTGCAGTTTTCTTTTTAATTTCCCCACACAAATAGTATATATTTTTTTTAAATAGCCGTGCCCGGCACAGGGAAAGGGCCCGTCAAGGGGAAAGGGCCCGCCGCAGCTGCTAGGTCGGAGCCGGGCCCGGAGCTGTTACAGTTATTCTGATCTCAGACAGTCACTGTGGCTGTCTGGGAGCGGCGCTTAGGTGACGTGAACTTCACATTCGGCAGTGCCAGAGTTTACTGCTGCCACCGAAGACCAGTGCACCCGGCCTGCTTGTCCTCTGTGTACAGAGCTCTGCTTGTCCTCAGTGTCCGGGAGCCCTGCTTGTCCTCAGTGTACAGTGCCCTGCTTGTCCTCAGTGTACGGGAGCCCTGCTTGTCCTCAGTGTACAGTGCCCTGCTTGTCCTCAGTGTACAGTGCCCTGCTTGTCCTCAGTGTTCGGGAGCCCTGCTTTTCCTCACTGTGCGGGAGCCCTGCTTGTCCTCAGTGTCCGGGAGCCCTGCTTGCCCTCAGTGTCCGGGAGCCCTGCTTGCCCTCAATGTCCTGGAGCCCTGCTTGTCCTCAGTGTCCGGGAGCCCTGCTTGTCTTCAGTGTACAGAGCCCTGCTTGTCCTCAGTGTACGGAGCCCTACTTGTCCTCAGTGTGTGGAGCCCTGCTTGTCCTCAGTGTGGGGAGCCCTGCTTGTCCTTAGTGTCCGGAGCCCTGCTTGTCCTCAGTGTAGAGAGCCCTGCTTGTCCTCAGTGTACAGAGCCCTGCTTGTCCTCAGCGTACAGAGCTCCGCTTGTCCTCAGTGTCCGGGAGCCCTGCATGTCCTCAGTGTCCGGGAGCCCTGCATGTCCTCAGTGTACAGTGCCCTGCTTGTCCTCAGTGTCCGGGAGTCCTGCTTGTCCTCAGTGTACAGTGCCCTGCTTGTCCTCAGTTTCCAAGAGCCCTGCTTGTCCTCAGTGTCCAGAGCCCTGCTTGTCCTCAGTGTCCAGAGCCCTGATTGTCCTCAGTGTACAGAGCCCTGATTGTCCTCAGTGTACATAGCCCTGCTTGTCCTCAGTGTCCAGAGCTCTGCTTGTCCTCACTCTCCGAGAGCCCTGCTTGTCTTCACTGTCTGGAAGCCCTGCTTGTCCTCAGTGTCCTGGAGCCTTGCTTGTCCTCAGTGTCCGGGAGCCCTGCTTGTCCTCAGTGTCCAGAGCCCTGCTTGTCCTCAGTGTACCGAGCCCTTCTTGTCCTCAGTGTCCGGAGCCCTGCTTGTCCTCAGTGTGCGGAGCCCTGCTTGTCCTCAGTGTGCGGAGCCCTGCTTGTCCTCAGTGTGCGGAGCCCTGCTTGTCCTCAGTGTCCTGCTTGTTCTCAGTGCCCAGAGCCCAGCTTGTCCTTAGTGTGCAGAGCCTTGCTTGTCCTCAGTGTCCAGAGCCCTGCGTGTCCTCAGTGTGCAGAGCCCTGCTTGTCCTCAGTGTCTGGGAGCCATGCTTGTCCTCAGTGTCCGGGAGTCCTGCTTGTCCTCAGTGTACTGTGCCCTGCTTGTCCTCAGTGTCCGGGAGCCCTGCTTGTCCTCAGTGTACAGAGCCCTGCTTGTCCCCAGTGTACAGAGCCCTGCTTGTCCTCAGTGTACAGAGCCCTGCTTGTCCTCAGTGTCCGGGAGCCATGCTTGTCCTCAGTGTGCGGAGCCCTGCTTGTCCTCAATGTGTGGAGCCCTGCTTGTGCTCAGTGTCCTGCTTGTTCTCAGTGTCCAGAGACCTGCTTTTCCTCAGTGTGCAGAGCCCTGCTTGTCCTCAGTGTGTGGAGCCCTGCTTGTCCTCAGTGTGCGGAGCCCTGCTTGTCCACAGTGTCCTGATTGTTCTCAGTGTCCAGAGCCCTTCTTGTCCTCAGTGTACAGAGCCCTGCTTGTCCTCAGTGTGCAGAGCCCTGCTTGTCCTCAGTGTGCAGAGCCCTGCTTGTCCTCAGTGTGCAGAGCCCTGCTTGTCCTCAGTGTCCGGGAGCCATGCTTGTCCTCAGTGTACAGAGCCCTGCTTGTCCTCAGTGTCCTGCTTGTTCTCAGTGTCCAGAGCCCTGCTAGTCCTCAGGGTGCAGAGCCCTGCTTGTCCTCAGTGTCTGGGAGCCCTGCTTGTCCTCAGTGTGCAGAGCCCTGCTTGTCCTCAGTGTGCAGAGCCCTGCTTGTCCTCAGTGACCGGAAGCTATGCTTGTCCTCAGTGTCCGGGAGCCCTGCTTGTCCTCAGTGTCCGGGAGCCCTGCTTGTCCTCAGTGTCCGGGAGCCCTGCTTGTCCTCAGTGTCCGGGAGCCCTGCTTGTCCTCAGTGTCCGGGAGCCCTGCTTGTCCTCAGTGTGCAGAGCCCTGCTTGTCCTCAGTGACCGGAAGCTATGCTTGTCCTCAGTGTCCGGGAGCCCTGCTTGTCCTCAGTGTCCGGGAGCCCTGCTTGTCCTCAGTGTCCGGGAGCCCTGCTTGTCCTCAGTGTCCGGGAGCCCTGCTTGTCCTCAATGTATGAGAGTCCTTCTTGTTCTCAGTGTATGAGAGTCCTGCTTGTCCTCAGTGTCCGAGAGCCCTGCTTGTACTCAGTGTCCGAGAGCCCTGCTTGTCCTCAGTGTCCTGGAGCCTTGCTTGTCCTCAGTGTCCAGAGCCCTCCTTGTCCTCAGTGTCCAGAGCCCTCCTTGTCCTCAGTGTCCAGAGCCCTGCTTGTCCTCAGTGTCCAGAGCCCTGCTTTTCCCCAGTGTACAGAGCCCTGCTTGTTGTCAGTGTGCGTAGCCCTCTCAGTGTACAGAGCCCTGCTTGTCCTCAGTGCACAGAGCCCTGCTGAAGTGCCCTGATCTCTCTGATGGCTTTCTCAGTCGACATCTGCATGGACCCAAAAACAGGCTAGCCTGGCCAGGTGGGTGGCTTATGAATTGTACAGTTGTATGTATCTTCTACATGCCTTTCACCGTTCCCTACATGATGACACAGTCTGACATATAAGTTGTGTATCTGAAATATAACTTATATCTCTGACTGTGCCGTCATGTAGGGGGCGGTGAAAGGCAGGAAGAAGATGGAGGAGGCTTCTCAGCAGCACAGAGTATTTCTGGCAGGGACTGTAGTTAGGCAGACAGTCTGACTCACTACAGTTCTCACCATAGAGCTTGCTATTAGAATGTTATGCCTGCAAGGGGCAAGAATAGACTCCCAGCAATATATGAAAAATAATAAGGGGGATAAATCAATTAGAATCCCTGGGGAGGTGCATGTAATACTTAACTTTTAATTTTACAAAGTTAAAATCGTCACCAAATTATATTAGTGCTCAAATGACCCAAACAAATAAATATAAATGTTCTGGTTGCGGTATGGATCTAACACCAGAAGCAATATCAAGCATACAGGGTGTCGCTCTCAACGCGTTTCTGCCACTAATGATATGGCGTCATCAGAAGAGACAAAAGACAAAGCTTGAGACACCTTAGAATTGTGGTACTAAAAGCACCCTATAAATAGATAAACAAACCAATGTGACTAAGAGATCACGGCAAAGACTGTCTGTATCAGGCCACCTGCAAAGAAAGCACAACAGAAAGGTACCAATGTCATTTATGTGCTCCAAGCATAATAAAGCACATGAGCAATTCATGCGGAGCATACACTCACTGTGCTGTGGATATTTTCCAGAAAACCTAAAAAGGAAAGCACATAGAGAAAAGCCCCTATCAGTAACTGTTCAGCTGGTACCTGTAAAGAAGAAACACTTCTCCGCAGTATGCGGCTACTTACAGTTCCAGTCTGCCGATATCCGTGATCCCAGGACAGTACGCTGTACCCGCAGTGGCGGGGAGCCTTGCGGTAAATGCCGGCTGCTAATGCGCTACCGTACCTGGGATCACGGCGTGTGATTGACGTCATAGGGGCCGGCGATAATCGTGCAGCGCGCGGTCAGGTGACGGCCGCAATGAAAACAAAAGGATCATGTGATTACGGCTATGGTAAATACTCTTATATCCTGGTATATTCATAATGGCTAGATGTTTAAGGCAAGTTTAGGGGGAACTAACGGGATAGCGGTTAAGTATGTAACCTAAAACTATTCATATATATATATATATATTTAAGAGGCAATACTTCGGAGGTGCCTAGTACATATATATAGCAGCTGCATAGAAAAGCCGGACCATATGAGTGTATACATACAAAATGGGAAGTCTAGGTACCCTAAATGACTGGGTACTATTGCCATAATTCATTGATGACTCCCATAATTATATTAATACAAACTGGTCGGAGGAAATTAAACTAGCATAAATATAGAGTTTTGACAAGGCCAAAACACAAAGGCCATGGGTATATATACCCTAGATGCTCGGAAGAGGTTAGACTCCGCAGATGAGGACTAAAATTGAACCTTATATTGACTGAGGCTCAAATTAGTATAATATAAAATATAGAATATATAAAATAAAAATTATATACCATAAACTATATTATAAACTATAAACTATAAACTAATAGGGTACCCCCCCAAAAAAGGGGGACACTAGATAAGCTGCATGACAAGGGGATAGCGGGGGCCTAGGGAGCCTACCTTCCCCTGCGCTAGTTCGTATAGCCCTAGTACCTAGGCAGGGAAAACCGCCCTAATAAGGGCGGGCCTGCTCCCGATCCTCCTACTTGCCTAGTAGGTCCCTAGAAATTGGTGACACTGACTTTAGGCTTACTAAAGCCTCCACTAACTGCCTATAGTCACCAAGAATGGGGGGTACCCCCAGGTCAAAGTACAAAAAACTAGCATAATTGACCTGTTCATTCAGGCCAGATGGAGTACAGGTGTCTAGTTTGTAAATCCACCTGCACTCCCTTTGTAGGAGTACACGGTCCAGATCCCCTCCTCTAGGTGATGGCCAAACTTTTTCTATACCCATGAATTTTAGATTATCTGTTCGGCCCTGGTGAGAGTCATTGATGTGCCTTGCAAGGGGCTTATCCCTCCGATGACGGATGTCCCCCAGATTTTCAAGAATCCTGGTCTTGAATGCTCTCCTGGTCTTACCCATGTATTTTTTACCACAAGGGCAGGTAGCTAGATAAATAACCGATATTGTAGAGCAGTTGATAAATTCTCTCAATCTGAACTGTTCTCCAGTGGATTCATTAACAAATAACTGAGACCTGCTGATGTTGATGCAGGCCTTACAGTGTCCACATGGAAAACACCCCGATTGTCTAGGTCTTTGTTCTAACCAGGTGTTTCCCAATGACCTCGGTGGTAGATGGCTTTGTGTAAGTATGTCACCTAAGTTGCGACCTCTCCTAAAAGTCAGTAGGGGTACCTCTGGGATTTTGTCACGTATATCAGGGTCCATTCTGAGTATATCCCAATGTCTATTAAGGATCTCATGCATTTTGGTGGACCCTTGATCAAATGTCGCTATTACTCTCGTAATCCCCCCTAACTGATCTTCCCTCGGTCGGGGTATAAGTAATGATTCCCTGGGTGTAGCAAGTGCATGTTGGTATGCTGCTGAGAGAACGTGTGAGGGATAGCCTCTATTTTTGAACCGTGTACGAAGTTTACCAGCCTCCTCCACGAAATCACACCTCTCCGAGCAATTCCTCCTGAGGCGGAGATATTGTCCACGCGGGATACCCCGTTTAAGGGGTCCCGGGTGGCAGCTCTCCCACCTCAGGAGGCTATTGGTGGCAGTGGCTTTTCTATGCATGGTGGTCCGCAAGGTACCACTATCTTGTTTGTAAATCATAATATCCAAGAAAGCTAGGCATTTCTCCTGTATCTCAAAAGTGAAGAAAAGCCCTAGCCCATTGTTATTTAGGGATTTGATAAAGTCCTGAAAGGCCTGGGCTGTACCCTGCCACATAATAAGGACATCATCTATGAATCTAGCCCATACCAGGGCGGATTCACTAAAATGTTCCCTTGTATCTGCAAATACTACGGTGGCCTCCCTACTGACTTTTAGGAGAGGTCGCAACTTAGGTGACATACTTCCACAAAGCCATCTTCCACCGAGGTCATTGGGAAACACCTGGTTAGAACAAAGACCTAGACAATCGGGGTGTTTTCCATGTGGACACTGTAAGGCCTGCATCAACATCAGCAGGTCTCAGTTATTTGTTAATGAATCCACTGGAGAACAGTTCAGATTGAGAGAATTTATCAACTGCTCTACAATATCGGTTATTTATCTAGCTACCTGCCCTTGTGGTAAAAAATACGTGGGTAAGACCAGGAGAGCATTCAAGATCAGGATTCTTGAACATCTGGGGGACATCCGACATCGGAGGGATAAGCCCCTTGCAAGGCACATCAATGACTCTCACCAGGGCCGAACAGATAATCTAAAATTCATGGGTATAGAAAAAGTTTGGCCATCACCTAGAGGAGGGGATCTGGACCGTGTACTCCTACAAAGGGAGTGCAGGTGGATTTACAAACTAGACACCTGTACTCCATCTGGCCTGAATGAACAGGTCAATTATGCTAGTTTTTTGTACATTGACCTAGGGGTACCCCCCATTCTTGGTGACTATAGGCAGTTAGTGGAGGCTTTAGTAAGCCTAAAGTCAGTGTCACCAATTTCTAGGGACCTACTAGGCAAGTAGGAGGATCGGGAGCAGGCCCGCCCTTATTAGGGCGGTTTTCCCTGCCTAGGTACTAGGGCTATAAGAACTAGCGCAGGGGAAGGTAGGCTCCCTAGGCCCCCGCTATCCCCTTGTCATGCAGCTTATCTAGTGTCCCCCTTTTTTGGGGGGTACCCCATTAGTTTATAGTTTATAGTTTAATATAGTTTATGGTATATAATTTTTATTTTATATATTCTATATTTTATATTATACTAATTTGAGCCTCAGTCAATATAAGGTTCAATTTTAGTCCTCGTCTGCGGAGTCTAACCTCTTCCGAGCATCTAGGGTATATATACCCATGGCCTTTGTGTTTTGGCCTTGTCAAAACTCTATATTTATGCTAGTTTAATTTCCTCCGACCAGTTTGTATTAATATAATTATGGGAGTCATCAATGAATTATGGCAATAGTACCCAGTCATTTAGGGTACCTAGACTTCCCATTTTGTATGTATACACTCATATGGTCCGGCTTTTCTATGCAGCTGCTATATATATGTACTAGGCACCTCCGAAGTATTGCCTCTTAAATATATATATGTATGAATAGTTTTAGGTTACATACTTAACCGCTATCCCGTTAGTTCCCCCTAAACTTGCCTTAAACATCTAGCCATTATGAATATACCAGGATATAAGAGTATTTACCATAGCCGTAATCACATGATCCTTTTGTTTTCATTGCGGCCGTCACCTGACCGCGCGCTGCACGATAATCACTACAGTTCTCGACAGAAATACTCTGTGATGTTGTGCTAATTCTGTAATAAATCTAAGAGGCCTCAGCCTCACCCAAGCAAGAGGCAAAAAAGGTAAAGTGTGGCTTATAAATGAACTAGTTGCTATTTTCTACCTGCCTTTCACCACTCACTATATGATGGCACAGTCAGAGATATGAGTTATATACAGTATCTGACTGTGCCATCATGTAGTGAGCGGTGAAAGGCAGGTACTCAGGTGAAAACCTTTTTATTTTTTAATCAACTGGTGCCAGAAAGTTAAACAGATATGTCAATTATTCAAACAGTGAGATAGGAAGGGGGGGGGGGGGGGGAGAGCACACAAAAGGCAAACTACACCTGTCCTGGATGTCAGCACGGCCTCAGCAAACCAACTTTATGTCTCCTGCGGGTTGCACATACACAAAGTATGAAGTATCAATAGTAGCAAACAACAGAGCACGTACGTGCAATCATCGCTTAGTGGAGTCCGTTGCGTGTAGAAGTCCGGTAACGGGAAGCTGGATCACAGCATCAGCACAGGTAGAATGGTGCTCGGAGGCTATGCCGGCAGTTTCGCATGTAAGTGTGTGCTTCTTCTGGCCTCACGCACTTGAGGCCGGAAGAAGCACGCATGTACGTGCAAAACTGCTGGCGTAGCCTCTGAGCGCCATTCTACCTGCGCTGATGCTGTGATCCAGCTTCCCATTACCGGACTTCTACACACAATGGTCTCCACTGAGCAGTGAATGCATGTAAGTGCTCTGTTGTTTGCTAGATATCTAAATTATTTCTATTAAAATGTTATAATCCTTCTAGTACTTATTAGCAGCTATATACTACAGAACAAATTCTTTTCTATTTGGGATTTCTTTTCTGTCAAGACCACAGTGCTCTCTGCTGACACATCTGTCCATTTTAGGAACTGTCCAGAGCAAGAGAAAATCCCCATAGCAAACATATGCTGCTCTGGACATTTCCCAAAATTAACAGAGGTGTCAGCAGAGAGCACTGTGGTAGTGACAGAAAAGAAATCCCAAATAGAAGAGAATTTCTTCTGTAGTATACAGCAGCTAAAAGGTAATGGAAGGATTAAGATTTTTTTTTATAGAAGTCATTTACAAATCTGTAACTTTCTTAATTTTTTTTATCCCTTTAAGGTGAATAGAGGCTGGAGCCAAGTTGGACTGGGTATCACAGACATCCCAAGTTGGAACAAGAAGGAGGAGTTCAGTGTTTTAAGGCACTTGGTGTAGTTAAGGTGATTGGCATTGCCATCCCTCAAAGTACCCCATAGCCTCAAGCGCACTGCAACCCCTATTCCTTTCTATGGCAAATATTCATATACATACTGGGCGGGAATAGGGGCGGGGCAGAGGTGGGGCCAGGGGTGGAGTCTTACTGGGGCCCTTGCTTTATTTGGTCCGGGGGCCCTGAGTGGTGTCAGTCCACCTCTGGCGCTCTCTCACTTAGTTCCACATATGGGGTATTTCCGTTCTTGGGAGAAATTGTCTAACAAATTTTGGGGGGCTTTTTCTCCATTTACCCCTTATAAATGGTTAAGTTGGGGTCTACACTTGCATGTTATTGTAAAAAAAAAAAAAATTACACTAACATGCTGGTGTTACCCCATACTTTACATTTTCACAAGAGGTGAAAGGAAAAAGAGACCTCCAAAATGTGTAACGCAATTTCTCCTGAGGCCTAAATTGGTGATTTGCACAGGGGTGGTTTTATTTTACAGCAGTTCTGACATAAACGCAAAAAAATGAATACCCACATGTGAACCCATTTCGGAAACTGCACCCTATCACTGAACAAAACAAGGGGCATAGTGAGCCTTAACATCCCATAGGTGTTTGACAATTTTTGTAAAAGTTGGATGGGAAAATGGAAAAAAAAATATTTTCACTAAAATGCTGGTGTTACCATAATTTTTTCATTTTCACAAGAGAAAATAGGGAAAAAAGCCTCCCAAAATTTGTAACCCCTTTTCTTCTGAGTAAGAACATACCCCATTTGTGGATGTAAAGTGCTTTGCTGGCGCACTACAATGCTCAGAAGAGAAGGAGCACCATTGGGCTTTTGGAGAGAAAATTTGTCCGGAATTGAAGGCCATGTGTGTTTACAAAACCCCCGTGGTGTCAGAACAATGGACCCCCCCCCACCACATGTGACACCATTGTGGAAACTACACCCCTCACAGAACGTAATAAAAGGTGCAGTGAGCATTTAAACCTCGCAGGTGTCTGACAGATTTTTGGAACAGTGGTCCGTGAGAATGAAAAATGTAATTTTTCATTTGCACAGCCTACTGTTCCAATGATCTGTCAAACGCCAGTGGGATGTAAATGCTCAATGCACCCCTTATTAATTTCTGTGAGGTGTGTAGTTTCCAAAATGGGGTCACATGGGAGGGGGTCCACTGTTCTGGCACAATGGGGGCTTTGTAAACGCACATGGCCCCCGTCTTCTATTCCAACCAAATTCTCCATCTAAAAGCTCAATGGAGCTCCTTTTCTTTTAAGCATTGTAGTTCGCCTGCAGAGCACTTTACATCCACACATGGGGAGACAAAGAGATGGGGTTATAAATTTTGGGGGGCATTTTCTCCTATCACCCCTTGTAAAAATTTAACATTTTGGGAAATGCCAGCATTTTAGTGAAAAAAATAATAAATTTCCATCTACACAGCCGACTTTAACGAAAAGTCAACAAACACCTGTGGGGTGTTAAGGCTTATTGTACCCATTGTTATGTTCCTTGAGGTGTGTAGTTTCTAAAATAGTATGCCATGTTTTTTTTATTTTTATTGCTGTTCTGGCACCATAGGCGCTTCCTAAATGTGACATGCCCCCCAAAAACAATTTCAGCAAAATTTGCTTTCCAAAAGCCAAATGTGACTCCTTCACTTGTGAGAATTGTAGTGCGCCAGTAGAACACTTGACGCCCACAAATGGGGTATTTCCATACTCAGAAGAGATGAGGTTACAAATTTTGGGGGCATTTTTTCCTATTACCCCTTGTAAAAATTTCGCCTAAAATTTGGTCGCATCCCACTTGCGACCAAATCTGCGACTTAAATTTAGGCGCACAACCTATATTTTCTTAAACACTCCGAGATTTTTTTTTAACCTACAAAATAAATGGCCATGTTTTACTCAAAAAGGGGCGTGAACCCGACAAAAACTGCTTCACAGAAAGCCGACAGCTCAGAGCTGTCGGTAAATTTCTCATAACGGAGTGAATCCTGCTACCCCCAGCATGGAACAGGGTCTGTTCCATGTTGGGGGTAGTAGTAGAGGGACTGAGGGATTGATCGCACCAGGTCTCACTTCTGAGACCCTATCCAATCAGATGTTATTAAGCAGGGGAGCGGGCGGCATGTTCCGATCCCCTGCAAAGTACAGTAAACTTTCATTTTTAAATATCCCACCAGAAACCCTGAATGGCCAGGACCGAGGAGCCAATCAGGGCTCCTGGCAGGGTTTTAATATAGAAGCGCTGTGGTGGGCAAAGATGTATAGAATCGCTGGGGGGGTATATATCTGGCCCCTCAAGCGTTTCTATGTATCTTTCCCCCTGCTGCGCTATATCAAACTTAGTGCTCGCTGCACTTGAATAAATGTACTGCCCCCCAGCACTATTATATATCTATACTGACCCCCGCTGCGCATATACTGACCCCCGCTGTGCATATTTATATACAGACCCTCCCCCCCCAGCTGCACATATTAATATTCATATTTTCTTCCTCCCCTGGTTGCCAATGAATGAAAACTCTATTAGCGGCGGAGCGGAAGGCTGCTGCCTGCTCATGCTGCTAAGAGTTTGTCATTCATAGCGGGCAGCAGCTGCATATCATGCTGTGGGGGTCAGACATATGGATATATGTCTGACCCTCACATCATACATATACAAATGCTGGCTCACCACTATGAATGACAAGTAAGCTATTAGGAGCAGCAGCGCAAGCCTCCCTGCACTGCTTTATTTGTCATTCATAGCGGTGAGCCGGCATTTGTATATGTCTGCTGTAAGGGTCAGACATATATCCATATGTCTGACCCCCACAGCATGATATGCAGCTGCTGCTCGCTATGAATGACAAACTCTTAGCAGCGTGAGCGGGTAGCAGCCTTCCGCTCCGCCGCTAATAGAGTTTTCATTCATTGGCAGCCAGGGGAGGGAGAAAATATGAATATTAATATGTGCAGCTGGGGGGGGGTCTGTATATAAATATGCACAGCGGGGGTCAGTATATGCGCAGCGGGGGTCAGTATAGATATATAATAGCGCTGGGCGGGCAGTACATTTATTCAAGTGCAGCGGGCACTAAGTTTGATATAGCGCAGCAGGGGGAAAGATATATAGAAATGCTGGAGGGGCCAGATATATACCTCCCCAGCGATTCTATACATCTTTGCCCACCACAGCGCTTCTATATTAAAACCCTGCCAGGAGCCCTGATTGGTTCCTTGGTCCCGGCCATTCAGGGCATCTGGTGGGAAATTTAAAAATGAAAGTTTACTGTACATTGCAGGGGATCGGAACATGCTGCCCGCTCCCCTAATTAATAACATCTGATCGGATCGGGTCTCAGAAGTGAGACCCAGTGCGATCAATCCCTCAGCCCCTCTACTACTACCCCCAACATGGAACAGACCCTGTTCCATGATGGGGGTAGTAGTACAAGAACTAATGTAGACAGAATTTGCAGAGACTTTTTTCTGTCGCACAGAATACATTTTGTGAGACAGGAAAAAAACCTGCGACAGAAAGAAAGGGAAATTGGGCAATAGATTAGTAAATCACAAGGGAAAAAAAGACGAGTACGCTGAAGAAAAAAAAACCTAACCGACACTCCAGTCTTTGTAAATGAGGGCCATTGTCTTTGTCAATCAATATATAATTTATTTGGAATGTCCATTTTCCTTACAAGCAGAAAGTTTCTAAGTTAGAAAAATGCAAAATTTTCAAAATTTCCATCAAATTTGGGGATTTTTCACCAAGAAAGGATGCAAGTAACGGCAAACATTTACCAGTATGTTAAAGTAGAATATGACATGAAAAAACTCTCTCGGAATCAGAATAAAAGGTAAAAGCATCTCACAGTTATTAATGCATATTGATGTAGAGTGTTCAGAATTGCAAAAAAGGGTCCTTAAGGTGAAAATGGGCTGAGTCCCTAACAGATTAAGGTCAAAATTGTCTTGGTCCTTAAGGGGTATGAACCAAAAACGAACCAAGGATAGTGAGCTGTGAAGCAAGTCTTGGAAAGCTGCTACCCCAACATGTGTTTTGGTCTGAAGATCTTCATGCCATGGACTGCAATCTTGTCTGACTTTTCCTAGGTCTACAACAAATCCTGCACCCTTTCCAAGCAACTGGAAAACTGCTACAGTTTCTACTTAGGGGTGGAATCACTTTTTTCCCCCAAGGTTTAGACATTAATGGCTGTGTGTTAAAGCATACCCATCAGATCAAACAAAATGTTATTTTTTTTTAATATATCACTTAGTACCTAATCCTGACCATGTACATCTAATTTTATGTGTCTAGTACCTTTATTTCTTTTTATTACACTTTAAATTTAGCTCACTAGTCTGAATTCCTCTCAAAAAGAGGGGGCGTGGCCTCACTGTGCAGGTCTCCGCCTTCTCCCTCAGTATGGTGTCTGCTCACATCTCCCCTAGCATTAGCAAAACTACAACTCCCTGCTAGTCCTCACTGACAGTAGTGGGACACAAGCTGACAGTGGGAGGATTTTTTCTCCAGCTGTGAGACCTGCACTCACAGCTGTCAATCACAGAAGTGTGTCCATGATGTAGGTGATGACGCATGGACACAGTAGGACTATTGTGTGTCCAAGCAGGCGGGGGGGGGGGGCAGTTTTTTGACTGGCTTTTTCAGTATGAAATACCCTGTGCAGACTTGCATCCACTCCCCCCCTCAGCTCTTCGAAGATTTCCGAAGCTAAAGCTGGGGGGAGGGCAGAGCAAAAGTCCTTCCCCTTGCAGCCCATGGAAATCTCCTCTCTCCCCCAGCTCAAGCTTTGGAAATCTTTGGAGAGCTGAGGGGAGGGGAGACACGGGTGGCAGATTTCCACCTCACACCGGCGCCGGGAGCTTGTGACGTCATAGCCCCGCACTCTCATAACATCACGCCCCATCCCCTCAATACGAGTCTATGGGAGGGGGCATGATTGCCATCATGCCCCCTCCCATAGACTTGCATTGAGGGGGTGGGGTGGGATGTCATGATGGGGGCAGGGCTATAATGTTGCAAGCTCCCGGCACCGGCTCCAATATTCAGAACGGTTTGCTCCAAACGCTGAGCAGGGGAGTACCCCTTTAAACACTGTTTTACAGGCTGTGTGCTTTTTACATTGTGGCACAGTGTCATTTCTTTAGTGTTGTCACAATGAAATGTAAGGGGTGTACTGTACTGTAAATCTTCATAGATTCTGTATACTGTTGATGCCCAGTTGCTGATGCCCTATGAATGGTATGCACAGATTACACATCTCACATTACTGCTCCCAGGTAAATTACAGTATCCGACTGATTTTATTCTAATAACCAGTCAGATTTACCAGTGCAGCGTGTGCTGAAGGACTGTTGACATAAGCTGCAGAACTGTTAAGTGCATTAGGTGATGTATCCAATGCGGAAAGAGGGGAAGGGGGGTATTAAAGCATGTCACATGGGGAGGGGAGCTCTAAAATACCTGGTTTTGGCCCTGAGTATAACATATTGTATATAGATATAATGCTTTAAGTGTTGTTAAGCAGAACTATTATTTCTGTCTCTCAGAAAGCATAGGTTGAATAGAAGTTAAAAGAAAAAAAAAAAGACTATGATAAAGTATCTCCCTAGTAAAACAGCGTTCAGTACAAGCAGTGTGTTCTTACATGGAACAAGCTGTCAGGAATTATTATCTCTTTGTTAAGCTGAATAATTAAGCACCACAATTCAATGATCCCTGATGGAGTGAACACAATTTTAAGCAATTCATATATTCAATATTTGCCTATGAAGTATCTTAGCAGAGACAAATGCTCGATTTTGAAAAAGGGTTTTCCAAGGGCCCTGGTGCTTACAATTAAAACAGCATAATGTCACCAATAATATGGACTTTGCCATCTCTATACAGATGTAGCCACATTGGTTGCATCCTTTTTTACTTTTGTGCTGCATTATGCTTTCAGTGTAGTGTACCATGGAAAATATGTACAGGAGCAGGGACTTCCATTTAGTGCCAGACTCACTGTTGGGGTGAATCATCACTGTATGTTCTCAGGGACAGGTGGGAGAACTCCAAGCCTTGTGAATGTAGGGAGACAATTCATACAGTTCAAGGTATACATTGCCACGCATGGCTTCAAAGAGTATATGTCAGCTGTAATTGTTGCTAGGAACTGCAGACACCATTGGGTAGCTATAAGAGTATATAAGCAAACTGCCCCTGGAGCTGATGGTGGTTTCTAAACTTGTAGAATCACCTTTTTATTTCTCCAAGTGGAGGGGGAGTTCAGTTTTTTAAGTGCTACAGCCTGGCATACCTCCTCACTGGACCTCATCTTCCACCCCCTCATTGGATGATGTACTGAGCCCTGTGCAATAATCAAAGGGGGGCTGAAGGGTGACGGGCCAATGAGAAGGCATGCCAGACTGTGCCACTTGAACTACTTGACACCTTCTCCTTGACACTTGGCTGAAAAATAAAGAGGTTATTTTTATAAGTCTTGCAACAACCATCAGCTCCAGGAAAGGTACAGCTTGCATTTATACCGTAAAAAAATTCCAAGGGTATCTGCAGCTCTTACCAGCAACAATGGGATGCTAATGCAGAATGTAATGAGATGTAATATTGTTGTATTTAATATTATTATGAGATAAAATGTTAAAATGTGGTGTAGAAGGAAATATAGAAGTCAATGCCATTACCCATAAGGAAGAGGGCATGGCTTCCCAAAACCTCACACATGTCATGGTTTAAACATTAAAGGGGAAATATCATGCCCAAAAATGTATCCCTATCTGCAGGGTAGTGGATAGTTTTAGCTTGTGCCCCCCCACCCCACTTGACTATTGTAGAGAGCCCCCTGGCTTGTCAACTCCTGCCTGTTCGGCTATCTTCGACTTTTCCATAGAAATGTATGAAGGGAGTGTGTCAGCCTTTGCTTCATAAGGGAGTCGACATGCTCCATTCCTGGGGACAGCCATGGCCTCGTATAGGAGATCGCAGGGGTCCAAGCGGTCGAACCCCCCATGATCTAAAACTCAGCCCCTATCTTGCGAATATGGTATATAATTTTGGACTGGATACTTCTACTTTAAAAGTTTGATCTCTGGTGGTCTCTGTTTAATAAGCTAAGTTATATCACTGCATGGGCCACAAGTAGAGATGAGCGAATTTTTGAAAAATTAGATTAGTCCGATTTGCCAAATTTTCCCCCAAAATTATTGCTGGTCCGAATTTATTTGCAGCAAATCGCTATTAAAAACGGCTATTTCTGGCCTACAGAGAGCCTTATCAGGAGTGTAGAACACTTTGCCTTGCTCTAACACGCATAGGGTGTGTGCTGGGTTAGTGAAATAATACTGCTATTCAGTATGACATGCAGATCAGAGGCGTCGCAGAGCAGCACAATGACTGGAGGTGGCATCAGTATGAGGACACCATATAGTGGCTGAATGATACAGCGTGGAGGAGGCTGCAGCATGAGGAGACCATATAGTGGGTGAATGACACAGCCTGGAGTTGGAGGCCGCATGAGAAGACCACATAGTGGCTGAATGACACAGCCTGAAGTTGGCAGTAGCATATAGTGGCTGAATGACACAGCCTGGCATTTGCAGCAGCATGGGAAGAACATATAGTGGCTGAATGACACAGGCAGGAGGTCGGAAAGCATGAGGAGACCATACAGTGGCTGAATGACACAGTGTGGAGGTGGTGCGAGCGTGAGGAAACCAGATAGTGCCTGAATGACACAGCGGGGAGGTGGCAATGGCATGAGGAGAACATAGAGTGGCTGAATGACACAGCCTGGAGTTGACAAAAGCATGAGGAGATCATATAGTGGCTGAATGACACAGCCTGGAGTTGGCAGCAGCATGAGAAGAAGATATAGTGGCTGAATGACACAGCCTGGAGTTGGCGGCAGCATGAGGAGACCATATAGTGGCTGAATGACACAGCGTAGAGGTGGCGGAAGCATGATGAGACCATACAGTGGCTGAATGACAAAGCCTGGAGTTGGCGGCAGCATGAGGAGACCATATAGTGGCTCAATTACACAGCCTGGAGTTGGCGGCAGCATGAGGAGAACATATAGTGGCTGAATGACACAGCCTAGAGGTAGCGGAAGCATGAGGAGACCATATAGTGGCTGAATGACACAGCGTGGAGGTGGCGGCAGCCTGAGGAGATCATATAGTGATTGAATGACACAGCCTGGAGGAAGCAGTAGCATGAGGAGACCATATAGTGGCTTAATGACACAGCCTTGAGGTGGCAGCAGCTTGAGGAGAACATATGGTGGCAGTATGAGACAGATTGGAGCTGGTATCAGCATGATGAGAACATATGGTGGCAGAATGCAACAGCCTGGAGCTGGAATCAGCATGAGGTGAATATATGAGACAGCCAGGAGGTGGCAGCTAGAGATGAGCGAACTTTTCAAAAATTTGATTCGGACGATTCGCCGAATTTTCCCGAAAAGTTTGTTTCGATCCGAATTTATTCGCGGAGAATCGATGTTAAAAAAGGCTATTTCTAGCCTACACACAGCCTCTATAGGGGTATAGAACACTTTGCTGTGTCCTAAAACGCATATGGAGTGTGCTGGGGTAGTGAAATAATACTGTTATTCAGAATAGCATGCAGATTACCGGCATCGCTCTTAGAATCACTGCCGCACAGCAGCACAATGACAGAGCCTGGTGGTGGCATCAGTGTCAGGAGACCATATAGTGACTGAATGACATAGCGTGGACATGATGGCAGCAAGAGGAGACCATTTAGTGGCTGTATGGCACAGCGTGGAGTTGGCTGATGCACTAGTACACTACACACCAGGGCTTCACAATCCCCCCCCCAAAAAAAACAACACAATATATGACATTTTTGTGAAAGATTTCTCATTGGCAGCACCCGCTATCCAAAAATTTAAAATTTTCAGAACCAGGCCCCATCCCTGTGGCATCAGTAACCCATATATTGCCTGCATGACACAGCCTGGAGTTGGCTGATGCAAGAGTACACACCAGGGCTTCACAACCCCCCCCCAAAAAAAAAAAACAACACAATATATTACATTTTTGTCAAAGATTTCTCATTGGTAGCACCTGCTATCCAAAAATTTGAAATTTCCAGAACCAGGCCCCACCCCTGCGGCATCAGTAACCCATATATTGCCTGCATGACAAAGCCTGGAGTTGGCTGATGCAAGAGTACACACCAGGGCTTCACAATCCCCCCCCCAAAAAAAAAAAAAAAATTACGACACAATATATGAATTTTTGTCAAAGATTTCTCATTGGTAGCACCCGCTATCCAAAAATGTGAAATTTCCAGACCCAGGTCCCACCTCTGCGGCATCAGGAACCCATATATTGCCTGAAGGACAAAGCCTGGAGTTGGCTGATGCACCAGTACACACCCGGGCTTTACAATCCCCTCCAAAAAACAACAACATTTTAGAAATTTTTTAAAGAAATTCCTTTGTGTAAGAACAAGCGCATATCCAACAGTTCACAAGACTCTATAATGCAGGACGGTGGACCACCCAAAGACATTCTTCTCAAAAATAATGTTTGAATTTTTTTTTACAAAAACTAATTCAATATGTGTGTAAGCGCATCTGTCTCCAAAAGATCAGATCACCAAAGGACTTTTTTCGCCCAAAATGATGAAGCAGAGTTAATCCCTGTCCGTATTTTTTATTTTTTTTCATTAAAAAATCACACGCAACAAGTGTCCCATTGTGTAACGATTAGCATTCTGGAAAATTAAATTTTATTACTGATAAAATGATCAGTAAATAAAAATAAAAAAACACTACCCGAGTGTTTAATTACCCCATACATTGCACCAGGAGCAGTCAGGAGTAGGCCTCAGCAGTACCCAAGAGGCTTTAATAACCCCTTACCTTGCCCGATCAATTGCGAGATCGAGCAATAACAGGTGTGTTATGGCCTCAGATGTCCTGGGCCGCACTAGCGCTCCACTGAACGGATTTGCGTGTCTCTATCTTTCAAGGTCAGGTGTGTGTTGCACTCTGAAACCAGTTCGTGATAGGGATCTGTGATTGCAATTATTTAAAACGAGGAATTACCAGTAAGTGAGGGTCATAAGCTGGCGGTTATTAAGTCCCTGCCCTTTGTACACACCGCCCGTCGCTATAAGAGATTGGATTAGTTAGTGAGTTGGTTAGTGAGGTCCTCGGATCGGCCCAGGCTGGGTAGGAAAAGGCCCTGGCAGAGCGCCGAGAATTTAACGATCATTGTTGAAATTTGCAATAAGCATGTATTTAGCTACTGCTAAACATCCAAAAATTTAAAGCCCAAGGCCAGAGGCACCAGGGAGGCTAGTGGTTCCTGAAAGACACAGAATGAGTCTGCAGCATGCATTTACAGTACCCAAGAGGTTTTCATAACCCCTTACATTTAAAGATCAATGTTTACATTTGCATTAACCTCTAAAGGACCAATGACGTTGTGGAACGTCATGGCACCCTGGGCTTTAAGGACCAATGACGTTCCACAACGTCATGGCGTTTTCCGGTCCCTGCCGCTCGCCGGGCAGAGATCGGAACCGGATGCCTGCTGAAATGCTTCAGCAGGCATCCAGGGCCAACTCCGAGGGGGGCCATGTAGGTCCCCCATGTTGGCGATCGCCGCAAATCGCAAGGGAAATCGCCCTTGCGATCTGCGGCGATACCGGGCTGATCGGGTCTCTGGACCCGCCCGCCCGGTAATTTTGCATGATCCCGGCTGTCACAGACAGCCAGGACCATGCTAAAGCATAGGAGCGAGGTGGCAAGCCTGCCACCTCCTCCGATCCCCTGCGATTCTTCGGTTAGTTAACCGAAGACCGGAGGACGTGGCGCGGGACGGGGGAGTGCTGGGGCCCGGCCCCGGTAATTACCTCGTCCCTGAAGACCCGGATCCCGGCGATGAAGACGGCGGCGACAGGTGAGTGGATCTTCAGCCGCGGTCGGGCCCTTTACAGCAATGCACGTCGCCATAAAGCGACATGCATTGCTGTATTGGGACCCTGTATACTACAACTCCCAGCATGCCCAGACAGCCCTTGGCGTCTGGGCATGCTGGAAGTTGTAGTTTTACAACATCTGGAGGTCTGCAGTTTTGGGACCACTGTGCCCTTCCAGATGTTGCAAAACTACACATCCTCAGCATGCCCTTACTGTCCAGGCATGCTGGGAGTTGTAGTTCTGTAACATCTGGCACGTTTAATGAAGCGATTCGTGCGATAGAATCGCGGCGATATTCGTATTGCTTGAGAATCAAATTTTTAATGAAATTCGTTACGAATTCGGGTTCGTCAAGTTCGATTCGCTCATCTCTAGTGGCAGCAACAGCATCAGGAGTCCTGAAAGTGACTTAGTGACAGAGTGTTGCAGTGGGAGGCAATACCAGTACTTGGTGACGGAGATGGGTGAAAAAAGGAGAACTTGGCATCAGATGTGTGGCATCAGGCGGGTGGCAGGATCTAAATAGTAGCTGAGGCAGGTAGGCAAAAGAAAACGGTCTCTTTTGTAAAAGTGTTAGTGTGCACAAGTAAGTATTAATGATATGCATTACGTAAAATGTAACTTTTAATATTATGCTTGGATAAAATAGATGGACTCAAATTATAATTTTTTTAATCAAATAAAAGGAAAGGTGTGCAAAAATCACTATGTGCCACCTACACCACCAAGTATTGAAGTGATGCAAAGACCTCTAAAAGGTGGAAGGGAATTACATACGGTCCATTGTAACCGGTGGAGGTAAAAACTTCCCCTGTAAGGCCCAAGTCTTGCATTATTAATTCCCTTCTTGACAAGTGTTACTCGCCCTAAAAAGGGTGGCCCCACACAGGAACCTCTCCCTATTTCCCTCTACAAACACTGCCATTTCCCAGGGTTTTTGGTGGAAATAGGGATTGGTTCCCTTGTGGGGCTGCCTTTTTTAAAACGAGTAACACTCGATAAGGTGGAAGGGAACAATGTATTGTCCATTGTAGCAGGTGGGGGTAAAATCTTCCCCTGTAAGGCCCTACTCTCGCATTATTAATTCCCTCCTTGGCAATTGTAACTCACCCTAAAAATGGCGATCCCACACAGGAAACTCTCTATTTCCACCTAAAAACCCTGGGAAATGGCAGTGTTTGTAGGGGGAAATAGGGAGAGGTTTCTGTGTGGGCTGCTCTTTTTGGGGCGAGTAATACTTGCCAAGAAGGGAATTAATAATGCGAGAGTAGGGCCTTACAGGGGAAGTTTTTTTTACCCCCACCATTTACAATGGACCATACGTTGTCTCCTTCCACCTTTTAGAGGTCTTTGCATCACATCAATACTTGGTGGTGTAGGTGGCAGATGGTGTTTTTTGCACACCTTTCCTTTTTGTTTGATTAAAAAAAATGGGTACATTTTATCCTAAGAATATTATTTAAAGTTAAGTTTTACGTAATGTATATTATCAATACTTACTTGTAGTCTGATGTGGAGGAATGTCTGTAACTGGGGAGCAGCACCTTAAATATGTTTAGCACTATCAATATTTGTAAAGTGTTGATGTGGCACCATGGTCAATCTACTCCCATTGGTGGGTGGAAATCCTGGCTGATGCATGCCTGATTCATCTTCACAAAGGTTAGTCTTTCCATATTTTTGTTGGACAGACGAGTTCTCCTTGGGGTAACTATGGCCCCCGCCGCACTAAACACCCTCTCTGATGGCACACTACTGTCCGGGCAGGACAGCTTTTCCAGGGCAAACTCTGTTAGTTACAGCCACAAATCAAGTTTGAGTGCGAGAAGACCAGCGGATCTTCAAGGTGTGTTGGCATGGTCATGTCAAGGTATGCACCTGCTACTCCAAGTCTACCTGCTGCTGAGGAGTTGCTTCACTGTGCGGATGAAGAAAGCTACTCATCAGCGACTGTAGACTCAGGCTGCTGCTGATAGAGCTGGTACTGATCCTGCCACCCCTCCCCAGCAGCCATGGCAGTGGAATGTGAGCACAGAGGACTCTCCGAGTCAGACCTGCAATAGGATGGATGATGGCGCAGAAAGGCATTGGCCAACTGACTATGTAGGATGTCTATATAGTAGGTCAGTTTTTCCTCTCTCTCAGTGGGTGTATAAAAGGCCCCCCTTTTGTGACAGTAGCGAGGGTCCAAGAAGGTCGAGAGCCAGAAGTTATCCTGCTGCCGGATAGGGACAACTCAGCGGTCACTATGCAAGCAAATGAACATGCATCGTGCCATTTGTGCAAGTAACTCAGAGAGGGACTCCCTGCCTCCGTCTCCACTACATACTGCCACGGTTTGTCTGGGTCCTCTGTCTCGCCTTCCTCATAACCCTCTAGCTCCTTTAGCTGCTCCTGCTCCTCCTCTCTTTACTGTGCCCCTACCCCTCCTCCTCCTCCTCCAGTTCAGCCCCCACATGGCTCATGTGGCTGTGAGATGTAAGCGCCATGTCTCCAGTGCTCTGACCAGCCTTTGTTTCCAACATGTGTTGTAGTAAATGAAGCAGTGGGATGACGTTGTTCATCCTGTAATACTGCCAAATAATGTGGCTTTCTCAAAGGGCCTGTGCAAACGGCAGGTGTCACGAATGAGCTGCCACTGGTTGACATTAAAGTTACAAAGAGTAGCCCCTCTATAAGCTTGGATCATCAAGAAAATGGTGATGGCTTTTCTCTGTTCGTATAGTCGGGCAAACATATGGAGGGTGGAATTGCAACGTGTGGAAACATTGCAAATCAGACTATGTTGGGGGATGCCGTTCTGACGCTGCAGCTCAAGTAAGGTGTGCTTTGCAGTGTACGAGTGGCTGAAGTGCATGATAAGTTTACTTCCCATTGTTAGAATGTCCTGCAAATGGGGGAAACACTTCAGGAACCGCTTGACAATCAGATTGAACACATGTGCACAGGGCGCATGTTTCAGGATTCCTTGTCGCAGCGTAGACAAGATGTTCTTCCCGTTGTTGGTCACAATGGTTCCCATTTCCAGTTTTTGTGGTGTAAGCCATGGTTCAATTTCTTCACATGTGATTTTTAGCAGTTCCTCCCTTGTGTGACTCCATTCACCAAGGCAAACCATGTGAAGAACAGCGTGACACCGCCGTGCCCTGCACACATGGTATACTGGAGGGGCACTGAGACTTGTCCGTGCAGTGGAGGCCGAAGACACGGAGGAGGCGGAGTCTCACACTGACATAGGACCAACGGCCTGTGAGTGTGGAGGCGGAAGAGGCGTGACTTGTCCAAGTTGCTGTTGTGGCTTGCAGGAACCACCTTCACCCAGTGGGCTATAAAGGACATGTAGTGTCCCTGACCATAGTTACAACTCCATACATGGTACACTTTGGTACACATCCACAAAGCTGCACTTTGGTACACATCCACAGGCTCACAGACTGGCCCACCTTCTTTTCCAAAATATTATGCAGGGCTAATACTACCTTCTTCGCAAAGAAATGACGGCTTGGGACTCTCCATCTCGGCTCAGCACAAGCCATCAGTTCTCTAAAAGGTGCAGAGTCCACCACTTGAAAAGGGAGGGAATGCAGCACTAGGAACTTGGAACTTGGACAGGAGCGCATTCAGCTTCTGCTCGTTGGAAGAGAGGGCGTATACTGTTGTCTTTTGGACATGGCTTCGCTTTCCACTGCTAGTGAATAGTTTAGTGTAATTTATCAGGCAGACATTACATGCCTGACCACAAGTGCTCTCTGTTGACACCTCTGTCCATGTCAGGAACTGTCCAGAGCAAGAGAGGTTTGCTATGAGGATTTGCTTCTACTTTAGACAGTTCCTAAAATGGACAGAGGTATCAGCAGAGAGCACTGTGGTCAGGCAGAAAGGCTATTCAAAAAGAAAAGAACTTCCTCAGTAGTATACATCAGCTGATAAGTACTGGAAGGATAAAGATTTTTAAATAGAAGTAATTTACAAATCTGTTTACATTTCTGGCCCCACTTGATTTAAAAAAAAAAAATGTTTTCCAGTGGAGTACCCCTTTAAATATAATCTTGGATGATAAATAAATAAATAAATAAATAAATACACATGCTACATGCAGTTTTGTGGAAATTTAGAAGTCACACAGTATTGGTAACAATACAAATCTTTTATTTTGGGTTTGTAGTCTTATAAGAAATGTGAGTGAAATGGTTTTCAAGTCTTTGTTGATGGGTTTAGAGAGTACTTCAAAACTCTATTCTCCACAGTTGTGCTATAAGAGGCATTTAAGGCCATTAGAAAGAACGCCAATGTACTGTTTCTGTACATTAGCTTTTACAGCACTGTTATTCTTTTGACCTTTCTGACAAAAGTCACAAAGGCACCTTGTATCAGAACACACTGATGTCCTCACACAAGTTACGGTGTGGCTACTTTTTTTTCACATAGATAATTACATAGCAGACAGAGCTAACCCCTTAAAGACAAACTGTTCTTGCATTTTTGTTATAACTTTTATTTTTTCATACAAAGATCCATATGAGGGCTTGTTTTTTGCAGAATCAATTTTAGTTTTGTGATGACATCTTTAATTTAAGCATAAATTATACTGAAAAAAAAAATACTTGGAAGAAATGGAATGAAATTGACAAAAAAAAAAAAAAACAATTTAGCAATTTGTGGGGGCTTTGTGTTACCTTTATTCTATGAGACAGCATGATTACTGTGATACCTAATTTACATACATTTTATTTTGCTAATGTTGAAATCATCAATATGCTCAAAATTACCCAATTCTGATTCCTATAACTTTTTTATTTTCCTGTCTACAGGGCTATATAAGAGATTAGTTTGCTAGCTAGATAACTTTCTGTTTAATATTTTTTTTTCTGAAACAGTATGTGACCAATAATCAGCAATTTGTATGTTTCATTTTTTTTTTTTTGTCGGTCACCATGTGCGATCAATTATTTTATATTTTAATAGTTCAAACATATCTGCATACAGTTATACAATTTTTTTTTCTTTTGTTCACTTTTTCATTAGAAAAATAGGAAAATGGGGGCAATTGCAAATTTTATAAGGGGCTATGATATCTATCTATCTATCTATATAGAGATGACCTCAAGGGGTTATCCAGGAATCGAAACACAGAGCTTATTTCTTTCAAAAAAATGTTCCCCGTCTGTCTCCAGCTTCGGTGTGGTGATGCAGTTCAGTTCCATTGAAGTGAATGGAGCCAAGTGGTAATACCACACACAACCTGGGGGCAGACATGGAGCTGATATTGAAAGAAACTAACTCTGTTTTTCCATTCCTGGAAAACACCTTTAAAGGTAGTCAGACAATGTCATAAAGCAGCAGGACATGCTACCAGAATGCTTGGGTTCATAGGGAGGGAAGCAGAAGAAAGAGGAAAGTGCTCATGCCGCTGTAAAGAGCACTGGTGAGACCTCACAGAGTATTGAGCAGACTAAATTTGGCCCATTGAAGGGGTGGTCCAGTGGTGAAAAACGTATCCCCCATCCTAAGGATAGGGGATACGTTTGAGATCACGGGGGGTCCGACCGCTGGGGCCCCCCAGATCTCCTGTACAGTGCCCTAGCTCGCTGGACAGATAGCGCGTGTTGACCACCACATGAAGCGGCGGCCGACACGCCCCCTCAATACAACTCTATGGCAGAGCCTGAGATTGCCAAAGGCAGCGCTCAGGCTTAGCCATAGAGTTGCATTGAGGGGGCGTGTCAGCTGCCCCTTCGTGTGGTGGTCAACACGCCCCCTTCCCATGGGCCGTTGAGGCCCTGTACAGGAGATCGCGGGGGGCCCCAGCAGTCAGACCCCCGCGATCTCAAACTTATCCCCTATCCTTAGGATAGAGGATACGTTTTTCACCACTTGATATCTCCTTTAAACTAAATGTACCAATACTACAGTACAGAAAGCCCACATAGTGGACAGTATTGAATTTTTATGAGCAAATAAAGTGGTGGGGAGAAGAGGGTTAAGGATGGATGAGGCCTAAAGGAGCTGTAGGCTAGGAAGAGGGGTCAGTGAGAGAGCATAGGGAACAAGCTGCCCATCCATTCTGAATTTGGTTATAGGGCTCCCTGTGGTGCAGTACATTGGTCTTTGTTGCAGGGGCAGGAGCTGGAGGGGGACTTTAGGAGAAGGTAGCCAGAGGCTTGTAGATAATGGTTTGGTGATGCTGGGGTGGTACTCAGTCAGTTGTGGTAACTACCTGCAGATGAGGCCCCAAAGGGGAAGTGGTCTCTGAAGCAGATGTCCTTGGGTATTGTCACGATTCGGCTGGCTGGAATTGGATCCTCTGTGCCAGAGCGGGATTGGCGTGGACCGTGCTGGTGGACCGGTTCTAAGTTGCTACTGGTATTCACCAGAGCCCGCCGCAAAGCGGGATGGTCTTGCAGCGGCGGTAGCAACCAGGTCGTATCCACCAGCAACGGCTCAACCTCTCTGACTGCTGAAGATAGGCGCGGTACAAGGGAGTAGACAAGAGCAAGGTCGGACGTAGCAGAAGGTCAGGGCAGGCAGCAAGGATCGTAGTCAGGGGCAACGGCAGGAGGTCTGGAACACAGGCTAGGAACACACAAGGAAACGCTTTCACTGGCACAATGGCAACAAGATCCGGCGAGGGAGTGCAGGGGAAGTGAGGTATAAATAGGGAGTGCACAGGTGAACACACTATTTAAGCCAGCTGCGCCAATCAGTGGCGCAGTGGCCCTTTAAATTGCAGAGACCCGGCGCGCGCGTGCCCTAAGGAGCGGGGCCGCGCGCGCCGGGACAAGACCGTTGGAGAGCGAGTCAGGTACGGGAGCCGGGATGCGCATCGCGAGCGAGCGCCTCCTGCATCGCGAATCGCATCCCGGCTGAGAGAGGTATTGCAGCGCACCCGGTCAGCAGGTCTGACCGGGGCACTGCAAATGCGAGGATGTTGCGAGCACTCCGGGGAGGAGCGGGGACCCGGAGCGCTCGGCGTAACAGTACCCCCCCCCCTTGGGTCTCTCCCTCTTCTTGGAGCCTGAGAACCTGAGGATAAGACTTTTGTCTAGGATGTTGTCCTCAGGTTCCCAGGATCTCTCTTCTGGACCACAGCCTTCCCAATCCACCAAGAAATTTTTTTTCCCTCTGACCGTCTTGGAGGCCAGAATCTCCTTCACGGAGAAGACGTCAGAAGAACCGGAAACAGGAGTGGGAGAAACAAGTTTGGGAGAGAAGCGGTTAATGATGAGTGGTTTAAGGAGAGAGACATGGAAGGCATTGGGAATACGAAGAGAAGGAGGAAGAAGGAGTTTGTAAGAGACAGGGTTAATCTGGCACAAGACTTTGAAAGGACCAAGATAGCGTGGTCCCAGTTTGTAACTGGGGACGCGAAAGCGAACATATTTAGCGGAGAGCCATACCTTGTCTCCGGGAGCAAAAATGGGGGGAGTTCTTCTTTTCTTATCGGCAAACCTTTTCATGCGGGATGAAGCCTGTAAAAGAGAATTTTGGGTCTCTTTCCATATGGTGGAAAGATCACGAGTCACTTCATCCACAGCGGACAAACCAGAGGGCAAGGGAGTAGGGAGGGGGGGAAGAGGGTGACGGCCGTACACCACGAAAAATGGGGACTTAGCAGAAGATTCGGAGACTCTGAAGTTGTATGAGAATTCGGCCCATGGTAGAAGATCTGCCCAGTCATCCTGGCGGGAGGAAACAAAATGCCGTAAATAGTCACCCAGGACCTGGTTAATTCTTTCTACTTGCCCATTGGATTGGGGATGATAAGAAGAAGAGAAGTTTAATTTAATCTTGAGCTGTTTACAGAGGTCCCTCCAGAATTTAGACACGAATTGGACGCCTCTATCCGAGACGATCTGCGTGGGCAAACCGTGAAGACGAAAAATGTGTACAAAAAATTGTTTTGCCAACTGAGGCGCTGAAGGAAGACCAGGAAGAGGAATAAAATGTGCCATCTTGGAAAATCGATCAACGTCCACCCAAACAACTGTGTTGCCACGGGATGGGGGTAAGTCTGTAATAAAGTCCATACCAATCAGTGACCAAGGCTGTTCGGGGACAGGCAGAGGATGAAGGAGACCAGCAGGCTTCTGGCGAGGAGTCTTATCCCGGGCACAGACAGTACAGGCCCGCACAAAATCAACAACATCCGTCTCCAGAGTCGGCCACCAGTAGAAACGAGAGATGAGTTGCAAGGATTTTTTGATGCCCGCATGGCCTGCGAGGTGGGAGGAGTGTCCCCATTTGAGAATCCCGAGACGCTGGCGTGGAGAAACGAAGGTCTTCCCTGGAGGAGTTTGCCTGATGGAGGCTGGAGAAGTGGAGATCAGACAGTCAGGAGGAATGATGTGTTGCGGAGAGAGCTCTACTTCCGAGGCATCCGAGGAACGAGAGAGGGCATCGGCCCTAATGTTCTTGTCGGCAGGGTGAAAATGAATTTCAAAGTTAAAACGGGCAAAGAACAACGACCACCTGGCCTGGCGAGGGTTCAGCCGTTGGGCAGACTGGAGATAGGAGAGATTCTTGTGATCAGTGTATATGATAACTGGAAATTTTGATCCCTCCAGCAGATGCCTCCATTCCTCAAGCGCCAATTTAATGGCCAGTAGTTCTCGATCCCCGATGGAGTAGTTTCTCTCCGCCGGAGAGAAGGTCCTAGAAAAAAAACCACAAGTAACAGCATGCCCGGAAGAATTTTTTTGTAGAAGGACAGCTCCAGCTCCCACTGAGGAGGCATCTACCTCCAATAGGAAGGGTTTAGATGGGTCAGGTCTGGAGAGCACGGGAGCAGAAGAAAAGGCAGACTTGAGATGTTTAAATGCGTCTTCCGCTTGGGGAGACCAGGACTTGGGATTGACATTTTTCTTGGTTAAAGCCACGATAGTAGCCACAATAGTGGAAAAGTGTGGAATAAATTGTCTGTAATAATTGGCGAACCCCAAAAAAACGTTGGATAGCACGGAGTCCGGAGGGGCGTGGCCAATCTAAGACGGCAGAGAGTTTATCTGGGTCCATTTGTAGTCCCTGGCCAGAGACCAAGTATCCTAGGAAAGGAAGAGATTGACATTCAAACAGACATTTCTCCATTTTGGCATAAAGTTGATTGTCTCGAAGTCTCTGAAGAACCATGCGGACATGCTGGCGGTGTTCTTCTAAGTTGGCAGAAAAAATCAGAATATCGTTCAGATAAACCACAACACAGGAATATAAGAGATCACGAAAAATTTCATTAACAAAGTCTTGGAAGACAGCAGGGGCGTTGCACAGGCCAAAGGGCATGACCAGATACTCAAAGTGTCCATCTCTGGTGTTAAATGCAGTCTTCCATTCGTCCCCCTCCCTGATGCGGATGAGATTATAAGCACCTCTTAAGTCCAGTTTGGTAAAGATGTGGGCACCTTGTAGGCGATCAAAGAGTTCCGAGATAAGAGGTAGGGGGTAGCGGTTCTTTACCGTGATTTTATTAAGTCCGCGGTAATCAATGCAAGGACGTAGGGAGCCATCTTTTTTGGACACAAAAAAAAATCCAGCTCCGGCAGGAGAGGAGGATTTGCGGATAAACCCCTTTTTTAAATTTTCCTGGATGTACTCTGACATGGCAAGAGTCTCTGGAGCAGACAGAGGATAAATTCTGCCCCGGGGTGGAGTAGTACCCGGGAGGAGGTCAATAGGACAGTCATAAGGCCTGTGAGGAGGTAAAGTCTCAGCTTGCTTTTTGCAAAACACGTCAGCATAGTCCATATAAGCCTTAGGAAGACCGGTTACAGGGGGAACCACAGGGTCACGGCAGGGAGTACTGGGAACCGGTTTAAGACAGTCCTTGAAACAAGAAGTACCCCAGTTCTTGATTTCTCCTGTGGACCAATCAAGGGTTGGGGAATGGCGTTGAAGCCACGGTAATCCAAGAAGAATTTCGGAAGTGCAGTTGGAGAGGACCAAAAATTAAATTTTTTCGTGATGAGGTCCGATGCACATTAGGAGAGGTTCCGTGCGGTAACGCACGGTACAGTCCAATCTTTCATTGTTAACAGAATTGATGTAGAGGGGTCTGGCGAGACTGGTCACCGGGATGTTGAATCTGTTGATGAGAGAGGCCAAAATAAAATTTCCTGCAGATCCGGAATCCAAGAAGGCCATAGTAGAGAAGGAGAAGGTAGAGGAAGATATCCGCACAGGCACAGTAAGGCGTGGAGAAGCAGAGTTGACATCAAGAACTGTCTCACCTTTGTGCGGAGTCAGCGTACGTCTTTCCAGGCGGGGAGGACGGATAGGACAATCCTTCAAGAAGTGTTCGGTACCGGCACAGTACAGGCACAGATTCTCCATGCGGCGTCGTGTCCTCTCTTGAGGTGTCAAGCGAGACCGGTCAACTTGCATAGCCTCCACGGCGGGAGGCACAGGAACGGATTGCAGAGGACCAGAGGAGAGAGGAGCCGGGGAGAAAAAACGCCTCGTGCGAACAAAGTCCATATCCTGGCGGAGCTCCTGACGCCTTTCGGAAAAACGCATGTCAATGCGGGTGGCCAGATGAATAAGTTCATGCAGGTTAACAGGAATTTCTCGTGCGGCCAGCACATCTTTAATGTTGCTGGATAGGCCTTTTTTAAAGGTCGCGCAGAGGGCCTCATTATTCCAGGATAACTCGGAGGCAAGCGTACGGAATTGGATGGCGTACTCGCCAACAGAAGAATTACCCTGGACCAGGTTCAGCAGGGCAGTCTCAGCAGAAGAGGCTCGGGCAGGTTCCTCAAAGACACTTCGAATCTCCGTGAAGAAGGAGTGTACAGAGGCAGTGACGGGGTCATTGCGGTCCCAGAGCGGTGTGGCCCATGACAGAGCTTTCCCAGACAGAAGGCTGACTACGAAAGCCACCTTAGACCTTTCAGTAGGAAACTGGTCCGACATCATCTCCAAGTGCAGGGAACATTGCGAAAGAAAGCCACGGCAAAACTTAGAGTCCCCATCAAATTTATCCGGCAAGGATAATCGTAGGCCGGAAGCGGCCACTCGCTGCGGAGGAGGTGCAGGAGCTGGCGGAGGAGATGATTGCTGAAGCTGTGGTAGTAGCTGCTGTAGCATCACGGTCAGTTGAGACAGCTGGTGGCCTTGTTGCGCTATCTGTTGCGACTGCTGGGCGACCACCGTGGTGAGGTCGGCGACAACTGGCAGTGGGACTTCAGCGGGATCCATGACCGGATCTACTGTCACGATTCGGCTGGCTGGAGGTGGATCCTCTGTGCCAGAGAGGGATTGGCGTGGACCGTGCTGGTGGACCGGTTCTAAGTTGCTACTGGTATTCACCAGAGCCCGCCGCAAAGCGGGATGGTCTTGCAGCGGCGGTAGCAACCAGGTCGTATCCACCAGCAACGGCTCAACCTCTCTGACTGCTGAAGATAGGCGTGGTACAAGGGAGTAGACAAGAGCAAGGTCGGACGTAGCAGAAGTTCAGGGCAGGCAGCAAGGATCGTAGTCAGGGGCAACGGCAGGAGGTCTGGAACACAGGCTAGGAACACACAAGGAAACGCTTTCACTGGCACAATGGCAACAAGATCCGGCGAGGGAGTGCAGGGGAAGTGAGGTATAAATAGGGAGTGCACAGGTGAACACACTAATTAAGCCAGCTGCGCCAATCAGTGGCGCAGTGGCCCTTTAAATTGCAGAGACCCGGCGCGCGCGCCCTAAGGAGCGGGGCCGCGCGCGCCGGGACAAGACCGACGGAGAGCGAGTCAGGTACGGGAGACGGGATGCGCATCGCGAGCGGGCGCCTCCCGCATCGCGAATCGCATCCCGGCTGAGAGAGGTATTGCAGCGCACCCGGTCAGCAGGTCTGACCGGGGCGCTGCAAATGCGAGGATGTTGCGAGCGCTCCGGGGTGGAGCGGGGACCCGGAGCGCTCGGCGTAACAGGTATGGTGAAGGACAACCAAGGGCAAAGTAGGAGACCTGAAGAATGTGTCCTCCTCCTGCTAGATGGCATATTTTCCTTGGGTTGTTATTGCACTGTTGTAAATGTTTATCGATAATGTTTACTCGATTATTTTAAATAAGTTTTTTTTCCAAAATAAGTTTTTATTGGAATTTACAAACAATTACACACACACACACACACACCCACATATATATATATATATATATATATATATATATATATATATGCATATATATATATATATATATATATATATATATATATATATGTACTGTGCACGCAGCACAACAGTAAAAGTCATCAGTATCATTACACTCAGGTATAGGTGGTAAACAACAACAGGAGGAATTTACAGGCCACTTATCACACTGATGTCAGAGTCAATAAACAAAGCATTCATCAAATGTGGGGGTTGCATCCCATTCATATGTAAGTGTGACCGGAGCAGGCAGCTGTTTGCTCTAACCATGTAGGTATGAGTCAGTGGACTGGTGTGGTTACTGGTAAGAAATGGAAGACGAAAGAAAGATCAGATGGAGAAAAAAGTGCCGGAGAATGGTGAGAAGAGAGAATGACAGAGGAGGGGAAGGGAAAGTAGGTAGGTTTGCATCAGAAGGCTGGTTGAGGAGAGGCTTACCTTGTGGACAGAACATCCCCCGTCAACCCCCGGGCCCCACAGAACTACATCCAACAAGGAGTGAGTGAGCGATTTGTGTCAAGTCCTCATTATCAGGTGGAGGTATGTAGAGTTGTGAATTCGGGAGAATACAAAACGCGACCAAGGGCTCCAAATATTATGGAACTTGTCCAATTGGTTTTTTGAGTCCACTGATAATTCCTCCATTTTGTAAATGTGGGAAACTGTTACATACTGCGCTCCGGCGGTTAGCACCGGCCGTGAACGCAGTAGCCCTGTGTCCCCGCTCACCGGCGGGGCCGGGATTCGCATTGCAGGACGCGCCCGCATGCGAATCCCGGCCCATCACTTACCCACGTCCACTGCTGCTGCTGCTCCATCTAAGCCTCGGCGCGCGCGTCCCCGTCCCTTAGGGTGCACGCGTGCCGGTGCTTTGAAATTTAAAGGGCCAGCGTGCCCACAATTAGTAAGTGTACCTGAACACTATATTATAAATTCCTGCACCTCCCACACATCCCTGCCGGATCGTCAGTGCTTTTTGCCTAAGAGAAGCGTTCCCATTGCCTGTTAGCCTACCCATGTTACCCGACTTCCTTGCTACGTTTTTTGACCATGAACCTTTGCCGCCTGCCTTGACCTTCTGCTATGTAGACTACGCCTCTGTCTCACCCTCCTGTACCTCGCCTTGCCCAGTACCTGTGTGGTTGAGCCGTATCGGGGGTAGCGACCTGGGTGCCGCCTGCCACAGAAAATCCATCCTGCCTTGCGGCAGGCTCTGGTGAAGACCAGTGGCACCTTAGACTCCGCTTCTCGATATGGTCCGTGTCATCAGCCACACAGGTGGAGGATCCACTACCTGTTCTGTGACATCCGCATCCAGGTATGTGACAGCAAGATTCGGCCATGGATCCAACTGGGGTTCCTCTGCCTGACAACTCGGATCTTGCATCTAACGTGGTGCTCCAGTCCCAGCAGTTGGCCCAGCAGGCACAGCAACTTAACCAGCTATGCACCATGATGCAGCAGTTGTTATCCGCTCAGCAGCAACCACCACTGTCACAGCCTCCTCCAGCTTCAGTACAGCCTCCCGCTGTTGCAGTCTCCTCTGGGACCAGACTCCGCTTGACCCTTCCTGAAAAATATGAGGGGGATCCCAAGTCATGTCGAGGCTTTGTGACACAGTGCTCCATGCACCTTGAGCTCATGGCGGACCAGTTCTCCGCGGAACGTGCAAAAGTGGCCTTCGTCATCAGTCTCGAGTCTGGTAAGGCTTTGGCCTGGGCAACTCCGCTATGGGACTTTTAAGAGGGGTTTATCCAAATTTAAGATGTCCTCGCTGCCCGGGAATTGCCAGCCTCCCTGAAGGAACTGATACAGTTGGCATTCCGGATTGATATCTGGTTCTCTGAGCGACGTGAGAAACTGAGACAAGAAAGGGAATCTGCACGACCTCGGCACTTCCCTCGTCTGGTGCCTGTCTTCCACCAACCTCCACAACCTGCTTCGCTGCTTCCCGCTGCGGAGGCTATGCAACTTGATCGGTCACGTCTCACCCTGCAGGAAAGTACACGCAGATGAACCGAAAACCTTTGTCTGACCACTTCCTCAAAGATTGTCCTCTACGCCCTCAGCCGCAGGGAAAGGCTCGCACCTAGGCTACGTAGGAGAGGCCTCCCTAGGTGTAAATCTTTCCTCTTCATGCTTAAATTTGACGGTCCAGCTTCTTCTCCCCTCCAAACAGACTCTCTCAGTACTGGCCTTCTTGAACTCTGGCTCTGCGGGAAACTTTATTGATGCTTCCTTAGTGCATAAGTATCGTCTGCCAGTCTTCTGCCTCTAGAAGCCCCTGTATATCTCTACAGTCAATGGAGAAAAACTGGACTGTACCGTGCTTTACCGCACTGAACCCCTGTTGATGCAGGTCGGAGTCTCCCATAGGGAGAATTTGTCCTACGTACTCCCACACTGTACTTTCCCTTTTCTGCTTGGTCTACCTTGGTTGCAGCTCCATGCTCCCCAGTTGAATTGGAAAACCGGAGAAGTCCTTCGCTGGGTTCCGTACTGCAACGATCACTGTTTTTACATATGTGTAACCAAGTTACAAACCTCGTTTATTCCTCAACCTGGATTACCTCCATTCCTCCAAGACTTTGCTGATGTCTTTTGCGAAAAGCAAAACGATTGTCCTATTGACTTGATGCCTGGTACCATGCCTCCCAGAGGCCGTATCTACCCTTTGAAATAAAAAAAGCACAAACGGATGCGCTCCGTAGTGTAACACCAAAGGTGAGTTGGTAACGCTAAGTGTGAATTGCGCTTACCACATGAAGTTGTACTCCAACCAAGTACAACAATGGAACAGGGCGTATCATCAAGGGGTCTCTGCAGCTTCGTCCCGCTGAAATAGAATCACGATAAAAACAAGAAATCTCCAGGTAGCAGAGCGGGATCAATGGAAGCGCTGAGACCAGATAAGAAGTTAAAAGGATTTATTTCCCATAATGCAACGCGTTTCACGGTCACCCGCTTCCTCAGGCATCAGATGGAGATTGCTTGTTTTTATCGTGTATCTACCCTTTGTCTGTTCCAGAAACCCAGGCAATGTCTACCTATATTTATGAGAATCTACAGAAAGGGTTTATCAGGAAATCCTCTTCTCCTGCCGAAGCTGGTTTCTTCTTCGTGGAAAAGAAAGATGGGTCCTTGCATCGATTACCGGGGACTGAATAAAATGACAGTTAAAAACCGTCATCCTATTCCCTTAATCTCTGAGTTGTTCGATCGCTTGCGAGGTGCCAAGGTCTTTTCCAAATTGGATCTCAGAGGTGCCTACAACTTGATCCGTATTAGGGAAGCTGACGAGTGGAAGACTGCATTTAATACTCAAGACGGACATTTTGAGTATCTTGTTATGCCTTTCGGACTATGCAATGCACCTTTAGTCTTCCAGGAGTTTGTCAATGACATTTTTCGGGATCTGCTCTACTCCTGTGTCGTTGTATATTTAGATGACATCCTTGTCACGATTCGGCTTACAGGTAGTGGATCCTCTGTGTCAGCGAGGGATTGACGTGGACCGTGCTGGTGGACCGGTTCTAAGAGGCTACTGGTGTTCACCAGAGCCCGCCGCAAAGCGGGATGGTCTTGCTGCGGCAGTAGCAACCAGGTCGTATCCACTAGCAACGGCTCAACCTCGCTGACTGCTGAGAAGGCGTGGGACAGAAGGACTAGGCAGAGGCAAGGTCAGACGTAGCAGAAGGTCGGGGCAGGCGGCAAGGTTCGTAGTCAAAATGGATAGCAGGAGTTCAGGTAACACAGGCTTTGGACAACACTAAACGCTTTCACTGGCACAAGGCAACAAGATCCGGCAAGGGAGTGCAGGGGAAGTGATGTGATATAGCCAGGGAGCAGGTGGAAGCCAATTAAGCTAATTGGGCCAGGCACCAATCATTGGTGCACCGGCCCTTTAAGTCTCAGAGAGCCGGCGCGCGCGTGCCCTAGAGAGCGGAGCCGCGCGCGCCAGCACATGACAGCAGGGGACGGGTAAGTGACTTGGGATGCGATTCGCGAGCGGGTGCGTCCCGCTGTGCGAATCGCATCCCCGACGGCCATGTCAATGCAGCGCTCCCGGTCAGCGGGACCGACCGGGGTGCTGCAGGGAGAGAGACGCCGTGAGCGCTCCGGAGAGGAGCAGGGACTCGGAGCGCTCGGCGTAACAGTACCCCCCCCTTAGGTCTCCCCCTTTTTTTGTCCGACAACTGCTTTACCTGGGACGAGGACACCGGGAGTGAATGGAGGGTTTCCTCAAAGGCAGGCAGTACAGCAGGAGTGGGAATGGGGAGGGAGGGCAGAGGGCGAAGCCTGGCACGGGGCAGTGTGTCACCAGGACGGGGGCCATGAGGAGGCACTGAGGCTTGCCTGACGGGACTGGGAGGGGGGGAGAGGCACTTCCTATGGCAAGCAGAGTCCTTGATCTCCCCGGTGGTCCAGTCAAGGGTGGGAGAATGAAGCCGGAGCCATGGCAGACCGAGGAGGACCTCAGAGGTACAGTTGGGAAGGACGAAGAACTCAATCACTTCGTGATGGGGTCCAATACACATCAAGAGGGGTTCTGTGCGGTAACGCACGGTGCAATCCAATCTGACTCCGTTGACCGCGGAAATGTAGAGCGGCTTGACGAGACGGGTCACCGGGATGCAGAATTTATTCACCAAAGACTCCAAAATGAAATTCCCAGAGGCACCAGAGTCCAAGCAGGCCACGTCTGAGAGGGAGGAGTTGGCTGAAGGAGAAATCCGCACGGGCACTGTGAGACGTGGAGAAGCAGACTTTGAACCAAGAGACGCCACACCCACGTGAGCTGGGTGCGTGCGTTTCCCAGACGTGGAGGACGAATAGGGCAATCCACCAAGAAATGCTCGGTACTGGCACAGTACAGACAAAGATTTTCTTCCCTACGGCGATTCCTCTCTTCCTGGGTCAGGCGAGACCGATCCACTTGCATGGCCTCCTCGGCGGGAGGCCCAGGCGTAGACTGCAAAGGATGCTGTGGGAGAGGTGCCCAGAGATCTAAGTCTTTTTCCTGGCGGAGCTCCTGATGTCTCTCAGAAAAACGCATGTCAATGCGGGTGGCCAAATGGATAAGTTCTTGCAGGTTGGCAGGAATCTCTCGTGCGGCCAGCATATCCTTGATGCTACTGGATAGGCCTTTTTTAAAGGTCGCGCAGAGAGCCTCGTTATTCCATGATAATTCGGAAGCAAGAGTACGAAATTGGATGGCGTACTCGCCTACTGAAGAATTACCCTGGACCAGGTTCAGCAGGGCAGTCTCGGCAGAAGAAGCTCGGGCTGGTTCCTCGAAGACACTACGGACTTCAGCGAAGAAAGACTGGACTGTGGCTGTGGCAGGATCATTGCAGTCCCAGAGCGGTGTGGCCCAAGACAAGGCCTTTCCTGAAAGAAGGCTCACTACGAACACCACCTTAGACCGTTCAGTTGGAAACAAGTCCGACAACATCTCCATATGCAGGGAACATTGAGACAAAAATCCACGGCAGAGTCTAGAGTCCCCATCAAATTTGTCCGGCAGGGACAAGCGGAGGCTAGGAGCGGCCACTCGCTGCGGAGGAGGTGCAGGAGCTGGCGGAGGAGATGGTTGCTGCTGTAGCAGAGGCAGAAGTTGCTGTAACGTGGCGGTCAACTGCGACAGCTGCTGTCCTTGTTGCGCAATTTGCTGCGATTGCTGAGCGACCACCGTGGTAAGGTCAGCGAGACTTGGCAGCGGCACCTCAGCGGGATCCATGGCCGGATCTACTGTCACGATTCGGCTTACAGGTAGTGGATCCTCTGTGTCAGCGAGGGATTGGCGTGGACCGTGCTGGTGGACCGGTTCTAAGAGGCTACTGGTGTTCACCAGAGCCCGCCGCAAAGCGGGATGGTCTTGCTGCGGCAGTAGCAACCAGGTCGTATCCACTAGCAACGGCTCAACCTCGCTGACTGCTGAGAAGGCGTGGGACAGAAGGACTAGGCAGAGGCAAGGTCAGACGTAGCAGAAGGTCGGGGCAGGCGGCAAGGTTCGTAGTCAAGATGGATAGCAGGAGTTCAGGTAACACAGGCTTTGGACAACACTAAACGCTTTCACTGGCACAAGGCAACAAGATCCGGCAAGGGAGTGCAGGGGAAGTGATGTGATATAGCCAGGGAGCAGGTGGAAGCCAATTAAGCTAATTGGGCCAGGCACCAATCATTGGTGCACTGGCCCTTTAAGTCTCAGAGAGCCGGCGCGCGTGCCAGCACATGACAGCAGGGGACCGGGACGGGTAAGTGACTTGGGATGCGATTCGTGAGCGGGTGCGTCCCGCTGTGCGAATCGCATCCCCGACGGCCATGTCAGTGCAGCGCTCCCGGTCAGCGGGACCGACCGGGGCGCTGCAGGGAGAGAGACGCCGTGAGCGCTCCGGGGAGGAGCAGGGACCCGGAGCGCTCGGCGTAACAATCCTCATCTATTCTCCAAACTTCCACACTCATTGTCTCCATCACCATCAAGTATTACAACGTCTTCGTGACAACCAACTCTACGCAAAATTTGAAAAGTGTTCTTTTGTCAAGACCAGCCTACCATTTCTAGAATATATTGTTACCAGTCAAGGGCTTCAAATGGATCCTAACAAGTTATCCGCAGTATTGGAGTGGCCTCAGCCTACGGGACTGAAAGCAATACAACGCTTTCTTGGCTTTGCCAATTATTATCGCCAGTTTATTTCCTACTATTCCACCTTGGTCGCTCCCATCGTATCCCTAACAAAAAACTGCCAATTCTAAGGTCTGGACTCCAGAGGCCGAAAAAGCCTTCAAAGAGCTAAAGTCTGCCCTTGCTTCCGCTCCGGTGTTGTCATGACCTGATCCGGATAAGCCATTCATTTTGGAGGTAGATGCGTCTTCGGTCGGTGCAGGAGCAGTTCTGACACAAAGATCTTACAAGGGTAAGATTGTGACCTGCGGATTCTTCGCTAAAACCTTTTCCCCAGCGGAAAATAATTATACTATAGGAGATTGTGAGCTTCTGGCTATTGAGTTGGCCTTGGAGGAATGGCGTCATCTCTTAGAAGGCTCTGCGCATCCCATAACCATTTATACGGATCACAAGAACTTGCTCTATCTCCAGTCAGCCCATCGCCTCAACCCACGTCAGGCCCGCTGGTCTTTGTTCTTCTCCAGGTTCATCTTCCTCATTAATTTTCGTCCTGCAGAAAAGAATCTTCGGGGTGATGCCTTATCTAGATCTACTGAGGTACAAGATCAGGAACCTCATCTACAACACATTGTCTCTCCGGATCGTCTAATTTCCGCAGCACCAGCAGGTCTTCAGAATTTGCCCCCAGGGAAGACTTTGTTTCACCTCGTTTGAGACTCTGAATCCTGAAATGGGGAAATTCGTCTTTGTTGACAGGTCATGCTGGGATCCGAAAATCCATGCAATTAATTTATCTCGGAAACGGGATGTCATAGACTTTGTCCACTCCTGCTCTGTTTGTGCCAAGGACAAAACTTCTCGCACCAAGCCTGCTGGTCTACTAAATCCATTGCCTGTTCCTGAACAGCCCTGGTCCAACATTGCAATGGATTTTATTATGGATCTCCCTTCTTCTTGCGGCAATATGGTCCTCTGGGTCGTGGTGGACCGATTTTCTAAGATGGCACATTTTGTACCGTTCCCTGGGTTACCATCCGCACCCCAACTTGCCAAACAATTCTTTACACATATTTTCCACCTCCATGGTTTGCCGACTAATATAGTCTCTGACCGTGGAGTCCAGTTTGTCTCAAAATTCTGGAGGGGACTGTGCTCTCGGCTCAAAGTTAAGTTGGATTTCTCCTCTGCCTATCACCCCAGTCTAATGGACAAGTTGCAAGGGTGAATCAAATTTTGGGAGATTATCTTCCCCACTTTGTCTCCGCTCGCTAAGACGACTGGTCTGACCTTCAACCCTGGGCCGAATTTTCATACAACCATAGGGATACCGAATCCAATGGAACTTCACCCTTTTATGTTGTCTATGGACTTCATCCTTTTCCTCATCTGCCCTTGTCTACTCCCTCCGGTGTCCCTATGGCAGATGAATTAGTATGGGACTTTACCACCATCTGGAAGAAGACTTGGCTCTCCCTTCTTCATGCCACAACAAGAATGAAAAGTCAAGCGGACAAGAAGAGGCGTCCTACTCCTGAATTTTCTCCTGGAGACAAAGTGTGGTTGTCTTCAAAATTCATCCGCTTCAGAGTACCCTCCTACAAACTGGGACCTCGCTTTTTAGGGCCTTTCCAAGTTAAGAAACGTTTAAACCCGGTGGCTTATTCCCCATATTTGCCTTCCTCCCTCCGGATCCAAAATTCTTTCCACATCTAACCCCCTGAAACCAGTTATCTATAATCGTTTTTTCTAAAAAGGACATTTCTCCCACTCCCATCTCTGGTACCTCAGATGTTTATTCCGTCAAGGAGATTCTGGACTCCAAACTTGTCAGAGGTAAACGTTTCTTCTTGGTAGACTGGGAGGGATTCGGTCCTGAGGAGAGGTCCTGGGAGCCACATGAAAACATCTTGGATCAGGATCTTCTCAAAAGATTCTTGAGTCATAAAAGGAGGGGGGAGACCAAAGGGGGGGTACTGTTGCATACTACGCTCCGGCGGTTAACACTGGCCGTGAGCGCAGTAGCTCTGTATCCCCGCTCCCCGCCTGGGAGCGCAGTAGTTCCATGTCCCCGCTCACCTGCCGGGAGCGCAGAAGTGCCGTGTCCCCGCTCACCAGCGGGGCCGGGATTCCCATTGCAGGACGCACCCGCATGCGAATCCCGTCCCATCACTTACCCACGTCCACTGATGCTGCTGCTCCGCCTCAGCCTCGACGCGCGTCCCCGTCCCTTAGGGTGCGCGCACGCCTGTGCTTTGAAATTTAAAGGGCCAGTGCGCCCATAATTAGTAAGTGTACCTGAACACTATATTATAAATTCCTGCTCCTCCCACACGTTCCTGCCGGATCTTCAGTGCTTTTTGCCTAAGAGAAAGCGTTCCCATTGCCTGTTAGCCTACCCATGTTACCCGACTTCCTTGCTACGTTTTTTGACCATGAACCTTTGCCGCCTGCCTTGACCTTCTGCTACGTTGACTACGCCTCTGTCTCACCCTCCTGTACCTCGCCTTGCCCAGTACCTGTGTGGTCGAGCCATATAGGGGTAGCGACCTGGGTGCCGCCTGCCGCAGTAAATCCATCCTGCCTTGCGGCGGGCTCTGGTGAAGACCAGCGGCACCTTAGACTCCGCTCCTCTATACGTTCTGTGTCATCAGCCACACAGGTGGAGGATCCACTACCTGCTCTGTGACATCCGCATTCATGACTGAAACTTCTTGAAGCCAGGACGAAAGAACAGGGGGTGAGGTCAATTTCCACAACTTTGGGATTACCGACCTACCCACTATAAGAAGGAAATGGAGGAGTTTGGACTGATATATTGAGATCAAAGGGGGAAGAATGGAAAGGAGAAGCAGCTCTGATGTTTTGGGGATTCTTCTGAAGACAAGGTGAGAGGCAATGTCCAGCACCTGAGTCCAAAAATGATCAAGAGTTGGACAAGTCAGCCAGATATGTGTCATCGTGCCCGTGTTCTCCCTGTATCTCCAGCAGACGTCTGGTGCCATAGGATATAGAAGGCCCAGCAGGGTGGGGACCCTGTACCACCTAGTGAGGACTTTGTAATAGGTTTCCTGCGCTTTGCAGGACATGGCTATTCGGTGACACAGGTTGAGGGCTTTGTTCCAGTCCACATCCAGGAGGGGGTAGCCCAGTTCCCTTTCCCATGCGGATCAGAAGGGCAGGGGGCGGGAGGAGAGGCCCGTAATTAGGAGGGAGTATAGGAGGCTTATCGTATGGGAGGGTGCCATGGAGGAGACACAGAGGCGTTCGAATTGGGTGAGGGGGGTGGAGAGTTGTAATCTTTGTTTATGAGAGTAGTACAAGTGTTGTAGTTGTGAGTACTGAAAGAGGTGGGTCAGTGAAAGGGATGTTGCATTCAATAGGTCAGGTAGAGGTTTCAGATCTATCTCTGATAGTACGGGGCGAAATGTGGTACCCTCGGAGCCTGAGAACGACAGGAAAGTGGGGGTGTGTAAGGCAGGAAGGAACAACATATTACCAAAAATGGGGGTCAGCGGACCAGTTGTAGTGAACAGAGTGGAGCGCTGAAGTTACGTGTATCGGGCATGGGCTATGGAACCAATAATCGGTGGAAAGGTACTAAAAGATTTTGATTTAGTGGAGTGTAATGGGGTCCACATTAACAAACACGGATTCAGGCCAGCCACGGCACTTTCTAGGGATACCCATTGTTTATCTTTAGTATGACAGAAGCAATCTAGCACTCTTGTCAAAACCACCGCCAGGTAGTAATTTAGAAGATCAGGGAGTACCAGACCTCCATCATGCTTCTTCCTCAGTAAGATGTGTCTCACAAGGCGAGGTTTTCTACGGGCCCAGACAAAGTCAGACTGGAGCCTTGTCATCTCACCGAAGAAGGAGCATGGTAGATGTACCAGGACACCCGCAAAAAAGTACAGGAGACGTGGGAGAACATTCATCTTAAAGATGTTGATCTTACCCAGCCACAAAAAATCTTTCCACTCCCATTTAGCTAGGTCTGATTTCAGAGAGTGGAGAAGGGGTGGGAAGTTAGCCTTGTAGGAGCAGGAGGGGTCTGCAGGGACTTGGACCCCCAGATAAGTTAGGGATTGCGTCTGCCATTTGAAAGGGTTGGAGGCTTGCAGGGTCTTTCTCAACTGATCTGGAAGGGTTATATTGAGGGCCTCACTTTTGGAGGGGTTTAGTTTGTAGTTACTGTATGCAGTGAAACGCCGTAAGGTAGCCAAAAGGGAGGGGAGGGAGGTTATTTGGGAGGAGATGTACAGGAGGAGGTCGTCTGCATACGCTGAGCGGCACGAGGGGAGGGGTAGCCCCTTGATGTTAGGATTTTGGCGGATATCCACCAGGAGATGTTCCATGCATAAGACACAGAGTAGCGGGGAGAGGGGGCAACCTTGCCTCGTGCCATTCCCAATGTTAAAGGGGGAGGAGAGTTGTCCGTTTAGGCGTATTTGTGCTTGGGGGCAGGAATAGAGAGCAAGGATTTGTGATATCATTTTAGTACCTAGGCCAATTTGCGATAAGGTGGCTGCTAGAAATCCCAAGTCCACCCGGTCAAAGGACTTCTCTGCATCAAGGGACAACAAGAGAATAGGTATTTTGTGCTGAGAGTGTTGTCCCTAGCCTCTCTGCCACAAATGAAGCCGACCACATGAGAGCCATTAGTCTGTTCGCTATTAGTTTCGTAAATAGTTTGGCATCATTGTTAATAAGGGAGATGGGGCGGTAGCTTCAGCATAGTAGAGGGTCCTTTCCTTCCTTTGGGATAACAGTGATGAAAGCCCTTACGAATGCTGGGGTTGGAGGGGAGTCAGTTGAGGTAGAATTAAAGGCAAGTAATAAAGTTGGGGCTAAGTCTTGACTGAAGGATTTGTAAAGCCTAGCTGTGTAACTGCTCTTGCCCGCCGGCATGGAGGAGCTAGCTATTCCCAGTTCCTCCGCTGAGAATGGAGCTTCCTGTTCTTGGAGAGTCTCTGCAGGGAGGGTGGGAAGTGCAGTGCCAGTGATATACTGATCAAAAGAGGGTGCAATAGGACCCAGCATGGACTGGGGTTGGGGAGATGGTAGGTTTTACAGATCCGAGTAGTACTGATAGAACGTTGATAGGATTTCTGGGGTAAGATGTGAGATTTGGTCAGGAGAAGATCTAATTTGTGGGACAAAAAGTCTGTACTTTTTATCTCTGAGGGCATTCGCTAACAGGCGTCTTGATTTGTTGCTCCACTCATAAAACAGTCGACCCGTCACTTGTCTGTAGTGACGATGACTCTTATTGAATAGATCCAACAGATCCTGAAGTGTCCGGAGGAGGTCACGGTAAGTCGCTTCCTGTAGTGTATGTTTGTGTTGTGTCTCTAGTCTCTTAAGTTCCTGAAGAAGCACCTGCATATTAGCAGAAGCCGCCCTCTTCAGCCGAGCCCCATGTTTCATGAAAACTCCTCTCAGTACGCATTTAAGTGTTTCCCACTTAATCATTGGGGTAGAGGGGTCATAAATGTGATCCTGTGTGAAATGTTGTATAGTATCCTTTAGGTCTAGGAGGCAAAGCGAGTCCAAGAGGAGAGAGTCATTGAGTTTCCATGTTGAATGAGGCTTGGCAAAAGAGGGGAGCGAGAAGGTGCAGAACACAGCCACATTGTCCGAAAGAGTCATCACACCTATTTTGGCTGAGTGGATCGAGGGAAGGAGGTGATGGGGACAGAATATATAGTCAATGAGGCTATATGATTGACGTGGGTTAGAATAGAATGTGTAGCCTTTCTCCTGTCTGATGAGTGCTCTCTACACATCGCTGAGTTGAAGACTGTGGAGTTTGGTTTTAAGTGCTCTAAGTTTACTGCGGGAGATGTTTGACCTGCCCGTAGAGGAGTCAGTTGTGGGGAGCAATGGGAGGTTGAAGTCTCTACATAGAAACACCGGGCCAACTGCAAAGGAGGACAGGGCTTCTAGTGTTTTCAAAAGAAAAGGGATCTGCCAATGATTGGGAGCATATATGGAGGCTATAGTCAGGTGCTGTCCTGAAATATCACAGTTGGCAAAAATGTACCTCGTGTTAGGGTCTACACAGGAGGAAAGTATCTTCACAGGGAGGGAGTGATGGAAGGCAAGGGATACCCCTTTCGTCCTGGCTTCAGGGTTATGTAGCCACTGTGTGTAGTATCTATTGGTTAGTTTGGGAAGATGTTCTTTTTTAAAATGTGTTTCCTGGAGTGCCAGAATATGGACTTTTTGTCTGTGAAAGGCATATAAAGTCTGCGCTTATTTTTCGGGTATGTGCTCCAAATGCATTAGCCCCTGGGATAGTATGATAAATATGTAGCACATATTTAAACTAAAGCACATAAGCAGCAACAACAAAAAAAATGCATATAGACTTCACTTATCTAATACACTTTAGTGTAGAACTTACTAGAATCTGTGAGTGGAGTTTCCTTAGTCCCGTTTCCCTCTTAGCAGAGGGCTGGCATTCAGTTAGTCAGTATAGTTATCTGCCCTCAGCTTCAAGGCTGTGCACATATGCCTAGGTGAGCTATTCATATAGCTAGACAAAGAAAACATCCTTGTCACTTTGCCATGGAGTGCATGGAGATATCCCCAAATCCTGGGAAGAGCTTAACTCTCCCAAAAATTATTCCAGACCTTGCTGAGGGAAATTAAAGTTTCCTTCTACCCCCAAGAAAGAGTAAACTATGTTTCCAGACCTCTGTTTTCTGCTATAGGACACTGCAGTTAACCATCCATAAGTACACTAACTTTCCTAAAATGACCAAATGGGAGTTAACAATAAAGATTTTTTTTTTTTAGCAAAGTATTTTATCCCTTCTTAAATTGCAAAACGCTAGAAGAGTAAACTTTATTGCTAACATTGTCTCACAGGCATTCAGCTACCAAGGGGGTAGCTTCTTACAAGCACCACTGAACTAAATACTTTGGGAAACATTTATCATTTTATCATTGCTTTGGTAAGAAAGTTCTGAAGGAACCTTTCTCACAAGCACTTTACAGATTCACCAATAGATGGCAGCAAAATAAAGAACACATTGCACAGTTGTTACACATGTAAAAGGTTTAAGAAACATTATACATAGACAGACAATTCCCTATTCCCAGTGCAGAGATCATACTACATTGTAACATCACTGTAACCATCATACAACTTAATACTAATGGAAACAGGATCTGTATGGGAATAATGCACATTCATCTGCCATACTGTGCACTGATCAACTCTACTATTAGGGGGACAGACAGGGCGATCTGTCACAAAGACTGGGATCGCCGAACAGTGTGTTGTCTTCCTGGCACTCGAGTTCGGCACATCGTGGATTGGGTTGACAAGTTGATGGGTGGCTCTGGAGAAGACCAAGCAATCATGATACATATTGGCACCAATGACAATGTAGAGGTTGGTGAAGTGTCCTTAAAATTATTTTAGGGACTTAGGCTGCAAGCTTAAGGCAAAGACTTACAAGGAAATGTTTTCTGAAAATATTTGAGCCACACCAGAGAGGCAGCAGGACAATAGGGAGGTAAACAAGTGGCTGAGAAGCTGGTGTAGGAAGGAGTGGTTTGGGTTCATGGAGAACTGAGCCGACTTCTCTGTTGCATACTGGCTCTACAGTAGGGATGGGCTGCACTTCAATGGTGGGGGTGCAGCTGTGCATGGGGAGAAGATGGCCAGAAGGGTGGAGGAGTGTTTAACCTAGGGACTGGGGGGGGGGGGGGGGACCTACAACATAGAGTATAACAGAGACTAGGTTGGACGATAGCTGTGACTCGGCGGTCAACATACAGGGTTATAGTCTTTTCAGGTAGGATCGGACAAAACGGAAAGGGGGTATGGCTTTATGTAAAGTCCAGTCTGAAGGACGCACTGCGGGAGGATATATGGGAGGGAGACTATAATGTGGAGTCATTATGGGTAGAGTTATATGGAGATAAATAAAAAAAAAATTCTGACGAACATAATGGAAGAAGCAGAAGATGAATTACTGAGGCAAATAAACAAGACAGCAAATCAGAATGAGGTGATAATAATGGTATCCTGATATAAACTGAGAGACCTCTGAATCTCATAAAGGAAATAGGTTTCTGACTATAGCTAAAGACAATTGTCTGTCCCAAGTGAAGCAGCACCCAACCAGAGGAGGCGCCCTACTAGACTTAAAGGAGTATTCCAGGCCAAAACTTTTTTTTATATATCAACTGGCTCCGGAAAGTTAAACAGATTTGTAAATTACTTCTATTAAAAAATCGTAATCATTCCAATAGTTATTAGCTTCTGAAGTTGAGTTGTTCTTTTATGTCTAACTGCTCTCTGATGACTCACGTCTCGGGAGCTGTGCAGTTCCTATGGGGATATTCTCCCATCATGCACAGCTCCCAGGACATGACATCATCATTGAGCAGTTAGAAAACTTCAGAAGCTAATAACTATTGGAAGGATTAAGATTTTTTAATAGAAGTAATTTACAAATCTGTTTAACTTTCCGGAGCCAGTTGGTATATATAAAAATGGTTTTGCCTGGAATACCCCTTTAATATTAACCAACAGACCAGACAGAGTAACTAATGTGCAAGTAGAAGGACACCTAGGAAATAGTGATCATAATATAATACATTATAACTTGTTCTTCAATAAGGGAATCTCTCGAGGGGCCATAAAAACATTGAACTTTAGGAAGGCAAAGTTTGATCAACTCAGAGAAGCCCTTAAGATATTAAATGGGCTAATATTCTGAAAAACAAGAATACTAAAACTAAATGGGAGACTTTTAAAAATATCTTAAATTCTCACTGTAAGATGTATATACCTTATGGGAATAAAAGGGTTAGTAATAGAAGAAAACCAATGTGGATGAATAAAAATGTCAAGGGGGCAATAAATGACAAAAAAAAAGCATTTAAACTACTAAAACAGGACAAGAAAAATGTAGAATATGTAAAAAAAAAAAAAAAATGATAAAAACCGCAAGTAGAGACGGAAAGACTCATTTTCAAAGAGAGTAAAACTAATCTCAAAATGCTATTTAACCCCTACAGGACCCATGACGTAACGGTACGTCCCGACACCCTGGGTCTTAAGAACCAGGGACGTACATTTACGTCATGGGAAGTTCCAGTCCCCGCCGTGCACCGGGCGGGGATCGGAGCGGGATGCCTGCTGAAATCATTCAGCAGGCAACCCGTGCAAATGCCCAGGGGGGTCATCAGACCCCCACCCCCCATGTCGGCGATCGTGGCAAATCGCAAGTGAATTCACACTTGCGATTTGCGCGATTACGGGTCATTACGGGTCTACAGTGACCCGGAATGTAAGGGGGATCGCGGGTGTCTAAGACACGCACAATCCCCCTGAAGGCATAGGAGTGAGGTGCTCCTATCCCTGCTATTGGTGGTCTAGACGCGACCACCAATAGCAGATCGGGGGCGGGGGGGTTTACTTTCGTTTTCCCCGTCCTGCCCACCCACAATAGGCGGGGCAGGACGGGGAAACGACGGGGACCTGCGCCGAAGATCCACTTACCGATCCGGGCTGGCGACGGAAATCGGCGGACGGCGATGATGTGCGGCTGGATCCGACGGAAGCCGGTGAGTTGCCTAGCAACATCTGGAGGGTACAGTTTGAGACCATTATACAGTGGTCTTTAACTGTAGCCCTCCAGATGTTGCAAAACTACAACTCCCAGCATGCCCAGACAGCTGTTTGGGCATGCTGGAATATGTAGTTTTGCACCAGCTGGAGGGCTACAGTTTGAGACCACTATATAGTGGTCCCTAAACTGTAGCCCTCCAGATCTTGCAAAACTACAACTCCTAGCATGCTCAAACAACTGTTTGCTGTCAGGGCATGCTGGGAATTGTAGTTTTGCAACAGCTGGAGGACCACAGTTTGGAGATCACTTTGCAGTGTTCTCTAAAACTGTAGCCCTCCAGATGTTGCAAAACTGCAAATCCCAGCATGTCCAAACAGCAATCAGCTGTCTCGGCATGCTGGGAGTTGTAGTTGCGTACCTCCAGCTATTGCATAACTACATCTCCCAGCATGCCCTTCGGCGATCAGTACATGCTGGGAGTTGTAGTTTTGAAACAGCTGGAGCTTTTGCCCCCCCCCCCCCATGTGAACGTACAGGGTACATTCACACAGGCAGGCTTACAGTAAGTTTCCTGCTTCAAGTTTGGGCTGCTGCAAAATTTTCGCCGAAGCTCAAACTTCTAGCGAGAAACTCACCGTAACACGCCAGTGCGAAAGTACCCTAAAAACACTACACTACACTACACTAACACATAATAAAGAGCAAAACACTACATATACACCCCTTACACTGTCCCCAACAATAAAAATGAAAAACTTATTGTATGGCAGTGTTTCCAAAATGGAGCCTCCAGCTGTTGCAAAACAACATCTCCCAGCATTTCCGGACAGCCACTGACTGTCCAGGCATGCTGAGAATTTAGCAACAGCTGGAGGCACCCTGTTTGGGAATCACTGGCATAGAATACCCCTATGTCCACCTCTATGCAATCCCTAATTTAGTCCTCAAATGCGCATGGCGTTCTCTCACTTCGGAGCCCTGTTGTATTTCAAGGAAACAGTTTAGGGCCACATATGGGGTATCTCCGTACTCGGGAGAAATTGGACTACAAATTTTGGGGGGCTTTTTCTCCTTTTACCCCTTATGAAAAGGAAAAGTTGGGGCTACACCAGCTTGTTAGTGTAAAAAAAGAAAACATTTTACACTAACATGCTGGTGTTGCCCTTTACTTTTTATTTTCACAAGCTTTAAAAGGAAAAAAAGACCCCAAAATTTGTAACGCAATTTCTCCTGAGTACAGAAATACCCCATATGTGGGCGTAAAATGCTCTGTGGGCGCACAACAAGGCTCAGGAGTGAGAGCGAACCATGTACATTTGAGGTCTAAATTGGTGATTTGCAAAGGGGTGGCTGATTTTACAGCGGTTCTGACATAAACGCAAAAAAATTAATACCCACATGTGATCCCATTTTGGAAACTACACCCTTCATGTAATGTAATAAGGGGTACAATGAGCATTTATGCCCAACAGGTGTCTGACAGATTTTTGGAACAGTGGCCCGTGAAAATGAAGAATTTTACTTTTCATTTGCACAGCCTACTGTTCCAAAGATCTGTCAAACGCCAGTGAGGGGTAAATACTCACTGCACCCCTTATTAAATTCTGTGAGGGGTGTAGTTTCCAAATTAGGGTCACATGTGGGGGGTTCCACTGTTCTGGCACCACGGGGGGCTTTGTAAACGCACATGGCCCCTGACTTCCATTCCAAACAATTTTTTCCCCAAAAGCTCAATGGCGCTCTTTCTCTTCTGAGCATTGTAGTGCGCCAGCAGAGCACTTGACGTCCACACATGGGGTATTTCCATACTCAGAAGATATGGGGTTACAAATTTTGGGGGGTCTTTTCTGTTATTAACCCTTGCAAAAATGTGAAATTTGGGGGGAAACACACATTTTAGTGACATTTTTTTTTTTTTTTTTACATATGCAAAAGTCGTGAAACCCCTGTGGGGTATTAAGGCTCACTTTATTCCTTGTTACGTTCCTCAAGGGGTCTAGTTTCCAAAATGGTATGCCATGTGTTTTTTTTTTTGCTGTTCTGGCACCATAGGGGCTTCCTAAATGCGACATGCCCCCCGAGCAAAATTTGCTCTCAAAAAGCCAAATATGACTCCTTCTCTTCTGAGCATTGTAGTTCACCCATAGTGCACTACAGGTCAACTTATGGGGTACCTCCATACTCAGAAGAGATGGGGTTACAAATTTTGGGGGGTCTTTTCTGCTATTAACCCTTGCAAAAATGTAACATTTGGGGGGAAACACACATTTTAGTGAAAAAAAAAAATGTACATATGCAAAAGTCGTGAAACACCTGTGGGGTATTAAGGCTCACTTAATTACTTGTTACGTTCCTCAAGGGGTCTAGTTTCCAAAATGGTATGGCATGTGTTTTTTTTTGCTGTTCTGGCACCATAGGGGCTTCCTAAATGCAACATGCCCCCCAAAAACCATTTCAGAAAAACGTATTCTCCAAAATCCCCTTGTCGCTCCTTCGCTTCTGAGCCCTCTACTGCGCCCGCCGAAAAATTTACATAGACATATGAGGTATGTGCTTACTCGAGAGAAATTGGGCTACAAATATAAGTATACATTTTCTCCTTTTGCCCCTTGTAAAAATTAAAAAATTGGGTCTACAAGAACATGCGAGTGTAAAAAATGAAGATTGTGAATTTTCTCCTTCACTTTGCTGCTATTACTGTGAAACACCTAAAGGGTTAAAATGCTTACTGAATGTCATGTTGAATACTTTGGGGGTGCAGTTTTTATAATGGGGTCATTTGTGGGGTATTTCTAATAGGACGACCCTTCAAATCCACTTCAAACCTGAACTGGTCCCTGAAAAATAGTGAGTTTGAAAATTTTGTGAAAAATTGGAAAACTGCTACTGAATTTTGAAGCTCTCTGGTGTCTTCCAAAAGTAAAAACACATAATTTTTATGATGCAAACATAAAGTAGACATATTGTATATGTGAATCAAAATTTTTGTATTTGGAATATCCATTTTCCTTACAAGCAGAGAGCTTCAAAGTTAGAAAAATGCAAATTTTTCAAATTTTTCATCAAATTTTGGGATTTTTCACCAAGAAAAGATGCAAGTTACCATAACATTTTACCACTATGTTAAAGTAGAATATGCCAAGAAAAAACAATCTCGGAATCAGAATGATAACTAAAAGCATTCCAGAGTTATTAATGTTTAAAGTGACAGTGGCCAGATGTGCAAAAAACGCTCTGGTCCTAATGTGTAAAATGGCCTGGTCCTTAAGGGGTTAAAGAGTACCTGTCATCAAAAGAAGTTTTTATATATTGTACATTAATATATCCCTAAAAACTTCCTAAATGTATGTGATTAAAAAAAATGTTTATTTCCATGTGTAATTTTAGTTTGAAATACCCACCACTAGAAGTCTCCCTACATAATCCGGTCTTATAGATTTCGGACTCATGCTGGCCTGGCATGAGTCTGAAATCTCAGACACGTGACTAGCACAGCGCTGCTCCCTGCCTGGCAATCAGACAGGCGGGAGCTAGCGCTGTGTGCTGCTGGGCTCACGGCTCGCTCCCCCGCCGAAGAAGAAGAGTTCCCCCGCAGAGGAAAGGAGTTTCCCCACCAGAGAAGATAAGTTCAGGGACCCCTATGCCGATCACTGGTACGGGGGTGGACACGCCGACAGGCATCTGTAAGCTCGCGCCGCCAGCAGTGAGAACGGGCAGGAGATGGACATGCCGCCAGCAGTAAGTAAGAGCAGGGGGTGGACACGCAGTGGGCTCTGCTCAGCCAGTCAGTCATCACTGCAGCTCAGGGTCCAGGTGGCCCACGGTGAAGGCACACAGGCCACAGGAGACCACTGACAGGATATTGGGGCGCATTTTGAGGTGTCTTGAGAGTGTACCTGAGACAGCTTGGGGGATCTACAGGATCCTTTGTGTGTGCTGAGAGGAGGATGGGGGTTGTTACCCTATCATAACATGACACCATGTAAGGGCGGAAGTGTTACTCGGCAGGCTTCATCTGACCTCACGCCTGCCGGGTAGCGCCCACTTCAGCCAGAGAAAGATGACAGGCAGTGAGTAGGCTTTGAAAGATAATTATTAAGGAAATACTGGGCGAAAATAAAAAAGGAAAACTGCGTGGGGGTGTTAACAAAGATGGCAACATAACAACAGCATAATATAAAGCAGTGGAGATGGTGACAGGTATTCTCAGGGGTACCTGTCATCAAAAAAACTTTTGATATATTATAGATTAATGTATGCAGAATAACTTTACAATTGCATGTTATTAAAAAATATGTTTCTTTCTATTTAATTTTCCACATTGAAGAAATGACCACTAGGGGTCTCCCTACCAGTCCTGGCAGCAAGCATTTCAGACTCATGCTGGAGTCCTAAACACTACGAGCTGCCAGTCTGCTTTGTTCACAAAGGAGAACACTCAGAGATGCCAGCCTGCTTTGTTCACAGCCTGTTTGGCTGTAAACAAAGCAGGCTGGCAGCTCTGAGTGTTTAGGACTCCAGCATGAGTCAGAAATGCTTGCTGACAGGACTGATCGGGAAAAATACAATAGAAAGAAGCATATTTTTCATTAACATGCTATTGGAAAGTTATTCAACATTCATTAATCTAAAATATATCAAAAGTTTATTTGATGAGAGGTACCCTTTAACTATATAATTAGCAAAAAGGTTAAAATGAAATTGTTGGCCCTTTAAAAAATGATGAGGAAGAAATTATAGACGGGGATCAGGAACAAACAAATACAGTGAGGCAAAAAAGTATTTAGTCAGCTACCAATTGTGCAAGTTCTCCCACTTAAAAAGATGGGAGAAGCCTGTAATTTTCATCATAGGTATAACTCAACTATGAGAGACATAATGAAAAAAAAAATCCATAAAATCACATTGTCTGATTTTTAAAGAATTTATTTGCAAATGATGGTGGAAAGTAAGTATTTGGTCAATAACAAAAGTTAATCTCAGTACTTTGTTATATACCCTTTGTTGGCAATAACAGAGGTCAAATATTTTCTGTAAGCCTTTACAAGGTTTTCACACACTGTTGCTGGTATTTTGGCCCATTCCTCCATGCAGATCTCCTCTAGAGCAGTGATATTTTGGGGCTGTTGATTTTTCTACTCCCTCCAAAGGTTTTCTATGGGGTTGAGATCTGGAGACTGGCTAGGCCACTCCAGGACCTTGAAATGCTTCTTACAAAGCCACTCCTTTGTTGCCCAGGCGATGTGTTTAGGATCATTGTCATGCTGAAATACCCAGCCACGTTTCATCTTCATAGCTCTTGCTGATGGAAGGAGGGCCCCATTCATTCTTTCCTTTACACGGATCAGTTGTCCTGGTCCCTTAGCAGAAAAACAGCCCAAAGCATCATGTTTCCACCCCCATGCTTCACAGTAGTTATGGTGTTATTTGGATGCAACTCAACATTCTTTCTCCTCCAAACACAATGAGTTGAATTTTTACCAAAAAGTTCTACTTTGGCATCATCTGACCATATGACATTCTCCCAATACTCTTCTGGATCATTCAAATGCTCTCTAGCAATCCTCAGAAGGGCATGGACACATACTGGCTTAAGCAGGGGGACACATCTGGCACTGCATGATTTGAGTTCCTGGCAGCGTAGTGTGTTACCGATGGTAGCCTTTATTACTTTGGTCCTAGCTCTCTACAGGTCATTCACTAGGTCCCCCCTGTGTGGTTCTGGGCACAGTTCTTGTGATCATTTTGAAACCATGTGTGTAGCCCAAGATCGAGGGAGATTATCAGTGGTCTTGTACATCTTCCATTTTCTAATACTTGCTCCCACAGTTGATTTCTTCACAGCAAGCTGCTTGCCTATTGCAGATTCAGTTTTCCCACCCTGGTGCAGGTCTACAATTTTGTTTCTGGTGTCCTTCAATAGCTCTTTGTTCTTGGCCATAGTGGAGTTTGGAGTGTGACTGTTTGAGGTTGTGGACAAGTGTATTTTATACTGATAACAAGTTCAAACAGGTGCCATTAATACAGGTAACGAGTGGAGGACACAGGAGACTCTTAAAGAAGAAGTTACAGGTCTGTGAGAGCCAGAAATCTTGCTTGTTTGTAGGTGACCAAATACTTATTTTTCCACCATAATTTGCAAATAAATTCTTTGAAAATCAGACAATGTGATTTTTTTTTTCTCATTATGTCTCTCATAGTTGAAGTATACCTATGTTGAAAATTACAGGCCTCTCATCTTTTTAAGTGGGAGAAATTGCACAATTGGTGGCTGACTAAATACTTTTTACCCCACTGTATATACTATAGTTCTATTTTTCCAATGACTTACTTTTATATTTTTACTGTCTTTATTCTTCCTATTACTTATGCGGCCTATCTGTTACCCTTCAATTTGTTTGTCTCTAAAAAAAAAAAATTTAAAACAATGTGCATGCTAGTCATATAGATTTCCTAGCATGCACAGCCACAGGAAAGAACATCTCTGTGCCTCATGGCTAAGATAAGAGATGCAGCTAAAATATCCTATTGATCTGTGTCTACTTCTTCTGTCTCGCCACCCCTCCTCTCTGCCACTCTTTCATTGTGTTTACCACTTGGGACAGGTCAGCTCCCTGGGAATCAGGACAGAAAGAGACTTGACAGGAGGCCAGACAATAAAGTGTGACAGTGTAATGGGTTACAAAGCTGCAAACAGCCAAACATACAGGCTGAATGTATTAGAATGCAGCTAAGGCCATTGACAACCAGGAGACATATACTGCAAGCCAGAGGGAGTATATTATAATGTATAAGATAATAATGTCTATTTCTATAAGATAGATAGATGAATAAACATAGAGATATACTGTAGATCAGTGTCTCCCAACCAGTGTGCCTCCAGCTGTTGCAAAACTACAACTCCCAGCATGCCTGGACAGCCAAAGGCTGTCCAGGCATGCTGGGGGTTGTAGTTTTGCAACAGCTGGAAGCACACTGGTTGGGAGACACTGCTGTAGATAGATGGATAGATAGATAGATTTATAGATGAAAGAACACTGCAGCACTCCAAGACTTGTGGTAAAAAACTTGTAAAAAAATATTAATTCCGTCAAAAATGCAGAAGGCAACGTTTCAGCTTGAGAAAAGCTGCATGCTATCAGCTGAAACGTTGCCTTCTGCATTTTTGATGGAATAAACACTTTTTTTTATAAGTTTCTACCACAAGTCTTGGAGTGCTGCAGTGTTCTTTCATCAATTTGAGGTTTGGAGTTCTGCAACTGGGGACCCCCACTGAATTGCACCCACTTCCAATTATTCGGATGGTGTGCTGCTACCTTCTTGTATAAACTAGATAGATAGACAGATAGATAGATAATAAACTTAGAGATATACTGTAGATAGATAGATAGATAGTAAACATAGATAGATAGATAATAAAGATATATATATATATATATATATATATATATATATATACACAATAGATAGATAGATAATTAAGATAGATATATAGAATAGATAGATAGATACTAAAGATAGATACATACAATAGATAGATAGATAGGTCCAAGCTATTTGACCGCCGGCGGAGACAAATTTGCGAGCTAAGTGCCTCACTATTTCATAGTTTCACATTTGCATCTATTAAACCATAGCTGTATAGCTCTCCATGTTTTAATTGCATATTCATGTTTCACATATATCCTTGTGCTGGCAGTGTGCTGCTGCATTCTTCTGTTGCTGTATATCTAGCCTAGTAGCGTGCACCTGTAGGCCAGGTCCATATAATAGTTTGGTATCAACTAAAGTGCTGGCTGACTTATTCTTTGTCTGTATTGCACATACGGGGGAGTGGCTACCTCCATGTTGGCCTTGCACCCCACCCACCTCTATCAGGTGTGTATATAAGGTGTCTTGGATGTTCCAGACCCTGCCGTGCTTACTGAACTGTTCACACAGAGGCATATTCACAGTGTAGGGTCCGTCCCAATGAGGCCACCTTATCGCGGTGGGACGGTCCAAGCTATTTGACCGCCGGCGGAGACAAATTTGCGAGCTAAGTGCCTCACTATTTCATAGTTTCACATTTGCATCTATTACACCATAGCTGTATAGCTCTCCATGTTTTAACTGCATATTCATGTTTCATCTATATCTTTGTGCTGGCAGTGTGCTGCTGCATTCTTCTGTTGCTAGATAGATAGATAGATAGATAGATAGATAGATAGATAGATTCAATAAGAAGAAACAGCAGCACACTGCTAGCACAAAGATATATATGCAATATGAAATGCTATATTGCTATAATGAAAAATGAAAATTGAGGTACTTAGCTTACCATACTGATGAAGATACATAACTATTGATACTGATACAGAACTATTGCATGGACCTGGCATACAGGTGCACACTGCAACCAGGTCCATGCGATAGTTGTGTATTAATATCAGTATGTGTTGGCCAACTTATCCTTTTTTTGTGTTGCACAAATGGTGGGAGTGGCTACCTCCATGTTGTGTCCTGCACCCCACCCAGTATATAAGGTGCTAGATGTCTCAGACCTTACAAGCCTGGTAAGTGACTGCTCAGAGGCACATTCACAGTGTAAGGTCCGTCCCAATGAGGTCACCTTATCATGGTGGGATGGTACACACTATTTGGCCAAATGGTAAGCTAAGCACCTCAATTTTCCTTTTTCATTATATTTGTGCTAGCAGTGTGCTGCTGCATTCTCCTGCTTGTGTATATTTAGCTTAGCAGTGTGCACCTGTATGCCCGGTCCATGCAATAGTTGTGCATCAGAATCAGTATGTGCTGGCCATTTTATCCTTTTTTTATTTTTATTTTTTTTAGATAGATAGATTAGATTACTTTCCATTTTATTTAGAAAAAGACATTTACAACAAAGGTTTTACAATGACAAAGAATAATAACATTCATTATATTCTGGTATTACTAGGAATTTTAAATGGGACTAACTATTAAACCTAGTGGTGTAAAGTCCATTCACAAAATATTGCAAAACAAATCAATATGATGCACAACTGAGAGAGAAAAAAAAAGATAGATCTAGATAGATCTAATGTGTTTTATCTACAGTACATGACATTATCAGTTTGTCCACTTGAGGGTGCCAGAGGCTAATACATAATTGAAAGAACATTAAACCATTTGTCTTTCTACAGTAGCGATTCACTTAACTGGTTACACTACTTCCAGTGGCTTCTAAAACCTACAAAAAAAAACTTCAAATTAATTATATAGCATAGGTAATATGATAATATACTTTTTAACAGAGAATTTTCGTAGGGAACATTGAATGTATATTTTCAGATGACATCCAGTGCAATAGTAACACTTGTTTCTAATGTCATGTTTGTAGATCATTTCGGGTTTCTTTATGTCTCTCTTACCCTAACTCAGATGTGACTTATTGTACCAATTATTATTTGTATACCTTTTCAGATAAGTGGAGATGGTGTTTGGATAGAAGTATAATAAATAATAGATTCCTTTTTTTTTAACATCTTTTCTTCTTACAGTGTTAGTTTTAGCAGCACAGAGAAAATACGTCATTTCAACCTAATTTCACTATTGATGAGGTCGGGAGAAGCTGTGTTGAATGTGAATTAAGCAGAAACTCACACATTAGCTTCCCAGAGCTCATAAACAAAGGGAACAGAAATCTATGAATGATAAATTGCTATTAGGAGACAGAGAAGTACATTCAGAGATGACAGATGAAGCCAGGCAAACAGAACTAATGACATCATTTGGTGAAAGTGATGTCTTAAACAGCAGCAACTCAAGCAATGATCCTCTAGCTGAAATCAAATACTTTGATGTATATCAGTCAGTGAGCACACAAATCCACAAGATGTCACTAGAGCAATAGTAAAAAAAAATGCTGATTGTGCCTAAACACTGCATTTTCCTAATGTGTCTGAGGTGGAAACGACATTGATCTCAAATTTGTGTGTAGGTGCATAAAACACAAGTAACACACACACAAAAAAAAACTACTACTATTCTTTGACTAGAGAGGAGCAAGCTGAACCAGTATAACCTGGTCTCGCTGAAAACTTTGGCTAAAATAAGGTTCGGCAAACATTAGAACTTTGCGGGAACATGGCAAATGCTATACTATAGAAGTGATGAGAAACACGTGGCTTTTTGGGACCATTTCAGCATAGGATGAACACTGAGATTACATCAGGGTAGCCCAGAATACTTTGCAGTTGTCAACAAGAACACATGAACACTGGTTAGCCAATCATTGCTTGCAGTAGTAACGAAGAAAACAGAGTCTGCACTCACCATCCAGAGGTAATTCTATATTTCACCGTGTCAGGCATAACAGGCTGATGAGGGGTGGAGGCGGGTGGGGTGGGACCGGTACAGACTTTTTCACGCTAACCAAGCGCTTCTTCAAGCCAATGCATACAGCTCCCACGCCAATCAGGAGATAGCATAGGTCTTGGTCTAAAAGTCTGAAGCCTTGTTTCACACCCCTGTGTCTTTCACTTGTCTGCTCCCCTGATCGCTGTACCTGTTGTACTTATATACTAATAAAGAAGATGTCTGATGCAAGCTGAGTGCTCCATTTTGTCTATTTTGCGGTTGTGTCATTGCCTAGTGAGATCAACACTCTGTTAGTAAGGTCTATCTGAGGCAAACTCTATGAGCAGATCATCGAGTGGCAGGCACAGAGGCCTTCAAACTTCTAAAATGCCATGATTGGTCATTAACTGTGAAAGCTGTGATGCTGATAGCAGCCGTCACTCACCAGCTATGAAGCAATTGCAACTTATGCACTCTTCGTAGATTTATACATGTAGTTATATTTATACATATTCGTACAAGTATGTCACTGTGCATGAAGGACTTTGTGGCAGCACTCTACATGTACATTGCAGGCGGCATGGGGGTTAAAAACAACAATGTTAGGTGCTTAGTTTTATTATGAAGGAATGATAATCAAAACCTGCTGCAGTTTTACAATAAACATTGAGCGGCATAGGCTATATTTGAATTTGCGAATATTCGCGAATATATGGACGAATATTCATCATATATTTGCTAAATTCACATATTCGTAATATTCTAATTTTATTTTCGCACATGCGAAAATTCGGGTATGCGAAAATTAACATATGCAAAAATTAGCATAAACAAAAATTAGCATAAGCGGAAATTTGCACATGCGTAAATTTGCATATGCAAATTTTTGCATAGGCGAAAATTCACACGCCAGTCTCACACAGTAGTATTAGAGCCTTCTTTACACCACACAAGCTGTAAGCAGAGAAGGGTGATCACTGTGATGTGTACTGTGAAAAAAAAAAAAAAAACAAGATTCGTAATTACGAATATATAGTGCTATATTCACAAATATTCGTGAATTCGCGAATATGCGATATTCGCGAATAAAATTTGCATTGCGAATATTCGCGAGCAACACTACTTTACACAAGTTATTCAAAATGTTTTAGATATCTCCTAATCCTACCATAACAAATACCTAGAAGAATAGTCATGCTTCAATTTATACAAATGCCTCGTAACCTTAATTTAACATCCATTGACTGCACTGTTCATTGGCGATAACCTGCCTACTTGGCCAGTTGAATCATTCATTACCAGAAGCCCGAGGAACCGTGCAGGAAATGCTTCATGTAATGTATTGATATAACCTGACTGCCCACACTTCTGACTATCTGAGGCTGTGTTCACATACACTATTTTAGGCAATTTATGAGCCATGAAACAGCTGCTTTTTGGCTCACGTAGGGGGAGATTTATCAAAACCTGTCCAGAGGAAAAGTTGCTGAGTTGCCCACAGCAACCAATCAGATCGCTTCTTTCCTTTTTAACAAGGCCTCTACAAAATGAAAGACGTGATCTGATTGGTTGCTATGGGCAACTCAGCAACGTTTCCTCTGAACAGCTTTTGATAGATGTCCCAAAAAACTGCATTGAACTTAATGGAAAAATGGAAGGTAATTCACATTTGGTTAACTCTTATGGCTGAAATTGCATAGCCATAGAATTACTGTAAGTGCAAGGTCCTTTATTTGCTCAGAAAATATAAATTTTTGTAAAATGGCATTAAAAGCATTTACTGTAGTAAAAAGAAAAAAAATACAACAACAATAAAAATGGCTGAAATAATCAACAGTTTTTTGCAATACAGCTAGAGATGCAGACCAATAAAATTGAAAGTGTATAGTTCAATGAGATTCCACCCATAATTCCGAAGAGACAGGTGACTGAATTTTGCAGAATGCATAATGTGGAATTTCTGCCACGGAAATTACATTGTGTGCATGGGACAGCGGAATCCTATTGAACATAATGTGCTTTAAATTTCGGCAGAATTTCTGGCAGAATTCTTTCACGGAAATCATGGAATTTTGCTGTGTGAAAAAAGCCTAAGAAAACTGGCACTGATCCATTGATCTATGCTCACGTTGCAGAATTTCCTCACTGAATTTTCCCTCTGGCTATGTTCACACAGCAGAATTTTCATGCTTCCGCTCAGATTATGTTCTGCCAAGCTGCCATGTTCATTCTTTTTGCAGAATCTTTAAAGGGGTAGTCCAGTTAAGTAAAATATCATTTATTTAATTCCCTGATGTAATGATAAATATAACTTCATAAGCAAGTATTTAAAAGTAATGCACCGTTGCAGAGCTTTATAAAGCCCAAATCAGGCGAAATGCAGAAAAATGAGCTATCCTGCATCCGCTCTGACTCAGCTTTCTTCCCCTAACTTCCTTTGCTCCCCTCCCTTAGGGACAGAGATCATGCGACTTTTATGCTGTCTATGGGGCCTGGCTTGTAAATTCTGTCTCTGAGTTCATGTAAACCATGCTCTTAGAAGTACGTGGAACTGGACTGTCTTGTACATGCTGGACATAATATCGTTTGTGAAGATTCGACCAGAATCTGGTAAGACTGTTCTAACTGACATTGAAACCTGTTATGGGACAGTGAGAAATGTTATGGAGATGTGTGCCGAGCTTGAGATAGAGATTAAACTGGGCAGAGACTTCCCATATTTTTGGCAGTTGTGCAATGAGGAGAGTGTGCCAGACAAAGGGTCCTGAGGTAATGGAGGGTGGTGTGTCACTACTTGACTGTGTGAACTGTCCTGTAAATTTTGAATATGTGCAATGTGACACTGTTTTGTGTGAAAAATGCATGCCTATGTGTTCTGATGTAATGTATACTCCTGCCAACTCTGACAGGACAAAAGAAAACCTGTGTGAGCTGGTAATAGGTGGTAAAAAGATGATTTCTTTGCTAGAGCCAAGGGGAATAATAAATCTGGTGACCCTGTCATAGTGTCTGTAAAGGCAGTTATTTGGGGTTGTAAAACTATTAATGTCTGTATTTCTACTCCCTATGGTACAGTGAGGCACAAGGTTGCAATAGAGCCCTCCTTGGCATATGATGTAGAGCTGGGGAAGGATTTTCCATTTTTTCAGCAGTAATGACTAGAGCAGGAACACCTGATAAGCCCACAACACTTGACTTGCACCACACACTAGTTGAGAGTTACTCAGCAGAGGCTGAAGATGAGGAGTGTCAGCAGTCACTAGATATATGTCAGATAGAGGTCTGCCAGACTGCTGGGAGAGCTGAAGAACAGACTGTGAGTCAAGCCCAGGAGGATCCAGAGACTCAAGTGTTAAGTGTGCCTCTGACTGAAACAGAATCTTCAGTAAAACCAGAAACAGATCAGGTACAGGAACATGGGTTCCATCCGCCAGCTGAAGATGAGCCCAAGGTGGGGCTAGAGTTGCGCTGTCACCTGGAAGAAGTGACTGTGACCGAGAAAGAGGAAGCTATGCTGAACCTTGTGAATAAAGATGAGCCCAAAGGGGGGTTGAAATTGTGTGGTCATCTGGAAGAGGTGACTGGAAAAGAAGCTACAGAGATGTCTGGGGATAATGCAGAAGTACTGAAGAAAGTACATGTGGAGCTGGGTGCTGCGCTTACTGTCATAGAAAGAGTCCTGAGTGAAGGAGATGTGATGTCTGGACCAGAGAGGGATCGTGACCAGGAAGGCCGAACCAATGGACCAGATGTTGTTGTTACAGACCCAGGAGCTCTTGATGTTTCTGCGAGTGAGCGGAGAGACGGTGGTGAAGTGAAAGAGAAGTCTGCCAGAGAGCAGAGAAACAGTCCAGAGTAGAGATGTCGCGAATTGTTCGCCGGCGAACAGTTCCCGGCAAACTTAGCATGCTCGCGCTCGCATCGCCGGGCGAACATATGTGAAGTTCGATTCGCCCCCTATACTTTAACATTGCGGTAAACTTTGACCCTGTGAGTTAGAGTCAGCAGACACATTACAGCCAATCAGCAGCAGTCCTTCCCTTCCAGACCCTCCTGCACGGACGCCATTTTTCCTTCATTCGGCATGCTGCAGGCTTAGAAAGTGGAGGGACAGAGAAGCTGCTCCTGCTGTAATAGGGAAAGCGATAGCTAGGTTGCTGCTAGGTGGTGTATTCAGGGTCCACTTTACTCCTAAAGCACTAGTCTAACATCTGCTTTAAGGACAGCACCCAAAAAAGCCCTTTTTAGGGCTCAAATATCAGTCCATACGTCTTGCAACAGCTGGAGGCACCCTGGTTGGGAGGGAACCGCTGGTTAAAAAGGGTACTCCAGAATAAAACTTAAGTTCCTTTAAGCAACTAACTACAGTATTGAAAGGGCTGAAAGATATCAGTCCGTGTGTCTTGCAACAGCTGGAGGCACCCTGGTTGGGAGGGAACCGCTGGTTAAAAGGGGTACTCCGGTGTAAAACTTAAGTTCCATCAAGCAACTAACTACAGTATTAAAAGGGCTATAAGTTCAGTCCGTGTGTCTTGCAGCAGCTAAAGGTACCCTGGTTGGGAGGGGACTGCTGGTTAAAAGGGGTACTCCAGTGTAAAACTTAAGTTCCTTCAAGCAACTAACTACAGTATTAAAAGGGCTAAAAGTTCAGTCCGTGTGTCTTGCAACTGCTGGAGGCACCCTGGTTCTGGACCTCTGCTTAAAATGGGAACTCCGCTGGCAACCTTTTTTGCTCATTGTCACACTAGTGCAAATCACATTTGGTGTGATAGTTGTTCAAATGAAAAAAAAATACTTTTTTGGGCTGTGAAATAAAACCAGTGCTGCCTAAAGGGGGGCTCTAACTATGTGCTGCCTAATATGGAAGAATCTATGTGCTGCCTAAAGGGAGGCTCTAACTATGTGCTGCCTAATATGGGGGAATCTATGTGCTGCCTAAAGGGGGGCTCTAACTATGTGCTGCCTAACATGGGGGAATCTATGTGCTGCCTAAAGGGGGGATCTTAATATGTGCTGCCTAAAATGGGGGAATCTATGTGCTGCCTAAAGGGGGAATCTAACTATGTGCGGCCTAATATGGGGGAATCTATGTGCTGCCTAAAGGGGGGATCTAACTATGTGCTGCCTAACATGGGGGAATCTATGTGCTGCCTAAAGGGGGGATCTTAATATGTGCTGCCTAAAATGGGGGAATCTATGTGCTGCCTAAAGGGGGAATCTAACTATGTGCGGCCTAATATGGGGGAATCTATGTGCTGCCTAAAGGGGGGATCTAACTATATGCTGCCTAATATGGGGGAATCTATGTGCTGCCTAAAGGGGATCTATGTGCTGCCTAAAGGGGGGCTCTAACTATGTGCTGCCTAACATGGGGGAATCTATGTGCTGCCTAAAGGGGGGGATCTAACTATGTGCTGCCTAATATGGGGGAATCTATGTGCTGTCTAAAGGGGGGCTCTATGTGCTGCCTAAAGGGGGCTCTATGTGCTGCCTAAAGGGAGGCTCTAACTATGTGCTGCCTAATATGGGGGAATTTATGTGCTGCCTAAAGGGGGGCTCTAAGTGCTGCCTAAAGGGGGGCTCTAACTATGTGCTGCCTAATATGGGGGAATCTATGTGCTGCCTAAAGGGGGGCTCTATGTGCTTCCTAAAGGGGGGCTCTAACTATGTGCTGCCTAACATGGGGGAATCTATGTGCTGCCTAAAGAGGGAATCTAATTATGTTATGCCTAAAGGGGGGCTCTATGTGCTGCCTAAAGGGGGATCTAACTATCTGATGCCTAAAGGGGGATCTAACTATGTGCTGCCTAAAGGGGGCTCTATGTGCTGCCTAAAGGGAGGCTCTACCTATGTGCTGCCTAATATGGGGGAATCTATGTGCTGCCTAAAAGGGGGATCTAACTATGTGCTGCCTAATATGGGGGAATCTATGTGCTGCCTAAAGGGAGGCTCTATGTGCTGCCTAAAGGGGGTTCTATGTGCTGCCTAAAGGGAGGCTCTAACTATGTGCTGCCTAATATGGGGGGCTCTATGTGCTGCCTAAAGGGGGCTCTATGTGCTGCCTAAAGGGAGGCTCTAAGTATGTGCTGCCTAATATGGGGGAATCTATGTGCTGCCTAAAGGGGGGCTCTATGTGCTGCCTAAAGGGGGGCTCTAACTATGTGCTGCCTAACATGGGGGAATCTATGTGCTGCCTAAAGGGGGAATCTAACTATGTTATGCCTAAAGGGGGGCTCTATGTGCTGCCTAAAGGGGATCTAACTATCTGATGTCTAAAGGGGGGATCTAACTATGTGCTGCCTAAAGGGGGCTCTATGTGCTGCCTAAAGGGAAGCTCTACCTATGTGCTGCCTAATATGGGGGAATCTATGTGCTGCCTAAAAGGGGGATCTAACTATGTGATGCCTAAAGGGGGGCTCTATGTGCTGCCTAAAGGGGGCTAAAGCACGTTATTCCAAAGAATTTAGGAATAATAGGTGATTTATGCCCATTATGGATTAAAACCAGACTCTGCATCAACTATGTAATTTTCCATGGGAGTTTTGCCATGGATCCCCCTCCAGCACGCCACAGTCCAGGTATTAGTCCCCTTGAAACAACTTTTAAATCACTATTGTGGCCAGAAAGAGTCCCTGTGGGTTTTAAAATTCGCCTGCCCATTGAAGTCAATGGCGGTTCGCCCGGTTCGCCGTTTTGCGAACATTTGCGGAAGTTCGCGCTCGCAAACTGAAAATTTTACATTCGTGACATCACTAGTCCAGAGAGACTGACCGGGGACTACCCTAAGGCCTAAGGGTCCAAGATCCTTGCAAAGGGGATGACAACCCCTAAAGGAGGAGAAGAGTTGGAACGAGTTGGCTTGAAAGAGGAGGAAGCAAAGCTTCAGCTTTGGCTCATGAGGTACAGAGCCTGGAGGCGCAGAACGAAACGCACCTTAAGTCTCACGCAGCTACCTTGGATTCACTGGTAACGCAGCTCTCTGAACAAGAGGCTCAGCTAAAAGTCTATGAGCAGAAAGTGTCCAAGATGGTGCAGCTGAATAAAGACAATGAGCAGATGAGAGAACAACTGCTGTCCCTGGAGGATACTGTCAAAAACAGAATTGCTGGGAAGTGAGAAGGTAAACTCTGCTAAGCTCAGGAGTGAGCAGCAGAAACATTTAAAGCTACAGGAGACTTAGATGCTTTCTCTAAAAGTGGCGGAGTCTGAGAAATGGACTCAAGAAACGGTAGATTCTGAAGATCATGAGAGGAAGCCATATGAGAAGTCCTCTGAAGCTGAGACTGAGGTGAAACCCTATGAAAAGTCCTCTGAAGCTTCAGAGAAATGGACGTTGGATGGGGATAATGCTGAGGCAGAGAAGTTCTCTGAAGCTGAAGCTAAACCAGAGACAACTGCAGAAGTTCTGCAAATGGGTGATACAGGCTTGATTGGCCACCAGCAAAGTTCAGGCAATGGCCGTACCGGTGACAGAAGAAGACAAAAGCCTGCCTTGTCTGCACCTAGTGTCCAGAGCTCTGCACAGACCAAAGTGAAAAACCTGAAGTTGGAAAGTTATGACATGAATGGAGCCTTTTACAAGGAATTTGTCAAAGGTAACCAAAAGTCTTGTGCTTGGTGGCTGATAAAAAAGCGAATGAAAGAAGGGTGAGCCATTGAAGTGGTGCATATAAAATCTGCTGAAGAAGTAAGCCAAGTGCCTCAAAACCTGTTGGACAAAGTTGTTCAAGGAAAAGGAAAGGCAGTTGGACTCTGCCTTTTTTAATACAAGTGCTCCTTCCTGGTGGTCTGAGCAGGGGGGGGGGTCATATGTGACAGTGTGGCAAGGGAAGGGTGTATTTCCCTAGCTCACCCTGGAGAAACATCCACCTGTGGCTTAATTAATGAGGTAGCAGAAAGAGGAAGTGTATTTAAAAAGAAGACGGACACAGAAGTCCTGGTGAGGAACACACAGCCTGAGCTGTGAGTGGCCCCAAGTGTAGACGAGACACATAGCAAGACATTGCAAACACTGTGTGTGAACAGTGAATAGAAGGTTGTAGGAGGCATAGGTTTAACTTGCCGGGAAAAGCCCACCAGTTGATAGACAGGGCATGTTGGATTGTTTAGTGACTGGACAGTCTAGGGTTTTATTTGTTCCTGTGTTATGTTTTTATTCATCTTGCAACCTATCTAATAAAGCTGGCGAGGGGCCAGACTTGCATAAAGAGCTGTTGTTTGCTTGCTGATTGAAGTAGTAACGTGTCCTGTGGCTGTGTCAAGGACAATCCCAGAGCTATCCCCAGGGATAAATCCTTACAATATATATATATATATATATATATATATATATATATATATATATATACATGTTTTAGTAGAGCTTTATTGGGGAGATATATCTCTGTCTATCTATCTATATTTATACTATGCAGCAGTGTTTCCCAAAAAGGGTGCCTTCAGCTGTTTAAAAAATTTTAAACTTCAACTCCACGCATGCTCCGATGAACTTTGACTTTTTGGGAATGCTGGGATTTGTAGTTTTGCAACAGATGGAGGCCCCCATTTTGTGAATCATTGCTATATAATACAGCAGGTGAAAGCAGGATGGGAATGGTTGCTTAATAACATTCCAAGTGTTGGGGCTGGTCAGGTGACTGGGGCAGAAAATGGCAGTTATGATGATGTGAACACAGAGCGGCAGCAAATAATACTGGGACCTGTAGTTTATTGACAGCGTGCGGGGAAGGGAACAAGCAGGAGGGAAAAAAGATTTATTAGAGCCATGTACAGGAGAAACAAAGGTCATAGTAGAATAATAGATGCAAGGTTAATGTCCTATGCTGATCTGAGTTGTTTTTCTTTTTTTAATTCTGTTCATTGAATAAACGCTTTAAGGCTATGTTCAAATGACAAAAAATGTGCGGAATGTCCTCCCGGAATACAAGGGTGGATATTCCGCACATATGCACAATCTGGTGGGAGCTAGGACCGCTCATAAATGTGCTGTCTCATAGATGGAAATGTATTTCTGAGCAAAATCTACAAAAAGATTAGACAAGTCTATTCTTTTTTGCAGTCACTGGAATCAGGATTTTCCACTGTGTGCACAGTGGAGCAGGATCCTATTGTGATCAGAATTCTGCATGGACATTCCTCTGTGTTAACGTATCTTTAATGCAGAACTTCCATAGCAGAAATTCTGTAGCGGAAAATCTGATCTGTGAATAGGACAGTGGAAATTCCATTCACCAGGGGCGTCACCAGGGGGGCTAATGGGGCTATAGCCCCGGGTTTAACCACAACAGCCCTGGGTCTCAGTGCTGCCGCTGTGGGGGAACTGCTACATAATGTTGGGAAACTATGCTACCTAATGTGGGGAAACTGCTACCTAATGTGGGGAAACTGCTACCTAATGTGGGGAAACTATGCTACCTAATGTGGGTAACTGCTTCCTAATGTGGGGAAACTATGCTACCTAATGTGGGGAAACTATGCTACCCAATGTGGGGAATCTATGCTACTTTATGTCGGGGAAATGCTTCATAATGTGGGGAAACTATGCAACATAATGTGGGGAAACTATGCTACCTAATGTGGGGAAACTGCTACCTAATGTGGGGAAACTGCTACCTAATGTGGGGGAACTATGCTACCTAATGTGGGGAAACTATGATACCTAATGTGGGGAAACTGCTACCTTATGTGGAGAAACTATGCTAATGTGGGGAAACTATGCTACCTAATGTGGGAAAACTATGCTACCTAATGTGGGGAACTGCTACCTAATGTGGGGAAACTATTCCACCTAATGTGGGGGCAACTGCACTACTAATGTGGGGAAACTGCTGCCTAATGTGGGGAAACTATGCTACCTAATATGGGGAAATTGCTACCTAATGTGCGGAAACAATGCTACCTAATGTGGGGAAACTATGTTACCTAATGTGGGGAAACTGCTACGTAATATGGGGAAACTGCTACCTAATGTGGGGAAACTGTGCTACCTAATGTGGGAAAACTGCTACCTAATGTGGGGAAACTTCTACCTAATGAGGGGAAACTGCTACCTAATGTGATGAAACTGCTATCTAATGTGGGGAAACTATGCTACCTAATGTGGGATAACTGATTCCTAATGTGGAGAAACTGCTACCTAATGTGGGGAAACTGTGCTACCTAATGTGGGGAAACTGCTACCTAATGTGGAGAAACTGCTACCTAATGTGGGGAAACTTCTACCTAATGAGGGGAAACTGCTACCTAATGTGATGAAACTGCCACCTAATGTGGGGAAACCATGCTACCTAATGTGGGGAAACTATGCTCCCTAATGTAGGGTAACGGATTCCTAATATGGGGAAACTGCTACGTTATGTGGGGAAACTATTCTACCTAATGTGGGGAAACAGCACTACTAATGTGGGGAAACTGCTACCTAATGGGGGGAAACTATGCTACATAATGTGGGGAAACTGCTACCTAATGTGGGGAAACTATGCTTGCTACCTAATGTGGTGAAACTATGCTGTCTACCCAATGTGGGGAAGGTATGCTGCCTACCTAATGTGGGAAAACTATGCTGCCTACCTAATGGGGGGAAACTATGTAGCTTACCTAATGTGGGGAAACTATGCTGGCTACCTAATGTGGTGAAGCTATGCTGGCTACCCAATGTGGGGAAAGTATGCTGCCAACCTAATGTGGGAAAACGATGCTGCCTATTTAATGTGGGAAAACTATGTTGCCTACCTGATGTGGGGAAATTATGCTGCCTACCTAATGTGGGGGAACTATGCTGCCTACCTAATGGGGGGAACTATACTGCCTACATTGACCCACATGGGGAAGAGGTGGGATAGAGATGTGGGCCACATCACGACACCACTGCCATCTTTTTTTTTTAAACTGTTTATTTAATGAGTTTTTCATTTTAACATAAAAGGAAAAAGACAATATAACATTAGGAAAAGGGAAGAAAAAAAACAAAGTCATGCTTAATGAGCTTTGAGTATAACAATTATGCAATAATAAGAACAATAACAATGGTCGCATATATGTTAAGGATGAACCTAGATGTAGAAAAACTACATCTCTTAGCATGCCCAGACTGGGCTTGCTGGGAGTTGTAGTTTTGCAACATCTAGAGGCACCTTGGCTGTAAAAAAAAAAAACACTGCATTGAAAGGCTTCCAAGACAGTGTTCCACAACCAGGGTGCCTCATGGTGTTGCAAACCTACAACTCCCAGCATGTCCAGACAGCCAAAGGCTGTTTGAGCAAACTGAGAGTTGGAGTTTTGTAACAGCTTGAGGAACATTAGTTGGGGAACTCCGCCTTAGAAGGCAGTGTATCATAACCAGGGTGCCTCCAGGTGTTACAAAACTACAACTCCCAGCATGCTGTTTGAGCATGCTGAGAGTTATAGTTTTGCAACAGCTGAAGGCACCCTGGTTGGGAAACACTCACCTACTGTCATACTGGGCTACCTAACTTATCTATATACATGCCTACCTAACTGCCTAGCTAGATACCAGACTACCTAACTACGTACCTAAAAAAAACTGGCTACCTTACTACCTGTCTAGTTACCTACCTGCATAACTGATAACCTATGTGCTAATTTTTTTCTGAGCAGGACACCAAGAGCGCATTTTTTATAGTGTGGAGGCCTATAGATGGGGAGATTGTGTAGAGGAGGGCACTGGCACTGGAAGGCATTGGAAAAATGCAGAGTCTAACATGTTTGTCCTGCAGATGCCGAAGAGATGAAGTTTTGGCTGGAAGAAGCCATCATGTTGGTCTGATCCAAATGGAGAAGAAAAGGAAAAAGGACGCCGCTTATGAGTCCCTTTATGTAATTGGCTGATGAGGAAAGACGTCATCTCTGAGTCCCTGTATGTAATTTTATGTCTATGTTCACACGTGCATATTTTCTGCTGCAGATTTGCTTTAGTATGTTTTGCTGCCCTCTACCTCTATATGGTTCTGTATATAATCACTTACATGGTACACTGATCCTGTGTACAGCTGGTATCTACTTCTGTATGGTGAATGTTTTTGGGAACATGGTCTTTTGTATAATTTATTTTATTCAGTAACAAATATAGTGTTATTAGTCAGTGGTAATGGTGGTGTTGGTCATTGTATGGCGGTATTATTTGTTCCTACTGGTAACACACAAAACTAGCAGTGTGCACCTGTGCACGTGTTTCATTTGTTTGGAGATGCTGAGAATATTAGTTTTTTGCTCTGGTATTATTGGTAATATTGGTCTTAGTTTTGGTTAGATATGGTCACTAATAGTATGGTGGTAATATGTATGTGATAATTCTCCTTATATACTGGTATACTGTGCGCAATTGGGTGTGAATGAGGGTGTGGTTAGAGTTATGACTGGGGTGTGGTTAGGGCGTGACTGGGTTGGGGTTAGGGCGTGACTGGGGTGTGGTTAGGGGCATGACTGGGGTGTGGTTAAGGGCATGGCTTGGTCTATGGGCTCTAGCCCACGGTCTTTTGCCCCTGTCTTTCACCACAATGTTCACGTCAGGTAACAGAATTTCTGAGCTGAATTTTTCCACCGTATTCTGCATATAAATTCCACTGCATGAACATAGTCTTAGGCTTCAAGTACCAAAATCTATGAGCAGTGCTAAACGGATTTAAAGGTTGTTACTGTGCCTAGAAGTGCATGGAGATGTCTATGGGGGAGATTTATCCAAACATGTCCAGAAGAAAAGTTGACCAGTTGCCCATAGCAACCAATCAGATCACTTCTTTCATTTTTAAAAAGGCCTCTGAAAAGAAAAGCAATCTGATTGGTTGCTATGGACAATTGGTCAACTTTTCCTCTGCACAATTTTTGATAACTCTCCCCCTATATGTTTAAATCTCTAAAACAGAACATATTTAGAGACGTCACTGATTTCAAAGCCTCATAAGGCATCACTGTGGTTACAATGACATCAGGAATTCTGCACAATTGAAAGCAATGGAAAGCAATAAAGAGATTTTGGGTGTGTTATGAATCACAGCCTCTTTTACTGGAATTTTTTAGGGTCTCTGCTCATGAATTCTGACCAGTGTTATTTTATATATGTCACATTGCAAAAAAAAGTTTAAGTGCATGTACTAGACTACAACAGAGCACAATAAATAACCATACCAAAAGCACTGGTAAACTGTGACAGCTACGATTTCAAAGAATATATTAAACAGGAACCAAGTGAAGAAAAGGCATTAAAGTCAGAAATGAATGCTGGGCTCAGATCCAAGTGCCACTTCTTCTCTCAGAATAGTCACTGTTTAGGCAGTGAATGCAAAATGAAACACATCCCATGAAATATGATATTATTGTAACATCGGAGACCATATATAATGCTACTTACCACAGTGCACTGTGTAATATATTTCAATATTTATTGCACGATGAAAGAACTAAGTATATGGATAGCAAGTTCCATTACTCTGACTGAAAAGGTGGCGGCCCTATGCATCAAATATTCAAAGCATAGGGAGAGACTGCAATAACATATAATGGCAGCAAATTGTTCATTTGCCTTATATTCTCAGAGGTTTAATAGAAAAGTAATTGTTTTAACATGAATTCTGACACTGAAAATATTATAATTAATATATATATAAAATGAAAAATCACTGCAGCATAGAGTTAAAACTTACAGTATGTATGTTCTAAAAGTATGCACAGGCACTATTATAGGGCCTTAGGGGTGACATATTTTGGGATTACACCCTCCAATAGGACACTAGGGAATGTGAGGAACATATTATGGGATATCAGGGTCCCCTGCTTATCTTGTTTCCCCTATTATAACTGACCTTCATCATTGACTCTTTATTAATCATTGGCTGGGCATTTTATACAATTTATAAGGCTGATACTACATGCTGAACCCCATTCATGGCCCCTGATAACCAATGCAAATGACCATGGTCCTCTGGCTCCTGACTGCAATGTGGCAGTCCATGTTGTTGTATATTCATATTTCTCACCTTATTTTGCAATTGGGTGCGATTGGTTTTGACACAATGGGGGAGATTTATCAAAACCTGTGCAGAGGAATAGTTAACCAGTTGCCAATAGCAACCAATCAGATTGCTTCTTTAAAATTGAAAAAAGGCCTCTTAATCTAATTGGTTGCTATGGGCAACTTGTCAAATTTTCCTCTGCAGAGGTTTTGATAAATCTCCCCAACTAGAGTACCTATATTTAATATTTAATAACTGTGAGAATGCAGTATATCCTGTCTACATGGGCCAGTATTCCTGCAGAATGATTACAGATCCTAGTAGAATCTACATCATGACAAATTGTTGCTGTTCTGAAGGCAAAAAGAAGTCCAAGCAGCTTCTAGATGGGTATATCTAATGAAGTAACCCAGGGGCGTACCCAGAGCATTTGGCACGCGGGGCGGACCCTTTGTTTGGCACCCCCCCCCCACACACACACACACATGCTCCCCCCCCCCTTAATTACACCCCCTCCCTCTCCTTCCCCCAGGAGCGGACTTACAACACTCGTGGTCCCCGGACCAAAAAAAAGGCAGGGGCCCCTGCTAGGCTCTGCAGCTTGTCAATCTTCTGCCACACTCCTATTCCACCCAAATCCCACACACAATAAACTAAAATGTATATATGTAAGTAACACTTTAACGTAGGTAAATTTCTATGACCAATAATACTGGTATACAAGGAGTAAATATATACCACCACACAATAATTGGATAATACCGCCATACTGTACTGAATAAAACCACTATATACAGACCAGTATGCTATAAAGAATATGTATACAATATAAGTGATTATATACAGGACCATATGGCGGTAGATATCAGCTGTACACAGGATGTGTATACCATATAAGTGATTACAGTTACATTTTGGGACTCACAATTACGTCTTTTCTGATCAGCGGCATCCTCTTTCCTTTTCTTCTCCATCCAGATAAGACCGCCATGTGGATCTCTTAACATCTGCAGGAAAAACATGTCAGACTCTGCATATTTTCAGTGCCCTCCCCTCCTCTACACAATCTTCCCATCTATAGGCCCACAAACTGTAATAATGTCCTCCTTGGTGTCCTGCACAGTAAAAGGGTAGGTAGGTAGGTTGCCAGGTAACCTCCTCTTTCCCATAGGTATATGCAGAGTTACACCCCCTCTCTTTCCCATAGGTATATACAGAGTTACACCCCCCTCCCCCCTTCCCTATAGGTATATGCAGAGCACCCCCCTCCCCTATAGGTAAATGCAGAGCACCCCCCTCCCCCCTACCCTATAGGTATATGCAGAACACCCCCTCTCCCCCCTTCCCTATAGGTATATGCAGAGCACCCCCCTCCCTATAGGTAAATGCAGAGCACCCCCCCTTCCCTATAGGTAAATGCAGAGCACCCCCCTCTCCCCCCTTCCCTATAGGTAAATGCAGAGCACCCCCCCTCCCCCTTCCCTATAGGTAAATGCAGAGCACCCCCCTCTCCCCCCTTCCCTATAGGTAAATGCAGAGCACCCCCCCTCTCCCTCCCTTTCCTATAGGTAAATGCAGAGCACCCCCCCGCTCTCCCCCCTTCCCTATAGGTAAATGCAGAGCACCCCCCCTTCCCTGTTGGTATATGCAGAGCAAAAAAAAAAGGGATGCTCACCTGATATCCCACGCAGCGATCTACTCAGCTGCAGGGCCCGCATCTTCTCCCCTCCACAGTACAGGCGCCGGATGAGTGACGTCACCGGCGCCTGTACTGTGTGCTGCGTGGGGGTGGAGGTCACATCTCCTCTGTGTAGCTGCAGATGCGGCTCACACAGAGGGGACGCCTTCTACAGGAGAATGTAGTGCTGTCTGCTGGGGATCTGGGACGAGTGTCCCGGATCGTCAGTAGTTGCGGCGGGTCAGTCCGCCCCTGGCACCCCCCTTGAGAGAAACAGTAGTATTGGAAAATTGTATCTAACAAAATGTATCTTTTTTATAATGAAATTTTTATAGATTTTTAAAACGGGGATCAATTTATGTGGGCAGGCAGGGACCTAAGATTGTAGCCGACAATAATAAAAATGTAGTGTGTGTGTGTGTGTGTGTGTGTTTTTCACTATTTTTTTTTTTTTTTTTTTTAGGTAGTTCTACTACTCCCAGCATGGAACACACTGTTACATGATGGGAGAAGTAGGACCTGTACTTATGACACCCGTTGCGATCCTTCTGTATAATGTATAGATGCGGGCGGCTGCTCTTCTATGTTCCACTGCACTGCCGTAGATGTACACCTATTCATATTTCCCACAGAGAGCTGGGATGGGCCAGATGGTTCCAGCCAATCACAACTATCTGTGGTAAATATGAATAGGTGTATATATTTATCAGTGCAGGGGACCATAGAAGGGCGGCCGACCGCATCTATACATTCTACTTGAGGATCACAATGGGTGTCATAAGTGACACTTGCTGCGATCTGTCTGTTAATGCAGGTACAACAGCTCCCAGCATGGAGCAAAGTGTGCTCCATGTTGGGAGCAGTAGTACCTGCAGTTAAGTACAGATCACAGTGGTGTCACTCCTGACACCCACTGCGATCATCCTTCATCCCTGAGATGCTGAGCGGCTTTCTCCTATACTCACATCTCTGCTCTGTACTCCGCCCGGCCACTCACTCATTCATATTTCCTGCTAAGAGCGGTGATCGGCTGCCACCATCCGGCAATCCCCACTCTGGGCAAAAAATATGAATGCGTGCGGTGAATTTCTATTCACATCACTGGTCGGTCTGAAATACAGAGCAGAGATGCGAGCGCTGTATAGTGTTGCTCCGCATCTCTGCTATATTATGGACAATTGCATCGGCTGACTCAGTAGCAGCAGTCAGACCCTAACCTATAAACTAGTTATCCCCTAGCCCAAGATAACTTTTAATCTTGGAATTACTCCTTTGAAACATTCAAATTGTGTCTAGCACATGCATTTTGTTATAAAATATACCATAATATGTAACAAAAACTACACACATGTGCCTAATCCAAAGCAACATGTAACAATACAAAATGTAAGTCCTAAATAAACACAAACAATTGCTTTCATTAACCACATACATCAAGAACAGATCTGCAGCAGAGCTTCCAATGCTATGTAATTTAGGCCATTTTTTTTATTATTAGAGACTATAAACTACTAATATACGTCAACCTCCTGTAACCTGGAAACAGGCTTTTATAAGATATATTTTAATTGACTGTATTGTTAACCAGTATGAGTTCCATTTTCTGAAATCCTCTATTGTTGAATTTTTCATTAAGTGCTTGAAAGAGTAACCTAGCTGCCCCATATCTATGCACATTAAAATAGTAAATCCATTAATTCTCTATTCCCTGTCTTGCTTATGCAACAGTTAATCACACTTTATTTATATTCCCTTTTCATGCTTGCATTTATTTGTTCAGATGTTGCTGCTGATGTTAAATGTCAACTCTAAGCATGTTATGCCATCTATGAGAATAATGCTGCTTATATTCCACCTCTTTTATGTTTAGAATATGAGAAACTGTATGCAGTTTTGAGTGCAAGGGATTCTATACAATGACATTTGAACACAGATTACGTAGTTCACATTACTTTTCCATGGCAAAACACTCTAAGTCTTCAGCTATGATTTTAACAAAATTGCTTTTAAAGAGTATATGGAAAACTCCATGACTTCGCATTCATATTAAAAGTATGTGAATCACTCAATAACTTGGTATTCACATTGAAGGACATCAGAATTTGAATCTTCAGTAGACGTTTGCATAATAATAAACCATAACCACTTCACCACTCACTACTGTGCCTTTTTTGTACCTTTTTATTTTTCCTTTCTTTATCTTTAATGATCATGAGAAACCATGTTCCATCTTCAGATACATCCTGTATGATAATTTAGAATGTCTAGTCTTAGAAAAATATCAATCATTGAAAATCTCCCCCCCCCCCCCTTAAGTAACAGATGTGCTCTTTCTTACCGATCTTTAGGTCCTAATAGCTCAGCATAAGTCAAAATGTGTGTAAAATAAAAATAAATTTGTGTAGTGGATTGTAGCCAGTTGAGGGTCTTGCATGTCATGATTTCATATTGAATTTGTTTTATGAGAAATTTAAATCCTTAACTGAATACAATGAATGGTGGACATATCTGCATGTTCTCAATAGCATTTCCAACTACTCTCACAGAACTTACTATTACTTGGACCAATATTCAAAATGTTGTATACTTGAAATGTACATTGCATCAAAATTCTGTCCTAACGTTAGATTACTGGGACTATGATGGTCAGACACAAATCCATATTCATTTCTATGTGTAGATGTAGAACACAGACCTTACCCATTGTTTCTTGAAATCAAAGTTAAGGAGTTAGAAGTGAATATTTATTTACTTTGATGCTACCTTCAGGGTTATGAAATATCACTGTAGCATTAGGGATAGTCTATGAGTAGAGAAGGGCTATTCAACTGTGCACTTTTTCACTTCAGCTTAAATGGGCACTATCAACAACACATCTCAACATTTTTCCTCTTAAATACATAGGTTCATCAGGAGACATACAAATGAAATAAATGATCAGGGGCAAAATTATTTTAGATGATATCCAATGACTCATACTACCAAGGAAATATGTTCAGACATAGATGTACACTGTCACAATTATCAGGCCACTAATGTGGTAGGTCATGACACCATTATGACCTACGATTACCAAAATTAACCTCCCTGGCGGTATGATTCTGTCTGGAAATGTGTACCAAAAGCGGTACAATTTTTTTTAACTGAATTTCACATCTCCCTCCGCCCATTTCACATCTCCCCCGTCACATTCCCCTCTCCCTTGTCACATCCCCGTCACATTCTCCCCCCTCCTTGTCCCATTCTCCCCCCTCCTTGTCACATTCTCCCCCCTCCTTGTCACATTCTCCCCCCTCCTTGTCACATTCTTCCCCCCTTGTCCCATTCCCCCCCCTTGTCCCATTCTCCCCCTTCATGTTACATTCCCCTCCCCCTGTCACATCCCCCCCCCTTGTCACATCCCCCCTTCATGTCACATTCCCCTCCCCCCCGTCACATTCCCCCCCTTGTCACATTCCCCCCTTGTCACATTCCCCCTTGTCACATTCCCCCCCAGTCACATTCCCCCCTTGTCACATTCCCCCCTGTCACATACCCCCCTGTCACATTCCCCCCTGTCACATACCCCCCCGTCACATTCCCCCCCCCAGTCACATACCCCCCTTGTCACATTCCCCCCTTGTCACATTCCCCCCTTTGTCACATTCTTCCCCCCCCCCCCCCCACTTGTCACCTTGTCCTGCAGCAAATACACTAGGTTTGCCGGCAGATTTCAAACCTAGTGTATTTGCTGCAGAACAAGCCCTTTCCCCTTCAGCCAATCACAGGCTTTACACCACTGCGGCCTGTGATTGGCTGAAAAGTGAAAGGTCCTAGAAGATGAATAGTGAAGAGAGGACACCCCGGACCGCACGGAGGGAAACGGCATCTGCAGGGACCGGGACTAGGTGAGCAAAAGTTTTTTTTATTTTACTACTTCTTCCTTTTACACTTAGCTCAGTGTTTTTCTACCAGGGGGCCTCCAGCTGTTGTGAAACTACTACTCCCAGCATGCCCGGACAGCCTTTGGCTGTTCGGGCATGCTGAGAGTTGTAGTTTTGCAACAGCTGGAGGCCCCCTGGTAGGGAAACACTGACTTTTAGTATTTTTCTTTACCTGCTCTGGCCGGCCCCCGCAACGGGAGCCGACCAGAGCAGATAATCGCATGTTTTCCCGGGGGGCCGCATCGCTATATCGCATTGCTTTTGCGATATATCGTGCAGCCCGGCCGGGAACTCTGCAATTCTACCCCGAGCGTGACTCGGGGTTACCGATCCTGGCAGGGAAAATTAACCCCGAGTCATGCTCGGGAATACCGCTCAGGAGGTTAATAATATGTAACCCAATAAATAGCCAAAAATATAAAACATTGGAATTCATGACTCTGGGCGTGACTATTTACTCTGAATTGTTTTGTATATTGATTAGCGCTTGGCATTACTTTTTGCATCATAAATGATACAGAGGTATTCTAAAATATGCATATTTATTGGTTATGATAAATAAACATACATAAGTATATAAATATAATGATTACATGTTTATATGAATCACCAATCAAATATGATCATATTTGTATTAGTAAAGCTTTATAAGCTAATGTTAGTAACGTACATCTGCATGGTATTAATTCTTAAAAATATAGAAAAATATATTCAACATTAATGAAGCATTCTAAACTTATCTTAGTAGTTTCATTAAAACTATATTACAGAAAATTGTATCATTTTACAACAATGGTTAGTTCATATCATAATACCAGCTTAGTACTCGGCATTGCCCGTTTTTTCCTTCCTAATCCTTGTTGTGGAGGAAAATCAACAGAGGAAGGTTTTGACTTCATAGCCCGTTATTGTTGTCATATTCCAACCTCATATCCCTTCCTCATATCCTGTCCTCCTATCCCGACCTCCTATCCCGACAAAAAGACAACAGTATGCCCTCCATAGTGTAATACCTTCAGTCAAAAGGCACTAACACACAATATGAACTGCGCTTACCAGATAATGTTGTACTCGATCCAAGTAAAACAATGGGTAAAGGTAAAAAGGATAGAGGTCTCAGCAGCTGCTCCTAGCTCCCATAAACACAATAGATAAAAATCTCCTCCAACAACCAGCGGAATAAAATCAAGCGCTGAGGCCAGGATAAAATGAGGGATATTTATTACCCACAATGCAACGCGTTTTGCGGGAATTCCGTGTCTTCAGGCATGTAGGAATGTGCAGCAAGCGAAGGTTTCATAGGGAAAAGTCTTAACCCTTCATGGGAAAGGATTTAACCCCTTATACAAAACAATATCTCACAACATACAATTATAATTAGTACAAATTCATGTTAAGATACAATCTTACATCATATAAATAGTAATGATACAATAGTAAGTATAGAAATCAAATGAAATGCATATATAAAAAAATACATATAAAAATAATAAGTAAATGTAAAAAGAAAAGAATTTAAAAATTTAAAAATAAAATAAATATGCTTAATGGGCATTTTCTAAGGTTTCATTCAAATTATCTGGAAATAAAGTGGCAAGAGAAAAAAATCCAATAAGCTTCCCTGTTATTTAGTCTCTGCAGACGATTGTGTATATGTACCGGGATTGTTTCTAAAATCGTGAGTTTCATACTATCTATACAACTGTTATGTTTGAGTATTAAGTGTCGGGAGACACTGTGGAGCAGAAAGACATATTTTATATTGGACCTGTGTTTGTTCATTCGTGAATGCACGGTCTGAACCGTACGCCCCACGTACTGAAGCCCACAGGTACAAGACAAAAGGTAAATGGCAAATGAACAAGAAAGCTGTTTCAGCGCTTGATTTTATTCTGCCGGTTGTTGGAGGAGATTTTTACCTATCGACCTCCTATCCCGACCTCCTAGCCCGTCCTCCTATCCCGTCCTCCTAGCCCATCCTCCTCTGCCGTGCTCCTATCCCATCCTCCTATCCCGCCCTCATGTCCTGTCCTCATATCCCGTCCTCACATACCGTCTTCCTATCTCAACCTCCTATCTCGACCTCCTGTCTCGGCCTCCTATCCCGTCCTTCCTTCCCGTTCTCATTTCTCGACCTCCTATCCCATCCTCCTATCCTGTCCTCCTATCCTATCCTCCTATCCCGTCCTCCTATTTCGTCCTCAAAACCCATCCTATGTTTGTTGTTGACATATCAGTAATATGTGTGCCAAGTTTCATGTTAATATCTTTAGCCGTTTGGACGTGATGCTGGAACATACACACACACACACACACATACACATACAAACACACACATTGAGTTTTATATATATGTAGGTTATTAAGAGAAAATTATATAAAGAATGAGCCCTTATCTGATCTCTAGATATATTAAATGGAGGTGACTCCATGATATTTATTGTTACTTTTAGCAAATTTGGAGGAATACCTATGATCCCTGAAAGATAAGACTATGATATGTACATTATATGTATGCATTATAATGCAAAGAACATTCCCCATTCTCTGCAGAAGAAGGGAGGAGCACTCCGTATTCTGGAACCTATAATCTCAATTTGGAGATTAGGAACGATCTTCACCATACATACTGATTGATTTAATTCCATCCACACTTTAAAATGATCTGGTCAAATAAGAACTAGTACGCTACCAGATATGTGAGTGATATGTGAGTCCTCTAACTTTAAGTAATGGGAAAGAGGGTAAGAAGGTGTAATCATAAGAAGCCATTGTGTAGTTACTGTACAGTCGTTTTGCTGCATATGAAAGGACCTCACTGGCTCCTCATGGCCTCGCCTCTCGGGTAACCTTCAGGAGAAGGCTTATTGTCCTATGATAACTGTATGCCTCATCGTGCTTCCATGAAGGACTCCCTTTTCTTGGATTATACCCCCGACCCGGGACAGTGACAATACAATTCCTTCTTGGTAACACCACATATCATGCTCGGGACCATATTCAGGGATTTTGATGTTAAATTGTTTAATACCAAAAATATAAGAAAAATGAGGAGAGATATGTTCTTATTACACATTTGTTTATAGCTAGTGTCTGACTATTAAGGACATTATGGCTAAAACTTTATAAGAATAAACCATAACATTGCCATGTGGTTTACTGGGAACTCAACGATCTTTCTCTTGGTGTGTGAAGCAATTCATGTTTATGACAAAGATGTTATTGTGAAGCTGTTATTGTGAAATATTACAGATCCATTAAAAATGGCTGCTGTTATGTTATACTTAAGAATATGCAATGCTATGCCATAATATTTGAGGTCTGATTACTGATAAAGTGCAAAGAATATTTATGAGGAACTAAACAATTACAACACTGGCACTTATTTACTAAGAGTGGAGTGTAGGTTTCTTTGTGGGATTTAATTTAATTTATTTTCCACTGTATTTTCTAAGGTTTCCCAAAAATTTCCACTTTCTCTACATTTTGCTTTTTTTACACATGCTCTGATCTGTAGGGTTTTCCTCAGCTCAAATCCACCACATTTTATGTGGAAACCTTAGTAAATGTGTTGTTTTTTGAAAATGTCGGGAACAAGCCCCTTTTCATAGATCACGCCCCCTTTCCCCAGTGACCACGCACCTTTTTGGGGTTTTCTTATCAAAATGGAGAGTTAGTCGGGGTTTTTTCAATTCTTGTGGAAAAAATATATATGTATACCAGTCCTCAAGAACACTGGGGGTATGTAAAATATAGAGAGATAAAGGAAAGAGAAGTTGTGGATCCAGTAAAAGCTTAATTTATTTATAATATAGTGAATATATATATATATATATATATATATATATATATATATATATATATGAATATATATCCAATCACTCTGCAGGGCCCTTGCAGAAATGAATGGTATATGCTCAATTAAGTAAAATAATAAAATATGACAATAAATAAAAATATATATAAAATTGCACCAATCAATGTACTAATCAATATATATTATTAATGTCTCCTATAGTGATTTGCAACAAGTCTCTTTGGATTAATAATCACAGTTCGTTTAGTCACAGTTCACTTAGTCACAGTTTATCTAGCAGATGGTAAATCCAAATGTATCCGGTAATAGCAACTTAGTTGCGATCTTGAGAAAAAGCTGTATTAATAATAACACAAAGTGACGGTGCACAGCACCACTCACCCTCCTTAGTAGGCCTCAGCAGACAGCAATGTTAACAGGTAGCGATCTCAGCAGACAGCGATGTCCTGCAAATGGTGAGAGCTGTCTGTGATTGTCGCACCAATCCGGGTCGTGGTCTGGGTGAGTGGTTCTCCGGTGGGCTGTGAGTAATCTGGGCTGGCACGGAGAGGCGTCCGGCCTTGGGAGGTGGTGTCCAGGAGCTCTGCCATCCAGGGCTGTGAATAGAGGACTGGAAGCAGCTGCGTATCTGAATGATGCGCTATCTGTGCGCGCGTTGCAGTGGTCCCAATTCCGTGAGCATCCAGCTGTTGCAAGTCACAATATGCTTGTATAGTCTCTTTGTAAGTGATATACACTTAATGATAAGGTGCTTAACAGGTCAGACGCATTTCAAGACCTACGGGCCTTTTCTTCAGTGACAATAAGGTATGTATACCCGGTGGTGGGGTCTATATTTATATGGTCTACATGCAATGATGTCATGGTAATTAAGGTGGCTACTAAAACATGGAGCCTGGCTATAGAATCAGGCATTGATTCACTCACATCAAATCTCTCCCAACTGATTGATCGTCTACTTCAGCCCATAGTTCAAAAACACAATATTACCTTAAAGACACCCCCTAAGCAATCCAGATACTAGAAAACATTAGATGGGAATCCGAATATATCCTTATCTCACTAGATGTGAGCTCCCTATATACTATATACTGTATATAAATCATACAGATGGACTAAAAGCAGTACAATATTTTTTAATGAAAGGGGATATTTTACCAGAACAGATTGATTTTATCCTTCAAGCCATAAATTATATTTTAACTCACAACTATTTTTATTTTGAAAATGAATTTTATCTCCCAGCCACTGGCACTGCCATGGGTACCAGATTCGCGCCCAGTTATGCTAATATGTTTATGGCTGCCTGGGAGGAACAATATATCTCACCCAGAATCGGCGTGGATCTCGTATTATGGTGGCGCTATATCGACGATATACTTTTTATCTGGAAAGATCCGAGAAGCTTGTTGGAGGTTTTTATCCAAGAAATTAATACTAATAATCTTAATCTGAATTTTATCCCCCACATACAAGTACAGGCACTTTAGAATTTTTAGACCTTAGACACATGTAAATTGAACTGAAGTACGTACCACAAACCCGTAACCAAAAATAGTTTCATTCTGTTTAATAGTTGTCACCTACCCAGGTGGCTTTTAAACGTACCTACAGGTCAGTACCACAGATTAAAAAGAATCTGTATGTCTCATACTAAATTTGAAGAAGAGGCCTAAGCCCTCACTGAAAAATTATTGGAGAAAAATTACCCAAAAAGCGTTTTAGATGAATCTTTCAACCAAGTTCGTATTTTAGATAGATCCTCTTTTTTTTATTCCTAAAGAAACCAAAATATTACCACAAAACGATGATCCTAAGATGATTTTGCCTTTTAACAAAGATTATATTATAAGAAAATTAAAACCATTATCAAAAATAATTGGCATTTTTTTATGAATGATAAGGTTATCGGGCAAAATATCCTCTTACATCTGTCTATAGTTTACACAAAAGCTCCAAACTTAGGCATCCAAGTTGCCCCCACAGTAAAACACCCAACCACTTCCACAACATCATCTACATGGTTACACAGTAAGGGGTTCTACAGATGCGGCACCTGTTCAGCCTGCAAAATCACCAACTTCCCCCAAATAACTATTGAAATTACATCCACATGCAATAATCATGTTCACAAAATTTCTGGATGTCTTTCCTGCCACAGTAAAGGGGTCATCTACTTGATCCAATGTACATGCCAAAAACAATACATAGGTCATACGAAGAGACAAGCTCAAAATACGCATGGCAGAACATATCTACAATATAAAAAGAGGTTTAAAAACCAACTGTCAGCACATTTTGCAGAATACCATAACCAGAACACGTCAGATTTATTCTTCTTAGCCATCCAAAATGTCAGAAAATGCTGGCGTGGTGGCGACTATATTTAAAAAAATTGTCTAAGGAAGATTTTCGACACAATCAAACCGAGGGGACTCAATGCAGAACTTGAAATCTCCGGGTTCCTTTGATTCCATCTTGTGGTGTGGCTTGCCCTCACGACCCATCACTGACTGGTCGTTTATCGACCCAGAGACAGTCCCTGGGGACGAGGCTCCCCAATACTTTTTTCCATGAGAACTACCATTCCTTGTCCAGACCCCCCCTCCCTCCCCCCCCCCCCTGTACGCCATTATTATTATATATCCCCATGGGCATGTTGTTTCAGGTTTTGTTATTGTTATTCTTCATACTTTATTTTTATTTTTACATTTATTATTTTTTTATTCTTTATTTTTATCCTCCCCATATATATATTTACATTATGTTTATCCATGTCGATATTTATACATATCTATAGATCTATGTCACATACCTATATATCCATATTACATATTACTGTACCACCATGAACATGTGGTTCTACTATATATACATTTTTATATATATATATATATTATGTCTATCTTACTTTATCTATTTTTATTTATTTTTATTTTCATCTATATAGATACTTACATACACCTATATATCCATATTATCCATAGTATACATTATATCCTTTTTTCTTACTTTACTCCTACTTTTTCTCTATTGGATCCATCCCTTGATTTGCATCAAACATGAAATAGCCAGGCTCCATGTTTTAGTAGCCACCTTAATTACCATGACATCATTGCATGTAGACCATATAAATATAGACCCAACCACCAGGTATACATACCTTATTGTCACTGAGGAAAAGGCCCGTAGGCCTTGAATCGCATCTGACCTGTTAAGCACCTTATCATTAAGTGTATATCACTTACAAAGACACTATACCCGCATATTGTGACTTGCAACTGCTGGATGCTCACGGAATTGGGACCACTGCAACGCGCGCACAGATAGCGCATCATTCAGACACGCAGCTGCTCCCAGTCCTCTATTTACAGCCCCAGACAACAGAGCTCCTGGACACCACCTCCCAAGGCCGGACGCCTCTCCGTGCCAGCCCAGGTTACTCACAGCCCACCGGAGAACCACTCACCCAGACCACGACCCGGATCGGTACTACAATCACAGACAGCTCTCACCATTTGCAGGACATCGCTGTCTGCTGAGATCGCTACCTGTTAACATCACTGTCTGCTGAGATTGCTACCTGCTGACATCGCTGTCTGCCGAGGCCTTCTAAGGAGGGTGAGTGGTGCTGTGCACCGTCACTTTGTGTTATTATTGATACAGCTTTTTCTCAAGATCGCAACTAAGTTGCTATTACTGCTACAATTGCTACTACAATTGATGTGACTCACAGGAATTCATTCATTACCGGATACCTTTGGATTTACCATCTGCTAGACAAACTGTGACTAAATGAACTTTGACTAAACGAACTGTGATTATTAATCCAAAAAGACTTGTTGCAAATCACTATAGGGGACTTTAATAATATATATTGATTAGTACATTGATTGGTGCAATTTTATATTTCTTTTTATTTATTGACATATTTTATTATTTTACTTAATTGAGCATATACCATTCATTTCTGCAAGGGCCCTGCAGAGTGATTGGCCATATATTCATATATATATATATATATATATATATATATATATATATATATATATATATATACTTATATACTATATTATAAATAAATTAAGCTTTTACTGGATCCACAACTTCTCTTTCCTTTATCTCTCTATATTCTACATACCCCCAGTGTTCTTGAGGACTGGTATACATATATATTTTTTCCACTTTGTTATAGGCTTGATTGGGTGAAGGCATCACCTTTAACCTCAAACACTTATTTTCCTCATATCTTTAAGTGATCTACACATCCTATTTAGCATTTTTTCAATTCTTGCACAAATTCTCGCGCAAATTCTGGCGCAATGCGCCAGAATCTGGTGCACAACCCAGCAAAACATGTCGGGTTTGCAATAGTAAATGAGGGCCACTGTGCAATTCTGCAATTCCCTTTTTATATCATAAAAAAATAATAGAAAGCGATCTAAAAATACGATCAAAGCAAAAATGGTACCGATAAAAGCTTCAGATAACAGCACAAAAGATGAGCCCTCATACTGCCCCGTACATGGAAAAATAAAAAAGTTATAGGGGGTCAGAATAGGACAATTTTAAACATATTGTCACGATTCGGCTTCCAGGTAGTGGATCCTCTGTGTCAGCGAGGGATTGGCGTGGACCGTGCTAGTGGACCGGTTCTAAGAGGCTACTGGTTTTCACCAGAGCCCGCCGCAAAGCGGGATGGTCTTGCTGCGGCAGTAGCAACCAGGTCGTATCCACTAGCAACGGCTCTACCTCGCTGACTGCTGAGAAGGCGTGGGACAGAAGGACTAGGCAGAGGCAAGGTCAGACGTAGCAGAAGGTCGGGGGCAGGCGGCAAGGTTCGTAGTCAGGATGGGTAGCAGAAGTTCAGGTACACAGGCTTTGGACACACTAAACGCTTTCACTGGCACAAGGCAACAAGATCCGGCAAGGGAGTGCATGGGAGGAGGTCAGATATAGTCAGGGAGCAGATGGAAGCCAATTAAGCTAATTGGGCCAGGCACCAATCATAGGTGCACTGGCCCTTTAAGTCTCAGAGAGCTGGCGCGCGCGCGCCCTAGAGAGCGGAGCCGCGCGCGCCAGCACATGACAGCAGGGGACCGGGACGGGTAAGTGACCTGGGATGCGATTCGCGAGCGGGCGCGTCCCGCTGTGCGAATCGCATCCCCAACGGCCATGACAGTGCAGCGCTCCCGGTCAGCGGGACAGACCGGGGCGCTGCAGGGAGAAAGACGCCGTGAGCGCTCCGGGGAGGAGCGGGGACCCGGAGCGCTAGGCGTAACAGTACCCCCCCCCTTAGGTCTCCCCTTCTCTTTGTCCGGTAACTGCCTCCCCTGGGATGAGGACACCGGGAAAGAATGGAAGGTTTCCTCAACGGCAGGCAGTACAGCAGGAGTGGGGATGGGGAGGGAGGGCAGAGGGCGAGGCCTGGCACGGGGCAGTGTGACACCAGGACGGGGGCCATGGGGAGGCACAGAGGCTTGCCTGACGGGACTGGGAGGGGGGGAGAGGCACTTCCTGTGGCAGGCAGAGTCCCAGTTCCTGATCTCCCCGGTGGTCCAATCAATGGTGGGGGAATGAAGCCGGAGCCAAGGCAGACCGAGGAGGACCTCAGAGGTACAGTTGGGGAGAATGAAGAACTCAATCCTCTCAAGGTGGGGTCCAATAGACATGAGGAGGGGCTCTGTGCGGTAACGCACGGTGCAGTCCAATCTGGCTCCGTTGACCGCGGAAATGTAGAGCGGCTTGACGAGACGGGTCACCGGGATGCTGAATTTATTAACAAACGACTCCAAAATAAAATTTCCAGAGGCACCGGAGTCCAAGCAGGCCACGGCTGAGAGGGAGGAGTTGGCTGAAGAAGAAATCCGCACGGGTACCGTGAGACGTGGAGGAGCAGACTTGGAACCAAGAGACGCCACACCCACGTGAGCTGGGTGCGTGCGTGCGTTTCCCAGGCGTGGAGGACGGATAGGGCAATCCACCAAGAAATGCTCGGTACTGGCACAGTAAAGACAGAGATTTTCTTCTCTACGGCGATTCCTCTCTTCCTGGGTCAGGCGAGACCGATCCACTTGCATGGCCTCCTCGGCGGGAGGCCCAGGCGAAGACTGCAAAGGATGCTGTGGGAGAGGTGCCCAGAGATCTAAGTCTTTTTCCTGGCGGAGCTCTTGGTGTCGCTCAGAAAAACGCATGTCAATGCGGGTAGCCAAATGGATGAGTTCTTGGAGGTTGGCAGGAATCTCTCGTGCGGCCAGCACATCCTTGATGCGACTGGATAAGCCTTTTTTAAAGGTCGCGCAGAGAGCCTCATTATTCCAGGATAGTTCAGAAGCAAAAGTACGGAATTGTATGGCGTACTCGCCAACGGAAGAATTACCCTGGACCAGGTTCAACAGGGCAGTCTCGGCAGAAGAAGCTCGGGCTGGCTCCTCGAAGACACTCCGGAGTTCAGCGAAGAAGGCCTGGACTGTGGCTGTGGCAGGATCATTGCGGTCCCAGAGCGGTGTGGCCCAAGACAAGGCCTTTCCTGAAAGAAGGCTTACTACGAACGCCACCTTAGACCGTTCTGAAGGAAACAAGTCCGACAACATCTCCATATGCAGGGAACACTGAGACAAAAATCCACGGCAGAGTTTAGAGTCCCCATCAAATTTGTCCGGCAGGGACAAGCGGAGGTTAGGAGCGGCCACTCGCTGCGGAGGAGGTGCAGGAGCTGGCGGAGGAGATGGTTGCTGCTGTAGCAGAGGCAGAAGTTGCTGTAACATGGCGGTCAACTGCGACAGCTGCTGTCCTTGTTGGGCAATCTGCTGCGATTGCTGAGCGACCACCGTGGGAAGATCAGCGAGACTTGGCAGCGGCACCTCAGCGGGATCCATGGCCGGATCTACTGTCACGATTCGGCTTCCAGGTAGTGGATCCTCTGTGTCAGCGAGGGATTGGCGTGGACCGTGCTAGTGGACCGGTTCTAAGAGGCTACTGGTTTTCACCAGAGCCCGCCGCAAAGCGGGATGGTCTTGCTGCGGCAGTAGCAACCAGGTCGTATCCACTAGCAACGGCTCTACCTCGCTGACTGCTGAGAAGGCGTGGGACAGAAGGACTAGGCAGAGGCAAGGTCAGACGTAGCAGAAGGTCGGGGGCAGGCGGCAAGGTTCGTAGTCAGGATGGGTAGCAGAAGTTCAGGTACACAGGCTTTGGACACACTAAACGCTTTCACTGGCACAAGGCAACAAGATCCGGCAAGGGAGTGCATGGGAGGAGGTCAGATATAGTCAGGGAGCAGATGGAAGCCAATTAAGCTAATTGGGCCAGGCACCAATCATAGGTGCACTGGCCCTTTAAGTCTCAGAGAGCTGGCGCGCGCGCGCCCTAGAGAGCGGAGCCGCGCGCGCCAGCACATGACAGCAGGGGACCGGGACGGGTAAGTGACCTGGGATGCGATTCGCGAGCGGGCGCGTCCCGCTGTGCGAATCGCATCCCCAACGGCCATGACAGTGCAGCGCTCCCGGTCAGCGGGACAGACCGGGGCGCTGCAGGGAGAAAGACGCCGTGAGCGCTCCGGGGAGGAGCGGGGACCCGGAGCGCTAGGCGTAACACATATACATTTTCCTGCATGTAGTTATGATTTTTTTCAGAAGTAATTCAAAATCAAACCTATATAAGTTGGGTATCATTTTAATCATATGAACCTACAGAATAAAGAGAAGGTGTCATTTTTACCGAAAAATGTACTGCGTAGAAACGGAAGCCCCCAAAAGTTACAAAATGGCGTTTTTTTCTTCCATTTTGTCGCACAATGATTTTTTTTCTGTTTCGCCGTAGATTTTGGGGTAAAATGACTGATGTCATTACAAAGTAGAATTGGTGGTGCAAAAAATAAGGCATCATATGGATTTTTAGGTGCAAAATTGAAAGTGTTATTATTTTTAGAAGGTGATGAAGAAAATCACACTAGCTCAAAAACTGTCTGTCTGCTGTATTAGGAAGTCCATTGCAACTATTTTCAAAGAATCATTTGACAACAAGATTTAGCATGTCCACACAGGGTGTGTCTCTGTAAAACAGCATGACAGCGCTTGACTTTGCACTTTTGAAAGGAGGAAGAATGGTAAGCTCCATTCTCCCCTGTGGTGGGTTGCAAGATGTCACTGGAGGAGGGATTGGATGAGGAGGAGGAGAAAGATAGGCTGCAGGTGTCAAAAGTTAACCAGATTGGTGCAACCATGAAGGTGTCACAACTATTACCTGAACTTGTTACACTGCAGCCCCTTTGACCCAGTGGGCGGTTAAAGCCACTGTTTCAGCATTCTGTCCTGATGAAGGGCCGGTTTTGGGTCTGAAACTCGTTGATCTGTGCTTTGAATAAATGTTATCTTTTATCGAAACTGGTCTACCTTGTTAGACTGACTACCTCAAGGGGTCTGGTGCTTGGAACAAGTTCCGTTTTTGTTTCTTTTGCTGCATACCAAAGCCATGTATTGGTCCTGGCCATGGCAACTGCTCCAAATATTTACTGTGTCAGGCACTGTGCTGCACACCATAAACTGTATGTAGTGACCTACAGTCTCCATCACATGATTTTGCAAAGCGTAGATAGCATTTTTGGCTAAATAGTGGCTACTATGCATCTGTCATCTGGGCTTGGTACACCCTATTAGTTGCCTAAATGCTTCAAAGTCAACAAGATGGTATGGTTGTGCCTATATCAGCAACAACTTTGTTAGGTGTGAATTAAGGTGCACTAGAAAAGGGTGCCTAGGAAAATACTATTGTCTGTATGACATAGATTCCACAGTATTTAACTTACGGGCTAGAGGAGGTAGACATGACAGTGATGAGAACAAGACAGACAATGCGCTGCCTGTGGAAGAGGCCGGACTGCAAGAAAGATGAGAGGGATTTGGAGAAACCTCCGCAGCAGAGACAAGGGTTTCTTTACATTGTGGGACATCATAACCATCCTTTACAGCCTTTTGATACTGCTCCATGACGGACATTTACCAAGGGATTTAGAGCTCTTTTTTTTTTTGCTTACAAAAGTTGCACCAAAAGTTGCACATGTTCCCAAGCACATTTTTGCGCTACTTTTGTGAGTAAGCATAAAGTTGCAAATAGCCCTACCTAAAGACATTTTCGGTTTTCACTTTACAGTGATCGGAAATGTCACACGTAAGCAAAAAAAAAAAAAGGCCCAAATCCCCTTTCAAAAAGTCGTAGACCTGGCTTAACCCCTTAAGGACGCAGGGTTTTTCCGTTTTTGCACTTTCGTTTTTTCCTCCTTATCTTTTAAAAATCATAACCCTTTCAATTTTCCAACTAAAAATCCATATTATGGCTTATTTTTTGGGTCACCAATTCTATTTTGCAGTGACATTAGTCATTTTACCCAAAAATGCACGGAGAAATGGAAAAAAAAAATCATTGTGCGACAAAATCGAAAAAAAAAACGCCATTTTGTAACTTTTGGGGGCTTCCGTTTCTACGCAGTGCATATTTCGGTAAAAATTACACCTTATCATTATTCTATAGGTCCATACAGTTAAAATGATACCCTACTTATATAGGTTTGATTTTATCGCACTTCTGGAAAAAATCATAACTACATGCAGGAGAATTTATACGTTTAAAAATGTCATCTTCTGACCCCTATAACTTTTTTATTTTTCCACGTACAGGGCAGTATGAGGACTCATTTTTTGCGCCGTGATCTGAAGTTTTTATCGGTATGATTTTTGTTTTGATCTGACTTTTTGATCACTTTTTATTAATTTATTCAAACGCTTTGGAATTTTTTTGCGCGTACGCCATTGACCGTACGGTTTAATTAATGATATATTTTTTATAGTTCGGACATTTATGCACGCGGCGATACCACATATGTTTATTTTTTTTTTTACACTGTTATTTTTTTTATGGGAAAAGGGGGGTGATTCAAACTTTTATTAGAGAAGGGGTTAAATGACCTTTATTAACACTTTTTTTTACATTTTTTTTGCAGTGTTATAGGTCCCATAGGGACCTATAACACTGCACACACTGATCTTTCATGCTGATCACTGGCGTGTATTAACACGCCTGTGATCAGCATTATCGGCGCTTGACTGCTCCTGCCTGGATCTCGGGCACGTCATTCGTCGATCGGACACCGAGGAGGCAGGTAAGGGGCCTCCCGGTGTCCGGTCAGCTGTTCAGGACACCGCGATTTCACCGCGGCGGTCCCGAACAGCCCGACTGAGCAGCCGGGTCCCTTTCAGTTTCACTTTAGAAGCGGCGGTCAGCTTTGACCGCCGCTTCTAAAGGGTTAATACCGCACATCGCCGCGATCGGCGATGTGTGGTATTAGCCGGGGGTCCCGGCCGTTGATGAGCGCTGGGACCGACGCGATATGATGCAGGATCGCGGCGCGATCCAGCTTCATATCGTGGGAGCCGGCGCAGGACGTAAATATACGTCCTGCGTCGTTAAGGGGTTAAACAACTTGCTTTAGACAGCAACTGCAACTTTCTGTGTGACTTTTTGTGAAGCTCCACTCCCTGGCCACCCACTCGTATCTACCACCCTCCTGCATCTACCTCCCCCCCACATTTATTAATAGGTTGGTGTTATTTAGGCTGGTGACATCAGGCTGCTGCTGCTTGGTTGGTATCTGGCTGAGAATTAAAATGAATAATTAAATAATAAAACAATAAAAAAACGTGTGGTTCCCCCTATTTTTATTCTTAGATAACAACCAAACATCAACAGCCTGACATTACCAGGGTGGACAAGGATCATTGTTACTGGCCCTCCCCAGCCTTAATAATGCCTGCCTGTTACTGCCTAGGCCCAGGAGCACCATTTTTGATGCTCCAGGCCTGTGGGCACCGGTTTATCCCAGCACCACCATGGCGGTGGGTACCAGGGTAATGACTGGGGGTTAACACTTACTGTTTTTGGGGCTAACACTTAGCCCTGGCTTAGTAATAGACTCTCTCTATTAGACAGCTTCCACTACTAAGCCTGTAAAGTAAATTGAAAAAAAAAAACACACAACACATTTAAAAAAAACTTTTGTTCTAAAAATCACTCCCCCACAAGCCCTTGTTAAACATTTTATTAATATTAAACCAAAAAAATGCTGGTCATCGTAGTCCACTGAATCTTAAGTAGTCCTTGTCACGATGCCGGCTGGCAGGTAGTGGATCCTCTGTGCCAGAGAGGGATTGGCGTGGACCGTGCTAGTGGACCGGTTCTAAGTCACTACTGGTTTTCACCAGAGCCCGCCGCAAAGCGGGATGGTCTTGCTGCGGCGGTAGTGACCAGGTCGTATCCACTAGCAACGGCTCACCTCTCTGGCTGCTGAAGATAGGCGCGGTACAAGGGAGTAGACAGAAGCAAGGTCGGACGTAGCAGAAGGTCGGGGCAGGCAGCAAGGATCGTAGTCAGGGGCAACGGCAGGAGGTCTGGAACACAGGCTAGGAACACACAAGGAAACGCTTTCACTGGCACAATGGCAACAAGATCCGGCAAGGGAGTGCAGGGGAAGTGAGGTGATATAGGGAAGTGCACAGGTGAACACACTAATTGGAATCACTGCGCCAATCAGCGGCGCAGTGGCCCTTTAAATCGCAAAGACCCGGCGCGCGCGCGCCCTAGGGAGCGGGGCCGCGCGCGCCGGGACAGGACCGAGGGAGAGCGAGTCAGGTACGGGAGCCGGGGTGCGCATCGCGAGTGGGCGCTACCCGCATCGCGAATCGCATCCCGGCTGGAAGCGGAATCGCAGCGCCCCGGGTCAGTGGATCTGACCGGAGCGCTGCAGTGGGGAGAGTGTAGCGAGCGCTCCGGGGAGGAGCGGGGACCCGGAGCGCTCGGCGTAACAGTCCTCTGCATACACGGATCTGAAATTTGAAGAAAAAAGAAAAACACACAACAAATAGGTTAGTACATTTAGGGGAGAAAAAAGGTTAAAAAAAATCAAAGTAGCAAACACATATACATTTTATTTTGCTTACGTGTGCTAAAAATATGTTGAATTCCAAAGAGATTTATTGTTTTTTATCTTATGTGAGCCAAATTTATCAGCCCCCTGTATGGTGCCACTTCTGGAAGGTGTGTTCTCCAGCTTACAGATATGGCAGCATTGCCGAACCTGCTCCTGAGCTGATCAGACTTATGGTATGTTTGACAAGTGTGCTGGCCTTACCTCAGCTACGCTATTCTATGCTGGTATTACAATTACCCTTTTGCTTTGAACAGACCTCCTCCTCCTCAGCTCGTTTCCATGTCCTGTCTATTACTACATCGTCATTATCAAACTCTTTTTCATCATCCCCACCACTCCTGTCTGCATGAACTTCTGATGGCTGACCATGGGCTACTTGCTCCTTTTCAGCATATCCACCATCATGCCTTACAATATCATCACCCCACCCCCAGTTCCACTCTTGATATGCTCAGCAATGTGTCAGTTCTAGTGTTCACTGTGCACAACACATTTATGAAGTGTCTGAGGAGGTAAGTCTATGCTGAGAGGTAAAAAACATTGTGAAAACATTTTCTGGCAATCAAGTTTGAAAAAAGGTAAATTTTAACATGTCAGTTCTAGTGCACACCAGGGAAAGTATTATTCATGAAGTGACTTAGGAGGTGAGTCTTTGCAGAGAGGTTCATAAAAATTTTGAGGCCTTTATCTGGTACCTGTGACAGATGTTTTGGCCCTATCTTCGCTACACTTTTGTTTGCTGACAGGAAGGGTATTGTGCACACTGAGTAATTAGCACAGAATACTGCGCACTGAATTGTGCATCAGAATTCCGTGGTGGGAACTAACATTAACCCCTTAAGGACCCAGCCATTTTACACCTTTGGACCCGGCCATTTTTTGCACATCTGACCACTGTCACTTTAAACATTAATAACTCTGGAATGCTTTTAGTTATCATTCTGATTCCGAGATGGTTTTTTCGTGACATATTATACTTTAACTTAGTGGTAAAAATTTTTGGTAACTTGCATCCTTTCTCGGTGAAAAATTGCATTTTTCTAACTTTGAAGTTCTCTGCTTGTAATGAAAATGGATATTCCAAATATAATTTTTTTTATTCACATATACAATAAGTCTACTTTATATTTGCATCATAAAATTGACAAGTTTTTACTTTTGGAAGACACCAGAGGGCTTCAAAGTTCATCAGCAATTTTCCACAAAATTTCCAAAATCACAATTTTTCAGAGACCAGTTCAGGTTTGAAGTGGATTTGAAGGGTCTTCATCTTAGAAATACCCTACAAATGGCCCCATTATAAAAACTGCACCCCTAAAGTATTCAAAATGACATTCAGTCAGCATTTTAACCCTTTAGGTGTTTCACAGGAATAGCAGCAAAGTGAAGGAGAAAATTCACAATCTTCATTTTTTACACTCGCATGTTCTTGTAGACCCAATTTTTGAATTTTTACAAGGGGTAAAAGGAGAAAATGTATACTTTTATTTGTAGCCCAATTGCTCTCGAGTAAGCACATACCTCATATGTCTATGTAAAGTGTTCGGCGGGGACAGTAGAGGGCTCAGAAGGGAAGGAGCAACAAGGGGATTTTGGAGCGTACCTTTTTCTCAAATGGTTTTTGGGGGGCATGTTGCATTTAGGAAGCCCCTATGGTGCCAGAACAGGAAAAAAAACACATGGCATACCATTTTGGAAACTATACCCCTTTAGGAACGTAACAAGGAATAAAGTGAGCCTTAATACCCCACAGGTGTTTCACGACTTTTGCATATGTAAAAAAAAAATTAAAAAAATTTCAATAAAATGTGTGTTTCCCCCAAAATTTCACATTTTTGCAAGGGTTAATAGCAGAAAATACCCCCCAAAATTTGTAACCCCATCTCTTCTGAGTATGGAGGTACCCCATAAGTTGACCTGAAGTGCACTATGGGCAAACTACAATGCTCAGAAGAGAAGGAGTCATATTTGGCTTTTTGAGAGCAAATTTTGCTCGGGGGCATGTCGCATTTAGGAAGCCCCTATGGTGCCAGGACAGCAAAAAATACCCACATGCCATACCATTTTGGAAACTAGACCCCTTGACGAACGTAACAAGGAATAAAGTGAGCCTTAATACCCCACAGGGGTTTCACGACTTTTGCATACGTAAAAATTTTTTAAAAAAATCACTAAAATGTGTTTTTTCCCCCCCCCAAATTTCACATTTTTGCAAGAGTTAATAGCAGAAAATACCCCTCAAAATTTGTAACCCCATCTCTTCTGAGCATGGAGGTACCCCATAAGTTGACCTGAAGCGCAATACGGGCGAACTACAATGCTCAGAAGAGAAAGAGTCATATTTGGCTTTTTGAGAGCAAATTTAGCTCGGAGGGCATGCCGCATTTAGGAAGCCCCTATGGTGCCAGAACAGCAAAATAACCCCCACATGGCATACCATTTTGGAAACTAGACCCCTTGAGGAACGTAACAAGGGATACAGTGAGCATTTACCCCCACTGGTGTCTGTCAGATCTTTGGAACAGTGGGCTGTACACAATTTTTAATTTGCGCAGCCCACTGTTCCAAAGATCTGTCAAACACCAGTGGGGTGTAAATTCTCACTGCACCCCTCATTACATTCCGTGAGGGGTGTAGTTTCCGAAATGGGGTCACATGTGTGGTTTTGTTTTTTTTGCGTTTGTCAAAACCGCTGTAACAATCAGCCACCCCTGTGCAAATCACCTCAAATGTACATGGTGCACTCTCCCTTCTGGGCCTTGTTGTGCGCCCCAAGAGCACTTTGCGCCCACATATGGGGTATCTCCGTAGTTGGGAGAAATTGCATTACAAATTTTGGGGGGCTTTTTTCCCCTTTTACCTCTTGTCAAAATGAAAAGTATAGGGCAACACCAGCATGTTAGTGTAAAAAATTTATTTTTTTACACTAACATGCTGGTGTAGAACCCAACTTCACCTTTTCATAAGGGGTGAAAGGAGCAAAAGCCCACCAAAATTTGTAAGGCAATTTCTCCCGAGTACGGCGATACCCCATATGTGGCCCTAAACTGTTGCCTTGAAATACGACAGGGCTCCAAAGTGAGAGCGCCATGCACATTTGAGGCCTGAATTAGGGATTTGCATAGGGGTGGACATAGGGATATTCTACGCCAGTGATTCCCAAACAGGGTGCCTCCAGCTGTTGCAAAACTCCCAGCATGCTTGGACAGTCGACGGCTGTCCGGCAACACTGGGAGTTGTTGTTTTGCAACAGCTGGAGGCTCCATTTTGAAAACAGTGGCGTACCAGACGTTTTTCATTTTTATTGGGGAGGGGAGGGGGGCTGTGTAGGGGTATGTGTATATGTAGTGTTTTTTACTTTTTATTTTATTTTGTGTTAGTGTAGTGTAGTGTTTTTAGGGTACAGTCACACGGGCAGGGGGGGTTACAGCGATTTTCCCGCTGCGAGTTTGAGCTGCCGCGCAAAATTTGCTGCATCGCAAACTTGCAGCCTGATACTCACTGTAAGCCCCTGCCCATGTGAATGTACCCTGTACATTCACAGGGGGGGGGGGACCTCCAGCTGTTGCAAAACTACAACTCCCAGCATGCACAGTCTATCAGTGCATACTGGTAGTTATAGTTTTGCAACAGCTGGAGGCACACGAGTTGGGAAACACTGAGTTAGGAAACAGACAATGTTTCCCAACCAGTGTGCCTCCTGTTGTTGCAAAACCACAACTCCCAAACATTCTCAGGCATGCTGGAAGTAGTAGTTCGGCAACATCTTTAGAGCCAGATGTTGCCGAACTACAACTCCCAGCATGCTTGGAGTTGTAGTTTGCAATATCTGGAGGACTACAGTTTGCAGACCACTAATAGAGTGGTTCCCAATCTGTGCCCTTCCAAATGTTGCAAAACTACAACTCACAGTATGCCAAAACTGTCCAGGCATGCTGGGAGTTGTAGTTCTGCAACATCTGAAGGGCCAGATGTTACAGAACTACAACTCCCAGCATGCCTGGACAGTAAGGGCATGCTGAGGATGTGTAGTTTTGCAACATCTGGAAGGGTACAGTGGTCCCAAAACTGCGGACCTCCAGATGTTGCAAAACTGCAACTCCCAGCATGCCCAGATGCCAAGGGCTGTCTGGGCATGCTGGGAGTTGTAGTATACAGGGTCCCAATACAGCAATGCATGTCGCTTTACGGCGACGTGCATTGCTGTAAAGGGCCCGACTGCGGCTGAAGAGGAACTCCGCCACCGCCGTCTTCATCGCCGGGATCCGGGTCTTCAGGGACGAGGTAAGCACCGGGGCCGGGCCCCAGCACTCCCCTGTCCCCCGCCGCGTCCTCCGGTCTTCCTCCCGTCCTCTCCGAACTTCCAGGGGCCGGGCAGGACGTGAGGAAGTAACCCCCCCCCCCTGCGATTGGTCGGTTAACTAAGCGAAGAATCGCACCTCGCTCCTATACTTCAGCATGGTCCTGGCTGTCTGTGACAGCCGGGATCATGCAAAATTACTGGGCGGTCGGGTCCCAGAGACCCGATCAGCCCGGTATCGCCGCAGATCCCAAGGGTGATTTCCCTTGCGATTTGCGGCAATCGCCGACATGGGGGGCCTACATGGCCCCCCTCGGCGTTTGTCCTGGATCCCTGCTGAAGGATTTCAGCTGGGATCCGCTTCCGATCTCCGCCGGGTGAGCGGCGGAGACCAGGAAAAGACTTGACGTATGCATATGTCATGGGTCCTTAAGACCCAGGGTGTGATGACGTATGCATACGTCATGGGTCCTTAAGAGGTTAAAGGGGTACTCCGGTGAAAATCTTTTTTTCTTTTTTAATCAACTGGTGCCAGAAAGTTAAACAGATTTGTAAATTTCTTCTATTAAAAAATCTTAATCATTCCTGTACTTATGAGCTCTCAGAGGCTGGAAGAAGCACGCACTTACGTGCGAAACTGCTGGCGTTGCCTCTGAGCGCCACAAGAAACCAGCGCCGCATGCCGTGACCCGGCTATCCGACACCGGATACCCAGATGCGACAGTCTCTACTTTGCGGTGAGTGCACCTACGTTTCTTTTTGTTGTTCTACTTGATACTTCATACCTGTGTACGTGCCCCCCGCAGGAGACTCTTTTTGGAGGTCGCCGTGGACCCTGCTGTAGACGTCACTTGGTGATATAGTTCTCCATGTGTGCTCTCCCTATACTTCTACCTTAGTATCTAGCACTTTAAAATGTGTATTTAATTTAGACAGAAAGAAATACTATTGGGGAGATTTATCAATCAGCCTGAAACCATAATTGTCTGTTTTTCCCATAACAACTCATCAAAGCTCAGCTCTGGTAAAGTGAAAGTTGAGCTGTGATTGGTTGCTGTGAAAAAATTTTTAACACAGAAAATACACGTAACTTGGCCTTAGATGGCAATGTCATGTTTGCTCTCAACACTTAAATGCATATTTATATTAAACCCAGAGTTTAAATCATCTCTACTCTCGCAAATCTGTACTCTCGTGGGCCGTAGCGGCCAGCAGTCAGAGCCAGAGGCGACGCTACCAACCCTCACTCTGGTCGGGGCCTTGCTCTGTCCCTGACCACCGCAGAGGGCCCCGTCACATTCTGAACATCCCTGTGTCCCGAAAAATCTTTTTGGGACACAAGGATGTCCCAGCGGTCACCTCTCTGTGGTGGTTAACTTTAAAACGCAGGGGCCGCCGGGAGGTAGCGCATGCAGAGACGTCACTGACATCCCGTGCATGCGCCCATGGCAACAGCAGAGCAGAGCAGCGAGGAGGAGGATGCGCGTGACCATGGTAAGTAACCTGTATGTTGTATGTCAACTTCAGTGTTCCGACCACCACTCCTCTGACCCCGGGACCTGTAGGCCATAGCAGTAGATTGTGACCCCGGAGGAGTGGAGGTCGGAACACTGAAGTGGGGCAGTACACAGGTATACAGCCTCCAGCCATACACTGTATGTGGCTGGAGGCTGTAGGTCTGTGGGGGAACTGTACTGCACCTAATGTGGGGAGCTATACTGCACCTAATGTGGGGGAACTATACTGCACCTAATGTGGGGACCTATACTGCACCTAATGTGGGGAGCTATATTGCACCTAATGTGGGGAACTATACTGCACCTAATGTGGGGAGCTATACTGCACCTAATGTGGGGAGCTATACTGCACCTAATGTGGGGGACTATACTGCACCTAATGTGGGGAGCTATACTGCACCTAATGTGGGGAGCTATACTGCATCTAATGTGGGGAACTATACTGCACCTAATGTGGGGAGCTATACTGCACCTAATGTGGGGAACTATCCTGCACCTAATGTGGGGGACTATACTGCACCTAATGTGGGGAGCTATACTGAACCTAATGTGGGGGAAATATATTGCACCTAATGTGGGGAGCTACTATGTAAGGATAGGAGTTGTACCGTACCACCTTCAGTGTCTGGATCACTATATAAGGATAGGATTGATACATTTCATAAAAAGGCCCAGAAAAATTCTCAGCACCAGGCCCATGATCCTCTTAATCCGGCCCTGACCACAAAACAAACCATTAACCAATCATGGTTGGATGTAGAGTGTTCAGACTAAGTAATCCAGATAAGTTTTTTTAAACTGTTCCTTATCGTTCCTTAGCCTTGTTCACATGAAAATCTTCTAATATTTTGAATTGCCCAAAACGGACAACTTTTTACCTTACATCACAGTCCAATTTTTTTGTTGGGAGTGATATTAAACAAGCTGGTGGGTAGACAAATGAGGCAATAACATGTAAGCCTCCTTGAACTTTTTAACAGTTTAACACCTGCTAACCTCTTACTTTATAGTGTTTCCTTTAACAATACAATATGACTGTAATCTAAACTGGCGGAATGACACTACCTGTTGTTATCTATATTATCCAAGCACATGCACATACATTTTTGGGTGTAGAATTACACTTACACACTTTGTCATCACTACTATATGATGCTAATATAGCAAAATCACTTTAGAAGTTAACATTTTCTCATTTATAGAACAAATATATCACTACAATAGTTCATTGTCCTTTGTATTGTTATTCTTAGCAGAATAAATGCTAATTACACAAATCAAGCTCCCATTGTTGAACACAATGCCTATTTCATGTGCAGCAAACATGTAAAAACAGTACAATGTTCAGATATCATAGCAAATGCCAGAGAAGATCCATTTAAATGCCAAATGCATGCAGTTAATGAACATTTATTTCAATTCAAATGTAAAATTTAAAATAAGCCAGACAATGGAGATAAAGCTACCATGATAATGGAATTTGTTCTATTTTTGTAAAGCTCTAAAATACAATTTTGTGATTGGTTCTTTAAAATTCAAAGCAGCTGCTTGCAATCTGTGATTCTGAGGCTGGAATAAATAAATTCTATTAGGTTCCTAAGGTCAGTACAGTATCTTCTTTATGCTTACTATAGAGCTGCCAGCTTCAAAACGTACTATCACAGGGTAGTAATTTGGACAAACTCAGCCTTGCAAGCTATTTCTTATGGCAAGGAGGAATTAAATTAACATGAAATGCTGCACAGTTAAGGTTTAAACATTATCTTAAATAAAAAATCCATTGTACTATGCACCCAGGTAGCTGTTTAGTAAAAACTGAATTATACATGGCACAGTAATTGTTATATAACACATTTTTATTAATTCTTTTACATAGCGTACACCGATTATGCAGCGCTCAAATAGATCCCTGTCTCCATTGGGGCTCACAATCTAAATTTACCTAAGTCACCTATCAGCATGTTTTGGAGTGTGGGAGAAATGGGAGAAAACCCTAGTACCCAGAGTAAACCCACACAAACACATAAAGAACATAAAAAAAAAACTCACATGTTGCATATGTTTTTCCTTGGTGGAATTTGAACCTAGGACTCCAGCACTGCAAGGCAACAGCGCCAACAACTATATTATAAATCGTTTTTCATTCCTCACTATGCTAAATCAAAATTACTTTATTAAATTGAATAGTTAGGTATACAAATAATTAAAAGCGTAATGCCATGTTTTACCCCTTAAGGACACAGGATGCCCCAAAGATGCTCAATAGAGTTTAGATGTGGAGATATGCTTCAACAGTCCATCACCTTTACCCTCAGCTCTTTAGCAAGACAGAGGTCATCTTGGGGGGTTGGGGGTCATTTTACTTTTGGAATACTGCCCGGTGGCCCAGTCTCTGATCGAAGGGTATTATGCTCTGCTCCAGTATGCCACAGTACATGTTGATGTGGTGTCCACGTACAGGACTTGGTCCTGTCCCTTTGTCTGTAGTCCCCTCAGCCAGAGTCCCTCCAAGCTAGTAGGGCTCTCCTGGAGGGCTAACCCCTAGTCACCTCTTGATAATGTGTATAAATGTATATATCCATATGTTTTATTATAGTATGTCTATGTATAGGACCTTAGAGGTCATGTGCCTTTAAATAATTGTGTTATGTTAAGGTTCAAGGACCTTTGGGTCATGTGACACACCCATAGTTCCTTGGGTCAGGACTGACAGGTTTGCAGAACCAATGAACTTTGTCCAGCCCTCTTAATATATAAGGGGCAGCTGTCACTAAATTCTCTCTCTTCCTGCCGGACTAGCAAGCAGTACTAATCTCAGCACAATCATCAATTCAAGCTCAGCCTGAAGCCTTATCTTCCGCAGCCACTAAACCGTGAGTTATCCAGCTCAAAACTACTAATCCTGTGTGACTACTGCAACTCCAAAATACCCTAAATTCAGTAACACAGTGGCTAGCATACCTAAGCTCATTAATCTCAGAAGTCCCAGAAAACCTGTGAAGAGCCTGTACCATGGTCCTCTGCTAAAAGACTGTTATGTTACCTGCAGTTGCATAAAATATACAGTAAAGTTTATTCCGGTTTTCATCATCTTCTGCTGTGGACATTCATTTATTCCTCCCCATCATTTTTGGGACGGATGGCGGTAGGACCATTGCATTGAGGACACCACACCCTTGCGTCAATTAAGGGTTAATCCTATACTCTACTCTATCATTCCGCAACACCCCAGACACCATCACCCCTCCAGGCTACCACATTGACATTCATGGTTTCCTCAGTGAACTGTAACTTTCCAGTGCCAGCAGCACTCAAGCAGGCCAAGACCATGAGACGTCCACCTAGACAAGACACACTTGTCTTTGTACTCCTTCCCTGGTAGCCACCACACACGTGCTTGACACTATCTGAATCAAATATTTTTATCTTGGTCTCATTGGAACACAGGACATGGTTCCAGCAATCAATGTCCTTAGTCTACTTGTCTTCAGCAAACTGTTTGCCGGCTTCCATTTGCTTCATCTGTAGAAGAGTCTTCCTTCTGGGACACCAGTCCAGTTTAAGGGTCTTGGCAATCTCCCTATAGTGTAGGCCATTTATTATGTAGAGCAACTTTTCTTTTCTTTTTCTTTTTTTTTTTTTAGATCTACAGAGCGTTTGTTGCCATAAAGTGCCATGGTGAGATTCCGGTGACCAGTATTAGAGTGTGAGAGCAATAACACCAAATTTAAGACATCTGCTCACCATTCACACCTGCTGTTTTGTAATATATATGAGTTACATGACAACATGGAGGAGAAACAGCTAATTGGGTCCAATTTGAACATTTCCACTTAGGGATGCACTCACTTTTGTGTCTAAAGTTTAGGCATTAATGGCTGCATGTTGAGTTATTTTGAGAGGACAGCAACAGTAAACACTGTTATACAGGCTGTGCACTTACAATTTTACAATGTAGCAAAAGACTTACATCCTGAGGACACATTAAGCACTGTGCTTTTCTGTGATGGGGAAAAAACATGAAGTGCATTTTAAAGGGGGTTAAAGGTATAAAAATCTGGCCACTCAGCTAGTAATTAAGCAAGAACTTTCCTAAACGTCCTTGCAGTCTACAGAGACAAAAAAGTGCAGCACCAGGAAAGGATAGCAACTGATGGAGACAGACAGAGAGAGGGTAGAGGAGGTTCATTTCTGTCCCTGTCTTTACAATCACCCTGAGCTGAACCTGAGTACAGCAGCAAACCAGAAGTATTTCTGCTTCCGTCATGCCATTTACTTGATAGCTGGGTAGCTGCAGAAGCTGCTCTTTTCAGACCCAGATGTGTCAGAGGGTTGTATTCCCACTGTAACTGGGGTCAACGTGTCAGCCCAGTTAAAGGAAAAATCATTAAATATGAAAAAAAAACTTCATCCCAAAGGTTTTTTTTAATGTCTATAATCTCCCACTACACTACCAAATAGCAGGATACTTACCCATATAAGGGCAATCCTGCACTGTAACCTAAGCTAAAAGATTCAACAATATCCCAAGATTGAGGTTTGCAATGTGAAAGGAGAGCAGACTTGAAATTTAAAATGTTTATCAGTACCATTTTTGTATACCTGTGACTTTTTGATGGCATTTAACTTAATTTAGTTTGATACAGTGATACCAATTATCTTTATTATTTCTTTTGATTAATTTATTTGCTTCCAAAACTAAGATCTTTGCCAACGAAAAGACAGTAATGGTACTGCACACTAGGAGTTTTATGGTAGGATTGGTCAATGCAGTAGTAATAGCTTTTTGAAGAAGCAAGACACTCAATGAAGAATAAAGGCAAAATCTTTTATTAGTAATGATTAATGTGACACAAGCATGGAGGTTAGAAGGCAAGTGAGACATAAATTGAAAAAACCTATACTCACCTCCAATGCTCCCACGGTGCCTATGGTGTCCCGCTTTTGTCCACGGCCGCAATACTTTCCTGTTGGATAAGCACTTTTAAACAAATGCATAACCTAACTTTTTGGCCCTTTGGGAAATAGTAACAATACAGCAACATGTGTGTCACATTATCAGAGAAATAAAATGCAGAGGAGTAAAATACAACAAGTATAAATTATAGACAGTGTGATGTATATGATCATACATTCATATAAACATAAATAAACCAGTAAAATAAATAATTACGATAAAATGCAAATCACAAAGATCACATTCAAATGCATTATTTGAGAGAAGATAGCTATCAAAACAGAATCTAGAGAGAGAGAGGAAGGCGCCTCATGTGCGGGATCAGTAGATCTTGTTGGTGGGGGTAGGGGACGGTAATTCCCAAGCCGCTTACCAAAGTTGGTTGTGCGCCCACACACAACAAGGTAAAGTGCAGAAGAGATATAGAAGAAGGTCCACTGCAGCCCTCCTGGGTAAGAGTAAAATCAAAACCGAATGACCAGGGAGTAAGGAGCTTGTCTGGCGCAGAGAGGAACCATCAGGCAGCCAAGTAAAATCAATGGATTTATTAGATGCAACGCGTTTCGCTGCGCATGCGCAGCTTCATCAGGCATGACAAGAGAAGGCTGGTAACAGATATATATATACCTCCAGGAATTAACCATTAGAGTACTTTTTGAAAGAGTTGTTACATAAATTTACATATCCACATATGAATGTGACAATGTATGAAAAATATATAAATAGATATAAATAAATAAATATAAATAGACAGACAAAAGTCACAAAAATAATAATGAAACAATAATGTAAAAGCACAATGGAATCATATAAACATATATATATAATATAATTATCGCATGTGGTGTGAATATACCACCACAAGCGACTCAAGCAATCACACCGCTTAGTCACCGCTGCGGCATTCAACAACGCAAGTTGGATATTATTTCAAAAAATATATATAATATAAAAGAATATGGACCTATAAGGTGCTATGTATGTTAGTTCAAAGAGTAAAAAATTGATTTGTATATCGCTGCATTATTAAATGGATAATGATAGTATAAATAAAAAATAAACAGTGCGGTAAAACAAATCGCAACTGACCAGAGGGTGATGTATGAACACTACTTAGAGAAAGTGAGGAAAAAGAACTAGAATAACTAGTGCGGTATTGAATACAGCACCCGGCGAAAACGCAGGGTGTGAATATTCGTAAAAAGATCCAAATTTACAAACATTAAATAAATAAATAAATAAAAGATCTAGAAGTTTCTGTATGCAGAAAGGAAGGAAAAACAAAAAACGGAACTTGGATAATAAAACATAAGAAATAATAAATACACAGTGGGGAGCTCCAGGGTGAACAGCACAGAAGGAACAACGAAAAAAACAGATCGAGATATAATATTTTGGAGATTAATCCTGCGTTTTCGCCGGGTGCTGTATTCAATACCGCACTAGTTATTCTAGTTCTTTTTCCTCACTTTCTCTAAGTAGTGTTCATACATCACCCTCTGGTCAGTTGCGATTTGTTTTACCGCACTGTTTATTTTTTATTTATACTATCATTATCCATTTAATAATGCAGCGATATACAAATCAATTTTTTACTCTTTGAACTAACATACATAGCACCTTATAGGTCCATATTCTTTTATATTATATATATTTTTTGAAATAATATCCAACTTGCGTTGTTGAATGCCGCAGCGGTGACTAAGCGGTGTGATTGCTTGAGTCGCTTGTGGTGGTATATTCACACCACATGCGATAATTATATTATATATATATATATATATATATATATATATATATATATATATATATATATGTTTATATGATTCCATTGTGCTTTTACATGATTGTTTCATTATTATTTTTGTGACTTTTGTCTGTCTATTTATATTTATTTATATCTATTTATATATTTTTCATACATTGTCACATTCATATGTGGATATGTAATTTTATGTAACAACTCTTTCAAAAAGTACTCTAATGGTTAATTCCTGGAGGTATATATATCTGTTACCAGCCTTCTCTTGTCATGCCTGATGAAGCTGCGCATGCGCAGCGAAACGCGTTGCATCTAATAAATCCATTGATTTTACTTGGCTGCCTGATGGTTCCTCTCTGCTCCAGACAAGCTCCTGACTCCCTGGTCATTCGGTTTTGATTTTATCAAAACAGAATAGAATATACCAAATATATATAGCAAAACACATAAGGTCAAATTAAAGAGTCCCAATATGTAGCTGAAATATAGAGAAGGGTCCAAGGAAACAAGGGGCTCTCATACCTATGTGGTAAAGATCAGCTACATGCAGGAGATCTTGTGTCACAATATGGCAAAACTTCTGCCTTTGCTCATTAAACCCTGTAGCATTAAGCATATTACAGTAAGCCAGCACTGAATAATCCAGTACTGGCTTACTGTTGTGTGAAGCACAGATTCCTTGGGTCAGACACAGAGAGCTCAGCCAGGGGAATCTACAAACAGTAATCCAGGTATGCAGAAAGTGTCCCTGCTACTCTTTCAGTGGTGCGTTACGCTAATAGCATAGGACACTATGGGAATTATGCTAGTGTGCAAAAACACCTGTCAAAGACTACTCTGATAGTGTAGTATGTGTTGCATAGTTATAGTAGGCCAACTGTAAGATTGACACTGGCTACATCAAGTATACAGTAAACAGCTATGTTCTAGGCATTATATTTTACTGTATAGCTTGTAGAAGTGGCTCAGCATTGCCCCTTAATCTCCTACAGTCTATGAGTCAGGGGCTTTTATACCATGCTTTTGTGTTTTATAGAGACTTCCCCACAGATACTTCTGTTGTAAAACTAATGTATGGCGAATGTCACTTTTTGACATCCATCATTCAGTAAGTGCAGAGTCTACCATGGTAGAAAAAAAAGAAGGATGCTATGTTTTTTTCCTCCCTTAGCCTAATCTTGCTCTATGGAATAGCATAGAGGTCTACAATATTTCATCTAGCAGAAAATGGAAAACCTGATGAAAACTACCTAATCAGAGGCAGATTTACACTCTATTGGACTCTACAATATAATGTCTTTTTTTTTTTTTTCCTTTTGCAAAAAAAGTTTAGAAAGTAGTAATGGAATCTTTTTATTTTACTGTTTTGTAAAATTTTCAGTTGTATGAGAAAAATGAATCTCATTTAAAAACACAGTGGTCTTTTGTGACTTGTCTGCTACCATCTATGGATGTTATTGTCAAGGGGAATTGCATTGCTGTCTCTTTCAGCAGGTGAAAGGGTCATATTTTTAACACGAACGCTCCTGCTTCTGAATCTGCTTTTGGATTCTAACAAGTTTGAACTTCTGAGTAAGTGGACTGCTTATTAAAAGTGCCATGCTGGAAACACTGTGTTTGTTAATTTATCCACAGACTAGACGTAACATGGGGATCTGCGCAACTTTGTCACAAACTTTTGTGACCCAGCTGCATTGTGTATTAGTGAAACATGTTTCAGAAATACAGTTTATTTGAAATTTCAAACTGCCTTAGAAGATAAAGCTGGAAAAGTTGTTGACATTGATTTGCTTAGTGTTCACATTAATAAGCATGTGTATGTAACAAAACAAATTAAAATAACAATAATCATGATATACCGTATTTTTCGCCGTATAAGACGCACTTTTTCTTCCCCAAAACTGAGGGGGAAAAGTTAGTGCGTCTTATAAGGCGAATACACACCTATCGCGGCGGTCCCTGGGGCCATCAACTGCCGGGACCCGCGGCTAATAAAGGACATCACCGATCGCGGTGATGCCCTGTATTAACCCTTCAGACGCGGCGATCAAAGCTGACCGCCGCGTCTGAAGTGAAAATAACACTAACCCGGCTGTTCAGTCGAGCTTTACAGGATCGCCGCAGGGAAATCGTGGCGTCCCGAACAGCTTACAGGACACCAGGAGGGACCCTACCTGCCTCCTCGGTGTCCCCTGCATGGCCAGCGCTCTCCTTCGTCGTCATCACATCGTTGCACGCGCCGTTACGTCATCCAATAGGAGCGGCGTGCGTAGTGACATCATGGCGGCGACGGAGAGCGAGGATACCGGGCAGCAGAGACGTTCCGGAGCGACGGGGACACCCCGGGGACAGCGATGGAGGGTGACATCCAGTGCAGTGGTGACGGATCCGGAGCGGCGGGGACATGTGAGTACTACCTCCTATACCAGTGGTCTTCAACCAGCGGACCTCCAGATGTTGAAAAACTACAACTCCCAGCATGCCCGGACAGCCAACGGCTGTCCGGGCATGCTTGGAGTTGTAGTTTTGCAACATCTGAAGGTCCGCAGGTTGAAGATCACTGTCCTATACTTTACATTGGATTTGGTTCAGAATCTTTATTTTCTAGATTTTTTTCCTATAAAATTAGGTGCGTCTTATATGCCGGAGCATCTTATATGCCAAAAAATATGGTGTGTATATATATATATATATATATATATATATATATATATATATATATATATAGATATATATATATGTGTGTGTGTGTGTGTACATATATATATATATATATATATATATATTTTTTTTTTTTTTTTTTTTTTGGCTTCTAAGACAGTATGATATTTCAAGCAAATTGCATTTTTTAAACATGTTTCACAAATACACAATGCAGATGGGTCACAAAAGCTTCTGAGAGAGTTGTGCAGATTCCCATTTTATGTCTAGTCTGTGGATAAATGTGGTTAAAAAAAAAGGCAAAGGTAAAAGCCTGTCTTTCATCTGGTAATGCACTGATGCATTGTGATATGCTCTATTGGCTATTCTTGTACTAGGTACTTTATTTGTCTATTTTTGTAGTATATATGTATATATATATATATATATATATATATATATATATATCTCCACACATATGGATATATCTATCTGTTGGATAGACTACAAAAATAGACCAGTAAAATACCTAGTGCAAGAATAGCCCATAGAGAATATCACAATGCATCCGTTCATTACAAGATGTAAGAAAAGCTTTTAACTTTGCTGCTTTTAACAAAAAAAAAAGTATCTACCTAAAAATGTTTTCATCAGTGTCCTCTCAAGAAACTCTTATACAGTCTGTCCATGTATACAATGTATTCAGAAAGTTTTCAGACCCTGTTATATTTTTATCACATGTTGTTATGTGGCGGCCTTGGGCTGAAATAAAAAAAAATCTAGTTTTCACCATCATTCTGCCCTCTTTACCCCATAATGACATAATGAAGTGAAAACAGAATGTTATAAATTTTTGCTAATTCAGAAAAACATAAATATTGCGTAAGTATTCATACCCTTTCCTCAGTACTTAGTTGAAACATCTTTGGCAGCGATTGCAGTCTCTAGTTTTCTTCGGTCACCATATGACATTAGGTCTTTTTTATTATTTTTTTTTTGCAATCTTCAGGTGGACTTTTATGTGTTTTACTAAGAAGATGCTTCTTTCTGACCACTCTCTAATGTCCAACGAAGCCTAGATAGGTGCAGTTCTATAGATTGGACTGCGTCTTTCCAATTTATGCCCAATCAACTGAATTTACCACAGGTGACTTAAAGGGGTACTCCGGTGAAAAACTTTTTTTTTTAAATCAACTGGTGCCAGAAGGTTAAACAGATTTGTAAATGACTTGTAAAAAATCTTAATCCTTCCTGTACTTATTAGCTGCTGAATACTACAGTGGAAATTATTTTCTTTTTGAAACACAGAGCTGTCTGCTGACATCATGAGCACAGTGCTCTCTGCTGATATCTATGTCCATTTTAGGAACTGTCCAGAACAGCATATGTTTGCTATGGGGATTTCCTTTTACTCTGGACTGTTCCTAAAATGGACAGAGATGTCAGCAGAGAGCACTGTGCTCATGATGTCAGCAGACAGCTCTGTGTTTCAAACGGAAAATAATTTCCACTATAGTATTCAGCAGCTAATATGTACAGGAAGGATTAAAAATTTTTAATAGAAGTATTTAACAAATCTGTTTAACTTTCTGGCACCAGTTGATTTAAAAAAAAGTTTTTCACCGGAGTACCACTTTAAAGATGAGCAAGAGAAATGAGATTCCCCCACAGCTAAAGTGTTTGTCATTAAATGTCATAGCACAGGGGTGGAATACTTATGTCAATGTAAAATTTAAGTTGTTTCTTTTTCATAAATTGGCACAAATGTCTACAATTCTGATTGTCATTATGTTATATTTTTTTTGCACAAGGCCACAACATAAACACAGAGCTGTCAGGGTACTGCACCACCTCCCCAGTCCTGAAATTCAGTTGTATCAGTATCTTTAATCCCTAGAGGACATGTAACATACATCCTTAGCACACAGTGACACAAAATATGCCCTCATATGGATCTGTAGATTGAAATATATGAGTTAAAATAAAAGGCGAGGTGGAAAAAAAATGGAAGCGCAAAAAAAAAAAAAAAATTGGTCCTCATTGCCAAATTGGGCTGTGGGTTTAATGGGTTAAGACACTGATACTGTTGATTAACTGGGTTCCAGTGCTGACTGCACCACTCTACAAGAAACAGAAAAAGAGGGGGGGGGGGGGGTGATCCAGCTCCCGAAGGAAAAATAGGTAAAATTTAACGTTTAATGGAAAATCTTAAAAACTAAAAGCCACGTGAGTGGCAAGTGACATGTCACTAAAAACAAGTGGAACTCCGACGCGTTTCGAGCTTACGCTCTTAGTTATGGCTAAGAGCATAAGCTCGAAACGAGTCGGCGTTCCACTTGTTTTTAGTGACATGTCACTTGCCACTCATGTGGCTTTCAGTTTTTAAGATGTTCCAATAAACGTTAAGTTTTACCTATTTTTCCTATGGGAGCTGGATCACCCCCCCCTCTTTTTCTGTTTCTACTACTACGAGGAGAAGTGGCTCCTTCGTTCTGTGCTTCCAGACCTATGGAGTGGTGTCCTTCATAAGAACATTGTGGTGAGCTGATCAGCATTTTCCCTTGTTTCACTCTACAAGACCTGACTATAAGATGCAGGGGACAGGAGAGGTGAATATTTTAAGGGGGATGGTGTGGGACAGAGACACAGATCATTGGGGCAGTAGCACCATTCATGAAGGGGGCAGATACACAGTTTATTTAGGGGTGGGGATGGTGGCAGAAGCAGAATAGGGGGTACTGACACAGTTCATTAGGGGCAGTGGCACAATTTATTTAGGGGCATAGTGACATCATTCATTGTTTAAGAGGGCACAACAGCATTATCAGTGCAGGGCACAGCATGTAAAAGCACTGTATTTAGGAGCACAGTATGTAGCAATTTTCTATTTAGGCGGCACCATGTGTGGACATATTGTGTAAAGGGCACAGTATGTGGCAGTACTGTATTCAGGGGCAGACACTATAAGTGTCAGTTTCACACATAGAAAGCACCAATTAATGCAGTAGTTGAGAAATAGCTAGAAGAGTCTTTTCGGTGGTCTGGAACGAATGTGAAAGCAAAAGACACTGATCAGAGAAGACTTCACTTGTGAATCTCTGAATGTGAATAGTTATTCTGCCTCTGACTGTGTCTGATAAGAGTTGTAGTCCCTGTATGATTTGCAGTAAGACAATGATTGTGTTTGTGAAGTAGCAGCTCTCCACATGTCCCTATCATGGTATTGACCCCTTCTCTTCCCTAGACCACCAGGGATTCATGGCAGACCACAGCCACAGACAGTAAAGAAGCTGCCAGAGAAGAGGAGGCCCCAAGATAAGCATTTGCTCCAGGGCCTATCAGTTTCAAGCTACTGATGGAACATTCCAACATTCTGTTTGACCCTATAGCATATAACTTGATGTACCTGAGTTCTTGAAATAAATCACTTTTTCATTTCCTTGTTATATGACACAGGACTAGAGATTGGAAGGCCTGAGAAAAAATTGACAAATTGAAAAAAAAAAAAAAAAATGGAGTATGGAATATATAAATGGATATAGGCAGCACACCAAAATGGGTGAAAAAATAAGTGCTTTTATTCCAAGGAAAATTGACAACGTTTCAGCGATCTCTCACTGCCATTTTCAAGTGAAAATGGCGGTGAGAGATCGCTGAAACGTTGTCAATTTTCCTTGGAATAAAAGCACTTATTTTTTCACCCATTTTGGTGTGCTGCCTATATCCATTTATATCTAAAGAGGACCGGAGCACCGAGGTTCAAGGGCTTGCACCCAATCACCTGGATACAAGGAGGTGCTGCTTTGTATGATAATTGTTGAGTATGGAATATATATTTTTTTATAATGATAAATAATATGTTTATACCTTGGTGTTAAAACTATATAACATTTGAGACATCTGAGAATCTTTGAAAGATCTTTTGTCTCACCTGAAGACAAGCAAATCCTGCAATACATTTCAAATAGTGAACATTCACGTTTTAAAGAAAAGCAATATTAATTTATGTCTCTAGGGGCGCTGCAGGGAAAAAGTTATCAGTTTATTTTTGCTGTGTCTGTGTAGGAAAGGACGGCACCAGGGTATGGTGCGCCATGCTCGTGGATCATATAAATCCAATGGACAAGAAGAAATCCCAGCACCAGCCGCTTTGATCAAAACAAAAGGATTTATTTGTAATACAGCATGTATTATACACGCAACAAGACACGTTTTGGCATATGCAGCCTTTCTCAATCGCATGTATTTGCCGAAACACGTCTTGTTACGTTTATAATACATGCTGTATTACAAATAAATCAATGGTAGTACACCTTTAAAGGGGTACTCTGCCCCTAGACATCTTATCCCCTATCCAAAGGATAGGGGATAAGATGTCTGATTGCGAGGGTCCCGCAGCTGGGGACCGATGTGATCTCAGCTGTGGCACCCCAGACATCTGGTGCATGGAGCTAACTTCGCTCTGTGCTGGATGACTGGCGATGCGAAACGGAGTCTAGTGATGTCACGGTCATGCCTTTTCGTGGCGTCACGGCCATGCCCCCTCAATACGTGTCACGGCCATCATGCCCCCTACCATAGACTTGCATTAAGGGCTCGTGACATCACAAGCAGGGGGTGGCTGTGATGTCACGAACCTCCAGCGCTGCATCGGGCACTCTAAATGAATGCTGGGTGCAGCAGGGAGATCGTGGGGGTCCCCAGCGGCGGGACTCCCAGGATAAGATTTCTAGAGGCGAAGTACCCCTTTAATGTTTTTCATGTCACTTAAAAATGTATATTGTTTTTTCTTTTCCTCCTCTCAGCAAAATTGTTTTACCAACATCCAGCATTGAAATTATTTTTAATTTTTAAGACTACTTTATTTTTTTTTTTTGTTGCCGTGGCCTCAATATTTCTGGACATTTTACATAGCTACAGAGGACTCTATCCAAAATGTTGGTTTAATAACAACATATATGCCATCATATAATGGTAGAAGAAAGTAGATAGCACTCACCCAATGGAGAATATAAAACATCATCTTTATTAGATGATCACTTAAAACATTCCAAAGTCAGGGTAGAGAGAAGCCGTCAGCATTAGCTGACTGACCGTCCGAGGCCGGTCAGTCAGCTTATGCTGACCGCATCTCTCTACCCTCACTTCGGAATGTTTTATATTCCTCTGCACTATTGCACTTCACAGATTGTTTCATTAACCCCTGTCAGCCCAGCTTTAGTGCCTGCCCTGGCTTTCTCAGCCATAAATCCCATCATATTTAATCTGTGTGAAACAAATTCAGATGAAAGTAGAGAGCAACTCACCCAGTGCAACTGTAGCTTTATTTTCTTTGGTGCATAAAAATCATAGCAGTGGGGATGTACAGCGTGTGGGCAGGGGAGCTGCAATCAGACAACAGCTGTTTCAGACGCTACTACGTCCTTTCTCAAGCTTCTCAAACCTCTGTAGTCAAGATATTTTTTTCTATCTATGATGTTGAAAATGGCATCGTACCACAGGATGGTGCTATTGCATGGCTTTTAGTTTCTCAGGACACTGTATACATTTTATGGTGTGTGAAAGTTAATGTAATAGTGGACAGTTTTACTTACCTGTCTTATTTTTATTGTTCAGAGTTATTTTTTGACTCAATGTATTCAATTAGTCAAACACAGAAGCCATTATTCCCACTTGAGCCTTTAACCAGTGAGCACTAAGATTTGCAGCTCATTTTCCGTCACTGAAGATTGATAATTAATGATGCAATTGTCTTAGTTTTTTCAAATGTTCCTGGATCTATCATGGTCTATGTATTTTTATGGTTATTTAAGCTTAGTATTATTATTGCTAACATTATAACCAGAACTAAGTACACGAAAACCTTTTCAGGGACTTATTATAAGAGGTTTAAACTAATAAGAAAAAAAGAATACCTCAATAGGCAGACAAAAGATCTCATTTACTTGAAGTGTACATTACACGTGTTCCTATTGAAAAAAATGTGGGCTAAAAAACGCACTAATGGCATGATGTTGCCACATTCACTTTTACCACCAGACACAACACTTAGAACTGAGGCCAGAACAATACATTTTGGTTTTATTAAATTAGAGACTCTTGCTTCCCACAGTCTGAGAGTCCTTTTGGTTCTTTTTTGAAGACTGCAGGCTGGCTTTATGTGTCTTTTACTGAGGAAAGGGTTCTTTCCGGCCACTCTGCCATATAACCAGATTGTAGAAGCTGCAGTGATGGCTGACCTGCTGGAAGTTTTTCCCATCTGCAAGCATTATCTTTGAAGCTCAGCCAGAGTGCTCATTGGGTTTTTAGTCGCCTCTCTCTTCCTCAATTACTTAGCTTGGGGGATCTAGGAAGAGTCCTGTTTGTTTCAAATATTCTATTTAAAGAAGTACTCCATGATACAAAAATGTATTCCCTATCCTAAGTGTCAGATTTAAAAAGATCGAACTGGTTCTTAAAAAATACCTATCATGATCTAAACTGTCCCTAATCCCCCCCCCCCCCCCCAATCTTGCCCTGACTCTCACTGACACTATCCCTGTGTTTCTTTTCATTCAAAACCCCCTCTTTCTACCTGATTTATTGTCTTCTTGGTTGCTCATTCAGCCATCCTAGTGTGAGAGAGGAAGGAGGCGTGGCCCAGCATAGAGACTATGAACACAGCAGCCTGCAGCTCTAAATCTTCTCCTCTCTGTTTACAACTGCATGTGCAGACAGAAGCAAGATCGGAGCTCAGATAATAGAATGAATGAGGGCATGCAGGAAGGCAGAGTCAGGAATATGCCCTGTTGCGCTATGAGCACAGTGCTGGCTCCTGCCTGTCTGATTCACAGGCAGGGAGCAGTGCTGAGCTTGTCTGTGTCCCGGCTGCAGTCTGAGATTTAGGACTCCAGCATTAGTCTGAAATCTATAAAAAAAGGTTTGCGGCCAGGACTGGTAAGGAGACCCCTAGTGGTCATTTTTTTCAAAGTGGAAAATTAAATAGAAAGAAGCATATTTTTTAATAACATGCTATTTGAAAATTATTCTGCATACATTAATCTATAATATATCTAAAGTTTTTTTTGATGAAAGGTACCCTTTAAACAAAGTTATTACACTGTCTAAGAGCACTAAAATTAATGTACAATACTTCTAGGTCACCTTGGAGTATATATAATTGCTATGGCAAAGTTAATGTCAAACTTACAGCAACATCTATCATTATGGGTAACAGATGTACTCAGTAGTAACTAATAGCTTTTTGAAAAACACACTGAACTAAAGTTTTTTATGCTTTTTTTTTTGTGGCACATGCCTGCAAAAGTTTATACTCATATAGAGTTATGGAAAGAAAAAGCAATGGCTTTTCCCAAATGATCCAAAAATTATAATTTTTTGAGAGTAGCAACAGGATTTGTGCGTGAAAAGTATGCCACAGTGGCAAGAAAATAAAAATAAACATATGCTCTGTACCATAAAGAACTGTCACTTTTTCACAGCAATTAGGGGGATATTTATCAATACTTGTCCAGAGGAAAACTTGCTGAGTTGCCCATAGCAACTGAAAAAATTAAAGAAGCAATCTGATTGGTTGCTTTGGGCAACTCTAACTTTTCATCTGGACAGGTTTTAATAAATCTCACCCCTAGTGTATGAAAAAAACTGTCACACTTAACTTGCAATGGACCAGATTTTTCACTGACAGAACAGATGCAGAGCACAGTGCTAGTTTACCTAAAGTTATTGCATTTTTGTCTTATGGTTTGTCTTGTTCAGGGGTACTTCGGTGTCTTCAAATTAATTGGTTCCAGAAGGTTAAACAGATTTGAAATTACTTCTATTGAAAAATCTTAATTCTTGCTGTACTTATCAGCTGCTGTATGTTCCAGAGAAAGTTGTGTAGTTCTTTCCAGTCTGACCACAGTGCTCTCTGCTGACACCTCTCTCAGGAACTGTCCAGAGCGGGATAGGTTTCCTATGGGAATTTGCTCCTGCTCTGGGCTGTTCCTGACATGGACAGAGGTGTCAGAAGAGAGCACTGTGGTCAGACTGGAAAGAACTTCACAACTTCCTCTGGAGTGAACAGCAGCTGATAAGTACTGGAAGGATTAAGTAATTTACAAATCTGTTTAACTTTTTGGCATGAATTGATTTGAAGACATCTGTTTTCTACACAAGTACCCCTTTAAAGTTCACTTAACACCTGCTATGTCTAAAATAGCTGCTAAAGCTAAGTGCATTGGCTTTTATGGTGGCTAGGATATCTCTCCTATGCCACCTCCCATGTTTAAAAGACATTATTGGTTATTCCAAAGTTATGTAATCCTTTCTTCTCTTTTCTGCCATGTGTCTGATGCTATTTTTGCAGGTTTAGTCAAAATAGCATTAGCCAGAAGCCTGAGGTTTTACTATTAGCATAATTTGGACTGAACCAAGGTTCCATAGGTTAGGATTGCTTACCCCTAATCCCCATAAATTCCTAGTATTCTGGGTCAATGTTACGAGGTCAAGTATAAACCCCTTCATATTTTTTCTGTGCCCAGTGTGAAATATTGTGTGCACTACCATTCTCAATCAAGTGAGGAATAGCTGGATCCTACATGCCCATAATCTTAATAGTGTCGGGTCCATCCTAAAATGAGCTTACCTTGTAGCAGTGGGATGGTAAACATTATTTGACCAAATGGTTTGCTTAGAATCTCAATCTCAACCAGTATTAAATCTTTCATATTAAACATATAGTTTAGCACTGGCAGTGTGCTATTGTCATTTGTTTTATTTTTTTCCATTTGTATTTTGGCCACGGCAGCATGTACCTGTGTATACTTATAAAATCTATAATAGTTTTGTTTGGATGTGCGGACCAATTTACCAACCAATGCTGCAGGAACTACAGATAAGACCAATTCATTTGAATGGATTTGTGCACCTGATTTAAAGCAGTGATGTACAGAAGAAAGGCTGATAGGAAATTGCCCCTTTTTTTAAGACATAACTGGGGACAAAAAATAGGACCTCCCTTGATCAGTAAGATACGGTTTATTGTAGCAATACACTATTATTATTTGCTATGTTTATAAAAACAATCCATTTAAGAATTAAGCAATAGAGTTTACTGAAGAGGAAATTAACTTTATGCTACTTTACACTTTTTCCCCTCAAAATGTGATCTAAGTGTAGCTTCCAAAGATTTTAATCTTGTTGAACAGTGGAACTCAAGCACACATTTTATCTCATAAGGGGGACACAATGCACAGAATAAGTAAGCATTGTTTTGATAAACAAATGTTGTATGTTGCATTGCATTTCTATGCTGCACAAGCTGATTAATATGTTTTCATTTTCTTTTAGAAATTGAAATGCTAAGTACAAAGAATTAGTAAGTAGCTTTTCTACAAGCTCACTGGACTGAATCATTTTATTATCTGCAATGTATGCACTAGAGAAAACATTAGTACCCAAAATTTAAATGTGTAAACAGTATTTGTTTTAAGCAAATAAATTAGGTGTATTATAAGTCTGAATTCCCCGATCATGTTACTAATATTTAGCTGTAGCTTTGTCTCTGATTGATGATGTGAGCATTAGAATGTTAAACATTTCTTTTAGCTATATAAATATACTTATTTGTTTCTCTGGGGTTAGTAAGCATAAGTACGTTTTGCCAGCCCTGAAGATTTGCATTTACCTTCATTCCATATCTATTAGCAGGTAAAAGAAGAGTAATCAAATGTAAATTTGTTGCACGTACACAGAAAGAAATTATCTAAGAAAGTATCTATTTACACCTAAGGGCTTTAGGGCTCTTACTTTACTTATAGGAGAACTCCAGACAAATTAAATTACCTTTATATAGCTGCACATGGTAACGTTATATAACTTTGCAATGTGAAGTGTAATCTTTGTAAGCCCATACCCTGTTTCTCTCCAGCTCTCCAGGCAGGAAGTCCAGGAGATCTTATCACACTGATGACTAGCGTCTACCATAGACAACACTTCACACTCGCTTCTCCCCAGCTCAGAGAGCTGACAGCTTCAGTGTGCCGTGTTTGAGTGTCCCTGATTGGCTGGAGGGCAACACCCCCCTCCCTGCTCACTATCACAGCAGCCTTTCCCTGCAGCTCACACAGGAAACAAACACAGAGTGTGATTTTTTTTGCTGACTCAGCAAGATTTTAAAAGGCTGTTTATGGGGGGTATGAGGGTATGATTTTGGAACAAATAAGCTAGGATGCCTCGTGGATTCATGTTGAGTTTATGTAGATATATATATATATATATATATATATATATATATAATATATGTGTATATATATATATATATATATATATATATATATATATATCTTATTTAAGTTGTTTTTTTACCACTTTTGGCTGGATATCTCCTTTAAGGACTATTACTCTGGAGGAAAAAAAATCAGATTAACTGGTGCCAGAAAATTTTAGATATCTGTAAATTGCTTCTATTTAAAAATCTTAAAGGGGCACTCCACCCCTAGAAATCTTATGGCGGGGGTCCCACCGCTGGGGACCCCCGCATTCTACCATGCAGCACCCACCTGTAACGGCTTCTGGAACCGCTGGAGGCCCTCAGGCTAATACCATCCCGACCAAGAAAACGGAAGATTGTGACATCATGAATCCGCCCCGTGTGATGTCACACCCGCCCCCTCAATGCAAGTCTATGGAAGGGAGCGTGACAGCTGTCTAGGGGTGGAGTACCCCTTTAAGCCTTCAGTCCAAGAGGAAGTTGTGTAGTTCTTTGTACTCTGACTACAGTGCTCTCTGCTGCCACCTCTGTGTCCGGAGCATGAGCATATCCCTAAAGTAAACTTCTCCTGCTTTGGACAGTTCCTGAAAAGAACTACACAACTTTCTCCAGGGCATACAGCAGCTCATAAATACTGGAAGGCTTAAACTTTTTTTCTTTTTTTTTATAGATAGAAGTAATTTATAAAAAAAAAATATATATATTCCCTCCGTTGTATCCCAGTAATAACCAAGTTTGGGACCTAGTAATTTTTAAGCTTTGTCTTGTAAGGTAAAATTGATATGTTAACTGTATTCTTTAGATTGATATTATTAAAGTTTTACATAGAAACACAGAATGTATATTGCAGGTAAGAACTAATTGGCCCAACTAATCTGCCAAATATTCTAAATACTATCCCTGGCCCTATACTATATAAAGGATAGGAAGAAAAGTCCAACCAGCTCACCCCGCCTGGACAACCGGAGCACGGATCCAGGTGCTGGACGACACCAAAGCAAGTAGGAAAATACGTAGAGTAGGATCCAGCTTCAAGTGCAGTAAAACCGTCTTTATTCAAAGGACATAACAGGAACAGCAGAGGTTACGCGTTTCAAGCGCCAAGCGCTCTTAGTCATATAAAGGATAGCTTCATTCCTGTCCCATGCATACTTAAACTCCTTCACTGTATTTGCAGCTATCTCTTCTGCAGGAAGGTTATTCCATGCATCCACTACTCTGTCAGTAAAGTAATACTTCTGTATTTCTAATATTACTGTATAAACTGTTTCCTCTCTAATTTAAAGATATGTCTTCTTGTGGTAGTTTTTCTTCTTTATAAAATATCCAAATAATATTGTTTTTTTTTATCACTGTTTAAAAAATAGAAAGATAGATAGCCACTGCTTTACCGCACAAGGACGAACACATGCCCCAGGCCATTTACTATATCTATAAGTGTGGTGCTCTAACTTTCAAGAAAAACAATATGCAATAGAAATTCCACAAAGAGAAGAAAAAGAGTGGCACTCACCAGTGAGTTTTTTCTTTAAAATGAAGTGCTAACATTGTGGAGATGAACAGGCATGGACATCATTGTGGACACAGGTGACAGCTTTTTCTGCTGATTTGTGCCTATACAGACCTTCTCTCCTTCTTTAATATCCCCACTGATATCCACTTCTAACAGGATGTCAATAGAAACGTGCTGACAACAATTGGGGAGATTTATCAAACCTGTGCAGAGGAAAAACTGACTAGTGGCCCCTAGCAACCAATCAGATTGCTTCTTTCATTTTTGAAAAGGCCTCTGAGAACTAAAACAAGCACACTGATTGGTTGCTATGGGCAACTAGTCAGCTTTTCCTCTACACCGGTTTTGATAAATCTCCCCAAATATCATTAAAAACAGTACATTTTAAAAACAATACAAAATACTTACAAGACTTGTTTATGTCTGAAGCTAATTTTTAGTACTAGTTCATTGTTTTTACTGGTACCCTTTTTAATTGATGAGAGTTTCATTCATTGTTTTCTGGCATGTGAGGTGAAAAAAAACAGCAATTTTGATATTTGCAATTTTGATTGTTTACATGCAGGATCATTATTCTTTGTTTAAAATATTTTATTATTTTCAAATATGTCACATTAAACAATATGTACAGTGGGGGGAACAAATATTTGATACACTGCAGATTTTTCAGGTTTTCCCACTTACAAAGCATGTAAAGGTCTGTATTGTAGATACTCCTCAACTGTGAGAGACAGAATCTAAAACAACAATCAAGAAAATGACATTATATGATTTAAAAAAAAATTTAAGAGTACCTGTCACCAAATAAACTGTTCTTAACTAACTCAGGCTATGTTCCTAACTACTTCTACAGCCCTGACAAAAACATTTCACAGCTTTAAAAAGCTGTGTATCATACCTTTATTCTTGCACACAAAGTGCAGTTTCCCAGCAGGAGAAAGTGGGCATTTCCCAGCAGGCATGACATTACTGAAGCCTGCTGGGTCGATCACTTCCACCCTCACATTGTTGCAGTGCTTTGATGATTAGAAGACCTTAAATGGGCACTGTCAGATACAAAAAACTTTTGCTATGTTGTAAAGCATGCAAAACCAATAGGTTTTGCAATTGCTTTCATTAGAACATTTTCAGTATTTCATACTGAAAAAGTCAGTCAAACAACTGTCCCCCCTGCCTGCTTAGACACATACTAGTCCTGCTATGTCCATATGTCATGGACACACTTCCTTGATTGACAGCGGTGAGTGCAGGTCTCACAGCTGGAGGAAAAATCATCCCACTGTCAGCTTGTGTCCCGCTACTGTCAGTGAGGACAAGCTGGGAGTTGTAGTTTTGCTAATGCTAGGGGAGATGTGAGCAGACAGCATATTGCGGAAGGGAAGGAGACCTGCACAGTGAGGCCACGCCCTCTCCCATTGAGAGGAATTCAGACTAATGAGCTAAATTAAAAGTGTAAAAAAAAATAAAGGTGCTAGACACATAAAAATTAGATACACATGGTTAGGATTAGGTACTGAGTGATATATTAATTTTTTTTTGGATCTGACAGGTACGCTTTAAGCTCTGTGTTTGGTTTTGTCTGTGTTGCTATCAGTAAGGCACTCCTGCATGTTTCAGTCTGTGCAGCTTTTTATAAGAATCTGTGGAGCTTCACTTTCTGTGCAGCTGTCAATCAAGCTCAGTGCAGAGAAGCTGAGTTTGGTCTATTGCCAGGTTGGGAGGAAACCAAACTCATTGTATTAATTGCAGCAGAAAAAACAAAAGCGCCAACTAGTGGCCATTTTTTATATTACATTTTAATCATATTTCTGTTGATAATTTTAAAAGCAAGTGAATGAGAATGTGTCTGCTAATTACACAAGGAACCCTATATTAAAAGTTTTATTTGGTGACAGGTACTCTTAAATTAATTCATGCATTTTATTGCAAGACATAAGTATTTGATACATCAGAAAATAATAACTTAATATTTGGTACAGAATCCTTTGTTTGCAATTACAGAGAACAAACATTTCTTGTAGTTCTTGACCAGGTTTGCACACACTGCAGCAGGGATTTTGGCCTACTCCACCATACAGTCCTTCTCTAGATCCTTCATGTTTCGGGGCTGTTGCTCGGCAATTCGGACTTTCAGCTCCCTCCAAAGATTTTCTATTGGGTTCATGTCTGGAGACTTGCTGCGTCATTCCAGGACCTTGAGATGCTTCTTACAGAGCCACTCCTTAGTTGCCCTGGCTGTGTGTTTCAGGTCATTGTCATGCTGGAAGAACCAGTCATGACCCATCTTCAATGCACTTATTGAGGGAAGGAGGTTGTTGGCCAAGATCTCGAGATACATGGCCCCATTCATCTTCCCCTCAATATGGTACAGTCGTCCAGTCCCCTTTGCAGAAGAGCAGCCCCAAAGAATGATGTTTCAACCTCCATGCTTCACGGTTGGGATTATGCTCTTGGGGTTGTACTCATCCTTCCTCCCTCTCCAAACACAGCGAATGGCGTTTAGACCAAAAGGCTCTATTTTTATCTCATCAGACTACATAACCTTCTCCCATACCACCTCTAGATCATCCAGATGGTCATTGGCAAACTTCAGATGAGCCTGGACATGCACTGGCTTGAGCAGGGGGACATTGTGTGCACTGCAGGATTTTTATCCATGACGATGTAGTGTGTTACTGGTTTTCTTGAAGACTATGGTCCCAGCTCTCTTCAGGTCATTGACTATGTCCTACCATGTAGTTCTGGGCTGATCCCTCACCTTCCTCATGATCATTGATGCCCCACAAGGTGAGATCTTGCATGAAGCCCCAGACCGAGGGAGATTGACTGTCATGTTAAACTACTTCAATTTTATAATAATTGCACCAACAGTGGTATCTTCTCACCAAGCTTCTTGCCTATTGTCCTGTAGCCCATCCCAGCTTGTGCAGGTCTACACTTTTATCCCTGATGTCTTTACACAACGCTCTGGTCTGGGCCATTGTGGAGAGGTTGGAATCTGTTTGATGTAGTAAGTGGACAGGTGTCTTTTATGCAGGTAACAAGTTCAATCAGGAACAGTTAATACAGGTAATGAGTGGAGAACAGGAGGGCTTCTTAAAGAAAAAATAACAGGTCTGTGAGAGACGGAATTCTTACTGGTTGGTAGGTGATCAAATACTTATGTCATGCAATAAAATGTAAATAAAATTTTTTTTTATTATACAATGTGATTATCTGGATTTTTTGCTTTGGATTCCGTCTCCCACAGGTAAAGAGTACCTATGATAAAAATTACAGACATCTGCATGCTTTGCACATAGCAAAACCTGCAAAATTGGCAGTGTGTCAAATACTTGTTCTCCCAACTTTATATACTTGCTCCACATTATGGGGGGTATGCTGCTTACAATTTTGTGTAAACAGAGTTATATGAAACTGAACGTAATTTACAACAACCAATAATCTTCGTAGAGAACAATTCGTATATCAAAAAGACATTATCCATAGACATTATTTCAAATAAAGCATTAATAATAAGGAATGAAAGTAGTCAAAATAACAGAGAATAAGGAAGTCATGACACACAAAACTATAAAATCAGTAGAATCAAAAATGAAAACTGGACGCTTATTATTATTATTATGTATGAGAAAAGGGCACAGCCGTTTCAGTAAGATGACATGTCTTCTGGTAACAAATCCATGGATTCCACATGTTGCAGAGCTTTTTTTTTTAGACAAATTATGTATTGGGATAATTTCTTTTAACTTTTAAAAATTAACTCGATAACGACTATGGACGTCTATGTTCCACCCTGTATGAGGAAAAATAAAAAAGTTATAGGGAAGAGGACAATTTTAAATGTATTCATTTTCATGCATGTAGTTTTGATTTTTTTTCCAAAAGTACGACAAAATCAAACCTTTATAAGTAGGGTATCATTTTAATCGTGTGGACCTACAGAACAAAGATAAAGTGTAATTTTTTACCGAAAAATATACGGCGTAGAAAGACAAGCCCCCAAAATTTACAAAATGGTTTTTATTCTTCAATTTTGTTGCACAATAATTTTTTTTTCTGTTTTGCCGTAAATTTTTGGGTAAAATGACTGATGTCATTACAAAGTAGAATTGGTGGTGCAAAAAAATAAGCCCTCATATGGATTTTTAGGTGCAAACTTGAAAGAGTTATGATTTTTAAAAGGTAAGGAGGAAAAAACAAAAGTTCAGAAACAGAAAAACTTTTGGTCCTTAGGGGGCTAAAAGGGTACCCCGGTGGTTAATATTTTTTAGCTATATTGCATCTTCTTTTAATGTTCATGTTTTTTGCAATTGACATGTGTTATATGTTTGTGTAGCATGTGTCTTTTTTTCTTACCTGGTTGTGGGCCAGGAAGTTCTGTAGTTTGGCATTGGATCTCTTACTGTCGTCCACGGCGTCGGCCATGTTAGGATTAGGCTGTGGACAACGTGTCAGGGCTTTTTCCCCCTCTGTTCTTTGTTTCTGTGACTGGGCGGCTTCTTTCACACTCAGCTTATGAATATGTAAGGTTTCCGAAGTTAGAGCTGGGGGAGCGAAGTCAGAGCCTGGAGGACGCAGGTCTACTTGAGAAAAATAAGCCACGCCCCCCTCATCTCCCCCTCCAGGAGTTTGCAGGTCTTCATGAAATAAAGAAGCCAGAGAAGGGGGAGAGAGGACTTACAGGGCTCCTCATCTCCCCTCCCCCTGCTCTGTCTTTAGAGGATGCAGGTCTGCACAGGAGAAAGAAGACAGAGAAGATAAGAGAGAGGACATACACTCCTCCTCATCTCCTCCCTTAGCTCTTTGTTCACTGAATGGGAGGATGACAAAGTGCAGGGCTAGGGATGTATAGAGTGCAGGGGCTGGGGAATAAATCTCATACTGGGGATGATTTATATGTGTGAAGGGGGGACTTCTGAATGACACATACTGGGAGTTGTAGTCCCTGTTATGTGTGTATGCTAGTGTTTTCCAACCAGGGAATGTTGGTAGTATTAGTCTGCAACATCTGGAGGCACCCTGGTTGGGAAACACTGGTGTATGTGCTATAGAGGTGTGGTGAACTACAACCCGCAGGGGACTACAGAGGCAGCATGCTGGTGTTATACCACAGACTGAAGACTCCTGAATGGCACATGCTGCGAGTTGTAGTCCCTTTTGTGTTTATGACAGTGTAACCCAACCAGGGCTGATTTATATTAGTGTGCTGTGTATAAGGGGGCTGACCCGGGAAAATAGTAGGGTGGGTAAAGGGCTGAACAAACAAACAAAGAGCCGCCCCAATCAAGCAAGGCATGTGTCATGCTGGGATTTGTAGTTTTCAGCACAGCAAGAAACAGGAAATAGAAGCAAAGATAGGAAATCAAAGTGGTGGATAAAAAGACAACAAAGAACGGAAATAGAGTAGCCTAAACAAAAAGAATAGAAATAAAACAAAACAAATAGTGTAAGTCAAAAATGGAAAAACACATTGACCACTGAAGTAACTCTTTAAGTATAATGTGAAGCAGCTCCCCCAATCCTAGTACCGTTGTCTGTATAATATCTAGTATTTAAAGGGGTACTCTTTAATAAACTGGCTCCAGAAAGTTAAACAGATTTGTAAATGACTTCTATTAAAATCTTAATCCTTCCAGTACTTATCAGCTGCTGTATGCTCAAGAGGAAGCTGAGTTGTTCTTTTCTGTCTGATCACAGTGCTCTCGGCTAACACCTCTGTCTGTTGTCAGGAACTGTCCCGAGTTGGAGTAAATCCCTATAGTAATCCTCCCCTGCTTCCACAAAAGATGAATGGATACTTATCATTAACCTCTTCCCTCTTGGGCCTTTTTTTTATTTTTGCACTTTTTTTTTTCCTCCTCAAATTCTAAAAGTTATAACACTTTCAATTTTCCACCTACAGACCGATTTGAGGGATTGTGTTTTTGCAATACTTTGTAATATCATTAATAATTTCACCACAAAATCTATGGCAAACCAGAAAATAAATTTTGTGGGGCAAAATAAAATAAAAAAACACACCATTTTGGAAATTTTGGGGATACCTAATCTATATAGGTTTTATTTTATTTTACTACTTTAAAAAATTATAACTACATGCACCAAAATTTGTATGTTAAAAATTGTGATCTTCTAACCCTATAACTTTTTTATTTTCTGTATATGGGGTGGTATGAGGACTCATTTTTTGCACCATGATCTGAAGTTTTTATCGCTACCATTTTTGTTTTGATAAGACCTTTTGATTATTTTTTATACATTTTTTAGGGTATACAAAGTGACCAAGACCAAAAGTACGTAATTTCAGACTTTGGAATTTCTTTACGTGTATGCTAGAGATGAGCACATTTTGGGGAATTTTTGGAGCGCCAAAATAGAGGTGTAGAAAACTTTGCCTTGTTGTAACACGCATAAGAAGTGTGCTCCAAGCTGTTTCATTGGATTCTTATGGTAATTCCAGAGGTAGTATATGACGACTACTATAGGGCCTCAGTCTTGAAAAGATTAAATACATTTTTTTTTAATTTAAATTAAAGATTTTGAATAGATTCACAAGTTTAATGTGCCACCAGCAAGAGGAGATCACATCGCGGCACAATGACAGAACCTGGTAATTGGAATGAGCAAACTTTAAATAATTTTTTGAGGACACATTGGAAGGCAAGTTTTGTGCAAGAAGCCGTGATAATTCCAGCTCCCATAGTGTATAGTTGTTGGTGTAAACTATGGCAATGCTCCTAGTTGTATCTTAAAATCGAGCTGGTGGTCTACCACATGTCCCAGCCCCTGCCTCTCAGCGCACCCAATACTCTGAGTGTCCACTTGAAAAGGGAGAGACTGCAGCACCAGCAACTTGGACAGGAGCACATTCAGCTTCTGCACCATTGGATGAGTAGGCACATACTGCTATAAGCTGCAGCAGTGAAAAAGCTTTACTTGTATCTTAAAATCGAGCTAGCGGTCCGCAGCAAGGCCAGCTACCACCTGTCCGAGTTCCTGCCTTTAACCCCCCATGCTTATGACTGAGTGTCCCGAGTGCCCGCAAAGTTTACTTTGAAAAAATACTGTCAAACTACAAGATCAATATAACAAGGATATCACATGGCGGCAAAATGACAGAGCCTTGAGGTGGCAGCAGAATAACAAGCCCATAGGGCAGCACTATGATAGAGCCTGGATGTGGCAGCAGTATGAGGAGACCATATGGCGGCACAATGACGGAGCCTTGAGGTGGCAGCAGCAGCATGAGGGCCATGCCAACTAAGGGTTGAGTGTGAGGAACCCACTGACTTTTGATTGGGGATTTCATATGTCACTTGGGATAAGGTGGATGACTGAGTTAACCAATCAATCACGGCTGCTGGCTTACTGGTCGAGACACGACTGCTAGCTGACATCGGGAGCTCAGAACTCTCGCTGTGACTCCTACTGCCACACGCCCCTACTCTGCTGCGACCTCTGCCTGCGCCTGATGAATATAGGCCTCTGTTACTCCTCTGTGCATGTCCTGGCACTTCTCTGCCTGTTATACACAAGCTGAGTGCGTATATGTTACACTTATGAGAGGATCACAATATGCTCCACTACACTTAAAACTGTATTAGACTACAAAAAAAAGTGTGTAGCTTTAGCTGAACTTTTACAGCAACTAGGCCCTTATGACTTTCACAGCAACAAAATTGTACACCACATAGGTGTACATACAGTTTACACTCATGAGAGGAGGACAATACGCTCCGCTACAAACTGTATTAGACTACAAAAACAAGTGTTTAGCTTTGGCTGGCCTTTCACAGCAACTAGACCCTTATGACTTTAACAGGAACAAAATCGCACACCACATCGGTGTACGTACAATTTACACTTATGAGAGAAGGACTATGCACTTCGCTACAAACTGTATAAGGCTACAAAAACAAGTGTGTAGCTTTGGTTGGCCTTTGACAGTAACTGGGCCCAAATTAGTTTAACAGGAAAAACACCACGTAGGTGTACGTACAGTTTACACTTATGAGTGGAGGACAACACGCTCTGCTACAAACTGTATTAGGCTACAAAAACAAGTGTGTAGCTTTGGTTGTCCTTTCACAGTAACTAGGCACAAATTAGTTTGACAGGAAAATCTATAAAGGACACCACGTAGGTGTACGTACAGTTTACGCTTATGAGAGAAGGGCTATACGCTTCACTACGCTTAAAACTGTAGGCTACAGAAACAAGTGTGTAGCATTGGCTGACCTTTCACAGTAACTAGGCCCAAATTAGTTTAACAGGAAAATATATAAAGGATACCGCGTAGATGTACGTACAGTTTACACTTAGGAGAACTATGCGCTCCACTACTCTTAAAACTGTATTAGACTACAGAAACAAGTGTGTGGCTTTGGCTGGCCTTTCACAGTAAGTAGGCCAATGTTAGTTTGAATGGGAAAGAAGAAAAAAAATGTACAAAACCTATGTACGCACAGGTTACACATATGAGAGGACAATTCGCAACCTGTATTAGGCACTGAAATCAGGTGACTATGGCTTTTTGTGCTCAACCTAACTGGCCCCTGCTAGCTTTAGAGTTGTAGTATATACACCAGTGCTGCAGCACAGAGTCGCTGTGTAGTACAGCCCAGTACAGTATTATTATGCACTAATAGCTGGTGACAATGGCTCTTAGTGCTCAGCCAAACTGTGCAGCACACACTGCTCTATCTTCTCTGCAATAAAACATTCTCTTTGACATTAAAAGATGGAATGGCTGGCCTCAAGATGGCTGCCGATTATATAGGGCTGTGACATCACAGGGCTGGCTGTTGATAAGCTGCATGCTGCATGGGATTCAGGGTCATCCCGCCTACCCACCTTCACAGAGTTCCTTGCCCCATGTCCTCAGAAGCTAATAACTATTGGAAGGATTAAGATTTTTTAATAGAAGTAATTTACAAATCTGTTTAACTTTCCGGAGCCAGTTGATATATGAAAAAACGTTTTTTGCCTGGAATACCCCTTTAATTTCTGTTAGAGATAAATATATATATATATATATATATATATATATATATATATATTTATTTGAAAAATGGAAACATGGAGTGATTTGAACTTTTAATATAAGGAGACATGTTTTTAAAAACATTGTTTTCTTACGTTTTAACCCCCTTAGGGGATTTTAAGATATGATTGCTTGTTCACTTATGGAGTACACTATAATACATATGTATTGCAGTGTTCTGTCAAACTGTTGTTCTCCTGTTATACTATTCCTATTGCTTCTTAGAAGCCCCCTGGTTACAATGACAAATGCTTGGCACCCCGTGATTTCAATGAGGTAGTGCTGGTCGAAGTTATGATACTGCTGACACCTGTAAAATAACCACTGTGGAATCTAGAGTCATCTCCAGAAACAAGAGATCCCATATGTCGACAGCTGTTTTGGTGTACTTGCCCCATACAGAGCAGGGTACTGGTGACTATTTTGGAAACTTGGACACAGCTCTGAGGTGTACCTCAGGCATCTGGTATATGGAAACTTTAAAGGGGTACTCTGCCCCTAGACATCTTATCCCCTATCCAAACAATAGGGGATAAGATGTCTGTTCGCCGGGGTCCCGCCACTGGGGACCCCTGGGATCTCAACTTCAGCACCCCACTGTCATTACTGCACATAGCAAACTCGCTCTGTGCATAATGACAGGCAATACAGGGGCTGGCGCATCATGACATCACGGCTCCATCCCTCGTGATGAAACGGCCCGTCCCCTCAATACTAGTCTATGGGAGGGGGTGTGGTGGCTGCCACACCCCCTCCCTTAGACTTGCATTAAGGGGGTGGACCATTATGTCACAAGGGGCGGAGCTATGACATCACAATGCTCCGGCCCCTGTATCTCCCGTCATTATGCACAGAGCGAGTTTGCTCTGTGCAGTAATGACAGCGGGGTGCTGCAGTCGAGATCCCAGGGGACCCCAGACATCTTATCCCCTATCCTTTGGAGTACCCCATTAAGGCAAGCTCAATTGAGAAACATACACAGTCGTCCTGATTTACTAAGAGTGGAGCAAATTTTTTTTGTAGGTTTTAATTCCCCACAAGTATTTTTCCACGGTACTTACTAATGTTTCCCTATGTTTTGCACTTCTCCCTATGTTTTTCTGTTTTTTTACACATGCTCTCTCTGAACTGTAGGGTTTTCCAGAGCTCAAATACAGCAAATTTTCTGTGGAAACCTTATGTGGAAACACCTCTTTTTGGCAACCATACCCCTTTTCCTGGTTTTCTGAATAAAATGGAGAGTTGCCGGGTTTTTACATTTTTTGTTACAAATTCTGGCGCAGACTCAATTTGTGGTGCAATGCACCAAATTCTGGGGCACAACCTGACAAAATAGGTTGGGTTTACTATAGTAAATCAGGGCCAGAGTCTCTATAGATTATACTGTATTAGGTCTTATAGAACTTCAGAAAGCACACAATACAGTCTTTTGTATTGTCCGTTTGATATCTATTTAAAATCCATTATGAGAAAGATAATTGTTCTATTATATGCTAAATAAAGCTAATATGTCATGGTCAAGTTCAGCTTGTTTACTCTACAGTATAAAATATGTCCCTATATGGAGCATAAATAACTAGTCAAAGTACTAAATGACTTTCTTACAAGCAACAAAACAATGAATAAAAATACTGAGATAGAGATTGCTAAATATAAAGGCACAGGTGCTGTGGTAACATAAAGGAAATCCAACAAAGGAACATAGAACATCAGTAGGACAAAAATATAAACACTTTAAGCTTAAAAAATAATGAATCTATTTATCATAGAAGTATTCAATAAGACGTCACTTTCAGATTCATACAATTGAACAAAAGCATTACACACAATAAATAGATGTAAGACATTTACATGAAGAGCTTAATAGTTACCATTTTAAACCATTTCTACAGTTGACAATGCAAATACAATGCTTTAGATACATGCAAGCATAAAGAAGACCTTGAAAAAGTACTTCACCATCAAGCATCCATCATTCGTGGGTGCAGTATTTTACTGTTAAAGCTTCCATGAATGTATCCACTTTAAATTATATAAACTTTTTTTTTCTTGAAAAATGGAAAACATAAAGTTCTTAAATTTTTTAAATAGCTGAACATCTGTTTTGCCTTCTGTGCCATTCCTCTCTCAGCATGACTGTATATTCGAAGGGGAGGGGGGGGGGGGGATTTACAAAACTCTTGCAGAGAAACAATTGCCCATAGTAACCGATCAGATTGCTTCTTTTATTTCTACAAAATTCTCTGGAAAATAAAAGCTGTGATCTTATGGGTTTCTATGGGCAAATGCACCATTATTTCTCGGCATTAGTCTCCCCAAAAGTAAATATAACAATTAAAATGCAATAAAGGTAATATAAAGGTTACAAACACTTTTGCACAGATTTTTCTATTGATTGTTGATTAGCTTTTTTTTTTACATCAACAACATTATACATATATATATTTTTATTATTTATTTATTAACCTCTTAAGGACTCAGGGCGTACCTGTTCGCCCTGAGCCCAGTCCCGGTGTGAAAAACGGGGTCCAGCCATGACCACGCATCACACCGGGTCGGTCCCAGCTGCTAACGATAGCCAGGACCCTGGGCTAACAGCGCGCAGCACCGATCGTTGTGCCGCGCGCTGTTAACCCTTCAGATGCGGCGATCAAAGTTGCGATTTTCCGATCAGCTGGGACGCAGGCGGAGGTCTCCTTACCTGTCTCCGCCACATCCAATCGGGGTTTGATTGCTCCAAGCCTGAGCTACAGGCTTGAGCAATCGAGCCCCTATCTCGCTGATCCGTGCAAAGCTATGGCTTTGCAGGGATCAGCATAAGAGATCAGTGTGTGCAGTGCTATAGGTCCCTATGGGAGCTATAGCACTGCAAAAAAAAAGTGAAAAATAAAGTTAGCAAAGGTAATTTAACACCTTCCCTAATAAATGTCCTTCCCCCCCTTTTCCCGTAAAAAAAAAAAAAACTGTGTAAATAAAAATTGACATATGTGGTATCGCTTTGTGCGTAAATGTCCGAACTATAAAATGATATAATTAATTAAACCGCACGGTCAATGTCATACGCACAAAAAAATTCCAAAGTCCAAAATAGCATATTTTAGGTCACTTTTTATATCATAAAAAATTAATAAAAAGCGATCAAAAAGTCCGATCAACACAAAAATGGTACCGATAAGAACTTCAGAACACGGCGCAAAAAATACCGGCTCATACGCAGAAAAATAAAAAGTTACAGGGGTCAGAAGATGACAATTTTAAACGTATACATTTTCCTGCATGTAGTTATGATTTTTTTCAGAAGTACGACAAAATCAAACCTATATAAGTAGGGTATCATTTTAACCGTATGGACCTACAGAATAAAGATAAGGTGTAATTTTGTCACACAATGATTTTTTTTCCCGTTTTTCCGTGGATTGTTTGGTAAAATGACTAATGTCACTGCAAAGTAGAATTGGTGGCGCAAAAAATAAGCCATCATATGGATTTTTAGGTGCAAAATTGAAAGCATTATGATTTTTAGAAGGGGATGAGGAAAAAATGAAAATGCAAAAATGGAAAAATGCTGAGTCCTTAAGGGGTTAATGCCTTGGATTGGGGGGAATGGGGGGAATTTATCATTGTGTAAATCAGGTTATTAAGCAGTTTTGCGCCTCTATGTTAACGTGATCTGCATTTTTACCCATCAAATAATGCCTCCTCTGTTGGTTAATGGTTAACCATTAGCTTCCCTATGACTGGTTTACCCCCATCAAAGAAAAAAATGGCACATCTTTAGGATATGCCATTACCTTTCGATTAAGGGGGTCAAACTTTTAGAACTACACCCCCCCCCCCCCTCTACTCCCTTAGAATGATATAAAAAAAAAAAAACCTAAGGCATCAATTAATTTCTCCTTATTCACCCATCAATATTTTAGCTCTATTATCGCTTTATTCATTTTCACAACATATCATTTATTCAGTGAAGTTACCACTTGTAGGTTATTTAGGAATCAGCAATATATGGGTATGTGATGCTTACTTTAAGGGGAAAAGACCAGATAGAGCAGCATTATAAACAGGTAATGGGAGTGATTTAAAATACTTATAAAAAGGTAGAATAATATAAAACAGTGAGGGGGGGGGTATTTTCTGGGGATGTCTCTCAACACTTTCTAATTCTTAGATAATGAATGGCTTGGAAAGTACTAAGTAAAAGAGATTAAAGGAGTAATGTGGTCCAGTAAATGTTGGCCTCTAGCCAAAGGATAGGGATACGTTTTAGATCAGGGGGTGTCCAACCGCTGTGACACTTTACCATCTCATGCATGGCACTCCGGCTCTCTCCAGGAAGGAAACATGGCGGCCCTAGCACAAAGCAGCGGGTGACATGCTCCCTCCCTGTATCTCCATGGGAGAGCCTTTGGATAAGGGATGAGTTTTACTGCACCACAGTGCTTCTTTAAGAGAACAAAGGTACGAGTCAATATGATCCCACAATTCTGTATTTGGGAAAAGATGAGAAGGTGATTATAGATTATCTAGTGCCTCATAAAAAAGACAGAATTGTGATCCATTCAGTAGGGTGAACCAGTCCACCATTCAGTATAAACAAAATTATTATCTCAACCTTGCTGCAATCCACTTGTCATACATTTGGAGGCTTTATTGTCATGTACAAAAATATTTTGTAAAGAGTGTAAAGCATGTTAGCATGAAGAGAGTTAGGAAGAGTTCAGTTTCATATGTCAGTCTGTCAGTTGTGAGTGATAAGAGGCAACTAATGATTTTCAAGTTGGATCTCTAATATTTAAACCAATGGTGAGATATCACATGTTCACAACTCTTGTTTTGTTCATATATATATATATATATATATATATATATATATATATATATATATATATATCTGTGTGCGTGTTTATAGCTCTTATTTCTCTTACAAATGCCTTCTATCTGTTGCTTGTTTGGTTTGGCATTCTGTGCTATGAGGAGGGAGGTGTGCGTGTCATTTACTCTGCATAACTTTTTTTTCCTCCTTGAGTGTGCTGGGTACCCTCATCCAATCCATGCAGGCTGCTCTGTAAACCCCTCCAATTCATTTCAATTGTGGTTCAAAAAAATCACTATGAAAAACAAGATAATGAAACTGGCCTAGACAAAAATTATGGTACTCTGAACTTCTGAACTTAATATTTTGCTGCACAACCTTTTGAGGCAGTAAATGAAATCCGGCAATTTCTGTAACTCTTAATGAAACTTCTGCACTTGTCTACAGGTACAGTGGGGCAAAAATGTATTTAGTCAGCCAGCAATAGTGCAAGTTCTCCCACTTAAAAAGATTAGAGAGGCATGTAATTTTCATCCTAGGTATACCTCAACTATGAGACATAATGAGAACAAAAAGAATCCATAAAATCATATTGTTTGGTTTTTAAAGAATTTATTAGCAAATCATGGTGGAAAATAAGTATTTGGTCAAAACCAAAAGTTCATCTCAATACTTTGTTATATACCCTTTGTTGTTAATGACAGAGGTCAAACGTTTTCTGTAAATCTTCACAAGGTTTTCACACACTGTTACTGGTATTCTTGACCATTCCTCCATGCAGATCTCCTCTAGAGTATTGGGGCTTTCGCTGGGCAACACAGACTTTCAACTCCCTCCAAAGTGTTTCTATGGGGTTGAGATCTTAGGCCACTCCAGGACCTTGAAATGCTTCTTATGAAGCCACTCCTTCATTGCCCGGGTGGTGTGTTTGGGATCATTGTCATGCTGAAAGACCAAGCCACATTTCATCTTCAATGCCCTTGCTGAAGGAGGTTTTCACTCAAAATCTCACTATACATGGCCCCATTCCTTCTTTCCTTTTGCTAAAAAAAAAACAGCCCCAAAGCATGATGTTTCCACCCCCATGCTTCACAGTAGGTATGGTGTTCTTTGTATGCAACTCATCATTCTTTCTCCTCCAAACACGACAAGTTGAGTTTTATCAAAAAGTTCTACTTTGGTTTCATCTGATCATATGACATTCTCCCAATCCTCTTCTGGATCATCCAAATGTTCTCTAGCAAACTTCAGACGGGCCCGGACATGTACTGGCTTAAGCAGGGAGACATGTCTAGCACTGCATGACGAGTCCCTGGCGGCGTATTGTGTTACTGATGGTAGCCTTTGTTACTTTGGTCCCAGCTCTCTGCAGGTCATTCACTAGGTCCCCCTTTGTGATTCTGGGATTTTTGCTCACCGTAATAACATACTTTTATATGGGACTTATAACCAGTCAATCAAAGTTGATAACATCCATCTTATCTGTAGAGTTAAAGGAAATGTGTCATCAGTGTCACCTGCACTAACCTGTGGATACAGACAGGTAGTGCAGGTGACACTGATGACAAGCATACTTACCTGATCCTGTTCCGTGATTCTGTTCTCTGGCAATCTTCCTCCGTATATTCCATTCCAGCAGCAGCGGTGACGTCAGGAAGCTCGGCCCATGCTCCAAGTCAACCCCAGAATGAAGATACAGAGGAAAATAGCTAGAGAATCGGAGCACGAAACGGCACCAGGTATGTATGGTTGTTATCAGTGTCACCTGCACTGCCTATCTGTACTGACAGGTTAGTGCAGGTGACACTGATGGCAGATTTCCTTTAGCAATAATAAATCCTGGAAATGGTGTCATTGGGTTTGGAATGACAACATTCCTAAGCTGCTTTGGGCACCGCAGCTAAGCTCTCTAGGATTCCCCCTACGAAGTGGCTGTTTCTACTGTTGCAGTCCTCTATGGATTCATATAAGGACTTCAGGTGTTTTTGACAACATGCAAAGCTCTTTGAAGCACCAAAATTATACAGCAAGGGAATGGAAGTCGGGGGTCAAGCTCACAAAAATAGGTAAAACATAACTTTTACTTCACAAAATTAAAAACATGGAACAAAAAACAAACAAAAAACCTATAGGTGCATTAAAAAGCAAACTCTGACGCATTTCAAACTAGCTAAGAGTTCTTAGTCAATACTAAGAACTCTTAGCTAGTTCGAAACGCGTCAGTGTTTGATTTTTAATGCACCTATAGGTTTTTTGTTCCATGTTTTTAATTATGTGAAATAAAAGTTATGTTTTACCTATTTTTGTGAGCTGGACACCCGACTTCCATTCCCTTGCTCTGTAATTTCCGGGATACAGCCCGCATTGTCCGTGCTCCAAAACAACCTGCAAAACCTCATGATAGCCACACACCCATCTATGGATGTCTGCAGCGAGTGGTGAGCTGAACTACGTTCTTTTCCTTTTCATACACCAAAATTATAGTCCAAAATGGAGGTTTGCATAACTTCAAGAGGTTTTAAACAGATCAGTACAGGGTTCAAAAGCTAGTTGAGACTGCAGCATCCTAAACACACACACCAAACATCCAGAATGTATAATTGGGAGGAGCATGCATTCATGAAATAAAATTGTAACAGGTTGCAAAATGTATATTAGGAGGTCTGAAAATGAATGACCTTAAGAAGATTTCAGCCTGAAACTAAATTGGGGGAAAAACTGTCCAGAGCAGGAGACGCTTGCCATGGGGATTTGCTCCTACTCTAGAGCACTGTGGTCAAACAGAAAGGAAATTCAAAAAGAAAAAAACTTCCTCTGGAACATACAGCAACTGATAAGTACTGGAATGATTACATTTTTTATATGAATTATTATTTATATTTTATATTAAGTAATTTATTTCTGGCACCAGTTGATTAAAAAAATATGTTTTCCAGTGGAGTACCCACTTAATACTGTAATCTATGGACTAGTTTAATAGCTCTTCTTCAAACTCTCCCCAATATATCTATATCCTTCTGGAGATACGGTATCCAGTATTGCACACAATACTCCAAATGAGGTTTCACCAGTGCTCTGTACAGCGGCATGAGCACTTCCCTCTTTCTACTGCTAATACCTCTCCCTATACACCTACATTATTATTTTTACTACAACCCCCATCATGGAACAAACTCTGATTCATGATGAGGGTTGTAGTACAGGGGCTGAGGGATTGATCACACCGGGTCTCACTTATCAGACCCGATGCGATTAGAAGGGGGATTTAAACCCAAGGCCCCAGCGCTGCAAGGCAGCAGTGCTAACCTCTGAGCCACCATGCTACCCTTAGCATACATCTAATATGCACGGTTGCTAAAATGGACAGAGATGTCAGCAGAGAGTACCAGAAAAATTAAGCATGTACACATGGCTCAAAAAGTTGGTATTGTTGCAGCCGCTGCTGTAGCAGCGGCCAGAAAAATTGCAGCAGCAGAAAAGTGCAGCGCCAGAGGCCAGAAAAATTTGGCTTGTACACATGGCTGAAAAATAAGAACAATCGCATATCCAAGAGTCCAGAAGACTCTATAATGCAAGATGGATAAACACACAAAGAAATTATTTTCTAAATAAAATTTTTCATCAAATAAAGAAACAGAGTTCTTCCCTCTCTGTATTTTACTTTTGAAAATTTAAGTTAACAAATCCCATGCAACAAGCGTTCCTTTGTGTAATGGTTAGTACTCTTGAAAATTCAAGTTTAAATTATCATAAAGTCCAGAAGACTCTATAATGCAGGACGGAGAAAAACACAAAGAAATCCTCAAAATAAAAGGGTCCCTCAACAGGCATGACAGCATGAAAGACCCCATTTGCTCAAGGTTGGATGCAGAGCTACTCATGTCCTATTCCTTGTCCTCAGTGATGTCAGGGAATGTATCATCTTCTTCCCCCCAGCCACGTACAACACCACAGGAACCAGATAGGTGACAATGAGCACCCTGGGATGCCTGTTGTGGTTGGTCTTCCTGCTCCTCCTCTTCGAAGCCACATTCCTCCTCTGACTCATCTTCCTCAAAATCCTCTTCCAGCGTTGCCGCAGGTCCAGCATGCGATGCTGATAAGGCTGTTTCTGGTGGTGATGGTGACCACAACTCTTTCTCTTCACGCTCATCTACTGCCTGATCAAGCACTCTTCGCAGGGCACGCTCAAGGAGGAAAACAAATGGTATGATGTCGCTGATGGTGCTTTCGGTGCGACTGACTAGGTTTGTCACCTCCTCAAAAGGACACATGAGCCTACAGGCATTGCGCATGAGCGTCCAGTAACATGGTAATAAAATTCCCAGCTCCGCAGATGATGTCCTAGCACCCCGATCATACAAATATTCATTAACGGCTTTTTCTTGTTGGAGCAAGCGGTCGAACATTAGGAGTGTTGAATTCCAACGTGTTGGGCTGTCGCAAATCAAGTGCCTCACTGGCATGATGGATAGAGATGTCAGCAGAGAGTACCAGAAAAATTAGGCATGTACACATGGCTGAAAAATTTGGTATTGTTGCAGCCGCTGCTGTAGCAGCAGCCAGAAAAAATTCTGTTTGTTTCCCAGCCAGAAAGTGCCCTAAAACATTGCGGCTTGAACCATAGTTGGTGGCGGATAAGTCATGCAAGTCATCCTTGGTCTCCACCTTACCCAGACGGAACGTGATTGGTCGGATTCTTCAAAAAAGAGTTGCCACCGATGCCTCTTGGAATCCTCCAAAGAGGAAATACATGTCTCATCCCTGATTGGTCGCCGCCCGGACCTGCCCAGCAACGATTGATCGAATTCTTAAAAAAAGATTTACCGCCTATGCCTCTAGGAATCCCACAAAGAGGAATTATAAGTCTTTAACCTGATTGGTCGCCGCCCGGACCTGTCCAGCAGCGATTGGCTGAAAGATTTGAAAGACATCCTGCCGCCACCAGGGGCACAGACTTGCAACCTGAACTCATACGTCCCCTCTCTGATTGGCTCATTCGACATCCCGAACAGCCAATAAGAGTTAAGCCTACCATCCCCATGCCCATGTTTGGATGACATCCCCTCACTGACTTTTCCTATGAAAGCGTAACTGTACACAGCCATGTACGGCACGTTCCTGATTGGTCACCCCCATACCATCCAGCAGCGAGTGACAAATCAGCTTCAAGAGGCCCGTCTTCATTCAAAATCCACCGCGGCAACCCTGCACAGCGTCACCAGGTTTACCCAATGTGCAGTGTAGGTGATATACCTGCCCTGACCATGCTTTGCAGACCAGGTATCAGTGATCAGATGGACCCTTGCCCCAACACTGTGTGCCAGACATGCCATTAATTCCTGTTGCACAATGGAGTACCGGTTGGGGATTGCCTTTTGTGCAAAGAAATTTTGGCTGGGTACCTTCCACTGCAGTGTCCCAATAGCTAAAAAAAATGTTAATCCATTTTTTAAAAGCTGGCGGGCTATGAGTTCAGACAAGCCAGCTGTCAGACGCCGGGCTAGGGGGTGATCTTGTGACATTGGCATCTTACGCTCAAACAATTCCTTGACAGACGTAGACGTAGAGTAGACGCTGTAGGCCTGACACGCACGCTTGCAGACAACTAACTGCTATTCAATTTATTACAGTCAAAATTTTATTTTATTTTTGTTACATTTACACAACTGTCGCACCACATATGATTTGCAGTAGTGTGACAATGAGCCCAGCAGGCCCAAAAACTCCCAAGTGTGAAGTGAACTGACTGATTTTATTTCACAGCCAAAAAAAGGATTTTTTTTCAAATTTACACTACGGTCACACCACATATGATTTGCACTAGTGTGACAATGAGCCCAGCAGGCCCAAAAACTCCCAAGTGTGAAGTGAACTGACTGATTTTATTTCACAGCCAAAAAAGTTTTTTTTTTTTCAAATTTACACTATGGTCGGTCACCCCAAAGATGATTTGCACTAGTGTGACAATGAGCCCAAAGGGTCAAAAGACTCCAAAGTGTGAAGTGACTGATTTTATTTCACAGGCAAAAATTTTTTTTTTTGCACGTTTCCCACCAAATGTGATTTGCACTAGGGTGACACAATTTGCCCTGCAGGCAAAAACAAAAACTGGCAACTGTGACGTGAACTTACAGTGACTGGTTTTATTTAACAGCCCAAAAAGTTTTTTTTTTTTTTTTTTAAATTTGCACAACTATCACACCAAATATGATTTGCACTAGTGTGACAATGAGCAAATAAGCTTGCCAGCGGAGTTCCCCTTTTAAGCAGTGGTCCCCAACCAGGGTGCCTCCAGCTGTTGCAAAACACACTGACTGATATATTTCAGACCTTTGAATACTGTAGTAGTTAGTTGCTTTAAAGAAAAAAAGCTTGCCAGCGGAGTTCCCCTTTTAAGCAGTGGTCCCCAACCAGGGTGCCTCCAGCTGTTACAAAGCACACGGACTGATATATTTTAGCCCTTTGAATACTGTAGTAGTTAGTTGCTTGAAGGAACTTAAGTTTTATACTGGAGTACCCCTTTTAACCAGCGGTTCCCTCCCAACCAGGGTGCCTCCAGCTGTTGCAAGACACATGGACTGATATCTTTCAGCCCTTTGAATACTTTAGATGTTAGTTGCTTGAAGGAACTTAAGTTTGATTATGGAGTACCCCTTTTAACCAGCGATTCCCTCCCAACCAGTGTGCCTCCAGCTGTTTCAAGACACACAGACTGATATTTGAGCCCTAAAAAGGGCTTTTTTGGGTGCTGTCCTTAAAGCAGATGTTACACTAGTGCTTTAGGAGTAAACTGGACCTTGAACACACCACCTAGCAGCAACCTAGCTATCGCTTTCCCTATACAACAGGAGCAGCTTCTCTGACCCTCCACTTCCTAAGCCTGCAGTATGCTGAATGAGGGTAAAATGGCATCCGTGCAAGAGGTAGGAGGGTCTGGAAGGGAGGGACTGCTGCTGATTGGCTGTAATGTGTCTGCTGACTCTGACTCACAGGGTCAAAGTTTACCGCAATGTTAAAGTATAGGGGGCGGATCGAACTTCACATATGTTCGCTCGGCGAGGCGAACGCGAACATGTTAAATTAGCTGGGAACTGTTCGCCGGCTAACAATTCACAACATCTCTAATCTCCGTTTCTGACAAAGAGGAGCAGCGGAGAATGGAGGGACCTGTCCCCCCTGTGTGCTTTTATAGCGCTCCATTCCCCGCTGCCGTACCTGACCTGTACCCCCAATGCTGCCTCATTTATATATCCCCTTCTGCCGCCCGACATGTCCCCGCTGCTGCCCTGCTCCAAGTGCAATCACGGGGACATAGTCTATTCCCCACTGCTCGTCTCTGTACCCGACAGAGATTAGCAGAGGGGAATAGACTGACATTTCCCCGCTGTGCGCGCTGATTGCACGTGGAGCCCGGCAGCAGCAGGGACATGTCGGACAGCGGTGGGGAATATATGAATGAGGCAGCATTGGGGGTACAGGTCAGGTACGGTGGCGGGTAATGGAGCGCTATAACAGTGCACAGGGGGGACAGGTCCCTCCATTCTCCACTGCTCCTCTCAGTCAGATACGGAGATGAGCAGCAGGGAATGGAATGGTATGTCCCTGCTGTGCGCTGTGACAGTGATAGAAGATGAGAAGATGCCTGGGCAGCAGGCAGGGGGGAATCATACATATACACATGGGAGGGAATAAAAATAATATACTTGGATGCACTGACGTTTAAAAACCTCGCTGGGAGCCCTGAATGGCAGGTACAGAGGAGCTCCCAGGGGGAATTTAAAAATGAAAGTAAAATACATCGTACATCGCAGGGGAGTAGAGCATGCCACCTGCTCCCCTGTTTAATAACTACTAATTGCATTGGTTCTCGGAAGTGAGGCCTGGTGCAATCATTCCCTCAGCTCCTGTACTACAACCCCCATCATGGAACAGAGTCTGTTCCATGATGGGAGTAGTAATACAAACATTAATGTAGCCTCCCCAGCCACCAGCAGACTACCTGGTAATTATTACTCCCATCATGGAAACCAGTCTGTTCCATGATGGGAGTAGTAGTAGTCCCGGCTGGTGGAGCCTGTAGGCATAGGTGTTAAAACATCCGTACATGACGGATGTTATAACGGATCTTAACGGATGAATATGCCCGTTATTCTGACGGACATTATTCAGCTGTTAGCATCCGTTATTTCATCCGTTATTATACACCCATTTTTACACAGAAAACGGATGTTTAATAACAGATGAATACACATAATGTGAAAGTAGCCTAAGTAGTTAGATAGCCAGGTATGTAGATAAGTAGTTAGGCATCCAGGTACAAGGTTAGGTAGCCAGGGAGTTAGGCAAGTAGGTAGCCAGCACCCCGTTACACCCAGTGGCGGATCCAGAGCCTAGTCTCGGGAGGGGTATTATGAAAACCCCCTATGTAGTTAGTAGGTTGCCCTCCTATTAGTTTAGTAGTTTGTCCCCATATTAGTTATGCAGGAACATAGTAGATTGTCCCTCACATTAGGTGTAGGCAGCAGAGTTCCCCCATAGTGAGTGTAGACAGCAGAGTTCCCCCATAGTGGGTGTAGGCAACAGAGTTCCCCCACAGTAGGTATAGGCAGCAGAGTTCCCCCACAGAAGGTGTTGGCAGAAGAGTTCCCCCACAGTAGGTGTAGGTATCAGGATCCCCCCACAGTAGGTGTATGCAGCAGAATTAGAGTTCCCCCCAGTAGGTATACATAGAAGAGCTAGAGTCGTCCCCCTCCCAGTACGTGTAGGCAGCAGAGCTGGAGTCCCCCCAAAACAGGTTTAGACAGCAGAGTTAGAGTCGCCCCCAAGTAGGTGCAGGCAGCAGAGTTAGAGTCCCCCCCAGTAGGTGTAGACAGCAGAGTTAGAGTCCCCTCCCAGTAGGTGCAGAGTTAGAGTCCCCCAGTAGGTGTAGGCAACAGAGTTAGAGTCCCCCCCAGTAGGTTTAGACAGCAGAGTTAGAGTCCCCCCTCCAAGTAGGCACAGGCAGCAGAATTAGAGTCCCCCCACCCAGTAAGTGTAGGCAGCAGAGTTATAGTCCCCTCAGTAGGTGTAGACAGCCGAGTTAAGTGTCCCCCCAGTAGGTGTAGGCAGCAGAGTTAGAGTCCCCCCACCCAGTAGGTGTAGGCAGCAGAGTTGGAGTCCCCCCAATAGGTGTAGACAGCAGAGTAGGAGACCCCCCTCCCCAGCAGGTGTAGGCAGCTGAGTTATAGTTCTTCCCCAGTAGGTGTAGACAGCAGAGTTAGAGTTCCCCCTCCCCCAGTAGGTGCAGGCAGCAGAGATAGAGTCCCCCCCAGTTGAAAATCAAAAAAATTATGCTCACCTCAGCCACGCAGCGATCTTCTCCTCCACAGCAGGGGCCAGTGTCTTTCTTCCTCCACAGTGCAGGCGTCGATGAGTGACTTTATCAGCGCCTGCACTGCGTGGGGCGAAGGTCACGTCTCCTCTGTGTAAGTCAGAGATGTGACTCACACAGACGGGAAGGCCTTTGTTACGCCTAGCGCTCCGGGTCCCCGCTCCTCCCCGGAGCGCTCACGGCGCCTTTCTCCCTGCAGCTCCCCGGTCAGCGCTGACCGGGAGCACTGCCCTGTCATGGCCGTTGGGGATGCGATTCGCACAGCGGGATGCGCCCGCTCGCGAATCGCATCCCAGGTCACTTACCCGTTCCCGTCTCCTGCGGTCATGTGCTGGCGCGCGCGGCTCCGCTCTCTAGGGCGCGCGCGCGCCAGCTCCCTGAGACTTAAAGGGCCAGTGCACCAATGATTGGTGCCTGGCCCAATTAGCTTAATTGGTTCCCATCTGTTTCCTGGCTATATCTAGTCTCCTCCCTTGCACTTCCTTGCCGGATCTTGTTGCCCTTGAGCCTAGTGAAAGCGTTTTTGTGTGTTTATACCCTGTGTACCAGAACTTTGCTATCTCCCCTGACTACGAACCTTGCCGCCTGCCCCCGACCTTCTGCTACGTCCGACTTTGCTTCTGCCTACTCCCTTGTACCTCGCCTATCTTCAGCAGCCAGAGAGGTGAGCCGTTGCTAGTGGATACGACCTGGTCACTACCGCCGCAGCAAGACCATCCCGCTTTGCGGCGGGCTCTGGTGAAAACCTGTAGTGTCTTAGAACCGGTCCACTAGCACGGTCCTCGCTATCCCTCTCTGGCACAGAGGATCCACTACCTGCCAGCCGGCATCGTGACAGTAGATCCGGCCATGGATCCCGCTGAAGTTCCTCTGCCTGTTGTCGCCGACCTCCCCACACTGGTCGCCCAGCAAGCCCGACAGATTGCCCAACAAGATCACCAGCTGTCTTACTTGACCACCATGACTCAGCAACTCCAGTCGCAGCTACAGCAGATTCAGTCTCAGCTACAGCAGCAGCAACCATCTCCTCCGCCAGCTCCTGCACCTCTTCCGCAGCGAGTGGCCACTCCTAGCCTCCGCCTGTCTTTGCCGGACAAATTTAATGGGGACTCTAAGTTTTGCCGTGGCTTTCTTTCCCAATGTTCCCTGCATCTGGAGATGATGTCGGATCAGTTTCCTACTGAAAGGTCTAAGGTGGCTTTCGTAGTCAGCCTTCTGTCTGGAAAAGCCCTGTCATGGGCCACACCGCTCTGGGACCGCGATGACCCTGTCACTGCCTCTGTACACTCCTTCTTCTCGGAAATTCGAAGTGTCTTTGAGGAACCTGCCCGAGCCTCTTCTGCTGAGACTGCCCTGCTGAACCTGGTCCAGGGTAATTCCTCCGTTGGCGAGTACGCCATACAATTCCGTACTCTTGCTTCTGAACTATCCTGGAATAATGAGGCTCTCTGCGCGACCTTTAAAAAAGGCCTATCCAGCAACATTAAGGATGTTCTGGCCGCACGAGAGACTCCTGCTAACCTGCATGAACTCATTCATCTAGCCACTCGCATTGACATGCGTTTTTCTGAGAGGCATCAAGAGCTCCGCCAGGAAAAGGACTTAGATCTCTGGACACCTCTCCCACAGTCTCCACTGCAATCTGCGCCTAGGCCTCCCGCCGAGGAGGCCATGCAAGTGGATCGGTCTCGCCTGACCCTGGAAGAGAGGAATCGCCGTAAGGAAGAGAATCTTTGTCTGTACTGTGCCAGTACTGAACATTTTTTGGTGGATTGCCCAATCCGTCCTCCACGTCTGGGAAACGCACGCTCGCACTCAGCTCTCGTGGGTGTGGCGTTTCTTGATGCCAAGTCGGCTTCTCCACGTCTCACGGTACCTGTTCGGATTTCCACTTCAGCCAGCTCTCCCCTCTCAGCCGTGGCCTGTCTGGACTCTGGAGCTTCTGGGAATTTTATTCGGGAGTCCTTTGTGAATAAATTCCATATTCCGGTGACCCGTCTTGTCAAGCCACTCCACATTTCCGCGGTCAACGGAGCCAGGTTGGACTGTACCATACGTTTCCGCACGGAGCCCCTTCTTATGAGCATCGGATCTCATCACGAGAGGATTGAACTTTTGGTCCTCCCCAATTTCACCTCGGAAATTCTCCTTGGACTTCCCTGGCTTCAACTTCATTCCCCAACCCTGGATTGGTCCACTGGGGAGATCAAGAGTTGGGGGTCCTCTTGTGCCAAGAACTGTCTAAAACCGGTTCCCAGTAACCCTTGCCGTAACTCTGTGGTTCCTCCTGTATCCGGTCCCCCTAAGGTCATTAAGGACTCTGCCTGCCACAGGAAATGCCCCTCCCCCCCTCCCAGTTCCATCAGGCAAGCTTCTGTGTCCCCTCATGGCCCTCGTCCTGGTGTCACACTGCCCCGTGCCAGGTCTCGCCCTCTGCCCTCTCTCCCCATTCCTACTCCTGCGGTTCTGCCTGCCGTTGAGGAATCCCTCCATCCTTTCCCGGTGTCCTCATCCCAGGGGAGGCAGTTACCCGATAAAGAGAAGGGGAGACCTAAGGGGGGGGGGTACTGTTACGCCTAGCGCTCCGGGTCCCCGCTCCTCCCCGGAGCGCTCACGGCGCCTTTCTCCCTGCAGCTCCCCGGTCAGCGCTGACCGGGAGCACTGCCCTGTCATGGCCGTTGGGGATGCGATTCGCACAGCGGGACGCGCCCGCTCGCGAATCGCATCCCAGGTCACTTACCCGTTCCCGTCTCCTGCGGTCATGTGCTGGCGCGCGCGGCTCCGCTCTCTAGGGCGCGCGCGCGCCAGCTCCCTGAGACTTAAAGGGCCAGTGCACCAATGATTGGTGCCTGGCCCAATTAGCTTAATTGGTTCCCATCTGTTTCCTGGCTATATCTAGTCTCCTCCCTTGCACTTCCTTGCCGGATCTTGTTGCCCTTGAGCCTAGTGAAAGCGTTTTTGTGTGTTTATACCCTGTGTACCAGAACTTTGCTATCTCCCCTGACTACGAACCTTGCCGCCTGCCCCCGACCTTCTGCTACGTCCGACTTTGCTTCTGCCTACTCCCTTGTACCTCGCCTATCTTCAGCAGCCAGAGAGGTGAGCCGTTGCTAGTGGATACGACCTGGTCACTACCGCCGCAGCAAGACCATCCCGCTTTGCGGCGGGCTCTGGTGAAAACCTGTAGTGTCTTAGAACCGGTCCACTAGCACGGTCCTCGCTATCCCTCTCTGGCACAGAGGATCCACTACCTGCCAGCCGGCATCGTGACAGCCTTCTCCTGTATGTGCGTGTACCGCAGATACAGGAGAAGGTAGTGCTGTCTACTGAAGATCCAGGACAAGTGCCGTGGATCCTCAGGAGCGGCAGCAGCAGGTCATATACCCAGCTGGGCCCTTGGACAACGTCCGATCGGACCAGCCGGTTAGTCTGCCCCTGGACCTGTATGTGCAAATTTCAAACATGTAAAGTGCAGGTTGTGTGTGGTATTACAACTTGGCTACAGAAGTAGCTCTGTTTTTCTAATGCTTGATAACCCTTTTTAGGGAAAGCCTCCATGTACGCATTTTCAAATTTGTATTCTTATTTTACTGTATAAGCCATTTTCTCCTCAAATTACATAGTTTTGGTGTTATATCCATGTGACAACAGCTTACCCAAGTTACAAAATCCTTATTAAAGGGAAGGGGAATTTTAAAAAGGACGAGTGTTAAGAAAGGAGGATAATTGCACATTAAACAATGTAAACATACTTAGTTACATAAATGGTCTTCATGTGCCATAGGCTAACTTCATTAGATTAATGAGCTGGTGACTATAACTTTGATGCCTTTCTAATTATGCATGAAGCACCATTTCTATCAAAAGAATGACATCTAATTTATTAGACATAAAATGTCACATATAGGTCATTGACAGCGAGGAAGATCATTGCTGATTCAGACTACACTACAGGCTAAAATTATTACTCCTTTGTAATTTTCAGCAAATGTCATTATTTAAGCAATAAGGGCTCATGATACCAGCAGGTATTTCAAGCTATGTTAGAAAAAAGATAATTTCTTTTGCTCTAAACTGATATGTTTCTAACCTTTTCTAATCTTAGCATGATTCACTCCTGGTAAGTAAGGAATATACCAAGTAACTCTACTTATTTGCCCATATACATATAAATTATTGTTTTCCCATTAGGGCATGCTCTAATAGCAGCAAATAATAAAGGGCTGGATATGGCTTTTATTAGTGTGAAATATTGTTTGTGACTTGCATGATTCCGCCTTGTTTACTATTAGAATTCAGAGGTCAGGAAGTCTCACTTTTTCTTAGTGTGAATTTCTTGCCATATATTCACAGAAATTTGTGTGAATTCAACAGTAAATAGACCAGGTTGTGAAAATGCACCCCTTTTTTTTACTCGGCCCTGTCCATTCTCTGTCAGGCCTCCCCTTTTTTGGGGTATTCTGGCACAGCTCTATTTTCAACCCTTTTAAACAGTATTGAAAATAAACCACCAATATTAAAGATGTGTCAAATCTTATGCCAAAAGATACGAAACTGCTTAAAAAAATAAAGAGAACACTAAGATAACACATCCTAGTCTTCAAAATCCCACAAAAATCACACAAAAAATCACACAAAAAGTATCAATGGTAATCAAATTTATCAACCCATGGATATGGAGTCACATTCAAAATCAAAGTGGAGAACCACACTACAGGCCGATCCAACTTTGATGTAATGTCCTTAAAACAAGTCAAAATGAGGCTCAGTAGTGTGTAACACCTCCACATGCCCATATGACCTCCCTACAATGCCTGGCTATTCTCCTGATGAGGTGGTCTCCTGAGGGATGTGCTCCCAGATCTTTACTAAAGTATCCGTCAACTCCTGGATAGTCTGTGGTGCAACGTGGCATTGGTGGAATTAGCGAGACATGATGTCCCAGATGTGCTCAATTGGATTCAGGTCTGGGGAGCGGACGGGGATTCAGGTCTGGGGAACGGGCGGGTCACTCCATAGCATCAATGCCTTGCTCTTGCAGGAACTGCTGACACACCCCAGCCAAATGAGGTCTAGCATTGTCTTGCATTAGGAGGAAGCCAGGGCCAACCGCACCAGCATATGGTCTCACAAGGGGTCTGAGGATCTCATCTCGGTACCTAATTGGAGTCAGGCTACCTCTGGCAAGCACATGTGTGTCCCCTCAAAAAATGCCACCCACACCATTACTGACCCACTGCCAAACCGGTCATGCTGGAGTATGTTGAAGGCAGCACAACGTTCTCCATGGCGTCTCCAATCGCACCAGCATATGGTCTGACAAGGGGTCTGAGGATCTCATCTTGTTACATAATGGCAGTCAGGCTACCTCTGGAAAGCACATGGAGGGCTGTGTGTGTGCCCAAAGAAATGCCACCCCATACCATTACTGACCCACTGCAAAACCGGTCATGGTGGAGGATGTTGCAGGCACCAGAACGTTCTCCACGGCGTCTCCAACCGCACCAGCATATGGTCTGACAAGGGGTCTGAGGATCTCATCTGGGTACCTAAGGAAACCTCTGACAAGCACATGAAGGGCTGTGTGTCTCCCCAAAGAAATGCCACCCATTACTGACCTACTGCCAAACCGGTCATGCTGGAGGATGTTGCAGGCAGTAGAACGTTCTCCATGGCGTTTCCAGACTCTGCCATGTCTGTGACATGTGCTCAGTGTGAACCTTCTGTCATCTGTGAATAGCACAGGGCGCCAGTGGCAAATTTGCCAATCTTGGTGTTCTCTGGCAAATGCCAAACATGCTGTACGGTGTTGGGCTGTAAGCAAAGCCCACAACTGTGGACGTCGGGCCCTCATACCACCCTCATGGAGCTTATTTCTGATGGTTTGAGTGGACACATGCACATTTGTGGACTGGTGGAGGTCATTTTGCAGGGCTCTGGCAGTGCTCCTCCTGCTCCTCCTTGCAAAAAGGTGGAGGTAGCTGTCCTGCTGCTGGGTTGTTGCACTCCTACGGCCTCCTCCACATCTCCTGATGTACTAGCCTGTCTCCTGGTAGTGCCTCCATGCTCTGGACACTACGCTGACAGACACAGCAAACCTTCTTGCCACAGCTCGCATTGATGTGCCATCCTGGATGAGATGCACTACCTGAGCCACTTGTGTGGGTTGTAGACTCCATCTCATGTTACCACTAGAGTAAAAGCGCTGCCAGCCATCAAAAGTGATCAAAACATCAGCCAGGAAGCATAGGAACTGAAAAGTGGTCTGTGGTCACAACCTGCAGAACCACTCCTTTATTGGGGGTGTCTTGCTAATTGCCTATAATTTCCACCTGTTGTCTGTTCCATTTGCACAACAGTATGTGAAATTCATTGTCAACCAGTGTTGCTTCCTGAGTTTGAGATTGACTAGAGTACATTGTATTGTTTCAGTGTTCCCTTAATTTTTTTAGCCGTGTATATTGTGCATATACTTAACATACTTTAAAACCAGAAAATGTATATGCAATATTTCCACCTCAAATGTATCGTCAGTAACAGCAAATAACCAATCTGGACAATCAATTAAATATTGTGTCACAATGTCAAATCTTGTGTCAAAATTTTAATACACAGGTACTGCCTTGTTAGAACATCACTAGAGAAAGAGATTGGTTATGATAGCCTCCATAGAGTAGGGGAGGCCTTATCAATCTTGAACCTCTGCCAGTAAGTTAGGGTGTAATAAGACATTTGTTATTGTAAATGAGTGAAGAGGATGCAAGAGAACCCATGACTGCTTGAAGAAAAGTGATATTGCGAGAACTTACTGCTATCCCTAAATGCCCCGACTGCACCTTGTTATTATTATTATTAATATTATTAATAGCTGAGCACCCGACGTTGCCCGGTTTTTCCTTCCTAATCCTTGTTGTGGAGGAAAATCAACAGAGGAAGCTTTCGACTTCATATCCTGTCCTCAAATTATGTTGTCATATCCCAATCCCATATCCCGACCTCTTATCCCGACCTCCTATCCCGTCCTCCTATCCCGTCCTCCTATCTCGACCTCCTATCTCGACCTCCTATCCAGTCGTCGTATCTCGTCCTTCTATCTCGACCTCCTATCCCGACCTCCAATCCCGTCCTCCTATCTCGACCTCCTATCCCAACCTCCTATCCCAACCTCCTATCCCGACCTCCTACCTCGTCCTCCTATCCTGTCCTCATATTCCGTCCTCGTATCCCGTCCTCATATCCCATCCTTCTATCTCGACCTCCTATCTCGACCTCCTATCCAGTCCTCGTATCTTGTCCTTCTATCTCGACCTCCAATCCCTTCCTCCTATCTCGACCTCCTATCCCAACCTCCTATACCAACCTCCTATCCCGACCTCCTACCTCGTCCTCCTACCTCGTCCTCCTATCCCGTCCTCATATCCCGTCCTCATATCCCGTCCGCATATCCTGTCCTCATATGCCCTCCTCTTATGCCATCCTCCTATCTCGACCTCCTATCCCGACCTCCTATCTCGACCTCCCATCCCGTACTCCTATCTCGACCTATCTCGACCTCCTATTTCTACCTCCTATCCCGACCTCCTATCCCGACCTGTAATATATGTAGCAGGTATTAAAATATCTCCAGCCGTACGGAAATTATGTGGGAACATACATTTCCCATTGATTTGCATGGGACTTTAAACAAAAACTCTGCCCCTCATGAATGGGGGTAGTTAAGGGTTAAATTAATCATCCTATTTTTTAAGTGGACATATAAGTAACATGTGACCAAGTGTTATTGAAATGTCTCCAGCCGTTTGGAAGTTGTGCAGTAACAAATATTTCCCATAGACTTGTATGGGACTTTAAATAAAAAACCTGACCCTGGCAAATGAGGGTGAGTAAGGGTTAAATGACCTATCCTATGTTTGCTGTTGACATATAAGTAACATGTGTGCCAAGTTTCATGTTAATATGTTTAGCCGTTTGGACGTGATGGTGGAACAAACACACATACACACACACACACACACACACACACACACATACACACATTGGCCCTCATTTACTAAGAGTGCTGTGTAGGTTTCTTTTCTGGGTTTTAATTCCCTACAATTTATTTTCCACGGTATTTACTAAGGTTTCCCTACATTTTCCACTTTCCCTACACTTTTTTTTACACATGCTCTGATCTGTCTGGTTTTCATCAGCTCAAATCCACCACAATTTATGTGCAAACCTTAGTATATATGTTGGGTTTTTGTGAAAATGTCGGGAACACACCCTTTTTTGGAGACCACACCCCTTTTCCCAGCAACCACGCCCATTTTTCGGGTTTTCTAAGCAAAATGGAGAGTTAGTCAGGGTTTTTTCAATTCTGGCGCAAATTCTGGTGCAGACAGAATTTCTGGTGCAATGCGACAGAATCTGGCGCACAACCTGACAAAACATGTTGGGTTTGCAACAGTAAATGAGGGCCATTGAGTTTTCTATATATAGATTATTATTTATTTAATTTTTTTTGCACAACCTTGGAAAAATCACAGCAAAAAACAGAAAAATTTCACCAGGGAAATACAGATAGAGGAGAGGAGGGGATCTGGGAGTTAGAAAGTGGATGATATTATCCTGCAGCTCACAGAAAGTCCAACCCAGATCTAACAGGGGGAATTCCTGGGTTAGGGATAGGGTGAATTCACACTTACAGTATCCTACACATATTTGATGCTCAGATTTTGAACCTGCAGATTTTATGCTGAAGATTTCAATGTAAATGAAATGACTGAACACAGCATCAAATCTACAGGTTCAAAATCTGCACATCAAATATGTGCAGGATACTGTACGTGTGAATTCACCCTTAAAGGGAAACTTACATCCCATTCACCCATACTAAATTCAATTCACTGGGCTATTGTGCAGGTGATCAGCATTGAAATGAGTGATTACTTAATTAATTATGTCTAGCAGATAAAAAAAATTCCCTCCTAGTAGTAGCATTGCTATAGCACTGCTGTGCGCAGTGAAGGTGGGGAGCTAGCTTGCCGAGCTGTGTGCAGCGCTATGCCCACTCCTGAATTGCCTATTCTTATTTATTCACACTGACATCACTAAGGCTTTAGAGTTAAAAAAAATATATAGTATATTGATCAGATGGCCAGTCATAGTGCTTCATATTGTGGAGGCAGGGAAGCTCAGCAAGCTGGCTTCCTGCCTTCATTGAGCAAAGCAACACTTTGGCAAAGCTAATACTGGGAAGGAAAACTTTTTATCTGCTGGACAGAATTAAGTAAGTAACCTCACCTTTTAATGCTGTTCGCCCCTACTACAACCCAGTGTATTGGGTTTAGTCCAGGTGAACAGAATGTTAGTATCAGTTTAATAATGTTACTAGTAGAAAAAAATATATGTTTTTTAAATATCATACACACCTTATTTTTTATCTATGCACACATACAGTATAGTACTGGTGGTGTTCAATACAACATATAACGGAAGACAAAGCCAAGATGCCAGTGTTATGTGGCTTTCTGTTTTAGAGAATTGAAAGTGCAAAACTAATCTCATTAGCATACAGATAGAATAGAGTGCAGTAATATAGTAGCAGTGATTGACAAAGATGATACATGTCCATTTGCTCTATATTAAATTATTCAAAAACTTCAAATAAAGAATATTAAAATGTAAAATAGGTTTTCAATTTTCTAGCTCAGTTCAACAGAAAAGGAAGTAATAATTTAGGAGGGAAAATAATAACAAGGTCTCTCGGCTTAGGTTTGATTGACATTAGAGATGAGCGAATCAAATCTGATTTCAGGAAAAATTTGAACCGCAAGGAATGTGAATATCGCCGCGATTCTATTGCACAAATCACTTTATTAAACTCCATTTAGTGTGGTCCAGGCTCCAGGGCATCTAAAATGGCAGTCCACATGTGAGGACATGGGGCAAGGAATCCAGGGAAGGCATGAACAAGGGTAGGCGGGATGACCCTGACTCACATGTAGCATGCAGCTTATCAGCAGCCAGTCACCCCTGTGATTTCACAGCCCTATTTAATCGACAGCCATATTGCGGCCAGTCACTTCAGCCTTTCACTGCAGAGAGATAGATAGGGATAGACAGCGCTGTGTGTTTCACAGAAAAACTTTTTTCCAGCAGCGATTCACCTCCTAGTCACATCAGCTTTTTGTTGCACAAAGAAAGGGACAGAGAGCAGTGTGTGTTTCACAGAAAAGCATTCTTACTGCAGCAATTCACCTCCCAGTCACTGTCTACAGCGTTCTATTACAGAGAGGAAAAGAGAGCAGTGTGTTGCACAGAACAGCAGCAATTCACCTCAAACCCAAATCCTGCCTAGTAGCACTGAAACGGAAGTGAGTGAGAAAGTGACATTTTTGGATTAGTACACAGCGACTGTGTGCTGCAATACTGGTGTGTACTGCTGATGTTGTGCACAAATACCTTTTAAGCATAATGTAGCACATTTTTCTCCCCTCATAAGTACATACCACATACGTACATCTAAGTGGTGTACTATATTTTTTCCTGTTAAAGTCTCAGGGGCCTAGATACTGTGAAAGGCCAAGCAAAAGTACTCACTGACTTGTGTTGTACACAAATATTTTTTAAGCGTACTGTAGTGCATTTTTCTCCCCTCATAAGTGCATACCACGTACATACTTCTAAATGGTTACTACTTTGTTCCTGTTAAAGTCTCAAGGGCCTAGATACTGTGAAAGCCCAGGAAAAAATACTCACTGGCTGGTGTTGTACACAAATACTTTTTTAAATGTACTATTGTGCAATTTTCTCCCCTCATAAGTGCATACCACATTCATACATCTAAGTGGCGTACTATTTTGTTCCTGATAAAGTTTCAAGGGCCTAGATACTGTGGAAGGCCAGGCAAAAGTACTCACAGGCTGGTGTTGTACACAAATACATTTTTAAGTGTACTGTAGCGCATTTTTCTCTCTCATAAGTGCATACCAAATACGTACATCTAAGTGGTGTACTATTTTGTTCCTGTTAGCCTCAAGGGCCTAGATTCTGTGAAAGGCCAGGCAAAAGTACACACTGGCTCGTGTTATACACAAATACTTTTTTAAGCATACTGTAGTGCAATTTTCTCCCCTCATAAGTGCATACCATATACGTACATCTAAGTGGTGTACTATTTTGTTCCTGTTAGTCTCAAGGGCCTAGATACTGTGAAAGGCAAGGAAAAAGTACTCAATTACTTGTGTTGTACACAAGTACTTTTTTAAACGTACTGTAGCAAATTTTTCTCCCCTCATAAGTGCCTACCATATATATACATCTAAGTGGTGTACAATTTTTGTCAGCCATTTTGTATAATCTAAGTAGGCCCCAATTCTAAAGTTCTCCTATTCAAGTGCCAGTCTAGGAGTAGAAAACTTGTTATCTCTTTAGATATTTATGGCTGTTTGGATAAGACAAGAAAAGGGGGGCTAGTTACATTCTCTAGTCATTCACACATCTGTGTTAGAGAAATGATGGCTCCATACGTCAAGTGTGGAATGTTGGTTTAACACCAGTTATTCACAGTTAACCCTTAATGGTAATGATGCTAATTGCTTATGCAATAGCACCCCTTAGCGTATGGGTAGTTGACATTACACCCACAGGAAAGGCATTATGGGTGATATGCTGAATTCTGGGTTTATAGTGATGTCATAGTCATTACCGTATCTACACACCCAACCTACATTCATTGGGGAATTCCAATTTAGGAGGGTGTGCCTAACTAATTCAAAAGTCTGGTAAACCAGATGTTAGGGACGGTACTGTAGACTGAACTGTAGACTGTAGACTGTGCTGTGCTTTAAAGATCACAAAAAGACACAGGAAAGAGGTCCAACAGGTCGAAAAGCCATGTGAGATTCCAGCAGATGGACTGATCGCGCAGTACAAAACCAATGGCTATCCATGACAATGAGATGGATCGTTCAGTGTTCCTCAGAGAAGAAGCGAGGTTCTTACATAGACTTGGTAAGAGACACAAAAAGGGTATTCCAATTAATTAAGAGCAATTTTGATAATGTGGATGGAATTATACAATTTAGATTGGCGAATAAATTAATAAAATAAAATAATTAATTATCTCCATATTAAGATATTAGTTTTAGGATATTGAGAGACTTCATTCTACCTGCGGAAGAATCATGACTCATAATCTTTCAAAGCATTAAATAATTGCTTAGACATTGATAGAATTCCTACTCTCCAAAAGAAGTGTTATAAGTACATTTCCCACACAGGAAACTTGCTTCAAGTTCTTCCTCCTAAAATATAGTCTAGTGAGATCATAAAACTCTGCTATTTGTCTTAATGTCTTACCAAGATCATGTATAGAAAATAGTCCAGAATGGGGTGGAAGTATATCATAGTTCTTCCATATTTTAAATCCTTAGATGGATTTCCCCTTTCATGGAGTCATGTGATTTGTAGTTGGTTAGAAGGGGGCGGGGAGTGTATTTAGCATTCCATATTGATATGTCTATAATTAGATATTGCCCATCTTGATATTATGAGGTTCCTCTGGATAGAGTGATATGTAACCTTTTTCGTATATGATATCACTAACCTAGTAGCTTTGCTTTTGTTTTAGTTACTTACTATTCACATGTATTCACAGCTCTGTCTGTAATGTACATCACACCATGTAACAATGTTTTGCAGCTAATCGTTCTTATAAACCTAATTTATTGGGCGTTGTGGGAAAGCTGGGGGCATTATGTTTGGGGGAGGCTGGAGTCATTTGTTGGGAAATGGGGAGGATAATGCTGGAGACATACATAGCCTAATACTAATGTTTGTGTTGCAGGTTCTGCCCAAGAGTTTTGGCTCGAACAGATTTTCATGATGTCCTGTGCCAGATGGGGAAGAAGAAAAGAAGAGATATGCAAGTCTATGGAGGGGGCATGACGGCCATCACGCCCCCTCGCATAGACTTGCATAGCGGCAGGGTGACATCACACGGGGCGGAGTCGTGACGTCACGATACTCGGGCCCTGTGGTTGCCACCCGGCTGTTTGTGAGCTCGCACCACGGCATACAGCTCAAACAGGTGGGTGGTGATTACAAGATTGCGCATGTGTGTGTCTGTCTGTCTATGTGTGTGTGCATGTGTGGGTGTCTGTCCGTGTGTGTCTGTGTGTGTGTCTGTGTGTGTCTGTGTGTATGTGCATGTGTGTGTGTCTGTCTGTCTATGTGTGTGCATGTGTGTGTGTCTATCTGTCGATGTGTGTGTGTGCATGTGTGTGTCTGTCTATGTGTGTGTGCATGTGTGTCTGTGTGTCTGTGTGTGTGTGCATGTGTTGGTGTCTGTATGTGTGTGTCTGTGTGGGTGTCTGTGTGCGTGTGTGTGAGCCTGGGGGGAGGGGGTAATCGACAATGCTACCTAATGTGGGGAACCTGCTTCGACCTAATGTGGGGAACCTGCTTCGACCTAATGTGGGGAACCTGCTTCTACCTAATGTGGGGAACCTGCTACTACCTAATGTGGGGAACCTGCTTCTACTTAATGTGGGGAACCTGCTTCTACCTAATGTGGGGAACCTGCTTCTACCTAATGTGGGGAACCTGCTGCCTACCTAATGTGGGGAACCTGCTACCTACCTAATGTGGGGAACCTGCTGCTACCTAATGTGGGGAACCTGCTGCTACCTAATGTTGGGAACCTGCTACTACCTAATGTGGGGAACCTGCTGCCTACCTAATGTGGGGGACCTGCTGCCTAACTCATGTGGGGAACCTGCTTCTACCTAATGTGGGGAACCTGCTATTACTTAATGTCGGGAACCTGCTACTACCTAATGTGGGGAACCTGCTGCCTACCTAATGTTGGGAACCTGCTGCCTAACTAATGTTGGGAACCTGCTTCCTACCTAATGTTTGGAACCTACTACTACCTAATGTGGGGAACCTGCTGCCTACCTAATGTGGGGAACCCCCAGAAGTAGCACCCCCATCATCCGTCAGCTTATGCTATTACCACACAGGGTAGGGGGAATGGGGGGGGGGGGTTGCTGGTGGGTGATGGGGGTGCTACTGCTGGTGGAGGGTGTTGCTGGTGGATGATGAGGGGCGTATGATGAGGGCATTATATGTAATGGGCGCATGCGGCCCAGCCTCACCCCGCTGCTACCTCCAGTGGCCCACCGATAATTTGAGTTTGAGACCCCTGTTTTAGCCGTTTGGACGTTCTTGCGGAACATACATACATACATACACACACACAAACACACACACATGTGTGTTATATATATTACATGTTATATATGCCCCCCGCACAGCGCATGTTATATGCCCCCAGCAGCGCATGTTATATATGCCCCCCACAGCGCATGTTATATATGCCCCCCCACAGCGCATGTTATATATGCCCCCCGCACAGCGCATGTTATATATGCCCCACGCACAGCGTTATCATATGCCCCCAGCAGCACGTTATATATGCCCCCCGCACAGCACAATCATAAGTTCCCGGTAGCGCTACCATTGAAAAGCATTTTATTAGCAGAGCATCTCTCCGGGAAGCCGCTGACCAATGCTCTGCTAATGCTCTGCTTGTCAATGATAGCGCTTCAGAGGCATATGTGTATAGAAGTGAAGTGGGGACCAGACATATAGCGTTATCTGGTCCCCACTTCGCTTCTATACACAGTCCTCCTCAGTCCAACCACCACAGCTGCCCCATCACCTCTCCCATCCCCGGTGATATAATTACCTGTTCCTGAGGTTCGCGATCCTTCTGGCTCCGGCGATGTGGCTTTGCGCTGTCACTGTGCGCACTGACTGTGACGTTGCGTTGGGGACGTCACTCGTCATTGCGCATCGCAGCGCACAGCCACAGCGCTGGAGCCAGAAGGATCGCGGGCCCCGGGAACAGGTAATTGTAACACCGGGGATGGGGGAGGTGATGGGGCAGCTGTGGTGTTTGTACTCAGGAGGATTGTGTGTAGAAGCAAAGTCGGGACCACTATATGCTTCCCACTTCGCATCTATACACATATGGATCTGAAGCGCTATCACTGACAAGCAAAGCATTAGCAGAGCATCGGTCAGCGGCTTCCCGGAGAGATGCTCTGCTAATAAAATGCTTGTCAATGATAGCGCTACTGGGAGCTTATGATTGAGCTGTGCGGGGGGCATATATAACATGCGCTGCTGGGGGCATACATATATAAATATATATATATATATATATATTTATATAAATATATATATATATATATATATATATATATATATATATATATATATATATATACATGCGCTGCGGCAGGGGACAAGATATATATAGAAGCTGTGGGGACACATACATTCCACCCAGCGATTCTATATATCTTTCCCCACCGCAGCTCTTCTATTTGAGAACCCTTCTGGGATCCCTGAATGGCTCTTCAGTATCGGCCATTCAGGGATCCTGGCGGGGAATTTGAAAATGAAAGTAAAATACATCGTACATCGCTGGGGAGCGGAGCATGCTGCCCCCTCCCCTGCTTAATAACTTTTGATTGGATCGGGTCTCAGAAGTGGGACCCAATGCGATCAACCCCTTTGCCCCTGTACTAGTACCCCAACATGGAACAGACCCTGTTCCATGATGAGGGTAGGATTTAGTCAGTTTTGAGTCATTTCCTGACAGCTCAGAGCTGTCGGGTTTTGATGAGGAAAAATTCACAGGTTTTCCTGTGAATTTTTCATCATACTCCGAGTGTTTTTTCTTTTTTGTCAGGAACATGCCCCTTTTTGTGATAACCACGCCCATTTTGACAGGTTTAAAAAACACTCGGAGTGATGATATATTTTGTCGGGTTGTGCGACCAAATTTGTCGGGTTGACATTAGTAAATGAGGGCCATTGAGTTATATATATCTCAATGGCCCTCATTTACTAAGAGTGGAGTGTAGGTTTCTTTGTGGGTTTTAATTCCCTACAATTTATTTCCCATGGTATTTACTAAGGTTTCCCTACATTTTCCACTTTCCCTACATTTTGTTTTTGTTACACATGCTCTGATCTGTAGGGTATTCCATCCACCACATTTTATGTGGAAACCTTAGTAAATATGTTGGGTTTTTGTGAAAATGTCGGGAACACGCCCCTTTTCGGAGACTATGCCCCCTTTTCATGGTGACCACGCCCCTTTTTTCGTGTTTTCTTAGCAAAATGGCGAGTTAGTTGGGTTTTTTTCAATTCTGGCACAAATTCTGGCGCAAAATCTAGCGCAGACAGAATTTCTGGCACAATGTGACTGATTCTGGTGTACAACCCAACAAAACATGTCGGGTTTGCAATAGTAAATGAGGGCCAATGTGTGTATGTATGTTCCACAAAAAGAGGTAGAGATATGAGGACGGGAAAGGAGAATGGGAAAGGAGGTTGGGATAGGAGGTCGGGATAGGAGGACGGGATAGGAGGACGGGATATGAGGACGGGATATGAGGACGGGATATGAGGACGGGATAGGAGGTCGAGATAGGAGGTCGAGATATGAGGACGGGAAAGGAGGACGGGAAAGGAGGTTGGGATAGGAGGACGGGCTCGGAGGATGGGATATGAGGACGGGATATGAGGACGGGATAGGAGGTCGAGATATGAGGACGGGAAAGGAGGACGGGAAAGGAGGTCGGGATAGGAGGTTGGGATAGGAGGACGGTTTAGGAGGACGGGATAGGAGGTCAAGATAGGAGGTAGAGATATGAGGACGGGAAAGGAGGATGGGAAAGGAGGTCGGGATAGGAGGTCGGGATAGGAGGACGGGATAGGAGGATGGGATAGGAGGTCGGGATAGGAGGTCAGGATAGGAGGACGGGATAGGAGGAAGGGATAGGAGGTCGGGATAGGAGGTCAGGATAGGAGGACGGGATAGGAGGAAGGGATAGGAGGTTGGGATAGGAGGTCGAGATATGAGGTCGAGATAGGAGGTTGAGATAGGAGGTCGGGATAGGAGGTCGAGATAGGAGGTCGGGATAGAAGGTTGGGATAGGAGGTCGCGATAGGAGGTCAGGATAGGAGGACGGGATAGGAGGACGGGATAGGAGGACGGTATAGAAGGTTGGGATAGGAGGTCGGGATAGGAGGTCGAGATAGTAGGACGGGATATGGGGTTGGGATATGACAACAATTTATGAGGACTTGATATGAAGTCAAAAGCTTCCGCCTTTGTTTATCTTCCTCCCCAACAAGGATTAGGAAGGAAAAACCGGGCAACGGCGGGCACTCAGCTAATATATATATATATATATATATATATATATATATATATATATATATGACATTCACTTTATTCTGGGGTTAATGAATATATATATATATATATATATATATATATATATATATATATATATATATTCATTAACCCCAGAATAAAGTGAATATATCATTTATCCAACATAGGGATCTGCATAAAGATTAAGCCCAGAAAACAATGCTCAACACACCCCCACCAACTTAAAAAAAAAGTAATTAAAAATGTTAATAATAAATAAAAGTTACTTGCCTCACATGTAATATGGAAAAAAAAAAAAAAATGACAAAAAAACAAACAAACATTTTGTCCTCAGGATCCAAGATAGCAGAATCCATCAAGTGGTGTAGAATGCGGAAGTACTACAGATTTCCTTAACTATATGGCAGCAATTTTCCTAACATTTCCAAATTTTTATTTAATTGATGAGTTGTTATTGTAAATGATTCATTTGGTACATGGAATATGCTGTAGCTTAATTAAATGCAATCAGAATCATCAGTTAATGGTTGTGATTTGGTTGCTAATCTCTTGTGTAAATGTGTTGTTTTTTCAAAGGTACCCAATGAGTATATTAATTATGATAATAGAACATACATCCAGAGCATTCTACTATTCAATTTGGGACTTTCAGCTCTCTAGATATCTATTTATATTTGATATAAATATGAATTCTAGTGCGATGACATTATAACATTGTCATAATTCATTCTCAAACCTCATTTTTCGAAAGGGGTTGAAGTGAAATTCTATAATCTTCTATTTACTTTTGATCAAAAAGATTAAGGAGCATTGGGAAAATATACTGTATGTTTGTGCTCCAGTTATGCTATGCTCCAGTCATCTCCATCTGCCATGGAGAGCAGCAAAAGTTTCATAACCATTAGATACTGTAATAAATGCTTTCAATATTTTAGCAGAGTATAGCAAAGCATTAGTAACGATCTATTGATTTCTGTTACATCCATAAAAAATCAATTAAAAGTTTTTCAAGATTTTATGATTTATCCTATGTTATCTGTGACATAACCTAATTTACTAATATATGACATTTTTATTAATTAGAAAGTTTCTTAAATAGTACTTGTCATATCCCACAAAAAAGATATATGTTACTCAGTGCCTAATCCAGATCATGTAGATATAATTTTAAGTGTCTAGTACCTATATTTCTTTCACAAATATCTTCTGCCTGTTATTCACTTGGTTTGTCAATCTGTGCTTTGGAGGGGGCATGTCCTCACTCATCATGATTTATCTTCCTCCCTGAGTCTGCTGTGCTGTGCTGCATCTTTTCCTCCAATCACTGTGGGCTGCTCTGTAATCCCTTCTGTTTTCATTCTGATAGGGCAGGAGTGAGCACAAATGAGCTTCTTTATAGATGGACATAGCTACTTTACAAGCTGACAAAGTAACAATTAGTCACCAATACATTTTTTTTTTTGATAACTCATTGAATCCTGGGTTATAGGCTAAAGCCTGCAGGACAAGTACATATCATGTTAGGAGATGGTGTGAATTATTTTCAGGTTATCTTCAGCAGCAGATGTACATATACACTGTTGTTAAGACGTGAACTAACAAATACCAAAACATAGCTGCTAATGTTTCATGTTAAATGTAATTTAGATTCCATTGCAATTGTAGATAGTATTGTGTCAAAATGTTGGCACATGGGCTATTCTGTATGTGATGCGCCAAAATGTTGCCACTTATTGTCCAGCCCGTTGCTTTGGGCTGAAAGCATGACTTGCCATGCTTATTTATTTATTTTTATTTTAAACTTTGTATTTATTTATCCAATTTGAACATAGTTCACAAAACACAAAATTCCCAAAGCACAAAAAAGTACAAAATGCACACAAAACCCACAGAAAATATATCATATCAACACCCTACCCTTCCAACCTACCCACCCAACCCTGACCAGGAGAGAAAAAAATATATAATATTATAAATATTAATCAGCTATTTTTCATCTTTTCTTATATTTTATGAATCATTTAGTTGTTCTCAGTCTTGGAAACTATTATTTGCCTCCATTAAAACCTCTTTAAAAATAGAATATATGGTATTTTATGAAACTCTTTTAGAGTGTGAGTCCCACTAGTCCTGTATGTGACCAACATACTGTAGCCCTGCTGTGTATTTCTGGTGTCTTTAGGGCGAGTAGTAGTGTGTAGATGTGCAAGATTATATTTTGTACTCGAATGATCATGTGATAGCCTTTGTGATTTTTAACACATATGTAAATCTCTTTATTTGCCTTAATGGGTAACTCTCATTAAAACAAATTTTTGCTATTGCACTCCTTATGGTAAATAAAAAATATTTTTAATATACTTTGTTTAAAAAGAACTGAAGTTTTCTGTGTTTTATTTGTGCTTTAAAAAAGCTCAAGAGCACATTTTCCCCCATCTTATACACAGACTTTGGACCAAAGTCCAACAACAGAAAGTGTAGCCTGGAGTGCTGAGGGGTGTGTGTTTTCTATGATGATCCCCTCTACGTGAAGGAGGGATAACTCAATCGATGTCACAAAGTTAAAGGGAGGAGTGATCTCAGTAGAGGATTGAATATAGTGGCTTTAAGCAAGGGTTGAAGTAGAGTTTTAAATCAAAAGCTTTGAACCTTACATGTAGATGTAACATACAGAAAGTTCCTACCTGATGTCTCCTTCTGTTATCTGTTTATAACAACGCTTGGATGTAAAGTATTGTGATGCTAATTAAAAACAATGCAGTTGAAGACAACAGCAGGAGCTCACTAATAAGAGATATTTATAAGAGTGTGTGACATTTCATCTCAAATAAGTCACAAATTTATAACTTGCAGATTTTTATTATTTTTAACAGTTTGTGTTTTAACATTGTTTGTTTCAAACTCTCTCTCTCTCTCTCTCTCTCTCTCTCTCTCTCTCTCTCTCTCTCTATCTATCTATCTATATCATAAAATAGCCATTTAAAGGGGTACTTCTGTTGAAAACCTTTTTTTTACATCAATTGGTGCCAGGAAGTAAAAAAAAGAAAAAAAAAAAGGAAATTACTTCTATTTAATAATTTTAATCCTTCCAGTACTTATCAGCTGCTGTATGCTCCAGAGGAGGCTGTATAGATATTTTTAGTCTGACCACAGTGCTATCTGCTAGTGTCAGGAACTGTCCAGAGCAGGAGAGTTTTGCTATGGGGATTTGCATGTACTCTGGATAGTTCCTGACATGGACAGATGTGTAAGCGGAGAGCACTGTGATCAGACTAAAAATAACTATACAACCTCCTCTGGCGCATACAGCAGCTGATAATCTGTTTAACTTTAAGGACACACATGGGGATACCATTTAGTTGAGATGCGGCCACAATCCGGATGAACACCCTTACAAAACATGTAATGTAGCCTCATGGCTAATCGGCATAATTTTCATATGCTTGTTAAGTCTGTATGAATTTTGCAGGTGAACTTTTGTTTACTTGAAAAACTATTCACATGACTTTTGGATAGTTGGATATTGCTTTCCTTTAAAATTACTCCAACTACAGTAAACATAGACTGTTGAATAAATGCACAAGATGCTCAAGATTCAAAATGGCTTCATTTAAATCACAGTTGAAGTGCTATGGCATTGGGATTTACAAACACTGTAAGATTGCCAGTAGAGATGAGTGATAATGAAAATAATGAATTTCTTCATTAGCGACACCCCTGCGATCATCCTGTATAATGTAAAGATGAAAGTGGCTTTCTCCTGCGCTCGCATCTCTGCAATAGATGGGACGATCGCAGCGGGTGTCAGGAGTGACACCTGCTGTGATCTGTCCTTAACTGCAGGTACTACAGCTCCCAACATGGAGCACACTCTGCTCCATGCTGGGAGCTGTAGTACCTGCATTAATAGACAGATCGCAGTGGGTGTTACTACTGACACCCAATGCGATTGTCCTGTATAATGTATGGATGCGGGCAGCTGGCTGCTCTTCTCTGGTCCCACTGCAGTATGAGTATATGATTATTCATATTTCCCGTAGAGAGCTATGAGTGGCTGGAACCATCTGGCCAATCACAACTCTCTGCAGGAAATATGAATAAATAACACAACCACTGTTGTTGAATTAAAAATATTTACAGTATTTAAAATTAACCAACAGTGATTGTGAATACTTCTATAAACTCAGAATACTTCAGATAACCTAATCAGAATATTTTTTTATGTATTTTTATTTTATTTTTTTTACTATTTTCTCTCGATTTTTGACACATTATTGCTTTTTGTTATACTAGCACAATAAAAGCTAAGTTTTAAGGTTCCCTGTACAGTCAATATTTTTCTATTACTTTTTCTAGGAGACCTTATTTACATATTACTGATGTCCCTGTCCTCGTCTCGTCTCTGACCCTTGCAATTATTCATGGCAGCGTATCTAAATGCCCCCAAAAATTTAAGAGATGGGATATAAAAAAGTAAAGTGACGTGATAAAAAAAAAAAATATGATTTATAACAAAAACTAGAAAAAAAATTAAGAAATGCAATCTGGTCCGTGCCAGTTCCCGAAAATTTAAAGTGACAAAAAAAAATATATATATATTCATGTTAAGTTTTTAAACAGGGACCAATTTATTAGTGTTGAGCAGCATAGGCCATATTCGATTTCGCAATATTTCGTGAATATATGGCCAAATATTCATTATATATTCGCTAAATTCGCATATTCGTAATATTCGCATTTTATTTTCGCATATGCGAAAATTAGCATAAAAGAAAATGCGCATATGCAAAATATTAGCATATGCGAAAATTAGCACAAACGAAAATTTGCATATGAGGAAATTAACATATGCACATTTTCACATATGCGAAAATTCGTACGCCAGTCTCACACAGTAGTATTAGAGCCTTCTTTACACCACACAAGCTGGAAGCAGAGAGGGATGATCACTGATGTACTGTGAAAAAAAAAAAAAAAGGAAAAAAAGAAACGAATATTCGTAATTGTAAAGTGCTATATTCGCGAATCTTCGCGAATTCGTGAATATGCGATATTCACAAATAAAATTTGCATTGCGAATATTGGCGAGCAACACTACAATTTATGTGGGCAGGGACCTAAAAATTTATTTCGATATAAAATGGGGAAAACCTGGCACTGGTGAAAAGGACAAAAAATAGGGTGTGCACAAAAACTAGTGTTTAGAACCACTAGATAAAAAGCAGCTTCAAGGAGGTAATTGTGCTTTTTATGGGTGGTGTTCACATATAACAAAGTCAATGATAATGTAAGTCGTAGCAAAGCAGAGAATAATGGAGCAACTCACCCGGGACCAGCAGGAGCTTGAGCAAATGTTTTATTCGTGTAGCAGGGAATACAGCATGATAGCACACGGGAAGGCTCAGATGGTAAGTGGGGGAGCAGCAGACGTCTCCGAGCCACGGTCCGTATCGCGCACCTTTGCGCTTCGTCAGGCCCCTAGGGCGTCTGTCAGCAGTACCTGCTTTATTCAATCAAGTTACCATGGTGATATAAACAAGACAACACGTGCACACCAAGGTGAATTAAAAACAGGTACAAAAAAGATATATAAAAAAACTAATCTCCTATGCCAAGTTGTATATATCTAATATGAATAGAATGCTTATACAAGGACGCTCAATTCATTTTTATCATTTAATCCAATCGGGCCGGTGGCATCCAATCGGATCATCCATCGTGTCTCTTTTAATCAGTAGTGTCTCGTCCTTGTTTTTCCCTTTGTAACTCTATTCGAGTCGTTCCAAAGCTGAAAATTTTAATTTCCTGGGATCTGAATTTTGTTTTTCATACATGTGTGTAATGAGACGCGGGGCCCCCTTTCCCATCCGAAATGAGCGAACATGTTTGCGAATGCAGTGAAAAAGGGGGCGTTTAGTTTTACCGACATAGAAATGTCCGCAATCGCAAACGAGGCAGTAAACCGCATGCTTAGATCGACATGTAATAGGCTGTCTGATTTGGATATCGTGACCCCCTAGGTGTAGGTTTTTGCCTTTAATACACATGTCGCAGAAAAAACAGGTAACGCAACGATGCATACCTATAGGGTGGTATCCAAATCAGATAGCCTATTACATGCAGATCTAAGCATGCGGTTTACTGCCTCGTTTGCAATTGTGGACATTTCTATGTCGGCAAAACTAAATGCCCCCTTTTTCACCACATTTTTTCATCACATTCGCGAACATGTTTGCTCATTGCGGACGGGAAAGGGGGCCCCGCGTCTCATTACCCACATGTATGAAAAACATAATTCAGATCCCAGGAAATAAAAATTTTCCACTTTGGAACGAGACAAATACAGTTACAAAGGGAAAAACAAGGACGAGAAACTACTTATAAAAGAGGCACGATGGATCATCCGATTGGATGCCACCGGCCCGATTGGATTAAATGATAAAAATGAATTGAGCGTCCTTGTATAAGCATTCTATCCATATTAGATATATACTACTTCGCATAGGAGATTCGTTTTTTTTATATATCTTTTTTGTACCTGTTTTTAATTCACCTTGGTGTGCACGTTTTGTCTTGTTTATATCGCCATGGTAACTTGATTGAATAAAGCAGGTACTGCTGACAGACGCCCTAGGGGCCTGACGAAGCGCAAAGGTGCGCGATATGGACCATGGCCCGGAGACGTCTGCTGCTCCCCCACTTACCATCTGAGCCTTCCCGTGTGCTATCATGCTGTATTCCCTGCTACACGAATAAAACATTTGCTCAAGCTCCTGCTGGTCCCGGGTGAGTTGCTCCATTATTCGCTGCTTTGCTATGACTTACGACCTAAAAATGTAGCCAATAAAAATAAAAATGTGGAAAGGGACCATTAAAAAGTAAAACAATAATATATTTTTTATAATTGTTATTTTTTTTATTTATTAGTAATGTATTTTAATATTGTGTTTAATAAAGTGTGTGTGCATGTTTGTTTCACTTTTTTTTCTCAATCTTTTACATTTTTTTTATGTAGGTAGTACTACGCCAAAGTTACGTGAAAAAAAAACACATAAATCCTTTAATAAATCCCCCCCCCCCCCCAGTACCTGGTGGTAACTACCAGGTTAAATAAAAACATATTGCTCTAGCAGATTTTTTATTCTTTTTAAAATTAACGTTCAAAAACTATGCCTTTTTGAAGGTAGATGCCTGCCAGTGTAAATAGGCACACAGAGGTATTGAAAGAGACAATGGCTTTTTAACAGGGGTCCAAAAGTTATAATTTTGTGTGCAACAACAGGGTCGGTGCCTGGAAAGTGAAGAATCAATGGTTGTAAAGAATCAATGGTTAATGCATAGCAACGTAAACAAAAAAACTGTCAGACTTAACCTTCAATTAAAACAGATTTTGCACTCAAAGATCAGATGCAGAACACTCTATGCTGCTTTACTGTAACTATTATACATTTGTAGTCCTATTCCTAACAGTGTGGTTCACATCTTAGAGTCACTAACAGAGATCTTCAACTAACAGCTGTTATCTCTAAAATGGATGTTGAAGCTATTTGCATAGGCTTATGTTCACACATAATACTTTCATCAAGTCTTGCCATAATACACTGCTCAAAAAAATTTAAGGAACACTTAAACAACACAATATAACTCCAAGTCAATCACACTTCTGTGAAATCACACTGTCCACTCAGAAAGCACCACTGATTGACAATCAATTCTGCCTGCTGTTGTGCAAATGGAATAGACAACAGGTGAAAATGGTAGGCAATTAACAAGACACCACCAATAAAGGGGTGGTTCTGCAGGTGGTGACCACAGACCACTTCTCAGTTCCTAAGCTTCCTGGCTGATGTTTTGGTCACTTTTGAATGTGGTGCTTTCACTCTAGTGGTGGCATGAGACGGAGTCTACAACCCACACAAGTGGCTCAGGTAGTGCAGCTCATCCAGGATGGCACATTAATGCGAGCTGTGGCAAGAAGGTTTGCTGTGTCTGTAAGCGTAGTGTCCAGAGCATGGAGGTGCTACCAGGAGACAGGCCAGTACATCAGGAGACATGGAGGAGACCATAGGAGGGCAACAACCCAGAAGCAGGACCCTGCAAAATGACCTCCAGCAGGCCACAAATGTGCATGTGTCCACTCAAACAGTCAGAAATAGACTACATGAGGGTGGTATGAGGGCCCGATGTATACAGGTGGGGGTTGTGCTTACCGCTCAACACTGTGCGGGATGTTTGGCATTTGCTAGAGAACACCAAGATTGGCATATTCACCACTAGCCCCCTGTGCTCTTCACAGATGAAAGCAGGTTCACACTGAGCACATGTGACAGACATAACAGAGTCTGGAGACGCCGTGGAGAAAGTTCTTCTGCCTGCAACATTCTCAAGAATGACCGGTTTGGCGGTCGGTCAGTAATGGGGTGGGGTGGCATTTCTTTGGGGGGCCGAACAGCCCTCCATGTGCTTGCCAAAGGTAGTTTGACTGCCATTAGGTATCGTGATGAGAGCCTCAGATCCCTTGTGAGACCATGTGCTGGTGCAGTTGGCCCTGGGTTCCTCCTAATGCAAGACAATGCTAGACCTCATGTGGCTGGAGTGTGTCAGCAGTTCCTGCAAGAGGAAGGCATTGATGCTATGGACTGTCCTGCCCGTTCCCAAGACCTGATTCCGATTGAGCACATCATTTCGCACTCCGTCCACCAACGCCACGTTGCATTTGTGTGATTTTGTTGTCAGCACATTCAACTATGTAAAGACAAAAGTATTTCATATAATTAGTTAATTCATTCAGATATAAGATGGGTCATCTTAGTATTTCCTTTATTTTTTTTGAGCAGTGCATTTTTTCTGTAGTTGGTTTCAATCCTAAATTAGGTTTTTTAAATACTGAAAAAAATACTATATGTGGGCATTGCCTCATTGTGTTTTGCACTGTGTATATATATATATATATATATATATATATACAGTGGGGATAAAAAGTTTGGGCACCCCAGGTAAAAATGTGTATTAATGTGCATAAAGAAGCCAAGGAAAGATGGAAAATTCTCCAAAAGGCATCAAATTACAGATTAGAGATTCTTATAATATGTCAACAAAAGTTAGATTTTATTTCCATCATTTACACTTTCAAAATAACAGAAAACAAAAAAATGCCATCTGCAAAAGTTTGGGCACCCTAAAGAATTTATAGCATGCACTGCCCCCTTTGCAAAGCTGAGACCTGCCAGTGTCATGGATTGTTCTCAATCATCATCTGGGAAGACCAGGTGATGTCAATCTCAAAGCTTTTAAATGCCCAGACTCATCTGACCTTGTCCCAACAATCAGCACCATAGGTTCTTCTAAGCAGTTGTCTAGAAATCTGAAACTGAAAATAGTTGACGCTCACAAAGCTGCAGAAGGCTATAAGAAGATAGGAAAACATTTTCAGATGTCAATATCCTCTGTTCAGAATGTAATTAAGAAATGGCAGTAATCAGGAACAGTGGAAGTTAAAGCAAGATCTGGAAGACCAAGAAAAATATCAGACAGAACAGCTTGCAGGATTGTGAGAAAAACAATTCAAAACCCATGTTTGACTGCACAAGCCCTACTGAAAGATCTGGCAGACACTGGAGCTGTGGTACACTATTCCACTATAAAGAGATACTTGTACAAATATGATCTTCATGGAAGAGTCATCAGAAGAAAACCTCTTCTACATCCTCACCACAAAAATCAGCATTTCAACTTTGCAAATGAACATAGAAACAAGCCTGATGCATTTTGGGAACAAATTCTGTGGACCAATGAGGTTAAAATTGAACTTTTTGGCCGGAATGAGCAAAGGTACGTTTGGAGAAGAAGGGGAACAGCATTTAATGAAAAGAACCTCTGTCCAACTGTTAAGCATGGGGGTGGACCAATCATGCTTTGGGGTTGTATTGCAGCCAGTGGCACAGGGAACATCTCACGAGTAGAAGGAAAAATTGATTCAATAAAATTTCTGCAAATTTTGGATGTTAACTTGATGCCATCTGTGAAAAAGCTGAAGTTAAAGAGAGGATGGCTTCTACAAATGGATAATGATCCTAAACATACCTCGAAATCCACGGGGGATTACATCAAGAGGCGTAAACTGAAGGTTTTGCCATGGCCTTCAAAATCTCCTGACTTCAACGTAATTGAAAATCTATGGATATACCTTAAAAGAGCAGTGCGTGACAGACAGCCCAGAAATCTCAAAGAACTGGAAGACTTTTGAATGGAAGAATGGGCAAATATACCTCAAACAAGAATTGAAAGAATCTTGGCTGGCTACAAAAAGCGTTTACAAGCTGTGATACTTGCCAAAGGGGGCAGTACAAGATATTAACTCTGCAGGGTGCCCAAACTTTTGCAGATGCCATTTTTTTGTTTTCTGTTATTTTGAAAGTGGAAGTGATGGAAATAAAATCTAACTTTTGTTGACACATTATAAGAATGTGTAATCTGTAATGTAATGCCTTTTGGAGATTTTTCCACCTTTCCTTGGCTTCTTTAAGGACATTAATACACATTTTTACCTGGGGTTCTATTAGGGAACTAGAATATGCAATCTATTGATTGGAGGTCCAATTCAGTCTATAATGCAGTGTATTAAGCCTAAAGGATGGGTAATCCTTTCTTTGGCCAGAATATCCCTTTAAAACATGTTGGCTACTGTACCTGAGGAATGCCAATTAATTTTAAAAATATTATTATTTGGATTTTAAACTTTTGTTACTCGGTTTTCCTTTATTGTGGACTGCCTTATTAAGGCAGATTTAAATAATAGACCAAGTTTGAAAGGCCATTTTAACCGAATCTCTAATTGAATGGTTAGTCAGAACTCTTTACTGTTTATTGGTTGGCTATACAATTGGCAATGTTAAATTCACCTAACCTAACCCTTAAAGGGGTATTACAGGATTTTTTTTTTATTTGACAATGCTACAGGGGCTGTAAAGTTAGTGTAGTTCATAATATAGTGTCTTTACCTGTGTGTGAGGGTTTTCTCACAATTCTTATCCAATTTTCACCCCAATATTTATTTTTTAACAGCATACAAAAAGATTGTTGCGGCCAAGGTGACAATGCGGCCGAGACCTGACTCACTAGTCAGCTTATGACAGGGAGCCTGTCTGCTTCAATGGGTGGAGCGATCACTGTAGGCACCCTGATTGAAAACCACAGGTCTTTTGAATGGATGCAGCTCATTTATGATTTAATGGGTGGAGTGGCCGATGTGTGGGAGGGAGGAAAGTGGAATTGTGAGATTTGTAGTCAAAAGAAGTCAAGCAGGAAATACCAGTTCACAAAAAGCTAGCCACAGTGTTATGGTAAGCTCCCAGCATAGCCCCCAAGACAAGCGCAGATCCTTCCTAAGCATGTCCATTACTGCCCGCCAGGTACATACTAAAATCACCTTCTGGCGGATAACCCCTTTAATGAGAATCTTACTTAATTTCCTATTTTGAGGGTAACTGTCCAATTAAAAATACACTACAAAGTTGTACAAGTAATGTGTCATACAGTTCTTTATTCTTACTAATTTACTTGTTGCTTTGCTTATCACATTAAGATATAAGGATTCTTTATTCTATAATTATTTTTCATACCTTTCAAAAGAATCCTGCTACTTTTAGTTACAATTCCTATAAGTACAATGACCTTCCACATAATCACAATGCAGTAGTCAAACAACTTTTTAAATTGAATTATTGCTTAGAAAGCAGTTTTTCCTTGACAGGTACCTATTATTTATGAGTAGGTGATGTATTACAGTAAGTTCCTTCGGCCGTCTATGTGTGCATTTCTTTACCCAGGACAGTTACAATTTAATAGTGCATTAAAACTCCATGTGCTCTGCCATTTGTCATGAGCTATGTTTACATAATATATTGTGCAAATTCTTTCCAAAGTTTGAATTAATCCAGTAACTACCTCATTAACTTTTAAGCTGCTTTCTTTCTATTACACTTAATTATTTAACTGTCTAGCTGAGAAATACATATATGTAGGAAATATGACAGAATATACTATATATTCCATGATAATCAAGAAGTAGGTGCACGAACATATTGTAATTATGTAAATTTAACATTATTAAGACAGCAGTGTTATGTATTAATATTTGGACTGCTTTGAACTTTTATAATACTAGAAAAAATAAGTCTGTAACATACAATTTAATCTAATTATTATTTATGTTCTTATAACTGATATACAATATGAAAACTTAAGAGAACACGAAGATTCAGTTTAATACCATGAAACACATGTACACATTTATCAGGAAAAAAACACCAAAATTCATATATGGACACCGGGCTACACGATGCAAAATCAATGGGGTCAAATTAGGACCATCATAAAAAACAAAAAATGGTAAAAGGATGGGAGATGCAGTCATTAGTTAATGAAAGCGTAAGTGTTATGTAAATGGAACAGTATACAACAGAAGTAATAAGATATGATTACAATTTACAGTAGTGTTTACAGTAGGATGTTTAATATATAGTATACTTTGGACTACAATGCATGGCAAAGTATAAGAGTAAAACAAAGTGCTAGTGCATAGAATGAAAATAATACATGAATAATAATAATAATAATAATAATAATAATAATAATAATAACACTGCAATCATAACCCTCAATAGTTCTAGTAATAAAAGTATCAAGACAGTAACTTAAACCATGCTTCTGGTCTTACCCCAAAGAATAAAAATTAAGCATGCTTTCATAATCCAATGATTTTGACCATTTTTTTTTTTTTTACTTGATTTTACTTGGAAACTGACATTACAATGTGCCACCAACACCACCAAATATTGATGTAAAAGCTGGAAGGGAACAAAGTATGGTCCATTGTAACCAGTGGAGGTAAAATCTACCCCTGTAAGGCCCTACTCTCGCCCTATTAATTCCCTTATTGGCAAATGTTACTCACCCTACAAAGGATGGCCCCACACAGGAAACTCTCTCTATTTCCATATAAAAACTTGGGGAAATGGCAGTGTTTGTTGGGGGGAAATAGGGAGAGTTTCCTGTGTGGGGCCACCCGTTTTAGGTAACACTTGCCAAGAAGGGAATTAATAATGCAAGAGTAGGGCCTTACCGGGGAAGTTTTTTCTGCTGACACATCTTGCATGTGGCCATGTTAAACTCCTCCAGATGCTTGATGAAAAACTGCCACACCGCCAAGTAGCTGATTTTCCCACCAACAGTCCGCACTGATTGACTGCTACTGCCGCCAACTCCAGGAATCCCGGGCACGTTTGGCTCCACACTTTCCACTTCTGCCACCATTCTAATTGCCAACCATGCTACCACCTTGCTGGCTCAGCTGCTGCCTCATGGGCAACATGCAACCCTCTTCTCCTGATGATGAAGAAGCCCCTTCTGCAAGTGTCTCCCAAGTGTGATTGACTTAATAATCATCGAGTTGTGTCTGCACGTCACTAATATCCTCCTCAGGTTTCTCAACAGTGTCTTCTTCAGAAGACTGAACGCTAACAACACCACCCCCCACTCCACTCTCCTCATCACTACTTGCCCGCCTAGCGGAGGAAGCTGCTGACTGTCCTCTAGATTGTCCTCACTAAATAGTGGAGCTGAACGCACAGCTTAGGATACTTCTGTGGGAGAGAGAACAGCATACAACAGAGGTAATGGGTGGACAGGGACTGCTCCCGAGTCATGCCAACTGAGGGTTGTGTCTGAGGAACCAACTGACTGTTGACTGGGGGTGTCAGATGTCACTTGTCATGAAGTGGAAGACCATGTTAACCAATCGATGATGGCAGATAGGTTGCTGGTCGAGACACGATTGCTAGCTGATATCGGGAGCTCAGGCCTCTCGCTGCGACTCCTGCGGCCACCCGCCCCTAGTCAGCTGCGACCTCTGCCTGATGAATTTAGGACTCTGCCACTCCTTTGTGTATGTCCTGGCACTTCTCTGCCTGACATGCTAAGTGTGTATATGAGGGGAGTACAATACGCTCCACTACACTTAAAACAATACTTGCGTACAACACCAGCCTGTGTGTACTTTTGCCTGATCTTTCAAAGTATCTAGGCCCTTGAGACTTTAACAGGAACAAAATAGTACACCACTTAGATGTTCGCATGCAGTATGCAATTATTAAGGGAGGACATTGCACTACAGTACGCTTAAAAAAGTATTTGTGAACAACAACAGGTGGTGAGTGCTTTTGCCTGGCCTTTCACAGTATCAAGGCCCTTGAGACTTTAACAGTATGCACTTTTGAGGGGAGGACAATGCAATACAGTACGCTTAAAAAAGTATTTGTGTACAACACCAGCCGGTAAGTACTTTTGCCTGGCCTTTCACAGTATCTTGGCCCTTGAGACTTTAACAGTAACAAAATAGTACACCACTTAGATGTACATATGTGGTATGCACATAAAAGGGGAGGACAATGCGCTACAGTACCCTTAAAAAAGTATTTGTGTACAACACCAGCCGGTGAGTACATTTACCTGGCCTTTCACAGTATCTAGGCCCTTGAGCCTTTAACAGAAACAAAATTATACACCACTTAATTGTTTTTATGTGGTATGCACTCATGAGGGGAGGACAATATGCTCCAGTATGTGTAAAAAAGTATTTTTATACAATACCAGCAGTACACACCAGTGTTGCAGCACACAGTTGCTGTGTACTACACCCAAATTTGCACTCTCTCTCAATCTTACTCCCTTCCCTATTAATGTTTCTAGGCAGGATTTTTGCTTGAGTTGAATTGCTGCTGTTCTGTGCAACACAATGTGCAACACCCTGCTCCCTGTCCCTGTCATGTGCAACAGAATGCTGATGTGACTAGGAAGGGAATCACTGCTTGAAAAAAGCTTTTCTGTTCAACACACCGCACTAAATGTAGTTTAATAAAGTGATTCACGCGATCTAATCGTGACGATATTCGCATTCGTTACTAAGCAAATTTTTCCTGAAATTCGTAACAAATTCGGATTTGTCAGAGTTGATTCGCTCATCCCTAGTGGCTGACTAAATACTTTTTTGCCCCACTGTATGTTGTCACATCAGCATAAATATTTGGGTACATTTTTAGTGATTATTATTGAAATATTTAACACTGGCTAAAATGAATAAGGAGAGAGAATATTAAAATTAATGATTTACTAAGCAAAATTGATTAGAATCTTCACTTAAGCACAGTGCATGGCTTCAAATGTATTTGATTGATTTAAATTCAAGGACATTTCTCATAATTACATATTGAAGATTGCCATACCGCATAATCACAGTTAATAGAGTTAGTAGAAATCCAAGCACATATATAGTGCTATAAAGGCTGGCTGCTGAGATATTATGAGCAATGATGATATTAACATGAGTACAGATCAGATATGAATCCTTCATCTTTAAGTCAACAAAATAAATCTACTATTCAAATAAGCTGATGAGTTGGCTTTTTTTTTTTTAAATAAAAGTAAATGTTTCTCCCATTATCTTTGACTGTATTGAGTAATTCACTTATAGTACACTATGTTTAGTAGTCTGGGGGTTGTCATTACACAAGTTAGTAGCTGCATTAAATATTCCTAGTTTTGTTAACCATGCTGAAAGAACATTTATTGAAAGTCCTTATGACAGTGAGGAAGCAGAGCTCTTCTGTTTGCACTTATAGATGTCATTTTTTTGAACATTCATAAATTTATGCAACAATATTTATCTCCTAATAATTAATTATCTCTTAATATTTTTTTTAGCAGTGCTGGACTGCCCATATGGCAATTTTCAGATGGGTTGGTGTTTTTTGTGGGCTCCTCTATTTCTCCTGCTTCCCACCAGTCAAGCCCAGACAGTTCTTGCCATATTCTGCATAAATCATGACAGAAAAACTAAACAGAGCACATACGCAGCTAGATGTTCAAGGAATTGTGAAGATGTAATTGAGCTAGCTAAAGCCAGAGTACAGTAGGAGGAGGTCATACAGGCAGCATAGGGAATCTTTGAGGAAGAGAAAAGGTGGGAGCATTGGAACAAGGTTGAGGAGGAGCTAAGCAGACATTTGAAAAAATGCAAGGTAGAATAGCTTCAATGGAGGTAGGCAGGGAGACAGGTGCTGAAAGGATCAAACCAGGGTAAATGTAATAAGAAGAACTTTAATGACCAGCATGCTAAGCGTTTCTTGCTCACAGGCCACTTTGGAAGTGGCCTGACTAATTGGCCTATAAGTCATGAAATGTGCTGCATGCTGGTCCATTAAAGTTCTCCTTTTTTACATTTACCCTGGTTTGAGCCTTTCGGAGCCTGTCACCTCTATTGGAGGGCTGCAGAGTGATCTCCTTACATTACACTCTTCTCCACTTTTGTGTATGGAGTGCACAACCAGCGGGGATAAGCACAAACCTTTTTACAGCAACCCCCCCCCCCCCCATGTCAGATTATATCACACTATGGAGTGCTCATTCCATTTGTTTTAGGATTAAATGGAAAACATGGGCCAAAAGCTAAAGTATATGTAAGAGACGGGGGCCATAAGGGAAATTTATGTGAGAGATAGGGGTTCAAGAGAGGAAATGAAAGGGGACATTAGTAGAAGTTTATGTAAAAGGGGAGCCCATAGCGAGAAATGTATGCTGAGCTTTCATTCTAATTTAATTTTCTGGTTTTACTGGGGTCCATGCTTTTTTTTTTTTTTACCTTTTCCCTGATGTTATCTCTGCCTCTGTCCTCCAGCTTTATTATATCGTAAGCATAATATGGAGCAGCACTGTTGGTAAAGTAATGGATGCACATGAGCAGCAGCAGATTAATTATTGGTGGTAATAATAGGACAGCAATATTATAGGATGGGGATTGGAATGGCAGGACAGTGGACACTAAAAGGGCCGTACAGAAGGGTGCACTGTTGACACTAAAGGCCATGCACAGAAGGGAGTGCATAGAAGACTAGAGTCACCTGTTCCCTGCCACTGCGGGCTTGTATGCTGCTGCTTTCAAACACCCGGACATAGAGGCCCTTGTGCACCAGGAACTAGATTCCAGGTGTGTGAACCACGGTATGAGACACACAAAATGAGGACTTGGTTCCAAAGCGCTTCCCCTCCAATAAGTGAATGGTATGCCAAGGCAGAAGGATTTCATATGCTCAGCTTCTCCACCTTTTTTGGTGGAGAAGCTGACCATATGAAATCCTTAAATAGCAGACTATTTTGCTAACTTTCATATCACATTATAGACTTCCTCTTGGGGCCAGTATTTCAGAGTGGAATGTGACTGGTGAATGTACTGTACATGTCCCTACAATTACCTGGAGGTAACAGCACCTCTCCATGCATTTGGGGGTTTTTGAGTATGCGCTCCAATAAAGCGGTACTCCACTGGAAAACATTTTTTTACATCATCTGGGGCCAAAAAGTTAAACAGATTTGTAAATTACTTATATTTAAAACTCTTAACCCTTCCAGTACTTATCAGCTGCTGAATGCTCCACAGGAAGTTCTTTTCTTTTTTTATTTCCTTTCTGTCTGATCACAGTGCTCTCTGCTGAGACCTCTGTTCATTTTAGGATCTGCCCAGAGTAGGAGCAATTCCCCATAGAAAACCTATCCTGCTCCGGACAGTTCCTGACATGGACAGAGGTGTTAGCAGAGAGCACTGTGGTCAGACAGAAAGGAAATTCAAAAAGAAAAGAACTGATAAGTACTGGAAGGATTAAGATTTTTAAATAGAAGTAATTACAAATCTTTTTAACTTTTTTGCACCAGTTTGTTTAAAAATTTTTTTTTTCCAGGGGAGTATGCCTTTAAAGAAATGTCTTAATGAGATTCAACAATGTTGTTTCTTTTGAGTAATTCTGAGTTTAACTTTTTAGTTTGCTTGAAATCATTTTCCTGCAGCATAAACCAACTATGCTGGAGTTTGAGATCACGAACTGACAGGTGGACATTCTCCTATCACCATTATGTTTGACTGTCCATATGATTTTTTTATTGTAGAATGCAAGTTTATTGCATGATCCCATGTTTTCTGAATGTGTACATGCCCCTGGTGGATCTCGGGCTCCTGGGATTGATGCGGCCACGGGCTTCTCTTTTTGGGAGCTCGCGGCGTCTCTGATTTACAGGAGCTTGTTAATTCCCATCATGATTCTGCTATCCCCTCATTTTCGGACTCTAATCCTGATTTTTACCCAGTCATGTCCAGAACTTCTGCACTGAATAATTTTCAGGAGGGTATGGAAAGAGAGCTTTCCCGTTTGGCACATGACTCACCTCCACTCTCCTATAATCTGCCTCGTTGTGAAAGATTAGCTTTATCTGAATTATTTGATATGCAGGATATTATCATACGCGAGGTAGACAAGGGAGGTGGACAAGGGATAATGGACAAGGGACTATATTCTAAACTCAACCTAGAAATACTGTCAGATGAAAGAACTTATAAAAAACTTCAAAGTAACCTTGTGGCCAGTTTTAAACAACATCTTTTTGACCACCAAACAAGCTGATTATATCAAAATTTTACATCCAGTCGCAGCTATTTTCCATTCTCTCCCCAAGAAGGTTTTCCCTCCTACTATGAGGCCTATAGTTGCAGGAATTTCCTCTCTTAATGAAAGACTGTGTGATTGGGTAGATACCCTACTTCAACCACTGGTCGTTTCCATGCCAGGATTCCTTAGAGACACTAAGCATGTTCTAGCAGCTTTTAGTCAGATTCAGTGGAAGAGCAATTTTTCATGGATTACAGCATATGTTACCACACAGTATTCGATCATCCCCCATGACAAAGCCATTGTTGCACTTAGATGGTTTCTCACTACCTATTCACATTACCCCGGTGACCTGCAGGAATTCATAGTCATTTGTGTTGAATTTTTACTTTCTCTGTTTGATGACATGTACTTCCTACAGGTCAGCAGGGCAGCGATAGGGGTGAAGTTCTCCCCTTCTCTCGCCAACATTTACATGTGTTGTTGGGAGAGGGGGACTCTTTTCGCCTCCACTAATCCCTTTTGTGGTTGCATTCAGTGGTACGGCCGCTACATCGACGACCTCCTATTTATTTGGGGGTCCGATGTGGCGGCTGTAGAGGCATTTTCTGTCTTCCTGAATGACAACCAATTAGGACTTAAATTTACTCTTTCACACAGCAAAAAATCTATTTCTTTCTTGGATCTGAATCTACATGGGAACGAAACTATGGAAATTATTGTTACCTCCACTTTTCGTAAAAAAAGGACATCCAATACTATTCTTCATTCTGCCTCCTGTCATCCCCTCTACGTGATTCGAAATCTTCCTGTGGAGGGAGATGATTAGGGCCAGAAGAAATTGCTCCACTTTGGAGCTCTTTCACAAGGAAGCATATAATATAGAAAAAGCTCGTCTCACTTGTAGAAGTTATCCAAAATGGAATAGTGATAAAGCTAGGAACATTGGCACAAATAAAAATCGTATTCAACTTATCTCATCTTCCTCACAGATGTCTGCTTGTGACGAGCGTCACGATGCCTCTATACATAACAAAATACCCATTGTTTTTGTCACCTAGTATAGCCGTGATTTTGGAATAATTTGTAGCCTGATCCATAAATATATGCCGATCATTTCCAGTGATCCTTTATACAGTTTTGTATTGGATGCAGGCTATAAATTTGTGTCCAAAAAGGCTCCTACTATAGGACAAAAACTATCTCCTAGCCTTTTTTGTGGAACTAGGTCCACAACACATACTTGGCTTACCACCAAAGGCTCATGTAAATGTGGTCACAAAATATGCATCTGTTGCAAGTTTATGTATAATGTTACTGAATTTACCACATATTCTACAGGAAAAAATTATAAAATGCAACAACACATAAATTGAAACACATGTTATCTGTTTTCTTGCACTACCTATAAAACACAATATGTAGGGTGTACAACTATTCCATTAAAAAACGGAATTAGAAAGCATATTTCAGATATTGCCCATTTCAATTCTCATCACACATCTATGGTTACACAGCATTGTGCAGAGGCTGATCAGGGAGATTATTCTTCTATGACCCTGTGTGGAATTGAAAGGGTTATTCCCCCGAAAAGGGGTGGTAATTATAGACAAAAAATCCTTGACCACGAGGCCTATTGGATTTTGGAACTTGACACTCGTTTTCCTAAAGGGTTAAATCGTAGACAGGATGTTATCCTACACTATTAAAAATATGTGTTATATTTATTCATTTATTTTAGTCTATCTACAATATATTTATCACTTAATTTATTATATGTTCCCCCTTCTTTTTTACTCTAGCATTGGATCTTGAAGTTCTTTTGTGCTTCTCCTCTTTTCATATACTTTCGGCATTTTGCTATATATTTATGTGCTATATAAATTATCTGTTTGCCTGGAGAATGCATGATGTAACAGACTACTTTCATGTCTTCCAAAAAAAAAAGGCTCTTAAGACCTATCAATACACAAAATCTTAAAGGGGTGCTCCGGTGAAAACTTTTTTTCTTTTAAATCAACTAGTGGCAGAAAGTTAAACATATTTGTAAATTACTTCTATAAAAAAAATCTTAATCCTTCCTGTACTTATTAGCTGCTGAATACTACAGAGGACATTATTTTCTTTTTGGAATGCTCTCTGATGACATCACGAGCACAGTTCTCTCTGCTGACGTTATTATAATAATAATGTTTTTTTTATTGTTTTCCTTAGTGCTAACCACTGAGCCACCATGCTGCCCTTAGCATACATCTGCTATGCATCTGCTATGCATGGTTGCTAAAATGGACAGAGATGTCAGCAGAGAGCACTGTGCTCATGATGTCATCGGTGTTCCAAAAAGAAAGGAATTTCCTCTGTAGCATTCAGCAGCTAAAAAGTACTGGAATGATTAAGATTTTTTAATAGAAGTAATTTACAAATATGTTTAACTTTCTGCCACCAGTTGATTTAAAAGAAAAAAGGTTTTCACCGGAGTACCCCTTTAAGAGTCACCTGCATGTTTTCCGACAAATGTGAGAAATGCAAGGTTTATTTTTGGCTTGCAGTGGTTTGCACATTGCAACTTTCCCACAGATGCTATTTTACCCAGTGTCTTAATTGCTGTGAAATTGTGAACAGTGACCTTAAAGGAGGAAAGGGAGATCTGACATTCGTGTCCATTTGTGTTCTTTTGTGATGTCCTGAATGAGTGCATTTTTTGCTGAATGTTTGGTAGCTCAGCTACTCCTGGGAAGGCTGACCAATGTTTATAGTTTTATCTATTCGTGGATAATGCATTTAATCACAGTTATGAAACCCTTTCTAAGATCATTAACTTTGTTTTATATCTCTACTATCTCTTTAAAAAAATTGCATCATGTGCTACTTTTTGAGACTTTGTAGCTTTATTGCATTATTAATGCCTAGGTGTGGCCAGTGGAATAATACCCAATTGTCAATTAAATATGGTTACCTGATTAATCTATTAGCTAAGTGGGCACTTACTTTCTCACATAGAGCCAGATAGGGCTAAACAACATTTTTTCTTTAATTAATAAAATCATCAAATAAAACCTGCATTATGCGTGTCCTGCATCATGATCTGCAACTTTTGTTGTTTAACACCTTGATTTGGGCCGGTAAAGCCTCTTGATGCATGCTTGCTCATGTTTATGCAACTTTTGAAGCATACACACATAATACTACCTGGCGCAAATAATTCGCCAGAATGATAACACCCAGTGCTTGTCCATCCCCCACATGCTAAATTTGCTGGCAGAAATAGCCAAATGAGCTTAAAGGGGTACTCCGGTGAAAACCTTTTTTCTTTTAAATCAACTGGTGGCAGAAAGTTAAACATATTTGTAAATTACTTCTATTAAAAAATCTCAATCCTTCCAGTACTTATTAGCTGCTGAAGTCTACAGAGGAAATTCCTTTCTTTTTGGAACACTGATGACATCACGAGCACAGTGCTCTCTACTGACATCTCTGTCCATTTTAGCAACCATGCAGAACAGAAGTATGCTAAGGGCAGCATGGTGGCTCAGTGGTTAGCACTGCTGCCTTGCAGTGCTGGGGACTTGAGTTCAAATCCCACTAAGGACAACAATAAATAAAGTATTATTATTATTATTATTATAACATCAGCAGAGAGAACTGTGCTCGTGATGTCATCAGAGAGCATTCCAAAAAGTAAAGAATTTCCTCTGTAGTATTCAGCAGCTAATAAGTACAGGAAGGATTAAGATTTTTTAATAGAAGTAATTTACAAATATGTTTAACTTTCTGCCACCAGTTGATTTAAAAGAAAAAAGGTTTTCACCGGAGTACGCTTTAATTCATGACCCCCTTTGTGTTTACTTGGAATGTCTATGTCTAATATCAAAAGTAGTAGAATGTAACAAACAGACAATAATAGAAGTGATTGTAAAGAGTAAAAATACTCTTCTTTTTATAGCAATATGCATCCTACTTAATGCACCAGGAGGAACCAGAGCGGTTCTCGTTTCATGCACAGCAGGTCCCAGCTGCTATCAGCAGCCAGGGACCCACAGGTAATGACGGACATCAGCAAACGTGCTGATGTCCGTCGTTAACCCATCAGCTGCCGTGGTCAATACTGATCGAGGCATCTGCGGCATTGTAATCCGATCATCCAGAATGGTGGACGGAGGTCTCCTCACCTGCTCCGACCATCATCTGAGGGACTTCTTCTCTGGTCTGCCTTCCAGTAGAAAGAGCAGTGAATAGCGTAAACGTAAAAAAACAAAGAAAGTTAAAAAAAATAGCAATTTTTTTGTCACTTTTTTCCCCCAAAAAATTTATGAAAATACGATTAAAAAGTCAAATATATGCAAAAGGGGTTCCGACAAAAACTACAGATCACAGTGCAAAAAATTAGCCTTCATACAGCCCTGTATATGGAAAAATTAGAAAGGTATAGGTGGTCAAAATTTTAAGCATACTTATTTTGCAAAAAGGTTGTTTTTTAAAGCATTACAATAATAAAAAGTACGTAAAATTTGGGTATCATTTTAATTGTATTGAACCACAGAATAAAGAAGACATATAATTTTACCATAAACTGTACAACGTGAAACCATCTAATATTTCCATAATTGCCGTTTTCTTTTCGATTTTCCCAAACAAATAATATATTTTTGGTTTTACCATAGATTTTATGGTAAAATCTGTGATGTTGTTACAAAGGTCTATTGGTTACAACAACAAACAAGCCCATATATAGGTCTGTGGATGAAAACATAAAAGACGTTATGTTTTTTAGAAAGTGAGGAGGAAATTTTTTTAATGAAAATATCAAATTGACCTTAAAGGGGTACTTGCTATGCACTGCACGGCGCGGCGCACTGGCGTCATGCGCCGCGCAGCTCAGCGCATAGCAACGACACAGGGGACGCACACCGGAGGCCTGAAGCAGCGCGGACCCGACCCCGGCAACAGGTAATTATGCAACCGGGATGGGGGGAGGAAACGGGGCAGCGGCGCCGGCAATGGGTGCCGCTGCCCCTTCTCTCCCCCTGTCTGTCGGCGCCACTTCTCTCCCCCTGGCTATTGGCGCCGGCAATGGGGCTCCGGCACCGATAGTCAGGGGGAGAGAACGGGCAGCGGCGCCGATAGCCAGGGGGAGAGAAGGGCCGGCAGCAGGGCTCTAGACCCCAGGGCAGGAAGGGGCAGAGAAGCCGGCAGCACTGGCTGTCTCTGCACCGGCAAAGCCGCTGCAGTTCATTGATTTAAAGCGCCCGCTTTAAATCATTGAACTGCAGCGGCTTATCGGCGTATAACACGCACATAGACTTTGGACTAAAATTGTTAGCGTGTTATACACCGATAAATACGGTAAATCCCCATAGCAAACATATCCTGCTCTGAACTGAAATCGGTTGCTTCCTATAACCATCAATAAGCTTCTTTCACCTCTCAGCCAGAATGTTGGACTACTCTTCCTTTGGAAACTGCTTCAGGTCTCTCTTATTGGAAGGACACCTATTCCCAACAGCAATTTTAAGATCTCTCCACATGTGTTCAATGGGATCTAGATCTGGATTCATTGCTGGCCACTTCAGAACTCTCCAGCACTTTGTTGCCATCCATTTCTGGGTGCTTGTTGACATATTTTTGGGGTAATTGTTCTGCTGGAAGACCCAATATCTCGCATGCAAAGCCAGCATTCTGACACTGGGCTGTACACTGCGACCCAAAATCTGTTGGTAATCCTCAGATTTCATGATGTTTTGCACACATTCAAGGCACCTAGTGCCAGAGGCAGCAAAACAACTCCAAAACATAATTGAACCATATTTTACTGTAGGTACTATGTTCTTTTCTTTGTAGGCCTCATTCCGTTTTCGGTAAACAGTAGAATGATGTGCTTTGCCAAAAAGCTCTGTATTGGTCTCATCTGTCCACAAGACGTTTTCCCAGAAGGATTTTGGCTTACTCAAGGTCATTTTGGCAAAATGTAGTCTTGCTTTTTTATGTCTCTGTGTCAGCAGTCGGGTCCTCCTAGATCTCCTGCCATAGCGTTTAATTTCATTAAAATGTTGACAGATAGTTTGTGCTGACACTGATGCTCCCTGAGCCTGCAGGACAGCTTGAATATCTTTGAAACTTGTTTGGGGATGCTTATCCACCATCCAGACTATCCTGCGTTGACACCTTTCATCAATTTTTCTCTTCTGTCCACGTCAAGGGAGATTAGCTACAGTGCCATGGGTTGCAAACTTCTTGATAATGTTGCACACTGTGGACAAGGGCAAATCTAGAGATTGTTGATATTTTTCCACAATTTTGGTTCTCAAGTCCTCAGACAGTTCTCTTCTCCTCTTTCTGTTGTCATTGCTTAGTGTGGCACACACAGACACACAATGCTAAGACTCAGTGAACTTCTCTCCTTTTTATCTGCTTTCAGGTAGGATTTTCTATTGCCCACGCCTGTTAATTGCCCCAGTTGAATTTAAAAGAGCATAACATGCTGGAAACAATCTTATTTTTTCACAATTTTAAAAGGGTGGCAATAATTATGTCCAGCCCATTTTTTGAGTTTGTTGTAACTTTATGTCCAATTAGCTTTTTTCCCCTCCTTTTTTGGCTTAGTTCCAATACACACAAAGGGAATAAACATCTGTATAGCAAAACATGTGTTACTGCAATCCTTTTCTGTGAGAAAAACTTAACTCTCTTGAAAAAATTCAGGGGTGCCAACATTTACGGCCATGAATATATGCTTTATTATGCTTTAATATCTCTTCTGACATGTTATTACATGACATATTGAAATTATATATATATATATATATATATATATATATATATATATATATATATATATATATATATTGATGTATGTTTATATTATTTCTTTAGAACCAAGACTTACCAGGTCAACAAAACTTTAATGGCATGTGTATAATAGTCACTAATTAACAGAAAATCATATTTTAAAGGACACGTCAAATTTTTTTATTTTTCACAAGAGAATAGGTTATGTTACATAGATTAAGCACATCAGAAGAATGCACCTGCAAAATTAAAGATATGCAACATTTGTTATAAAAGGGACACTCTTCTGGGACTACTTCTGCATGTTACATGGAGATCTTCAAATCAACCACGTCTAAAAGATTCCAATTTATACAATTCTCCTAAACTTAACAGCTGCACCATTTTAGAAATGAGTCTCTGAAGACCTATCAGTGAGCAAAAACTGAAAATGCCCATCCATTATCTATAACAGAAACCTGGCATCAAATATTTTCACAAGGCAAGCAAAAAATAGATGACAAAAAGAGAAAAGGAGATTGAGATGATACTGTGATCCAGTTAAGGCAGACAGTTATGTGTGTAGTTATATATCAGAAACAGAAATGCAGAGCTAAAGAATATACAATAGGATAAGGCAAATTTTACAGATAAAAGTAACATAGGAGATGAGTTGTACATAGTGTCAAGTAAAATGAAAATAATAAAAATTGTCACATTTTTTGTGTTGGTCTTTTTTTTGAATTTAAACAATCAAAATTTTTTAAGCAAAATACTGAGTTAGAGAAAATTATATATATATATATATATATATATATATATATATATATATATATTGTTATGATTCGGCTAGCTGGATGTGGATCCTCTGTGTCAGCGAGGGATTGTCGTGGACCATGTCGGTGGACCGGTTCTAGGGTTGCTACTGGTTTTCACTAGAGCCCGCCGCAAAGTGGGATGGTCTTGCTACGGCGGTAGCAACCAGTTCGTATCCACCGGCAATGGCTCAACCTCGCTGACTGCTGAGAAGGCGTGGGACAGAAGGACTAGGCAGAGGCAAGGTCAGACGTAGCAGAAGGTCTGGGCAGGTGGCAAGGTTCGTAGTCAAGGAGGATAGCAGGAGATCTGGAACACAGGCTTTGGACAACAATAAACGCTTTCACTGGCACAAGGCAACAAGATCCGGCAAGGAAGTGCAGGGGAAGTGAGGTAATATGGACAGGGAGCAGGTGGAAGCTAATTAGACTGATTGGGCCAGGCACCAATCACTGGTGCACTGGCCCTTTAAATCGTAGAGAGCTGGCGCGCGCGCCCTAGAGAGCGGAGGCGCGCGCGCCAGAACATGACAGCCGGGGACCGGGACGGGTAAGTGACTTGGGATGCGATTCGCGAGCGGGCACGTCCCACTATGCGAATCGCATCCCCGCCGGCAATGTCAGTGCAGCGCTCCCGGTCAGCGGGTCTGACCGGGGCGCTGCAGAGAGAGAGACGCCGCGAGCGCTCCGGGGAGAAAATAATAACCTAGGACATTCTATAGCACCGAAAGCATGTATTTAAAATCCATAATCCTGAAACCGCATGAATTCAGAATTTAGGTTTAGGATTTTTTTTTAAATAAGTAATTAACAGTTCTGTATATTTTTAGGCACAACATGATTTGAAAATATTTTTTTCCTCCTGAACACCCCTTTAACTGCTTTAGCATGAAGGGTGTACAGGTACGCCCTTGTGTCCTGGTACATAAGGTCCAAGAGTGTACCTGTATGCCCTTGTCCAGTTACTGGGGTTTGAATCATGCCCATGAGCTTAGCACGCTTCAAACGCGGTGGGTCCTGGATGCTATGAGCAGCCAGGACCCACGGGTAATGTTGGGCATCACTGATCGGGCCAATGACCAGCATTAACCCTTTAGACACCGCAATCAAAATTTATTAGGGTGTCTAAAATGCTGGGTTGAGGCCGTTAGCTCAGGTCAGCTGATTGGGAAATCAGTGGCGAAAATGCGGGTCCCAATCAGCTGAATGGAAATCGATAGGGCCCTTACCTACCTCCACTTAGGCTCTGGCCAGCTATGGCAGGCTAGAGCAGAAGAGCACCAACAACACTGATCAATGCTATGCTATGGTATAGCATTGAACAGTGTATGCAATCAAAAGATTGCATTTTATAGCCCTCTATGGAGACAAAAAAAGTGTAAAATAAAAGGTTAACAAAAGGGAATTAAGCCCTTCCCAATAAAAGTTTGAATCCTCCCCCCTTCGTATTATTTTAAATAAAATAATGCAATAAAAAATAAACCAAATCATATGTGGTACCGCCGGGAACGTAAAATATAAGGTTAGTTTAATCACATGGTCAATGGCATATGTATAAAAAACACCAAGGTCCAAAACTGCAAATTTTTTGATCACTTCATATACCATAAAAAATGTAATAAAAAGTGATTAAAAAAGTACCATCAAAATAAAAATAGTACCGATAAAAACTGCAGATCACAGTGCAAAAAAAAGAGCCCTCAAAAAGCCCTGTATGCGAAAAGATAAAAAAGTTATAGGGGTCAGAAGATGACAACTGTAAACATGCCTCTTTTGGTGCATGTACTGTAGTTATAATTTTTATATTAATATTTTAATATTTTAAAGTAATAAAAGAAAATAAATCCTACATAAATTGGATATCCTTGTAACCGTATGGACCTACAGGATAAATATAAGGTGTCATTTTTACTGAAAAGTGCACTACATAGAAACGGAAGCCCCCAAAATGTACAAAATTTAAATTTTTTTTTTAATTTCCTCATTTTATTTTTGGTTTTGCCATAGATTTTGTTTTGAAATAATTGATGTCATTATGAAGTACAATTGTGGAGAAATAAACAAGCCCCATATGGTTCTGTAGGTGCAAAATTGATAGGAGGAGGAGGAAAATTTTAGGAGGAGGAGGAAAAAAACAAAAGTGCAAAAACTAAAATTGGTCTGCTTCTTAACCCCTTAAGGACTGGGGTTTTTCCGTTTTTGCACTTTCGTTTTTTCTTCTTACCTTTAAAAAAAATCATAATCCTTAAAATTTTGCTCCTATAAATCCATATGATGGCTTATTTTTGCACCACCAATTATACTTTGTAATTACATCAGTAATTTTACCCAAAAATCTATGGCGAAATGTGGCTTCCATTTCTGCACATTTGGCGAAATATGGCTTCCATTTCTGCAAATTTTTTGGTAAAAATGACACCTTCTTTATTCTGTAGGTCCATACGGTTAAAATGATACCCTACTTTTATAGGTTTGATTTTGTATTACTTCTTGAAAAAATCATAACTACATGCTGGAAAATATATATGTTTTAAATTGTCATCTTCTGACCCCTATAACTGTTTTAGTTTTCTGCGTATGGGGCAGTAAAAGGGCTCATTTTTTGCACAGTGATCTGAAGTTTTTATCAGTACCATTTTTAGATTGAAACTTTTATTAGGGGATGATCTTAAATGACCTTTATTAACTTTTTTTTTCAATGTTATAGCCCCCATAAGACCCATCCAATTTTCGTTGATGCACTTACTTTTTTTTCCCTCTTTGCCCTTTAATAGCCATACCTCTTTTATTTTTTCATCTACATACATACTTTTTTCAAGACCAATTGTACGTTACAATTTAACAAAAAAGCTCACGCCCCCTCCCGTAGGCTTGCATTGAGGGGCGGAGGGTGACGTCACACGGGGGGCGGAGGCGAGACATCACACGCCGCTGGCCCGGTGGTCGCCCGTAATCAGACCTAGAGTGAACACGCTCCGGGAACTGATTACAAATGGGCTGCCGCGTGCATGATCACGGGCGTCCCCAGCGGTGGGACTCCCACGATCAGGCATCTTATCCCCTATCCTTTGGATAGGGGATAAGATGTGTAAGCACCGGAGAACCCCTTTAACTTGTTAAGGACCAAGGGCGTCCAGGTATGCCCTTGCGCCCTGGTACTTAAGGACCAAGGGCGTACCTGTACACCTTTGGCATTTCTGGTCACCGCCGCCCACTGGGTGGTGATTGGACCGAGATGACTGCTGATATCTATCAGCAGCCATTACGCACATCGCCTAGCGATTGCCATGATTCGGCAGTCAATTCTATAAAGTAATTTTTTACACTTACATGCTGGTGTTGCCCCATAGATTTCATTTTCACAAGAGGTAAAAGGAAAAAAGGCCCCCCAAAATTTGTAACGCAATTTCTCCTGAGTATGGAAATACCCCATATGTGGACGTAAAGTGCTCTGCGGGCACACAACAGGAGTGAGAGCGCACCATGTACATACATCTGTAATTTGCACTGGGGTGGCTGCTGGTTACAGCGGTTCTGACATAAACACAAGAAAAAAAACACCCCCATGTGACCCCCATTTTGAAAACTACACCCCTCAAGGAACATAACAAGGGGTATAGTGAGCCTTAACACCCCACAGGTGTTTGACAAATTTTCGTTAAAGTTGGACGTAAAAATTTTTTTCACTAAAATGCTGGTGTTACCCCAAATTTTTCTTTTTTACAGGAGGTGATAGGAAAAAAGACTTTCAAAATTTATAACACCATTTTTTCTGAGTAAGGAAATATCAAATATGTGGATGTTAAGTGCTCTGTGGGTGCACTACAGGGCTCAGAAGGGAAGGAGCAAAATTTAGTTTTTGGACAGAGAATATGGCTGGAATTGAAGGCCATATGCGTTTACAAAGTCCCCATGGTGCCAGAACAGTGGACCCCCCACATGTTACCCCATTTTGGAAACTACACCCCTCAAGGAACGTAACAAGGGGTGCAGTGAGTATTCACACCCCACAGGTGTCTCACAGATTTTTTGAACTGTGGTCCATGAAAATAAAAAAATTCATTTTTCATTTGCACAGCCCACTGTTCCAAAGATCTGTCAAACGCCTGTGGGATTTAAATGTTCACTTGTTACATTCTGTGAGGGGTGTAGTTTCTGAAATAGGGTCACATTTAGGAGGGGGATCCACTGTTTTGGTAGCACAGGGGCTTTGTGAACGCATATGGCCCCCGACTTCTATTCCAACCAAATTCTCTCTCCAAAAGTGTTCTCTCTCTTCTGAGCCCTCTAGTGGGCCCGCAGAGCACTTAACATCCACATATGGGGTATTTCCATACTCAGAAGAAATGGGATTATACATTTTGGAGGGCATTATCTCCTATTACCCCTTGTGAAAATGAAAAATGTGGGGTAACACCAGCATTTTAGTGAAAAAATATCAAATTCTTAATTTTCACGTACAAATTTGTCAATCACTTGTGGGGTGTTAAGGGGGTACTCCGGTGGTCAACATGTTTTTCCGTTTTTGACTTACCCTATTTGTTTTGTTTCATTTCTATTTTTGCTGTTTAGGCTACTCTATTTCCATTCTTTGTTGTCTTTTTATCCCCCACTTTGTTTTACTATCTTTGCTTCTTTTTCCTGTTTCTTGCTGTGCTGAAAACTACAAATTCCAGCATGCCACATGCCTTGCTGGTTTGGGGCAGCTCCTTTTTTTGTTTTTTTTGTTCCGCCCTTTACCCACCCTACTATTTTCCCGGGTCGGCCCCCTTATACACAGCACACTAATATAATTAGCCCTGGTTGGGATACACTGGCATACACACACAAAAGGGACTACAACTCCCAGCATGTGTCATTCAGAAGTCTTCAGTCTGTGGTATAACACCAGCATGCTGCCTCTATAGTCTCCTGGGGGTTTTAGTTCACCACACATCTATAGGGCATACACCAGTGTTTCCCAACCAGGGTGTCTCCACGTGTTGCAAAACTACTACTACCAGCATGCCCGGACAGCTAAAAGTTGTCCAGGCATGCTGGGAGTTGTAGTTTTGATACAGAGCCACGCCATCCTAGCACAACACAGGCTACAGGACGTCATAAATTAATTGTTTTGTGGACCTGAAGAAGGCACATGCTGGTGCTAAAACGCGTTGTCCTATTGCTCTGAACCATAATAAACTGTCCTGTGCTACAGTGGCATCCTGAATCCTTTTATTAAAGCAGTTGCGCTCGTTTATAACCCCCCTTTTCCTCTCCTTTTCCTGGTTTCTGTACTCTTTGTGGATACGGATAGGGGTTTCGAGCTGCACAACTGCCGCTACCACCTTCCACTTCACACTACCCAGGTGAGGTGCTGCAGATAACCTCAGCAGGACATCACATTACCTTGAGTGCAGTGGTTTCTGGCCATCCAACTACTGCTTTTTTTTACTGCTTCCTCACATTTTATTAAGGTGTATCTATATAAATGGCCCACCCTGTAGAATATGTCAAGAAAAAACTATCTCGGAATTAAATTCCTAAGTAAAAGCATCCCAGAGTTATTAATGCTTAAAGTGACAGTGGTCAGATTTACAAAAATGCTCTGGTCCTTAAGGTGAAAATGGGCTTGATCCTTAAGGGGTTAAGCTACCCATAAAAACATATACACACAAGACATGGTAAAACACCAATTCATGTGGTGGGGGAGCAAAACAATATACATAAATATAATGGCACAGTATATCACACTGAATATAAATGGGACACTAGATGTAAACAATGTCAGCAATACTGTAAATATGGTATAATAATGCAGATGTAGTAAAATTGCAGTAAAAAAAATGCAGACAATAGCAGCAAAAAAGATTATATATAACCAGAATATAATAGTGCAAGTATAGCAAAATGTAAACAGAGTATAATGGTGCAAATATCCCAAGCTCAATCACTTGTGGTTGTTCTAACAGGGAGACAAGGTTCCGAAATACTGGTAGTATATATGGCTATCCCATATAAAAATAGAAGTGCGCTATTCTGGTATACAATATGGTCACTGCATATATATGCCCATATGAATTACTGCATGGCACTGTAGCACATGAGGCTTCTCCAGTTTCCTCTAGTCTCACCATTCTCAGTGATCAACTTATTTTTATTTTAGGTAATCTATGGATATTTTTATTATTTATATATTTCACGCATATATACTCTTCACTAGTATTACAATTATAATTCATCATATACATATTTTTTTCACTACAGTACATACTCAATATTCATGTTATTCACTTAGTCTTATGATTTATTTTTAGTTTTATCTGAGCGGGACGGGAAACGCCTGATAATGGCTCCTGGCAACTGCAGGTAATCTTTACAGGTTTATAAGACCCTCTGGCATCCCTCACATTACCGCTCCTGGAGAAAGCAGTAGCGAAATGCGTCAGATGGTGAGGTGGGGGAGCAGTTGGGCATTATAGTTTTCTTTGATGGGCCTCATGTGCTACAGTACCTTGCGATAATTCATATGGGCATATTTTTGCAGTGACCATATTGTATACCAGAATAGTGCATTTCTATTTTTACATGGGATAGCCATATATACTACCAGTATTTTGGAACATTGGCTCCCTGTTAGAACAACCACAAGTGATTAAAGGGGTTCACCCTTGTTTATACAGTTTTTTGTTATTATGTTTGTGTGTTATGTGTGTATAAGTATGTGTTTTTTTTATGTGTTTTGTGATTATGTATATATGTATTTTCTTACCTTTTGTGAAGATCCGGAAGCTGGCCACTTTTTCTTACAGCGGCTTGCTGTGTAAACTCGGCCTCCGCCATGTTGTGTTCGGTAAGTGGGATGTCGGGGGGTGTGTTCTTGCTTCTGTCCTTCCTATATTCTGACGTCCGAGGCAAATCTTTTCTTCCTGTTTCTTCCGTGGCTCAGCGACGAATCTGCGGCCTCTTGCGGCACATGCGCAGGTAGTTTTTTTTTTACCAATAAAGTTTATTTGTCTAATTGACAAACTGTCTGCGCATGCGCGAGTACGCAAGTGCTACGCAAACAGCGTAGCGTACGTTAGGTCTACGCTAATAGCGTAGCTTCGCGCAAGTGCAGACAGTTTGTCAATTAGACAAAAAAAACTTTATTGGTAAAAAAAAAAAAAAAACTACCTGCGCATGCGCTGGAGGAGGCCGCAGATTTGTCGCTGAGCCACGGAAGAAACAGGAAGAAAAGATTTGCCTCGGACGTCAGAAGATAGGAAGGACAGAAGCAAGAACACACCCCCTGACATCCCACTTACCGAACACAACATGGCGGAGGCCGAGGTTACACAGCAAGCCACTGGAAGAAAAAGGGTCCAGCTTTCGGATCTTCACAAAAGGTAAGAAAATACATATATACATAATCACAACACACATAAAAAAACACATACTTAAACACACATAACACACAAACATAATAACAAAAAACTGTATAAACAAGGAAGAACCCCTTTAAGCTTGGGATATTTGCACCGTTATACTCTGTTTACATTTTGCTATACTTGCATACTTGCACTATTATATTCTGGTTATATGTAATCTTTTTTGCTGCTATTTTCCGCATTTTTTTTACTGAAACATTTACTACATCTGTACTATTATACCGTATTTACAGTATTACTGCTATATCTAACATGATCTGACATTGTTTAAATCTAGTGCACCATTTATATTCAGTGTGATATACTGTGCCCATTATATTTATGTATATTGTTCCACTCCCCCACCACATGCATTGGTGTTTTAACATGTCTTGTGTGTATATGTTTTTCTGGGTAGTTTTAGGGAGGTATCTGTATTTTCTATTGATTATATATTATCTGGTTCAGTTTAAAAAATTTTGGGCTCCTTTAGGGAAATATATATTGTGTTTTTTTCAAACCTATATGTATTGGATGTGTAAATGAATGATTGTCTGAGTTTGTATGATTGTATGAGTATTTGTTTCACATAAACAATCATACACCTTTTAGTCTACACTGGCCATCACAAAAATTGGTCATACATTATCAATGACAACAGGTAAAGAACAAATTACCTTTCTGGGAACATTCTGGGAATGTTGTGAAAGAATTTTTTCTTCAAAGTTGATTTTCAGAGTATAGTCTGCCAACAGTCAGCTAAAGCAGTCATTCATTGTTAAATTTCACCTGACAAGCAATCAATTCCCTTGAAATTGTTCACTTTTATAAACTCAAATCTGTATAGGTGCCTTATCCTCACTAACCCAGGAGGGCTGAATAATAATTTCAGCAAGAATTGAGATACAACCACAAAAGACAATTGGGAAGATTTATCATAACCTGTGTAGATTTATCATAACCAGTTGTCCATAGCAGCCAAATTGTTGTTTGTGGTGCCTCATACATTTCAACAAGCTCCCTCAACTTCATAAACCTTAGCAGAGGAGGCAGGAATAACTTTTCTGTGCAATTTTGTGTCTTTGTTCCACAACAAATCATCTTCTGGTTATACTAGTCTTTAGATGGTATAATACCCAGCAGTCCATTCCTAATAGTCTTTGGCAGAGTGAAATTTTGTGCAATTCTGAATAATTGGCCCTTAATCGAAAATGATCTTAGCATAGGTCCAACCCGCCTGAAGAGACCCTTTGTTAATTTTAGGAAAAGCAGGAGTCTAAAAGATGAATTGGCTCGAAGCTCATTTAAAAGTGCCACAGCAGAGAACTAGTTACTGAAATCCAGACCCAGTGGCAATTTTAAATGTGGCTCACGTAACTGATGTTCTAATTTTCAATAGTGTAAAAGGATTAATCTGGGAGGAGTACATTTCAAAAATACGGATTTTATTTGTTGTAGATCCAAGTTTGTGGTTTACATTATTCTTTGCCGTTGCGGATTTTTCTATTTCGGTAGTACTATCAGACAACTATTCAACAGATTTAGAGAGCACGTGTGGTCCGTAAAGTCTGGAAAAGGTGCTCCTAGATTTGTGAACCATGTCAGAACAGAACATAATAGTGACACTTCCAACCTGCAATTTTTAGAATTGGAAACTGATACTACTGACAATGGAGAAGACAGGCATAGAAAGTTGTTACAAAGAGAAGCCTACCTTATACTAAAAACGAGAGCCCAAGACACGCTAGGACTGAATGACATGGTTGATTTTAGTGTTTTTCTCTGATTTTAATGTTGTAACTTTCTTTTTCTTGTTGGAGTTTTTTAATTGTAACTCACCTGTCTTGCACACTGGGGGGCGAGTACTTCAGAGCAGTGGTGCAGGAAGTGGGCAGGTCTGTAGAAGCACACAAGTTGTGTGAAACGGCATTACCTGTAGTCTCCTTCCCTCCCGATTTGGCATGTTTGTACCTGCAACATGTTTTAAAGAATAAAGAAGTCTGATTTATTATCTCATCGGTGAGCTGCCGCTTTTCCTTTCTTGCTTTCTGCTTATTGGATAAGTCCAGGCAAAAGTAATCACCAGCCGGTGTTTTACTAAAATACGTTTTTTTAAGCTTACTGTACCGCATTTTTCTGCCCTCATAAGTTCATACCACATACCTACATCTAAGTGGTGTACTGTTTTTTGCCTGTTAATCTGTCAAGGGCCTACATACTGTGAAATGACAGCCAAAAGTAATCCACGGCTGGTGTTTTACTCAAATATATATATATATATTTTTTTTTCCAAAGTAAGTTTTTATTGATTTTATGTCAAGAAAAAGCAATAACAACTTTAACAATATCATGCGAGGCCGTTAGGCGATGACAATCAATGAGTCAAATATAACAGTGCCAATGTCAAAAAACAGAACATTGAGAACGTGAGATAAATGCTTCCATGGACACGGTGTTCCTCAGGGGAGTCACTACTACTCCCAGGGGTTCTATGTTGTCTTGACTAGTGGGCCCCAGGGGTCGTACTAAGTCTATCCAGTTGGAGGAAATTCGTAAGTATGTGAGCAACCTAGTCTATTGCATGGACCTGTATGGACTGGGTAAGGTCCAGCGGGAGACCGCACAGGTCCACGAGTGATCTATATACCCCAGGGAGCATATTCAGGTAGATCATGGGGGAGCGTGTCTAAAAAAATGTTCACCTTGGGCCTCAGTAAGGGGGGATACCTAACCACAATAGGGTGATGATAAAGACATGTGGGAAGGGTTAAGGCAGGAAATGAGAAAGAAATAAAAAAGAATAAAGCCAGGGAGGAAGAGAAAAAGAGCAAGATAGAGGGAGAGAAGGGACGAGAAGGGTGGGAGGGAAAGATAGAGGTCCGGTGAGAGCAACATATACATTCAACAGTCCGAAGTAAAAGTCAATTCGGGCACGAACTCCGGCATCACCCGAGCACCTGGTGGAGAGGATCGGTGTAGACACGGAGGTTCAGCAAGCAATGGCAGCAGGCGGTGTATCACGAGGCCACGTGCAGGGCTTCAAAACTGTGTGAGGACATAAACTCTGACCAGGGTCTCCAGATAGAGTAGAAACGGTCGATTTGTTTACGGGAGTCAGCAATCAGTTCCTCCATTCTATGTAGGTGGGATACTTCTCTAAGCCAGTCTGAGACTGAAGGAGGCACATGTGAGCGCCATAGGCGGGGGATTACAGTCCTGGCAGCCAGGAGGAGGAAATGGAGTAGTCTGGAGGTGGGTTTGTGCAATTGTTCCGGCAAAATGGACAATAAGATCATCTTGGGTTCCCTAGGCACCCGAGCCCCAGTCAATCTGGATATAATGTCCAATGTCTGTTCCCAAAAGGATGTCAGGGCTGGACATGTAAGCCAGATATGGGTCATGGTGCCACCTGGTTCTCCACAACGCCAGCAGGTATCGGGGACATTCTGATGCATGCGAGCAAGCAATGAGGGTACGCGATACCATCTTGTAAGTATCTTATAATTGAGTTCCTGTGTTTTGCAGGAGATGGAGGATCGGTGGCACCACAAGAAGGCGTGTCTCCACTCCGAGCTCGTGATCTGGCAATCTAATTCCCTTTCCCATGCATTGCAAAAGGACGGGGGTGATGTGGAGGTTGCGTCAAGGAGGTGTGTGTATAAGGTGCTGACAGATTTACGTATTGGAGTAGCAGAGGTACATAGTTGTTCGAATGGTGTGAGGGGTCTATACAGGGCCATTCTGTCTCTTTGCGAATTATGGAAATGCGTGAGTTGGGCATATTGGAAGGTCTGCGTGAAGGTAGGGGGGGTGGGGATATGCAAGAGATCCGATAGGGGTCGTAATTCATTGTGGGATATTAAGTCTCGAAGCATTGGGGCTTCATCTCTACAGAAGGAGAGGAAGGAGTGAGAGTGTTGACCCGGTGGAAAGGCCGGGTTGCTAAAGAGGGGTGATAATGGGCCAGGAGAAGGGATGAAGTGCATATGGGACAGGTAAGTTTTATATGTCTTAAGTACCGATCCTGCGATTGGAGGTATATTCGGGGGTGTGGTTTTAATAGTCAAAAGGCCAGGTGTCCACAACAGTGTTTTGACATCCGTTTCCATGGCCCTACTTTCAAAAATCACCCATTGTTTTTTTTGATCTGTGGTGGAAGCCATCTAAGACCCTATTGAGGACCGTGGCTAGATAGTATAGAGTCAGATCTGGTAACGCTAGACCCCCATCTCTTTTCCTACGTATTAAGGTCTGTCTCGCCAGTCGGGGGTGCCGCCGTGCCCAGACAAAGCCAGATTGGATCGCAGCCACCTCTCTGAAAAAGGAGCGGGGCAGATATAGCGGTATGCAAGAGAATAAATAAAGCAGACGTGGGAGGAGATTCATTTTCAGTATGTTGACCCTACCCAGCCACGAAAAGTCTCTGCGCTCCCATCTGGCCATGTCTGCGCGTAACGTTTGTAAAAGTGGGGCGTAGTTCAGTCGGTATGTATCGATGTGGTTCCTGGGTACCTGAATGCCCAGATACTTAAGTGAGTGCGTTTGCCATTTAAACGGGTAGGAAGCCATCAGGGACTTCACAATCGTGTGGGGGAGTGTAATATTCATGGCCTCACATTTGGATGGGTTAATCTTATAATTGCTATAACTAGAGTACCTGCGAATGGTGGTCAATAGTGAGGGTAGGGAGAGCAATGGGGAGGACAGGAACAGGAGGAGGTCATCTGCATATGCAGAGCATTTATACTGGCATTGAGAGAGTGCTATCCCCTGGATTTCCGGGTTCCGTCTGATGTCTACGAGGAGATGCTCCATACAGAGAACATACAAGAGCGGGGAGAGGGGACAGCCCTGCCTCGTACCATTCCTAATTCTGAAGGGGGCAGAGAGTTAGCCATTAATTCGTATTTGTGCCATAGGATCAGTATAGAGTGCTTTAATACGCCCCAGCATAAGGGGACCTAGGCCTACCTGTAATAAAGCGGCTTCCATGAATTCCCAGTCCACCCGATCAAAAGCTTTCTCTGCATCCAACAAGAGCAACATCAGGGGGAGGTGTTGGCTCTGAGCATAATGTATAGTCGAGAACGCTCGCATGGTGTTATCACGCGCCTCGCGACCCCTTACAAAGCCCACTTGATCAGGGTCGACCAGATAATCCATGTGCTCCGCCAGTCTGTTTGCCAATAGCTTCGCGAAAATCTTGGCATCAACATTAATCAAGAAAATAGGGCGGTAGCTGGGGCATAATAAAGGGTCTTTCCCCTCTTTGGGTATTACTGTCACAAATGCTCGTAAGAAGGAGGGCGGGAGTGGCGATCCAGGTGCGACCTCATTGAACGCCGAGAGGAGCGGGGATAGCAATTCAGAACGAAGTGTCTTGAAGAACTTTGCGGTGTAGCCATCCGGGCCAGGGCTCTTTCCGGCCAGTAGTGCCGAAATCACTAACTCCAGCTCCTCAGGGGTGAAAGGGGCCTCCAGTGTTTGGATGGTTTCAGGTGGCAGAGACGGGAGTGCCGTGGCATCTAAGTATGCCTGCAGTGAGTGCGGGTCTGAGGAGGGATTAGAGAGGGCAGATGGACGAGGGAGGTTATATAGACCATTGGAATAGTTTGAAATGCGGCCAATATGTCAGGGGTGAGGTGGGTAGTGGAGCCCGAAGGAGAATGGATAGCAGGGATATAAGTGGAGGAGCGTTTATTCCTAAGGGCAGAAGCTAATAGTCTACCGGATTTATTGCCCCATTCATAAAAGACTTTACCCGTGAGTTGTTTATAATGTCGATGTTTAGTAGTTAGCAGGGTCAGGAGTTCATATCAGCTCCCTGTAAACTGCATCTTGTTGTGAGGCTTTGTGTTGTGTCTCTAGTCTGTGTAATGACTGTGATAAAGAGAGAAACCTAGCGGACGCTTCCCTCTTAAGCCTTGCCCCATGTTTCATCAGAACACCCCTAAGTACACATTTCAAAGTATCCAATTTTATAGCTGAAGAAGTGGGGTCTGATGAGTGATCTAGCGTAAACTGATGTATTGAAGATTTGAGTTCTTGGAGGCACAACGTGTCCAATAGCAGCGATTCGTTTAGCCTCCATGAAGAGTGAGGTTTGGCAAAGTAGGGGATAGAAAACGTGCAGAACACAGGAGCGTGATCAGAGTGGGTCATAATTCCAATGGAGGCCATGGAGATGTTGGTGAGAAGGTGGTGTGGGAAGAATATGTAATCAAGTCTACTGTAAGATTGCCTAGGGTGCGAATAAAAGGTGTAATCCCTACCTTCCAGGTGAAGCGCTCTCCAAGTGTCGCTAAGCTGTAATGTGTGTAGTTTCTGGCGTAGTGCCCTAAGTTTGGCATGGGATAGCGTTGAGTGACCCGAGGAGGTATCGCATGAGGGGAAGAGCGGGACGTTCATATCTCCACATAGAATTATGGAGCCCGTGGCAAATGACGATAGAGTGTCCAGTGTACGAAGCAGGAAGGTGATTTGGGAGTGGTTGGGGGCGTATATGGAAGCTATTGTGAAATTACGATCCGCAATTGTGCAATTCAGGAAAACATAGCGGGCGTTAGGATCTATCAAGGAAGAGGTGACTTTTATGGGGAGTGATCTGTGGAAAGCAATTGACACCCCCTTTGTTCTGGCCTCCGGATTGGTACTATGGTACCAATTCGGATAGTACCTGGAGTTAAGTGTCGGGAGATGTCCCTCCTTAAAATGAGTCTCCTGAAGCGTCAGGATGTGTACTTTCTGTCTGTGAAAAGAATATAAGGTTTGAGCTCTCTTTTCAGGTGTGTTGAAGCCCTGCACGTTAATAGATGCTATCTTAATGTCAGCCGCCATTGCATATAAGATGGGTGTAAGGACCACTTACCCAGGTGCCCAGGTGACGTCCAGACCTCCAATCCGAACAGGAATATAGCAGGAAACGCCTCAGACCTAAAATTGAGAACAAAACAGAGGAAAGAGTGAGGAGCAGAGGAGTGAAGGGAGGAGGTGGAAGGAAGACACAGCAGCTGGCGCATAGACACCCCAGCAAGGGGACTAAAGAGAACGGCCATAAGGGCCCAAAACCAAGCCAGGACCAGCCTAGCAAGGATCCTAATGGGGGAAACATGGAAAGCGCGACAGCAGAGAATAGGTGGTCGCAAAACAGTTATCATCAAAAAATGTGAGCAAGGGTCAGATTAAGGCCGGGGCCTAATGATTCTATATGTGACCACTCATCCCTGTGGCAGAGAGGAGGGTACGCTAAGTTACGGGTAGATGGATACTAGGTGGGCATTAAACCCTATGGAGGCCAATGGACAGTGGGTCATGGGGAGGGAGAACAGAGTTACGAGCAGTTTCAATGTAAAGCAGTATGAGAACAGGTAGGAACGAGGACCGAGACTTCTTAAGGAAGACCGGTATTATATCTTAGAAAAGGTCAACAAAACACAGTGAGAACAATATTACGTATGGCATTCCAGAGAGTCCAGTAGAAGGATCAGTAGCTCAGAGTCTTCAGAGGGTCCTTCAGGAGGGCACCAAACAACGGGGCATTCAGGTCCACTCCGCAGCTTTCAGGTCTTCCTTTTCTGTCGCTGGGGAAGTGGGGTCGTCTGTCGCTGTGCACCGTACCCCTGAGCAGCATGTGATCTGTGGATAGGGGATGGATCAATTTCAGAATAGAGCTGCTCCCATTCGGGGAGGTGGATTGGCGGGAGTTTAAAGATGTGCAGAAAGTTGAGAAGATCATCTGGGCGTCTCAAGGTAGCCATGGTTGTACCGTGGTGGGCTCTCAGGGCAAAGGGGTAGCCCCACTTGTACTGAATCTGTGCGTTGAGAAGGGTTTGTAGTAATGGCTTCAGTGTTGCCCTCAGTCGAAGTGTTCGAAGGGAGAGATCTGGGTAGAGTTGCACCAGTGACCCATTGTAGGTGAGAGTCTTTAGGGTACGGGCGTTTCTCATGATCGCATCCTTTTGAGTGAAGTGGTGTACCCGACATATTACATCCCTAGGCTTGTTCGGGTCAGGATTCTTTGCTTAAAGTGCACGGTGCACTCTATCAAGTTCAATCATGTTATCTGGGGTTTTTGAAGGACTTCATTAAGCAAACGTTGCACCGTTTTTTCCAGCTCCTGTGGTTTTACTGATTCAGGTAGGCCCTTAAGCTGTAAGTTATTCCTGCGGTTACGATTATCAATGTCGTCCAGGTGTTCAATTGTCGCAGATTGCTGTAGGGATAGGCGTTTAGTAGAGTCTTGTAGGGATTGTATCTGATTAGTAACAGACGACTGGAAGTCTTCCAGGGTTTGGACCCTGGCTTGCAGACTCGAGATCTCTGCTTTGACCGGCACGAGGTCACTCTTCCACGCTGCTTTCAGGTCAGATGCCAGTGAGGCCATATCCGCTTTAGTTGTCAGCAGTGCGAGCAAGGCCTGTAATTCAGGATGACCTTTGAGGGTATTGACTGCTGCTTCGGGAGAGGGTAAGACAGCACCAACGACCCCTTTAGGTGGAGAGGTCCAGACACCTCCATGTGTGGAATGTGGTTTCAGCTTCTGAGAGTGAAGCAAGCGTTTCGGGCAAGAGTGTGAGTCATCAGAAGAAGAATAGCTGGACCTGCCCGTTTTGCCAGTGGACGTTTTCAGGGGTGTCTTAAATAGCTTCTTCTTTGCTGGAGGGCTTTCACCCCAGTAGTCTGGGGTGTCAGTGTCAGAGGAAGAGTCGCAGGAGTTTTTATCTGGGTCAGATCCCGCAACCTCCATTTCAGTTGCCCAGTCCTGCACATTTCGGGGTGGGGGATCAGGGGCCCTGAGAGAACCAGGGGATAGTTGTTGGGGCCCAGAATCTGTATTAAATTCAGAGCTGGAAGGGACACCCCCAAGAACTGTGAAGGGGGGTTCTGTTTTTCCCAGGGAGGAAGTAGTGGGTGGCCTCATGGACTCCCTCTGTGCTAGGTGGTGGTCTGGGAGTCCAGGATTAGGAGCCTTTGATGAAGACCCATAGCATGGGGATTCAGAAGCATTCAGGGTGGGATGGGGCCTCTGAAGTGGAGGAAGATTATCCCGACCCCTGTGGCGGCGTGTTGCTGAGGAGGACTCCCCTGCTATGTCTGCTGAGGGAGAGGCACCTTCGGGGGAAGCAGAGGCGGGTAGATGCTGTGTGGAGACCGGAGGCTGCTGAGGACCTTCCCGAGGGAGCAGTGTGGTCATAAGGGGCTGCCCAGTACCCAGGGGAGCGAGAGGTGAGGAATGCTTCGTACCTGTGGATTGCGGGTGAGTGTCCACTGTTGTTTCCGTGGTCTGTCTCTGTCGGTCCTGTACGGATCTCCCCGCAGAAGCTAAGGCGGTAGAGGAGAGGTGAGCAGGCTCAGAGCTTGTTGTTGCTGCGCACAGAGCCGGGGCCAGAGCTTCACTTCCGGCTGCGGCCATTACTGCTATCGGCTCCGTTGTTCGGGACTTCCCCGTATGCGGCCCAGAAGGATGAAAGAACGCGGAAATCAGGTGCGAGGGGTCCCCGGAAGGTTGAGGCAGCTGCTGGTGCTGTTTGTTCTGTCGGCGCCTTCCCATAACCCGTCGTAGTAGCCCGTTATCTACCGGCCCAGGCAGGAGCTCTCAGAGTGCACGTCTAGCAGCCAGCGCGCCAAGCCACGCCCCTACTCAAATATTTTTTTTGTCATACTGTACCGCATTTTTCTGCCCTTATAAGTGAATACCACATACCTACCTCTAAGTAGTGTACTATTTTAAACCTGTTAATCTGTCAAGGGCCTAGATAGTGTGAAAGTCCAGGCAAAACTACTCACCAGCTTGTGTTTTTATTCAGATACTTTTTAAAGTGTACTGTAGTGCATTTTTCTGAACTCTTAAGGGCCTACCACATACGTACATCTAAGTAGTGTACTATTTTGTACCTGTTAATCTGTCAAGGGCCTAGATACTGTAAAAGATAAGGCAAAAGTATTCACCGGCTGTTTTTTTTTACTCAGATACTTTTTTAAGTGTTCTGTAGTGCATTTTTCTGCCCTTATAAGTGCATACCACATACAAACATCTAAATAGTGTACTATTTTGTACCTGTTAATCTGTCAAAAGCCTACATACTGTGAAAGGACAGCCAAAAGTAATTACCGGCTGGTGTTTTACTCCAATACATTTAATAAGCATACTGTAGCACATTTTTCTGCCCTCATAAGTGCATACCACATACCTACATCTAAGTAGTGTACTATTTTAAACCTGTTAATCTGTCAAGGGCCTAGATACTGTGGAAGTCCAGGCAAAAGTACACACTTGCTGCTGTTCTAGACAAATACTGTTTTAAGCGTAGTGAAGAGCATTGTACTCCCCTCATATATGCACTAAGTATGTCATGCAGAGAAGTGCCAGGACATGCACGAGGAGTGGCAGAGGCCTAAATTACTCAGGCAGAGGTTGCAGCAGACTAGGGGCGAGTAACAGCAGGAGTTGCAATGAGAGGGCTGAGCTCTCGGTAGCAGCTAGCGGTCGTGTCTCGACCAGCAACCCATCTGCCATCATCGATTGGTTAACATGGTCATCCACTTCATCACAAGTGACATCTGATACCCCCAGTCAACAGTCGGTGGGTTCCTCAGACACAAACCTCAGTTGGCATGGCCCGGGAGCAGTCCCAGTCCACCCATTGCCTATGCTAACCTATGCTGTTCCCTCCCCTACAGAAGTATCTTATGCTGTGGGTTCAGCTCCACTATTCACTGGGGATGATCTAATCAGCCTAAGACAGTCAGCAGCTATTGCCCAGACAACAAGTGGAGGAGACATCCGCCGCTTCCTCTGCTAGGCTGGCAAGTAGTGATGAGGAGAGTGACGTGAGAGGCGGTGTTGCCAGGGTTCAGGGTCCTGACGCAGACACTGTTGAGGAACCCTAGGAGGACATCAGTGACGTGCAGACACTTGTTGATGATGATGAAGCCGATCGCAATTGGGAGCCGGGTGCAGAAGGGGCTTCTTCATCAGGAGAAGAGAATTGCAGGTTGCCCATGAGGCAGCAGCTGAGCCAGCAAGGTGGTAGCATGGTTGGCAGTCAGCATGGTCGCTGAAATGGTAATTCTGGAGCCAAATGTGCCCAGGGGAGACCACCTGCTTCGCAGCAGCCTACCTTCCCGGGAGGTAGTGGAAAATGGGTTCCTGGAGACTGTGGCAGTAGCAGTCAATTAGTGCAGACTGTGGGTGGGAAAATCAGCAACTCAGTGGTGTGGCAGTTTTTCATCAAGCATCCGGAGGAGTTTCACATAGCCACATGAAAAATATGCCAGCAGAAGGTTAAACGTGGCCAGGGTGCCAATTGTTGGCACCACGGTCCTGCGTCAACACATGCTTCGCCACCATAAAGCGGCCTGGGAGAACCGTGGCTCCGATGTAGTGGTCCAGCCTGCTGCATCACCCAGTGGCATTCCGCTCCTTTGTTCAGCCAGCCAAGTCTCAACCACCTCAGCCGTAGGGAGCTGTGTGTCATACCCTCCTTCTGTCACTCCAGATGCTCCTGCTCCTCCCAATTTTAGTCAGTCATTCCGCCAACAATCCATCGGCGAAGCCATGTCCAAGAGACAACAGTATGCGCACTCTCATCATATGGTGCAGAAGCTGAATGTGCTGTAGCCCAAGTTGCTGGTGCTGCAGTCCCTCCCTTTTCAAGTGGTGGACTCTGCACCTTTCAGAGAACTGATGGCTTGTGGAGAGTGCCAAGCCGTCCTTTCTTTGCGAAGAAGGCAGTACCAGCCCTGCACAATTTTGTGGAAGAGAAGGTAGTCCAGTCCTTGAGCCTGTCGGTATGTACTAAAGTGCATAGCAGCACCGACATATGGAGCTGTAGCTATGGTCAGAGACAATACCTGTCCTTTACGGCTCACTGGGTGAACGCGGTTCCTGCACAGCCACAACACCAACTTGGACAGGTCACACCGCTTCCTCCTCCACGTTCTCAGGCCATTGGTCCTGTGATAGTGTGCGGTTCCATCTTCTCCTCCTCCACCGTGTCCTCAGTCTCCACTGCCCAGACAAGTCTGAGTGGCCTTTCAGCATACCATGTGTGCAGGGAACGACGGTGTCACGCTGTTCTTCACATGGTTTGCCTTGGCAAATGGAGTCACACAGGGGAAAACTGAAAATGGGAACCATGGTGACTGACAACGGGAAGAGCATATTGTCTGCGCTGCAACTGGGACAGCTGAGCCATGCGCCCTGCATGGCACACGTGTTTAATCTAGTTGTGAAGCAGTTCCTGAAGTGATCCCCCATATGCAAGACATCCTAACAATGGGAAGGAAACTTTGCATGCACTTCAGCCACTTGTACACCGCAAAGCGCACCCACGTTGAGCTGCAGCGTCAGAACGGTATCCCCCAACATAGTTTGATTTTGCATTGCCACACGTTGGAATTCCACCCCATATGTTGGACCAACTGTATGAACAGAGAAAAGCCATTTTCTAGCAGATAGGGGAAGTACCCTGTGTAACTTCAATGTGAACCAATGGTAGCTCATACGTGACACCTGCCGTTTGCTCAGGCCCTTTGAGGAAGCCACATTATTAATAAGTCACCAGGATTACAGGATGAACGACATCATTCCACTGCTTTATTTCTTTCAACAAATTTTGCAAACCATGGCTGGTCAAGACATTGGAGACGTGGCGCCTACATCTCACGGCCACATGAGCCCTGTGGGGGCTGAACTGGAGGAGGAAAAAGAGGGGGTGGGGCACAGTGGAGCACAGTTTAGGTTTTGCCGAATGGGTGGTTTTTCTAGTAATCTGACAGGAGAGGAGAAGCAGGAGCAGCCAGAGGAGCTAGAGTGTTATGAGGAAGGCGAGACAGAGGACCCAGACACACTGTGGCAGTATGCAGTGGAGATGGAGGTAGGCAATGCCTCTGAGTTACAAATGGCAGGATGCATGCTCACTTGCTTGCATAGTGACAGCTGAACTGTCACCATTCGGCAGCGGGATGACTTCTGGATTTCCACCTTATTGGACCCTCGCTACCGCCACAAAATAGGGGCCTTTTTTTACACCCACTGAGAGAGAGAACAAAGTGACCTACTACAGTGGCATCCAATGTTCTGTTCGGTGCCATCGTCCATCCTCTCGCAGGTTTGAATCGGGTGGCCCTCTGTGCTCACCTTCCACTGTCATGGCTGCTGTGGAGGGGTGGGGTGGCAGGAGCAGTACCAGCTCCATCAACAGCAACCTGAGTCTACAGTCGCTGATTAGTAGCTTTCTTCACCCACATAGTGAAACAACTCATCAGCAGCAGGTACACCTGGATCAGGACCTGAACCAGCAGGTGGTGGCATACCTTGACATACCCATGCCAACACACCTTGAAGATCCGCTGAATGTTTGGGCAGCCAAACTTGATTTGTGGCCGCAACTAGCAGAGTTTGCCCTGGTAAAGCTGTCCTGCCTGGCTAGTAGTGTACCATCAGCATGGGTGTTTAGTGCAGCGGGGGCCATAGTCACCCCAAGGAGAACTTGTCTGTCCATGAAAAATGTGGAGAAACTGACCTTTGTGAAGATGAATCCGACTTGTATCAGCCAGGATTTCCAACCACCAATGCCTGATGCATGAGAGTAGATTTACCATGGTGCCACACCAACACTTCACAAATATGGATCATGCCAAACAGATTTAAGGCACTCCTCCCCAGTTAGAAACATTCCTCCTCATACTGATGTCACCTTCACACTCTGTCATTGTGCTGCCATGTGACATGTGACTCCTTGTTAGATTTTGTCCTTTGCACCCACACGCCGGGGCCCGGGACACTATAACTTGAGAGTTAAAATTTCAATTTCAAAATCCTCAATTTCAAGTTAAAAATCTTAAATTTCAATGGTCTCCTCATGCCTCTGCCAACTCCAGGCTGTGCCAATATATGGTTTACTGATGCTACTGGGCATGGGTCTAGGCCTAAAAATTTTTTTTTTATGGTAGCACTAGCTACCCTAAATCTTCAAATTCGTCTTTTAATCTTAGGTATTGTGAAGCCCTAGTGTCTACTCATGCTGCTGCAAACTACAGGCTGTGCCATTCAGACACTATATGGTCTCCTGATGCTTCAGCAAACTCCAGGCTGTGCCTATAAGCCAATATATGGTCTCCTCATGCTACCAAATCCATCTTTTAATCTTAGTTATTGTGAAACCCTAGTGTCTAATCATGCTGCTGCCAACTCCAGGCTGTGCCATTCAGACACTATATGGTCTCCTGATGTTTCAAACAACTCCAGGCTGTGTCGTTCAGATAATATATCGTCTCCTCATGCTACCAACACCTCCACGCTGTGTCATTTAGCCACTGTATGGTCGCCTCATGTTGCCCACACCTCCACGCTGGGTCATTCAGCCACTATATGGTCTCCTCATGCTGCCAACACCTCCCCGCTGTGTTATTCAGCCACTATATGGTCTCCTCATGCTGCCAACACCTCCACACTGTGTCATTCAGACATTATATGGTCTCCTCATGCTTCAGCCTCATCCAAGCTTTTTCATTCAGCCACTATAGGGTCTCCTCATGCTGCCAACACCTCCACGCTGTGTCATTCAGACACTATACCTCATACTGATGCCACCTCCAGGCTCTGTCATTGTGCCTGGGGCAGTCATTCTAAAAGCAATGCCTGTAATCTGTAACAGTATTATTTCACTACCCCAGCACAGTCCATATGCGTGTTAGAACAAAGCATGTCCTACACCCTTATTGAGGCTCTCTGTAGTCCAGAAATATACATTTTTTATATAGATTTGCCGAAAATAAATTCAGATCAAACCAATTTTTGTCGAAAAATTAGGCGAATCGGCCGAATCAAATTTTTAAAAGTTCACTCATTTCTAGTTGCTTTGGGCATCTGGTCAACTTTTACTCTGCACTGTTTTGATGATTATTGTTTTGGCCTCATCTACCCCACTAGGTGGTTGCTATCCGGCATAGAATAAGAAAAATAATTTGTATATGGATAGTGCCTAAAACATCACTTTTATTAGTGTTTTATTAAAAACATACCAAAATCAAATTATACTGTGAGCCCGTCACCATTAAAATTATACAATTATAAGGCTATTAATGAACACCTAAGCCCACAGCGCTCAGGATTTACACATTAATAAATCTCTCAAAAAGAGGGCAATAATACCATACAGAATGTTTCACTCCAACGTTATTATAATTACTCGCCCCTTCAACGCGTTTCTGCTAGTCTACTTATTGACCAACTTCCTCAGGATGGCGATGAGCCATTATGGAGATTTAGTATAGACTTATGATGTAAAGTATACAATATAATCAATTACAGTTACTTGTGGTGTAACATCAGTTTGGTTTCACTGTATTATGTCACCAGTAACCTGTAAAATGAAAAAACAAGGCAAAAAAGGGGGGAGGACATCCACAGAAAATCATTCCTATTATGGTACTTATTTTAGTTTAGTTTGATTTTTCATGCCCTTTAGGATAACCTGTGAATGAAAAAAAAAAGACCCTTTTTCGCCTGATAGAGAAAAAGCAGAAGCAACATCTATCCCCGGTCACCGGAGGTATTCAAAGTATGTATCCTCCTCGGATGCTCGTTCCGCACCTAGGGGAAAGAAAGAGCATACATTTTGCTCATATTGTGTCACTCCCACAGCCTGCAAAGAAACGTTTATACAGCAAAGCTGTTACTCACGGGACCGCTGCTCCTTCAAAGAATCCAGGACGCCGAGCAGAACCTGCAGTGGCGCAGGGAGCCGTGACTTACCGGCTACTGCTGCTCGCACTCTCCTGTTCTGGCGTCTTGCCTCATATCCGGTTCCGGACCCCATACGTCAGCAAGGTGCCGCCCCCCCGTCTGACGTCAACAGAGGCGCGTACACTGGAGATCCCATGTTACCAGGGATTCCCCACTGACATCAGATTGAGTCCGTAGCCGGAGAGAAGGCTGTTAATATTTACTTATATTTGGTTTCTTTATATATGTCTGTTGAAAAGCAACAAGATATACCATTCCTGTGTATTTCTGGGCTATTTATATTAAAATGTATACATATACACAACTTTATCATATACCCATAATTGATGCTTTCAGGGAGGTAAAAACATACCCCCATATCTGGATAAGTGATCTCCCCACTATATATGATCATGGAGAGATCACTTACCAAACCTATACTATATGGGTGATATCATGATAGTTATTAACCCTATCCTGGGCTCAATAACTTAACTCAATATAACCATTAACCCTCTATTGGGTTTAATGACTTAGCCATAGTTTTTATCCTGTAGGAGCATGCAAAAGCCTACGATTATACAGAGGGAGGCACCTGGCATTCTAATTAATTAATAATTAATTAATTAATCTTTTACTCTGCACAGGTTTTAATAAATCTCCCCATAGGAGTTTAATGTTAAACAATGTGCTTCCTTATTTTTTCTAAAGGTGCCAGAACTCACCTTGCTCAGATCTAAAATCACAAAAGATAGTAATAAATAAGAAAGAAATTTGATAAGTTAAAAAGGAAAACTGTGAAGGTGCAAAAAAAAAGGGATTTAATATAATTTCATTTATTAATTTATTTTGACTGGTAAAGAAAAATTACATTTGTGTTCGGGGCTCCACACGTGACCGGCAAGACTTACCTACCCTAGTAGATAATACTTATTCAGTGGTTCCTATAAAGACACTAATAACACATATGCATAACACTGTATAGTAAAGAGGTTGAAATGTGCCCAAAAACCGCGCCCGAGGGTTAGCCTTTAGAGGGCATACCCTATTAATTGATAAAGAAAAGAAGGGAGGGAGGGTGAGTTTTGCCAAATGCCATGCCCGTAGCTGTGAGATAGGAAGCATGCGTTTAAATATGCCAGGCCCCTCCCATAAATATGAATGCACCTGATGTGACAGGGGGCACGCGTTGAGTATTCCACACCCATCTCACAAACACAGCCAAATAGGCTTATTACTTGTGTTCGGGGCTCCACACGTGACCGGCAACACTTACCTACCCTAGTTGATTATACTTCTTCAGTGGTTCCTGTAAATACACTAATAACACATATGCATAACACTGTATAGTAAAGCGGTTGAAGTGTGCCCAAAAACCGCGACCAAGGGTTAGCCTTTAGAGGGCAAAAGCACAAAACTGTGCAGGAGTAGAATGATTATTGAATTTACAACACCCAGTATCTGAAGACATCCGCCATCAAGTTGTGGGGACTTGGGACATGATTATCATGGCAGCCTGACTTCCATTGGCCTAACTTCTGAATAACGAGCGGAGGAAACTAGTGTGGTGATGCTGCCTATGCTGCCCCATTGCAAAACAGACCTAAGAATTCCTGACAATTACCTTCCAGATTGGTGGTCGATGACCTATTCTGAGGAACGAAAATTGTGACGAGGTCAGAGCAACCTCCTTTGTGACGACGTCACAATGTTCTACGTACCTACCTGGCAGGTTAACCTGAGCAACAGCAGCTGAAGCTATGCCCGTACAGCGACCAAGGGTAGGCCTTAAGGGGGCAAAAACCCTGACCCGGTAGCTTAAGCAGTAGAAAAGCTGAACTTCCTACTGTATAACTTACCTGAATACTGCCTGAACTTTATTGACCTACCGTGAACTACCCACTGTACTGCAAAGTATTGACCTGCTGCGGGTAGTCACCCTTGCACCGCTATAGTGCCTGTAGACAGCCCCGGACAATACGTAGACACTGTGCCTATTCACCTGGGAAGTCATACATGCCATCGATTACTTTCACATAACACATCCTGAACACTGATCTGCCTCAAAACTGGAACTTCGAGGTGACATTCTGCCATAATTGACAGATAGCTTTTATCCTTCGTACCTGTAACTGTGGCGTAGCCTTGCTTGACCTTCGAACATGTATTTGTATGCGTGAACCACCATACCTGAACTTTTACCAGGTGTTATCGTATCATCGTTCCTGTAGCCGTGACAGTTCTTTGCGCAAGCCTCATGCCTGTCCACGTAACAGGTGTAACCTGACCATCTTTATTTTTTATATATATTTTATTTATTTTTTTTTTATTTTTTTTGTGTCATGACATTAAACTCCGAAAGCATATTAGTGACAATAACTATGCAATGTATCACTTCAGGTTTGGCAGGTATGAAGGGACTACCACCCTTATGTGTATACCATCTAAGTGTACCGTCATTGAGTTGTGACATTGTCGCTCTGTAACGTGTCAGTAGCAACGACTATGAAGTGTATGCCATGCAGACATGGCCGGTAAAATGGCAAGACCCCCGCCTACCTGTCAGGATGACATCATTCTGCAACGAATCATAATACTCGGTGAAACCCCCTGTAGCCGAGATATTCGTCAATAATTGTAATCGCCTATTTGCAGTGATGTTTACTCTCTGAACGTGACCGTAACAACCTCTATGCAACGGATCCTCCTGTCGATGTGGCAGGTATGCTGAGTATACCTCTGCGTATGTGTCGTGATGTTGTCGCTCTGAAGACGTGTCAGTAACCACAAATGCGCAATACGTCCCCCTGCAGAATTGACAGCTACGAAGGATAAGGCACCCCTATGTTGTGCCACTATCAACCGCTATGCAATGTATCTCCGTGCAGACATAGCAGGAACAAAGAATAGACCAGCACCTGAGTATAGTGATGTTGTTGTTCTGAAGATGTGTCAGTAACAACCACTGCGCAGTGAATCCCCCAGCAGATGTGGCAGTTACCATGGGACTACAACCGCATGTGACGTGCTGTTGCTGCTCTGTGAAACGTGTCAGTAATAACAACTATGCAGTGCCTCCCCCTGCAGATGTGGCAGGTAGAACGGATATACAACGACCTGTAAAGTGTGATATTGTTGCTCTAAAGACGTGTCAGTAACAACAATTGCGCAGTGCATCCCTTTGCAGTCGTGGCAGGTATAACGGGTAAACAACCACCTGTGTAACATGATGTTGTTGCTCTGAAGACGTGCCAGTAACAACAATTTTGCAGTGCATCCCCCTGCAGACGTGGCAGGTATATGGGTATACAACCACCTATGTGTCGTTATGTTGTTGCTCTGAAGACCTGTCAGTAACAACAATTGCGCAGTGCATCCCCCTGCAGACATGGCAGGTATAAGGGTATACAACCGTCTATGTGTTGTGATGTTGTTGCTCTGAAAACATGTCAGTAACAACAATTGCGCAGTGCATCCCCCTGCATACGTGGCAGGTATAAGGGTATACAACCGCTTATGTGTCGTGATGTTGCTCTGAAAGACGTGTCAGTAACAACAAGTGTGCAGTGCGTCCCCCTGCAGGCGTGGCAGGCATAACGGGTATACAACCCCCTGCGTGACGTGATGTTGTTGCTCTGAAGATGTGTCAGTAACAACAATTGCACAGTGCATCCCCTGCAGGCGTGGCAGGTATAAGGGTATACAACCGCCTATGTGTCGTGATGTTGTTGCTCTGAAAGACGTGTCCGTAACAACCACTATGCAATGTGTCTCTGCAGTCATGGCAGACATGAGGAGTGTACACTGCCTAGTGTCTTGATGCTGTTGCTCTCCACATGAGCCATAAAATGCCAACCACGTCGTACAAAGCCCCTGCGGAAATGGCAGGTATGATAGGAACGACTGCCGCAAGACCATGTGACAGCCATGAATGTACATGGCACCAATGCCCCAAGCATTTAACCAGTAACTGGTGAGCCTGTACGGGCAGAATAAATGCTATGAGCATGAACCCAGTGTAGTATGACAGAATGAGTGCTGTGAGCATGTGACCTGTATCATTGCCAATAGCACGAGGGCATTATAAATGCCACAAGCAAGTGGACGGTGAGACACCATAAATGTGTGAACATTATACATGAAAAACGCCTATGCTGAGGAAATGAATCATGTAAAACTAAAAATGCATGAGCTAGGTGACTGCCATGAGCATAAGAACAGTATCAATACCACGTGCATGTAACAACAACTACCCTGATCCAGTGAACAATGTATATACTCGGGCTCATAACCAGTATACAAGCCCTGATGTACGAACGCCAAGAGTGTAGAGAATATAAGCAATGAACCTGGAATGGTATAACCACCACAACATAACCAGTATGCGGCCCCGAGCAGATGAATAGTGCGACTGTCATGAGCATTAGGAAAATACATGCCATAAGCATAATGAACAGTATAATGAAGCATACGGAAAGTATGACTGATGCAAGTATGACCGTGAAAACCTACCATGAGTGTGTGAACATTGTGAAAACAGACAAGTGAACAGTACAAACACCCAGCTCGTATGAATGGTATGACTTTATAAACGTATGAATTACATAAATGTCCTGCGTGTATGTACCATGAAACCCTTAGCGTACCAGTGAAGATACCATGAGGAAAAAAATCTTCAAAAAAAACACAGATGTCCACAAACAATATGCCATAGGCTTATGCATGCCAGGTGAGCGTATTGAGCAACATAGCCGCCCCAAACCCGTATGCAGAATATAGGATGCCAAAAGGCAAGTCATATCCACATAAAAACACTGGCAAGATTACACGCTACCAAACTAAGCAAATGCACCTGCAAAAAACGCATGTTACTACCGTGAAAAATCCGTGTGTGCCCCTCAATGCTACACAACATGTAAGCTCTGCCATACCATAAACCTACCAAAGTAATGTACTGACAACACTATAACATGTGAAAACAACCTTAATGAATCTAGCACACTGAAACGCTAGCATGAAAAAACACCTTTGTGACTGCTATAACTATTCTGCCATATGTAGATAAACCCTATAAATAACCCACACACACTGCACATGTCAACTAAAACCACCTTAGCCACCTGCCATAAAATGCTCGTATGTATTGCTTGAAACTTATTTACTGCAATGTGCCTATGACCTTGCCCTCTGCATACACTGTGCACAGGAAATACCATGATAGTATGAACTGTATACCATGCTACAACCGTACCCGCTACACAATACATTGTGCCTATATATATATACACCGTACACAAGCCGTGATTGTACCTACTGCACATGATATGGAGATGCAAGCACAGTACCGCCACCCTGACTATACGCACTGCATATGATATTACCTGTGCATGACCGAAACCCTGCCCCTTTTTTTTTTATCCAAGTGAGCAGCCGTACATGTGCGCCCGCAATGCCACCTAGCGACAGCGATCAAACATATTTCACCGTTAAATATAATATATATACCTAACAAAATATGCACATGTATACCTACACACCTATGCACCTGCCAACACGTATTTAGTTTACCTTGACCATAACAGAAATATTAAATTGATATATTTTATTTTATTTATTTATATATTTTTCATTAACCAACTATAACAAGTAGATTCATACCAATAGCATACCTAAAATGACATTGCTGCCATAAATTTATGAAACCTAATTATCTACACATGGAAAAAAAAAATATATATATATATTTTTTTCACACCTTATTTGTAACCAGGCTGACTTCCAGTACACGTGCGCCCGCAGCGCCCCCTGGTGGCAGGGTCCATGCACTGCAGTAAGCCAGGCCTGCACATGCCCAGATGCCGGGACCTGCCGTCATGCACCACCGAGACCCTTGACAGCGCTGCCACAGGTAAGTAAGCCTAGGTGTATTAGTGAGCCAAACACGGGATTGATGTAAAGTAGGGACCCCGGAAGTGCCGTGGCCCCCCGGGGAACCCCACAGCAGCGCTCGGCAGCGCTGCAGTCCCCCTGATTTTTGCCTACTACACTAGCATAAGTAACACAGGAATCTCATGACCGGAAAACCGCTACTTACCCGACACGTAGACCAGAAATTGCACGAAAATTACCAATAGAAGACCAATGAACTCCATAGACTCAAGACCTGGGGGGAGTGGGGCAGAGGGGGGCACCGTACGAGCTAGCAGCGGCTAGCATCAGCAGTTTTGCCAAATGCCACGCCCGTAGCTGTGAGACAGGAATAGTGCGTTTAAATATGCCAGGCCCCTCCCATAAATATGCACGCACCTGATGTGACAGGGGGCGTGCGTTGAGTATTCCACGCCCCTCTCACAAACACAAATAGGCTTATTACATATCTATGTGTGTCTCCCTCTATTTGTCACAGGATAGACTTTCAAAGAAGAACAACATCTGTTCTGGGGGGCTTTAAACTATTTGTCAGGGTGGGCAGGCGGTCTGATCTGCACAAAGCATGCTATAACACAGGAGGAGCTGAGCAAATTGATAAATGGTGATTTATAGTATATTGGTGGAATGCTGAGATTTGGGTTTTAAAACACATTTTAGGCCATGTAATTGTTTTGTATAGTATCGTGGATACACCTATATTGCCATAATGTCAAAAAGTAAGTCTATACAAGTTATATAGTTTAATTTTGAAAACATTAAACCATGTAACATTCCCATAAAGGGATTGTTTAACCCTCATTCAAATACAAACTGAATTATAACTACATTAGGAACACCTACACTAATATGGATCAGCCCAACTATTGGGCATGTATGGCTTGCAGAAATGGGGGAACAGATTCCACAGGGGGAAGAGCATCCTCCTTACTCAACTTGATCAATGCAGAAGCTCTGTCAATCAGTGCACATTTTTTGGTGGAGTGAAAGCAAATCTCAAAGCCCTTTCCAGCATATCACAAGCATGTTCAATTGGGTTCCATCTCAGTGAGTTTGGGTGCCCAAGGAAGGAGGAAGGTTCATTGTTATTCCCCTGTTGAAAGATGGCACTGTAGTCAGGGAGAACTTCCTGAAGATATTGGTGCAAATTGGTGCAGGGTTGATAAGGGTACACTTGGCAATATCTGTGGCTATTTAATCCTATTAAATGCAAGGATGGGTACATGGTTACATTTCATGGAAATTTGTCTTGCTTGCTGTAGTGCTGCTAAGTCAATTGCTCCACTGTGGTCTGGCGTTTCTAAAATGTCAAATGTGCCAATGTCAAATGTATTGTTTATTCAGTCTTGGTGCACTCTTGATACCATGGTTCAGGAATAGCCAACAAATGTGACTCTTTCAAAAATACTGGAACCACACCCTTGGTCCCCAACAACCTGGACATGGTCAAAGACATTCAAGTCAAATTGTGAACCAGTGAATGACAAATGTTTTATTCTGCTTTGCAAAGAGATCAACACATTTGGCCTTGATTTATTATTGTAAACCTGATTTGTCTTGTTGGGTTGTGCGCCAGATTCTCGTGCATTGTGCCAGAAATTCTGTCTTTGCCAGAATTAAGAAAACCTTACCAACTCTCTATTTTACTGAGAAAACTCAAAAAAGGGGCATGGCCGTTGGGGCGTGGTCTCCAAAAAGGGGGCCTATCCCGGACATTTTCAAAAAAAATCCCATTTACTAAGGTTTCCACTAAAAAGGTGGTGGTTTTGAGATAAGGAAAACCTGACAGTGCAGAGTATGTGTAAAAAAAAAGCAAAATGTAGGGAAAAGTGCAAAGTGTAGGGAAACTTTAGTAAATATTGTAGAAAAATATATGTTGGGAAGTACCCCCGCAAAGAAAACTACACTCCACTCTTAGTAAATCAGGGCCATTATCTGAGAACTGATCAAATACAATCAATAGCCATATTAGATTAAATTATTTATTCCATTTAAGCACTTAATTTTATTGGTCCAATAGTTTCACGTGATATATGAAATATGATTTTTAAAAAATTTATCTACTTCACTGGGCCATACTGTACCACAGCTAATAATTCTACTCTTATCTTCAGTTTGAGAACCTATCACTGTTGGCTCAATCTGGAACATAAGGACTACACAGCTTTGTTTAATGAGATATTGTAACCTGCATTAGTTTAATTAAATGCTGCAATGTAAACAATATTGATAATTTATGGGCTTTTACTTAGCAAATGTGGTCATCTGCATGTTTTGAATGAAGATTTTCATAGAATGTCAAGGTCTTTTTGTCAGACCAAATCTATGTGCCAGATGGTCACTTTATTAAAATGCATTCTGAGCTGCATCCTAACAACATGGGACACAAAAGTTGCCAAGTTGTTTAATCCTGTATGGAGCTCTGGCAGGTGGTTTAAGCAATGCATATGAGTTAAGTAATTCTTAAGACAATTTATCATTATGGCAGCTTGTGAATGGCCATTTTTTGTGGAAATTCAAGTAACACTTCATATTGAACAGTGCCTACATTTTACAATCACGTATGATATTAAAAAAACATCAACCAACTTTTACAATTAAAGATAAATACAACTGGCATACCTGAATTAGGAACAGATAAATAGATAGCTAAGTTACACTGACATTAATTGAAATGAAAATTTGGACAAGTTAATAAACAGATATAATTTTTATACTGTTATATTGCTTAACCCCTTAAGGACGCAGCCCATTTGGGCCTTAAGGACGCAGACAATATTATTTTTATGTTTTCGTTTTTTCCTCCTCGCCTTCAAAAAATCATAACTCTTTTATATTTTCATCCACAGACTAGTATGAGGGCTTGTTTTTTGCTAGACCAGTTGTCCGTTGTAATGCCATCACTCACTTTAGAATAAAATGTATGGCGCAACCAAAAAAATACTATTTGTGTGGGGAAATTAAAAAGAAAACCGCAAATTTGCTAATTTTGGAATGTTTTGTTTTCATGCCGTGCAATTTACGGTAAGAAGGACATGTGTTATTTCTTCTTTGGGTCAATATGATTAAAATGATACCCATGATATAATACTTTTCTATTACTGTTGCACTTAAAAAAAAATCACAAATGTTTTAACCAAATTAGTACATTTAAGATCCCCCTATTTTGAAGACCTATAACTTTTTACTTTTTCTGTATAAGCGGCGTTATGAGGGCTCATTTTTTGCACCGTGATCTGTACTTTTTATTGATACCATATTTGCTTACATAAAACTTTTAATACATTTTTTATAAATTTTTTGGGAATAAAATGTTATAAAAAAGCAGCAATTTCTTTTTTTTTTTTACATTCACGCCGTTCACCATACGGTATTATTAACATTGTATTTTAATAGTTTATGCAATACGAAATATGTATATAAAAAATTTTTTTTAACACTTTTTGGGGTGAAATAGGCAAAATGGGACAATTTAAGTTTTTATTGGGGGAGGGGGTTTTTCACATTTTTTTACTTTATTTTTTTACTTTTTTTACTGCGCTGCGGGCGATCCGATCATCCATTTAAGTGACCGCAATGCTGCAGATGCCATGATCTTGTTACGCCGAGCGCTCCGGGTCCCCGTTCCTCCCCGGAGCGCTCGCCTCATCTTCGTTGTTGCAGCGCCCCGGTCAGATCCACTGACCGGGTGCGCTGCGGTCCCGCCTTCAGCCGGGATGCGATTCGCGATGCGGATAGCGCCCGCTCGCGATGCGCACCCCGGCCCCCGTACCTGACTCGCTCTCCCTCGGTCCTGTCCCGGCGCGCGCGGCCCCGCTCCCTAGGGCGCGCGCGCGCCGGGTCTCTGCGATTTAAAGGGCCAGTGCACCAATGATGGTGCCTGGCCCAATCTTCCCAATTAGCTTAATTGGCTCCCACCTGTGCACTTCCCTATATCTAGTCTCCTCCCTTGCACTCCCTTGCCGGATCTTGTTGCACTTGTGCCTAGTGAAAGCGTTCCCTTGTCTGTTCCTAGTCCGTGTTCCTGACCTCCTGCCGTTGCCCCTGACTACGATCCTTGCCGCCTGCCCCCGACCTTCTGCTACGTCCGACCTTGCTTCTGCCTACTCCCTTGTACCGCGCCTATCTTCAGCATCTTCAGCAGCCAGAGAGGTGAGCCGTTGCTAGTGGATACGACCTGGTCACTACCGCCGCAGCAAGACCATCCCGCTTTGCGGCGGGCTCTGGTGAAAACCTGTAGTGGCTTAGAACCGGTCCACTAGCGCGGTCCTCGCCATCCCTCTCTGGCACAGAGGATCCACTACCTGCCAGCCGGCATCGTGACAGTAGATCCGGCCATGGATCCCGCTGAAGTTCCTCTGCCAGTTGTCGCTGACCTCACCACGGTGGCCGCCCAGCAAGCCCGACAGATCGCCCTTCTAACCCGTCAGCTGTCGGAAATGTCCACCATTTCGCACCAACTTCAGTCGCAACTTCTCCAGCAATCTTCTCCTCCGCCAGCTCCTGCACCTCCTCCGCAGCGAGTGGCCACTCCTAGCCTCCGCCTGTCCTTGCCGGACAAATTTAATGGGGACTCTAAGTATTGCCGTGGTTTTCTTTCGCAATGTTCCCAGCACTTGGAGATGATGTCGGACCAGTTTCCTACTGAAAGGTCTAAGGTGGCTTTCGTGTTCTGCCTTCTGTCTGGAAAAGCCCTGTCATGGGCCGCACCGCTCTGGGACCGCAATGACCCCGTCACTGCCTCTGTACACTCCTTCTTCTCGGAAATTCGAAGTGTCTTTGAGGAACCTGCCCGAGCTTCTTCAGCCGAGATTGCCCTGCTGAACCTGGCCCAGGGTGTTTCTTCCGTTGGCGAGTACGCCATTCAGTTCCGTGCTCTTGCTTACGAGTTGTCCTGGAATAGTGAGATTCTCTGCGCGACCTTTAAAAAAGGCCTATCCAGCAACATTAAAGATGTTCTGGCCGCACGAGAGACTCCTGCTGACCTACATGAACTCATTCATCTAGCCACTCGCATTGACATGCGTTCTTCCGGATGGCGTCTGGAGCTCCGCCTGGATATGGACTTTGTTCGCACGAAGCGTTTTTTCTCTCCGGCTCCTCTCTCCTCTGGTCCCCTGCAATCCGTTCCTGTGCCTCCCGCCGTGGAGGCTATGCAAGTTGACCGGTCTTGCTTGACACCTCAAGAGAGGACACTACGCCGCATGGAGAATCTTTGCCTGTACTATGCCGGTACCGAACACTTCCTGAAGGATTGTCCTATCCGTCCTCCCCGCCTGGAAAGACGTACGCTGACTCCGCACAAAGGTGACACAGTTCTTGATGTCAACTCTGCTTCTCCATGCCTTACTGTGCCTGTGCGGATATCTGCCTCTACCTTCTCCTTCTCTACTATGCTCTTCTTGGATTCCGGATCTGCAGGAAAATTTTTTTTGGCCTCTCTCATCAACAGGTTCTACGTTCCTGTGACCAGTCTCGCCAGACCCCTCTACATCTATTGTTTTTACAATAAAAGATTGGACTGTCTCGTACGTTTCCACACAGAACCCCTCCTAATTTGCATCGGACCTCATCACGGAAAAATTGAGTTTTTTTTCCTCAGGTTCTTTGGCCCCAAGAAGAGGGGGAGACCCAAGGGGGGGGGTACTGTTACGCCGAGCGCTCCGGGTCCCCGTTCCTCCCCGGAGCGCTCGCCTCATCTTCGTTGTTGCAGCGCCCCGGTCAGATCCACTGACCGGGTGCGCTGCGGTCCCGCCTTCAGCCGGGATGCGATTCGCGATGCGGATAGCGCCCGCTCGCGATGCGCACCCCGGCCCCCGTACCTGACTCGCTCTCCCTCGGTCCTGTCCCGGCGCGCGCGGCCCCGCTCCCTAGGGCGCGCGCGCGCCGGGTCTCTGCGATTTAAAGGGCCAGTGCACCAATGATGGTGCCTGGCCCAATCTTCCCAATTAGCTTAATTGGCTCCCACCTGTGCACTTCCCTATATCTAGTCTCCTCCCTTGCACTCCCTTGCCGGATCTTGTTGCACTTGTGCCTAGTGAAAGCGTTCCCTTGTCTGTTCCTAGTCCGTGTTCCTGACCTCCTGCCGTTGCCCCTGACTACGATCCTTGCCGCCTGCCCCCGACCTTCTGCTACGTCCGACCTTGCTTCTGCCTACTCCCTTGTACCGCGCCTATCTTCAGCATCTTCAGCAGCCAGAGAGGTGAGCCGTTGCTAGTGGATACGACCTGGTCACTACCGCCGCAGCAAGACCATCCCGCTTTGCGGCGGGCTCTGGTGAAAACCTGTAGTGGCTTAGAACCGGTCCACTAGCGCGGTCCTCGCCATCCCTCTCTGGCACAGAGGATCCACTACCTGCCAGCCGGCATCGTGACAGATCTGCATTGATCACGGCATCTGAGGGGTTAATGGCGGACATCCGCGGGTCCCTGGCTGCGATCAACAGCCGGTACCTGCCGCGCATGATCCGGGCATCGGTTATGCTTAGGACGTAAATGTATGTCCTGGTGCGTTAAGTGCCACGTGACCAGGACGTACATTTACGTCCTTCATCGTTAAGGGGTTAAGATAAGTATGTTATCTTTAGCACTTTTTTTTGTATTTGGTAGTGTTATTTACCTGTGTGACTTCCGCTTATAATAGAAACCACAACACTGATCAGATCCGTGATATGATAGATATCACAGGTCTCTGACTGCCCTCATTGACTTTCAACCCCTTAACGATGAAGGATGTATATTTAGGTCCTCCACTGGCTCCCGCGATTTGTGTTATATCGGGTCGGTCCTGGCGGCTATCAATGGCTGGGACCCGCGGCTAATACAGGACATCACCAATCGCAGTGATGCCCTGTATTAACTATTCAGACGCGGCCATCAAAGCTTACCACCGCGTCTGAAGTGAAAGTGAAAGTATCCCGGCTGCTCAGTCGATCTGTTTGGGACAGCCGCGGTGATCCCAAACAGCTTACAGGACACCGGGAGGGCCCTTACCTGCCTCCTCGTTGTCCGATCGGCGAATGACTGCTCCATGCCTGAGATCAAGGCAGGAGCAGTCAAGCGCCGATAACACTAATCACAGGTGTGTTAATACACGCCATTGATCAGTGTAAAAGATTAGTGTGTGCAGTGTTACAGGTCCCTATGAGAGCTATAACCCTGCAAAAAAAGTTTTAAAAAAGTGTCAATAAAGGTCATTTAACCCCTTCCCTAATAAAAATTTGAATCACCCCCTTTTCCCATAAAAAAATAAAACAGTGTAAATAAAAATAAACATATGTGGTATCGCCGCGTGCGTAAATGTCCGAACTATAAAAATGTATTGTTAATTAAACAGCACTGTTTTTTGGTCACTTTTTATACCATTAAAAAATGAATAAAATGTGATAAAAAGTCCGATCAAAACAAAAATGGTACCGATAAAAACTTCAGATCATGGTGCAAAAAATTAGCCCTCATACCGCCCTGTATGTGGAAAACTAAAAAAGTTATAGGGGTCACAAGAGGACATTTTAAAATGTATACATTTTCCTGCATGTAGTTATGATTATTTCCAGTACAACAAAATGAAACCTATATAAGTAGGGTACCATTTTAACCGTATGGACCTACAGAATAATGATAAGGTGTAATTTTTACCGAAATATGCACTGCGTAGAAACGGAAGCCCCCAGAAGTTATAAATGGTGCTTTTTCTTCGATTTTGGCGCACAATGATTTTTTTTCCATTTCACCGTGAATTTTTGGGTAAAATTACTCATTTCACTGCAAAGTAGAACTGGTGACGCAAAAAATAAGCCATAATATGTTTTGTTAGGTGGAAAATTGAAAGGGTTATGATTTTTAAAAGGTAAGGAGGAAAAAACGGAAGTGCAAAAACTTAAACACCCTGCGTCCTTAAGGGGTTAATGGGGTCTGTAGTTTTCACAAGTTATTCTACATTATTCATGTTACTGGTTTTATTATTATGGCTGATCAGTTTATAAACACATTTTTTATGTGTATGCCAAAATTAGTTGAACCATTTCTGTCATTGTTGGCACACAACAATGACCATAAACATGTGTAGTATGTATAGTCTGTATCTTACAGGATTTTGAAAAGTATTAAATGTTTAAAACTTCTTACCACTAGAGGTCCGTCCACTGTCTAGAACACTGTCTTGGCCCTTCAGCTATTGCCTGAGTGTCTGGTCTGGCAGCTGTGCTGAGACAAAATAAAGGACAGGATTAACACTAGTTGAAGTGTAAGCCTGGAGCCTTTGTTATTTATCTTTTTATCTTGTGAAGTAGACTTTAAATAAATGTTGGTATTGTTAATTTTGAAATTATTTAACCATTTTTACCTCATATAATATTAATATGAATGTGCCTATTAGCAAAATCTAAGCATTACCATATATGATCAACACTATTATGTACTTATCTATGATAAAATCACTGTGGATTTGCTGATACCATTTTTATGATGTTATCGCTAAGAATCATCCCTTACATCAATGACCTTAAGAAATTCTGATATATTATTATTATTTACTTACTTGCCCAATGTCATTGTAATTTTTAGTTAGTTGTTGCAGGCTGTAGTTGATTCGGGATGTCTTTACTTATCCTTCAGTAATTGATAAAATTCTTACTTATGATATAATAATATAAAAATTCATAAGCATTCTGCATTAGTTGCCAATCTTCCTCTATATTGAGGTGTAAATCCCAGTGCAAGATCTCGATGGCTACAACAGTAATTGTAACATATAGCTTCTAAAGGTCAACATGAATATTTCATGAAAGAGTTCACGACAGCTGTCATTTTTTTCTTCAATTTACAGAAAACTAGACTTGTAAGAACACTTGGGAAATTCGAGGTATTTCAGCACCAAGGGTACACTATTGCTATTCCTATATGTCAGTTCTATTTACAGAGGGCTAGGTAGATAAATATTTGCAATGCTTGAACTAAACTGACACCAACTTGTTCTTTTATTTAAAGTTTGGAACTCAATAACTTGTGATTAATTCTAACATTTTGTTTTGCCGTACTTTAGGAAACAAGAGCATTCTTTAACAAAAGAACTTGCATTATAGCAGTGTGATTAATTTCATTGACTACCTCCTGCTGAATTGCCATATACAACTGTCAAATGAGAATATATTAAGAATAAAAAGAGCCAAACTCCTTTATTCCGGTTAACACTTTATAAATTATAGATGTACAAAGAATTCCTTTGCACTTCTTAGATTCATTGTGTAACTAACAAATAACAAAACAAAAAGAAGGAACATCTAAGAATTGTTGCATGGATTTTATTAATTTAGAAAAAAAAAGTCACAATATTTGGGTATAGTGTATTAAGGCATAGTTACCAAACTAATATTTAGTAAATTCTAACAACCTTTAATGAAGTATTCCAATCTTTTAAAGGACTACTCCGGGCTGGAAATTTTTTGTTTCAGACAAAAAAAAAAGGGATACATACCTGCTGCTGCTCCCCCAGTGGCTACGCTAACCCGCTTAAGCCTCCGCCGTGATTCTCTTCCTGGTTGCCGGTGGTTGGCATGTCATACTGCACTCGCCACGGCCGGCGATAGGCTGAGAAACAGTGTGATGTTTTCGGCCTTGGCACTAGTCTTTTTCTGGGGCCGAATATGTCACACTGCTGCTCAGCCTATTGCTGGCTGAGTTTGGACTTCGCTGCGGCAGGTGATTGGCTGAGTTCAGTATGACTCATGACTGTCACACAAGGGGGGGGGGTGTAGCAGGGACAGACATCTGTAGGGAAAGGGACAGGCAACATCATCGCATGGAGGGGCCATCAGATGAGACGCTGTTAGGATTGCAGAGGAGGTCTGGTAGGGGGGTTGGGGGGATGCTTAGAGTACATTTCAGGGCTCAAGGAACTTGGTGTGGGTTAGTGTGGAAAGGACGGGAGCTTCAACTTTTGTACGACTTTCAGAGAAAAGTCACACATCATGAATCGATCACCACTGCATAAAACTAGCCTAAAGCACTACACATGGTAGTTCCCTTTCAGATACGATCTATAACAAAAGTCGCAGGAGAAGTGACTGAAACATTGGATGCAACTTTTTTTTTTAAATGGTCTAAAAAGGTTGACAAATTCCCCTCTTAGTCCCTATTAAGTTCAACGATTATTAAATTGATCACTTCAACAGTCCTGTCTCTGTTTGTTAAAGCAGCAATACTAGTTACTATAAAGTTCTACCAAACAATGGTTTTCATATAGGACCTGTATGCTTTATATACATTATTCATGAATATCTGTGTGTTTGTGTTTGCATCTGAATTTTAGCTATTGCTTTTCTGTATATGTTACCTTTGGCTTACTCTGACTATAATAGTAGCTGTTGCATCCCTCACATTTTTGTTTATTACAATCTTTCAAGTTGAGGTCATCTGAATTATTGAGAAGGTCTGTTTATTACTCCAATAACATTTTATATAGCATTTCTTCTGAGAGAACAGACGAGAACACAGCATTTCAACTGGGATACAAATTCATCACAGTTGCTACTAATTATACCTCAGCGTTTCTCCTTGACCTGTCAATGTCTAACCTGTACTGAGTGAGTTATTTAGGTTTTGAAATCAATGGAAGTACTGAGGCAGATATTTTTGTGAGTGACTGTCTATTTACTGCTATGCAGTATATCTTAGAAATTACCAATTCATTCAAGTGAATATAATCAATTTAAAAGGCAGAAGAAAGTAAGTGAACTCTGGAAACTTCCTGAGCTTTTGACAAGTGATACACACTTGTACACATTGTGGGGTTTGTGTTCTCATTAAATTTTGCTATGTATAATAATGTGTATGTGCTTGAAATTAAAAATACAACTTGAGTTTCCCTACAAGATGAAATCAACAAACCATAGAAAATCTGAAAACTAACATCCTGTTACCAATATAAACTACAGAGATGAGCAAACCTTTGAAAAATTCAGTCAACAGGTTTGCCAAATTTTTTCAAAAAGATTGGTTGTGAGCAAATAAGTTCAGGAAAAAGCGGGAACTTAGTAATAACCCTAAAACGCATGTCTAATATCCTAAGAGCTCTAAAGCCCTGTATAACACTGCTATGTCACCTAGTAGTGTATCCAAGTACTTTTGGTTTTAAGTACTTATGATACTTGGTCAACAGTGGTAACTAACCGCTTTTTTAAAAACACACTGCACTAGTAGATTTTGTTTGCATTTGTTTCTTCTTTTATGTACAGTCTGTTTATTCAAATTAATTTTGTTAATTGTAAAAAAGCAGTGCATAGAGGTTTTGTGTCACTTTCGCCCACATTGTGTTCTTATTAACTGTTTTATACCTTTAAGCATTAAAATTGCAATGACAACATGGTCTTCCTTAAACACACTAAATATACTATGTTTAAGTGTTTGAATTATTACACACTCATTATTCAAACATGAAGAGTGATGGTCCTTTTCACAAGAGCTTACAATCTACACTGTACAGTGGGACCAGAGAAGAGTGGCCGGCCGCCCACATCTATACATTATACAGGACGATCGCATCGGGTGTCAGAAGTGACAGCCACTGTGATCTGTCTATTAATGCAGGCACTACAGCTCCCAGCATGGAACAGAGTGTGCTCCATGTTGGGAGCAGTAGTATCTTCAGTTAAGGACAGATCACAACAGGTGTCACTCCTGACACCCGATGCGATTGTCCTATCTAATGCAGAGATGGAGCGGCTTTCTCCTGCGCTCGCATCACTGCCCTATACTCCAGCTGGCCAGTGATGTAAATAGAATTCACATCACTTATTCTTATTTCCCGCAGAGAGCTGTGATTGGCCAGATGGTTCCAGCCAATCACAGCTCTCTGCGGGAAATATGAATAATAGGTATATACACAGCATATACTCGTACTACAGTTGGACCAGAGAAGAGTGGCCGGCCGCCCGCATCTATACATTATACAGGACCATTGTCAGAAGTGAAACCCGTATCTTATGTTTATCTGAAACACACTTGACCACTGATACTAAACGTGTCTTGGACAAACCATGGTTTGGCCACACCTTCCACGCCACCTTTTCTTCCCATGCTAGAGGGGTCAGTGTGCTCATTTATAAAAGTATTTTATGTTCTTGTATTTCTAGCCTTATTGACTCAAAGGGTAGATTTGTATGCCTTTATGGTACTTTTAACCGTGCTATCTGTGTATTGGTGGCGCTCTATTTTCCTCCCCCATACTCAGGCGATGCTCTGCGCAGGGTGGTCTCTTTTCTGGCCTCTCTGCCTGATGCACCGCTCTTGGTGATCGGGGACCTTAATAACTTTTTGTGCCCTGCCCTTGATAGGTTTTCTGTTAGGGGATCATCTGGATTTTCGGGTCCCACGGGTCTGGCTAGATTTGTGGAGGAGGTGGGCTGGGCAGATTTGTGGATGAGGCGCCATCCTACGAAGTTACAATACTTCAGCTTTTCTAGCTCTCATGGCACACTTTCCCGCATTGATCTTGCGCTGGGTAATGATTTAATTTTTCCCCTAGTTGGGTTGGTGGAGTATCTCCCCCATAATCTTTCTGACCGTTCGCCCCTACTTGTACGTCTTACATTTGCTCCCCACCCTGGGATAAGGGGCTCCCTGTGGCGCCTAAAGCCCTTTTGGTTCCTTGTCCCCTCTGTGGGCCGTGCGCTTACTTCAGATATTACCGCCTTCCTTGAGATCAATGCGGGAACTGCCTCAGTGGGTACAGTCTGGGACTCCTTAAAAGCTTATGTTAGGGGCGTGCTTATTAGAGATATTACTACCTGCAAGACCAAGAATAGGACAATTCAAACCTCATTGCAGCAGCAGGTGCTCCTGGCGGAAGGCCAGTTCCTCCAGGACCCCTCTGACTGGCAGTCATTGCAAGCCTTATTGGACTCCCATTTGTTACAAATGGCGGACAATAAACACTTTTTTCAACAGCAGTGCTACTTTGAGAGCGGTGAGAGTACTGGCCGCCTGTTGGCTCGCACTGTTCGGGCTCTGCAGGGTTCCTCCTGTATCCCTTGTCTTTGTGACGGTGCCGGGATGCTGGTTTGGGACGATAAGGCCATTCTAGATATTTTGGTGTCCTTTTACCGGGAGACGTATTCCTCTAAATTATCACATGATTCAGCTTTTGTTGACCAATTTGTTTCTGGCATCCCGCTCCCGGCACTGTCTCAGATTCAGAGGGATATTTTGGATGAACCTATTACACTTGAGGAACTGGATGCTGCATTGGGGGCACTGCCGGGAGTTGACGGACTCCCTAATGAATACCTTAAACAATTTCAGGAAGTTTTATTGCCCAGGTTGCTAGAGGTTATGCAAGCGCCGGCGGGGGGTGAGGGCCTTCCAGGGTCTATGTTTGGAAGCTATTATTGTGCTGCTGTTGAAGCCCGGTAAGGACCCGCATTTAGCGGGCTCGTACAGGCCAATTTCCCTGTTATGCTCTGATGTGAAACTGCTGGCGAAGGTCTTAGCCAACCAGCTCTTGGGGGTTATTACTACCTTGATTCATGGGGACCAGACGGGGTTTATGCCTGGGAAATCAACGACTGATAATATTAGGAGGCTTTATTTAAATTTACAGCTGCAACCTGAGAATGCTGTGTGTAGGGCTGTGCTTTCACTCGACGCTGCCAAAGCCTTTGACAGTGTTGAGTTGGTCTTTGGAGTGTGATGCGGCACATGGGATTTGGACCAGTGTTTTTAAACTGGGTTCATTTACTGTATGATGCTACCCGTGCTAGAATCCAGGCTAATGGCTTGATTTCCCACTCATTTCCTCTGGGGCATGGGACTCACCAGGGGTGCCCCCTCTCCCCTTTTCTATTTGCTATTGCAATAGAACCCCTGGCGGCAATAATTAGGACCTCTTTTGAGGTCAAGGGCTTTTGTTATGGGAATTTGGAGGAACGTATTGCCCTATATGCTGATGACATGCTTCTTTTTCTGGGGGATACACCACCCTCCCTGGCACCCCTGATATCCATTATTGATTCTTATGGTAGTTACTCTGGCCTAGTTATCAATTGGGACAAATCCACACTCCTTCCTCTCGATCCCCTCCTCCCTATGCTAGTGCTCGATAGGGTTGGCCTCCCAATGGTCTCTAGATTTAAACATCTAGGTGTATCTGTTACAGCTCTCCCCATAGATTATGTTACTTTCAGTCTTCTTCCATTATTAGATCGCAGCTCTCAGAAGGTGGCTACTTGGCGTAGGCTTCCCCTCTCTATGGCGGGTAGATCTAACTTAGTGAAAATGGTCCTTATGCCTCAGTTTTTATATATTCTGCATAACTCCCCTGTTTGGACCCCTATGAAATATTTTCTTAGAATTCAGGCCCTGTATAGGGAACTTATCTGGAACGGTAGGACTGCTAGAATCCGTCTGAAAACCTTGCTAGAATCCGTCTGAAAACGAGGTAAAGAGGAGGGTGGCTTATCTGTCCGGAACCCCTGGTTGTATTTTCTGGCTTTGCAGATTCAACAGCTGAAGGGGTGGGCAAATTTGGATACCATGGGATGTGCGGGAGATCTTATCTCGAGGCGTATTGGCAACATGACTCCCATTTACCTACTAGAACTGTCCGCTCAGACTAGTCCTCCGGACCTTCCCCCTACCTTTATCCTTATTTGCAAGGTCTGGACGAAGTTTAAGGAACTTCTGCGATATCCTGTTTTTGTAACGCACTCACCTTTATGGCATAATACTAACCTCCCTGAATTGAGCTCCCTGCCTGATGTTGCCCTTTGGGTTTCTCATGGGGTTCTATATCTTTCCCAGATGTATGATGGGCCGACATTGAAGTCATTTGCTCAGCTGCAGATAGATTTTAATCTACCACATTCTTTTTTTTACTGCTACCTGCAGTTGAGACATGCTTTGGATACGCAGTCTCGAGCCTGTGACTTGACTGTCGGCTCCTCTGTGGCGGTGAACGATCTGTTCACTCAGGACTTCACTAAGGGGGTGATCTCGGCATTGTATAAGGAATTGCTGTCCTCCTATCATGAGGCCTATCCCTTAATGGCTAGGGTTAGGTGGGAGGTGGATGTGGGTCCCTTGTTGGATGGACAATGGACGCAGATTTTGGCTATGACCCCGAGGCTTGCGTATCGGAGGCTCATCAGGTGTCCCAAATTTTTCTATTGCATCGAGTGTATCGTACTCCTGTGCCAGATTCCTGTTGCCCCCGATGTTCCTTGCCAAACGCCCATTTGCTCCATGTGATGTGGGATTGTGCTCCACTTACACAGTTCTGGATAGATGTAGGGCAATTGATTAGAAAAGTGTATGGCTGCCCGTTTGACTTATCTCCCTTGACTTGTATCTTAGGTTATTTAGATGGGCTGGATGAAGATAGTGGACTTTGTTTAGGTATTAGTAGAATTTTGTACCAGGCTCGTAACACTGGATGAGGGCTACCCCTCCTACTATTTCTGAGCTCATTGTTAAACTGAATCATATCATCAGATTGGAGAAAGGTGTATATCTTAAACGTAAAGCCATATGTAAATTTGAACTCATCTGGGGTCCCTGGATTGATACTCCTGGATTGCCATCCGTGTACCTATGCAAGACTCCTCTGGATGTGATCAGGGGGGGTTTGGGAGGATCTGTTTCTTGATATGGTCTGTGACCTTGCTTCCTCTATGTTTGTTCCTTTCCGTATGTATGTGGCCATGTGGTCTGTGATTTGATAGCTGATCTCTTCTATGTGGGATGTCTACGTAATTGTTCTCTGCCTGCAATGTCCATATGTGTCTAAAACTTCTCTGACTGTACTTGTTTATACACCATAATATTGGAGAGTAGTGCTGGTTTTTCTATGAGGATACATTTTCTGCCTTAATGCTGTTCCTTGTGTGCAGACTATGGTCTGGTACTGCATTACAGTTGTCTCTGTAATTATACCTCAGTTTGTTTACCGGGAAAGACACAGGACATGGGGGGGAAGGAATTTTTTGTGTGGGACGGATGGGGGGTGGGTCGGGAGTTTTGTGTTTGTGTATGTTCTTTGTTTTATGCTAAAACGTTCAATAAAAAATTTCTGATAAAAAGAAAGTGACACCCGCTGCAATCTGTCTATTAATGCAGGCAGGGGTGTTGTCACGATTCGGCTTACGGGTTGTGGATCCGCTGTGTCAGCGAGGGATTGGCGTGGACCGTGCTAGTGGACCGGTTCTAAGAGGCTACTGGTTTTCACCAGAGCCCGCCGCAAAGCGGTATGGTCTTGCTGCGGCAGTAGCAACCAGGTCGTATCCACTAGCAACGGCTCAACCTCACTGACTGCTGAGAAGGCGTGGGACAGAAGGACTAGGCAGAGGCAAGGTCAGACGTAGCAGAAGGTCGGGGGCAGGCGGCAAGGTTCGTAGTCAATGAGGATAGCAGGAGATCTGGTAACACAGGCTTTGGACACACTAAACGCTTTCACTGGCACAAGGCAACAAGATCCGGCAAGGGAGTGCATGGGAGGAGATCAGATATAGCCAGGGAGCAGGTGGAAGCCAATTAAGCTAATTGGGCCAGGCACCAATCATTGGTGCACTGGCCCTTTAAGTCTCAGAGAGCTGACGCGTGCGCGCCCTAGAGAGCGGAGCCGCGCGCGCCAGCACATGACAGCAGGGGACCGGGACGGGTAAGTGACCTGGGATGCGATTCGCGAGCGGGCGCGTCCCGCTGTGCGAATCGCATCCCCGACGGCCATGACAGTGCAGCGCTCCCGGTCAGCGGGACTGACCGGGGAGCTGCAGGGAGAAAGAAGCCGTGAGCGCTCCGGGGAGGAGCGGGGACCCGGAGCGCTAGGCGTAACAGTACCCCCCCTTAGGTCTCCCCTTTTTTTTGTCCGGTGACTGCCTCCCCTGGGATGAGGACACCGGGAAAGAATGGAGGGTTTCCTCAACGGCCGGCAGTACAGCAGGAGTTGGAATGGGGAGGGAGGGCAGAGGGTGAAGCTTGGCACGGGGCAGGGAGACACAAGGACGGGAGCCATGAGGAGGCACAGAGGCTTGCCTGACGGGACTGGGAGGGGTGGAGAGGCACTTCCTGTGGCAGGCAGAGTCCCAGTTCTTGATCTCCCCGGTAGTCCAATCAAGGGTGGGAGAATGAAGCCGGAGCCATGGCAGACCGAGGAGGACCTCAGAGGTACAGTTGGGGAGAACGAAGAGCTCAATCATTTCGTGGTGGGGTCCAATAGACATCAGGAGGGGTTCTGTGCGGTAACGCACGGTGCAATCCAATCTGACTCCGTTGACCGCGGAAATGTAGAGCGGCTTGACGAGACGGGTCACCGGGATGCTGAATTTATTCACAAAGGACTCCAAAATAAAATTCCCAGAGGCACCAGAGTCCAAGCAGGCCACGGCTGAAAGGGAGGAGTTGGCTGAAGGAGAAATCCGCACGGGCACCGTGAGACGTGAAGAAGCAGACTTAGAACCAAGAGACGCCACACCCACGTGAGCTGGGTGCGTGCGTGCGTTTCCCAGGCGTGGAGGATGGATAGGGCAATCCACCAAGAAATGCTCGGTACTGGCACAGTGCAGACAGAGATTTTCTTCTCTACGGCGATTCCTCTCTTCCTGGGTCAGGCGAGACCGATCCACTTGCATGGCCTCCTCGGCGGGAGGCCCAGGCGTAGACTGCAAAGGATGCTGTGGGAGAGGTGCCCAGAGATCTAAGTCTTTTTCCTGGCGGAGCTCTTGGTGTCACTCAGAAAAACGCATGTCAATGCGGGTAGCCAAATGGATGAGTTCTTGGAGGTTGGCAGGAATCTCTCGTGCGGCCAGCACATCCTTGATGCGACTGGATAGGCCTTTTTTAAAGGTCGCGCAGAGAGCCTCGTTATTCCATGATAACTCGGAAGCAAGAGTACGAAATTGGATGGCGTACTCGCCCACTGAAGAATTACCCTGGACCAGGTTCAACAGGGCAGTCTCGGCAGAAGAAGCTCGGGCTGGCTCCTCGAAGACACTCCGGACTTCAGCGAAGAAGGACTGGACTGTGGCTGTGGCAGGATCATTGCGGTCCCAGAGCGGTGTGGCCCAAGACAAGGCCTTTCCTGAAAGAAGGCTTACTACGAACGCCACCTTAGACCGTTCTGTAGGAAACAAGTCCGACAACATCTCCATATGCAGGGAACACTGAGACAAAAATCCACGGCAGAGTTTAGAGTCCCCATCAAATTTGTCCGGCAGGGACAAGCGGAGGTTAGGAGCGGCCACTCGCTGCGGAGGAGGTGCAGGAGCTGGCGGAGGAGATGGTTGCTGCTGTAGCAGAGGCAGAAGTTGCTGTAACATGGCGGTCAACTGCGACAGCTGCTGTCCTTGTTGGGCAATCTGCTGCGATTGCTGAGCGACCACCGTGGGAAGATCAGCGAGACTTGGCAGCGGCACCTCAGCGGGATCCATGGCCGGATCTACTGTCACGATTCGGCTTACGGGTTGTGGATCCGCTGTGTCAGCGAGGGATTGGCGTGGACCGTGCTAGTGGACCGGTTCTAAGAGGCTACTGGTTTTCACCAGAGCCCGCCGCAAAGCGGGATGGTCTTGCTGCGGCAGTAGCAACCAGGTCGTATCCACTAGCAACGGCTCAACCTCACTGACTGCTGAGAAGGCGTGGGACAGAAGGACTAGGCAGAGGCAAGGTCAGACGTAGCAGAAGGTCGGGGGCAGGCGGCAAGGTTCGTAGTCAATGAGGATAGCAGGAGATCTGGTAACACAGGCTTTGGACACACTAAACGCTTTCACTGGCACAAGGCAACAAGATCCGGCAAGGGAGTGCATGGGAGGAGATCAGATATAGCCAGGGAGCAGGTGGAAGCCAATTAAGCTAATTGGGCCAGGCACCAATCATTGGTGCACTGGCCCTTTAAGTCTCAGAGAGCTGGCGCGCGCGCGCCCTAGAGAGCGGAGCCGCGCGCGCCAGCACATGACAGCAGGGGACCGGGACGGGTAAGTGACCTGGGATGCGATTCGCGAGCGGGCGCGTCCCGCTGTGCGAATCGCATCCCCGACGGCCATGACAGTGCAGCGCTCCCGGTCAGCGGGACTGACCGGGGAGCTGCAGGGAGAAAGACGCCGTGAGCGCTCCGGGGAGGAGCGGGGACCCGGAGCGCTAGGCGTAACAGGTGTGCTCCATGTTATGAGCAGTTGTACCTGCAGTTAAGGACAGATCACAGTGTCACTCCTGACACCCACTGCGATCATCCTATCTATAGCAGAGATGCGAGCGTAGGAGAAAGCCTCTCGCATCTATACATTATACAGGATGAACGCAGGGGTGTCGCTAATGAAGAAATTTGTTATTTCAAATCGAGTCGAAGTTTGTCCGATTTAATTCACTCATCTCTATCGATCCCCATGGTTCCCATTTTTTCCCAGTTTTTGTGGAGTAAGCCATGATTCGATTTCTTGAATGAATTACTTTTAGCAGTTCCTCCCCTGTGTGTCTCTGTTCGCCAAGGCAAACCATGTGAAGAACAGTGTGACACCGCCGTGCCTTGCACGCATGGTATGCTGGAGGGGCATTTTTATTTAAAAAAAAAATATTAAAATTAATTAAAATTAAAATGAATTTATTAAAATTAATTAAAATGATTAATTATTTAACATGGCGGCAAAATGACACAGTCTGGAGGTGGCAGGAGCATAAGGAGACACTATAGTGGCAGAATGACTCAGCCTGGAGGTGGCAGCAGCAAGAAAATACCATAGGGCCTCACAATTGAAAAGCTTAATTTAAGTTGAAAATGTTAAATAGATTACCATAAAAATGTTTATGTAATGTCCCAGGAGCATGAGGAGAGCATAGGGCCTCAAAATTGAAAATATTAACGATATATTTCAAATTTAAATTGAAGATTTTAAATAGATTACCATAAAATAATGTATGTAATGTCCCAGCAGCATGAGAAAACCATGGGGCGTCACAATTGAAAAGATTAAAGATATATTTTCAAATTTAAATTGAAGATTTTAAATATATTACCATCAAAATTTTTATGTGATAAGTTGACCATGGGGCTTCACAATTGAAAGGATTATCCCCTCGTTTTTTCCTCCTTACATTTAGAAAATCATAACTCTTTCAATTTCACCTAAAAATCCATATGATGGCTTATTATTTGCACCACCAATTCTACTTTGTAATGACATCAGTCATTTTACCCAAAAATCTACGGCGAAATGGACAAAAAAAATCATTGTGAGACAAAATTGAAAAAAAAAACCCCTCCATTTTGTAACTTTTTGGGGCTTCCGTTTCAACACAGTATATTTTTGGGTAGAAATGACACCTTCTTTTTATTCTGTAGGTCCATACGATAAAAATTATACCCTATTTATATAGGTTTGATTTTGTCGTACTTCTGGAAAAAATCATAACTACATGCAGGAAAATTTATATGTTTAAAATTGTCATCTTCTGACCCCAATGACTTTTTTATTTTTCTGCGTATAGGGCGGTATGAGGGCTCATTTTTTACGTCATGATCTGAAGTTTTTAGTGGTACCATTGTATTCATAGGGCTTATTTATCGCTTTTTATTTATTTTTCATGATATAAAAAGTGACCAAAAATACACTATTTTGGACTTTGAATTTTTTTGCATGTACCCCATTGACCGTGCGGTTTAATTAACAATATATTTTTATAATTCGGACATTTCCACACGTGGCGATACCACATATGTTTATTTTTATTTACACAGTTTTTGTTTTGTTTTTTTTATTAGGGAAGGGGTTAAATTATCTTTCTTCACTTTTTTTTTTACTTTTTTTTGCAATGTTATAGCTCCCTTAGAGGGCATTGCACACACTGATCTTTTACATTGATCAATGGTTTCTCATAGGAAACCATTGATCAATGATTCTGCCGCTGGACTGCTCATGCCTGGATCTCAGACACTGAGCAGTCATTTGGCGATCGGACACCAGGAGGCAAGGTAAGGGACCCTCCTGCTTTGTCACAGCAGTTCAGGAATGCCGCGATTTTGCCGCAGACATCCCGAATATCCCCCTGAGCTAACCGGCAATGATGTACTTTCACTTTTGACACGGCGTTCAACTTTGAATGCCTCGTCTAAATGGTTAATAGAGTACGGCACCTCATTATAGAACGGGAGCGGACTCATGACGTACCGGTAAGTCATGGGTCCTGTAGGGGATATATTTTCAAATTTAAATTGATGATTCTAAATACATTAACATAGCATGAGGAGATCACATGTCGGCACAATGACACAGCCTGAAAGTGGCTCCAGCATGAGGACACCATATGGTGACAGAATTACACCGCCTGGAGATGGCGGCAGCCTGACCAGACCAAAGGGCCTCACAATTGAAAAGATTAAAGACATTTTTTTAAATTGCATGTGACCATGTTAATGTCCTCCTGATACTTGATGAAAAACTGCCACACCGCAGAGTAGCTGATTTTCGTCCCAACAGTCCGCACTGACTGACTGCTACTGCTGCCGAATCCAGGGACCCCTATTCCAATACTTCACGGGCAGGTAGGCTGCTGCGAAGCAGGTGGTCTACCCGGGCAAGTTTGGCTCCAGACTTCCCACTGCTGCCAAAATGCTGACTCCCAACTATGCTACCACCTTTGCTGGCTCAACTGCTTTCTCACGGGCAACCTGCCACCCTCTTCTCCAGATGATGATGAAGCCCCTTCTGCACCCGGCTCCCAAGTTTGATAGGCTTCATCATCATCGAGTTGTGTCAACACGTCACTGATGTCCTCCTCAGGTTCCTCAACAGTGTCTGCTTCAGGACCCTGAATGCTCCCAACACCACATACCACACCACTCTCCTCATCACTACTTGCCGGCCTAGTGAAATAAGCAGGGGATGTCTCCTCCACTTCTTGGCTGGGCAGTAGCTGCTGACTGTCCTCTAGTAGATCGCCCTGACTAAAAAGTGGAGCTGAACCCATAGCATAGGATACTCCTTTGGGGAGGGAACAGCATAGGACAGAAGCAATTGGAGGATAGGGACTTCTCCAAGGCTATGCCAACTGATGGTTTCGTCTGAGGAACCTACTGACTGTTGACTGCGGGTGTAAGATGTCACTTGTAATGAAGAGGATGACCGAGTTCACCAGTCAATGAAAGCAGATGGGTTGCTGGTCGAGACACGACCGCTAGCTGATACCAGGAGCTCTGAGCTCTCGCTGTGACTCCTGCTGCCTTTCACCCCTAGTCTGCTAAAACCTATGCCTTTGCCTGATGAATTTAGGCCCCTGCCACTCCTCTGTGCACATGATGGCACTTCTCTTTGTGACTTTCCTTTCAGGGGAGGAGAGCAGCACCAGTCACCAGGGAGGGGCATTGTTGGCTTAGATCCAGCTCCTGGAGTCCCCAAGTCGCCTCCAGGACTTCACATTTGGGAATGAGTTACCAGAGGAGGCACCTAGGGGAATGAAAAATAAGAAGCCAAAGAAGACCAAGCTCCAGGAGCTGGCAACATTTTTCTATACCCCTCTCCCTGAGCCCCCAGACTGGCCGGAGGGTCAGCTCACTGTGTGAACCCCATTTCTGCTGTGGAGAATGGGGAGAGTATGGAGTCTAGTATGGCGGTGAGCTCCGTCGCTGTTTGCAGTAACAGTGGTGGAGCAGACAATGTATCGTCTGTGAGGTCGGACAGTGATATTGGCCCAGTGATGGGCAGTAAAGGCTCTGGCACATTAGGTTGTTCCCTAATGGGAGGAGGGGCTGAAGGAGTCTGCTGAAGGAGCTCCTGTGGCTCTGAGCGTTGGCACTGCTGTTACTTTGGAGCAGCAGAGTAGTCGTGAAAGAGCTGCCAGGGCTAAGATGCCTTCGCCTCCCAGAAAGACTGGACTTAAATCTTTATTTTATATTGGTGCCGCTAATCCAGATCAGCGGCGCCCGGGAACAGTAAGCTCCGGTACTGATGAGGCAGAGGGTACCAGTAAAAACTGGGCTGGGGCTGCTAATAAACAGGCTAGGCAGGCTTCCCGATCCTGGTATTAGGGACCAGAGGACTTTCCTGTGGCGGTGGCTCCAGCTCTGGAACCCAAAGCTGATGGTACAATATCTTCACCAGAATGCACCGGTCCAGACAATATGAATGAGAAAGTTAATGTTGGAGTGAATGAAGGAGTGGATGTGCAGGAAAATGTCTCTGTTAATAAAAATCTGTCTGGGGCTTTAAATGATGGTATGGGCTATAGCACGGGTCCAGTTGCACCCCTCAGCAGTGGAAGCATCGGCACAATGCTATGCAAATGTCGCCGCTGGGGGTAGTGAGGGCACCTTCCTCATCTGCTGGCTCTGGGGAGAGCAATTTGCAGCAGCATCTCCTAGGGGCCTTAGAGAGATCAATCAATGTAGAGGGTAGGGAGGCTGATCTATCCTTTTGGATAGAGCGACATGGTCTTTCAGCCTTCCGAGAGGAAAGAGGGGGGACTGTGTGGTCCCTCCCGACAGCCGTGCCAGGTGGTCATCTAAGGAATGTGGTCCAGCTGAAGTGGAGAGGCAGTGATACATGTCCTCCAAGATTTAAAGTTGTTGAGCTTCTGCTGAAGTTGGGCTTTAAGGCAGCTGACATCTACGCCTTGTTACATTCTTATGGTACCCATGAGTTCGATATCAGATTTGTTCGGCCGGAGGGGCTTGAGCTCTTCTTGAATTATGAGCTGGTAAAGAATGAGCCCTGCTGGCGAGACTTTGCCTTTCAGGCTGTGTCTCGCCAAAACAATGTCAAGAAAGTGACCTTTTTAACCATTAACTATTATCATGATGTGGCTAGGTCAGTATGGAGAGGTAGTGGAGGTCCAAAAAAAGAACAGGGATGAATATGGAATTGGGTCAGGGGCCTGGACGTTTATGGTCAAGCTTAGGCGTTCAGGAAACACTGTTACCCATTTATACCATCTGCGACCTTCCTCGGAAGAGATTGTTTCCAGATTCTACCAGGGTCAGCCGAAGCTCTGTCACAGATGTGGCGACCCCATACATTTTAGTGCCAGTTGCACTGTGCTGAAATGCACTCTTTGTGGGGAAATAGGCCATCTCGCTGCATTTTGTGCAGAGATTAGGTGTCACCTGTGTGGTGACTTAGGTCACCCATTCAGTCGCTGCCCTCATTCCTTTGTCAATGTGGTTGTTGCCTCGGAAAGAGTAAGCCATGAGGTGGATTCTGCTGGGGGGTGGCTGGCGGGAATGAAGGGGCGCAGGGGCCAGGGAAGAAAAATAAGCAAAAGACGCCTGCTTAACTGAGGCGTCTCAAGAAGCATCAAAGGGATAGGGAGATTCTGTAGTCACAGGAGCCAACTGAGGTGACTTCTTATCCTGTCCCTGCGGCCAGTCTTACTGCTGAGGCCCTGGGGGATAGTGAACTGGATGAGGAGATTGGGAGGATCTACAAAGAGAAGGATGATGTCTCCTCGCTGTCCTCCCATGGTGAGAGCATGGATGAGACAGTCGGAGATGGGTAGAAACAAAGCAGGGTACTAGGCGGAATAAGAAAAAGGAGATATAAGATCTTTTCCCACCCGCCTGATGCCAAAGGAAGGTACAACTGAACCCCCTCTGATTACCCTCTCCCTGGGGAACCTATATCTTCAGGGGGGAGGGGGGGGGACTGGCCCAGAGTCAGGGAATGAGGAAAATGTAAATAAAGGGAAAATGGACACATCCATCTCACTAAAAACCATCATCTGATGAGGAGGGTAGTGAGGTGGATGGGAAGGATGGTGGGAAAAAGAAAGCTGTCTAACTCAATCACCCTTGATGGCGGCACCCTCTCCGTTGACTCTGGCATCCATTAAAGGGGTACTTCGATGGAAAACTTTTTATTTTAATTTTTTTAAATCAACTGGTGCCAGAAAGTTAAACAGATTTGTAAATTATGTACTCAGGTAGAAAACAGACATGGTGCACATCTACAATCTTGCACAATGATCCAATTGCTTCTCAGCATAATTTCAAAAACTAACAGATTGTTAGTATATACGTTTTGATCAAAAAGTACAAAGCCCACTCGCCACGTCAAGGCCACCTATTTAGAGTGGGTCCCTAATGTCCCTAACATAAAATGGCGTAGCACTTGGTGGCGACCACCACCGCCGCGACACCAGTGCCCACAGGGGGAACGACCCACTGGCAGAGCGGCCCCAACGCCACTCAAACCAGTCTATGGGTCGCACCTCCCCGCAGACACGGCGCCACAGCAACAACGGATGCCGCACAGCACCACACCAGTGTGAACAGGATATTATAGCACACTTACCATGCTCTCCCCGTCAAACTGGGAGGCTGCCAGGAAAGAAAAGGCCCATGTGTAGCTGACTACTACTTATATAGGGTTGGGCTGAGGGGGTGGGGAAGAGTGCAGACAACATGTTCAAACAAAAAAATAAAAAATAAAATAAAAGAGGGGATAGAAAACACACCTTGTTCACACTGGTGTGGTGCTGTGCAGCGTCCGTTGCTGCCGTGGCGTCGTGTGTGCAGGGAGGTGTGACCCATAGACTGGTTTGAGTGGCATTGGGGCCGCTCTGCCAGTGGGTTGTTTCCCCCCCCCCTCCCCCCGTGGACACCGGTGTCGCTGCGGTGGTGGTCGCCACCCAGTGCTACGCCATTTTATGCTAGGGACATTAGGGACCCACTCTGAATAGGTGGCCTTGACGTGGCAAGTGGGCTTGTACTTTTTGATAAAAAATGTATACTAACAACCTGTTAGTTTTTGATATTATGCTGAGAAGCAATCAGATCATTATACAAGATTGTAGATGTGCACCATGTCTGTTTTCTACCCGAATTCAGATTTGTAAATTACTTCTATTAAAAAATCTTAATCATTTCAGCACTTATTAGCTGCTGAATACTACAGAGGAAATTCTTTTCTTTTTGGAACACAGTGCACTTACTGACATCACGAGTACAGTGCTCTCTGCTGACATCTCTGTCCATTTTAGGAACTGTCCAGAGCAGCATATGTTTGCTATGGGGATTTCCTCCTAGTCTGGACAGTTCTTAAAATGGACAGAGATGTCAGCATCTCTGTCCATTTTAAGAACTGTCCAGAGTAGGAGGAAATCCCCATAGCAAACATATGCTGCTCTGGACAGTTCCTAAAATGGACAGAGATGTCAGCAGAGAGCACTGTGCTTGTGATTTAGCAGAGAGCTCTGTGTTCCAAAAAGAATCGAATTTCCTCTGTAGTATTCAGCAGCTTATAAGTACTGGAAGGATTAATATTTTTTAGAAGTAATTTACAAATCTGTTTAACTTTCTGGCACCAGTTGATTTAACCCCTTAAGGACGCAGCCCTTTTTCACCTTAAGGACTGAGCCCTTTTTCACAATTATGACTACCGTCGCTTTACGAATTAATAACTCGAAAACGCTTTTACCAAATATTCTGAGATAGTTTTTTCGTGATATATTCTACTTAAATTTTCAGCGTTACTTGCATCCTTTTTTGGTGAAAAATCCCAAAATGTAATGAAAATTTAGAAAATTTTGCATTTTTCTAACTTTGAAGCTCTCTACTTGTAAGGAAAATGGATATTCCCAATATTTTTTTTTCTCACAAATACAATATGTCCACTTTATGTTGGCATCATAAAATGGCCATGAGGGCTTCAAAGTAGAGCAGCAATTTTAAAAAATGTCATGAAAATTGCAAAATCTGAAGGGACAGATGTTACAGAACTACAACTCCCAGCATGCCTGGGCAGTCTAGGCATGCTGAGAGTTGTAGTTTGGCAACATCTGGAGGGCTACCGTTTTGGCCACCTGTAACAGTGGTCTTCAAACTGTGACCCTCCAGATGTTGCAAAACTACAACTCCCAGCATGCCCAAACAGCCTGTCACTTTCATACCCCCCCCCACCGTGGTTTCCCTACCTGTGCCTGTCCCCAGGCATCTTCTCCTCCAGGTACCGGCCTCCATCTTCTCCCCACGTTCCCCATGACATCCAGGGGTGGGCAAAATGGGGGGTTGCCATGGCAACCCCCTGTGCTGTGCTGCTATTGGTCAGAATTAGTTCTGACCAATGGCAGGGGATAGGAGGAGATCGCAGCACTGCGACCTCGCTCCTAGCCCTCAGGATGATCGGGGCTGTCACTGACAGCTCCGATCATCCCTATTTTCCGGGTGATCGGGTCACCAGAGACCCGATCAGCCCGGAATAGCAGAAAATCTCATGTCTGAATTGACATGCAATTTTCTGCGATCACCGACATGGGGGGTTCTCAGGACCCCCTGGGCGATGTGCCGGGATGCCTGCTGAATGATTTCAGCAGGCATCCCGGTCCGGTCCCCAACCGGCTAGCGGCGGGGACTGGAATTCCCACGGGCGTTTGCATACGGCCCAAGTCCTTAAGGACTCGGGATGCAAGGCGTATACATACGCCCGGCGTCCTGAAAAGGTTAAAAAAAAAAACGTTTTCCACCGGAGTACCCCTTTAATGTTGCCAGCATTAAAGGGGTTCTCCGATGCTTAGACATCTTATCCCCTATCCAAAAGATAGGGGATAAGATGCCTGATCGCGGGAGTCCCGCCGCTGGGGACCCCGTTTGTAATCAGTCCCCGGAACGTGTTCGCTCCGGGTCTGATTACAGACGACCACAAGGCCAGCGGCGTTTGACGTCACGCTCAGCCCCTCAATGCAAGCCCACGGGAGGGGGTGTGACAGCTATCACGCCCCCTCCCGTAGGCTTGCATTGAGGGGCGGAGCATGACGTCACACGCTGCCGGCCTTGTGGTTATCCGTAATCAGACCCGGAGCAAACACGCTCCGGGGACTGATTGCAAACGGGGTGCCAGGTGCATGATCCCGGGGGTCCCCAGCGGCGGGACTCCCGCGATCAGGCATCTTATCCCCTATCCTTTGGATAGGGGATAAGATGTCTAAGCACTGGAGAACCCCTTTAAGTCAGATACGGCTCGATTTGCAGCCTATGATTTTTTTGCCTACATTAATGCTGATATTTTATTTTTGCAGGAGACCAGGCTTACAGAAATGTCATCTATATATAAGGCTAAAAGAGAGTGGAGAAATGGGCCTTCCTACTGATCTCTTGCGGCAGAGCCGTATTGCGGAGTGGCAGTCCTTTTTACCGCAGCGGTAGAATGCTGACGGCTTATCGAGTTAGAAATGGGGAGGTGTCTGATCTTAGATGTCCTCATGAATGGACAAGAACTTCGCCTTATTCACAGTCTAAGTGGGACCGGAAGTGCCTTGGTCTTTGGAGGGGACTTGGGACTTGGCACTTGGTCTTTGGAGGGGACTTTAAAGGGGTAGTCCAGTGGTGAAAAACGTATCCCCTATCTCCTAAGGATAGGGGATAAGTTTGAGATTGCGGGGGGGGGGTCCGACCGCTGGGGGCCCCTGCGATCTCTCTGTACGGGGGAAAGGCTCTCCGGCCAGATAGCTAGTGTTGACCACCACATGAAGCGGCGGCCGACACGCCCCCTCAATACATCGGCTCTGCCATAGAGTTGTATTGAGGGGGCGTGTCGGCCACCGTTTTGTGCGGTGGTTGACACGCCCCCTTCCCGTGGGCTGTCGGGGCCCCATAAAGGACATCGCGGGGGGCCCCAGCGGTCGGACTCCCACGATATGCAACTTATCCCCTATCCTTAGGATACAACGAGTGCCGGGATCTCTTCATTTCTACTATATCTACTTATCCAGGAGCACCGGACCTTCTCTGCAGTGCCAACCAACTACAATACTTTGGACTGCTTCCATGGGAAACTGTGTGCGAGGGACAATCTGAAGTGCAGGAGCTCTGAGGACCAGGGAAGTCCCCGTGAAGAGTGTGGAGGCATGCTGCAAAGCATGGAGCATTTTCTGCTTCATTGACCCTTTAGCACAGAGGTTTACAACAGGGTGGGTGCTTCCATTGGTTGGCCTAGGCTGGCCAGTCTCTCCTATGCAGAATGGGCCCATGGGGCAATTTAGAAACCTTGGAGGCTGGGACCTGAGCACTTTATTCCTAGTTAGCTCGGTGGTCAGGTACTACACCTAGAATGCACAGTGTTAAGTGTCGATGCTCCCTGTGGGTGCGGTGGTTAGGAACATGATGGGTGACCTGGTGAAGGTGCATTCTCTGGAGTATGAGAGGCTGGGTGCTGGCAGGGCCTCTCGTCTGTGGAAGGGCTTTGCCTTTAAAGTGCCTTAGCCTGTCATCTCCCCCTTGTGCTGTAGGTTTTTGGTAATATAGGACTTGCAAGCTTGAGCTGAACTTGAGCTTAAGGGGTTTGTGTGGCTGAAAAGCCTCTTTGTTGTTTGGTTTTTAATGTTATATTTATTTGTTATGGTACTTATTTTTGTAATGTGTACTTATGTACTTTATATATTGTTAGTCTGTGTATATTTTATGTTCTGTATTTATTGTATATATTGTGTGATGCCACCTGGGGTTTCAGTTTAGTTTATGTTGGGTGGTGGGTTAAAAAGGGGGATGGGGGTTTCTATTGGACTTTTATATATGTATAGAGAAAATCCTGGACTGGTTCATGGGCATCTGGTAACATGTACTGGGGGCATGGGATGTGGGACCAGCGCTCAGGGCCAAAAAATAAAAAGTGGTGTTATTTGGTTTGTGTTGGTTTGTATTTTTCTGTATATATTATTGTTATTATTCATTTTGATATTGGGTTTTGCTTAATTAGTAGGTTTTTGGTATTGCAATTGAGCCAGGAAATTCACATTTAATAGTAGTGTATATAGTTTATTAGAATGGTATGGGGATTGTAGGAAAATCTTTTGTAAATATTGTATATATCTGTTTGTGTGGAGGAATGAGTGTGGGGTGGACCGGTGTTGTATTTTATGCTATGGTGTTGGTTTTATGATTCATTATATTGATATGTTCTGTCAGATATGATATGTTTATGTGTGTAAGCAGAGAAATAGTCAGGCTAGATTTTTGCCCTGCGATTTTTGTGGCATAAAAACACCAGAAAAAACGCCAGAAAAACTGCCACAGTTTTTCCCTGCGTCTTGGCATTTTTTTGGACGTTTTTCCGCCGTTTTTGGCCCCTTTTGCTTTTTTTTTTTTTTTTACAAAAAAATAATAAAAAAAATAAAAAAAAGGCAGTAGGGATGTAAAAATGTATTTAACTAAATGTTTATTTTTTATAACAACATTTTAATAGTTTTTTTTATAAATTGTGTTTGTGTGTGTTTAACTTTTTTTCTCCAATTTTTTATGTAGTACTGCTACTCCCAGCAGGGAACAAGACTGTTCCATGATGGGAGTAGTAGTACCTGTACTATAGACATATCGCCCCGGGTCTCAGTCTGACACCTGATGCGCTCTATACAGTGCTCGCACCTCTGCTCTATTCACATCACTGACCATTCATATTTCCCTCCCAGAGCTGTGATTGGCCGGATGGTTGCAGCCAATCACAACTCTGAGGATAAGATGAATGAATGAGTGGCAGGCCCGGAGTATAGTACAGAGCAGGGATGCGAGCGTTGTATACAGCCGCTCTGCATCTCTGCTATAGACAGGACGGTCACAGCAGGTGTCAGTAGTGACACCCGCTGTGATGTGTCCTTTAGCAGGCACTACTACTCCCAACATGGAGCACACTCTGCTCCATGCTGGGAGCTGTAGTACCTGCATTAATAGACAGATCCCAGCGAGTGTAACTTCTGACACCTGCTGTAATCTGTCTATTAATGCAGGTACTTCAGCTCCCAGCATGGAGCAGAGTGTACTCCATGTTGGGGGAAGTAGTACTTGTAGTTAAGGAAAGATCACTGCGGGTATGACTCCTGACACCCGCTGGGATCCTACGGTATAATGTATAGATGCGGCGGCCGGCGCTCTCCTATGGTCCCCTGCACGCCATATATATACACATTCTGATTTTTCACAGAGAGCTCTGATTGGCTGGAAGCATCTGACCAATCACAGCTCTCTGCGGGGAATATGGATATGTGTATATATACGGCAGTGCAGGGGACCATAGAAGAGCGGCCGCAGCATCTATACATTATACAGGAGGATCGCAACGGGCGATCTGTCAATTAGTACAGGTACTACTACTCCCATCATGGAACAGTGTGTTCCATGCTGGGAGTAGTAGTACTACCTAAAAAAGTCCAAAAAAGAATAAAAACCGTCTGCAAAAACGCAAAATTTAAAACCAACATGGCGTTTTTCTTGGCGTTTTTGCTCTCCCATAGACTTCTATGGGATGAAAACACCACGATTTCAGGACAAAAAACGCCAAACTAGGTTTTGGCAGGCGTTTTGAAAATCCAGCCTCTGAGCCCGAAATTGCTGACAAACGCCAAAAGGATTAAAAAAAATGCCAAACTGAAAAACGCCAAGTGAATCTGGCATTTTGAAGTTTACCATTGACTTGCAGCTAATATCTGGACACAGCGTTTTTTCACTAAAAAAAGCAGTGTGGGAAAATTGGCGTTTTTGACAGCGTTTTTGCAAAAAAAAACCTCAGTGGAGTTCCAGCCTCAATCTGGCACTGCATACGAATCACCTGGCTGGGCTTTACTATTTCACAGCTTTGAATACAACTCATGGGAGTTATGCAATGAAGGGTAGGTGGTGCTCTTTCCTGTATGGCACAAATCGCTATCATCAAATGCATCCGAAAGAAATACAAGGATGGCACTCACCAATCTTCTTATGTGTGAACATAGTTCTTTATTGGACAGTTGTACACGGTGCAAAGTGCAGCTGTATCAACAGCGAGCAGCAGCGCCGGGACCTATCTCCAAAACGGTGTGACAGCTGTTTCATAGCTAAGTGCTACTTCATCAGACCACCTGGTGGTCAACTGTACAATAATGAACTACGTTCACACATAAGAAGATTGGTGAGTGCCATCCCTGTATGATATGTTTATGTTTGTCATTATTTATTGTTATGTTTAAAATTTTAATAAAAGATTTACAGGATATAACTCAGGATCAGTACATGGTAAGTAATGTATGTACACAGTGACCTCACCAGGCTCCAGATGTTGCAAAACTACAACTCTAAACAGCTTTTGACAGGCTTTGGCTGTCCAGGCCTGCTGGGAGTTATAGTTTTGCAACACTTGGAGGGACCCTGGTTGGTAAACACTGATGTACACAGTGACCCCACCAGAAGAATAGTGAGTACAGCTCTGGAGCTCACATGTATATACATTAGTGTCTTCCAACCAGGGTGCCTCTAGCATGCTGGGAGTTGTAGTTTTGCAACAGCTGGAGGAACCCTGGTTAGTAAACACTGCTGTACACAGTGACTTCTCACCAACAGATTGCAGGAAGAACTCGCCACACTACTCTCCTGGCTGCTACGGAAACTTTAGCACCACCCCCCAAGTCCCATGATCGTGACATCACCACAGGTCCTCAAAGCAATCATCCTCTCCAGCATTCAGAAGGTACAAAGCAGGTCCTGATCGGGCAGTTACTGCCATTATGTTCTGTTTTGAGATCCCTGTTTTTTAGTGACTGACAACCAGAAGAGAGCGGGCCCCCTTTCTTTGCTGGCAACACGGGGCCCGGAGCAGGAGCTCCAAAAGCTCCTGTCACGCACCTGGATTCTGATGTCTCGGAGCAGGTAGTGGATCCTCTAACCTCTGTGGCTGATGACTCGGACCATATTGGGGAGCGGAGTCTAAGTTACCGTTGGTCTTCACCAGAGCCCGCCGCAAAGCAGGATGGATTTGCTGCGGCAGACGACACCCAGGTCACTACCCCCAATACGGCTCGACCACACAGGTAACTGGGCAAGGCACGGTACAAGAGAATGAGACAGAGGCGTAGTCAACGTAGCAGAAGGTCTAGGCAGGCGACAAAGGTTCGTAGTCAAATAACGTAGCGGGAAGGTCTGGGTACACGAGTATGGCAAACAGGCTATATGGAACGCTTTCTCTCAGGCAAATGGCACTGAAGATCAAGCGGTAGGGTGTGGGAGGAGCAGGAACTTATAATGTGGTGTTCAGGTGCAAGACTAATTATGGGCGCACCGGGCCTTTAAATTTCAGAGCTCCGCCGCGCGCCCTAGGAGACGGGGACGAGCGTGGCGGAGCGGCCTTATAGTGGCAGCAGAGCGAGGTAAGTGACGGGCCAGGATTCGTATGCGGGCGTGTCCCGCGATGCGAACCTCGGCCCCACCGACAGACGGGGACCCCGAGACACTGCGCTTGCGGCCGGAGCGCAGCGCGTGACAGCTCCGATGATAATCTGGCCCTGCCTGCACCAAACTGTTCCACACACACATAGAGGTGCAAACAGACAGCAATGGGTTTAGAATGTTTAGAACTATACACGTTTCTGTGGAGCATACATCACATGCTAATTACTGGATGTATTATGAGTTTAACATACAGGTAAGTTAGAAATATGGTTCACTTTCGTGCAACAGTTGATTTGTAAATATTAATTTCCAGCGGAGTACACATTTAAGCAAACACTTTAAAAAGGGGCCAAAATAATACATACCTTAATGTGATCCGGAGCCTAACCACAGGTGGAATTGGCTTCCTCACGTAGGTCTCCTGAAGAGTCAACAAGGGCCTCAAGATGCTGATCAATTTGTCAGAAGAAGAAATTGACATTCATGTTCAATAAAAAATTATGGTAGGGCACCTTAAAAAAAAAAAAAAAAAAAAAACGGGAGAATAAAGAAACCACCACATATTGCTTAGGTTGCTACACAGGTCTGCTGATAGCAAAAAAAAATAAAAAATAATAATAATAACTGTATATATATATATATATATATATATGTATATGTGTGTGTGTGTGTGTATATTAGTTCAAATAAATAAACATAGGTAAATCTAGAAATAAGAAAGGATATACCTTTTCGGAGTCAGGTACCACACGGAAAAAGTACCTTCATAAGACATCCCCCAATGTAGGGGATGGACCCAGTATCTGTGTCTCCTATGAGAAATAGGCTACAAAAAAAACATTGCACACAAAAACAAGTCAGTTTGACATTTTTTTTTACATTTCCCACCATAAGCAACAGTTAACAATTTGCAGCATCATGGGGGGGCCAATCTTCCTTGGGGAGCAAATATTCTGAATAAACAATGCCTTCCAAACCACAAAAAAGCCAAAAATGCATTCGCCAGGTCGAGTTTAAGTAGAACTCTGCAAAGGAAATTACATTAGGAGGGGGCAGATACTTCCCATTAATCTCAAAGGGGTATTCCAGGCCAAAACTTTTTTTTTATATATATCAACTGGGTCCGGAAAGTTAAACAGATTTGTAAATTACTTCTATTAAAAAATCTTAATCCTTCCAATAGTTATTAGCTTCTGAAGTAGAGTTGTTGTTTTCTGTCTAACTGCTTTCTGATGACTCACGTCCCAGGAGCTGTGCAGGATATTTTCCCATCATGCACAGCTCCCCGGACGTGACATCATCATTGAGCAGTTAGACAGAAAACTTCAGAAACTAATAACTATTGGAAGGATTAAGATTTTTTTTTAATAATAATAATAATAATAATAATAATATATATATATATATATATATATATATATATATATATATATATATATAAGGTTTTGCCTGGAATACCCCTTTAATCCCTTTTAGCTGTGTCCAAAATCCAACTTGGAAAAGCAGGAAAAACTGTCAAGGTGCCAAAAATGCAATTTCCACACAAATGAAAAAACTCCAGACACAGGAAATTGCACTGGCATTTTTCACGTGTTTTTTCTTGGTGTTTTTCCACACAAAAACCAAGTCAGGACAAAAAAACAAGTCAAAATTGAGCCTAACGGTGACATAACGCAGGGGGCTCTCTTATATGGGTATGTGCATAGTTTTATTTGCTGGCTCTGATAGATTTTTGTCCAATGCTATATGTGTTGACCGCTGCAACCAGTGGGCTTCAGGTTGATTTTGATGATCCACTATGTTGTGCATTCCCATATAGCACTGTAATATTGTCAGATCCAGCATGCATTTGCATATCTTTGCTTCTATATAGATCCTTTTCTTTACTTGTACTGTAGGCCCTGAGTTGCTAAGAATGTAATGTATTTTTTCTATGGTATTTAATAAGCTTTTTCTATGTTTTGCACTTTTCCCTATGCTTTTTTTTTTTTTTTTTTTTTTTTTTTTTTTTTTACAACTGCTCCAAGCTGTGGGGTATCCCAGAGCTCAAACCCACAGCATTTTCTGTTGAAACCTTGGTAAATATGTTGGGATTTTTCTAAAATGTTGGGAACATGCTCTCGTTTTGGCAGCTATGCCCCCCTTGTTCTAAAATGTTGGGAACATGCTCTCTTTTGGCAACCACCCCCCTTTTTTGGGGTTTCTAAGTAAAAAAGTAGAGCTGGCGGGGTTTTCAAATTTTTGGAGCAAATTCCGGCACAAACACAATTTGTGGCACAATGCACCAAAGTCTGTTGCACAACAAGGCAAATGGGAGGGGGGCGTGAGAGTTGCCATGCTCCCTCCCATGGACTTGCATTAAGGGGGCAGGAGCCATGGACATCACGAGGGGCGGAGCCATGATGTCACGGACCGCCAGCCCCTGTCATCAGCCACGGAGCAAACTTAGCTCCGGAGAGCTGATGACTCGTGGGGGGAGGGGGGGGGGGCTGCAGGAGAGATCGTGGGGTCCCCAGCAGTGGGACCCCTGCGATCAGACATCTTATTCCCTGTAGTCTAGGGGAGGAGTACCCCTTTAAATTACCACTGTGGTTGTATGTGTATTTATTGCTAGAATATATGATACAGAACTTACTATCAATTAAGTGCAATATTGGTATGAGTATTTATTTTTGGATTCATGTGTGATGAACTTATGAGATATATACATTTAATGTCACCTGTCTATGCCAAGCCGTGGGATATAGAAAGCTTGAAGTTTAGTTTTTTAGGCCTGGCAGCTCAGATCAATGCAATCGGTAGGTCTAATTGAAAGGGTTTAACTTTGTCCTTGAAGAGATACAAATGCTAGACATGATTAATATTTCCAGACAATTGTATTGATTGATAGTGTTCAAAGAAGTGAATTAAATATTCATATTGAAGTGTCTTAAAGAAATATGAAAATATTCATGTTGCACCTTTTACATTGTTATATATTCATTGCTTTGACAGGGAATTATAAATTAGAAATGAACATTTTTTTGATAAGCAATGCATAGGGTAAAACAGATAAAAGTGTATTTTATTTTTACTCTTTATTCAAATTCTACTAATAGCATTTTGAATATAAAGATAACAATGAGAATAGCTGTCTTGTTTTAGCTATTTTCTATTGAAATATTATCAGAAGGTATACGCAGAAGAAAAAAAAAAACACAGTTAAGTTGAATACTAATTCATGGTAGTAGCTGCCAGGTACATCAGCTAGGCTATCGTGTGAATATGCAAGATTTAAAAGGGCAGGCGGGGGGGCTCAGAGAATATTTAAAAAATGTGTTTGTTAATTGCCATATAGTGATGAGCGGCATTGGCCATATTAAAATTTGTGATATTTTGGGAATATGTAAACGAATATTCCTCCTATATTCGCGAATTTTGCATATTCGTTATATATGCGTATTCGCATATGTGAATATTTGCTTTTTCGCATATTCGAGGAAGAAAACAGTGAGGGGGTGGGCAAGTTTACTATTGGTTGCTAGGGATGTTGTTGGTAACCTCTGACAAGTGTATTTGAATCATTCTAATTGGCCCACAAGTGAAAAGAAGGAATATGAGAATATTCACAAATGCGAATAGGTGCATATGCGAATATTCGCATATGCACATATTCACATATGCGAATAAGCAGAAAAAAATTGCGATATTCGCGATAAAAATTCGAAATGCGAATATTCATGCCCAACACTATTGCCATGTCAGAATAGATAAAATGTTCCATGGGAGATTGAAGTGATAATTGAAGATTACTCTGATGCTAGTCACTTAACTGTTTAGATGAAGCAATCAGTTGTGATTGTGGCATCTAAACATTTTTTTTTAATGTTTCAATGATAGTATAGTGGCTCAGTTGGCACCTCTATTATGTAATCGTGAGGTGTTGGCCAGTTTTCAGGGCAGCTCAAAGCAGCCCTAAGGCTCCTAGTTTACAGGAAGAACAGTAGGCCTCAATAACACTAGCTCTCTTTAACCCCTTAAGGACACATGACGTACTGGAACGTCATGCGTCCGCTCCCAATCTATCACGCGGGGCCGCGTCATAGCGGGTCGGGACCCGTGGCTAATAGCGCGCAGCATTGATCGCAGTGCCGCACGCTATTAACCCTTTAGACGCGGCGTTCAAAGTTGAACACCGCGTCTAAAGTGAAAGTGTGTCGGTTAGCTCAGTGGGCTGTTCGGGATAGCCGCGGTGAAATCGCGGCATCCCGAACAGCTTACAGGACAGCAGGAGGATCCCTACCTCCCTCCTCGCTGTCCGATCGCCGAATGACTGTTCAGTGCCTGAGATCCAGGCATGAGCAGTCAAGCGGCAGAATCATCGATCACTGGTTTCTTATGAGAAACCAGTGATCGATGTGAAAGATCAGTATGTGCAGTGTTATAGGTCCCTATGGGACCTATAACACTGCAAAAAAAAAAGTGAAAAAAAAGTAAATAAAGATCATTTAACCCAATCCCTATTAAAAGTTTGAATCACACCCCTTTTCCCATCAAAAAAAAAAAAAACACAGTGTAAATAAAAATAAAAATAATCATATATGGTATCGCCGCGTGCGGAAAAGTCTGAATTATAAAAATATATTGTTAATTCAACCGCACGGTCAATGGCGTGCGCGCAAAAATATTCCAAAGTACAAAATAGTGCATTTTTGGTCACTTTTTATATCATGACAAAATGAATAAAATGAATGAATAAGTCCTATCAATGCAAAAATGGTACTGTTAACAACTTCAGATCACAGCGCAAAAAAAATTACCCTCATACCGCCTCATACCGCCGCTTAAAAATAAAAAAGTTATAGGGGTCAGAAATGACAATTTTAAACATATTAATTTTCCTGCATGAAGTTAGGATTTTTTCCAGAAGTACGACAAAATCAAACCTATATAAGTAGGGAATCATGTACTACGGAGAAACTGAAGCCCCCAAAAGTTACAAAACAGCGTTTTTTTTTTTCAATTTTGTCTCATAATGATTTTTTTTTTCTGTTTCACCATAGATTTTTGGGCAAAATGACTGATGTCATTACAAAGTAGAATTGGTGGTGCAAAAAATAAGCCATCATATGGATTTTTAGGTGCAAAATTGAAAGAGTTATGATTTTTTAAAGGCAAGGAGCAAAAAACGAAAATGCAAAAACGGAAAAACCCCGGTCCTTAAGGGGTTAAAGGGGTACTCCCCAGGAAAAAAAATAATAATAATCAACTGGTGCCAGATTTGTTAAACAGATTTGTAAATTACTTCTATTAAAAAATCTTAATCCTTCCTGTACTTATCAACTGCTGTATGCTCCACAGGAAGTTATTTTCTTTTAAAATTTCCTTTCTGTCTGACCACAGTGCTCTCTGCTGACACCTCTGTCCATTTTAGGAACTGTCCAGAGTAGGAGCAAATCCACATAAAAAACCTAACCTGCTCCAGACAGTTCCTAAAATGGACAGAGGTGTCAGCAGAAAGCATCGTGGTCAGATAGAAAGGAAATTCAAAAAGAAAAGAACTTCCTGTGGAGCTAACAACAGCTGATGAGTACGGGAAGGATTAAACATTTTTAATAGAAGCATTAGGCAACTTTTTTATTATTCTTATTATTGTTATCCTATCAATTGTATTTTATTATTTGGGGTATTTTTCGGCAAGGGCCCTGCCGATATTATTGTGTATGTTCATATATAAAATTTTATTTTATTCACCCACTGGTCATATCTTATAGCATTTATATACCTAGAGGACTGTTTTCCACTTTTTTAAAAATTAATATATAAATCTGTTTTAACTTTCTGGCACCCATTGATTAAAATAAAAATGTTTTCCAGGGGAGTACCCCTTTAACCCCTTAAGGACCCAGCCATTTTACACCTTAGGACCTGGCCATTTTTTGCACATCTGACCACTGTCACATTAATAATTCTGGAATGCTTTTAGTTATCATTCTGATTCCGAGATTGTTTTTTCGTGACATATTCTACTTTAACATAGTGGTAAAATTTTGTGGTAACTTGCATCCTTTCATGGTGAAAAATACCAAAATTTGATGACAAATTTGAACATTTTGCATTTTTCTAACTTTGAAGCTCTCTGCTTGTAAGGAAAATGGATATTCCAAATAATTTTTTTTTTATTCACATATACAATATGTCCACTTTATGTTTGCATCATAAAATTGACGAGTTTTTTCTTTTGGAAGACACCAAAGGGCTTCAAAGTTCAGCAGAAATTTTCCAATTTTTCACAAAATTTCAAAACTCACAATTTTTTAGCGACTAGTTCAGGTTTGAAGTGGATTTGAAGGGTCTTCTTATTAGAAATACCCCACAAATGACCTCATTATAAAAACTGCACCCCCCCCCCCAAAGTATTCAAAATGACATTTAGGTGTTTCACAGGAATAGCAGTAAAGTGAAGGAGAAAATTCACAATCTTCATTTTTTAAGGGATAAAAGGAGAAAATGTATACTTATATTTGTAACCCAATTTCTCTCGAGTAAGCACATACCTCATATGTCAATGTAAAGTGTTCGGCAGGCGCAGTAGAGGGCTCAGAAGGGAAGAAGCGACAAGGGGATTTTGGAAAGTCCGTTTTTCTGAAATGGTTTTTGGGGGGCATGTTGCATTTAGGAAGCCCCTATGGTGCCAGAACAGCAAAAAAAAAAAAAAAAAAACACATGGCATACCATTTTGGAAACTAGACCCCTTGAGGAATGTAACAAGGAATAAAGTGAGCCTTAATACCCCACAGGTGTTTCACGACTTTTGCATATGTAAAAAAATGTAAAACAAATTTCACTAAAATGTGTGTTTCCCCCCAAATTTCAAATTTTTGCAAGGGTTAATAGCAGAAAATACCTCCCAAAATTTGTAATCCCATCTCTTCTGAGTATGGAGGTACCCCATAAGTTGACCTGAAGTGCACTACAGGCGAACTACAATGCTCAGAAGAGAAGGAGTCATATTTTGGCTTTTTGAGAGCAAATTTTGCTCGGGGGCATGTCGCATTTAGGAAGCCCCTATAGTGCCAGGACAGCAAAAAATACCCACATGGCCTACCATTTTGGAAACTAGACCCCTTGAGGAACGTAACAAGGGGTACAGTGAGCATTTACCCCCCACTGGTGTTTGTCAGATCTTTGGAACAGTGGGCTGTATAAAATTTTTAATTTGCACAGCCCACTGTTCCAAAGATCCGTCAGACACCAGTGGGGGGTAAATTCTCACTGCACTCCTTATTACATTCCGTTAGGGGTGTAGTTTCCGAAATGGGGTCACATGTGTTTCTTTTTTTTTTTTTTTTTTGCGTTTGTCAAAACCGCTGTAACAATCAGCCACCCCTGTGCAAATCACCTCAAATGTACATGGTGCACTCTCCCTTCTGGGCCTTGTCGTGCGCCCCCAGAGCACTTTGCGCCCACATATGGGGTATCTCCGTAGTCGGGAGAAATTGCATTACAAATTTTGGGGGGCTTTTTTTCCCTTTTACCTCTTGTCAAAATGAAAAGTATAGGGCACCACCAGCATGTTAGTGTAAAAAAAAAATTTTTTTACACTAACATGCTGGTGTAGACCCCAACTTCACCTTTTCATAAGGGATGAAAGGAGAAAAAGCCCCCCCAAATTTGTTAGGCAATTTCTCCCGAGTACGGCGATACCCCATATGTGGCCCTAAACTGTTGCCTTGAAATACGACAGGGCTCCAAAATGAGAGCGCCATACACATTTGAGGCCTGAATTAGGGATTTGCATAGGGGTGGACATAGGGGTATTCTACGCCAGTGATTCCCAAACAGGGTGCCTCCAGCTGTTGCAAAACTCCCAGCATGCTTGGACAGTCAATGGCTGTCTGGCAATACTGGGAGGTGTTGTTTTGCAACAGCTGTAGGCTCCATTTTGGAAACAGTGGCGTACCAGATGTTTTTCATTTTTATTGGGAAGGAGGGCTGTGTAGGAGTATATGTATATGTAGTGTTTTCTACTTTTTATTTTATTTTGTGTTAGTGTAGTGTGGTGTTTTTAGGGTACAGTCACATGGGTGGGGGATTACAGCGAGTTTCCCGCTGCGAGTTTGAGCTGCTGCACAAAATTTGCTGCATCGCAAACTTGCAGCCTCATACTCACTGTAAGCTCCCTGCCCATGTGAATGTACCCTGTACATTCACAGGGGGGGGGGGGGGGACCTCCAGCTGTTGCAAAACTACAACTCCCAGCATGCACAGTCTATCAGTGCATGCTGGTAGTTAGAGTTTTGCAACAGCTGGAGCACACGGGTTGGGAAACACTGAGTTAGGATACAGACAATGTTTCCCAACCAGTGGGCCTCCAGTTGTTGCAAATCCACTACTCCCAAACATTCTAAGCATGCTGGAAGTAGTAGTTCGGCAACATCTTTAGAGCCAGATGTTGCCGAACTACAACTCCCAGCATGCTTGGAGTTGTAGTTTTGCAACATCTGGAGGACTACAGTTTGCAGACCACTAATACAGTGGTTCCCAATATGTGCCCTTCCAGATGTTGCAAAACTACAACTTCCAGTATGCCAAAACTGTCCAGGCATGCTGGGAGTTGTAGTTCTGCAACATCTGAAGGGCCAGATGTTACAGAACTACAACTCCCAGCATGCCTGGACAGTAAGGGCATGCTGAGGATGTGTAGTTTTGCAACATCTGGAAGGGCACAGTGGTCCCAAAACTGTGGACCTCCAGATGTTGCAAAACTGCAACTCCCAGCATGCCCGGACGCCAAGGGCTGTCTGGGCATGCTGAGAGTTGTAGTGTAAGGGGACCAGATGGAGCAGTCCAGATCACTTTACGGCAGTCTGGACTGCTGCAAAGGTCCCGCACCGCCGCCGAAGATCCACTCACCTGTCTCCGCTGCCGCCGTCTCCGCTGCCGGGATCCGGGTCTTCAGGGACGAGGTAAGAACCGGGGCCGGTCCCCAGCACTCCCCCGTCCCCCGCCGCATCCTCCGATCTTCCTCCTGTACTCTCCGGACTTCCAGGGGCCGGGCAGGGCGGGAGGAAGTAACCGCCCCCCCCCCCTGCTATTGGTCAGTTATCTAACCGAGGAATCGCAGGGGATAGGAGGAGGTGGCAGGCTTGTCACCTCGCTCCTATACTTTGGCATGGTCCTGGCTGTCGGTGACAACCGGGATCATGCAAAATTACCGGGCGGTCGGGTCCCAGAGACCCGATCAGCTCTGTATCGCCTCAGATCGCAGGGTGATTTCCCTCGCGATTTGCGACGATCGCCGACATGGAAGGCCTACATTGCCCCCCTCGGCGTTTGCCCTGGATGCCTGCTGAAGCATTTCAGCAGGCATCCACTTCCGATCTCTGCCGTACTCATACGTCATTGGTCCTTAAAGCCCAGGGTGCGGAGACGTATGCATACGTCTTAAGGGGTTAAAGGGGTACTACCGTGCTGACAACTTATCCCCTATCTAAAGGATAGGGGATAAGTTGCCTGATCGCACGGGGTCCCACCCTGCGATCGCGCACGCAGCACCCCGCTCTCATCAGGCCCCGGAGCGAACATCGCTCCGGGTCTGATGACTGCCGATCATGGGGCCGAAGTATCGTGATATTACGGCTCCGCCCCATGTGACAGCTGTCTCGCCCCCTGCCATAGACTTGTATTGAGGGGCGGAGCGTGACGTCACACGGGGCGGAGCTGTGACGTCACGATCACCATCGACGTAATCAGACCCAGAGCGGATGTTTGCTCCGGGCAGGGCCAAATCATCATTGGCGCTCTTGGAGCACCTGCTCCGGGCCCCGTGCCTGCAGGGGGCCCTGTCACATACGGGACATCCCTGAGGGCTGCTCAGTAGCAGATCAGGGCCCCCCCATAGCCCGGCCGCGGCCACTTTAAAACAGTGACCAGCGGCGGCTCCTGTGGGCCCGGACTGCTGCCTTTTCTATTTTTCATATTTCCTTACCTGGCCATGCTCGACAGGCTCAGGTAATGTGTCGGGTCTTGTGGGCTGTGACGAGTGACGGCTCCTGCGGCTCCTCTGCACGGCATCAGGGACGTCACTCATCATTTCCTGCAGCCGCTACAGGGCACAGTTTTCTTCATTACAACCCAGCGCTGCAGGAAATGAGGAGTGACGTCCCTGACGCCATGCAGAGAAGCCGCAGGAGACGTCACTCGTCACAGCCCACAAGACCCAACGCATTACCTGGGTCTGAGGAGCGCTGCCAGGTTAGGAAATATGAAAAATAGAAAATGGGGGAATGATGGGTAGGGGGGGTAATGATTAGCAGGAGGGGGGTAATGATGAGCAGGGGGGGGGAATGATAAGCGGGGGGAATGATGAGCAGGGGGGGAATGATGAGCAGGGGGGGAATGATGAGCAGGGGGTGGAATGATGAGCAGGGGGGTGGAATGATGAGCAGTAAGGAGGGAAAGATGAGCGGGGGGAATGATGAGCAGGGGGAATGATGAGCAGGGGGGGATGATGAGCAGGGGGGGAATGATGAGCAGGGGGGAATGATGAGTAGGGGGAAAATGATGAGTAGGGGAAAGGAGGCGGGGGGTAAATATGGCACATTGGCTGATAATAGGGGGAGGAAGGAGGGGGGGGGGGCAAACTGAGGATCAAGGGAATCAAAGTTGGGGGGGATGATGAGGCATATAGATCACGACCCCGGACCAGAGGAGCGGTGGTCGGAGCACTGAAGTGGGGCAGTAAACAGACATATAGTCTCCAGCCATACACTGTATATGACTGAAGGCTGTATGTCTGTGGGGGGACACTGCCAACGTAATGTGGGGGGACTACAACCTAATGCGGGGGAACTGCAACCTACTGTGGGGGAACTGTCACGCCTCCTCCCATAGACTTGCATTGAGGGGGCGTGGCGTGACATCACACGGGGGCGGATTCGTGACGTCACGATCTTCCGTTCCCATGGTCGGGAGCCAGAACCTGGAGCAAGGGAAATCATCACAAGTATCCAGAGAGCTGAATAAGTACTTCACCTACATCTGTTGAGAGATCCGTCGTGAAAGGTGAGCCAGGGGTCCCACGTATTATGAAATTTAGGCATGGATCTACTAACTCTGCTGGTAAGATTTTCAAAACTACAGATCTGTGACACATTCAGCAGCCATTCCTCCTTCGAGGGAGGCACTGTCTGCAACCATTTCAAGGGGATCAAGGGGATTTTGCAGCCATAAACATGTGAGTTATGAGTGAGTCTGAGTTGGGCGTGTGATCATTTGATGGGCAGCCAAGAAGGGCATATTCAGGAGTAAGAATTAGAGGTTGTTTCATACATTTAGAGATATAACGTTCAACATCCCGCCAGTACAGTCTAATCAAAAAGCAAGACCACCAAATGTGAAGATGCGACCCTACTTGAGAACCACACCTCCAGCACAGGTTAGAATCAGCCAACCCATGCGTGTAAAGAAAATCCGGTGTTTTGTATCAGCGGGAGATCAGCTTGTATTGAGATTCCTGTAATCTGACACATATCGAAAAAACCCTACTATGCTTTAAAATAAACTTAGAGGTCTCCGGGGTGAAGGTGCATGAGAGCTCCCTCTCCCAGGATTTCAGGAAGCCAGGGGCCGACAGAGAGCGGCCCGAGCACAGGTCTTCAACAGCTTAGATAGTTTTCTCAGCTTTGGGGAGTCAGAGCTAAGAGAGATCTCAAAATCAGTGGGTTCCCTTAGGGGGTGAAATTTGCTGAGAAAAATTTGACTGCAAGAGCGGAATTGAGCAAGATGTAGAAAGGTGAGCTTAGTACCTGGAAACAGGAGTCTAATTTCATCATCAGAGGGTATCCGTCCGTCCTAGAACAAGTCCTTCAGGGGAATGTCACCCAATTTAGTCCACATGTCGGTAAATCCACTTGAGTCTCCACCGACGACCACAGGAAGGAGAGAAGAAGGAGTAGAGGGAGACGGGAAAGGTGAGAGAGAGGGCAGCAAGAGGTGAGAGGTTCTCAGAATACCAGAGTATAGCAAGTTAGAGGAAGTCAACAGTTTATTGTGTTTCTGGGGAAACCGGAGGTCTCTCAGTAGGTTACCCGAGTAGGCCATAGAGGTGGCAGTCCATGAGATAGGTGAGTAGGGCAAGGGTCTAACTAAATCCATCCAATTCCTGAGTTGAATGGCTCTATATAGTTTCTCTTTATCAGGTAAACCGATACCCCCATGGTCGGCAGAGAGAGATAAAAGTGAATAAGCAATACAGGGTCTCATGTTTCCATAAGTAGCTGGAGAATATAGAGTGTATACTAGAGAAGAAGTGGCGAGGCAAGGAAATTGGTAGCATTTGCAGTTTGTATGTGATTTTCGGTAAAATGGAACAGTTCAGCAAGTTTTTGCGCCCGAACCAGGTGAGAAGTGTGATTTCATATTCCGCTAATGTCTGCTTGTCATGGCTGACTTGTCCTCCAAAAACTTGCATAGAGATTCTCTCAGAGATTTAAGATCTTCCTGAACGGCCTGTGCCCTACTGCTTTTATGTATCCTTTCTAGGTCAGAGATCTTTGATAGTATTTCTGAAATTTGGCATTGCCTCTCCCTTTTCAGCTTGGAGCCCTATGAGATGAACACCCCTCTGATAAAAGCTTTATGGGCTTTCCAAACCATAGGAGGGTCCGGACCTGAGTGAGCGTTCACCTCAAAATAGGACTCCAATTGTTTTTTAATGTCTGCTGAAGCATTGGGATCATTAAGTATTTGTACATTTAGCCTCCAACGCCAGGAATTGGATAGGTATGTGTGCAAGGAGAGAGAAATAGCAACTGGGGTGTGGTCAGATACTGTAAGAGAGTCTATAGTAGTGGATGTGAGCAGGGGAAGAAGAGATGAGTGCAAGAGAAAATAGTCCAACCTGTGGTACGAATTATGGATCGTGGAGAAGTGAGTATAGTCTCTGACGGACGGATTACTCTGTCTCCAGGCATCTGTGAGAGATAAATCATAAAGTTTAGTGTGGAGTCTAGCAAGGGCCTTCTGAGGTATCGAGATCTCGACTGGGAGGTATCAATAAAGGGGTTAAGTGGCACATTGAGGTCACCCCCTAGAATTATAGGACCATCAGCAAATATTGTCAGGTCCTCAAGTACCTGCAGTAACCATGGCACCTGTGAATGATTAGGGGCATAAACGTTTGCCAATGTCAATTTGCATGATCCCAATTGTACTCTCAAGAACAAAGCCCTCCCCTCCGAGTCCGAGTAAGTTTGAAGAACTTTAACAGGGCAGCTTTTGTGTATAGCAATGGAAACACCCTTTGAGGCAGACGTCTCATGACACAAATTATACCATTGATTAAAGTGCTTAACGGGCAATTTGGGAATCTTATCTGCTTTAAAGTGCGTTTCTTGGAAAAATATAATGGCTGGTCTCAATTTGCGCAGAACGTGTAATACATGGCTGCGTTTAATTGAAGTATTTAGTCCGAGAAGATTAAAGGACACAAAAGTCGTGGAAGTCATACTGGTATGAGCGATGCAGTGGATAATGCAATGAGTGGTAGGGAATATGTGGTTCCCGAGAAGGTTGCAGAGATATTACAGAGAGAGGGTAGGAGAGGGGGGGGGGGGGGGAATATAGGGAGAGAGAGAGAGAGCTGGAGGTGAAAAAAGGTAAAGGGACAAAAAGAGGACAAAGGGAGGACAAAGAGGGGGGGGGACAGGAGGAAGGAAAAGGAGGAAGGGAGGAAGGAAGAGAGAGGAAAGGGGTGATAGTAGAAGAGATAGAGTGGAGGTAGTTAAGTACAGAGGATAATGAGTATCAAACAGGAGAGAGGTGTGCGGGGTGGGAAATGTAGTACCTAGCCTGTGGCGCACACCATAATGCCCTTAACCCCTTAAGGACTCAGGGTTTTTCCGTTTTTGCACTTTCATTTTTTCCTCCTTACCTTTTAAAAATCATAACCCTTTCAATTTTCCACCTAAAAATCCATATGATGGCTTATTTTTGGCATCGCCAATTCTACTTTGCAGTGACATTAGTCATTTTACCCAAAAATGCACGGCGAAACGGAAAAAAAAATCATTGTGCGACAAAATCGAAAAAAAAAAGCCATTTTGTAACTTTTGGGGGCTTCCGTTTCTATGCAGTGCATATTTCAGTAAAAATGACACATTATCATTATTCTGTAGGTCCATACGGTTAAAATGATCCCCTACTTATATAGGTTTGATTTTGTCGCACTTCTGGAAAAAATCATAACTACATGCAGGAAAATTTATACGTTTAAAAATGTCATCTTCTGACCCCTATAACTTTTTTATTTTTCCACGTACGGGGCGGTATGAGGACTAATTTTTTGCGCCGTGATCTGAAGTTTTTATCGGTATGATTTTTGTTTTGATCAGACTTTTTGATCACTTTTTATTCATTTTTTTATGTTATAAAAAGTGACCAAAATACGCTTTTTTGGACTTTGGAATTTTTTTGCGCGTACGCCATTGACCGTGCGGTTTAATTAATTATATATTTTTATAGTTCGGACATTTACGCACGCGGCGATACCACATATGTTTATTTATTTCTTTTTTTACACTGTTTTATTTTTTTTATGGGAAAAGGGGGGTGATTCAAACTTTTATTAGGGAAGGGGTTAAATGACCTTTATTAACACTTTTTTTTTACTTTTTTTTTTGCAGTGTTATAGGTCCCATAGTGACCTATAACACTGCACACACTGATCGCTCATCCTGATCACAGGCGTGTATTAACACGCCTGTGATCAGCATTATCGGCGCTTGACTGCTCCTGCCTGGATCTCAGGCACGGAGCAGTCATTCATCGATCGGACACCGAGGAGGCAGGTAAGAGCCCTCCCGGTGTCCGATCAGCTGTTCGGGACGCCGCGATTTCATCGCGGCGGTCCCAAACAGCCCGACTGAGCAGCCGGGATACTTTCAGTTTCACTTTAGAAGCGGCGGTCAGCTTTGACCGCCGCTTCTAAAGGGTTAATACCGCACATCGCCGCGATCGGCGATGTGTGGTATTAGCCGCGGGTCCCGGCCGTTGATTAGCACCGGGACCGACGCGGCGCGATCCCGCTTCATATCGCGGGAGCCGGCGCAGGACGTAAATATACGTCCTGCGTCGTTAAGGGGTTAAGTTATACAGTAAAATTAAAGTGATACAATGTGGGAAAGTAGATAACGGTGAACATCGGTATAGAAAATGTAAACGTGGGGAGAAAACCTCAAAGCAATATGGAATACATAATACTATCAAGAGGTGGTAACAGAACTGGCAGCACACATAACTGAAAGAAAAACACCAGTGAGCATCCTGTACCCCGTTATATCCCACCATTAAAGAATAGTAACTAGATTTAGCGCATCCATGTCACAGAGTGACATGGATGCTAGGTACATTAGGTGAGCAAGTATAACACACGACCATCAAGAGAGCATAGCAAGTAGTTTCTACATATACAATAAATCAAGCACAGACATTTAGGTTAGAACAATTTGTATAAAAGGAAATAAGGTGGGAGAGTAAGGGGAAGAGGATGGGGATGGGGGGGGGGTTGTAGGTGCTTAAAGAGGGGGAGTGCAAGACAACTAAGCAAAATGTGTACGCTGCCCTGCATTCACTTAAGTCAGACATTCAGCACGTCCTAACGCAGGTACACAGGGATATTGTTACGCCGAGCGCTCAGGGTCCCTGTTTCTCCCCGGAGCGCTCACGACGTTCTCATGCATGCAGCGCCCTGGTCAGACCCGCTGACCGGGAGCGCTGCTCCAGTATCACCGGCGGGGATGCGATCCGCGTGGCGGGAAACGCCCGCCCGCGGGTCGCATCCAAATCTCCTCACCTGCCCCGTCCTCCTTCTGTCCCATCCCGGCACGCACGGCCCCGCTCTCTAGGGCGCGTGCGCCGGCTCTCTGAAATTTAAAGGGCCAGTGCACCATTAATTGGTGCCTGGCCTAATTAAATTTAATCACTCCCTACACATAAAAACCCACTCCCCCTTCCTGTCCTCGCCGGATCTTGTTGCCCTAGTGCCCTGAGAAAGCATTTTGTGTGTATCCCTAGCCTGTGTATCCAGACCATTGCCGTTGCCCCTGACTACGAACCTTTGCCCCCTGCCTTGACCTCTAGCTACGTCCGATCTTGCCTTGTCCTTGTGTACCTCGCCTATCTCAGCTGTCAGTGAGGTCGAGTCGCTATCAGGGGATACGACCTGGGAGTTACTGCCACAGCAAGTCCATCCTGCGGCGGGCTGTGGTGAAAACCAGTAACTTCTTAGAACCTGTCCCCTGTTACGTCCCACGCCATCACCTCACTGACACGGAGGATCCACTACCCATATCCTACCCGCATACCGGTCCGGTTCCTGACAGTAGATCTGGCCATTGATCCCGCTGAGGGGCCGCTGCCAAGTCTCACTGACCTCACCACCGTGGTTGCCCAGCAGTCTCAACACATCGCCCAACAAGGACAGCAGCTTCTGCCTCCACAGCGTCAATCATCTCCTCCGCCAGCTTCAGCTTCCCCTCCACCGCGAGCTGTTGCTTCTATCTCTCGAGTCCGCCTGTCTCTTCCTGAGAAATTTGATGGGGACTCTAAGATGTGCCGTGGGTTCCTGTCTCAATGTTCCCTGCACCTCGAGATGATGTCGGACCAGTTACCCACAGAACGGTCTAAGGTGGCTTTCAGGGTCAGTTTGTTGTCTGGAAAGACCTTGTCCTGGGCCACACCGCTTTGGGACCGCAACGATCCTGCCACTGCTTCCATCCAGTCCTTCTTCGCCGAAGTATGCAGTGTCTTTGAGGAGACAGCCCGGGCTTCCTCAGCCGAGACGGCTCTTCTGAATCTCGTCCAAGGGAATTTTTCAGTGGGCAAATATGCTATACAGTTCCGTACCCTCGCCTCTGAACTCGCCTGGAACAATGAGGCCCTCTGCGCAACCTTCAAGAAAGGTTTATCCAGCCACATCAAAGATGTTCTGGCCGCACGAGAAATTCCTGCTACCCTGTCTGAACTTATCCAGTTGGCCACCCGCATTGATATGCGTTTCTCTGAAAGACGCCAGGATCTCCGCCAAGAAAAGGATCTTGTTCGCACCAGGCGGTTTCTTCACTTGGCACCTCTCTTCCAGAGTCCACTGCAACCTACTCCTGTGCCTCCCGCCGAGGAGGCTATGCAAGTGGATCGGTCTCACCTGACCCAAGAAGAGAGGACTCGCCGCAGAAATGAAAATTTGTGCCTGTACTGTGCTAGTACCGAACATTTCCTAATTGAATGCCCTATTCGTCCTCCGCGTCAGGGAAACGCACGCACCTAGTTAATGTGGGAGAGGCGTTACTAGCTGTGAATTCAACCTCTCCACGTCTGACTATACCAGTGCAGATTTCTCTACCCGCAAGTACCAATACCTCCTTCTCCGCTGTGGCTTTTCTGGACTCAGGTTCAGCAGGAAATTTCATTGAAGCCTCTCTCATCAATAAATTCAATATACCTGTTAACCGTCTCGTCAAACCTTTCTTCATTTAATCTGTGAATGGAGAAAGACTGGTCTGCACCGTGCGTTATCGCACAGAACCTCTGCTCATGAGCACTGGAGATCTTCCTCAGGAGAGTATTGAATTTTTTGTATTACCCAACTGCACCTCTGAAATTCTTCTTGGTCTGCCCTGGCTCCAGCGTCACGCACCTATCCTCGACTGGGCCACTGGGGACATTAAATGTTTGGGATCGTCCTGCCACCAACGATGTCTCAAGTCTGTTCCCACCTGTCAAGTCTCCTTCGCCACATCATTGCCAGGTCTTCCTAAAGCCTATCAGGACTACTCTGATGTTTTCTCTAAAAAGCAAGCAGAAGTCTTACCGCCACACAAACCCTTTGACTGTCCTATTGACTTGCTTCCTAGCACTACTCCACCCCGTGGCAGGATTTCCCCACTATCCGCTCCTGAAACGCAGGCCATGTCTGAATATATACAAGAAAACCTTAAAAAGGGTTTTATCAGAAAATCTTCATCTCCTGCAGGAGCGGGCTTCTGTTTCGTTGCCAAAAAAGATGGAACCCTACGGCCTTGCATTGATTACCGCGGTCTTAACAAAATCACTGTAAAGAACCGTTATCCTCTGCCTCTCATCTCAGAGCTATTTGATCGGCTGCAGGGAGCAAATTTTTTTAGCAAGCTCGATCTCAGGGGTTCCTATAATCTCATCTGTATTCGAGAAGGTGATGAATGGAAAACTGCCTTCAATACTAGAGATGTACACTTTGAGTACCTTGTAATGCCCTTTGGGCTTTGCAACGCCCCTGCAGTCTTTCAGGACTTTGTCAATGAGATTTTTCGGGACCTGCTGTATTCCTGAGTGGTAGTCTATCTTGATGATATTCTCATTTTTTCCCCCAACCTAGACGAACACCGCCTCTATGTGCGTCAAGTGCTTCAGCGCCTACGCAAAAACCAACCTTATGCCAAAATTGAAAAATGTCTCTTCGAGCACAACAGTCTACCCTTCCTGGGATACATAGTGTCCGGTCAAGGTCTTCAAATGGACCCTGACAAGCTATCAGCGGTAATAGATTGGCCACACCCCACTGGTCTGCGAACTATCCAACGATTTCTTGGATTTGCTAATTATTACCAAAAATTCATTCCCCACTTCTCCACCATCGTTGCTCCTATTGTAGCAATGACCAAGAAAAATGCTAATCCGAAATCCTGGCCACCGCAGGCGGAGGAAGCCTTTAACCACCTCAAAGCCGCCTTCGCCTCTGCACCAGTCTTGTCCAGGCCAGATCCTCTCAAGCCTTTCTTCCTCGAGGTTGACGCCTCCTCAGTCAGAGCCGGAGCTGTCCTTCTTCAAAAACCGCTAAGGGAAAAAACGTCACTTGCGGATTTCTCTCCAAAACTTTTTCTCCTCCTGAAAAAAACTGTTCTATAGACATGTGCAGAACCAAAAATTTCATTTTTTTCGTTATGTTCGTTTTGGTTTTAAATTTTTTTTAGGTTCTGTGAATATTCAGAATGCTGTGCATTTGTCATATTCGGTTTTCGGATGCATCGGCAATTTTTTTAAAAACCAACGAATGCATTTGTTAATTCTGATTTTTGGTTCTGCACATGTCTAGTGATCCCTCAACATACGATGGTAATTCTTATGTTGAGGGATTTATGCAATGTAAAAAAGTAAAGTCCGACTCACTTGTCCCCTCTGCTCCCGATGGTGTCCCCGGGCCTCCGCTGGGCTCTCCTAGTCCTCTTCGGTACTCCGCTGGGCTCTGCTGGGCTCTCCGGGTCTTCTCCGGTCCTCCGCTGTCTGCCGCAAGGCCTTACTGGGCCTCCGTAGCGACGTCATCACGTCGCTGCGCGCGCCGTTCCTATTGGATGGAGGGACGGCGTGCGCGGCGGCATCATAACGACGTCAGAGGGAGACCTGTATGTAGGCCCCAGACCAGCCCAGGACCCACTGGAGGAAGGCCCCGGACCAGCCCAGGACCCACCGGAGGAAGGCCCGGAGCAGCGCGGAAAGGTGAGTGAACCTGCCTGGCCTCATCTCGCATAAAGAGACATGCTGATAAAAAGAGAAGAATTCCTCCTGTTTTTGCCCCCGGTGACAAAGTGGGGCTCTCTGCCAAATACATCCGTTTCCGTGTTCCTAGCTACAAGCTTGGTCCTCGGTACCTCGGGCCATTTAAAATCAAAATTCAAATCAATTCTGTCTCCTACAAGCTCCATCTTCCTTCTTCTCTTCGTATTCCCAACTCTTTCCATGTTTCTCTTCTCAAACCTCTCATACTTAACCGTTATTCTCCCAAGGTCACTGTTCCTGCTCCTGTTTCCGGCTCCTCTGATGTCTTCTGTGTCAAAGAGATCCTCGCCTCCAAGGTCGTCCGAGGTAAAATATTTTTTCCTAATTGATTGGGAGAATTGTGGCCCAGAGGAGAGGTCCTGGGAACCTGAGGCCAACATTCTTGACAAAGAGCTCGTCCGCAGATTCTTGGGCTCCAAAAGGAGGAGGAGACCCAAGGGGGGTACTGTTACAGCGAGTGCTCCGGGTCCCTGTTCCTCCCTTGAGCGCTCACTGTGTTCTCATGCATGCAGCGCTCCGGTCAGACTGGAAGTGCTGCTATAGTATCACCGGCGGGGATGCGATCCGCGTGGTGGGACGCGCCCGCCCGCGGGTCGCATCCCAATCTCCTCACCTGCCCCGTTCTCCTTCTGTCCCATCCCGGCACGCGCGGCCCCGCTCTCTAGGGCGCGCGCGCGCCGTCTCTCTGAAATTTAAAGGGCCAGTGCACCATTAATTGGTGCCTGGCCTAATTAAGTGTAATCATTCCCTACACATAAAAACCCACTCCCCCTTCCTGTCCTCGCCGGATCTCGTTGCCCTAGTGCCCTGAGAAAGCGTTTTGTGTGTACCCCTAGCCTGTGTATCCAGACCCTTGCCGTTGCCCCTGACTACGAACCTTTGCCGCTTGCCTTGACCTCTTGCTACGTCCGACCTTGCCTTCGCCTAGTCCTTGTGTACCACGCCTATCTCAGCTGTCAGTGAGGTCGAGTCGCTATCAGGGGATACGACCTGGGAGTTACCGCCACAGCAAGTCCATCCCGCCTTGCAGCGGGCTCTGGTGAAAACCAGTAACTTCTTAGAACCGGTCCCCTGTTACGGCCCACGCCATCACCTCACTGACACGGAGGATCCACTACCCGTATCCTACCCGCATACCGGTCCGGTTCCTGACAGATACTCACAACACCGAAACTATCATAGCCACAGTAGTCGTCCCAATAGAAGAGCAGTATAGAGAATGCTCACTGCTCGAAGTAGTCATTGCAAAGGACAGCGTGTACCACAACTTACCCACGGAGCTCACGTAACACAGGAACAGTTCGGGTTACAATAACAAGATGTCAGAGAAAGTCCAGGGGGACTGCCATAAGATAAATCAGAAGATAAATCAAGGCCCCGCTCTCAGGGGTGACTTTTTTGCCTCTGGTGTGCGGGAGCGAGAAACCCTTTTCCACTCGTTAGGTGCAGGCAGCGTTGGAAGCGGGGTCATGTCAGACACAGGAAGCCAGGAAGGTATGTCCATGGGATCAATGTCCAGCTGGTTCCAAGCTGTCTTCAAGTCAGCCGGGGTCCTGACAGTGATTCTTTTACCTCCCTTGAGAATTGACAGACCGAAGGGGAATAACCAGGCATATTGAATTCCACTGTCTCTAAGCTGCTCAAGGAGGGGCCACAGCAAGCGGTGTTTCAATAAAGTAGTAGGAGAAATGTCCTGGTAAAGGGAGACTTCTACATCATTGTAATAAATGGGTCTCCTCTCTCTAGCCGAGGCCAATATAGCAGCGATATCCACAAACAAGAGTAGACCGCATATCCCATCCCTAGGCGGTTCAGAGGGCTTCGGTTTAGGTCTCAGGGCTCTATGGATTCGTTCGATTGTTACCTTGGAGGCCCTCTTGGGACCTAGCAGTCCCGTGAATATCTCCATCGCCACTTTAGGAAGCGCATCAGGGGCCCAGGATTCAGGCAGGTTCTTAAATCTAATGTTCTTGCTCCTGCTTCTGTTTTCCTGATCTTCAATGAGGGTCAGGGCGCTGTTCGAGTGAGTCTCGAGTTGATCAGTCCTGGAAGCTAAGGCTGCTGCATGTGTAAAGAGGTCTGTGGTTATCATTTCCAAGGCCTCCGTGCAAAAGCCGATGGATTGCATTTCGGTCTTAATCTTCGCCAGATCAGCTCTTACTGGTTTGAGAGCCTGTGCCAGAGTCTTCTTCATGCAGGATTTCAACAAGCTGGTGGGAGGCTGGCAGTGGAGGAATCCTCAAGTTCGCTGTCACCGCCATCCTCCTCCTCAGAGTTACGCTGCAAGGCCCTTTCCGGCACCATCTTAGGTCCCCTTGCAGGAGAGCGGTCCGGCTTCTTAGTGAAGAATTTAGAGACTTCCACCAAGCTTTTTTTCGCTTTAGGTGTTATGGGCATGTCACCAGGCTGGTGTTTACAGATTTTCACCATATCAGGGTTGCAAATAGAGCTGGAAATGGCGTTGTAGCAGCGTGAAGGCAGGATAGAAATGTCTCACGCGTCCATTCTAGTCAGCGGCTAGGCTCCGCCCCAGCAGTAGCAGTTTTTCTGTGTTTTTGCAGGTAAAAAAAGGGGGAAACCTAGCCTTAGGGATCTCTGGGAGCAGGAGTCTGGAGGAGGACTTAGGGGTCTGGGGAGCCGAGGGGTCTGGGGAAATTAGGGCTCGTCCACACTACGAACTTCTGCCAGCAGAATTTCGCTTGTTTTCATTGGGATGCTGCTGCTCTGTGCACACTACGGAACACACAGTGTGTGGTAGTATTATTTTTAGGGGGCATGATGTTTGGCAGTATAATATACAGGGCACACATGGTTTGGCAGTATTATATTTAGGAAGCACAGTCTTGTAGGGTTATAAGGGGAGATTTATCAAAACCTGTGAAGAGGGAAACTTGCCCAGTTGCCTATAGCAACCAATCAGATCACTTCTTTCATTTTGCATAAGCCTTGTTAAAGAAAGCTGATTGGTTGCTATGGGCAACTGGGCAACTTTGCCTCTGCACAGGTTTTCATAAATCTCCCCTATAATGATTGTTGTCTTTCTACAGAAGATGAGGATCGGCTGGCAGAGTGAGGAACCAATGATGTCCAGGCGTCAAACTTTACAGAGGAAGATGGAGCTGGAAGAAGACCTGGCGTCTGGACCAGATGAAGAAGAAAAGGAAAGACAACAGAGAAGACGTCTCCTGTGAGTCATTTTATGTTTGTATATTCTCCTGACTGTCCCATTAGATCTCTCGTTACTTCTAAGTTTTGCAGTAATAATGGATGACACTGTACCCCAATTTGAGGCTCCAGCTGTTACAAAACTACAACTCCTATAACGCCTGAAGCTCTCCAGACATAATAAGTGTTGTAGCTATGCAACAGGTGGAAAGAGTGACTTGAACTGAAGTGATTTGCAGTGACTGCAGCCCATTTTATTTTAATGGGGGCCTGACTCCTGTTCCACTCAGTGGAAGGGAAGGGGGACTGTCGGGGGGGGGGGGGGGCATCATAATGAAGTGCTCTGTCTTGCAGGCAGCCTTAATATGGCCCTGGCTCTGGGGCCTGATGAGAGAGGGGTGCTGTGTGCGAGATCGCGGGGGTCCCCAGCGGCTGGACCTCGCACGATCAGGCAACTTATCCCCTATCCTTTAGATAGGGGATAAGTTGTCAGCACGGTAGTGCCCCTTTAAAACCTAACTCTGTATAGACTAAAGCTATGGCATATGCCTCACATCAACAAACACAATGCCTAGTGTCAGATAGAGTGGTGTAAAGCACACTGCCACTGGATTCTTTAGCATATAAATGTGTTCTGTGGACTGGTTCATTTTCCAATCTGCTGAATTAGTCTGGTTTGGTGAATGCCAGGAGAACATTACTTGCCTGATTGCATTTTGCCAACTGCAAGGTTTGGTGGAGGATAAATAATGCTATGGGTTGTTTTTAATGACTGACCCAGGCTCTTTAGTTCCATTAAAGGGGATCTACTGTTTCAGCATATCAAGACATTTTGACAATTGTTTCCATCTATCTGCGAACAGTATGGATCCAGCCCCTTTCTGCTCTAGAAAGGCTGCCCATTGCACAAAAGCAAGGTCCATAAAGGCATGGTTGGGTGAGTTTAGTGTAGATGAACTTTACTGACTCTTACAAAGCTATATAAACCAACACTATATTCATTCCTATAAACTTAGAATAATGTATTAAAAGCTTATGTAGGTGTAATGTTTAGATGTCCTTATACTTTTGTCCATAATGTTGTTTATTTCAATATTTTTTTCAATATTGAAGGTTATGTATTTTTATTAGAAATAATTACTGCATAAACTGTAGAATTTTATTTGTCGGCCAAAAAAAAATAAAAAAAAGAAGTTCATTTGTTTCAATTTTTATTTCTTTTACCTTGTCCATTATTTCTATTATATGTGTTAATAAATAAGATTCAGCCTCATAACTCTTTTTTTCTGGGAATTCCACAAAAGACATGTAAATGTGTGTATTTCTTGGAAACACTTTAAAGGTATTGCTTCGTTCAAGAACTGTATAAAAATAGCAGCCAGAGACTCATTTACCTACACATGCAGACATAGAGTGAATTATGATGTAAAGAATATCATGTTCCAGACAACAATATTGGCAAATGTAAACTGAGCTAGATATGCACTTTGTCTTTTTACAGTTGAAAAAATGAAATGGTGGAGTAACCAAAGTCAATGTAACCCTAAAGTCATGTACTCTCTGAAAATTAGAAATGGAATTAGCTATGTGATGTTGAAAGAAGTAATTCTGACCAGTTAGACTTTTATATGATATAAATTGCAGTGACTTGAGACACAATGGGCCTGATTTACTAAGGCTTTTCCGAGTAGATTTTGTAGTGTTTTTTGTGTTGCATGTGTTATGCGCCAGAATTTCTGAGATTAAGTCCCCCCCCCCAAAAAAAAAAAATTGTTTAAAATGGCAGGAAATGCTCAACCCCAAATGCAGTTGTGCTGGGGGAGCAGATCCTGCTTTTGTGGTCCATTGCTAGGGGCAATCCCCAGCATAAAATGCATACAATGGGGGATGTCTGCTGCAGACTAGTCTACAAGTGCGACAATGGCATCCTACACCCGATGAAAAGTGTGGATGTGTAACATATAGAAGAATGCATAGATTTAGGTGCACTACTGTGGTAGATGTAAACAGTAACATATGACTAACCCTTAAACTGATGTTAAAATTGTGACATTATATAAAGGACATACCTGAGCCCGCACACCAATGCCAAGGTTTCTCATGTACAAGACATAACACTAAACCTACCTGTGCCGTATGGGCAATACCGGGGGCCAGTGGGCAATTACAGTGGCATTAGGTCCGACTCAAAGCCTGCTCCCAGTTCCATCCAGTGTGGCTGGGCACACATACAGTGGGAGGAGGGAGGCAGGCTATGAGCCCCATCCAAGTAGGCTGATATGTTGTCTTCCTCACAGGTGCACCAAAATGCTGCCTATAATAGTGATTAAGGCACATTAGAATTCAAAGAAAATCCCCCCAAAAACCCTACCAACTCTTCACTTTACTCAGAAAAACCTACAAAGGGGTGTGACCATCAGGGAAACTACATTGATCTGTATGGGCAATCTAATGATTCCTCCTAAAATACCCCTAAGGATACTAAAAGTGTAAAAAAAAAAGGTTGAATAAAAAGATTAACAAAACACACATTAATCCCTTCCATATTAAAAGTTTGAATCACCCCCTTTCCCCAAATTTCATATAAAAAGTATGTAAATTGTTAACACCCACGCACCTGCCCCGGCGCATACATTCCAATACACACAGCTTCATCATTTCTATGGAACACAAAAGGAACATCCGGCCCTCCATAGACAATTGACGCCCTTTGAGCAGCTCTGTTCATAGACTACTCAGGTTTCTAAATCCATAAGTAAGGTCTACTCTCTCCTCTTATAGTCACCCTCTATTGACAACCCATCGTTCTGTGCTGCATGGGAGAAATAACTACATAGCCCCATCTCGCTAGCGGAGTGGAGTCAGGCCTTTTCTTGGTGCCACAGATCCTCCACCTTTTGCAAGGCTCATGAGACAAATTATAAAATCTTGACAAGATGGTACCGAGTACCTGCGCTATTCGCCCACATCTACCCAAATGTTCTGGATGTGTGCTGGAGATGTGGAGAACCTAGGGGGCACAATGTCCCACATTTGACTGGACTGCCCTTCCCTAGCCTTGTTTTGGTCCCAGGTCGTGGACGTCATTTCCCGGCTGACCATGACGCATATCCCTAAGTCACCTAAACCGATTCTCCTATCTATCCTCCCAGGCAGTACACCATGTCCCTCTGCACGTTTAACACACTTTCTCCTCTTGGCGTCAAAAGTGGTGATACCAAGATTGTGGAAGTCCCCGGCATCTCCCTCAGTCTCATCCTGGCTTAAGGAGGTTTCCTACCTTTGCAGAATGGAGGAACTGCTTGCTGACTCAACAAATTGATGGGTTCTATGCCGTTTGGCGACCTTGGATGGAGTTTGTGTCGTCTAGCGACTTTGAAACCTTGCACCTGAGTGATTAATCCATACAACCTAACACCCATTGGTCCCCCACACTTAGCTGAGATGGCTCGAAGCACCCAGGGGTTGCGGGTGCCGCCCCTATTATGAGGTAACTTCACTATGTATTCTTGACCTACACTCTCTCTCTTCCTTCCTCTACCTCTACCTTCCCCTCCCCCTTCCTCTGCTCTTTACTATCCTCTCTTCCTGCTCTTCCTTTTCCACTTACCCACACCTACACTCCGCTAGTCGTGTCACGGTCCACCTACCCTTGCAGGCTAGGCCCTAGGTGGTCGGACGCTCGAGGACTCGGTGGCCCTGTGTGGCAGATGACGCAGGCCGTGCCAGGGAGCGGAGTCTAAGGTGCTGCTGGTTTTCACCAGATACCGCCGCAAAGCGGGTTGGACTTGCTGCGGCAAGTGACACCCAGGTCGCTACCCCTGGAACAACTTGACCACACAGGCGGCTGAGGTGAAGCATGGCACCAAAGGTATAGGCAGGACATAGTAAGACTGGTTAGAGGTAAGGGCAGACGGCACAGGAGTGTAGTCAGTAGGGTAGCAGAAGGTCAATTGGCTGGTGGCTAGAAACATGGTCGGGTCACGGAATACAAAGGTCTGATACACGGCAAGGAAACACTAAGACTGCTTTCTCTAAGATGCAAGGCAAACAAAGATCCGGCAAGGGTACTATGGAGGAGCTAAAACTTATAACAATGGTGCAGGTGTGAATACTAATTACGGGTGCACTGTCCCTTTAAATTTCAAAGCTCCGGCGTGCGTGTACGCTAGGTGGCGGGGGCACGCGCGTCGGAGGTGAGGGACAGAGGCCGGGGACAGAAGTGAGTGACGGGCTGGGACTCGCATGCGGGCGCGTCCCGCAATGCAAATCCCAGCCCCGCCAGGAGCCAACATATGGGAAAAGATGCGCTCATGCTCGGTATGACCGGTCGGAGTGCTGTTCATTACATTACCCCCCCCCCTTTGGTCTCCCCCGCTTCTTGTGGGACAAAAAATTTTTGAGGAGATTACGGTCCGAGATGTTTTCCTCCGGCTCCCAGGACCTCTCCTCAGGACCAAAACCTCTCCAATCGACCAAAAATAAAAATTTACCATGTACCATTTTAGAGGCCAGGATCTCTTGAAAAATATCTGTGGAACCAGAGACAGGAGTTGAAGCAGAATTTTTTCTTTGAGAATAACAGAGACTTGTGCACTAGAAAAATTTTCGTTTCATTTTGTTTTGTTTTTTCGTTTTGGAAAAAAATTTTGGTTCGGCAATATTTTCAGGTTAGATTTTTCGGATACATTCGGTATTCGGGTGTTCAGGTTGATTTTTTTCCGATACATTCGGTATTTGGGTACATTCTGTAAATTTTTAAATTTTTTTTGGACTTTAGCGATCCTAAAAAATTATGGAGATACCTTTTTTATAAAAAAAATTGTAGGGTAACATAAAAAAAAACATAATAAAAAAGATACAGTAGTGATGGAAAAAATAGTATCTAACGAAATGTATATTTTTTATTATGAAATGTTTATTCATTTTTAAACAGGGATCAATTTATGTGAGCGGGTAAAGCACTAAAAATGTAGCCGACAATAATAAAAAATGTAGTGTGTGCGTGTTTTTCACTTTTTAAATTTATTTTTTTGGGTAGTACTACTACTCCCAGCATGGAACACACTCTTCCATGATGGGAGTAGTAGTTACCTGTACTAATTGACAGATCGCAGGGGTCCCTTGCCATCCTCTTGTATAATGTATAGATGCGGCACAGCTCTTCTATGGTCCCCTGCACTCACGTATGTATACACATATTCATATTTCCCGCAGAGCTGTGATTGGCCAGATGGTTCCAGCCAATCACAGCTCTCTGTGAGAAATAGGAATATGTGTATATATACGGCCGTGCAGGGGACCATAGGACAGCGGCCGCCGCATCAATACATTATACAGGAGCATCACAGCGGGTGTCAGGAGTGATACCCACAGTGATCTTTCCTTTACTACAAGTACTATTCCCAACATGGAGTACACTATGCTCCATGCTGGGAGCTGTAGTACCTGCATTAATAAACAGATCGCAGCGGGTGTCAGAAGTTACACTCGCTGCGATATGTCTATTAATGCAGATACTACAGCTCCCAGCATGGAGCAGAGTGTGCTCCATGTTGGGAGTATTAGTACCTGCAGTAAGGGACAGATCCCAGGGATGTCACTTCTCCTGACACCCGCTGCGATCCTCCTGATGTGAATGTCGGGATCAGCTGTTCTCAGGGCTACAGAGCCGGGAGAACAGCTGATGCTGAGCCGTAGGGCCGTAGGTATACATCGTATATCTACTGCCCAGCAAGAACTCACAGTGAGCCTGCAATGTGTATACAGTATACACATTGCTGGCTCACTTAACCCCTTGCTGAGCTGTGCGCTATGCGCAAGCCCAGCAAGGGAAGAGTTAACTTACACTGCTGGACAGTGAAGGTTAACCCTTTGGGCGGTATACACTATATACAGCTATCTATAGATAGCTGTATACAGTGTATACAGAAGACGTTGTCCAGCTTACTTCCCTCGAGTCCCGGGCAGGTCCGTGTAGCTTCGCCCCCTAATGATAACGTCATTAGGGGGCGGGGCTACAGAAGGGAACAAGGCTAGTTAATCTGAAGCTCTGTTCACATTGTCCGTTTTGTATAATGTGAACAGACCCTTCTGGCAGTGTCTACCCAGACAGGGAGACTCCAGCTGTTGCTAAACTACAACTCCCAGCATGCCCAGACGGCCAAAGGCTGTCTGGGCATGCTGGGAGTTGTAGTTTTGCACCAATTGGTGGCTCCCTGTTTGGGTAGACATTGCATCATGGGTGCTCTCCCCAACGGACAGGGTCAAAAATGTGATAACCAATTTTTTGTGTTTTTTTTCTTCTCGTTTCAGATCCGTGTATGCAGAGGATTAGTGCGGATTCGATGGATTACGGCGGATCATTTTTTTTTCCTTTAATAAAATGGTTAACGAGGGCTGTGGGGGAGTGTTTTTTTTTTAATTTTTTATTTTTTTTCCAATGTGTTGTGTTTTTTTTTTTTATAGAATTTTCAGGGTTAGTAGTGGAAGCTGTCTTATTGACTGAATCCATTACTAAGCCAGGGCTTAGTGCTAGCCCCAAAAACAGCTAGCGCTAACCCCCAATTATTACCCCGGTACCCACCGCCACAGGGGTGCCGGGAAGAGCCGGTACCAACAGGCCTGGAGCGTCACAAATGGCGCTCCTGGACCTAGGCGGTAACAGGCTGGCGTTATTTAGGCTGGGGAGGGCCAGTAACAATGGTCCTCGCCCACCCTGGTAACGTCAGGCTGTTGATGTTTGGTTGGTATCTGGCTGAGAATGAAAATACGGGGAACCCTACGCATAGGGTTCCCCGTATTTTCATTCTCAGCACAATACCAACCACCCATGATGCAATGTCTACCCAAACAGGGAGCCACCAATTGGTGCAAAACTACAACTCCCAGCATGCCCAGACAGCCTTTGGCTGTCTGGGCATGCTGGGAGTTGTAGTTTAGCAACAGCTAGAGTCTCCCTGCCTGGGTAGACACTGCCAGAAGGGTCTGTTCACATTATACAAAACGGACAATGTGAACAGAGCTTCAGATTAACTAGCCTTGTTCCCTTCTGTAGCCCCGCCCCCTAATGACGTCACCATTAGGGGGCGGAGCTACACGGACCTGCCCGGGACTCGAGGGAAGTAAGCTGGACTTCGTCTTCTGTATACTCTGTATACAGCTATCTATATATAGCTGTTTATAGTGTATACCGCCCAAAGGATTAACCTACACTGTCCAGCAGTGTAAGTTAACTCTTCCCTTGCTGGGCTTGCGCATAGCGCACAGATCAGCAAGGGGTTAAGTGAGCCAGCAATGTGTATACGGTATACACATTGCAGGCTCACTGTAAGTTCTTGCTGGGCAGTAGATATACGATGTATACCTACGGCTCAGCGTCAGCTGTTCTCCCGGCTCTGTAGCCCTGAGAACAGCTGATCCCGACATTGACATCAGGAGGATCGCAGAGGGTGTCAGGAGAAGTGACATCCCTGGGATCTGTCCCTTACTGCAGGTACTAATACTCCCAACATGGAGCACACTCTGCTCCATGCTGGGAGCTGTAGTACCTGCATTAATAGACATATCGCAAAGAGTGTAACTTCTGACACCTGCTACGATCTGTCTAGTAATGCAGGTACTACAGCTCCCAGCATGGAGCATAGTGTACTCCATGTTGGGAGTAGTAGTACTTGTAGTAAAGGAAAGATCACTGCGGGCATCACTCCTGACACCCGCTGTGATGCTTCTGTACAATGTACGGATGCGGCGGCCGCTCTCCTATGGTCCCCTGCACGGCCGTATATATACACATATTCTTATTTCTCACAGAGAGCTGTGATTGGCTGGAACCATCTGGCCAATCACAACTCTGCGGGAAATATGAATATGTGTATATATACGTGAGTGCAGGGGACCATAGAAGAGCTGTGCCGCATCTATACATTATACAAGAGGATCGCAAGGGACCCCTGCGATCTGTCAATTAGTACAGGTAACTACTACTCCCATCATGGAAGAGTGTGTTCCATGCTGGGAGTAGTAGTACTACCTTAAAAATGTTTTAAAAGAAAGTGAAAAACACGCACACACTACATTTTTATTATTGTCGGCTACATTTTTAGTGCTTTACCCGCTCACATAAATTGATCCCTGTTTAAAAATGAATAAACATTTCATAATAAAAAAGATACATTTCGTTAGATACAATTTTTTCTATCACTACTGTATCTTTTTTATTATGATTTTTTTATGGTACTCTTTGAAATTTTTATAAAAATGGCATCTCCATAATTTTTTAGGACCGCTAAAGTCCAAAAAAGAATAAAAAGATTTACCGAGGAAGACTGGACCAGGGCTCTGAATCAGTGCCACCACACCTCCATCTCTTGTAAAGCACAAGAAATCAACTATAAAGTTCTAACGAGATGGTACAGAGTGCCATCCTTACTCGCCAAATTCTATCCCGATTTTCCAGATACGTGCTGGAGATGTGGAGGTGTAGGTGGCACTATGCTTCATGTTTGGCTGACCTGCCCCCACTTATCTACATACTGGACTCAAGTTATAGATATAATACATCGTATCACATTGACCCAGCTCCCCCCCACGCCAGAAGTCATCCTACTCACCATCCTTCCTGCTCACATACCCAAGCATACGGCCAAACTAATATCGTTTCTGTTGCTTGCAGCCAGAACGGTAATTCCAAGACTTTGGAAATCACAACTTCCCCCATCCATTACCTCTTGGCTCCAAGAATCCTCCCATCTACACAGGATGGAAGAATTGCTAGCCGACTCCAAAAATAAGATAGACAAATACAACACCGTCTGGAACCCTTGGACACATTTTACATCCTCTAGGGACTATACGTCCATGCATCTTTCACTCGGAAACATATATCCCCCAAGCCCTACAGCACGCCCGGTTTCCGGTGCTCCCTCTACCTAAACAGCCCATTTTTCACAAATAGCCACCATGCCTCATTGCTTTGCCATGTTGTTCTGAAGCCCTCCTGACCCGCTGGGTAAGTCTAACAACCTCTTTCTTACGAACCTAGTAGTCTTCCTCGTTCCCATTCCCTTCTGTCCCTTTGGAACCCTTTCCTGCCTCTTCTTCCTCCTTCTTTCTGTCCTCATCTCCTCTTCTTCCCATATGTTGCTTACACCAACCACATTGTTGTTGATTGTACCTACCCTGATCACATAGAAGCTTGGACCATGTACCTTGAGTTGACTAGTTGATGTTTGAATTGTCATGTCTTCAACTATTCACTTTAATGTATTCAACATCCTGTCTTGTTACTGAATACCTGACTTTATATAGTGATGGTACGCATCATATGTGTGTACCCTATCGACAACCGCGTTTCCTACGATGCCTGTTTATTGATGGTGTTTTTGTAATTTACTTGAACTTTGTACTTTTAATAAAATGTTAATGTAAAAAAAAAATTATAAAAAAAAAAAAAAGATTTACCGAATGTACCCGAATATCGAATGTATCCGAAAAATCTAACTTTTTTTAAGGATAACGAATGCATTCGTTATTTACAGCATATGTGTGTGGAAATAACGAATGCATTCGTTACTTTGCTATTCGTATTATCGTGGCTATTCGGGAATGTTCAAAATATGTTTTCGTACATTCGGATCGGTCCGAATGCCCGAAAACGGTAAAATTCGGTAAATTAGACATTTGTGCCTAACCGAATTGCACATGTCTAATAACAGTTGATAACCAGAGGTTTGAGGAGAGATACATGAAAGGAGTTAGGAATGCATAGAGAAGGTGGCAAGCTGAGTTTGTATGAAACTGAATTGATCTTTTGTAAGACCTCAAACGGACCAAGGAACCGAGGACCAAGTTTGTAACTTGGGATTTTAAACCGAATGTATTTAGAAGATAACCACACAATAAAAAATGGAGATGTCTTTGTGGACTCAGAGTCTTTCTGATTGTAGGAAAATTCGGCCCAGGGAAGAAGATCAACCCAGTCGTCCTGATGAGCAGAAACAAGATGGTGTGAATAAGTCTCCAAAATTAGTTTTACCCTTTCCACCTGGCCATTGGATTGGGGGTGGTAGGGAGAAGAAATCCAAACTGATGCCAAGACAGGAACAGAGGGCTCGCCAGAATTTGGACACAAACTGAACTCCACAATCCAAGACGATGTTTTCTGGAAGACCAAGAATACGGAAGAGACTAAGTAAGAAGTGCTTTGCAAGTTGTGGAGCTGATTGGAGCCCAGGGAGAGGAATAAAATGAGCCATTTTAGAAAACCGTTCTACCACAACCAAGATGACTGTGTTATTATGTGATGATGGAAGATCGGTAATAAGATCCATAGCGATGTGAGTCCATGGAATCTCAGGAATATGCAATGGCTGCAAAAGTTCCACGGGTCTCTGTCGAGAGGTCTTGTCTCGAGCACAAGTGGCATAGTAACGCACAAATTCAGAGACATCGTGTTCAAGACGCGGCCACCAATAGTGTCGGGAGATTAGAAGTGTCTTACATACTTAAGAATGGCCAGCCAATAAGGAAGAATGAACCCAATTTAGAACTTTGCGTCTCAATCTGACCGGTACAAAAGTTTTACCAGGAGTCCGCTATAGGAGATCGGCAGGAGCTGCAGTAATCAGACGATCAGGAGGGATAATATGTCTTGGAATAGGATCCAAACCCACAACGTCAAAAGATCTGGAGAGGGCATCAGCTCTGATGTTCTTATTAGCTGGATGTAAATGAATGAAAAAATTTTGGTCGCTTCTGTAGTCGATACATGGACGGAGAGAACCATCCTTCTTGCTGACAAAGAAGAACCCTGCTCTGGCCGGTGAAGAGGATTTCCGGATAAATCCTTTTTGGAGGTTCTCTTGGATGTATTCTTGCATGGCTTGAGTCTCCAGGACTGACAAAGGATAGATTCTACCATCAGGTGGCATTGTCCCAGGCAGTAAATCAACTGGGCAGTCGCAAGGACGATGTGGAGGCAAAGTCTCGGCCTGTCTTTAACCAATGACATCAGAAAAATCTTGATGAGGGGCAGGCAGACCAGGCATGGGAGGAATGGTCGGAAGAATTTTAGGCTGGACTGACTCTAGACAACGATTTTGGCAGCATTGTCCAGATTTCCAGTCAAGCTGCGGGGAATGGCATTGGAGCCAAGGAAGACCAAGAAGTATCTGGGAAGTACAATGTGGTAGCACAAAAAATTCAATCCTCTCCTTATACAAGACTCCCACCTGCAAAAGAAGAGACTCTATGTGATATAGCACTCTACAGTCCAGATTTTGTCCAATGACGGAAGAGATGAACAGAGGCTTGGCAAGGCGACTCACAGGAAGGCGATATTCATGCACGAGACAGGCATCAATGAAGTTGCCAGCAGAACCAGAGTCCAAAAGTGCTGTAGCGAAGAAAGAAGTCTGAGCAGAAACGTGGACTTGTATGGAAATATTCAAACGGGAAGAGACGGTGCACACACCCAAGAAGGTCTCTCCTACATATCCTGGGTGCAGACGTTTTCCCCGACACTGAGGACAGGAAGGACAGTCTTTGAGAAAGTGTTCCGGGCATGCACAGTATAGACACAAATTCTTGCTGTGACTTCGGGATCTTTCCTCCTGGGTGAGGCGAGTATGATCCTCTGGCAGAGCCTTTTCAGTAAGTCCACTTTCATTTTGGAGCTCCTCCTGTCTTTTGGAAAAGTGCACATCAATTCGTGCGGCCAAATGGATCAGCTCACACAGGTTAGATGGAGAATCTTGTGCAGCAAAAGCGTCCTTTATTCTACTAGATAGTCCTTTTTTAGATATAGCACACAAGGCCTCGTCGTTCCATGCCAATTCTGAAGCAAGGATGCGAAACTGGACTGCATAGTCTCCCACGGAGGAAGTCCATTGTCTTAGCTTTAGAAGAGCCAACTCGGCAGAGGAGGCACGTGCGGGTTCGTCAAAAATGCTGCGGAATTCAGCCAGAAAGGTCATGAGGTTAGAGGTAATTGGATCACTAAGATCCCAGAGAGGAGTAGCCCAGGTCAGGGCCTTTCCAGACAAGAGGCTGATCACATAGGTCACCATAGCACGCTCTGTAGGAAATAGATCCGCCATGAGCTCAAGGTGCAAGGAGCACTGCGTCACAAAGCCCCTACACTGCTAAGGATCTCCGTCAAACTTTGTGGGAAGGGGAAGACAAAGCTTTGATGCTGAAGGAACTGCAGGGACAGGTGGTGACTGCTGCTGCATAGACAGAAGTAGCTGCACCATGGCGGACAGTTGATATAATTGCTGCGACTGATAGGCCAACTGTTGTGACTGACGGACCACTTCGGAGGAGAGATCCGAATTCTCAGACAGAGGTACCTCAGAGGATCCATGGCCGTATCTTACTGTAAGACTCATCGCAGACGTCAGGTACCCAGGGAGCAGTAGATCCGTAATACCACGGTAGTCTAAAGCGGGTGATGTAGTGGATCCGCTGGACACGTGTTGCAGATGGCACGGGCCATGCCAGGGAGCGGAGTCTAAGGTGCCACTGGTTTTCACCAGAGCCCTCCGCAAAACGGGTTGGACTTGCTGCGGCAGGCAACACCCAGGTCACTACCCCTGACACGACTCGACCACACAGGTGGCTGAGGTGAAGCGTGGCACCGAAGGCATAGGCAGGACATAGTCAGACTGGCTAGAGGTCAGGGCAGGCGGCACAGGAGCGTAGTCAGTAGGGTAGCAGAAGGTCAATTGGTTGGCGGCTAGAAACACAGTTGGGTCACGGAACGCAAAGGTCTGATACACGGCAAGGAAACACTAAGACTGCTTTCTCTAAAGATCCGGCAAGGGTACTATGGAGGAGCTAAAACTTATAACAATGGTGCAGTTGTGAATACTAATTACGGGCTCACTGGCCCTTTAAATTGCAAGCGCGCTAGGAGGCGGGGGCACACGCGTCGGAACTGAGGGACAGAGGCCAGGGACGGAGGTGAGTGACGGTCTGGGACTATCATGCGGGCGCGTCCCGCGATGCGAATCCCAGCCCCGCCGGCAGCCGACATATGGGAAAAGATGTGCTCACAGCCGGTATGTTCATTACAGCAGGTCTACCATCCAAATAATTTTCTTTTATTGCAACATTGTACAGTACAAAGCAAAGCAACATTTCTACCCTTACATAGTGATGGGTCTTTTTCAGGCTTGAGACACTTTGGACCGTACAATGTTGAAGTAAAAAAAGATTTAATTTCATTTATATGCTGGACCTGCTTTTTTTTTCTAGATGTTGTGTATGCTGGACCATGTCCATCAAACTTAAGTCACTTGCTTTCTTCAATTGTTATCGTACATTAGTTTTAGAGAGGTGAAGAGTTGTGCAGTGCACTTCACTCCCCTGCCTTGTATACAGTCTGACTTAATACAGGAGATGGGTTCCATTATGGCACATGGAACGCACCACCTGTATTGAGCACCAAGCCAGGACAAGAAGCATTATTGCCATCCACCCTGCTATAACTAGCAATTTCAGGGGATATCAGCACTGAGACCCAGACAGATAATAACTCTTGATTATTCAGGCCAAATGCAAAGGAAATGTCAAGGATCCCACTATGGCTTATGTAGTACACAGAGAGAAAAAAAGATGATATGGCACCACCAATTAAAATGTACTCTTTAACTCTATTTTCACCTTAAGGACACCTTTTCGTTTTTGCATTTTCGCTTTTTCCTCCTTTCTTTCTAAAAATCATAATGCTTTCAATTTTCACCTACAGACCCATGCTTGTTTGCATCACCAATTGTACAGTGCAATGACATAAAAATAAATATATATTTAATAAATATATTTAAAAAAAAAAATATTTGTTGGGTGAAATAATTTAAAAAATTCCATTTTGTAATTTTTAGGGGCTCCTGTTTCTACGCAGTGCAATATGTTACTGACCGGGGCGCTGCGGAGGGAGAGACGCCGTGAGCGCTCCGGGGAGGAGCGGGGACCCGGAGCGCTCACGGCGTCTCTCCCTCCGCAGCGCCCCGGTCAGTCCCGCTGACCGGGAGCGCTGCACTGTCATGGCCGTCGGGGATGCGATTCGCACAGCGGGACGCGCCCGCTCGCGAATCGCATCCCAGGTCACTTACCCGTCCCGGTCCCCTGCTGTCATGTGCTGGCGCGCGCGGCTCCGCTCTCTAGGGCGCGCGCGCGCCAGCTCTCTGAGACTTAAAGGGCCAGTGCACCAATGATTGGTGCCTGGCCCAATTAGCTTAATTGGCTTCCACCTGCTCCCAGACTATATCTGATCACTGCCCCTGCACTCCCCTGCCGGATCTTGTTGCCTTAGTGCCTAGAGAAAGCGTTTACTGTGTTTGCCCATATTGTGTACTTGACCTCCTGCTATTGCCATATTGACTACGATTCTTGCTGCCTGCCCCGACCTTCTGCTACGTCCGACCTTGCTCTTGTCTACTCCCTTGTACCGCGCCTATCTTCAGCAGTCAGAGAGGTTGAGCCGTTGCTAGTGGATACGACCTGGTTGCTACCGCCGCTGCAAGACCATCCCGCTTTGCGGCGGGCTCTGGTGAAAACCAGTAGCAGCTTAGAACCGGTCCACTAGCACGGTCCACGCCTATCCCTCTCTGGTACAGAGGATCCACCTCCAGCCTGCCGAATCGTGACAGTAGATCCGGCCATGGATCCCGCTGGGGTTCCCCTGCCAGCGATCTCTGACCTCACCACGGTGGTCGCCCAGCAATCCCGACAGATCGCCCATCTAACCCACCAGCTGTCGGAAGTGTCCACCATGGTGCAGCAACTTCAGTCGCAACTTCTGCCTCTGCTACAGCAGCAACCATCTCCTCCGCCAGCTCCTGCACCTCCTCCGCAGCGAGTGGCCGCTCCTAGCCTCCGCTTGTCCCTGCCGGACAAATTTGATGGGGACTCTAGACTCTGCCGTGGATTTTTGTCTCAATGTTCCCTGCATATGGAGATGTTGTCGGACTTGTTTCCTACAGAACGGTCTAAGGTGGCGTTCGTAGTGAGCCTTCTTTCTGGAAAGGCCTTGTCTTGGGCCACACCGCTCTGGGACCGCAATGATCCTGCCACAGCCACAGTCCAGTCCTTCTTCGCTGAGGTCCGTAGTGTCTTCGAGGAGCCTGCCCGAGCTTCTTCTGCCGAGACTGCCCTGCTGAACCTGGCCCAGGGTAATTCTTCAGTGGGCGAGTATGCCATGCAATTTCGTACTCTTGCTTCCGAATTATCATGGAATAACGAGGCTCTCTGCGCGACCTTTAAAAAAGGCCTATCCAGTCGCATCAAGGATGTGCTGGCCGCACGAGAGATTCCTGCCAACCTGCAAGAACTTATCCATTTGGCCACCCGCATTGACATGCGTTTTTCTGAGAGACATCAAGAGCTCCGCCAGGAAAAAGACTTAGATCTCTGGGCACTTCTCCCACAGTCTCCGTTGCAATCTACGCCTGGGCCTCCCGCCGAGGAGGCCATGCAAGTGGATCGGTCTCGCCTGACCCAGGAAGAGAGGAATCGCCGTAGGGAAGAAAATCTTTGTCTGTACTGTGCCAGTACCGAACATTTCTTGGTGGATTGCCCTATTCGTCCTCCACGTCTGGGAAACGCACGCTCGCACTAAGCTCTCGTGGGTGTGGCGTCTCTTGATTCAAAGTCGGCTTCTCCACGTTTCACGGTGCCCGTGCGGATTTCTCCTTCAGCCAACTCCTCCCTCTCAGCCGTGGCCTGCTTGGACTCTGGTTCCTCTGGGAATTTTATTCTGGATTCCTTGGTGAATAAATTCCGCATCCCAGTGACCCGTCTCGACAAGCCGCTCTACATTTCCGCGGTCAACGGAGTTAGGTTGCATTGCACCGTGCGTTACCGCACAGATCCCCTCCTAATGTGCATCGGACCTCATCACGAAAAAATTTAGTTTTTGGTCCTCCCCAATTGCACTTCCGAAATTCTCCTTGGACTACCGTGGCTTCAACGCCATTCTCCCACCCTTGATTGGACCACCGGGGAGATCAAGAACTGGGACTCTGCCTGCCATAGGAAGTGCCTCTCCCCCCCTCCCAGTCCCGTCAGGCAAGCCTCAGTGCCTCCTCATGGCCCCCGTCCTGGTGTCACACTGCCCCGTGCCAGGCTTCGCCCTCTGCCCTCCCTCCCCATTCCCACTCCTGCTGTACTGCCTGCCGTTGAGGAAACCCTCCATTCTTTCCCGGTGTCCTCATCCCAGGGGAGGCAGTTACCGGACAAAGAAAAGGGGAGACCTAAGGGGGGGGGGGTACTGTTACGCCTAGCGCTCCGGGTCCCCGCTCCTCCCCGGAGCGCTCACGGCGTCTCTCCCTCCGCAGCGCCCCGGTCAGTCCCGCTGACCGGGAGCGCTGCACTGTCATGGCCGTCGGGGATGCGATTCGCACAGCGGGACGCGCCCGCTCGCGAATCGCATCCCAGGTCACTTACCCGTCCCGGTCCCCTGCTGTCATGTGCTGGCGCGCGCGGCTCCGCTCTCTAGGGCGCGCGCGCGCCAGCTCTCTGAGACTTAAAGGGCCAGTGCACCAATGATTGGTGCCTGGCCCAATTAGCTTAATTGGCTTCCACCTGCTCCCAGACTATATCTGATCACTGCCCCTGCACTCCCCTGCCGGATCTTGTTGCCTTAGTGCCTAGAGAAAGCGTTTACTGTGTTTGCCCATATTGTGTACTTTACCTCCTGCTATTGCCATATTGACTACGATTCTTGCTGCCTGCCCCGACCTTCTGCTACGTCCGACCTTGCTCTTGTCTACTCCCTTGTACCGCGCCTATCTTCAGCAGTCAGAGAGGTTGAGCCGTTGCTAGTGGATACGACCTGGTTGCTACCGCCGCTGCAAGACCATCCCGCTTTGCGGCGGGCTCTGGTGAAAACCAGTAGCAGCTTAGAACCGGTCCACTAGCACGGTCCACGCCTATCCCTCTCTGGCACAGAGGATCCACCTCCAGCCTGCCGAATCGTGACACAATATTTGGTAAAATTACACATTATCTTTATTCTGTAGGTCCATAAGGTTACAAGGATACCCAATTTATGTAGGTTTTATTTTATTTTAATACTTAAAAAAATTCTAAACTACATGCACCAAAATTTGCATTGCAAAGCACTGATCAGTGTAACCGGCGCTCTGCTGCTCCTTCCTTCTTCTCCTTCCTGCTGCGCAGGCATGGAGGTAGATCGTCGATCGGACAACAGAGAAGCAGGTGAGGACCCTTTCGTCGTCCAGTAAGCTGATCGGGACATCGCGATTTTGTCGCAATAGTCCCGATCAGCTCCGCTGAGCTGCTGGGATTGTTTTTCTTTCATTTTAGACTCTGCGATTAACTTTGATCATTGTGTCTAAAGGGTTAATGCCGGGCATTGGCCCAATCGGCCGTGCCTGGCATTAGCCGTGGGTCCTGGCTGCCCATAGCAACCGGGACCCACTGGGTTTAACCCGTTCTCTGCTGGTGAGAACGGATTAAACCCAGTAAACAGGACCAGGACATTGTTACGCCGAGCGCTCCGGGTCCCCGCTCCTCCCGGAGCGCTCGCCACATCCTCGCTACTGCAGCGCCCCGGTCAGATCCACTGACCAGGTGCGCTGCGATACCGCCTCCAGCCGGGATGCGATTCGCGATGCAGGTGGCGCCCGCTCGCGATGCGCACCCCGGCTCCCGTACCTGACTCACTCTCCGTCGGTCCTGTCCCGGCGCACGCGGCCCCGCTCCCTAGGGCGCGCGCGCGCCGGGTCTCTGCGATTTAAAGGGCCACTGCGCCGCTGATTGGCGCAGTTGGTCTAATTAGTGTGTTCACCTGTGCACTCCCTATGTATACCTCACTTCCCCTGCACTCCCTCGCCGGATCTTGTTGCCATCGTGCCAGTGAAAGCGTTCCCTTGTGTGTTCCTAGCCTGTGTTCCAGACCTCCTGCCGTTGCCCCTGACTACGATCCTTGCTGCCTGCCCCGACCTTCTGCTATGTCCGACCTTGCTCTTGTCTACTCCCTTGTACCGCGCCTATCTTCAGCAGTCAGAGAGGTTGAGCCGTTGCTAGTGGATACGACCTGGTTACTACCGCCGCTGCAAGACCATCCCGCTTTGCGGCGGGCTCTGGTGAAAACCAGTAGTAACTTAGAACCGGTCCACTAGCACGGTCCACGCCAATCCCTCTCTGGCACAGAGGATCCACCTCCTGCCAGCCGAATCGTGACAGACATGCAGGTATGCCCTGAGTCCTTAAGGATCAAGGATGCAGGGCGAATACATATGCCCTGCATCCCCAAGAGGTTAATTTTTACTTCAGATGTTTAAAAGTCCATCTGGGTGACATGTTTTAAATATTCATTGCTCTTGTTTGCACACTTTAAGGATAGGTGGACATTTAAGAACATCAGTGACCATTCAAAAACAGCCATAGATTTAAAAGTACATATACACAAAAAAAATAACAAAGCATGACACTTCTGCAGGTGTGTGCATTTTACAGAAAAGGAGAGTTTCCACAGCATGCAGCGATGTGGGAGAAAAGTAGACCCTTTTCTGGCACTTGCTGGATGTAGAGCCTCAATGAAGAATTCAGACTTCAGAGTGGTGCAAATAAAATCCCTTTTTATTTGGAACAGTTGAAGTGACAATGTGTTTCGAGGGGATGGCTCCCCTCTTCATCAGGTCATGAGGGGACACATACTGTGGCTAGCTTTTATAGTTTGGACTGTTTTGAAAATTCCGCAAAATGGCTTGCAGGGCCCGGGGGCTGAGTCAGGTGACGTCATCGGTAACTCACGTGGAGTACCAGATAAACCAACTGAACACGTGTCAGCACAATTTGATTCAAAACAGACATTGATCATATGCGTAATAGACAGTGTTAGCAAATGATAACAATTCTGTGTTATATTCTGCAGTTATGTGTATTTCTGAGCCGGAGTGCAGTGAGAGTGGTACTATGTTTCTGCGCTGATGCGCTTTGGCTGTTAGAGTCTGTGCTGGTAAGCTCTGGAAGTATCTGTGTAGTGGAGATTCTGACAGCGCTCTGGTGAGTTAGAAACTGTATTGCGGGGCTGAAGCACGATGTTCTTTAGTTTTCCGTGGATAAGGGGAGTAATTTATGGTGTTTGGAGCATGCAGGGCAGTGTGACAGCCGAGATGGAGGGAGTGATTTGGAGGGAGTAATTTGTGGTGTCCGGAAAACACCAGGGGAGTATGAAAGCCAGGGGAGGGATGTGATAATCCTGTATGTGACTAAAAGGGGATGGACAAAATGCATAGGGTAATGAGAGCTGATATGACTTCAGCGTGGAGAGTGACAGATAAAAAAGGGGCTGATGGAGGAGGCATAACTTCAGCATGTGGTGACAGGTAGGGGGGTTGAAGATTTATTTCCTAGGAGGCAACCTTTATGTAACATGATGTATTTGTAGGCAACATGTGTGCCGTGACTCCTTGTGTGTGTGCTGATGTATGCAGATACTGGTGCACACAATGCATTTTTTGCACAGACGTAGGTATTGGACTGTGCATAGATCGGGAAGGATGGGGGAAAGGGAGAGAGATTTTTTTGTGCGCCGAAGCACAGGGGGCGGAGGGGAGGGGGGTGGTGGGACGGGGAAAGAGATGTAGTGATCATATTGGGGACATGGTGTCTGTGTTTTTTTTATATGAGTTCAGTGATCTCATTAAGACCATGTGGTTGTAAAGACTCCAGTCTGTAAATCCAGAACATCTCTTTTTTAATTAAGGCTTCAAATCTGCTGCTCAGGTGTCCCGGAACCTGGTCAATCAGAGTGATGGATATGGGGTTGCTGTCGCCAAGATGGTGTCTGCTGCAGTGGTGTGAAAGGCCGTGAATTTGGTAGCCTTTTTTTATGTTGTCCCGGTGCTGGTTCAATCTTAAATGCAATGGTTGAGTTGTTCTGCCCATGTATTGTCTATGACATTTACATTCTATTAAATACACTACATACTTGGATTGGCACGTGAGATTTTTTTTATTTGGAAGGATTTTCCTGTGTTGGTGCTTGTAAAAGTCACCTTTCCGTTGCAGATGGTTTTGCAGCACATGCATCTGGGGTTATTGCACCGGTATGCTTCTTTCTTTGCTGTCATTTTTTGGTTGTATTTGTTGGTATGGTGCCTAAGTCTGCAAGGGGAAATCATGCCCCTCAAAGTTGGGGCTCTGCATAATGTGACCCTTGGCATTTTTGGAATGGTATCCTTTAGGTATTGGTCTGACAGGATGATGTGCCAGTGTTTCTGGAGTATTTTTCTTATAGCATGCTGCCCTGCTGAATATGTGGTGATGAAGTTGGAACCAAATGGGTTCCCTTGATCTTTTTTTATATATCTTGACTGGTGCTTCCCATCTTCTGTCTAGACATTCTTCCTGTTTGAGGTTTTTAGTTTTCAGATATGCGTTTTTCAATGAGGGTCTGAGGTATCCTTTAGCTCGGAAGCGCTCCTGTAAATTTATTGCTTGGTTGGTAAATGTGCTATCTTCCATGCAATTTTTTCTTATCCTTTTGTACTGTCCAAATGGTGTATTTTCTCATCATTTTTTATAATGGCCACTGTGGGATGAGATATAACTGTTCGAGTCTACAGTTTTCAAATAGGTAGGCATGAGTATGTTATTGTTCTTATGCGTGATTTCTAGATCCAGAAACTCTATCTTGTCTGAGGAGTAGTTGAGAGTTAACATAATGCCCCAATCATTGTTGTTGATATCTTCTACCACCAGTTGGTCGACGTTTTCTGTGGGGCCTTGCCACAGGATGAACAAATCGTCTATGTACCTTTTATACAATTGGGCATGGTCTTGAAATAGTTTGTTGCTCGTAATAAAAGTGTCTTTAAAGCGTCCCATGAAGAGGTTTGCAAAGTCCGGTGCTACCCTCGTCCCCATGGCGGTCCCCCATATCTGCTGGAACATTTGTTCGTCATAGGTGAAGAAATTGTTTTTAAGAATCATTTCTAGGCAGGTGATAAGGAATGCTGTTTGTTCCAGTGGGACCTCGGGGTCTCTTTACAAAAAATCTCTAGTGCTCTGGATGCCTAGATCATGGCGGATGTTGGTGTATAATGCGGTGACATCCATAGAAACTAGTGTCATGTTTTCTTTCCAGGTTATGGGTCTGAGGAGTGAGATGAGTTGGTCAGAATTTTTTAGGCAGCTTAGGAAGATTCTGTATGTATTCCTGTAGCAGGAGGTCGAGATATTGTGACAGATTGCAGGTGCTGCTGTTAATACCCGAGATTATTGTTCTTCCGGGTGGGCAGGTGGTATTCTTGTGAATCTTGGGGAGGTGGTAGTAATAGGGAACTGTTGGATTGGAAATGAGCATAAACTTCTTTTCTTGTTTTGAGATGATGTTTTTGGTAAGGCCCTCAATGAGTGTGGATGAAATGTATTTTTGGAGGGTCGGGAATGGGTCGCTGTTAATTACCTTATAGTAGTTTTTATCCTCCAGGATTCTGTAGGCTTCCATGTGATAGTCTTCATAGTCTTGTATTACCAGGCTATCGCCCTTGTCGGCTGGTCTGATGACAATTGCCTTGTTTTCTTTGAGGGTTTTCAAGGCTTGTTTCTCTCCGACAGTCAGCAGTCCCTCTTGTGCTTTCTGTGGGAACTTGTCTGGTAGTGATTTTAAGTCCTCGCTACAAGTTCATGGAAGGTCTTAAGTTTGTGCCCTTGACTTTTAATTGGGTAGAATTTCGATTTATTGGTAATGTTGGGATGTTTTCCCAAATTGGTGGGTTCTGTGTGTTCGTCCTTTTTTTCTTTATTATGTGGTAGTCAGAAATGGCGTTGCAGAATAAGGCGCTGGGTAAATTGGTTCAGGTCCAAAAAGTGGTTGAATTTGGCGGGATTGTGATGTGGACAGAAGGATAGCCCTTTCTGAAGAAGTAAGAGTTCATTTTTATTGAAAATGTGGGTGGATAAATTAAATATTTTAATGGTTGAGTTTATGTTGTTTTCTTTCCCTTTTTCTTCCTCTTTCTCTTGTGGTGTGTTCTTCATTGTGTTCTTTTTTCTTTTTTGGGGGGTCTCCTCTTTCTCCTCTTCTAGTTTCTAGACAGCAACCCTATATCTATCACTCCGATTGACCAGGTTCCAAAACAGCTCACCAACAGATTTGAAGCCTTAATTAAAAAAAAGAGATGTTCTGGATTTACAGCCTGGAGTCTTTACAACCACATGATCTTAATGAGATCACTTAACTCATATAACAAAACTCAGACTCCATGTCCCCAAGATGACCACTACATCTCTTTCCCCGTCCCATCCACCCTCCCCTCTCCCCTCCCCCCAGTGCTTCGGCACACAAAAAAATCCCTCTCCCTCCCCCCGATCCTTCCCCCATCAATGCACAGCCCAATACCTATGTCTGTGCATAAATGCATTGTGTGCACCAGTATCTGCATACATCAGCAAATACACAAGGAGTCCCGGCACACATGTTGAGTACAAATACATCATGTTTCATAAAGGATGCCTCCTAGGAACTACATCTTCAACCCCCCTACCTGTCACCACATATGCTGAAGTTATGCCTCCTCCATCAACCCCTCTTTTATCTATCATTTCCCACGCTGAAGTCATATCAGCTCCCATTACCCTATGCATTTTGTCCATCTCCTTCTAGTCACATACGGCTGTCATACTCCTCTGCTGTTTTCGGGACACCACAAATTACTCCCTCCAAATCACTCCCCCCATCTCGGCTGTCACACTGCCCTGCCTGCTCCAAACACCATAAATTACTCCCCTTATAAACGGAACACTGCAGAACACCATGCCCGCACAGACTCTAACAGCCAAAGCGCATCAGCGCAGAAACATAGTACCACTCTCACTGCACTCCGGCTTAGAAACACACATAACTGCAGAATATAACACAGAATTGTTATTATTTGCTAACACTGTCTATTGCCCATATGATCAATGTCTGTTTTGAATCAAATTGTGCTGTACAGTGGCATGTGTTCAGTTTGTTTACCTTGTACTCCACGTGAGTCACCGATGACGTCACCCGACTCAGCCCCTGGACCCTGCAAGCCATTTTGTGGGCTTTTTCAAACAGTCCACACTATAAAAGGTAGCCACAGTATGTGTCCCCTCATGAGATGATGAAGAGGAGAGCCATCCCCTCGAAATGCGTTGTCCCTCCAACTGTTCCAAATCAAAAGGGATTTTATTTACACCACTTTGAAGTCTGAATTCTTTATTGCGGCTCTACATCCAGCAAGCACCAGTAAAGTGTCTACTTTTCTCCCACATCGCTGCAGGCTGTGGAAACTCTCCTGTACTACAACCGTCCCAGGGATCCAGGGTATGGATGGACACAGGCTGCTACTGACGTCCATGCCCGCCTCTTCAGGCTATTTTTGGTGTTGTGCCCGGAGCGCAACACGACAAGGTGAGCAGATTCCTCTTGCACACTTACTTTTGTACAATATCGTTTAAGGCACATGGTGCGCCAGTCTTTTTCCCCATTTTTGTTTCATATGAAGTTACATTTTACAGAAAAGCCACAATTAAATAATATTTTCATATATTATATAATATTTACAAAGAAATTAACTTAACATATAAAGTTACAGTGGAATCTGGAGATAGAGATTTCATAAATGTTTGGTAGTGTTATCCACCGCTATACAACTATTCCAGCTCAACCATGCGAGTAGGTGGATTGCACAGAGTAGCAGTAAGGCATAGACATCCACAACAACAAAAAAGGAGCTATCTCATAGTGTGACACTTCTGGAGTCTGGCTTAACTATTCAAACAATTTCAAGGTCTTCTAGAGAGAAGAGAGAGATATAAGGGGAAAAAATACTCAACTTTGGCACTGCTGAATCAAGTATTTATGGAAGAATGAATGTGGAACTAGAATCCCTAGCAGATTCTGGCTTAAAACCTGGGTAAGCCAGAGAGTGACAGAAAACAGTAAACTCTGTTATGTATCTTTAAATGGTTCAAGACAATACTTTCTATCTCAGGATGCTGCTTCTTCTGCTGTTTGCTGTTAGTAAACTGCAAGACAAACCAAACTCTTTTCTGAATTGTATAATTTCATCTTCTATACCTTTCTTTTTCTATATTCCTTTAGTGAGCAAACTAATTTGTTGTTGTTCTCACTGATCCTGCTCTAAAGACATGTGATCATCAGGTTAATACAAAGTGTGAACACAAAACCTGAAATGAGTTGGGGTAGCAGTCCACAAAAGAAAATAGATGGAGTGTAGTAGTGCTTCTGCTCAAAAGATGTGGCTTGAAGTTTTATAGGTTTAAATCATTTATCCATTCATTGCAACGCGTTTCAAATCCATACTGGATTCTTTGTCAGGCAATGGATAAAACATAAGCTTACAGGACTGCAATATATACATAACATGACATCACATGGTACAAACACTACACATGTATTACAATATGTCTAAATATATGGATGTAGTAAAATCAGAACATACCATAACTATATAAAAAGGAAAATAAAATAAGTTATAATGTATAGAAATTAACAATATGGAAAGACCAACATTCCAGATCTTTGACTTCCATATACTTATCTTTTCTATAATGTTCATCTACATTATAACTTCTTTTATCTTTCTGTCTATACAGTTATCATATCTGCTGGTTTTATCATGGTTTTATTACATCCATATATCTCCATTACTGATTACAGCACACTGTAATACACATGCAGGCTCTGTACCATGTGATGTCCTGGCCCAGTAATGATTCAGTGTTGTGTGTATATATATATATATATATATATATATATATATATATATATATATATGTTATAGTCCTGTAAGCTAATGTTTTCTCAATTGTCTGACGAAGAATCTGGTGCAGATTTAAAATGCATTGCACCTTATCGAATAAATGCTTTAAACTATTAAAGTTTCGAGCCACATCCTTTGATCAGAAAAAAGCACCCTTCTACTCTGTCCTTTTCAAGGTGAGTATAGATTTCACAATCATGTCCGCACTGTATGGGAAACATATTGGGAAATAACTGGAGTAACTGCTACAAATCTCCAGACAGGCATGAAATGACATTTTAATATCGAATCAGCTAAACATTCAGAAAACAGGAAGAAGTCCCAAAATAAATAAAGGAAATAATGAACCAACAAAATATAAACAAAGAATGAATAACAAGTAAAAAAAGAAACCATACGAACAGATGTAAGGTCACTTTCAATCATATCTGTGGGAAATTAAGTATTAAAAGGAATGTATAACTAGAATATCTTTAATGATTTAAACTTCACATTAAAATGTACTTTTTTTTCTAACAATTTTTCCGAATGTAAATGTTTTTCCTTAATTTTTAGTATATTGTTATAGGGGCAGCCATCTTGACTGAGATGCTTTAAACAGAATTTAGAGATATGCATTACATCAAGCCCCATGGACATAGGAAAAGTAGGCTGGAGGGATCAAATTAACCTCAAAGGTCATAATGCAGGCAGGGAAGTAGATCAGTTGTGTCCAACATCTATTGTTGCATCATTGCAAAGTTTGTAAGGCTTAAAAAAGGCATGCATCCATGCAGTTCAGCCTAGGACCTATAGTGTTGATCCAGAAAAAGTAAAAAAAAAAAAAAACAACACACAATGAAGTGGTTTGGCGGTTAAAGGGGTACTCCGGTGCTTACACATCTTATCCCTATCCAAAGGATAGGGGATAAGATGCCTGATCGCAGGAGTCCTGCAGCTGGGGACACCCGCGATCCTGCACTCGGCACCCTGTTTGTAATCAGTCCCCGAAGCGTGTTTGCTCCGGGTCTGATTACGCTCGACCGCAGAGCCGTCGGTGTGCGACGTCAAGCCCCCGTGTGACATCACGCTCTGCCCCTCAATGCAATCCTATGGGAGGGGGCGTGATACCTATCACGCCCCCTTCCGTAGGCTTGCATTGAGGGGCGGAGCGTGACGTCAGACGGGGGCGTGACGTCACACGCCGCCGGCTCTGCGGTCGAGCGTAATCGGACCCGCAGCGAACACGCTCCGGGGACTGATTACAAACGGGGTGCCGCGTGCATGATCGCGGGCGTCCCCAGCTGCAGGACTCCCGCAATTAGGCATCTTATCCCCTATCCATTGGATAGGGGATAAGATGTGTAAGCACCGGAGTACCCCTTTAAGCACTTGCAAGGATGCTTTTACTTCGCAATTTTTTTCAGATTTATTTTTTTGTGTTGGTCTCTGACTCCTTTCTCCAACATGCTTCAGCTGTTTTCTCATGTTTTATATGGTAGACTAACAGCCTAGGATTGTTCATGACAGGCTGTGCTGTCACAGGAGATTGGAAGTTCTGGGGGTCCTCAACATCAGGGACTACTATCAAGCTCGTCTTCTAGATCAACTATCCAATTGGTGGCATGGATCACTTAAAAAGTACACTTAACAAGTATGCAGGTTTTTAAATTGTGTTTGAAAGTACACTTACACTTCAAATGGCTAAAATAAAAATAACTGCTGAGACATTGTGAGGAACACATCTAAAATATTTAATAAATCTGGCTTTTAAAATATTGCCATGCTAATATTTTGCAACATCACCTCTGAGCATTCCTGTAGAACACCAGAAATGGAATATAAACAGATGAAGGGCACAATGGAAATAGTTGCACCTTTTCTATGTTCTGGACACTGTTTTTCATTTTTGCATTATTTTTTTTCCTCCTTAACTTTAAAAAATCCTAACCCTTTCAATTTTGCACCTAAAAATCCATATGATGGCTTATTTTTTGTGCCACTCATTTTAATTTTGTAATGACATTATTCATTGTACCCAAAAATCTACGGCTAAACGGAGAAAAAAATCATTGTGTGACAAAATTTAAGAAAAAAAACACAATTTTGCTACTTTTGGGGGCTTCCATTTCTAATCAGTAAATTTTTCAGTAAAAATGACACATTCTCTTTATTCTGTAGGTCCATATGGTTAAAATGATACCCTACTTATATAGATTTGATTTTGTCGTACTTCTGGAAAAAATCGTAACAACATGCAGAAAAATGTATACGTGTAAAAATGTAATCTTTTGACCCCTATAACTTTTTTATTTTTCCACGTATGGGGCAGTATGAGGGCTAGTTTTTTGCAATGAAGCTTTAAGTGGTAACATTTTTGTATTGATCTGACTTTTTAATCGCTTTTTATTCATTTTTTTCATTATATAAAAAGTGACCAAAAATACGCTATTTTGGACTTTGGAATTTGTTTGCGACTACGCCATTGACTGTGCAATTTAATTAACGATATCTTTTTATAATTTGGACATTTCCACACGCAGCAATTCTACATATGTTTATTTATTCTTTTTTTATTTAAACAGTTTTTTTATGGGAAAAGGGGGGTGATTCAAATTTTTATTAGGGAAGGGGTTAAATGATCTTTAGTGCCTTTTTTTCATTTTTTTTTTTTTTACAATGTTATAGCTCCCATAGGAGGCTATAACACTGCCCACACTGATCTTTTACATTGATCAATGGTTTCTCATAGGAAACCATTGATCAAGGATTCTGCTGCTTGACTGCTCATGCCTGGATTTCAGGCACTGAGCAGTCATTCGGTGATCGGACAGCGAGGTGGAAGGTAGGGGACCCTCCTGCTCTCCTACAGCTGTTCAGGATACCGCGGCGATCCAGAACAACCCCTTAGCTAACCGGCAATGTTTTAGTTTCACTTTAGATGCAGCAATCAACTTTGAATGCAGCGTCTAAAGGGTTAATAGTGCACGGAATCACTATCAGTGCCGTGCACTATTAGCCACGGGTCGCGGCCATTGTTAGAGGCCCGACCTGCTATGACCCGACTCACTATGACCCTAAGTCCTTTAGGAGTTAAAATGCATTGCGCACTCAAAAAAAAAAAAAAAAAAATATATATATATATATATATATATATATATATATATATATATGGCAAAAAGCGGCTGCAGCACACAAAATAGGTGAAAAAATGATGGTAGCTTTTGACACTGATTTATATTAATTGTAATTGGCTACCATATATATACTCTGTGTGTTCAGTCACTCTGTATGCTTGATAAAGGCTGCACTGGCAGCTGAAACGTTGCATCTGTATTTATAATGGATTAAAGCTACCATCATTTTTTCACCTATTTTGTGTGCTGCAGCCGCTTTTTGCCTTCTACATTGGGGACCAGGGTCCAGGGTCCATCTGGTTGCTTGCACCTGAGATATTTTTTATAAGGAGTGCTACTTTTCGCTATATCTTTTTCTATTTGTGGTCTGAAGAGTTTGCACCCAGCCTTTTTTTACTATGGAATCAACATCACAGATACCAGTGGCTCCATCTAATACTTTTTCTTATTCACCGGGAGAGATTGACCGGATCCTCAGCTCTATCAAAGAAGATGCTTCTTTTCTTCATGCCCCCTCATTGGTGGATTTACAACGTCAGTATGAAAACTTTACTAAACGTTTACTTTCTTTGACTTTACATTTAACTACATTGAGTGAATATTATCGTGCTCAACGGATACCCAGAGGTCTGCGCTCTCACCCAAAGGATAACTCCTATGCTCAAGATCCGGATTACCGTACAAGATTTGAACTGATTTCCAATAAGTATTCCTTGGACCTAATTTTGTTAAATATTGAGTTCCTCCAAAAGGATATTTCTTCTACTCAAACTCGCATTAATACCATCGATGAGTCCCTAAAACTGGCCAGTTCTCAAGAGGACTATGATAAATTAATACAGAAACAGACATTGTTCCTCCAAAAATTTAGGACCGAGTTGGAAAATACCAAACGCCATAAATGGCATAGAGACACTAACGATTATGCATCAAATCGTGTATATACTTGGAATCAACTGTCTTTTCACAAATGCATGCGAGACTTTAATGTGGACTTTAATATGTCTAATAATGCTAATGCTAAAACTTCTTCTAATACAGGATTTGAAAATGATAACAATGTTACTTTTTTAGGCTCGGACACTTTTTCCCCCACAGACCCACCAGACGGGGGGGCCGCCGTCACCGACGGTCCCATCAGGACAAGAGCCCAAAGGGAACAGAAACCGACACAGCGGAAATTTTCCTACAAGAAAAAGTTGAAAATTCTAATACGGTAAACATCTCCTCCACCAATTTATCTGAGTCTCAACTTACCCTTGTCAAAGGGTTTAACATTTTGCCCCTCAACATTTATGGATTGGTTCCAAGTGGAGTTGGATTTCAGCCAGTTCTTTAGACGCTTGCGCCTCAAGGTCTGGTTTGATACACATCCTCCTCCAACTGGAACATTTGTCCCTTCTATTGCTATTCCTTCTGATGGGTTTGTGTTCTCGGATTTTGATCTTAATATCCCAAGTACTTTTAACCCTAGTGTTACGTCTTGTGCTGTAGAAACTTACTGTCAAATAGTACAACGAGAGATCTCACAACTTAGATCAGTAGAAACTCGTTTGAAACACCCCAATTTGACTAGCGTAGAAATTGATGCCCTGAATTCCCTTGTCCGTGACCACGACCTCGTCATCAAGCCGGCCGACAAGGGTGGCGGGGTCGTGGTCATGGACAGGGACAAATACATACAGGAAGCCTATCGCCAACTACAAGACAGTTCTACATATTTAAAATTACGAAGTGATCCAACTAGAGAGATTAATATTGGGATTAAGAATATATTGGATGAGGCTCTACAATATAACTTGATTGATAAAACCTTGCATGATTACCTGTATGTACCATTTCCAGTAATCCCTTTATTGTATCTATTACCCAAGATACATAAGTCACTTGAAAACCCCCCCGGCCGACCGATTGTTTCAGGACGGGGTTCGGCTACAAGTCACTTATATATTTTTGTTGATCAGGTCCTGCGGCCATACGCCACAGGAGCTAGATCATACCTGCGTGACACATCTGATTTCTTAAATAAAATCTCGTCTATTAGGGTCCCTCCAGATACAATTATTGCTACTCTTGATGTGGTCAGCCTGTACACCTCCATCCCTCATGATGGAGGTGTACAGGCTGTTAAAGATTCTATTGCCTCGGACTTTTCACCTGCCAAAGTAGACTTTGTTATTTCTCTTTTGAAACTGATCCTGCACAATAATTATTTTTCTTTCAATGATGAATTTTTTTTGCAAACCTCCGGCACCGCCATGGGCACAAACGTGGCGCCTACTTACGCCAACGTGTACATGGCGGTGCTGGAGGAAAAGTCGGTATATGCGTCCACCTACTCCAGCCATGTGCTGGGGTGGTGGCGCTATATCGACGATATTTTTTTGATTTGGTCAGGTTCCGAGACTGAACTGACCCTTTTTCACCAATATCTGAACTTCATTGATCCAAACATTAGTTTTTCCCTAACATCATCTACAACTATGGTGAATTTTTTGGACACCAATGTGACCATTATGGGTGACAAGTTGGTGACAAGCCTGTATGCTAAACCAACAGACTGTAACTCAGTGCTACACTACAGTAGCTGTCATCCGAGGCTGATGGTGCGGTCTCTTCCCGCCAGTCAGATGATGCGGGCAAGACGCATCATCGGCCAGGACGACCAAGTAGAACCATCTCTGACACGAATGTCCGGCAATTTTCGTAAACGTGGTTACCCCAAGAAATTGTTGGAGGAATGTAAAAATAGGACCCTCTGTATGAATAGAGACACCTTACTGCAAAAATCTACAAAGGGAGCCCAATTAACTTGGATTCCCTTCGTTTCAACCTTTGGAGATCATTCAGGCCAAATATCGAAGATCTTAAATAAGCATTGGGACTTATTGAAGGCTAGCTTCCCAAATATTGTCGAATTTCATTCCAGACCTTTAATGTCATACCGTAGGAACTCAAACCTTAAAGATAAACTTGTGAAATCAGATGTGTCAACTAAGCCAGACTCCCAGATGTATCTAACTGTGGCAAACAAGGGCTCATACCCTTGTAGACAGTGTGTCAACTGTAGTTACATGAATAAGGGCCCTTGCTTCACACATCCCCAAACAGGAAAAATCTACCATTTAAAACATTATTTAACTTGTTTTTCAAAATTTGTGATCTACGTCTTGACTTGCCCTTGTGGTCTCCTTTATGTAGGGGAGACCACATGGGACTTCAAGACGAGATTTAATCATCATCGGTTTACCATAAGAAAAAAACGTATGGACCTTCCGGTATCTAAACATTTTGTGGAAGCACACCACCAAGAAAGAGACTTAAAATTTATGTTATTAGATTGTATTCCACCATTAAGACGGGGGGGGGGGGGGTGATAGAGTAGGCGCCCTAAAAAGAAGAGAACTCAAATGGATTTTTGAGTTGCAGTCCCTGCGACCTAAGGGTCTGAATGTTGACTTTACAGTAACACCCCAAATCTATAATGCCTGAATTCTGACAATTACCTGTGTCTTCTCTCCCGTTTTTAGGATAAGATTATCATTGTGACTGAGAAAATTAATGTGCTCTTTTTCTCTTTCCCTTTTCCTTCCCCTTTCTTCCTAGGATGACAAGTGACAAGCTGGACGGGACCTCACCGTACAATATTAGGTTATGATCTATATTGTTTTGAGGAGAATATACCACTCAGAGGGATATTATACACCGATTATTAGTATCATATATATAAGTAATTATCGGGTAGGATTACTCCCTTAAAGAAAATCTCTCCTGCACATTCTAAAAAAAAATTTTCTACTATAACAAAAATTTTTCTCTACTATAACATCATTTTTACTTCATTTATATTTTTCTTCCACTTCTCTATATCCCAATTATAATGAATCAATCTTTTCTACAAAACTAAACACTTTTTACGCTACACCGATTGACACATAGCACATTCTATTTTTCCCTTCATATAAAAATTTCCTTACCCCATTTTTTTCATTTTATATTTTTTTCATTTTTTATTTTTTTATTTTTTTATTTTTTTTTCATTTTTTATTCATTATTTTTATAATGATCTCCCATTTTTTTGTTTAATTTTAATTTTTATCTTTATTATTTTTAACTTTATTATCTTTTGATATTTTTTATACTAACTGAGAGAGTTTACACTTTCTATACATGTCACTCTGGTTCTCTTGACTGTCTGTCTCGTGTGCATGGGGTGAATGTAAAGTGCCGTTCAAGTTGGGTGCCCTTCTGATTACCTGACTTGTCGCTAACCGCGACTAGCCAGATATCAGTTATTCGGACCAGTGCGGCGAATGGCTGGACACTGGTCGGAACAGTCACCTAACAATTGGTCACTAATACACCCTGTATGTCTGAATTATTGCGAGTGTATATCAGTAAGTAACCAGAAACGCTGACAAAGTAACAATTATTATTTTATGGTGCTTTACTAATTTATTTTATGTTTACTTTTTCATTTTTCATTTTTTATTTTTATTTTTATTTTATTTTTTTCTGTTTAATCCTTTTATCATTTTTTACATATTTTCACTATCACCCATCCATTTTGGTCGATAGTTACCACGGGCAACTGCCTTATTACACCTGACACATATGCACTATATACAAGCTAACTGTCACGCACTGACATTGCGGTTTTCTAACTGCCTTTCTCACATTTACGTTGTTATCTTTCAAACTGCCCTCTTCTGAGATGTCCATCAGTGATTCACTCTGTCGCAGTACGCACGCGCCGCTTGGCAACTGCGATGCGACCCATGTGATCCTGTTCTTCCCCCTGATTGGTGTACTCTCGTCTCCTCTGCTAGGGCCGCTGCGCAGCCTCTATTCCACATACACGCCGTTCTGGCGTTCTATCGCCATGTTTACAGCAGGTACAGGTGAGCGCCCGCCGCTACTACTTGTCCTCCAGGTGATATTAATGTGTTTACATTTGTAATCAAGCTAGATTTGTGGTTTTTACCACTTGTTTTTAATAACACTTTTTTTGTAACACTGTATTAACTTGACAATTTGTATATTGTCCCTATGCTTCATGTTGTTATGCACTCACACTTATGGATTGTTTGTTTTTATTATGTTTATATTTATTGATTTTTGACACTGATTTATATTAATTGTAATTGGCTACCATATATATACTCTGTGTGTTCAGTCACTCTGTATGCTTGATAAAGGCTGCACTGGCAGCTGAAACGTTGCATCTGTATTTATAATGGATTAAAGCTACCATCATTTTTTCACCTATTTTGTGTGCTGCAGCCGCTTTTTGCCTTCTACATTGGGGACCAGGGACCAGGGTCCATCTGGTTGCTTGCACCTGAGATATTTTTTATAAGGAGTGCTACTTTTCGCTATATCTTTATATATATATATATATATATATATATATATATATATATATATATATATATATATATATTATTTCTTTATATAAATCTTAAAAAGTCCTTGATTAACACCTTTACGCAAAGTTAATCAAAGTTGCACATACAGACAAAGAATTAAAAAGCACATGTACAAAATACATGTACACAGTACAAAGTACATATCTTTTCTTTATTTAAGTTATCTTTCTTCATAATAATATTAATAATAATAATAAAAATTATTATTAATATTATTATTATCCCCTTAAAGGGGTACTCCGCCCCTGGCATCTTATCCCCTATCCAAAGGATAGGGGATAAGATGTTAGATCGCCGCGGTCCCGCTGCTGGGGACCCCGGGGATCGCTGCTGCGGCACCCCGCCATCATTACTGCACAGAGCGAGTTCGCTCTGTGCGTAATGACGGGCGATAAAGGGGCCGGAGCAGCGTGACATCACGGCTCCGCCCCTCATGACATCACGGCCCCTCCCCTTAATGCAAGTCTATGGCAGGGGGCGTGACGACCACTACACCCCCTTCCCATAGACTTGTATTGACGGGGGCAGGCTGTGATGTCACAAGGGGCGGAGCCGTGACGTAACGATGCACTAGCCCCTGTTTTGCCCGTCATTACGTTCAGAGCGATCTCGCTCTGAGCAGTAATGATAGCAGGGTGCCGCAGCAGCGATCCCCGGGGTCCCCAGCAGCGGGACCCCGGCGATCTGACATCTTATCCCCTATCCTTTGGATAGGGGATAAGATGTCTAGGGGCAGAGTACCCCTTTAAGGACTGAGCCTTTTTTCACCTTAAGGACTGAGCCCTTTTTTGCAATTCTGACCACTGTCACTTTATGCATTAACAACTCTGGATGCTTTTACCGATTATTCTGATTTCGAGAAATTTTTTTCAAGACTTATTCTACTTTTACAGGGTGGTAAATTTTTTTCGTTACTTGCATCCTTTCCTGGTAAAAAAAAATCCCCAAATTTCATGAAAATTTTGAAAATTTTGCATTTTTCTTACTTTTAAACTCTCTGCTTGTAAGAAAAATGGATATTCCAAATAAATGATATATTTATTCACATATACAATATGTCTACTTTATATTTGCATTCTAAAGTTTACATGTTTTAACTTTTGGATGACATCAGAGGGCTTCAAATTCAGCAGCAATTTTACATTTTTTCACAAAATTTTCAAAATCAGAATTTTTTACACTCGCATGTTCTTGAAATTTTACAAGGAGTAAAAGGAGAAAAAGCCCCCCAAAATGTGTAACCCAATTTCTCTGGAGTAAGGAAATACCTCATGTGTGGATGTCAAGCACTCTGTGGGTGCACTAGAGGGCTCAGAAGGGAAGGAGCGACAATGGGATTTTGGAGAGTGAGTTTTTATGAAATGGTTTTTGGGGGGCATGTCAAATTTAGGAAGCTCCTATGGTTCCAGAAAATTTGTCAAACACCTGTGGGGTGTTAAGCCTCACTATATCTCTTGTTAAATTCTGTGGGGGGGTGTTGTTTCCAAAATGGGGTTACATCTGGGTATTTATTGTTTTGTGTTTATGTCAGAACCGCTGTAAAATTAGCCACCCCTGTGCAAATCACCAATTTAGAGCTCAAATGTACATGGCACGCTCTCACTTCTGAGCCATGATATGCACCAGCAGAGCACTTAACGCCCACATATGGGGTAGTTCTGTACTCAGGAGAAATTGCATTACACATTTTGGGGGTCTTTTTTTTCCTTTTACCACTTGTGAAAACTAAAAGTATGGGGCAACACCAGCATTTTAGTGTAACATTTTTTATTTTTCTTTACACTAACATGCTGGTGTAGACAACAACTTTACCTTTTCATAAGGGGTAACAGGAGAAAAAGCCCCCCAAATTTGTATCGCAATTTCTCCCGAGTATGCAGATACCCCTTATGTGGCCCTGAACTGTTTCCTTGAAATACGACAGGGCTCCAAAGCGAGAGAGCACCATGTGCATTTGAGGCCTAAATTGGGGATTTTAATCCGCCACAAAAATACCCTACGGCAGTGTTTCCCAAACGGGGTGTCTCCAGCTGTTGTAAAACCCCCAGCATGCCTGGACAGTCAGTGGCTCTCCGCCAATACTGGGAGTTGTTGTTTTTCAACAGCTGGAGGTTCTGTTTTGAAAACAGTGCTGTACAAGACGCTTTTTTATGGGAGGGGGGGTTGTGTAGGGGTATGTGTATATGTAGTGTTTTACTTTTTATTTTGTGCAGTGTATTGTGTAGTGTTTTTAGGGTACATTCACAGGGGCGGGTTTACAGCGAGTTTCTCGCTGGGAGTTTGAGCTGCGGAGTTTGCCGCAACTCAAACTTGCAGCAGAAAACTCGTTGTAGACCCACCCGTGTGAATGTACCTTGTACATTCACATGGGGAGGAGGCAAACCTCACTGTTGCAAAACTACAACTCCTAGCATGCACTGACAGACCATACATGCTGGAAGTTGTAGTTATGCAACAGCTGAAGACACATTGGTTGCAAAACACTGAGAGTTTGTTACTTAACTCAGTGTTTCGCAACCAGTGTGCCTCCAGATGTTGCAAAACTACAACTCCCAGCATGTACAGTCTCTCAGTGCATGCTGGGAGTTGTATTTTTGCAACAGCTGGAGGCACACTGGTTGCGAAACACTGAGTTAGGTAACAAACTCGGTTTCACAACCAATGTGTCTCCAGCTGTTGTAAAACTGCATCAATCAGCATGCATTGATAGTCGAAGGGCATGCTGAGAGTTGTAGTTTTGCAACAGTTGGAGGCACACTGCTACAACTCCCAGAATGCATTTGGTAGTCTGTGCACGTTGGGAGTTCATAGAAAAAATGTGCCTCCAGCTGTTGCATAACTATAACCCCCAGCATGCACAGACTACCAAATGGCATGCTGGGAGTTGTGATTGGAACTCCAGCTGTTGCAAAACTACAACTCCCAGCATGCCCTTTGGCTTTTCATGCTGCGAGTGAACAGGCCTCACCTCCTGCGGTATCCTGCCGCTAGGACCGCCGCCGCTGCTGCCACCAATCCTGCTGCTCCTGTCGCCGCCACCGCACACAAGGTGACTCCCGCCAAACCAGGGCAAGGTAGGAAACCCCCGCCAGCCTAGATCGCCGCCATGATCGCCATCCTGATCACCGCCCAGCAGGGTCGTGATTGGTCGGTCGTTCCGACCTATCAGTCACGTGATCGTGAGGCGGCACCCGTGCCACCTCACTCCTGCTGAATAAGGGTGAATGGGGCTGTCTCATTCACCCTTTTTTCCAGGTCACCGGGTCCCTAGAGACCCAATCAACCCGGAATTACCGCAAATCGCTGGTCTGAATTGACCGACGATTTGTGTCGATCGCCGACATGGGGGGGGGGGGGGTCTCAGGACCCCCCCAGGGGTTTGCACGGGGTGCCTGCTGATAGATATCGGAAGTCACCCCGTTCCGGGCCCCGTCCGCCGAGCGGGGATCGGAATTCCCGCGGGCGTACCTATATGTCCTCAGTCCTTAAGGACTTTAAAACGAGGGCGTATGGATATGCCCATCATCCTTAAGGGGTTATTATTATTATTATTAATGGGGTTATCCACCATAAGGTGATTTTAGTACTTACCTTCCATAACTGGGTATTTCCTGTTGGATTTTGTTCTCTAAACTACACATCCCATAGCTCTATGGTTGCGAGTATGAGGTCACTTTCCTCCTTTCCACACATCAGCTACCCCACCCATTGATTCGATGCACTGCAACCTGGGAAATCCAGATACATGAGTAATTTTGTGTGCTGTTAAAAATAATTGTTGGGGCGATAATCACCGAAGAATTGTAAGACCACCGTCAAACACAGGTACAGACACTATATTATGAACTGCACTAACTTTACAGCCCCTGTAGCATAGTCAAATAAAAAAAAAATCCTGGAATACCCCTTTAATAATAATAATAATAATAATAATAATAATAATCATCATAATCACCCAATAATAATAATAATCATAATAATAATAGTCAAATAAAAAAAAATCCTGGAAAACCCATTTAATAATAATAATAATAATAATAATAATAATAATCACCCAATAATAATCATAATAATAAGCATATTAATAATCATAAAATGTATCTGACCATAACTAATGACGGGCATTTCTCTGTTAGAATATTATCTCTAAGATAGAAACTACAAGACATACACACATATTAAATGAAGTTCATGTTTAAACATCTAGCTTCACTTTTTAACAAATATTGAATTACTAATTCAGGACTATAAATGTGAACAAGTACAGTAAGATGACGCCTGCCAGAACTTAAATTGAAGTCTTTATGAACAGATTGTCAACCAGACTGTAGTAATAATCTTGCGAGCCACCATGCTGTCTTACAGATTGCTATTTTAAGCTACTTCCATTATCACGGTGGCTTGGCAGTAGATCTGAAACTTCAGGTTGGGTACTTGGATTCAGATGCACAGTTGATGTATCAACAAATTTCAACATGATATGGATTATTTAGTTCTAAACAATAAAAAAATGTTGGCCTTTAGCTAAATGAGCTCCATTTGACATCTTTAGAGACAAATTTATATTTCCATATATTATAATATAGAAATACATCACAGAAAACAAAATTCTTCGAACTTTCAAATTGCATTTGAAAGCTATTTTTACCAATTAACATATGGAACCTCTTATTTTAATAGTAACTCATTTTGTTGATCACAGCTCTGCAGTCTTTAAAAGTTGTGGCCTGTGGTTTCAGCAAACTTACTAACATCATAATAGCAAACTGAACATTGCAAATGACTAGTACTATGTTGACTGTACAGCCAAATTAACTATTAACCTTTAAAGTTCCAGAACATTCATTCAAATATATTTGAATATGGTGACATTGTTAATTTTGAAATGTTAGCCCAAGTACTGTCATATATAAAGTGCATAATTTTTACTTATTTGTGGTGAGGCTTCACATGAAATGGGTGGGACCAGCATATTTATTATAGTTCATAGCAGTAACTTGCATGAACTATACGGCAAATCTATGGTAGCATCAGGGGCCCAAATTTTACTGAAGATCAGCAGGTGAAACTCTTGTCTTAGCAAATTATTCCTTGTCTCAACATACAAAATTTGAAATTATAGTAACATTAAAACAAGAAAATCCATAATTTTGTATGTTGAAAATGGAAAGACCTTACTAAAACATTTAAACATTTAAATGTGCAGCTTAGTGAATCGCTGGCCACAGCTATGTCCAGCCTTGGACAGCAATTTGCCGAGCTACAGTATGACACATTGGGCCAGGTGATTCCATGGACGACAACACACTGCAGCTCAGACAATCGCATTTGGGGACTGGAGCAGGATACCTGAGGCACATTGGAAGTGCTGGAGATAAGTAGATGTTTACTTTTTCATTTCCCACAAAATGGCCATAGTGGCCAAAAAAAAAAAACTGAGTTCTCCTTTAAGGCCATTATGGTAAGGGTAGAGGAAAAAGTGAGAGAACAAACAAACAAACCAGGAAAGATATTGGAATAATTTTTAGGAAACGGTTGTCCCAGGCTCTGTTTAGAAGATTTAATAAACTGAAATTATCCAGACTGAAATCTTTGATTCTGACATTGACTCAAGGTGAATTCCAAACCCTCTCCACCATCGTGAAAAAACCTTTCCAACATTAAATATGACCTAACACAAATGGGCCACAGAGTTAAAATGCCGGAACAAAGGAAGAAAAAAGTTAATGCCCACAGAACAATCTCCATATCTAGCAAACTTTAATCAATATTGTCTTATTTGCAATTTGCAATTCTCTAGATAAAGAGAATCACTGTAGACACAGGAATATCAGAATATCAATTTTATCAAAGCACCCAATGTCCACACCATGAAATTCAAGACATAGACCCTTTCTTTAAAACGTACCTGTCACCAAATAAACTTTTCTGAACTAACTCAGGTTATGTTTAGGGATGAGCGAATCGAATCTGATGAATCCAAATTTGTGATGAATTTCAGGAAAAAATTGATTAGTGACGAATACAAATATTGCCGCGATTCAATCACGCAAATAGCTTCATTAAGCTCCATTTACTGTGGTCCAGGCTCCAGGGGCCGGGCATCCAAAATGGCAGATCCACATGTGAGGACATGGGGCAAGGAATTCTCGGAAGGCTGGAACAAGGGTCAGTGGGATGACCCTGAATCACATGCAGCATGCAGCCTATCAGCAGCCAGCCACCCCTGTGATGTCACAGCCCTATATAATCGGCAGCCATCATGCGGCCAGTCACATCAACGTTCTATTATAGAGAGAGAGGGTCAGAGAGCAGTGTGTGTTGCACAGAATAGCATTTTTACAGCAGCGATTCATCTCCCAGTCACATCAGCATTCTATTGCAGAGGAACAGAGAGCAGTGGGTTGCACAGAAAAGCTTTTTTACAGCAGCGATTCACCTCAAGCCCAAATCCAGCCTAGAAGCACAGATAGGGAAGGGAGTGAGATTGAGAGAGAATTTTGGGTGTAGTACACAGCGACTGTGTGCTGCAGCACTGGTGTATACAACAACTGAAAAGCTAAAAGTAGCCAGCCAGTTAGAGTGAGCAGAGCACTAAAAGGATATCGTCCTCTATTAAGTGTAACCTGTGCGTACATCTAAGTTGTGTACCATTTTGTTCCTGTTAAACTCTTAAGGGCCTAGATACTGTGAAAGACCAGCCAAAAGTACACATCTGCTGGTGTTGTAGACAAATACTGTTTTAAGCGTACTGGAGCGCATTGTCCTCAACGCAGAAGTGCATATCACAAAAGTACATCTAAGTTGTGTATAATTTTGTTCCTTTTAAAGACTTAAGGGCCTAGATACTGTGAAAGGCCATCCAAAAGTAAACACCTGCTAGTGTTGTAGACAAATACTGTTTTAAGCGTACTAGAGCACATTGTCCTCCCCTCATAAGGGCATACCATATACGTACATCTAAGTGGTGTACCATTTTGTTTCTGTTAAAGTCTTAACGGCCTAGATACTGTGAAAGCCCAGCCAAAAGTACACACCTGCTGGTGTTGTAGACAAATTCTGTTTTAAGTGTACTGGAGCGAATCGTCCTCCCCTCATAATTGCATACCACATAAGTACATCTAAGTTGTGTACCATTTTGTTCCTGTTAAAGTCTTAACGGCCTACATACTATGAAAGGCCAACCAAAAGTACACACCTGCTGGTGTTGTAGACAAATACTGTTTTAAGCGTACTGGAGCGCATTGTTCTCCCCTCATAAGTGCATACCAAATACATACATCTAAATGGTGTATAATTTTGTTCCTGTTAAAGTCTTATGGGCCTAGTTACTGTGAAAGGCCAGCCAAAAGTACACACCTGCTGGTGTTGTAGACAAATACTGTTTAAAGCGTTTGTGAGCGCATCGTCCTCCCCTCATAAGTTCTTGCCACATGAGTACATCTAAGTGGTGTACCATTTTGTTCATGTAAAAGTCTTAAAAGCCAAGATAATGTGAAAGGCCAGTCAAAAGTACACTCCTGCTGGTGTTGTAGACAAAAACCGTTTTAAGCGTACTGGAGCGCATTGTTCTCCCCTCAATAAAGCATGCCACATATGTACATCTAAGTGGTGTACCATTTTAATCCTTTTAAAGTCTTAAGGGCTTTGATACTGTGAAAGGCCAGGCAAAAGTAAACACCTGCTGGTGTTGTAGACAAATACTTGTTTTAAGCGTACTTGAGTGCATTGTCCTCTCCTCATAAGTGCATATCACATACGTACATCTAAGTGTTGTACCATTTTTTTCCTGTTGAAGTCTTAAGGGCCTAGATACTGTGAAAGGCCAGCCAAAAGAACACATCTGCTGATGAATAAGACAAATATTGTTTTAAGCGTACTTGAGTGCATTGTCCTCCCCTCATGTGTGCATATCACATACGTACCAAAGTGCAAAGCAGCACTGACGTGTGAAGCTGTAACTACAGTCAGGGACAATACATGTTATTTATGGCCGAATGGGTAAATGTGGTTCCTGCTCATTCACAACACTAACTTGGATAGGTCACGCCACTTCAGCCTCCACGCTCTCAGGCCGTTGGTTCTGTAACAATGTGTGACTCCACCTCCTCATCCTCCACTGTGTCCTTAGCCTCCACTGCACAGAAAAGTGTCAGTGCCCCTCCAGCATACCATGTGTGCAGGGCACTACGGTGTCACTCTGTTCTTCACATGGTTTGTCTTGGCGAATGGAGTCGCACAGTGGTGGAGCTGCTTAAAGTCATTCATCAAGGAATCAAATCATGTTTTTTTCCACGAAAACTGCAAATGGGAACCATGGTGACCGACAACGGGAAGAACATTTTGTCTGCGTTGTGACAAGGAAACCTGAGACATGCACCTTGTATGACACACATGTTCAAAATGGCTGTCAAGCAGTTCCGGAAGTTTTCCTCCTATCTGCAAGACATCCTAACAATGAGAAGGAAACTTTGCATGCACTTCAGCCACTCGCACACCGCAAATCACACCCTCCTTGAGCTGCAGCGTTAGAACGGTATCCCACAACATAGTCTGATTTGTGGCGTTTCCACACATTGGAATTCCACCCGCTATATGTTGGACCGACTATACGAACAGAGGAAACCCATTACTGATTTCTTGATGATCCATGCGGATAGGGAGACTCCCCTGTGTAACTTCAATGTCAACCAGTGGCAACTCCAATATGACACCTGCCGTTTGCTCAGGTCCTTGCCACATTTTTAGTCATTAGACAGGATTACGGGATGTAAACCAATTAACAAAAGAAATTGTCCCTGGAGGTTACAGGGCAATACAGTCTATAACAACCTTTAAGGGGTTACCCCCTTGCAGGGAAAACCTTTACTAGAACCCCCTTTAAAATGATATCTTTATTAGTCTATCTTTAAAATATACCCCACAAAGAAGTTTAAAATTCCAGCAGTATGTGGGTGGTCTACATGTAGTGAATATTTAGCATTCACTTGATAGGGGACATATATTTGGTCCAGATAATTGATTATGACCGTGTGCTTATTATACAGCACCCCTTCACTATACAGCTTCTGATGGCAAGTCCCTCTCCTGTTAATGCCACCCTTATATCCACTGTATTAAAACAACCAACTACTAGCCTCATCGACATTTCGCTGAATGAATCAGCTTTGTCAAGGGTCCTCAGATGCCGTCTGCCTGCTTAAATAAACTTGTCCTGATGTTATCTCCGTATTCCTTCGACCAATCTTAACCAACAAACCCCTGGGCCAAAGCGCGGAGTCACTAACTCCCCTCTTGGTATAACCCCCAAAAATATAACTTTTATTGGTTTCGATTAAAAAAGTAATGAAAATTCCCCAGATGTGATTTAAAATAGCACCACAACAGTGCAGACAAAAATGCTTGATACGTCAGCAAGGAGCCCTTGTCTGTGCATAAAAGGAGTGAAACGTGCTGCAGTACACCAATAATGAGCACTGTTGTGGTGTGCAGTTTAAAATGTTTACTGTACAGCCACCCTCGACATGATTCACTGTAACAACAGCGTTGTCAAGAGGATAGCGTGGTTATGGCGGTCCCGCCGCAGGATGGATCTATTTATAGATATTCACGGTGTCATCATCAGACACCATCCCGACATATTTACCAATCAGAAGTGTATTGCCGGATTAACTTCCAGATCATCTGGTAAATGAACCTATCAGGATAAAGGTGAATAAACAGGTAAGAGCCTCCCTACCTATATGGCGTGGTCCCCAAATGGGTTGTTCTCCTCACATCATCTGAAGGCATCCAATTCTATTAGGAGGAGTCCCGATAGGATCCTAACACCCACCTGATGCCACACATCTGATCTTTTTTCATCCACCTTCATCACCGGGTACTGGTATTGCCACCCACCACCCCACTATGTCATGGCGTCACTTTCAGGACTCCTGATGCTGCTGATGCCACCTCCAGGCTGTCTCACACTGCTACCATTTGTTCTCCATATGCTGATGCCAGCTCCAGGCTGTCTCATTCTGCCACCATATGTTCTCCTCATGCTGCTGCTACCTCCAGGCTGTCTCATTCTGCAACTATATGGTCTCCTCATGCTTTCGGCACCTCCAGGCTGTGTCATACAGCCACTTTATGGTCTCCTCGTGCTGCCGCAAAATCCAGGCTGTCATTCAGCCACTATATGGTCTCCTCATGCTGCTGCCAACTCCAAGCTGTGTCATTCAGCCACTATATGGTCTGCTCTTGCTGCCGCCAAATCTAGGCTGTGTCATTCAGCCACTACATGGTCTCCTCATGCTGCCTTTCAACTACAGGCTGTGTCATTCAGCCACTATATGGTCTCCTCATGCTGCCACCACCTCCAGGCTTTATCATTCAGCCACTATATGGTCTGCTTCTGCTGCAGCCAACTACTTGCTGTGTCATTCAGCCACAATATGGTCTTCTCATGCTACCGCCACCTGCAGGATATGTCACTGCACTGCCATGTGGTCTCTTAATGCTGCTGAACATTAAATAAACCTTTTTAGGTTCATCTATTTGAAATCTTCAATTTAAATGTAAAAAAATATCTTTAATCTTTTCAATTGTGAGGCCCTACGGTCTCGCCAGGCTGTTGCCACCTCCAGGCTGGGTTATTCAGCCACTATATGGTCTCCTCATGCTGCCACCATCTCCACGCTGTGTCATTTAGCCACTATATGGTCTCCTCATACTGATGCCACCTCCAGGCTCTGTCATTGTGCTGCTCTGCGACAGTTATTCTTGTAGCAATGCCCCTAATCTGCATGTCATACTGAATTACAGTATTATTTCACTAACCCAGCACACACCCTTTGCATGTTACAGCAAGGTAAATTGTTCTACACCCCTATTGAAGCTCTCTGTAGGCCAGAAATAGCTGTTTTCAATACAGATTTGCTCATTCGCTCGTCTCTACTTATGTTCCCTAAGTACTCCTAACACTCCTCCCACACTTTAAAAAAAATTCACAGCTTTAAAAAAAATGTGTATCATATCTTTATACTTGCTCACATAGTGCAATCTCCCAGCAGGAGAAAGTGGTCGTTTCCCAGCAGACATTACACCCCTGAAGCCTGTTGGGGGGCCACTTCCGCCCTCACATGGTTGCAGAGTTTTGATGAATAAAAGACCTCAAGCTCTTTGCATCTTTCAGTGAGGCCCTATGCGTGCTTCAGTGAGTCTCTTTGCAGCTTTCAGTGAGGCTCTTTGCAGCTTTCTTTCAATAGTTTTTATTGAAAATTTTTCAAACAAAATAAACATAGGTCCCTAGTGGATCAATGCAAATTAACAAGGGAACAAAGTCCAAAATGACAAAATCAAAGATTTATGCTTCATCCATCCATGAAATTAAATAACATAAAACAAATTTACGGTAAATGGAAATAAAGTACTTGTCCACCCCTGGAGGTGAGTGATGTTAGCTTTGATATAATGAGGTGTGTATGGGGAAGCTCATGGCCCAATTGCAGAAGTACCAGGGAAGGTGAAGGCTGTCTGTATCCACGGTGAGGGAGAACGCTAAAGGTCAATGCTGTGAGTGGAGTCAATCCAGTGTATCCATTTCATTTCAAAGGAGGAGTAGGTGACTGAGCCAGCTGCTAGAATCTTCTCATAAGCAAAGGTGGTATACATTTTTTGTATGTGTTATAGATGGGACACTGGATGATTTCCAGAGACTTTTTAGTAATTTTTTTGTGACAATACATATTATGCAGAATAAAGCTTGCATCGTGTAGGGGAGCAAATTAACATCTAGGAATAAGAGAACAAAGTGTGGGGACCAGGGCGGGGGGACACCAAGGACTTCAGTGGGAAGGGTTCGGTATGCCTCCCAAAAGGATTGGATCAGAGGACAAGTCCACAGAATGTGGAGGATTGTGCCCTTGTTGTCGCACCCACGTCAACACCTGTTTGATGAGCCAGGGTAGGCTGTAGCTATTTTGTCAGGTCTGAAGTACCACCTAACTATCGTCTTGTAGGCAGACTCTACATGTGATGCACATAGGAATGACTGAGATATAGTTTTAAAAGAAGTGTGCCAATCTGAAGGTAGGAGTGTTATTTGTAGGTCTTTTCCCACAATCTCAAGGGGTATGTGTGGGTACATTCATTTGAACGTGAATAGGAATTGTACAGGAATTTGAATCCGGGTGTTTGTTTTTCAAAATATTTAAATAGTGATTTGCCTGGGTGAAGTGAGGAGGGGGAGAGGGTTGAGAGGAAGTGACATATTTGAAGATATTTGTAGAAGTTTTCTCTGTGGATGTGGTATGTGGAGCGTAGATTTTGAAAGGTAGAGAAGAATTCTTCTTGGAATAGATGTTGGACTTTACTGATACCAGCAGAGAGCCAGGTGTGTAGCTGTAGGTTGGGAATGCAGGCTTGAATGAGAGAGAGAGAGAGAGAGGTATGTCCGTGACTGAAAATGTGTCAGATGAGTTAACAGAGCCCAGATACAATTTCCAAACTGCCAGAGCTTGACGGAGGATAGGGTTGTCTAATGTGGGGGTAGGGAGATGCCAGAACAGAAGAAGCAAGAAGTCTCTGGTTGGGAATGGGGAGGACAGCTGGTTTTCAATGGCCGCCCACGGGGTTGAGGGGTCAGAGTTCCACCAGCTACGTAAGGAAGATATTTGCGTTGCTACATAATATGCTTTAATGTTAGGAGAGCCCAATCCCCTCGCATGTCGGGACATAGAGAGGATAGCTTGTGAGAGTCTGGACTCTCTAGCCGACCATAAATAGTGAGTGATGATTCTCTGGGCTTGGATAAAAAAGGAATTTGGTAAAGAAATAGGGAGTGTTCTGAAAAAAAAAAAAAATTTCGGTAGCAAAAACATTTTAAACGCTGCCATTCTACCCACCCAGGATGTGTCATGTTGAAGGTAGGAGGAAGATTCTATGGATAGGGAATGAAGTAGTGGTAGAAAATTAAATGAGTAGAGTGAATCAAGTGGGGAGGAGAGTTTGATGCCTAAATAGTCTATGGCTGAGGATCTCGAGTCAAACGCGTATGAGGATCCGAGGATTTCCAGCGTGGGACCGTGGAGGTTGTTGGGGAGGGCCTGAGTTTTGGACCTATTAAGGGAGTAGTAGGAGAGGGTAACAAAGGCTTCAATGTTATCTAAAACCGCAGGTAGGTAGTTGATGGGGTCAGATAGTGTCAGAATTACATTCTCAGCGTACAATGTAATTGTGTGTGATCGCATACCTATCTCGATCCCTAAGATACGTGGATCCTGACAAATAGCTTGTGCCAAGGATGTACAGGATATAAGGGGGGAAATTGGGCAGCCGTTCGTTATCCCAAAAGGATCTGACAGGCCGCAGTTGGCTAGCACTCGAGCTGAAGGCGAAGAATATAAAGCCAGAAATGCGGACAAAATATTTCCCTGAAAACCCATGGACCGTAAGGCCGAGAAGGCGAAAGACCAGCGTAGCCGGTCGAACGCCTTCTCGGCATCCAAAGGCACCACCAGTGTGGGAATAGCCCTGGATTCAATTTGATGAAACACATGGAGTAGCCTCCTAGTGTTGTCGGATGTCAACCTCCCAGGTATAAAAAACCTGCCTGATCAGAACTGATAAGGGAAGGGAGGAGAGGGGCTAGTCTGCTGGCTAAGATTTGGCATAAATTGGTGTCCTGGTTGAGAAGCGATATTGGGCGGAAATTCTGGGGTAAATCCATAGGTTTGCCAGGTTTTTTGGAGGGTGGTAATTAACGCTTCTAAGTTTTCTTTAGGAAGGGAGCCAAGAGCCATAGCCCTGTTACAGAATGTGAGAAGAAGGGGAAAGAGCACCGAGGAGAATGTCTTAAAGTATGAAGAAGTAAAGCCGTCAGGCCCAGGAGCTTTATTGCTAGGGAGGGCCTGAATGACTTTATGTACCTCTGCTATGGTGATTTCCCTATACAGGACCTCTAGTTGGCAGGAGGAGATATGGGGGAGATTAAAGGGGTTATCCAGCATATGGTGATTTTAGTACGTACCTGGCAGACAGTAATGGACATGCTTAGGAAGGATCTGCGCTTGTCTTGCGCTAAATGGCTATGCTGTGAGATTACCATAACACTGTGGCTAGCTTTTTGTAAACTTGTATTTCCTGTTTTCAGTTTTCTTGTTTGCCTACAAATCCCATGATTCCATTTTCCTCCTTCCCACACATCAGCCACCCCACCCATTGAAACATAAATGAGCTGCAGACCTGTGGTTTTCAATCAGGGTGCCTCCAGCTGTTGCAATACTTGCAGATTGCTCTCTCCACCCATTGAAGCAGGCAGGCTCCCTGTCATCAGCTGACTAGTGAGTCAGATCTCGACCGCATTGCAAGCTGTGAAAAATCTGAGACAGCAGTCATTTTGTATGCTGTTGACAATAAATATTGGGGTGAAAATCACATAAGAATTGTGAGAAAACCGTCACACACAGGTAAAGACACTATATTATCAACTACACTAACTTTACAGCCCCTGTAGCCTAGTCAAATGAAAAAAATTCCTGGAATACCACTTTAATACTAGCTGCATAACTTCTTTTAATCAGTCGCTTAGAACCTCTTTTTTTTTAGTTTTGGAGTGCAGTGGGGTAATCACATGGGGCAGGAACTGAGGATTGTAAGTTGAACATTCACGTATAATAGGCCTGGAAGACTGGCTATATCATTAGGTATAAAGAGCTTGTCACCAGTGACGAGGTAAATTAGGAAGGGGATTTTAGATTTAAGTTGTCTAGCTTTTAGTTTGTGGGCCAAAAGTTTACCTGATTAATTATCCTGCAAGTAGTATGTAGCACCTAGATTTCTATGGGCTTTTTTTGTATTTGGAAAGAAGGAGGCCTCTGAGGGAGGTGCAGAGATTGGAAACCATTTGTGCAGTGTAAAGGGAGGGGGATTGTTTATTTTTGGTCTCTGCAGTGCTGAGGAGGACGAGGGTGCCTTGTAATTGTTTCTGTCTACTTTTCTTAAGAGCAGAACTATATTTGATGCACAATCCACGCATGACCGCCTTATGACAATTCCATAATATGAAAGGGTCAGTGGTAGAAGGGGAGTTTAGCTAAAAAAATTCCTGCAGATCACTTTTTAGCCTTAGACAGTATTCCTGGTGGGATAGAAGGAAATGGCTGCATCTCCATATGTGAGCAGAAGACGGGAGAATGCCATCTGTCACTGTCACAGTCACGGCCGCGTTAGCGGACCACTTAATATCTTCTATTTAAGAATCCTCAGTGCGTGCATAGAGCATAGATCTATCCACCAGAACCATTTTGTGAACTCCAGAGAGAAATGTATAATCTCTGGCTGAGGAATGGTGTATGCGCCAAATGACGGATAAATCTTCCGAGTGCAACCAGGAGTCTAGGGTGATAGATGGAAGGTGAGACCTGGAGGTGGTGTCTATATCAGCATTGGCTACTAAATTAAAGTCACCGCACAATGGCCCTCATTTACTATTGCAAACCTGACATGTTTTGTCGCATTGCACCAGAAATTCTGTCTGTACCAGAATCTGTGCCAGAATTTGCGCCAGAATTGAAAAACCCTGACTAACTCTCCATTTTGCTAAGAAAACACGAAAAAAGGGGCATGGTCATCTGGAAAAGGGGGTGTGGTCTCAGAAAAGGGGTGTGTCCCTGACATTTTCACAAAAACCCAACATATTTACTAAAGTTTACACATAAAATGTGGTGGATTTGAGCTGAGAAAAACCAGACAGATCAGAGAATGGCCCTCATTTACTAAGAGTGTTGTGTAGGTTTCTTTGTGGGTTTTAATTCCCTACAATTTATTTTCCACAGTATTTACTAAGGTTTCCCTACATTTTCCACTTTCCCTACACTTTGCTTTTTTTACACATGCTCTGATCTTTCTTGTTTTCCTCAGCACAAATCCACCACATTTTATGTGGAAACCTTAGTAAATTTATTGGGGTTTTGTGAAAATGTCGGAAACACGCCCCCTTTTTGGAGACCACACCCATTTTCCCAGCAGCCACTCCCCTTTTTTGGGTTTTCTTAGCAATATGGAGAGTTAGTCTGGGTTTTTTCAATTCTGGCGCAAATTCTGGTGCAAATTCTGTCGCAGACAGAAATTCTGGCGCAATGCGACAGAATCTGGCGCACAAACTGACAAAACATGTTGGGTTTGCAATAGTAAATGAGGGCCAATGTGTAAAAAATGAAAGGTATAGGGAAAGTGGAAAATGTAGGGAAACCTTAGTAAATACAGTGGAATATAAATTGTAGGGAATTAAAACCCATAAAGAAACCTACACTCCATTCTTAGTAAATAAGGGCCAATATTTTTTTTCAAATAATTCGGGCTACCTTCCTCAGAAAGCGTAACTGGCCATCATTTGGTGCATATATAGAAGTGATAGTGAGAGGTACATGGTTAATAGTGCACTGAATGATAACATAGCAACCAGAAGGGTCAATAATCCTATTATGTAGGGAGAAAGTGACGGAATTGCGAACTGCAATAGTAACCCCCCTAGCTTTGGATGTGAAGGTGGAGTGAAAGAAGTGAGGGAATGCAGTGTGTTTGACCCTATGTATGTCAGTGGTGTTCCTGACTTGTTTCCCAACATATACAGCTTGCTTGTTTTGTTTGACTCATATGCCCATGCACTTTAGCACAGGAAGGGACTGGCGACAAGTTGTCGATTTATCATTTAGGGTGGATGGGCATGAAGCAGAGAGAATGGTCTATATGGACAGCTTTAGAGCTGACTTTTCTCTGAAATCCCTCCCCCCCCCCAGTCATGACAGGGCGAACCTGTACGCCTTGGTCCCATTACCCGCGTTTAAAACACACTCAAGGATGGTGTGTGCGTTAAGCCCGGTGGGTCGCAACTGCTGTCAGCAGCCAGGACTTAGGGTTCATGCCGGGTATCACCTATCGGGCCAATGCCCAGCATTTACCCCTTAGATGCCACAAGCAAAGTTGATTGGGGTATCTAAAATGAAAGTGAAACCATCCGGCATCCCGGATGAAATTGCGATGTCCCGATCAGCTGAGAGGACAGTAGGAGGGCCCTTTCCTGCCTCTTCACCGTTCAATCAGCGCTCTGCTGATCCAGGAAGCTTCAGCAGACTGGAGCAGCAGAGGACAGATAACACTGATCAATGTTATGTTATGGCATATCATTGAACAGTATATGCAATCAAAAGATTACATGGTATAGCTCCCTATGGGTAAAAAGTGTTAAAAAAAAAGTTAATAGATGTGAATAAGCTTGAATTAACCCCATTTCCTATTTTTTAACCCCTTCATGACCCAGGGTTTTTCCATTTTTGCACTTTCGTTTTTTCCTCCTTACCTTTAAAAAACCATAATTCTTAAAATTTTGCACCTAAAAATCCATATGATGGCTTATTTTTTGCGCCACCAATTCTACTTTGTAATGACATCAGTCATTTTACCCAAAAGTCTACAGAGAAACGGAAAAAAAATTCATTGTGCGACAAAATTGAAGAAAAAACACAATTTTGTAACTTTTGGGGGCTTCTACGCAGTAAATTTTTCGGTAAAAATGACACTTTCTCTTTATTCTGTAGATCCATACGGTTAAAATGATACCCTACTTATATAGGTTTGTTTTTATTGTACTTCTGGAAAAAAATCATAACTACATGCAGGAAAATGTATATGTTTAAAATTGTCATTTTCTGACCCCTATAACTTTTTTATTTTTCTGTGTATGGGGCGATATGAGGGCTAATTTTTGCGTCGTGATCTGAGGTTTTTAGCGGTACCATTTTTGTAATGATCGGACTTTTTTATCGCTTTTTATTCATTTTTTCATGATATAAAAAGTGACCAAAAATACGCTTTTTTGGACTTTGGAATTTTTTTGCGCTTACACCATTGACCGTACAGTTTAATTAATGATATATTTTTATAATTAGGACATTTCCACACGCGAAGATACCACTTATGTTTATTTTTATTTACACAGTTTTTATTTTTTTTTATAGGAAAAGGGGAGTGATTCAAACTTTTTTTAGGGAAGGGGTTAAATGATCTTTATTCACTTTTTTTTTTCACTTACTTTTTTGCAATGTTATAGCCCCCATAGGGACCTATAACACTGCACACACTGATCTTTTACATTGATCACTGGTTTCTCATAGGAAACCAGTGATCAATGATTCTGCCGCTTGACTGATAATGCCTGGATCTCAGGCACTGAGCAGTCATTCGGCTATCGGACAGCATGGAGGCAGGTAGGGATCCTCCGGCTGTCATGTAAGCTGTTCGGGATGCCACGATTTTGCCGCGGCAATCCCGAGCAGCTCCCTGAGCTAACCGGCATTAGTTTGCTTTCACTTTAGACGCGGCATTCAACTTTGAACGCAGCGTCTAAAGGGTTAATAGCGCGCGGCACCGCGATCACTGTCGCGCGCTATTAGCCACGGGTCCTGGCCGTTGCTAGGTGCCGGGCCCGACCCGCTATGACGAGGGGCCACGCAGTGGCCCCACGTTATAGAGTGGCAGCTGACCCATGACATACATGTATGCCATGGGTCGGGAAGGGGTTAAAATAAAATAATGTACCGTATATGCCGGCATATAAGACGACTGGGCGTATAAGACGACCCCCAACTTTTACAGTTAAAATATAGAGCTTGGGATATACTTGCCGTATAAGACTACCCCTCCAACCGCGATTTACAGTACCTTGTAGTTCCCCCCATATTAAGTAGGCAGTATAGTTCCCCCACATTAGGTAGGCAGCATGTTCCCCCACAATAGTAGGCAGCTCCCCCACATTAGGTCAGCAGCTCCCACACATTAGGTCAGCAGCTCCCCCACATTAGGTCAGCAGCTCCCACACATTAGGTCAGCAGTTCCTCCACATTAGGTCAGCAGCTCCCCCACATTAGGTCGGCAGTTCCCCCACAATAGTAGGCAGCTTCCCCACATTAGGTCGGCAGCTCCCCCCCACAATAGTCGGCAGCTCCCCCCACAATAGTAGGCAGCTCCCCCCACAATAGTCGGCAGCTCCCCCCACAATAGTAGGCAGCACCTCCCTACAATAGTAGGCAGCTCCCCCCCACAATAGTAGACAGCTCCCCCCACAATCGTAGGCAGCTCCCCTCCCCCAAAATAGTAGGCAGTTCCCCCACAATAGTAGGCAGCCCCCAACCCCACAATCGTAGGCAGCTCCCCTCCCCCAAAATAGTAGGCAGTTCCCCCACAATAGTAGGCACCCCCCACAATCTTAGGCAGATCCCCCCCCCCACAATTGTAGGCAGCTCCACTCCCCCAAAATAGTAGGCAGTTCCCCCACAATAGTAGGCAGCTCCCTCCCCCACAATAGTAGGCAGCTCCCTCCCCCACAATAGTAGGCAGCTCCCCCCACATTAGTAGGCAGCTCCCCCCACAGACATACAACTTCCAGCCATATAGAGTGTATGTCTGTGTACTGCCCCCCACAGTGTTCCGGTCACCGCTCCTCCGGCTCAGTGTCACAATCTACTGCTATGGCCTATGGACCATAGCAGCAGTCCCGTGACCGGAGGAGCGGTGATCGGAACACTGTAGATGACGCGCCGCCGGTCACTCACCAGGCCCCCGGCCGGCGCTCGTCCTCCTGCGCCTCTATGGTTGTACCCACAGGACGTCACTGACTTCCCGTGCGTACAACCATAGAGAGGTGGAGAAGCGCAGAAGGACCGGAGGAAGACAGCAGGAGGACGCACGGCGGCCGGGGAATGGTTAGTGACCAGCGGACATCCTTATGTCCCGAAAAGATTTTTCGGGACACAGGGATGTCTGGCATAGGAATACTTATGATTATCTGCCCGGGCCGGCTCCTGTGTGCGGCTGCAGGCGGGGGGCAGCCATAGTCAGCAGCTCCCCCCACAATAGTAGGCAGCTCCCCCCACAATAGTAGGCAGCTCCCCCCCACAATAGTAGGCAGCTCCCCCCCACAATAGTAGGCAGCTCCCACCCACAATAGTAGGCAGCTCCCCCCACAATAGTAGGCAACTCCCCCCCACAATCGTAGGCAGCTCCCCCCACAATTGTAGGCAGCTCCCCTCCCCCAAAATAGTAGGCAGTTCCCCCACAATAGTAGGCTGCCCCCCCCCCACAATCGTAGGCAGGTCCCCTCCACAAACGTAGGCAGCTCCCCTCCCCCAAAATAGTAGACAGTTTCCCCACAATAGTAGGCAGCCCCCCCCCCCCACAATCGTAGGCAGGTCCCCCCCCACAATTGTAGGCAGCTCCCCTCCCCCAAAATAGTAGGCAGTTCCCTCACAATAGTAGGCAGCCCCCCCCACAATCGTAGGCAGGTCCCCCCCACAATAGAAGGCAGCTCACTCCCCCACAATAGTAGGCAGCTCCCTCCCCCACAATAGTAGGCAGCTCCCCCCACATTAGTATGCAGCTCCCCCCCACAGACATACAACTTCCAGCCATATAGAGTGTATGTCTGTGTACTGCCCCCCACAGTGTTCCGGTCACCGCTCCTCCGGCCCGGGGTCACAATCTACTGCTATGGCCTATGGACCATAGCAGCAGTCCCGGGACCAGAGGAGCGGTGATCGGAACACTGTAGATGACGCGCCGCTGGTCACTCACCAGGCCCCGACTGGCGCTCATCCTCCTGCAGTCCTCCTGCGCCTCTATGGTTTTACGCACAGGACGTTACTGACGTCCTGTGCATACAACCATAGAGAGGTGGAGAAGCGCAGAAGGACCGGAGGAAGACTGCAGGAGGACTCGCGGCGGCCGGGGAATGGTTAGTGACCCGCGGACATCCTTATGTCCCGAAAAGATTTTTCGGGACACAGGGATGTCCGGCATAGGAATACTTATGATTATCTGCCCAGGCTGGCTCCTGTGTGCGGCTGCAGGCGGGGGCCAGCCAGAGCATGTAAAAACAAATTCATGTATACTAAAAACCAGGGTGCCTTCAGCTGTTGTGAAACTACAACTACCAGCATGCCCAGACAGCCTTTGCCGGTCCGGGCATGCTGGGAGTTGTAGTTTCACAACAGCTAGAGGCACCCTGGTTTTTAAGTATACAGTTATTAGTTTGTACATGCTCTGGCCGGCCCCCGCCTGCAGCCGCACACAGGAGCCGGGCGGGCAGATAGTCATAAGTATTCCTATGCTGGACCCCAATACCCGACTTTTCAGAAGAAAATTCTGGGTTAAAAAGTAGTCTAATACGCGGGGATATACGGTAATGAAAAAATAAAAATAATCATATGTGGTACCACCACATGCATAAATGTCCAAACTATTAAGATATAAGGTTATCTAAACCTCATGATCGATGGCATCCACGTAAAAAAAATACCAAAGTTCATAATTATGCATTTTTGGTCACTTCATATACCATAAAAAAAAAATTATAAAAAATAATAAAAAAGTCCCATCAAAACAAAAACGGTACTGATAAAAACTACAGACCACGGCACAAAAAATGAGCCCTCATATACCTCCGTTTGTGGAAAAATTAAACATTTATAGGGTCAGAAGATTATAATTTTAAAAATTCTAATTTTGGTGCATGTAGTTATCATTTTTAATTATATATTTTAATATAAGTAGTAAAATAAAATAAAACCTACATAAATTGGGTATCTTTGTAACCGTATGGCCCTACAGAATAAAGATAAGGTGTCATGTTTACCGAAAGTGCACTGCTTAGAAACGGAAGCCCTAAAAATGTATTTTTTTTATTTCACCTCACAAATACATTTTTTTTTGTTTCGCCGCAGATTATGTTGTAAAACAAGTGATGTCATTACAAAGTACAATTAGTGACGCAAAAAACAAGCCCTTATATGGGGCTGTAGGTGAAAAATGTTAAGTGTTATGATTTTTAGAAGGAGAGGAGCAAAAAAATAAAGTGCAAAAATGAATCATTAAGGTGTTAAAAATAGGGGCTTTGTGTGTGTACATTTAAGTCTCTGACTGGGTTGTACCTAACATTGCAACATCAACGTCAAGGAATGCATTGATACATTTGAGAACATTAAATGGCTGAAGGAATTGATGACAAATTTCAGTCTAAAGGACACATACTTCAAGATGAGGCAGCTGTAGTTGATATATGAGGAGTTCAGCTCACTCTTTCTCTTTCTTTATTCTAATAAATCACTAAGGTTCCTTTCTTTAGGATATGTGAAGAATAAAAGAGAACAAATGGCTACGCACATAAATATACTGCATACCTGGTGGTGTTGAACTCAGAGTCCAACACCATCAGTGCATACACAATATGGGGGAGATTTATCAAAACCCATCCAGAGGAAAAGCTGCCCAGTTGCCAATAACAACCAATCAGCTCGCTTCTTTTATTTTGCAGAGGCCTTGTTAAAAATGAAAGAAGTGATCTGATTGGTTGCTATGGGCAACTGGGCAACTTTTCCTCTGCACAGGTTTTGATAAATCTCCCCATATATATATATATATATATATATATATATATATATATATATATATATATATATATATATATCAACTGCCGTTTTCTGTTTCCCAGCCAAGTAGCAAAGTACAAAGGTAAAACTAGGATCACTAAGGAGCCTTCAAAAACTGGTTTGCTTCATGCTTGTTACTTTACTTCTAGACGCTTTAGAATCAACTTATGGTTTTGGCTCACGTCCAGCTGAGAAAAGCAAAACGTAAGCCAAAACAGTGAGTGGATTCTAAAGCATCTAGAAGTAAAGGAGCAAGAGCACCAGAAGCAAACCCCTTTTTTGAAGACCTCTGAGTGATCCTTCCTTTTAGCAAGGTTTTTCTCATGTCATTTAGACATAAAAAATCTTAAAAATGACCTATCCACTAATCATTTTACTTCTCCCATGAAATAGTTTTTTCTTTCCCCCTCCTTTGTCTTTCCCTTTCCCACCCGATCAGAACCTAAAGGTTGACACCGCGCATCATGTGTCAGTATTACAAGGATTCTTGTATATCTGAATATTTACTGTTCATATTTTCCAGTGAGAGTAATCTTCATTACATATTCTTTCTACATTGTTGTATAACTGTTGTTCCTTTCCCTGTTCTTCAAACAAAAGAGATTGAACTATAAAGATAGAAATACTGCTGTGAAAGTCCTTCTGGAAGATCAAATGTGCAGTTCTCCAAGGTTAGCAGCCCTGATTAATTAACACAAATTGAATTACATTTTAATTAGACATCTTTTAATTATAAATAAGTCAGGTTGCAAAGATGGATACATCCTAAAAGTAAAGTCTCCACTCTAAGGTTTAACAATGTATTTGTATTGTTAGTATTAAATTGTAGCAGTGGATTAGGAAATATATCATTCTTAAACATGTGTCTTAGAGCCTTTTATTTCATAATGATACATAAGCTCTCTATTACCTAAGTACCAGTACCACATATTTTATATACCAATCCATTTATTTCCACCATATAAATTTTCCAAAAGGAATTTATATCTTACTGTAGCCATAGATGCTACATTTTTAATTTTGTCATAACTTACAAAAAGACCATATTTAAAAGTAATGGCTCTCGGCATAATGGATGGTATGTGTTTTTTATTATGTTCAGAGAAGATTAAAATTTAGAAATTATTTTTTTGGACACCTTTATAAAACCCAGAGCAGAAAGCTTCTACAAAGAGAGGGTATTGCTCTTGAGTACTAGGCTTTTCCATGCATCACAAGAGTAGCCTTTTGATTGAATAGGTGCTCATTGTATTTGATTCCATTTGGTATTTCATTACCATATATAATTATTTTATTCATGCAGCACCAACCCATTCCACAGCACTGTTTAGAGCTTGTCAATACAAATACGTCCCTGTTCCTATTGGGGCTTACAATTTAAATGCCAAATTAACCAATCCACATGTTTAGGAGTATGTGAGATAACTTGAGTACCAGAAGAAAACCCACACATGCATGGGGAGAACGCGGGATGTTGTACTTGATGGCATTTGAATCTTAGACCACAGTGCTCTCATGGCAGGCTGTAATAGCAGACTTGTCACTGCAGCCACTAAAGCCTAGAGAAGTAGTTAGTCTGTTATAAAACTGGATCACTTCACATCACAGGGGACCACTGTAAACATTCTAACCGTATAGATGTCACTGTCAACAATAACAGCAGTCCATCAAAACAACGTAGTCTCAAGGTGATAACAGGTGCTCAACCCCAAGTGCAATTGTGCACACATACAATGGGGTAGAGGACCCGGACCTATGGACAAAAGTGGGGTTTCAATCCTGTGGTAAATATATACAATGATATTAGCTAATCCTCAAAACTGATGTAAAAATGAGACATTAGCCAGTATATCCTTATATGAAGGACATACCTGAGCCCGCACACCACGCCAAGGTTTCTAATGTGATGCGGGACCTAACCACTAACCTAGATAGGTACTGAAGTTAAATTCATTTCACCTATTCACAGTCTCACCTTACTCCATAAATTCTCCCGATGAATGTGTTGGTCTTGCTTGAAAACCCTGCCCCTCCCCCAAAAATTTATGCCCTCTTTTAATTACAGCCTACAAACTATTCCTCACAGCTCAGCCCCACTTAGGAACAGTAAATGAGGACAGAATATGAAGTTGGGATATGAGGACGAGTTATGAGTAGGGATGAGGGAATCGAATCTGACGAATCCGATTTCGTCCTAGTCAAGTCAGCGTTCTGTTGCACAGAGAGAGGGACAGAGAGCAGTGTGTGTTTCACAGAAAAGCATGTCTACAGCATTCTATTACAGAGAGGGACAGAGAGCAGTGTGTTGCACAAAACAGCAGCGATTCAGCTCAAGCCCAAATCCTGCCTAGAAGTACTGATAAGGAAGGAAGTGAGATTGAGAGAGAAAGTGCTATTTTGGATGTAGTACACAGCGACTGCGTGCTGCAGCACTGGTGTGTACTGCTGGTGTTGTGCACAAAAACTTTTGTAAGCATACTGTAGCGCATTTTTCTCCCCTCATAAGTGCATACTACAAAATTACATCTAAGTGGTGTGCTATTTTATTCCTGTTAAAGTCTCAAGGGTCTAGATACTGTGAAAGGCCAGGCAAAAGTACTCACCGGCCAATGTTGTACACTAAGACTTTTTAAGCGTATTGTAGCGCAGTTTTCTCCCCTCATAAGTGCATACCACATATGCACATCTAAATTGTGTACTATTTTGTACCTGTTAAAGTCTCAAGGGCTTAGATACTATAAAAGGCCAGGCAAAAGTACTCACTGGCTGATGTTGTACACAAATACTTTTTTAAGCGTACTGTAGCGCAGTTTTCTCCCCTCATAAGTGCATACCACATACGTACATCTAAATTGTGTACTATTTTTTTCCTATTAAAGTCTCAAGGGCCTAAATACTATGAAAGGCCAGGCAAAAGTATTCACCTACTGGTGTTGTACACAAATACCTTTTAAGTGTACTGGAGCACATTTTTCTCCCCTCATAAGTACATACTACATACATACATCTAAATGGTGTACTATTTTATTCTTGTTAAACTTTCAAGGGCCTAGATACTGTAAAAGGCCAGGCAAAAGCACTAACCGGCTGGTGTTGTTCTCAAATACTTTAAGCATATTGTAGCTCATTTTTCCCCCTCATAAATGCATACAACATACAAACATCTAAGTGGTGTACTATTTTGTACCCGTTAAATTCTCAAGGGACTATATACTGTGAAAGGCCAGGCAAAAGTATTCACCAGCTGGTGTTGTACACAAATTCTTTTTTGTACACAAATACTTTTTTAAGCATACTGTAGCACATTTTTCTCCCCTCATAAATGCATACCACATATGTACATCTAAGTAGTGTACTATTTTTATCCTGATAAAGTCTCAAGGGCCTAAATACTGTGAAAGGCCAGGCAAAAGTACTCACTGCCTGGTGTTGTACAGAAATACTTTTTTAAGCATAGGGGAGTGTATTGTACTCCACTCATATACGCACTAAGTATTTCAGGCAGAGAAGTGCCAGGACATACGCAGAGGAGTGGAAGGCCCAAATTCATCAGGCAGAGGTTACAGCAGTCTAGGGGCAAGTGGCTGCAGGAGTCACAGCAAGAGGCCTGAGCTCCGGGTATCAGCTAGCGTTCGTCTCTCGACCAGTAACCCATCTGCCGTCATCGATTGGTTAACACGGTCATCCACTTCCTCACAAGTGACATCTGACACCCCCAGTCAACAGTTGGTGGGTTCCTCAGACACAATCCTCAGTTGGCATGGCCCTTTCCTCCCATTGCCTCTGTACTATGCTGTTCCCTCCTCTACAGAAGTATCTTATGCTGTGGGTTCAGCTTCACTATTTATTATGCAACCCATCGGCGAAGAGACAACAGTATGCGCCCACTCATCCAACAGCGCAGAAGCTGAATGCGATCCTGTCCAAGGTGCTGGTGCTGCAGTCCCTCCCTTTTCAAGTGGTGGACTCTGCACCTTTCAGAGAATTGATGGCTTGTGCCGAGGTGGAGAGTGCAAAGCCATCATTTTTTTGTGAAGAAGGCTTTTCCAGCCTTGCACAATTTTGTAGAACACAAGGTGGGCCAGTCCTTGAGCCTGATGGTGTGTACCAAAGTGCACGGCAGCGCCGACTATTGTAGCTGTAACTATGGTCAGTTAATCACAAAAGGATTCCCCTAGGTAGGTCAGGGATCCCACTAAATTATTCACACAAACCCAGGGCCTAATCCCGGGGCACTAGATCCCTTTGACTAAACCCCCCAATAATTAAAATATCAATTTTATTCAATGTAAATTAAAATGATGATATGTGATTTAAAATTCCAGCTTCACAGTTCCAGATGTATATTATAAGCTCTGGGATATACCCAGTAGTCTCATATCTTATGGGTCTGCAGTACCCAGATCAATTGGATTGCTGTGAACACTGATTAAAATCAAAACATTTGCCTCCTCTACTAGTTTCGGCGCCTCTGCACCGTCCTCAGAAGGGGTATCTGGCAAACACGGGTATCTGGCACCTCCAGGCTGTCTCATTCTGCCACCATGTGTTCTCCTCATGCTGCCTTTACCTTCACACTGTGTCATTCACCAACTATATGGTCTCCTCGTGCTGCTGCCACCTCCAAGCTTTGTCACTCAGCCACTATATGTTTTCCACATGCTGCCGCCGCCTCAACGCTTTGTCAGTCAGCCACTATATGGTCTCCTCATGCTGCCGCCACCTCTACATTGTGTCATTCAGCCACTAGGTGGTCTCCTCATGCTGCCGTCAACCCAAAGCTGTGACATTCAGCCACTGTATGGTCTAGTCATACTGCCGCCACCTCCACGCTGTGTTATTCAGGCACTATATGGTCTCCTCATGCTGCCTTCACCTCCACTCTGTGTCATTCAACCACTATGTGGTCTCCTCATGCTGCCGTCAACCCAAGGCTGTGACATTCAGCCACTATATGGTCTAGTCATACTGCCTCCTCCACGCTGTGTCATTCAGGCACTATATAGTCTCCTCATGCTGCCTTCACCTCCACTCTGTGTCATTCAGGCAATAAATGGTTTCCTAATGCTGCCACCACTTCTATGCTGTGTCATTCAGCCACTATATGGTCTCCTCATATTGCCACCACCTCCACGCTGTGCCGTTCAGGCACAATTTGGTCTCTGCATGCTGCTGCCAACTCAAGGCTGAGTCATTTAGCCACTATATTTTCTCCTTCTGTTGCTGCAAACTCCAGGCTGCGTCATTTAGCCACAATACATTCTCCTCATGCTGCTGTTGCCTCCACGTTGTGTCATTCAGCCACTATATGGTCTCCTCATACTTCTGTCACCTCCCCGCTGTGTCATTGAGGCACTATTTGGTCTCCTCATGCGGCCTCCACCTTCCCGCTGTTTCATTCAGCCACTATGTGGTCTTCTTATGCTGCCACCTACTCCAGGCGGTGTCATACAGCCACTATTTATTCTCCTCATGCTGCCGCAAACTCCATACTGTGTTATTCAGCCACTATGTGGTCTCCTCATGCTGCCACCAATTCCAGGCTGTGCCATTAAGCCACTATATGTTCTCCTCATGCTGCCACCACCTCCACGCTGTGTCATTGTGCCGCCATGTGACACGAGACTCCTTGTTAGATTTGGTATTTTGTAACCACACTTTTTTTTCAAAGTAAACGCCAGGGCCTGGGACATTAACTCTTTAAGGACGTACGGCACACGCCGTGACCCTGCATCACACCGGGTCGGTCCCGGCTGCTCATGATAGCCGGGACCCTGGGCTAACAGCGCGTGGCACCGATCGTTGTGCCGCGCGCTGTTAACCCTTCAGACGCGGCGATCAAAGTTGACTGCCGCATCTGAAAACGAAAGTAAACGCTTCCTGGCAGCTCAGTCGGGCTGATCGGGACATTGCAATAAAATTGCGATGTTCCGATAAGCTGGGACGCAGGCAGAGGTCTCTTTATCTGTCTCTGCGGCATCCGATCATCGATTGATTGCTCCAAGCCTGAGCTACAGGCTTGAGCAATCAAGTCCCTATCTGACTGATCCGTGCAAAGCTATGGCTTTTCAGGGATCAGCATAGGAGATCAGTGTGTGCAGTGCTATAGCTCGCTATGGGAGCTATAGCACTGCAAAAAAAAAGTGAAAAAAAAGTTAACAAAGGTCATTTTTGTGTGCAAGATTATTGCATTATTTTTACTTCATTGTGGTGGAACCAGTAAAATATACACTATATATACCCCAGCCTTTATTGCAGAGCTGGTGACACCACCTTTTTAGCCCCATTCCTCTTTGAAAAATAACATATTTTTAACTTTTATGTATTTACATTCTACGGAATTAATAAAATTATGTATGCTTCATAAGTGACTCCGTTTTCTCTTTCTTGGTGTTTGCCACTTAAAATATAGGATAGTTAATTTAACCCTTAACTACCCCCATTTGTGAGAGTTGAGGTTTTTGTTTAAAGTCCCATGCAAATCAATGGGAAATGTATGTTCTCACATAACTTCTGTACGGCTGGAGATATTTCAATACCTGGTACACATATTACAGGTCGGAATATGAGGACAGGATCGGAGGTCGAGATAGGAGGTCAAGATAGGAGGGCGGGATGTTCAGGATTGGAGGTCGAGTTAGGATGTCGGGATATGAGGACCGGATATGAGGTGGAGATAGGAGGGTGGGATAGGAGGTCGGGATAGGAGGTCGGGCTAGGAGGTTGAGATAGGAGGACGGGATAGGAGGACGGGATAGGAGGTTGAAACAGGAGGTCGAGATAGGAGGTGGAAATAGGAGGACGGGATAGGGGGTTGAGATAGGAGGACGGGTTAGGAGGTCGGGATAGGAATACGGGATAGGAGGTTGAGATAGGAGGTCGGGATAGGAGGTCGAGATAGGAGGTCGAGATAGGAGGTCAGGATAGGAGGTCGGGATAGGAGGTCGAGATAGGAGGATGGGATAGGAGGTCGAGATAGGAGGTCAAGATAGGAGGACGGGATATGAGGATGGGATAGGAGGACAGGATAGGAGGTCGGGATAGGAGGTCGAGATAGGAGGACAGGATAGGAGGTTAGGATAGGAGGTTGAGATAGGAGGTTGAGATACGAGGTTGAGATAGGAGGTTGAGATAGGAGGTTGAGATAGGAGGTCAGGATAGGAGGTCGGGATAGGAGGTCGGGATAGGAGGTCAGGATAGGAGGATGGGATAGGAGGTCAGGATAGGAGGAAGGGATAGGAGGTTGGGATGAGTTTGGGATAGGAGGTCGGAATATGAGGACGAGATGTGAGGATGGGATATGACAACAATATATGAGGATGGTATATGAAGTCAAAAGCTTCCTCCTTTGTTTATTTTCCTCCCCAACAAGGATTAGGAAGGAAAAACCGGGCAACGCCAGGTATTCAGCTAGTTACATTTAAAAAAATCACTTTATTCCCTTCAATTTTGACGTCATATGGTCTCCCAGCTGCCACGCTCTGTGGCAGTGATTCTAATAGTGATGCCTGTAATCTGCATGTCTTACTGAATAACAGTATTATTTCACTAACACAGCACATTGCTTATGTGTGTTAGGGCAAGGGAAAGTGTTCTACATCCCTATTGAGGCTCTCTGTAGGACAGAAATAGACGTTTGTGATAGCTATTTGCTGCAAATGAATTCAGAACAAATTATGAGAATGAGATACAAAGTTGGGATATGAGGTCAGAATATGAGGTTGGGATATAGGTTCAGGATAGGAGATTGGGATACGAGGACAAGATGAGGTTGAGATATGAGGACATGTTTTTCCTCTCACATAAGGTTTAGGTAGGAAGGATGGGCAAGGTACTCTGCCAGTTTTACCATAAAATGTACTGCACAACCTCTAAAACTTTTGAATGACTTTGTTTTTTATTTTGTTCACTTTAAGGTAAAACTGACATATTATTTTTATCGTCAAAAAGTTAAAACTTTAAAATAATGTTTTAAACAACCATATTCTGACCACTATTACATGCTACCTCTGTATGAACTTTTGTTTTTGTCCTTACCTTTTCTCTTGACATTAGATATCCTGAGATGACCAGCTGTTAAAGGTATTTTGAGTAATGCAAGTTGTCAGCCCTTTTTATTGCACAATCACATTTTGAAGATAATGGGTTATTAAGTGAGAGTGCTACATTTTAGAAAAGTAGTGCAATCAACTTTTTAAAGTACAACTTTATGAATCAGGTCCATGCACTGTACTGTGCAAAAATCTAATCCAAACCACAAAACTAAAAAGAAAAAATATATGCTATTGTGGAAATGTGGCTCTGAGAAATTCATTCTGAATGTTTCAGAATGTATTCTCTTTTCCTAAATGGGCTGTTACCACTTCCAAAAGTATCCACATAATAGGGAATAACAAGCTGATGGGAAAGAGGGGTCTGACCCCTGGGACCAACCACTGATTATGAAAAAAGAAAAAAAAAAGAAGAAAAATTGCAAATGTTTTGACTTTGCAATGTTCAGAAGTCTCACAGAGAATGAATGGAGGGCTAGTCAAGCATACACGATGTGGAGGGGGAGGGTGTTGACAGTAATGTTGACAATGGTCAGAGCTATGCTTATTAGCTTGTTATCTGAGTTCTACTTTCATAATAATATCACTTGTATGGTAATAATTATTCACACATGTACTGCATGACTGTGGTCTTTGGCACTTAGTTCAACTACTGTTATCAAGCAAAAATCCCACATTCTCCTTCTTATGCCTTCATTGGAGCCTGTGCCTTCATTGGAGCATTCATTGGAGTCTCTCTCTCACTCTCTCTGTCTTGTTTACCAATATAAACTGACCTGCAACTACATAGTTACATATTTACATAGTTTATAAAGTTGAAAAAAGAGTTCATCGAGAAGCCTTATCCAAAAAAATCGTCATTTAGAAGTCACATCTAATCTCTACAGGGTAATGTGGGAAAGACTGTGCCAGATAAAAGGATTGTTTATGACAAATAAATACTTTTACTGCTTTACAAATCCCTGGTCAGACCACATATGGGTACAGTACTGGGCACCAGTGTAAAAGAAAGATTTAATTGAGCTGGAGAAGGTTTAAAGACGGACAACCAAAGTAATACAGGGAATGGGAGATCTACAGTATCTAGAAAGATTATCAGAATTAAGGTTATTTAGTTTAGAAAAAGAATGCCTTAGGGGGAAATCTGCATTGTTTTTAATGAGGAATTTTTTCTACAGCATAATGGTACGACAATAGGCGCGAAATGCGCGCTGGTTTTTGCAAATTTATATATGAGGGCGTTTGAGAGAGTTTATATAGAAAATAGTGTTTTTATAACACATATAAAAAAAATTAGGAGACATATTGAAACATTTTTATGAATTTTTTAACAGTATTAATCAAAATGATTGGGGGATCAAATTCACAAAAAATATTAGTAAGCAAATTTTTATAAAAAATAATTTATGTCACACTAGGATGCACTTTAACCCCTTCCCGACCCATGACGTACATGTATGTCATATATTATATTGGCCGCCACTAAAAGTGCAATGCTGCGCCCGGTAAGATGGTGGCTAGTACTGATAGCCTGCCATCTTGCCTCGGGACCTAGGGGGGTTTTGTCCCCCCCTCACAGCGATCGCTCCTATCAGCGTTTCGCACATTAAAATCCTAAGCAGCGTGGTGTGTGTGTCCCGATCACGGGGATCGGGACACACACTGCTCTGCTAGGAGACCCCAGTGTCCCCCTTCCCTGTCCCCCAATGTGTCCTTACCTGTCCGGAGCTGTCAGTGCTGTGCCCGATCCCGATGGCATGCTTTACTTTCATTTTCTTTTCTTTTTTTTTTTTTAGTTGTATAACAGCTCCCCCTAGTGTCCAAAATCTGGTACTGCATACTGCATGTTTTGGGCACTAGACACTATGAGGAGCTATTGTAGAGAAGTAAAAAAAAAAAAAAAAGAATTTTATAAAAATAAAATAAAAAAGAATAAATAAATCTGAAACATCCAAACCACCTTATATACACCTGATAGAGGTGGGTGGGGTGCAAGAACCAACATGGAGATAGCCACTCCCTCATATGTGTAATACAAGCAAAGGCTACGTAGGCCAGCACTATTGATTCCAAACACACACATATATATTCAAAATTTTATTGTTCCCAAAAAAATTAGATTTTGAACTTTTGTAGAAAATTTTAAAAAATGCTCATAATAATATAAGCCTTCTAATGTCGTAAAAAAGTAAAAGAATGTTTAACCTCTTCAGGACATAGGGCGTATGGATACGCCCTGCATCCCGAGTCCTTAAGGACCGAGGGCGTATCCATACGCCCGTGGGAATTCCGGCCCCCACCGCTAGCCGGTTGGGGACCGGAGCCGGATGCCTGTTGAAATCGTTCAGCAGGCATCCCGGCATATCGCCCAGGGGGGTCATTATGCCCCCCCATGTCAGCGATCGCCACAGATCGCTGGACAATTCAGTCCAGCGATCTGCGGCGATTCCGGGTCAATCGGGTCTCCAGTGACCCGATGACCCGGAATTACTGGCTGTTCGGGGCCGTCTCTGACGGCCCCGAACAGCCAGGGCCTGCAGGGGTGAGGTGGCACTGGTGCCACCTCACGATCGCCCTGATTCGTCGGCCGGATTACCGGCCGACCAATCAGAGCGCCTGCTGCGGGTGTCACTCCCGCACCCGCTCCGCCCCTCTTCTGGAGGACGTGAGCGGGACGTGCACCCCGGGTGCTGGGGACCCCGATCCCCGGCGTTAATGTTGGGATCGGGGCCCCAGGAGCAGCGGCGGCGGCGGGACTGACCTGCAGCGTCTGAATCGTTGGAGGTGAGTGACAGCAAAAAGGGCATGCTGGGAGCTGTAGTTATGCAACAGCAGGAGGCAGACCACCACAACTCCCAGCATTCCCTTATGGGCATGCTGGGACTTATGGTTTTGCAACAGCTGGAGGCACATTCTTTCCATGGAAAAGTGTACCTTCAGCTGTTGTATAACTACAACTCCCAGCTAGCACAAACAGCTAAAGTGCATGCTGGGAGTTGTAGTGGTGCATCTGCTGGTTGCATAACTACAACTCCCAGCATGCCCGTTGGCTGTCGGTGACTGCTGAGAGTTGTAGTTTTGCAACAGCTGAAGGCACACTGGTTGTGAAACTCAGAGTTTTTTTTTACCTAACTCAGTGTTTCACGACCGGTGTGCCTCCAGCTGTTGCAAACTACAACTCTCAGCAGTCACCGTACACCATGCACCGTACATGCTGGGAGTTGTAGTTTTGCAACAGCTGGATGCACACTGGTTGTGAAACACTGAGTTAGGTCACAAACTCAGTGATACATAACCAGTGTGCCTACAGTTGTTGCAAAACTGCAACTCTCAGCAGTCACCAACAGCCAACGGGCATGCTGGGAGTTGTAGTTATGCAACAGCTGGATGTCCCCCCCAATGTGAACGTACAGGGTACACTCACATGGGCGGAGGATTACAGTAAGTATCTGGCTGCAAATTTGAGCTGCCGCAAACTTTCTGCTGCAGCTCAAATTGCCAGCGAGAAACTACTGTGAACCCCCGCCCGTGTGACTGTACCCTAAAAACACTACACTACACTAACACAAAATAAAATAAAAAGTAAAAAACACTACGTATACACATACCCCTACACAGCCCCCCTCCCCTCCCCAATAAAAATGAAAAACGTCTGGTACGCCACTGTTTCCAAAACGGAGCCTCCAGCTGTTGCAAAACAACTCCCAGTATTGTCGGACAGCCGTTGACTGTCTAGGCATGCTGGGAGTTTTACAACAGCTGGAGGCACCCTGTTTGGGAATCACTGGCGTAGAATTCCCCTATGTCCACCCCTATGCAAGTCCCTAATTTAGGCCTCAAATGCGCATGGCGCCCTCACTTTGGAGCCCTGTCGTATTTCAAGGCAACAGTTTAGGGTCACATATGGGGTATCGCCGTACTCGGGAGAAATTGTGTTACAAATTTTGGGGGGTATTTTCTGCTTTTACCCTTTTTAAAAATGTCAAATTTTTGGGAAAACAAGCATTTTAGGTTAAAAAAAATTTTTTTTTTTACATATGCAAAAGTCGGGAAACACCTGTGGGGTATAAAGGTTCACTTAACCCCTTGTTACGTTCCCCGAGGGGTCTAGTTTCCAAAATGGTATGCCATGTGGGTTTTTTTTTGCTGTCCTGGCACCATAGGGGCTTCCTAAATGCGGCATGCCCCCAGAGCAAAATTTGCTTTCAAAAAGCCAAATGTGACTCCTTCTCTTCCGAGACCTGTAGTGAGCAAGCAGAGCACTTTTCACCCCCATATGGGGTGTTTTCTTAATCGGGAGAAATTGGGCTTCAAATTTTTAGGGCTATTTTCTGCTATTACCCTTTTTAAAAATAAAAAAATTTTGGGAAAACAAGCATTTTAGGTAAAAATTTTTTTTTTTTTTTTTACATTTGCAAAAGTCGTGAAACACCTGTGGGGTATTAAGGTTCACTTTATCCCATGTTACATTCCCCGAGGGGTCTAGTTTCCAAAATGGTATGCCATGTGTTTTTTTTTTGCTGTTCTGGCACCATAAGGGCTTCCTAAAGGTAACATGCCCCCCAAAAACCATTTCAGAAAAACGTACTCTCCAAAATCCCCTTGTCGCTCCTTCCCTTCTGAGCCCTCTACTGCGCCCGCCGAACACTTTACATAGACATATGAGGTATGTGCTTACTCGAGAGAAATTGGGCTACAAATACAAGTAAAAATTTTGTCCTTTTACCCCTTGTAAAAATTCAAAAATTGGGTCTACAAGAACATGTAAGTGTAAAAAATGAAGATTGTGAATTTTCTCCTTCACTTTGCTGCTATTCGTGTGAAACACCTAAAGGGTTAAAACGCTGACTGAATGTCATTTTGAATACTTTGGGGGGTGTAGTTTTTATAATGGGATCATTTATGAGGTATTTCTAATATGAAGACCCTTCAAATCCACTTCAAACCTGAACTGGTCCCTGAAAAATACTGAGTTTGAAAATTTTGTGAAAAATCGGAAAATTGCTGCTGACCGTTGAAGCCCTCTGGTGTCTTCCAAAAGTAAAAACACGTCAATTTTATGATGCAAACATAAAGTAGACATATTGTATATGTGAACCAAAAAAAAATGTATTCGTAATATCCATTTTCCTTACAAGCAGAGAGCTTCAAAGTTAGAAAAATGCAAAATTTTCAAATTTTTCATCAAATTTACGGATTTTTCACCAAGAAAGGATGCAAGTATCGACAAAAATTTACCACTATGTTAAAGTAGAATATGTCACGAAAAAACAATCTCGGAATCAGAATGATAACTAAAAGCATTCCAGAGTTATTAATGTTTAAAGTGACAGTGGTCAGATGTGCAAAAAACGCTCCGGTCCTTAAGGCCAAAATGGGCTCCGTCCTGAAGGGGTTAACAAATGATGCCAGCATAAAGTAGACATGTTGTGGATGTGAACCCCTAACTAAATTTTTTTTGCATGACTATTTCTCTTACAAGTAGAGAGTTTCAAACACAGAGAAATTAATTATTTTTACATTTTTCACAATATTTTTGAGTTTTTCACAAAAATCGCTTCATGTATCAACAAAAATGTACCACTAATATAAAGTACAATATGTCTCGAAAAAACAATCTCTGAATCACTTTGCCTGGTAAAAGCAGTTCAATGTTATAACCACTTAAAGGGGTACTCCGGTGGTAAATTTTTTTGACTATATGGCATCTTCTTTGTAAGTTTAGTTTTTTTGCAATATACATGTGTTATATGTTTTGGCAAATTTCATTCTACGGCACTGCACCGGCACTTCTCTATAGTGCATAATGCAGATCCTGAACTCCTGACAGTGATCCCTATAGAGCAGGTAGAAAAAAGTCTAAGGACGTTCTCAACACTATGTAAAAGAGAAGGCTTTTATATATTTAAGTAGTGTTGCTCGCGAATATTCGCAATTCGAATATTATTCGCGAATATAGCATATTCGCGAATTCGCGAATTTCGGGAATATAGCGCTATATATTCGTAATTACGAATATTGTTTTTTTTTTTTTTTTTTTTTTTTCTTCACAGTACACATCACAGTGATCACCCCTCTCTGCTTCCAGCTTGTGTGGTGTAAAGAAGGCTGTAATACTACTGTGTGAGACTGGCGCGTGAAAATTCGCATATGCGAAAAGTAGCATATGCTAATTTTCGCATATGCAAATTTTCGGAAATGCAATTTTGTATATGCCAATATTCTCATATGTTAATTTTCGCATATGCGAATTTACGCATATGCGAAAATAAAACGAGAATACAACGAATATGCGAATATTCGCGAATATATGACGAATATTCGTCCATATATTCGCGAATATTCGCGAATTCGAATATGGCCTATGCCGCTCAACACTATATTTAAGCTAGATACGCTAATTCCTAATGGTTTTAATGAGATGTTGGAACGGGTATGAAGACTTTTTATGTTGAAAATTCTATGTGTATATTTGTTCTGTTAAAGCTACACCTTAAGTGCACTAGAGGGAGTGTTTTTTTTATTTTATTTTATTTTTTTCAGAGTAGAAATAGCAGGACTCATTTGTGATTTGGTTATCCCTGAGGATGGGGTTACAAATTTTGCTGTGCTTTTTTCCTATTTTCCCTTGTAAAATGAAAAATGTAGGGTAACACCAGCATTTTAGTGATTTTTTTTTTTTTTTCATTTTCCCATCCAAATGTAATGAAAATTCTTCACTATACTCCTTGTTACATTCTGTGAGGGGTGTAGTTTCCAAAATGGGGTCACATGTGGGTATTAATTTTTTTGTGTTTATGTCAGAACCGCTGTCAAATCAACCACCCTTGTGCAATTCACCAATTTTGGCCTCAAATGTACATAGTTCGCTCTCACTCCTGAGCCTTGTTGTGCGCCCTCAGAGTATTTTATGCCCACATATGGGGTATTTCCGTACTCAGGAGAAATTGCGTTACACATTTCCTTGAAATAGAACAACATCTGGAAGGCTACAGTTTAGAGACCACTGCACATTGATCTCCAAACTGTGGCCCTCCAGATGTTGCAAAACTACAAATCCCAGCATGCCCAGACAGCAAACAGCTGTCTGGGCATGCTAGGAGTTGTAGTTTTGCAACATCTGGAGGGCTACAGTTTAGAGACCACTGTATAGCGGTCTCAAACTGTAGCCCTCCAGATGTTGCTAGGCAACTCACCGGCTTCCGTAGCATCGTCGTCCTCTTCTGACACTGATCGCCGCCTGCTGCCGTCACCCATGGGTAAGTGGACCTTCGGCACCGGTCCTCGTCGGTTTCCCCATTCTGCCCAGCCTACTGTGGGTGGGCAGAACGGGGAAACCGAAAGTTAACCCTCCCACCACCGATCTGCTATTGGTCGTCGCTCATCGCTTTTTGATGACCAATAACAGGAATAGGAGGGGTGGCACCCCTGCCACCTCACTCCTATCCCTTCTTGGGGATCATGGGTGTCTTGGATAACCCCGATCCCCCTTATTTTCCGGGTCACCGGAGACCGTATGACCCGGAATTGCCGCAAATCGCTGATGTAAATTTATGCGATTGCCGACATGGGGGGTCTGATGACCCCCCTGGGCATTTGCACGGGGTGCCTGCCGATCGATATCAGCAGTCACCATGGTCCGGTCCCCACCTGGTGCATGTCAGGGACTGAAATCCCCACGGACGTACGCGTACGTCTTTGGTCCTTAACTACCAGGTAGCTAGGATGTACAGTTTGGATCAAAAGTTTGGGCACCCCAGGTAAAAATGTGTATTAATGTGCATAAAGAAGCCAAGGAAAGATGGAAAAATCTCCAAAAGGCATCAAATTACAGATTGGACATTCTTATAATATATTCGCTCTCACTCCTGAGCCTTGTTGTGCGCCCTCAGAGTATTTTATGCCCACATATGGGGTATTTCCGTATTCTTTTTTTCCTTTTACCGCTTGTGAAAATAAAAAGTATGGGGCAACACCAGCATGTTAGTTAAAAAAAAAATGTTTACACTGTAAATTTCTACACTGGTGTAGACCCCAACTTTTCCTTTTCATAAGGGGTAAAAGGAGAAAAAGACCCCCAAAATTTGTAGTGCAATTTCTCCCGAGTCCATAAATACCCCATATGTGGCCTTAAACTGTTTCCTTGAAATAGAACAGGGCTCCGAAGTGAGAGAGCGCCATGCACATTTAAGGTCTAAATTAGGGATTGCATAGGGGTGGACATAAGGGTATTCTATGCCAGTGATACCTAAACAGGGTGCCTCCAGCTGTTGCTAAACTCCCAGCATGCCTGGACAGTCAATGGCTGTCCGGAAATGCTGGGAGTTGTTGTTTTGCAACAGCTGGAGGCTCAGTTTTGAAAACACTGCCGTACAATACATTTTGTGTAAGGGTGTGTATATGTAGTGGTTTACACTTTATTATATGTTAGTGTAGTTTAATGTAGTGTTTTTAGGGTACATTCGCACTGGCAGAGGTTTACAGTGAGTTTCCCGCTAGGAGTTTGCGCTTCGGCAAAAAAATTCCTGTGGCTCAAACTTCAAGCAGGAAACTCACTGTAAACCCGCCCGTGTGAATGTACACTGTACATTCACATGGAGGGGGGGGGGAACCTCCAGCTGTTCCAAAACTACAACTTCCAGCATGTACTGACAGATCATGCATGCTGGGAGTTGTAGTTTTGTAACAGCTGGAGGCACGCTGGTTGGAAAACCTTCAGTTAGGTTCTGTTACCTAACTCAGTATTTTCCAACCAGTGTGCCTCCAGCTGTTGCAAAACTACAACTCCCAGCATGTACTGATCACCGAAGGGCATGCTGGGAGATGTAGTTATGCAACAGCTCGAGGAACGCAACTGCAACTCCCAGCATGCCGAGACAGCTGTTTGCTGTTTGGGCATGCTGGGATTTGCAGTTTTGCAACATCTGGAAGGCTACAGTTTAGAGACCACTGCACATTGATCTCCAAACTGTGGCCCTCCAGATGTTGCAAAACTACAAATCCCAGCATGCCCAGACAGCAAACAGCTCTCCCACCCCCTGATCTGCTATTGGTCGTCGCTCGTCGCTTCTTGATGACCAATAGCAGGTATAGGAGGGGTGGCACCCCTGCCACCTCAGTCCTATCCCTTCAGGGGGATCATGGGTGTCTTGGATAACCCTGATCCCATTGTTTTCCGGGTCACCGGAGACCCTATGACCCGGAATTGCTGCAAATCGCCTGTGTGAATTCACCGGCGATTTGCGGTGATCGCCGACATGGGGGGTCGGTATCAGCAGTCACCCTGGTCCAGTCCCCACCCGGCGCACGGCAGGGACTGAAATTCCCACGGACGTATGCGTACGTCCTTGGTCCTTAACTACCAGGTAACTAGGATGTACAGTTTGGATCAAAAGTTTGTCTAATCTGTAATTTGATGCCTTTTGGAGAATTTTCCATCTTTCCTTGGCTTCTTTATGCACATTTTACATGGGGTGCACAAACTTTTGATCCCCACTGTATGTCCTTGGTCCTTAAGGGGCTACATTTAATTATATTTTATTTCAAAATTTACAAGTAACTTTTCATAAATTTCAAAATGTCTTTGAACAAAGTCTGCAAATGTCACGATGCCGGCTGGCAGGTAGTGGATCCTCTGTGCCAGAGAGGGATTGGCGTGGACCGTGCTAGTGGACCGGTTCTAAGCCACTACTGGTTTTCACCAGAGCCCGCCGCAAAGCGGGATGGTCTTGCTGCGGCGGTAGTGACCAGGTCGTATCCACTAGCAACGGCTCACCTCTCTGGCTGCTGAAGATGCTGAAGATAGGCGTGGTACAAGGGAGTAGGCAGAAGCAAGGTCGGACGTAGCAGAAGGTCGGGGGCAGGCGGCAAGGATCGTAGTCAGGGGCAACGGCAGGAGGTCAGGAACACGGACTAGGAACAGACAAGGGAACGCTTTCACTAGGCACAAGTGCAACAAGATCCGGCAAGGGAGTGCAAGGGAAGTGAGGTAATATAGGGAAGTGCACAGGTGATTACCCTAATTGGAACCACTGCGCCAATCAGCGGCGCAGTGGCCCTTTAAATCGCAGAGACCCGGCGCGCGCGCGCCCTAGGGAGCGGGGCCGCGCGCGCCGGGACAGAACAGACGGGGAGCGAGTCAGGTAGGGGAGCCGGGGTGCGCATCGCGAGCGGGCGCTACCCGCATCGCGAATCGCATCCCGGCTGGCAGCGGGATCGCAGCGCCCCGGGTCAGAGGACGTGACCGGAGCGCTGCAGCAGAGAGAGAGAAGCGAGCGCTCCGGGGAGGAGCGGGGACCCGGAGCGCTCGGCGTAACAGTACCCCCCCCCTTGGGTCTCCCCCTCTTCTTGGGGCCAAAGAACCTGAGGAAAAAAAACTCAATTTTTCCGTGATGAGGTCCGATGCAAATTAGGAGGGGTTCTGTGTGGAAACGTACGAGACAGTCCAATCTTTTATTGTAAAAACAATAGATGTAGAGGGGTCTGGCGAGACTGGTCACAGGAACGTAGAACCTGTTGATGAGAGAGGCCAAAAAAAATTTTCCTGCAGATCCGGAATCCAAGAAGAGCATAGTAGAGAAGGAGAAGGTAGAGGCAGATATCCGCACAGGCACAGTAAGGCGTGGAGAAGCAGAGTTGACATCAAGAACTGTGTCACCTTTGTGCGGAGTCAGCGTACGTCTTTCCAGGCGGGGAGGACGGACAGGACAATCCTCCAGGAAGTGTTCGGTACCGGCATAGTACAGGCAAAGATTCTCCATGCGGCGTCGTGTCCTCTCTTGAGGTGTCAAGCAAGACCGGTCAACCTGCATAGCCTCCGCGGCGGGAAGCACAGGAACAGATTGCAGAGGACCAGAGGAGAGAGGAGCCGGAGAGAAAAAACGCTTCGTGCGAACAAAGTCCATATCCAGGCGGAGCTCCAGACGCCATCCGGAAGAACGCATGTCAATGCGAGTGGCTAGATGAATGAGTTCATGTAGGTCAGCAGGAGTCTCTCGTGCGGCCAGAACATCTTTAATGTTGCTGGATAGGCCTTTTTTAAAGGTCGCGCAGAGAATCTCACTATTCCAGGACAACTCGTAAGCAAGAGCACGGAACTGAATGGCGTACTCGCCAACGGAAGAAACACCCTGGACCAGGTTCAGCAGGGCAATCTCGGCTGAAGAAGCTCGGGCAGGTTCCTCAAAGACACTTCGAATTTCCGAGAAGAAGGAGTGTACAGAGGCAGTGACGGGGTCATTGCGGTCCCAGAGCGGTGCGGCCCATGACAGGGCTTTTCCAGACAGAAGGCAGAACACGAAAGCCACCTTAGACCTTTCAGTAGGAAACTGGTCCGACATCATCTCCAAGTGCTGGGAACATTGCGAAAGAAAGCCACGGCAATACTTAGAGTCCCCATTAAATTTGTCCGGCAAGGACAGGCGGAGGCTAGGAGTGGCCGCTCGCTGCGGAGGAGGTGCAGGAGCTGGCGGAGGAGAAGATTGCTGGAGAAGTTGCGACTGAAGTTGGTGCGAAATGGTGGACATTTCCGACAGCTGACGGGTTAGAAGGGCGATCTGTCGGGCTTGCTGGGCGGCCACCGTGGTGAGGTCAGCGACAACTGGCAGAGGAACTTCAGCGGGATCCATGGCCGGATCTACTGTCACGATGCCGGCTGGCAGGTAGTGGATCCTCTGTGCCAGAGAGGGATTGGCGTGGACCGTGCTAGTGGACCGGTTCTAAGCCACTACTGGTTTTCACCAGAGCCCGCCGCAAAGCGGGATGGTCTTGCTGCGGCGGTAGTGACCAGGTCGTATCCACTAGCAACGGCTCACCTCTCTGGCTGCTGAAGATGCTGAAGATAGGCGTGGTACAAGGGAGTAGGCAGAAGCAAGGTCGGACGTAGCAGAAGGTCGGGGGCAGGCGGCAAGGATCGTAGTCAGGGGCAACGGCAGGAGGTCAGGAACACGGACTAGGAACAGACAAGGGAACGCTTTCACTAGGCACAAGTGCAACAAGATCCGGCAAGGGAGTGCAAGGGAAGTGAGGTAATATAGGGAAGTGCACAGGTGATTACCCTAATTGGAACCACTGCGCCAATCAGCGGCGCAGTGGCCCTTTAAATCGCAGAGACCCGGCACGCGCGCGCCCTAGGGAGCGGGGCCGCGCGCGCCGGGACAGAACAGACGGGGAGCGAGTCAGGTAGGGGAGCCGGGGTGCGCATCGCGAGCGGGCGCTACCCGCATCGCGAATCGCATCCCGGCTGGCAGCGGGATCGCAGCGCCCCGGGTCAGAGGACGTGACCGGAGCGCTGCAGCAGAGAGAGAGAAGCGAGCGCTCCGGGGAGGAGCGGGGACCCGGAGCGCTCGGCGTAACAGCAAACTACAAGGCAATCAGATAAGTGCTTAACATTGTTACATGCATATTACAGACAGAGCTGTAGCTATCTCTTTTTGCTCCATCTGGCACAGATCATCATGGAACCTGCAACACAAACATATTAGTATTAGGTTCTGCACTTTTCCAGCATTATCCTCCCCTTTTCTCTACAAATGACTCCAGCCTCCTCCAAACACAATGCCACCAGCCTTCCCACAATGCTCAAGGGGGGAGATTTATGAAAACCTGTAGCAACCAATCAGCTTGCTTCTTTCATTTTTAACAAGGCCTTTGCGAAATGAAAAAATAAATCTGATTGGATGCTATGGGCAACTGGACAACTTTTCCTTTGCACATGTTTTGATAAATCCTCTCCAATGTTTCCAGTACTTTTGCCTGGCCTTTCAGAGTATTTAGACCATTAAGATTTTAACAGGAACAAAATAGTGCACCACTTAGATGTACGCATGTGGTATGCACTTATGAGGGGAGGACAATGTGCTCCAGTACTCTTAACAAAGTATTTGTGTACAACACCAGCAGTACACACCTGTGCTGCAGCAGACAGTCGCTGTGAACTAAAACCAAAATTGCACTTTCTCTCTCAATCTCACTCCCTTCCCTATCAGTGCTTCTAGGCAGGATTTGTGCTTAAGCTGAATCGCTGCTGTTCTGTGCAACACACTGCAACACACTGCTCTCTGTCCATCTCTGTAAGAGAATGCTGTAGTGACTGGGAGGTGAATCGCTGCAGTAAGAATGCTTTTCTGTGCAACACACTGCAACACACTGTGTCTGTCCCTCTCTGCAACAGAACGCTGATGTGACTAGGAGGTGAATTGCTGCTGGAAAAAAGCTTTTCTGGCCAACATACTGCGCTGTCTGTTTATCTCTCTGCAATAAAAGGCTGAAGTGACTGCTCGCAATATGGCTGGCGATTATATAGGGCTGTGACTTCACAGGGGTGAATGGCTGCTGATAGGCTGCATGCTGCATGTGATTCAGGGTCATCCCGCCTACCCTTGTTCATGCCTTCCCATGATTCCTTGCCCCATGTCCTCACCTGTGGATCCGCCATTTTAGATGCCCTGGAGCCTTGACCGCACTAAATGGAATTTAAAGGGTTACTCCGGTGCTTACACATCTTATCGCTCTGGGACTGATTACGGTCGACCGCAGGGCCGGCGGCGTGTGACGTCATGCCTCCGCCCCGTGTGACATCATGCCCCGCCCCTCAATGCAAGCCTACAGGAGGGGGCGTGATAGCTATCATGCCCCCTCCCGTAGGCTTCCATTGAGGGGCGGAGCATGATGTCACATGGGGCGGAGCCATGACGTCACACGCCGCAAACATGCTCCAGGGACTGATTACAAATGGGGTGCCGCGTGCATGATCACAGGTGTCCCCAGCTGCAGGACTCCCGCGATCAAGCATCTTATCCCCTATCCTTTGGATAGGGGATAAGATGTGTAAGCACCGAAGTATCCCTTTAATGAAGCGATCAATTTGTGCGATCAAATCGTGCTGATATTCACATTCATTGTGAAAAAAAATTTCATGAAACTCGTAACAAATTAGGATTCATCAGATTTGATTTGCTCATCCCTATTTAGCACTTATAAGATCAATGTTATTTTCTGTTCTCACCTCAGGAGCAAGAAGAGCTAGCTACAGCTCTGTCTGTAATGCACATCATGTAACAATGTTTAGCACTTATAAGATTGATGTTATAGGAGCCTTGTAGTTTGCAGACTTTGTTTAAAGATGTTTTATCATTTTTGAAAAGTGACTTTGAAAAAAGTGAATTTTTAAATAATATTTAATATAATTTTAATAAATAATTGCTATACATAAAAGCCAGGTAAGAAATCCAGAATGGAAGGTTACTCTTGTCACTACATTCTCATGGCATGAAGGACATTTCCAAAAGAATCTGCATGTCATACCGAATAACAATATTATTTCACTAACCCAGCACACACCCTATGCATGTTACAGCAAAGCAAAGTGTTCTACACCCCTATTGAGGCTCTCTGTAGACCAGAAATAGCCATTTCAATAGCAATTTGCCACCAATAAATTCAGACCAAAATACAATTTTGGGGGAAAATACGTTGAATCAGCCGAATTGAATTTTCAAAAATTTGCTCATCTCTAATTAACACAGTAGGGATATGGATTGAACTAACTAATTTTTTAAAACCTTATAAACTATGTAACTATGTAGATGCAGATCCATTTATATTGGTAACCTATACAAAGAAAGTGAGAGAGAGTGTCTACAGGCTCCAATTAAGGCACAAGGATGTGAATGTGGGATTTTAAATGCTTGATAACAGTAGTTGCACTAATTCCCAAAGACCACAGTCATACATGTATGAACAATTGTTACCATACAAGTGATATTATTACAAAAGTAGAGCTCAGAAACAGATATGAAAATCAATATTGCATGTTAATAATACATGCAGTAGACACCCTGATTGTGCCATGTGGGTATCCATCTATTGATCTATATGTCTGTCTGTCTATCCATCTATCTATCTATCTATCTATCTATCTATCTATCTATCTAGGTATGTGAATAGCTGCACATTAACAGTAAAGTGATCAGTCTAGTAATACCCATTCATATACTAGCACACATAATGCATTAAGACACATAATGTATAAAGGCAGGCATGAATTACTACTGTGCCACATTTTTGTGCAGTTAATCTCCATTATTTTTACCAGCACAGCTTGACTACTTTATTGAATACATTTGATATTGTGTGACAACAATTAGTGAAAATTAATCTCTTCATCTTTGCCTTCTGTGTAGCTATAACCTTAGCGTTTCATTTTCTAGCAGAATAATGTTCAACCCTGTTGATGTCACATCAAAACTCTATTTAATTTCAAGCCAAATGGCTCTTCTTGTTTGCTTACTTAATCTCCTACTTTCGGAGCAAAAAGGAAGTCCTGCTGTGATTGGAGACAAGTGAAGGAGTAAAGAAGGGTCTCTGAGAAATTAACAGCATTCTTATAGCTAATTAAAAGCTCTCATCTTTCTTTCCACATGGCCAGGGCAGCTGCTTCACATTCTCTATCCGCTATGCTAACCCATAAATTCAAATACAATATTGTGAACAACACCTGGTTCCTGCTGTACCTACTGTGATGAGACTATATTTCTTTCTGTCAGTAAATTAAAATTCTCTAGAGCTGACAAGTAGATTTTTTTCCCTCACATTTAGGCTTTTCCATTTTCCCCAGCGGTAGAAATACAGTAGTTTACTTCCATTTGCGATTCTAAATATATCACATTGTTGCTTGCTTCACCGATGCACACACCTGCCTCCTGCTGTAGATGCTGTGTTCTCATTTTGAGAAAAAACTTCCCTGGGGCTCTACATTCAAGTATAGTCATGTAAGTATAGAGTAATTTCATAATCTCTAAGGAAAGATGCAACTTGTCAATTCATTTTAAGATTCAACCTTCAACCTGGTGAAATTCTCAATATGATCTTTTATTGTTGATAGGTTGAACAGACACATAAAAGGGTAGCAAGTCATTTGTAAAGATAGCATGTAGCAGCATGTATCTTCCAAGTCACTTGTTCGCATGAAAAGTTCAGAAAGTGAAATAAGTGCAAAGCACTTATCCCAGTTATTCATAACTCCTAATGACTGCTAGACCTACTATGTATTCCGACAAAGCAAATGAAAAATGGGAAGCGGAAATTTTTTATATCTTTGGCTTTTCTCTCTGGATACATCATAAGGCAGCTTTTTGCAACCACTGTCTTTCCAGCTGCTGTGAAACCATAATTCTCATCTTGTTTTGACTGCATGGAGCTTTTACGGCTTGCTAGGACTTTCTAAACATCTGGAAAGACACTGGTTGCAGACCAGTGTTACATAATTACTTGGAGTTTTAAAGGAATTAAATTGTCTTGATAATTTAAAATGTATTATTAAGCAATACACACTGATATTTATGCTGGGCTGAAAAAGTTTTAAATTCTTCACTGCTTTCCTACTTTCAGTCAAAAGAACAATTAGAATTGTTGAATCAGACAGTTACCAGTCAGTGAATTTCAAACCACAGGCTGATGTAAATATTTGGGAAATGTCTTTAATAAATCATCAGTCGTATGTGATTCCCATCCCCATGCCAGGTAGGAGATTTGAAAACTGGGCTTGGCTTCCAGCTGATAATCGAGCAGGGATAGGGATGGGAGGAAGAGCAAGAAGGCATCCCTGTCTACCCTTTCCACAGTAAAGCATGGATACACCAAATGGATACACCAGATAAGATGTATCTGTCCATAAATGCACAATTGCCATTTCTTGTTTGGGCAAATTTACTTTAATGTACCATACACATACCTATACATATGTATGCACACATCCCAAGAGTATGTACGGGGCTTTCCCGGCAGCAGCCCCGTGTGTGCAGTAAGGTTTAGAGACTGGCCAAGCTCTCCCACATGACTGTAACACATGGGCCAGTCTCCACATCTTACTGCACACACAGGGCTACAGAGCATACTTCCTGCTGTGCAGTGTTTTTATAAAAAAAAATTCCCATGTTGAAATACGCTACGTATGTGATATGTGTGACTCTACCCTAAATGGTATGTGAATGCAAAATTAGTTTCACAGATACAGTGTGAATGATCTGGATGGGAGTTTGGACAATTAATCAGATTGCAAAAATAACTTGTAAATATTTTACAAGTGATTCATGTTTTTTTTTTATCTCTACTTAAGCTGGGAAAAAATTGCCCTTGATTTAAAAAAAAAAAAAATACTTCCATTTATTTGATGGAGATGCAGGGGTCATGTAGCCAGAATGTTGAGCTATTAGCCAAAATGTTTACATTTACATGCTTACATGTAATTTGTGTATTTCTTAATTGTGGTGATTCTATATGTTTTTCCAGCTGTTGGAGTCGGGAAGGAATTTTTACTTCTAGTATGAGTTTTTTTTTTTCCTTCCTCTGGATCAACTCAGTAGGCACTCATTAGGGTTATAGGTTGAACTTGATGAACTCTTGTCTTTTTTCAACCTTATGAACTATGTAACTTGTATGTTAGGTCTGAAAACATGTAAAAACATGATTAAAGTAATAAACCAAAGAAGAACATAAGCAGGGAAAACGTTTTACAGAAAAGTATACATATTAGCTACCTGATTAGGTCTCATTCATACATTGCAGATTTTGTCAGTATTTTACATCAGAATTTAAATTGAGTGCAACGAAAAAGAGTGTAAAGCATTTCATTATACTGTATTTCTCCTATGTTTCGGATCCGCAGGTAGTTTGATCATCCTTAGAAAATGACCAAAATTTATTGATGTCTGTAATCTTTTTGCAGATTAAAAATATACTTTATGGGGTTAGTCATCCTTAAAGTGGTACTCCGCCCCTAACCATTTTATCCCCTATACAAACCATAGGGGATAAGATGTCTGATCACAGGGGTCCTTTCCCCCTGCAATCTCCCTGCAGCACCCGGCATTAATTTAGAATACCGGCTGCGGCGTCCATGGCTCATGACCTTACGGCCATGCCCCCTTGTAACATCACACCACGCCCCCTCAATGCAAGTCTATGCAAGGGGGCATGGTGGCCGTCACAAGCCTCCGGCACCATAGCCAGCTTTCTAAATGAATGCCAGGTGCTACAGGGAGATCGCAGGGGACTTGCATTGAGAGGGAGGGCGTGGCGTCATGCGGGGGAATGGCCGTAATGTCACTAATCTCCGGCACTGCATCGCTAGTTATCCGGCATGGAGCAAAGTTTGCTCCATGCACCGGATGACTGGGGTGCCGCAGCAGAGATCATGGGGGGGGGGGGGTTCCCAGCAGTGAGACCCCTGTGATAAGACAACTTATCCCCTATCCTTATCCCCTATAAACGATAAGATGTCTAGGGGTGGAGTATCCCTTTAACTTATATTTTTTTTAATTGTATTTAGTTTGACAGCATATCATTCATATGTAGATACAAGAAAATATACCTGTACTACGAGAGCACTGGCCTCCGTTTCCCCCTGGGAGAGGGGGGGGGGGGGAGTATGCATTGCAGCATTTTTTTTTTTTTTTTTTTATAAATGTGCATTAATACATTCAGGATGTGGCTCATCTAAAAGCCTATTCTATTTATATAATCCATTTGTTGAATTTTACTTAGTAGACAGAATGACTTTGATATTGTGAAAAAATGGCAAGTTGGTACAATTTCTGCTGCTTATTATTCTGTTCTACACAATTGTGAAATGGTGCTTGAAAGAAATTAGTGTTGTCCTCATCAGGTTTTCTCATCAGGTACATTAGACGTTCAGTTAACCATTATATGAGTGATGCTTAGAATATTTGAGAGCATTTTTGCACTGTGCATGATAGTTGCTTGCAGAATGCGGTGGACTGCTTTAGAGCATTTGTGGAACAAAGTGATTTTCTCACAGCTGTCATTAAATTTCTCTTTCATCATGAAATGAAACTACGAACAAAGATGGACATGAAAATGACTGATGCAGACAACACAATACCTAAGAAGAATTTTTTACATTTCAATAACTGCAACATGGTAATATTGATCTATTGTCAGTGGAAATTACATTTAATTAAGAAAAGGAGCAAATCCAATTAAATGAGAACTAATAATATGGAATAAATTCCAATGATATGACTTTATTTATAACACAGTGCTTCTCATTAGGAAACATGATCATTCTTATCTGTATGACATTAAAGATATCCTTTGATAATTACTATAGGGAAGACAAGGATCAGAACTTTAAAGCGAACAAATCATTAGATTTTCCATTTACGCTTGGCATTAAATTATATATGTTCACCTACAACTGTGCAAACACACTCAAAAAACCTCCAGACAGAGTAAGATATAGAATTCATTCAATAAATCTTAATTTAGCATACAAAAAGCATTAAAAACACATTTGAGGGATCACACAAAGAATGGAGAAAATTCATACTGGGATACTGGGATGAAGGTCCTGATATGGTAATCAACTGTATATCTGTTCAAATTTGGAGCTACAGAGTAGAAATTAGTCAAAGAGAGAGCCTAAGGTGCTATAGAATGATGTATATTCCTTTAAGGGCCAAACAGCTCCCAAGATAAAGTACAGGAAGAACCAGCAAGGTTTAAGTAAAGGTAAAGTGCAATAGTGCAACCATGTAATAGGTTTGCTAGTTTGCAAATGCAACCTGAATTTCCAAACACAAATAAGTAGGAGAGAACTTAGCAGCAGATTTATACAGTAATCAGGACTCACCCCAGTTCCACACCAGACCTCCGATGCGTTTCGCCGGGAGAGGCTTTATCAAGGAGTGGGGTGGGACTGGGGGAGCATGGTATATATATTAGAGGAAGTCAATAGAAAGGAGGCATAGCACATGTACATATCTGACACCTAGTATGTATAAGATTACCTCCACAAGCGTGATGGCAAGTTTGAAGTCACGTGATGGAAACCACGAGGCAAGTTGGAAGTCACGTGACAGACACGTCACATGATTGCGGGGCATTATGTAGTGACTAGAACTGAAAAAAAAGTTTTCCACTCGAGTACCCCTTTAAGGTAATTCAGAAATAAAGCTAATTCTGAGAGAAATATAGGTCATAGACACATAAAAATAATATGTACGTGATCAGGATGAGATACTGAGCAACATATAACATTTTTTTTTTTTTTCGGGTGATCTGACAGGTACGCTTTAAGCTTTTACTCTACCATATTGATCACTGCATACACATTAAAAATGTCACTGATTACAATTACTGTGTAGAAAATAGAAAATCTTTATTGAAAATACATAAAATGGAGATAAACTATAATAAGACAACTGCCACCCACCAACCCACACAGAAAGACACATAACACAAAAACCCTGAATGAAGCTCAGTAGGAGCGATACATACGTTGGAGGTCACATATTCTCCAGGTTAGGAATCTACACATGACCGATATTGTGGTGTGTAATTTGGTTGGGTAATTTGTTTATTTTCTTTTATGTCTGCTAGCATATTTTGTATTTGTACTGTTGTCATTGCATGCATTTCTCATGGAGTTGCAGATGTACATATTTTGTATGCCCTGTTGCCAGCCTTGGTCCACCTGATCATCAGTTTTCCCTTTCCTCCTGTGTGTTGTGTGTTTTTCTGTGTGGCTGGGTGGGGTGCAGTTGTTATATTATAGTTTGTCTCCATTTTATGTATTTTCAATAAATATTTTCTACTTTCTTTACAATGATTGTAAACAGTGTATTTTTTTGGTGTGTATCATGTGTTTTGGCACACGATTGCTCATGCATATTTAGGAATTGATATCTTAATTGTATTTTGTGGTGATATTGATCACCGCAATTTAAGGGTTAAATGCAAACACTAGCGTGATTGCTGATGCTTTTGCAGTTAGTCCTTAATGCTGATAGCAACTGTTACTCCCCAACTTTAAAACAAGCTTAGTGCCTGAGATCGCTTCAAAGTCCTCTAGCACAGTGTTTTTCAACCACTGTGCAGCGGCACACTAGTGTGCCGTGACATAGTGTAAGCTGCGCCGTGGAAAAAACACCAGCCGGGTGTTTTTGCAGCGGGACATCTCTGTGTCCCGAAAGTTGCTTTCGGGACACAGGGATGCCTCTAAGTCCCTTCGGCCCCGCGTTTACTTTAAAAACTCTAAGTCACTGACGTCCCATGCGTGCGCCCATAGCAACAATGGCGGAGGACCGGAGCAGCGGGGAGGACGCACGCTGTCAACTTGGTAAGTGTTACCAGCGGCGCGTCTCCTTCGGTGTTCCGAGCACCGCTCCTCCGGTCCCGGGACCTACTGCTCTAGCCGGACCGGAGGAGCGGTGCTCGGAACACCGAAGTGGGGCACTACACAGGCATACAGCCTTCAGAAATACACTGTATGGCTGAAGGCTGTATGTCTGTGGGGGAACTATACTAGACCCAATGTGGGGGGCCTATACTGGACCTAATGTGGGGGAACTATACTGGGCCTAATGTGGGGGAACTATACTGTGCCTAATGTTGGGGAACTATACTGGACCTAATGTGGGGAACTATACTGCACCTAATGTGGGGGGACTATACTGCACCTAATGTGGGGGAACTATACTGGACCTAATGTGGGGGGACTATACTGGGCCTAATGTGGGGGAACTATACTGCACCTAATGTGGGGGAACTATACTGCCAACCTAATGTGGGGAGCTATACTGGGCCTGATGTGGGGGGAACGATACTGGACCTAATGTGGGGGACTATACTGGTCCTAATGTGGGGGAACTACAACCTAATGTTGGGGAACTACAACCTAATGTGGGGGTAACTATACTGCCAACCTAATGTGGGGGAAAATAAGATATATGCAAGATAAGATATATGCAGTGTGCATAGGAATTTGTTCATAGTTTTTTTTTTTACTAAGGAGACAAGTGCAGTAAGTGCTGAGTGACAACCTCGGTAGCGGTGCCCCGCGGAAATATTTTTCCGAGGTGTGCCCCGACCCGAAAAAGGTTGGGAAACACTGCTCTAGCATGCAAAGGATAGGGGATAAGATGTCTGATTGTGGGGGTCCTGCTGCTGGGGACCCACGAGATCTCCATGCTGCACCTGGCGATCTGGGGTGCCGTAGCCAAAATCGCAGCGGTCCCTACCAGCAGGACCCCCGCAATCAGACATCTCTGTCCTGAGCAGGAGGAAATCACCATAGCAAACCTATGCTGCTCTGGACAGTTCCTAAAATGGACACCAGAGGTCAGCAGAGAGCACTGTGGTCATGACAGAAGAGAAATCCAAAAAGAAAAGCATTTCCTCTGTAGTATACAGCTTCTAATAAGTACTGGAAGGATTAAGATTTTTAAAAGAAGTAATTTAGATATCTGTTTAACTATCTGGCACCAGTTGATTTAAAAAAAAAAAAGTTTTCCACCGGAGTACAAACTGTACATTTACCATCATAACTGCATTTTATGACCCTTTTAAAAAAAAAAAGGTCTGGCTAGCAGGGAAGGATTAAAATTAAATAATTTAAGACAGACACTATGGGACTTACATTACAATGTACCTGGATTTATTAGTGCTAAAGGGAATATCCTAATTTCATTAATTTTTATGCAAAATTTCTTCTGGAGTCTGCTTTGCAAGATAACATTAATAGTTTTCACCATATATCGGTTATGGTCAGTATTTTCTATTCTTACGTAAAATAAATTATGCAGATGCAAGGCTAAGGAAATGTAAGGTTAAAAATGGGAAATTAAAAGCATCCTTGTGTGCTTGACTAGTAAAACAATGAAACAAGTGAATGAAATGAACAAATCAATGTTGCTGTTTTAAAGAACATTGATTCGGCTAAGAGCATGGTGGAAAACTGCCAAGAATTAGAAAACAACACAGACCCGGTTTTGGAATCCTAAAAATATCAATAATGACTGGAGAGATAAAATGAACTCATTACTATGATGTTCACTTGTAATATTTATTGTAGAAAATGTGTGTAAAGAGAGTAAGGCTAGTCTCACACTGCATATTTGAATCCTGTGGAAAGGTACTACTGGGGGAGATTTATCAAAATCTGTCCAGGGGAAAAGTTGTCCAGTTGCCCATAGCAACCAATCAGATTGCTTGTTTTATTTTTCACAGGCCTTTCTAAAAGTGAAAGAAGTAAGCTGATTGGTTGCTATAGGCAACTGGGCAAGTTTTCCTCGGACCAGGTTTTGATAAATCTCCCACTCTGTTTTTGGTGGGGAAAGTTTATAAGAAAACATGATGCACAGGACACAAAAATGATGCAGATTCCTAATTTTTGTCCTGTTTAACTCTATCACGACAAAGGATGTATATTTACATGCTCAACATAGGTATAAAGCATGTTTACAGCAATCCTAATGCCCAACAATAACCCTTTAGATGCATCCAGAAGTTAAAATTGCATCTGCCGGTGGACTGAGAGGGACTAGTCATGAGCGGTATAGGCCATATTCGAATTTGCGATATTTTGCAAATATATTGACGAATATTCGTCATATATTCGCAAAATTTGCATATTCGTTATATTCGTTGTTGTTTTTTGTGCATATGTGAAAATATATGCGCATATGCGAAAATATATGTGCATATTCGCGAATATTGAGCCTTCCCTTCTTTAATGGTATAGGGAACTAATGGGCTAGTGCAGTGGTCTCCAACCTGTGGACCTCCAGATGTTGCAAAACTACAACTCCAGCATGCACGGACAGCCAACTAGCCCATTAGTTCCCTATACCATTAACGAAGGGAGGGCTCAATATTCGCGAATATGCAAATATACGCATATGCGAAGAGCAGAGAGGGATGCAGCGATCACTGTGATGTGTAAAACATGAAACGCAGAAGAAAAAAAGCTGCACTCACCCACTGAGAAGTATTTGCCAAACGATGCTTTGTTCCAAGTGTCCATATAGCAGACGGCAAGTCAATAGCTGGAGGTGCGGGGAACGAGAGCCAAAGCTCTCAGGTGCGGGGGGTGTACCACTAGACATCACTGTGATGTGTACTGTGAACAAAGAAAAAAAAAAAGTGAATATTCGTAATTGCGAATATATTGTGCTATATTCGCAATATTCGCAAAAATGCGATATTCGCGTTTAAAGTTTGAATTTCGGATATTTGTGAGCAACACTAATAGGGACCTCTGCAGTGAAGTGAACACACTGAGCAGTTCTGATGCCTTTTCTTACTCAAAGAAATATTGCCACAAAGAGAAAGTGTTTTTGACCTATAATCAGAATTGAGATGTTTTATGAAGTTTCATTCTTTAGGCTGTGGTCACATATCAAATATTTACTACATTTTTAAAAAAAAAATAAGCGTTTTATGCAATTTCCTCAAAGCATTACCATATTTTGCACTTTGCATCTCTACTTTTGTTATGATTTGTGGAAAATCACAATAAAAACAGAAAACATCAGCAAGCAACACAATGGGGGGGATTCATCAACATCAGTGTATGGTAGAGCTTTTTTTACCCCTTTCTGCTGCGTGTATTTGTCATTTACCTGCGCAAAATTTACTAAACTTGCGCACGGGTCTCTGTGAATCATGTGCAGTAATAGAATCCAGCCCATCTCAGCTCTTGAAAAAAATATAAGGCAGACTTGTATGTGTGCTCGGAGCTGGTGTATATTTGCGCAAGAAAATGACACTTGCGTCCTTTTTTTTGCACAAAAAAAAAAGACGCAGTTAATAAATTCATGTCTACCAGAAAAACAGCTCTACGGTACACCTGAAGGGTGACATATTTAGAAAAAGTTCCACCAAAAAAGACGCACAAAAAGAACGCAGGAAATATCCTTGCGCAAGATTTTGCGCAAGAAAATACACCTAAAATGATTCTATATAGATTGATGAATCCCCCAATGTGTGAAGACAGCTTCAAGGGAAGTGTGCAACTACTATATATCTTGATCACATAGAGAAAGCAGATGGAGCTGGGAGGGATGGAGAGGGGTCTGCAAGCTAGTAGGAGGGGATATAGTAGATGATTATGTCATTCTACAGTCCACAGGAAGTCAGAGTCTGACATCCTGTTTTACTCAATAAGCACCAGAAGATCTGGATAAGAAGACTTGTGATCACATGACCAAATCAGAGTAATAAAATTAATGTAGATACACTGGAATAAAACAAATAGCAATGTAGTAAATGTGCATGTTATAAGAAAAAAGTAAACCTGGGATGCTTCTTTTAAGTGCATTTGTCAGGTGAATTGATCAATGCAAATAAATCCATGTACACACATACACATAGGGAAGATTTATCAAAAATTGTGCAAAAGAAAAGTTGCCCATAGTAACCAATCAGCTCGCTTCTTTCATTTTTAACAAGGCCTCTGTGAAATGAAAGAAGCGATCTAATTGGTTGGTATGAGCAACTGGACAACTTTTCCTTTGGACAGGTTTTGATTAATCTCCCCCCTATATGCTCCCTATTGTTCCCTTTATTTACATGCTTTTTGAAAGTAGTTTATTACCAGAAAAGAAGGTAAAAAAGTCCATTGTAATTCTGTTGTGTCTTGGAGGGGGGGGGGGGTGTCACCATTTTTGGATCGGCACTGAGCCGGCGCACCACTTTCTGCATCGTCACAGCCTTTTGATTGACACACAGGGTTACCCTGCCTGCAGCAGCTATGTGTGTCAATTAAAAAGACTGTAATGATGTAGGCAGAGGCCTCACCTCCAGGATATTCACAATGGGATTACGAAGGGCTTTTTTAACTTACTTTTCAGTTACTAAACTACTTAACATATGTAGAGAAAGGGAACATTAAGGAATATGTGCAAATGGACAAAATATGTGCCACTCTGCAATTTTATTTATTTTTTTTAATGTGTTTTTTCCTCCTTTTAATAAAATGCATTGCATTGGTAAATTTACCTGACAGATGAACTTTAACTCCTTGGGGACGAAGGGCGTATGCATACGCCCTCGCTTCCCGTCACTTAATCCATACGCCCTCCCGTCCCGTCATCCATACGCCGTCCGTATTTCCGATCACTGCCGCTCGCCGGGCGGTGATCGGACCGGGATGCCTGCTGATATCTATCAGCAGGCATCCCGTGACAATGCCTAGGGGGGTCCTGAGAGCCCCCATATCAGCGATCGCAGCAAATCGCAGGTCAATTCAGATCTGCAATTTGCCGCAATCCGGGCAAATAGGGTCACTGGTGACCCGATCTCCCTGAAAATAAGACTGATCGGAGCTGTCAGAGACAGCTACGACCAGCCTAAAGCATAGGAGCGAGGTGGCAATGTTGCCACCCCCTCCAATACCCTGCCATTGGTCGGTCAGGCTGACCGCCAATGGCAGGAGGGGGGCGGGGGGGGTTAGAGTTCATTTCCCCCCGCTCTGCGCACCGATCGAAGTCGGTACAGAGCGGGGGGAACACTGGCGGCGAGGGGGGGGGGGGGTACATGGCCCGGCTTACCCGGACCGGCATCGGCGGCAGCAGGAACAAGCGGCGCGAGCAGGAGGAAAGTTCGGCTGAGAAGGCTGCAGTGAAGATCGCGGTAAGTGATCTTCACTGTGGCCTTCTAAAAGCTGCAAAACTACAACTCCCAGCATGCCCACACAGCCAAAGGCTGTCTGGGCATGCTGGGAGTTGTAGTTTTGCAACATCTGGAGGGTCACAGTTTGGAGACCACTGTGTAGTGGTCTCTAAACTGTGGTCCTCCAGATGTTGCAAAACTACAACTCCCAGCATGCACTGACTGTCTGGCCATTCTGGGAGTTGTAGTTTTGCAACATCTGAAGTGGCACAGTTTGGAGACCAATATATGGTGGTCTCCAAACTGTAGCCCTCCAGATGTTGCAAAACTACAACTCCCAGCGTGCCCAGACAGTCAGGGATGCTGGGCGTGTAGTTCTGCAATATCTGGCCCTTCAGATGTTGCAGAACTACAACTCCTAGCATGCCCAGACTGTCCAGGCATGCTGGGAGTTGTAGTTCTGCAACATCTGAAGGGCCAGATATTGCAGAACTACACGCCCAGCATCCCTGATTGTCTGGCCGTGCTGGGAATTGTAGTTTTGCAACAGCTGTAGGCACACTGGTTGGGAAACACTGAGCTAGAGTCTGTTTCCTAACTCAGGGATTCCAACCTGTGTGCCTCCAGCTGTTGCAAAACAACAACTCCCAGAGTGCACTGACAGACCGTACATGCTGGGAGTTGTAGTCTTGCAACAGCTGGATGCACATGGGTTGGAATCACTGAGCTAGAGTCTGTTTTCTAACTCAGTGGTTCCCCACCAGTGTGCCTACAGCTGTTGTAAAACTACAACTCCCAGCATGTACGGTCTGTCAGTGCATTCTGGGAGTTGTCATTTTGCCACAGCTGAAGGTTTGGGGCGCCCCCCCCTTGGGCCCCCCCCCCCCATGTGAATGTACAGGGTACATTCACACGGGCGGGTTTACAGTGGGCTTCCTTCAAGGAAACTTACTGTGAACCCCTGCCTGTGTGAATGTACCCTGAAAACATTACACTACACAAACAAATAATAAAAAGTAAAACACTACTCATACACCCCCTTACACGTCGCCCGCCCCCCCTCCCAATAAAAATGAAAAACGTCTCATACGGCAGTGTTTCCTAAACGGCGCCTCCAGCTGTGGCAAAATCACAACTCCCAGTGTTGCCGGACAGCCATAGACTGTCCTGGCAGGCTGGGAGTCTTGCAGCTGGAGGCACCCTGTGGGAGACACTGCTGTAGGGTTTTGGTGGAGACAAGCCCCATCCATGTAACCGGGTCCACCCCTACTGCAAATTCCTTATTCAGGCCTCAAATGCGCATGGCGCTCTCTCACTTCAGAGCCCTGTCGTATTTCAAGGCAACAGTTTAGGGCCACATATGGGTTATCTCCGTACTCGGGAGAAATTGTGTTACAAAATTTGGGGGGATTTTTCTCCCATTACCCTTTGTAGAAATGGTAAATTTGGGGAAAAATCCTGCACTTTAGTGAAATTTTTTTTTTTTTTTTCATTTACACATCCGAATATAACGAAAAGTCGTCTAACACCTGTGGGGTGTTAAGGCTCACCGGACCCCTTGTTACGTGCCTTGAGGGGAGTAGTTTCCAAAATAGTATGCCATGTGTTTTTTGCTGTTCTGGCACCATAGGGGCTTCCTAAATGCGGCATGCTCCCAAAAACCATTTCAGCAAAACTCACTCTCCAAAATCCCATTGTCGCTCCTTCCCTTCTGAGCACTCTACTGCGCCCGCCGAACACTTGACATACACATATGAGGTATTTCCATACTCTAGAGAAATTGGGTTACAAATTTTGGGGGGCTTTTTCTCCTTTTACCGCTTGTAAAATGTCAAAAACTGGGTCTACAAGAACATGCGAGTGTAAAAAATTAAGATTTTGAATTTTCTCCTTCACTTTGCTGCTATTCCTGTGAAACACCTAAAGGGTTAACAAACTTACTGAATGTCATTATGAATACTTTGAGGGGTGCAGTTTTTATAATGGGGTAATTTATGGGGTATTTCTAATATGTAGGTCCTTCAAATCCACTTCAAAACTGAACTGGCCCCTAAAAAATTCCGATTTTGAAATTTTTTTGGAAAATTGCTTCTGAACTTTGAAGCCCTCTGATGTTTTCCAAAAGTAAAAACATGTCAACTTTATGATGCAAACATAAATTAGACATATTTTATATGTGAATCAATATATTATTTATTTAGAACATTTATTTTCCTTACAAGCAGAGAGCTTCAAAGTTAGAAAAATGCAAAATTTTCAATTTTTTCATCAAATTTTGGCATTTTTCACCAAGAAACGATGCAAGTATCGACAAAAATTTACCACTAACATAAAGTAGAATATGTCACGAAAAAACTATCTCGGAATCAGAATGAAAAGTAAAAGCATCCCAGAGTTATTAATGCTTAAAGTGACAGTGGTCAGAATTGCAAAAAATTCTCCCGTCCTTAGGGTTATAATGGGCTCCGTCCCCAAGGAGTTAAAGAGTTACTCCAATGAAAAACATTTTTTTAAATCGACAGGTGCCAAAAATGTAAACAGATTTGTAAATTACTTCTATTTAAAAATCATAATCCTTCCAGTATGTATCAGCTGCTGTATACTACAGAGGAAGATGTGTAGTACTTTACTGTCTGACCACAGTGCTCTCTGCTGACATCTCTGTCCATGTCAGGAACTGTCCAGAGTAGGAGCGAATCTTCATAGCAAACCTTCTAATGCTTTGGACAGTTCCTGACACGGACAGAGGTGTCAGCAGAGAGCACTGTGGTCAGACAGAAAAGTACTTTACAACATCCTGTGGAACATACAGCAGCTGATAGTAGTTGAAGGATTAAGATTTTTATTTTTATAGACTTGAATTTATGGTTCATTAACAATCTTGATAAGACTATAAAACTTAAATGCTGGTAACATGGCAATGATTCAGTACTTTGAAAGTAGTATATTACTTAAATAAATTCAAAAATAACATGTATGTTTGCAAATAGCTCCCAAAGTCTGCATTGGATGTATTATGCCCCGACTAGAGCTAGAAATTCATTAAATTTATTAAATTCATTAAATTCATTAAATTCTTTCTATAACTCCTAATATCTGCAGACACAAAGGTCTCACCCATGCTCTAAATAGACTGGTAACCACATGCTCAGAGTTTTCATTACTGTTATATGAATTAGATTGGCCAGTTTCTATTGAATTATTCAAAAATCTCCTTGATGTGATGAATTCTAACATATAAAAACAATTACTGGGGCTAGAACACTCTAAATCAAAGCAACAGAAGATATGTTGACAATTAATTTGCCTATTCTTCGGGAGGCTAATATAGTTTACCGAAATCGGTAATAACGTTATCCTCTTAATAACCACCAATGTGCTCTTTTATAGCGGCTCAGAGCTATGGAACTGAGTCTGCTCTGTATGTGTCGGTTGCCAACTGTATCTTACAGCGTACACTTGCCTACAACTACCTGGATCGATCAATAGTGATAGAGGCATGTAGAGAGTGAACTGAAAGGCACTGCACATGTCAGGGGTCCAGTTGGCACAATTGTGGGGTGCCAATTGGTCACCAAGGCAGCCAGAAGCTTTCAGAAGGCCACTGAGCCTATTGTTTTATCAAACCCAAGAAAAAGTTATGTTTTAAAGAAATTAAGTAAATGGGATCTTGTGCCCTGGGCTGTTTTACCCCGGTCTGTTGTGTTAGTATGTGTATAGAGATAGAGAAAAAACAACCGCATACGGTGCCTCGTGTATTACCCCTGGTAGGCTAGCAGAACTAACAGCAATATGCTGTCTTCAGGGACCAGTACCGTCCCTTCAGATCTGTGCTCACCTTAGAAAAGAATAAAAAGAGCGTATCGCCCCACTAAAGGGGTGCACTGATGTGGATAGCTGCTGCCGGATCTGGTCACCGGACCACGTATGTAGACGTATTAGTATGCAACTGATCTGAAGAAGAAGGGGTTTCCCTTTGAAACGCGTAATCTACTTGTATGCTGTATGCTACATTTTTTATTTTAATAAATGTAATCCTGCCCAGGATTTCTTTTAAAATACACCGTGTCTAGATGTGTTGATCGGCAGCGCCAGGATTCCAGAGGTCCTTTTGTTCTTCTTCTCCTGTTGTGTTAGTATAGCAGTGTGAAAATTGACTTTCTTTTTGGGGAATTTCTCATTAACCAATGCAATACCCTCTTAGGTGGACATCAAAAACGTTTAAATGGGCACTGTCAGATACAAAAACTTTTGATATGTTGTAAAGCATGCAAAACCAATCGGTTTTACAATTGCTTTCATTAGAAAATGAATGTTTTGGTGAAGTCACTTTAAATTTAAAAATAAATTTAAATTGATATAAGAACGTGGCATTTTAATATACTACCATCTTAAACAGAGTTCTTTATTTCTCTTTATTGCTAAATATTTTCCTCAACTTTAAATCTTTGTTCATGTTTCTGAAGTATTGGGGTCAGTGTGTAAGTGCTTTCCACAATAATCGCTTTACATCTTTAGGTTATTAAAGGGAAACTCAGGTGGAAAAATTGTTTTCAAATCAACTGGTGAAAAAAAGTTAAACATATTTGTAAATCACTTTTATTTAAAAATATTAACCTTTCTAGTACTTATCAGCTGCTGTATACTACAGAGAAATGTGTGAAGTTCTTTCCAGCCTGGCCATAGTGCTCTCTGCTGACACCTCTGTCCGTATCAGGAACTGTCCAGAGCAGGAAAAGATTTCTATGGGGATTTGCTTTCACAAACAGGACAGGACACAAACAGGACAGTTCCTGACACAGACAGGGGTGTCAGCAGAGAACACTGTTGTCAGACAGAAAATAAATTCACCCATTTATCTATAGTACTCAGCAGCTGATAATTACTGGAAGGATTAAGATTTTTTAACAGAAGTAATTTACAAATCTTTTTAACTTTCCAGCACCATTTGATTTGAAAACATTTGTTTTCTACTTGTTTCCCCCGGAGTTCCCCTTTAAAACCTTTTGGGTCAGTGAATTATAAGACAGATCAGTCTCACTATTCTTTTAACTGGTCATGCTACTGGAAATGGAAAAGAATAGGCTCATGGTACAGATGCTTTCAGTATCAATAGGTTACAAGTAGTGGAATAATCAATTGTCAGTGAGGCATAAGTGTGTTTACCTCCTGATACACAGTGTATTCCTATATTTTTGTAACATTCTAATTCTTTAGGAGAAAGTGAATAGGTGTTATCCATAAATATTGAAGTTAACTGTTTCTACTGCTCTCATAAACTAATTAAGCACAATTTAAATGATGATTTAGAATACAAAATATATAAAGGAGTCTAAACCTTTGTTCTTTTTTTTTATTGCATTTTACACTAAGATACACAAAGTTTTAAAAATGTATATGTGTATATACAGATAGTTTAAAATTAGAAATGTTAACCATAAATGCTGTGTTATTCCATAAATGCTGTATTATGTAGTGGGCACTTCAGGTGGAGGGGATTTGCCCCATTCCTGCAACCAGAAATAGGGGCATTTATTTCATGCTGCATATTTTCTTTAGTTGCACAAATAAGAATTAGTGTAGTATTGCCATATGGAGAGATGCAGATGCTTGGTAACCACAGTAAGTAAGGAAGTACACTAGCATCACAAACCCACACACATACACCTCTAGTTTTTAAAGCGTACCTGTGAGATCCCACAAAATAATAATAATAATAATAATAATAATAATAATAATAATAATAATATATTACTTAGTACCTTTTCCTGACCATGTATATGTAATTTGTATGCCTCTATCACCTATATATATGATCCCCTTAATGGCAATGGATGTAAATTAGTGATGTTGCGAACATAAAATTTTCGGTTCACGAACGGCGAACGTGAACTTCCGCAAATGTTTGCGAATCGGCGAACCGCCATTGACTTCAATGGGCAGGCGAATTTTAAAACCCACAGGGACTCTTTCTGGCCACAATAGTGATTTAAAAGTTGTTTCAAGGGGACTAATACCTGGACTGTGGCAGGCTGGAGGGGGATCCATGGCAAAACTCCCATGGAAAATTACATAGTTGATACAGAGTCTGGTTTTAATCCATAAAGGGCATAAATCACCTATTATTCCTAAATTCTTTGGAATAACTTGCTTTAGCCCCCTTTAGGCAGCACATAGAGCCCCCCTTTAGGCATCACATAGTTAGAGTCCCCCTTAAGGCAGCACATAGGTAGAGCCTCCCTTTAGGCAGCACATAGAGCCCCCTTTAGGCAGCACAAAGTTAGATCCCCCCTTTAGGCATCACATAGTTAGATCCCCGTTTAGGCAGCACATAGATTCCCCCATGTTAGGCAGCACATAGTTAGAGCCCCCCTTTAGGCAGCACATAGAGCCCCCCTTTAGGCAGCACATAGATTCAGCCGTATTAGGCAGCACATAGTTAGAGCCTCCCTTTAGGCAGCACATAGAGCCCCCTTTAGGCAGCACATATTTAGATCCCCCTTTAGGCAGCACATAGATTCCCCCATATTAGGCAGCACATAGTTAGAGCCCCCCTTTAGGCAGCACTGGTTTTATTTCACAGCCAAAAAAGGTATTTTTTTTTTATTTGAACAACTGTCACACCAAATGTGATTTGCACTAGTGTGACAATGAGCAAAAAAGGTTGCCAGCGGAGTTCCCCTTTTAAGCAGAGGCCCCCAACCAGGGTGCCTCCAGCAGTTGTAAGACACACGGACTGAACTTATAGCCTTTTTAATACTGTAGTTAGTTGCTTGAAGGAACTTAAGTTTTACACTGGAGTACCCCTTTTAACCAGCGGTTCCCTCCCAACCAGGGTGCAGCCAGCTGTTGCAAGACACACAGACTGATATTTGAGCCCTAAAAAGGGCTTTTTTGGGTGCTGTCCTTAAAGCAGATGTTAGACTAGTGCTTTAGGAGTAAAGTGGACCCTGAATACACCACCTAGCAGTAACCTAGCTAGCGCTTTCCCTATTACAGCAGGAGCAGCTTCTCTGTCCCTCCACTTTCTTAGCCTGCAGCATGCCGAATGAAGGTAAAATGGCATCCGTGCAGGAGGTAGAAGGGTCTGGAAGGGAGGGACTGCTGCTGATTGGCTGTAATGTGTCTGCTGACTCTGACTCACAGGGTCAAAGTTTACCGCAATGTTAAAATATAGGGGGCGAATCGAACTTCACATATGTTCGCCCGGCGATGCGAACGCGAACATGCTAAGTTCGTCGGGAACAGTTCGCTGGCGAACAATTTGCGACATCTCTAATGTAAATGTACGTCATGGTGCCGTGGTACTTAACACACCATGACATACATTTACGCTCCGCCATGACTGTGAGCACCGGTCCTGGTGCTATCAGCAGCAAGCAAGCGGATGTCCGCCATTAACCCCTCAGATGCCACGATCAATACAGATCACGGCATGTGCGGCAGTGCGGTACTTTAACCCCTTAACGACCAAGGCCGGCTCCCGCGATATAACGTGGGGTCACGCGGTGACCCCGCATCATATCGGGTCGGTCCCAGCATGTATCTGAAGACAGGACCTGGGGCTAAAAGCGCGCAGCAGTGATCGCAGTGCTGCATGCTATTTACCCTTTAGATGCTGCGTTCAAAGTTGAACGCCGCATCTAAAACAAAAGTGAAAGCTGCCCGGCTGCTCAGTGGGGCTGATCGGGACCACCGCAGTGAAAATGCGGTGTCCCGATCAGCTAGGACACAAGTGAAGGTCCTCATCCCTTTGGCGATTTAATACTCCAAGCCTGAGATGCAGGCTTGAGCAATCGACCACCGATAACACTGATCAATGCAAAGCTATGGCTTTGCAGTGAACAGTGTGTAAGATCAGTGTGTGCAGTGTTAGAGCCCCCTATAAGAGCTATAACACTGCAAAAAAAAGTGTAAAAAAAAGTTAATAAATGCGATTTAACCCTTTCCCCTTTTCCCATAAAAAAGCAGTGTAAATAAAAATAAACATATGTGGTATTGCCGCGTGCAGAAATGTCCGAATTATAAAAATATATCAATATTAACCCCTTAAGGACGCAGGACGTAAATGTACGTCCTGGTGAGGTGGTACTTAACGCACCAGGACGTACATTTACGTCCTAAGCATAACCGCGGGCATCGGAGCGATGCCCGTGTCATGCGCGGCTGATCCCGGCTGCTGATCGCAGTCAGGGACCCGCCGGCAATGGCCGACGCCCGCGATCTCGCGGGCGTCCGCCATTAACCCCTCAGGTGCCGGGATCAATACAGATCCCGGCATCTGCGGCAGTTCGCGATTTAAATGAACGATCGGATCGCCCGCAGCGCTGCTGCGGGGATCCAATCATTCATAACGCCTCACGGAGGTCCCCTCACCTTCCTCCGTGCGGCTCCCGGCGTCTCCTGCTCTGGTCTGTGATCGAGCAGACCAGAGCAGGAGATGACCGATAATACTGATCTGTTCTATGTCCTATACATAGAACAGATCAGTATTAGCAATCATGGTATTGCTATGAATAGTCCCCTATGGGGACTATTCAAGTGGAAAAAAAAATGTAAAAAAAAGTAAAAGTAAAAGTAAAAAAAAAGTGAAAAATGCCCTCCCCCAATAAAAAAGTAAAACGTCCGTTTTTTCCTATTTTACCCCCAAAAAGCGTAAAAAACATTTTTTATATACATATTTGGTATCGCCGCGTGCGTAAATGTCCGAACTATTAAAATAAAATGTTAATGATCCCGTACGGTGAACGGCGTGAACGAAAAAAAATAAAAAAAAGTCCAAAATTCCTACTTTTTTAATACATTTTATTAAAAAAAAAAAAATTATAAAAAATTTATTAAAAGTTTTTTATATGCAAATGTGGTATCAAAAAAAAGTACAGATCATGGCGCAAAAAAATGAGCCCCCCATACCGCCACTTATACAGAAAAATAAAAGAGTTAGAGGTCATCAAAATAAAGGGATTATAAACGTACTAATTTTGTTAAAAAGTTTGTGATTTTTTTTAAGCGCAACAATAATATAAAAGTATATAATAATGGGTATCATTTTAATCGTATTGACCCTCAGAATAAAGAACACACGTCATTTTTACCATAAATTGTACGGCGTGAAAACAAAACCTTCCAAAATTAGCAAAATTGCGTTTTTCGTTTTAATTTCCCCACAAAAATAGTGTTTTTTGGTTGTGCCATACATTTTATGATATAATGAGTGATGGCATTACAAAGGACAACTGGTCGCGCAAAAAACAAGCCCTCATACTATTCTGTGGATGAAAATATAAAAGAGTTATGATTTTTAGAAGGCGAGGAGGAAAAAATGAAAACGTAAAAATTTTATTGTCTGAGTCCTTAAGGCCAAAATGGGCTGAGTCCTTAAGGGGTTAATTAAACCGCACGGTCAATGACGTACGTGCAAAAAAAAGTCCAAAATAACATATTTTTGGTTCTTTTTATGTCATAAAAAAAGAATAAAAAGCAATCAAAAAGTCTGATCAATACAAAAACGGTACTGCTAAAAACTTCAGATCATGGCGCAAAAAATGAGCCCTCATACCACCCCATACGTGATAAAATAAAAAGTTTTAGGGGTCAGAAGGTGACAATTTTAAACGTATACATTTTTCTGCATGTAGTTATGATTTTTTACAGAAGTACGAAAAAATCAAACCTATATAAATAGGGTATCATTTTAATCGTATGGACCTACAGAATAAAGATAAGGTGCTGTTTTTACCGAAAAATGTACTGTGTAGAAATGTAAGTCCCCAAAATTAACAAAATTGCGTTTTTTCTTCAATATCGTCGCACAATAATTTTTTCCTCCATTTTGCCGTAGATTTTGGGGTAAAATTACTGCAAAGTAGAATTGGTGGTGCAAAAAATAAGCCATCATATGGATTTTTAGGTGCAAAATTGAAAGGGTTATGATTTTTAAAAGGTGAGGAGGAAAAAAAACGAAAGTGCAAAAACGGAAAAACCCTGCATCCTTAAGGGGTTAAATGGAAGATCGGATCACCCGCAGAACTGCCGGGAGGATCCGATCATCCAGCATGGTTGCCGGAGGTCCCCTCACCTGGCTCTATCTGTCTCCGGGGGTCTTCTGCTCTGGTCTGAGATCGAGCAGACCAGAGCAGAAGATCACCGATAACACTGATCAGTGCTATGCCCTATGCATAGCACTGAACAGTATTAGAAATCAAATGATTGCTATAAATTGTCCCCTATGGGGACTATTAAAGTGTAAAAAAAATTTAAAAAGTTAAAACATTTGAAAAAATATTACATTTTCACAAGAAAAATGTAAGTACCAGTCTGATCTCTGAACAGAATGATATTCCAAAAGACCTTAGGGATTAAAGGGGTACTCTGGCGAAAAACATATTTTAAATCAACTGATGTTAGAAAGTTAAACAGATTTGGAAATTAATTCTATTAAACAATCGTAATCATTCAGCTGCTGTATGCTCTAGAGGAAGTTGTTTTCTTTTTGAATTTCTTTCCTGTCTGACTACAATGCACTCTGCTGACACCTCTGTCCATGTCAGGAACTGTTCAGAGTAGGAGCAAATCCCCAAAGCAAACCTCTCCTGCTCTGAACAGTTCCTTACATGGACAGGGCAACCTTTATCATGAAGCACAAATAGCACAAATATTACACTAACTGGCTAGACCAGGTATCAGTGTAAAAAAAAAAAGTTGCAGAATTGTGTTCAACTGTGCCAATGCTGCCAATATCACAATAATAAAATAAGACTGGGTTCATACCATTTAGTTTGGTGTTCATTCAAGAAAAAAATAATTAAAACATTTCCATTAGGCTATATTCATTCAGGATAAGAATAAGGATATATTTACTCAGGATAAGGATGGAGGACATTTATCAAGATATTTAGAACCTTTTTTTTTCTTACTCCAGGCGCACAAAAAGTCGCCTAAGCACTTTTTTTGTGCAACTTTTTTGGGTAAGAAAAAAGTTACAAACAGCCTTCCCTAAGCAAAGTTCAGTTTTCACTTTGCAGTGGTCACAAATTTATGATGTGCGAAAGTCGCACAAAGGCAAGCATAATTCGCAAACCCCTTACAAAAAGTTGCAAGTCTGCTCCTTGTCTGACCAATACGTGATAAAATGTAAAAAGTCACAAAAAAGTCAAATAAAAGTCTCAGCTATGACTTTTTTTTGTTTTGCTTATGTGCGCCAAATTTATTAACCCCCAGTAATAAGATAAATATGTCACACATGAGCAAAAAATAAAAATAAAAAATGCATTCAGAACTTGCTTACCAAAGCAAACAATGATAAATGTCCCCCAATATGTTCCAAATTTTATTAGGGAAGGGGTCAAATCACATTTATTAACTATTTTTTACACTAGTTTTGAGTCCCCATAGGAGACTATTACTAGCATTGATCAGTGTTATCGGTGCTTGACTGCTCCAACCTTCCATGGCTGACTGGTGCATCAGACGGCAAGGAGACAGGTAAGGGCCCTCCCACTGTCCTCTCAGTTGTTCGGGACGCCGTGATTTCACTGCGGCAGTCCTAAACAGCCCGCTGAACTAGCAGGGAATCCTTTTCTGTGGCATCTAAAGGATTAATATCGGACATCAGCCAGATCGGCGATGTCCGGCATTAGTCGTGGGTCCTGGGTATGAAGCATCCTCAGCTTCTTAGCGTGCTTCATATAATGGGAGTGGGCAATGGACGTAAATATTTGGCCATTTTCCTTAAGGGGTTAAATTTGACATCCTAGCATGAGCACTATTTCAACTTGGCATGTTGATCCTTTAAGAGGCTGAACACAGCATGTTTTTCCACCTGAGATGTAGCAGAGATAAAATGCAGGCTGCAGAAAATATGTAAGTGACCAATGTCTTGCCATATTTTGGTGACCACTTCTGCCAGGACAGGTGCTTGAAGTCCTTGAATGCCCTGCCTAAGCATAAAATGCAAGCTAAAAATTGCCCAAGCACAGGCAACATTCATTTTGCATGACTTGACTTGTGGTTCAGCTGATGCAGTGTGATTTTATGTTTTGAAATTAAACTTTAATGTTAAAATCTTTATATGGGATTTTATTTGACATATTTTATGATAATTTCGGAGCAAAGAATATATGGCAATAGTGTTGAAGACATTTGTAACTTATGAGTATTTTATTTCAGCCTTGACACTTGTCACATCTTGACAAGTAGTCTGAAATGTTAGTTGTTTTTATCCTCAGTTCTTAGATGAAATCATTGTATGATATTTTAACATAGTATCAATTTATTTATTTATTGTATATTCTGGTATATATTTGTACACATTTAGAAACATTATATATAGCCATGCCAGCATTCTTTTTTTACCTGAAAATGTAAGAAGAGGATTTTTGCTCCATTACTTTGTTTCATGATAAATTGTTGCAATTACAATAAAACACAATATTGAATTTACAGCTATTGTTTTAATCTAGTGCCATGAATAAAGCTGATATTCCAATATATATTTTGCAGACAGCCATAATAAATGACAAAATAACATTTTACATTACATTTTGTACAGTATTTCACACAGAGAGCAAACATAGAATGTGATAAAACAATCATTTATATAATTTTACAGCAGCTAAAAAAAACTGAGAATGCTGTTGTAGTAGAAATTATTTTGTTATTTTTGCAATATACAGCATACTGGCACATTGCTAATATTGAGTTTGGTGAATATATATATATATATATATATATATATATTACACGGGGCAACAATATTAGTTATAACTCTAGGCGTATTTATGGGGCATATATTACTTAAAAATATGAACTTAAATGACCCTAAATTTCTTGTGATCATTTTGACACCACGGGGTGAGATCTAGCATGGAGCCCCAGATCGAGGGAGATTATCAGTGGTCTTGTATATCTTCCCTTTTCGGATAATTGCTCCCACAGTTGATTTCTTTACACCAAGCTGCTTGCCTATTGCAGATTCAGTCTTCCCAGACTGGTGCAGGTCTATAATTTTATTTCTGGTGTCCTTTAACAGCTCTTTGGTCTTGGCCATAGTGGAGTTTGGAGTGTGACTGTTTGAGGTTGTGGACAGGTGTCTTCTATACTTATAACAAGTTCAAACAAGTGCCATTAATACAGGTAATGAGTGGAGGACAAAGGAGACTCTTAAAGGAGTACTCTGGTGCTCTGGAACACGCTTCGGGGACTGATTACAAAGGGGGTGCCACGTGCATGATCGCGGGCATCGCCAGCGGTGGGACTCCCGCAATCAGGCATCTTATCCCCTATCCTTTGGATAGGGGATAAGATGTGTAAGCACCGGAGAACCCCTTTAAAAGGAGTACTCTGGTGCAGAGTATTCCTGCCCCGTCCTGCCCGGGCTGCAAAAAAAAAATGAAAATAAACCATCTCTCACCTCCCTGGGTTCCCGCGGAGCGCCACTACAGCTGATCGGTCCATCTTCTTCATACTTCCGTGTGAATGAAGCGTCACATGGTGCTCAGCCTATTATGGGCCGAGGCAGAACATCGCGGCGGACGGCAATAGGCTGAGCGCCATGTGACGCTTCGTTACACACGGTCACTTCATATACCATAAAAATATTAATAAAAAAAAGATTAAAAAGTCCCATCAAAACAAAAATGGTACCGATGAAAACTACAGAAGATGGCGCAAAAAATGTAATGTAGAACTCTCTGAGGCAGACTCACTGATCAATGCTTTGCTCTGCTTGTACTGTGATAGCTTTTATAGGCTCATTCACTGCTGGCTGGGGTTTGTAGTGCACCATCTGGACACAGCACTGCAGTTGACAAGAGGTCTGTGTCTGAGGTCAGCCCACTGATCAATGCTTTGCTCCGTTCTGAATGTGATAGTTTTTATGTTCTTGTTCATTGCAGGCTGATATTTTTAGTGCACCAACTGAACATAGCACTGCAGGTCACAGGAGGTCAATGGTTCAAGGCCAGCCCACTGATTAATGTTTTGCTCAGTTTGTTTTGAAATTCCATTGGAGTTGTGAAGGCTTTCTTGGGTCAGTAGTTCTTGCTCTATTTTTTTGCTCTCCAAAATGGCAGCTGCAATGGAGTGCCTAGGGCTTTATAAATCTCATAAACGCACCCCACATAATGTGTCCTATTGGCCTGGGAGTTGTATAATGCATAAATGCAAGTATTGGATATCCTGTTGTCATGTGATCTTGATGGTGGCTGTAAGGTATGCTGGGGTACCCTGACTCCATCTCAGGGTTCCCAGTACTTCCTCTTTTTTAGAAATACTGTACATAGGATTAAACCAAGAAAATACATGTGACTTAGCACTAGATGGCTATTCCACATTCCCTATTATCATTTTTAAATGTCTTGTTCGGTTAAATCTATGTAAAAATACTGAATGGCATGCAGGATCCACTATCAATTAAAAAAAAAAAAACTCCTGTGAACGGGGAGGGGTGCAAGTTAGAAGGAGTGGCACCCTCTTTAGCTGTGCACCCCTCCCTGTTCACAGGAGGATTTTTAAATTGATAGTTGATCCTGCATGTCACCCAGTCAGAGGCTATATGTCCAAGAGAGGTGAGTAGAATGAGCGTGTTAGGGTCCCATACAAAGTGAGGCCACCTCCGCGTGGTGGATGGGGGGCACGTTTTGATCAAAAAGTGCACTAAGAGTCACCATTTTTTGACCAAGAGTGCTGCCACAACCTGCAACCTTCTTTTTTGTATACAGAAATACTTTATGTTAAATTAAACCTAGAAAATACACATAACCTACCTTAGATGACTATTCCACATTCATTCTCAATGCTTTTAAAAGCAAGCAATGATTGGATAACCTGGGGTCATGGGATTTCACTGATAGCTGCAAGGTATGCTGGCTACCCTGATGTCATCTCATTGTTCCCAGTATTTCTTTCTTTCATTCAGGATTCAAAATGTCATGTGTTCCTCATCCCTTTTGCTATTATTACTGCTGTTGCTTGGCTTGCACAAGCCAAGCCCGGCTATGTTCGTAAAGTTTGAGAAGCCGCCGTTCTCCCAAAGTTCTGAGCCAGAATTGGTTAGCTGGGATCAGCTTGCTCATCTCTATCAAGTATAATCCCTGTACTGATTTGAAAACACAAGAAAGATGTTCTTAATATAAAACAGTAGACTGATGCTGATATTAAGTTTGTTGCTAGCTAGACAAGATCTAAGTGAAAAATTACTTCTAAATAAATCTTGTAGAGTGCTTAATTCAGAAACTGTTGAGATGTACATAACAAGAAGCACACTTCTGTGAATAGCCCGATTCCCCTCTGCCTTATTATTAAGCCATATTTCACTATAAAGTCTTTTATATCTAATATGTTTAAAGAAAAGATTCTCCTACAGCTGAAAAATGAGGCGACCACTTTATCTAGATTTGATAAACTAATTTTAAGCAATATGTTCATATCCTTCTATTCTCTCCTTGTTCTAAGGTGCTTTCCACTTAGTGAAATGGATATATCATATGTCTGTTTATTTATTTTGCTGTCTAATACAGTGTGCATGTCCAGTTTCCTAAAAAGGCATATCTTCACGCCAGGCAGTTTCCCTGTCTATCTACTATATGTTTCTTGATGTATTTTCTCTGTTCAGTTACCTGTCTGTCAATCTATATCACTAGCAGGTACATTCGCTTACTTAGCATCATATTTATAATTATACCACTATGCCTATATCGTTTCCCTACCTCTGTGTACGTTCAATTTTTTCTTTATGTACCTGTATGTTTTTTACATTGTTCTAGCTTGTTTATCTGTTTGTGCCCTCTATTCCCTCTTTGGTTGTCAATATATCCTGTTTTCTATCTATCTGTGTACATGTCTCGGAGGTGTGCCTATAATGAGGCAACCTGAGACAACTAGGTCAGACAGCAAGGTTTTAAGTGATGCCAAAATGAAGGATCTTTTCTTGCTGCTGTTGTTAGGTATAATAATGCTCTGATCAGCCTGTTTCTTAGTTTTCCTTATTTGGCAAACAGTCTATGACCATTGTTTGACAGCCAACACAATATTTGTAGAGGAATGGCTTACTTGGCTGTCAGTTAATTTGTTGCCTCAAATAAACTTCTAATTGTCAAGAATTTCATGTTAAAAAGGGTATTAATAATGATTGTTCCAATTTATCATTACTGACCCATAGAGTTAGATAGGATAGATGGAAATCATTTGCATTTGGGTTTCCTTTTTGTTTCTTTTTGAATTGTTGTTTCAGATGCAGCAAAAACCAAGTTGACTCTAAATATATTTTTGTTGAAATTGTGTTACTGAAAAGCATTGGAACATATTGTTTATTAAAAAGAATATAAAATTCTCACAAGCTTTTCCATTGAACTACCTTCTGTTTCACGCAATGAGACGTCAATAACTCCACGTCTAACTTTTTAATGATTTATAAAATGTCAAGACAAAATGTTTATGCATAACACTCCATGAATGACTCTATAATAATTTTTTTTATGACATAACTGAGTACCCAGCTTACATAGACTGAACTTATCAGACATATCCTTTATCCACAAGATAGGGGATGTGTATGATCACGAGGGTTTCACCACTGGGACCCCTCACAATCTTCAGTATGGGGCCCTAGCTGCTTACTTGTCCTTAGCATGCTCTGGCCCTCACCTTTCTGGACAAGCACAAGTGACGACCTGCTCAATCACCAGCCACAGCAATATCCAACCTTAGCTGGTGATTGGCTATGTGGACGGTCACTTGAGCTTATTCAGCAAGATGGGGGCTAGAATGCACTGAGAAAGAGTAAGTATATGGGCCCGTATACAGGAGCTAACGGGGGTCTTAGGGGGTCCTGTGGAAAGGGAATATGTATCTGTTAAGTTCAGTTTAACAATAAAACTGATGTCTAAAGATATACAATCTTTCCTTCTGGAAAGATTTTTGGCTTGCCATATATCCCCAGTCATGTTCTTAGGCTCCTAATTGGACTAAAACATTGACTTAAAGGGAAAGCTAACTCAAAAAGTAGGAATCAGAGAGCTGGTTTGCACATTGTCTCTTCTCCAACTCCCAAAGAAACAATCTACTGTCCTAATAAAGCAGAAACATAACTATTATACCGTCTGATTCTGCTTAGTTTAAATAAAAAAAATGAAGGAAAAAAATTGAGCAAAAAGTCATTACTGGCAGATTGCTTGAATATGTTGTGTAGTTGTAAACTCATTTTTAAAACATGTGTATCTGTGCTCTCCAATGTCTGAACAGCAAATGCATTTCTTGGATTTATACTTGGTGTAATCAGTTAAAGTTGTCAGCATTCTCACTTCAGTTTGTTATCTGTATCTTATGATAAATTGTGCTATAAAGCAATGTCACTGGGCATTTAGCAGATGCAGATAACATTAGATTCTATTTAGTTGTGCTTATGCTATATACCATATATATATATATATATATATATATATATATATATATATATATTCATTAAAAGTTTGTAAAACAAGACAGTTTTTTAACTTCAAATTCTTCAAATTAGAAAAGATGAAATCCTAGCTAAATTTATATTTGGGTGGTAAATGCCAAAACAATAGTGTTGATAATCATTAAAAACAAATATGTGTTTACAGATCACCAAAATCAATTGCTAATTAACTTCACCAGACAGGAATGGATTTCTGTTTAGTGCTGTGTTTACACACTTCCTTTCTTTGACATTCAAAAGCCGTAGTGTGTGCTATCATCATTGCCCTTCTGTCTTTACTCTGGAACATTCTCTTTCCAGATCAACTTTAAAGTGTTTTGTTAAACAGCCAATTAATTCTAATTATTAATATTGATGAGAGCAATCACCCCATCAATGAGAGAAAATGGTGCAGACAAAATAACAGAATTTTAGATTATGTTTAACTCTTTTGTAGTTGGCCGAAACGACTTTAATTGATCAAAAGGGTGAAGTGCAGGAAGAAGAAAAGTAAAATAAAGCCACAAAACATTCCAAGTAAACTTTATGGAAATAGGAAACTGAAAATAGACATTGTATAATGCATAAATTTGAACTTGCTTTGTCTGCAAAATGTATACCTGATTCAGTGACTACAGATGATGAGGTGAAGACTTCTGCATGGGTTTGACTACTGAATCTGAAATGACAAAAGTAACATTACTAGTGTTGAACAACCCGAGCCCAGCGAACAAAGATTTTACCTAAATTTTTGGTTTGGTACGAATCACCAACCTTTTTACTGGTTCGGCTCGCACAAGCTTGCAATAGTGCAAAATAATCATGGACTACATGGCGTTTTGGCGCCCTGACGAAGTGCAAGGGGCAGGGAAATTACATCAAAGTTACCAGGAAATCACATGATAATCCAGGTCATCAAATGATTTGCTGGTTTTATGTGTCAATTAGCTCAACGGCTAATAGGGGACAACATGGGGGGAGAGCAGTTTTACACAGTTAAAGACTCACAAGCTGGTCCACGTGTGCAGTCAGAGCGGGAGACAGAAAGAAAGGAATGGAGAGAGAGATAGAGATAAATATGTATAGAGATAGGATGGAGATAGGGAATGAAGAGAAACAGACAGTTTGTGTGAACAGGGGCCAACATCCAGATCATTTGCATTGCAGTTCACAAGTACTATAGGGGCTAAACAAGGATCCACAGCAATCAGTGATCATTCCCAGCCTCTGTGTGTAGGCTGATCATAGGGGTACCTCATGTCCCTTCCTACACTAGCTTCATCATGTACAACAAAGCTCAGCAAGATTTTTTCAAGGCGCATACAAAAAAACAACAGAACAAGTACAGAAAAAAGACAGAAAGACTCTTCTACATTGCAACAGTTCACATCCAAGCCACATTAAACATGGTATTCCATATAGCCAGTTGATCAAATTGAAAATAATTAATAGTTGAGCAATCTTATTAAAACAGGCAGAACAACTGAAAGAGGAAATCTCCTGTTGCCTTGCACACCCTTGTTGGTTTCTTAATACTCCCCTCTATGCTGTAAGTAAATTGCAATAAAGAGTTAAGAATATTTCAACATCCTGTGGTGAGTGCCTTTTGCTTCAGAACTGCCTTCATTTAAGAAGCATACTTTTTGCAAGGTGAGGAACCATCCTCAAAGATTTTGGTCGGGATGGACATGATGGCATCACACAGTTGCTGCGGATTGGTTTGATGCACCTCCATGATGTGAATCTCCCATTCCCCCATAGCCAAGGTGCTCTATTTGATTGACATCTGGAGGCTGGGGAGGCATTTGCAGTATAGTGATCTCATAGTCATGTTCAAGAAATCAGCTTGAGATGATGTGAGCTTTGTGACATGGTGCATTAACCTGATGAAAGTAGCCATCAGAAGATGTGTACACCGTGGCCATAAAGGTATGGACATGGTCAGAGACAATATTCAGGTAGACTGTTATGTTTAAACAATTCTCAATTAATACTAAATGGCCCTAAGTGTGCCAAAATAATTTCCCCCCACACCATTACTTGCATTATCCATCACCAGCCTAAACCATTCATACTAGGCGGGATGGATTTATGCTTTCAGGCTGTTTATGCCAAATTCTGACCGATCACACCAGGCAACATTCTTCCATACTTGCATTGCAGTGCAAATTAAGCCTCAGTTTTCTGTTCTTAGCTGCCAAGAGTGGCACCCAGTGCTTCCAGGCTTGAAGTGTTGTGCATTTAGACATATTATTCTGCATACCTTGGTTGTGATGAGTGGTTTAATTACTGTTGCCTTTTTGTCATCTAGAACAATTTTGCCCATTCTCCTTTGACCTCTGACATCAAGAAAGCATTTTCATCCAAACCACTACCCCTCACTGAATTTCTTTTTTCTCTGTAAACTCAGAAGATAGTTATGTATGAGTGGAGCAGCATTGTCTAAAAAAAAAAATATAAATACTAAGAACAGTCCGCCTGGTACCAACAACCTGGTTTAAAGTCACTTAATCCCCCTTTCTTCCACATTGCAATGCTCGGTTTGAACTTCAGCAAGTTGTCTTGACCATGTCTTTATGTTAACATGCATTTAGTTATCACTATGGCATTGATTTATTAGTTATTTGTGGTAACAAGCAGTTGAACAGGTGTACTTATCAAAGCGTCCAGTGTACATGTGTGTGTGAGTATATATCTATATCTATCTATCTATCTATCTATCTATCTATTTCTACACAGTTACACAGTGCCCCCCCCCCCCCTAAAAAATAAAAAATGTCTCGTACGGCACTGTTTCCAAAATGGAGCCTCCAGCCATGGCAACAACTCCCAGTATTGCCGGACAGCCATTGACTGTCCAGGCATGCTGGGAGTTTTGCAACAGCTGGAGGCACCCTGTTGGGTATTTTGGTGGAGGAGGCAAACGCCATGCTTGCATCTGGGTCCATCCCTATGCAAATCCCTAATTTAGGCCTCAAATGTGCATGGCGCTCTCTCACACCTGAACCCTGTCATATTTCAAGGCAATAGTTGAGGTGATTTGCACAGGGGTGGGTGCTGGTTACAGTGGTTCTGACAAAAACGCAAAAAACATTTTTTTTACTTTTTTCACTAAAATGCTGGTGTTACTCCAAAGTTTTAATTTTCACAAGGGGTAATAGAAAAAAAGCCCCCGAAAAATTGTAACGTATTTTTTTTATTTCATTTGCACAGCCCACTATTCAAAAGATCTGTCAAATGCCAGTGGCGTATACATACACCCTGCATCACTTATTACATTCCGTAAGGGGTGTAGTCTCCAAAATAGGGTCACATATGGGGGGATCCACTGTTCTGGCATCATGGGAGCTTTGTAAATGCACATGGCCCCCGACTTCTATTCCAACCAAATTCTCTCTCCAAAAGCCCAATGGCACTCTTTCTCTCCTGAGCATGTAGTGTGCCAGTATTTTAATGAAAAAAATCCAATTTTTTATTTTCAGATCCCATTTTAACAAAAGTTTGTCAATCACCTGTGGGGTGTTAAGGCTCACTATAAGCCTTGTTGTGTTCCTTGAGGGGTGTAGTTTATAAAATAGTGTGCCATGATTTTTTTTTTGCTGTTTTGACACCATGGGGGCTTCCTAAATGTGACATGCCCCCCAAAAAACTATTTCAGCAAAATTCACTCTCCAAAATTCCATTGTCGCTCCTTCCTTTTGAGCCCTGTAGTGCGCTCGCAGAGCACTTTACATCCACATATGAGGTATTTCCTTACTTGAGAAAAATGGGGTTACAAATTTTGGTGCTTTTTCTCCTTTTACACCTTGTAAAAATGAAAAAAAAAAAAAAAGGTCTACAAGAACATAGATTTAGATCAAAACTAAGATTTTGATTTTTTGCCTTCACTTTGCTGCTATTCCTGTGAAACACCTAAAGGGTTAAAGGATAACTCCAGGATGTACAACTTATTCCTTAACCTAAGGATAGGGGATAAGTGTTAGATCGCAGGGAGTCCGACCGCTGGGGCCCACCGCGATCTCCTGCAAGAAACAAGCATTTTCGACCACTACCGGAAGCTGCGGCTGACACACCCCCTCCATGCAGTTCTATGGGAGTGTCGGAGCACTGCTTTTGGCAAGCTCTGGCTCTGCCATAGAACTACATGTAGGGGTGTATCGGCCACAGCTTCGTGCTGTGGTCGAAAATGTTTGTTTCATGCAGGGAGCCGGGCTCCATTTGGGAGATTGCAGGGGGCCCCAACGGTCAGAACCCCACGATCTAACACTTATACCCTATCCTTAGGATAGGGGATACGTTGTACATCCCGGAGTTCTCCTTTAACAAACTTTCAGAATGTAATGTTGAATACTTTGAGGGGTGCAGTTTCTATAATGGGGTAATTTATGGGGGGTTTATAACATAAAGACCCTCAAATTCACTTAAAAACTGAACTGGTGCCTTAAAAAATCAGAATTTGATATTTTCGTGAAAAAATAAAAAATTGCTGCTAAACTTTGAAGCCCTCTAATGTCTTCAAAAAGTAAAACTTTCAATTTTATGATGCAAACATAAAGTAGACATATTGTATATGTGAATGAGTATATCATGTATTTGACATGTCCATTTTCCTTACAAGCATAGAGTTTCAAAGTTTGAAAAAATTTTCATGAAATTTTGGGATTTTTCACCAAGAAATGATGCAGGTTTCGACAGAAATTCACCACTAACATAAAGTAGAATATGTCACGAAAAAATTATCTCGGAAACAAATTCATAAGTAGAAGCATCCCAGAGTTATTAATGCTTAAAGGGGTACTTCGCCCCTGGCATCTTATGCCCTATCCAAAGGATAGGGGATAAGATGTTAGATCGCCGCGGTCCCGCTGCTGGGGACCCCGGGGATCGCCGCTGCGGCACCCCGCCATCATTACTGCACAGAGCCAGTTCGCTCTGTGCGTAATGACGGGCAATACAGGGGCCGGAGCAGCGTGACGTCATGGTTCTGCCCCTCATGACATCACAGCCCGTCCCCTTAATGCAAGTCGATAGCAGGGGGCGTGATGACCGCCACGCTCCTCCCATAGACTTGTATTGATGGGGGCGGGTAGTGATGTCACAAGGGGCGGAGTAATGATAGCGGGGTGCTGCAGCAGCGATCCCCGGGGTCCCCAGCAGCGTGACCCCGGCGATCTGACATTTTATCCCCTATCCTTTGGATATGGGATAAGATGTCTAGGGGCAAAGTACCCCTTTAAAGTGACAGTGTTCAGATTAGCCAAAAAAATGCTCTGGTTCCTAAGGTCATAATGGGTTTGGCCCTTAAGGGGTTAAAGGTAATTTAAAATGTTATACATAACTTTAAAAAAAAAAAAAAAACTGATTTTGTCTCTTTAACAAAGTAAAATAAGAAAGATAGGGCTGATTGGCTTATTACATGGAATATATGTACAATATAGATTTTACTTGTATTTAGATATTAAACTATTATATTTTTATATAAACTTAGTGCTTGAATCCATAGAACTACAAACATAGCAGATTGGGGCATGAAAATGCCAGGAAAATTTGTATTCCCTTTATTTCTATGAAGATGAAAGGTTACTTTCTCTTGCAGAGATTCGCCCTTGCCATAAGGAAGTTCTTAAAATTTGTTAGGGAAAAAAAAATCAACCATTTTTTAACATTAATTATTTAGAATATTTGCATATGCATGTTTTAAAAGTGCCCAAAAGCGCTGAATATTAATTGCACTCCAATTAGCTCTATAAAATATAGCAATTTCCTATGAAGGATTGCACAAATTAAGCTTGCTACAAAAATAAGCCTCTGAGCATACATTTAGCTATTTAGAATCAAATATCAGTAACCAACATTTTCATGCGGCATCTGTATATTGTATTACAGTCCAGTAAAATCTATACAAAATTTCAGGTTATGATACACTCATAGTCTTACATTACGTTTCATAAAGAATAAATAAATAAAAATATGGTATAGTGTTTGAAGGGATTAAGTCGACCAGTGAAAGAAAAATAAAAGATAAATTAGTTAGGGTAGCGGAAACAAAACACTCATATTCACCTGGTCTGACTAGTGATTTGTACAGTGGTAGAATTATTTTGCCAGTCATGTGCATCTATGCCCTTTTTGATGGGTCCTTGTATTACATATTGTAGGATTGCTCCACTGTTACACAATTGTAGAACAAGATTTTCTCTGAGGTTTCCAATATTTGTAGGTTTAGACTTTTTTTTTCTCCCCAAGATTTACCTATTAAAGAGGTATTCCGGGCAAAAACATTTTATCCCCTATCCAAGGGATAATATGTCTGATCACAGGGGGCCCGCTGCTGGGCCCCCCGCGATCTCCCTTCAGCACCTGCATTCTATGCAGGAGCTGCTTCTCCAGTTTTGGAAACCTCTGGGTCTCCGGGACTGGGGATGTGGTGTTATGCCACGCCTCCTCCATTAATGTCTATGTCTAATTGCTATTGCATTTTTTAAACAAAATCTTTCTAATGTACTTTGTTTAAAAAATGAAGTTTTCTATGTTTTATTTGTGTTTAAAAAAGCTGCCACTAGGCGTCTCCCTACTCGACCAGAGCACATCCCCTCTCCCCCCCCCCCCCCATCTCTTGCACAGACTTTGGACTCCTGCTGGCTTGGCAGAAGTCCAAAATCAGGAAATGCAGTCTGGAGTTCTGAGGGGGAGTGTGCAGCCTTAGCCAATCATAGCTCATTTCACACTGAACTGCTCTGGCCTGTGTGTAGCAGAGGGAGGGTGGAAGTTCTCCCCTGTATGGCTTCAGATGATGTCACGGCTGCTGGTTATGGCTGCTTCCCAGTCTAGGAATCTGACTGAGACTGAGCAGAAAATACAGAGCAATATCAAGGTAGAAAACTAAAAAAGTAATAAAAATAAAGTCAGGGGGTGGTTTATCATGTTGGGGCAGTGAACTGGGAGGATTATAAAATTTTACAAGATCGTGACAGGTACTCTTTAACAAACAGATTTTACATTATAAATACCAAGATTGTGTATCACTGTTGACCGTGGCATATAAGGGGATAAATGGAAGGGACTTGGCTCGCATGCTGATGCCACAAGCACAGTGGTAACTGTACAGATGTGTCCACCTATTTCTCATTATATAAACTATCAATACAATATCAAGCAAAGTGCTCAACAAGTTGCAATCCACATTACAGTCCCTAGGTGTACACATATATGGCACAGTATCGCTTCTGCCATACTAGGAAACCTTCCTCCTTCCCCCATCCCACACACCTACAAACTTTTTGGGAGACATTTATTAAGACTGTGTTGGTCTAAAAATGCCTCACTAGCACACAGGCTTGCTGTTTTTTTAGGAGTAAACCTCTACCTAAATCAAGGGAGCCTGTGTGTCTATGCTGAAATCTCAACTATCTTTGAGCTAGCAGAGATTTTAAAGGGGTATTCTGCCCCTAGACATCTTATCCCCTTTCCAAAGGATAGAGAATAAGATGTCTGATCATGGGGGTCCTGCTGCTGGGGACACCCACGATCTCGGCTGTGGCACCCCAGACATCTGGGGCACGGAGCAGTGATGTTGATGTCACGGTCACACCCACTCTTGAAGTCATGGTCATGCCCCCTCAATGCAACAGGGGGCGGGGTCCCCAGTGGCAGGAACAGACCTTTTATCCTTTGGATAGGAGATAAGATGTCTAGGGGCAGAATACCCCTTTAAAATTTCTGCTAGCTCAAAGATAGTGGTGATTTCAGCATAGGCACACAGGCTCCCTTGATTTATGTAGAGGTTTACTCCTCTACATAAAACTAGCAAGTCTGTGTGCTAATGAGGGGGACTTGCATTGAGGGGGCGTGGTCATGATGTCACGAGTGGGGCATGGTCATGATGTCACGAGCCTCTGGCACTGCCCCCGATGCTATAAACGAATGCCTGGTGCAGCAGGGAGATCTTTGGATAGGGGATAAGATGTCTAGGCACGGAGTACCCCTTTAACAGCAGTTTATCCCTGTTTACAAGTGTAAACTGTCATATATCTGGTGAATGTGGGTTGCTAAGCCCCTTTTGCCTGATAAACCACCTCCTTTTTCACTAGGCCACATCCCTTTAAAGAGTGCTGGCTATGTGGTAAATATTCACACAACATCTGGAGCTTGCTATTTGTCATTTTCCCTATAGTTTTTGGTAAAATCACATACAGGGGGATATTTACTTAAAATCTTAATTTATCAAGGCAATTTTTTGCTGAAGTTGATTGGGTTAAGATCAACCAAAGCAGCAAATGTATTAAGAGGTATATACAACTTTGTCATATCTGTGGCAAATTGAGCTGACATAAACTTTAGCTACAATTTCTGGGATAAATAATTATACCCCCTTCCAGTAAGCTTACTTTCTTTTAACAAACATGGTGTGAACCGCATCAAAATAAAAAAAAGCATTCTTGTGCTAAATTAGAGTTGCACATTTTCAGGGAGATTTATTCACCTTGGTGAAGGTACACTGCTTAAACCCTTTTTTTTTTTTGTATTTCGAGCTGGTAAATGTGTACCACATTTATCAACAAGTTGCAAAGAATTAATAAATTTGGTGCACATAAAACACAGGTGAATTTTCACTTCGGTACACCACTTTAACTAAAGTATTGTGAGGAGAGTCTGCTGAACCTTCCAAGGCAACTGGTCCATGGAGTGTAAGGAGGTATGTAGTGATGTGGATTCTGATGCGCTGTGCACAGGGCGAAATTTCTAGCAGAAACATCTGGCACAGAAAGTTTTCCATGTCCGCAAAAAGAATGAACCTGTTGATTCTTTCTGCAGACACTGCATGGAATTCATAGCTGTCTATGAGATGGCGCATTCCTGTGCTGTCCTAGCGGAATGTGGAATGTCTGCACAGAAATTTTCCGCACAGACATTCCGGAAGTTTGAACATAGCCTGTGATGGGATGTGGCTTTCTGCAGCTTGGCACATTTATGCTATTTTCATACAGCGAAACTCCATGGAAATATTCCGCTTGGAACTTCCGCTGAGTCCCATTATTTTCAATGGGATTCAGCTACACTGTACACATGGCTGAATTTCTGCAGCAGATGTTTCTGCCGCAGAAATCCCGATTTCAGGGTTTTTAGAAAGAATAGTCATGTTTATTCTATCTGCGGATTCCAATTGGAAATGCATTGCCTATGAGACAGCACATTTTCGAGTTGTCCAATCGCCCACCGGATTATTTAAATGTGTGGCATGTCCACCCATGTTTTCCGCAAACATTCTACATGGAGGTCCAGCCCAGTATAAAGACCAACATATGTAATACAAGGGTCCGGAAATTTCTCCACTATGTTCTAGTTTTTGTCATTTCTGTTATATTTTTGAAATGCCTAAGATTTATCCATCTTTTACAAGCCCTTGAACTACTAATTCCCAGGGCATTGCTAGCAGTGAACATCTTAAACATAGGCCCAATTTATTTATTTATTTATTTTGCATTATGTTCCAAATCCCCAGGAGAGAATCACTGTAAATTGTATCTGCATCCTCAGGGTATAGACACAGTTAAATACTGTGGTGGAACAGAGATTATCGGCTCCCAGCTATATTATTAATTCTGCTATTGGCAGCCTGGCACAGACAGTAGTAATGATATCACATCTTCACACCAGCCAATTTTGAGATCTTGTTTCTGTTCATTCTAAGCTGAGAGTCTAAACTGCCCTGTAGCCAATAGCATATTGAACAGAACACCAATGTGTCGCTTGCCTTCACTGAGCCTGTAGACTGCTCAGCTCCATTTGTCATTGGAACAGGTCTAGGTGAACATGAGTGTAATATTTATTAAAGAGGCACTTGTAATGTGAGAGAAAATTATGTGGGCACTGCTACTGTGAGGGAGCACTAAGTAGGCATCTAAATTATAAAAGGGAACAAATGTGATAATACTACTATATGGTACCTATACTGTTGGACCAATGATATGAGGAGGCACATTACGTGGCATTACGTTACATCTCCAATCTCGGAAACTCAGAAGTTTCCGAAACTGGAGACGCAGCCCCGCATAGAATGCGGGTGCTGCAGGGAGATCGCTGGGGTCCCCGCAGCAGGCCCCCCATGATCAGACATCTTATGTCTCTCCAAAGGATAGGGGATAAGATGTTTTTGCCTGGAATACCCCTTTGACTAGACGTGCTGATGTATCAATTCTGCTTTAACCCTGCTTCATGTGTAGAAAAGATAATGAATAATATAAGCAGTACTACAAACAAATATAGAAGAGGTAAAACAGCATGTTAAGTAGTTGCGCTGACACACCAAGTCTGACTGTTAGCTTTGCTACATCTGTATTACAAATGTGTATTTTATGTAAATCAAACAGAATTTTTGTGTTTCCTGGACATTCTGGGTCTTTGCTCCTCCTTCCTACCTATTGCACACAGATACTGCTGTAGCTCCCTATTTTCAGCCCTTTAACCTGTCTCATTAAAATAATTATGTATGTAGATTTTTTTTCATAATTATTACATATCAATTTAAAAAAAAAAAATTGTGTACACTATTATTAGAGATAAGTGAACTTTTGAAAAATTTGATTCGGACGATTCACTGAATTTTTCGAAAAAATTAGTTTTGATCCGAAATTATATGTGGCAAATCTATATTAAAAACAGCTATTTCTAGCCTAAAGAGAGCCTCAATAGGGGTGTAGAACACTTTGCTGTGTTCTAACATGTGTTACGCCTAGCGCTCCGGGTCCCCGCTCCTCCCCGGAGCGCTCACGGCGTCTTTCTCCCTGCAGCGCCCTGGTCAGTCCCGCTGACCGGGAGCGCTGCACTGTCATGGCCGTTGGGGATGCGATTCGCACAGCGGGACGCGCCCGCTCGCGAATCGCATCCCAGGTCACTTACCCGTCCCGGTCCCCTGCTGTCATGTGCTGGCGCGCGCGGCTCCGCTCTCTAGGGCGCGCGCGCGCCAGATCTCTGAGACTTAAAGGGCCAGTGCACCAATGATTGGTGCCTGGCCCAATTAGCTTAATTGGCTTCCACCTGCTCCCTGCCTTTATCTGACCTCCTCCCATGCACTCCCTTGCCGGATCTTGTTGCCTTGTGCCAGTGAAAGCGTTTAGTGTGTCCAAAGCCTGTGTACCTGAACTTCTGCTATCCATCCTGACTACGAACCTTGCCGCCTGCCCCCGACCTTCTGCTACGTCTGACCTTGCCTCTGCCTTGTCCTTCTGTCCCACGCCTTCTCAGCAGTCAGCGAGGTAGAGCCGTTGCTAGTGGATACGACCTGGTTGCTACTGCCGCAGCAAGACCATCCCGCTTTGCGGCGGGCTCTGGTGAAAACCAGTAGCCTCTTAGAACCGGTCCACTAGCATGGTCCACGCCAATCCCTCGCTGACACAGAGGATCCACTACCTGGAAGCCGAATCGTGACAGTAGATCCGGCCATGGATCCCGCTGAGGTGCCGCTGCCAAGTCTCGCTGATCTTCCCACGGTGGTCGCTCAGCAATCGCAGCAGATTGCCCAACAAGGACAGCAGCTGTCGCAGTTGACCGCCATGTTACAGCAACTTCTGCCTCTGCTACAGCAGCAACCATCTCCTCCGCCAGCTCCTGCACCTCCTCCGCAGCGAGTGGCCGCTCCTAACCTCCGCTTGTCCCTGCCGGACAAATTTGATGGGGACTCTAAACTCTGCCGTGGATTTTTGTCTCAGTATTCCCTGCATATGGAGATGTTGTCGGACTTGTTTCCTTCAGAACGGTCTAAGGTGGCGTTCGTAGTAAGCCTTCTTTCAGGAAAGGCCTTGTCTTGGGCCACACCGCTCTGGGACCGCAATGATCCTGCCACAGCCACAGTCCAGGCCTTCTTCGCTGAACTCCGGAGTGTCTTCGAGGAGCCAGCCCGAGCTTCTTCTGCCGAGACTGCCCTGTTGAACCTGGTCCAGGGTAATTCTTCCGTTGGCGAGTACGCCATACAATTCCGTACTTTTGCTTCTGAACTATCCTGGAATAATGAGGCTCTCTGCGCGACCTTTAAAAAAGGCCTATCCAGTCGCATCAAGGATGTGCTGGCCGCACGAGAGATTCCTGCCAACCTCCAAGAACTCATCCATTTGGCTACCCGCATTGACATGCGTTTTTCTGAGCGACACCAAGAGCTCCGCCAGGAAAAAGACTTAGATCTCTGGGCACCTCTCCCACAGCATCCTTTGCAGTCTTCGCCTGGGCCTCCCGCCGAGGAGGCCATGCAAGTGGATCGGTCTCGCCTGACCCAGGAAGAGAGGAATCGCCGTAGAGAAGAAAATCTCTGTCTTTACTGTGCCAGTACCGAGCATTTCTTGGTGGATTGCCCTATCCGTCCTCCACGCCTGGGAAACGCACGCACGCACCCAGCTCACGTGGGTGTGGCGTCTCTTGGTTCCAAGTCTGCTCCTCCACGTCTCACGGTACCCGTGCGGATTTCTTCTTCAGCCAACTCCTCCCTCTCAGCCGTGGCCTGCTTGGACTCCGGTGCCTCTGGAAATTTTATTTTGGAGTCGTTTGTTAATAAATTCAGCATCCCGGTGACCCGTCTCGTCAAGCCGCTCTACATTTCCGCGGTCAACGGAGCCAGATTGGACTGCACCGTGCGTTACCGCACAGAGCCCCTCCTCATGTCTATTGGACCCCACCTTGAGAGGATTGAGTTCTTCATTCTCCCCAACTGTACCTCTGAGGTCCTCCTCGGTCTGCCTTGGCTCCGGCTTCATTCCCCCACCATTGATTGGACCACCGGGGAGATCAGGAACTGGGACTCTGCCTGCCACAGGAAGTGCCTCTCCCCCCCTCCCAGTCCCGTCAGGCAAGCCTCTGTGCCTCCCCATGGCCCCCGTCCTGGTGTCACACTGCCCCGTGCCAGGCCTCGCCCTCTGCCCTCCCTCCCCATCCCCACTCCTGCTGTACTGGCTGCCGTTGAGGAAACCCTCCATTCTTTCCCGGTGTCCTCATCCCAGGGGAGGCAGTTACCGGACAAAGAGAGGGGGAGACCTAAGGGGGGGGGTACTGTTACGCCTAGCGCTCCGGGTCCCCGCTCCTCCCCGGAGCGCTCACGGCGTCTTTCTCCCTGCAGCGCCCCGGTCAGTCCCGCTGACCGGGAGCGCTGCACTGTCATGGCCGTTGGGGATGCGATTCGCACAGCGGGACGCGCCCGCTCGCGAATCGCATCCCAGGTCACTTACCCGTCCCGGTCCCCTGCTGTCATGTGCTGGCGCGCGCGGCTCCGCTCTCTAGGGCGCTCGCGCGCCAGCTCTCTGAGACTTAAAGGGCCAGTGCACCAATGATTGGTGCCTGGCCCAATTAGCTTAATTGGCTTCCACCTGCTCCCTGCCTTTATCTGACCTCCTCCCATGCACTCCCTTGCCGGATCTTGTTGCCTTGTGCCAGTGAAAGCGTTTAGTGTGTCCAAAGCCTGTGTACCTGAACTTCTGCTATCCATCCTGACTACGAACCTTGCCGCCTGCCCCCGACCTTCTGCTACGTCTGACCTTGCCTCTGCCTTGTCCTTCTGTCCCACGCCTTCTCAGCAGTCAGCGAGGTAGAGCCGTTGCTAGTGGATACGACCTGGTTGCTACTGCCGCAGCAAGACCATCCCGCTTTGCGGCGGGCTCTGGTGAAAACCAGTAGCCTCTTAGAACCGGTCCACTAGCACGGTCCACGCCAATCCCTCGCTGACACAGAGGATCCACTACCTGGAAGCCGAATCGTGACAACATGCATACGGAGTGTGCTGGGGTAGGGAAATAATGCTGTTATTCAGAATGACATGCAGATTACAAGCATTGCTTTTAGAATCACTGCCACAAAGCGGCACAATAACAGAACCTGGAGGTGGCATCAGTATGAGGAGACCATATATTGGCTGAATGGCACAGCGTGGAGGTTTTGGCAGCACGATGAGACCATACAGTGGCTGAATAACACAGCGTGGAGGTTTTGGCAGCATGAGTGTCACGATTCGGCTGGCAGGAGGTGGATCCTCTGTGCCAGAGAGGGATTGGCGTGGACCGTGCTAGTGGACCGGTTCTAAGCTGCTACTGGTTTTCACCAGAGCCCGCCGCAAAGCGGGATGGTCTTGCAGCGGCGGTAGCAACCAGGTCGTATCCACTAGCAACGGCTCAACCTCTCTGACTGCTGAAGATAGGCGCGGTACAAGGGAGTAGACAAGAGCAAGGTCGGACGTAGCAGAAGGTCGGGGCAGGCAGCAAGGAACGTAGTCAGGGGCAACGGCAGGAGGTCTGGAACACAGGCTAGGAACACACTGGGAAACGCTTTCACTGGCACGATGGCAACAAGATCCGGCAAGGAAGGGAAGGGGAAGTGAGGTTATATAGGGAAGTGCACAGGTGAATACACTAATTAAACCAACTGCGCCAATCAGCGGCGCAGTGGCCCTTTAAATCGTAGAGACCCGGCGCGCGCGCGCCCTAAGGAGCGGGGCCGCGCGCGCCGGGACAGGACCGACGGAGAGCGAGTCAGGTACGGGAGCCGGGGTGCGCATCGCGAGCGGGCGCCACCCGCATCGCGAATCGCATCCCGGCTGGAAGAGGTATCGCAGCGCACCCGGTCAGCAGGTCTGACCGGGGCGCTGCGATTGCGAGGATGTTGCGAGCGCTCCGGGGAGGAGCGGGGACCCGGAGCGCTCGGCGTAACAGTACCCCCCCCTTGGGTCTCCCCCTCTTCTTAGAGCCTGAGAACCTGAGGACCAGACTTTTGTCTAGGATATTGTCCTCAGGTTCCCAGGATCTCTCTTCAGGACCACAGCCCTCCCAATCTACCAAAAAAAATCTTTTTCCTCTGACCGTCTTGGAGGCCAGTATCTCCTTTACGGAGAAGATGTCAGAAGAACCGGAAACAGGAGTGGGAGAAACAAGTTTGGGAGAGAAACGGTTGACGATGAGAGGTTTAAGGAGAGAGACATGGAAGGCATTGGGAATACGAAGAGAAGGAGGAAGAAGGAGTTTGTAAGAGACAGGATTAATCTGGCACAAGACTTTGAAAGGACCAAGATAGCGTGGTCCCAGTTTGTAACTGGGGACACGAAAGCGGACATATTTAGCGGAGAGCCATACCTTGTCTCCGGGAGCAAAAATGGGGGGGGTTCTTCTTTTCTTATCGGCAAACCTTTTCATGCGGGATGAAGCCTGTAAAAGAGAATTTTGGGTCTCTTTCCATATGGTGGAAAGATCACGAGTTACTTCATCCACAGCGGGCAAACCAGAGGGCAAGGGAGTAGGGAGGGGGGGGAAGAGGGTGACGGCCGTACACCACGAAAAATGGGGACTTAGCAGAAGATTCAGAGACTCTGAAGTTGTATGAGAATTCGGCCCATGGTAGAAGATCTGCCCAGTCATCCTGGCAGGAGGAAACAAAATGCCGTAAATAGTCACCCAGGACCTGGTTAATTCTTTCTACTTGCCCATTGGATTGGGGATGATAAGAAGAAGAGAAGTTTAATTTAATCTTGAGCTGTTTACAGAGGGCCCTCCAGAATTTAGACACAAATTGGACGCCTCTATCCGAGACGATCTGCGTGGGCAAACCGTGAAGACGAAAAATGTGTACAAAAAATTGTTTTGCCAACTGAGGCGCTGAAGGAAGACCAGGAAGAGGAATAAAATGTGCCATCTTGGAAAATCGATCAACGACCACCCAAACAACAGTGTTGCCACGGGATGGGGGTAGGTCAGTAATAAAGTCCATACCAATCAGTGACCAAGGCTGTTCGGGGACAGGTAGAGGATGAAGGAGACCAGCAGGCTTCTGGCGAGGAGTCTTATCCCGGGCACAGACAGTACAGGCCCGCACAAAATCAACAACATCCGTCTCCAGAGTCGGCCACCAATAGAAACGAGAGATGAGTTGCAGGGACTTTTTGATGCCCCCATGGCCTGCGAGGTGGGAGGAGTGACCCCATCTGAGAATCCCGAGACGTTGGCGTGGAGAAACGAAGGTCTTCCCTGGAGGAGTTTGCCTGATGGAGGCTGGGGAAGTGGAGATCAGACAGTCAGGAGGAATGATGTGTTGCGGAGAGACCTCTGCTTCCGAGGCATCCGAGGAACGAGAGAGGGCATCGGCCCTAATGTTCTTGTCGGCAGGGCGAAAATGAATTTCAAAGTTAAAACGGGCAAAGAACAACGACCACCTGGCCTGGCGAGGGTTCAGCCGTTGGGCAGACTGGAGATAGGAGAGATTCTTGTGATCGGTGTAAATGATAACTGGAAATTTTGATCCCTCCAGCAGATGTCTCCATTCCTCAAGTGCCAATTTAATGGCCAGTAGTTCTCGATCCCCGATGGAGTAGTTTCTCTCCGCCGGAGAGAAGGTCCTAGAAAAAAAACCACAAGTAACAGCATGCCCGGAAGAATTTTTTTGTAGAAGGACCGCTCCAGCTCCCACTGAGGAGGCATCTATCTCCAATAGGAAGGGTTTAGATGGGTCAGGTCTGGAGAGCACGGGAGCAGAAGAAAAGGCAGACTTGAGCCGTTTAAATGCGTCTTCCGCTTGGGGAGACCAGGACTTGGGATTGGCATTTATCTTGGTTAAAGCCACGATAGGAGCTACAATGGTGGAAAAGTGTGGAATAAATTGTCTGTAATAATTGGCGAACCCCAAAAAACGTTGGATAGCACGGAGTCCGGAGGGGCGTGGCCAATCCAAGACGGCAGAGAGTTTATCCGGGTCCATTTGTAATCCCTGGCCAGAGACCAAGTATCCTAGGAAAGGAAGAGATTGACATTCAAACAGACATTTCTCCATTTTGGCATAAAGTTGATTGTCTCGAAGTCTCTGAAGAACCATGCAGACATGCTGGCGGTGTTCTTCTAAGTTGGCAGAAAAAATCAGAATATCGTCTAGATACACAACAACACAGGAATATAAGAGATCACGAAAAATTTCATTAACAAAGTCTTGGAAGACGGCAGGGGCGTTGCACAGGCCAAAGGGCATGACCAGATACTCAAAGTGTCCATCTCTGGTGTTAAATGCAGTCTTCCATTCGTCCCCCTCCCTGATGCGGATGAGATTATAAGCACCTCTTAAGTCCAGTTTGGTAAAGATGTGGGCACCTTGAAGGCGATCAAAGAGTTCTGAGATAAGAGGTAGAGGGTAGCGGTTCTTTACCGTGATTTTATTAAGTCCGCGGTAATCAATGCAAGGACGCAGGGAGCCATCTTTTTTGGACACAAAAAAAAATCCAGCTCCGGCAGGAGAGGAGGATTTGCGGATAAACCCCTTTTTTAAATTTTCCTGGATGTATTCAGACATAGCAAGAGTCTCTGGAGCGGACAGAGGATAAATTCTGCCCCGGGGTGGAGTAGTGCCCGGGAGGAGGTCAATAGGACAGTCATAAGGCCTGTGAGGAGGTAAAGTCTCAGCTTGCTTTTTGCAAAATACGTCAGCATAGTCCATATAAGCCTTAGGGAGACCGGTTACAGGGGGAACCACAGGGTCACGGCAGGGAGTACTGGGAACCGGTTTAAGACAGTCCTTGAAACAAGAAGTACCCCAGCTCTTGATTTCTCTTGTGGACCAATCAAGGGTTGGGGAATGGCGTTGAAGCCACGGTAATCCAAGGGGAATTTCGGAAGTGCAATTGGAGAGGACCAAAAACTCAATTTTTTCGTGATGAGGTCCGATGCATATTAGGAGGGGTTCCGTGCGGTAACGCACGGTACAGTCCAATCTTTGATTGTTAACACAATTGATGTAGAGGGGTCTGGCGAGACTGGTCACCGGGATGTTGAACCTGTTGATGAGAGAGGTCAAAATAAAATTTCCTGCAGATCCGGAGTCCAAGAAGGCCATAGTAGAGAAGGAGAAGATGGAGGAAGATATCCGCACAGGCACAGTAAGGCGTGGAGAAGCAGAGTAGACATCAAGAACTGTCTCCCCTTTGTGCGGAGTCAGCGTACGTCTTTCCAGGCGGGGAGGACGAATAGGACAATCCTTCAGGAAGTGTTCGGTACCGGCACAGTACAGGCACAGATTCTCCATGCGGCGTTGTGTCCTCTCTTGAGGTGTCAAGCGAGACCGGTCAACTTGCATAGCCTCCACGGCGGGAGGCACAGGAACGGATTGCAGAGGACCAGAGGAGAGAGGAGCCGGGGAGAAAAAACGCCTCGTACGAACAAAGTCCATATCCTGGCGGAGCTCCTGACGCCTTTCGGAAAAACGCATGTCAATGCGAGTGGCTAGATGAATAAGTTCATGCAGGTTAGCAGGAATTTCTCGTGCGGCCAGAACATCTTTAATGTTGCTGGATAGGCCTTTTTTAAAGGTCGCGCAGAGGGCCTCATTATTCCAAGATAATTCGGAAGCAAGAGTACGGAATTGGATGGCGTACTCGCCAACGGAAGAATTACCCTGGACCAGGTTCAGCAGGGCAGTCTCAGAAGAAGAGGCTCGGGCAGGTTCCTCAAAGACACTTCGAATCTCCGTGAAGAAGGAGTGTACAGAGGCAGTGATGGGGTCATTGCGGTCCCAGAGCGGTGTGGCCCATGACAGAGCTTTTCCGGACAGAAGGCTGACTACGAAAGCCACCTTAGACCTTTCAGTAGGAAACTGGTCCGACATCATCTCCAAGTGCAGGGAACATTGTGAAAGAAAGCCACGGCAAAACTTAGAGTCCCCATCAAATTTATCCGGCAAGGATAGTCGTAGGCCGGAAGCGGCCACTCGCTGCGGAGGAGGTGCAGGAGCTGGCGGAGGAGATGATTGCTGGAGCTGTGGTAGTAGCTGCTGTAGCATCACGGTCAGTTGAGACAGCTGGTGGCCTTGTTGCGCTATCTGTTGCGACTGCTGGGCGACCACCGTGGTGAGGTCGGCGACAACTGGCAGTGGAACTTCAGCGGGATCCATGGCCGGATCTACTGTCACGATTCGGCTGGCAGGAGGTGGATCCTCTGTGCCAGAGAGGGATTGGCGTGGACCGTGCTAGTGGACCGGTTCTAAGCTGCTACTGGTTTTCACCAGAGCCCGCCGCAAAGCGGGATGGTCTTGCAGCGGCGGTAGCAACCAGGTCGTATCCACTAGCAACGGCTCAACCTCTCTGACTGCTGAAGATAGGCGCGGTACAAGGGAGTAGACAAGAGCAAGGTCGGACGTAGCAGAAGGTCGGGGCATGCAGCAAGGAACGTAGTCAGGAGCAACGGCAGGAGGTCTGGAACACAGGCTAGGAACACACTGGGAAACGCTTTCACTGGCACGATGGCAACAAGATCCGGCAAGGAAGGGAAGGGGAAGTGAGGTTATATAGGGAAGTGCACAGGTGAATACACTAATTAAACCAACTGCGCCAATCAGCGGCGCAGTGGCCCTTTAAATCGTAGAGACCCGGCGCGCGCGCGCCCTAAGGAGCGGGGCCGCGCGCGCCGGGACAGGACCGACGGAGAGCGAGTCAGGTACGGGAGCCGGGGTGCGCATCGCGAGCGGGCGCCACCCGCATCGCGAATCGCATCCCGGCTGGAAGAGGTATCGCAGCGCACCCGGTCAGCAGGTCTGACCGGGGCGCTGCGATTGCGAGGATGTTGCGAGCGCTCCGGGGAGGAGCGGGGACCCGGAGCGCTCGGCGTAACATTGAGGAGACCATATAGTGGCTGAATGACACAGCTTGGATGAGGCTGAAGCATCAGAAGACCATATAGTGGCTGAATGACACAGTGTGGAGGTGTTAGCAGCATGAGGAGACCATATAGTGGCTGAATGACACAGCATGGAGGTGTTGGCAGCATGAGGTGACCATATAGTGGTTGAATGATACAGCCTGGAGGTGTTGGCAGCATGAGGAGATCATATAGTGGCTGAATGACACAGCATGGAAGTGATGGCAGCATGAGGAGACCATATAGTGGCTGAATGACACAGCTTGGATGAGTCTGAAGCATGAGGAGACCATATAGTGGTTGAATGAGAAAGAGTGCAGTTGGCAGCAGCATGAGGAGACCATATAGTGGCTGGATGACACAGCTTGGATGAGGCTGAAGCATGAGGAGACCATATAGTGGCTGAATGACACAGCGTGGAGGTGTTGGCAGCATGAGGAGACCATATAGCGGATGAATGACACAGCGTAGAGGTGTTGGCAGCATGAGGAGACCATATAGTGGCTGAATGACACAGCTTGGACATTTTGGCAGCATGAGGAGACCATATAGTGGCTGAATGACACAGCATGGAGGTGTTTTCAGCATGAAGAGACCATATAAAGGCTGAATGACACAGCGTAGAGGTTTTGGCAGCATGAGGAGACCATATAGTGTCTGAATGACACAGCATGGAGGTGTTGGCGGCATGAGGAGACCATATAGTGGCTGAATGACACAGCGTGGAGGTGTTGGTAGCATGAGGAGACCATATAGTTGCTGAATGACACAGCTTGGATGAGGCTGAAGCATGAGAAGACCATATAGTGGCTGAATGACATAGCGTGAAGGTATTAGCAGCATGAGGAGGCCATATAGTGGCTGAATGAAACAGCGTGGAGGTTTTGGCAGCATGAGGAGGCCATATAGTGGCTGAATGACACAGCGTGGAGGTGTTGGCAGCATGAGGAGACCATATAGTGGCTAAATGAAACAGCTTGGTTGAGGCTGAAACATGAGGAGACCATATAGTGGCTGAATGTCACAGCTTGGAGGTTTTGCCAGCATGAGGAGACCATATAGTGGCTGAATGACAAAGTGTGGAGGTTTTGGCAGCATGAGGAGACCATATAGTGGCTGAATGACACAGCATGGAGGTTTTGGCAGCATGAGGCGACCATATAGTGGCTGAATGACACAGCTTGGATGAGGCTGAAGCATGAGAAGACCATATAGTGGCTGAATGACACAGCGTGGAGGTGTTAGCAGCATGAAGAGACCATATAGTGGCTGAATGACACAGTGTGGAGGTGTTGGCAGCATGAGGAGACTATATAGCGGCTGAATGACACAGCGGGGAGGTGGCAGCAGCATGAGGAGACCATATAGTGGCTGGATGACACAGCTTGGTTGAGGCTGAAGCATGAGGAGACCATGTAGTGGCTGAATGACACAGCATGGAAGTGATGGCAGCATGAGGAGACCACATAGTGGCTGAATGACACAGCTTGGATGAGGCTGAAGCATGAGGAGACCATATAGTGGTTGAATGAGAAAGAGTGCAGTTGGCAGCAGCATGAGGAGACCATATAGTGGCTGGATGACACAGCTTGGATGAGGCTGAAGCATGAGGAGACCATATAGTGGCTGAATGACACAGCGTGGAGGTGTTGGCAGCATGAGGAGACCATATAGCGGATGAATGACACAGCGTAGAGGTGTTGGCAGCATGAGGAGACCATATAGTGGCTGAATGACACAGCTTGGACATTTTGGCAGCATGAGGAGACCATATAGTGGCTGAATGACACAGCATGGAGGTGTTTTCAGCATGAAGAGACCATATAAAGGCTGAATGACACAGCGTAGAGGTTTTGGCAGCATGAGGAGACCATATAGTGTCTGAATGACACAGCATGGAGGTGTTGGCGGCATGAGGAGACCATATAGTGGCTGAATGACACAGCGTGGAGGTGTTGGTAGCATGAGGAGACCATATAGTTGCTGAATGACACAGCTTGGATGAGGCTGAAGCATGAGAAGACCATATAGTGGCTGAATGACATAACGTGAAGGTATTAGCAGCATGAGGAGGCCATATAGTGGCTGAATGAAACAGCGTGGAGGTTTTGGCAGCATGAGGAGGCCATATAGTGGCTGAATGACACAGCGTGGAGGTGTTGGCAGCATGAGGAGACCATATAGTGGCTAAATGAAACAGCTTGGTTGAGGCTGAAACATGAGGAGACCATATAGTGGCTGAATGTCACAGCTTGGAGGTTTTGCCAGCATGAGGAGACCATATAGTGGCTGAATGACAAAGTGTGGAGGTTTTGGCAGCATGAGGAGACCATATAGTGGCTGAATGACACAGCATGGAGGTTTTGGCAGCATGAGGCGACCATATAGTGGCTGAATGACACAGCTTGGATGAGGCTTAAGCATGAGAAGACCATATAGTGGCTGAATGACACAGCGTGGAGGTGTTAGCAGCATGAAGAGACCATATAGTGGCTGAATGACACAGTGTGGAGGTGTTGGCAGCATGAGGAGACTATATAGCGGCTGAATGACACAGCGGGGAGGTGGCAGCAGCATGAGGAGACCATATAGTGGCTGGATGACACAGCTTGGTTGAGGCTGAAGCATGAGGAGACCATGTAGTGGCTGAATGACACAGCGTGGAGGTGTTGGCAGCATGAGGAGACCATATAGTGGCTGAATGACACAGCATGGAGATGTTGGCAGCATGAGGAGACCATATAATGGCTGAATGACACAGCGTGGAGGTGTTGGCAGCATGAGGAGACCATATAGTGGCTGAATGACATAGTGTGGAGGTATTGGCAGCATATGGAGACCATATAGTGTCTGAATGGCACAGCCAGAAGTGCGCAGCAGCATGAGTAGACACTAGGCCTTCACAATCCCTAAGATTATAAGATGAATTCTGAAATTTAAACCTAAGATTTGGGGTAGCTAGTGCTACCATTACAAAATGTTTATTCCCGGACCCAGTCCCAGCAACATCAGTAAACCATATATTGCCTGAATGGCACAGCCTGGAGTTGGCAGCAGCATGAGTAGACACCAGGGCTTCACAATCCATAAGAAAAAAAGACGAAGTTTGAAATTTAAACCAAAGCTTTTCGGTAGCTAGTGCTACCATAACAACATTTTTATTCCCAAGCCCAGGCCCAGCAGATTTAGATTTACTCATGCATTGCACATTGCACTTAGATTTACTCATGCATTGCACTTTTTCCCAGCTCTATGGGGGAGATTTATCAAAACCTGTGTAAAGGAAAATTGGACCAGTTACCCATAGCAACCATTCAGCTCGCTTATTTCATTTTTCAGAGGCCTTTTAAAAAATTAAAGCAGTGAGCTGATTGGTTACTATGGGCATCTGGTCAACTTTTCCTTTACACAGGTTTTGATAAATCTCCCCCTATGTTTCTTTGTTAAGACTTGAGCCAGTAGTAGTCCTATTATTCCAACAGTTATAAAACACTATCTTTCCCTATGCCAGTACTTTTGCACCTTTATTTATGCTGTAATATATATATCTCCCAGGTTTGCCACCTATGTGTCGATTCCCTCCTTTTTTAATCATGTATTTTTAAACTTTGTGATTTGTGTTTGATGAATATTTATATTTAATTAACTCTAATTTTGAGTAGCTCCATTTTTTGGTATCCAGTTTAGTATTTTGGAGTCTACAAATTAGGCTTTCCTACAATTAGTATACAATTGTGCTTATTAATGGATAATCCAAAGATCATCATCCCACCATTTAATGTTTATTGAGAAGTTTAATACATGCAATATTTATGTAAATATTTATTTGGATATGTTACTGTCTTTAATTTCTATGTCAAGTACAAGTTTTATCCACTATTCAATGAGCACTGTCCTTCTTGAAGATTGTTTGCTCCATGGCACTCCTGGTTAGAGGGTGAGCTGGCCTCCCACGTTTCTATTGCAGTTAATACATTTGGCGCTCCTACATAAAAAAGGTGTAGAAAAATGTTTCACTTACAGCTACAATGATGAATGTCCCCCTATTATTTCACAAATGTTTGTGTCTTTCACAACACTACATTTGTTAATACTTCACCTATAACTTGTAAACCTGAATTCAATGTTTAAGGAGTGTGTGACAATACCATTGTTCATGTAGTGTCTGTCTTACAATACAATACCAGCTGCTGGATGCTGTTCTGTGCTCATTACACCAGATAAGCTCTTGTCGGCTCCATTTGCAGTTACTTTGTGCTCTCCTGAGTGCTTTAGTTGTACTTGTCGATTGCATGCAACAAACATTCCTTTTTTTTCCAGCTTTTTATTATTTATGTTACTATTTATATATATATAAAAAAAAACAATCCTATGATTTTCACACTGACTATTCAGTCTTCACAACAGATTAAACTCTAACACTAACATTCTAGTCACTTTTCAGTTTGTGTTGTGGACACGAGAGGCAATAAGCAACCATCATCTCGTTAGAACCTCTGTACATAAATAGAAACATAGAATGTGTCGGCAGATAAGAACCATTTGGCCCAGCTAGTCTGCCCAATAATCTGAATCCTGTTTATAGTCCCGGGCCCTATCTTATATGAAGGATAGCCTTATGCTTATCCCATGCATGTTTAACCTCTTAAGGACTTAGCCCTTTTTCCCCTTAAAGGACATCTGCAGCAGTACAAACACTTATCCCCTATCCTCAAGATAGGGGATAAGTGTTTGATCGCGGGGGTCCGAACGCTGGGGCACCCGGCGATCTCCTGTACGGGGCCACGGCTCTCCCGTGCAGGAGGCGTGCCAGCCGCAGCATGACGTTGCAGCCGGCACGCCTCCTCCATACATCTCTATGGGAGAGGCGGGGAGGCAGCATTCGTGCCCCCCTGCATCCCCCATAGAACTGTATGGGGACGGGGAGGAGACGGGGCTTGACCGTCGACCTCTAAGTCGACGCTACGTCACCATGGGCGCTAATGCCTGCGCCCCGTTAGGGAGATCGAGGGGGGTCCCAGCGGTCGGACCCCCCGCGATCAAACACTTATCCCCTATCCTGCGGATAGGGGATAAGTGTAATTCTGACTCGGCCATTTTTTGCAATTCTGACCACTGTCACTGTAAACATGAATAACTCTGGAATGCTTTTAGTTATCATTCTGATTCCGAGACTGTTTTTTCGTAACATATTCTACTTTAACATAGTGGTACATTTTTGTGGTAACTTGCATCCTTTCTTGGTGAAAAATCCCCAAATTTGATGAAAAAAAATGAAAGTTTTGCATTTTTCTAACTTTGAAGCTCTCTGCTTGTAAGGAAAATGGATATTCAAAAGAATTTTTTTTTTTGGTTCACATATACAATATGTCTACTTTATGTTTGCATCATAACATTTATGAGTTTTTACTTTTGAAGACACCAGAGGGCTTCAAAGTTCAGCTGCAATTTTCAAATTGTTCACAAAATTTTCAAACTCACAATTTTTCAGTGACCAGTTCAGCTTTGAAGTGGATTTGAAGGGTCTTCATATTAGAAATACCCCACAAATGACCCCATTATAAAATCTGCACCCCCAACGTATTAAAAATGACATTCAGTCAGCGTTTTAACCCTTTAGGTGTTTCACAGGAATAGCAGCAAAGTGAAGGAGAAAATTCACAATCTTAATTTTTTACACTCGCATGTTCTTGTAGACCCAATTTTTGAATTTTTGCAAGGAGTAAAAAGGAGAAAATTTTTACTTGTGTTTGAAACCCAATTTCTCTCGAGTAAGGACATACCTCATATGTCTATGTAAAGTGTTCGGCGGAAGCAGTAGAGGGCTCAGAAGGGAAGGAGCGACAAATGGTTTTTGGGGGGCATGTCACCTTTAGGAAGCCCCTATGGTGCCAGAACAGCAAAGAAAAAAAAAACCCACATGGCATACCATTTTGGAAACTAGACCCCTCGGGGAACATAACAAGGGGTAAAGTGATCCTTAATACCCCACAGGTGATTCACGACTTTTGCATATGTAATTTTTTATTTTGCAAAATGTAATTTTTTTTTCCTAAAATGCTTGGTTTCCCAAAAGTTTTACATTTTTAAAAAGTGTAATAGCAGAACATACCCCCCAAAATTTGAAACCCAATTTCTCCCGATTCAGAAAACACCCCATATGGGGGTGAAAATTGCTCTGCTGGCGCACTACAGGTCTCAGAAGAGAAGGAGTCACATTTGGCTTTTTGAAAGCAAATTTTGCTCTGGGGGCATGCCGCATTTAGGAAGCCCCTATGGTGCCAGGACAGCAAAAAAAAAACACATGGCATACCATTTTGGAAACTAGACCCCTCGGGGAACGTAACAAGGGGTTAAGTGAATCTTTATACCCCACAGGTGTTTCATGACTTTTGTATATGTAAAAAATTTTTTATTTTTTTACCTAAAATGCTTGTTTTCCCAAAAATTTTAAATTTTTAAAAAGGGTAATAGCAGAAAATACCCCACAAAATTTGAAGCCCAATTTCTCCCGAGTACGGCGATACCCCATATGTGGCCCTAAACTGTTGCCTTGAAATACGACAGGGCTCCAAAGTGAGAGTGCCATGCGCATTTGAGGCCTAAATTAGGGATTGCATAGGGGTGGACATAGGGGTATTCTACGCCAGTGATTCCCAAACAGGGGGCCTCCAGCTGTTGTAAAACTCCCAGCATGCCTGGACAGTCAGTGGCTATCTGGCAATACTGGGAGTAGTTGTTTTGCAACAGCTTGAGGCTCCGTTCTGGAAACGTGGCGTACCAGACGTTTTTCATTTTTATTGGGGAGGGGAGGGGGGCTGTGTAGGGGTATGTGTATATGTAGTGTTTTTTACTTTTTATTTTATTTTGTGTTAGTGTAGTGTAGTGTTTTTTTGGTACAGTCGCACGGGCGGGGGTTCACAGTAGTTTCTCGCTGGCAGTTTGAGCTGCGACAGAAAATTTGCCGCAGCTCAAACTTGCAGCCGGATACTTAGTTTAATCCTCCGCCCATGTGAGTGTACCCTGTACGTTCACATTGGGGGGGGGGGGGAACATCCAGCTGTTGCATAACTACAACTCCCAGCATGTACGGTCTATCAGTGCATGCTGGGAGTTGTAGTTTTGCAACAGCTGGAGACACACAGGTTGTGAAACACCGAGTTTGGTAACAAACTCAATGTTTTGCAACCAGTGTGCCTTCAGCTGTTGAAAAAGCTACAACCCCCAGCATGTACAGACAGCGGAAGGGCATGCTGGTTCTTGTAGTTATGCAACAGCCGGAGGCATACTACATTGGCTGGGGATGCTGGGGATTGTAGTTATGCAACAGCTGGAGACACACTGGTTTACTACTTAACTCAGTGTGCCTTCAGCTGTTGCAAAACTACAACTCTCAGCAGTCACCGACAGCCAACGGGCATGCTGGGAGTTGTAGTTATGCAACCACCAGATGCACCACTACAACTCCCAGCATGCACTTTAGCTGATTGTGCAAGCTGGGAGTTGTAGTTACACAACAGCTGAAGGTACACTTTTCCATAGAAAGAATGTGCCTCCAGCTGTTGCAAAACTACAAGTCCCAGCATGCCCATAAGGGCATGCTGGGAGTTGTGGTGGTCTGCCTCCTGCTGTTGCATAACTACAGCTCCCAGCATGCCCTTGTTGCATGCTGGGAGCTGTTGCTAAGCAACAGCAGGAGGCTGTCACTCACCTCCAACGATCCACACTGCAGGACTGTCCCTCGCTGCCGCCGTCGCTCCTGGGGCCCCGATCCCAACAGGGACGCCGGGGATCGGGGTCCCCAGCACCCGGGGTCTTCTGCTCGCACCCGCTCACGTCCTCCGGAAGAGGGGCGGAGCGGGTTGCGGGAGTGACACCCGCAGCAGGCGCCCTGATTGGTCGGCCGGTAATCCGGCCGACGAATCAGGGCGATCGTGAGGTGGCACCAATGCTACCTCACTCCTGCAGGCTCTGGCTGTTCGGGGCCGTCTCTGACGGCCCCAATCAGCCAATAATTCCGGGTCATCGGGTCACTGGAGACCTGATTGACCCGGAATCCACCGCAGATCACTGGACTGAATTGTCCAGCGATCTGCGGCAATCGCCGACATGGGGGGACATAATGACCCCCCTGGGCGATATGCCGGGATGCCTGCTGAACGATTTCAGCAGGCATCCGGCTCCGGCTCCCCTCCGGCTGTATCCATACACCCTCGGTCCTTAACCCCTTAACGTCCTGCGCCGGCTCCCGCGATATGAAGCGGGATCGCGCCGCGATCCGGCATCATATCGCGTGGGTCCCGGCGCTAATCAACGGCCGGGACCCGCGGCTAATACCACTCATCGCCGATCGTGGCGATGTGCGGTATTAACCCTTTAGAAGCGGCGTCAAAGCTGACCGCCGCTTCTAAAGTGAAACTGAAAGTATCCCGGCTGCTCAGTCGGGCTGTTCGGGACTGCCGCGGTGAAATCGCGGCGTCCCGAACAGCTGATCGGACACCGGGAGGGCTCTTACCTGCCTTCTCGGTGTCCGATCGACGAATGACTGCTCCGTGCCTGAGATCCAGGCAGGAGCAGTCAATCGCCGATAATGCTGATCACAGGCGTGTTAATACATGCCTGTGATCAGGATGAGAGATCAGTGTGTGCAGTGTTATAGGTCCCTATGGTACCTATAACACTGCAAAAAAAAGTTTTAAAAAAGTGTTAATAAAGGTCATTTAACCCCTTCCCTAATAAAAGTTTGAATCACCCCCCTTTTCCCATAAAAAAAATAAAACAGTGTAAAAAAAAAAATAAATAAACATATGTGGTATTGCCGTGTGCGTAAATGTCCGAACTATAAAAATATATCATTAATTAAGCCGTACGGTCAATGGCGTACGCGCAAAAAAATTCAAAAGTCCAAAAAAGCGTATTTTGGTAACTTTTTAGAACATTAAAAAATGAATAAAAGATGATCAAAAAGTCAGATCAAAACAAAAATCATACCAATAAAAACTTCAGATCACGGCGCAAAAAATGAGTCCTCATACCGCCCCTTACGTTGAAAAATAAAAAAGTTATAGGGGTCAGAAGATGAAATTTTTAAACGTATAAATTTTCCTGCATGTAGTTATGATTTTTTCCAGAATTGCGACAAAATCAAACCTATATAAGTAGGGTATCATTTTAACCGTATGGACCTACAGAATAATGATAAGGTGTAATTTTTACCGAAATATGCACTGCGTAGAAACGGAAGCCCCCAAAAGTTACAAAATGGCGTTTTTTTCCGATTTTGTCGCACAATGATTTTTTTTTCCGTTTCGCCGTGCATTTTTGGGTAAAATGACTAATGTCACTGCAAAGTAGAATTGGTGACGCAAAAAACAAGCCATAATATGGATTTTTAGGTGGAAAATTTAAAGGGTTATGATTTTTAAAAGGTAAGGAGGAAAAAACGAAAGTGCAAAAACGGAAAAACCCTGAGTCCTTAAGGGGTTAAGGACTTGGAAACGGGGGCGTATGGATACGCCCTATGTCCTTAAGGGGTTAAGGAATATAATATCCTCTCCTCCTTTAGCATGTGGATTCCCTTTATGTATATAAAAGTCTCTATCATATCCCCTCTGTTTCTTCTTTCTTCCAAGTTATACATGTTAAGATCCTTTAATCTTTCCTGGTAAGTTTTATCCTGCTATCCATGTACTAGTTTAGTAGCTCTTCTCTGAACTCTCTCTAGAGTATCTATATCCTTCTGGAGATACGGCCTCCAGTACTACGCTCAATACTCCAAGTAAGGTCTCACCAGTGTTCTGTACAGCGGCATGATCACTTTCTACTGCTTATACCTCTCCCTACACATCCAGGCATTCTGCTACCATTTCCTGCTGCTCTATTACATTGTCTTCCTACCTTTAAGTCTGAAATAATTACTCCTAAATCCATTTTGTCAGATACTGAGACTGTGTCAAATATTCTATATTCTGCCTGAGTGTTTTTACGCCCCAGGTGCATTATCTTGCACTTACCCACATAAAATTTTAGTTGCCAGAGTTCTGACCATTCTTGTAGTTTTCCTAAATCCTTTTCCATTTGGCGTATCCCTCCAGGAACATCAACCCTGTTACATATCTTTGTGTCATCAGCAAAAAGACATACCTTACCTTTTCCAATATCACTAAGGAAGATATTAAACAAAATTATCTGCAGGCAGACAAAGGATCACTTCATTATGTGCACATGCATATGTGACAGCATGCCCAAAACACTTTCTATACAGCACATTCTAGTTGAGGCATTTTCAACCTTAAAATACATCTATTAAAAAAAAAATTTGAAGAAAATGTAAAAACTGCATAACGAAAAAATATGAAAGCACAAAAAAAAAAACACAAGGAAAAAAAAAGTAGACCTTACTCGGTTTTCTTATGTCTAGGTATTTACTAGTAAAATATGTGCTCAGTGGATAGTTGGTATTATCACAATGGCAGGAGGAAGGGAAGAGAATGCTACTAGAACAAATCCTACATAAAACTATTTCTAGCAAGGAGTGGTAAGATGTGAGTAATAGAACAGATAAAGATAATTTGTGTATTTTGTACAAGAGAATAGACACTTTCTGTAAAGATTCAAATGGTATGATAAATAGTAAGTGTAACTGACAAGGTTATGTATGAAAAGATATTTATATTAGTAAATTCATTACTATTCAGGTACTTAACAAAAAAAAAAAAAAAAATCACAGTATGTTCATTAATAAAGAAAAAAAATATTTCAACCATTGCCCACCAGGTGGCATTGTTGCTCTTCCAATAATTTAAAGAGCCACTGCAGAACTTTAGGCGCAAAATTTAGTTTTATTACAAATGTCTGCAGAAAATAAATGCTCCGGCCACATTCTGGTTGCAATAAATAATTAGAAGAATATTTATAGTCATAAACATGTAGCGCTGTTTACATTTCTCAAGCTTACAATTAATAATGTGATGTTACAAACTACATCATGTAGGCTTTCTAACAAGTTAACAAGGTTCAAGTATGTCGAACCTGGAACATAAAAAAATGTGAATCATAGTGTATTAGCAATTAAAATAGCTCTGTTTCTTGTTTTGCAGTAATTTGTTGTCTTTGTTCAACATTTGGTGTAAATGTGGTTAAATATTTATATGTATATATAATGTCAAAGTTACAACAATATGTATGACTATGGGTAAACGGATGGTACCATGTGTTATCTAACAGCTTGTTTTAACATGCACTGCACTTTATAAACTGAAACATAGGTCCAAAAATTTTTATTTTTCCAAGCAGTCAAAAAATTCTTCCTTTTTGAGAATGGCAGCAATGTTTGCCCTGGAAAGAGAATAAGCAATGACTTTTAACAAGCTGTAAAAAAATTTTTTCCAATTTTGGAGAATTGCCACAGGGTTGGCATCCTGGAAGAAATAGATAGATGCTTTTAAACAGACTGGTCCTAATTTACTATTGTTAACCCGACTGCTTTTCTCGGGTTTTTGTGGCGCATGTTTGCCTGCAACATGTCGCATCCAGTGTGCGACAGCGTGCGTCAGTCTGCAAAAAATTTTCGCGAATAACCCGACTCGGCTTTCCAGAAACCCGAAAAAGGGGCGTAACCCAACAAAATGGTATTTTCCCCATGATTTAACAAGTTTCCAATTTGGGCCACCATCATTTTCTAGCAATCCACTTTGTTTCAAACTTTGTACTCAGGCCAAAAGTTATATTACAAATTCAACATGTTTTGACAATAACCAATCACAGCCACATAATTAAGTTCAATGGGGATATACTGGGCAATCACATCCGCGTTTTGAAGTACCAAGTTTTGCCAATGCACGGATTCCATTGAGGAGGTACATGTTTAGTCAGATCTATGCACTGTAATAATCATTGGGACAGTGCCAAACCCAATTTGACTATTGATTTGATGTTTAGGATGTCACAAGTCAGTGCTGGCTTGTCCAAAAAAAAAAAAAGTAAGGATGGCTCGAGGTAAGATGGACCTTTGGTCCTCAGCTTCAAACGAGGCCTGAGGCTGGCGATGACAAGTTTAATTCCTTAAAGGGCTAGTCCAGTGTTAAAAAACTTTACCCCTATCCTAAGGATAGGGGATACGTTTTTGATCGCGGGGGCTCAGACCACTTAGGCCCCCCGCGATCTCTGCATAGAGAACGCGTGTCGACCACCACACAAAGTGTCAGCTGACACACATCCTCCATGCAATGCTATGGGAGAGCCAAAGCGCTGCCTTCGCCAATTTCCGGCTCTCCCATAGCAGTTTATTGAGGGCGTATGTGAGCCACCTCTTCGTGTGGTGGTCGGCACGCACTCTCTATGCAAAGAGCCGCAGGCCCGTACGGGACATCGCGGGGGGCCCCAGCGGTCGGACCCCACGCAATCTTAAACTTATCCCCTACCCTTAGGATAGGGATACTTTTTTACTACTGGACTACCCCTTTAAGGATTTTGGACGTATTTGGCCGTACATATTCTGCTCCCTGTCTAGAATGTGGATTCACGCTGGATATGTGGGGGGAAGTCTGCTTGCTAATGTGTGGCAACTCTACTTGCTAATGTGGGGGTACTCTGCTTGCTAATGTGGGGGAACTCTGCCTGGTAATGTGGGTGAAGTCAGCTTGCTAATGTAGGTGAAATCTGCCTGCTAAGATGGGGGAACTCTGCTTGATAATGTGGGGGTGTTACGTCTAGCGCTCCGGGTCCCCGCTCCTCCCCGGAGCGCTTACGGCGTCTCTCTCTCCGCAGCGCCCCGGTCGGTCCCGCTGACCGGGAGCGCTGCACTGTCATGGCCGTCGGGGATGCGATTCGCACAGCGGGACGTGCCCGCTCGCGAATCGCATCCCAGGTCACTTACCCGTTCCCATCCCCTGCTGTCATGTGCTGGCGCGCGCGGCTCCGCTCTCTAGGGCGCGCGCGCGCCAGCTCCCTGAGACTTAAAGGGCCAGTGCACCAATGATTGGTGCCTGGCCCAATTAGCTTAATTGGCTTCCACCTGCTCCCAGACTATATCTGATCTCTGCCCCTGCACTCCCCTGCCGGATCTTGTTGCCTTAGAGCCTAGTGAAAGCGTTACTGTGTTTGTCCATACTGTGTACTTGACCTCCTGCTATTACCTTATTGACTACGATCCTTGCTGCCTGCCCCGACCTTCTGCTATGTCCGACCTTGCTTCTGTCTACTCCCTTTTACCGTGCCTATCTTCAGCAGTCAGAGAGGTTGAGCCGTTGCTAGTGGATACAACCTGGTCACTACCGCCGCTGCAAGACCATCCCGCTTTGCGGCGGGCTCTGGTGAATACCAGTAGTGACTTAGAACCGGTCCACTAGCACGGTCCACGCCAATCCCTTTCTGGCACAGAGGATCCACCTCCTGCCAGCCGGCATCGTGACAGGGGGAACTCTGGTTGCTAATGTGGGGGAACCCTACTTGCTAATGTGGGGGCACCAGGCTCCAAATGTGTGTAATGTTACATAGTTACATAGTTAGTATGATTGAAAAAAGACATACGTCCATCAAGTTCAACCAGGGAATTGAAGGGAAGGGTGTAAGGGGATAAGGGGAAGGGATATTGTTTTATAATTCTGCATAAGCATTAATGTTATTTTGTTCCAGGAATGTATCTAACACTGTTTTAAAGCTATTAATTGTTCCTGCTGTGACCAGTTCCTGAGGTAGACTGTTCCATAAATTCATAGTTCTTATGGTAAAGAAGGCGTGTTGCCCCTTTAGACTATACCTTTTCTTCTCCAGACGGAGGGAGTGCCCCCTAGTCCTTTGGGGGGGGTTTAACCTAGAATAGTTTTTCTCCATATTTTTTGTATGGGCCATCTATATACTTATATACATTTATCATATCCCCCCTTAAACGTCTCTTCTCAAGACTAAACAAGTGTAACTCCTTTAACCGTTCCTCATAGCTAAAATGTTCCATGCCCCATATTTGTTTAGTCGCACGTCTCTGCACCCTTTCCAGGTATGATGATACCTGTTGTGGGGATTCTGCTCGGGGAGCATGATGGGGGCATCAAATGTGAGGGACGCATGCGGCCCAGTCTCAACCAGCCACTACCTCCAGTTGCCCCCAGAAAATTTGTGGTCGAAACCCTGGCAGTATATTACTTAAAAACTGTAAATATAAAACTGACACTAAGAAAAGAAGACAGTGCAACGATTAAAATAGACAATAGTAACCAAGGAAATTAAGGATGTGATGGCGGAATAAAAATCATTCAGAATACAATGGTGAATGGTGGGGTAAAAAATATAAGGAACTCACCCTAGCCAAAGTTATTTATCTGACAAATTCCCACATTGAAATACCAAAATGCTAAAAAAAAAAAATTACCTCCACAACTATTAAATGTTTCTCTTCTAATGTAAACCTTTTTTTTCGACCTTGGGAGCCATCTTCATTTTCTTCACAATCCTCCAAATCCCCAATTTCCCCTGAAACATTGGCTGCAGTATGGGAAACATTTTCTGGGCTGTCACCAACTTCAGGAATTGTAATGTTAGCAGTCAGAACAGCGCTCGAACATGAAGGCAGGCTTTCAGGTTCTGATATCGGACCCTCCTCCTGAGGGAAATTTTCATTCAAGAAAACTTGAAAGGCCGCCGAAATTTTATCTTTTCTACTGGCCATAGTTGCACTACTGGACAACCAAATCACCTCACAAACTCCTGCGCATGACTGAGGTTAAAATTTAACCCCTAGGCTGCCAAAACGCACCTGCGACATTATTACGCTCGTGCGACAAAAAAATGCACATGCAACATTGAAATGCGACACATACATAAATAACTAGGGAAGTAAAAAATTCAACACATTCAACCCGACTTTCTGAGTAAATCAGGGCCACTGTGTTCAAAAATAACACAAAACCCTCTACACACTGCTTTTTCACAATTTACCCAAAGGTAAGGTTAAAATTTACAGGCTCATAGTTTTGAGGTTCATTTTTGACCCCTTTCCTGGGGTTAAAGAGTCATCCATAGAAATTACAAATGACTAGATACATAAACCATGTTTATGCAAAAAGCTGAATCACTGAAGCAAAAACACTTAAAAACATAACTTTTAATAATAAGTCCATTCAAATAATGAATGCATAAAAATATTACACCACATTATACCATATTATTATATTATGCAATATAAGTCCTCGACCAAAACCCCAGAATTACAACACAGTTATGGACCTTAAATGAGAAGGAGGTCCCAACAATTGACTACCCTCATGCTAACACGTTTCACTTTTATTGCCTTTGCAGGATCCTCTGTGGACACTCATATGGGGATCAAATGGGAATGTGACGTACATTCAAAATAACTAAACATACACATACAATGGCCCTCATTTACTATTGCAAACCCGACATGTTTTGCAGGTTGTGCGACAGATTCTGTCTCATTGCGCCACAAATTCTGTCTGTGCCAGAATTTGTGCCAGAATTGAAATGACCACGACTGACTCTCCATTTTGCTAAGAAAACCCGAAAAGGGGGCGTGGCCCCCAGGGAAAGGGGCGTGGTCTCAGAAAAGGGGCATGTTCCCGACATTTTCACAAAAAAAAAACAACATATTTACTAAGGTTTCCACATAAAATGTGGTGGATTTGAGCTGAGGAAAACCCCACAGATCAGAACATGTGTAAAAAAAAGCAAAGTGTAGGGAAAGTGGAAAATGTAGGGAAACCTTAGTAAATACCCCGGAAAATAAATTGTAGGGAATTAAAACCCACAAAGAAACCTACACTCTACTCTTAGTAAATGAGGGCCAATGATTCACAGTCCACAAGCCGAGTCAGAACCAAGAGATTACAGAAATGCCAAAATCACAGAAACAGGAGAAGAGTCAGAGAACAGAACCAATGGGTCAAATATACCAGAAATTCAAGATACAATACAAATGCTAGCTAGGAGTAAAAGCTCTTTTTTCAATGAGGTATGAGAGCAGACTGACAGCTTAAATGGGAGCAAGACCAGGTGCTCTCATCAGGGTCAGCTGACCAGTCCAGGCAGCTAGGCATAGCCCAAGAACAAAAACAACTGTCAGAAACATTTAACCCCACGGGTTCTGACAGTACTCCAACTTTTAGGAGGGGCCACTGGAACCTTCAATTTGCATCTTGGTTTGTCCAGGTGAGAGTCGTGAAATCTTTTTACCAAGAAATCACAAATGACTAGATACATAAAGCGTGTTTATGCGAAAGCAAAAACGCTTAAAAACATAACTTTTAATAATAAATCCATCAAAATAATGAATCCATAAAAATATACCACATTATACCATATTATTATATTATGCAACTGGACAAAATATAAGTCCACGACCAAAACCCCAGAATTACAACAATGAGAAGGAGGTCCCAACAATTGAGTACCCTCGTTCTAACGCGTTTCACTTGTATTGCCTTTGTGAGATCCTCAGTGGACACTCATCCGGGGATCAAATGGGAATGTGAGGTACATCCAATACCACTCAATATCAGCCACAAACAAAAAAAAAAAAAAAAAAACAGAATATTTATCAATGTGTAGGAAAAATGATGTGTCAGCAAGATAATTGTCACTTATGGGCAGCGAAGAGTGAAACCCTGAACTCACCCATTCCCACTTGCCCTGCCCACTTGCATACCCGCCCTAGGCGACGGGTCCACAACCATGGGGACAGTCCCTGCCTGAATAAGTGCAGGGAATCAAATGTCAACAAAAGATATTATAATGCAGACAGAGGTCGGGACACTGTATGGAATCAAACACACTAACAGAAATGATAACTAAACATACACACACAAAATGAGTCACAATCCACAAGCTGAGTCAGTACCAAGAGATTACAGAAATGCCAAATCACGGAAACAGGAGAATGGACCCAAAGTGTCAAATATACCAGAAATTCAAGATACAATACAAACACTAGCTAGGAGTAAGAGCTCTTTCTCAGGCGAGGTATGAGAGGTAGATCAGTCATAAAATCTTTAGAAATATGAGTCCAGGGCCTTTTTGGAATGGACAATGGAAACAACTCTCCTGCCCTTGTCCAAGGAGTTTTTGCTTGAGCACAAATTTCACAAGAAGCAACAAAAACCTCCACATCCCTGTTGAGAGTTGGCCACCAGAATTTCCTTTGAAGCTATTTCCTTGTACCCCGAATACCAGGATGACCTGCTAACGGGGAGCAATGTCTCTTCAATAATCTTCAATAATAATACAGAGGCAAAACTGACTAGGTACAAAGATCTTGCCTCTAGGAGTCTCTAGAGGGACCAAGCCCTGATTGTTCAATATATCAGAAGTTAAATCTGAGGACACTGCAGAAATAATCCAGAATAGTCTCTGGATTAGAATCAATAGGCTGAGAAGCAGTGAAACTCCGAGATAAGGCATCAGCCATGACAGTCTTAGTACCCGGACGATAAGTGATAAAAAAATTAAACCAAATTAAGAAAAAGGCCCAACGGGCTTGACGAGAATTGAGATGCTTGGCAAATTCAAGGAAGGTTATATTTTTGTGGTCAGGGATTACTTTAACCTGATGAACTGCCCCCTCAATAATATGTCTCCACTCCTCAAAATCCCACTTGATTTCCAAAAGTTCTCAATTATCTACATCATAGTTTTGATCAGCTGCAAAAAAAATTTGAGAGAAAAAGGCACAAGGACGTAACTTAGTCAAAGAACCAGTTACCTGTGAAAATACTGCTCCCGCAGCAACGTCATAAGCATCAACTTCAACAATAAAGGTCTTGATTTGATCTGGTTTGACTAATATCAGAGAGGAGATGAAACATCCCTTTCTGCCTCCGTAGACCAGTTACCAGATCTGCCCCTTTGTGAGTTAAATCAGTCAATGGTTTTGCGACGATAAACAATGTTTTAATACATTTTCTGTAGTAGTTCGCAAAGCCCAAAAACCGTTGTAATGCCTTTAACCCCTTAAGGGCCAGTACAAGTAAACCTGTATGCCCCTTAAAAGACCAGGCCTGTTTTTTCAAATCGGGGATGTCTGTCTTTATTAGAGAATAACTCTGGTAACGTTTTGCCAATCACGATAATTCTGACATTGTTTTTTTTGTCACAAGTTGTCCTTCATGTACATAGTAAAAGTAAGCCAATATAATTTGTTGTTTTTTTTTACAATGCAAAAAATCATGAAATTTAAAAAAAAAATAGATTATTTGCTATTTTAACACTAATAGGTTGCATATATTTATACTTACTGACCAAATAGTTTATGAAATTTATATTTTCAGATGTCAACTTTATTTTGACAGCACTGTTTTTGTTTTTAATTAACATTTTAAATTAATTAGAAGCATAACAATTTAACTTGAAATTTAGAAAATATGAAAAGTACATCTTTTTTTTATGTGCTATGCAAGGTATGCAGAAATTTGAAGGTGGTAGAACATAGGAACACCCCCCCCCCCCCAAATGACCCCATTTTAAAAACAAGACCCCTCATGGTACTCGCTAGGGGGTACAGTGAGAATTTTAAGACCATAGCTTTTTGACAAGAATTATTACAAAGTCAGTGTTAAAAATTCAAAATTAGCATTTTTTTACAAATGCATCATTTGTGGGGCATATTTTTTGTACATCACTTCGGATATTGCAAGAAATGCACCCTATATTTTATTAAGCTGATCGGCCCGTATTTGGAAATACCCCACCGCTTAAGCCATATTTGGTTCCTTGGCTGCGTGGTAGGACCCAGAAGGAGAGGAGCGCCATTTGGCTTTCAAGTCATCATTTTAGGACGAATGGATTATAGGCCGCACTTCATGCCTGCAAAGGGTTTTAGCTGTCAGAACCATACAGAACCCATACAAGTGACCCCATTTTGGAAACTACACTCCCTTAAGTATTCATCTAGACCAAAAGTGAGTACTTTGAGTCCTTTTGTGTGGCTGGAATGGATACAAAGTCAGTGTAAAAAATTTAATTTTCTTTTTTTTTCCTTCACAAATGCATTATTTGTGGGACATATTTTTTGTACATTGCATCTGAAAAGTAGAAATGCGCCCATTATTTTATTACGCTGTTTGTCCCATGTTCGGTAATACCCCCGCTTAGACCATATTTGGTTGCATGGACACATGGTGGGACCCAAAATTAGAGGAGCCCCATTTGGCTTTTAGGATATCATTATACAAATTATAGGCCGCACTTCATCTTGCAAAGCATTCTAGCTGTCAGAACAATACCGCACCCCCAGATGTGACCCCATTTTCGAAACTACACCCCCTAAAGTATTCACATAGGGCAAAAGTGAGTATGTTGAGCCATTATTGTGTGGCTAGAATTATTTCAAAGTCAGTGGAAAAATAGCAATTAGCATTTTCGTAAGTCGCTCCATATTGTATCACCCTGTTCATCCCGGGCTGGGCCGTACCCCTACTTAGGCCATATCTGGTTGCCTGACCGCCTGGTAGGACCAAGAAGGAGAGGAGCCCCCTATGGCTTTCAGGGCATCATTTTATGAATAGTCCCCATTCATACTGCATTTCTGCAGTATAGGTGTCCGTTGTCATGTCAAAAAAGGGATGCCAATCTATAATGTAGCAGTCTCATTCAGAAATGAATCGAGCTACTACAGTATACATCAGCATCACTCTTTTTGACGTGATGCTGACGGATACCTCTAACACTGCGGAAAGGCACCATGAACGGGACCCCTCCCTCTGTAAAAACTTCTTACAGCTCGCGGTCTCTTCCAACCACGGCTGTAAGGGTTAAACTGCCGGGACCAAAGTTTTTTCAGTCCCGGCAGTGCGGCAGGGTCCCGGCTGTGTGTTACAGCCAAGTCCCTGCCGCGATCTCGTGGGTGCACTGGGCAGCAGGAACTATGAACGAGTATACACGTCCTAATGGCGGAACGTGCATCCAGCCTTGATGTGTATACACGTTCATGGTCCTTAAAGGGTTAAAGAATTAGGCAGCACCCAGTCAGAAACAGCCTTAACCTTCCCAGGATCCATTTTAAAATGTACTGGAGGTAAGATGTACCCTAAAAATTGTACCGCCTTGACAACAAAGACACACTTCTCCTGTTTAACAAATAATTTGTTTTGTTGAAGTACCTGGAGGACAAAAAATACATGATTTACATGAGATGACCAATCATGAGAGAAAATTAGAATATCATCTAGATAAACCACTAGGAATTTTCGCAAAAATTAATGAGAAATATCGTTAACCAAAATCTGAAAAACTGCTGGGGCATTACTGAGCCCAAAAGGCATTACCAGATATTCAAAATGACCTTTGGGGGTGTAAAATGCGGTTTTCTATTCATCACCCTCTTTTATTCTGGTTAAGTTATAAGCCCCTCGAAGGTAAAGTTTAGAGAACCAACATGCTTCCTTTATTTGATTAAACAAATCTGGAATAAGAGGCAATGGATATTGATTTTTAACCAATCTACGACAGCAGATGGGTTGCTGGTCGATACACGACCGCTAGCTCAGGCCTCTCGCTGCGACTCCTGCTTCCACTCGCCCCTAATCTGCTTCAACCTCTGCCTTAAGGATTTAGGCCTCTGACACTCTTCTGTGCACGTCCTGGCACTTCTCTGCCTGACATACTTAGTGCGTATATGAGGGGAGTACAATACGCTTAACTACGCTTAAAACAGTATTTGTCTAGAACAGCAGCAGTTGTTCACTTTTGGCTGGCCTTTCACTGTATATATCCCCTTGACAGATTAACAGGTACAAAATAGTACACTACTTAGATGTACGTATGTAGTATGCACTGATGAGGGCAGAAAAATGCTCTACAGTACACTTAAAAAAGTATTTGAGTACAACACCAGCTGGTGAGTACTTTTGCCTGGACTTTCACAGTATGTAGGCCCTTGACAGATTAACAGGTAAAAATATAATACTCTACTTAGATGTAAGTGTGCAGTATGCTGATGAGGGCAGAAAAATGTGCTATAATACGCCTTAAAACTCTGTATTTTTGTAAAACACCAGCCGGTGATTACTTTTGACTGTCCTTTCACAGTATGTAGGCCCTTGACAGAATAACAGGTACAAAATAGTACACTACTTAGATGTAGGTATGTAGCATGCACTGATGAGGGCAGAAAAATGCGCTACAATATGCCTAAAAACTCTGTATTTTTGTCAAACACCAGCAGGAAATTACGTTTGTCTGTCCTTTCACAGTATGTAGGCCCTTGACAGATTAACAGATACAAAATAGTACACTACTTAGATGTACGTATGCAGTATGCACTGATGAGGCAGAAAAATGTGTTACAGTACCCTTAAAAAATATATATTTTCGTAAAACACCAGCAGTACACAACAGGGCTGCAGCCAAAAAAAAAGCTATGTACTAAACACAAAATTGCACTCTCTCAAAGACTATTAGGAATGGACTGTTGGGTATTATACCGTCTACAGATTTTTTGTGGAACAAAGACATAAAATTATTTCTATCTCCTCTGCTAAGGTTTATGATGTTGATGCAGCTTGTAGAAATGTATGAGGCAACACACAGCTTTGTGCCCCTCTCTGTAATACTATGCCAAAGAAAGTGACTGGGAGGTTTATGCCTGCAGCTGCAGTAAAAATCCTTTTCAGTGAAAAAAATACTGCTCTCCGACCACAAGAATGCTGATGTGAGTAGGAGGATGTTAAATGCTGCTGGAATGCACTTTTCTCTGCTGTAACACACAGGCTGTCTGTCCTATCTCTCTGCAGTGTAATGAATGAAGTGGCTGGCCGCAATATGGCTGCCGATTATATAGGGCTGTGACATCACAGGGGTGAATGGTTGCTGATAGGCTGCATCCTGCATGTGATTCAGGGTTATACCGCCTACTTACCTTCCAGCCTTGCCTTCCTACCTTCCCAGTGTTCCTTGCCCCATGTACTGACATGTGGTTCCGCCATTTTATATGCCCTGGAGTGTGGAATGCTCTAAAATGGGCTTTAATGAAGCGATTTGTGCGATAGAATCGCGGCAATATTCGCATTAGTTGCAAATTGAATATTTCCTGAAATTCGCAACAAATTTGGGTTCATCAGCTTCGATTCACTCGTCTTTAATGATAATGATGACTGACACTTACTGTTTTGTCACTGAATTCTCAGGTTCTCACTGCATGTATTGGCATTATATCTCTTCAGATACGGTGTGTATTGATCTTCTGACAGTGATAGCTGTTTGCTTCAAAGTCTGGGTCTGCAATATCGTCCACCCATCAGGTACGGGTTTCAGACCCCAAATTTTGATTAGATTATCACGTTTGGTTACAGGGAATATAAGGAGTAGTAGATGCCAGATTTCAGGTACAGATGTTATTTGGCAGTTGTTCCTCATTCTTATTTGGGGGTGGGTCATTCTTATTGCTCAACGAGAGATTTAAAAAATATATATACAGTATATAATATATATCATGTGCATATTTATCTCTGTTTAAGGTACACTGCGGTTCCTTTTGGGTTGCCCTGTCTTCTTGCTTCGTAGATTGTTTTTTCAGGTAGGTGATGCTAGTTTTTATGCTTAGGAGTCTTTGTTGAGGGAGGTTAATTGTTGTTTTTAATTAAGTCACAGCGTAATAAAGTGATCTTGCAGTTTGACGGTCCTTTGAGGGTCTTGTTCGGATGTATCAGTAGGATTGAGTTGTGGTAGGTAATCGCCCACTTTTGTTGATAATTTAGTCACTCCTTCTTGGGTCTTTCAGGTATGGGTATAATTTCTTGGTAAATCTTAATTTGTTCTAGTGTACTATCTGGTATGATTTAGTTGTTTTAGTATATTTTGGAATTATTATGGCAAAAGGCCTTTAAGTGTCTTGTCATTCATAAGGTGTTGTCCGATATCATAGTAGTCTTGTATCTTACCCAACACGTCTTTGGGTGAAATTATCGCTTAGTGGCTACCTGACACGTCTGCGGGTGCCTTTCAGGTTTTCTTTGGTAGATCATGCACGTGGTGTCAGTGTCTCCAAATGTTATACAACCAGTTAAATATCTGCAGACCATGCATCTGAGGTCATCAAAATGGCTGCCACCGTGTGGTCATGTGAATACTATATAAATATATATATATATATATATATATATATATATATATATATATATATATATATATTCACAATGACCAGGTACATTAGACACTTAACTAAGCAGTAAAACTGGAGCCCAAATGCATTCATAAACATCCCACAGACCAATCTATTTATTAGGAAATTTGGAAGAGTTATATCCTAATATCCAATGTACAAATTAACACTACACACCCAAATACTGGCAGAAATAAAGATGTTTAATAAACAATTAACTAAACATGTTCTAACTAAGGGAAAAGGTAGAAGACTTCAAAGTAATACATGTTCGACAATTATAGCAGAAACACTATCTGTTGGCAATTTGGGTTTATTTTCCTTTAAAGGTAAAACTATCATGAATAACATAGTAATATAGTTCATAAGGGAAAGATCTATGTATGGTCCCTGATATATTTATGCATAGTTATTAGGTCACCCCTAATCCTTCTTTTTTCAAAACTAAATAACCCTAATTCTGATAATCTTTCTGGGTACTGTAGTCCTCTCATTCCCTGTATTACTCTGGTTGCCTGTCTTTGAACCCTCTCCAGCTCCACTATATCTTTCTTGTACACTGGTACCCAGTACTGTACACAGTATTCTATGTGTGGTCTGACTAGAGATTTGTACAGTGGTAGAATTATTTCCTTGTCATTGGCATCTATGCCCCTATTGATGCACCCCATGATTTTATTTGCCTTGGCAGCAGCTGCCCGACACTGGTCAGTACAGCTAAATGTTACTGTTAACTAAGACTCCCAAGTCCTTTTCCACATCAGTCGTCCCGAGTGTTCTCCCATTTAACACATAATCCCAGCCCGGATTCATCTGCCACTACCCAGCCCAAACATCCAACCTATCCAGATCCATTTGTAACAGTGCCCTGTCGTCTATTGTGTTTACCGCTTTACAGAGTTTAGTATCATCTGCAAAGATTACTACTTTACTATTCAACCCCTCTACAAGGTCATTAATGAATATATTTAATAGGACAGAACCCAAGACGGACCCCTGTGGTACCCCACTAGTCACAGTCACCCAATCAGAATAAGTACCATTAATAGCCACCCTCTGTTTCCTATCACTGAGCCAGTTACTTACCTACTTACACACATTCTCCCCCAGCCCAATCCTTCTCATTTTATGCTCCAACCTTTTATGTGGAACATAATATATCAAATGCTTTGGAAAAATCCAGATATACGACATCCAGCAATTGTCCCTGGTCAAGTCTGGAGCTCACCTCCTCATAAAAGCTGTTCAAGTTAGTTTGACAGGACCGATCCCTCGTAAAGCCATGCTAATATGGAATCATACATTTATTTTTATCAATATACTCCAAAATAGCATCTCTTAGAAAACCCTCTGTTACGCCGAGCGCTCCGGGTCCCCGCTTCTCCCCGGAGCGCTCGCTACACTCTCGCTCCCGCAGCGCCCCGGTCAGATCCACTGACCGGGTGCGCTGCGATACTGCCTCCAGCCGGGATGCGATTCGCGATGCGGGTGGCGCCCGCTCGCGATGCGCACCCCGGCTCCTGTACCTGACTCGCTCTCCGTCGGTCCTGTCCCGGCACGCGTGGCCCCGCTCCCTAGGGCGCGCGCGCGCCGGGTCTCTGCGATTTAAAGGGCCACTGCGACGCTGATTGGCGCAGTGGTTCTAATCAGTGTGTTCACCTGTGCACTCCCTATTTATACCTCACTTCCCCTGCACTCCCTCGCCGGATCTTGTTGCCATTGTGCCAGTGAAAGCGTTCCCTTGTGTGTTCCTAGCCTGTGTTCCAGACCTCCTGCCGTTGCCCCTGACTACGATCCTTGCTGCTTGCCCCGACCTTCTGCTACGTCCGACCTTGCTTCTGTCTACTCCCTTGTACCGTGCCTATCTTCAGCAGTCAGAGAGGTTGAGCCGTTGCTAGTGGATACGACCTGGTCACTACCGCCGCAGCAAGTCCATCCCGCTTTGCGGCGGGCTCTGGTGAACACCAGTAATGACTTAGAACCGGTCCACTAGCACGGTCCACGCCAATCCCTCTCTGGCACAGAGGATCCACCTCCTGCCAGCCGGCATCGTGACACCCTCAAACAATTTACATACAACGGAGGTTAAACTAACAGGTCTATAAATCCTGGGGTCACCTTTTGGCCCCTTATTAAATATTGGCACCACATTTGCCATGCGCCAGTCTTGGGGAACCTTCCTTGTCACTATAGAGTCCCTGAATATAAAAAAATAGGGGTCTGTCTATTACATTGCTCAATTCCTTTAGAACACTGGGGTAAATGCCATCTGGGCCAGGCAATTTGTCTATTTTGTAGGCGGCACTGAACTTCTTCCTAGGTTAGACAGGTGACCTGTACTGGAGAGTTTACCTTATCTTGCTGTATTTCACCTGGGATTTCATTTTCCTCGGTGAATACAGTAGAGAAGAATTTGTTTAATATATTTGCTTTTTATTGATCCCCATCTATAATTTCATCCTCATCATTTTTTAAAGGGCCTACACTTTCATTTTGTGACCTTTTTGCTATTTATATAGTTAAAGAACATTTTGGGGTTAGTTTTACTTTCTTTGGCAATGCGTCTTTCTGTCTCTATTTTTGCGGCTTTTATCAGTTTTTTTTACATATTTTACATTTTTCTCTATAACTTTTAAATGCTTCCTCACTGCAGTCCTGTTTTAGTAGTTTAAATGCTTTATTTTTGTCATTTGTTGCACCCTTAATGTTCTTATTCGTCCATATTGGTTTTCTTTTATTTCTGACCCTTTTATTCCCGTAAGTTATATACATCTTATAGTGAAAATTTAAGATATTTTTAAAAGTCTCCCATTTAGTGTCAGTATTCATATTTTTTAGGACATTATCCCATTTTATATTTTTAAGGGCTTCTCTGAGTTGATCAAACTTTGCCTTCCTAAAGTTCATTGTTTTTGTAGCCCCTCGTGAAATTCCCTTATTGAAGAACAAGTTATAATGTATTATATTATGACCACTATTTCCTAGGTGTCCATCTACTTGCACATTAGTTACTCTGTCAGGTATGTTGGTTAATATTAGGTCTAGTAGGGTGCCCCCTCTGGTCAGGCCCTGCACCATTTGGCACAGATAATTGTCTTTAGCTATAGTCAGAAACCTGTTTCCTTTATGAGATTCACAGGACTCAGTCTCCCAGTTCATATCAGGATAGTTAAAGTTCCCCATTATTATCACATCATTTAGATTTGCTGCCTTGTTTATTTGCCTCAGCAATTGATCTTCTGCCTCTTCCATTATGTTTGGTGGCTTATAGCAAACCCCTATCAGAATTTTTTTATTCTCATCTCCATATATTTCTACCCATAATGACTCCACATTGTTTCCCTCCCAAATATTCTCCCGCAGTGCTGCCTTCAGACTGGACTTTACATAAAGACAAACTCTTCCCCCTTTCTGTTTTGTCCGATAATTCCTGAATAGACTATAACCCTGCATGTTGACCGCCCAGTCACAGCTATCGTCCAACCAAAGCTCTGTTATACCCACTATGCCATAATCCTCCTCAGAAATTTTCAACTCCAGTTCATCAGGTTTATTGGTCAGACTTCTAGGATTAGTCAACATGCAATACAATGGTGTATGTTTTTTTTTCCTATGATGCCTATCCCTATTAGCTATTCTAACCCCCCTCTCTATCTACACTATCTTCCCCCTCTATGTTGTAGGTTCCCTCCCCCCCCAGTCCCCAGTTTAAACAATCCTCCACCCTTCTTGCCATCTTCTCCAAAAGCACAGTTGCACCCTCCCCATTGAGGTGCAGCCCGTCCCTACGGTAGAGCCGATATCTACAAGTCGGCCCAGTTCTCCATGAACCCAAACCCCTCCTTCCTACACCGGCTCCTGAATCACTTGTTTTCCTCCCTAATCTCCCGCTGCCTCTCTGGTGTGGCTTGTGGTATAGGTAATATTTCAGAAAATATTACCTCAGAGGTCCTTGCCTTAAGCTTTCTGCCTAAGTCCCTAAAATCATTTTTAAGGACACGCCACCTACCTCTTTACAATGTGTCTCAGTGTTGCCAGTTGCTCCTCTAGATCCAGGATCAGGGCTTCCAAATGAACTACTCACACACATCTCGCACAACAATATGCACCCTCAAACTGCTGTTCAAGGATTGCATACATTGTGCAAGATGTACACCGGACTGCATTTTCCAACATGGAGGCCATACTAGATTTGGGGATTGCAAAAATTGACAGTAAAAAAAAAAAAAAATATCAAGTATTTCAATTTAAGCTCCCTGAATTCAAAGTCCCTTAATTTTAAATCCCTCTCACTTTTATACTTACACTCACTTGTATACGTCATGTATACAAACACACAATCGCCAGCTAAACAATCGCTTAGTGAACTTGCTTTTGTATTTACCACAACCACCTCTCTTCCACTGCCTGTAAGTGAATGCAAAATGATACACACTATAATTTACTGCCAATAGTAGAGTCTGTGGCTAAGAAGTGCTACAGCTACATAGTAAACAACATAAACCATGATCTATGTAAGCTGACAGCAAGAGTCTAGGGCTACCTGTTGTACATTATATAGACTTATGATTACTGAACTTAGTGGAGTACGATCCAGCAAGCAACTCTAATGTGGTTTTGTGGTGAGGAACCAAGAGGTGGAATGCTATGGCAGTCTATTTGGTGGTCCTGTACCAGAAAGCAACATGGAGTTAGTTTAGACAAAGGCAAGATCTTCTTTGAGAGGGGTCTCCCAAGTGAATGCAAAATGAAACACACAAAAGAATAAAACTGAGAATACTTAAGCTTCAAGGAATCTTTACGGCAAGTATGAGAAACAAAGACAGGCACGGAAGTAGCTGCAGTCCTTTGTCTCAGGATCAGGCCCAAACAGGAAATTGAAAGGGAACTGGTGTGGTTGTTGTCCAGTGGAAGAAAGAGAGCCTTTGGTCCCTTTCAATGGGTTTTTATTGTAACGGAGCTGTATGTGGATCATCTAACCTGTGTGGCTGATGACTCTAACTGTATTGGGGAGTGGAGTCCATGCTGCCGCTGGTCTTCACCAGAACCTGCCACAAGGCAGGATTGGCTTGCTGCGGGAGGCAACACCCGGGTCACTACCCCTGAAACGGCTCGACCACACAGGTAGCTGGGCTATGCGAGGTACCAAAGGATAAGGCAGTAGCGTAGTCAAACGTAGCAGAAGATCAAGGCAGGCGGCAAAGGTGCAGAGTCTAATAACGTAGCGAAAGGTTTGGATACACGAGTAAGGCTTACAGGCTATAAGGGTCCCTTAATCTCAGGCTAGGGGCACTGAAGATCCAGCAGGGAAGTGTGGGAGGTGCAGGGACTTTATAATGTAGGTTCAGGTGCAACAACTAATTATGGGTGTACTGGCCCTTTAAATTTCATAACTCTGGCCTGCGCACACCCTAGGAGACGGGGACGCGCGCTCCGGGGCTGAGACACAGAGGAGGAGGTGGCAGTGGAGTATGGTGAGTGACGGTCTGGGATTTGCATGCCCCGCCGGCAGTGTGGGATTCAGGTACCATGCGCTCACGGCCGGTGCTTGCGGCCGGAGCGCAGTGTGTGACATTTAGTCAACCAGTGGGTTGGCAATGAATATGCCTTGGAGACCCCTCTCAAAGAAGAGACTCCATCTTGCCTTTGTCTAAACTAACTCCCTGTGGCTTTCTGGTACAGGACCACCAAATAGACCGCATTAACATTCCACCTCTTGGTCCTTCACCACAAAACCACATTAGAGTTGCTTGCTGGATCGTACTCCACTAAGTTCAGTATTCATAAGTATATTAAATATACAACAGGTAGCCCTAGATTCTTGCTGTCAGCTTACATAGATCATGGTTTCTGATGTTAACTATGTAGATGTAGCACTTCTTAGCCACAGACTCTACTGTTGGCAGTAAAGGGATAGTCTTGAGCTTAGGCGGTTGTTGGAGCTACTGTCCTCATTTGTAGATTCTCTTGAGACAGTTTATTTAAAGCGTGGTGGTGTCCAAAGCATTTTCCGAAATGTGTTGAAGGGTATTCTGGGTTCTCCTGTCTCACAATGTCATCCAAACCCAGTCTTGATGATTTGATCCTTGTCATCTTCCAACAATGTGATGCTGAGGAATGGGAAGCCTTCTTCACTCCATTAGAAGCATTGGCCAACTGGTCATCTCTTTGTGGTCAGCTTGATTTCTTATGGATGATTGGAGGTCAATGGGTTGAGCGGGGTTACAGTACCACTAATCTGCTAAATGGAAAATAAACAGGTTTAGAATCACTTTCCAACAATACAATTTTAGTATTTCAAGGCCCATCAGACATTTTCTCTCTCCTTTCTGCCTTTGCTGGTCAGTGGACTTTGGTAAAATCCACACACTAGACACAGTTGAACTCCACTCTGCATATCCATACTCACTTTCCCAGCATTATTCCAACCATTGCTAACTAATTTGTGAGTGTGAGCATTACCTTAGTCCCTCTAGGCATATTGCCTTCTAGTGGAAGGATTAGCTTTTGCTAAACCTTCCCCACCTCTTGAAAAATCAAAGTGGTTAGTTATTTTTTTTTACTATTTTTTTTCCCCACAAAAGTATTGTCATTTTCACATATAAGCTTATGGTATGGCCATAGTGGCCAGAAAAGAAAGTTTAGCTGCACACAGTCCATATCTTATGTGCCTCCATTTTTCCTGAAAGACAAAACAGGTGAAACATTATTTACATGCAAAAGAAAGGTGGCAATTTTTACTCTTTGTTGATCTCCCTTCCCCCCCCCTTGCTAACAGTGCAGATACCTAAGTATCTATCTTTACTGGAATAGCTTGGGTGACTTTTGCCTGACCAACAGGGGCATGGGAGTCTTCACCTGTATATATGGTTTCTGTAAGAGTATTGCTACCTGTGCACATAACTCCTTCAGGTAACCTGGAACCTGTGGGAGAAACAAAGCTCTTGTGATGTTGTCTTTCGTGGAAATAGACAAGTGAGGTTTTGTTACGTTATGCGCTGAGGCCACACACGCTGGCCTTGAGCCCATGGTCCCCTTACCTGCTGTAGCCCCAGTCCGTCACTCTCCGGGTGTTTCTCCTGCCTCCACCTCTGCTTCTCTGCTCCGGCGCATGTGTCCCTGTCCCCAAAGGGTGTGCCGGAACTTTAAAATTTAAAGGGACAGCATGCTCATTAGTGTAATCCACCTGTGGCTCATTTATAAATTCCTCCACCCTCCTCAGTTTCATGCCTGATCTTTGTTGCCTTGAGCCTAAGAGAAAGCAGTCCTGTTATGCCTTGCCGTGTATCTGATCTCCTGCTTTGTGACTTGACCTTGCTCCTCTGCCTACTGACCTCCTGCTACGTCTAGACTATGCTACTGTGCCATCTGCCCTGACCTTCTGCTATCAAGACTACTAGCTGCCTTATCCCTCCTGTGCCTCGCATCTCCTCAGCCGCCTGTGTGGTCGAGCCGTGCAAGGGGTAGCAATACTGGGTGTCACCTGCAGCTGAAAGTCCATCCCGCTTTCCGGCGGGCTCTGGTGAAAACCAGCGGCACCTTAGACTCCGCTCCCTAGTGTGGTGCGAGTCATCTGCCATACAGGTCCAGAGGATCCACATACACCGGAGTTCCTGTCTTCAGAAATGCGAGTGTTACAGTAAGTTCCGGCCATGGATCCCGCTGAGGTACCCCTGCCTGAAGTCGCAGATCTTCCCTCCATTGGTTTACATCAGTCGCAGCAGTTGGCCTGACAGTTGCAGCAATTTTCTCAACTTTCAGCCATGATGCAGCAGCTTTTGGCCTTGCAACAGCACATTCTGGCCCACTGCCACCTCCAGCTCCTGCAGTGTCTTCTGGCTCCCAGCTGCGCCTGCCTTTGCCTTCCACGTATGATGGGGATTCCATGTCGTGCAGAGGCTTTGTTACACAGTGCTCCATGCACTTGGAACTCACGTCTGAACTGTTTCCACCGGAACGTAGTAAGGTGGCCTTTGCCATTATTCTACTGTCCGGAAAAGCCCTGGCTTGGGCTACACCCTTTTGGGACCATGGTGATCCAGTATCCTCCAATTTGTTGGCTTTCTTGGCAGAATTTCGCAGTGTCTTTGAGGAACCCGCACGTGCCTCTTCAGCTGAGACGGTGTTGCTGAACCTCTGTCAAGGGAATTCAACCGTTGGTGACTATGCGGTTCAATTCCACATTCTAGCCTGAACTTGCCTGGAATGATGAGGCCTTGTGTGCCACATTCAAAAAAGGACTGTCTTGCAGGATTAAAGATGCCCTTGTCGCAGGTAATCCTCCATCTTCTTTGACAGAACTTATCCACTTGGCCACATGCATTGATGTGCGTTTTGCTGAGAGACAGGAGGAATTATGCTTAGAGAGGGAACCTGCCCACCTGACACCCGTGTTTCAACATCCACCTCTTCAGTTTCCTGCGCCTCTTGATGAAGAGGTTATGCAAGGAGATCGGTCTCGTCTTCTGCAACTGGAGAGATCACGACAGCGCAATGAGGATTTGTGCTCGTTTTGTGCTAGCCCGGAGCACTTTCTCAAGGATATACAGTTCGTCCGCACATAGGGTACGTGGGAGAGGTGTCCCTGCGTGTGAATACTACCTCTCCACGCTTAACTATTCCTTTACAAGTCTTCGCTTCAGCCAAGTCTTCCTTCAGCGCTACAGCATTCTTGGATTCTGGATCAGCAGGTGACTTTATTGATGAGGCTTTAGTCCACACGTATCATCTCCCCCTTACTCGGCTTGCCAAGCCCTTGTTCATCTCCTGTTAATGGACAAAATCTGGACTGTAAGGTTCACTTCCGTACTGAATCTCTCGTCAAGCAAGAGGGAGTATCGCATAAAGAAAAGATTGAATTTTATGTTCTGCCACACTGTACTTCAGTGATTCTTTTTGGTCTCCCTTGGCTGCAATGCCATTCCCCGCAACTGGATTGGAGAACTGGAGAAATACTTCGCTGGGGATAATCCTGTCAAAATATTTGCCTCCAACCTGTTCTGCGTAAAGTTGTTTTTCATCTTCCTTCTTTACCTGGCCTGCCGCTACCTTACCAAGATTTCTCTGATGTTTTCTGCAAGAAACAGGCTGAGTCTCTGCCTCCACATCGTCCTTACGACTGCCCTATTGATCTTTTGCCTAGTACCACTCCTCCTCGTGGAAGGATATACCCTCTATCAGTTCCTGAGACCAAATCCATGGCTGAGTATATCCAGGAGAATCTCCAAAAGGGATTTATCCATAAGTCCTCCTCTCATGCTGGAGCTGGTTTCTTCTTTGTAGGGAAGAAGGATGGCTCACTCCATCCATGCATTGACTACAGGGGACTTAATAAAATCACGGTCAAGAACCGTTACTGTCTACCTCTTATCTATGAACTTTTTGATCATCTACGTGGTGCCAAGGTCTTCTTCAAGTTGGACTTACGCGATGCAAATAACCTCATTTGTATCCGCAAGGGAGATGAATGGAAAACGGCCTTCATGTTTGTCTGGTTCTTCAGCGACTACGGAAGAATCATCTCTATGCCAAATTGGAGAAATGCCTATTCGAGAAATCTAGTCTTCCGTTTCTTGGCTACATTTTCTCTCATCAGGGCCTGCAGATGGTTCCAGATAAAAAGTCTGCAGTATTGGATTGGCCTCATCCTTCGGGCCTATATGCTATTCAATGCTTTCTGGAATTTGCTAACTATTATCATCAGTTTATCCCACATTTTTCATCCTTGGTTGCCCCTATTGTGGGTCTCTCTAAGAAGGCATCTAATCCTAAATCTTGGCCTCAAGAGGCTGAAGAGGCCTTCTCCCGTTTAAAGTCTGCATTTTACTCTGTTCCCGTGCTTACAAGACCTGGTCCGGAGAGGCCCTTTGCTGTGCTTGAGGTTGATGCCTCATCTATTGGAGCGAGTGCTGTTCTCACCCAGAAAAACGCTAAGGGCAAGAGTGTAACTTGTGGGTTCTTCTCCAAAACATTCTTGCCTGCTGAGAGGAATTACTCCATTGGAGATCATGAAATCCTCATTATCAAGCTAGCTTTGGAGGAATGGTGACATTTATTCGAAGGTTCCTCTCATCCAGCATCTACTCTGACCATAAGAATCTTCTATACCTTCAGTCTGCTCAGCGTTTGAACCCCCGCCAGGCAAGATGGTCACTGTTCTTTTCTAGGTTCAACTTCTTCATTCACTTCCATCCAGCAGACAAGAACATCAGAGCTGATGTTCTCTCCAGGTCCTCTGATGTCATTGGTTTGGACTCCACGCCTAGGCATATTATTCCTCCTGACCGTTTGATTCCTGCTGCTCCTGCCGAGATTCAGCAATTTAATCCAGGAAAATCCTTTGTGCCCGCCAGATTGAGACGCAAGGTCCTGAAATGGGGTCATTCTTCCTTGACAGCAAGACATCCTGGAATACGTAAGACTCTACTTCTTATTTCCCGGCACTACTGGTGTCCCCATCTTGTATGTGATGATTTTTATTTTGTTCAGTCCTGTGAAACATGTGCCCATGACAAAACTCCTCGACAGAGACCTGCAGGACTCTAACAGCCTTTACCCATTCCAGAGACTCCCTGCTCCCATATCGCCATGGATTTCATCACCGATTTGCCACCATCTCATAATAACACTGGTTCGTTGTAGATCGGTTTTCCAAGATGGCTCATTTCATTCCTCTACCAGGTCTTCCTTCTGCCCCGCAGCTGGCAAAGTACTTCTTGTTGCATGTCTTTCGTTTACATGGCCTTCCTCAGCATATCGTTTCGGATCGAGGTGTGCAGTTTATCTCTAAGTTCTGGTGAGCCCTTTGTAACCGTCTGGATATCAATCTGAACTTCTCCTTGGCCTACCACCCTCAATCCAACGGTCAGGTGGAGAGGGTTAATCAAATCCTTGAGACTTTTCTTCGACATTTCATTTCAGTTCACCAAGATGATTGGGTTGACCTTCTTTCCTGGGCTGAATTCTCATACAATCATAAGGATTCCGAGTCCACAAGGTCGTCCCCCTTTTTTGTTGTCTACGGACTCCATCTCCATTCTCCTCTTCCTCTCCCAGTTTCCTCCGGTGGGCCTGCTGTTGATGAGCTGGTCCGTGACTTCTCCACCATCTGGCAACAAACCCGACATTCATTATCCCAGGCTTCTTCACGCATGAAGGTGCAAGCGGATAAAAGTAGAAAACCTCCCCCGTCCTTCTCTCCTGGTGACATGGTGTGGTTTTCATCCAAGTACATCCGCTTCAAGATCCCCTGTTACAAGCTCGGTCCCCGCTAGCTTGGTCCCTTCCAGATTCTACAAAAGATCAATCCTGTATCCTAGAAACTCCGTCTACCTGCTACTTTATGTATTCCCAATTCCTTCCACGTCTCTTTCCTCAAGCCTTTTGTCATAAACCGGTTCTCAGAAGAATCTTGTCCCCACACCTGTCTCCGGCTCTTATGACATCTACAAAGTTAAACAGATTATTGCTACAATAAAAAAAATGTGGTCAACTGGGAGGGTTACGGTCCTGAGGAGAGATCTTGGGAGCCTGAGAAGAATATCCTGGACCGTGACCTTCTCAGGAGTTTTCTCTCTCGTAAAAGGAGGGGGATACCAAAGGGGGGTGGGTACTGTAACGTTATGCGCTCCGGCCGCACACGCTGGCCGTGAGCGCATCGTCCCCTTACCTGCTGTAGCCCCAGTCCGTCACTCTCTGGGTGTTTCTCCTGTCTCCGCCTCTGCTTCTCTGCTCTGGCGCGCGTGTCCCCCGTCCCCTAGGGCGTGCACGCGTCGGAGCTTTAAGATATAAAGGGCCAGTATGCTCATTAGTGTAATCCACCTGTGGTTCATTTATAAATTCCTCCACCCTCCTCAGTTTCCTGCCGGATCTTTGTTGCCTTTAGCCTGAGAGAAAGCATTCCTGTTGTTGCCTTGCCATGTATCTGATCTCCTGCTTTGTGACTTGACCTTGCTCCTCTGCCGCCTGCCTACTGACCTCCTGCTACGTTTAGACTACGCTACTGTGCCGCCTGCCCTGACCTTCTTCTATCCAGACTATGAGCTGCCTTATCCCTCCTGTCCTGCCTTATCCCTCCTGTCATCTCTTCAGCCACCTGTGTGGTCGGGCCGTGCCAGGGGTAGCGACCTGGGCGTCGCCTGCAGCTGCAAGTCCATCCTGCTTGGTGGCGGGCTCTGGTGAAAACCAGCAGCACCTTAGACTAAGCTCCCTGGTACAGTCTGAGTCATCTGCCACACAGGTCCAGCAGATTCACATCCACCGGGGTTCCTGTCTTCAGAAACTTGAGTGTTACAGGCTTATTGGGGAAGCTAAGAGGTTTCTCTGGAAAACATTGCTTGGAGGAAGAATTTATATTTCCTTTCCTGGTCTGTCTGGATTTACCTGCCTTACTCTGCTTCATGTTTCCAGTAGAATAGCAACTTGTGGAAATATGGCCACTATGACCACATGTAGTACATTTAGCTGAACAGTATTTACTTTGAGTTTTGTTACCATGTGCTTTACAGTATCTACCTATATGGCCTACAATGGCGTATTTACTATCTGGGTCTCATCCTTTATTGATGATCTTTCCCGTTTCACTGCTAAAGACACACTTCTAACAACTCTTAATCTGCTCCAATTCGCTTTGTACTTTCCATTGTTGCTATTCTATTTCTCTCCCGTACACAATTCAAAACCAGCACTGGGAACTTCTACAATCTCACTCTCTGGCGCCCCCTTATTTGCACTTGATGAAACACATTCCTTTTCAGAGGGTAAATCTGCTGTGGAATGTGGCTGTGAATTATGGGAAGAGGCCAGACCAGATACCATTTAGGGGAACTCATTTTTCATACCAGTCTTTAATTGTGACCTAGTAGCAATCTCATTCCTCAATTCCTCAACTCAGCATAAGACTGAGCCAGTTTTTCATCAGTATCTATACATTGGTTTTCCCATTCCAGAAACTCTGATTCTAGCATGTGTGTCTTCCTATCTCTATCAAGGATACTTTGTGTTTTTGTCTGCAACTCTTTCTCAAGTGCCTCATTTCTCTACACCTGACATTTTAGGGCATGTAAAAGAATCCAACGAACCTAAGCCGCAGCTCGGCTCTCATGTTTACTGTTTCCCCACCTGTTCAACCTCAGGTTTCATTTACACCGATTGGTCTCAATGCCTTCATACCTAATATTGCACTGGCTCCCTTCATTCCGGCAAACTTAAAGAAAGACATACTTGATGGTAAGGACATTAATTCCACATTCATTGCCACTCACGATGTAACTGAAAACAAGACAACTGCATGTGGGGAGGTCTCTGTGATCCTTGAAGCAAAAGATGTTAGATTAAACCGCAAATTGTCTTTAGCTGAGTTTACCATGGCTTTTGCCATTTACAGAGATATTATTTACTCAGTGAAACCAGAAAGACAAGAAGAGTTAGACATGTATTTGTACAAGGTAACGGAGCTGTCACACAAATACAGAGGACATGTGTTCTACGACTACCACAAGTCGTTCTCGGCGAAAGCTGCAGCTGCATTGGCACAATTCAATTTTACCATGAATTGGGCATTAATCGATACTGACATTTTCTGCAATCCATTTGCAGGTCTCAAAGCCCCAGAGTGAGCCCGTTGCCAGTCTATAGCGCACACTACGGAATGGTGCAGCAGTGTTAATAATGCATCTGACGAAGCACTCCAAGGAACATCCACATCCACAACTCAGTCTAAGAGTCAGAAGACTTTGGGTCTGATGGACAAATTAGGTAGACCTATTAAATATCTGGGAAAGTCCCAGATCTGTAATAACTACAACTATGCAGTGTGCAACTACATTCAATGTAGATTGTTACATCTTTTTTCAGTATACTTCAGAGCACATACTAGAAATGTTTGTCTGCAAAAAAATAGCAAAGCGTGACTAGCTGTGGTGGATGTGCCGCTCTTGGGGTTGTTTTTACAGGACCACCCGGAGAGTCAATTTGTAGAATTTCTGCTCAATGGCTTCCAGTGGGGTTTTCATACTGGCTTTGCGGCACTTCCAGGTACCACATTTGAATGTGATAATCTGAGATCAACTCTGAAAAATCCTGTAACTGTTGATATGTAGATTAGGAGGGACATTTATAAGGGTTTTATTATCAGACATTTTGACGTGAAGAGGGTGAATACTGTGGCTTTGTCACTGGGAAATTTAGCAATAAAAAGAGATTAATTTATAATTTGTCTGCCCCTTACTCATCTTCCATGCCCAGTCTCAATTATCGTATTCCAGCAGAAGAGTTTGCTCTTAAATACGCTTCCATACTGTAATTGAAGCCATAGCTGTGATCTTGAGCATGGGAGAGGGGGGGGGAGGCTTGGCTGTCTAAAGCCAACATCTCCGATGCATTCAAGCTCCTTCCCATCATGCCGGATCTGTGAAAGTGGCACAGGATAAAATTTTGCAGCAAGTATCATTTCACAGTCAAGTTAACATTTTGGTCCCGTAGCAGCCCTTGGTTGTTCGACAAATGTGCACAAGCGTTGCATTGGTTATTAGAACATAGATGCGACTGTACGCATCTCATTTACTTCCTTCATGACTTCTTGTTAATAGATCGGGATGACAAACGTCCTAGGGATCTGGATGTTTTACTGGCCACTGTTGTTCAATTAGCAGTTCCAGTATCCAGCAAGAAGGTGGAGGGTCCCAACAAATCCTTGACATTTTTAGGTATAGTTCTGGACACGCAGGCTAGGCTTCCTCCAGATAGGTTGGAACGGATTAAGCATACCATCCGCAATGTGGTATTATCCTCACGAGTTACTAAGGTTGAGTTACAGTCTGTTCTAGGTATGCTAAACTTTGCAATGAGGGCAATACCCAAAGGCAGGTCTTTCATTTCTCGGTTATTAGAGTTAATGGCTTCAGTACCCAACCAGAATGATGTGGTTCTGTTGACAGGCATGTGATGGCTGATCTTCTTATGTGAGATTTGTTTTTGGCAAATTGGAACGGGATATCTTTCTTTGTTCCAGGTGTTGATAATCAGTCCCCTTTAATTTTTTTGGACGCTTCCTCTCCCAATGGTTTTGCAGCTGTTTGGGAGAATAGATGGCAGAAGTATATCAGCTGCCAGATTTTAGTACTAATTCTGCACTATTTGACCTATATCCAATTGTGGCAGCAGCTAGTCTGTGGGGTCACTAGTGGCATAAAAAAGACGATTATGTTTGTGTCTGACAATGCAGCCACAGTTGATATTCTATTGAAAGCCCGATCCAAATTGTCTGTCATTATGTCGTTACCCAGTAAGCTGGTAAAGCTATCAGTATGTCACAATTTCCATTTTACAAGTGCACATATTCAAGGTATTAGAAACACTGCAGCTGATGCATTATCAAGGCTTCTTGTAACTTCTCGCTCTTTTTCCAGGTGATACCAGAGGCCGAACCAGCAGGGTTTCCAGTTCCTCCTTTTCAGGCATTAATTCTGGACTTATCAGTAGCCAAACAACTTATTGGTAGATCTTTATCCACCAACACATAAAAAGTATATAACACAGCCTGGAATACTTACACAAAGTTTTGCAATAGATACTCAGAAGATAAGCCACATACCATTTCATTCCTGCTTGCTTTCATCGGGTTTCGCCACTCTTCATTGCCTTTGGCTCACAATATAAATATCAATAATATCAAGATATATTTTTCAGGCATCCAACATCATCTCATGTTGTCGTGTCCAGACAGGGCTTCAATGTTTGCCTCTCATGTCATCAAAGCAGCTTTGAAGGGTGTCCAAAAGAGTGAAGTCTGCAAGCCTCCTAGCCTGATAACCAAAAGAAGTCTTTTTAAAATGTCCACTAAATGTCTAAACAGATCTCCCGACAAAGGCTGGTCCTTTGTCGGGAGATTTGTTTAGACATTTAGTGGACGTTTTAGATAAGACTTCTTTTGGTTATCAGGATAGCTTGACGTAAAAGGCTGCATCGGTCATATCTGGTCACTCTTTACGGATAGGGGTGTCTGCTTCGGCATCATGGTATCCCAGCTCACGTGATTAGGAAGTTGGGGTGCTGGAATCCAGTACTAACATGCTTTATATCCCCAATCTTAAAGGGGTACTCCAGTGAAAACCTTTTTTCTTTTAAATCAACTGGTGGCAGAAAGTTAAACATATTTGTAAATTACTTCTATTAAAAAATCTTAATCCTTCCTGTACTTATTAGCTGCCGAATACTACAGAGGAATTTTTTTTCTTTTTGGAATGCTCTCTGATGACATCACGATCACAGTTCTCTCTGCTGACGTTATTATAATAATAATGCTTTATTTATTGTTGTCATTAGTGGAATTTGAACCCAAGTCCCCAGCACTGCAAGGCAGCAGTGCTACTACTGAGCCACCATGCTGCCCTTAGCATACATCTGCTATGCATGGTTGCTAAATTGGACAGAGATGTCAGCAGAGAACACTGTGCTCGTGATGTCATCAGTGTTCCAAAAAGAAAGGAATTTCCACTGTAGCATTCAGCAGCTAATAAGTACTGGAAGGATTAAGATTTTTTAATATAAGTAATTTACAAATATGTTTAACTTTCTGCCACCAGTTGATTTAAAAGAGAAAAGGTTTTCACCGGAGTACCCCTTTAAGTCAGAAATGTGTGATGCTTTTCAGTCCTTAGTTATGTAATTTTGGATGTGTTAATAAAGTGCTTTTGTTCTGATTCTTGAGTTTTTGCCCTCTATTTTCAGGTGTACTTGTATGTGGTAGTATATGGCACAACACAAACTACCTTGGTAGATCTCATGGTTTATTAAGGATATAGTGTGCATTTAGTTTACGGTGTTTAGTTAGGTAGGTACACTATTCTTATGAGCACCGACCACAATTGGGAAGGCTAATTCATTAGCCTGTATTTGTGGGAGGGGTGGGGAATGCTTTTAAGAACCTGCAGCCTTACCTGTTCCTTACGCAGCGGGTTCTTCATGTCCCACGCAATTTTCCCTCATTATTAATTTGACATCTTTGATTTGACTCATGTCTCAGGGTATGCCCTCTATTTCCAGGTGTACTCGTACGCGACAGTATATGGCACAACACAAATTGCCTTGGTAGATGCCATGGTTTAGTTAGCATATAGTATGCGTTTAGTTTATGGTGTTTAGTTAGGTAGGTACGCTATTCTTATGAGCACCAACCACAAATATATATATATATATATATATATATATATATATATATATATATATCTATATATATATACATATATATATATATTTATTTATTTTTTTCCGTAAGTTGATCTGATGCAGTGCTTCTGGCAACTATCACACAGGTTTTTTTTTGTTGCTGTCTTTTTATATACTGCAGGATAATATTCAAACAATATGTATCATTTGAACATTACAATGTAACTTATTTATGTGAATTAAGTCATCTGCTGCTTTGCCATTAACAGGTATGTATCTATAATTCAACTCAGTTTATTCAAATTCAGTTAGCCAGATCTTATTTTAGATTTTGGAAAGGGACATTACAGAAAAGATGACAAAAAGTGGTTAAAATATATCCATCTGAAAAAGAATTACATAAGAGCTGCAAAGTAATTTCTATGGTTCTGAAACTTTATTAAACCCCATTGAGAGCCAATATCTCCAAATAGAGAAGACAGCGTTTAATATTCTCGGGAGTGACCAGCCTGCCAAACTTAATACAAAAGCAAAGCAAATTTAAACAAAAAGTCACTGAAGACTTACAGACCTCACTTTCGTCAGCTAAGAAAGGTATAATGACTGCATACTAAGGAACAGTATAGGTAAAAAAAAAAAAAAAGAATTTCATGGAAGATTAGTAAAATGAAAATCGTACTTTTCAACAGATACATGACAGGGAATTTACTAAAGACCTGCATTTTTATGGCAGTTTTAAGGAAATTATATATATATATATATATATATATATATATATATTTATATATAGCAAAATCATCGGTAGTTGCAGTATCTTGTTATACCTTTTTTATTGGACTAACAAGATTATGTAGAGACAAGCTTTCAGGATTCCTCCGTTTATCAGGTCATAAGCATTTCTGAGCTTACAAGGAGAAAACATCTATTGGCTGTCAGGGCATGCTGGGAGTTGCAGATGTGAAACAACTGGAGGAACCCTGTGTTAAAATCAATAACTTTATTATGGCCATGGCCGTGGTGCTAGCCCCCCTGAAAAAGACTTACCCAAGTGCAGGACAGTCCTGAGGCAGCAGCAGTGGTGTGTATATGCCGGGAGGTGTAGCCGGCGTGTGAGGCCAGTGAGCCAATGCATCCTCTGTGTTCTCAGCGCTCGCTCCCGCCTGTCTGATTGACAGGCAGGGAGCGAGCGCAGGCTGACTGAATTAGGACCGATTGGCTGGCTGGCATCAGTCCTAATTCAGTCGTGATGTTACGGCAGGCTACAGGAGGGAGACTCCTAGTGGCCGGTTTTCAAAAATAAAATACAATATTTTAATAAAAAAGTACTGCAACATATAAAAAAAATGTTGGTGACAGTGCACATTTAAAGAAAAAGTATCATGCAAAAATACTTATCCCCTAGCCATAGACCGCTTGCAATCTGATTTGCTCAAGTTTATCTGGGGCTCTAGAGGTAGCAGAGTGGGACATAGGACGCTATTTACTTCCTGTTCTCAAGGGGGTTTAGGGGTCCCAAACCTCAAGAAATATTATCAAGCAGTGAGGCTGGGTCAGCTTACCCAGTTTCACATACACCACTCTAGCCCCCAATGGGTTTCTATTGAACAGTTAGCTGCACCCACCGCCCCTATATCACTTTTACATTGGCTCCCAGCTAAGGAAAGGCCTTCAATCCTCTCTCCTATTTTATCGCAATCGCTACAATTATGGGATAGCCTTTGCAATAGATTCCCTCTACAATCAATCCATTCCCCGGTGGCGCCACTATTGCGTAATCAAAAATTTCCTCCTGGCATGGTCTCGCTGGCTCTCTTGGTGGATGAATAAGGGATTTTTTTGCATATGTGACTTTATTGATAGATTGGGTATCAAACCATTTGCCTACTTCTGCACCTTCTATAAGCTACCCGACTCAGAATTATTCCGCTACAATCAAATTGCTAATTTCTTGTCGGGTCTTAAGAAGACGGGGACGGATATAACTTCCCGCACCTCTTATGAATCATTGTGCCTGAGAGCTTCCGATAGCTATGATATCTTATTGCATACCCCCACCAAATTGCCGTACATGATTGCCTGGGAGAAGGACCTGGGGAAGGAAATTTAATTGAAAGATTGGATCCTTAGCTCCTCTGTCAACTCCAAACTCTCCATTAACACATCCTTGCAGGAAGCGGAAAGTGCTCCTTCAATGGTACTTGGTCCCTACTAGAATAGCTAAAATGTACCCCACAGCTTCTCCATTATTCTTCCGTTATTGCCAGCAGATGGGAACTATGTTTCATATTTGGTGGGCTTGCCCACGTGTAAAACGCTTTTGGATACGGCTCTATTATTTTATTTTGTCGGTAACAGGTGTGAACCTCATGAAATCCCCGGAGCAAGCTCTACTAAGTGCCCCAATGTTTCTAGCCGCTAAGATAGCCATAGCGACTAATTGGAAATCAAGATCTGTGCAATTTCAGCTGATACGCCCCAAGTTAAATTGGATAATGGCTTATGACAAATTGACAAGCCTTTTAAATGATTCTCAACAGTCGTTTGAGGCTACCTGGCAACCTTGGGTGGACTATCTGGGTAATCCTTCTAGAAGTTTCTGTCTCTGTTCTTTTCTCCTCTTACCTTCCTTTCTTTTTCTCCTACTGGAACTATTCTCCCTTCCCTGTTTCGTCCTTGTGCTGTCTCCCCTTGTATGTCTGTCTTTGTATTGTTTAAAACCCGGTGCCACCGGGCTAATTTGTATGATTATATACTGGTTGATTCAAGTAGCTTTGGCTCCTTCCAAAGGCTCATCTTGTGTCTCTTGTTCAAGCAGAGGAGCCTTCATAGGAATCCCTTAATGGGAAGCCAGAACTGATTTGTGACTTTGCGACCCGAACCTTTCGGACTTATTTCACCTGTTCAGGACCCAAGACATATGCATACGTCTTGAGACCCTGGTACTTAAGGACCCAGGACGTATGCATACGTCCTGAGTCATTTCGGTTTCCACCGCTCGCCGGGCAGAGATAGGAACTGGATGCCTGCTGAAATCATTCAGCAGGCATCCAGGGCAAACGCCGAGGTGGGCCATGTAGGCCCCCCATGTCGGCGATCGCCGCAAATCGCTGCTGAAATCACAACAGCGATCTGCGGCGATACCGGCCTGATCGGGTCTCTGGGACCCGACTGCCCGGTAATTTTGCATGATCCCGGTTGTCACAGACAGCTAGGACCATGATCAAGTATAGGAGCGAGGTGGCAAGCCTGCCACCTCCTCCTATCCCCTGCGATTCTTCGGTTAGCTAACCGAGGCTACTTCCTCCCGCACTGCCCGGCCCCTGGAAGTCCGGGGAGAACGGGAGGAAGACCAGAAAACGCGGCGGGGGACGGGGGAGTGCTGGGGCCCAGCCCCGGTACTTACCTCGTCCCTGAAGACCCGGATCCCGGCAGCAGAGACGGCAGCGGTGGCGACAGGTGAGTTCAACTTCGGCGGCGGCGCGGGATCTTTGCAGCAGTCCAGACCGCCGAAAAGCGATCTGGACTGCTCCATCTGGTCCCCGTACAATACAACTCCCAGCATGCCCAGACAGCCCTTGGCGTCTGGGCATGCTGGGAGTTGCAGTTTTGCAACATCTGGAGGTCCACAGTTTGGAGACCACTGTTGCAAAACTACACATCTTCAGCATGCTCTTACTTTCCAGGCATGCTGGGAGTTGTAGTTCTGTAACATCTGGAAGGGCACAGATTGGGAACCACTGTATTAGTGGTCTGCAAACTGTAGTCCTCCAGATGTTGCAAAACTACAACTCCAAGAATGCTGGGAGTTGTAGTTCGACAACATCTGGCTCTAAAGGTGTTGCCGAACTACTACTTACAGCATGCCTGAGAATGTTTGGGAGTAGTGGTTTTGCAACATCTGGAGGCACACTGGTTGGGAAACATTGTCTGTTTCCTAACTCAGTGTTTCCCAACCCGTGTGCCTCCAGCTGATGCAAAACTATAACTACCAGCATGCACTGATAGACTGCGCATGCTGGGAGCTGTAGTTTTGCAACAGCTGGAGCCCCCCCCCCTGTGAATGTACAGGGTACATTCACATGGGCAAGGGGCTTACAGTGAGTATCAGGCTGCAAGTTTGCGATGCAGTAAATTTTGTGCGGCAGCTCAAACTCGCAGCGGGAAACTCGCTGTAATCCCCCGCCCGTGTGACTGTACGCTAAAAACACTACAATACAATAACACAAAATAAAATAAAACACTACATATAAAATGAAAAACACTGCATATACACATACCTCTACACCGCCCCCCTCCCCTGCCCAATAAAAATGAAAAACGTCTGGTACGCCACTGTTTCCAAAATGGAGCCTCCAGCTGTTGCAAAACAACAACTCCCAGTATTGCCGGACAGCCGTTGACTGTCCAAGCATGCTGGGAGTTTTGCAACAGCTGGAGGCACCCTGTTTGGGAATCACTGGCGTAAAATACCCCTATGTCCACCCCTATGCAAATCCCTAATTCAGGCCTCAAATGCACATGGCACTCTCACTTCAGAGCCCTGTCGTATTTCAAGGCAACAGTTTAGGGTCACATTTGGGGTATCTCCGTACAGGGAGAAATTGCCTAACAAATTTTGGAGTGCTTTTTCTCCTTTCCCCCCTTATGAAAAGCGGAAGTTGGGGTCTACACCAGCATGTTAGTGTAAAAAAAATAATGTTTTACACTAACATGCTGGTGTTGCCCTATACTTTTCATTTTGACAAGAGGTACAAGGTAAAAAAAAGCCCCCCAAAATTTGTAATGCAGTTTCTCCTGACTACGGAGATACCCCATGTGTGGGCGCAAAGTGCTCTGGGGGTGCACAAAAAGGCCCAGAAGGGAAAGTGCACCATGTACATTTGAGGTGATTTGCACAGGGGTGGCTGATTGTTAAAGCGGTTTTGACAAACGCAAAAAAAACAAAACCCCACATGTGACCCCATTTCGGAAACTACACCCCTCACAGAATGTAATGAGGGGTGCAGTGAGAATTTACACCCCACTGGTGTCTGACAGATCTTTGGAACAGTGGGCTGTGCAAATTAAAAATTTTGTACAGCCCACTGTTCCAAAGATCTGACAGACACCAGTGGGGGGTAAATGCTCACTGTACCCTTTGTTATGTTCCTCAAGGGGTCTAGTTTCCAAAATAGTATGCCATGTGGGGGTCATTTTGCTGTCCTGGCACCATAGGGGCCTCCTAAATGTGACATGCCCCCGAGAAAAAATTTGCTCTCAAAAAGCCAAATATGACTCCTCTTCTGAGCATTTTAGTTTGCCCATAGTGCACTTCAGGTCAACTTATGGGGTACCTCCATACTCAGAAGAGATGGGGTTACAATTTTTTTTTTTGGGGGGGGGGTATTTTCTGCTATTCACCCTTGCAAAAATGTGAAATTTGGCGGGAAACACACATTTTAGTGAAAATATATATATATATATTTTTACATATTGCAAGAGTTGTGAAACACCTGTGGGGTATTAAGGCTCACTTAATTCCTTGTTATGTTCCTCAAGGGGTCTAGTTTCCAAAATGGTATGGCATATTTTTTTTTTTTTGCTATTCTGACACCATAGGGGCTTCCTAAATGCAACATGCCCCCCAAAAACCATTTCAGAAAAACGTACTCTCCAAAACCCCCTTGTCGCTCCTTCGCTTCTGAGCTCTTTACTGCGCCCGCCAAACACTTTACATAGACATATGAGGTATGTGCTTACTCGAGAGAAATTGGGCTACAAAAATAAGAATACATTTTCTCCCTTTACCCCTTGTAAAAATTCAAAAATTGGGTCTTCAAGAAAATGCGAGTGTAAAAAAGGAAGATTGTGAATTTTCTCCTTCACTTTGCTGCTATTCCTGTGAAACACCTAAAGGGTTAAAGCACTGATTGAATGTCATTTTGAATACTTTGGGGGTGCAGTTTTTATAATGGGGTCATTTTTGGGGTATTTTCAAGATGAAGACCCTTCAAATCCACTTCAAACCTGAACTGGTCCCTGAAAAATAGTGAGTTTGAAAATTTTGTGAAAAATTGGAAAATTGCTGCTGAACTTTGAAGCCCTCTGGTGTCTTCCAAAAGTAAAAACATGTCAACTTTATGATGCAATCATAAAGTAGACATATTGTGTATGTGAATAAAATTTTCCTTACAAGCAGGGAGCTTCAAAGTTAGAAAAATGCTAAATTTTCTAATTTTTCATCAAATTTTGGGATTTTTTCCCAAGAAAGGATGCAAGTTACCACAAAATTTTACCACTATGTTAAAGTAGAATATGTCACGAAAAAACAGTCTCGGAATCAGAATGATAACTAAAAGCATTCCAGAGTTATTAATGTTTAAAGTGATAGTGGGCAGATGTTCAAAAAACGCTCTGGTCCTAAGGTATAAAAAGGCTTGGTCCTTAAGGGGTTAATATGTTGCTTATTACTTGTTGAAGTTTACAATTCTTTACAGTTGGCATAATGTGTACTGCTGACGCTATATGTTTTGTATGCTTATTCATTTTTGATCATCTTAATAATAATAAAAACATTGAAACAGAAGAGAGCGTTGTGGACGGCATCACCAGTCATCGGGCACGGAGCTGAGTTTGCTCTGTGCACCGAATGACAGGGGTGCCACAGCAGAGATCGTGGGGGTCCCGCCATAACATAACATCTTATCCCCTATTCTTTGGATAGGGGATAAGATGTTTTTAGTGGAGTACCCCTTTAACTTTAAGCATCAGTTGGAAAATTGTTTTCCAGAAGTTGGCAGGTCAACCATATCATCACAAGCAGAGATTTGATAATAATAATTGGAATATAAAAAAAGCAATAATTGTTGTTCAATTTCAATAAAAGTAACAAAAATGTATAAATGGATAAAGAATAGATCCAATATATATATATATATATATATATATATATATATATATATATATATATATAGGATCATGCAGCCTAAAACAGGTGCAGAATTAAACTGGGATGCAATCAGCTGTCCAATCAATTTGTGAGCAATTACTAGGACATGTATCAAAACTGACAGATTAATACATTTTAGAAAACTCAAATCCCATACAAAAGATAAGTACAAACTCTAGCAGATTGGCTAAGTTTAACAACAGTAAGAAATACTTAACTTCTGTTAGATTGTTTACAGGCTGCAGACAATGAAATGTCAACTGACTATGAGCGGGTCTATTCTAGAATACTCATCAAATAATCTATAATTTATTACACTGTTCGTATGATGAAAGCTGTGCCGTATCATTAATATTGTATAATGATTTTGTGAATGCAGTAATGGTTTAATGTTATTGATGTATTTTTTGCTAATCGATAAGCCAATGAACTAAGACAACTGTGAAGGTGGAAATAGTTTAAATAATGCATAGATGTATCTTTGTCCAAATTACTTTCTGATAAATATACATATTTCCAACATGTGGATGTTACCTGGATGGAATGTTAGATTAACACATACAGTATTTAAACTTTCCTGGTTTATTGTTAGCATAATATTTCACTAAAAAGTAATTTATAGCAAATATCCCCACATATAAGGTATGCAATATGTGTTTTCTGTTCTATTAATGCACACTCCTATTAGAAAGATATCAGTAAATTTAGTATGTAACACAATCTCTATGGCAGTGATATCCAACTGAACTTATTAAATATTTTCTCCTAGTCTGGAAAACACCAGTGCTTGTCTGTCAATGATTTTTGATACCTTCTTTAAATCTGAAACTCCTTATTTCAGAATTGATCCCTTATTTTTTTTGCCCATACCTGACCTTTCCATTGCTTTACTGGACTTTCTTATACTTAAAATTTCTCAGAATTTTTTGCCATTTTTTTTTTTTTTTTGTTACTCGATGGAATTTCTATGGAATTTTAATAACTTAAAGGGTACCACTCATCAAAAAAACTTTTGATATATTATAGATTAATGTATGCAGAATAAATTTACAATTGCATGTTATTAAAAAAATATGCTTCTTTCTATTTAATTTTACACTTTGAAGAAATGACCACTAGGGGTCTCCCTACCAGTCCTGGCAGCAAGCATTTCAGACTCATGCCGGAGTCCTAAACACTACAAGCTGCCAGTCTGCTTTGTTCACAAAGGAGAACACTCAGAGCTGCCAGCCTGCTTTGTTCACAGCCTGTTTGGCTGTGAATAAAGCAGGCTGGCAGCTCTGAGTGTTTAGGACTCCAGCATGAGTCAGAAATGCTTGCTGACAGGACTGATCGGGAAAAATACAATAGAAAGAAGCATATTTTTCATTAACATGCTATTGGAAAGTTATTCAACATTCATTTATCTAAAATATATCAACAGTTTATTTGATGAGAGGTATCCTTTAAGATGCAGGGCATTGATGTACACCCTGTGCTCCCAAAGTGTATGTAGCGTGCTCATTACTCCATGCTAATTTTGAACACCTGCATTAACCCTTTAGATGATGTAAGCAATGCCAGTCCCATCATCTAAATGTTAAAATGTGGGTTCAAGGACCTGATTGGGACCTCTGAAGTGCAGCTGGTGGCTGTAGAATGTATTCTTATTTCTGTGCTGCCAATCATTGATGTTCTTATGCAGTCTTCCTCAGGCACATTGTACAAGTAGAGCACCGATATTACTGATCAGTGCTATGCCATTGCATGACATTGAACAGTACATGTTATGGAACTGTTTCTCATAATAGTCTCCTATGAAAACTTAAATAGTATATATAAAATAAAATAATAATAAAAAAATACACAAATAAGCCCTTCCTCTAATAAAAAATAAAGCTAACCACCTGTTCACAATTTTTCAAATATAAAAAACCAAAATAAAACAAAAACAAACATGAACATATTTGATATTAAATAATGTGTAAAATGTCTGAACTATTAAAATGTAATCTTAAAGGGGGACTCCGGTGGAATTTTTTTATTTTTTATTTTTTTAAATCAACTGGTGCCAGAAAATTAAACAGATTTGTAATTTACTTCTATTTAAAAACCTTACTTGTTGTATAGTTACTTGTGTTGTATACTTGTGTTGTATAGTTCTTTTCAGTCGGACCACAGTGCTCTCTGCTGACACTCTTTTTATTAGAAAAATACATAACTTATCAAATACAAAACACAAAGCAAGCTTAACCAGCTATAACATAAATAAGAAATACTCTAGAACCAAAAACAAAACCTTATAAACAAAACCCTGCCTAACCGGCCAGCCCAGCTTTACTAAGATACTAAAATACTAAGATATTAAAATATGCCCAAAATATCTAATCAAACACTCACACGCTTACCAAAAATGAACATAAGAAAAATAAATAAATAAATAAAATAGCACAACTTGGCTTGTCAAAATATAAACATAAAAGTTATCATTACCCGACTATAACTCATACCATCCATACTTGGGAACACACAACAAGAAAACTAAACAGAAACCTCAAAAAACACCTTAAAAAATTATAAAATAAAAATAAATTATATGTTTTTTTACATTTTATTTTTGATATTTTTTTTTTATTTTTTTTTACATTTTTTATATCTTTATATATATATATATATATATATATATATATATATATATATATATATATATATCTATATTTTTTTTTTTTATAAATAAAAAAAAACAGTAATAATAATAAGAATAATAATCATCAAAATAATCATATCACACACTAATGAAAATACCAAAGAAAACATAAAACAGACCAAATAACTGAAATAAACTAAATAAACCACATATCAACACAACAACTGGTCCGGCTACCATAACGCTATAACATGAAACAATATGAAACAATATAGATATAACACAATATAGGTACAAAATTACTAAATATACTATATAAATAAAATATAATATAAACAAAATATATACACTACAGAAAACACCTACAAAATCAATAGAAAACCCTAGGAAAAACCTTACACTAAAACTGTACCCTCACCCACACCACCCCTCCTGTACATGGGTCAGAGTCCATACCATTCTTACAGTTCACAAAGTCCAGTCCTTAACTGACCCATGTCAGGTCCCCGAAAGATGAACAACACCACCCACAAGCACACCTTCCCCACCTAGCACTCCTCCCAACCAACTTATACACAAACATATAGACACTGAACCACAACCCACTTTAGGCCCAAGTTTGGTCGCCTGTAAGCCCTTCATACCATATCAGCTTAAAAACAAAACAAAAAGCTAGCGTACACATGCATTAGCCCACCACCAGGGAGAAGGATGGCAGACTTGATACATTCAAAATAATTTTACACTCTTTCCCTAACTCCCCCTACAATTCTCCCTAATCCTATCCCTCCATTCAAACTAACCCTGTTCTCATCCTATCTCTATCCCTATAACACTGTCTCTAACCAAAATAAAGGTACTCTACTTAAAAGGTCTAGTACCTAGGGCACATCAAAAGAAAACCCTCTCCATAGGAGAGAAGCCCTACTGGTACCAAGACTGCCATACTCCAAAGACCTGATCTTCCCAAGGTCACCGGTGATGTTCCTACAGACCTCCACCTCGGAGAGGATTTTCTGTTGGGTCGACACTAAACACTGTGCATTCCATGTGTACCTAACCACTAAACTAACTAAGAATAAAGTGCCCCGATCTCGGCCACCCAGGTTCCTGAATGCCCCATAAGCCCACTCCTGATAGGTAAGGCCGGCAAGTTCACTCCAGCCGATGGAAGCACCCACCCTGTTGTAAACCCCTATATTAAAGGGACAATGAAGCAGGAAATGGTCCATGCTTTCCAGCGTGTCCCCGCACTCTTCTGGGGGACATCCCCGGTCATTAGAGTTCCTACACTTCAAATTGTCCCTCACATATAGCTTCCCCTGAAAGCAGCGCCAGGCCAAGTTCCAAAACTTCTGGGGGATCCTTTTCATGTTTAAAACGTACAACCCTACCCTCAGATCCCGACCTGGGCAGTCCCTGAGCGCCAGAGGCTTCTGGAAGTGGGTCAACAGAACCCGTTTGTCAAGGAACTGCCTTGACTGGGTCCTGATCTCCCACACTCCCAGACCCCATCGACGTATCGCCTTCAGAGTCGGGGTAGCGTAAGCCGGAAGATATCCATGGGGCATACGGAGGTCCTTCACTTGCCCTCCTGTCTCCCATTCCTGGAAGAAAGGCCGAAACCATTCCCTGCAGGAGAGTACCCACGGACAAGCCCTCTCTAACCAGAGGTTTGAGATGTTAGCTTTCAAGAAGGTGTTGGTTAAGAACACCACAGGGTTTACCATAGATAAACCCCCTAGTCTCCTCGTGCGGTACGTAACCTCCCACTTGACTAGGTAAATCCTGTTTCCCCATAACAGTTGGAAAAACAGGCTGTAGATCCTAGTGTAGTAAGCTTCTGGCAAGATACATACACTGCCCAGATAGATAAACAAGGGGAGCAGGTACGATTTTATCAGGTGTACCCTTTCCCTGAGGGTCATAGACCAACCCTTCCATTGGTCCACCTTCTGAGCGGCATCCTGGAGCTTACCATCCCAGTTTTTGGTGGGATAATCATCCTGGCCGAATGTGATGCCCAAAACTTTTGCTGACTCTTGGGGCCCTGGAAGGGTGTCCGGGAGATCAAACGTGGGATCTCCCCCTCCCAGCCAGAGACTCTTATCCCGGTTGATCTTAGACCCGGATGCCTCCGAGTAGCGGTCCACTTCCGACATCACCACATCAACCTCCTCTCGCGAGGACACGAAAATGGTGACATCGTCAGCGTACCACCACTCTCTGGGTGACATCCAGCTCCACCAGACTCATCCCGACTTCCGCCAACGGCCCACAATCTACCCTCCGGACGAAGGGATCGATTGCGAACACGTATAAAAGCGGGCTTAAAGGACAACCCTGACGGACTCCGGACCCCACCTCAAAAGAGCGGCCAGACCAACCGTTCACCAGTGGGAAACTCTCTGCCCCTGCATACAAGATCTTAAGCCAATTAACAAAAGTACTCGGTAAGCCATATCTCAGGAGGACGGACCAGAGGTAGTCGTGGTTCACCCGATCAAACGCTTTGGCCTGATCCAGGGATAGCAAGTACCCCTTCAAGAAACCCGCACTACTCCGCTCCACTGCCTCCCTGACACTAAGGACCGCACTTAAGGTGCTTCGGCCTGGAACAGAGCAGTGCTGAGCTGCCGAAAGGAGCCGGGGTGCAAACTTCACCAGCCGATTAAACAGTATCTTGGCCAGAAGCTTCCTGTCCGTATTGAGAAGAGCTATGGGCCTCCAATTCTCAATACGGCTGGGATCTTTACCCTTTGACAGAAGAATCAGGGCTGACCTCCTCATTGAATTCGGCAGAGTGCCCGACGAGAGACACTCATTGAATACCTCAGTCAAGAGGGGAGCTAAAGACTCCTTAAAGGTCCTGTACCACTCGGATGTTAAGCCATCCGGACCTGGCGACTTCTTTGGGGCGAGCCCCTCGATCGCCAGTCTCACTTCCTCTTCCCTGATTTCTTCTGCCAAAACATCAAGAGAGGGGTCTACCCCTGGCTCAGGAATGGTTTCAGCCTGGAAAGCCGACATCTTGTCTCGATCTAGATCCTTCCTCCCCAAGAGGTGCGAGTAGAAGGATTTGACAACCTCCAGGATCCCTGATCTGGACCGATTCAGAGATCCTGTACTATCAATCAGTCCTGAACTGACTTTACTACTCACTGACATCTTACAGCTTCTGTAAGGGTCGGGCGAGCGGTACTTCCCGAAATCCCTCTCAAAAACCAAAGATGCGTGCCTATCGTACTGACACCCCATCAGCAAGGATTTCACTCTGGAGATATCCTCTCGGCTACCTCCAGTCGAAACGAGAAGCTTGAGTTTCCTCCTCAGTCCCTGATACAGGCGATACCTGTTCAGGGAGCTGAGGCTCGAGAGCTGGCGGAAGAACCCCGCAACCCGCTTCTTGAATATCTCCCACCACTCTGACTTACTACTACATAGGCCCAGTAAAGGTACCTGACTCTGAAGAAAATCCTCAAAGGACTGTCTTACCTCCGCTTCCTCCAGGAGGGACGAATTCAGCTTCCAGAAACCTTTACCCATCCGGGGGGTCTCTGAAACATTCAGGGAAAACAAAATCATAAGGGATCGGAGAACTCCACCTCAACCACGGACACTGCGGAAGAGACGGCTTCCTCCTTTAAATAAAACCTATCTATTCTAGACCTGCGACTACCTTGATGAAAGGTGAAACCCACGTGGCCCGAGGGGTTCCGGATGTGGGCGTCCTCGAGGCGGGCTTCTCTAGCTATGCTAATCAGTGCCACACTATCGCAAGTCAGCGGACCATTGGAGCCTCTCCTATCTTGGGACCTCGTGACATTATTGAAGTCCCCTCCAAAGATCACCTGCCGACTCGTAAAAAGAAATGGCTTAATCCTCATAAAGAGAGCTTTACGGCCCTGCTTAGTTTGCGGGGCGTAGATGTTAATGAGCCGGAGCTCCTGCCCCTTCATGAGGACATCTAAGATCAGGCACCTCCCCATTTCTAATTCAATAACCAGTCGACATTCAACAGGAGCGGTAAAAAGGACCGCCACCCCACTATACGGCTCAGCCGCAAGAGACCATTGGGAGGGACCGCGCCTCCACTCTCTCCTGGCTTTTACCAGAGAGGCTAGATCTGACAACCTGGTCTCCTGTAAAAAGAAAATGTCGGCTTCAACGCGGCCGAGAAAATCAAAGGCTGCAAATCTAGCCGTATCAGACTTTATGCTGGCACAATTAATAGATGGGGAAAATGGAAGGGGTCCAGCTCCTGGGAAAGGTTTCCAATAAAACTTAACCTTTAATGGCAACTAATTAAAACATGGAAAGTCGCCACAGGGTGACGAGTGACATGTCACTAAAATCAAAGGGGGGGTGAAACGCCGACGCGTTTCGAGCAGTTGCTCTTAGTCATGGCGTTGGTACCTAGTCACACGGGGGTTTAAATACCCACTGGCATATGGTCGGGTCCCACCATGGAAAAAACTCCCCGCCTCCATCAAACAGGATGTGACGTGGCATAGGGAAGGTAGTCAAAGAAAAAGGAGGGTGCGGCCAGGTAAGAACTAACTAAGTGGAAAAAGATGGCCGATTAACCCATGAGTGACCTGTATGTCATATCAATCTAGGTGTGGTAACCTACGATGTGTGCGAACAATGCAGTGTAATAGTGCAGCGGCCGCTCGTGGGATATACCCGGGTAGTTAGACTGTCTCATAATGAAAAGCGCATATTGTGAATTACCACCTAAATATCCAAACTCGTTTATAGATATATTAATATACATGGGAGTTTAGCCCATAGCAAAATGTTACATTGTGATAAACATGTTTAGCGATTAAGCGAGTTAAGTGCTTAAAAACGATGCGCACAAGACCACTAATGGACAGAAAATATATATATAAAAAAACATATGCTAAGACTGCCTAAGAGACATGATAAATCCATGAATATTTTTTAGTGTACAGACACATAGGAAACTGTGGGTAAGCACATATTATAATAAGGGACAGGGATCGCAACATAAAACTCCGAGGGTAAGTAAGTTCTACCATAGCCACAGTTAAATGATGTACAGAAAAAACCATATAAGGCTGAATGAGAAAAATGTACTAATTTAATAAAAATACATGAGGTCATTTCTATAGTTAAGACCCATAGGAGCACGTGTTTCCATCCTTAAAATCCAAAAAGCCTCTCTTGTATGAAGGGCATGTAACCAATCACCCCCCCGTTTGGGGGGGGGGGTACTTTTTCAATTCCCTGGATGGAAATAGTGTTGCTTTTCCCTTCATGGTGCTCCACTAAATGCCTGGTCAAACCAGACATTGATCTGGAGGAAAAATTAGGATGAATGGCAAGATGTTCATAAATCCTTCTTTTTAGTTTTCGTCCCGTGCACCCAATGTATTGCATTCTGCATGCAACACATGTTGCACAGTATACAACATATTCGCTGTCACAGTTAATAAAACTTTTTATAGTGTAGCTAATGCCTGTTGCTACTGACACAAACTGGTGGGAGGAGGGCATTAGAGCGCATATGTTACACCGGGACCTACCACATTTGTGGCTCCCATTAGTGTGGAGCCATGTATTAGCGGGTTTGTCGACCGGTAGATCACTGGGTGACAAGATGGACCCCAGAGATCTAGCTTTCTTAGCTACACATCTAACCCCTCCAGATAGCAGTTTTGCCATGTCGTCGTTTTGTAGCAATACCGGGATATGCTTGGTGATAATATTTTTGATTTGATCAAAATTTTGGCTATAAGGAGTGGTGAAAGTAGGAGTGAAGCACCACTCCCTATTTCCTTCATGTGACGGAAGCAAGTACTCATCCCTAGATTTGGCATCAGCAATGGCTTTTGCCCTAGCAAGTATGGCACCACTGTATCCCCTACGTTTCAGGCGTCCAGTGATGCCGGCACTTGCTGACTGATAGAATGTGTCATTCGAGGATGCCCTTTTTGCCCTTATGTATTCTCCTATAGGGAGATTCTTTGTGGTATGTGCAGGATGTCCACTTTGGGCATGCAGAATGCTATTGCCCGCTGTTGTTTTGCGGAACATACTAGTATCAATTTTTAGAGTATGTTTGTTACCCATCAGAGTGACATCAAGAAAATTAATCGCTTCTTTTTCTCTGACCATAGTGAAGCGTAGATTCAAATCATTATCATTGAGGCCAGACAAAAAACCATCAAACTCATATTCCTCCAAACCTTGGCATACTAGGAGGAGATCGTCTATATACCTGCCGTACCAGTAGATGTTACTCTGGTACGGATTACAGGTAGCATACAGACGATGCTCCGTACCAGAGTAACATCTACTGGTACGGCAGGTATATAGACGATCTCCTCCTAATATGCCAAGGTTTGGAGGAATATGAGTTTGATGGTTTTTTGTCTGGCCTCAATGATAATGATTTGAATCTACGCTTCACTATGGTCAGAGAAAAAGAAGCGATTAATTTTCTTGATGTCACTCTGATGGGTAACAAACATACTCTAAAAATTGATACTAGTATGTTCCGCAAAACAACAGCGGGCAATAGCATTCTGCATGCCCAAAGTGGACATCCTGCACATACCACAAAGAATCTCCCTATAGGAGAATAGATAAGGGCAAAAAGGGCATCCTCGAATGACACATTCTATCAGTCAGCAAGTGCCGGCATCACTGGACGCCTGAAACGTAGGGGATACAGTGGTGCCATACTTGCTAGGGCAAAAGCCATTGCTGATGCCAAATCTAGGGATGAGTACTTGCTTCCGTCACATGAAGGAAATAGGGAGTGGTGCTTCACTCCTACTTTCACCACTCCTTATAGCCAAAATTTTGATCAAATCAAAAATATTATCACCAAGCATATCCCGGTATTGCTACAAAACGACGACATGGCAAAACTGCTATCTGGAGGGGTTAGATGTGTAGCTAAGAAAGCTAGATCTCTGGGGTCCATCTTGTCACCCAGTGATCTACCGGTCGACAAACCCGCTAATACATGGCTCCACCACACTAATGGGAGCCACAAATGTGGTAGGTCCCGGTGTAACATATGCGCTCTAATGCCCTCCTCCCACCAGTTTGTGTCAGTAGCAACAGGCATTAGCTACACTATAAAAAGTTTTATTAACTGTGACAGCGAATATGTTGTATACTGTGCAACATGTGTTGCATGCAGAATGCAATACATTGGGTGCACGGGATGAAAACTAAAAAGAAGGATTTATGAACATCTTGCCATTCGTCCTAATTTTTCCTCCAGATCAATGTCTGGTTTGACCAGGCATTTAGTGGAGCACCATGAAGGGAAAAGCAACACTATTTCCATCCAGGGAATTGAAAAAGTACCCCCCCCCAAACGGGGGGGTGATTGGTTACATGCCCTTCATACAAGAGAGGCTTTTTGAATTTTAAGGATGGAAACACGTGCTCCTATGGGTCTTAACTATAGAAATGACCTCATGTATTTTTATTAAATTAGTACATTTTTCTCATTCAGCCTTATATGTTTTTTTCTGTACATCATTTAACTGTGGCTATGGTAGAACTTACTTACCCTCGGAGTTTTATGTTGCGATCCCTGTCCCTTATTATAATATGTGCTTACCCACAGTTTCCTATGTGTCTGTACACTAAAAAATATTCATGGATTTATCATGTCTCTTAGGCAGTCTTAGCATATGTTTTTTTATATATATATTTTCTGTCCATTAGTGGTCTTGTGCGCATCGTTTTTAAGCACTTAACTCGCTTAATCGCTAAACATGTTTATCACAATGTAACATTTTGCTATGGGCTAAACTCCCATGTATATTAATATATCTATAAACGAGTTTGGATATTTAGGTGGTAATTCACAATATGCGCTTTTCATTATGAGACAGTCTAACTACCCGGGTATATCCCACGAGCGGCCGCTGCACTATTACACTGCATTGTTCGCACACATCGTAGGTTACCACACCTAGATTGATATGACATACAGGTCACTCATGGGTTAATCGGCCATCTTTTTCCACTTAGTTAGTTCTTACCTGGCCGCACCCTCCTTTTTCTTTGACTACCTTCCCTATGCCACGTCACATCCTGTTTGATGGAGGCGGGGAGTTTTTTCCACGGTGGGACCCGACCATATGCCAGTGGGTATTTAAACCCCCGTGTGACTAGGTACCAACGCCATGACTAAGAGCAACTGCTCGAAACGCGTCGGCGTTTCACCCCCCCCTTTGATTTTAGTGACATGTCACTCGTCACCCTGTGGCGACTTTCCATGTTTTAATTAGTTGCCATTAAAGGTTAAGTTTTATTAGAAACCTTTCCCAGGAGCTGGACCCCTTCCATTTTCCTTTTCTCAGTTTCACGGGGAGTGGCGGCTCCCTGGCTCCGTGCTCCGGGACTATTGCCTGATGCTTGACACATATGGACTTTGGTGAGCTGATCTACTCCTTTTGTTTCTCTACTACAATTAATAGATGCCAGCGTCAATGGGGTGAGCGCCGCCATACAGGGTGATTGAGTTAGACGGCCTTCTATCCCTTACACCTTCTTCCTCTCCTTTCCCCCACCCCCATCTGAGTCAGAGGAAGATCCCTTACCCCTTTTAAGGCTGTGGGATAAATCCATCCCAGGATCTTTACCTTTGGAATCCCGAGTTGCCTTCCCCCTTGAGGAAACCACCTCAGGGGTGGAAGGCTCGGCGCCCCCTTGAGGCTGCACCACTTCCCGCCCCTCTTCCTCCCCCTCAAGAGGAGGAGACGAGATAGTATCCCCGAGGGCCTCATACCGATTCGAGAGGACGATCTTAGGGTCGGAGACTGGGATGTTCCTTTTCAGGTCTGGGGCTGTAACAGAAAAGGGGAACAGAACCTCCTTACTTTTTCCCCTTTTCCTCCTCCTCTTCTTTTTACAGTCACCATTTAGTTTCTGCCCTCCCTCCTCCTCCTCATCCACTGTTTCGTATTGGGAAGAACTGGAGGAGAGGGCAATCTCACCCTCCTCTCTGCAAATTCTCCCGACCTCCTCATCCAACTCAGTCTCACCCAAAACCTCAGATTGCTGACCAACTGAGCCCGTGCCTGGAGAGGGACCCAGCGCTACCCCTGGCACCTGGGAATTCTCCTGGACCCTCTCCAACCTGCGCTTCTCCTCTCGCCTCAGCTGAGAGGGGGTCTTGTGCTTCTCCCTCACTGGTTTTGGTGCCCCTTCTCCATGTCTGGTCCCCTCCCCCACTGAGGCAACTGACAGGCTCTCCCCAGCAGGAGTGGTGGCAGCATAGAAAAAGGAGCGCGGACACCGGCTGAAAGGGTGACCTAAGTCACCACACAAGTTACACCTAATCTGCCCACAGGTGACTGCCAGGTGACCCACCCCACAGCAGAGGACGCATATCTGCTGAGTGCAGTTTGCACTAAAATGGTTGGGGTCACCACGCCTGTGACACAACTTCGGCTGCCCTTGGTAGAAGACCTGAATCCTGTCGCGTCCAAGGAAGGTGGCCGAAGGGATGTGGGTGACTGTGTTCCCTGAACGCCTGAGACGGACGGAAAACGTCCAGGCCCCAGACCAGATCCCGTGTTCATCAAAATTCTTTTGGGGGATGTCCGTCACCTCCCCGTACCTGCCCAGCCAGGTCATGATATCGTAGCATGAAAGTGACTCATTACGGGTTAATACGGTCACCTTCTTCAGCATGCTTTGGCGGGATACCGCTTTTACAGCAAAATCACGCCATCCGGGCTCGTTCTTCATCAGCTCATAATTAGACCAGAAAAGATCAAGTCCCTCTGGCCTAACAAAGCTGACGTCAAACTCAGAGGAGCCGAAGGGGTGAATAAGGGCAAAGATGTCCCTAGCCCTGAAACCCATCTGGAGCAGAAGCTCCACCACCTTGCCCCTTTGGGGGCATGCATCATTGCCAGTCCACACCAAACGGGCCACATTCCTGCGGCCTGCCTCCTGCCCGGGTGTATGGAGGGACCATACCATCTCCCCATCTTTTTCTCGGAACGCTCCAAGACCATGTCTCTCCACCCAAAAAGACAGGTCCACCTCCTTTCTCTCTACCTGGAGCGTCCTCTCTCCTCTCCTAAGCGCCTCCAGGAGGCGCCGCTGCAAGTGACCATTTCCAGATTCCAAAGGTAAAGAACTCCCTGAACCTCCCGAACCCCCAGCCGCCACACTTGCATAACTCCTGGCGACTGGGGGGGCAGCCGGACCAGACCCCGACACACCAGAGCCACCAGCACTTACACCACAATCATTCCTCCCATCCATGACACTCCTCCTATTCATACCACTACCACTCCTCTCATCCACAGCACTACCACTCCTCCCATCTGCACCACTACCACTCCTCCCATTCACAGCACCACTCCTCCCATCTGCACCACTAGCACTCCTCCCATTCACAGCACCACTCCTCTCATCCACAGCACTACCACTCCTCCCATTCACAGCACTACTCCTCTCATCCACAGCACTTCCACTCCTCCCATTCACAGCACTACTCCTCTCATCCACAGTACTTCCACTCCTCCGATTCACAGCACTACCACTCCTCCCATTCACAGCACTACTCCTCTCATCCACAGTACTTCCACTCCTCCCATTCACAGCACTACCACTCCTCCCATTCACAGCACTACTCCTCTCATCCACAGCACTACCACTCCTCCCATTCACAGCACTATCACTCCTCTCATTTACACAGGTATTACTAAATCCTTTTAGTGCAGTAACTTTTTCACTATTACTTTTGGTTGAGCTGGCCGGGATAGACTGTAATGTTGCTGGCTTGAGACAGACTGCTGGTGCCGATGTCACTAACTCTGCCTCTGGCATCACATCTCTGTCACTGATGTCACTAGTTCCATCTCCTGACGTCACTTCCATGAGCAGGGCCGCCCTCCTTCTTCACCATGTGACATGCAGGAAATCCCCTCCCTCACAGGGGAAGTTTCCATTAAGTCAGCACTTGCACTGAACGATCGCATGGACTGTCCAGCTGATGTCCGGACACTCCCCCCTCACAGGGGAGTGCCCTGCAGCACCAGCAATGCCCAGGGGACCGCCCCCCACTTCAAGCCTGTAATGCCCTTCCCTACCGACAGGACAGGAGGGCTTCTCAGCATCTCCCTCCGCCATCTTGGATTTCACACTGTACCCCCCGTGCTGGCCCCGCTCCACCTCAGAAGTGGGGTCTTGCAGAGTGGGGGGCCCAGCAGCCTGTACCGACTTCTCAGCCGGCCCAGACTGCTGGAAAGGACTAAATACTTCTCCCACTTTCCTCTTCTTTTTGCTCCTCTGTCCTTTCTTCTTCCCTCCTTCAGGGCCCAGATCATCACCAAAAGAAAAGTTCTGGAAGTGAGTGGGGGATACCTGCAGGATGATGGCCCGGAGCACCCCGCCATCACTGTCCTCCTCGCTCTCATCAGCAGATGAAACAGGTAAGGCCACCATTTGAGCAGCAGCAAGGTGGTCTTCACTGAGGGGGGGGGGGGGGGGTTAGGGGTGAAACAGACAGCAGGGGCCCCACCATCCAACACCACACTCTCCACCCTCCCCTCAGCCTCTCCGACAATCTCTGACTGTTCCACCTCCTCCTCCTCCTCACCGCCACTACTCTCCCCATCATCCACCACCTCCTTACCTGGGGATTTCATGGCGGTGAATCTGTCCTTGTTTAGCAATTTTTCTTGGAAGAGTCCACTGCCTTCCAAAAGGACCTTTCTCCTTTCTTCCAACGCCTTAATCTCTGTTTTCCGGGCTTGTATTCTCACCCTCAGCTCGGGTAATTTTTTCTTGGGACCCCTGTCAGCCAGGTTTTGGGCCAGGCGCAAATCCTCCCTGGCTGCTTTTAGTTCTTTCCCACATCGGTCGTACTCTGTAAACCGAGCCGTCATCCTGGAGCAATATATTTCCGTGGACTCTTTCGGGTCTCGGTTGCCCCACAACTCAACATTCTGCAGGCTTTTCTTGGCCTTCCTGCCACTAGTGGCCTTTCCACTACTCGCCGTTGCCTGGGGAGCAGGGACCACATTACTGCGGTCCATGCTAGATTTTCTCACACAGGCCGGAAGACTGGCTGTAGTTGGCTTCTCTCCACCCCCCGCCAGCCTGGAACAGGAAGTGGAGCCCCGAGATCCATGCAGGGAGGCTCTCCCCAGGAGTCTGCCACCCTCCTGGGAAAAACTGTAAGAACACCTGCCTCTGTAGTCTGCTGGAAGTCCTGGAGAGCTCAAACAGGGAGACACCTGCACGCTTCTCACACTGAACTGGTGTGTTTCACAGGAAGTGCTCTCTGCTGACACCTCTGTCCGTGAAAACTGGAAATGGGAACCATGGTGACCGACAACGGGAATAACATCTTGTCTACACTGCAACAAGGAAGACTAAGCCATGTGCCCAGCATGGCACACATGTTCAGTCTGGTTGTCAAGCCTTTCCTGAAGTGTTTCCCCCATTTGCAAGACATCCTAACAATGTGAAGGAAACTTTGCATGCACTTCAGCCACTTGTACACTGCAAAGCACACCCTCCTTGAGCTGCAGAGTCAGAACGGTATCCCTCAACATAGTCTGATTTGCAACATTGCCACACATTGGAATTCCACCTTCCATATGTTGGACCGACTATACGAACAGAGAAAAGCAATCACCATTTTCTTGATGATCCAAGCAGATAGGGGTACTCCCCTGTTTAACTTCAATGTCAACCAGTGGCAGCTCATATGTGACACCTGCTGTTTGCTAAGGCCCATTGAGGAAGCCACATTATTAGTCAGTCGCCAGGACTACGGGATGAACGTTATTCCACTGCTTCATTTCCTACAACATGTGTTGGAAACAATGGCTGGTTAGGGCACTGGAGAGATAGTGCCAAGATCTCATGGCCAAATGAGCCCTGTGGGGACTGAATTGGAGGAGGAGAAGGGGAAGGGGCACAGTGGAGCACAGTTTGGGCTTCGCGAAATGGCTGGTTTTTCAAGTCATCTGATAGGAGAGGAGGAGCTGGAGCAGCCAGAGGAGCTAGAGGGTTATGAGGAAGGTGAGACAGAGGACCCAGACACACCGTGGCAGTATGCAGTGGAGATGGAAGCAAGAACTCCCTCTGAGTCACTTGCAAAAAATGCACGATGCATGCTCACTTGCTTGCGTAGTGACCGCCAAATTGTCACCATTTGGCAGTGGGATGATTTCTGGCTCTCCACTTTAATGGACCCTCGCTACCACCACAAAATGGGGACCTTTTTTACACCCACTGAGAGGGGGAACAAAGTGACCTACTACAGACACATCCTACTTAGTCAGTTGGCCGATGCCTATCGGCACCATAGTCCTTCCTCTCGCAGGTATGACTCGGGGGGCCCTCTGCGCTCACCTTCCACTGCCATGGCTGCTGGGGAGGGGTCGGGTGGAAGTAGCCGTACAGCTCCATCAGCAGCAGCCTGAGTCTACAGTCGCTGATGTGTACCTTTCTTCACCCGCAAAATGAAGCACCTCATCAGCAGCAAGTAGACCTGAAGCAGGACCTGAACCAGTAGGTGGTGGCATACCTTGACATGACCATGCCAACACACCTTGAAGATCCGCTGGACTTCTGTGTAGCCAAACTTGATTTGTGTCCGCAACTAGCAGTTTGCCCTGGAAAAGCTGTCCTGCCCGGCAAGTAGTGTGCCAACAGAGTGGGTGTTTAGTGCAGCGGGGGCCATAGTCACCCCAAGGAGAACTCGTCTGTCCACGACAAAGGGAGAGACTTTCCTTTGTGAAGATGAATCAGGCATGATCAGCCAGGATTTCCACCCACCAATGCCTGATGCATCAGAGTAGATTGACCATGGTGCCACAACAACACTTCACAAATATGTATAGTGGCAAACAGTTTTAAGGAGCTGCTCCCACGTTACAAACATTTCTCCGCATCAGACCTTTTTTTACCCACCTTCGTCACAGGGTAGTGGTATTGCCACCCACCACACCACTCTGTCACCGGGACACTTTAACGACTCCTGAGGCTGCTGTTGCCACCTCCAGGCTCTCTCATTCTGCCACCATATGGTCTCCTTATGCTTACGCCACCTCCAGGCTGTGCCATTCAGCCACTATATGGTCTCCTCATCTTCCGCCAACTCCAGGCTGTGCCATTTATATGTTCTAATCATGCTGCCGCTAACTCCAGGCTGTGCTATTCAGCCACCATATGTTTTATTCGTGCAGCCGCCAACTCAAGGCTGTGCCATTCAGCCACTATATGGTCTCCATTAGTCCTCATACCGCCCTGTACGTGGAAAAATAAAAAAGTTATAGGGGTCAGAAGATGACATTTTTAAACGTATAAATTTTCCTGCATATAGTTCTGATTTTTTCCAGAAGTGCGACAAAATCAAACCTATATAAGTAGGGTATCATTTTAACCGTATGGACCTACAGAATAATGATAAGGTGTAATTTTTACCGAAATATGCACTGCGTAGAAACGGAAGCCCCCAAAAGTTACAAAAGGGCATTTTTTCTTCGATTTTGTCGCACATTTTTGCTTTTTTGGGTAAAATGACTAATGTCACTGCAAAGTAGAATTGGCGACGCAAAAAATAAGCCATAATATGGATTTTTAGGTGGAAAATTGAAAGGGTTATGATTTTTAAAAGATAAGGAGGAAAAAACGAAAGTGCAAAAACGGAAAAACCCTGAGTCCTTAAGGGGTTAAGCCACTATATGGTCTCCTTTTCTGCTGCCAACTCCAGGCTGTGCATTCAGCCACTATATGGTCATCTCATCTGTCGCCAACTTCAGGCTGTGCCATTCAGCCACTATATGTTCTACTCTTGCTGCCGCCAACTCCAGGCTGTGCCATTCAGCCATTATATGGTCTCCTCATCTGCCCCCACCTCCACGCCGTGTCATTCAGCCACTATATGTTCTACTCATGCTGCCGCCAACTCAAGGCTGTGCCATTCAGCCTCTATATGATCTCCTCATGCTGCCGACAACTCCAGACTGTGCAATTTAGCCACTACATGGTCTCCTCATCTGCCACCAACTCCAGGCTTTGCCATTCAGGCACTATATGTTCTACTCATGCTGCCGCCACCTCCAGCCTGGTTTATTCAGCCACTATATGGTCTCCTCATCTGCCACTAACTCCAGGCTGTGCCATTCAGCCAATATATGTTCTAATCATGCTGCTGCCAACTCCAGGCTGTGCCAGTAAGCCACTACATGGTCTCCTCATCTGCCGCCAACTCCAGGCTGTGCCATTCAGCCTCTCCTCATGCTTCCGTCATCTCCAGACTGTGTCATTTAGCCACTATATGTTCTCCTCATGCTTCCTCATCTCCGGGCTGTCATTCAGCCACAATATGTTCTACTCATGTTGCCACCAACTCCAGGCTGTGCCCTTCAGCCACTATATGATCTCTTCATCTGCCGCAAACTCCAGGCTGTGCCATTAAGCCACTATATGGTCATCTCATCTGCCTCTATCTCCAGGCTGTGCTATTCAGCCACTATATGGTTTCCTCATCTACCGCCAACTCCAGGCGGTGCCATTCAACCACTACATGGTCTCCTCATGCTGCTGCCAACTCCAGGCTGTGCCATTCAGCAACTATATGGTCTCCTCATGCTTCTGCCACCTCCAGGCTGTGTTATTAAGCCACTACAGGGTCTCCACAAGCTGGCACCACCTCCACACTGTGTCATTCAGCCACTATATGTTCTACTCATGCCGCCGCCAACTCCAGGCTGTGCCTTTTAGCCACTATATGGTCTCCTCATGCTTCAGCCACCTCCATGCTGTGCCACTCATCCACTATATGTTCGACTCACACTGCCGCCAACTACAAGCTGTGCCATTAACATTAAGCCACTGTATGGTCTCCTCATGCTTTTGCCACCTCCAGGCTGTGTCATTCAGCCACTATATTGTCTCCTTATCCTGCCGCCACATCCACGCTTTGTCGTTCAGCCACTATATGTTCTTTTCATGCTGCCGCCAACTCCAGGCTGCCCCATTCAGCCACTATATGTCTCCTCATGCTTCTGCCACCATCAGGCTGTCATTCAGTCACTATGCTGTCTCCTCATGCTGCCGCCAACTCCAGGCTGCGCCATTCAGCCACTATATGTTGTAATCATGCTGCCGCCAACTCCAGGCTGTGCCATTCAGCCACTATATGGTCTCCTCATCTGCCGCCAACTCCATGTGACTCCTTGTTGAATTAGGTTTTGTGGTTATACAGTATTAGTTCAAAGTAAACACCAGGACATTAAAGGGGTTTCTCCGGTGCTTACACATCTTATCCCCTATCCAAAGGATAGGGGATAAGATGCCTGATCACACTTCCGCCCCCTCCCGTCGGCTTGCATTGAGGGGCGGAGCGTGATGTCACACGGGGGAAGAGGCATGACGTCACACGCCGCTGGCCCTGGAGTCGCCCGTAATCAGACCCGGAGTGAACGCACTCCGGGGACTGATTACAAACGGGGTGCCGCGTGCATGATCACGGGCGTCCCCAGCTGCGGGACTCCCGCGATCAGGCATCTTATCCCCTATCCTTTGGATAGGGGATAAGATGTGTAAGCACCGGAGAACCCCTTTAAACTTGGGAATCTAATATAAATCTTAAATTTAAAATTAAAAAAATCGATGTAATCTTTTCAAGACTGAGGCCCTATGGTAGTTGACGTCATATATTAACTGTTGAATTATCACAAGAATCCAATGAAACTGCTTGAAGCGAAAACAATGAACCATGACTGATTAAATAAAACATTTGTACTTTCACAGTCAGGGGGGCACTGAGATATAGGGGCTGGAACAGGTGGTATCTCGCCTGGTGGAGGACCGCCAGCTCGATGCTCACCAGATTGCGAACCAATTTTTGGGGAAAATTCGGCGAATCGGCCGAATTGAATTTTAAGAAATTCGCTCATCTCTAATGTCAATGTGACATCATTGCACCAGCCTGACATGAAGAGGGTATCTGTGCCGTACACACTGCATGCAAAAAGTTTCTGCAGTATGTGATTGAATGGAGGAGGGGGAGCTGACTGATCCCGCTCCTCCATTCTAGTCTGCGGACTCGGCATTACCAGAACAAGTATACAAAAATGCGTTGCATTGTGACCACATCTTATGACTTTATGTCTAATTTCATGCTTGATGGTGACAGCCAAACTACATGGTGGACCTCTGCTGGTTCTTCGGCTCTCTCTAGAAATGACTGCTAATTTTGCTTTAACCTTTTACTTAAGATCACCCCATTTTTTTTTTTTTTTTTTTTAGGGCATACAATGGCCCTCATTTACTAAAGTCCAACTGACTCTTTTTCTCGGTTCTAGCACCTAAAAGTATGGGGCAACACCAGCATGTTAGTGTAATAATAAATTATTATTTTACACTAACTAGTGGTAGACCCCAACTTTTCCTTTTCACAAGAGGTAAGGAGATAAACCATATGTAGACATAAATGCTTTGGGGGTGTACAGCAAGGCTCAGGAGTAAAAGCGCACCATGTACATTTGAGGCATTAATGGTGATTTGCACAGGGGTGGCCAATTGTTACAGCGGTTCTCACGTAAAAGTAGAAAAAGACCACCAACATTTGTAATACAATTTCTCCCCTGTACGAAAATACCCCATATGTGGCACTTAACTGTTGACTTGAACTACAACAGGGCTCCAAAGTGAAAGAGTGCCATGTGCATTTAAGGCCTAAATTAGGGATTTGCATAGCGGAGGACCCGGATTGAATGGTTAATTGCCTACGGCAGTATTTCCCGAACAGGGTTCATACAGCTGTTGCAAAACTCCCATGCATGCCTGTTTTGCAACAGCTGGAAGCTCAGTTTTGGAAACAGTGCCATTTTTATTTTTTTTATGGGAGGGGGTAGTGTTAAGATGTGTAAATGTAGTGTTTTACCCTTTATTTTGTGTAAGGGTAGTGTTTTTAGGATAGAGTCACACGGCGGGGGTTCACAGCAAGTTCCGCAATTGGAGTTTGAGCTGTCGCTGAAAATTTACCGCAGCTCAAACCTGCTCAAGCACACTGTAAACCCCAGCCCATGTGAGTGGACACTGTACATTCACATGGGGAGGGGACCTCCAGCTGTTGCATAACTACAACTCCCAGCATGCACTGACAGACCGTGCATGCTGGGAGTTGCAGTTATGCAATAGCTGGAGGCACACTGGTTGGGAAACACTGAGTTAGGGTATGTTACCAAATTCAGATTTTCCACTATGAAGCATAATTTCAAAAAAATAGCTTACGTGAATCTCACATAAAATACGTGGGGGACTTTTGATAAATCCCTGTCACAGAGTACTAAGCCTTTGAAGGTTTCCTTTTGGAATGTATTCTATGGGGACCAGAGACTTACAGTTAAAATGTAAACTGTGGTATTGGGTTACATGTCGTGACACCCTGTGTAATAGAAAACCATTTTCTAATTGTGCCTCACAATACATAATTTATCTCCTAGAATGTCCATGTGGGCTTCAGAATGTAAGTCATACAATTCGTTGTCAAAGAAAATAATTTACAAACACAGGCACAATGCAAAAATGGTTTTCTATTACACAGTTGTCATGACCAACTGGGGGGGGGCAGGGAGAGTGAGCCCTAAACTGCCTACTTGCCCACCCTAAATGGTGGATTGACAACTTGGAGCCGGTCCCTCCCTGAGCTACAGTGCAGTGGTGTAAAAACAAATAATATACATAGTCGGTCACAGGCCAGAAACAGAACGGGAATACCAAAACCAGAACATATAAACAAGACAGGATACAAATATTAACGGGCAAAATATAGTGAATTAACAAACAATTCACAAACCAGAATCCAGACATAAATGGCAGACATGATAAAATGAACAAGACTAGGTATGGAACAGGTATACAGCAGAAACCAGAAATTGCAGGGGATGAGCAGAAGAACTGAAAGCTAGATACTAAACTGATCAGGAACATAGGACTCTGTTAAAGGAGAACTCCAGGCCATAAAAATTGTCCCCCATAGTGCCGGCAGTAAAAAAATAAAGATGTACATACCTTCCTCTGCTCCCCCGGGGCCTCCAGTAACCGGCTCCGGTCTCTGCCGCAATCCACTTCCTGGTTGCCGGTGGTCGGATGAATCAGCGCAGTCCAACTCGTCCGGCGATAGGCTGAGTGGCAGTGTGACGTTTTCTACCCCGGCCGCAGGTGCCGGTGTAGTGAAGGATTTTGTGTCCTGAAGCGTTTTCATACGCTCAGCCTATCGCTGGCCGAGTCGGACTGCGCTGCGGCTGATGATTGGCTGATTCATCCGACCACCGGCAACCAGGAAGTGGATTGCGGCGGAGACCGGAGCACTATGGGGGACAATTTTTATGGTGTGGAGTTCTCCTTTTACACTGGGACACAGAACAAACAAACAAACTGGACACCCCACTCCAAAAGAGGGGTATCCATTATAACAAAGCCAAATAGACTACTGGCCAGCGGGCACACTCCACCGTGTGATCAGGATGCTGACGGAGTAGGAAAGTGATATATAAAAACATGAAACACAGGACTATAACCGGATGACTCAAAATAGACTCCAGCAAACCAAACAGGAATTATTACTTACAGAGCACAGGAAAAACTAAAACCGGACAAGTCTGAACAGACTCCAATATACCAAACAGGAATAATTACATACAGAGCACAAGTAACACTAGACTAACACAGTGAAACACAGACTTAGCAGGACGGACATACTAATCCTACATACAGAGCACAAGTAACACTAGACTAACACAGTGAAACACAGACTTAGCAGGACGGACATACTAATCCTAAAACCGACAAAGGTAACAGACTAAAATCTACAATAAACAAGACTATTTAACCATGGCCAAAACTCAGATAAAATCACAAGATAAATACAAGGTAAATGCTCAAGCAGACATAGTCAGAGTATTGCACAAACAGACATCATAGTAGCATTATTGCACAAAATAACCAGTACAGAATGCAAGAGAACTCTGGTTTAAATAGACACACCCGAGATCTCATTGGTTCTGTGCATTAATCATTCCCAATCCAGGGAGAATAGCAAACTGCTCAGAACAAACTAGTGTGTAAATACACACCTAAACAGAAAAATACAAAAACAAATAAGTGGACATTACAACAGTGTGTTGCAACATGTAACCCAATACCACCGTTCAGATTTTAACCGTATGTCTCTGGTCCCCATAGAAACCATTCCCAAAGGAAATCCCCAGAGGTTTAGTACTCTATGTAAACAGGAAAATTACTGGATCTATAAACTACATACCCTCACTCTTCACGCCTCAACAAAATGATTAAATGGTCCCTATAGCATATATAAATATCACATTATTGTCATCTACTTCCCATACATATGCTTTTTAATGTTTATGCATTCCTTATTTTGTCCATTACCCGCCCCTGCATAAGTGTATATTTATTCCCTCTCCCATTTTAGTATACACCTTATATATATATATATATATATATATATATATATATATATATATATATTCACAAGACTTCACAGCAGAGATTGAAGTGCTGGCACTGCTCTCCCTCTATATATTCTCCCTTAAACAGTCTGTGTGCATGCTCTAGCAGCGTATCTTCATGTGGTGGTGCTCATGTACTGCGATAGTGATAGGATGAATGCAAATCCAAATAGTCAAGAAGAAAGTACAGGCAACTCACCACGTTGTAGTATCTTCGTGTTTATTACTGGGACATGCAGGTAAAGCGGCTCCACGCCACACCGGGATGCCGAACACTAGTGCGTTAACCGATGACAGCTGTTTCTTTCCTTTCAGGAACTTCAACAGATCGTCTCCATTCACCTGTGCACGTGACTATATATCTCCTCCTTTACTTGTGACGTCGTGCCGAGGTGAGCGGAGCTTCAATCTTACAAATAGATTTACCAATATTAGATTTATAGAAAAATTGCTTATAAACCATAACATAATTGTGTATAAGTGAAAATAGCATTACTGCTGTGGTAAAAAACTGTTTAAAACCAGGCTAGTAAAAACAGAACTATTTGTAACCAAACCGATGTTCAGAGAAAGACTCCCATATCTATTCTATCATTTAACCCCCTCATGTCTTGCGCTCCCGTCCTCAATATCCAACGGGCTTCTATTTCTCTTAATTTTTTCACATTATCTTGGTCTGGTTTTATTTTGACTTTTTCTATGCCTAAGAATTTTATATTTTTGATGTTTCCTGCATGTTCAGAGACCACGTGTTCTATCAGTCGCGGTGAACCTTTTTTTGTCACTATAGAGTGCATGTGTTCTCTGAATCTGATATTCATGGGTCTGATTGTACTGCCTATGTAAAATCTCATACATTCACATATGATTGCATATATTACATTTTTGGATCTGCAGCACATGAAATCTGTTATTTCTCTGGTAATGCCACCTATATTAATACTGTTGCCAGTTATAAAATGGTGGCACCAGTTGCAATTTCCACATTTTTTATTTCCTCTGATTATTGATTTATTTAACCAGTTTTCTTCTGTTGTTCTTTTTTCAGTTATTTTACTTTTTACTAATTCGTCTTTTAAATTTTTTGTTCGCTTAAACGCTATCATGGGTTTTTCTATTTTTATTTTACCAAGAATCTGGTCTCTTTCTATTAAATGCCAGTTTGTGTGTATAGATCTTTTAATTACTTCATGCATGGGACTATATTTGAACGTAAATGTAAACCTCTCTTTCTTTATGTCCTCATCTTTTATTTTAGTGTGTTTTCTGTGTCTCCTATTTTTTAATAGTGTGCTCCTGTCAATTTTTTTAACTCTTTCTAGTGTGTTTTTTAACATTAGAGGTGGATATCCCCTATCTTCTAACCGTTGTATCAATTCATTGGCCTGAGTATTAAACGCCTCTTCTGTGCTATTTATTCGTCTCAATCTGAGTAGTTGTCCATATGGTATTGCTTCTTTTGTGTGGGAGGGATGGTAGCTTTTATAATGTAGTAGGGTATTACTTGCGGTTTGTTTTCTGTATCCTATTGTAGCGAGTGTGTTGTTTTCTTTTTTTTTTATGAGAACGTCCAGAAATTCTAGTTCTGTATTACTATATTTGGAGGTAAAAGCCATATTCATTTGGTTGGAATTAAGATATTCAATGAAACTCTCAAAGTCTTTAGGAGAACCCTTCCAGAGCATGAACACGTCGTCTACAAAACGTGAGCCGCTTTACCTGCATGTCCCAGTAATAAACACGAAGATACTACAACGTGGTGAGTTGCCTGTACTTTCTTCTTGACTATTTGGATATATATATATATATATATATATATATATATATATATATATTTTGTATGTACATTTGTGGATCCTTCTAATTATATTCATATATATTTAATGAATTATTTATGCTATATCTTTTCAGTGCTTTATTCCACCCTGCTAGCAATTTAATATACTTAGTTTACACATTTTAGAAAACTGTCTAAATGAGCTGTCATGGCCGCAATGACCAATGTACCCAAGTCCAGAGCCCAGAGTCCACCCCTAGCAATGTATCCATAGTGACGGATGCGTCACTGCAAGTGCTCAGCTTGCAAACGCTGAGAGATGCTGAGCGGAGATGGAGCACTTTTCCCAGCCTCAATCACTGCTGTCTGTACACTGCTGTTGTTTAACCCCTTAACAACGAAGGACGTATATTTACGTCTTGCGCCGACTCCTGCGATATAATGGGTATATCATATTGGGTCGGTCATGGGGGCCATCAACAGCAGTGACGCATGGCTAATGCCGAACATCACCGGTCACAGTGATGCCGGGTATTAACCCTTCAGACACAGAAATCAAAGTTGATTGCCGCGTCTGAAGTGAAAGTGAAACCTTCCTGGTAGCTCAGTCGTGCTAATTGGGACCACCACGGTGAAACCGCGCTGTCCCGATCAGCTGTACGGACATGAGGAGGGTCCCTACTTGCCTCTTCGCTGTTCAATCGCCGAATGACTGCTCCGTGCCTGAGATCCAGGAAGGAGCAGTCGAGCGGCGATAACACTGATCAATGCTATGCTATTAGTAGACCCCTATGGGGGCTACAACATTGCAAACATAAAGAGTTAATAAATGTGATTTAACCCCTTCCCTAATAAAATTCTGAATCACCCCCCTTTTCCCATAAAAAATGATGTAAATAAAACTAAATTTGAACATATGTGGTATCGCCGCATGCATAAATGTCCTAACTATAAAAATATATCATTAATTAAACCATATGGTTAATGGCGTACACGTAAAAAAATCCTAAATCCAAAATAGCATATTTTTGGTCTTGGTCACTTCTTATACCATAAAAAAATGTATAAAAAGCGATCAAAAAGTCAGATCAAAACAAACATGGTACTCATACAAACCCCAAATCATGGCACAAAAAAGTAGCCCTCATACATCCCCATATCGGAAAAATTAAAAAAGTTATAAGGGTCAAAAGAGGACAAATTAAACTTATAAATTTGTGTGCGTGTAGTTATGATTTTTTCCATAAGTAAGACAAAATCAAACCTATATAAGTAGGGTATCATTTTAATCGTATGAACTTACAGAATAAAGAAAAATGTACTGTGTAGAAGCAGGAGCCCCCAAAAGTTACAAAATGGCATTGTTTTTTTTTTTTTTTTTCAATTTTGTTGCACAATGTTTTTTGGGTTTGCCATAGATTTTTGGGTAAAATGACTGATGTCATTACAAAGTAAAATTGGTGGCACAAAAAATAAGCCATCATATGGATTTTTAGGTGTTATGATTTTTAAAAGGTAAGGAGGAAAATACAGAAATGCAAATACTTAGTCCTTAAAGGGTTAATCCTTATTGTCCACAGACACAACCAAGCCTCAGTTTAGTATATCTCAAGCCTCACTTTGACTTTGTGTGCTCACTGGGAGCTCATATTTAGTGTCCACAGGCACCAACAAAGCCTTGGTTTGAGTTATCTCCAGCCTCACTTTGAGCTTAACACATCGAGCTGTGTTAATAAAATAATTCTGTTATTCAGTATGACAGGCAGGTTATGGGCATCACTACTAGAATCACTGCTGCAGAGCATCAGGATGTGGAGGCAGGGAGACCATATGGCGTCAAAATTGAAGAGAGTTAATAGATTTTTTTGGTAATTTTTATTAAATTTAATTAGAATTTATTTAAATTTTATGAGTACCCATTCTGGTGAGCATCGTGCTGGCAGTCCTTCGACAGGCAAGATATCACCTGTTCCAGCCCCTGCCTCTCAGTGCCCCCCTGACTGTGAAAGTGCGACTGTTTCATTTAATCTATTATGGTTCATTGCTATCACTCCAAGGTGTTTCATTGGATTCTTGTGATAATTCCACAGGTAATATATGACGTCGACAACCATAGTGCCTCAGTCTTGAAAAGATTACATTGATTTCTTTAAATTAAAATTTAAAATTTATATTAGATTCCCAAATTTAATGTTCCAGCGTTTACTTTGAACTAATACTGTATGACCACAAAACCCAATCTAACAAGGAATCACAAGGTGGCACAATTACAGAGCCTAGAGGTGGCAGGATCCCAACAAGACCATAGGGCCTCACAATAGAAAAGATTAAAGATATTTTGTAAAATTTTAATTGAATATTATAGATACATGATTCTAGATACTGGAGGTGGCGGCAGCATGAGGAGACCATATACAGTCATTGCTGTAAATGTTGGCACTAGAGTTGAGCAAACTTTTGAAAAATTTGATTCGGCCGATTCACCAAATTTTCTGAAAAAATGTGGTTTGATCCGAATTTATTCACAGCAAATCTATGTTGAAAATGGCAATTTCTGGACTACACAGAGCCACAATAGGGGTGTAGAACAATTTGCTTTGTGGACACGCATATGGAGTGTGCTGGGTAGTGAAATAATACTTTTATTCAGAATGACATGGAGATTACAGGCATCACTTTTCGAATCACTGCCGCAGAGCGGCACAATGACAGAGCCCGGAGGTGGCATCAGCATGAGGAGACCATATAGTGGCTGAAGGAAACAGCGTGGAGGTGTTGGCAGCATGAGGAGACCATATAGTGGCTGAATGGCACAGCATGGATTGTCGCAAAAAAGTCGCACTTGAGACTACTCTCTTTTTTCTGTGACTTTTTGATTGTGCAGTGTCCTAAGAAAAAAAATAAAAATCTTGCTTACCAAATGAAAAAGAGATTTTTGACTTGCAATGGTCAGAGATTTATCAAGTGCGAAAGTTGCAAAAAAAGTCGCATTACATGAAAAAAACTACTAAATTTACTCCAGCTCAGACATGGAGCAGAAAAAGCCACTACCAAAGCAAAAAAAAGAAAAATTGCTTACATGAAAGAAATGTATCAACAGGCTGAAAGCAGTCCCACATAAGCAAGTCCCACATAAGCAAACAAATTGTAAGAAAAAAATAACTAAAAAAGGAGAAGAGACCATATATAGTGGCTGAATGAGACAGCGTGGATATGGCAGCCACATCAGGAGTCCTGAAAGTTACCCAGTGACAGAGTGGTGAGGTGGGTGGCAATACCAGTACCCGGTGACGAAGGTGGGTGAAAAAAGGTCTGATGCGGAGGAATGTTTGTAACTGGGGAGCAGCGCCTTAAATCTGTTTGGCACTATCCATATTTGTGAAGTGTTGGTGTGGCACCATGGTCAATCTACTCTCATGCAACAGGCATTGGTGGGTGGAAATCCTGGCTGATCCATACCTGATTCATCTTCACAAAGCTCAGTCTTTCCACAGGGTTCTCCTTGGGGTGACTATGGCCCCCGCCGCACTAAACACACACTACTGGCCATGCAGGACAGTTTTCCAGGGAAAACTATGCTAGTTGCAGTCACAAATCAAGATTGGCTGCTGAAAAGTCCAGCGGATCTTCAAGGTGTGTTGGCCTGGGCATGTAAAGTATGCCACCACCTGCTGGTTCAGGTGTACCTGCTGCTGATGAGTTGCTTCACTATGCGGGTGAAGAAAGCTTCTAAGCAGGCTGCTGCTGATGGAGCTGGTACAGTTCCTGCGACCCAACCCCTCCCCAGCAGCCATGGCAGTGGAAGATGAGTGCAGGGGGCCCCCTGATTCAGACCTGCGAGAGGATGGACGATGGTGCAGATAGGCATCGGCCAACTGATTACATAGGATGTCTCTGTAGTAGGTCAGTTTGTCCTCCCTCTCAGTGGGTGTGAAAAAGCTCCCCATTTTGTGCCGGTAATGAGAGTCCAATAAGGTGGAGAGCAAGAAGTCATCTTGCTGCCGAATGGTGACAATTCTGCGGTCACTACGTAAGCAAGTGAGCATGCATTGTGCAAGTGACTCGAAAGGACTCCCTGCCTCCATTTCCACTGCATACTGCCACATTGTGTCTGGGTCCTGTGTCTCGCCTTCCTCATAACCCTCTAGCTCCTCTGGCTGCTCCTGCTCCTCCTCTCCTGTCAGATAACTAGAAAATGGGAAACGGGAAACTCGGTGATGCAGCAGACTGGATCACCACATCGGAGCCACGGTTCTCCCAGGCTGCATTATGGTGACGCTGCATATGTTGACTCAGGGCTGTGGTGCCAACATTGGGACCTTGGTCACGCTTCACCTTCTGCCGACATATCTTGCATGTATCCAGGCAGAGGCAGCTCTCTAATTAGACGATTTAGGCGGCTGCCTAAGGCCTCATGCTAAAAGGGGCCTCGCAGCCGCCTAAATCGTGTAATTAGAGCAATGCTTTCCCTCCATGGCGCCGCAGGGGAAGGAAAGTTTGTGTGTGCTGGCCTGAGGCTGTAACAGGACCTGTGATGATGTCCCCGTCATGTGATTAGTCACATGGAGGAGGAGAGTCACATGATCAGCACTGTACAGGCATTCAATCGCTGCAAACATTCAAGCTCACACCGGCAACAGTAATTACACATGAGGTATTTAATTATGAGGGCTGTGTATATGTGTGTATGGAGGGCTATGTATATGTGTGTATACAGGGCTGTGTATATGTGTTTATGCAGGGCTGTGTATATGTGTGAATGGAGGGCTGTGTATATGTATGTATGTAGGGCTGTGTATATGTGTGTATGGAGGGCTGTGTATATGTGTGTGTATGGAGGGCTGTGTACATGTGTGTATGGAGGGCTGTGTACATGTGTTTATGGAGGGCTGTGTACATGTGTGCATGGAGGGCTGTGTATATGTGTGTATGCAGGGCTGTGTATGTGTGTGTATGGAGGGCTGTGTGTATGGAGGGCTGTGTATATGTGTGTATGGAGGGATGTGTGTATGGAGGGCCGTGTATATGTGTGTATGGAGGGCTGTGTGTATGGAGGGCTGTCTACATGTGTGTATGCAGGGCTGTGTACATGTGTGTATGCAGGGCTGTGTATGTGTGTGTATGGAGGGCTGTGTGTATGGAGGGCTGTGTATATGTGTGTATGGAGGGATGTGTGTATGGAGGGTTGTGTACATGTGTGTATGGAGGGCTGTGTACATGTGTGTATGCAGGGCTGTGTACATGTGTGTATGCAGGGCTGTGTACATGTGTGTATGCAGGGCTGTGTACATGTGTGTATGCAGGGCTGTGTACATGTGTGTATGCAGGGCTGTGTACATGTGTGTATGCAGGGCTGTGTACATGTGTGTATGGAGGGATGTGTACATGTGTGTATGCAGGTCTGTGTATATGTGTGTATGCAGGGCTGTGCATATGTGTGTATGGAGGGATGTGTATATGTGTGTATGCAGGGCTGTGTATATGTGTGTATGCAGGGCTGTGTACATGTGTGTATGCAGGGCTGTGTATATGTGTGTATGCAGGGCTGTGTACATGTGTGTATGCAGGGCTGTGTATATGTGTATATGGAGGGATGTGTATATGTGTGTATGGAGGGCTGTGTATATGTGTGTATGCAGGGCTGTGTATATGTATGTATGGAGGGATGTGTATATGTGTGACTGCAGGGCTGTGTACATGTGTGACTGCAGGGCTGTGTACATGTGTGTATGCAGGGCTGTGTATATGTGTGTACGCAGGGCTGTGTACATGTGTGTATGCAGGGCTGTGTACATGTGTGTATGGAGGGATGTGTATATGTGTGTATGCAGGGCTGTGTATATGTGTGTATGCAGGGCTGTGTATATGTGTGTATGCAGGGCTGTGTATATGTGTGTATGCAGGGCTGTGTATATGTGTGTATGCAAGGCTGTGTATATGTGTGTATGCAGGGCTGTGTATATGTGTGTATAGTTACATAGTTAATATGGTTGAAAAAAGACATATGTCCATCAAGTTCAACCAGGGAATTGAAGTGAAGGGTGTAAGGGGATAAGGGGAAGGGATGTAGTTTTATAATTCTGCATAAGCATTAATGTTATTTTGTTCCAGGAATGTATCTAACCCTGTTTTAACCCCTTAAGGACCGAGCCCTTTTTCACCTTAAGGACCGGAGCGTTTTTTGCAATTCTGACCACTGTCACTTTAAACATTAATAACTCTGGAATGCTTTTAGTTATCATTCTGATTCCGAGATTATTTTTTCGTGACATATTCTACTTTCACTTAGTGGTAAGATTTTATGGTAACTTGCATCCTTTCTTGGTGAAAAATCACCAAATTTGATGAAAAAAATGAAAATTTTGCATTTTTCTAACTTTGAAGCTCTCTGCTTGTAAGGAAAATGGATATTCAAAATATATATTTTTTGGGTTCACATATACAATATGTCTACTTTATGTTTGCATCATAAAATTTATGAGTTTTTACTTTTGGAAGACACCAGAGGGCTTCAAAGTTCAGCAGCAATTTTGAAATTTTTCACAAAATTTTCTAACTCGCTATTTTTCATGGACCAGTTCACGTTTGAAGTGGATTTGAAGGGCCTTCATATTAGAAATGCCCCATAAAAGACCCCATTATAAAAACGACACCCCCCAAAGTATTCAAAATGACATTCAGTAAGTGTATTAACCCTTTAGGTGTTTCACAGGAATAGCAGCAAAGTGAAGGAGAAAATTCAAAATCTTCATTTTTTACACTCGCATGTTCTTGTAGACCCAATTTTTGAATTTTTGCAAGGGGTAAAAAGGAGAAAATTTTTACTTGTATTTGAAACCCAATTTCTCTCGAGTAAGCACATACCTCATATGTCTATGTTAATTGTTCAGCGGGCGCAGTAGAGGGCTCAGAAGGGAAGGAGCGTCAAATGGTTTTTGGGGGGCATGTCACTTTTAGGAAGCCCCTATGGTGCCAGAACAGCAAAAAAACACACATGGCATACCATTTTGGAAACTAGACTCCTCAGGGAACGTAACAAGGGGTAAAGTGAACCTTAATACCCCACAGGTGTTTCACGACTTTTGCATATGTAAAAAAAATATTTTTTTTTTTACCTGAAATGCTTGGTTTCCCAAAAATTTTACATTTTTAAAAAGTGTAATAGCAGAAAATACCCCCCAAAATTTGAAACCCAATTTCTCCCGATTCAGAAAACACCCAATATGGGGGTGAAAATTGCTCTGCTGGCGCACTACAGGTCTCAGAAGAGAAGGAGTCACATTTGGCTTTTTGAAAGCAAATTTTGCTCTGGGGGCATGCCGCATTTAGGAAGCCCCTATGGTGCCAGAACAGCAAAAAAAAAAAACACATGGCATACCATTTTGGAAACTAGACCCCTCGGGGAAAGTAGCAAGGGGTAATGTGAACCTTAATACCCCACAGGTGTTTCACGACTTTTGCATATGTAAAAAAAATATTTTTTTTTTACCTAAAATGCTTGGTTTCCCAAAATTTTTACATTTTTAAAAAGGGTAATAGCAGAAAATACCCCACAAAATTTGAAGCCCAATTTCTCCCGAGTACGGTGATACCCCATATGTGGCTCTAAACTGTTGCCTTGAAATACGACAGGGCTCCAAAGTGAGAGCGCCATGCGCATTTGAGGCCTAAATTAGGGATTGCATAGGGGTGGACATAGGGGTATTCTACGCCAGTGATTCCCAAACAGGGTGCCTCCAGCTGTTGTAAAACTCCCAGCATGCCTGGACAGTCAGTGGCTATCTGGCAATACTGGGAGTAGTTGTTTTGCAACAGCTGGAGGCTCCGTTCTGGAAACAGTGGCGTACCAGACGTTTTTCATTTTTATTGGGGAGGGGAGGGGGGCTGTGTAGGGGTATGTGTATATGTAGTGTTTTTTACTTTTTATTTTATTGTGTGTTAGTGTAGTGTAGTGTTTTTAGGGTACAGTCACATGGGCGGGGGGTTCATAGTAGTTTCTCGCTGGCAGTTTGAGCTGCGACAGAAAATTTGCCGCAGCTCAAACTTGCAGCCGGATACTTACTGTAATCCTCCGCCCATGTGAGTGTACCCTGTACGTTCACATTGGGGGGGGGGGGGGGGGGAGAAACATCCAGCTGTTGCAAAACTACAACTCCCAGCATGAACGGTCTATCAGTGCATGCTGGGAGTTGTAGTTTTGCAACAGCTGGAGACACACAGGTTGTGAAACACCGAGTTTGGTAACAAACTCAGTGTTTTGCAACCAGTGTGCCTTCAGCTGTTGCAAAAGCTACAACCCCCAGCATGTACGGACAGCGGAAGGGCATGCTGGGTCTTGTAGTTATGCAACAGCCGGAGGCATACTACATTGGCTGGGGATGCTGGGGATTGTAGTTATGCAACAGCTGGAGACACACTGGTTTACTACTTAACTCAGTGTGCCTTCAGCTGTTGCAAAACTACAACTCTCAGCAGTCACCGACAGCCAACGGGCATGCTGGGAGTTGTAGTTATGCAACCACCAGATGCACCACTACAACTCCCAGCATGCACTTTAGCTGATTGTGCAAGCTGGGAGTTGTAGTTACACAACAGCTGAAGGTACACTTTTACATAGAAAGAATGTGCCTTCAGCTGTTGCAAAACTACAAGTCCCAGCATGCCCATATGGGCATGCTGGGAGTTGTGGTGGTCTGCCTCCTGCTGTTGCATAACTACAGCTCCCAGCATGCCCTTGTTGCATGCTGGGAGCTGTTGCTAAGCAACAGCAGGAGGCTGTCACTCACCTCCAACGATCCAACCGCACAGGTCAGTCCCTCGTCGTCTCCGCCGCTGCTCCTGGGGCCCCGATCCCAACAGGGACGCCGGGGATCGGGGTCCCCAGCACCGGGGGTCATCTTCCCGCACCCGCTCACGTCCTTCGGAAGAGGGGCGGAGCGGGTTGCGGGAGTGACACCCGCAGCAGGCGCCCTGATTGGTCGGCCGGTAATCCGGCCGACGAATCAGGGCAAACGTGAGGTGGCACCAGTGCCATCTCACCCCTGCTGGTAATGGCTGTTCGGGGCCGTCTCCGACGGCCCCGATCAGCCAGTAATTCCGGGTCATCGGGTCACTGGAGACCCGATTGACCCGGAATCCGCCGCAGATCGCTGAACTGAATTGTCCAGCGATTTGCGGCAATCGCCGACATGGGGGGACATAATGACCCCCCTGGGCGATATGCCGGGATGCCTGCTGAACGATTTCAGCAGGCATCCGGCTCCGGCTCCCCTCCGGCTAGCGGTGGGGGCCGGAAATGCTCAGGGCGTATCCATACGCCCTCGGTCCTTAAGGACTTGGAAACGGGGGCGTATGGATACGCCCTATGTCCTTAAGGGGTTAAAGCTATTAATTGTTCCTGCTGTGACCAGTTCCTGAGGTAGACTGTTCCATAAATTCACAGTTCTTATGGTAAAGAAGGTGCACCGTCCCTTGAGACTAAACCTTTTCTTCTCCAGACGAAGGAGTGCCCCCTCATCCTTTGGGGGGATTTAACCTGGAACAGTTTTTCTCCATATTTTTTGTATGGGCCATTTGTATACTTATATACGTTTATCATATCCCCCTTAAACGTCTCTTCTCAAGACTAAACAATTGTAACTCCTTTAATCGCTCCTCATAGCTAAGATGTTCCATGCCCCATATTAGTTTAGTTGCGCGTTTCTGCACCATTTCCGGCTCTGCAGTGTCCCTTTTATGGACAGGCAACCAAAACTGAACAGCATATTCCAGGTGAGGCCGTACCAATGCTTTTTAAAGGGGGAGTATTATGTCCCTGTCCCTTGAGTCCATACCTCTTTTGATACATGACAATATCCTGCTGGCTTTTGAAGCAGCAGCCTGACATTGCATGCTATTCTGTAGTCTGTGATCTACAAGTACACCCAGATTGTTCTCTACCAGTGACTCTGCCAGTTTAATCCCCCCTAAGACATACAACGCATGTGTATGGAGGGCTGTGTACATGTGTGTATGCAGGGCTGTGTATATGTTTGTATGGATGGATGTGTATATGCGTGTATCCAGGGCTGTGTACATGTGTGTATGCAGGGTTGTGTACATGTGTGTATGCAGGGCTGTGTATATGTGTGTATGCAGGGCTGTGTGTATGGAGGGCTGTGTATATGTCTGTATGGAGGGCTGTGTATATGGGGATGGGCTGTGTATATGTGTGTATGGAGGGCTGTGTATATGTGTGTATGCAGGGCTGTGTGTATGGAGGGCTGTGTATATGAGGATGGGGCTCACCCATATTTATCCCCCTTGTCATCCTTGTCCACCCTTCTGTCATCCCTGTTTACCCCCATATCTCCCGTGTCCACCCTCCTGGCATTCATGTCCACCTTGACCACCCTCCAGTGTACACCTGTCACCTATGTCCACCCCCCCCCCCCCCCGCATGCACTCCTCTGTCACTCCAGTCCACCCCTCTTAACCGCTTGTCACCCTTGTCCACCCCTGTGTCATCCCTGTCCATCGCCATGTCACCCATGTTCACCCCCCATTGTCCACCCCTCTGACTACATCCTTGTCATCCATGTACACCCCTCTGTCCCTTTGTCACCCCTGTTACCACCTTGTCACTCCTGTCCACCCCTGTCACCCCCCGATGCCTCCCTGTCACCCATGTACAGCCTTATATACCCCTCTGTCAGCCATGTACACTCCTCTACACCCCTCTGTCACCCATGTACACTCTCTTCTACACCCCTCTGCCACCCTTGTACACTCCTCTACACCCTCTGTCACCCATGTACACTCTTCTACACCCCTCTGACACCCATGTACACTCTCTTCTACACCCCTCTGACACCCATGTACACCCCTCTGCCACTCATGTACACCCATTTACACCCCTCTGTCACCCATGTACACTGCTCTACACCCCTCTGTCACCCATGTACACCCCTCTGCCACCCATGTACACTCCTCTACACCCTTCTGTCACCCATGTACACTCCTCTATACCCCTCTGTCACCCATGTAAACTCCTCTACACCCCTCTGTTACCCATGCACACTCCTCAACACCCCTCTGTCACTCATGTACACTCCTCTACACACCTCTGTCACCCATCTACATTTCAGTACACCCCTCTTTCACCCATGTACACTCCTCTAAACCCCTCTGTCACCCATGTACACTCATCTACACCCCTCTGTCACCCATGTACACTCCTCTACACCCCTCTGTCACCCATGTACACTCCTCTACACCCCTCTGTCACCCATGTACACCTTCTACACTCCTCTACACCCTTCTGTACACTCCTCTACACCCCTCTGTCACCCAAGTACACTCCTCTACACCCCTCTGTCACCCATGTACACTCCTCTACACCCCTCTGTCACCCATGTACACTCCTCTACACCCCTCTGTCACCCATGTACACTCCTCTACACCCCTCTGTCACCCATGTACACTCCTCTACACCCCTCTGTCACCCATGTACACTCCTCTACACCCCTCTGTCACCCATGTACACTCCTCTACACCCCTCTGTCACCCATGTACACTCCTCTACACCCCTCTGTCACCCATGTACACTCCTCTATACCCCTCTGTCACCCATGTACACTCCTCTACACCCCTCTGTCACCCATGTACACTCCTCTACACCCCTCTGTCACCCATGTACACTCCTCTATACCCCTCTAACACCACTGTAAACCCCTCTATCACCCTCTAACCCCTCTGTCATCCGTGTACAGCCCTCTGTCAACCCCGTATACTCCTCTACACACCTGTCTCCCATGTACACCCCTCTGTAACCCCTTTACACCTATATGCCCCTGTATTTCTCTTCACTTGTAAAAGGGGAATCTGGAGGCTATTGCTGATAAAGTGCGGAGCCTAATAGATTTGTTTTGCAGGTTTAACAGTGAAGAGTTGTGGCTGGAAGAAATGGTCAGGAAGGTCCGGACCAGACGAACGATGCTGATCAGAGAAGACATCACATGTGAGTTGCTGTATAAAGCAGCACTTTAAACTACATACCCAATGATAAATAGATATTGAAATTTTAATTTTTTTTTTTTTTGCAATTTATACAGTTAATTTTGATATCGCCTGCTTACTTTTTTTTCTTCTTCTTTTTATCGCTCTTGGGGGGCCTCAGATTTATTTTCATTTAAGGCCTCAAAAAGTCTAGAGCCTCCTCTGTATCCAGGTTAACCTCCTCCAGATGCTTGATGAAAAACTGCCACCTACCCCGGGCACGTTTGGCTCCAGACTTTCCACTTCTTCCCCAATGCTGACTGCCAACCATGCTACCACGTTGCTGGCTCAGTTGTTGCCTCATGGGCACCCTGCAACCCTCTTCTCCTGTTGATGATGAAGCACCTTCTGCACCCAGCTCCCAAGTGCGATCGTCTTCATCATCATCATCATCATCATTGAGTTGTGTCTGCACGTCACTGATGTCCTTCTCAGGTTCCTCAACAGTATCTGCTTCAGGAGCCTGAATGCTCGCAACACCACCTCCCAAACCACTCTCCTCATGACTACTTGCCCGCCTAGCGTAGGAAGCAACGGATGTCTCCTCCACTTCTTGGCTGGGCAGTAGCTGCTGACTGTCCTCTAGATCGTTCTCACTAAATGGTGGAGCTGAACCTACAGCAAAATATACTTTTGTGGGGGAGGGAACACCATAGGACAGAGGCAATGGGAGAACATGGACTGCTCACGGGCCATGCTGACTGAGGGTTGTGTCTGAGGAACCCACCAACTTTTGACTGGGAGTGTCAGATGTTACTTGTGATGAAGTGGATGACCGTGTTAACCAATCGATGACGGCAGATGGGTTGCTGGTCGAGACACAATCGCTAGCTGATACCGGGAGCTCAGGCCTCTCACTGCAACTCCTGCTGTCACTTGCCCCTAGTCTGCTGCGACCTCTGCCTGATGAATTTAGGCCTCTGCCACTCCTCTGTGCACGTCCTGGAAATTCTCTTCCTGACATACTTAGTGCGTATATGAGAGGAGTACAATACGCTACAGTACGCTTTAAAAAGTATTTGTGCACAACACCAACCGGTGAGTACTTTTGCCTGGCGTTTCACAGTATCTAGGCCCTTGAAACTTTAACCCCTTAACAGCCATGGATGAAAATGTACGTCCTGATTTTGCGGTATTTCATGCACTTGGACGTACATTTACATCCTGTGGATGACCCCAAGCATCGGAGCGGTGCTCACGTCGTACACGGCAGGTTCTGGCTGCTATCAGACATCCTCAATTGAGTGGATGTCCGCCATTAACCCCTCATATGCTGTGATCAGTACAGATCCCGGCATCTGCGGCAATGCACATGTTAAAATAGGTGATTGGATCGCCTGCAGCACTGCCGCGGGGACCCGATCATCTATAAAGGCGGACGGGGGTCTCCTTACCTGCCTCCATCCATCTCTCAGTGTCTCCTGTTCTGGTCTGCTCGATCTCAGAAGATAGCCAATAATACTGATCAGTGCTATGTCCTATGCATAGCACTGAACAGTATTAGCAATTAAATGATTGCTATAGATAGTCCCCTATGGGGACATAAAAAGTGTAAAAAAAAATTGAAAACATAAAAAAAAAGTAAAAAATACAAAGTGAAAAATCCCCTCCCCCAATAAAAATAAAAGTGTCCCTTTTTCCCATTTTACCACCAAAAAGCGTACATTTTTATTTAAATAAAAAAAAATTAAAAAGTCCAAAAATGCTGCTTTTTTGTCACATTTCATTCCAAAAAAAATTTAATAAAAAATTATCTAAAAGTTTTTTATATGCAAATGTGGTATCTATAAAAATAATAGATGACAGCGCAAAAAATGAGCTCTCACACCGCTCTCACACCGCCCTATATACATCATTTTAATCGTATTGACCCAGAGATAAAATAACACACATAATTTTTACCATAAAGTGTACAGTGTGAAAACGAAGCTCTCCAAAATGTGTAAATTTCCTCCCTACAAAAAAATATGTTTTTTGAGTTCGCCGTACATTTTATGGTAAAATGAGAGGTTTCATTACAAAGTAAAATTGGTCACGCAAAAAAACAAGCCCTCATATGGGTCTGTGGAGAGAAATATAAAAGAGTTATGGATTTTAGAAGGCGAGGAGGAAAAAATTAAAATGCAAAAATAAAATTTGCCTGGTCCTTAAGGTCAAAATGGGCTTGGTCCTTAAGGGGTTAAAAGGAAAGAAATAGTACACCACTTAGATGTACGTATGTGGTATGTACTTATGAGGGGAGAAAATGCGCTACAGTACGCTTAGAAAGTATTTGTGTATAACACTAGCCGATGAATAATCTTGCTTGGTCTTTCACAGTATCTAGGCCCTTGAGACTTTAATAGGAGGTACAAAATAGTACACCACTTAGATGTAAGTATGTGTTATGCACATATGAGGGGAGAAAAATGTGCTACAGTACTCTTAAAAAGGTGTTTGTGTACAACACCAGTCATTGAGAACTTTTGCCTGGCCTTTCACAGTATCTGGGCCCTTGAGACTTTAACAGGAACAAAATAGTACACCACTTAGATGTATGTATAGGGTATGCACTTATGAGGGGACAAAAATGCTACAGTATGCTTAAAAAGTATTTGTGCACAACACTAGCAGTACACACCACTGCTGCAGCACACAGTTTGTCACGATCCCGGCTGGTAGGAGGTGGATTCTCTGTGCCAGAGAGGGATTGGCGAGGACCGTGCTAGTGGACCGGTTCTAAGTCACTACTGGTTTTCACCAGAGCCCGCCGCAAAGCGGGATGGTCTTGCTGCGGCGGTAGTGACCAGGTCGTATCCACTAGCAACGGCTCAACCTCTCTGACTGCTGAAGATAGGCGCGGTACAAGGGAGTAGACAGAAGCAAGGTCGGACGTAGCAGAAGGTCGGGGCAGGCAGCAAGGATCATAGTCAGGGGCAACGGCAGGAGGTCTGGAACACGGGCTAGGAACAAACAAGGGAACGCTTTCACTAGGCACAAGGGCATCAAGATCCGGCAAGGGAGTGCAGGGGAAGTGAGGTATAAGTAGGGAGTGCACAGGTGGAACTAATCAAGGTAATTGGAAGATTGGACCAGGCACCATCATTGGTGCACTGGCCCTTTAAATCGCAGAGACCCGGCGCGCGCGCGCCCTAGGGAGCGGGGCCGCGCCCGCCGGGACAGGACCGACGGAGAGTGAGTCAGGTACGGGAGCCGGGGTGCGCATCGTGAGCGGGCGCCACCCGCATCGCGAATCGCATCCCGGCTGGAGGCGGTACCGCAGCGCACCCGGTCAGGAGATCTGACCGGGGCGCTGCAGCAACGAGGATGAGGCGAGCGCTCCGGGGAGGAACGGGGACCCGGAGCGCTCGGCGTAACAGTACCCCCCCCCTTGGGTCTCCCCCTCTTCTTGGGTCCAAAGAACCTGAGGAACAAAAACTCAATTCTTTCGTGATGAGGTCCGATGCACATTAGGAGGGGTTCCGTGCGGTAACGCACGGCACAGTCCAAACTTTCATTGTTAACACAATTGATGTAGAGGGGTCTGGCGAGACTGGTCACAGGGATGTTGAACCTGTTGATAAGAGAGGCCAAAAAAAAATTTCCTGCAGATCCGGAATCCAAGAAGGCCATAGTAGAGAAGGAGAAGGTAGAGGCAGATATCCGCACAGGCACAGTAAGGCGTGGAGAAGCAGAGTTGACATCAAGAACTGTGTCACCTTTGTGCGGAGTCAGCGTACGTCTTTCCAGGCGGGGAGGACGGATAGGACAATCCTTCAGGAAGTGTTCGGTACCGGCATAGTACAGGCAAAGATTCTCCATGCGGCGTCGTGTCCTCTCTTGAGGTGTCAAGCGAGACCGGTCAACTTGCATAGCCTCCACGGCGGGAGGCACAGGAACGGTTTGCAGAGGACCAGAGGAGAGAGGAGCCGGGGAGAAAAAACGCCTCGTGCGAACAAAGTCCATATCCAGGCGGAACTCCAGACGCCATCCGGAAAAACGCATGTCAATGCGAGTGGCAAGATGAATGAGTTCATGTAGGTTAGCAGGAGTTTCTCGTGCGGCCAGAACATCTTTAATGTTGCTGGATAGGCCTTTTTTAAAGGTCGCGCAGAGAGCCTCACTATTCCAGGACAACTCGGAAGCAAGAGCACGGAACTGAATGGCGTACTCGCCAACGGAAGAAACACCCTGGGCCAGGTTCAGCAGGGCAGTCTCGGCAGAAGAAGCTCGGGCAGGCTCCTCGAAGACACCACGGACCTCAGCGAAGAAGGACTGGACTGTGGCTGTGGCAGGATCATTGCGGTCCCAGAGTGGTGTGGCCCCAGACAAGGCCTTTCCAGAAAGGAGACCACGGCAGAGTCTAGAGTCCTCATCAAATTTGTCCGGCAGGGACAAGCAGGGGTTAGGAGCGGCCGGTTGCTGCGGAGGAGTTGCAGGAGCCGGCGGAGGAGATGGTTGTTGCAGCTGCTGTGTCTGTGACTGAAGTTGCTGTATCTGCGGCAGCAGCTGCTGTATCTGTGACTGAAGTTGCAGTGTCACGGTGGTCAAGTATGCCAGCTGGTGATTTCGTTGGGCAATCTGTCGGGCTTGCTGGGCGACCAGTCGGGCTTGCTGGGCGACCAGTGTGGGGAGGTCGGCGACAACTGGCAGAGGAACTTCAACGAAATCCATGGCCGGATCTACTGTCACGATCCCGGCTGGTAGGAGGTGGATTCTCTGTGCCAGAGAGGGATTGGCGAGGACCGTGCTAGTGGACCGGTTCTAAGTCACTACTGGTTTTCACCAGAGCCCGCCGCAAAGCGGGATGGTCTTGCTGCGGCGGTAGTGACCAGGACGTATCCACTAGCAACGGCTCAACCTCTCTGACTGCTGAAGATAGGCGCGGTACAAGGGAGTAGACAGAAGCAAGGTCGGACGTAGCAGAAGGTCGGGGCAGGCAGCAAGGATCGTAGTCAGGGGCAACGGCAGGAGGTCTGGAACACGGGCTAGGAACAAACAAGGGAACGCTTTCACTAGGCACAAGGGCATCAAGATCCGGCAAGGGAGTGCAGGGGAAGTGAGGTATAAGTAGGGAGTGCACAGGTGGAACTAATCAAGGTAATTGGAAGATTGGACCAGGCACCATCATTGGTGCACTGGCCCTTTAAATCGCAGAGACCCAGCGCGCGCGCGCCCTAGGGAGCGGGGCCGCGCCCGCCGGGACAGGACCGACGGAGAGCGAGTCAGGTACGGGAGCCGGGGTGCGCATCGCGAGCGGGCGCCACCCGCATCGCGAATCGCATCCCGGCTGGAGGCGGTACCGCAGCGCACCCGGTCAGGAGATCTGACCGGGGCGCTGCAGCAACGAGGATGAGGCGAGCGCTCCGGGGAGGAACGGGGACCCGGAGCGCTCGGCGTAACACAGTTGCTGTTTACTACACCCAAAATTGCACTTTTTATTTCAATCTCTCTCCCTTTCCTATCAGTGCTTCTAGGCAGGATTTGTGCTTGAGGTGAAACACTGCTGTTCTGTGCAACATATTGCTCTCTGTTCCTCTCTGTAATAGAACGCTATAGAAAGTGACTGGGAGGTGAATCGCTACAATAAGAATGCTTTTCTGTGAAACACACACTACTCTATGTCCCTCTCTCTGCAACAGAACGCTGACTTGACCTCTCTCTGCAGTGATAGGCTGAAGTGACTGGCCGCAATATGGCTGCCGATTATATAAGGTTCTGACATCACAGGTGTGACTGGCTGCTGATAGGCTGCATGCTGTATGTGATTCAGGTTCATACTGCCTACCCTTGTTCCCGCCTTCCCAGGATTCCTTGCCCCATGTGGTTCTGCCATTGTAGATGCCCTGGAGCCTGGACCACACTAAATGGAGTTTAATTAAGCGATTTGCATGATAGAATCGCTGCGATATTCACATTCGTTGCAAATAGAATTTTTCTTGAAATTTGTAAGGAATTCAGATTTTTTCAGATTTGATTCGCTCATCCCTTCTAATAAGTACTTGAAGGGTTAAGATTTTTTAATAGAAGTAATTTCCAAATCTGTTTAACTTTCTGCCATTAGTTGATTTAAAACTTTATTTTTTTTTCCAGGGGAGTACTCCTTTAATGCTTGTCAGAATGTTGCTATTTTTTTATTTTATTTATGTGATGTTTTAAAATGAATAAATTACTCATATATGAAAGCTTTTTGACATTTGTTCTATCCAATGAACAACAGCTATTTCCTGAGTGAACTGCAGAAGTTCATATTAGGCTGGGTTCGCATATATCAGGCATCTAGCATGTTTCCCTCCGGCATGCACAGGAGGGAAACATGCTTGAACTGTTTCCATTCATTTGAATGGGACAGTCCACAATCATCCAGCCTCTCAATTTTGAAGCCAGATTGTTGGACACACTGGACAGCACCGGACAGGGGTACGCAGTTTTCTGTGTTCCGCTGTCCAGCATCCAGAATCCATGGACGCCGGATGCCATACAACTGATGACAACTGATGCATGTTGTTATCAGTTATGGCATCAGTTGTGTTGAGATCTAGGCTGAGTTCACCTATGCCGGATGCCAGACATATGTGAACCCATCCTAAGTAAGTCAGTTTAGAGGAGTTCATGTATTTCATTGCTATCTCCCATGTGTGATGGGCTGCCACGCTGTCCTATTTTTCTTGTTTTTTTATTATATTGATTGCTGACATTTTACAGCTTTGTTCTTTTCACTACTGTACAAAAATAAAATCAACACTATGGTTGTGTTAGCAATACAGCTTTTTTTTAGTTAGACAGTTTTATTAAATGCATTCCACTGTGTGGATCCTAAAGGGAATGACACTTTAAATAATATGTTTGGCTGATAATATTTGGGAGTACATAACAAAACATTATTACACATTAGAATCCATCTATCTATCTGTCTATGTGTCAGAGACATCGAAACGGAAGTAAACAGGGCTTCTCCTGTTTTTATTGTTCAGAATAACAAAAACGCCTTTACATTCAGGCACAAAAAAAATAATTAAGTTCTGCCTAGTCAAGCTTTAACTCACATACATTATCCTTAGCTATACAAGGTGCTTACTACCAGCCACACAACAAAGTAGGAAACAAATATGTTACTGACATGCGTCAGAATGTCCCCTTTGAGGCTGCATACCTCAGGATCCTAACTTTCATTGACGATTAAAGTTCCACACAGCCTCAGCCTGAAGACAGAAAACTTTTCTAAAGCTTAGAAAACAACTGTTTTCAGTACCTGCACAAATTTGAGTCACACTGAAATCCTGGACTGGCCAGAAAGGGAATGACAGGCCCCAATACCAACCCGCCTGTCATTCCATAAAAATCCAGGACCAAAAACCAACTTTACCAAAGGTTCCAAAGCATCTATGGGCTTGTAGGGATGTTATACAATCCTGGATTTAACATATCTTACCTCGCTTTCCATGTATGAGATATACACTACATTGGGGAAATATAGTGATCCCGAAAAGCATTCCTGTCCTGTCTCACAAAAAATATATTTGGAAAATCTACTTGATGAGGTAAAAGAAAAAAAAAAAGAAAAAGTAAAACAAATCCTATACATGATCATGATAATATAAATTGTCCAATGTAAATTTAAAGCCACTTCTATGTCACTGGAAAGATGTTTTAATGTTCTACTGTAAAGCTTCTGCCTATTAAACCTCATAAGCTTATGTTCATGTAGAATATTTGGTTGATTGCGCTATTAAACTTGTCTTTTAAAAAATATTTTTATTATATCCATTTGGTTGGTACAGTATATGTTCAGCCTGTTGCTTTTGACTGGAAAAGGGACATTAGTGTGGTCCTTATTGTTGCAATGACTTACTTTAGTGAACATTTGGCTAATTGCTCAGCTTTACTGAGAAAGGACATAAAATCCAAAGGCAATTTCTAAGATCTGTATTGCTGCAGCTATAATGCGCAAACTTTTATGACTTCTAATTAATAGTGTTTGTAAAGTATATCTACTCACGTCTCATTTTATTTGCAAATCTGGCCATTTAGCAAACAATGTTACTGATATTCTTGTTGTTTATTCTCTTTTTTGTGCTTACAAGTAATAAAAATAAAAGAAGCTTTAATGGAAACGGTGTTTGACCTTCACTGTAGACATATATTGCATCTAAATTGAAGACATTTTTGTTTGGAAATTGCTGGAAATGTTTTATTGGTGAGAGAGGTCTGTAAAACACTATGGTTAACCCCTTAACGCAAATGGATGTACATTCATGTCATTTGCGGCTTCCGAGGTATGACCTGCTGAGCGTGCGCATCATACTTGGTGGGTCCCGGTAACTATAAGCAACCAGGACCCAGGGCTAATGCCAGACTTTGCCGATCGGGCCAATGCCGGTATTAACCCTTTAGACGCGGTGATCAAACTTGATCGCCGCATCTAAAACGAAAGTAAATAATGCCGGTTAACTCAGCGGTGCTGTTTGGGAGTGCTGCGGCATCCCAAACAGCTTGCAGGACGCAAGGAGGATCCCTACCTGCCTCCTGCGCGTCCGATTGCCGAATGACTTCTCCGTGCCTGAGATCCAGGCAGGAGCAGTCAAGCGACAATAACAATAACAGTGATCAGTGTATTCAAGCAGTGTGTGCAATGCTATAGTCTCCTATGGGAGCTATAACATTGCAAAAAAAGTGTAAAAAAAAAGTTTATAGATAATTGAACCCCTCCCCTAGTAAAAGTTTGAATCACCCCCCTTTTCCCATTTAAAAAAATAAAACTGTGTAAATAAAAGTAAAAATAAACATATATGGTATCATTGCGTGCTTCAATGTAGGAACTATAAAAATATATAATTAATTAAACCGCACAATCAATGGTGTACATGTAAAAAAAAACTATTCAAATTACAAAATAGCGTATTTTTGGTCACTTTTTATACCATAAAAAATGAATAAAAAGTGATCAAAAAGTCTGATGAAAACTTCAGATCATGCCCTCATACTGCTCCGTATACAGAAAAAATAAAAAAAAATTATAGGGGTCAGAAGAGGACATTTTTTAACATATTAATTTTGGTGCATGTAGTTATAATTTTTTTTTGTGTTTTAAAATAAAATCAAATCTACATAAATTGGGTATCCTTGACCGTATGACCCTACAGAATAAATATCAGATGCAATTTATACCAAAAACTGCACTGTGTAGAAACAGAAGTTTTTTTTTTTGTCCCTCAAAATTTTTTTTCTGGTTTTGCAGTAGATTTTGTGGTGAAATTATTAATGGTATTACAAAGTAAAATTTTGTGCAAAGAACAAGACCCATATGGATTTTTACGTGGAAAATTTAAAGTGTTATTATTTTTAGAAGGTGACGAGGAAAAAACAAAAGTGCAAAAATGGAAAATTGCCAAACAATGAAGGGGTTGATTAAGATTGTTGTGACAACATTCAATCTGGGACTTCATGATGTACAGTATATTCTTAATGATCATTGAAATGTATTATAATTTGTAATATATAGCCATTAACCCCTTCACGATGAGTGACTTACATGTACGGCGCCGCAAAGTGTCACTTAGCGCACGGCGACGTACATATACGTCGCGGGGTTCCGGGACCGCCGCGTCACCGGTAGCGGTGATCGGGCTGGGATGACTGCTGTTATCTAACAGCAGGCATCCCGGCACATCGCCGAGGGGGGTCCTGAGACCCCCCCTTGACCGCGATGGGCGCAAATCGCAGGTCAATTCAGACCTGCGATCTGCGCGATTCCGGGTCATACGGGTCACTGGTGACCTGGTGACCCGGAAAATAAGAGGGATCGGGGGTGTCCGTGACACCCTCGATCCCCCTGAAGGGATAGGAGTTTGGTGGCAGGGGTGTCACCCCTCCTATCCCTGCTATTGGTCGGCCGGAGCGACCATAGCAGACCGGGGGAGGGGGGGTTAAATTTAGGTTCTCCTGCTTTGTCCACCTATCGGTGTCCGGGCAAAACGGGGTAACTGTCCAGGGACCGGCGCCGAAGGTCTTTTACCTGGATCCCGGATCCCGGAGCGCGATTCTCCATTCGGGGATCCCCCATGTGCGGCGATGGCAGTAATTCATCCGGGTCCTGCCAGGTGAGTTGTTGCCTATTAACATCCGGAGGGCCACAGCTTACAGTGGTCTCTAATCCGTGGCCCTCCAGATGTTGCAAAACTACAACTCCCAACATGCCCAGACAGCTGTTTGCTGTGTGGGCATGCTGGGACTTGTAGTTTTGCAATATTTAGAGGGGTTCAGGTTGTATATCACTATGCAGTGGTCTCAAACTGTAGCCCTCCAGATGTTGCAAAATTACAACTCTCAGCATGCCCAGACAGCAGTTTGCTGTCTGGGCATGCTGCGAGTTGTAGTTTTGCAACATCTGGAGGGCCACAGTTTAGAGACCACTGGACAGTGATTTACAACCTGAACCCCTCTAAATCTTGCAAAACTACAACTCCCAGCATTCAGGAACAGCATAAGGCAGTCTTGGCATGCTGGGAGTTGTACTTGCGTGCCTCCAGCCGTTGCATAACTACATCTCCCAGCATGCCCTTCTGCAATCAGTACATGCTGGGAGTTGTAGTTTTGCAACAGCTGGAGGCACACTGGTTGGAAAATACTGAGTTAGCTCATAGAACCTAGCTCAAGGTTTTCCAACCAGTGTGCCTCCAGCTGTTGCAAAACTACAACTCCCAGCATGCATAGTCTGTCAGTGCATGCTGGGAGTTGTATTTTTGAACCCCCTCCTATGTGAATGTACAGGCTACATTCACACTGGCGGCAGATTACAGTAAGTTCCCCGCTTCAAGTTTGAGCTGCGGCAAATTTTCTGCCGCAGCTCAAACTCCTAGCAGGAGACTCAGTGTAATCTGCCTCCAGTGTGAATGTAACCTAAAAACACTACACTAACATAAAATAAAGAGTAAAACACTGCATATACACACGTACACTGCCCCCCCCCCCCACCACCCCCCTTCCCCAATAAAAATGAAAAGCGTATTGTACGGCAGTGTTTCTAAGATGGAGCCTCCAGCTGTTGCAAAACAAAAACTCCCAGCATTTCTTGACAGCAAGTGACTGTCCAAGCATGCTGGGAGTTTTACAACACCCTGTTTGGGAATCACTGGCATAGAATACCCCTATGTCCACCCCTATGCAAGTCCCTAATTCAGGCCTCAAATGCGTATGGCGCATTCTCTGAATCAGAATGAAGAAGTAGAAGCATCCCAGAGTTGCTAATGCTTAAAGTGACAGTGGTCAGATGTTCCAAAAATGGCTGCATCCTTGAGGGGTTGAAGACTACGGCATAGTATGGTCTAAAATGGTGCTCAACAAATCTTACAGAACAGCAACTCCCAGCTTCACCAGACATCAAATGAGCCATTTGAAATAAATGACAGTCTGAACAAGCTTGGAGTAGTAGTTGTTTTCCTACAGATGCTGCATAGGTACCACTTTAACCCCTTAAGGACGCAGCCCTTTTTCACCTTAAGGACTGAGCCCTTTTTCGCAATTCTAACCACCGTCGCTTTACGAATTAATAACTCGAAAACGCTTTTACCAAATATTCTGATTCTGAGATTTTTTCGTGACATATTCTACTTTATTTTGAGGGTACATTTTCAGCGTTACTTGCATCCTTTTTTGGTGAAAAATCCCAAAATGTCATGAAAATTTTGAAAATGTTGCATTTTTCTAACTTTGAAGCTCTCTACTTGTAGGGAAAATGGATATTCCCAATAAATTAAATTTGTATTCACAAATACAATATGTCCACTTTATGTTGGCATCATAAAAATGGCCATATTTTTGCTTCTTGAAAAAATTAGAGGGCTTCAAAGTAGAGCAGCAATTTTAAAAAATGTCATGAAAATTGCTAAATCTGAAGGGACAGATGTTACACAACTACAACTCCCAGCATGCCTGGGCAGTCTAGGCATGCTGAGAGTAGTAGTTTGGCAACATCTGGAGGGCTACCGTTTGGGCACCACAGTAACAGTGGTCTCCAAACTGTGACCCTCCAGATGTTGCAAAACTACAACTCCCAACATGCTGGGAGTTGCAGTTTGGCCTTCCTAGTGGTTGCCACAGTAAAGATCACTTTACTTTCACTTTCATCCCCCCCCCCCCCCCCACCGTCGCTTCCCTACCTGAGCCAGGATCCAGCAGTCTCCAGTGACGATCCGGGGTTCCCAGGCATCTTCGTTGCAGGTGCCCGGCCTCCATCTTCTCTCCATGTTCCCCTCGACATCCAGTGGTGGGCAGAAATGGGGGGTTGCCATGGCAACCCACTGTCCTGCTCTGCCATTGGTCAGAATCAGTTCTGACCAATGGCAGGGGATAGGAGGAGATCACAGCACTGAGACCTCACTCCTAGCCCTCAGGATGATCGGGGCTGTCACTGACAGCTCCGATCATCCCTATTTTCCGGGTGTTCTGAATTGACATGCGATTTTCTGCGATCCCCCTGGGCGATGTGCCGGGGTGCCTGCTGAATGATTTCAGCAGGCATCCCGATCTGGTCCCCAACCGGCTAGCGGCGGGACCGTAATTCCCACGGGCGTATGCATACGCCCCACGTCCTTAAGGACTCGTGATGCAGGGCATATGCATACGCCCGGCGTCCTGAAGAGGTTAAGCATGCACGGACAGATCATACATGGTGTGATTGGTATTTTAGTTTCAGCTGGAGGAATGCTGGTTGGGAAAAAACTAACCCATTTTATGTTGCCCAACCAGTGTTCCTCCAGCTGTGGCAAAACTCACAACATGCACAATATGTTATGCCAGTGCATGTTGTTTGTTGTAGTTTGTAAACACACACCTGTTTTTGTGAACCCACGCCCCCATTATAAATGTACAGGGTACAATCACACTTGTGGTTGTTTATAGTGACATACAGTGCCTTGCAAAAGTGTTCAATGTTTTGTTAATCTGAATTTTATGTGATGGATCAGAACACAATAGTCTAAGTTGGTGAAGTGAAATGAGAAACATATACAAATAAAACATGTGTTTAGAAATAGAAAACAGAAAATTGGCATGTGCGTATGTGTTCACCCCTTTTGTTAGGAAGCCCATAAAAAGCTCTTGTGCAACCAATTACCTTCAGAAGTCACATAATTAGTGAAATGATGTCCACCTGTGTGTAATCTAAGTGTCATATGATCTGTCATTACATATACACATCTTTTTGAAAGGCCCCAGAAACTGCAACACCTAAGCAAGAGGCATCGGTAACCAAACACTGCCATGAAGACCAAGGGACTCTCCAAACAAGTGAGGGAGAATGTTGTTGAGAAGTACAAATCAGGGTTAGGTTATAAAAAAAAAAAAATCCAAATCTTTGATAATCCCCAGGAGCCCCATCAAATCTATCATTACCAAATGCAGCAAACATGACAAGAGACGGCCGCACACCAAAACTCAAGGACCGGGCAAGAAGGGCACTAATCAGAGAGGCAGCACAGAGACCTAAGGTAACCCTGCAGGAGCTGCAGTGTTCCACAGCTGGAGTATCTGTATATAGGACGACAATAATCCATACGCTCCATAGAGTTGGGCTTTATGGCAGAGTGGCCATTAATTTCAGCTAAAAACAAAAATGCACATTTTGAGTTTTCGAAAAGCCATGTGGGAGACTCCCAAAATGTATAGAGGAAGGTGATCTGGTCTGATGAGACTAAAATTTAATTTTTCGGCCATCAAAGAAAACGCTATGTCTGGCGCAAACCCAACATATCACATCACCCAAACATTACCATCCCCACAGTGAAACATGGTGGTGGCAGCATCATGCTGTGAGGATGTTTTTCAGCAACCAGGACTGGGAAACTAGTCAGAGTTGAGGGAAAGATGGATGGTGCTAATTTGAGGCTAGGACAGAGGTCCCCCTTCCAGCAGGAGAATGACCCCAAACACACTGCTAAAGCAACACTTGAGTGGTTTAAACATGTAAATGTCTTGGAATGATATGTAAATGTCTAGTCAAAGCCCAGATTTCAATCCAATCGAAAAATCTGTGGTAAGATTTAAGATTGCTGTTCACAAGCGCAAACCATCCAACTTGAAGGAGCAGGAGAAGTTTTGCAAGGAGGAATAGGCAAAAATCCCAGCGGTAAAATTTGGCAAGCTCATAGAGGGGCATTTACTAATCTTTTACTATGTAGTCTGGTTTTTACCCTGTTTTTTTCTACTTCATTTTTGACTATGTGCGACAAATTTACTAAATTGTTGCACGGCATTAATAAATTTGGCACACATAGGCAAAAGTGGGAAATTTACTTCATGTAGTAGAAAAAATAGTCTGTTCCTTTTTCCTGCTGTCTGAATAGGTTTGGCTGCTGGTTTCCTTCTGGATCTTTTGTTTTTCAGTTTTTTTTTAGCTCTTTCACCACATATAAATCATTCAATAACTACAGTGGTCCCTCAAGTTACAATATTAATTGGTTCCAGGACAACCATTGTAAGTTGAAACCATTGTATGTTGAGACCATAACTCTATGGAAACGTGGTAATTGGTTATAAAGGCACCAAAATGTCATCCAAAATAGGAAAAAGTGACAAAGAAAAATAAGTAGCTAACTAATATAGATAAAGCAAATCCTTACATATGAAAGTAATAAAGATCTGCTGGGAGCTGTAAATCACTGTCTATGTCAGTGTTTCCCAAGCAGGGAGCCTCCAGATGTTGCAAAACTATAAATCCCAGCATGCCTGGACAGCCAAAGGCTGTCCGGGCATGCTGGGAGTTGTAGTTTTGCAAAAGATGGGGCCACCCTGCTTGGGAAACACTGGTCTATGTAGAGGACAGGAGCTTCTTCAGGGGTCCTGTACAGTACAGGCAATGTCCCAAACAAGTAATGGAGTCGCCCTCACCTGGTGTCCAAAAGAGCAGCTAACCCTGATACAGGTAAAGTGTACAGAACATGTAATACCAGACACCAGTCAGTGCATACACTTCAGTAATACAGGGGTTTTACCAGTGAATGCCCATTTTGATTGGTTGGTTCTTCCAGCCATTGACACGTTTCACAGATCTGGACTGTCTGTAGCATTGTATGTTGAGTCTGGTTTCAACTTACGATGGTCCAGAAAAGACCATTGTATGTTGAAACTATTGTATGTTGAGGCCATTGTAGGTTGAGGGATCACTGTAAATTGTAGTCATGGCTCAGAAGTGGTAAACGGCGTTTAGTGTGTGTGTGTGTGTGTGTGTGTGTGTGTTTATTACATTTTTTTAACACAGTTTTTTTCTCCCTAAATGTACTTACACTTTTTTTTTTTTTTTTGGTTACTTCTTCTACAGATCTGTGTATCCTGTGGACTCCTTGGGACTACTTCGACAACCAGCGTTTTTCTTTGCTTGATGTTAATAAAATGGTTAACGAGGGCTTGTGGGGGAGTGTTTTTTTGTAATAATTTTTTTTTTTAAACCTGTTGTGTTTTTTTTTATTTTACTTTACTAGACAGGCTTAGTAGTGGAAGCTGTCTTATAGACTGAGTCCATTACTAAGCCGGGCTTAGCGTTAGCCACAAAAACAGCTAGCACTAACCCCCAATTATTACCCCGGTACCCAACACCACAGGGGTGCCAGGAAGAGCCGGTACCAACAGTCCCGGAGCGTCAAAAATGGCGCTCCTGGGCCTAGGCGGTAACAGGCTTGCGTTATTTAGGTTGGGGAGGGCCAGTAACAATGGTCCTCGCCCACCCTGGTAACGTCAGGCTGTTAGTGTTTGGTTGGTATTTGGCTGAGAATAAAAATAGGGGGACCCTATGCGTTTTTTTAATATATTTAATTATTTATTTTTAAAAAAAACGCATAGGGTCCCCCCTATTTTCATTCTCAGCCAAATACCAACCAAACAGTAATAGCCTGACGTTCCCAGGGTGGGCGAGGTAGGCCAGTGTTTCCCAGTCAAAGGCTGTCCAGGCATGCTGGGAGTTGTAGTCTTGCAACATCTGGAGGCAACCTGGTTGGGAAACACTGGCCTAAAACAGTGTTTCCCAACCAAGGTGCCTCCAGATGTTGCAAAACTACAAGTCCCAGCATGCCTGGACAGTCAAAGGCTGTCTAGGCATGCTGGGAGTTGTAGTTTTGCAACATCTGGAGGCAACCTGTCTGGGAAACACTGGCCTAAAACAGTGTTTCCCAACCAGGGTGCCTCCAGATGTTGCAAGACTACAACTCCCAGCATGCCTAGACAGCCTTTGGCTGTCCAGGCATGCTGGGAGTTGTAGTCTTGCAACATCTGGAGGCACCCTGGTTGGGAAACACTGGCCTAAAACAGTGTTTCCCAACCAGGGTGCCTCCAGATGTTGCAAGACTACAACTCCCAGCATGCCTAGACAGCCTTTTGCTGTCCAGGCATGCTGAGAGTTGTAGTCTTGCAACATCTGGAGGCACCCTGGTTGGGAAACACTGGCCTAAAACAGTGTTTCCCAACCAGGGTGCCTCCAGATGTTGCAAAACTACAACTCCCAGCATGCCTGGACAGCCAAAGGGTGTCCAGACATGCTGGGAGTTGTAGTCTTGCAACATTTGGAGGCACCCTGGTTAGGAAGCTTGGGCAACTTACCGGCTTCCGTAGGATCCAGCGCTGCACGACACTGCCGCGCGACAGTGCCGCGCGACGATCTCCGTCAGCGATCGTCGCTGGAGCCTCGGAAGGGTAAGTGAACATTTTTGCCGGTCCCCTTCAGCTGTTTAGTTTTGCAACAGCTGGAGGACTACAGTTTACAGACCACACACCAGTGGTCTGCAAACTGTGGCCCTCCAGCTGTTGCAAAACTACAACACCCAGCATGCCCTGACAGCCAAAGCCTATGGCTCTCAGGGCAGGAGCCCGGGCTGAGATTACAGTGCAGCCGCCCGGGCTCCTCATACGGCCTCCCCGCTAACCCCCCTTGTCTCCCGCCCGGGCTCCTCATACGGCCTCCCCGCTACCCCCCCCTTGTCTCCCGCCCGCGCCGCTCAGCTCCCGCTGCTACAAGACTACAACTCCCAGCGTGTCCTCACTGTAAGGGCATGCTGGGACTTATAGTCTGCAACAGCAGACAGATGGAAGTTGTGTGGCGCTGGCAGGTGAGAGGGGTGGGGGATGTAAATCACTGTAGTGCCCCGGTAGCGCAGTGAGGGTAGCGGGGAGAAAGTATGTCGGAGCCCGGGCGGCAGTAGCTTTTCCTGCTCCATGTTGGAGCTGGAGTAAATTTAGTCAATTTTTACGGCCGTTGCAACAGTTTATTGACTGTCTCAGTTAATAAATTCCTGACCACTGCAAGTAAAAACTGAAAACTTGCGTAAATTAAGCGGGAAATTTTTTTTTACTTTCTAGCTCTTGCTAGGTAAAGTCGCACAATTTATAGGGTAGGCGCAATTGCGACAATTTTGCGCCAAAAATAGTCAGAAAAAAATGACTAAACCCCTTAGTAAATGCCCCTCATAGAGACTTATCTAAAGTGACTTGGAGCTGTGATTGCCACAAAAGGTGTCTCTACAAAGGATTGACCTTAGGGGGGTAAATAGTTATGCACATTGACGTTTCTGTTATTTTGTCCTATTTGTTGTTTTCTTCACAATTAAAAAAAAAAAATAATCTTCAAAGTTGTGGATATGTTCTGTAAATGAAATTATCCCAAAAAAAATGCATTGTTATTCCAGGTTGTGAGGCACCAAAAAGTCAAGGGGGTGAATACTTTTGCAAGGCACTGTACCTTCTCCAAGTTGTATCTGTGGCAATGTTAAATCCGCTGGTCAAAATGTAAGCTGGAATATCACTGATAACTCCCAACCCTGTGATTGTACCTTAACCCCTTAAGGACCAAGGACGTACAGGTACGTCCTTGGTCGTGCTCTCCTGATATAACGCGGGGTTACACAGTAACCCCGCGTCATATCACGGCTGGCCCGGCGTCATAGTAACCCTTTAGCCGCTATTAACCCTTTAGCCGCGCGCTGAGAGCTGAGCCGCGCGGCTAAAAGTGAAAGTGAAAGTTGCAGGCTAACTCAGTCGGGCTGTTCGGGATAGCTGCGGCTAATCGCGTCATCCTGAACAGCTGTCAGGACAGCGGGAGGGCCCCTACCTGCCTCCTTGCTGTCCGATCGCCGAATGACTGCTCAGTGCCTGAGATCCAGGCATGAGCAGTCATGCGGCAGAATCGTTGATCACTGGTTTCTTATGAGAAACCAGTGATCAATGATGAAGATCAGTTTGTGCAGTGTTATAGGTCCCTATGGGACCTATAACACTGCAAAAAAAAAAGTGAAATAAAAAAGTGAATAAAGATCATTTAACTCCTCCCCTATTAAAAGTTTGAATCACCCCCCTTTTCCAATAAAAAAAAACCACAGTGTAAATAAAAATAAAAATAAGCATATATGGTATCACCGCGTGCGGAATGTCCGAATTATAAAAATATATCATTAATTAAACCGCTCGGTCAATGACGTGCACGCAAAAAAATTCCAAACAGTTGGAGGCACACTGCTACAACTTCAAGCATGCCCTTTGGTAGTCTGTGCATGCTGGGAGTTGTAGTTATGCAACAGCTGGATGCACACATTTTCATAGAAAACGTGCCTCCAGCTGTTGCATAACTACAACCCCCAGCATGCACAAACTACCAAAGGGCATGCTGGGAGTTGTAGTTGGAACTTCAGCTGCTGCAAAACTACAACTCCCAGCATGCCCTTTGGCTGTGCATGCTGCGAGTTGTTGCTAAGCAACAGCAGAAGGTGAACAGGCCTCACCTCCTGCTGTATCCTGCCGCCGGACCCGCTGCTGCTGCTGCCGATCCTGCTGCTCCTGTTGCTGCAACCGATCCCGAGGGTAACCCTTCCGGACCAGGGCAAGGTAGGAGACCCCTGCCGATCGCCCCCCAGCAGGGTCGTGATTGGGTGGCCGTTCCGACCGATCAATCACGTGATCGTGAGGCGACACCCATGCCACCTCACTCTTGCTTGGTAAGGGTGAATGGGGCTGTCTCAGACAGCCCCATTTACCCTTTTTTTCTGGGTCACCAGAGTCCCGATTGACCCGGAAAAGCCGCAAATCGTTGCTCTAAATTGACCGACGAGTTGCGGCGATCGCCAATATGGCGGGGTGGTCTCGAGACACCCCCAGGGGTTTGCACGGGTACCTGCTGATAAATATCAGCAGGCATACCCATACGCCCTTAGTCCTTAAAGGGTTCTCCGGTGCTTACACATCGTATCCCCTATCCAAAGGATAAGGGATAAGATACCTGATCGCGGGAGTCCCGCAGCTGTCACGCCCCCTCCCGTCGGCTTGCATTGAGGGGCGGAGCGTGACGTCACACGAACACGCTCCGGGGACTGATTACAAACAGGGTGCCGCATGCATGATCGCGGGCGTCCCCAGCTGCGAGACGCCCGTGATCAGGCATCTTATCCCCTATCCTTTGGATAGGGGATAAGATGTGTAAGCACCGAAGAACCCATGTAAGGACTTTAAAATGGGGGCGTATGGATATGCCCTGCGTCCTTAAGGGGTTAAGTTGCCTTGGAAAATGATTTGACTGCTAACGAAGACTCAATGCTAACAACAACAACAGAGGAGGAGACATGTGAGATAGAGATGTGATTATCAGTAATTATAATTAGAAATGAGCGAACTTACAGTAGTTCGATTCGTCACAAACTTCTCGGCTCGGTGGTTGCTGACTTTAGCCTGCATAAATTAGCTCAGCTTTCAGGTGCTCCGGTGGGCTGGAAAAGATGGATACAGTCCTAGGAGACTCTCTTCCTAGGACTGTATCCACCTTTTCCAGCCCACCGGAGCACTTGAAAGCTGAACTAATTTATGCAGGCTAAAGTCAGCAAACGCCAAGCCGAGAAGTTTGTGACAAATCGAATTACTGTAAGTTCGCTTATCTCTAATTATAATTATAATAGAGTTAACCCCTTAAGGACCCAGGGGTTTTCCGTTTTTGCATTTTCGTTTTTTCCTCCTTACCTTTAATAAATCATAACTCTTTCAATTTTGCACCTTAAAATCCATATGATGGCATTTTTTGCGCCACCAATTATACTTGTGATGACGTTAGTCATTTTACCCCAAAATCTACAGCGAAACGGGAAAAAAATAATTGTGAGACAAAATTGAAAATAAAATAACACCATTTTGTAAATTTTGGGGCTTCCGTTTCTACGTAGTAAATTTTTTGGTAAAATTTACACATTCTCTTCATTCTGCAGGTTCATTCGATTTAAATGATACCCTACTTATGTATGTTTGATTTTGTCATACTTCTGGAAAAAATCATAACTACATGCAGGAAACTTTATACGTTTAAAATTGTCATCATCTGACCCCTCTAACTTTTTTATTTTTCCGCGCATTTGGCTTAATTTTTTTGCGCCGTGATCTGAAGTTTTTAGCAGTACCATTTTTGTATTGATAGGACTTATTAAAAAAGTTACCAAAATGCACAATTTTTTTGCGTGTTTGCCATTGACCGTGCGGTTTAATCAACAATATATTTTGTAAATTTTGGGGCTTCCGTTTCTACGTAGTACATTTTTTGGTAAAATTTACACATTCTCTTCATTCTGCAGGTTCATTCGATTTAAATGATACCCTACTTATGTATGTTTGATTTTGTCATACTTCTGGAAAAAATCATAACTACATGCAGGAAACTTTATACGTTTAAAATTGTCATCTTCTGACCCCTCTAACTTTTTTATTTTTCCGCGCATTTGGCTTAATTTTTTTGCGCCGTGATCTGAAGTTTTTAGCAGTACCATTTTTGTATTGATAGGACTTATTAAAAAAGTTACCAAAATGCACAATTTTTTTGCGTGTTTGCCATTGACCGTGCGGTTTAATCAACAATATATTTTTATAATTCGGACATTTCAGCACGCGGCGATACCACATATGTTTATTTTTAATTACACAGTTTTTTTTTAAATGGGAAAAGGAGGGTGATTCAAACTTTTATTAGGGAAGGGGTTAAGTGATCTTTATTCATTTTTTTTTCCACTTTTTTTTTGCAATGTTATAGCTCCCATAGGGGGCTATAACACTGCACACACTGATCTTTTACATTAATCAATGGTTTCTCATAGGAAACCATTGACCAATGATTCTGCCCTTTGACTACTCATGCCTGGATCTCAGGCACTGAGCAGTCACTCGGCGATCGGACAACAGGAGAAAATCATAACTACATGCAGGAAAATTTATACATTTAAAATTGCCATCTTCTGACCCCTATAACTTTTTTATTTTTCTGCGTATGTGGCTCATTATTTTGTGCCGTTATCTGACGTTTTTAGCGGTACCATTTTTGTATTGATAGGACTTATTTTTGTATTGATAAGACTTATTGAAAAAGTGACCAAAAAATGCAATATTTTGGACTTTTGAATTTTTTTGCGCGTACGACATTGACCGTGCGGTTTAATTAACAATATATTTTTAAAATTCGGACATTTCAGCACACGGCGATACCACATATGTTTACTTTTATTTTTAATTACGCAGTTATTTTTTTAAATGGGAAAAGGGGGATGATTCAAACTTTTATTAGGGAAGGGGTTAAATGATCTTTATTCACTCTTTTTCACTTTTTTTTTTTGCAATGTTATAGCTCCCATAGGGGATGTATGCGTCAGTCTGGCTGGCAAGCCAAGCCACACCCTCCCCGCATTCCATGCCCCATTTTGAAAAGACATGCCCACAATTTAAGCCACACCCCTTTTATTTTCAGCTTACAATATCTTTACCACAATGCAGCCCCACCTGAGGACGGGATATGAGGATTAGAATTGAGGACAGGATATGGGGTCGGCATATGAGGTCAGCATATAAGGACGGGATATGAGGACGGGATATGAGGTCGGGATATGAGGACAGGATATCAGTACAGGATATAAGGTCAGGATATGGGGATGGGATATGGGGATGGGATATGAGGTCGAGATATGAGGATGGGATACGAGGGCGGGATATGAGGTCGGGATATGGGGACAAGATATAGGGATGGGAAATGGAGACGGAATATGAGGAAGGGATATAGGGATGGGATATGAGGTCGGGATATGGGGACGAGATATGGGGATGGCCTATAGGGAAGGGATATGAGGACAAGATATGAGGTCCGGATGAGGTTGGGATATGAGGACGGGATATGAGGTCGGGATATGGGGACGGGATATGAGGATGGGATATGAGGTCGAGATATGAGGACAAAATATGTGGACAGGATATGAGGTCGGAATAGGAGGAGGGGTTTTGGGGTCAGGATATGAGAAGGGGATATGGGGTCATGATTTAAGTATGGGATATGAGGACAAAAGCTTCCTCCTATGTTGCTTTTCCTCCCTCACAAGGATAAAGTAGGAAAAACTGGGCAGCGCCGGGTACTCAGGTAGTTGTTAAATAAAAAACAAACAAACAAAAAATATTTTTACAGTTACTTTTTTGATCTTTCTAGAGGCCTTGAACATTTGGTCACGAAACACATTGCATTGTAGGTAATAAAACTCCCTCATCGTATCCTGGTCACCGCATCCTGTTATTTTTTATCTTTCTACTTCCTAAAATGGACGGAGGTGTCAGCAGAGAGCAGTGTGGCCAAACTGAAAGTAAATTCAAAAAGTAAAAAACTTCCTGTGGAGCATACAGAAGCTGATAAGTACTGGAAGGATTAAGATTTTTAATAGAAGTAATTTACAAATCTGTTTAACTTTCTGCCACCAGTTGATTTAGAAAAAATGTTTTCCAGGGGAGTACCCATTTAACACTTGTTATAGATAGTATTCATTTAGTAAAGTTTACTTTAGAAAGCAATTTGGCATTTAGTAGGCAAGGAAGAATAAAAGAACAAAGAAAAAAGAAAAATCAATGCAGTGGTAGACAGTTATACAGGTAATATATTTCACTCAGCTGTTTTTGTCTTTTTGCCATTTGTTCTGTGGAAATGCATTGCTTCTTTATTTTCTTTATTGCACACGCAGAGTGAAATACCAAGAAAACTACATGTGGAAAAGGAAAGCAGTTCACCAATCTACAGTTTGCGAGCATATTTATTATTTCTAGTGTTTAGCAGCTAATATATTATATTTGGTGAAGATGTCAGAGATTCAATATTCCCAAAAGTTTGTATTATAATAGATTCTATTTTCCAATACTGTCAACTCCAGGAACATTGTATTAATACAAAACCTCCTCTCCATGCTTCCGTTCTAAATGTTTATAGCATTCATTTTCTATTTCAAAATTAGATTTTGTCTCTATGACCTTCTGTGTTATTATCTATGAACAACTGTAATTGCCTTGCCTGATTACATTTAAGTTATGGTAAATGAATGGTGTTAAATGACTATCATAGCAAATTATCTAAAAAGGTTAGATTGAAAAATGTAACTAACAGATTATTTTTTAATGAAAATATATTTGTTAGCAACTTTTGTTGCTATAAATTCGATTGTAGGAGCTATGAAATATGTAATTTTTTTGTATTTGCAAATGACTCACCTTTTCTGCATATAAATTAATAAAATATATTTTAAATATTGAACATGAATAATATTGCTTTACATTTTAAGATCCTCACTTATAAATTGATTTTAAGGACTATTATTATTATTTTTATTATTTACATCAGTAATACTAACAGTAATCAAATATGCAACTATTAAACCAGACAACCAGAAAAATCCACAACATATAGAAAATATACACTGCTCAAAAAAATAAAGGGAACACTTAAACAATACAATGTAACTCAAAGTCAATCACACTTCTGTGAAATCACACTGTCCACTCAGGAAGCAACACTGATTGACAATCAATTTCACAAGCTGTTGTGCAAATGGAACAGACAACAGGTGGAAATTATTGGCAAAAATATTAAAAATATTTTAACCACACTTCAAGGATGATACACAATGAAATAACAATTATGGACAGTTTGATTAATATGAATGCAACAATTATTTATTACACTATATAAAAGCAATTAAAATAATGTCATAAAACACAAAAATATATAGCACAGATAGTATCTGCCATTTGGGCCCCAATGGCTGAAAAAATCAGAACACTAATAGTGTTTGCTTTAAGCACTTGTAATCTGATTGTTCAGAAAAAAAGTCCACTAGTCCGGCAATTAGATGTCGAGAAATTGATATGTATGAAGTATCTCCAAAAAGTAGAGCTATAGTATGCTACCCACAGTTTGTCTGCAATGGTTAAATTGTCATGTGCTCACCGTGTCTCTGGCCACTGGTCCCGTACTGCGACGGACCAAATATGCAAAGTCCTGCGGCTGATTTGATGTTACGGGCGCTGCAGCACTTGTAGTTGCTGTATGAAGCTCACAGAAATGGTGGGAGCGTATACTCCGGCAGGAGGCTCCAATGAATGAGGATCTCAGTTGTAGCAGTCCTCCTCTCCGGCAGCCCTTGGATGGAGAGGTTGATCGTGATCAAATCATGCAGCAGACAGCATGACCGGTGATGTGGAGATACAAATGCAGTAAGTGGGTCTCTTGGATTTCTTTATGCCGGCTTTTGTTACGATAATGTGCAGATTAGAAGTGCATCTTGTAAAGTGCTATATCTGAATAGAAAGAATGCCTAGATGCATTTCAGGGTACTGGGATCGACCTCTTCCTCAGTAGGCAAAAAGTATAAAACACAGCAGTAAAGGATCTTTTTATATGGTCAATCCACATGTGTTATATGACAATCCACAACATATAGAAAATATACACTGCTCAAAAAAATAAAGGGAACACTTAAACGATACAATGTAACTCAAAGTCAATCACACTTCTGTGAAATCACACTGTCCACTCAGGAAGCAACACATAGTTACATACATAGTTAGTACGGTCGAAAAAAGACATATGTCCATCAAGTTCAACCAGGGATCAATTTCACATGCTGTTGTGCAAATGGAAAAGACAACAGGTGGAAATTATAGGCAATTAGCAAGACACCCCAAATAAAGGAGTGGTTCTGCAGGTGGTGACCTCAGACCACTTACCAGTTCCTATACTTCCTGGGTGATGTTTTTTGGTCACTTTTGAATACTAGCGGTGCTTTAACTCTTATGGTAGCATGAGTAAGAGTCTACAAGTTACACAAGTGGCTGAGGTAGTGCAGCTCATCCAGGATGGCACATCAATGCGAGCTGTGGCAAAAAGGTTTGCTGTGTCTGTCAGCATAGTGTCCAGAGCATGGAGGCGCTACCAGGAGACAGGCCAGTACATCAGGAGATGTGGAGGAGGCTGTAGGAGGGTAAAAAACCCAAAACCCAGCAGCAGAACCACAATCTCTGCCTTTGTGCAAGGAGGAGCAGGAGGAGCACTGCCAGAGCCCTACAAAATGACCTCCATCAGGCCACAAATGTGCATGTGTCAACTCAAACGGTCAGAATCAGACTTCATGAGGGTGGTATGAGGGCCCGACATCCCCAGGTGGGGGGTTGTGCTTACAGCCCAACACTGTGCAGGACATTTGGCATTTGCCAGAGAACACCAAGATTGGCAAATTTGCCACTGGCGCCCTGTACTCTTCACAGATGAAAGCCGGTTCACACTGAGCACATATGACAGCAGTTCCGGCAAGAGGAAGGCATTGATTCTATGGACTGGCCCACACATTCCCCAGACCTGAATCCAATTGAGCACATCTGGGACATCATGTATCGCGCCATCCACCAATGCCACATTGCACCACAGACTGTCTAGGAGTTGGCAGGTACTTTAGTCCAGGTCTCGAAGGACATTCCTCAGGAGACCATCCACCACATCATCAGGAGCATGCCCAGGCATTGTAGGGAGGTTATACAGGCACATGGAGGCTACACACACTGCTGAGCCTCATTTTGACTTGTTTTAAGGACATTACATCAAAGTTGGATCAGCCTGTAGTGTGGTTTTCCACTTTGATTTTGAGTGTGACTCCATAACCAGACCTCCATGGGTTGGTAAATTTGATTTCCATTGATAATTTTTGTGTGATTTTGTTGTCAGCACATTCAACTATGTAAAGAAAAAAGTATTTCATGCTATTAATTCATTCATTCAGATCTAGGATGTGTTATCTTAGTGTTCTCTTTATTTTTTTGATCAGTGTAATTGCATCCATCAGGTGAATTACATACACATATGTTATTTAAATTACATTTTACAATACATATATTCACCCTCAGATGTGTTAATATGACCATATGTTTATGTTTCTGTACACAGCTTTATGAACTTGACATTACAAGCATGTTTAAATGTCACTGATCATTAACAACCTGCCACTTTTGCAACAGAGAGAGCATACCACGAGACATGAGAGCCTTCGTATTCATGTAGGTATCCCTTTCTGGTCCTAAAGATGTATTTCTGTTTACATCTATCCATTAAAGGGGTATTCCAGGAACTTTTTTTATTTGACTATGCTACAGGGGCTGTAAAGTTATTGTACTTCATATTATAATGTCTGAACCTGTGTGTGATGGTGGTCTCCCAATTCTTCTGTGATTATTGCCCCAAAGTTTATTTTTAACAGCATACAAAATTACACAGGTCTCGAGATTTCCCAGGTTGCAGTGTGTCGAGACATGACATCACTAGTCAGGTGATCAGATGGAGCCTGTCCTGCTTAAATGGGTGGAGTGACCGCTGAGTGGGAGAGAGATCATTATGCAACAGCTGTAGGCACTCTGGTTAGAAAACACTGGCCTTTTGAATGGAATGCACCTCATTTGTGTTTCAATAGGTGGGGTGGCTGATGTATTGGAGTAAGGAAAGGGTCCTCTCACTTATAAACTATGGAACTATGGGACTTGTAGTTTGAGAATGAAATCCAACAGGTAATACCCAGTTCTAGAGGTATGTACTACTAAAATGACCTTATGGTGGATAACCCCTTTAAGCATCTCTGAGTAAAGCAAGAATAATTCAGATGTACCCTTACCTTTCTGCAAATTTTAGGAACTCCAAATTATCACAATATGGATTTTATTGAGGGAAAGTCATCAAAACCTATGCAGAGGAAAAGTTGACCAGTTACCCATAGAAACCAATTAGATTTCTTCTTTAATTTTGAAAACGCCTCTATTAAATAAAAGAAGTGATCTGATTCTTTGCTATGGACAACTGGTCAACTTGTCCACAGCACATGTCTTAATGAATCTCCCCCATTATCTTTGGCATACAAAAATTGTCATCACATCAATTAGGTGGCCTCATATGGATCCATGTAGGATAATAATATCTTAGCATACTATCCCCAAATCATGGTCATTTCCCACCACTCATCTTGGGACATAATAGAAGTGTAATTCATCACTGTTGCAAATCTTTGTCATGCTAAACAAACCGATCTACTGGCAGAGCATTCCAGCGCAAAGCTGAACCAAAAACAGTACAGTGTTCATAAAAGCATCATAACTTTATTGGCCCAATTTAAAAAAAGCAGATAAAATACTTAGAATTATCAAATGGGTTTTGGATTGAAAGGGAGTTAACAAAGGTCTGCACGATCTGAAATGCGTTCTTTACCTGCCCTGTGTTTTTAATGATGTCAATAAAGTAATGTGGAGAGATATCAAGTTGTCTTATAGTAAGAATTCTTTTTGTTGCCCATTACAACCAATCAGAGCTGAAATCTAATTTCCCATAATGTTCTGGTAAAAGGAAATCAGAGTTTTGATTGGTTGCTATAGGCGACAAATAAGATTTTATTGTAAGACAGCATGATACATCTCCCCCAGGATGGGGGAGTACCCATTTATGTTCAATACAAAATAGACACATCACATATGTAAAAACAAAGGTCATGATAACACTTGGTTCATTGTACTGAGGCGTAAAAAAAAATTTCAACTACAAATATGTAAAAAAAAAATAAACTGCAATAATACTACATTCCACATGGGTAAAAAAAAACAACAACTGTATTATAGAATGATACCAGGGCAATAAAAAAAGAGTGAGCCTAACCAATAATCTGACTTCCTAGATCTCTGGAAGTTGAATACCAATTTAAATATAAATATATTCCCCTATATGTTGTGCGCCGAGTTGTGGACAGATGAATTGGATAGACTTTGAATAACCTAAAAATTGTCCACTTCTCAGTCAAGTGGAAAGAGCACAATGATTTATTAGGTGAAAACAGTGAGGCTGACCTCTCATAAAAAGTGGCAAAAATCTAAAATAAGAACAGGGTAAGCTTAGGTACATATATGGATAGGGTCATTTGATACATGAGAAAGGAGTAAGGGAGACAGATAAGTAACCTGGGTATGAGTCAAACCGGTACGATCAAATTGAAGTACTAAATCTTCATATGGAAGTATAAAACAGTTACGTGTAACGGTATGGATGGTAAGAGGAAAGAGGCGATGTTTAAATAAAGAAAAAAAGAAGCAGAAGCAATTCCCAGAGGAAATGCTAAATTTCCAGTTAAAAGATAAAAGAAGAGAATAAGCTGTCTAACTTAGAAAGAAAGGATTGTGACAAAGGGGTAGGGACAGTTTGAAAAAGATATAAAAGATGTGCAGTATATTCATTTTCAATATGTTAATGCTACCGAGCCAAGATATATATTTTCTGTGCCATTTGGCAATATCTTTTTACACAGCTAAAAGCAGAGGAGGAAAGTTAAAGGAGTAGTCCAGGGGTGACTCAGTGGTGAGCAACTTATCCCCTATCCTAAGAATAGGGGATAAGTTGCAGATCGTGGGGGGTCCGACCGCTGGGGCCCCCTGCGATCTCCTGTACGGAGCCCTGACAGCCTGCGGGAAGGGGGCATGTCGACCTCCGCACGACGCGGCGGCCGACACGCCCCCTCAATACAACTCTATGGCAGAGCCGAAGCGCTGCCTTCGGCAATCTCCGGCTCTGCCATTGAGATGTATTGAGGGGGCGTGTCGGCCGCCGCTTCGTGCGGGGGGCGACACCCGCTATCTGGGCCGAGAGCCGGGGCCCCGTACAGAGAGATCGCAGGGGGCCCCAGCGGTCGGACCCCCCGTGATCTCAAACTTATCCCCTATCCTTAGGATAGTAGATAAGTTTTTCACCACTGGACTACCCCTTTAAGGGCAAACATATCAGATAAGTTTCAGGGTATTTGTATGCCAAGATATTTAAGAGATCTTGATGCCCACAAGAATGAGAAATTTTCCTTAATAATATGAACATCTGAAGAAGGCAAGTTCACAATTTGAGCTATACTCTTATTAATGTTCATTTTATAACTATTGAAGTATGAGTTAATTTTAATAATTGAGAAAATGGTTGTGAGTGAGGTATGTGGTGAAGACAGATAAAGAAAAATATCCTTGGCAAACGCTGAACACTTTAAAGGTGAGGTAATGAAATGTAAGCCTTTAAAGGGGTACTCCGGTGGAAAACACTTTTTTTAAATCAACAGGTGCCTGAAAGTTAAACAGATTTGTAAATTATATGAAAAATATACACTATGGCACTATGAAGGGGGGAAGATGAGGGATGCCCTGAAGCAGCTATATTACTTGCCAAAAAAGCAAATGGTCCCCTGCTAAACCATTCAATGAAACAAAGTTAAAGAGGATAGAGTGGTATGGCAAAAAGCGCTATAGGGGACTTGAATTGAAACAATAGTAGCTCACTCCAGATAATGATGATGATGTATATAAATGGAAATGCAATGAATGATGAGTCAATATTCTCAAGAAAATTGGAGAGGGTATATATCGTGCTATTACTTATTGTGCAATTAGATTAATAGCGGTTATGCAGATAGTAACCACATAATCTATGTGACCGGCGTGCTGGCAGATAATGATGATGACTGAAACAATGAGGATTCTGATGCTTGGTACAGAATACACGCTGCAGGGACATTATGTTGCAAAAAGCTCTTGAATACCTGTGTGTATGTAGCTCTTCTCGGCAACTTTGTAGTGACTGTCCGGGATCCACTGGAATTCCCCTTTTAATATCTGGATGGTATCTGATAGCTTAGAGAAGGTCTTCCATGCAGAGAACATATAGTATGGGGAAATTACTATCTTGGGAGAAAGGTTGCCATTGACCCAGACTTGTGCTCACGGGGAAGTTATCATTTGTCTCATTATGGGGCCAAGTCCAATTTGAGATAGTGTCTCAGCTATAAATCCCCAGTCCACCCAACTGATATTTTTTTTTTAGCTAAACCACATGGTCGATTGCATACACATAAAAAAGTCCAACATTTTGGTCACCTCATATACCATAAAAATATTAATAAAAAGAGATCAAAAAGTCCCATCAAAACATCAAAAAAAATAGTACCCATAAAAACTCCAGATGAAGGCACAAAAAATGAGCCCTCATACTGCCCCGTACACGGAAAAATAAAAAAGTTATATGGGTCATAAGATGCCAATTTTAAATATACTAATTTTGGTGCATGTATTTATAATTTTTTTAAGTATTAAAATAAAATAAAACCTATATAAAGTGGGTATCCTTGTAACCATATGGTCCTACAGAATAAAGATAAGGGGTCATTTTTACCAAATATTGCACTGCGTAGAAATGGGAGCCCCAGAAAGTTACAAATTGGCATTTTTTTTTTATTTCTCCTCACAAATATATATATTTTTTTGTTTCACCGCAGGTTATATTCTAAAGTGATGTCATTGCAAAGTACAATTGGTGACACAAAAAACAAGCCCTTATATGGGTCTGTAGGTGAAAATTGTCCCTAAGGGGTTAAACCATAGAAAGGTGAAGGAAGCAACATTGATTATCTCTTTACAATTGTACCTGTCATAGGATGAAATATGTAAGCCACTAACAGTTTAAACTAAAAGCCATAAACAAAAAGATGAGACGTTGAATGCAAGAAAAATGGGCAGGCCAATAAATCTGACCCACTCTGACTAAAGCCAAATTGTGACAAAAGATTCAGGACATCCCCAAAATATCAGGTGTCAGGTCTTTTATAGTGGTTCTGGTACACAGTGTTTAATATCTACCACCAGTAGTATAAGGAAAGACACCTGGTGAACTAGTGACAGGATCATAGGAACTTATTGCTTATTGATGTAAGGAAGGTGCGAAGGCTGTCCCCTATTGTCCAACCTAAAGCTAATTCTGGCTATGAAAGAAAGCAACATACTTAAAGGGGTTATCCGGGAAAAAACTTTTTTTATATATATCAACTGGCTCCATCAACTGGCTCCAGAAGGTTAAACAGATGTGTAAAATAATTAAAAGGAACATTGATGCTCAGAATCTTGAATACTGGATAGACATTTATTAATTAATTGTTTCAAATATGTAATGTGCTCCGTGACGCACAGGGCCCTTGTGGGTCAGCCGGGACACAAAATGCAATTTAATAAATTATAAAATGACATAGATAGCATAGAATACATTATAATATAAAAATATTTAATAAAATACAATCAATATGAAAGCCACACGTCTGTGGATATTCCAGCCTGTAAGAATAAAATACTGGTGCACATGTCTTTTGAATAGAAACAAATATGTAAAGTGCAAAATTGCACTGTTCAATGTGCTGTTTGTAGAATGAGTGGTATCTGTTGGCAACAATGCAACAATTATTGCGTGGTAACAATGTAGCAATGTCTGGTATACTAGCAGTGGTTATGAGCAAACAGTAGCAATGTTAAGTATAATTGCAGTACTGACAAGCTGAAGGATAGATTGCCGCTTAGAGACTCGGCCGTCTCATATGGATAGCGGTGATAGTGGGCTTCAATGATGGGGACTGCAGCGCTTCAATGAGCCGAATGAATTTCTCCAAATCGAATGTTCAAATTCACGGTCCTATTATGTGTGGCATATGCTGATAGAGACTCAGCTGTCTCAGAAGTTACAGCAATAATGAAAGATCCAGTTTTTTTGAGGCTGTACAGGTAATCCCCGATGCGGTCAGAGGGTATGTGGCGTCTTTGTGGCCGTGGCAATGCGCATAAGTACCTGGGGCTTAGCGGATTCCATATAAGCGCAATAGCTGTATTCCAATATAGAGGCTTGATATATGTGGCAATAGTATCCAGCCTCTATATCGGAATACAACTATTGCACTTATACGGCATCCGCTAAGCCCCAGGTACTTATGGGCATTGCCACGGCCACGAGGACGCCACATACCCTCTGACTGCATGGGGGATTACCGGTAAAGCCTCAAAAAAAATGGATCTTTCATTATTGCTGTAACTTCTGAGACGGCTGAGTCTCTATCAGCATATGCCACACATAATAGGACCGTGAATTTGAACATTCTATCCACGCATTCTACGCGATTTGGAGAAATTCATTCGGCTCATTGAAGCGCTGCAGTCCCCATCATTGAAACCCACTGTCACCGCTATCCATATGAGACGGCCGAGTCTCTAAGCAGCGATCTATCCTTCAGTTCTTCAGTACTGCAAGTATACTTAACATTGCTACTGTTTGCTCATAACCACTGCTAGTATACCAGACATTGCTACATTGTTACCATGCAATAATTGTTACATTGTTGCCAACGGATTCCACTCATTCTACAAACAGCGCATTGAACAGTGCAATTTTGCACTTTACATATTCGTTTCTATTCAAAAGACACGTGCACCACTATTTTATTCTTACAGGCTGGAATATCCACAGACGTGTGGCTTTTATATTGATTGTATTTTATTAAATATTTTTATATTATAATTTATTCTATGCTATCTATGTAATTTTATAATTTATTAAATTGTATTTGAGTCCCCGCTGACCCACAAGGGCCCTGTGCGTCACGGAGCACATTACATATTTGAAACAATTAATTAATAAATGTCTATCCAGTATTCAAGATCCTGAGCCTCAATTTTCCTTTTAATCACTTTACTTTCTGACACCATGGGTATAGGTGCCATTTGAGTTGCTCGGATCAAGGTAACTAGCAGATAGGAGCCTCTCCTATTTTCTTTAGATTTGTAAAATACTTCTATCAAAAAATATTAATCCTTTCAGTACTTATGAGCTTCTGAAGTTAAGTTGTTATTTTCTGTCTAAGTGCTCTCTGATGACACCTGTCTCAAGAACTGTCCTGAGTATAAGCAAATCCCCATAACAAACCTCTTCTTCAGAAAAGAGCAACTCAACTTCAGCAGCTGCTAATTATTGGAAGGATTAATATATTTTTTTATAGAAGTAATATACAAATCTGTTTAACTTTCTGGAGCCAGTTGATATATAAAAAAAAAAGGCCATTAGGTCTACCATCTTTGAATGCCAAGCCAGAGACAGGAAAAGTATGCTGGTCAGCATTATGTTAAAAATCATAATACACAGCAATGCAGAAGTATTTCAGTTCATTTTATAAGTGCTCAAGATTATACACGGTAGAAGGTCAAGCCCCCTAGAGATACTAAAAATGTAAAAACAAGTGTTTCAGAGTATTATTATTACAAAAAACCCTTACCTATTCGAAAGACTTTATTGTAAAAAAACAATAAAAAAGAATTCCAGAATTCATGCTCCCTTCTAAAATATAGAATTAAAACTGATCAAAATATGAATGCATGGTACTATATTAATGCATGGGACCAATGAAAATTTGAAATTATTCTACCAAAAATAAGCCCTCACCCAGCTCTATATACTGAACAAATGGCTCTCATAATATGGTGCAACAAAACCAATATTTTCATTTAAAAGTGTTACTATTGTGTAACATTTTTCATTTGTAAAAAAAAGTATATGAATTGCTATATTGTTGTGTTTGCTCTGCTCACTGTAAATGCCGTAAGACAAAACACCCAAAATATTGAGAAATTACTTTTTCTATTCACCCCACATCTAAAAAAAAAAATAACATTTTAAATAATGTAATACTAAGTAGTAAACAATATGAATGGCACTTACTCTGTACTTCTTAAGACTTTATTTTAACTCGGGTGCAGGTATTAAATGAGGCATCACGCCGCTTGAGGCTCGGACGCCAGTGTGCTCTGCTCAGGTGACAATTGTTTTGTGCGTATTTTAATTTCAACAGACCCTCCCCTTCCCGTTCAGGCACCACACCTAAATATACCTTCAAATATGACGTCTGAAGTGGGGAGGGTATTATAAGCAGAGGAATAAAACTTCAATAACAAACAAGTTTAAAAACTATGCAATACTTAGATAAATATCCCCATATCAATACGGTCACTGAGACCGGCTGCGTCTTGTGCATTTGTTCCTAGAATCCAGCGGGCCTCAGTTTCACGGAGCATATTCATACATTCTTTCCCTTCCTGCCAGATAGTTCTTTTAAGCCGCATAAACTTTAGTGCATTAGCATCTCCTTTATGTGCTGTTCTCATATGTTCGATTAACCGTGGGAGCCTTTTCCAGACCTCAGAGACCATACGTGTTCATGAAATCTGGTGTTCAGAGCTCAGGCTATACTGCTAATATAGAATCTCCCACAACTGCAGGTGAGTGCATAAATGACAAAAGAGGTTCTGCAGCAGATAAATTTAGTTATGATTTTATTAACACCTCCAATGTTAACCCTTTTGCTCTGCACAAATTGTGGACACTATTTGCCTCTCCCACATTTAAAGTTTCCTTTTAAGTTGTTATCTTTCTACTTTTTTAGCTCTTTCAAAAGCTAGCCAAAAGCCGCCGGTAGGAGGTCAGTGGCATGTTGTTCGAACGCAATATCTGAACTATTTTTTTTTAACTGCAAATATTGACCATAAGGAATTGCACTCTGGGTGTGCAGGGGGTGGTAGCTATCAAAATGTAGGTAAGAATTTGAAGCAGTAGTTTTTCTGAATCCTTTTGTAATTTATTTACCATCCTCAATCACCACCTGTACATCCAGGAATTTCAACTCCATTTTACTGCACTTACCGTATATACTCGAGTATAAGCCGAGTTTTTCAGCACGATTTTTCGTGCTGAAAACACCCCCCTCGGCTTATACTCGAGTGAACTCCCCCACCCGCAGTGGTCTTCAACCTGCGGACCTCCAGAGGTTTCAAAACTACAACTCCCAGCAAGCCCGGGCAGCCATCGGCTGTCCGGGCTTGCTGGGAGTTGTAGTTTTGAAACCTCCGGAGGTCCGCAGGTTGAAGACCACTGCGGCCTTCAACATCATCCAGCCCCCTCTCACCCCCTTTAGTTCTGAGTACTCACCTCCGCTCGGCGCTGGTCCGGTCCTGCAGGACTGTCCGGTAAGGAGGTGGTCCGGTGGGATAGTGGTTCCGGGCTGCTATCTTCACCGGGGAGGCCTCTTCTAAGCGCTTCGGGCCCGGCCTCAGAATAGTCACGTTGCCGTGACAACGACGCAGAGGTGCGTCATTTGCGTCATTGTCAAGGCAACGCATCTATTCCGGGCCGGAAGCGCGGAGAAGAGGCGCCCCTGGGCTTGCTGGGAGTTGTTGTTTTGAAACCTCTGGAGGTCCGCAGGTTGAAGACCACTGAGGGCGAATGATGAGAAGAGGATGATGAAGGGGGGGTGTGGGGATGATGAAGGGGGGTGGGGATGATTACAAGGGGATGATGAATGGGGGATGTGTGGGATGATAAGGGGATGATGAAGGGGGGATGTGCGGGATGATAAGGGGATGATGAAGGGGGGATGTGTGGGATGATAAGGGGATGATGAAGGGGGGATGTGCGGGATGATAAGGGGATGATGAAGGGGGGATGTGTGGGATGATGACAAGGGGATGATGAAGGGGGATGTGTGGGATGATAAGGGGATGATGAAGGGGGGATGTGTGGGATGATGACAAGGGGATGATGATGAGGATGTTAATGACGGGTCTGGATGATGACAGGGGGGGATGAGGTATTTCCCACCCTAGGCTTATACTCGAGTCAATAACTTTTCCTGGGATTTTGGGTTGAAATTAGGGGTCTCGGCTTATACTCGGGTCGGCTTATACTCGAGTATATACGGTATATGTGAAATGCATGTTCATATTGTTCACATTAAGGTTGTTCACAATAGGGCGCAGAGGAGTTTGGTCCTGCATCAGACCACGCTTTAGCGCAGATGTATTCACCCAGCTTTAGAATACAAAATTATATAAACCCCATTAATGTGTCGGGGGTGTGCCTAAAATATAACTTAAATTTTTTCTATTAAAATAAATGAACAGATAGTGTACTTGTGTATTCAATCACCACAGATAGCAATATGACAAGGGACGTGGTTGATGTAAATAAGGTGACTCAGGAAAGACTCTGCTTGGCCTTGTCAGTCTATCCTGGGCCCCTTAGCATCAAAGACTCCCACCAATTTAACCGCCGATGCGTTTCTACCAATAATCAAATTGGCGTCATCAGGGAGGCATATAATTGGTAAAAAAGAATAAGACACCACAATCAATAGAAAATTATAATGTCATAAAATAGCAAATGGTTTGTGGGTTCCACAAAGAATATGGGTCCAGCTGCAAAATAAATATATATGCACTGCTTTCCCTATTGTTCCTGTAAGAAAAGGGAAGCAATTGATGGTGCCTGTAAATAAATGCAGATCTGTCCCTAGGAACCACACATTCAGGGTAACCTGTCCGGTCCACGTAGAAAGAACACAAACACAAAAAGGACTCAGTCACTATTTGTTCCTGAAAGAGAAAGTTGGGGAGCTATAAATAGTTCCCTATTTTTACTCACGGTTGCCCAGTATAAGACGAGGTCCATACAACCTTCTGTTGCGCAGGGATCAGCTTGTTCGCCGCTCTGCTAGCTCCGTCTAGCGAGATGCCGGCATCTGACATCACTTCCTGTCAGCCGCCGGATATACTCACGCAAGCCGTGCACGCATCCATGACACACTAATGGTGGTGTGCGATGTCAAATCGTGACTGTGGCTGCGCATATACTTAGTCTCAGAGACTGAATGTATCGGATAGTGATACACATGGATATGCTGGTTTATTGGCTAGCTTACTCAATGCATTTTTTCTATATAATAGGTGGTCTCTCAGAGTTTATGTGTATGTGTTTGACATGTACTTTTGATGTATATAACATATATACTATATATAATGGTAGGGTGATGTAACTGGGTCAGAGACAGAGAGAATATATATATATAAAAATAATACCTATCTCACAGTGATCACTTATGTGGGACTGATAGATAAAGGGAGATGGTTTCCCAAATTGAGAGGGGAGGGGAGAATTAGGAGAAGATAGGAAAAAGGGGTTCTCTATTAATCAGATGAAAGGAATAAGCAGGGCCCTAAGGGATCTATCACTGGCCCTGGTGAACCCTATACTTGATCCCTAATGCCTAGGTGGGGTTAAAGGGCGATCCAGCTCTGGAACCTCCTATAGAGATGATGTAAATTCTAACTCTATGGGGTGATGACCTCTATCTCCTAGTAGGCCAGCTACAGCCCTCCCTCGCTACCTAAATGGTCATCAAGGGTAACCCTCCCCTCATAAAAAAAACTGCCAAAATTCAGCTGTTCGTTCAGCCCTTTTGGGGACACTGTATCCAGAAAAAATATCCAACGACATTCTCTCTGTAGAAGTAGTCTATCTAGGTTACCTCCCCTTTGTGTAGGTGTCAATTTATCAATTCCTATAAATTGGACCACTGTAGGATCTCCTTTGTGATGTTCATGAATGTGTGTCGCTAAGGGAGTGCCTCGCTTATTCCGGATATCTCCTACATGCTCAAGTGCCCTCTTTCTGAGTTATCTTATTGTTTTTCCCATGTACATAAGTGGACAAGGGCAAATTGCAATGTAAATAACCAATTTAGATGTACAATTGATAAAATGCTGGATATAGATGGGCCGTTGTTGAAGTGGTACCTCATTTGTCTTGCAGATGTAATTGCAAGCCCAGCTATGGCCACATCTATAACATCCATGTGTAGGGCTCATTTTGTCCAGCCACGTAAATGCTGTGCCCTTGTCTGGTTCAAGGGGGCTCTGGACCAATAAATCCCCAATACTGATGCCAGTTCTGTAGGTTATCTGGGGAGTAGGACCAATTATGTCACTAAGATCAGAATCCATTTAGAAAATATCCTAATGATGGGAAATGATCTCACGAATTTTAGGTAACATCCTATCATATGTTCCAATGATTCGTGTGACATGTATACTGGAGTTGGAATCCCCAGATTTAGGTACAAGTAGGTCACTCCTAGGAGGTTTGATATGCCTGAGAAAGAACAAAAATAGGATACCCTCTGTCTCTAAACCTCTTGCTCATGATTCCTGCTTCTTTCTTAATGTCCTCCGGTGACGAACCGTTCCTCCTGAGGTGGAGATATTTGCCCTTCGGGATACCCCTTTTGAGATAGCCCGGGTGGCAGCTCTCCCACCTCAGGAGGATGTTCTTCACTGTCTTTTTACGATAGATTGTGCTTTGTAGCGTGTCATCAATATCTCTGTAAAAGTTATATTTTAGGCACACCCCGACACTTTAATGGTGTTTATATAATTTTGTCACATTAAGGTAGGACACAACATTTTCAAATTCTTCTATAGATCCATCCCACAACATAAAAACATCATCCACAAATGTAAAAAAAATTACAGTGGAAGTGTTTAAAAAAAGGGTTGTGGGATGAGAACACATACTTTTCCTCAAAACAGGCAAGATAGAGGTTTGCTAGGGTACATGCAACAGGGGTCCCCATCGCAGTCCCTCCGACTTGACCAAACCATTGTTCACCAAATTTAAACACCTTATTTTTTTTAAATGAAAGTTAAGGCTTCACTTACAAAATTAATATAATCTTTGCTTTTTCCTTATTTCTCCAATACTTTCACGATGCACTCGGTGGCAGTCCCCTGTGGGATCCTGGTGTATAAGCTTTCTGTCACGATGCCGGCTGGCAGGTAGTGGATCCTCTGTGCCAGAGAGGGATTGGCGTGGACCGTGCTAGTGGATCGGTTCTAAGTCACTACTGGTTTTCACCAGAGCCCGCCGCAAAGCGGGATGGTCTTGCTGCGGCGGTAGTGACCAGGTCGTATCCACTAGCAACGGCTCAACCTCTCTGGCTGCTGAAGATAGGCGCGGTACAAGGGAGTAGACAGAAGCAAGGTCGGACGTAGCAGAAGGTCGGGGCAGGCAGCAAGGATCGTAGTCAGGGGCAACGGCAGGAGGTCTGGAACACAGGCTAGGAACATACAAGGAACGCTTTCACTGGCACAATGGCAACAAGATCCGGCAGGGAAGTGCAGGGGAAGTGAGGTGATATAGGGAAGTGCACAGGTGAAGACACTAATTGGAATCACTGCGCCAATCAGCGGCGCAGTGGCCCTTTAAATCGCAAAGACCCGGCGCGCGCGCGCCCTAGGAAGCGGGGCCGCGCGCGCCGGGACAGGACCGAGGGAGAGCGAGTCAGGTACGGGAGCCGGGGTGCGCATCGCGAGCGGGCGCTACCCGCATCGCGAATCGCATCCCGGCTGGAAGCAGAATCGCAGCGCCCCGGGTCAGTGGATCTGACCGGAGCGCTGCAGCGGAGAGAGTGTAGCGAGCGCTCCGGGGAGGAGCGGGGACCCGGAGCGCTCGGCGTAACAGTACCCCCCCCCTTGGGTCTCCCCCTCTTTTTAGGGCCTGAGAACCTGAGGAGCAGACTTTTATCTAGGATGTTATCCTCAGGTTCCCAGGATCTCTCTTCAGGACCACAACCCTCCCAGTCCACTAAAAAAAAAGTTTTCCCTCTGACCTTTTTAGAGGCTAAGATCTCTTTGACAGAGAAGATGTCCGAGGAGCCGGAAACAGGAGTGGGAGGAACAGATTTGGGAGAAAAACGGTTGAGGATGAGTGGTTTAAGAAGAGAGACGTGAAAGGCATTAGGGATACGAAGAGAAGGAGGAAGAAGAAGTTTGTAAGAGACAGGATTAATTTGACACAAAATTTTGAAAGGACCAAGATAGCGTGGTCCCAACTTGTAGCTAGGGACACGGAAGCGGACATATTTAGCGGAGAGCCATACCTTGTCTCCAGGGGAAAAAACGGGAGGAGCTCTTCTTTTCTTATCCGCGAACCTCTTCATGCGTGATGAAGCCTGTAAGAGAGAATTTTGGGTCTCTCTCCATATAATGGAAAGGTCACGAGAAATTTCATCCACAGCGGGCAGACCAGAGGGCAAGGGGGTAGGGAGGGGGGGAAGAGGGTGACGGCCGTACACCACGAAAAATGGGGATTTGGAGGAAGATTCAGAGACTCTGAAGTTATACGAGAATTCGGCCCATGGAAGGAGATCTGCCCAGTCATCCTGGCGGGAGGAAACAAAATGTCGCAAATAATCACCCAAGACTTGGTTAATTCTTTCTACTTGTCCATTGGACTGGGGATGATATGCAGAAGAAAAATTTAATTTAATTTTGAGTTGTTTACAGAGAGCCCTCCAGAATTTAGACACGAATTGGACGCCTCTATCCGAGACGATCTGCGTAGGCAACCCGTGAAGACGAAAAATGTGTACAAAAAATTGTTTAGCCAACTGAGGCGCTGAAGGAAGACCAGGAAGAGGGATGAAATGTGCCATTTTGGAGAATCGATCAACGACCACCCAAATAACAGTGTTGCCACGGGAAGGGGGTAAATCAGTAATAAAATCCATACCAATCAGAGACCAAGGCTGTTCGGGGACAGGCAGGGGATGAAGAAAACCAGCGGGCTTCTGGCGAGGAGTCTTATCCCGGGCACAGATAGTGCAGGCTCGCACAAAGTCCACAACATCCGTCTCCAGAGTCGGCCACCAATAGAAGCGGGAGATGAGTTGCACAGATTTCTTGATGCCCACATGACCAGCGAGATGGGAGGAGTGACCCCATTTGAGGATTCCGAGGCGTTGGCGTGGAGAAACAAAGGTCTTTCCTGGAGGAGTTTGCCTGATGGAGGCTGGAGAAGTGGAGATCAGGCAGTCAGGTGGAATGATGTGTTGCGGAGAGAGTTCAACTTCTGAGGCATCCGAGGAACGAGAGAGAGCATCGGCCCTAATGTTCTTATCGGCAGGACGAAAGTGAATCTCAAAATTAAATCGGGCAAACAACAGAGACCACCGGGCCTGGCGAGGATTCAGCCGTTGGGCAGACTGGAGGTAGGAGAGGTTCTTGTGGTCGGTGTAAATAATAACTGGAAATCTTGATCCCTCCAGCAGATGCCTCCATTCCTCAAGTGCTAATTTAATGGCTAGAAGCTCTCGATCCCCGATGGAGTAGTTCCTCTCCGCCGGAGAGAAGGTCCTAGAAAAAAAACCACAAGTGACAGCATGCCCGGAAGAATTTTTTTGTAAAAGAACAGCTCCAGCTCCCACTGAGGAGGCATCAACCTCCAATAGGAAGGGTTTGGAAGGGTCAGGTCTGGAGAGCACGGGAGCCGAAGAAAAGGCAGACTTGAGTCGTTTAAAGGCGTCTTCCGCTTGAGGAGGCCACGACTTGGGATCGGCATTTTTTTTGGTTAAAGCCACGATAGGAGCCACAACGGTAGAAAAATGTGGAATAAATTGCCTGTAATAATTGGCGAACCCCAAAAAGCGTTGGATAGCACGGAGTCCGGAGGGGCGTGGCCAATCTAAGACGGCAGAGAGTTTGTCTGGATCCATTTGTAGTCCCTGGCCAGAGACCAAATATCCTAGAAAAGGAAGAGATTGGCATTCAAACAGACATTTCTCAATTTTGGCATAGAGTTGATTGTCACGAAGTCTCTGAAGAACCATACGGACATGCTGGCGGTGTTCTTCTAGATTGGCAGAAAAAATTAGGATATCGTCCAGATATACAACAACACAGGAGTATAACAGATCACGAAAAATTTCATTGACAAAGTCTTGGAAGACAGCAGGGGCGTTGCACAGGCCAAAGGGCATGACCAGATACTCAAAGTGTCCATCTCTGGTGTTAAACGCCGTTTTCCACTCATCCCCCTCTCTGATGCGGATGAGGTTATAGGCGCCTCTTAAGTCCAATTTAGTAAAGATGTGGGCACCTTGGAGGCGATCAAAGAGTTCAGAGATGAGGGGTAGGGGGTAGCGGTTCTTAACCGTGATTTTATTAAGACCGCGGTAGTCAATGCAAGGACGTAGGGAGCCATCTTTTTTGGACACAAAGAAAAATCCAGCTCCGGCAGGAGAGGAGGATTTACGGATAAAGCCCTTTTTTAAATTTTCCTGGACATACTCAGACATGGCAAGAGTCTCTGGGGCAGAGAGAGGATAAATTCTGCCCCGGGGTGGAGTAGTACCCGGGAGGAGGTCGATAGGGCAATCATAAGGCCTGTGAGGAGGTAGAGTCTCAGCTTGTTTTTTGCAGAAAACATCCGCGAAGTCCATATAGGCCTTAGGGAGACCGGTTACTGAGGGAACCACAGAGTCACGGCAAGGGTTAATGGGAACCGGTCTTAGACAGTCCTTGGAACAAGAGGGCCCCCAACTCTTGATCTCCCCAGTGGACCAATCCAGGGTTGGGGAATGAAGTTGAAGCCAGGGAAGTCCAAGGAGAATTTCCGAGGTGCAATTGGGGAGGACCAAAAGTTCAATCCTCTCGTGATGAGATCCGATGCTCATTAGAAGGGGCTCCGTGCGGAAGCGTATGGTACAGTCCAATCTTTCATTGTCTACACAATTGATGTAAAGGGGTCTGGCGAGACTGGTCACTGGGATGTTGAACCTGTTGACGAGAGAGGCCAAAATAAAATTTCCTGCAGATCCAGAGTCCAAGAAGGCCACGGTAGAGAAGGAGAAGGCAGAGGCAGACATCCGCACAGGCACAGTAAGACGTGGAGAAGCAGAGTAGACATCAAGGATTGTCTCACCTTTGTGCGGAGTCAGCGGACGTCTTTCCAGGCGGGGAGGACGGATAGGACAATCCCTCAGGAAGTGTTCGGTACTAGCACAGTACAGGCAGAGGTTCTCCATGCGGCGTCGTGTCCTCTCTTGAGGTGTCAGGCGAGACCGGTCGACCTGCATAGCCTCCACGGCGGGAGGCACAGGAACAGATTGCAGGGGACCAGAGGAGAGAGGAGCCGAGGAGAAGAAACGCCTCGTGCGAACAGAGTCCATATCTTGGCGGAGCTCCTGACGCCTTTCGGAAAAACGCATATCAATGCGAGTGGCTAGGTGAATAAGTTCATGTAGATTAGCAGGAATTTCTCGTGCGGCCAGAACATCTTTAATGTTGCTGGATAGGCCTTTTTTAAAGGTCGCGCAGAGGGCCTCATTATTCCAGGACAATTCTGAAGCAAGAGTACGGAATTGTACGGCATACTCGCCAACGGAAGAATTACCCTGGACCAGGTTCAACAGGGCAGTCTCAGCAGAAGAGGCTCGGGCAGGTTCCTCAAAGACACTTCGGATTTCCGAGAAGAAGGAGTGTACAGAGGCAGTGACGGGGTCATTGCGGTCCCAGAGCGGTGTGGCCCATGACAGGGCTTTTCCGGACAGAAGGCTGACTACGAAAGCCACCTTAGACCTTTCAGTGGGAAACAGGTCCGACATCATCTCCAGATGCAGGGAACATTGGGAAAGAAAGCCACGGCAAAACTTAGAGTCCCCATCAAATTTATCCGGCAAGGATAGGCGTAGCCCAGGAGCGGCCACTCGCTGCGGAGGAGGTGCAGGAGCTGGCGGAGGAGATGACTGCTGAAGCTGTGGTAGTAACTGCTGTAGCATAACGGTCAGTTGAGACAGCTGTTGGCCTTGTTGCGCTATCTGTTGTGACTGCTGGGCGACCACCGTGGTGAGGTCAGCGACAACTGGCAGAGGAACTTCAGCGGGATCCATGGCCGGATCTACTGTCACGATGCCGGCTGGCAGGTAGTGGATCCTCTGTGCCAGAGAGGGATTGGCGTGGACCGTGCTAGTGGATCGGTTCTAAGTCACTACTGGTTTTCACCAGAGCCCGCCGCAAAGCGGGATGGTCTTGCTGCGGCGGTAGTGACCAGGTCGTATCCACTAGCAACGGCTCAACCTCTCTGGCTGCTGAAGATAGGCGCGGTACAAGGGAGTAGACAGAAGCAAGGTCGGACGTAGCAGAAGGTCGGGGCAGGCAGCAAGGATCGTAGTCAGGGGCAACGGCAGGAGGTCTGGAACACAGGCTAAGAACATACAAGGAACGCTTTCACTGGCACAATGGCAACAAGATCCGGCAGGGAAGTGCAGGGGAAGTGAGGTGATATAGGGAAGTGCACAGGTGAAGACACTAATTGGAATCACTGCGCCAATCAGCGGCGCAGTGGCCCTTTAAATCGCAAAGACCCGGCGCGCGCGCGCCCTAGGAAGCGGGGCCGCGCGCGCCGGGACAGGACCGAGGGAGAGCGAGTCAGGTACGGGAGCCGGGGTGCGCATCGCGAGCGGGCGCTACCCGCATCGCGAATCGCATCCCGGCTGGAAGCAGAATCGCAGCGCCCCGGGTCAGTGGATCTGACCGGAGCGCTGCAGCGGAGAGAGTGTAGCGAGCGCTCCGGGGAGGAGCGGGGACCCGGAGCGCTCGGCGTAACACTTTCGATGTCAATAGACATCAAGAGAAGACCCTCTTGCCAGGAGATGCCACCGAGTGCAGCGAGAAAGACATTGGTATCTTTTATCAATGATGGAACATCATGCAATAGTGGCCTTTTAGAATTAATGGTGGAAGAACAGATAAATACAGACGAGAAAGAGATTTTAGAGGGGGAAATAAATCTACATTTTTCCAATCCCTTGTCAAAGGGGGCAGTATTGATTTTTTTAACCAAAAAGTATTGGCAGATGTACGGGCAGATGTAGTGCCCCCCCCCCCTCACCACCACCACGACAATTTAGCAGAAGATGAGCTTACAGCTCTTAAATGGTTAAAATCTCAAGATAAAATCATTATTAAAAAAGTTGACAAAGGGGGTAACGCGATGGTACTGTCAAAGGAGTACTACATAAAAGAAGCAATGTGCCAATTAAATGACTGCAACACGTATAAAAAAAACTCGAATAGAATCCTTTAAAAAGATTTGTGGTCTAAACTCCAAACCTTTCTGATGAGACAGGTTAAAATGGTAGTGTTGTCTGAAAAACTAGCAGAAAGGCTTATACCCCTTAGACCTAATGAAGCTAACCTCATAACTTCTTACCCAAAATGCACAAGACTCTGGTGTCCTCACCCAGGAGAACCATTGTCTCCGGGGTGGGGTCTTTTACAGAGCACTTACAGAGTACATTGATTAGCTTCTAAGGCCACTATTGCATGATGTTCCATAATTGATAAAAGATACCAATGCCATTCTCGCTGCGCTCAGTGGCGTCTCCTGGCAAGAGAGACCTCTCTTGACGTCTATTGATGTCAAGAGCTTATACACCAGGATCCCAAAGGGGACTGCCACCGAGTGCATCAAGAAAGTATTGGAGAAATCCAGAAAAAGCAAAGATTATATTAATTTTGAAAGTGAAGCCCTAACTTTCATTAAAAAAAATAACGTGTTTAAATTTGGCGGACAATTGTGTAGTAAAGTCAGAGGGAACGCGATGGGGATACCTGTCACATGTACCATAGCGAACCTCTATCTTGCCTGTTTTAAGGAAAAGTACCGTATGTGTTCTCATCCCACAGCCCTTTTTTAAAACACATCAGCTGTTCTTTTAGATTCATGGTTGATGTTTTTAAGTTGTGGGATGGATCTATAGAAGAGTTTGAAAATGTTGTGTCATACCTTAATGTGAACAATATGAACATGGTTTTAAATGTAAGTACAGTAAAATTGAGTTGGAATTCCTGGATGTGCAGGTGGTGATTGAGGATGGTAAATTAATTACAAAAGGATTCAGAAAAACTACTGCTTCAAACTCTTACCGACATTTTGATGGCTACCACCCCCTGCACACCCAGAATACAATTCCTTATGATCAATATTTGTGGTTAAAAAGAATAAATAGTTCAGATCTTGCATTCAAACAACAGGCCACTGATCTCTCCCGGCGGCTTTTCAAAAGGCTAAAAAAGTAGACAGAAAACACCTTTTATTGAAAAATTCGAAAAAATGCTGTAGTATGAATAGTGCCCAAGAAAAGTTCTCTTTCTCCTTTAAATATAGCCCCCTTGCAGATTTAATAAGAAACACCATACAGACCAACTGAAGTCTTTTTGCCAGAGACCCTACAATAGGAAATGTAAGGCTATAAAAACCTATTGTGACTTTTAAAAGAACAAGAAATTTGAGAGATGAACTGACATGCAGTAAATTAAAAGAGAAAAAAAAGGAAAGATAACTAGTTAGAAAAAGTTCTCTAAAAGGGAACTTTAAATGGACACAGTCAGATACAAAAACTTTTAATATGTTGTAAAGCATGCAAAACCAATAAGTTTTTTTCAATTGCTTTCATTAATATTTCATACTGAAAAAGTCAGTCAACCAACTGCCCCCCCTGTCTGCTTGGACACATACTAGTCCTGCTGTGTCCAAGTGTCATGGACACACTTCCATGATTGACAGCTGTGAGTGCAGGGCTCACAGCTGGAGGAAATATCCTCCCACTGTCAACTTGTGTCCCACTACTGTCAGTGAGGACAAGCTGGGAGTTGTAATTTTGCTAATACTAGAGGAGATGTGAGCAGACAGCATACTAAGAGAAGGGGTGGAGACCTGCACAGTGAGGCCACGCCCCTTCCCTTTGAGAGCAATTCAGACTAGTGAGCTAAATTAAAAGTGTAATAAAAAAATTAATAAAGGTGCTAGACACATATAAATTAGATGTACATGGTCAGGATTAGGTACTGAGTGATGTATTAAAAAGTGTTTTTTTTGTTGGATCTGAGGGGTACGCTTTAAATGTGGGAGATACAAATGGTGTCCACAATTTGTACAGAGCAAAACGGTTAACATTGGAGGTGTTAATAAATATATATCTGCTGCAGAACCTCTTTCGTAATTTATGCACTCACCTGCAGTTGCGGAAGGTTCTATATTGGCAGTACGGCCCGAGCTCTGAACATCAGATTTCGTGAACACGTATGGTCTCTGAGGTCTAGAAAAGGCTCTCCACGTTTAATCGAACATGTGAGAACAGCACATAACAGAGATGCTAATGCACTAAAGTTTATGCGGCTTAAAAGAATTATCTGGCAGGAAGGGAAAGATTGTATGAAAATGCTCCATGAAACTGTGGCCCGCTGGATTCTAAGAACAAATGCACAAGATGCAGCGGGTCTCAATGACCGCATTTATATGGGGATATTTCTCTAAGTATTGCATTGTTTTTAAACTTGTTTGTAATTGAAGTTGTATTCCTCTTCTTGTAATACCCGCCCCACTTCAAACGTTATCTTTGAAGGTGTATTAAGATGTCGTACCTGAACAGGAAGGGGAGGGTCTGTTGAAGCGCGAGCACGCGCAAAACAATTGTCACCTGGGCAGAGCACACTGGCGTCCGAACCTCAAGCGGCATTATGCCTTGTTTTGTACCTGCACCTGAGTTAAAATAAAGTCTTAAGAAGTACATGGTGAGTGCCATTCATAATCATTACTACTATGTATTACATTGTTGCTGCACAGTATATTCTTGAAGAGATCACCACCTACAAGATGTGTCCGGTCTCCTGGGTTAGAAGTTGCCAGGAAGCTCATACACCCATATTATAGGTAGTGCCAGTCAGCTGTCTCATTGAACTTTCCTTTTAAATAATGTTTTACTCAAAACTGAAGCAATAAAAGAAACAATAAAAAAAAATCATACATCTATGTTGATTGTTCAAAAAATAAAAAGTTACACCTGATAATGGAAAAAAGAAATCCCACAAAAAAATGTGTTTACTTTCGAAAGTATAAACAAACAAACAAAAACCATTTGGGGTTCACCCTATTTTCATTGTCAGCCAGACACAATCCAAGCAACAGCAGCAGTCTGATATTACCAGGGTGAGCAAGGATCATTGTTTTTGGCCCTCTTTATCCTCAATAATGTCAGCCTGTTACTGCCTAGGCCCAAGAGCTCCGTTTTTGATGCTCCAGGCCTTTTGGTAGCGGCTGTTCCTTGTGGCTGTTGGTAACAAGGGGATTATTGGGGATTAGTGCTAGCTGTTTTTGGGGCTGCCCTAAGCCTTAACTTAGTAATGAAATCAACTATTTAACCTGTACATTCAATTTAAATTAACAACATCACATTTTAAAATATTATATATATATACATATATATATATATATATATATATATATATATATATATATATATATATTTATATATGTTCTAAAACGCATATGGAGTGGGCTGGGTTAGTGAAATAATACTGTTATTCAGAATAACATGCAGATTGCCGGCATCGCTTTTAGAATCACTGCCGCACAGCAGCACAATTACAGAGCCTGGTGGTGGCATCAGTGCCAGGAGACCATATAGTGACTGAATGACACAGCGTGGAGGTGTTGGCAGCATGAGGAGACAATATAGTGGCTAAATGGCACAGCGTGGAGGTGTTGGCAGCATGGCACAGCTTGGATGAGGCTGAAGCATGAGGACACCATATAGTGGCTGAATGACACAGTGTGGAGGTGTTGGCAGCATGCGGAGACCTTAAAGTGGCTGAATGGCACAGTGTGGATGTGTTGGCAGCATGAGGAGACCATATAGTGGCTGAATGACACAGTGTGGAGGTGTTGGCAACATGAGGACACCATATATGTCACGATTCGGCTTACAGGTTGTGGATCCACTGTGTCAGCGAGGGATTGGCGTGGACCGTGCTGGTGGACCGGTTCTAAGAGGCTACTGGTGTTCACCAGAGCCCGCCGCAAAGCGGGATGGTCTTGCTGCGGCAGTAGCAACCAGGTCGTATCCACTAGCAACGGCTCAACCTCGCTGACTGCTGAGAAGGCGTGGGACAGAAGGACTAGGCAGAGGCAAGGTCAGACGTAGCAGAAGGTCGGGGCTGGCGGCAAGGTTCGTAGTCAATATGGATAGCAGGAGATCAGGTAACACAGGCTTGGACAACACTAAACGCTTTCACTGGCACAAGGCAACAAGATCCGGCAAGGGAGTGCAGGGGAAGTGATGTGATATAGCCAGGGAGCAGGTGGAAGCTAATTAAGCTAATTGGGCCAGGCACCAATCATTGGTGCACTGGCCCTTTAAGTCTCAAAGAGCTGTCGCGCGCGCGCCCTAGAGAGCGGAGCCGCGCGCGCCAGCACATGACAGCCGGGGACCGGGACGGGTAAGTGACTTGGGATGCGATTCGCGAGTGGGCGCGTCCCGCTGTGCGAATCGCATCCCCGCCGGCAATGTCAGTGCAGCGCTCCCGGTCAGCGGGTCTGACCGGGGCGCTGCAGTGAGAGAGACGCCGTGAGCGCTCCGGGGAGGAGCAGGGACCCGGAGCGCTCGGCGTAACAGTACCCCCCCCTTAGGTCTCCCCCTTTTTTTGTCCGACAACTGCTTTACCAGGGACGAGGACACCGGGAGTGAATGGAGGGTTTCCTCAAAGGCAGGCAGTACAGCAGGAGTGGGAATGGGGAGGGAGGGCAGAGGGTGAAGCTTGGCACGGGGCAGTGTGTCACCAGGATGGGGACCATGAGGAGGCACTGAGGCTTGCCTGACGGGACTGGGAGGGGGGGAGAGGCATTTCTTATGGCAAGCAGAGTCCCAGTTCTTGATCTCCCCGGTGGTCCAGTCAAGGGTGGGAGAATGAAGCTGGAGCCATGGCAGACCGAGGAGGACCTCAGAGGTGCAGTTGGGAAGGACAAAAAATTCAATCAATTCGTGATGGGGTCCAATGCACATTAAGAGGGGTTTTGTGCGGTAACGCACGGTGCAATCCAATCTAACTCCGTTGACCGCGGAAATGTAGAGCGGCTTGACGAGACGGGTCACCGGGATGCAGAATTTATTCACAAAAGAATCCAGAATAAAATTCCCAGAGGCACCAGAGTCCAAGCAGGCCACGGCTGAGAGGGAGGAGTTAGCAGAAGGAGAAATCCGCACGGGCACCGTGAGACGTGGAGAAGCAGACTTTGAACCAAGAGACGCCACACCCACGTGAGCTGGGTGCGTGCGTGCGTTTCCTAGACGTGGAGGACGAATAGGGCAATCCACCAAGAAATGCTCGGTACTGGCACAGTACAGACAAAGATTTTCTTCCCTACGGCGATTCCTCTCTTCCTGGGTCAGGCGAGACCGATCCACTTGCATGGCCTCCTCGGCGGGAGGCCCAGGCGTAGATTGCAAAGGATACTGTGGGAGAGGTGCCTAGAGATCTAAGTCTTTTTCCTGGCGGAGCTCCTGATGTCTCTCAGAAAAACGCATGTCAATGCGGGTGGCCAAATGGATAAGTTCTTGCAGGTTGGTAGGAATCTCTCGTGCGGCCAGCACATCCTTGATGTTACTGGATAGGCCTTTTTTAAAGGTCGCGCAGAGAGCCTCGTTATTCCAAGATAATTCGGAAGCAAGAGTACGAAATTGGATGGCGTACTCGCCTACTGAAGAATTACCCTGGACCAGGTTCAGCAGGGCAGTCTCGGCAGAAGAAGCTCGGGCTGGTTTCTCGAAGACACTACGGACTTCAGCGAAGAAGGACTGGACTGTGGCTGTGGCAGGATCATTGCGGTCCCAGAGCGGTGTGGCCCAAGACAAGGCCTTTCCTGAAAGAAGGCTCACTACAAACGCCACCTTAGACCGTTCTGTAGGAAACAAGTCCGACAACATCTCCATATGCAGGAAACATTGAGACAGAAAGCCACGGCAGAGTCTAGAGTCCCCATCAAATTTGTCCGGCAGAGACAAGCGGAGGCTAGGAGCGGCCACTCGCTGCGGAGGAGGTGCAGGAGCTGGCGGAGGAGATGGTTGCTGCTGTAGCAGAGGCAGAAGTTGCTGTAACGTGGCGGTCAACTGCGACAGCTGCTGTCCTTGTTGGGCAATTTGCTGCGATTGCTGAGCGACCACCATGATAAGGTCAGCGAGACTTGGCAGCGGCACCTCAGTGGGCTCCATGGCCGGATCTACTGTCACGATTCGGCTTACAGGTTGCGGATCCACTGTGTCAGCGAGGGATTGGCGTGGACCGTGCTGGTGGACCGGTTCTAAGAGGCTACTGGTGTTCACCAGAGCCCGCCGCAAAGCGGGATGGTCTTGCTGCGGCAGTAGCAACCAGGTCGTATCCACTAGCAACGGCTCAACCTCGCTGACTGCTGAGAAGGCGTGGGACAGAAGGACTAGGCAGAGGCAAGGTCAGACGTAGCAGAAGGTCGGGGCAGGCGGCAAGGTTCGTAGTCAATATGGATAGCAGGAGATCAGGTAACACAGGCTTGGACAACACTAAACGCTTTCACTGGCACAAGGCAACAAGATCCGGCAAGGGAGTGCAGGGGAAGTGATGTGATATAGCCAGGGAGCAGGTGGAAGCTAATTAAGCTAACTGGCTCAGAGAGCTGGCGCGCACGCGCCCTAGAGAGCGGAGCCGCGCGCGCCAGCACATGACAGCCAGGGACCGGGACGGGTAAGTGACTTGGGATGCGATTCGCAAGCGGGCGCGTCCCGCTGTGCGAATCGCATCCCTGCCGGCAATGTCAGTGCAGCGCTCTCGGTCAGCGGGTCTGACCGGGGCGCTGCAGGGAGAGAGACGCCGTGAGCGCTCTGGGGAGGAGCAGGGACCCGGAGCGCTCGGCGTAACAATATAGTTGCTGAATGGCACAGTGTGGAGGTGTTGGCAACATGAGAACACCATATAGTGGCTGAATGAGACAGCTTGGATGAAGCTGAAGCATGAGGACACCATATAGTGGCTGAATGACACAGCGTGGAGGTGTTGGCAGCATGAGGAGACCATATAATGGCTGAATGGCACAGCGTGGAGGTGTTGGCCGCATTAGGACACCATATAGTGGCTGAATGGCACAGTGTGGAGGTGTTGGCAGCATGAGGACACCATATAGTGGCTGAATGGCACAGCGTGGAAGTGTTGGCAGCATGAGGACACCATATAGTGGCTGAATGACACAGCATGGACATGTTGTCAGCATTAGGAGACCATATAGTGGTTGAATGACACAGCATGGAGGTGTTGGCAGCCTGAGGAGACCATATAGTGGATGAATGGCACAGCCCGGAGTTGCCAGCAGCATGAGTAGGCACTAGGCCTTCACAATCCCTAAGATTAAAAGATTAATTAAGAAATTTAAACCGAAGATTTTGGATAGCGGGTGCCCAGGCCCAGCAGCGCCATCATTTTTTTATTTGATATTTAAAACAATCTTTGCGTGTCCCGAACCCCAGCGTGTGGGTACGAAGGACCAAATCCAACAAGCCCCCACAGGGCTCATGTGGCCGTGAGATTTAGGCGCAATGTCTCCAATGCACTGACCGGCCATTGTTTCCAAGAATTCTCGCCAAGGCCAACCATGTGAAGAACAACGTGACACCGCCGTGACCTGCACACATGGTATGCTGAAGGGCCACTGAGACTTGTCTGGGCAGTGGAGGCTTAAGACACAGTGGAGGATGTGGAGGCGGAGTAGCACACTGTCGCAGGACCAACGGGCTGACAGAGTGTAGCGGGAAGCAGCATTGAGTACACACCAGGGCTTCAGAATCCCAAGAAAAAACAACCATTTTTAAAATAATTTTAAGAATATTTAGGACAGCGGGTGCTACCTATATATTGCCTGAATGACAGCCTGGAGTTGGCTGATGCATGAGTATACACTAGGGCTTCACAATCCCTCCCAAAAAAAAACACAACAATTGTAGAAATTTATGAAGAAGACTTTTGAATAGCTGGTGCTACCTATGAGAAAATTTGAAATTCCCAGACCCAGGCCCAGCAGCGCCATCAGTAAACCATATATTGCCTGAATGACACAGGCTGGAGTTGGCTGATGCATCAGTACGCACCAAAGCTTCACAATCCCTAATAAAAAAGACAAACATTTTTGATGAAAAATGTTAACGAAAATTTAGGACAGGGAGTGCTCTCTATATATTACCAGAAAGACGCAGCCTGGAGTTGGCTGCAGCATGAGGAGACCATTGAAATTGTGATTTTTTTAATTTGAAATTTAAATCAAAATTTGTGTCCCGGACCCCGCCGTGTGGGTACAAAGGACCTAATCTCACAAGCACCCACAGGGCTCATGTGGCCATAAGATGTAGGCACAACATCTCCATAGCCCTGACCGGCCATTTTTGATTTTTGTACCTTTGTTTAAGAACAAGCACATATCCAAGAGTCCAGAAGACTCTATAATGCAGGACGGTGGACCACCAAAAGACATTCTTCTATAAAATAATTTTTTATTAAATAAAGAAGCAGAGTTCATCCCTCTACGTATTTTTTTTTTTAAATTTTACTTAAAAAATCACACGCAACAATCGTTCAATGGTGTAATGGTTATTATTGTGGAAAATTCAAGTTTATTACTGTGATAATTATCAGAAAATTTGGGGGAAAAAACACTACCCAAGAGTGTTTAATAACCCCATACATTGCACCATAAATGTTGAAATTTTATTTAAGCATGTATGTATGTATTTCAAAAATCCTAAAATTAAAGGCCCAAGTCCAGAAGCATCATGAAGTCAAGTAGTTACTGAAAGACACAGGAGCAGTCAGGAGTAGGCATCAGCAGTACCCAAGAGGCTTTAATAACCCCTTACATTGCACGATCACTCGCGAGATCGAGCAATAACAGGTGTGTTATGCCCTCAGATGTCCAAGGCTGCACGCGCGCTACACTGAACGGACCAGCGTGTGTCTATCTTTCACCTATAGGTGCGGGTAACCCGCTGAACCACGTTCGCAATAGGGATTGCAATTATTTGCCAGGAAAGAAGAATCACAACTAAGCGCGGGTCATAAGCTTGGGTTAATTAAGTCCCTGCCCTTTGTACACACCGCATGTCTCTACTACCGATTGGATGGTTTAGTGAGGTCCTCGGATTGGCCCCGAAGGGGTAGGAGAAGGCCATAGCAGAGCGCCGAGAATTTAAAGATCATTGTTGAAATTTGCATTAAGCATGTATTAGCTACTGCTAAACTTCCAAAAATTGAAGGCCCAAGGCCTGAGGCATCAGGGAGGCAATTATTTCCTGAAAGACACAGAATGAGTCAGGAGCAGTCATTCCCAGTACCCAAGAGGGTTTCATAACCATCCCCTTACATTTAAAGATCAATGTTGAAATTTGCATTAAGCATGTATTTAGCTACTGCTAAACATCCAAAAATTGAAGGCCCAAGGCCTGAGGCATCAGGGAGGCAAGTAGTTCCTGAAAGACACAGAATGAGTAAGGGACAGTCAGGAGCAGTACCCAAGAAGGTTTCATAACCAACCCCTTACATTTATAGATGAATGTTGAAATTTGCATTAAGCATGTATTTAGCTACTGCTAAACATCCAAAAATTTAAGGCCCAAGGCCTGAGGGCAGGGAGGCAAGTAGTTCCTGAAAGACACAGAATGAGTATGGAGCAGGCATTCGCAGTACCCAAGAGGGTTTCATAACTCCTTACATTTAAAGATCAATGTTGACATTTGCATTAAAGGGGTACTCCGGTGAAAACCTTTTTTCTTTTAAATCAACTGGTGGCAGAAAGTTAAACATATTTGTAAATTACTTCTATTAAAAAATCTTAATCCTTCCAGTACTTATTAGCTGAATGCTACAGATGAAATTCATTTATTTTTGGAACACTGATGACATCACGAGCACAGTACTCTCTGCTGACTTCTCTGTCCATTTTAGCAACCATGCATAGCAGATGTATGCTAAGGGCAGCATGGTGGCTCAGTGGTTAGCAATGCTGCCTTGCAATGCTGGGGACTTGAGTTCAAATCCCACTAAGGACAACAATAAATAAAGTGTTATTATTATTATAATAATGTCAGCAAAGAGAACTGTGCTCGTGATGTCATCAGAGAGCATTCCAAAAAGAAAATAATTTCCTCTGTAGTATTCAAAAGCTAATAAGTACAGGAAGGATTAAGATTTTTTAATAGAAGTCATTTTCAAATATGTTTAACTTTCCGGAGCCAGTTGATTTAAAAGAAAAAAGGTTTTCACCGGAGTACCCCTTTAAGCATATATTTAGCTACTGCTAAACATCCAAAAATGAAAGGCCCAAGGCCAGAAGCATCAGTGAGGCAAGTAGTTCCTGAAAAACACAGGATGAGCCAGGAGCAGGCAATCGCAGTACAGAAAAGGTTTTCATAACCCTAATTTATAACCCAAGAGGGTTTCATAACCAACCATAATTGGAAAATGTTGGTGTGGCAGCATGGTCAATCTACTCTGAGGCATCTGGCATTGGTGGCTGGAAATCCTGGCTGATCCATTCCTGATTCATCTTGATAAACGTCAGTCTCTCCACATTTTTAGTGGACAGACAAGTTCGCCTTGGGGTGACTAGGGCCCCGGCCGCACTAAACACCCGCTCTAATGGCACACTACTGGCCAGGCAGGACAGCTTTTCCAGGGCAAACTTTGCTAGTTGTGGCCATAAATCAAGTTTGGCTGCCCAGAAGTCCAGTGGATCTTCAATGGTTGTTGGCATGGCCATGTAACTATGCAGGTGAAGAAAGCTACTCATCAGCGACTGTAGACTCAGGCTGCTGCTGATTGAGCTGGTACTGCTCCTGCCACCCCTTCCCTCCCCAGCAGCCATGGCAGCGGAAGGTGAGCGCAGAGGGCCCCCCAAGTCAGACCTGCGAGTGGATGGACCATGTGGCCGATAGGCATCAGCCAAATGACTGCGTAGAATCTCTCTGTAGTAGGTCAGTTTGTCCTCTCTCTCAGTGGGTGTAAAAAAGGCCCCCATTTTTGGACAGTAGCGAGGGTCTAATAAGGTGGAGATCCAGAAGTCATCCCGCTGACGAATTTTGACAATTCGGGGGTCACTACGCAAGCAACTGAGCATGCATCGTGCCATTTGCGCCAGTGACTCGGAGGGACTTTCTGCCTCCATCTCCACTGCATACTGCCACGGTGTGTCTTGGTCCTCTGTCTCAACTTCCTCATAACCCTCCAGCTCCTCTGGCTGCTCCTCCTCTCCTGTCCAAAGACTAGAAACACTGGCCATCTCATCCAACCTAAACTGTGCTCCGCTCTGCCCCTCATCATCCTCCTCCTCCAGTTCAGCCCCCACAGGGCTCATGTAGCCTTGAGATGTAGGCGCAATATCTCCATTGCCGTGATCAGCCATGGTTTCAATCATTCAAATGTAGGAAATGTAGGAGTAGAATTACATCGTTCATGGCGTAATCCAGGCGACTCACAAATAATGTGGCTTCCTCAAAGGGCCTCAGCAAAGGGCAGGTGTCACGTATGAGCTGCCACTGGTTCACATTGAAGTTACACAGAGGAGTACTCCTATCTGCTTGATCATCAAGAAATCGGTGATGGCTTTTCTTTGTTTGTATAGTCTGTCCAACATATGGAGGGTGGAATTACGTCACAAATATGACTATGTTGTGGGATACCGTTCTGACGCTGCAGCTCAAGGAAGGTGTGCTTGGCGGTGTACGAGTGGCTGAAGTGCATGCACAGCTTCTTGCCATTTTCAGGATGTTTTGCAAATGGGGTGAAGACTTGAGGAAGTGCTTGACAACCAGATTCCACACATGTGCCATGCTGGGCGCATGTTTCACACTTCCTTGTCGCAGCGCGGAGACAATGTTCTTCCCGTTGTCGGTCACCATGGTTCCCAATTCCAGATTTCATGGAGTAAGCCATACTCGGATTTCTTTACGAATGAACTTTAGCAGTTCCTCCCCTGTGTGACTCTGTTCGCCAAGGCAAACCATGTGAAGAACAGCTTGACACCGCCGTGCCCTACACACATGGTACAATGAAGGGCCACCGAGATTTGGACGTGCAGTGGAGGCCGAGGACACGGTGAAGGATGAGGAGGCGGTATCACACACTGTAACAGGACCAACTGCCTGGGAGCGAGAGCATGGAGGAGGAAGCCGTGTGACCTGTCCAAGTTGCTGTTATGGCTGTGCAGGAACCACATTTACCCAGTGGGCCGTAAAAGACAAGTATTGTCCCTGCCCGTAGTTACAGCTCCACACGTCGGCGCTGCCGTGCACTTTTGAACACACCGTCAGGCTCAAGGACTGGCCCACCTTCTCCTGTACAAACTTATTTAGGGCTGGTACGGCCTTCTTCGCAAAGAAATGATGGCTTGGGACTCTCCACTTCGGCTCAGCACAAGCCATCAATTCTCTGAAAGGTTCAGAATCCACCACTTGAAAAGGGAGGGACTGCAACACCAGCAACTTGGACAGGAGCACATTCAACTTCTGCGCCATTGGATGAGTGGGCGCGTACTGTTGTCTCTTGGGCATGGCTTCGCCGATGGATTGTTAGCGGAATGGCTGACTAAAAGCGGGAGAAGTAGGAGCGACAGAATGAGGGTTTGACACACAGCTCCCTTCGGCTGTGGTGGTGGAGCCTTGGCTGGATGAAGGAGGGAGCGGATGGCCACTGGGTAATGCAGCAGGCTGGAAAACTACACAGGAGCCACGGTTCTCCCAGGCCGCTTTATGGTGGCGAAGCATGTGTTGACGCAGGGCCGTGGTGCCGACATTGGGACCCTGGCCACGCTTCAACTTCTGCCGACAGATCTTGCATGTGGCTACATGAACCTCCTCCTGATGCCTTATGAAAAACTTCCACACCGCCGAGTAGCTGATTTTCCCATCCGCAGTCCGCACTAATTGACTGCTACTGGCGCCGTCTCCAGGAACCCCTGCTCCACTACGTCCCGGAAAGGTAGGCTGCCGCGAAGCAGGTGGTCTCCCCCGGGCACGTTTGGCTCCTGAATTTCCACTACTGCCCCCATGCTGACTGCCAACCGTGCTACCGCCTTGCTGCCTCAAGGGCAACCTGCAACTCTCTTCTCCTGATGATGATGAAGCCCCTTCTGCACCCGGCTCCCAATTGGCTTCATCATCATCCACAGGTGTGTGCACGTCACTAATGTCCTCCTCAGGTTCCCCAACAGTGTCTGTTTCAGGACCCTGAACCTTTAAAACACCGCCACCCATGTCACTCTCCGCATCACTACTTGGCCGCCTAGCGGAGCAAGCGGTGCATGTCTCCTCCCCTTCTTGGCTGTCCAGTAGCTGCTGACTGTCCTCTATCAGATTGTCCTCAGAAAATAGTGGAGCTGAACCCACAGCATAAGATACTTCTTTAGGAGAGGGAACAGCATAGGACAAAGACAATGGGAGGACAGGGACTGCTCCCGGGCCATGCCAACTGCGGGTTGTGTCTGAGGAACCCACCAACTGTTGACTGGGGGTGTCAGATGTCACTTGTGATGATGTGGATGAGCGTGTTAACCAATCGACGATGGCAGATGGGTTGCTGGTGGAGACACGACCGCTGGCTGATAACGGGAGCTCAGGCCTCTCGCTGCGACTCCTGCTGCCACTCGCCCCAAGTCTGCTGCCAACTCTGCCTGAAGTATTTAGGCCTCTGCCACTCCTCTGTGCACGTCCTGGCACTTCTCTGCCTGACATAATTAATGCGTTTATGAGGGTATTACAATATGCTACACTACTCTTTAAACAGTATTTGTCTAGAACAGCAGCAGGTGATTACTTACGGCTGTCCTTTCACAGTATGTAGGCCCTTGACAGATTAACGGGTACTAGATGGTACAATACTAGGTGGTATGCACTGATGAGGGCTGTAATATTCCTAACCATACGCAGAAAAAAATCTGTATTTTTGTAAAACACCAGCTGGTGGATACTATTGTTTGGACTTTGACGGTATGGAGCACCTTGACAGCTTAACAGGTACTAAATGGTACAATACTTGGATGTACCTATGCGGCATGCACTGATGAGGGCAGTAATATGCGTAACTATACGCAGAAAAACTCTATTTTTGTAAAACCCCAGCCGGTGAATACTATTGTTTGGACTTTGACGGTTTGGAGCACCTTGACAGATTAACAGGTAATAAATGGTACAATACTTGGATGTACCTATGCGGTATGCACTGATGAGGGCAGTAATATGCCTAACTATTAGCAGAAAAAAATCTGTATTACTGTAAAACACCAGCCGGTGGATACTATTGTTTGGACTTTGAAGGTATGGAGCACCTTGACAGCTTAACAGGTACTAGATGGTACAATACTTGGATATACCTATGCGGTATGCACTGATGAGGGCAATAATATGCCTAACTATACGCAGAAAAAAATCTGTATTTTTGTAAAACACCAGCCGGTGGATACTATTGTTTGGACTTTGACGGTATGGAGCAACTTGACAGCTTAACAGGTGCTAAATGGTACAATACTTGGATGTACCTATGTGGTATGCACTGATGAGGGCAGTAATATGCATAACTATACACAGAAAAAACTCTGTATTTTTGTAAAACACCATCCGGTGAATACTATTGTTTGGACTTTGACGGTATGGAGCACCTTGACAGCTTAACAGGTACTAAATGGTACAATACTTGGATTTACCTATGCAGTATGCACTGATGAGGGCAGTAATATGTGTAACTATACTCAGAAAAAACTATTTAAAAAAAAAAAAACAACAGCCGGTGAATACTATTGTTTGGACTTGCACAGTATGTAGCCCCTTGACAGATTAACAGGTACAATTGGGAAAAATGCACTACAGTCCACTGAACAATCACATATTTTTGAACAGCAGCAGGACCCAACAGTGCAGCACCACAAAAAAAAATCCAGGGATTAAACCCTAAATTGCACTCTGTCACACAATTCGGAGCAGCAAAAGATTTGTGGAGCAAATAAAAATAAACTCAATTGTGCTGAAAAATGAGGACATGATAAGATGCTTCAGAAAGTTCAGGCAGCTTGGAGATCTGTATGATGCAGCTGACAGCTATCTGCCCCTCTCTGCTGCAATGCTCAATAACGTGAATAGGAGGTTTAGCAATCAATGATCCTTCTCAGAGTAACAGCAAAGCACTCTGCACTCCTGTCTTTCCCTAATGCTGATGTGAGTAGCAGTTGCAGTGTAATGCTGTGGTATGAGCTATTCACACACGCGCAGTCCCGTCCTCTCCATCTGACTGCATAGATGAAATGAAGAGAGGCAAGATGGCCGCCGATTATACAAGGGTTGTGACATCACAGGGGTCAGTGAACACTGATAGGCCGCATCTCACATGTGATTCAGGGTCAGCCCGCCTACCTTCATTCCCGCCACTGTATCCCGCCCTCCCATAATCCCCTGCCCCATGTACTCACATGTGTATCCGCCATCTTAGGTCTCCAATAGCCTGGAACGCTGTTAAATGGAGTTTAATGAAGCGATTATAGCGATCGAATTGCGGCTATATTCGCATTCGTTGCAAATCAAATTTTTCATGAAATTCGTAATGAATTCGGGTTCGTCAACTTCGATTCGCTCATCTCTAGTAATATTAAGAAATATTTTATGAAACAGTAAATCAAACCTGCTTGCATTTATTGCTAACTGGATAGAATGTGGCATCTGATCCAGCCTACCCCTTTGCCTGTTTGTCATCATAAATACACACAGTCACCAACTTGTGACATATGTTTCCTTTTCAAATTTATTCTTAAGATGGCTGTCAGAGCTGAAAGTCAACTATTACTCATAATATTTTTTGCACATTCTGGTCACCAGGCATTTTCCCAATCCAAATCTAACAACATAATGATAGAGGTTATAAGTTTCTGGCTCAGCTTACACATGCTTTCATTTCCATTTTTATAGACTTGTTAGATTGCTTTGCTATCTGTGTCTGCATTCCCTTTCCTTCTGTGTGCAGTTATAAATTTCTTCAATCTAAAAGGAATATACAAGTAAATGGTCTTTTTTTAATCAATATTAAAATGAGTGTCCAATTGCTTTGAGCTACAACAATTCAATCAATTCATAATGAAATATCTGATATATCCTTTATTCCTCCTTAGAGTTGTTTGAGATATATATATATATATATATATATATAGTTTATGCATATATATATATATATATATATATATGTATATATATATATATATATATATATATATATATATATATATATATATACAGTTTACCAATTATTTGGCACAGTTTTCATCATTTAGTCTCCAGGGTAGACATTCAGACAATACATTTCACATTGACTTTGCATGGGGCTTCTAGAAATTAATCCTCTGATCGTGTCATGCTCAGAGCATGTCTCGGGCTAAAAGATTGCTCGGGAGCTTTATCCTGTCAAGGACCAAGGGCGTACAGGTATGCCCTCGAGCCCTGGTCATTAAACCCAGTGGGTCCCGGTTGCTATGGGCAGGCAGGACTTAGTCTAATGCCCGGCTCCACCAATCAGGCTGATGCCCGGCATTAACCCTTCAGATGCCACAATCAATGTTGATTGCGGCGTCAAAAATGAAACTGAAACTATCTCGACAAAATCGCGATGTCCTGATCAGCTTACTGGACGACAAGAGGGTCCAAACTTGCCTCTTCATTGTACATTCAGTGATCTGCTACGACAAGCAGGTTGGAGCAGAAGAGCACTGAGAACACTGATCAATGCTGTGATATGGCATAGCATTGATCAGTGTAAACAATCAAAAGATTGCATGTTATAGCCCCCTGAGGGGACTAAAAAAAAAAATAAAGTGTAAAAATAAAAGTTAATAAAAGGGAATTAACCCCTTCCCTTAAACAAGTTTAAATCAGCCCCATTTTTCCAATTTTTTAAATAAAAAATAAAAATAATCATATGGGGTACCACCGCGTGCATAAATGTCCAAACTATCTAAATATAAGGTTAGCTAAACTGCACGTTCGATGGCATACACATAAACAAATACCAAAGTCCAAAATTATGCATTTTTGGTCGCTTCATGAACCATAAAAAACTAATAAAAAGCGATCAAAATGTCCCATCAAAACAAAAATGGAACCAATAAAAACTACAGACCATGGTGCAAAAAATGAGCCCTCATATAGCCCCGTATGTGGAAAAATAAAAAAGTTATAGGGGTCAGAAGAAGACAATTTTAAACATACTAATTTTGGTGCATATAGTTATAATTTTTTTAAGTAGTAAAATAAAACAAAACCTACATAAATTCGGTATCCTTGTAACGGTATGTACCTACAGAATAAAGACGGAGGCCTCAAAAGTTACAAAATGGCGTTTTTTTTTTTTCAATTTCACCACACAACATGTATATTTTTTGTTTTTGCAGTTGATTTTTGTATTAAATGATTGATATCATTACAAAGTACAATTGGTGGTGAAAAGAACAAGCCCTCACATGGGTCTGTAGGTGCAAAACTGAAAGTGGTATGATTTTTAGAAGGAGAGGAGGAAAAAACAAAAGTGCAAAAACAAAATTGGCCTGGTCCTTAACCCCTTCATGACCCAGCCCATTTTTACCTTCATGACCTGGGCATTTTTTGAAAATCTGACCACTGTCACTTTAAACATTAATAACTTTGGAATGCTTTTACTTATCATTCTGATTCCGAGATTGTTTTTTCGTGACATATTCTACTTTATGTTATTGGTAAAATTTCACTGATATTTATATCCTTTCTTGGTAAAAAATCTAAAAATTTCATGAAAATTTTGAAAATTTACAATTTTTCTAACTTTGAAAGTCTCTGCTTGAAAGGAAAATGGATATTCCAAATAAATTACATATTGATTCACATATACAATATGTCTACTTTGTGTTTGCATAAAAAAATTGACAAGTTTTTACTTTTGGAGGGCACCAGAGGGCTTCAAAATTCCGCAGCAATTTTCCAATTTTTCTCAAGATTTTCAAAATCGTAATTTTTCAGGGCCCAGTTCAGGTTGGAAGTGGATTTTAAGGGTCTTCATATTAGAAATACCCCATAAATGACCCCATTATAAAAACTGCACCCCCCAAAGTATTCAAAATGACATTCAGTAAGTGTTTTAACCCTTTAGGTGTTTCACAGGAATAGCAGCAAAGTGAAGGAGAAAATTCTAAATCTTCATTTTTTACACTCGCATTTTCTTGTAGACCCAATTTTTGCATTTTTACAAGGGGTAAAAGGAGAGAAATCACCCTAAAAATTGTAACCCAATTTAACTCGAGTAAGGAAATACCTCATATGCGTATGTAAAGTGTTCGGCGGGCGCAGTAGAGGGCTCAGAAGGGAAGGAGCGACAATGGGATTTTGGAGAGTGAGTTTTTCTGAAAGGGTTTTTGGGGGGCATGTCGCATTTAGGAAGCCCCTATGGTGCCAGAACAGTGGACCCCCCCCACATGTGACCCCATTTTGGAAACTATACCCCTCATGGAATTTAATAAGGGGTGCAGTGAGCATTTACACCCCACTGGCGTTTGACAGATATTTGAAACAGTGGACTGTGCAAATCAAAAATTTTATTTTTCATTTTCACAGACCACTGTTCCAAAAATCTGTCATACACCAGTGGGGTGTAAATGCTCACTGCACCCCTTATTACATTCCGTGAGGGGTGTAGTTTCCAAAATGGGGTCACATATGGATATTTATTGTTTTGCGTTTGTCAGAACTGCTGTAACAATCAGCCACCCCTGTGCAAATCACCTCAAATGTACATGGCGCACTCTCCCTTCTGGGCCTTGTTGTGCGCCCCCAGAGCACTTTGCGCCCACATATGGGGTATCTCCGTACTCGGGAGAAATTACGTTACAAATTTAGAGGGTCTTTTTTCCCTTTTACCTCTTGTGAAAATGAAAAGTATAGGGCAACACCAGCATGTCAGTGTAAAAAATTTATTTTTTTACACTAACGTGCTGGTGTAAACCCCAACTTCACCTTTTCATAAGGGGTTAAAGAAGAAAAAGCCCCCCAAAATTTGTAAGGCAATTTCTCCCGAGTACGGCGATACCCCATATGTGTCCCAAAACTGTTGCCCTGAAATACGACAGGGCTCCAAAGTGAGAGAGTGCCATGCGCATTTGAGGCCTGAATTAGGGATTTGCATAGGGGTGGACATAGGGGTATTCTATGCCAATGATTCCCAAACAGGGTGCCTCCAGCTGTTGCAAAACTCCCAGCATGCCTGGACAGTCAATGGCTGTCCGGCAATACTGGGAGTTATTATTTTGCAACAGCTGGAGGCTCCGTTTTGGAAACAGTAGCGTACCAGACGTTTTTCATTTTTTGGGGGGAGGGGGGCTGTGTAGTGGTATGTGTATATGTAGTGTTTTTTACTTTTTATTTTATTTTGTGTTAGTGTAGTGTTTTTTTACTTTTTATTTTAGGTTAGTGTTAGTGTAGTGTTTTTAGGGTACAGTCACATGGACAGAGGTTCACAGCAAGTTTGCCGCTGGAAGTTTGAGCTGCAGCGCAAAATTTGCGCCATCTCAAACTTGCAGCACTCACTGTAAACCTCCGCCCATGTGAGTGTACCCTTTACATTCACATTGAGGGGAGGGGGCAAACATCCAGCTGTTGCAAACTCCGAGCATGCCCTTTGGCTGTCTGTGCATGCTGGGAGTTGTAGTTTTGCAACAGCTGGAGGAACACTGGTTTGGAAACACTAAGTTAAGTAATAAACTTTCAAGTGTTTTGCAACCAAACTTAGTGTTTCCAAACCAGTGTGCCTCCAGCTGTTGCAAAACTACAACTCCCAGCATGCATGGTCTGTCAGTGCATGCTGGGAGTTATAGTTTTGCAACAATTGCAACAGCTGGAGGCACTGAGGTAGGAAACGGACAATGTTTCCCAACTAGTGTGCCTCCAGTTGTTGCAAAACTACAACTCCCAGCATGCCCAGACTGCCCAGGCATGCTGGAAGTTGTAGTTCGGCAATATCTGAAGGATCAGATGTTGCCGAACTACACCTTCCAGCATGCTTGGGCAGTCTGGGCATGCTGGGAGTTGTAGTTTTGCAACATCTGGAGGTCCACAGTTTGGAGACCACTGTATAATGGTCTCCAATCTGTGCTCTTCCAGATGTTAGAGAACTACAACTCCCAGCATGCCTGGACAGACTGAGCATGCTGAGATTTGTAGTTTTGCAACATCTGGAAGAGCACAGATTGGAGACCATTATACAGTGGTCTCCAAACTGTGGGCCTCCAGATGTTGCAAAACTACAACTCCCAGCATGCCCAGAAAGCCAAAGGCTGTCTGGGCATGCTGGGAGTTGCAGTTTTGAAACTCTCAGAGGCAACAGTGAGATCGCTTTACGGCGATCTCACTGCTGCCAATGAAGATGCCGCACTGCTGCTGCAAACTCACCTCCGGGACGCAGCACCGCCGGGACCGCATGGAGGACGCCGGGACCGCTCGGGACACCGCTCGGACGGGTAAGTGACGCCGGGGGACGGGTCAGGGACACTTAGCAGAGCGGTGTGTGTCCCGATCCCCGTGATCCGGACTCACACACCGCGCTGCTAAGTATTTTCATAGCGAAACGCTGCTATCAGCTAGTCAGATTTGACCAGCTGATAGCAGCGATCGCTGGGGGGGGTGGGGGATGAAACCCCCTGTGGTCGCACGGTAAGATGGCTGGCTATCAGTGATAGCCACCATCTTTCCAGGCGCTGCGGGGTGCCGCGAGTAACGGCAGTAATGTTCATGACGTACCTGTATGTCATGGGTCGGGAACACCTTGCCACCCATGACGTACAGGTATGTCATAGGTCGGGAAGGGGTTAAAGTCAAAACGGGCTCGGTCCTTAAGGGGCTAAACATGTCAGGAACTGTCCATAGCAGGAGCAAATCCTCATAACAAATCTCTCCTGCTCTAGACAGTTCCTAAAATTGACAGAGGTGGCAGCAGAGAGCACTGGGGTCAGACTGAAAAGAACTACACAACTTTCTCTCGAGCAAACAGCAGCTGATAAGTACTAGAAGAATTGAGATTTTTTAATACAAGTAATTTGCACATCTGGGAATGTAAGTAAGACTGGAAATGTAGCTGGTTGTACAAAATGAATTATGCTTTATTTAGATAAAATATAACTGCCTATTATCTGAGCGGGGCCCTTGCTACTGATATAGTACATACACTATATAATAAAAGGTGGTAAAATCAAATATGGTAAAATATAGTTGCATAAAATTATGATGTGATACATACACAAATAATGCTACCTAGTTGTGTGCCAATTTAAATGTCCAGTGTAATACGCATATATAGGTTTTCAAAGGGTTTTGAAGGAGTAGCAGCAGCAGGAGAGACCAAGTTTTCTTCACATTGTGGGGCATCTTGACTGTGCCATGCAGCCGTGTGATGGCCCTCCATGTGCTGGAGTAGTTTCTATACTCAGACCCTACCCATAGCTTATTTTCTGTTTGTAGAAATGGCAGTGTACCACATTTTCTGCACCTGGTAAGGTAGGAAAAAATTGCCACATGGCAGAATAGGTACACCACCACCCGACTGTGCCCCTACTGTCTATAATTTCAGCAGCATCGCTGTCACCTTCTCCAGAGCTGATCATACAAACAGATCTACAAATTATACATTGAAAAGATATGCAGGCCCTTCCATAGCCATTTTTCATTGATAACAGTAATTATATTCTCCTGTTCTAAACAAGTCACCTTCTTGTCAACTGGTTTCCATGTCCTCTCCAAAACTATATCATCATCTTCAGCAAACCTCCTTATAGTCCCTGCCACTCCTGTCAGTATAAACTTCTAATGTCTGATTATAGGCTCCTTGCTCTAAAACATAAACAAAATGTTCAACACAATTCCAATGAAAATATTCAGATGTATTCATTATTAGACAGTTTTCATCATTTTAGTCTTCTGCATCATTTGGATTTTCGTTATTTTGTTCTTCTTTTTCATGTTGTCTATTTGGATTATTTGTTTTGTCGGAATATATGATTTTGTTTTTTTATTCTTTCAGATGGATCCAAATGTACGAAAACCCAGAAAATTATCAAAAATCAATTTGTTACAAAATAAATTGCACATCTACCTTACAATGTCACCACCATGCCTAGAGCATCTAGTGCTATGCTTGTCCACTGTTTCTACCTCCAACACTTCTTTAACACACTGCAAAGGCTTATGGCTATCCCTTTGCTTTGCATTTGGGGGGGGGGGGGGAGGGGGGAAGCAAAGACAGGAATGATGCAACAGACCATCTACAAAGGCCACTTACACTGTGCCATTTTAAAATAAGGAATCCACTGACACCTAGCTCAACATCATATTGTCAGTCAAGCATATATTATCATTCAAAACAACACAATCCTTGGAAAAAAATTGACAACTTCTGTATGCTGAGTCTGCTGCTACTTCAATAATTAGGAACATGGCTGCTGCTGCTACTTGTAGAATTTTTTGCCTTGTGTTGTAAAATGCTTTGCTTTATAGTGTGACATCCTTCTGTGGATTAAATTAATTGCATCGGTAAAGCAGAAAACTCACTCGATGTCAGTTCCCTCTGCAATACTTTGCTATGTGTTGCAGTTGTAATGTTAAATATTTTTATAGCTGGGCTCTGTAGTTCCACTGTGAGTTTTTCTGTGCACACTGCTCCACTTGTCTGTCCAAGATGGCGGCCACAGCACAGTGCATAGGGTTTTATCACTTCTTTTTGACCCATCCCTATGCTATCTCTTGACTGGCCTTGGGGCTGTATGCAAGCAATTATTAGCTAACCTGCGGTCATGTGATCTTGCTGCTAGTTGCAAAGTATCCTGGGCTATCCTGATGTCATCTTCTTCCTCCTCCTCCTATGCTGAAGTTGCAAAAAATGGCATGTGTTCCTCATCCCCTTACCTCCAGTAAAAACATTGCCAGCAATGTTTTTACTGGAGGTAAGGGGATGAGGAACACATGCCCAGGATACTGGAGGTAAGGGGATGAGGAACACATGCCCAGGATACTTTGCAACTAGCAGCAAGATCACATGACCGCAGGTTAGCTAATAATTGCTTGCATACAGCCCCAAGGCCAGTCAAGAGATAGCATAGGGATGGGTCAAAAAGAAGTGAACCTGACAAAGTTCTAATGTTCAAATTTTTCATTTTATCATAACACTATCGATCCTGCGATTTCCATAACTTTTCATTACAGTTTCAACGTTAAGAAGTGTGTAGGAGCATATATATATATATATATATATATATATATATATATATATATATGCCTACACACTTCTACATACCGTGAGACATACATAGCTCTAGCCCTAATATTTATTGGTTTAGCAGTCATTTGATTGCTCCTACAAAAGCATTTTAGCAACATACCGTATGATCACATTTTAATAACCAGCATAGATAAATAAGCATATAATATCAAAATATTATAAATATTATTTATCAGAACACGTTTCACTGACCTATTAAATTATGACACATAGCAATAAATCATATGAAATGTAAATATAATTTTAAACCATTTCATCTGTATAAAAAGCCCAACATTTTCTATTAAAAATAAAATATCAATTCAACTTTTTCTGAAATAATAAAGAAAAGATTTTACACAGAAAAATCACATCCTACTGGTTCTATCTGTCTTTTATTGGTTTTCAGATTGAAAAAAGATTGCATTTTACCACCTTTCCTTCCATGCTTTACTTCTTCATGCATCTCCGAGCTCTCTTTTAATCAGCCTAGCAACACGTCTTATACAATCAAAACCCAAATAACTTTGCGCTTACTCAGGCATAACTAGATGTTGACTGAACTTTTTAACCTTTTCCATATCAAACACAGTTTAGTTTACAGTATTTTTTTAAACATTTACAAGATAATCACAAGAAGCTGCAGAAGTGAGCACGTCAGGTTTTGTGTTTATTTTAAAAACATATATATGTTTGAACAGAATGTTGTAAAATATATAAATGTTATCAAAATGCAGTAGAGAACTATTTTTTGTTGGATGAATTTGTATTTAATTCTGTAATTATAGGAATTTAGATTAACTTGAGCATAACTAGAAACCAAGAAAGCATGTAATATTACCACTATATATGTGATCCTAGGTCCATCGTAGGTTCGGTCCAAACATTTCTAAAAGTTCAATTTAATCGGAAGCTTGAACCTCAGGCATTTGCTTTGGCTAAACTTGGTAATATTCAAAATCACAGAAATAATAAGGAGGAAAAATCACATGTCCTTAGGTTATCCCGTTATGCCCTGCAAACAGCTCTCCAAACCAATCAGGAAGCAGTATAGGTTTTTTGACGGGGGCGTGCCGTGACATCATGAGGGGCGGAGCCGTGACGTAACGATGCTCCGGCCCCTGTATTGCCCATCATTACGTGCAGAGCGATCTCGCTCTGCGCAGTAATGTTAGCGGGGTGCTGCAGCAGCGATCCCCAGGGTCCCTTTCCATTGGATAGGGGATAAGATGTCTAGGGGCGAAGTACCCCTTTAACCATTTAGGCGTTTCACAGGAATAGCAGCAAAATGGAGGAGAAAAATCAAAATCTAAATTTTTTACACTAACATGTTATTGTAGCCCCATTTTTTTCATTTTTACAAAGTAAAAGGTAAAAAGGCCCCCCAAAACTTCTAATTCATTTTCTCTAGAGTAAGAAAATACCTCATATGAGGCTGTAAATTTCTCTGTGGGTGCACTAAAGGGCTCAGAAGGGAAAGAGCGACAATGACATTTTGTAGAGCAAATTTAGCTGAAATGGTTTTTGGGGGCATGTCACATTTAGGAAGCCCCTATGGTGCAAGAACAGCACCCCCTAATGTGACCCCATTTTGGAAACTGCACCTCTCACGGAATGTAATAAGGGGTGCAGTGAGCAGTTAATTTTTCATTTTTATGAACGACTGTTCAAAAACTCTGTCAGACACCTGTGAGATGTAAATGCTCACTGCACCCCTTGTTACATTCCTTGAAGGGTGTAGTTTCAAAATGGGGTCACTTAGGGGGGGGGTCCACTGTTCTGACACCATGGGGGCTTTGTAAACACACATGGCCTTCAATTCCAGTCTAATTCTCTCTCCAAAAGCCCAATGGAGCTCATTCCCTTCTGAGCATTGTAGTGCACATGCAGAGCACTTTACAACCACATATGGGGTATTTCCATACTCATAAAAAATTATGTTATAAATATTTTTTTTTCCTTTTACCCCTTGTGAAAATGAAATATTTGGGGTAACACCAGCATTTTAGTGGAAAAAAAAACCCCATCTTAACAATAAATTTGTCAAACACCTGTGGGGTGTTAAGGCTCACTATACCCCTAGTTATGTTCCATCAGGGGTGTCATTTCCAAAATGGAGTCACATGTTTTTTTTTTTTCTTTTCCGTTTATGTCAGAACCGCTGTAACTATCTGCCATCCCTGTACACATCAACAAGTTAGGCCTCAAATGTACACAGCGCGCTTTCACTCCTGAACCCTGTTGTGCGCCCACAGATCACTTTACACCCACATATGGGATATTTCCATACTCAGGAGAAATTGCATTACAAATTTTGGGGGTCTTTTTTTTCTTTTACCTCTTATGAAAAGTATGGGGCAATTTTTTTTTTTACACTAACATGCTGGTGTAGACCCCCAAACTTTACCTTTTTATACAGAATAAAAGAACATAAAGCCTCTCAAAATTTGTAGCGCAATTTCTCCGGAGTATGGAAATACTCCATATGTGGCCCTAAAGTGTTGCCTTGAAATAGGACAGAGCTCTGGAGTGAGAGAGCACCATGCGCATTTAAAGCCTAAATTAGGGATTTGCATAGGGATGGACCCGGATGCAAGCATGGCACTTGCCTCCTCCACCAAAAATACTATATGGCAGTGTTCTCCAAACAGTGTGCCCCCAGCTGTTGCAAAACTCCCAGCATGCTTGGACAGTCTATGGCTGTCCGGCAATACTGAGAGTTATTTGGCAAAAGCTGGGGGCTCCATTTTGGAAACAGTGTCGTACGTGACGTTTTAAATTTTTATTTGGAGGCGGAAGGCAGTGTAAGGGGTGTATATGTAGTGCTTTTTTACCCTTTATTTAGTGTAGGTGTAGTGTTTTTAGGGTACATTTATAGAGGGCAGAGGTGTACATCGATTTTCCTTCTGGGAGCTTCAGCTGCCACAGTTCAAACTTGACCTGAGTTACTCGCTGTAAACCCTTGCCCGTGTGAGTGTACCCTGTACATTCACTTGGGAGGGGGGGTTCAAGCCTGCTGTTGCAAAACTACAACTCCTAGCATGCACTGACAGACCGTGCATGCTGGGAGTTGTAGTTATGCAACAGCTGGAGGCACACTGGTTAGGAGACACTGAGTTTGGTAAAAGACTACCACAGTGTTTCCGCACAAGTGTACCTCCAGCTGTTGTGAAACTATACCTCTCAGCATGCCCGGACAGCCTAAGGGCATGTTGGGAGTTTTAGTTTTGCAACAACTGGAGAACAGTTTGAAGACCACTGTGTAGTGGTCTCTAAACTGTGGCCCTTCAGATGTTGCCAAACTACAATGCTCAGCATGCCTGGACTGTTTGAGCATCATAGGAGTTGTTTTTGCAACATCTGCATGGCTACAGTTTGGAGATCACTGTATAGTGGTCTCCAAACTGTGCCCTACAACTCCCAGCTTGCCGAGACTCTCCAGGCATGCTGAGAGTTGTAGTTCAGCAACATCTGAAGGACCAGATGTGGCAGAACTGCAATGCTCAGCATTCCTAGACTGTCTGGGCATGCTAAGAGTTGTAGTTTTGCAACATCTGAAAGTGCACAGTTTGGAGACCACTATACAGTGGTGTCCAAACTGTAGCCCTCCAGATGTTGCAAAACTACAAATCACAGCATGCCCAGACAGCGATTGGCTAGCTGGACATGCTGGGAGTTGTAGTTGTGAAACTACAAGGCAGCAGTGAAGATCCCTTACCAAATCTTCACTGCTGCCATTGTCTCTGCCGCCTGCATTCTGCTGCCCCTGACCCTCCCCGCCACAGGTCCCCCGCTGCCATCTTTCCCCCGCTCTGGCCGGACTTCCAGGGGTAGGCAGAGCGGGCGACCTCTACTTTAACCTCCTGCCCCTGCCCTGTGATTGGCCTGTCAGTCCTGACCGGCAAATCGCAGGGGATAGGAGGAAGTGGCACCCCTGCCACCTCACTCCTATCCTTTAGGATGATCGGGGCAATCTCTGAGAGCAATGATCACCCCTATTTTCAGGGCGATCGGGTCACCAGAGACCTGATCAGCATGGAAAAGCCATGATTCACCAGTCGGAATTGATCTGCGAATCATGGCGATTGCCAACAAGGGGGGGGGGGGGGTCTCAGGACAAATTGTCGGGGTGGCTGCTGTTAGATAACACAAGCCATCCCTGCCCGATCACCTCGTTTGGAGATGGGGAGATCCAGGAAAGCTGCGCCATAAATGTACGTCACTGTGCGCTAAGTACTTCTTAGCAGCGGTGTACATCTATGCCACTTCTCCTTAAGGGATTAAAATGGATACATCTATGCACATAGATTCAGTAGTCATTTTAGAGATAGCAGGTGTTAGGAGAAGATCTCTGTGAGGGACAGTGAGCCATGAAAAACACAGAATAATAGCACACTAACACAATAATCATAGTTAAAGTGACATTCTAAAGAGCATTCTGCAAATCTGTTCAACTCAGCAAAAACTGTTTCATTGCAAATTTAGTGTGCCAGTTTTATTTATTTTTTTAATGTGTGGTACACTAATTGTTTTGAAAAAGCAGGAGGCTTTGTGTCACTTTTGCACACTCTCTAGGATATCAGTCCTGTTACTATACCACAACATTTTTTAAAGGCTTGTGTGGTGCCTTGGGGGGGTGTATGGCAGTTTGGGTGTTGCTGTGAGGTATATCACGGTTATAATGAACTCTTGTCAGTCGTGACACCAGGGTTAAATGCTGTATGGCTTGGCCTATCGCCACCCTTCCCAAGAGCGGTAGGTAGATGCAGAATAAAGTATTGTCCACAACCAGAGCTATGCTGAAAACTTGCATAAACTTTACGGAAGATTTTCTGTAACATGCAAATACAGGAACAGTCTTTATAACAGAGTCTATATACAGCTTAGCTGATATTGACGTATGGTTGGGACTTTTGTAAGTTCTTTATCTTAGTAGGATTTAGTATGTGAAGATCCACTGGATTTAGGGGTATGTTTAGGTCCAGAGGTCTCGCTAGCATAAACGGGGAAGTTTGTAAGAACTCACTGTTTCCCTTCAGTCCGAGGCCGTCCGGCTTTGGCCCAGTAGCAGTCGCTGTAAGTTGCGGAGGTCTTTCCTCATGAAGTGTCAGCAACCCAAGAGAGCATCTATTGGCTGCAGTTCCCATATATGGGCAGGGGCTGGCCGTTTTAAGATTGGTCCACACCATCTGCAATCAGCTTTAAAAGGCATTGTGGGTATCACCTGAACAATGAACCTCCAAAGGTCCTTTTACCTACCATAGAGACAAACCCACAGTCACATGACCCGCAGGCCCTGCAACGCTATGTAAGGTAAGTATACACTTTCAATACAGTATTTACATTTATTTTAGAAATGTGACTAGGGGATGACTAAAGAAGCGGAATTGTTACGCCGAGCGCTCCGGGTCCCCGCTCCTCCCCGGAGCGCTCGCTACACTCTCCTCACTGCAGCGCTCCGGTCAGATCCACTGACCCGGGGCGCTGCGATACTGCCTCCAGCCGGGATGCGATTCGCGATGCGGGTAGCGCCCGCTCGCGATGCGCACCCCGGCTCCCGTACCTGACTCGCTCTCCGTCGGTCCTGTCCCGGCGCGCGCGGCCCCGCTCCTTAGGGCGCGCGCGCGCCGGGTCTTTGCGATTTAAAGGGCCACTGCGCCGCTGATTGGCGCAGTGGTTCCAATTAGTCTGCTCACCTGTGCACTTCCCTATATTACCTCACTTCCCCTTCACTCCCTCGCCGGATCTTGTTGCCATCGTGCCAGTGAAAGCGTTTCCTTGTGTGTTCCTAGCCTGTGTTCCAGACCTCCTGCCGTTGCCCCTGACTACGATCCTTGCTGCCTGCCCCGACCTTCTGCTACGTCCGACCTTGCTTCTGCCTACTCCCTTGTACCGCGCCTATCTTCAGCAGTCAGAGAGGTTGAGCCGTTGCTAGTGGATACGACCTGGTCACTACCGCCGCAGCAAGTCCATCCCGCTTTGCGGCGGGCTCTGGTGAAAACCAGTAGTGTCTTAGAACCGATCCACTAGCACGGTCCACGCCAATCCCTCTCTGGCACAGAGGATCCACTACCTGCCAGCCGGCATCGTGACAGTAGATCCGGCCATGGATCCCGCTGAAGTTCCTCTGCCAGTTGTCGCTGACCTCACCACGGTGGTCGCCCAGCAGTCACAACAGATAGCGCAACAAGGCCAACAGCTGTCTCAACTGACCGTTATGCTACAGCAGTTACTACCACAGCTTCAGCAATCATCTCCTCCGCCAGCTCCTGCACCTCCTCCGCAGCGAGTGGCCGCTTCTGGTCTACGCCTATCCTTGCCGGATAAATTTGATGGGGACTCTAAGTTTTGCCGTGGCTTTCTTTCCCAATGTTCCCTGCACCTGGAGATGATGTCGGACCAGTTTCCCACTGAAAGGTCTAAGGTGGCTTTCGTAGTCAGCCTTCTGTCTGGAAAAGCCCTGTCTTGGGCCACACCGCTCTGGGACCGCAATGACCCCGTCACTGCCTCTGTACACTCCTTCTTCTCGGAAATCCGAAGTGTCTTTGAGGAACCTGCCCGAGCCTCTTCTGCTGAGACTGCCCTGTTGAACCTGGTCCAGGGTAATTCTTCCGTTGGCGAGTATGCCGTACAATTCCGTACTCTTGCTTCAGAATTATCCTGGAATAATGAGGCCCTCTGCGCGACCTTTAAAAAAGGCCTATCCAGCAACATTAAAGATGTTCTGGCCGCACGAGAAATCCCTGCTAATCTACATGAACTCATTCACCTAGCCACTCGCATTGACATGCGTTTTTCCGAAAGGCGTCAGGAGCTCCGCCAAGATATGGACTCTGTTCGCACGAGGCGTTTCTTCTCCTCGGCTCCTCTCTCCTCTGGTCCCCTGCAATCCGTTCCTGTGCCTCCCGCCGTGGAGGCTATGCAGGTCGACCGGTCTCGCCTGACACCTCAAGAGAGGACACGACGCCGCATGGAGAATCTCTGCCTGTACTGTGCTAGTACCGAACACTTCCTGAGGGATTGTCCTATCCGTCCTCCCCGCCTGGAAAAACGTACGCCGACTCCGCACAAGAGTGAGACAGTCCTTGATGTCTACTCTGCTTCTCCACGTCTTACTGTGCCTGTGCGGATGTCTGCCTCTGCCTTCTCCTTCTCTACTATGGCCTTCTTGGACTCTGGATCTGCAGGAAATTTTATTTTGGCCTCTCTCGTCAACAGGTTCAACATCCCAGTGACCAGTCTCGCCAGACCCCTTTACATCAATTGTGTAAACAATGAAAGATTGGACTGTACCATACGTTTCCGCACGGAGCCCCTTCTAATGTGCATCGGATCTCATCACGAGAGGATTGAACTTTTGGTCCTCCCCAATTGCACTTCTGAAATTCTCCTTGGACTTCCCTGGCTTCAACTTCATTCCCCAACCCTGGATTGGTCCACTGGGGAGATCAAGAGTTGGGGGCCCTCTTGTTCCAAGGACTGTCTAAAACCGGTTCCCAGTAACCCTTGCCGTGACTCTGTGGTTCCTCCAGTAACCGGTCTCCCTAAGGCCTATATGGACTTTGCGGATGTTTTCTGCAAAAAACAAGCTGAGACTCTACCTCCTCACAGGCCTTATGATTGTCCTATCGACCTCCTCCCGGGCACTACTCCACCCCGGGGCAGAATTTATCCTCTGTCCGCCCCAGAGACTCTTGCCATGTCTGAATACGTCCAGGAAAATTTAAAAAAGGGCTTTATCCGTAAATCCTCCTCTCCTGCCGGAGCCGGATTTTTCTTTGTGTCCAAAAAAGATGGCTCCCTACGTCCTTGCATTGACTACCGCGGTCTTAATAAAATCACGGTTAAGAACCGCTACCCCCTACCCCTCATCTCTGAACTCTTTGATCGCCTCCAAGGTGCCCACATCTTTACTAAACTGGACTTAAGAGGTGCTTATAATCTCATCCGCATCAGAGAGGGGGATGAATGGAAAACGGCATTTAACACCAGAGATGGACACTTTGAGTATCTGGTCATGCCCTTTGGCCTGTGCAACGCCCCTGCCGTCTTCCAAGACTTTGTTAATGAAATTTTTTGTGATCTTTTATACTCCTGTGTTGTTGTATATCTGGACGATATCCTGATTTTTTCTGCCAATCTAGAAGAACACCGCCAGCATGTCCGTATGGTTCTTCAAAGACTTCGTGACAATCAACTCTATGCCAAAATTGAGAAATGTCTGTTTGAATGCCAATCTCTTCCTTTTCTAGGATACTTGGTCTCTGGCCAGGGACTACAAATGGACCCAGACAAACTCTCTGCCGTCTTAGATTGGCCACGCCCCTCCGGACTCCGTGCTATCCAACGCTTTTTGGGGTTCGCCAATTATTACAGGCAATTTATTCCACATTTTTCTACCGTTGTGGCCCCTATCGTGGCTTTAACCAAAAAAAATGCCGATCCCATGTCTTGGCCTCCTCAAGCGGAAGACGCCTTTAAACGACTCAAGTCTGCCTTTTATTCGGCTCCCGTGCTCTCCAGACCTGACCCTTCCAAACCCTTCCTATTGGAGGTTGATGCCTCCTCAGTGGGAGCTGGAGCTGTTCTTCTACAAAAAAATTCTTCCGGGCATGCTGTCACTTGTGGGTTTTTTTTCTAGGACCTTCTCTCCGGCGGAGAGGAACTACTCCATCGGGGATCGAGAGCTTCTAGCCATCAAATTAGCACTTGAGGAATGGAGGCATCTGCTGGAGGGATCAAGATTTCCAGTTATTATTTACACTGATCACAAGAACCTCTCCTACCTCCAGTCTGCCCAACGGCTGAATCCTCGCCAGGCCCGGTGGTCTCTGTTCTTTGCCCGATTTAATTTTGAAATTCACTTTCGGCCTGCCGATAAGAACATTAGGGCCGATGCTCTCTCTCGTTCCTCGGATGCCTCGGAAGTTGAACTGTCTCCGCAACACATCATTCCTCCTGACTGCCTGATTTCCACTTCTCCAGCCTCCATCAGGCAAACTCCTCCAGGAAAGACCTTTGTTTCTCCACGCCAACGCCTCGGAATCCTCAAATGGGGTCACTCCTCCCATCTCGCAGGTCATGTGGGCATCAAGAAATCTGTGCAACTCATCTCCCGCTTCTATTGGTGGCCCACTCTGGAGACGGATGTTGTGGACTTTGTGCGAGCCTGCACTATCTGTGCCCGGGATAAGACTCCTCGCCAGAAGCCCGCTGGTTTTCTTCATCCCCTGCCTGTCCCCGAACAGCCTTGGTCTCTGATTGGTATGGATTTTATTACTGATTTACCCCCTTCCCGTGGCAACACTGTTATTTGGGTGGTCGTTGATCGATTCTCCAAAATGGCACATTTCATCCCTCTTCCTGGTCTTCCTTCAGCGCCTCAGTTGGCTAAACAATTTTTTGTACACATTTTTCGTCTTCACGGGTTGCCTACGCAGATCGTCTCGGATAGAGGCGTCCAATTCGTGTCTAAATTCTGGAGGGCTCTCTGTAAACAACTCAAGATTAAATTAAATTTTTCTTCTGCATATCATCCCCAATCCAATGGACAAGTAGAAAGAATTAACCAGGTCTTGGGTGATTATTTACGACATTTTGTTTCCTCCCGCCAGGATGACTGGGCAGATCTCCTTCCATGGGCCGAATTCTCGTATAACTTCAGAGTCTCTGAATCTTCCTCCAAATCCCCATTTTTCGTGGTGTACGGCCGTCACCCTCTTCCCCCCCTCCCTACCCCCTTGCCCTCTGGTCTGCCCGCTGTGGATGAAATTTCTCGTAACCTTTCCATCATATGGAGAGAGACCCAAAATTCTCTCTTACAGGCTTCATCACGCATGAAGAAGTTCGCGGATAAGAAAAGAAGAGCTCCTCCCATTTTTTCCCCTGGAGACAAGGTATGGCTCTCCGCTAAATATGTCCGCTTCCGTGTCCCTAGCTACAAGTTGGGACCACGCTATCTTGGTCCTTTCAAAATTTTGTGTCAGATTAATCCTGTCTCTTACAAACTTCTTCTTCCTCCTTCTCTTCGTATTCCTAATGCCTTTCACGTTTCTCTTCTTAAACCACTCATCATCAACCGTTTCTCTCCCAAATCTGTTCCTCCCACTCCTGTTTCCGGCTCCTCGGACATCTTCTCAGTCAAAGAGATTCTAGCATCTAAAAAGGTCAGAGGGAAAACCTTTTTTTTAGTGGATTGGGAGGGTTGTGGTCCAGAAGAGAGATCCTGGGAACCTGAGGACAATATCCTAGACAAAAGTCTGCTCCTCAGGTTCTCAGGCTCTAAGAAGAGGGGGAGACCCAAGGGGGGGGGGGTACTGTTACGCCGAGCGCTCCGGGTCCCCGCTCCTCCCCGGAGCGCTCGCTACACTCTCCTCACTGCAGCGCTCCGGTCAGATCCACTGACCCGGGGCGCTGCGATACTGCCTCCAGCCGGGATGCGATTCGCGATGCGGGTAGCGCCCGCTCGCGATGCGCACCCCGGCTCCCGTACCTGACTCGCTCTCCGTCGGTCCTGTCCCGGCGCGCGCGGCCCCGCTCCTTAGGGCGCGCGCGCGCCGGGTCTTTGCGATTTAAAGGGCCACTGCGCCGCTGATTGGCGCAGTGGTTCCAATTAGTCTGCTCACCTGTGCACTTCCCTATATTACCTCACTTCCCCTTCACTCCCTCGCCGGATCTTGTTGCCATCGTGCCAGTGAAAGCGTTTCCTTGTGTGTTCCTAGCCTGTGTTCCAGACCTCCTGCCGTTGCCCCTGACTACGATCCTTGCTGCCTGCCCCGACCTTCTGCTACGTCCGACCTTGCTTCTGCCTACTCCCTTGTACCGCGCCTATCTTCAGCAGTCAGAGAGGTTGAGCCGTTGCTAGTGGATACGACCTGGTCACTACCGCCGCAGCAAGTCCATCCCGCTTTGCGGCGGGCTCTGGTGAAAACCAGTAGTGTCTTAGAACCGATCCACTAGCACGGTCCACGCCAATCCCTCTCTGGCACAGAGGATCCACTACCTGCCAGCCGGCATCGTGACAGGAATCCAATAGTTACTAGGAACTCTGACTTTGGGGACCCCTAACCAAGATACGGTATGCAATACGGTACCGGGACACCACACTTGTTTCCAAAAATAATACATTTATGTGTATATAAAAAGTGGGTGGCCTTTTTTTTTTTTTTTTTTTTTTTTTACTTAAAATGCATTAAAAAAAATCTGAGTGCACAAGAGAGCACAAAGCACAAAACACCTGCCACAAATGTTATGCTTGAATGTGCTGGTGGCTTGAATCTGTCAGCCTGAATAGAAGTAGTTATGCACTTTAATAAAGGGAAGATTTACACATCATGAAGGGGTAAGTGTCATCTATTTTTCTTTCCTTTCTTGGACTGTACAAATACTGCATGGTATGAATATTTGTTATCCTGTTAATGTGTACTATTTCAGGAAAGATTTTTGTAATCCTAGCTGTATGCTCATGCCAAAGCTGAACTGTATTTCTAACTAATAGTCTGGAGATCTGTGCCAACAGTCTGATTCTCCACATTGTGCCTATAAAAAAAAATCAGATATTACAATTTTGTTAGTCTTTAGAAGCAACCATTTTTGTTTTATTTAATACTTCCTTGAAAACTAAGCATTTTTCTCATATACTTTATAAATTTATTTATTTTGCTAAAGTTGTTAAATAAATGTTTTTAAAAGAAAACAGCCATTGTCTCTTTAATTTTGAAAACGAACCCTGGTATCCAAGGCTCTTTGGTCCTCTCAACTATGAAAAGGACCAAAATTTTGAAGGGCGTGGAAGTGGGGTATGGTTTTCTCTCTCCTCTGCTCGCTCCCTTGACTTAAAGGTGTACTCCACCACTGGCATCTTATCCCTTATACAAAGGATAGGGGATAAGATGTTAGATCGCCGCGGTCCCACTGCTGGGGACCCCGGGGATCGCCGCTGCGGCACCCCGCCATCATTACTGCACAGAGCGAGTTCGCTCTGTGCGTAATGACGGGCGATACAGGGGCCGGAGCAGCGTGATGTCATGGCTCCGCCCCTCATGACATCACAGCCCGTCCCCTTAATGCAAGTCTATTGTAGGGGGCGTAATGACTGCCATGCCCCCTCCCATAGACTTGTATTGACGGGGGCGGGCCGGGACGTCACGAGGGGCGGAGCCGTGACGTAACAATGCTCCGGCCCCTGTATTGCCCGTCATTACGTGCAGAGCGATCTCGCTCTGCGCAGTAATGATAGTGGGGTGCTGCAGCAGCGATCCCCGGGGCTCCCCAGCAGCGGGACCCCGGCGATCTGACATCTTATCCCCTATCCTTTGGATAGGGGATAAGATGTCTAGGGGCGGAGTACCCCTTTAATGCAGTGTATAAGCCAGATTTCAACTGTGTAAGGAGAACACCTGTGAGCTCCAAATAAGATCCAGACAGCTTGCAGCCTCTTTAGATGGGGAACATTTTATGCACACTGACAAGCAGTACAAAGTACTAAATTATTATTTACATGCAAAATTAATTATCTGATGTCATTTTTAGAAATGAACAAACTTTTGAAAAATTCAATTTGGCTGATTCGAGAAATTTTGGGAGAAAATTTGATTTGCTCTGAATAAATTCACGGCTAATCAATAAAATAAAGTGTGTGTGTGTGTGTGTGTGTTTTTTACTTTTTTCCCTTTTTTTTCTTTCTTTTTTTTTTTTTTTAGGTAGTACAGACTGTTCCATGATGGAAGTAGTAGTACCTATACTAATAGACAGATCGCCTCGGGGTCTGACACCCGTCACGATCCTCCTATATAATGTATAGATGCAGGCGGCCGGCCACTCTTCTGCACGATCCTACACTATGTTTTGAGATGTGAAGTTCTTCACATCACAAATTCATGTTTCCCGCAGAGAGCTGTGATTGACCAGATGGTTCCAGCCAATCACAACTCTCTGTGCGAAATATGAATAATAGGTATATATATATATATATATATATATATATATACGTCGGTGCAGGGGACCAGAGAAGAGCGGCCGTGCCCCGCATCTATACATTATACATGATGTTCCCAGTGGGTGTCAGGAGTATCACCCTCTGAGATCTTTCCTTTACTGCAGGTACTACTGCTCCCAACATGGAGTACGTACTGCTCCATGCTGGGAGCTGTAGTACCTGCATTAATAGACAGATCACAGAGAGTGTCACTTATGATACCTGTTGTGATCTGTCTGTTAATGCAGGTACTACAGCTCCAAGGATGGAGCTGAGTGTGCAGTTAAAGCTCAACTCTTACGGATTTTAACCCCCATAAACTAGCCCCAGGATGACAAAGTTGTTAGAAATTACAGTTCAAGCATGCCTTTTACTGCTTTCTAGCAGCTTTAATCAAGTAAAAAAAACAGATTTTTATTAAAGTTAGCAACAGTTGGATATCCCCTGTATGTCAGCGCTGGGACCGCTGTTTGATTGACCGTGCATAGGCTTCTTATTCTTTTTATATGCGGGTGGCACATAAACAGTTCCAGTTCTCCTGTGGCTAGCGGCGATGCGGGCAACCACAGCAAGCATTCTGTTCCTAAGACCTTATGCATAGCGTAATGCAGTAGCAGAATGAGCCGGCCGCCCATTCTCCTGTCTTCCTAGAGTGCACAGCAGTAATGCGATGCACGCAGACAGCTCATTCCGCTACTGCAATATGCCGCCCATGCTTTGAGAGCTGGTGGGCCGCATCGCATCACCCCTGTGCACAGGAAAACAGACACTGTTTATTCTTTTACAGTAGAAAACTTGCCACCCACATATAAGAATAAGGGGCCAATGCTCTGGGACCTGTGTGTCAATCACACACTGGTCCCGGCGCTGACATAAAGGGGATATCCAACTGTTGCTGACTTTCATATAAAGCATTTTTTAGCCAGAATAAAGCTGCTAGAAAGCAGCAAAAGGTATGCTTGAACTGTAATCTCTAACAACTTTGTCATCCTTGGGCTAGTTCATGGGAGTTAAAATCTGTGACAGTTGCACTTTAACTGCAGGTACTACTGCTCCCAACATGGTTCACACTCAGCTCCATGCTGGGAACTGTAGTACCTGCATTAACCTCCCTGGCGGTATGATTCTGTCTGGAAATTTGTACCAAAAGCGGTACCATTTTTTGCATTGAATTTCACATCTCCCCCCGCCCATTTCACATCTCCCCCGTCACATTCCTCCTCCCTTGCCACATTCCCCCCCTTATCACATTCTCCTCCCCCTTGTCACATCCCCCCCCTTGTCACATTCTCCCCCCTCCTTGCCACATTCTCCCCCCTCCTTGTCACATTCTCCCCCCTCCTTGTCACATTCTTCCCCCTTGTCACATTCCCCCCTTGTCACATTCTTCCCCCCTTGTCACATCCCCCACCTTGTTATATTCTCCCCCCTCCATGTTACATTCCCCTCCCCCCTGTCACCCCCCTTGTCACATTCTTCCCTCCTTGTCACATCCCCCCCTTCATGTCACATTCCCCCCCCTGTCACATCCCCCCTTTGTCACATCCCCCCCCCATCACATTCATCCCCCCTTCTCACGTTGTCTTGTCCTGCAGCAGCATACACTAGGTTTGCAGGGCAGATTTCAAACCTAGTGTATTTGCTGCAGAACAAGCCCTTTCCCCTTCAGCCAATCACTTGCTTTACACCACTGCGGCCTGTGATTGGCTGAAAAGGGAAAGGTCCTAGAAGATGAATAGTGAAGAGAGCAGGGACCAGAGCGCACCGAGGGGAACGGCATCTGCAGGGATGGGGATTAGGTAAGCAAAAGTTTTTTTTATTTTACTACTTTTTCCTTTTACACTTAGCTCAGTGTTTTTCTAACAGGGTGCCCCCAGCTGTTGTGAAACTACTACTCCCAGCATGCCCGGACAGCCTTTGGCTGTTCGGGCATGCTGAGAGTTGTAGTTTTGCAACAGCTGGAGGCTCCCTGGTAGGGAAACACTGACTTTTAGTATTTTTCTTTACCTGCTCTGGCCGTCCCCTCCACGGGAGCCGACCCGAGCAGATAATTGTATGTTTTCCCGGGGGCCGTATCACTATATCGCACTGCTTTTGCGATATATCGTGCAGCCCAGCCGGCAACTCTGCAATTCTACCCCGAGCGTGAATCGGGGTTACCGATCCTGGCAGGGAAAATTAACCCTGAGTCACGCTCAGGATAACCGCTCAGGAGGTTAATAGACAGATAGCAGCAATTGTCACTTCTGACAATTGTTGTGATCTGTCTATTAATGCAGGCAGTTATGACAGACCACAGCGGGTTTCACTCCTGACACCCACTGCGATCGTCCTGTATAATGAATAGATGCGGGGCACGGCTGCTCTTCTCTGGTCCCCTGCACTGTCGTATCTCTCTCTCTATTTTATATATATATATATATATATATATATATATATATATATATATATGCGAGTGCTGTTTAGAGCCGCTCCTCATCTCTGCAATAGAAAGGACGATGACAGCTGATGTCAGGAGTTACACCTGCTGTGATCTTTCCTTATCTACAGGTACTACTATTCCCATCATGGATCACACTCTGCTCCATGCTGGGAGTTGTAGTACCTGCAGTTAAGGAAAGATCACAGCAGATGTCACTCCTGATACCCGCTGTGATCCTCCTGTATAATGTATAGATGCGGCCGGCTGCTCTTCTATGGTCCCCTGCACTGACGAATATATATACACCTATTCATATTTCCCACAGAGAGCTGAGATTGGCCGGAACTATCTGGCCAATAACAACTCTCTGCGGTAAATATGAATAGGTGCATATATACTGCAGTGCAGGGGACCATAGAAGAGCGTCCGGCGGCATCTATACATTATACAGGAGGATCGCAAGGAAACCCGGGCAATCTGTCAATTAGTACAGGTACTACTACTCGCATCATGGAACAATAAGTGTTCCATGCTGGGAGTAGTGATACCACCTAAAAAATAAAGACTAAAAAGTGAAAAATACACACACACACACTACATTTGTATTATTGCCGGCTATATTTTTAGTGCTCTGCCCGCACACATAAATTGATCCCTGTTTTAAAATTTATAAAAATTTTGTTATAAATACATTTGTTAAATACAATTTTCTCCATCACTACTGTATCTTTTTTATATATTTTTTTAATGGTACCCTATGAAATTGTATTAAAAAAGGGATCTCCTTCAAAAGAGATTAAAAACCATCTAAAAAAATGCCAAAGTTAAAACCCCCATGGCGTTTTTCTTGGCGTTTTTTTTTTACTCCCATAGGCTTCATTGGGAGAAAAACGCCACAATGTCAGGGGAAAAAACGCCAGTGGCTCAACATGCTGCGATTATGCCAAGGAGCTGAAAAATGGCAAAAAAAAGTGCCATAAGGATAGAAATGCCAAACTAAAAAACGCCAAGTGGAAAAAGAATTTAGCAATGTCTCATTGATTTAGAGCTAACATCTGGCCGCAGCGTTTTTTTGCCGAAAAAACGCCATGCCTCAGAGTTGGCGTTTTTCTTGGTGTTTTTCCCTCTAAAAAAAAAAGTAGAAACTTAGCCTTAAACAATGTTTTACACAAGTTTTATGTCTGTCTGGGATGCTTAGATGAACAAAAGTGTGTCAAAATTTAGCAATCCTGATGTACAGGACTTTGGATAAGTTTGATCACCTTTAATTGGCACACATTGGCAATATTTCCATTTTTTTTTTCTTTGTAATTTTTGCTAGTAAATAGGCAATTTAAGATATAACCACATCGTTCACACAATGTTAAATTTAGCAACATATTTTATGCACACACACACACACACACATACACACACACACACACACACACACGCACATATATATATATATATATATATATATATATATATATATATATATAAAGTCTCCTGATAAAATTTTTGGTCAGATCCTAAAATATATCAGGAAAAAATATATATAAAAGAAAACTATCAACAAGACTCATCCCAAACAAAATGGTACTGGTTAAATCTAATCACGGCGCAAAAACTGAACAGTAATACAGCCTAATAGATGAAAAAATAAAAAAGTTACATGGTTCACAATAAGTTTATTTTAAGCATATTTGTTTATTAGTTATTCTTAATTTTTTTATTCTATAATTTTATTACAAACTCTACGATTCAAATGAAAAAAATTAAATAAAAAAAAAAAAAAATATATATATATATATATATATATATATATATTTATTTGTAGGTTGAAATGTGCTTTGCACCTTACAGTTCTGTTTTGTTTTACAATTTTTTATTTTTGTTTCTGGAGCTGTGGGCATTTTTTCTTTTTTTTTGCTCCATGACCTATAGTTTATATCATTTTTTTTTTTTTTTTAACATAAGACTTAATTAATGATGATTTTTTTAAACTTTTTAAAACGTTATTGTCATTAAAAACAACTTCTGACATATTGATCAGACATGTCAAAAGTTGTTAATTACCCCGAGTCTTGGCTCTCCTGGGTGGCTAAGATATCCGTCTTCTGCTCAGAAGTCTATGTAGAGAAATGTACGGATCTCTCAGCCAGCTGGGGACTAGAGCGCGACGCAGCCCGCTATCCCAGCAAATAACTCACAATTGTTGCAGGATTTAGAAGTGAAACCCAGTACGATCAACTTCTTTTGTCATGCCTGATCACCCTGTTAAAATAATTTTTAATGACAGTAATACATTTATTTCCTCGGCTGCAGTCTTAGTGGCAATGTAATGTCATAAGCCCCTGGTCTTCTTCAAGGGGGGTCGGGGTAAATACGTTACACTGCAACTCAGCCTATTACCAACTGGGGCAGGACATTGCTGTAGCAGTAGCATGAAGTATCAACCTGTGGCAACCAGGAAGAAGATTGCATGGAGAATGGGAACAGGAATACTGGGGCACCACGGGAGCAGCAGCAGGTAGACCCAGGTTTTTGTTTTGTATGTCGGCATCCTTTGGAAATTTTTCTTCAAAAAAAGTTCTACATCAGCATACCCCTTTAAGTCTCAAAATGCTATGTACCATGTGTTTTTCATTTATATACCCTTTTTCAGGTTCTGTCAAAGATTCCACATCAGCTAATAAAGGTCTTATTTGAGCTATACAAAATAATGCATTCTGTTCAGTGAGAGACATGTTAAAGTGGAGAACATTGGCAATGAAATAAAAATCTTTCTGCTGCATGCATGCGACATTTAGGAAAAAGAATAAAATAACAACAAATGAATAAGCAGACATGGTCTCTTATCAATAATGAAAGGGCATAGAAGTCAGCAAAACAAATACTTTTAATGATTAGGAGATCAGGTGTCAATTTGTCACAAGTGATGAGAAAAAGAAACAAAAAACAAATCTTATATGAACAAAAAATATAAAATACCAAGACAAGTTCAAAGCGGTAGACACATTTATTAGATATATATATATATATAAACAGATACTGAAGGTTGTTGTTGCTGCAAGCAATGGCTGAACTTCAAGTAATAGTAATATGAATTGATCTTGTAATATTAAATGTGCTAATAAAAAGTAAACTCCATATTGCAAGCAATCCACTTCACTCGTGCAGAACCCCATACAGAATGCCTAAAGGAAAATAAATAGATACTAGAAAAATGTGTGAATCTAAAGTGTTGATTTGACTATTTGTAAAATTAGTAGTTACAGCTGTGTTTATGTGGACCTTTGAGTGTAGGCATAAACTTTTTATATCCCAATTGGTCTGAACCTAGTCCTAAAATCTTAAGGCTATTTTCATACATTGCAATATCAACCATCTGTATTTTTGCACAATGGCAGCAATCGTGGTAAAAAAAAAAAAAAAAAACATTTTACTATTATTTACTTCATTAGTATAATTGGGGAAAAATTTAAAATGTTTACAACAATTTTGGTTATTTGCAGAAAATACATGCTGTAATTAGTTGCGCTATTGCAACATGTGAACTCAGTGTAAAGGGTTCTTAACTGATGCATCCAGAATTGAAGATGGAAGCAACTGTAGAATCAGACACAGGATTTTTTTTTTTTTTTACTTTAGGGTTTGTTTGACATAATGGAGATGAAATAGAAACAATACACATTAGGACATGTTTTATCTTGACTATTTGCAAAGTTGAAAACACCGAAAGAGTGGGCATAACCCAATGTAATTGTATTGTAATTTTTATATAGTTTTTGGGTACATTATTATTTTAATATCATTTAGAGATATTCTTTACAGCAGTGTCTATGTACCATGACCATAGACAAAAATAGACTGAAGCTATCCTATTAACTTGAATGGCAAAGGTGTCTGGGTGACATTTGTAGAGGTCATTTTAAATACAGGGCATTTTACCTGAAATATATATTTATTTAACTCCTTAAGGACGCAGACCATACATGTACGCCCTGCACCTCCTCCTGCCATACAACACTGGGTAACGTGTTGACCCCGCGTCATATCGGGTCGGTCTCGGTGGCTAACGGAAGTGGGTCAGACCCGGGGCTAATAGCATGCGTCACGATTGCGCTAACGCACGCTATTAACCCTTTAGATGCAGCGATAAAAGTTGTTCGCCGCATCTAAACTGTAAAAAAATGCAATACCAGCTGCTCAGACAGGCGGATTGGGACCACTGTGGTGAAACCACGCTGTACCGATCAGCAAGGATGCGAGTGGAGGGTCCCTTACCTGCCTCAGGTGCGTCCAATCGGCGATTGATTGCGATTGAGATCCAGGCTTGAGCAATTGACCACTGATAACACTGATCAATGCAATGCTAGGGAATAGCAGGTAACAGTGCTGGTAATCAATATATTACATGTTTTAGTCCCCTATGGCTATAACATTGCAAATAAAAGTGTAAAAAAAAGAGTTAATAAATGTGATTTAACCCCTTCCCTAATAAAAGTTTAAATAACCCCCTTTTCCCATAATAAAAGTAAATAACAATAAATATAAACATATGTGGTATTGCCACATGTGTAAGTGTCCAAACTATAAAAATATGTTATTAATTAAACCGCATGGTCAATGGCGTACACATAAAAAAACTATTCCAAAGCCCAAAATACTGTATTTTTGGTCGCTTTTTATGCCATAAAAAAATGAATAAAAAGCGATCAAAAATTCAAAACAAAAATGGTACTAATAAAAACTTCAGATCATGGTGCAAAAAATGAGCCCTCATTCATCCCCATATGCGGTAAAATAAAAAATTTAAAGGGGTCAGAAGAGGACATTTTTAAACATTAAAATTTTTGTGTATGTAGTTATAATTTTTTCTAGAAGTAAGACAAAATCAAGTCTATATAAGTAGGGTATCATTTTAACCATATGGACCTACATAACAAAGATAAGGTGTCATTTTTACAAAAAAAAAATGTACTGCGTAGAAACGGAAGCCCCCAAAATTACAAAATGGCATTTATTCTTCAATTTTGTCGCACAATGATTTATTTTTCCCTTTCGCCGTGGATTTTTGGGTAAAATGACTAATTTCATTGCAAAGTAGAATTGGTGGTGCAAAAAATAAGCCATAATATGGATTTTTAGGTAGAAAATTTAAAGGGTTATGACTTTTATAAAGGTAAGGAGGGAGAAAAAAAAACACTGAGTCCTTAAGGGGTTAAATAAAAGTTAATTTTGAACATTATGTTTTGAGGAGATTGCTGATATCCATTGACAAAATAAAATATGTGAAAAAGTATGTTGTATGGCAGGGAATTCAGTCAATGGAGAGATGGGGTAAAGTGTGGAATCTCTGGGTATAAATAGTTGGGGGAATGGTAAGCTGATTATCTGAATTGTAAAGTTTGTGTTTATTATTCTGTTAAGAAACAAAAAAGAATAAAGAAGGCGGAGTTGTGAGCAACAGCTATTATGTGATTGTGTACCTTGGTTATCTATACACTGGTGTCATCTTTCACTGTCTGTGATGATAAGGAGGACCTTGCTGGGAAATGATCTGTACAAAACAGGAAGTCTCAGTTTAGTTTTAGGCCTAGTGGTCAGAATGGAAACTGCAAGATTTCAGGATAATTTTAAAATAGGGATAGTAAAGTGGGAAATGATGAAAAAAAATATCACTAAAAATGTTTTCAAAATATTGTTAACATAAAGACTTGATTTAAAGAATAGATTACTTTCATGCTGCCTGAACCTGCATGTTTTATATAAAGCAGAAAGCTGTCAGTGTTGGGGTAAGTTGTCATTGGGGTGGTCTTTACAGCTGCTTTCCACCCCCTGCCTTGAGTAAAGCATCTCTTTCTATGTATGTATAGGGAAAGACACATCACTTATGGCCGGTGGGGGGGACATATGGGGAGACTGCCCCCCATGCCTACATGAACGCAAGGGAAATGATAGACTAAAACTCAACATTTAGGGTGGGACAAAGGAAGGAACGACTGAAAAGAATTGGTAACAAGAAACCTATAATGCCCTGGCCGTATCCTTAGGTAACCTCAATCTAGGCAGACGTCAGGAAGTGTCCAAAGTAGAAGCAAATCCCAATATTAAACCTCTCCTGCTCTAGAGCACTGTATTTAGAGTGGAGAGGAGTACAACATTTTCTCTAAAGCATACAGCAGCGGATAAGTACTGGAAGGATTAAGATTTTGGAAATGGAAGTAATATACAAATCTTTATAACTTTCTGGCACCAGTTTATTTGAAAACATTTTTTTCCACCTATTTAACCCCTTAAGGACTGAGGGGTTTTCGGTTTTTGCACTTTTGTTTTTTCCTCCTCACCTTTTAAAAATCATAACCCTTTCAATTTTGCACCTAAAATCCATATTATGGCTTACTTTTTGCGCCACCAATTCTACTTTGCAGTGACGTCAGTCATTGTACTAAAAAATCTACAGCAAAATGGGAAAAAAATAATTGTGCAACGAAATTGAAGAAAAAACTTTTGGGGGCTTCTGTTTTGTAACTTTTGGGGGCTTCTGTTTCTATGCAGTAAATTTTTCAGTAAAAATGACACCTGATCTTTATTCTGTAGATCCATACAATTAAAATGATACCCTACTTATATCGGTTTGATTTTGTCGTACTTCTGGAAAAAATCATAACTACATGCATGGAAATTTATACATTTAAAATTGTCATCTTCTGACCCCTATAACTTTTTTATTTTTCTTCGTATGGGGCAGTATGAGGGCTAATTTTTGTGCCGTGATCTGATTTTTGTATTGATCGGACTTTTTGATCGCTTTTTATTCATTTTTTCATTATATAAAAAGCGACCAAAAATACGTTATTTTGGACTTTGGGATTTGTTTGCGCATACGCCATTAACCGTGTGGTTTAATTAATTATATATTTTTTTTTGTTTGGACATTTACGCACATGGCAATACCACATAGAGTAGAATAGGTTTTCTATGGGGATTTGCTTCAACCCTGAGACAGGAGTCCTCATAGAGCACTTAGACAGAAAAGAATAACTCAACTTCAGCAGCTCATACGTACTGAAAGGATTAAGATTTTTTAATAGAAATAATTTTCAAATCTGTTTAACATTCTTGAGCCAGTTGATATTTAAAAAAAAATATATCCTGGATAACCCCTTTAACTCCCTAAGAATGCAGGGGTGAATGCCTTCTGGTAGAAAGAGGGACCTGGAAATAAATATAATTTTTTTTTTTACTTTCTAATAAAATTATCTATACTTTATCTACACCGGCCACCACTAGTAAAATTGTAAGCATACATGTATATTGGCTGTTTCTTCAAGAAATATTTTACAGTCTCTCTTTAAGGAATCCACAACAATGTGCAACCAATGTGCATAAATATATAAAAAAAAAAAAAATGGTGCCAGAAAAAAGAAAGAGTTGCAGTCCAGGCTATGTGATGCAACTAGTTCTATGATTTCACACCACATTCCTCTGTCCAGGTTATATTGCATTGGTTTTCATTGTATTTGATATAGAATGTATCGTGTTCTCATCAACACCACTATTTACATTAGTTCTACATCCATAGCGTCTTTCACATGATTAGTATGAGACATAGAATGTATTGTGATCACATCAATTCTACTATTCACATTAGTCCTACATCTATAGTGTCTTTCAGGTGATGCAATATTGATTGTACCAATTACACAGTCTTGTGAACGAACCACTTCCACATAGTTATAAATGATACAACTAAGTATATTTCCTTGACCCGCAGTGACATATTGCACTACGATAGTTATTCCCAATATATGACTGGATCAAAAGCCTCTGTTGCCGTAGGGCATCCATATACACAAAAAAGATTTGCAGATCATCCAATTGTGTTCATGAAATCAAAAATGCTATCACATGGAGGTTTTATACATATACCATCATGCAGCAGAATTTGAGTAGAATTTTGTCACATTTAGACCAATGTTCGAATTAAAAAGGTACTCCATCAATAAATATCTTATCCCCTATCCAATCGATCACTGGCACAGCACCCCAGTCGTCCGTGCACGGAGCGAACTCCGCTCCGTGCCAGATGACTGGAGACTACAGCCGCCACGCCCCCTCCATTCACGTCTATTGGTGGAGGCGTGACGACTATTTACTTACCATCACACCCCCTACCAAAGACATGAATGGGGGGCGTGGCGTGATGTCACGAACACAGAAGCTGCAAGCTTCCGTGTTCCAGTTAACGACGCTGCTGGCCCGAAGATCGTGGGGTTCCTAGTTGCGGGACCCCCCCAATCAGACATCTTGTTTTTTCGGCAGAGTACCCTTTCGGCAGTGTACCCCTTTAAGGTCCGTTATATTGCCTTTCATGTTATTAGGTTCCATTTTATAACTTTCAGACCAAACACTTAAATGGGCACTGTTAGATTCACAACCTATTTATATGTTGTACATCTTGGCAAAACATTAACCTTTCTAATGTACTTCATTCAGAAAATTTTATTTCCTTTATATAGAAATCATGGCTTATAAAATCATGGCTTTGTCCAAGCTGAGCACAGGCAAGGACAAAGTCCAGAAAGTAAGGGTGGGCTAGCACTGAACTGCGATTGTGCAAATAGTCAACGTGCACTCACCTTCATCACCCATAATGAAAAAAAACACTACTGTGTTAATAACTTAGTTCTTCATATCTTAGATGTTATCATTATAAACCATACACTTAATGATAACCCCTTAATGGGGTTTGTTTTACTCTCTTTGGCAATGAAAATTTCTGATTTGATCTGTTTTTTATATATTCTATTTTCCCCTATAGCTTTTTAATGCTTCTTCACTGCCTTCCTAATTTAGCAACTTAAATTTGCTTTTATTTATCATTTAACTGTGGAGGTATTGCTGGAGGTGTTACCACTATTTCCTTGCCTTATTGTGTTGGAGTCTCTTTTTACAAGATGTTGACCTATTGGTCCATAAATTAAATGTATTAGCCCTGGCAATAGCTACTACTTCAAGAATCTACCATTGCATGTACTGTGCTGCACACTGATAACTGCATGAAGTGGTCTATCCTCTCCCCCAGGGTGGCCTGGATGTTTTTCTGGAAAATACATATGATATTACAGGTTATGGATACTAGATCAATTTAGATAAAACATTGATCCAGGGAAAATTCAGAGGAAATTTCCCCTCTGTCATGGTGCAATTGGCATCAGCCTCATGGAGTTTTTTTTTGCCTTACTCTGGTTCAATACAGTAGGCTTTTAGGCTTAACTCGGTGGACTCATTACTTTTTTTTCAACCTTACAAACTATGTTACTTTGTATTGTGCAAAACGGGGATGGTTTTTCCGGTAAAGTTATGGCGACTAGGTACACCCCATTAGTTGTTTAAAGACCGTGGAGTCATCAAGATGGTACAGTCGTACCAGCATCACCAACAACTTGGCCAGGTGTGAATTAAGGTGGGGGAGAACTGGCTGCTTGACAGATGGAACCGATAAGAGGGTTTAGGAGGAGTATCAGCAGCAGGGGCAAGGTTCTCTTCAAATTTAGGACATCTCGATTGACCCACACAGACCTGAGATGCCGCTACATTTTCCTACATAGAAACATAGGAGGAGATTTATCAAAACCTGTGTAGAGAAATAGTGGTGCAGTTGCCCATAGCAACCAATCAGATTGCTACTTTCATTTTTTAAAGGACCTCTGATTGGTTGCTATGTGCAACTGTACCAGTCTCTACACAGGTTTTGATAAATCTCCCCAATAGTTTCTATAGCTTACATTATGTATAAACGTTCATGAAGCGACCAAGGAAACTATGGATTGTAATGCGACTACTGGAAAGGGTCAATCTAAATAATTAAGGGCAATGTTTAAAGCATACCTGTCAGATCCCTCGCAAAATAAAATAATAATTAAGATGTTAATCAGTACCTAATCCTGACCATGTAAATCAAATTTTTATGCCTCTATAACCTATGTTTATTATAAAAAATACCTATTTTCATTAGCTCACAGTGTTAGAAATCCTCTCAGAGGAAGGGGGCGTGTCCCTCCTTGTGGTGGTGGAAAGTGATTGGTGCGCCTGTTCATGCAGTCTTGTCCATAAGGCATCTCATGTTCATGACTCATGAACAAGCCTGATGCTGTTGCAGGACTGGTTAGGCTGGGTTCACATATATCAGTCGTCCGGCACAGTTTCCCTCCGGTGTGCACTGGAGGGAAACTGATGCTAGAACTGATCCCATTCATTTGAATGTGATAGTTCACAATCATCCAGCGTCTCAATTTTGACGCCGGATGGTTGGACGTGCCGGAGGGCACCGGACAGGGGAACGCAGCTTGCTGCGTTCCTCTGTCTGTTGCCCAGAAACAATGGACGCCGCATGCCATACAACTGATGACAAGTTGTCATCAGTTGTGGCATCAGTTGCGTTGAGATTTAGGCTGAGTTCACCTATGCCGAATGCCGGAAATAAGTGACCCCAGCCTTAGTGTCCCAGTAGGTATGGACATCCCCTAGTGGTGGGATTTTCAGGGGCCGTTTTCTTTATTTAATTTTCAAAAAATGTAAAACAATGATATCACAAACGGTGTCATGCTACAAAAGGTCTTTAATGTCAGTAACAACAAATAAACATTTTTAGATCTGACATTACCCACTTAAACTGTTAGGTTCACATGTACAATAGTAATTTGATCAGTATTTTAGCCTAAACCAGGAGTGGGACCAAAGCAAAAGAGGTGCAATTTTTTGTGATTTCTGTGCTGAATTCTGCATGGAATTCTTTATGAAAATTCTGCATGAATTTATAGCCAATTTACTTCAAGTGGAAATTCTGGTGTGTGAATGGGACAGTGGAATCTCATTGAAGTGTATTGGTTATAAATTCATGCAGAATTTTCATGCAGAATTCAGTGCAGAAATTCTGCTGTGTGAACCCTGCCTTAGGTCAGACGGAAAAATGAATTCTGCATCTTTATTGATTTTCTGCAGAATTTCTCATTTTTTAACATTTGCAGTATCTGTGCAGAATTTCGGAGCAAATTCTGCATGATTCCGCATGATTCCACAACTAGTAAAAATAGTTTATTTAATTGAACATTCAAAGTTTGTGCAGATTCCACACACATTCTCACAAATTCGGCAGAAATTATGTCCCATTGACTTCAATGGGATTCTGCAGCCGAAGTCCCAAAAATATAAGACATAAACATATTTTTCTGGACCACAGAAATTGGGATTTCTGCAACAATCATTCTGCAGCAGAATTTCTGCTGTGTGAATGACATTACGGAATCCGTACAGAATTTTCATCGTGTGAACGTGGCCTTAGGCTTCCTTAAGATGTACTTTTTGCTGTGTTTTTTAAAGGCTAAAATAAATGCCACAAATATCTGCCTATCGTCCAAAAACTTTATTTTACCATCTTTTTATTATTATTGTTATTATTATTATTATTATTATTATTATTGTTATTATTAGCCTGTGGCTGTAATGTCAATATTTTTTGTTAGTGTTTGTATTTTCAAATTTTTAAAATCCTTAACAGAAATATAATTAAAATATAAAACATTGCACGTTTGTGTTAAGCCATGTTAATATTTTTTCTCAACAGAACATTTACATGAAATGAAGGAATTTTAAAAGCTGGCAAGCACAAGAATGATCTGTCCCCAAACAAATACTTCAAGAAATACAGGCAATATTCTGTGATTTATGTGTCTTCTTATGATTTATACATTATCTGATGTGTAAAAATAATTGGCTAGATCTTGGTCAGAATAATTGTACTTGAGCTGTAGCGTCTTCTCTTCTTCACAATAAAAGTTGTTTTTCCCAGCTTCAATTTCTTTGCAATGACACGGCAGTATTCTCTTGTCCTTGAAAGAGGATCTCGTTTCTTTTATATGGCGTTGCTTCTTATTTATCCCTTATATTTTATGCATTCAATGAAAACTTTAGTGAAATGAAATCTTGTGTCAAAAAGAATGGCATCAACATGGATGTCCTTTTTTTTTTTACAAATATGAAAATATGACAAAAAACAATGTTTGGACATTAGCTGAGTATCTTGACTTTGTGAAACATATGGATAATAATGTAAATGACTAAATGTAATATGTGTTCTCAGGGCAAACAGAGGAAAAGTTATGAAATCTGTCACCAAGCAACAGAATAAATGATGGATATATATATATATATATATATATATATATATATATATATATATACAAAATACCAATTATTATTCCAGATTTACATGATAGTCTGACTAATGGACTTCGCTAATGATCTCTTTTTTCTTACTTTCATCTTTCTTAACCACATAAAGCAGAATGCTGTACATGTATGGCAGGTATGCTGTGCCCTGGTGTATACTGACTCCAAATCCTATGCTGATGTCATTGTCAGCAGGATCTGACTTGCCATGTACAGCCAGGCTCCCACCACACATGCCAAAATTGAAGCTTGCTCTACCAGTTAAAGGGGTATTCCAGGAAAAAACTTTTTTATATATATCAACTGGCTCCAGAAAGTTAAACAGATTTGTAAACTACTTCTATTAAAAAATCTTAATCCTTTCAGTACTTATGAAGTTAAGGTTGTTCTTTTCTGTCTAAGTGCTCTCTGATGACACGTGTCTCAGGAACCACCCAGTTTAAAAGAAAATCCCCATAGCAAACCTCTTCTAAACTGGGTGGTTCCCGAGACACGCGTCATCAGAGAGCACTTAGACAGAAAAGAACAACCTTAACTGCAGAAGCTCATAAGTACTGAAAGGATTAAGATTTTTTTATAGAAGTAATTTACAAATCTGTTTAACTTTCTGGAGCCAGTTGATATATAGAAAAAAGTTTCTTCCTGGAATACCCCTTTAACAATTTAGATTCTGCAGTCAATAGCCACTGCAACATCTAGCCATCTGTCTGTTCTTGATCGGCACTCCAGGACATGATTGTGGGTTGTCAATGTTTGCAATGGAAGCTGAAGACCTGAGAATGGCCTTTGGTCTGCTCACTACAGAAGCTAACCAGGCTCTAAGGCAAAGCAGAGTAGTTTACAAAATGGGCTCACTTTTTGAATGTTTGTGTTATGATTTAATGTCATATATCTGCAAATGTGAGTCAATGCAAAGTAAATCCCAGCATAAGGCTTTTAAAAGTACACAGGGCTTTTTTTACTCCTGGGCCCTGATGTACTGTATGTGCAGGCAAAAACTTGTTGCCACAGGCAGGGTGTTTATAAAATCAGAAGACTCAGCCTGAAAATGAGAGCACCGTGAGAGAACAGGATTTAAAACATTTGTGCTGACTCTTTAAAGGAATCTGTCATCAGTATCACCCGCACTAACCTGTTGGTACAGTCTTGTAGTGCGGGTGACATTGCAAGTCATACTTACCGCTCCTCTCCCCATATCTCTGGTCCTTGGTAATCCCCGGTCTGTAGTATATGCAGATCTGTAGCTTGGTACATAGGGGGAATTCCCAAGCCCCTGGTGTACGATGAAGTCCACCCTGCATGTATTGAAGACCAGGGATTAGTGATTAGAAACCTGAGTAATGAACAATTTCATCAGTGTCACCTGCACTACAAACCTGTACCAACAGCTTGATGACACAGTCCCTAAATTAAAAAAAAATTATACAGGTACGCCCTTGTGCCCTGGTGCTTAGCCCTTAAGGACTCAGCTTTTTTCCATTTTTGCATTTTCATTTTTTCCTCATCACCTTCTAAAAATCATAACGCTTTAAATTTTGCACATAAAATTCCATATGATGGCTTATTTTTTGCAACACCAATTCTACTTTGCAGTGACATTAGTCATTTTACCCAAAAATCCACGGCGAAACGGAAAAAAAAATTCATTGTGCGACAAAATTGAAGAAAAAATTTCATTTTGTAAATTTTGGGGGCTTCTGTTTCTACGCAGTGCATTTTTAGGTAAAAATGACAACTTATCTTTATTCTGTAGGTTCATATGATTAAATTGATATCCCACTTACGTAGGTTTGATTTTGTCGTACTTCTGAAAAAAATCATAACTACATGCAGAAAAATTTATATGTTTAAAATTGTCATCTTCTGACCCCTATAACTTTTTTATTTTTCCACGTATGGGCCAGTGTGAGGGCTCGTTTTTTGCACTGTTTTCTGAAGTTTTTATTGGTACCATTTTTGCATTGATCGGATTTTTTTATCGATTTTTATTAATTTTGTTATGATATAAAAAGTGACCAAAAAAATGCTATTTTGGAATTTGGAATGTTTTTGCGCGTACGCCATTGACCATGCGGTTTAACTAACAATATCTTTTTATAGTTCGGACATTTATGCATATACCGGCGATACCACATATGTTTATTTTTATTTACATTTTTTATGGGAAAAGGGGGGTGATTCAAACTTTTATTAGGGAAGGGGTTAAATGACCTTTGTTAACTTTTTTTTCACTTTTTTTTTGCAGTGTTATAGCTCTCATAGGAGGCTATAACACTGCACACACTGATCTTTTACCCTGATCCCTGCAAAGACATAGCTTTGCATGGATAAGCGTAATAGGGGCTTGATGTAGCTCAGGGCTGTAACTCAGGCTTGGAGCAATCAAAGGCCGATCGGATGCGACGGAGCAAAGTAAGGGGACCTCCGCTTGCATCCTAGCTGATTAGGACATCGCGATAGTCCCGATCAGTTCGACTGAGCTGCCGGGAAGCGTTTACTTTCATTTTAAGCGCAGCAATCAACTTTGATCGCCGCGTCTGAAGGGTTAATATCGTTGTGCCGCACTGTTAGCCCAGGGTCCCAGCTATGAATAGCAGCCGGGACCGACCCGGTGTGATGTGGGTTCACGGTGTGACCCTGTTTTAAACACTGGGACCAGGCGCAGGGCGTACAGGTACGTCTTGCGTCCTTAAGAGGTTAAGAACCAAGGGCGTACCTGTACGCCTGTGGGAATTTCGGTTCCCGCCACACGCAGAGCGGGGACCGGACCGGAATGCCTGCTGAAATCATTTAGCAGGCATCCCATGACAATGCCTGGGGGGTCCTGAGACCCCCATGTCGGTGATCGCCGATCAATTCAGATCGGCAATTTGCGACAATTCCGGGCTGATCGGGTCTCTGATGTGCCACCTCCTCCTATCCCTGGCCATAGATTGGTTAGGACTGACCGACCAATGGCAGTTGGTGGTGGGTGGGTCAAAGTTGAAATCCCTGCTCTGCCCAGCCCTGAATGTCCTGGCAGAGCGGGGGGGGGGGGGGGGGGGAGATGGCTGAGTGTGCCAGACCAGCAAGAGGCAGCGGTGAAAGATCGGCAACAGGCAGCGGTGGGACCGGCGACAGGCAGTGGCGGGTCTGGCTACAGTATGGAGGCGGCAGCGGAGTAAATAGTGAAGATCAGTGGTAAGTGATCTTCACTACTGCCTTCTAGGAGTTGTCAAACTACAACTCCCAGCATGCCCAGGCAGCCAAAGGAGTCTTATCCCGGGCACAGACAGTACAGGCCCGCACAAAATCAACAACATCAGTCTCTAGAGTCGGCCACCAATAAAAACGAGAGATGAGTTGCAAGGATTTTTTGATGCCCGCATGGCCTGCGAGGTGGGAGGAGTGTCCCCATTTGAGAATCCCGAGACGCTGGCGTGGAGAAACGAAGGTCTTCCATGGAGGAGTTTGCCTGATGGAGGCTGGAGAAGTGGAGATCAGACAGTCAGGAGGAATGATGTGTTGCGGAGAGACCTCTACTTCAGAGGCATCAGAAGAACGAGAGAGGGCATCGGCCCTAATGTTCTTGTCAGCAGGGCGAAAATTAATTTCAAAGTCAAAACGGGCAAAGAATAACGACCAGCTGGCCTGGCGAGGGTTCAGTCGTTGGGCAGACTGGAGATAGGAGAGATTCTTGTGATCAGTGTATATGATAACTGGAAATTTTGATCCCTCCAGCAGGTGCCTCCATTCCTCAAGCGCCAATTTAATGGCCAGTAGTTCTCGATCCCCGATGGAGTAATTTCTCTCCGCCGGGGAGAAGGTCCTAGAAAAAAAACACAAGTCACAGCATGCCCGGAAGAATTTTTTTGTAGAAGGACAGCTCCAGCTCCCACTGAGGAGGCATCTATCTCCAATAGGAAGGGTTTAGCTGGGTCAGGTCTGGAGAGCACGAGAGCAGAAGAAAAGGCAGACTTGAGATGTTTAAATGCATCTTCCGCTTGGGGAGACCAGGACTTAGGATTGGCATTTTTCTTGGTTAAAGCCACGATAGGAGCCACAATAGTGGAAAAGTGTGGAATAAACTGTCTGTAATAATTGGCGAACCCCAAAAAACGTTGGATAGCACGGAGTCCGGAGGGGCGTGGCCAATCTAAGACGGCAGAGAGTTTATCTGGGTCCATTTGTAGTCCCTGGCCAGAGACCAAGTATCCTAGGAAAGGAAGAGATTGACATTCAAAGAGACATTTCTCCATTTTGTCATAAAGTTGATTGTCCCGAAGTCTCTGAAGAACCATGCGGACATGCTGGCGGTGTTCTTCTAAGTTGGCAGAAAAAATCTGAATATCATCCAGATAAACCACAACACAGGAATATAGGAGATCACGAAAAATTTCATTCACAAAGTCTTGGAAGACGGCAGGGGCGTTGCATAGGCCAAAGGGCATGACCAGATACTCAAAGTGTCCATCTCTGGTGTTAAATGCAGTCTTCCATTCGTCCATGCGGTTTTTTACCGTGATTTTATTAAGTCCGCGGTAATCAATGCAAGGACGTAGGGAGCCATCTTTTTTGAACACAAAAAAAAATCCAGCTCCGGCAGGAGAGGAGGACTTGCGGATAAACCCCTTTTTTAAATTCTCCTGGATGTACTCCGACATGGCAAGAGTCTCTGGAGCAGATAGAGGATAGATTCTGCCCCGGGGTGGAGTAGAACCCGGGAGGAGGTCAATAGGACAGTCATAAGGCCTGTGAGGAGGTAAAGTCTCAGCTTGCTTTTTGCAAAAAACGTCAGCATAGTCCATATAAGCCTTAGGAAGACCGGATACAGGGGGAACCACAGGGTCACGGCAAGGAGTACTGGGAACCGGTTTAAGACAGTCCTTGTGACAAGAAGTACCCCAGTTCTTGATTTCTCCTGTGGACCAATCAAGGGTTGGGGAATGGCGTTGAAGCCACGGTAATCCAAGAAGAATTTCAGAAGTGCAGTTGGAGAGGACCAAAAATTCAATCTTTCGTTGTTAACAGAATTGATGTAGAGGGGTCTGGCGAGACTGGTCACCGGGATGTTGAACCTGTTGATGAGAGAGGCCAAAATAAAATTTCCTGCAGATCCGGAATCCAAGAAGGCCATAGCAGGGAAGGAGAAGGTAGAGGCAGATATCCGCACAGGCACAGTAAGGCGTGGAGAAGCAGAGTTGACGTCAAGAACTGTCTCACCTTTGTGCGGAGTCAGCGTACGTCTTTCCAGGCGGGGAGGACGGATAGGACAATCTTTCAAGAAGTGTTCGGTACCGGCACAGTACAGGCATAGATTCTCCATGCGGCGTCGTGTCCTCTCTTGAGGTGTCAAGCGAGACCGGTCAACTTGCATAGCCTCCACGGCGGGAGGCACAGGAACGGATTGCAGAGGACCAGAGGAGAGAGGAGCCGAGGAGAGAGACCGCCTCGTGCGAACAAAGTCCATATCCTGGCGGAGCTCCTGACGCCTTTCGGAAAAACGCATGTCAATGCGGGTGGCAAGATGAATAAGTTCATGCAGGTTAGCAGGAATTTCTCGTGCGGCCAGCACATCTTTAATGTTGCTGGATAGGCCTTTTTTATTATTCCAGGATAATTCGGAGGCAAGAGTACGGAATTGGATGGCGTACTCGCCAACAGAAGAATTACCCTGGACCAGGTTCAGCAGGGCAGTCTCAGCAGAAGAGGCTCGGGCAGGTTCCTCAAAGACACTTCGGATCTCCGTGAAGAAGGAGTGTACAGAGGCAGTGACAGGGTCATTGCGGTCCCAGAGCGGTGTGGCCCATGACAGAGCTTTCCCAGACAGAAGGCTGACTACGAAAGCCACCTTAGACCTTTCAGTAGGAAACTGGTCCGACATCATCTCCAAGTGCAGGGAACATTGCGAAAGAAAACCACGGCAAAACTTAGAGTCCCCATCAAATTTATCCGGCAAGGATAATCGTAGGCCGAAAGCGGCCACTCGCTGCGGAGGAGGTGCAGGAGCTGGCGGAGGAGATTGTTGCTGGAGCTGTGGTAATAGCTGCTGTAGCATCACGGTCAGTTGAGACAGCTGGTGGCCTTGTTGCACTATCTGTTGCGACTGCTGGGCGACCACCGTGGTGAGGTCGGCGACAACTGGCAGTGGGACTTCAGCGGGATCCATGGCCGGATCTACTGTCACGATTCGGCTGGCTGGAGGTGGATCCTCTGTGCCAGAGAGGGATTGGCGTGGACCGTGTTGGTGGACCGGTTCTAAGTTGCTACTGGTATTCACCAGATCCCGCCGCAAAGCGGGATGGTCTTGCAGCGGCGGTAGCAACCAGGTCGTATCCACCAGCAACGGCTCAACCTCTCTGACTGCTGAAGATAGGCGCGGTACAAGGGAGTAGACAAGAGCAAGGTCGGACGTAGCAGAAGGTCAGGGCAGGCAGCAAGGATCGTAGTCAGGGGCAACGGCAGGAGGTCTGGAACACAGGCTAGGAACACACAAGGAAACGCTTTCGCGAATCGCATCCCGGCTGAGAGAGATATTGCAGCGCACCCGGTCAGCGGGGACCCGGAGCGCTCGGCGTAACAGTTGGGTTCTACACCAGCATGTTAGTGTAAAAAAATTAATTTTTTTACACAAACATGCTGGTGTTGCCCCATATTTTTCATTTTCACAAGAGGTAAAAGGGGAAAAAAACACCCCCAAAGTTTGTAACGCAATTTCTTCTACCCCATATGTGGACATAAAATGCTCTGTGGGCAAACAACAAGACTCAGGAGTGAGAGCGCCATGTACATTTGAGGTGATTTGCACAGGGTGGCTGATCGTTACAGCGATTCTGACATAAATGCATAGAAGAAAAAACACCCTAAACATCCCGCAGGTGTTTGAAGAATTTTCGTTAAAGTTGGACATGAAAATGAAAAATGTGTATTTTTTCACAAATATGCTGGTGTTATACCATTTTTTTTCATTTTCACAAGGGGCAATAGGAAAAAAGCCTCCCATAATTTGTAACAACATTTCCTCTGAGTATATAAATACCCCATGTGTGGATGTAAAGTGCTCTGCGGGCGCACTACAAGGCTCAGAACAGAAGGAGCCACATTAGGCTTTGGGAGAGAGAGAAGATGTGTCTAGAATTGTGTGTTTACAAAGCCTCCATGGTGCCAGAACAGTGGACCCCCACATGTGACCCCATTTTGAAAACTACATCCCTCACAGAATTTAATAAGGGGTGTAGTGAGCATTTACACCACACAGTTGTCTGACCGATTTTTTTGAAAAGTCACCCGTAAAAATGAAAAATGTAATTTTCATTTGCACAGGCCATTGTCCCAAAGATCTGTCAAATGTCAGTGCACCTCTTATTACATTCCGTGAGGGGTGTAGTTTTCAAAATGGTGTCACATGTGGGGGGGGGGGGGGGTCCACTGTTTTGGCACCATGGGGCTTTGTAAACGCACATGGCCCCCGACTTCCATTTCAAACAAATTCTCTTTCCAAAAGCCCAGTGGTGCCCCTTCTCTTCTGAGTATTGTAGTTCGCCCGCAGAGCACTTTACATCCACATATGGGGTATTTCCATACTCAGAAGGAACGGGGTTATTCTCTTATTAACCCTTGTGAAAATGAAAAATTTGGGGTAACACCAGCATTTTAGTGAAAAAAATATCAAATTTTTCATTTTCACGTCCAAATTTAGCGGAAATTTGTCAAATACCTGTGAGGTTTTAAGGCTCACTGTACCCCTTGTTACGTGCCTTGAGGGGTGTTTTTACCTAAATAGTGTGCCTTGTGGGGCTTTTTTTTGCTGTTCTGGCACCATAGGGGCCTCCTAAATGTGACATGCCCCCCCAAAACCATTTCAGTAAAATTTGCTTTCCAAAAGCCAAATGTCGCTCCTTCTCTTCAGAGCATTGTAGTTTGCCCAAAGAGTGCTTTATGTCCACACATGGGGTATTTCCATAATCAGAAGAGATGGGGTTACAAATTTTGGGGGACATTTTCTCCTATTACCTCTTGTAAAAATTGTAAACTTGGGAAAAAATCAGCATTTTAGTGAAAAAAAATTACACATCCGACTTTAACAAAAAGTCGGCAAACAACTGTGGGGGGTTTAGGCTCACTGTACCCCTTGTTACCTGCCTTGAGGGGTGTAGTTTAAAAATAGTATGCCATGTTGAGTTTTTTTTTTGCTGTTCTGGCACCATAGGGGCTTCCTAAATGTGGCATGCCCCCCAAAAACCATTTCAGCAAAATTACCTTTCAAAAAGCCAAATGTGGCTCCTTCTCTTCTGAGCATTGTAGTGCGCTCACAAAGCACTTTACATTCACACATGGAGTATTTCTATACTCAGAAGAAATGGGATTACAACTTTTGGGGGGCATTTTCTCCTATTACTTCTTGTAAAAATGGTTAATTTGGTGAAAAACTGCACCTTTGTGGAAAAAAAAAATTCAGTTACACATCCAACTTTATCGAAAAGTCGTCAAACAACTGTGAGGTGTTAAGGCTCACTGTACCCCTTGTTATGTGCCATGAGGGGTTTAGTTTCCTAAATAGTATGCCCTGTGCGGGGTTTTTTGCTATTATGGCACGATAGGGGTTTCCAAAATGCAACATGCCCCCCGAAAACCATTTCAGCAAAATTCCCTTTCCAAAATCCCATTGTTGCTCCTTCCCTTCTGAGCCCTATAGTGCACCCACAGAGCACTTGACATCCACATATGAGGTATTTCCTTACTAAAGAGAAATTGGGTTGCACATGTTGGGGGGATTTTTCTCCTTTTACCCCTTGTAAAAATTCAAAAACTGGTTCTACAAGAACTTGTTAGTGTAAAAAATTGAGATTTTGAATTTTCTCCTTCACTTTGCTGCTATTCCTGTAAAACACCTAAAGGGTTAACAAACTTTCTGAATGTCATTTTTGAATACTTTGAGGGGTGCAGTTTTTATAAAGGTGTCATTTATGGGGTATTTCTAATATGAAGGCCCCTTAAATCCACTTCAAAATTGAACTGGTTTCTGAAAAATTCAGATTTTTTTTTTAATTTTGTGAAGAATTGGAAAATTGCTGCTGAACTTTGAAGCCCTCTGATGTCTTCCAAAAGTTAATACATGTCAACTTTATGATGCTAACATAAAGTAGACATATTGTATATGTGAATCAATGTATCATTTATTTGGTATGTCTATTTTCCTAACAGGCAGAGAGCTTCAACGTTAGAAAAAGGCAAAATGTTCAAATTTTTCATGACAAATTAGAATTTTTCACCAAGAAATGATGCAAGTATCAACAAAAATTTACCATTATGTTAAAGTAGAATATGTCACAAAAAAATCTCGTAATCAAATTCATAAGTAAAAGCATCACAGAGTTATTAATGCTTAAAGTGACAGTGGTCAGATGTGCAAAAAATGCTCTGGTCCGTATGGTCAAAATGGGCTTGGTACCCAAGGGGTTAAAAAGCTGGACTGCTGTGCAGAAGAAAGGAATATAGCAACAGAAGGAGTACATATCAGCAGAACAGGACACCTTTACTATGCAGGAACAATTCCTTAGGCACCACAGAAAAGGAGTAGTGCTCTCATATAGTTTGTGCCTGTCAGAGATTGGAGGAGGACGGGAATCAGCTATGTGCACAGATATCATCTAAATGAGTTGCTGATATAACATATAGGATCTAATCCTGAAGTCTTCTACCCTCCCCTTACTTATATTCAGAGAATTATATATACTGGATTGAAATGGTGTCCCTCTATATTTAGGAGGGGGAGATGTTATGTTTCTTAATGGGTTTAGATGATTTTTTTTGTCCTTGTCTGGTATAAATTCATATTTAAGAAAATTATGTATTTTTGAGTACTTTTGTATATATATATATATATATATATATATATATATATATATATATATATATATATTAGTTCTAGGGTTAGATCTAGCTAGGGAGTTAAGCAAGTTACCATACATTTATGTCTGCTCTTTCTAATAATCTAATGATTAATCATAATTCCATAAGATGCCACAAAAACGATGGAGAGGAGCATGGACTTCTCTCTTTTGACCAGAGTCCTGTATTCTCTGCAGTAAGCAGTGATGCGCTATGCATCATGTTTACTGTATGGCTCAATAGAAAGAGACTCATACATTCACTGAGGCAGGGTCTTTTCACCAGGCCAGTAAGTGAAGGGTCAAATCTGAATCATCTATTGAATCTGAAATAAATTAAGAAGAATGATTTACACCAAACCTCTCATAGGGAATGTCAGAAACTCCTTAAAATAAAGGATGTCATGGTGTAATATAATACAGAAAACATGCTGTAAACTACTGCTATGTTACTGAAATTGCAGAATGGATTTTACAAGAACGCAAAGCTAAAAATGAAAAAAATGTTTGAGTTTGTAAACCTGTTCTAGGGAGCCTGTATATAAACTCCTTATCAACAACAACACACACACACGCATACAGTGCTTTACAACATACTTCAACGTGAACAGCTTTTTTGATCAAAGCAGGGAAAAAAATCCTGGGTTGCAGAAAATTAAAAAAGTGAGATCAGTGTCTGACATCAGCAATAAAAATGTCACGGCGGGTGAAGAAATTACATTTCTGATCTTTGTTGGATGCTGTTGACAAGCTTATATTATTTACTGAAGCAGAGTCTAACAAATGCATCAATCTTCTGCTAAACTTGTTTCTCCACTTAAAGATTGCATGTCATGTCTTGCATTCCATTTATAATTTAATAAGTGAAGGAGAAGATGATGGTCAGTGTGATAAAATATGTGAGGTGTTGAACTGCAATATTAAGACAAGATAAGAAACAGAATAAAAATTGGATGTTTAACTTTTAAGTTTAAGCATTTTATGGCATTTAAAGTGAAATGATGGTATATTTACAACGTTGTTTTCCATTCTAAGGCAAATAAATATAATGTGTGTCATGAGATAAAGGGGTATTCTGATTTGCAACACTTATCCCCTATCTATAGGATAGAGAATAAGCGTTAGATTGCAGGGGGTCGAGAGTGGGGCCCCAAGTCTTTGCTTTGAATAGAGCATTGAGTCATACGTGCATGTTCAATTATCTCCGGAAGATCTGTAGATGATTCTTTCCTATCCTGTGCACAGGAGATATGTTTTGTAACTTGAAATACTCCTTTAAAGGGGTACTCAACTGGTGCCAGAACATTAAACAGATTTGTATATTACTTCTTTTAAAAAATCTTAACCCTTTCAGTACTTAAATAGCTACTGTATGCTACAGAGGAAGTTCTTTTCTTTTTTTTACATTTATTTTCAGTCTGACCAAAGTGCTCTCTGCTGACACCTCTCATCTGTCTCAGGAACTGTCAAGAGTAGGAGCAATTCCCCATAGCAAACATATCCTGCTCTTGACAGTTTCTGAGACAGACAGATGTGTCAGCAGAAAGCATTGTGGTCAACAGAAAATACATTTAAAAAGAAAATAACTTCCTGTGGAGCATACAGCAGCTGCTAAGTGCTGGAAGGATTAAGATTTTAAATAGAAGTAATTTACAATCTGTTTATCTTTCTAACACCAGTTGATTAAAAGAAATAGTTTTTTTTTTTTACTGGACCACCCCTTTAGGTTAAATATTTAATGTTTTTGTTAAAAAAAACATGAATGAGTAATAAGACTATGCTCACACAAGGAAGCTCCACTGCAGCAGAGTCCCATTGATTTCAATGGTATTCTGCTGCACTGTGCACACAGCAGAAACTACGCACCAGATGTTGCTGCTGCAGAAATCCAGATTATGAATAGACATGTCTATTCTTTCTGCAGATTTCCATCTATGAGAAGGCGCGTTTTCCAGTGGTCCTAGTGCTCATCAGAACATTCAAATGTGCAAAATGTCTACCTGTATTTTCCAGGGGGACATTCTGCACATTTTCTGCCATGTGAACATGACCTAAGGGTGAATGATGAGTAATTAAAAACTCGGGGTTAATAGCTTTTGATTCATTTTCAATAGACAGTTAAAGAGGCACTGTCATTGTTAAAAATGTTTCATATATTGCAGGACTCATTATAATATGACATTTCACAATATACACCTGTTAAAAAATGTTTACATTTTCACCTGAAATTCAAGCTCAAAATAGCCACCACTAGGGGTCGCCTGTCTTTTAGCTAGACAGACTTAGTCTACATTTTACAGCATACTGGATACCGGCCGTAAAGCATAAGGGTATCCAGTATAGAAGATTTCTATTGTGTATGCAAAACTACAGATAAAGGATGGGTGGACATGCTGGGAGCTGTAGTTTTACAACAGCTGGAGGTGACACTGCTCTAACACAGTTATTTACAAACATTGCAGCTTCAGTTGTTATTAAACTGCAACTCCCAGCATGCTGAAATAGTCAAAGCTTTCTTGGACTCCTGAATGACAAAGAAATTGATCAGACATTCAGGAGTCTGTGAAAGATGAATGACACACATAGTGACAGCTATGCTGATTATCATCCAGCTTTACTAAGAGAAGATAAAACAGATAGAACATGTATTCATAAAAATGCTGTACTTTTATCTAGAAAATACTTGCACTAATTTTATAAAGATCTATTCTTATATTTATACATTTTATCCTGTTATGAATTCACCATAATGTCTTCTGATTACTGCAGGCAAGCTCCAAGTATCTTCCCCTGACACATGGCACAGCACAAAACCAGAGAGGAAAGGGTTACAGAGTAGAGAGTACTGATTGGCTGACTGCCCAGGCTTTCTCCTGTGAGGGAGACAGACTGACACGCCCCCTCCAGCCTGTACAATGAAAAAGTAACGCACCAGCAGATAAATGCTTATATCTCTGGATATATAGGTCCGAGACAAAAAAAAATGTTATGCACATAATCAGGATTGGGTCCTGAGTAACATATCACTTTTTTTTTTTTTTGCACTATGACAGGTATGCTTTAACCCCTTAAGGACATAGGGCGTATCCATACGCCCCCGTTTCCAAGTCCTTAAGGACTGAGGGCGTATGGATACGCCCTGAGCATTTCCGGCCCCCGCCGCTAGCCGGAGCGGAGCCAGAGCCGGATGCCTGCTGAAATCGTTCAGCAGGCATCCCGGCATATCGCCCAGGGGGGGTCATTATGCCCCCCCCCATGTCGGCGATTGCCGCAGATCGCTGGACAATTCAGTCCAGCGATCTGCGGCGGATTCCGGGTCAATCGGGTCTCCAGTGACCCGATGACCCGGAATTACTAGCTGATCGGGGCCGTCAGAGACGGCCCCGAACAGCCAGAGCCAGCAGGGGTGAGGTGGCACTGGTGCCACCTCACGATCGCCCTGATTCGTCGGCCGTCCAATCAGGGCACCTGCTGCAGGTGTCACTCCCGCAACCCGCTCCGCCCCTCTTCCGGAGGACGTGAGCGGGTGCGGGAAGACGACCCCGGGTGCTGGGGACCCCGCTCCCCGGCGTCCCTGTTGGGATCGGGGCCCCAGGAGCGACGGCGGCGGCGAGGGACAGTCCTGCGACGGAGCAGCAGCAGGAGGTGAGTGACAGCCTCCTGCTGTTGCTTAGCAACAGCTCCCAGCATGCAAAAAGGGCATGCTGGGAGCTGTAGTTATGCAACAGCAGGAGGCAGACCACCACAACTCCTAGCATGCCCTTATGGGCATGCTGGGACTTGTAGTTTTGCAACAGCTGGAGGCACATTCTTTCTATGGAAAAGTGTACCTTCAGCTGTTGTATCGCTACAACTCCCAGCTTGCACAATCAGCTAAAGTGCATGCTGGGAGTTGTAGTGGTGCATCTGGTGGTTGCATAACTACAACTCCCAGTATGCCCGTTGGCTGTCGGTGACTGCTGAGAGTTGTAGTTTTGCAACAGCTGAAGGCACACTGAGTTAAGTAGCAAACCAGTGTGTCTCCAGCTGTTGCATAACTACAATCCCCAGCATCCCCAGCCAATGTAGTATGCCTCTGGCTGTTGCATAACTACAAGACCCAGCATGCCCTTCCGCTGTCCGTACATGCTGGGGGTTGTAGCTTTTGCAACAGCTGAAGGCACACTGGCTGCAAAACACTGAGTTTGTTACCAAACTTGGTGTTTCACAACCTGTGTGTCTCCAGCTGTTGCAAAACTACAACTCCCAGCATGCACTGATAGACCGTACATGCTGGGAGTTGTAGTTTTGCAAAAGCTGGATGTTTCCCCCCCCCCCCCAATGTGAACGTACAGGGTACACTCACATGGGCGGAGGATTACAGTAAGTATCCGGCTGCAAGTTTGAGCTGCGGCAAATTTTCTGCCGCTGCTCAAACTGCCAGCGAGAAACTACTGTGAACCCCCCCCGCCCGTGTGACTGTACGCTAAAAACACTACACTAACACAAAATAAAATAAAAAGTAAAAAACACTACATATACACATACCCCTACACAGCCCCCCTCCCCTCCCCAATAAAAATGAAAAACGTCTGGTACGCCACTGTTTCCAAAACGGAGCCTCCAGCGGTTGCAAAACTACAACTCCCAGCATGCACTGATAGACCGTACATGCTGGGAGTTGTAGTTTTGCAACAGCTGGATGTTCCCCCCCAAATGTGAACGTACAGGGTACACTCACATGGGCGGAGGATTACAGTAAGTTTGAGCTGCGGCAAATTTTCTGCTGCAGCTCAAGCTGCCAGCGATAAACTACTGTGAACCCCCGCCCGTGCGACTGTACCCTAAAAACACTACACTACACTAACACAAAATAAAATAAACAATATACAACCCCCCTCCCCTCCACAATTAAAATGAAAAACGTCTGGTACGTCACTGTTTCCAAAATGGAGCCTCCAGCTATTGCAAAACAACTACTGCCAGTATTGCCAGATAGCCACTGACTGTCTAGGCATGCTGGGAGTTTTACAACAGCTGGAGGCACCCTGTTTGGGAATCACTGGTGTAGAATACCCCTATGTCCACCCCTATGCAAGTCCCTAATTTAGGCCTCAAATGCGCATGGCGCTGTCACTTTGGAGCCCTTTTGTATTTCAAGGCAACAGTTTATTGCCACATATGGGGTATCGCCATACTCTGGAGAAATTGGGCTTCAAATTTTGGGTGGTATTTTCTGCTATTACCCTTTTTAAAAATGTAAAATTTTGGGGAAAACAAGCATTTTAGGTTAAAAAATTTTTTTTTTTTTACATATACAAAAGTCATAAAACACCTGTGGCGTATAAAGGTTCACTTAACCCCTTGCTATGTTACCCGAGGGGTCTAGTTTCCAAAATGGTATGCCATGTGTTTTTTTTTTTGCTGTCCTGGCACCATAGGGGCTTCCTAAATGCGGCATGCCCCGAGAGCAAAATTTGCTTTCAAAAAGCCAAATGTGACTCCTTCTCTTCTGAGACCTGTAGTGCGCCAGCAGAGCACTTTTCACCCCCATTTGGGGTGTTTTCTGAATCGGGAGAAATTGGGCTTCAAATTTTTTTTTTTTTTCTGCTATTACCCTTTTTAAAAATGTAAAAATTTTGGGAAACCAAGCATTTTAGGTAAAAAAAAAAATATTTTTTTTACATATGCAAAAGTCGTGAAACACCTGTAGGGTATTAAGGTTCACTTTACCCCTTGTTACGTTCCCTGAGGGGTCTAGTTTCCAAAATGGTATGCCATGTGTTTTTTTTTGCTGTCCTGGCACCATAGGGGCTTCCTAAATGTGACATGCCCCCCAAAAACCATTTGTCGCTCCTTCCCTTCTGAGCCCTGTACTGCGCCCGCCGAACAATTAACATAGACATATGAGGTATGTCCTTACTCGAGAGAAATTGGGTTTCAAATACAAGTAAAAATTTTCTCCTTTTTACCCCTTGCAAAAATTCAAAAATTGGGTCTACAAGAACATGCAAATGTAAAAAATGAAGATTTTGAATTCTCTCCTTCACTTTGCTGCTATTCCTGTGAAACACCTAAAGGGTTAATACACTTACTGAATGTCATTTTGAATACTTTGGGGGGTGTAGTTTTTATAATGGGGTAATTTATGGAGTATTTCAAATAGGAAGACCCTTCAAATTCACTTCAAACCTGAACTGGTCCCTGAAAAATAGCGAGTTTGAAAATTTTGTGAAAAATTTCAAAATTGCTGCTGAACTTTGAAGCCCTCTGGTGTCTTCCAAAGTAAAAACTCATAAATTTTATGATGCAAACATAAAGTAGACATATTGTATATGTGAACCCAAAAAAAAATATTTTGAATATCCATTTTCCTTACAAGCAGAGAGCTTCAAAGTTAGAAAAATGCTAAATTATCATTTTTTTCATCAAATTTGGGGATTTTTCACCAAGAAAGGATGCAAGTAACCATAAAATTTTACCACTATGTTAAAAAAGAATATGTCACGAAAAAACAATCTTAGAATCAGAATGATAACTAAAAGCATTCCAGAGTTATTAATGTTTAACGTGACAGTGGTCAGAATTGCAAAAAATGCTCTGGTCCTTAAGGTGAAAAAGGGCTCGGTCCTTAAGGGGTTAAGGGGAGTTGTCCATCCTGACACAAATGGTGGTCTGGGATCTGCAGGGGTACAGATATACCCCCTTACTAGTTAAGTAAGAACATTATACCTGAAAATACAGTGAGCTTCACTTAGCAGTGGTTGCTAGCAGATGAAGAGAAGTTGGGGGTTTGGAGTTCCGGTTCTGCAATATGCAGCTTTAACTCCTTTATATCCAAACATTATTTGAGAGTTTCTGTCTCTTTTTGTGTGTGAGGAGGTATAGCTAATTTTACATTTTGATATAGTGTCATGGAATTAAGGCAAGGTTCACACTACAATCATGCTTTCCATGGCATGTTTGTATCAGCGACTTGTCAGAATTGCATACTAGTTTGTAAGAATGGACAGGCAAAGGCACTGTAGAGTTTAACCCCTTGAGGACGGAGCCCATTATGATCCTAAGGACGGGAGCCTTTTTTGCAATTATGACCACTGTTGCTTTAATCATTAATAACTCTGGGATGCTTTTACTTTTCATTCTGATTCCGAGATAGTTTTTTCGTGACATATTCTACTTTATGTTAGTGGTAAATTTTTGTCAATACTTGCATCATTTCTTGGTGAAAAATGCAAAAATGTGTTGAAAAAATTGAAAATTTTGCAATTTTCGAAATTTGAAGCTCTCTGCTTGTAAGGAAAACAGACATTACAAATGAATGATATATTGATTCACAAATACAATATGCCTATTTTATATTTTCATCATAAAGTTGACATGTTTTTACTTTTGGAAAACATCAGAGGGCTTCAAAGTTCAGCAAAAAAAATTCACATTTTTCACAAAATTTGAAAAATCTGAATTTTTCAGGGACCAGTTCAGTTTTGAAGTGGATTTGAAGGGCCTTCATATTAGAAATACCCCACAAATGAACCCATTATAAAAACTGCACCCTTCAATGTATTCAAAATGACATTCAGAAAGTTTGTTAACCCTTCAGATGTTTCTCAGGAATAGCAGCAAAATCTTCATTTTTTACACTCACGTGTTCTTGTTGACCCAGTTTTTGAACTTTTACAAGGAGTAATAGGAGAAAAAGCCCCACAATATTTGTAACCCAATTTCTCTTGAGTAAGGAAATACCTCATATGTGTATGTCAAGTGTGGCACACTATTTTGGAAACTATACCCCACACAGAATTTAATAAGGGGTGCAGTGAGCATTTACACCCCACTGGCATTTGACAGATCTTTGGAGCAGTGGGCTGTGCAAATGAAAAATTACATTTTTCATTTTTACGGACAACTGTTCAATAAATCAGTCAGACACCTGTGGGGCGTAAATGCTCACTGTACCCCTTGTTACATTCCGTAAGGAGTGTAGTTTCCAAAATGGGGTTACATGTGGATGGGGTCCACTGTTCTGGCACCATGGGGACTTTGCAAACACACATTGCCTTCAATTCCAGCCTAATTCTCTCTCAAAAAGCCCAATGGCGCCCCTTCTCTTCTGAGCATGGTAGTTCCCCGCAGAGCACTTTACATCCACATATGGGGTATTTATATACTCAGAAGAAATGGTGTTATAAAATTTGGGGGTCTTTTTTCCTATTACCTCTTATAAAAATGAAAAATTCAGGGTAACACCAGTATTTCAGGGAAACTTTTTTTATTTATTTTCATGTCCAGCTTTAACGAAAATTTGTCAAAGACCTGTAGGGTTTTAAGGCTCACTAAACCCCTTGAAACATTCCGTGAGGGGTGTAGTTTCCAAAATGGGATTTTTTTTTTGCGTTCATGTCAGAACCGCTGTAACGATCAACCACCCCTGCGCAAATCACCAATTTAGGCCTCAAATGTACATGGCACTCTCTCACTCCTGATCCATGTAGTTCGTTCGCAGAGTATTTTGCGTACACATATGGGGTATTTCCGTACTCAGGAGAAATTTCGTTAGAAATTTTGGGGGTCTTTTTCTCCTTTTACCTCTTGTGAAAATGAAAAGTATGGGGCAACACCAGCATGTTAGTGTAAAAACATTTTTGTAGCCCCCAACATTATTGTAGCCCCCAACATTACCTTTTCATAAGGGGTAAAAGGAGAAAAATCCCCCCAAAATTTGTAAGGCAATTTCTCCCGAGTACGGAAATACCCAATATGTGGCCCTTAACTGTTGCCTTGAAATATGACAGGGCTCTGAAGTGAGAGAGCACCATGCGCATTTGAGGCCTAAATAAGGAATTTGCAAATAGGGGTGGACCCGGTTACAGGGATGTTGCTTGTCTCCACCAAATCCCTACAGCAGTGTTTCCCAAACAGGGTGCTTCCAGCTGTTGCAAGACTCTCAGCCTTCCAGTACAGTCTATGGCTGGTTTTGCAACAACTGGAGGCTCAGTTTAGGAAACACTGCCGTACGAAATGTTTTTCATTTTTATCGGGGGGGTGGGGGACGTGTAAGGGGGTGTATATGTAGTGTTTTACTTTTTATTATTTGTTAGTGTAGTGTAGTGTAGTGTTTTAAGGGTACATTCACACAAGCGGGGGTTGACAGTAAGTTTTCCGCTGGGAGTTTGAGCTGCGGTGGAAAATTTGCTGCAGCTCAAACTTGTAGAAGGAAACCCACTGTAAACCCGCCCGTGTGAATGTACCCTGTACATTCACGGGGGGGGGGGCAACCCAAACCTTCAGCTGTGGCAAAATGACAACTCCCAGAATGCACTAACAGATCGTACATGCTGGGAGTTGTAGTTTTACAACAGCTGTAGGCACACTGGTGGGGAGCCACTGAGTTAGAAAATAGACTCTAGCTCAGTGATTTCAACCCGTGTGCCTTCAGCTGTTGCAAAACTACAACTCCCAGCATGTACGGTCTGTCAGTGCATTCTGGGAGTTGTAGTTTTGCAACAGCTTGAGGAACACGGGTTGGAATCATTAAGTTAGGAAACAGACTCTAGCTCAGTGTTTCCCAACCAGTGTGCCTACAGCTGTTGCAAAACTACAATTCCCAGCATGGCCAGACAGCCAGGGATGCTGTGCGGTGTAGTTCTGCAATATCTGGCCCTTCAGATGTTGCAGAACTACAACTCCCAGCATGCCTGGACAGTCTGGGCATGCTAGGAGTTGTAGTTATGCAACAACTGGGGAAAAACATTTTGGAGACCGCTAAGTAGTGGTCTCCAAACTGTAGCCCTCCAGATGTTGCAAACCTACAGCTCCAAGCATGCCCAGACTGTCCAGGCATGCTGGGAGTTGTAGTTCTGCAACATATGAAGGGCCAGATATTGCAGAACTACGCACCCAGCATCCCTGACTGTATAGTGGTCTCCAAACTGTGACCCTCCAGATGTTGCAAAACTGCAATTCCCAGCATGCCCAGACAGCCCTTGGTTGTCTGGGCATGCTTGTAGTTGTAGTTTTGCAGCTTTTAGAAGGCCACAGAGAAGATCTTACCACGATCTTCACTGCAGCCTTCTCCACGCCGCACTTTCCGGCCGCTGTTCCTCTTTCCGGATGCCGCCTCCGCCAGTCTGGGTAAGCCGCCCGTGTTTCCCCCCACTCTGCCCCGACTTTGATCGGTGGGCAGAGCGGGGGAAATGAACTCTAACCCCCCCGCCCCCAACTGCCATTGGTCGTCAGCCTGATCGACCAATGGCAGGGGATAGGAGGGGGTGGCAACACTGCCACCTCACTCCTATCCTTTAGGATGGTCGGACCTGTCTCTGACAGCTTCGATCATTCTTATTTTCCAGGCGATTGGGTCACCAGTGACCCGATTGGCCTGGATTGTGGCAAATCTGAATTGACCGCGATTTGCCGCGATCGCCGACATGGGAGGGGGGGGGGGTCTCAGGACCCCCCTAGGCATTGCCACGGGATGCCTGCTGATAGATATCAGCAGTCATCCCGGTCCGATCTCCGCCCGGCAAGCTGCGGTGATCGGAAATACAGAGGGCATATAGATTCGCCCTCCATCCATAAGTGACGGGAATGCGAGGGCATATGCATACGCACTCCGTCCCCAAGGAGTGAAAGGGGTACTCCGCTGGAAAACAGATTTGTAAATTACTTCTATTAAAAAATCTTTATCCTTCCAGTACTTATGAGCTGCTGTAGGCTACAGAGGAAAGTTATTTTCTTTTTGAATCTCCTTTCTGTCTGACCACAGTGCTCTCTGCTGACACCCTCGTCCCTTTTAGGAACTGTCCGGAGCAGGATAGGTTTGCTATGGTTATTTGCTTTTACTCTGGACAGTTCCTAAAATGGACAAAGGTGTCAGCAGAGAGCACTGTGGTCAGACAGAAAGGAAATTCAAAAAGAAAATAACTTCCTCTGGAACTTACAGCCACTGATAAGTACTGGAATGCTTAAGATTTTTAAATAGAAGTAAATTGCAAATCTGTTTAACTTTCTGGAACCAGTTGATCAAAAAAAATATGTTTTCCTGTGGAGTACCCCTTCACTTCCTCCCTGAGTGTGCTGTGCTGGGTCTCTTCATCCAATCACTGCTAGCTGCTCTCTAACACCTCCTCACTGTTTTCAGGCAAGAGTCTGATAGACAGGACAGGAGTGAGCATAGATGAATGCAAGTCCCACCCTCACTTTCTGGATTTTGTCCCAGTCTGTGCATTAGTTGGTAGCAGAGTGTGATAGCATTGCAGGATCACAGTGCCGGGCAGTGGAGAAGGAGTGTGTCCACGGCCAGCATGTCTCACTGTGGCACAACTCCTAACAGTACCCCCCCCCTTAAGTCTCCCCCAATTTTTAGGCTGGAGAAACTTGAGCACCAGATCCCGGTCTAAGATGTTCTTCTCAGGTTCCCAGGACCTCTACTCAGGACCAAAACCCTTCCAATCAACCAGGTAGTACCATTTTCCCCTGATGGTCTTGGTGGCAAGAATTTTCTGAACTTCAAACACATTAGAAGCCCCAGTACAGGGGTAGGAGAGATATACTTCTTAGAGAACCGGTTAAAGACCAACGGCTTGAGGAGGGAGACGTGGAAGGAGTTCGGGATGCGCACAGAAGGAAGGAGATGTAACTTGTACGCATCCGGATTAATGCAGCGTAGGACTTTAAAAGGGCCCAAAAACAATGGGCCCAGTTTGTAACAAGGCTGCTTCAGACGAACATATTTCGCAGAGAACCAAACCTTGTCCCCGGGGGAAAAGACTGGTGGAGACCTCCTCTTCTTGTCAGTCTGGGACTTCATGCGGGAAAAAAGCAAAAGCTAAAGAATACCGGGTTTCCTGCCAAATATTTTGAAAGTCCTGAACCAAAATATCAACTGCTGGTACTCCAGAAGAAGCGGGCAGAGGATGACGAAGATGATGACCGTAAACAATAAAGAATGGAGAGGTGCTTGTAGAGTCAGAGTCACGATGATTGTAAGAGAACTCAGCCCAGGGTTACAGATTGGACCAGTCATCATGCCGGGCAGAAACAAAATGGCAAAGATACTCTCCAATAACTTGGTTCACCTGCTCTACTCAGCCGTTGGTTTGCGGGTGGTATGCTGAATAATAGTCCGACTTTTTTCGAGCACCCATATATAAGTATGCGTGTATATATATGTATACATATATGTATATATGTATTGTGTATATGTTATATATGCACTGATATTGAGCACTATCTATATTTTTTGTCTTGTCTGGGGATAGACGGTAGTGGATACTATGTGTATTAATAGAATATGGATTTTGTATACATATTATAAAATTTACTATTGATAGGGAAGGATGGATTAGGTAATTTATTAGGGGGCATTGTTGAACCATTTATAAGGGTATTTATGTTATCAATTTATTGATATATATTGGATTTTATTGGGTATTGTCACTATTTGATCTATGGATGGTTTGTGACGATAAGGTCACTATAATATGGATTTATTATGTTTTGGTGATATATGTATTTATAAGTATCTGTATATGATGAGTTTATTTTATTTTATTATTTAGTACTATTGAACTATGGATTAATTATTATGGGATATACAATAGGTAATGAGTATTATGAATTGTTTAGTTATTATTTATCACAATCTATATCGTAGATAAGCATTTTTGATTATCATGTATATGGTTGTATACTATTATTTGCCCCCGTATTGATTAGTATTACCTTAGAGCACCTCACTTTTGACTGGTTATTACCAGATGTAGGATTGATATTTAATAATTATTCCATATATGAGCCCTATGGTGAATGGCATAAACCGCCTCTTTTACTGTGAATGATTAACTTTATTGGTTATACATGTATGAAATGTATATATATTGTATATGTATATCATTATTTCTCTCTGAACTAATTGGAATTGGTAATCAATGTATTTATTCATTATGTTTTTTATATTACTCACTAATATGTGGCGACATCTACTGGCTATCCAGGGAATTGTGGCTTGTGTTAGTTCTCCTCTGGGTCCTCTGTGTGCGCACGCATCGTGACTCCGGGCGGAAGTTCGGATCCCTAGGTGTCACGTATGGGCAGAAACCGTCATGGTCACATGACGGTGGACACCCTGTGATGCGGCAGGTTCCGGATTCCGCTTCCGGACGCGATCCGTGCGCCAGCAATGGAGGCATATATAAGGAGCAGAGGGGTGAGAAGACAGCACCTCCTGACGAAGTGGGGAGACCCACGAAACGACGTCCGTTGAGGGTGCACTGTGTCCCTGGATAGCCTGTGGGAACATGCCTATTACAGGTAGTGTTGTATGGATAATAATCTTTTTTGTATTAGCGGCGATTTTGTATTGAGATACACACTACCGTACTGATGATCTGAGTGAACCAATAACATAACTTATGCATTGTTCCTTATATTTACCATCTTAATAACCAGGACCAGGTCACTAGTGCTTTTCTGGGGTATATGTTTTTTAGGGGTGGGTTTGTCTGTCCTTTAGTTTGTTACTAATTATTTAATAAAGTTTATACTATTTTTCATGAATTTTGTATTATTGGTGTTTAATTCATGGTGACAATTGTAGGAGTAGTACCATAGGTGGTTTTTTGTTACCATTTCTATTGGTTTAACATTTCAGAGGAAGAGTGTAGGTTATATTGAATAATAGTCCAATTTGACTTTGAGGCAAGAGCAGAGGGCGAGCCAAAACTTGGAAACGAACTGAACCCTTCTGTTAGAGACGATGTGAAGCGGTAGACCATGCAGGCAGAAAATATGTCGGAAGAATTGATCTGCCAACTGAGGAGGTACAAAATGAGTCATCTTAGAGAAACGATCAACGACAACCCAAATGACCATGCAATTGGAGGAGGACGGCAGATCAGTGATAAAATCCATGGCAACGTTGGTCCCCAGAAACTCTGGGACGGGTAAAGGCTGTAAGAGACCCGTCGGTTTGCTTCAAGGCATCTTGTCACAAGCACAAATTACGCAGATATGGACAATATCAGCAACATCACGCTCCAGGTTAGGCCACCAGTAATGATGGGTGATGAGCAAAGTTGACTTCTGTATTCCAGGGTGGCCGGCCAATAAAGAAGAATGTCCCCAGTTCAGCATCTTAATCCTAATGCGAGTTGGCACAAAAGTCTTTCCCGAGAGAACTTGCTGAAGATTGAACAGCGCTGCCGTAACCAATCGGTCTGGAGGCACAATATGACAAGGTATAGGTTCCTGGCCCACCACATCAGAAGCTCGAGAGAGGGCATCAGCTCTGACGTTCTTGTGTACAGGTTGAAGATTAATGGGAAAATTAAACTGGGAAAAAAAAGTGATCACCTGGCCTGCCAGGGGTTCAAACGTTGTGTGGACTGTAAGTAAAGAAGATTTTTATGGTCCGTATAGATATTGACAGGATGAGTAGCTCCCTCTAACAAGTGACGCCATCCTTCCAGAGCGAGCTTAATGGCCAAGAGTTCCCGATAACCAATGATGTAATTCCTCTCAGCAGGAGAAAATGTTTTAGTGAAGAAGCCACAAGTCATAATTTTGCCCTTGGAGGATTTCTGAGTCAAAACTGCTCCGGCTCCTACAGAAGAGGCATTCACTTCAAGGTAGAACGGCTTGTCCAGGTCAGGTCTCGTAGGAACATGTGAGGAGGCAAATGCCAATTTCAAACGAGAAAAAGCCTCCTCTGCTGTAGGCGGCCAGGACTTGGGATTGGCACCTTTCTTGATAAGAGCAACAATCGGAGCTACCAGGGTGGAGAAGTGCAAAATGAACTGCCAATAATAGTTGGCAAAACCAAAGGTTGAACAACCGCAGACCAAAAGGTCGTGGCCAGGTTAGAACCAAAGACAGCTTGTCAAGATTAATCCAAAGGCCTTGGTTGGAGACAATATAGCTGAGGAACAGAAGAGAAATTTCTCGAGCTTGGCGTAGAGGCGTTGCTCTGGAGGCGTCACAGGACCTGATGCACATGAGTGCGATGAACTTTTTAGTTGGGCAAAAAGATCAAGATGTTGTCCAGATACACCACCACGCAAGTGTAAAGGAGATCTCAGAAAATGTCATTGACAAATTCTTGAAAATCGGTCGAGCCATTACAGAGACCAAACTGCATGACACGGTACTCATCACGGGTATTAAAAGCTGTCTTCCACTCGTCTCCTTCCCGGATTCTGATAAGGTTATACGCCCCTCACAAGTCCAACTTGGTGAAAATCTTGGCTCCCTGTAGGCGATTGAATAGTTCTGAGATCAGTGGGAGGGGGTACTGGTTCTTGATGGTGATTTTATTAAGTCCCCAGTAATCAATGCAGGGACGGAGAGAACTGTCCTTTTTTCCACAAAGAAGATACTGGCTCCTAAAGGAGAGGTAGACGTCAGAATGGAGCCCTTCTGTAAGTTCTCACTGATGTATTCTGACATGGCCTGCATCTCAGGAACCGACAAGGGATAGATTCTTCCCTGAGGGGGGAAAGAACCCGGCAGAAGATCAATTTGACAATCGTAGGGTCGATGAGGAGGAAGACTCTCTGCTTGCTTCTCGCAAAACACGTCAGCGAAGTCTTGATATGGGATAGGCAGACCCGGCAGAGAGGGGCAAGGAATAGGATGCTTCAGTTGAATTGTCACCAGACAGCGGTTCAGACAATCCTGGCCCCAACGAGAGACTTTTCCAGAGCACAAATCAAGAACCGGGGCATGGCATTGCAGCCATGGCAGACCGAGGAGAACAGAGGAAGAACAGTGAGGGAGCACATAGAACCTGATCCACTCCTTGTGCATAGCACCCATTTGCATCTTCAGAGATTGAGTGATATACAAAGGCTTAGGGAGTTGTGAGACTGGGAGATGATATTTATGGACCAGAGAGGCAACCATGAAGTTCCCTGCTGAACAAGAGTCCACAAAAGCAGAAAAAAGAAACCGGAAGAGGAGAAGAGCTGGACCGGCATGCATAAGCGAGGAGAGGGAGTAATCTCACCTGGAGTCTCCTCTCCCACGTGCCCTAGGTGCATGCGTTTCCCAGTCGCTGAAGCCGAAGAGGGCAGTTAATGCGAAAATGCTTCGGGCTGGCACAGTAAAGGCATTGATTCTCTTCCCATCGGCATGACCTCTCTTGCGGAGACAGGTGAGCTCCATCCACCTGCATAGGCTCTTTGGTAGAAGGCATAGAAATAGGCAGAGGCAGCTGCTGAAACACCGGAGCCAAACGGGGAAGACAACGTGAATAAGTAGGTTCGCGTTCTTGATGGAGCGCCTCTTGGCAAAACGCATCAATGCGTGTAACCAGCAGAATCAATTCAGCCAGGGAAGATGGTGGTTCCCATGTGGCCAGGGCATCGTTCAGATGGGAACTGGTCAGACATGAGTTCCACGTTCATAGAGCACTAGGTGACGAAGCCTCTGCACAATTTAGGGTACCCTTCAAACTTGGTTGGCAGAGACAGGCAAAGCTTGGGACCAAGGGATACCTCTGAAGTTGCTGTCCCCAAAGGAGCCGCAGGAGTGGATTGCTGCTGTTGTTGCTGCTGTTGCTGATGATGAACAGAAAGGAGCTGCTGAATCATGGTGGACCGCTGATTCAGTTGCTGGGCCTGTTCCACTAACTGTTTTGACTGTTGAGCCACAATGGAGGAGAGGTCCTCGACACTAGGCAGTGGCACCTTGGATGATGGTGTGGGCCATAACAGGGAGCAGAGTCTACGATGCCGCTGATTTTCACCAGAGCCCACCGCAGAGCGGGATTGACTTGCTGCAGCCAGGTTGCTACCCCTGATACGACTCGTCCACACAGGCAGCCGAGGTGTAACGTGGCACAGGAAGGAAGAGGCAACTCAAAATCTGGACAGTCAGGAGGTCAGGGCTGGCGGCACTGTAGCAAGGATCAGGTCACGTAGCGAAAGGTTGGAAGGCAGGTGGCACAGGAGCAAGGTCCGGATACGTAGCAATGGGGTCAGATACATAGCAAGGCAAGACACAAACAGAACGCTTTCTCTAAGGCTGAAATGGCACAAAGATCCGGCAAGGGTCAAAAGGAAGTGCTTATACTTATAGGGTCATGGAGCAGCAAGAAGCAATAAAGTGTACTGGCCCTCTAAATTTCACAGAGCTGACGCGCATGTGCCCTAGGAGGCGGGGACGAGCGCACTGGCAAGCAGGAAGAACAGAGGAGACACGGGGACAACGGGGAAGGTAATGAGCAGTGGGCTGGGTGTGAATCTCAATGCGAACCGTGTGGGGCAGTGGAGAAGGAGTGCAATCGCGGCCAGCATGTAGCTCGGCTACTAAGGCTGAGCCTGCCCTCACTCACCATGCATTCGCTTTCTCCCTGAGTCTGCTGTGCTGGGTCTCTTCATCCAATCACTGCAGGCTGCTCTGTAACTCCTACTCACTGTTTTCAGGGTTTTAAGGCAAGAGTCTGATAGACAGGACAGGAGTGAGCACAGATGAATGCAAATCTTACCCTCACTTTCTGGATTTTGTCCCAGTCTGTGAATTAGTTGGGACAAAGATCCTGCTGCAGACATACAGGACCTTGTTCAGAATGGTATGGTTACCCCTAGTGCTATTTTTTCTCTCTTTTTATATATCTTTATTAGTTCTCTTACAAATACTATATACACAACACAACAGAATACACCCCTCCCTTCCCCATCCCTCCCCTCAAACATTGAAGCACATATCCAATCCATATTCATAACACTCATTTATTACTAGATGGAACTTTTCCTCTTTCCTTTGCCTCGGACCCAAATCCTCTCTTCATTTATGTTCGTCAATCAATTGATTTTCCTATTTATAAATCTCCCAGTGTACTTCCACTCCCTCTTCCTCTCAATTCTCATTCACCCCTTTTTCTTTTCCTTTGTCCTACCTCTCTCCCCTTAGCTTTCTTTTATTAATTCTTATTTATTTATTTTTTTCTCTTTTTTTCTTTCTTTCAGTTATCATTCTTTTTGCATAGCCAAGTATCTCTCTTTCCCCGTCTCACCAGATCTAGACGGTACTTTACAAGTATTCAGTCTCTATCTAACTATCCCTAGTACTTCATCAGATGGGTATATAACCCACCCAAGATCTTCCTTGGTGCGAGGAAGTCGAGAACATTTTGTGTGTGTGTTTTAATTTTTTCGCCACTTGCCCCTCTCTCATCAAGGCATAATTCCAAAATCTTACTCTCTTCTTTTTATGAGTTAAAGGGGTTATCCACCATAAGGTGATTTTAGTATGTACCTGGCAGACAGTAATGGACATTAGGAAGGATCTGCGCTTGTCTTGGGGCTAAATGGCTATGTGGTGAGTTTACCATAACACTGTGGCTAGCTTTTCGTGAACAGGTATTTCATGTTTGACATTTCTTTTTTTGACTACAAATCCCACAATTCCATTTTCTTCCCTCCCACACATCAGCCACTCCACCCATGGAAACATAAATGAGCTGCATCATCAGGGTGCCTACAGCTGTTGCATTAGTTGCAGATTGATCTCTCTCCCACCAAGCGATCCCTCCACCCATTGAAGCAGACAGGCTCCCTGTCATCAGCTGACTAGTGAGTCAGGTCTCGGCCGCATTGCAACCTGGGAAAAATCTGAGACAACAATCATTTTGTATGCTGTTAAAAATAAATATTGGGCTGAAAATCACAGAAGAATTGTGAGAAAACCGCGTCACACACAGGTACAGACACTATATTATGAACTACACTAACTTTACAGCCCCTGAGGCATAGTCAAATAAAAAAAAATCCTGGAATACCCCTTTAAGGAGTTTTATGTTACCCTCTGAATTAATAATGAAATTACCATAACGTATTCCTCATTCAATTTATTTTTCTTTAGAAGTCACTGTCACTGCCCACGTAAGATTCTGTTATTTTGCAGTTGAGAGACTGTATTCAAATTAAAGTAGTGCATTAGAGTAGTGCAGTGAAACATAACTTATCCCCTATCCAAACCGCTGGGACCACCTGTAATCTCCTGAACGGGGCCCCGGCAGTGTGTGAAGAGCTGCCGTTTCAACCCCCGCAGGAAGCCACGACCAACACGTATATCCATGTATCTCTATGGGATTGCATCCCCGCGATCTGGCCGTTGGGACCTTTGGATAGGGATAAGTTATGTTTCACTATAGAACTCCTTTAAATATATTTTACAGTACATATTTTCTCTAGAATGTAAAACACTATATGCTGATTGGATTACTATATATCTTTCAATGAAACACCATTTTAAGGGACAATGACATTTATTGCAAATTAATAAAGAAGATGTCTAATATAAGAAATGATCATTTATCTATTATCTAAAATCCAAGAACATAAAAGCTACATGGGATAAATTTTCCTATGCTGATAAATGGTTGATGCAAAAGGCAGAATTAAGTTACTGCTAATGTGCTTGAGAAATATATAGTCCAATTTTCTACTTTGAATTTTATTTAAAACTTTTTAATGATTAATGAGATATTGAATTATTTTGCTGTTTAAAGTAACACTTCTGCAATAACTGCTTAGTTCTATTTTCCGTGAACGTTTGCTTCAATTAATAGTGACATTAATTGAGGGAAAAGCTGTGAATATTTTATGCACAGTAGATAATTTTATATATAGAGATCATTTGTACCAAATGTGATTTTCTTGTACTCCAGTAATATGCAGAAAATGATAATATGTATCCTTGCTTTCTGTAGAGTTGTTTCGTATTACTATCTATTATATTGAAGCTGCAATCTGCACTTCGCAACATTAACCCCTTAAGGACACAGCCCATTTTGACCTTAACCTCTTAAGGACTCAGGGCGTACCTGTACGCCATGAGCCCGGTCCCGTTGTTTAAAACGGGGTCATGCCGAGACCCCGCATCACACCGGGTTGGTCCCGGCTGCTATTCATAGCCGGGACCCTGGGCTAACGGTGCTTAACCCTTCAGACGCGGCGATCAAAGTTGACCACCGTATCTGAAAGTGAAAGTACACGCTTCCCAGCAGCTCAGTCCGGCTGATTGGGACATTGCAATAAAATCTCGATGTCCCGATCAGTTAGGACGCAAGCAGAGACCCCCTTACCTTTGCTCCGTCGCGTCCAATCTGGGATTGATTGCTACAAGCCTGAGCTACCGGCTTGAGCAATCGAGCCCCTATCTCGCTGATCCATGCAAAGCTATGGCTTTGCAGGGATCAGGGTAAAAGATCAGTGTGTGCAGTGCTATAGGTACCTATGGGAGCTATAGCACTGCAAAAAAAAAGTGAAAAAAGTTAACTCCTTCCCTAATGAAAGTTTGAATCACCCCCCTTTTCCCATAAAAAAAACTGTGTAAAGAAAATAAAAATAAACATTTGTGGTATCGCCGCGTGCATAAATGTACGAACTATAAAAATATATCATTAATTAAACCACATGGTCAATGGCGGTTCCAAAGTCCAACATACCGTATTTTTGGTCACTTTTTATATCATAAAAAAAATGAATAAAAAGCGATGGAAAAGTCCGATCAATGCAAAAGTGGTATCAATAAAAACTTCAGAACATGGAAAAATAAAAAAAGTTATAGGGGTCAGAAGATGAGAATTTTAAACGTATACATTTTACTGCATGTAGTTATTATTTTTTTCAGAAGTATGACAAAATCAAACCTGTATAAGTAGGGCATCATTTTAACCATATGGAACTACAGAATAAAGAGAAGGTGTAATTTTTACCAAAAAAATGCATTGCGTAGAAACGGAAGGCCCCAAAAATTACAAAATTACATTTTTTCTTCAATTTTGTCTCAAGATGAATTTATTTTCGGTTTCGTTGTGGATTTTTTGGGGAAAATGACTTAAGTCACTGCAAAGTAGATTTGGTGGCGCAAAAAATAAGCCATCAAATGGAATTTTATGTGCAAAATTGAAAGCATTATGATTTTTATAAGGTGCTGAGGAAAAAATGAAAATGCAAAAACGGAAAAACGCTGAGTCCTTAAGGGGTTAATTCATAACTTTTTTATATTTCCATTCCCAGACCCATATGAGGGCTTGTTTTTTGCGAGACCAGTTGTACTTTGTAATGACCTCACTCATTTTACCCTAAAATGTATGGAAAACCCCCGAAAAAAAAATTGTGTGAGGAAATGTAAACGAAAATCAAAATTTAGCAAATTTGGGGGGTTTCGTTTTCGAGCTGTACACTTTATGATAAAAATGACATATTTTCTTCATTCTCTGGGTCAATTTGATTAAAATGATACCCATGGTTACATACATTTCTACTATCGCACTGCTTTCAAAACATCTCAAACTTTTTTTTTTTTTACAAAATCAGTACGTTTAAAATTGCCCTATTTTGACCACCTCTATTTTTCTGTATTCAGGGATGTGTGAGGGCTAATTTTTTGTGATCGTGATCTCTAGTTTGTTTTAGTACCCCGTTTGCGTATATGTGACTTTTTGATTGCTTTTTATTTTAAAAAAAATTGCAGTTTGATGTGACAAAAAAGCTGCCATTTTTTACTTTTTTTTTTTTTTTTTACATTAACGCAGTTCACCGTAGAAGATCATTAACATTTTATTTTTATAGTTTGGACATTTATGCACGCAACAATACCAAATAAGCTTATTATTTATTGGGGGTTTTTTTTACGCTTTTTTTGTATTGATATGGGGAAAAAGGGGTGATGGAAAGCTTTATTGGGGAGGAGCTTTTTCAATTTTTTTGTTCACCTTTTTAAAAACTTTTTTCTACATTTATTTTACACTTTTTTGTCCCCATAAGGGACTATTTATAGCAATCATTAGATGCATAGGGCATAGCACTGATCAATATTATTGGCAATCTTCTGCTCTGGTCTGCTGGAAGGCAGATCAGTGCAGAAGACCCCAGGAGACGGACGGAGGCAGGTGAGGGGACCTCAGTCCACCATCTTGGCTGATCTGATCCCCACGGCAGTGAAACCACCATGAAACACAGGTATATTCACGATTTTATGAACTGCACTAATTTTACAGCCCCTATAGCATGGTCAAATAAAAAAATCATGGAATACCCCTTTAACATGCATTCACTGGTCATTCCACAAAATGCAGTTAAGTATTGTCCTGTAAGTTTAAATCCATAGCATCTTGTAGAGCAATATCTCTGAACGAAACCCATCTCTAGATCCAATTTTCTAGCAGCAAGTTAATAACATGGGATATTGGCTTCAATATATTTTACTTTACATGGTTATGCATACAAAAGCTAGAAATTAAGGAAATCCCATTTATGAGGAAAACAATTATTTAAAATGCTTATGAGCTATCAAACAGCAGCAGGAAAAAAAGAGAAAAGATTGATCTGGAGCCACCAGTAATTAAAATGTCATGGGTCAATCAGGCAAATAAAATTTCAATCTGCTTCAAATGCATCGTAATAAAAACATTGTTGATCTTGGAAACAAATTAGCATTGTTGCACATGGATTCATTCCAAGTTATCTTGTCCTTGACATGTTTATGTTTAACAGAAACTTGCCGTCATAGGTTTTGTATAACTTGTATGCTTTGTAAAAGTGCTCATGTTGTAACTACTACGGCTTTGTTACTATCTCAAAAAAATTGTATCATAAGGTATAGAAAGGTTGTGTTTACAAATGTAGTATGAGGAGCAAATTGTTAACCTTGTAAACATCATAACTCTCTTATATTTCCACCCACAGACCCATATAAGGGCTTGTTTTTTGTGTCATTAATTGTACTTTGTAATTACATCACTTATTTTACCATAAAATGTACGGCGCTACCAAACAAATATTATTTATGTGGGAAAATTGAAAAGAAAACCGCAATTTAGCAAATTTTGGAAGGTTTTGTTTTGACGCTGTACACTTTGAAAATGACATGTTTTCGTTATTCTGTTGGTCAATACGATTAAAATGATACCCATGTTATATGCTTTTGTATAATTGTACCACTTAAAAAAAAATTCAAACCATTTTAACAAAATTAATATGTTTGAAATTGCTCTAATGCTAAAACCTTTCTTATCCCTTTTTTAGGCCAAATGTTTCAAGGCCAAACAGTGTTTAAATGACTGGAAAAATCTATGTAATATCTGGGTATTCAGTTACCCAGATATTATATAGATTTTTCCAGTCATTTAATCAGACCGAAATTATCTGATTGCGGCTAATATATTGGGGTTTTTGGATTTATTTAGGTTTTTGTAAAAGCTATATATATTTTTTTAATACTTTGGATTTGTGTTAATATTTAACATGTAATCTTAAAGTGCAGTAATGTCAAAACTAGAGATGAGCAAACTTTTGAAAAATTTGATTCTGTTGATTCACCAAATTTTTAGAAAAAAATTGGTTTGATCCAAATTTATTTGCGGCAAATCTGTATTAAAAGTTGCTATTTCTGGCCTACAGAGAGCCTCAATAGGGATGTAGAACACTTTGCTGTGTTCTAACACGCGTATGGAGTGTGCTGGGGTAGTGAAATAATACTGTTATTCAGTATGACATGCAGATTACAGGAATCACTTTTAGAATCACTGCCGCAGAGCGGCACAATGACAGAGCCTGGAGGTGGCATCAGTATGAGGAGACCATATAGTGGCTGAATGACACAACCTGGACCAGGCACTAGGGCTTCACAATCTCTAAGATTAAAAAATGAATTTTGAAATTTAAATTGAAGATTTATGATAGCTAGTGAGTAAACTTTTTTTTAGGCCCAGTCCCAGGCCCAGCAGCATCATTAAACCATATATTGGCTGAATGACACAGCCTGGAGGTGGTTGAAGCATGAGGAGACCATATAGTGTCTGAATGGCACAGCCTGGAGTTGGCAGCAGCATGATTAGACACAAATCCCTAAGAATAAAGGATGAACTCTGAAATTTAATCTGAAGATTTTGGGTAGCTAGTGCTACCATAACAACATTTTTATTCCAAAACCCAGGTCCAGCAGCATCAGTAAACCATATATTAGCTGAATGACACAGCCGGGAGTTGGCTGAAGCATGAGGAGACCATATAGTGTCTGAATGGCAAAGCCAGGAGTTGGCAACAGCATGAGTAGACACTAGGGCTTTACAATCCCTAAAATTAAAAGATGCATTCTGAAATTTAAACTGAAGATTTTGGGTAGCTAGTGCTTCCATAACAAAGTTTTTATGCCCAGGCCCAGCAGCATCAGAAAACCATATATTGCCTGAATGACACAGCCTGGAGTTGGCTGAAGCATGAGGAGACCATATAGTGTCTGAATGGTACAGCATTGAGTTGGCAGAAGCATGAGGAGACCATTGAAATTTATGATTTTAAAATACAAATTTAAGATTTTGAAATTTAAATTAAGGATTAGATTAGAGTAGACACTAGGGCTTCACAATCCCTAAGAATAAAAGACAAATTTTGAAATGTAAATTGAAGATTTAGCCAGGAGTTGGCAGCAGCATTAATAGACACTAGGGCTTCACAATCCCTAAGATTATATGATGAATTCTGAAATTTAAACTGAAGATTTGGGGAAGCTAGTGCTACCATAACAAAAATGTTATTCCCAGACCAAGGCCCAGCAGCATCAGTAAACCATATATTGCCTGAATGACACAGGCTGGATTTGGCTGAAGAATGAGGAGACCATATAGTGTCTGAATGGCACAGCCAGGAGTTGGCAGCAGTATGAGCAGACACCAGGGCTTCACAATTTCTAAGAATAAAAGACAAATTTTGAAATTTAAATTGAAGACTTAGGGTAGCTAGTGCTACCATAAAAAACTTTTTAGGCCCAGACCCAGGCCCAACACCATCAGTAAACCATATATTGGCTGAGTGACACAGCCTGGTGTTGGCTAAAGCATGAGGAGACCATATAGTGTCTGAATGGCATAGCCTGGAGTTGGCAGCATCATGAATAGAACATATAATGGCTGAATGGCACAGCCTGGAGTTGGTGGCAGCAAGAGTAGAACATATAGTGGCTGAATGGCACAGCCTGAAGTTGGCGACAGATAAGATGATCATATAGTGGCTGAATGCTCAGCCTGGAGTTTGCAGCAGATGAGGAGACCATATAGTGGCTGAATGACACAGCCTGGAGTTGGCTGAAGCATGAGGAGACCATATAATGTCTGAATGACACAACATTGAGTTGGCAGAAGCATGAGGAGACCATTGAAATTTATGATTTTGAAATTAAAATTGAAGATTTTAAAATTTAAATTAAGGATTTTGAAATTGAACTTTTAACTCCCAAGTTTTAGTCTCCCGGCCCCGGCGTGTGGGTACAAAGGACCAAATCTAACAAGGAGTCACATGTCACATGGCAGCAAAATGACAGAGCCTGGAGATGGCATCAGTAGGATGAGACCATATGGTGGCATAATGGCACAGCCTGAAGTTGGCTGAAGCATGAGGAGAGATCATATAGTGCCTGAATGAGACAGCCTGATGGACGTATGTCTTTTTTCAACCGTACTAACTATGTAACTATATAGCCTGGAGGTGGCATCAGTATTAGAAGACCATATAGTGGCTGAATGACTGCCTGGAGTTTGTGGCAGCATGGGGAGACCACATAGTGTCTGAATGGAGCAGCCTGGAGTTGGTGGCAGATGAGAAGACAATAGGGCCTCACAATCTCTAAGAATAAAATATGAATTTTGAAATATCCATTGAAGATGTATGGTAATTAGTGCTACCATAAACATATATAGGTAATGTCCAAGGCCTAGCAGCATCACTAAACTGGCTGGCTAAAGCATCAGTAAACCGTATATTGGATGAATGGCACAGCCTCTAGGTAGCTGAAGCATGAGGAGACCATATAGTGGCTGAATGACACAGCGTGGAGTTGGTTGAAGCATCAGGAGTCCTGAAAGTTACCCAGTGACAGAGTGGTGCGGTGGGTGGCAATAACACTACCCGGTGAAAAAAGGTCTGATGCGGCGGAATGTTTGCCTTAAATCTGTTTGGCACTATCCATATTTGTGAAGTGTTGGTGTGGCACCATGGTCAATCTACTCTCATGTATCAGGCATTGGGGGGTTGAAATCCTCGCTGATCCATGCCTGATTCATCTTCACAAAGTTCAGTCTCTCCACATTTTTCGTGGACAGATGGGTTCTCCTTGGGGTGACTATGGCCCCCGCCGCACTAAACACCCGCTTTGATGGCACACTACTGGCCGTGCAGGACAGTTTTCCAGGGCAAACTGTGCCACAAATCAAGTTTGGCTGCTCAGAAGTCCAGCGTCTCTTCAAGGCTCATTTAAAGTATGCTGCACAACATTTAGAAACGCCAATGAAATTCTTGGAGAATATAGTGTGATCAGATAAGAGCAAAATGGAACTGTTTGGATACCATAATACTCACCATGTTTGTAGGAGATATGGCTCTGCACATCTGCACCACAGACTGTCCAGGAGTTGGGGCATGCTTTAGTCCAGGTCTGGGATGACATCTCTCAGAAGACCATCCACAACCTCATCAGGAGCATGCCCAGGCATTGTAGGGAGGTCATACGGGCACGTGGAGGCCACACACACTACTGAGCCTCATTTTGACTTGTTTTACGGACATTACATCAGAGTTGGATCACCCTGTAGTGTGGTTTTCCTCTTTGATTTTGAGTGTGACTCCATATCCAGACCTCCATGGGTTGATACATTTGATTTCCATTGATCATTTTTGTGGGATTTTGTTGTCAACACATTCAACTCTGTAAAGACGAAAGTATTTCATACGATTAGTTCATTCATTCAGATCTAGGATGTGTTATTTTAGTGTTCCCTTTATTTTTTTGATCAGTGTATTTCACCCGCTTGTATATAGTTGTAGTCAAGATAATTGGCACCTCTAAATAATCAGTATACATGTAAAATATTTCCTGGATCAAATTTTTTAGTGACCATACATATGTAAACCTATATGTTTAATATAGCAAAGCAGAATATATAAAAATATCAAAATAAAAACATTTCTCTACCTTCGTTATATTGTCCATGTCTACTGTGACAGTTGAGAAAAGAATAAATAGTATCATCAAGGGCTTAACATGGCCATACACATCTAGCCACATCTTTTACCAATGACTTGTTACAAGTCACAAACCTTTTGCAATTAGTTTCACATATACAAGAGGTTCTCTCTGAATTTGGCTACCTGTCAAATTTTGAAAACAAATCCACAATGTTGAAGGGGTTTTACAGGGGGAATAAAAATGTACCTATGGGCAGAGGTTTGGTAATGAAATAAAAACAGCTTATACATACCTTCCTGGCTCTTTGCAGGTCTCCAGCATCTGCAGTGACGTATCTCACAGCCCTGCTCCCATGATTTCTGATTGAGATGGGACATGACAATTGGCAGAGGGATGCTGTGACGTCACATCTACAGTGCTAGGAAGAAGAGGTCTGCTGAGATTCAGCAAACACCAGCCTGTGGACAGGACATCCTGTCCCTGGAGACCTGCAGGGAGGCAGGAAGGTACAGTTTTATTTTAATAGCAATCCTCTGCCAATAAGTGATTTTTTTTGCCACTAGACAACCCCTTTAAATATTACCTTGCCTGCTGAAAAAAGGCAGAAATATTACACAACTCTTTCCCCTTTAAATAGTCACAGGCTTTTATAAAATACCTAATTATAAATGTGTCCCAAAACCTTAATAATCTCTTCAAGCTAAAGTGCAAACCACTCCTTTGATAAATATCTTATATATTCTGCTTTTCAATATTAAACATATAGGTTTACATATGTATGATCACAAAAAAATTTGATCCAGGAAATATTTTACATGTATACTGATTATTTAGAGGTGCCAATTATGTTGACTACAACTATATACAAGCGGATAAAATACACTGCTCAAAAAAGTAAAGGGAACACTAAGATAACACATCCTATATCTGAATAAATGAACTAATCGTATGAAATACTTTCATCTTTACATAGCTGAATGTGTTGAGTTTACAACAAAATCACACAAAAATTATCAATGGAAATCAAATGTATCAACCCATGGAGGTCTGGATATGGAGTCACACTCAAAATCAAAGTGGAAAACCACACTACAGGCTGATCCAACTTTGATGTAATGTCCGTAAAACAAGTCAAAATGAGGCTCAGTAGTGTGTGTGGCCTCCACGTGCCCGTATGACCTCCCTACAATGCCTGGGCATGCTCCTGATGACGTTGTGGATGGTCTCCTGAAGGATGTTCTCCCAGACCTGGACTAAAGCATCCACCAACTCCTGGACAGTCTGTGGTGCAATGTGGCTTTGGTGAATGGAGCGAGACATGATGTCCCAGATGTGCTCAATCAGATTCAGGTCTGGGGAATGGGCAGGCCAGTCCATAGCATCAATGCCTTCCTTTTGCAGGAACTGCTGACACACGCCAGCGACTTGAAGTCTAGCATTGTCTTGCATTAGGAGGAACCCAGGGCTAACCGCACCAGCATAAGGTCTAACAAGGGGTTTGAGGATCTCATTTTGGTACCTAATGGCAGTCAGGCTACCTTTGGCAAGCACATGGAGGGCTGTGCGGACCCCCAAAGAAATGCAACCCCACACCATTACGGACCCACCACCAAACCGGTCATGTTGGAGGATGTTGCAGGCAGCAAAACGTTCTCCATGGTTCTCCAGACTCTGTCACATATGCTCAGTGTGAACCTGCTTTCATCTATGAAGAGCACAGCTCGCCAGTGGCGAATTTGACAATCTTTGTGTTCTCTGACAAATGCCATACATCCTGCACAACCCCCACCTGTGGACGACAGGCCCTAATACCACCCTCATGGAGTCTGTTTCTGACCGTTTGAGTGGACACATGCTGGAGGTCATTTTGCAGGGCTCTGGCAGTGCTCCTTCTACTCCTCCTTGCACAAAGGCGGAGGTAGCGGTCCTGCTGCTTGGTTGTTGCCCTCTTACAGCCTCCTCCATGTCTCCTGATGTCCTGGCCTGTCTCCTGGTAGCGCCTCCATGCTTTGGGCACTACGCTGACAGACACAGCAAACCTTCTTGCCACAGCTCACATTGATGTGCCATCCTGGATGAGCGGCACTACCTGAGCCACTTGTGTGGGTTGTAGACTCCGTCTCATGCTACCAATAGAGCTAAAGCACCGCCAGCATTCAAAAGTAACCAAAACATCAGCCAGGAAGCAAAGGAACTGAGAAGTGGTCTGTGGTCACCATCTGCAGAACAACTCCTTTATTGGGGGTGTCTTGCTAATTGCCTATAATTTCCACATGTTGTCTGTTCCATTTGCACAACAGCATGTGAAATTGATTGTCAATCAGTGTTGCTTCCTAAATGTACAGTGTGATTTCACAGAAGTGTGATTGACTTGGAGTTACATTGTGCTGTTTGAGTGTTCGCTTTACTTTTTTTGAGCAGTGTAAGTATAAAACATGTCATCAATTTTATCACTAAATTTAATTCCAAAAGTGTATTAACATGAAATGTTCACCAGATCCTGGTAACAACCAAAGTAATTCATATATACAAAGAAACCAAAACAAATACACTCAGAAATTAAATAGGTACTACCCTGGAAAACATTTTTTTTTTTAAATCAACTGGTGCCAGAAATTAAAACAGATTTGTAACTTATTTCTAGTAAAAAATCTTAACCGTTCCAGTGCTTATCAGCTGCTGTATGATCCACAGGAAGTTATTTTCTTTTTGAATTTCCTTTCTGTCTGACCACGGTGCTCTGCTGACAACTCTGTCCATTTTAGGAACTGTCCAGAGTATGCAAGGTTTTCTATGGGGATTTTCTCATTTGTGTTCAGATGGAAAGGAAATTCAAAAAGAAAAGAGCTTCCTGTGGATCATACAGCAGCTGATAAGTACTGGAAGGGGTAAGATTTTTTATTTTCTGACATTTTCTGAAACTTTCTGACACATGTTGATGTAAAAAAAAAAAGGTTTTCCAGTGGAGTACCCCTTTAAGTTATATGTAATAATGTGAAATTACACAGGGAAAAAGTATTTAACACATGAAGAAAGGAAAGTGCAAAGAGGCATAGAAAGAGAAAAAAAAAAAGGCTGAAATCTATCAGTAATTACAAAGCAACCCAGCCCCTTTTCAGTGCAAATAAATTTGAGCTGGTTCAATCACAACTGATGGCCTACAAAAAGGTCTCATTGCCAAAGTTTCACACAAAACACATTTCATGATGGATAAAATCAAAAAGCTGTCTCAAGGCATTTGCAACCTAATTGTTGCAAAACATATTGATGGTGTTGGTGACAGGAGCATTTCTAAGCTTCTAAAAGTGAGCACTGCTGGTGCCATAATTCAGAAGTGGAAAGACAATCATTTCACCATAGATTTGCTCCTCACAAGAGATCTGACAGAGAAATTAAATGAATAATCAGAAGAGTTGTCCAGAAGCCACTTGTGGAGAACTTCAAAAAGACCTGGAATTAGCAAGAAAAGTAATACACTCTACTGCCATGGCCTATATGCACGCTCACTATAAAAGACTCCATTGCTGAATAAAAATCATATTGAAGCATATTTCAAGTTTGCTGCACATTTGGAAAAGCCAATGAAATTCTTGGAGAATATAGTGTCATCAGATAAGAGCAAAATGGAACTGTTTGGATACCATAATACTCACCATGAGGGGCATTTACTAATCTTTTACTATGTAGTCTGGTTTTTACCCTGTTTTTTTTCTACTTCATTTTTGACTATGTGCGACAAATTTACTAAATTGTTGCACGGCATTAATAAATTTGGCACACATAGGCAAAAGTGGGAAATTTACTTCATGTTGTAGAAAAAATAGTCTGTTCCTTTTTCCTGCTGTCTGAATAGGTTTGGCTGCTGGTTTCCTTCTGGATCTTTTGTTTTTGAGTTTTTTTTTAGCTTTTTCACCACATCTAAATAATTCAATAACTACAGTGGTCCCTCAAGTTACAATATTAATTGGTTCCAGGAAAACCATTGTAAGTTGAAACCATTGTATGTTGAGACCATAACTCTATGGAAACGTGGTAATTGGTTCTAAAGGCACCAAAATGTCATCCAAAATAGGAAAAAGTGACAAAGAAAAATAAGTAGATAACTGATATAGATAAAGCAAATCCCTACATATAAAAGTAATAAAGATCTGCTGGGAGCTGTAAATCACTGTCTATGTCAGTGTTTCCCAAGCAGGGAGCCTCCAGCTGTTGCAAAACTATAACTCCCAGCATGCCTGGACAGCCAAAGGCTGTCCGGGCATGCTGGGAGTTGTAGTTTTGCAAAAGATGGGGCCACCCTGCTTGGCAAACACTGGTCTATGTAGAGGACAGGAGCTTCTTCAGGGGTCCTGTACAGTACAGGCAATGTCCCAAACAAGTAATGGAGTCGCCCTCACCTGGTGTCCAAAAGAGCAGCTAACCCTGATACAGGTAAAGTGTACAGAACATGTAATACCAGACACCAGTCAGTGCATACACTTCAGTAATACAGGGGTTTTACCAGTGAATGCCCATTTTGATTGGTTGGTTCTTCCAGCCATTGACACGTTTTACAGATCTGGACTGTCTGTAGCATTGTATGTTGAGTCTGGTTTCAACTTACGATGGTCCAGAAAAGACCATTGTATGTTGAAACTATTGTATGTTGAGGCCATTGTAGATTGAGGGATCACTGTAAATTGTAGTCATGGCTCAGAAGTGGTAAACGGCGTTTAGTGTGTGTGTGTGTGTGTGTGTTTATTACATTTTTTTAACACAGTTTTTTTCTCCCTAAATGTACTTACACTTTTTTTTTTTTTTGGTTACTTCTTCTACAGATCTGTGTATCCTGTGGACTCCTTCGGATTCGGTGGACTACTTCGATGACCAGCGTTTTTCTTTGCTTGATGTTAATAAAATGGTTAACGAGGGCTTGTGGGGGAGTGTTTTTTGTAATAAATTTTTTTTAAAACCTGTTGTGTTTTATTTTTATTTTACTTTACTAGACAGGCTTAGTAGTGGAAGCTGTCTTATAGACTGAGTCCATTACTAAGCCGGGCTTAGCGTTAGCCACAAAAACAGCTAGCGCTAACCCCCAATTATTACCCCGGTACCCAACACCACAGGGGTGCCGGGAAGAGCCGATACCAACAGGCCCGGAGCGTCAAAAATGGCGCTCCTGGGCCTAGGCGGTAACAGGCTGGCGTTATTTAGGTTGGGGAGGGCCAGTAACAATGGTCCTCGCCCACCCTGGTAACGTCAGGCTGTTACTGTTTGGTTGGTATTTGGTTGAGAATAAAAATAGGGGGACCCTATGCGTTTTTTTAATATATTTAATTATTTATTAAAAAAAAAAAATGCATAGGGTCCCCCCTATTTTCATTCTCAGCCAAATACCAACCAAACAGTAACAGCCTGACGTTCCCAGGGTGGGCGAGGACCATTGTTACTGGCCCTCCCCAGCCTAAATAACGCCAGCCTGTTATCGCCTAGGCCCAGGAGCGCCATTTTTGACGCTCCAGGCCTGTTGGTACCGGCTCTTCCCGGCACCCCTGTGGCGTTGGGTACCGGGGTAATAATAGGGGGTTAGCGCTAGCTGTTTTTGTGGCTAGCGCTAAGCCCAGGTTAGTAATGGACTCTGTCTATAAGACAGCTCCAACTACTAAGCCTGTCTAGTAAAGTAAGAAAAAAACACAACAGGTTTTAAAAAATTTTTATTACAAAAAACACTCCCCCACAAGCCCTCGTTAACCATTTTATTAAAATCAAACAAAGAAAAACGCTGGTCATCGAAGTAGTCCACCGAATCCGAAGGAGTCCACAGGATAAACGGATCTGAAATGAGAAGAAAACAAAAAAAATGGGTTAGTACATTTATTATCACCTGCTCACACATCTCCCGCCCCGCACGACTACAACTGCCAGCATGCCCTTACAGTAAGGACATGCTGGGAGTTGTAGTTGTGTGGTGCAGGAGATGTGTGGGCAAGTGACAAGCTTGTCCCCTGCCCCCAGCTGCAGGACTACAACTCCCAGCATGCCCTTACAGTAAGGTGGGGCGGAGGCCGGGCACAGTGTTTCCCAACCTGGGACTTGTAGTTTTGCAACATCTGGAGGCACCCTGGTTGGGAAACACTGTTCTAGGCCAGTGTTTCCCAACCAGGGTGCCTCCAGATGTTGCAAAACTACAAGCCCCAGCATGCCTGGACAGTCAAAGGCTGTCTAGGCATGCTGGGAGTTGTAGTTTTGCAACATCTGGAGGCAACCTGGCTGGGAAACACTGGCCTAAAACAGTGTTTCCCAACCAAGGTGCCTCCAGATGTTGCAAAACTACAAGTCCCAGCATGCCTGGACAGTCAAAGGCTGTCTAGGCATGCTGGGAGTTGTAGTTTTGCAACATCTGGAGGCAACCCGGCTGGGAAACACTGGCCTAAAACAGTGTTTCCCAACCAGGGTGCCTCCAGATGTTGCAAAACTACAAGTCCCAGCATGCCTGGACAGTCAAAGGCTGTCTAGGCATGCTGGGAGTTGTAGTTTTGCAACATCTGGAGGCAACCTGGCTGGGAAACACTGGCCTAAAACAGTGTTTCCCAACCAGGGTGCCTCCAGATGTTGCAAAACTACAAGCCCCAGCATGCCTGGACAGTCAAAGGCTTTCTAGGCATGCTGGGAGTTGTAGTTTTGCAACATCTGGAGGCAACCCGGCTGGGAAACACTGGCCTAAAACAGTGTTTCCCAACCAGGGTGCCTCCAGATGTTGCAAAACTACAAGTCCCAGCATGCCTGGACAGTAAAAGGCTGTCTAGGCATGCTGGGAGTTGTAGTCTTGCAACATCTGGAGGCACCCTGGTTGGGAAACACTGGCCTAAAACAGTGTTTCCCAACCAGGGTGACTGTTTTAGGCCAGTGTTTCCCAACTGTTTTAGGCCAGTGTTTCCCAACCAGGGTGCCTCCAGCTGTTGCTAAACTACAACTCCCAGCATGCCTGGACAGCCAAAGGCTGTCCAGGCATGCTGGGAGTTGTAGTCTTGCAACAACTGGAGGCACCCTGGTTGGGAAGCCTGCGCAACTTGCCGGCTTCCGTAGGATCCAGCGCTGCACGACACTGCCGCGCGACAGTGCCGCGCGACGATCTCCGACAGCGATCGTCGCTGGAGCCTCGGAAGGGTAAGTGAACTTCTTCGCCGGTCCCCTTCAGCTGTTTAGTTTTGCAACAGCTGGAGGACTACAGTTTACAGACCACAAACCAGTGGTCTGCAAATTGTGGCCCTCCAGCTGTTGCAAAACTACAACTCCCAGCATGCCTGGACAGCCAATGGCTGTCCAGGCATGCTGGGAGTTGTAGTCTTGCAACATCTGGAGGCACCCTGGTTGGGAAACACTGTTTTAGGCCAGTGTTTCCCAACAAGGGTGCCTCCAGCTGTTGCAAAACTACAACTCCCAGCATGCCCGGACAGCCAATGGCTGTCCAGGCATGCTGGGAGTTGTAGTCTTGCAACATCTGGAGGCACCCTGGTTGGGAAACACTGTTTTAGGCCAGTGTTTCCCAACAAGGGTGCCTCCAGCTGTTGCAAAACTACAACTCCCAGCATGCCCGGACAGCCAAAGGGTGTCCAGGCATGCTGGGAGTTGTAGTCTTGCAACATTTGGAGGCACCCTGGTTGGGAAGCTTGCGCAACTTACCGGCTTCCGTAGGATCCAGCGCTGCACGACACTGCCGCGCGACACTGCCGCGCGACAGTGCCGCACGACGATCTCCGTCAGCGATCGTCGCTGGAGCCTCGGAAGGGTAAGTGAACTTCTTCGCCGGTCCCCTTCAGCTGTTTAGTTTTGCAACAGCTGGAGGACTACAGTTTACAGACCACACACCAGTGGTCTGCAAACTGTGGCCCTCCAGCTGTTGCAAAACTACAACACCCAGCATGCCCTGACAGCCAAAGCCTATGGCTCTCAGGGCAGGAGCCCGGGCTGACATTACAGTGCAGCCGCCCTGGCTCCTCATACGGTCTCCCCGCTACCCCCCTTGTCTCCCGCCCGGGCTCCTCATACGGCCTCCCCGCTACCCCCCCCCCCCCCCTCCCCTTGTCTCCCGCCCGCGCCGCTCAGCTCCCGCTGCTACAAGACTACAACTCCCAGCGTGTCCTCACTGTAAGGCCATGCTGGGACTTGTAGTCTTGCAACAGCAGACAGATGGGAGTTGTGTGGCGCTGGCAGGTGAGAGGGGGGGGGGGGGATATAAATCACTGTAGTGTCCCGGTAGCGCAGTGAGGGTAGCAGGGAGAAAGTATGTCGGAGCCCGGGCGGCAGTAGCTTTTCCTGCTCCATGTTGGAGCTGGAGTAAATTTAGTCAATTTTTATGGCCGTTGCGACAGTTTATTGCGCAACTGCGACTGTCTCAGTTAATAAATTCCTGACCACTGCAAGTAAAAACTGAAAACTTGCGTAAATTAAGCGGGAAATTTTTTTTTGACTTTCTAGCTCTTGCTAGGGAAAGTCGCACAATTTATAGGGTAGGCGCAATTGCGACAATTTTGCGCCAAAAATAGTCAGAAAAAAATGACTAAACCCCTTAGTAAATGCCCCCCCATGTTTGTAGGAGAAATTGCCCTGCACATCTCCCTAAAACACCACACCAACAGTGAAGCTTGTAGGTTGGAACATCATGGTGTGGGGCTGCTTTTCAGCAAATGGTACTGGCAAACTTCACATAATTCCTTCACACAAGGAGAGATAAATGGAAAAATTTACTGAAACATTCTTGAGCAAGACAATGATCCCAAACACACAGTCAAGGAAACTCATGTTTTCAAAGAAATACAATAAAACTGTTAGAATGGCCCAGCCAGTCACCTGACTTAAATCCCACTAAAAATCTTTGAAAAGAGCTGAAGATCATGATTCATAGGAGAGGTCCGCAGAATCTTCAAGATTTAAAGATTTGTTTGTGTGAAAGAATGGGCCAATATTATACCAGAGCAATGCATGCAACTAGTTTCTCCATACAGGAGGCTTTTTGAAGCTGAAACTACCAATAGAGATGAACAAATTTTAGAAAAATTTGATTTGGCCAAATTCGCCAAAGTTTCCTAAAAAATGTGGTTTGATCTGAATTTATTTGCAGTGATTCGTTATTAAAAACGGCTATTTCCAGGCTACAGAGAGCCTCAATAGGGGTGTAGAACACTTTGCATTGCCTTTACAGGCATAGGCTGTGTGCTGGGTCAGTGAAATAATACTGGGGAAGATTTATCAAAACCTGTGCAGAGGAAGATTGGTGTAGTTGCCAATAGCAACCAATCCGATTGCTTCTTTCTTTTTCAAAGAGGCCTGGAAAAAATGAAAGAAGCTATCTTGTTTGTTGCTATGGGCAACAGCACCACTCTTCCTCTGGACAGGTTTTGATAAATCTCCCCCACTGTTATTCAGTATGACATGCAGACATCAGGTGTTGCTATTAGAATCACTGAAGCAGAGCATCTGGATGTGGCGGCAGGGTTGGGAGACCATATGGCATAACAATTGAAGTGGTTAATGATTTCTTAATTAAATTTTAACAATTGAAGGGGTTAAGGAGATTTCTTAATTACATTTTTATTTAATTTAAAGTTTTTTTGAGGACCCATTCTGGTGAGCATCCACCACTTCCAGCCCCTGCCTCTCAGCGCCACCCCGCCCCCTCGACTGTGAAACTGTGAATGTTTCATTTAATCAGTTATGGTTCATTGTTATCGCCCCAACCTGTTTCATTGGATTCTTGTGGTTATTCCAGAGGTAATATATGACAATGACTAGAGAGGAGAGAATCTTTTAAAAATTCAATTAGTCTGATTGATTCGCTCATCTTTATTGAGGACCCATTGGAAGGCAAGTATGATGCCAGCAGCCGCGGTAATTCCAGCTCCAATAGTGTATAATTGCTGCAGTGTAAAAGTTGCTGCAGTGAAAAAGCTCGTACTTGTATCTTAAAATCGAGCTGGCGGTCTGCCGCGAGACTGGTGATCGCCTGTCCCAGCCCTTGCCTCTTAGTGCACCCTCATACTCATGACTGAGTGTCCACTTCAAAAAGGAACTGCAGCCCCAGCATCTTGCACAGGAGCACATTCAGCTTCTGTGCCGTTGGATATGTGGGCGCAAACTGCTATAAGTTGCTGTAGTGAAAAAGCTTGTACTTGTATCTTAAAATAGAGCTGGCAGTCCGCTGCGAGGCGACCTACCACCTGGAGGTGGCAGCAGCATAAGGAGACCATATAGTGGCAGAATGACCCAGCCTGGAGGTGGAAGCAGCCTGACAAGACTATAGGCCCTCCCAATTAAAAAGATTAAAGATATTTTTTAAATATAAATTGAAGATTTCAAATAGATTAACATAAAAAGTTTTAATTAATGTGCCAACATCATGAGGAGACCTCATGGCAGCACAATGACAAAGCCTGGAGGTGGCAGCAGCATGAGGAGACCATATAGTGGCAAAATGACACAGCCTGGCTGACTGACGAGACCATAGGGCCTCACAATTGAAAATATTAAATATGTTTTTTTATTTAAATTGAAGATTATAAATAGACTAACATAAAAAAGTTTTATTTAATATGCCAGCAGCATAAGGAGATCACATGGCCACGGTGTGTCTGTGTCCTCTGTCTCATCTTCCTCATCACCCTGAAGCTCCACAGGCTGCTCCTGCTTCTCCTCTCCTGTCAGATGACTAAAAAAATCCCCCATTTCTCTAAACCTTGCCTCTGCTCCACTGTCCCCCTCCTCCTCCTCTTCCAGTTTGGCTTCCTCAAATGGCCTGAGCAAACATCATGTGTCACCTAGGAGCTGCCACTGGTTCACATTGAAGTTACACAGGGGAGTGCCCCTATCAGCTTGGATCATCAAGAAATCGTTTATGGCTTTTCTCTGTTTGTATAGTCTGTCCAACATATGGAGAGTGGAATTCCAACGGGTGGAAATGTTGCATATCAGACTATGTTGTTGGATGCCGTTCTGATGCTGCAGCTCAAGGAGGGTGTGCATTGCGGTGTACGAGTGGCCAAAGTGCATGCAAAGTTTCCTTCCCATTGTTAGGATGTCTTGAAGATGGGGGGAACACTTCAGGAACTGCTTGACAACCAGATTGAACACGTGTTCCATGCAGGGCGCATGGCTCAGGCATGCTTGACGAAGTGTAGACAAGAAGTTCTTCCTGTTGTCGGTCACCATGGTTCCCATTTCCAGTTTTCATGGGGTAAGCCATGATTCAATTTCTTGATGAATCACTTTTAGCAGTTACTCCACTGTGTGACTCCATTCGCCAATGGCCTGAGAGCATGGAGGAGGAAGCGACATGACCTGTCCAAGTTTCTGTTGTGGCTGTGCAGGAACCACATTCACCCAGTGGACTGTAAAATACATATATTGTCCCTGACCATAGTTACAGCTCCACTTGCCAGTGCTGCTGTGCACTTTGGTACACACCGACAGGCTCAAGGACTAGCCCACCTTCTGTTCCGCATAATTGTGCAGGGCTGGTACTGCCTTTTTCGCAAAGAAATGACGGATTGGGACTCTCGACCTCGGCTCAGCACAAGCCATCAGTTATCTGAAAGGTGCAGAGTCCACCACTTGAAAAGGGTAAGACTGCAGCACCAGCAACTTGGACAGAAGCACCTTCAGCTTCTGCACCGTTGGATGAGTGGGCGCATACTGCTGTCTCTTGGACATGGCTTTGCTGATGGATTGCTGGCTGAATGACTGACTCGAAGTAGGAGGAGCAGGAGCATCTGGACCGACAGAAGATGGGTATGACAGACTGCTCCCTTCGGCTGAGGAGGTGGAGCCTTGGCTGGCTGAAACAGAGAGCGGCGTGCCACTGGGTGATGCTGCAGGCTGGACCACTGCATCGGAGCCTTAGTTCTCCCAGGCTACTTTATGGTGACGCTGCATAAGTTAAAGCAGGGCCGTTGTGCCAACATTGTTACCCTGGCCAAGCTTCAACTTCTGCCGATACATCTTTCAGAGTTAACCTCCTCCATATGTTTTATGAAAAACTGCCACTTCGCCGAGTAGCTGATTTTCCCGTGAAAAATCCGCATTGATTGACTGCTTCTGCCGCCGTTTCCAGGAACCCCTGTTCCACTATCTCCTTGGAAGCTAGGCTGCAGCGAAGCAAGTGGTCTACCCCGGGCAAATTTGGCTCCAGACTTCTCACTTCTGCCATCATGCTGACTGCCAACCATGGTACCACCTTGCTGGCTCAGCTTTTGCCTCACAGGCAACCTGCAATCCTCTTCTAATGATTATAATGAAGCCCCTTCTGCACCCAGCTCCCAAGTGCGATCGGCTTCATCATCATCGAGTTGTGTCTGCACGTCACTGATATCCTCCTAACGTTCCTCAACAGTGTCTGCTTCAGGAGCCTGAACGCTCGCAACACCACCTCCCACTACACTCTCCTCCTCACTACTTGCCCACCTAGCGGAGGAAGTGGCGGATGTCTCCTCCACTTCTTGACTGGTCAGTAGCTGTGGACTGTCCTCTTGTAGATCGTCCTCATTAAATAGTGGAGCTGAAACTACAGCATACGATACTTCTGTGGGGGAGGGAACAGCATAGGAAATGGAGGACACGGACTACTCCAGGGCCATGCAATGTGAGGATTGTATCTGAGGAACCCACCAACTGTTGACTGGGGGTGTCGGATGTCACTTGTGATGAAGTGGATGACCTAGTTAACCAATCAATGATTGTAGATGGGTTGCTGGTCGAGACATGACCGCTAGCTGATTCCAGGAGCTTAGGCCTCTCTCTGCGACTCCTGCTGCCACTCGCCCCTATTCTGCTGCAACCTCTACCTGCGCCTGATGACTTTAGGCCTCTGTCACTCCTCTGTGCACGTCCTTGCACTTCTCTGCCTGACATACTTATACACCCACTGCATATATATTACACTTATGAGAGGAGGACAATACGCTCCACTATCCTTAAAACTGTATTTGGCTACAATACAGGAACAGGAAAAATATAAAGGACACCACGTTGGTGTACGTGCAGCTAACACTTATGAGAGGAAGACAATTGGCTCCACTACAAACTGTGTTAGGCTATAAAAACAAGGGTGTAACTTTGGCTGGCCTTTCACAGTAACTAGGCCCAAATTAGTATAACAGGATAAAAACGTACACCACGTAGGTGTACATACAGTTTACACTTATGAGAGATGGACAATACGCTCCACTGTATTAGGATACAAAAACAAGTGGGTAGCTTTGGCTGGCCTTTCACAGTAACTAGGCTAGTAACTAGTTTGACAACAAAAAAAAAAGTGTACCACCTATGTACGCACAGGTTATACTTATGAGAGAACAATACGCTCTGCTACGCAACCTCTATTAGGCACTAAAATTAGGCGACTGTAGCTTTTAGTGCTCAGTGCCCTAACTCGTCCCTATTATCTTTAGAGTTGTAGTACACACTAGTGCTGCAGCACGGAGTCGCTGTGTAGTACACCCAAAAGTGTACTTTCTCTCTATCTCCTTCTACCCCCCCCCCCTTTCCCTGTCAGTGCTTTTCTGCAGTGATTTGGGCTTGTGGTGAATCACTGTTGTACAGCTGTTTTTCTGTGCAACACACACACTGCTCTATCTCTCAATAAAATGCTGAAATGGCAGGCTTCAACGATGGCTGCGGATTATATAGGGCTGTGACATTACAGGGCTGGCTGGCTGCTGATAGGATGCATGCTGCATGTATTTCAGGTTGAGCATGCCTTCCCACCTTCCCAGAGTCCTCACATGTGGAGCTGCCATTTTAGATGACCTGGAGCCTTGTCCGCACTAAATGGAGTTTAATGAAGCGATTTGTTTTATCGAATCGCGGCGATATTCGGATTCATTACGAATCAAATTTGCCATGAAATTCATAATAAATTAGCATTTTTCGGATTCAATTTGCTCATTCCTAATTACCAACAAAGGTATTTGTACAAAATGTTAAATAAATATCAGTTCAATACTTTTCCCTGAGTCATTTCACATTATTACACATAACTTAATTTCTGAGGTTATTTGTTTTAGTATCCTTGTATGTTTGGATTACTTGGGTTGTTACCAACATCTGGTGAAAGTTTCATGTCAGTAGCACCTTTGGAAATATGTTTAGTGAGAAAAAATGGTGACATGTTCAATACTTATTTCGCCTACTGTATATGTTTATAGTGTTGAGCATGAATATTCAAAATGCAAATTTTTACTGCGAATATCGTCCCTTCACGATTTCGCAAACATTTAGAATATAGATATATATTCATAATGTCGAATATTCCTTCTTTTTGCGAATATATGCAAACATATGCAAATTTGCAAATATTCACAAATATCTGCACTGCCAGCAAGAGTTCATTGATCCCTCCCTTCTTTTAGGTGAAAGATATAATTGCGCATGCGCACTATGCAAATTTCATTACGAATTTTCGGCTGAAGAAAAAAAGAGAATGAACATAGTGAATATGCGAATTTCATGAACATAGGACAAATATTCATCCATATATTTGCAAAATATTGTGAATTTGAGTTTGGCCCCTGCCGCTCATTACTATATGTTTATACAACCAAGAACAGAGCTGCAACTTTTTTTTCTGTTAAGCTAAAATGCATAAGTGATTTACCAACTTGTAGCTTCTTTTCACAGTCATCTTTCTACTATAAACAATTGAATCCAAGAAGTAAAAAAAAATGAAGCTTAATTTGTGAACCAGTTTAGAGGTGTAAGGAAATGCTTTATTGCTCCAACTTTCACATTCAGTTAGTCATTTGATGCAAATCTCCTAAGGTTAATCTATTTTCTTATTGAATTATGAAGCCTTAACTATGCAGATCAAATATGCACCTCAGTATGAAAGCTAAAATTATATATAATGTGCTTAATAAAATTCCCTCGATATCTTACCTCTACGAGTCATTTCTAAATTTGATAGTTCACATAATAAAGATAAAAATAAATGCACCCCTTGAGGCTTTCATTTTGTTAACCAAGATCAAAATGTCTCACAGCTATTATGACAGGTCATGGAGCACGCATATTTATCATCAATTCTCTTTTAAGATAAAAACACCAGCATTTTGAAGTGATTAACTGTTAAACTGAGTAAATGGAAAACAAATGATTTATTTATATATGTATTTATTAATTAGTGTATGTATCCAAATTTCTAATCTACCTTTTTTATATAAATTTTAATATACTGTATCTGGCTTTGTGCTGGTGAAGTAGTCAACATATTGAGGCAGAAGCCAGACTCTTTGAGAAGATTGCACCAGAACCAGCACCGATGTATTCATTGGACTCAGGCTGGCATTGAAACCGATCTGAATCCCACATATTTGTTGTAACAAAGTGGACATTTAGGCTTTTAGGGACATTTAGGGATATACAGTAATAGAGAAACAGCACTACACTGCTTGTGTGAGGGTTTACACCTTGGCTCCATTTACTTCAATGGAACTTAGTTACAATACCACACACAACCTTAACATAGGAGTGGTTCTCTTTTTGAAAGACATTAGCTCTGTTTTTATAATTCTGGAAAACCCTAAAGGAGTTAATGGTGGACATCGGCATGAAGTCTCTGCCAAGTGTAAACTCTATCTTAAAGGATTCCTCCACTGCTCAGCGTTTGGGACAAACTGTACTAAACGTTGGAGCCGACGCCGGGAGCTTGTGATGTCGTAGACTCGCCCCCTCATGATGTCATGCCACGCCCCCTAAATGCTAGTCAATGGGAGGGGGTGGGGCATGACATCACGCCCCTTCCCATAGACTTGCATTGAGGGGGTGGGGCGTGATGTCATGAGGGGACGGGGCTATGATGTCACGAGCTCCCAGCGTCGGCTCCAGCTTTCGAAACAGTTTGTTCTAAACGCTGAGCAGCAGAGTACCCCTTTAACCCCTTAAGGACCGGAGGTTTTTCCGTTTTTGCATTTTAGTTTTTTGCTCCTTGCCTTTAAAAAATCATAACTCTTTCAAATTTACACCTAAAAATCCATATGATGGCTTATTTTTTGCGCCACCAATTCTACTTTGTAATGACATCAGTCATTTTGCCCAAAAATCTATGGTGAAGCGGGAAAAAAAATCATTGTGCGACAAAATTGAAAAAAAAACGCTGTTTTGTAACTTTTGGGGGCTTCCGTTTCTACGTAGTACATTTTTCGGTAAAAATGACACCTGATATGTATTCTGTAGGTCCATATGGTTAAAATGATACCCTAATTATATAGGTTTGATTTTGTCGGACTTCTGGAAAAAATCATAACTACATGCAGGAAAATTAATACGTGTTACGCCTAGCGCTCCGGGCCCCCGCTCCTCCCCGGAGCGCTCACGGCGTCTTTCTCCCTGCAGCTCCCCGGTCAGTCCCGCTGACCGGGAGCGCTGCTCTGTCATGGCCGTTGGGGATGCGATTCGCACAGCGGGACGCGCCCGCTCGCGAATCGCATCCCAGGTCACTTACCCGTTCCCGTCCCCTGCTGTCATGTGCTGGCGCGCGCGGCTCCGCTCTCTAGGGCGCGCGCGCGCCAGCTCCCTGAGACTTAAAGGGCCAGTGCACCAATGATTGGTGCCTGGCCCAATTAGCTTAATTGGCTTCCACCTGGTCCCTGACTATATCTATCCTCCTCCCATGCACTTCCTGGCCGGATCTTGTTGCCATCGTGCCAGTGAAAGCGTTTCCTTGTGTGTTCCTAGCCTGTGTTCCAGACCTCCTGCCGTTGCCCCTGACTACGATCCTTGCTGCCTGCCCCGACCTTCTGCTACGTCCGACCTTGCTTCTGTCTACTCCCTTGTACCGCGCCTATCTTCAGCAGCCAGAGAGGTGAGCCGTTGCTAGTGGATACGACCTGGTCACTACCGCCGCAGCAAGACCATCCCGCTTTGCGGCGGGCTCTGGTGAAAACCAGTAGTGACTTAGAACCGATCCACTAGCACGGTCCACGCCAATCCCTCTCCGGCACAGAGGATCCACTACCTGCCAGCCGGCATCGTGACAGTAGATCCGGCCATGGATCCCGCTGAAGTTCCTCTGCCAGTTGTCGCTGACCTCCCTACGCTGGTCGCCCAGCAAGCTCGTCAGATCGCCCAACAAGATCACCAGCTGTCGTACTTGACCACCATGACACAGCAACTCCAGTCACAACTACAGCAAGTACAGTCACAGCTACAGCAGCAACAACCATCTCCTCCGCCAGCTCCTGCACCCCTACCGCAGCGAGTGGCCACTCCTAGCCTCCGCCTGTCCTTGCCGGACAAATTTAATGGGGACTCTAAGTTTTGCCGTGGCTTTCTTTCGCAATGTTCCCTGCACTTGGAGATGATGTCGGACCAGTTTCCTACTGAAAGGTCTAAGGTGGCTTTCGTAGTCAGCCTTCTGTCTGGAAAAGCTCTGTCATGGGCCACACCGCTCTGGGACCGCAATGACCCCGTCACTGCCTCTGTACACTCCTTCTGCTCGGAAATTCGAAGTGTCTTTGAGGAACCTGCCCGAGCCTCTTCTGCTGAGACTGCCCTGCTGAACCTGGTCCAGGGTAATTCCTCCGTTGGCGAGTACGCCATACAATTCCGTACTCTTGCTTCTGAACTATCCTGGAATAATGAGGCTCTCTGCGCGACCTTTAAAAAAGGCCTATCCAGCAACATTAAAGATGTTCTGGCCGCACGAGAGACTCCTGCTAACCTGCATGAACTCATTCATCTAGCCACTCGCATTGACATGCGTTTTTCTGAGAGGCATCAAGAGCTCCGCCAGGAAAAAGACTTAGATCTCTGGACACCTCTCCCACAGTCTCCACTGCAATCTGCGCCTAGGCCTCCCGCCGAGGAGGCCATGCAAGTGGATCGGTCTCGCCTGACCCTGGAAGAGAGGAATCGCCGTAAGGAAGAGAATCTTTGTCTGTACTGTGCCAGTACTGAACATTTTTTGGTGGATTGCCCAATCCGTCCTCCACGTCTGGGAAACGCACGCTCGCACCCAGCTCTCGTGGGTGTGGCGTCTCTTGATGCTAAGTCGGCTTCTCCACGTCTCACGGTGCCTGTTCGGATTTCTACTTCAGCCAGCTCTTCCTTCTCAGCCGTGGCCTGCCTGGACTCTGGAGCTTCTGGGAATTTTATTCGGGAGTCCTTAGTGAATAAATTCCGCATTCCGGTGACCCGTCTTGTCAAGCCACTCCACATTTCCGCGGTCAACGGAGCCAGGTTGGATTGCACCGTGCGTTTCCGCACGGAGCCCCTCCTAATGTGCATCGGACCTCATCACGAGGAAATTGTATTTTTTGTCCTTCCTAATTGCACTTCTGAAGTTCTCCTTGGACTACCCTGGCTTCAACACCATTCCCCAACCCTGGATTGGTCCACTGGGGAGATCAAGAGTTGGGGTCCCTCTTGTTCCAAGGACTGCCTTCAACCGGTTCCCAGTACTCCCTGCCGTGACCCTGTGGTTCCTCCTGTATCCGGTCCCCCTAAGGTCATTAAGGACTCTGCCTGCCACAGGAAATGCCTCTCCCCCCCTCCCAGTCCCATCAGGCAAGCCCCTGTGTCCCCTCATGGCCCTCGTCCTGGTGTCACACTGCCCCGTGCCAGGTCTCGCCCTCTGCCCTCTCTCCCCATTCCTACTCCTGCTGCTCTACCTGCCGTTGAGGAATCCCTCCATCCTTTCCCGGTGTCCTCATCCCAGGGGAGGCAGTTACCGGATAAAGAGAAGGGGAGACCTAAGGGGGGGGGTACTGTTACGCCTAGCGCTCCGGGCCCCCGCTCCTCCCCGGAGCGCTCACGGCGTCTTTCTCCCTGCAGCTCCCCGGTCAGTCCCGCTGACCGGGAGCGCTGCTCTGTCATGGCCGTTGGGGATGCGATTCGCACAGCGGGACGCGCCCGCTCGCGAATCGCATCCCAGGTCACTTACCCGTTCCCGTCCCCTGCTGTCATGTGCTGGCGCGCGCGGCTCCGCTCTCTAGGGCGCGCGCGCGCCAGCTCCCTGAGACTTAAAGGGCCAGTGCACCAATGATTGGTGCCTGGCCCAATTAGCTTAATTGGCTTCCACCTGGTCCCTGACTATATCTATCCTCCTCCCATGCACTTCCTGGCCGGATCTTGTTGCCATCGTGCCAGTGAAAGCGTTTCCTTGTGTGTTCCTAGCCTGTGTTCCAGACCTCCTGCCGTTGCCCCTGACTACGATCCTTGCTGCCTGCCCCGACCTTCTGCTACGTCCGACCTTGCTTCTGTCTACTCCCTTGTACCGCGCCTATCTTCAGCAGCCAGAGAGGTGAGCCGTTGCTAGTGGATACGACCTGGTCACTACCGCCGCAGCAAGACCATCCCGCTTTGCGGCGGGCTCTGGTGAAAACCAGTAGTGACTTAGAACCGATCCACTAGCACGGTCCACGCCAATCCCTCTCCGGCACAGAGGATCCACTACCTGCCAGCCGGCATCGTGACAATACGTTTAAAATTGTCATCTTCTGACCCCTATAACTTTTTTATTTTTCCGTGTATGGGGCGGTATGAGGGCTCATTTTTTGCGCCGTGATCTGAAGTTTTTAACGGTACCATTTTTGCATTGATAGGACTTATTGATCACTTTTTATTAATTTTTAAATGATATAAAAAGTGACCAAAAATGCACTCTTTTGGACTTTGGAATTTTTTTGCGCGCACGCCATTGACCAAGCAGTTTAATTAATGATATATTTTTATAATTCGGACATATGATACCACATATGTTTATTTTTATTTTTATTTACACTGTGTTTTTTTTTTTATTGGAAAAGGGGGGTGATTCAAACTTTTAACCCCTTAAGGACTCAGCCCATTTTGGCCTTAAGGACTCAGACAATTTAATTTTTACGTTTTCATTTTTTCCTCCTCGCCTTCTAAAAATCATAACTCTTTTATATTTTCATCTACAGACTAGTATGAGGGCTTGTTTTTTGCGCGACCAGTTGTCCTTTGTAATGACATCACTCATTATATCATAAAATGTATGCCGCAACCAAAAAACACTATTTTTGTGGGGAAATTAAAACGAAAAACGCAATTTTGCTAATTTTGGAAGGTTTGTTTTCACGCCGTACAATTTATGGTAAAAATGACGTGTGTTCTTTATTCTGAGGGTCAATACGATTAAAATGATACCCATTATTATATACTTCTATATTATTGTTGCGCTTAAAAAAAATCACAAACTTTTTAACCAAATTAGTACGTTTATAATCCCTTTATTTTGATGACCTATAACTTTTTTATTTTTCCAAATAAGTGGTGGTATGGGGGCTAATTTTTTGCGCCATGATCTGTACTTTTTTTTGATACCACATTTGTATATAAAAAACTTTTAATACATTTTTTATAATTTTTTTTTAATAAAATGTATTAAAAAAGTAGGAATTTTGGACTTTTTAAATTTTTTTTCGTTCACGCCGTTCACCGTACGGGATCATTAACATTTTATTTTAATAGTTCGGACATTTACGCACGCGGCGATACCAAATATGTCTATAAAAAATGTTTTTTACGCTTTTTGGGGGTAAAATAGGAAAAAACGGACGTTTTACTTTTTTATTGGGGGAGGGGATTTTTCACTTTTTTTTTACTTTTACTTTTACATTTTTTTACATTTTTTTTACACTTGAATAGTCCCCATAGGGGACTATTCATAGCAATACCATGATTGCTAATACTGATCTGTTCTATGTATAGAACATAGAACAGATCAGTGTTATCGGTCATCTCCTGCTCTGGTCTGCTCGATCACAGACCAGAGCAGGAGACGCCGGGAGCCGCACGGAGGAAGGAGAGGGGACCTCCGTGCGGCGTTATGAATGATCGGATCCCCGCAGCAGCGCTGCGGGCGATCCGATCGTTCATTTTAATCGCGAACTGCCGCAGATGCCGGGATCTGTATTGATCCCGGCACCTGAGGGGTTAATGGCGGACGCCCGCGAGATCGCGGGCGTCGGCCATTGCCGGCGGGTCCCTGGCTGCGATCAGCAGCCGGGATCAGCCGCGCATGACACGGGCATCGCTCCGATGCCCGCGGTTATGCTTAGGACGTAAATGTACGTCCTGGTGCGTTAAGTACCACCTCACCAGGACGTACATTTACGTCCTGCGTCCTTAAGGGGTTAATAGGGGAGGAGTTAAATGATATTTATTCACTTTTTTTTTTCACTTTTTTTTTGTAGTGTTATAGGTCCCATAGGGACCTATAACACTGCACACACTGATCTTCTATGTTGATCACTGGTTTCTCATAAGAAACCAGTGATCAACGATTCTGCCGCATGACTGCTCATGCCTGGATCTCAGGCACTGAGCAGTCATTCGGCAATCGGACAGCGAGGAGGCAGGAAGGGGCCCTCCCGCTGTCCTGTCAGCTGTTCGGGATACCGCGATTAGCCGCGGCTATCCCAAACAGCCCGACTGAGCTAGCCGGGAACTTTCACTTTCACTTTTAGCCGCGCGGCTCAGCTCTGAGCGCGCGGCTAAAGGGTTAATAGCGCGCGGCGCCGCGATCGGCGCTGCACGCTATTAGAGGCGGGTCCCGGCTTCACTATGACGCCGGGCCCGCCGTGATATGACGCGGGGTTACTGTGTAACCCCGCGTTATATCAGAAGAGCAGGACCAAGGACGTACCGGTACGTCCTTGGTCCTTAAGGGGTTAAATTATGTATATAGTTTAAGCACATAATTCAATGTCCAAAAACAAGTTACAAGTCAATAAGAACAGTCTTATCAATCTCTGGTGGTTTTACCCATATTATTGGTATAATGTCCGGATACACCCTTGATACAGTCCAGATTGACCAACAGTGGTGTTACGCCTAGCGCTCCGGGTCCCCGCTCCTCCCCGGAGCGCGTACGGCGTCTCTCTCTCCGCAGCGCCCCGGTCGGTCCCGCTGACCGGGAGCGCTGCCCTGTCATGGCCGTTGGGGATGCGATTCGCACAGCGGGACGCGCCCGCTCGCGAATCGCATCCCAGGTCACTTACCCGTCCCGGTCCCCTGCTGTCATGTGCTGGCGCGCGCGGCTCCGCTCTCTAGGGCGCGCGCGCGCCAGCTCTCTGAGACTTAAAGGGCCAGTGCACCAATGATTGGTGCCTGGCCCAATTAGCTTAATTGGTTCCCACCTGTTCCCTGCTTATATCTAGTCTCCTCCCTTGCACTCCCTTGCCGGATCTTGTTGCCTTAGTGCCTAGTGAAAGCGTTCCCTAGTCTGTTCCTAGTCCGTGTTCCTGACCTCCTGCCGTTGCCCCTGACTACGATTCTTGCCGCCTGCCCCCGACCTTCTGCTACGTCCGACCTTGCTTCTGCCTACTCCATTGTACCGCGCCTATCTTCAGCATCTTCAGCAGCCAGAGAGGTAAGCCGTTGCTAGTGGATACGACCTGGTCACTACCGCCGCAGCAAGACCATTGGAGAACCTCTGCCTGTACTGTGCTAGTACCGAACACTTCCTAAGAGATTGTCCTATCCGTCCTCCCCGCCAGGAAAGACGTACGCTGACTCCGCACAAAGGTGAGACAGTCCTTGATGTCTACTCTGCTTCTCCACGTCTTACTGTGCCTGTGCGGATGTCTGCCTCTGCCTTCTCCTTCTCTACAGTGGCCTTCTTGGATTCCGGATCTGCAGGAAAATTTTTTTTGGCCTCTCTCATCAACAGGTTCTACGTTCCTGTGACCAGTCTCGCCAGACCCCTCTACATCTATTGTTTTTACAATAAAAGATTGGTTTGTCTCGTTCGTTTCCACACAGAACCCCTCCTAATTTGCATCGGACCTCATCACGGAAAAATTGAATTTTTTTTCCTCAGGTTCTTTGGCCCCAAGAAGAGGGGGAGACCTAAGGGGGGGGGTACTGTTACGCCTAGCGCTCCGGGTCCCCGCTCCTCCCCGGAGCGCGTACGGCGTCTCTCTCTCCGCAGCGCCCCGGTCGGTCCCGCTGACCGGGAGCGCTGCCCTGTCATGGCCGTTGGGGATGCGATTCGCACAGCGGGACGCGCCCGCTCGCGAATCGCATCCCAGGTCACTTACCCGTCCCGGTCCCCTGCTGTCATGTGCTGGCGCGCGCGGCTCCGCTCTCTAGGGCGCGCGCGCGCCAGCTCTCTGAGACTTAAAGGGCCAGTGCACCAATGATTGGTGCCTGGCCCAATTAGCTTAATTGGTTCCCACCTGTTCCCTGCTTATATCTAGTCTCCTCCCTTGCACTCCCTTGCCGGATCTTGTTGCCTTAGTGCCTAGTGAAAGCGTTCCCTAGTCTGTTCCTAGTCCGTGTTCCTGACCTCCTGCCGTTGCCCCTGACTACGATTCTTGCCGCCTGCCCCCGACCTTCTGCTACGTCCGACCTTGCTTCTGCCTACTCCATTGTACCGCGCCTATCTTCAGCATCTTCAGCAGCCAGAGAGGTAAGCCGTTGCTAGTGGATACGACCTGGTCACTACCGCCGCAGCAAGACCATCCCGCTTTGCGGCGAGCTCTGGTGAAAACCTGTAGTGGCTTAGAACCGGTCCACTAGCGCGGTCCTCGCCATCCCTCTCTGGCACAGGGGATCCACTACCTGCCAGCCGGCATCGTGACAAGTGGGATTCCACCCACCAATTCACATGTTCTATTTTTAAACTTCTCTGGCCTCCTGGCACATGCATCTGCTGACACATACATCTGCCCTCTTGCACCTCCAACATAGCTCACAATGCTGTTCAATAGCAATAGCTGCTGAGGTGAACTATACAGTGTATCATTTCAGAACACAGACATTCACCAGTGACAGGGAGGCTACATAGGTGCCGAGGCATACACTTGAACAGCACAGTTTTATGCTTATGCACTTCCTCCAGCAAAGTCAACCAGCCAAGTGACTTGGCTGGAATAAATGCGTAAGCACAAAACTGCGCTGTTCCAAGTGTATCCCTATCAATTTCCGGCTCCCTGCTGCCGCTGAATGTCTGCGTTCTGAAATAAAGTAATAAATAAACTTCTACATATGGCGAGTACGGTTCTTTCATTTTCTACTTGATTAGTGGATTTTGTTCCTGTATACTCCTGGCACCACCTACAGAAGGGCAGATGTTTGGACTGTATACGAACTGACTCTCAATCTTAGGATTAGTGTGATGATTGGACTGCAGGTTAGTAGTGCCAGACTTCATCTTTGCATAGACTATAGCTTCCATCAGAACTAAGGCTCTGCAATCATGATGGGAATTGCAGTTTTGGAAAATTTTGAGAGCCATAGGTTGGGGGGCAATTTTGTGCTCTATATAACATGGTATCCAGGTTTACTACAGCTCCCATCATGCTGGGACCAGTCATGTGTCAGGCTAGAGAATGTTAAAGGGGAAAACAAGTGGAAAACAAATGCTTTCAAATCAACTGGTGGCAGAAAGTCAAACAGATTTGTAGATTACTTCTATTTAAAAATCTGTAGCCTTTCAGTACTTATCAGCTGCTATATGCTCCAGAGAAAATTGTGTAGTTCTTTCCAGTCTGACAACAGTGCTCTCTGCTGACACCTCTATTCGTGTCAGGAACTGTCCAGAGTAAAAGCAAATCTCCATAGAAAAACTCTCCTGCTCTGGACAGTTCCTGACATGGACATAGGTGTCAGCAGAGAGCACTGTGGTCAGAATGGAAAGCACTACACAAATTTCTCTGAAGTATATCTGTAGTATACAGCACCTGATAAATACTGGAAGAGTTAAGATTTTAAATTGAAGTAATTTAAAAATCTGTTTAACTTTCTACCTCTTTAAATGCATGCTTATTAAAATGTACAAAAAGATTAGTATAAACAACAAAACTTCAGATCAAAAACAAACCTATTTTTGACAAGAAAATTCTGTAACAGTGATAATGGTAATGATGGATATGATAGATATTACTGTGTCTTAATAAATAAATAATCTAAATCTTTTTAAGCATTTATGCATCTTTCTTTATTTTAAAATATATAATATAATGCAAACAAGTTATTGATTAAATTGTTATGTAGGTATACATCCATTAAATGCTCTGCTTGTAGCCTACTGCAGTTATTTTGAAACATTATAAAATATTTTGATATTTTTAGATAATGGAAACGGATTTCCATTATAATAGGGCTCACGGGTATCAATATAAATGTGTTGCAGGCCATTAATAGTTTAAAGTCTTTCTATTCAGAAGTAGACAGGTGTCTTCATCATATTTGACATAATGGCTTTAAGCTAAATATAAAAGAAGAAGATAAAGGTTGATCACAAAGACTCGCTTCTTTGCTCTGCTGTCCAGTTGTCTGTTTTATATTGTAAATGAATACTTAAAAGTACATTCACAGCTTGGACATTAAGCTTATAAAGTATTATAACAGAATTGTGGATTTTAGTGACAACTGAAAAAATGACATATTGTGCCATTGTAACTACAATAATTATGAATAAGAATGAGGAAAAAGATGATAATGAGTCATAGTAGCAGAAGATGTCTTTTTTCCTTCAAAACACATGTTCATTTTAACAATTATGTGATTTAGACATTTGAAAAATGTAAAAATAACAATAGTGAACAGTATAGTAAACAGTGAATAGTTAAATTTCAGTGTAAGGAAATACATAAATGTTTATTAACCCCTTATGCCCTGGTCCTGTTACCAAGGTTTAAAGCGTGCTCACGGGCTTCCCGATGACCGGCATTAACCCTTTAGACGCCGCGATCAAAGTTGATTGTGGCATCTAAACGAAAACAAGAATGATCCCAGCAGCACAGTGGAGCTGATCGGGACCACCGCAGTGAAACAGCCATGTCCCGATCATCTGAGAGGATGGCAGAAGGCACCTCGACGTCCGATCGGTGGTCTTCTGCTTCCAGCCATCCATGCAGGCTAGAGAAGCAGAGCACTGATAACACTGATCAATACTATGCTGTAGCATTGATCAGTATATGCAATCAAAAGATTGCATGGTATAGCCACTTATGGGGGCAAAAAAAGTGTTAAAAAAAGGGTTTATAAAAGTGAATTAACCCCTTCCATAATGAAAGTGTGAATCACTCACCTTTTCCCCTTTTTTAAATAAAATGGTGTAATAAAAAAATAATCATATGTGGTACCATTGCATCTGCGTAAATGTCTGAACTATTAAAATATAAGGTTAGTTAAACCGAATGGTTGATGGTGTACACATAAAAAAATGCCAAAGTCCAAAAATGTGCATTTTTGGTCACTTCATATACCAAAAAAATTAAGAAAAAGCGATCAAAAAGTCCCATTAAAAGAAAAATGTTACCAATAAAAACTACAGACCAGCACAACGATGCAAAAAAAGAGCCCATATATAGCCCTGTATACGGAAAAAATAAAAAGTTATAGGGGTCAGAAGATGACAATTTTAAACAAACTATTTTTAGTGCATGTAGTTATAATTTTTTAAGCAGTAAAATAAAATAAAACCTACATAAATTGAGCATCTTTTTAACTGTATGGACCTACAGAATAAATATAAGGCATCATTTTTCCCAAAAAGTACACTGCGTAGAAACAGAAGCCCCAAAAAATTAACAACATTTTTTTTTTTTTTAAGTTCACCCCATAAATATTTTTATTTTTTATTTTTTTGCCGCAGATTATGTTATAAAATAAGTGATGTCATTACAAATTAGAATTGGTGATGCAAAAAACAAGCCCTTATATGGGTCTGTAGGTGCAAAATTTAAAGCTTCATGATTTTTAGAAGGGAAGCAAGAAAAAACGAAAGTGCAAAAATGAAAATTGGCCTGGTCCTTAAGGCAAAAATGGGGTCCTGGCTGGGTCCTCAAATAGTTAAATATATATTTTATTAGAAGTTGTACAGTTGTAAAAAAAAGCATTATCCCATTATATCACTGCATTTTAAAAACAAAGGAAAATGAGAGAAACAGTGTTTTAGTCAGAATTAAAGACTGTAAAAGAGTACAGAAGAACCATATGTGTTGTTAGATCCTATAAATGTGTGATACGTCTAGTGCTGATCAAATCAATTTGGAAGGAATAAGATATTATTATTTTTTGTTTAACTTGATTATGTCAAATCTAGTTGTCCAGACGTCAAATATTACCTTTTTATGCCGGGCTACTAAGTTCCTAATATGTAGAATATAAATATGTGCTCTCCACTCCTATCTGTGGCCAGCCTGTACCCATGTTTTCCTCTGCCATACTTTAGTGACCACATGGAATAATGGACTATAGGAATTGCTTTAAGCAACAGGTCATCAGTCTTTGACCTCCCTGCTATTTTAGATGTATGTCCCTCATTCTTATAGCTGCTATTTTAATCTAAAGGTTTGAATTGGCACATAGATTCCCTGATATGCCTTTGGAAGTCATACAATCTCAAATTCCATACTCTAATTCCGTCTAGGCACACTTTGCATACCTTGAGGTAGTTACATGATTATCTTTCTATGACTCATGCACTCATGCGGAAATTTGTTACTATCTTATGAGATGCAGAAAACCAGGCACATTTATGGACATTTATCAACGGGTTTAGTCAGGTTTTCTTTACTATAATTGTCGCAACTGCGACTACACGATTTTTCGTGCGACATTTTGACTGGAAAGCGAGAAAAGCAAGTTTTCCTAAAATTTACTATGTAGTAATAATTTTAAAATGGACTACGGGTAGTCAGGTATTTATTAACTGCGACAGTCGCAACTGCGCAAAAAAAAGTCACAACAGCGTTAAAAATTGACTAAATTTACTCCAGCTCAAACATGGAGCAGAAAAAGCTACTACCAAAGTAAAAAAGGAAAAATTGCTTACGTGAAAGAAAATTATCAACAGGCTGAAACCAGTTGATAAATAAGTCAGACATAAGCAAAAAAAAAAGTAAGGAAAAAATTACTAAAAAAAGGAATACATAAGCAAAGATTGATAAATGTCCCTCATTGTTATCTCTGCAAAACAAATTAAGGCATAGCCAGGGTCGGAGGTTAGTAGTTTCATCTCTACTCAAGCCTGGTTTACAAGGCCTGGCTACAAGTATATCTGCTATGCGCTGACTACGACAGTTACCATCAGTACACCACTGCCTGCTGTCCATTGGCTACTACAATTACCACCAGTCCACCGCTGCCTGCTGTCTGCTGGCTACTACAACTACCACTAGTCCACCACTGCCTGCTGTCCGCTGGTATATTACAACTACAACTAGTCTACCACTGCCTGCTTTTTGCTGGCTACTACAATACCACAAGTCCACTACCCGAGTTGATACTGCTTCCAGCCAGGTCTTCACATACACAACCCTTTATCCAAAAAAGGGATTTATTCATTTTTTTATACAACAGCTATTTTTTCATAACCATTTTGGGACACAAATCCTGTTGAAACTCACATAAAGAGAGAATTTATGGACAACGCATGATCCCCAATAAAAGGGATATTTTTTGGCTTTTCATACATTGCATCTTCTAATACTTCCATGTGCATTTTAACACCAGCAAGCCTCTGCCAACAAAAAGGGATACTTTATGCACATTTATTTTAGTGTTAAAAACATACAAAATCCGCTAGTGCAATGTTTTTTTAAACAAGCTATTAGTTACCATAGGTTACTGCATGTCGCCATAACTTTGACATTGAAGGGGTTATCCAGGAATAGAAAAACAGAACTGATTTCTTTCACAAACAGCTCTGTATGTCCCCAGGCTGTGTGTGGTATGACAACTTGGCTCCATTCACTTCAATGGAACTGAGCTGCAGAACCATACCCAACCCAGAGACAGACAGGGAGCTGTTTTTAAAAGAGATTAGCTCTGTTTTTTATATTAATGTATAACTGCTTTAACTTAGCCTTAAAGATGTTCAGTGCTAAGACATTTTTAAAAATAAATATGAAATAAATGTCTGATCGCGGGGGGTCCGACCGGTGGAACCCCCCCATGAACTCCTGTACGGGTATATTTCGTACCCAGCACGTCAGCTGGTCGAAACATGCCCCCTTAATTCATCTCTATGGGAGAGGTGGTTACGCCACTCCCATAGAGATGAATGGTGGGGGCGTGTTTGTACCAGCTGACCTGCTATGTGTGAAATGTCACACACAGCAGCTCAGTCAGAGTCAAGACAGGGCCCCATACAGGAGATCGATAAGATATTTATCCCCTATTCTGCTGACTGGAAATCTTCTTTAAAGCTCCTTTATAACTACTTTAATACATTTCTAGGTAAGCAAGCAGTGTTAAACATAAGTTTTGAGTGTTATTGTCCTGCCTGTCTGCACAGAACTCATTCGCTGTCAACCAAACTTTATAGAAAAGTTTTATAAGGCCAAAGAACCAAAAGACTCACTCTTAGTTGTATCACTGTATGAATCATTTGAAGGTCTCTAGAAAATTATTCTACAGATGTTTTTCTAACATATACCTGTGGAACAAAGTGTATTCTCTACTTTTTTTTTTTTTTTTTACTACTTCTGGGTTTTTGAGAGCTTCCTAGTCCCAATAAGATAATTAGATTCCATAGATCTCTGTGACGAAAACTAAATAAGCCCAGCACTGGATATCCTTTACTTTGCATTTTCTTCCTAATATTTTTAACATTTAAGTATTTAACTTTAAGAGAGGTGTTTTGTTTTTAAGTTATGCCTATTTACTCTTGTGCAGTGTATCTATGGGGGACAATTATCAAAACATGAAGCAATTATCAAAGCCTATAGCAACCAGTCAAATTGCTTCTTTTATTTTTCTGAGGCCTTCTAAAAAATTAAAGAAGACATCTGATTGGTTACTATGGGCAAATGGCCCACTTTTCCTCTGCACAGGTTTTGATAAATCTCCCATGTATTCTGTAGTGCCTTCTCTATTGCCTCACAGCAATGGGACTTTATTCTGGACTGTAGCAGAATTGTCAGCACCTATAATAATCCTAATAAAATTTAAATGTTTATGTTTTTCTCTGTGTATTCATGTGGTTTCTGTTGTGCATCCATACATTTCACTGCCTTTATTTTTGCCTATGCTGTATCTGAGATGCCGGTGTTTTTGTCACTGTATTTGTATTTGAAAATGTTTATGAAAAATAAGTCATAAAATAAGATTGCATATAAGTTACAATTTAACAATGACCAAATTGTTGCTTTGGAGCCTCAACATTAGATTGAACTTAAAAAGTACATGAAGGGCTGTGGTACATATTTGCATATAACTTAAAGGGGAACTCTGGTGGAAACAAGTGGAAAACAAATGTTTTCAATTCAATTGATGCCAGAAAGTTAAACAGATTTGTTAATTACTTCTATTTAAAAAATGTTATCCTTCCACTATTTATCAGCTGCTGTATACCACAGAGAAAATTGTGCAGTTCTCTCCACAAAACAGTGCTCTCTACTGACACCTCAGTTTGTGTCAGGAACTGTCCAGATTAAAAGCAAATCCCCATGGAAAACCTTTCCTGCTCTACACAGTTCCTGACATTGACAGCGGTGTCAGCAGAGAGCACTATGGTCAGACAGAAAAGAACTTCACAACTTCCTCTGAAGTATACAGCAGCTGATAAGTTCTGGAAGGGTTAAACATTTTAAATAAAAGTAATTCAAAAATCTGTTTAACTTTCTGGAGCCAGTTGATTTGAAAAAAATGTTTTCCACCAGACTTCCCCTTTAATGAAAATGATGTGAAATGTTATTCTCCATGAAGACAGATAATATTTAAAACAGATATTGAACAATGGCAGGTATTCCATCTATTACAGATGTTGCTAGTTTTCAAAAATAACAAGTTCAAATGAAATATGAAAACACAATTATAGATATTTATTATGGATAACAATTTAAGAACCCTAGTTTTATTGGAATGGAAATCGTGATTATGTTAAGCATAACTGTGTAATCTCAGCGCCTGTGTATAGTGGTGATAAATGTAGACATGATAAGGAGCTGAATTGATGTGATTTAGATGCCTTGTGTTAACTGAAATTCTGCCCACAGGCTTTCACTATAACATTTGGTAGTTAGACAGTCTTACACATAAAGAAAAGGTGACCTTGAAACTTAGTTTAAATGAGTAGGGAAATAGAATTGTAACACATAAATATTTAGATGTAAAAAGTCACTTAGCAAAGTTTAAACCATGAAACCATTTTTTTTTTATTGAAGTTAACCTAAAATATAATTTTTGCTTTACTGACAATGAATGCTTTTTTTCTTTTGTTCTTTAAATTGCTTAAAATAAAAGCAGAAGTCTTAAAACAATTGCATATGCTGGGTCATTAAATTGGAAGACTATTTTGACCTCTACCCATATAGCCCAACACCATACCATACCAAAAAAAGTAAATTTAAATTGACTCTACCTACAAACATTAGTCTTATGAAAACTATCCTAAAGCAATCCTAATATAACATCTTGAGGACTCTGCATAGTTCATTTAGTTCAAGAACAGCAAGATGTGGAAACCTGTTAAATATTTATTACTAGCTGAGTACCTGGCAAATGAGGGTAGGTTAAGGTTAATTTAACTATCCTGTATTTTTAGTGGACGTATAAGTAACATGTGACCAAGTATTATCGAAATATATCCAGCTGTTTGGAAGTTATGCAGTATCATATATTTCTCATAGGCTTGTATGGGACTTTAAACAAAAACCCTAACCCTCACAAATGGGGGTGGGTATGGGTTAAATTACCTATCCTGTATTTGTTGTTGACATATAAGTAACATGTGTACCAAGTTTCATGTTAATATATTTAGCCATTTGGATGTGATGCTGAAACATACACACACATACACACATACATTGACTTTTATATATATACTAGCTGAGTACCCGGCGATACCCGGTTTTTCCTTCCTAATCCTTGTTGGGGAGGAAAATAAACAAAGGAGGAAGCTTTTGACTTCATATCCCATCCTCATATCTTGTTGTCATATCCCAACCCCATTTCCTGTCCTCATATCCTGTCCTCCTACCCCATCCTCCTATTCCATCCCCCTATCTTGACCTCATATCCCGTCCTCATATCCCTTCCTCATATCCTGTCCTCATATCTCGTCCTCAAATCCCATCTTCATATCCCATCTTCATATCCCGTCCTCATATCCCGATATCATATCCCAACATCATGTCCCATCCTCATATCCTGACCTCATGTCCCATCCTCATATCCTGAACTCATATCTTGACCTCATATCCCATCCTCATATGCTGTCCTCATATCCCGTCCTTATGTCCCATCCTCATATCCAGTCCTTATATCCTGACCTCATATCCCGACCTGATATACCACCCTCATATCCCATCCTCATATGCTGTCCTCATATCCCGATATCATATCCCAACATCATGTCCCATCCTCATATCCTGACCTCATGTCCCATCCTTATATCCCGAACTCATATCTCGACCTCATATCCCATCCTCATATGCTGTCCTTATATCCTGTCCTCATATCCCGAACTCATGTCCCGTCCTCATATCCCCTCATCATATCCCAATCTCATATTCCGACCTCATATATCGCCCTCACATCCCGTCCTCATTAGCTATCCTCATATTCAGTTCTTGTGTCCCATCCTCATATCCTGTCCTCAGGTGGGACTGATTTGTGATGAAGATATTGTAAGCTGAAAATAGAAGGGGACGTGGCTTTGTGTGACTGGGCATGATTTGCAAGCCAGACTGATGCACAAAAAGGGTAGCAAATAAAAGGGGTGGGGCTTAAACAGTGGGCGTGTCTTTTGTGAGATGTGGTGTGGCTTGCAAGCCGGCCTTACACATATACTTGCATGGGACTTTCAAGGGTGTAGGTAAGGGTTAATTTAACTATCATAATATCCCAACCTCAAATTCGACCTCATTTCCCCTCCTCACAAGCTGTCCCCATATCCCGTCCCCATATCCCGACTTCCTATCACGTTCTCATATCCCAACCTCCTATCACGTTCTCATATCCCGTCCCCATATCCGACCTTATATTCAGACCTCATATCCCTTCTCCATATCCCATCCCTATATCCCATCCCCATATCCCGTAATCATTTTCCATCCCCATATCCTGTCCCCATATCCCAACCTCCTATCCTGACCTCATATTCATAGCCTATCCCTATATCCCATCTCCATATTCTGTTCCCATAACCTGACCTCATATACTGTCCCCATATCCCTTCCCCATATCCCGTCCTCATTTCTAATCCTCATATACTGTCCTCAGGTGGTAACATTTAAATAAAAGGGGAGTGATTTAAAGGGTGGGTGTCTATTTGCAAGATGGAGCATTGAATGCGGGGAGGATGTGGCTTGCCAGCCAGACTGATGCATTCACCAGGAGATGCAGAGCGGAGCTTATGGAGTAAGGTACCGGAAGTTCCAGATACTTGTATGGGACTTAAAACAAAAACTCCATCCTTCACATATAGAGGTAGGTTAGGGGTTAATTTAACTATCATATATTTTTATTTGACATATAAATAATATGTGACCAAGTATTAGCGAAATATCTCCAGCAATACAGAAGTTATTAATTCCCATAGATTTGCACTGGACTTTAAACAAAAACCTTGACCCTTGCAAATGAGGGTAGGTTAGGGTTAAATTAACTATCCTATATTTTTTTGTGGACATATAAGTAACATGTGACCGAGTATCATCGAAATATCTTCAGCTAGACTTGTATGGGACTTTAAACAAACACCCTGACTCTCACAAATGGGGGTTGGTCAGGATGTTTGTTAAGGGTTAAATTACCTATCCTGTATTTGTTGTTGACATATAAGTAACATGTGTACCAAGTTTCATGTTAATATCTTTAGCCATTTGAATGTGATGCTGAAACATATGCACAAACATACACACACGCACACATTGGCCCACATTTATCATTGTCTTTAGACTGTTTTTTGTGTCTAAAAAAGGGGCAAAAAAGGGGCAAGCAGGGTTTTTTGCTCCTTTTTTTGCCCTTTTTTGTTTACACATTTCTGCTGATTTTGAGTTGCAATCCAATGATTTAGGCAATAGACATGATATGGAAGGGATTTATCATTGCTCCTTTTTGTAAAAAGGAGCAAAAAAAGGCGCAAAGCCACTGAAAAGTCTCTAAAACTACACCAGCCCCGACATGGTGCAGCTTTTTGGTGTAAGTTGTTACGCCGAGCGCTCCGGGTCCCCGCTCCTCCCCGGAGCGCTCGCTACACTTCCCTCACTGCAGCGCCCCGGTCGGTTCCACGGACCCGGGGCGCTGCGTTACTACCTCCGGCCGGGATGCGATTCGCGATGCGGGTAGCGCCCGCTCGCGATGCGCACCCCGGCTCCCGTACCTTACTCGCTCCCCGTCAGTTCTGTCCCGGCGCGCGCGGCCCCGCTCCCTAGGGCGCGCGCGCGCCGGGTCTTTGCGATTTAAAGGGCCACTGCACCGCTGATTGGTGCAGTGGTTCCAATTAGTGTTTACACCTGTGCACTTCCCTATATCACCTCACTTCCCCTTCACTCCCTCGCCGGATCTTGTTGCCCTAGTGCCAGTGAAAGCGTTCCTTGTGTGTTCCTTGCCTGTGATTCCAGACCTTCTGCCGTTGCCCCTGACTACGATCCTTGCTGCCTGCCCCGACCTTCTGCTACGTCCGACCTTGCTTCTGTCTACTCCCTTGTACCGCGCCTATCTTCAGCAGCCAGAGAGGTTGAGCCGTTGCTAGGGGATACGACCTGGTCACTACCGCCGCAGCAAGACCATCCCGCTTTGCGGCGGGCTCTGGTGAAAACCAGTAGTGACTTAGAACCGATCCTCTAGCACGGTCCACGCCAATCCCTCTCTGGCACAGAGGATCCACTACCTGCCAGCCGGCATCGTGACAGTAGATCCGGCCATGGATCCCGCTGAAGTTCCTCTGCCAGTTGTCGCTGACCTCACCACGGTGGTCGCCCAGCAGTCACAACAGATTGCGCAACAAGGCCAACAGCTGTCTCAACTGACTGTTATGCTACAACAGTTACTACCACAGCTCCAGCAATCATCTCCTCCGCCAGCTCCTGTACCTCCTCCGCAGCGAGTGGCCGCTTCTGGAATACGACTATCCTTGCCGGATAAATTTGATGGGGACTCTAAGTTTTGCCGTGGCTTTCTTTCCCAATGTTCATTACACTTGGAGATGATGTCGGACCAGTTCCCCACTGAAAGGTCTAAGGTGGCTTTCGTAGTCAGCCTGCTGTCTGGAAAAGCCCTGGCTTGGGCCACACCGCTCTGGGACCGCAATGACCCCGTCACTGCCTCTGTACACTCCTTCTTCTCGGAAATTCGAAGTGTCTTTGAGGAACCTGCCCGAGCCTCTTCTGCTGAGACTGCCCTGTTGAACCTGGTCCAGGGTAATTCTTCCGTTGGCGAGTATGCCGTACAGTTCCGTACCCTTGCTTCAGAATTATCCTGGAATAATGAGGCACTCTGCGCGACCTTTAAAAAAGGCCTATCCAGCAACATTAAAGATGTTCTGGCCGCACGAGAAATCCCTGCTAACCTACATGAACTCATCCATCTTGCCACTCGCATTGACATGCGTTTTTCCGAACGGCGTCAGGAGCTCCGCCAGGATATGGACTCTGTTCGCACGAGGCGTTTCTTCTCCCCGGCTCCTCTCTCCTCTGGTCCCCTGCAATCTGTTCCTGTGCCTCCCGCCGTGGAGGCTATGCAGGTCGACCGGTCTCGCCTGACACCCCAAGAGAGGACACGACGCCGCATGGAGAATCTCTGCCTGTACTGTGCTAGTACCGAACACTTCCTGAAGGATTGTCCTATCCGTCCTCCCCGCCTGGAAAGACGTCCGCTGACTCCGCACAATGGTGAGACAGTCCTTGATGTCTACTCTGCTTCTCCACGTCTTACTGTGCCTGTGCGGATGTCTGCCTCTGCCTTCTCCTTCTCTGCTGTGGCCTTCTTGGACTCTGGATCTGCAGGAAATTTCATCTTAGCCTCTCTCGTCAACAGGTTCAACATCCCGGTGACCAGTCTCGCCAGACCCCTCTACATCAATTGTGTAAACAATGAAAGATTGGACTGTACTATACGTTTCCGCACGGAGCCCCTTCTAATGTGCATCGGATCTCATCACGAGAGGATTGAACTGTTGGTCCTCCCCAATTGCACTTCTGAAATCCTTCTTGGACTTCCCTGGCTTCAACTCCATTCCCCAATCCTGGATTGGTCCACTGGGGAGATCAAGAGTTGGGGGCCCTCTTGTTCCAAGGACTGCTTAAAACCGGTTCCCAGTAAACCTTGCCGTGTCCCTGTGCTTCCTCATGTAACCGGTCTCCCTAAGGCCTATATGGACTTTGCGGACGTTTTTTGCAAAAAACAAGCTGAGACTCTACCTCCTCACAGGCCTTATGATTGTCCCATTGACCTCCTCCCGGGCACTACTCCACCCCGGGGCAGAATCTATCCTCTGTCCGTCCCAGAGACTCTTGCCATGTCTGAATACGTCCAAGAAAATTTAAAAAAGGGCTTTATCCGTAAATCCTCCTCTCCTGCCGGAGCCGGATTTTTCTTTGTGTCCAAAAAAGATGGCTCTCTACGTCCTTGCATTGACTACCGCGGTCTTAATAAAATCACGGTTAAGAACCGCTACCCCCTACCCCTCATCTCTGAACTCTTTGATCGTCTCCAAGGTGCCCATATTTTTACCAAACTGGACTTAAGAGGTGCTTATAATCTCATCCGCATCAGAGAGGGGGATGAATGGAAAACGGCATTTAACACCAGAGATGGACACTTTGAGTATCTGGTCATGCCCTTTGGTCTATGCAACGCCCCTGCCGTCTTCCAAGACTTTGTTAATGAAATTTTTCGTGATCTACTATACTCCTGTGTTGTTGTATATCTGGACGATATCCTGATTTTTTCTGCCAATCTTGAAGAACACCGCCAGCATGTCCGTATGGTTCTTCAGAGACTTCGTGATAATCAACTCTATGCCAAAATAGAGAAATGTCTGTTTGAATGCCAATCTCTTCCTTTTCTAGGATACTTGGTCTCTGGCCAGGGACTACAAATGGACCCAGATAAACTCTCTGCCGTCTTAGATTGGCCACGCCCCTCCGGACTCCGTGCCATCCAACGTTTTTTGGGGTTCGCCAATTATTACAGGCAATTTATTCCACATTTTTCTACCATTGTGGCTCCTATTGTGGCTTTAACAAAAAAAAATGCCGATCCCAAGTCTTGGCCTCCTCAAGCGGAAGACGCCTTTAAACGACTCAAGTCTGCCTTTTCTTCGGCTCCCGTGCTCTCCAGACCTGACCCATCTAAACCCTTCCTATTGGAGGTTGATGCCTCCTCAGTGGGAGCTGGAGCTGTCCTTCTACAAAAAAACTCTTCCGGGCATGCTGTTACTTGTGGTTTTTTTTCCAGGACCTTCTCTCCGGCGGAGAGGAACTACTCCATCGGGGATCGAGAGCTTCTAGCCATTAAATTAGCACTTGAGGAATGGAGGCATCTGCTGGAGGGATCAAGATTTCCAGTTATTATTTACACCGATCACAAGAACCTCTCCTACCTCCAGTCTGCCCAACGGCTGAATCCTCGTCAGGCCAGGTGGTCTCTGTTCTTTGCCCGATTTAATTTTGAAATTCACTTTCGGCCTGCTGATAAAAACATTAGGGCCGATGCTCTCTCTCGTTCCTCAGATGCCTCTGAAATTGAACTCTCTCCTCAACACATCATTCCTCCTGACTGCCTGATTTCCACTTCTCCAGCCTCCATCAGGCAAACTCCTCCAGGAAAGACCTTTGTTTCTCCACGCCAACGCCTTGGGATCCTCAAATGGGGTCACTCCTCCCATCTCGCAGGTCATGCGGGCATCAAGAAATCTGTGCAACTCATCTCTCGCTTCTATTGGTGGCCGACTCTAGAGACTGATGTGGTGGACTTTGTGCGAGCCTGCACTATCTGTGCCCGGGATAAGACTCCTCGCCAGAAGCCCGCTGGTTTTCTTCATCCTCTACCTGTCCCCGAACAACCTTGGTCTCTGATTGGTATGGATTTTATTACTGACTTACCCCCATCCCATGGCAACACTGTTATTTGGGTGGTCGTTGATCGATTCTCCAAAATGGCACATTTCATCCCTCTTCCTGGTCTTCCTTCAGCGCCTCAGTTGGCTAAACAATTTTTTGTACACATTTTTCGTCTTCACGGGTTGCCTACACAGATCGTCTCGGATAGAGGCGTCCAATTTGTGTCTAAATTCTGGAGGGCTCTCTGTAAACAACTCAAGATTAAATTAAATTTTTCTTCTGCATACCATCCTCAATCCAATGGACAAGTAGAGAGAATTAACCAGATCTTGGGTGACTATTTACGACATTTTGTTTCCTCCCGCCAGGATGACTGGGCAGATCTTCTACCTTGGGCCGAATTCTCGTATAATTTCAGAATCTCTGAATCTTCCTCCAAATCTCCGTTTTTCGTGGTGTACGGCCGTCACCCTCTTCCCCCCCTCCCTACCCCCTTGCCCTCTGGTCTGCCCGCTGTGGATGAAATTTCTCGTGATCTTTCCACCATATGGAAAGAGACCCAAAATTCTCTCTTACAGGCTTCTTCTCGCATGAAGAGATTCGCAGATAAGAAAAGAAGAGCTCCTCCCATTTTTTCCCCTGGAGACAAGGTATGGCTCTCCGCTAAATATGTCCGTTTCCGTGTCCCGAGCTATAAGTTGGGACCACGCTATCTTGGTCCTTTTAAAGTTTTGTGTCAAATTAATCCTGTCTCTTACAAACTTCTTCTTCCTCCTTCTCTTCGTATCCCTAATGCCTTTCACGTCTCTCTTCTTAAACCTCTCATCCTCAACCGTTTTTCTCCTAAATCTGTTCCTCCCACTCCTGTTTCCGGCTCCTCGGACATCTTCTCTGTCAAAGAGATTTTGGCCTCTAAAAAGGTCAGGGGAAGAACTTTTTTTTTAGTGGATTGGGAGGGTTGTGGTCCAGAAGAGAGGTCCTGGGAACCTGAGGACAATATCCTGGACAAAAGTCTGATCCTCAGGTTCTCAGGCCCCAAGAAGAGGGGGAGACCCAAGGGGGGGGGTACTGTTACGCCGAGCGCTCCGGGTCCCCGCTCCTCCCCGGAGCGCTCGCTACACTTCCCTCACTGCAGCGCCCCGGTCGGTTCCACGGACCCGGGGCGCTGCGTTACTACCTCCGGCCGGGATGCGATTCGCGATGCGGGTAGCGCCCGCTCGCGATGCGCACCCCGGCTCCCGTACCTTACTCGCTCCCCGTCAGTTCTGTCCCGGCGCGCGCGGCCCCGCTCCCTAGGGCGCGCGCGCGCCGGGTCTTTGCGATTTAAAGGGCCACTGCACCGCTGATTGGTGCAGTGGTTCCAATTAGTGTTTACACCTGTGCACTTCCCTATATCACCTCACTTCCCCTTCACTCCCTCGCCGGATCTTGTTGCCCTAGTGCCAGTGAAAGCGTTCCTTGTGTGTTCCTTGCCTGTGATTCCAGACCTTCTGCCGTTGCCCCTGACTACGATCCTTGCTGCCTGCCCCGACCTTCTGCTACGTCCGACCTTGCTTCTGTCTACTCCCTTGTACCGCGCCTATCTTCAGCAGCCAGAGAGGTTGAGCCGTTGCTAGGGGATACGACCTGGTCACTACCGCCGCAGCAAGACCATCCCGCTTTGCGGCGGGCTCTGGTGAAAACCAGTAGTGACTTAGAACCGATCCTCTAGCACGGTCCACGCCAATCCCTCTCTGGCACAGAGGATCCACTACCTGCCAGCCGGCATCGTGACATAAGTGTAGACCGAAATCTCAGAAAATGTGACCTGCACAAAATTTATCAAAGCTCTTTTACCTTTTAATAAATTTGGTGCTCCTACACATTATCAGCACACAAAAAAAAAAAGGTGTAAAAAAATGCTTCACTTGCACTGCAATGATAAATGTGGGCCATTGAGTTTTAAATATATAAACTAGCTGAGTACCAGGCGTTGCCCGGTTTTTCTTTCCTAATCCTTGTTGGGGAGGGAAATCAACAAAGGAGGAAGCTTTTGACTTCATATCCTGTCCTCATGTATTGTTGTCATATCCCAATCCCATATCCCGTCCGCATATCTCTTTCTCATATCCCGTCCTCATATCCCAACTTCATATCCTGTCATCATATCCCGTCCTCCTATCCCGTCCTCATATCCCGACCTCCTATCTCGACCTCATATCCCGTCCTCATATCCCAACCTCCTATCTCGACCTCATATCCTGTCCTCATATCCCATCCTCATATCCCGATCTCATATCTCGACCTCCTATCCCGACCTCCTATCACGTCCTCATATGCCATCCTCATATCCTGTCCTCCTATCTCAACCTCATATCCCGTCCTCATATCCCGACCTCATATCTCGACCTCCTATCCCGACCTCCTATCCCATCCTCATATGCCATCCTCATATCCGGTCCTCCTATCTCGACCTCACATCCCGTCCTCATATCCCAACCCCATATACCATCCTTATATCCTGACCTCATATCCCGTCCTTATGTTACATCCTCATATCCTGTCCACAGGTGGGACTGATTTGTGATGAAGATATTGTAAGCTGAAAATAGAAGGGGACATGGCTTTGTGGGACTGGGCGTGATTTTCAAGCCAGACTGATGCACAAAAAGGGTAGCAAATGAAAGGGGTGTGGCTTAAAATGTGGGCGTGTCTTTGTGAGATGGAGTGGGACTTGCAAACCGGATTGACACATTCACCAGGAGATGCAGAGCGGAGCTTGTGGAGTAAGGAACTGGAAGTCCCATATACTTGCATGGGACTTGACACAAAAACCCACCTTTTATGTAAAGTTGTAGGTAAGGGTTAATTTAACTATCATATATTTTTATTTGACATATAGGTAATATGTGTACCAGGTATTATTTAAATATATCCAGCCGTATGGAAGTTAGGTGTGAACATACATTTCCCATTGATTTGCATGGGAATTTAAACAAAAACCTCGACCCTCACAAATGGGGGTAGTTAAGGGTTAAATTAACTATCCTATATCTCCAGACGTTTGGAAATTATGCAGTAACATATATTTCCCATGGACTTGTATGGAACTTTAAACAAAAACCCCGACCCTGGCAAATGGGAAAGGGTTAAATCACCTATCCTATGTTAGTTGTGAACATATAAGTAGCATGTGTGCCAAGTTTCATGTTAATATCTTTAGCCGTTTGGACAACATGATGCTGGAACATACACACATGCATACATATATACACACATTGGGGGAGATTTATCAAAACCTGTGCAGAGGAAAAGTTGCCCAGTTGCCCATAGCAACCAATCAGATCGCTTCTTTCACTTTGCAGAGGCCTTGTTAAAAATGAAAGAAGCGATCTGATTGGTTGCTATGGGCAACTGGGCAACTTTTCCTCTGTACAGGTTTTGATAAATCTCCCCCATTGAGTTTTATATATATACTAGCTGAGTACCCGGCGTTGCCCGGTTTTTCCTTCCTAGTCCTTGTTGGGGAGGAAAATAAACAAAGGAGGAAGCTTTTGAATTCATATCCCGTCCTCATATTTTGTTGTCATATCCCAACCCCATATCCTATCCTCATATTCCGACCTCCTATCCCGACCTCCTATCCCGTCCTCATATCCTGTCCTCATATCTCGACCTCCTATCTCAACCTCCTATCTCGACCTCCTATCTCAACCTCCTATCTCTACCTCCTATCTGGACCTCCTATCCCGACCTCCCATCCCAACCTCCTATCCCGACCTCCTATCCTGTCCTCCTATCTCAACCTCCTATCTTGACTTCCTATCCCGACCTCCTATCCTGTCCTCATATTCCGTCCTCATATCAGTCCTCATATCCCGTCCTCCTATCTCGACCTCCTATCTCGACCTCCTTTCTCGACCTCCTATCTCCATTTCCTATCCCGGCCTCCTATCTCGACTTCTTATCCCGACCTCCTATCCCGACTCGTAATATGTGTACCAGGTATTGAAATATCTCCAGCCGTAGTTATGTGGGAACATACATTTCCCATTGATTTGCATGGAACTTTAAACAAATATCCCGGCCCTCACAAATGGGGGTAGTTAAGGGTTAAATTAACTATCTATATTTTAAGTGGACATATAAGAAACATGTGACCAAGTATTATCGAAATATCTCCAGCCGTTTGGAAGTTATGCAGTAACATATATTTCCCATGGACCTGTATTGGACTTTAAACAAAAACCCCAACCCTGGAAAATAGGGATGAGTAAGGGTTAAATCACCTATTCTATGTTTGTTGTGAACATATAAGTAACATGTGTGCCAAGTTTCATGTTAATATCTTTAGCCATTTGTACGACATGATGCTAGAACACACACACATACATACATATATACACACATTGGGGGGAATTTATCATTGTATATAGAGCTGTTTTGTGTAAAAAAAAATGTTGATAGAATTCTTCATCGCCTTGTCTACGGTTAAGTTTGCCATAGAGGATTTTCTACTGTAGAATCAAAGTTACTAACTGCGTTTAGTTTTTTTGCGGAAAAAACTATGCAAACTGCATTTTCTTGCGCAAATATACACCACCTCGGAGGACACGTACCAAAGTGTCAATTTTGGCACAGTAAGGACTGCTACTCCCATCATGGACAGTCTCTGCCCATGATGGGAGTTGTAGTCCAGGGGCTGAGGTGCAAATCACAGCAGGTCATTCTCCAGAGACCCGCTGCAATCAGCATTTATTAACTGTAAAAGGCAGCGGTACATGCGGCTTCACTGCGCTGCTGCCAACTCCTATAAACACTCTCATAATTCATTATCCCCGCCGCCGGGACATGGGAGCTCTTATTAGTGAAAAGCTATTAACCAATAAGAGCTCCCGTCTCCCGGCGGGGATTATGAATTATAAGAACTGTATATAGGAGCCCGCGGGCAGCGCAGTGTAGATGCATGCGGATCGCAGCGGGTCTGTGCAGAATGATCTGCTGCGATCTGCCCCTCTGCCCTAGGACTACTACTCATGGTACTAGCACATTCCCTGGCTGCGGGACTTTTAGGACTACTACTCCCATCATGGACATACTCTGCTCATGATGGGAGTTGTAGTCCAGGGGCTGAGGTGCAGATCGCAACAGGTCATTCTGCAGAGACCCGCTGCAAACCGCATTTATTAACTGTTAAAGCTGGCGGTACATGTGTCTACACTGCACACCCTGCCGGCTTCTATATTCAGCTGTCATAATTCATAATCCCCACCGCCGGGAGAGGGGAGCTCTATTTGGTCAATAGCTATCCACCAATCAGAGCTCCCGTGTTCCGGCGGTGGGGATTAAGAATTATGAAAGTGTGTATAGAAGCCGGCGGGGTGCGCAGTGTAGACGCATGTACCACCGGCTTTTTAATTTAAAAGCGGATCGCAGCAGATCCTTCTCTGGAGATCTGCTGCGATCCGCATTTATTAACTATACAAACCGGCGGTACATGTATCTCCACTGCTCTGCCCGTCGGCTTTTATATACATTTTCATAATTCATAATCCCCGCTGCCAGAACACGGGAGCTCTGATTGGTGAATAGCTATTGTCCAAACAGAGCTCCCCTCTCCCGGCAGCAGGGATTATTAATTATGACAGCTGTATATAGAAGCCGACAGGGTGTGCAGTGTAGATGCATGTACCGCCGGCATTTACAGTTAATAAACGTGGATCGCAGCGGGTCTCTGGAGAATAACCTGCTGCGATCTGCACCTCAGCCCCTGGACTACAACTTCCATCATGGGCAGAGTCTGTCCATGATGGGAGTAGTAGTTCTAAACGTCCTGCAGCCGGAGGATGTACAAGTGCCATCCCTCAGCAGCGCTGCGGTACTACAACTACTCCCATCATGGGGCAGACTCTGTCCCATGATTGGAGTAGTAGTCCAAGGGCAGATGGACAGATCTCTGCTCACATTATGCGTTTTGCATAATGGGAACAGAACATTTCTGGCAGTGTGTTCCCAAACAGGGAGACTCCAGCTGTTGCTTAACTACAGCCCCCCATGATGGGAGTTGTAGTTTAGCAACAATTTGAGTCTCCCTGTTTAGGAACGCACTGCATTATGTGCGCTCTTCCTAGGGGAGAGCGCAAAAAATGTACTAACCCATATTTCTTGTTTTTCTTTTCTTCTCATTTCAGACACCTGAATGCGGGGGACTACGTCAGGTTTGGTGGACTGCGACGATGACCAGCGTTTTTTTAATTTCAATAAAATGGTTAACGAGGGCTGTGAGGGAGTGTTGTTTTGAAATAAAAACATTTTTTCAATGTGTTGTGTTTTTATAATTGAATTTTTAGGTTAGTAGTGGAAGCTGTCACATAGACGGAATCCATTACTAAGCCGGGGCTTTGTGTTAGCCCCAAAATCAGCAAACGCTAACCTCTAATTCTTACCCTGGTATCCACCGCCACAGGGGTGCAGGGAAAAGCCGGTACCAACAGGCCCGGAGCGTCAAAAATGGCACTCCTGGGCCTAGGAGGTAACATGCTGGCATTATTTAGGCTGGGGAGGGCCAGTAAAAATGGTTCTCGCCCACCCGGGTAACGTCAGGCTGTTGCTGCTTGGTTGGTATCCGTCTGATACTGAAAAAAGGGGGAGCCCAATGTGTTTTTATTTATAAATAAATAAATTTTAAAAAAGTATGTGGTTCCCTAATTTTTTCAGTATCAGCCAGATACCAACCAAGCAGCAACAGCCTGACGTTGCCAGGGTGGGCGAGGACCATCGCCCCCCCCCCCCCCCGCCCTAAATAATGCCAGGCTGTTACAGACTAGGCCCAGGAGCGTCATTTTTGACGCTCTGGGCCTGTTGGTACCGGCTCTTCCTGGAACCTCTGTGGTGGTGGGTACCTGGGTAATAATTGGGGGTTAGCGCTAGCTGATTTGGGGACTAACGCTAAGCCCCGACCTAGTAATAGATTCTGTCTACAAGACGCCATCCACTACTAAGCCTTAAAACTCTGTTATAAAAAACACAACACATTGAAAAAAATTTTTTAAAAAAACACTCCCCCACAGCCCTAGTTAACCCTTTTATTGACATTTAAAAAAAATGCTGTTCATCATCCCAATCCACCACATCTGACATAGTCTTCCGCATTCACGCATCTAAATTTCGAAGAAAAAAAACAACAAAGAGTTTATAAATTTTTTTTGTTTCCACATACCAGCAAAAACACAAGAAAAAAATGCAAGAAAAAACTGACAAAACGCAGGAAGAAGCTGGGACAGTTTTTCTAGCGTTTTTGGTGATGGACAGAGCGAGAGCCAGGGGGGGGGGCATTTCTATATTTGCACAAGATTTATCAATGGAGTGTACAGCCTTAGTAAATTCTGAGCAAGAGTGTAAATTAGACAGATCTGTGTCTACCCCTTTACACTGCCTGCGACAAAATTGAAGAAAAAATTTCATTTTGTAAATTTTGGGGGCTTCCATTTCTACGCAGTGCATTTTTTGGTAAAAATGATACCTTATCTTTATTCTGTAGGTCCATACGGTTAAAATGATACCCTACTTATATAGGTTTGATTGTGTCGTTCTTCTGAAAAAAATCATAACTTCATGCAGGAAAATTTATACGTAAAAAATTCTCATCTTCTGACCCATATAACTTTTAAATTTTTCAGTATACAAGCCGGTACGAGGGCTAATTTTTGGTGCCGTGTTCTTAAATTTTTATTGGTACCATTTTTATATTGATCAGACTTTTTGATTGCCTTTTATTCATTTTTTAATGATATAAAAAGTGACCAAATAAGCGCAATTTTGCACTTTGGAAATTTTTTGACGGTACGCCATTGACCTTGCGGTTTAATTAACAATATATTTTTATAGTTTGGACATTTCCACATGCGGCGATACCACATATGATTATTTTTATTTTTTATTTACACAGTTTTTTTTTATGGGAAAAGGAGGGTGATTCAAACTTTTATTAGGGAAAGGGTTAAATGACTTTTATTAACTTGTTTTTCACTTTTTTTTGCAGTGTTATAGCTCCCATAGGAGGCTATAACACTGCACACACTGATCTTTAACACTGATCCCTGCAAAGCCATAGCTTTGCATGGATCAGCGTTATAGGGGGTTGAATGCTCAAGCCTGTATTTCAGATTTGGAGCAATCAAACGGCGATTGGATGCAACAGAGCAAGGTAAGGGGACCTCCGCTCATGTCCTAGCTGATTGGGTCATTGCAATTGTATCGCGATAGTCCCGATCAGCCCGACTGAGCTGCCGGGAAGCTTTTACTTTAGTTTTAGACGCAGCAATCTACTTTGATCGCTGCGTCTAAAGGGTTAATAGCGCGGCCGCCGTGCGCAATTAGCCCAGGGTCCCGGTTATTATAAGCCGCCGGGACCGACCGTGTATGATACCGGGTATATTTTTAACCTCTTAAGGTACACCCTGCATCCTTAACCCCTTAAGGACCAGGCCAATTTTCACTGTAGGACCAGAGCTTTTTTTGCACATCTCACCATTTTCACTTTAAGCATTAATAACTCTGGGATGCTTTTACCTTTCATTCTGATTCCGAGATAGTTATTTTGAGACATATTCTACTTCATGTTAGTGGTAAAATTTTGCATCATTTCTTCTGAAAAATTCCAAAATTTGATGAAAATTTCTAACTTTGAAGCTCTCTGTTTGTAAGGAAAATAGACATTCCAAATAAATTATATTTTGATTCACAAATACAATATGTCTACTTTATGTTTGCATCATAAAGTTGACAAGTTTTCACTTTTGGAAGACATCAGAGGGCTTCAAAGTTCAGTAGCAATTTTCCAATTTTTCACAAAATTTTCAAAATTTGAATTTTTCATGGACCAGTTCAGGTTTGAAGTGGATTTGAAGGGCCTTTCTATTAGAAATGTCCCACAAATGACACTATTTTAAAAACTGCACCCCTCAAAGTATTCAAAATGACATTCAGTAAGTGTGTTAACCCTTTAGGTGTTTCACAGGAATAACAGCAAAATAAAGGTGAAAATTCAAAATCTTCATTTTTTACACTCACATGTTCTTGTAGACCCAGTTTTTGAATTTTTACAAGAGGTAAAAGGAAACAAATCCTCTCAAAATTTGTAACCCAATTTCTCTCGAGTAAGGAAATACCTCATATGTGTATGTCAAGTGTTCGGTGGGCGCTGTAGAGGGCTCAGAAGGGAAGGAGCGACAATGGGATTTTGGAGAGTGAGTTTTTCTGAATTGGTTTTTGGGGGGGCTTGTCACATTTAGGAAGCCCCTATGGTGCCAGAACAGCAGAAAACCCCCCACATGGCATACCATTTTGGAAACTACACCCCTCAAGGCACGTAACAAGGGGTCCAGTGAGCCTTAACACCCCACAGGTGTTTGTTGACTTTTCGTTAAAGTCGGATGTGTAAATGGAAAAAAAAAATTGTTTCCCTAAAGTGCAGATTTTTTCCCAAAATTTATAACCCCATATCTTCTGAGAATGGAAATACCCCATGTTAGGACCTAAAATGCTCTGCGGGCGAACTACAATGCTCAGAAGAGAAGGTGTCACATTTGGCTTTTTTAAAGCAAATTTTGCTGAAATGGTTTTTGGGGGGCATGTCGCATTTTGGAAGCCCCCATGGTGCCAGAACAGCAAAAAAAAAAAAAACACATGGCATACTATCTTGGAAACTAAACCCCTCAAGGAACAAAACAAGGGGTACAGTGAGCCTTAACCCCTCACAGGTATTTCACGACTTTTTGTTAAAGTTGGATGTGTAAATGAAAAAAAAAAAGGCACAAAAATTCATTTTTTTTCCCCAAATGTAAAATTTTTACAAGGGGCAATAGGAGAAAATTACCCCCAAAATTTGTAACCCCATTTCTTCTTAGTAGGGAAATTCCCCATGTAAGAACGTAAAGTGCTCTGCTTGCGCACTACAATGCTCAGAAGAAGAGGAGCGCCATTGAGCTTTTGGAAAGGGAATTTGTTTGGAATGGAAGTCAGGGGCCAAGTGCATTTACAAAGCCCCCGTGGTGCCAGAACAGTGGACCCCCCCCACATGTGACCCCTTTTTGGAAACTACACCCCTCACAGAATTTAATAAGGGGTGCAGTGATTATTTACACTCCACTGGCGTTTGACAGATCTTTGGAACAGTGGGCTGAGCAAACGAAAAATTTAATTTTGTAAACTTTGGGGCTTTGTAAACACACGTGGTCTTCAATTCCGGACAAATTTTCTCTTCAAAATCCCAATGGCGCTCCTTCTCTTCTGAGCATTGTAGTTCACAAGCAGAACACTTTGCATCAACATATGGGACATTTATATACTCAAGAGAAATGGAGTTACACATTTTGGGGGGCTTTTTTCCCATTTTCCCTTGTGAAAATGAAAAATTTTGGATAAAACCAGCATTTTAGTGATATTTTTTTTCCCATCCAAATTTAATGAAAATTCTTGAAATACCTGTGGGGTGTTAAGGCTCACTATACCCCTTGTTACGTTCCATGAGGGGTGTAGTTTCCAAAATGGGGTCAGATGTGGGTATTTATTTTTTTGCGTTTATTTCAGAACCGCTGTAACATCAGCCACCCCTGTGCAAATCACCAATTTAGGCCTCAAATGTACATGGTGCTCTCTCACTCCTGAGCCTTGTTGTGCGCGCAGAGCATTTCATGCCAACATATGGGGTATTTCTGTATTCAGGAGAAATTGTGTTACAAATTTTGGGGGTCTTTTTTTTCTTTTACCTCTTGTGAAAATAGAAAGGGCAACACCAGCATGTTAGTGTAATTATTATTATTATTATTTTTTACACTAACAGGCTGGTGTAGACCCCAACCTTTCCTTTTCATAAAGGGTAAAAGGAGAAAAAGCCCCCCAAAATTTGTAGTGCAATTTCTCCCCAGTACGGAAATATCCCATATGTGGCACTAAACTGTTTCCTTGAAATATGACAGGGCTCCGAAGTGAGAGAGCACTATGCACATTTGAGGACTAAATTAGGGATTGCATAGGGGTGGACATAAGGGTATTCTACGCCAGTGATTCCCAAACAGGGTGCCTCCAGCTGTTGCTAAACTCCCAGCATGCCTGGATAGTCAGTGGCTTTCCGGAAATGCTGGGAGTTGTTGTTTTGCAACAGTTGGAGGCTCCTTGCAAAAGTTGGAAACACTGCCATACAATGTGTTTTTCATGTTTATTCTGGTGGACAGTGTAAGCGTGTGTATATGTAGTGTTTTACCCTTTATTTTGTGTTAGGGTAGTGTAGTGTAGGGTTTTTAGTGTGCACTGGCGGGGGTTTACAGTGAGCTTACCGCTAGGAGTTTGCGCTGTGGAGAAAAATTTGCTGCAGCTCATACTTGAAGCAGGAAACTTACTGTAAACCTGCCTGTGTGAATGTACCCTGTACATTCACATGGGGGGGGGCAAACCTCCAGCTGTTTCAAAACTACAACTTCCAGCATGTACGGACAGACTGTGCATGCTGGGAGTTGCACTTTTGCAACAGCTGGATGCGCACTGGTTGGAAAACCTTCAGTTAGGTTCTGTTACGTAACTCAGTATTTTCCAACCAGTGTGCCTCCAGCTGTTGCAAGACTACAACTGCCAGCATGTACTGATCGCCGAAGTACATGCTGGGAGATGTAGTTATGCAACAGCTGGGAGTACACAACTACAACTCCCAGCATGCCGAGACAGCTGTGTGCTTTTTGGGCATGCTGGGATTTGCAGGTTTGCAACATCTGGAGGGCTATAGTTTAGAAACCACTGCACAGTGATCTCCAAACTGTGACCCTCCAGATGTTGCAAAACTACAAATCCCAGCATGCCTAGACAGCGAACTGCTATGTGGGAATGCTGTGAGTTGTAGTTTTGCATGATCTAGAGGGCCACAGATCACTGCACAGTGATATCCAAACTGCAGCTCTCCAGCTGTTGCAAAACTACAAATCCCAGCATGACAGCTGCCTGGGCATGCTGGGAGTTGTAGTTTTGCAACATCTGGAGGGCAACAGTGTAGAGACCACTGTATAATGGTCTCAGAGTGTAGCCCTCTAGGTGTTGTTAGGCAGAGATCCAGCTGTACCATATAAACGCCCGCCGATCTCCGACACCAATTGTAGCCCGCAGCCTCGCCCGCAGGTTAAGTGGACTTCGGCGCCCGGTTCCCTTCGGTTTCGCTGTCCTTCCCCGCCTATTGTGGGTGGGCAGAACGGGGAAAACAAAAGTTAACCCCCCGCCATTGGACGTCGCTTCTAGATGCCCAATAGCAATGATAGGAGGGGTGGCACCCCTGCCACCTCACTCATATCCCTTCAGGGGGATCATGGGTGTCTTGGACAACCGCGATACCTCTTATTTTCCGGCTCACGAGTCACCATAGACCCCTAATGGAATCGCGCAAATCGCAAGTGTGAATTCACTTGCTATTTGCGCCGATCGCCGACATGGGGGTCTGATGACCCCCCTGGGCATTTGAGCGGGGTGCCTGTTGATCGATATCAGCAGTCACCCCGGTCCGATCCCCGCCAGGCGCGCGTCGGGAACCGAAATTCCCACGGGCGTACAGGTACGCCCTCGATCCTTAAGTACCAGGGAGCAAACAGGTACGCCATTGATCCTTAAGGGGTTAAGAGGTTTAAAATATCTTAAATTCTCACTGTAAGATGTATATACCTCATGGGAATAAAAGGGTCAGAAATAAAAGAAAACCAATATGGATGAATAAAAATGTTTAGGGGGCAATAATTGACAAAAATAAAACATTTAACCCCTTAAGGACCACGGGTTTTTCCATTTTTGCACTTTCGTTTTTTCCTCCTCGCCTTTTAAAAATCATAACCCTTTAAATTTTGCACCTAAAAATCCATATGATGCCTTATTTTTGGACCACCAAGTCTAATTTGCTGTGACATCAGTCATTTTATCCAAAAATCTACGGCAAAACGGAAAAAAATAATAATTGTGCACAAAATTTAAGAAAAAATGCCATTTTGTAATATTTGGAGGCTTCCGTTTCTACGCAGTAAATTTTTCAATAAAAATGACACCTTATCTTTATTCTGTAGGTCCATACGATTAAAATGATATCCTATTTATACAAGTTTGATTTTTTTGTACTTCTGGAAAAAATCATAACTACATGCAGGAAAATTTATATGTTTAAAATTGTCATATTCTGACCCCTATAACTTTTTTATTTTACTGCGTATGGGGCGGTGTGAGTGCTCATTTTTTGTGCCGTGATCTGAAGTTTTTAGCAGTTCTATTTTTGTATTGATCAGACTTTTTGATCGCTTTTTATTCATTTTTTCATTATATACAAAGTGACCAAAAATATATTTTGGACTTTGGAATTTTTTTGCGTGTACAGTGACCGTGCGGTTTAATTAGTGATATATTTTTATAGTTCGGACATTTATGCACGCGGCAATACCACATATGTTTATATTTATTTTTATTTACATGTTTTTTTTATGGGAAAATGGTGGTGATTTGGACTTTTGTTAGGGAAAGGGTTAAATCTCATTTATTAACTTTTTTTTACACTTTTTTTTGCAGTGTTATAGCTTCCATAGGGGGCTATAACACTGCACACACTGATCTTTTACAGTGATCACTGCAAAGCCATAGCTTTGCTGTGATCAGTGTTATTGGTGGTCAATTGCTCAAGCCTGCATCTCAGGCTTGGAGCAATCAATCGCCGAATGGACGCGCCGGAGGAAGGTAAGAGGACCTCCGCTCGCATCCTAGTTGATCGGGACACCGTATTTTGACTGCAGTAGTCCCGATCAGCCCCACTGAGCAGCCGTGAAGCTTTTACTTTCATTTTAGACGCGGTGTTCAACTTTGAACCCACGTCTAAAGGGTTAATAGCGCGCAGCACTGCGATCAATGCCGCACGCTATTAGCCCCGGGTCCCGACTTCAGTTACATGATGGGACCGACCCGATATGACACGGGGTCACAGCGTGACCCCATGTTATATCGCGGGAGCCGGCCAAGGACGTAAATATACGTCCTTGGTCGTTAAGGGGTTAAACTACTAAAACAGGATGACGGTGAAGAAGCATTAAAAAGCTATAGAGAAAAATTTTAAATATGTAAAAAAACAGATAAAAGCCTCAAAAATATACACAGAAAGACTCATTGCCAAAGAGAGTAAAACTAACCCCAGAATGTTTTTTTTTAACTATATAGCTAGTAAAAAGGTTAAAAATGAAAGTGTTGGCCCTTTAAAGAAGAAGAAAGAAGAGGAAGAAATTATGAACGGGGATCAGGAAAAAGCAAATATATTAAACAAATTCTTCTCCACTGTATTCACCAAGGAAAATTTAATGCCAGGTGAAATACAGCGAGATAAGGTAAACTCCCCAGTATAGGTCACCTGTCTAACCCAGGAAGAAGGAAAGTGCCGCCTACAAAAAATCTTAATATACAAATGGCCAGGTCAATCGCATTCACCCCTGTGTTCTAAAGGAATTAAGTAATGTAATAGACATACCCCTATTTTTTATATTCAGAGACTCTATAGTAACAGGGACTGTTCCCCAGGACTGGCACATTGCAAATGTGGTGCCAATATTTAATAAGGGGTCAAAAGGTGACCCCAGGAATTATAGGCCTGTTAGTTTTACCTCCAGTTAATGTAAATAGTTTTCTAAGAGATGCTATTTTGGAGTATATTGATAAAAATAAATGTTTGACCCCATATCAGCATGGCTTTATGAGGGATAGGTCCTGTCAAACTTAACCTGATCAGATTTTATGAAGAGGTGAGCTCCAGACTGGACCAGGGGCAATTGCTGGATGTCGTGTATCTGGATTTTTCCAAAGCATTTGATACGGTGCCACAGAAAAGGTTGGTGCATAAAATGAGAATGTCTTTACTGGGGGAAAATGTGTTCAAGTGGGTAAGTAACTGGCTCAGTGATATAAAACAAAGGGTGGTTATTAATGGTACTTATTCTGATTGGGTGACTGTTACTAGTGGGGTACCACAGGGGTCAGTCTTGGGTTTTGTTCTACTTAATATATTTATAAATGACCTTGTAGAGGTGATCAATAGTAAAGTAGCAATCTTTGCAGATGATACTAAACTCTGTAAAGCGGTAAACACTATAAAGGACAGGGCACTGTTACAAATGGATCTGGATAGGTTGGAGGTTTGGGCTGGGAAGTGGCAGATGAGGTTCAACACTGATAAATGTAAATGAATGCACATGGGGAAGAAAAATCCGGGAGAACACTTGGGACGACTGATGTGGAAAAGGACTTGGGAGTCTTAGTTAATAGTAAATTTAGCTGTAGTGACCAGTGTCAGGAAGCTGCTGCCAAGGCAAATTAAATCATGGGGTGCATCAAACGGGGTATAGATAAGATGAGGAAATAATTCTACCACTGTACAAATCACTAGTCAGACCACACATGGAATACTGTGTACAGTACTGGGCACCAGTGTACAAGAAAGATATAGTGCAGCTGGAGAGGGTTCAAAGACGGGCAACCAGCATAATAAGGGGAATGGGAGGACTACAGTACCCAGAAAGATTATCAGAATTAAGGTTATTTAGTTTAGAAAAAAGAAGGCTTAGGGGAGAATTAATAACTATGTATAAATATACCAAGGGACCGTATAGAGATCTCTCCCATGATTTATTTATACCAAGGACTGTATCTATAACAAGGGGGCAGCTTCTACGTTTAGAGGAAAGAAGGTTTCTACACCAGCACAGACAGGGTTCTTTATTGTAAGAGCAGCGAGACTGTGGAATTCTCTGACAGAGGAGGTGGTCATGGTGAACTCTGTAAAAGAACTTAAAAGGGGTCTGGATGCATTTTTGGAGAATAATAACATTACAGGTTGTGGATTCTAGGTCTATATAAACTCAGTAGGGACTCATTAGAGTTATAGGTTGAACTTGATGGACTCTGGTCTTTTTTCGACCTTATGAACTATGTTACTATGTTATCTATCTATCTCATATCTATCTCATATCGATCTCGCTGTCAGCCCCTTACCCCTGGTCTCCCAACTTACACCCCTACCTCTGTGCCTCTACTCACTTAGATGCCGGGACGGGCTGTGGGTCCTTTACAATCAGCACAGGGGCTGCTGCTTCTGGCTACTATCTACTTGGGCATTACCTACCTTGGCTAACTACCTATTGGAGCCATGACCTACCTGGGGGCACTATTTACTGGAGGCATTAACTACTGGGGGACTACCAACTTATGGTACTACCTACTAAGGACATTACCTACCTGGGGGGGCACTTTTTACTGGGGGTGTTATTTTTTGGGGGCATTACCTACTTGGGAGAATTACCTACTACCTACTGGGGGCCTTACCTCTCTGGGGGCACTACCTACTGGGGCATTACCTATTACATACCTACTGGGGGCATTAACAACAACCTAACTGGGAGCATGACCTACTGCCTACCTACTGGGACATAACTTACCTGGGAGCATTACTGGGGGCCTAACCTACTAGGAGCATTATAGACCTACTCTGTGGGGGAGTGGGGTCTAATTTATAGGGGGATTTCCTACCTACCTACTGGGGCCACTACTTAATAGTGGAGGGGAAATAACCTACCCACCACCACCCTATCCCGCTACCCTTTCCCCCAAAACACTTAACTGCTTCATTATACTATTCATTCATTCATTCATTATTTGGGGCACTTAGGGTAGGGAACATGTGGAAAATGTGCCTAATATATTTGTTGTCTGGCAGATTCTGTGGAGAGGAGTCATGGTTGGAAGAAGACTTCATGATGGTCTGAGAAAAACAGACAATTAAAGGAAAGAGAACAACTACAAGAAGACGCTTCCTGTGAGTCAGCAGATGTAACTTCACTGAAATCGCTTATACGGTCTGTAGAGCCTGTGTAGAGCCCGGGTCATTCCTATGTGGGTTTTGTATGGGGGGGGGGGATATTGGTCTATGTTCTGTGGTTTTATTTCAATCACTATTTGGTGGTAATCTTAGTGGTCATGGTGTAGTGGTATTATTTTCACTTTTAAACTGGTATTATTATTGGTAATATTGGTCTCAGAATACAGGATTTGGTCGGTAACAGCATGATGGAAATATACATCCAAAAAGCAAATCAAAGCACAACTCCAGGCATCCGGTCTTTCAAATCAGGGCTGAAATTTTATTGCACCATGTAGCAAACAGTCCAATGTTTCGGCATAAAATGCATTTATCAAGCATTGATAAAGGCATTGTATGCCGAAACACCACACTGTTTGTTACATGGTGCAATAAAATTTCAGCCCTGATTTGAAAGACTGGATCCCTGGAGTTGTGTTGTGATTTTGCTTTTTGGATGTATATTGGTGTTCCAGCTTGGCAATCTGGCTTGTCGCTTGCACAACCCAGGAAAGGGTAAATATTGCTGGCCTTCCCTTTGGTATGCAGTGTGAAGGTAATATGTATAATGATAATATTCCTCCTAGTATACTGGTAATATAGGTAATATTGGTCTCAGAATACAGGATTTGCTTAGTAACAGTATGATAGTAATATGTATGGTGATAATATTTCTCCCTGTATACTGGTATTATTGGTGATATTGGTCAGTATACAGGATTTGGTCAGTAACAGTATGGCAGTAATATGTATGATATTTCCTCTCTGAACCAAAGACCTCTTTTTTATCTTGTCCTGTGTTTTAAAATATTTTTTTTCATAGACAATGGGTAAGATAGTGGGCAGGCACTGGGGGCAGACTTGGTGGTGAGCCACGTGAGGGGGGCCCCAGGCCTTGAACCATAAAAGGGGCCCCATAATTTCTAATGGCAGCCCAGGATGGCAGTTGTAGTTTTGATCACTGGAGCTGTAAGGGCTCATAAAGGTCAATTCTGAGTGGTGGACTACTCTCTATTTGGCCCACCTGTCCCAATAGGGTATATATTTCAACTTACCCAGCCACTACGCCAAGGAGACACCTGCAGCTACACAGATGCTGGTTCCTGCCACACTGATGGTTCCACCACCACATCACAGTGGACTCAAACCCAAGTCCCATTTCTTTCCAACTCATCACAAAGGAAACTTCATTGATACCTTCGCCGCCGGAGTATCCAGTGAGTTTGAGAGACTTTGCAAACCCTCCAACAAACCCAAGGGCTCCAGCAACCTCACATCTCTGCAGAGAAAAGCCATCAAAGAACTGGCAGATGACCCTGACATCATTATCAAATCGGCAGACAAAGGCGGCAGCATCGTCCTGCTCAACCGACTACCTGAAGGAATCACAGAGGCTCCTCTCCGACTGCACTTTCTACAGCAAGTTAACACAAAACCCCATCAGTAATCAACAAAAAGAGCTCATTAAACTGCTCAACCACGGCCTCACAGAAGGCATCATCACCAAGCAGCAACTACATTAACATTACAGAACCAGACACCCCGCTGTTCTACTACCTACCCAAAATCCACAAAGACCAAAAAAAAACACCCGGCAGACCGATCATTGCCGGCATCAACTCCCTGACATCAAACCTTTCACAGTATGTGGACATCATCCTACAGCCATGCGTCCAAGCACTGCCCTCATACACCAGGGACACCACAGACTTCCTTAACTCTATTCTTGATGTAAGGTGGAAAAATCACTACAGCCTCCTGACTATGGACATTACCTCCCTGTACACCATCATTGACCACCAAATGGGAATTGCTGCAGTATCACATTTCCTTCAAAGTGATCCCACTATGCCATCACTCCTGCGCCAATTCATCCTGGACAGCATCCTCTTCATCCTGCAGAACAATGCGTTCCAGTTCAACGGCAGCATTTACCACCAGTGCTACGGCACAGCGATAGGGAGCCGATTCGCTCCAAGCCTCGCTAACCTTTTTATGGGTCATTTTGAAGAGACTGTACTGTACAAACATGAACTGTTCAAACATTGCATACTGTACAAAAGATACATAGACAACATCTTCGTGATCTGGGATAGCTCCAAGGAAAACCTCAACAACTTCCTGACTTCCCTAAATAAAAATTCCTGGAACATCCAATTCACCTCTAACCACTCAGAGGACTCCATCGAATACCTGGATGTTATTGTCTACCACACCGAGGACAATCAGGTCAAAACCAAGACCTATTTCAAGTCAGTGGATGGGAACAGCTACCTCAACTATAACAGCTGCAATTTCAGAAAGTGGACACAGAACATCTCATTTGGTCAGTACAAAAGAATCAGAAGAAACTGCACCGAACCTTCAGACTTCGAGAGCCAAAGTAAAATCCTGGACCAGCGCTTCAAATCCAAAGGCTATCCTACCTCACTCATCAACCAAAGCAAGCTCAAGGCAAGCAAATTCTCACAAAAAGAGTGCTTGAAACCCAAAGTCACCAACAATGAGCCACCTGAGCAAACCCACTCCTTCAATTTCATCACCACCTATAATGATGATCACAAACTCATCAAAAAGATCATCACTGACCACTGGAAAACTCTCCTGCTGGACCCGTTCCTCAAAGACATTCTGCCACCTAGACCATGCATCACCTTCAGAAAAAACAGGTCCCTCAAAAATATGCTGGCACCCAGCTAACTCAAAGCACCAAAGAAGCAAACCACCTTTCTGGACACCCCACCCGTCACCGGTTCATACAAGTGCAACAAACCTCTCTGCAAATTCTGCAACAACATTGCTAACAAATTCATCTGCAGGGTGACCAACATTACTTACCCCATCAGGAGTTTCATTAACTGCAGCACCTCCTACGTGATCTACCTCCTCGAGTGTCCCTGCGGTCTTCAGTACGTCGGGCGCACCATCCAACCACTAAATCAGGCCATTAACAAGCACAGATCCAATGTCACCAAGGGGTACCAACTCCACAGTGTCTCCAGGCATGCAGCTGAAAAGCACAACAGCGATTTCAGATGCCACACCATCACACCTATCAAACACATCTCCGCTGACACTGCCCACTGCTTCACAGTACTGAGAAAACGGGAAAACTTCTGGATCTTCACCCTTAAAACTTTGACACCATCGGGTTTGAATGAATACATCGAAAATGTTACCTAATCCACCGCTCCACCTACTGCTGCCGGAATGCTAGTCCACCAACGTCACCGATGCCAGCCAAAGACAAGCCGACAGGGTCCCGATGACATCGTGACAGCCGTAGCGGATGCCTCCTCACTGTGGGACAAGACGACACCAAGCCGCCGCAGAAGCCACCTGTTTCTCTCCCCCCCATTTTTCTCTCTCTATCTCTCCTTTTCTTTACAGGTCTCACAGCCCTTCCATGAAAAATTCCAAGCGATATCCGGACCCCGATGACCATCAGATCGGATGACAGCCAGACCGAACAAAGTTCAAGCCCGATACCAGCACCTCGACAGCGTTCAAAGACCTCCTTCTTCATGATTGGTCGCCAAAACACCTCCTTCTTCACGATTGGTCGCCGCCCGGACCTGCCCAGCAGTGATTGGTCGTACTCTTCAAAAAAGAATTATCACCGATGCCTCTAGGAATCTCCCGGAGAGGATATACACATCTCATCTCCGATTGGCCACCGCCCGGACGACCCTAGCAGCGATTTTTGAAAGACAATTTACCGCCACCAGCGGCAGCAACCTGGAACCCGGACTTATACGTCCCCCCTCTGATTGGCTCACTCGATCAGAATCTAGCCCACTACATCTCCACACAGACTTTCGCCCATGATAGCGTAACTATACTCAGTCATGTACGGCACGATCCAGATTGGTCGCCTTTACACTATCCCACAGCAAGCGACCATCAGCCTTAAGAGGCTCGTCTCCATTCATACACCTACCGCGGCAACCCAGCACAGCGATGACAGCCACCGCCTACTGCCTCCTGATTGGTCCCACGGACACCGGCATCTCTCTGATTGGTCGCTACTACGGACATTTCTTGCGGTTCTATTTGAACTTCTAAATACTCCTGTAAAAGACTATACCTATGCATTTTTTCATGTTTTACGTGGTTTTCATGCTCTTTTATTGAAAATGTTGTACTATGTAGGTCTCTCTTGCCCAGTCCACACCTGGCCCCGGCATCCATCCCACATGACGTCACCAGCTCACCTGGTTTGGCGCCATTTTTGTGTATTTAAACTCACACACCTGTCACCTGGCCACACAGCAACCACCTGCAATTGAAAAAGGGAGCTGTGACTCCCGAACCGCATCTTGCTTTATTTATTTATTTTCTTTGATTTCTTTATGCTGTAAAAATAAATTATTTACTTTATACCTATACCCACGACTTTGGGTGAATTCCTTGGAAGTGCCACCGCAGCATTTTTCTACATTTTCTGCAATAGGTATATAGAAAGGTGTTGTCTTAGTAAGACAACTAGGTACAACTTGTTTGAAAGTATAAATAGGAATTCTAGCAATTGCTGGGAGTAAAAGTGAAGGGGCCCCAAGAGATCATACATTTATCCCATATTCATTGATAGGTTATTTACACTATTTTGTTGGTAGGAAAGTCTTTTTAAGAACCTTGGCACAGATACTTCATGTTCAGCGTCTTGTGTTACATCATATTATTTTTCATTTTAGTTTAATAGAAGTTTTTCTTTTGTTTTCTTCTTGACAAAATGTCTTTTCTTTTTGCATTTACAGCAAACAGAGAACGGTATTGCTTTAAAGAATTGGAGTAAACCATAACCTCTTTGGTTATCAGGGAATTAATGCAGTGTCAGAGGTCTGGTCTTACTTTGTTTATTCAGATCTCTAAGGGTGCATGCACACCACGTTTTTGCAATACAGTTACTGTATCAGGTTTTTGATGAAAACAGATTCCTCAAAACCTGACTGAACTGTATCAAAATGTGTGTACAAATTTCAATTCGTATATGGTTTGAAAAATTATTTCCGGTTGCATCCTTTTTTTAAGAAAAAAAATATAAGTTTTTAACTTTTCACTTTTGAATAAAGTTTCACTTGTTTGATTGAAGTTCCAAGAAAAAAAAATGTGCAAAGTCAAAAAATTTATGATGAAAACTGGATGGAACCATACGCACATACAGTTCTGTTCCCTTTGACTCCCATGTTAAAAAAAAGTATTCGGTTTAATACGGTTTTTCACCTGGACCTAAAAACATGGTAGACTACTGTTTTAGGTACCGGAAAAAAAAACAGACAAAATCATATAAGACGCAAAATGGACTAAACTAGATGATGCGTTTGACATACGGTTTACAATGTTTAGTCAATGCATACGGTTTTCTATACAGTTCCGTATGGTTTTTAATTTGAAACCATATACAAGATTTGTATAGCAAAAATGTGGTGTGCATGCACCCTTAGGAAATTCTAAATTAGTAAAAATATGTGTTCCAGCTACAAATTCTATTTTATTTATACATTGTCTATTGCAAAAGAATAAAAGATGAAGGTGCTTTGAAAAGATAAGTAGAATATTGGATCCAAATTCTTCAGTGAGTCGGCAAAATGCCTCTCAAAGATAAAGTTACATATCACTGCCTCATGCAGGATTTTTTTATTTGACTATGATACCAGCATACAAAATGACTGTTGTCTCAGATTTTTCCCAGCTTGCAATGCGGCCAAGACCTGACTCACTAGTCAGCTGTTGACAGGGAGCCTGTCTGCTTCAATGGGTGGAGGGATCAATCTGCAACTAATGCAACAGCTGGAGGCACCCTGATTGAAAACCACAGGTCTGCAGCTCATTTATGTTTCAATGGGTGGGGTGGCTGATGTGTGGGAAGGAGCAAAATAGAATTGTGGGATTTGTAGTTAAAAAAAAGAAAAGTCAAACAGGAAATACCAGTTCACAAAAAGCTAGCCACAGTGTTATGGTAATCTCATGACAAGCCCCAAGACAAGCCAGATCCTTCCTAAGCATGTCCATTACTGACTGCCAGGTACATACTAAAATCACCTTATGGTGGATAACCCATTTAAGGATGTAATCCCTACTATTGTATAATACTTAATGTAGGGCAATAACACCTCATATTCTCTAAAAGAAAGATTCTGCTTTTTGAATGGTATTTTTTACATCCTTTCCTAACATTCCGCAAGCCTTCTTATTATAATGCAGCTTAGCTTTTTTATTATTTTTATTTTTTTATTATTATTGCGCAATGTATTATTTCATGGCTAAACATAAAAACACACCACCTGCTAATGTTTGTTTGAACCATTTTCAAAGGTCATGACGCATGTAAACTCATGGACATGCAACTGTATGTCTTTAACATGTTATATATTTGCTTTATATTTCCTTGGACATAGTTTTTTATGGCAAGAAATCTCGTCTTAGGGGTGTTACGGGATTTTTTTTATTCTTTGAATGTAAGACAGGGGATGCAGAATTAGTCTATTTATTAATATACTTGGCTTACTTGCTTGGTGGCTGCTATTAAATTTATTTGTCTTTCTTTCCCCCAGAAGTTTATTTTTTGCAGCGTACAAAATGGGTGTTGTCTCAGACCTTTCCCATCTTGCTGTGCAGCAAAAGACAATACATCACTTGTTAGGGGCTAGAAGGGGGCTTGGCGTCCTCTGTTGTTTGTGAAGCCAGCTCCCTGATCATGTTACTAGTGAAAATGTGCGTGTATTCATCATCACACAAATACACTGCTTGTGTGTCAGGTTGTCCTGTGCTGCAATGGGTAGGGAGACCAATGTGTTGAAGGGAAATAAGTCACCTCCCACTTTGAAACAAAGGTTCCTGGGGATTGTAGTCTAAGGGAGGCCACAGAAGCAGGAAAAAGTTGTTCCCAAACACAAGCCAACAGTGTGACGGGGGATACAGTACATGGCCATTTATCACCAACATAAGCAATGATCCTTTTTAAGGATATCCATTGTTATATGACACAAGATGTGTCGTAGAGGGTCGTCCACTCTATGCAGTTTTCATTGTGCAGAACAGTGCATGCATCGGTGGATATTTGTAGTAGTAGCTATGGCCAGGGCCATTGCATGTTTTTTATGAACCACTGGGTCAACATCTTGTAGAATGAGTCACCACCACAAAGAAGCCAGGTAATAGTAATGCACCTCCGCTGTTGCATAGATCCTGTTCAAATTTTGACACCTGCTGCCTATCCTCCTCCTCCTCCAGGTCATCACCCACAGACCTCTTGCAACCCCGGCAAGGTCATAACCTCTGGTCATAATCTGAGACTGGGAAAAGGTCTCTGTTAACAGTACAAACATTGTTGCTACACTGCATCCAGTTTGCATGACACACTCTCCCTGCTGGCTATGTGCAGGAAAGTAAGCATTTGGCTTTGCCATTCTTTAGCTTTTAAACATGCTGATAGGTTCCCCAAAAAAGCTTCATAGACAGGAAAAATATATAGCTCTAAGATAGTGTTGATGCAGATCTCTCCTTCAGGACCTAGTGGATATCTGTTCCCTTCTGAAATCAATTATTATTTGATGCATGCATGGAAGAGAATAACACACGGACACATAGTTCAGTACAGAAATTCTTCCTTCCTTACAAGATTTATTGCAACATTCCACAGGAGTTCATAAAGACTTCAGAATTAACATAAATTGCCACCCACATTATCGATTAATTATTAGTGACGTGTGTGTGTGTGTGTGTTAGTCTACCTGTACATAGTTTTGTCATGCACAATTTTGAATTGTCTTTTTTCTAAGAGCTAAACATTTATTAACTTTGTTCTTCTCCTCAAATATCCAAAATGTCAGTTTTACATGACCCTTATCTCTCTGCAAACAGTTCAATCTTGATAGTGCAGGCTACACTGTGAATATGATTTCTGTCAAAGAACTAATCATATAACATTTTATACCAATTAAAATATATGTATAAGATATATATATATATATATATATATATATATATATATATATATATATATATATATATATTAAATCCATTACAGTGTAAACACAAAAAATTTTTTATGCAAAATGATTTCATTGTGGAAAAGTTGTAAAAAAATTAAATACACCAAATATCAGGTATAAGTATTAAATACAACAACCTGTAGAAAAGGGAAAATATTTTATGTATACTGTAAACAGTGTAAAAAAATAAATAAAGAACTTATAAGTGAGTGTCATATGTACTTCATATCAACAGAGATATAAAAATATCAATAAAGATATAAAATATTATGGTTCTAGGAATGTGGTAATGAAAATTGCTGCACTTGGAAGGCTAAAATAAGATTTAAAGGGGTTAAAGGTGACATGACACATGGTCCTCTAAAATAATGATTCAAGTACAGAATTCACTTATTAATTGTTATAAAAGTGTACAATTAAGGTCAACATTAAATTCAGATCTGCTAAATTACAATTTTTTTTGCCAAAAGACCTCCAAAATAAATCTGTCCCCCATTATTTCCAAAGTGTACCAAGTACAGCTAACATTTTACAATCAGAATAAAAGTGTTTACAATGAAATTTGTAGAGAATTATGTTATTTAATTTGTGGTAGTTCCCGAACTGAATTTTAATGAGCCGACAGATGGTACAAACTCAACATAATCCTTTTATAAACTAAGTGCGTGTATAAAAACTTTGGATGGAAACCTTAATTAAATTGCAATCATGTACTATAGCTTGGGGATATTTGTTTTGCTTACAGGGCTAGATTCTTTTCAATTTTATTTTATATGTACAGCCATTCATTTCAGTGTGATTATGTATGAGTATTCTTTATCCATATCTAATGAAAATACTCTATTTTTAATCTTAAATGGTATTAATAAGCATGAGAAATAGAAAGCATACTAACATTTTATTGGACCACCCACTGACTTACATTAAATGTTTGGATTTTCTCTCCCCCCCTAACACTTTTAATATTCATTTATTGTTTCTTTACCCTTTATGGGCATTCTGAAACTTTGAAGTGTCATACAAACTTCTGCTTAGGTGTGCAAAATGCATCTCTCTCTCTCACTATCTACAGCATCTATCTGTCTATCTATTTAACATTACCATAACCACTCAGATGCCGCTATAAATATTAATCACAGCATTTGTGGCAGTGCTGCGGTTCTGATGGCTGATCTGATCCGATTAGCCAAGATGGCGGACAGAAAGAGGTCTACTTACCTGTCTTCAGACGACCTGAAAAGTAGATTATAATACTGAACAGTGCTATGCCCAGTGTGTGATTGAGGTGAAAATGTGTCCTTTTTGGTGTGGCAAAGAACAATCCATAAACTAATCCCAGTGTATAATCACACAATTGGTGGAGGATGTGGGCATCATGTTAAAGTGCATGAATTTTTTAGGAGCAACCAGCGGTCGAGTTGCAATGAAGTGATTGCTGGGAGCAACAAACCATGCATGTTACAAGTGGATACTCTTTCCCAGAGAAGAGACAGTAGGGTGAGCCCAGCTGCAGAGTACAAGAGCAGGACTAAGCCTGTGGTGAAGGAGTTCCTAGAGGCAATGGATCGCATCAAGCGAGTGGGTGCTCTTTTTCAAGTGAGGAGACAGGTGGACAGGACACCTGCAGAGTGCAAAGGTAGTTTTGAGACTGTGTATGCCAATACACAGACAGTGAGCTTCCCAGTGGAGGCTGTGTAGAAAGTGTGACAAAGACTGATGACGGGGAGTGTCAGCAGTTAGTAGTTACATGTCAGATGGTGGCTTGCCAGACTGCTTGGAGAGCTGAAGGACAGACTGGGGGACCAGAGGTGGAGCGGGAGCCAGAGCAGGGGTTCCAACCGCCAGCTGATGATAAGCCCAAAGTGGGGCTAGAGTTGTGTTGTCATTTGGAAGAAGTTGTGGTGATCGAGAAAGAGGAAGCTACATTGAAAGCTGTGGAAAATGTGGAACCCAAAGTGGGACAGTTCCAGATTATCTCCTCAGAGATTGAAGAGAAGAGGATCGGAAGCAGGAAAAGGGGCCCTGGTCTTTTCCAAGCAGAAGAAGCAAGAGTGTAGATTGAAGTGTATATGGAACGGGGTGCTGCATTTACTGTCACAGGCAGAGTCCTGAATGAAGGAGCATAACATCTGGACCAGAGACGGAACGGGACCAGGAAGGTCCAACCGCTGAGCAAGAGATGGTTGCACACCTCGGAGCCCTAGTCATCTCTATCAAACTGCAGAGACGGTGACAAAGTGAAAGAAAAGTGAGGGAGTGAACAGAGAGACATCAAGAGAATGTCCATGAGCTACCATGAGACTCAACTGGCCAAGACCCTTGCTAAGGAGAAGACCACTTTTAAAGGTGGAGAAGAGTCAGACCAAGATGGCTCAAAGGAAGAAACAGACCAATGACAGGTGACTGTCAGAAGACAAGGCCAAGCAGCAAGAGTGAGGAGACCACTGTAAGTAAGAAACCTCTGAAAAAAGTACTCTGCCTTCTCATTAGCCTTGTCCCTAAAGAAAAGGCTAATGAGAAAGCAGAGTACTTAAAAATTGGTCACTGTGATAGAAGACGGGGTCATGGTAGAAACCCTGAGAAGCACTGAATTAGTTTCAGAAAACGCCAGAAGAAAGTCTGCAGGAGTATGACTTGGAATAGAGTCAGTCTCAAAAAGAAGAGGGACAGGTGCAGCAAAGGGAAGCCTCCTGAAATTGTGGAGAATGTCTTAGAAATCCTACAAATGGGTGATACAGGCTTGGTTGGCCGCCAGCAAAGTACGGGCAGTAGTCATACCGTTGATGAAAGAAGACAATGGCCTGGAGGATCTGCCTTATCCGTACTTAGTGTATGGAACACTACGCAGACCAACATGGGAGATTTGACGCTGAAAGTATCTGATGTTACAAGAGCTTCCTTCTACAAAAGATTCACCAAGGCTTGTAGTAGTGATGTCGCAAACATAAAATTTTTGGTTCGCGAACGTCCGCAAAAGTTTGCAAACTGGCGAACCGCCATTGACTTCAATGGGCAGGCAAATTTTAAAACCCACAGGGACTCTTTCTGGCCACAATAGGGATATAAAAGTTGTTTCAAGGGGACTAACACCTGGACTGTGGCGTGCCGGAGTGGAATCCATGGCAAAACTGCCATGGAAAATTACATAGTTGATGCAGAGTCTGGTTTTAATCCATAAAGGGCATACATCACCTAATATTCCTAAATGGTTTGGAATAACGTGCTTTAGCCCCTTTTAGGCAGCACATAGTTAGATTCCCCCTTTAGGCAGCACATAGTTAGAGTCCCCCTTGAGGTAGCACATAGTGGGATTTAAACACCACACCCCAGCGCTGCAAGGCAGCAGTGCTAACCTCTGAGCCACCATGCTACCCTTAGCATACATCTAATATCCACGGTTGCAAAAATGGACAGAGATGTCAGCAGAGAGTACCTGAAAAATTTGGCATGTACACATGCCTGAAAAATTTGGTATTGCTGCAGCCGCTTCTGTAGCAGCAGCCAGAGAAATTGCAGCACCAGAAAAAGTGCAGTAGCAGAGGCCAGAAAATTAGGCATGTACACCTGGCTGGAAAATTTGGTATTGTCGCAGCTGTAGCAGCGGCCATAAAATTGCAGCACCATAACAAATGCAGCAGCAGAGGCCAGAAAAATTAGGCATGTACACATGGATGAAAAATTGGGTATTGTCGCAGCCGAAGCTGTAGCAGCAGCCAGAAAAATTGCAGCACCATAACAAGTGCAGCAGCAGAGGCCAGAAAAATTAGGCATGTACACCTGGCAGGAAAATTTGGTATTGTCGCAGCTGTAGCAGCGGCCATAAAAATTGCAGCACCATAACAAGTGCAGCAGCAGAGGCCAGAAAAATTAGGCATGTACACATGGATGAAAAATTGGGTATTGTCGCAGCTGCTGCTGTAGCAGCGGCCTGAAACATGTCTGTTTGTTTTGCCAGGCAGAAAGTGCCCTAAACATTGAGGCTTGAACCCTAGTTGGTGGCGGATAAGTCACGCAAGTCATCCGGCATTCAGAGTTCAAACACAGCAACGTGTGGACCATTTTTAGGCCAAGGCAGGTGTTACGCCGAGCGCTCCGGGTCCCTGCTCCTCCCCGGAGCGCTCGCGGAGTTCACCTCCATGCAGCGCCCCGGTCAGACCCGCTGACCGGGAGCGCTGCATTAGTGTCACCGGCGGGGATGAGAACCGCGTAGCAGGACGCGCCCGCCCGCGGCTCGCATCCCAATCTCCTCACCTGTCCCGTCCTCCGTCTGCTCAGTCCCGACGCGCGCGGCCCCGCTCCCTAGGGCGCGCGCGCCGGCTCTCTGAGATTTAAAGGGCCAGTGCACCACTGATTGGCGGCTGGCCCAATCAGTACATTCACCTGTATCGCCGGATCTTGTTGCCTCAGTGCCAGTGAAAGCGTTCCTGTGTATGTTCCAAGCCAGTGTTCCAGACCCTCTGCTGTTGCCCCTGACTACGATCCTTGCTGCCTGCCCTGACCTTCTGCTACGTCCGACCTTGCTCTTGCCTTATCCCTTGTACCGTGCCTGTCTCAACCGTCAGCTGGGGTTGAGTCGCTATTGGGTGGAACGACCTGGGGGTTACCTGCCCCTGCAAGTCCATCTCGCTTTGCGGTGGGCTCTGGTGAAAACCAGTAACCCCTTAGACTCCGTTCCCCTGGTACGGCCCACGTCATCACCCCACTGACACAGAGGATCAACCACCAGTATCCTCACTGCATACCCATCCGGATCCTGACAGCAGGTCATCTGATCAGGCCTTGTTCAGTCAAATGTATCGCCCAGTGTCAGTCCCTTCGGGATCCATCCCTCATTCATCTTAAGAAAGGTGAGGTAATCCAGACTTTTTTTGACCAAGGCGACTCCTCTTCTCAGTGACAATACCTCCTGCTGCACTGAAGGTCCTTTCCGACAGGACACTTGAAGCGAGACAGGCCAGAAGTTCGAGCGCAAATTGGGATAGCTCAGGCCACAGGTCAAGCCAGCACACCCAGTAGTCAAGGGTTTCATCGCACCTCAGAGTGTTGATATCTGCGGTTAAGGCCAGGTAGTCTGCTACCTGTCGTTCAAGTCGTTCTCTGATGGTGGACCCCGAAGGGCTGTGGCGATGCATAGGACTTAAAAAGCTCTGCATGTCCTCCATCAACAGCATGTCTGTACAGCTTCCTGTCCTTGTCGGCGTGTTCGTGGGAGGAGTAGGAGGATTATTTTCACCTCTTCCCCTGTTAGATCCCTGTTGTGCTGTGACATGACCCTTATACGCTGTGTACAGCATATTTCTTAATTTATTTTGGATCTGCTGAATCCTTTCCGCCTTGCTGTAATGCGGTAACATGTCAGGCACTTTATGTTTATACCGGGGGTCTAGTAGCGTGGACACCCAGTACAGGTTGTTCTCCTTCAACCTTTTTATACGAGGGTCCTTCAACAGGCACGACAGCATGAAAGACCCCATTTGCACAAGGACGGATGCCGAGCTACTCATGTCCCGTTTCTCGTCCTCAGTGATGTCAGGGAAGGTATAATCTTCTTCCCCCCAGCCATGTACAACACCACGGGAACCAGATAGGTGACAGGGAGCACCCTGGGATGCCTGCTGTGGTTGGTCTTCCTCCTCCACTTCAAAGCCACATTCCTCCTCTGACTCCTCTTCCTCACAATCCTCTTCCAGCGTTGCCGCAGGTCCGGCAAGCGATTCTGATAAGGCTGTTTCTGGCGGTGATGGTGTCCACAACTCTTCCTCTTCACGTTCATCTACTGCCTGATCCAGAACTCTTCGCAGGGCACGCTCCAGGAACGGTATGATGTCGTTAATGGTGCCTTCGGTGCGACTGACCAGGTTTGTCACCTCCTCAAAAGGATGCATGAGCCTACAGGCATTGCGCATGAGCCTCCAGTAACGTGGCAAAAAAATTCCCAGCTCCGCAGATGATGTCCTAGCACCCCGGTCATACAAATATTCGTTGACGGCTTTTTCTTGTTAGAGCAGGCGGCCGAACATTAGGAGTGTTGAATTCCAATGTGTCGAGCTGTCGCAAATCAAGCGCCTCACTGGCATGTTGTTTCGCTGCTGGATATCTGACAAGTGCGCCATGGCCGTGTAGGAATGCCTGAAATGGCCACACACCTTCCTAGACTGCTTCAGGACATCCTGTAAGCCTGGGTACTTGAGCACAAAGCATTGTACAATCAGATTACACACATGTGCCATGCACGGCACATGTGTCAACTTGACCAACCTCAATGCCGCCAACAAATTTGTTCCGTTGTCACAAACCACCTTGCCGATCTCCAGTTGGTGCAGAGTCAGCCACTGGTCCACCTGTGCGTTCAGGGCCGACAGGAGCGCTGGTGCAGTGTGACTCTCCGCTTTGAGGCAAGTCAACCCCAAGATGGCGTGACACTGCCGTATCCGGGATGTGGAATAGCACCTGGGGAGCTAGGGGGGTGCCGGTGATGTGGAGCAAGACGCAGCAGTGGAAGAGGACTCGGCCGAGGATGTTATGGAAGAGGATGGAGTAGGAGGAGTAAAGGAGGTGGCATCAGGCCGGCCTGCAAGTCGTGGCGGTGTCACCAACTCCTCTGCAGAACCACGCATTCCATGCTTGTCAGCCGTCACCGGGTTTACCCAATGAGCAGTGTAGGTGATATACCTGCCCTGACCATGCTTTGCAGACCAGGTATCATTGGTCAGATGGATCCTTGCCCCTACACTGTGTGCCATACATGCCATAATTTCCTTTTGCACAATGGAGTAAAGGTTGGGGATTGCCTTTTGTGCAAAAAAATTTCGTCCGAGTACCTTCCACTGCGGTGTCCCCATGGCTACAAATTTTTTAAAGGTCTCGGACTCCACCAGCTTGCATGGTAAAAGCTGGCGGGCTAGCAGTTCTGACAAGCCAGCTGTCAGACGCCGGGCTAGGGGGTGACTTTGAGACATTGTCTTCTTGCACTCAAACATCTCCTTGACAGACACCTGACTGTGGGCAGATGAGCAGGAACTGCTCAAGTCGAGAGATGGAGAGGCGGATGGTTGAGAGGCGGCAAGGAGGGCAGCAGTGGTTGACCTGGCTGAAGATGCTGGACCAGGAGGAGGATGGCGGCTTTGACTTTGTGTGCTGCTTGTACTGACGTGTTGATCCCATAGGTGTTTGTGATGTGACATCATGTGCCTTCGCAAAGCAGTTGTGCTTAGGTGGGTGTTGGACTTCCCACGTCTCCGTTTCTTCTGGCACAGGTTGCAAATGGCCTCGCTGTTGTCAGAGGCTTAGCTCTGCGATGACGGCATTCTGGTGGTGGCAACAGCATGCGTTGATTGGCGTCCCGTCTGGCTGACCCCGGCTGCTGATTTATGCTGTCTGACTGTGCCACTAGCTCCTTGCGAAGACCTCCCCCTTCTTCCAACTCATCTCTTCCTCCTCTCTGTCTCCCCATCTGTCATCCCCAACTTTCCCCCTCTTCTTCTCTTCTAGCGGGCACCCACGTGGCATCCACGGACACATCGTCATCATCAACACCTTCACCGCTATCTGACACCTCAAGAAAGGAAGCACCAGCGGGTACAACATCATCACACCGTACGTCCATGTGTGTAATGCTGCCTGACTGAGACATATTCCTGTTAACTACATCCTCTGGCAATAATGGTTGTACATCACTCATGTCTTCAAACTGATGTGTAAATAACTCCTCTGACGGATCAAGTAAAGCTGCTGTGGCGCTAGTGTTGGTGGTGGCGGCAGGCGGGCAAGTGGTAGCATGAGAGGTGCCCGAAGCTAAGCTAGAGGAGGAGAAGGACGGTGCGTCAAGGTTCCGAGCGGAAGCTTTAGTAGTAGATTGGGTGTCTTGTGATAGCCAGTCAACTAAGTCCTCAGAACTTTGGGGGATCAGTATACGTGGCCTCTGAACACTGGCCATTCTAGGGCCAAAGGGAATTCCAGCACCACGACGGCCCCTGCGGGATGGCCTTCTCTGCCTTTCATTTTTTTGGTTAAATTTACACAAGTGTCACACCTATGTGATTTGCACTAGGGTGACACAATTTGCCCTGCAGGCAAGAAACATGGCAACTGTGACGTGAACTAACAGTGACAGCTGATTTTATTTAACAGCCAAAAAAGTTTTTTATTTTTTATTTGTGCAACTGTCACACCTAATGTGATTTGCACTAGGGTGACACAATTTGCCCTACAGGCAGGAAAAATGGCAACTGTGACGTGAACTAACAGTGACGACTGATTTTATTTAACAGCCAAAAAAGGTATTTTTTTTAATTTGCACAACTGTCACACCTAATGTGATTTGCACTAGTGTGACAATGAGCAAAAAAACTTGCCAGCGGAGTTCCCCTTTTATGCAGTGGTCCCCAACCAGGGTGCCTCCAGCTGTTGCAAACCACACGGACAGATATATTTCAGCCCTTTGAATACTGCAGTAGTTAGTTGCTTTAAAGAAAAAAAGCTTGCCAGCGGAGTTCCCCTTTTAAGCAGTGGTCCCCAACCAGGGTACCTACAGCTGTTGCAAAACACACGGACTGATATCTTTCAGCCCTTTGAATACTGTAGTAGTTAGTTGCTTGAAGGAACTTAAGTTTGATTCTGGAGTACCCCTTTTAATCAGCGGTTCCCTCCCAACCAGGGTGCCTCCAGCCGTTGCAAGACTAACGGACTGATATCTTTCAGCCCTTTGAATACTGTAGTAGATAGTTGCTTGAAGGAACTTAAGTTTGCTTCTGGAGTACCCCATTTTAACCAGCGGTTCCCTCCCAACCAGGACTGATATCTTTCAGCCCTAAAAAGGGCTTTTTTGGGTGCTGTCCTTAAAGCAGATGTTACACTAGTGCTTTAGGAGTAAACTGGACCCTGAATACACCACCTCGCAGCAACCTAGCTATCACTTTCTAAGCCTGCAGCATGCTGAATGAGGCTAAAATGGCATCTGTGCAAGAGGTAGGAGGGTCTGGAAGGGAGGGACTGATGCTGATTGGCTGTAATGTGTCTGCTGACTCTGACTCACAGGGTCAAAGTTTACTGCAATGTTAAAGTATAGGGGGCGGATCAAACTTCACATATGTTCGCCCGCCGATGCGAACGCGAACCTGCAAAATTCGAAATTCGCGACATCTCTAGCTTGTAGTTGGTGGCTTGTAGTTGGTTGGAAAAGTGTGCATGAGAGAAGTGTGCTAAAAAAAAAAAGGTGTATAAAGAGTTGGCTGAAGAAGAAAGTCAAGTTCCCTGGAACTTGCTGGGAAGAGTTTGAGAAAAAGGGAAGGCAGATGAATACTGTCTTTTGATTACAAGTGCTCCTTCCCGGTGGTCTGAGCAGAGGGGAAGGGGATATATGTGACAGTTAGGTAGGGAAAGGATGTATTTCCATAGCTGATCTTGGAGAAACCTTCACCAGGGGCCTAATTAATGAAGCCCAGCAGAGAGAGAAAATGAGAGGAGTGTCTGTTCCCTAGGAGAGGGACTGTCAGATGAACTGGCTGAGAAACACAACATAAGCTAAGTGTGAACTGTTAGAACATACACCAAAAACCAAGTTGCACTTTTCAGAAGTAAAATATAGACATCTTTATTTTATCATTTAACCCCTTAAGGACTCAGCCCATTTTGGCCTTAAGGACTCAGACAATTTAATTTTTATGTTTTCGTTTTTTCCTCCTCACCTTCTAAAAATCATAACTCTTTTATATTTTCATCCACAGACTAGTATGAGGGCTTATTTTTTGCGTGACCAGTTGTCCTTTGTAATGACATCACTCATTATATCATAAAATGTATGGCGCAACCAAAAAACACTATTTTTGTGGGGAAATTAAAACGAAAAACGCAATTTTGCTAATTTTGGAAGGTTTTGTTTTCACGCCGTACAATTTATGGTAAAAATGACGTGTGTTCTTTATTCTTAGGGTCAATACGATTAAAATGATACCCATTATTATATACTTTTATATTATTGTTGCGCTTAAAAAAAATCACAAACTTTTTAACCAAATTAGTACGTTTATAATCCCTTTATTTTGATGACCTCTAACTTTTTTATTTTTCCGTATAAGTGGCGGTATGTGGGCTCATTTTTTGCACCATGATCTGTACTTTTTTTTGATACCACATTTGCATATAAAAAACTTTTAATACACTTTTTATAATTTTTTTTTAATAAAATGTATTAAAAAAGTAGGAATTTTGGACTTTTTTTTATTTTTTTCCGTTCACGCCGTTCACCGTACGGGATCATTAACATTTTATTTTAATAGTTCGGACATTTACGCACGCGACGATACCAAATATGTCTATAAAAATTTTTTTTACGCTTTTTGGGGGTAAAATAGGAAAAAACGGACGTTTTACTTTTTTATTGGGGGAGGGGATTTTTCACTTTTTTTTTACTTTTACTTTTACATTTTTTTACATTTTTTTTTACACTTGAATAGTCCCCATAGGGGACTATTCATAGCAATACCATGATTGCTAATACTGATCTGTTCTATGTATAGGACATAGAACAGATCAGTATTATCGGTCATCTCCTGCTCTGGTCTGTTCGATCTCAGACCAGAGCAGGAGACGCCGTGAGCCGCACGGAGGAAGGAGAGGGGACCTCCGTGCGGCGTTATGAATGATCGGATCCCCGCAGCAGCGCTGCGGGCGATCCGATCGTTCATTTAAATCGCGAACTCCCGCAGATGCCGGGATCTGTATTGATCCCGGCACCTGAGGGGTTAATGGCGGACGCCCGCGAGATCGCGGGCATCGGCCATTGCCAGCGGGTCCCTGGCTGCGATCAGCAGCCGGGATCAGCCGTGCATGACACGGGCATCGCTCCGATGCCCGCGGTTATGCTTAGGACGTAAATGTACGTCCTGGTGCGTTAAGTACCACCTCACCAGGACGTACATTTACGTCCTGCGTCCTTAAGGGGTTAAAAAACAACGCAATACATTTTGTAAGACTCACAGCAGTAGGCTGTAGCAATCAGTGTAGTAGTGGATCCGCTGGACTTGTGTGGTAGATGACGTGGGCTGTGCCAGGAGCGGAGTCTAAGGTGACGCTGGTTTTCACCAGAGCCCGCCACAAAGCGGGATGGATTTGCTACCCCTGACACGACTTGACCTCACAGGCGGCTGAGGAGATTCGAGGCAGAGGAGGGATATGGCATCTCATGGTCTGACAAGCAGAAGGTCAGGGCTGGCGGTACAGCAGCAAGGTCAGGTCACAGAACTGAGGGGTCAGGAACTCGCAAGGAAAGACACTGAAAAGTTTTCACTAGGGCACAATGGCAAACAAAGATCTGGCAGGGGTTAGTAGGTATTTATAGAAAAGATGCAGGTGTATGTCATAATTTCGGGAGCACTGGCCCCTTAAATCTGAGAGCTCCAGCGCGTGCGCCCTTTGTAGGCGGGGGCACAATCGCCGATGCTGCGAGAGACCGGGACAGCAGTGTCACAGCGTGCACTACGGTCCCGTTCCCCGGACCGGAGCGCCCGCTCCCTCGGACCACTGCCTTAAGATCCCGGCGTCCCCCGGTCAGTCATACTGACCGGGAGCCCGGGTTCCCTTGTGTAGGGGACGCGGCTGCCATGACAGCTGGTCCCCGTTCACGCGCCGCGTCCCTATTCCACTTACCTGGTTCCTCGCTCCCTGCGCCGTCCACCTCTGCCTCCCAGCGTGTGCGGCCCCGCTCTCTAGGGCGCGCGTGCTTCACCTTCAGTAAATATAAAGGGCCAGCGCACCGGTGCGCTGGTTCCCCACTTCCCCTGTCCTTCCCAATAAAAGGCACCTGCCCCTTCCTGCCCTTGCCAGATCTATGTGCCCTAGTGCCTCTGAGAAAGCGTTCCATATTGTGTGTATTGCCTTGCCTGTTGCCGAATCCGTTGCTACCGCCTACTCGCCTTTGAACCCTTGCCAACTGCCCTGACCTCTGCTACGTCCGACTACGCTCCTGCCTGCTCCCTGTGTACCACGCCATATCAGCCGCCAGAGAGGTCGAGTTGATACTGGAGGATACGACCTGGTGGTTACCGCTGCAGCAAGTCCATCCCGCCTTGCGGCGGGCTCTGGTGAAAACCTTTAACCACTTAGAACCGATCCTCTGGTACAACCCACGCAGAGGATCCACTACCAGTCCTGCCGGTACGTGACAGTAAGATCCGGCCATGGATCCCGCTGATGTTCCCGTGCCAAGCCTAGCGGACCTCACCTCCATTGTGGCCCAGCAAGGTCAGCAGCTGGCCCAGCTAACCGCCATTTTGCAGCAGCTCCTGCCGTCTCAGCAACAGCCAGCTCCTCCGCCTGCAGTTGCCACCAGTTCCAGAGTCCGTCTATCCCTGCCGGACAAGTATGACGGAGATCCTAAGCAGTGCCGAGGGTTCCTGTCACAGTGCTCTCTCCACCTCGAGCTACTGTCTGACCAGTTTCCTACCGAGCGAGCCAAGGTAGCCTTTATCCTCAGTCTGCTCTCCGGGCAGGCCCTGGCCTGGGCTACACCGCTATGGGTCCGTGCTGATCCAGTCAACCCCTCCGTCCAGAGCATCTGCCAAGAGTTACGGAATGTTTTCGAGGAACCTGCCCGGGTTACCTCCACAGAGACTGCCTTACTAAACTTGTCCCAGGGATGCTCTACCATGGGTGACTACGCCATTCAGTTTCGCACCCTAGCCTCAGAACTGAACTGGAACAATGATGCCCTTTGTGCCACATTCAAGAAGGGACTTAACAGTGAAGTAAAGGACGTTCTGGCCGCACGTGAACTACCTTCCACCCTTAGTGACCTCATCTTGCTGGCCACTAGAATCGACAAGCATTTCGCCGAGAGATGAGAGGAACTCCTTCTTGAAAAAGGAAACGCTCAACCTCGACGCTACCCTCGCCTGGATCCCGTTTTTCAGCGTCCACCTCAACCTCTTTCCGGGCCTCCCGCCGTGGAAGCTATGCAGGTGGACAGGTCATGCCTGACTCCGCAAGAACGAAGCCGTCGCAGAGACAAGAACCTGTGTCTGTACAGCGCCAGTACTGAGCACTTCCGACGAGACTATCCTCTCCGTCCACCGCGTTCGGGAAACGCTCGCACCTAGTAAACGTGGGAGAGGCATTACTAGGTGTGGATTCATCCTCTCCACGTCTCATCATACCCGTGCAGTTGTTCATCTCTTCCAAGTCCTCCTTCTCGGCTTCCGCCTTCTTGGATTCCGGTTCAGCTGGCAACTTCATTCATGCCTCCTTGGTTGACAAGTACCATATTCCCGTAACCCGTCTACCTAAGCCATTCCTCATTTCTACAGTTAACGGTGAGAGACTCTCTACCACTGTTCAGTTCCGTACTCAGCCTCTGCAGATGGACATTGGAATATTCCATACTGAAACCTTAGAGTTCTTTGTCCTCCCTTTCTGCTCCTCCGAACTCCTCCTGGGTCTGCCTTGGCTTCAACGTCATTGTCCTGTCCTGAATTGGACCACCGGTGAAATCCTGCGTTGGGGCCCCTCCTGTTCAGACCGTTGTCTCAAGCCTCCTCCTGTCAGACAGGCCCCGTAAGTTACTCCGCCTCCTGGTCTGCCCAAGCCGTACCATTCTTTTGCAGATGTCTTTTGCAAGAAGCAAGCTGAGGTCCTTCCTCCTCACAGACCTTATGACTGTCCTATTGACCTGGTGCCCGGTTCGACCCCACCATGGGGTAGGATGTATCCTTTCTAACCTCCTGAGGCTCTTGCCATGTCCGACTATATACGTGAGAATCTACAGAGAGGATTTATTAGAAAGTCTTCCTCCCCTGCTGGAGCCGGGTTTTTCTTTGTGACTAAGAAGGACGGTTCTCTCCGTCCCTGCATTGACTACAGAGGACTTAATAAGATTACCATTAAGAACTGTTATCCTCTGCCCTTAATCTCGGAACTATTTGATCGTCTTTGAGGGGCAAAGATCTTCACCAAATTGGACCTACGAGGGGCCTATAATTTGATCCGCATCCGAGAGGGGGACGAGTGGGAGACCGCCTTCAACACAAGGGACGGGCACTTTGAGTATCTGGTGATGCCCTTCGGCCTTTGTAATGCACCTGCCGTCTTCCAGGAATTTGTCAACGACATCTTCAGAGACCTACTTTATACCTGCGTGGTCGTATACTTGGATGACATCCTCATCTTTTCCTCCAATTTGATTCAACATCGGGTCCATGTGCGACAGGTTCTCACCCGCCTTAGGAGTAATCACCTATACGCCAAACTTGAAAAATGCCTTTTTGAAGGGTCCTCCCTGCCTTTCCTGGGATACATTATCTCCGCCCAAGGACTTCAAATGGATCCAGACAAGCTCTCTGCGGTACTGGATTGGCCACGCCCCTCTGGTCTCCGATTCATACAAAGATTTCTGGGCTTTGCTAATTACTACAGACAATTTATTCCGCAATATTCCACTCTTGTGGCTCCTATCGTGGCTTTACCAAGAAAAGGAGCCAACCCCAAATCTTGGCCTTCCCAAGCAGAAGAAGCCTTCCAGTCACTGAAAGCTGCCTTTGCCTCTGCACCTGTTCTCTCTAAGCCAGATTCCACCAGGCCCTTCTCTCTCGAAGTAGATGCCTCCGCGGTGGGGGCTGGAGCTGTCCTTACCCAAAAGTCGCCCGGGGGCAAGACAGTAACTTGTGGCTTCTTTTCTAAAACATTCTCCCCTGCAGAGAGAAACTATTCGATTGGAGACAGGGAACTGCTGGCCATTAAATTAGCACTGGAGGAATGGAGGCATTTACTCGAGTGCGTCACACATCCTGTGAACATCTTCACCGACCACAAGAACTTGGCTTATCTCCAGTCTGCTCAGAGACTAAATCACCGCCAAGCTCGATGGTCTTTGTTCTTCGCCCGCTTTAATTTTTAAATCCATTTCCGTGCAGCATGCAAGAATATTAGAGCAGATGCTCTGTCTCGCTCTTCTGATGTGGTGGTCGATGAGCTAACACCCCAACATATCATCCCACCGGAACGTCTGATTGCCGTAGCTCCCGTGGACCTGCGTCTTCTTCCTCCCGGCAAATCATATGTACCACCACGTCAGCGGTTGCAAGTACTCAAGTGGGGCCACTCTTCTCTTTTTGCCGGGCATCCAGGGGTACAAAAATCCCTTCAGCTGATCTCCCAAAGATACTGGTGGCCCTCTCTGGAGAAGGATGTCTCGGACTTCGTCCATGCCTGTATGATTTGCGCCCGGGATAAATTGCCCCGTCAGAAACCAGCAGGTCTTCTCTTGCCTCTGCCTGTTCCTGTAAGGCCCTGGTCTCACATTGCTATGGACTTTGTTACAGACCTTCCCTCCTCCCATGGCATGTCTGTTATCTGGGTCGTGGTAGATCGCTTCTCCAAAATGGCTCACTTTGTACCTCTATCCAGTCTACCATCTGCACCCATGTTAGCCAAACAATTCTTCCAACACATCTTCCATCTCCATGGCCTTCCCGAACATATTGTCTCGGATCGTGGGATACAATTTGTCTCCAAGTTCTGGAGGGCCCTTTGTGGGCAATTTGGGATCAAATTGGACTTTTCTTCTTCATACCACCCTCAGTCCAACGGCCAGGTAGAACGGGTGAACCAAATTTTGAGCGACTATCTGAGCCACTTTGTATCCTCTCGCCATGACAATTGGGTGGATCTACTTCCCTGGGCAGAATTTTCTTACAATTACAAACAATCCTCTGCTTCTAACAAGTCTCCTTTGTTTGTAGTCTTTGGCCTACATCCTCTTCCACCTCTGCCGCAGTCTTCCACTCCTTCTTCTGTACCTGCTGTTGACAATCTAGTACTGGACTTTTCCACCATCTGGCATGATACTCACGCGGCTCTCCTCAAGGCATCTGCTCGTATGAAGGTCCAAGCCGACAAGAGACGCAGAGCTTCTCCGGAATTCCGCCCAGGTGACAGGGTTTGGCTCTCCTCCAAATACATCTGATTCAAGGTTCCAAGCTACAAATTGGGTCCTCGCTACTTGGGACCCTACAAAATCAAGAGTCGGATCAATCAGGTTTCTTACCAGATCCATCTTCCTCCCTCCCTCCAAATCCATAACTCTTTCCATGTCTCTGTTCTTAAACCTGCTGTCTTCAATCGTTTCTCTCCCAAGCTTTTTTCTCCCACCCCTGTTGCCGGTACCTCCGATATTTTTTCTGTCAAGGAGATCTTGGCGACCAAGATCTCTCGTGGGAAAAGATTTTTTCTGGTGGATTGGGAGGGCTGCGGTCCCGAGGAGAGGTCTTGGGAGCCTGAGGAGAACATCCTGGACCACAGTCTCATTCTCTCTTTTCTGGGCACCAAGAAGAGGGGAGACCTGAGGGGGGGGGTACTGTCGCAGCGTGCGCTCCGGTCCCCTTCGCCGGACCGGAGCGCCCGCTCCCTCGGCCCACTGCCTCGGAATCCCAGTGTCCCCCGGTCAGTCACACTGAACGGGAGCCCGGGTTCCCTTGTGTAGGGGACGTGGCTGCCATGGCGGCTGGTCCCCGTTCACACGCTGTGTCCCTATTCCACTTACCTGGCTCCCCGCTCCCTGCACGCCACCTTCAGTAAATTTAAAGGGCCAGCGCATCGGTAATTGGTGCGCTGGTTCCCCACTTCCCCTGTCCTTCCCAATAAAAGGCACCTGCCCCTTCCTGCCCTTGCCGGATCTTTGTGCCCTAGTGCCTCTGAGAAAGCGTTCCATATTGTGTGTATTGCCTTGCCTGTTGCCGAACCCGTTGCTACAGCCTACTCGCCTTTGAACCCTTGCCGCCTGCCCTGACCTCTGCTACGTCCGACTACGCTCCTGCCTGCTCCCTGTGTACCACGCCATATCAGCCGCCAGAGAGGTCGAGTTGCTACTGGAGGATATGACCTGGTGGTTACCGCTGCACCAAGTCCATCCGCCTTGCGGCGGGCTCTGGTGAAAACCTATAACCACTTAGAACCGGTCCTCTTGTAAAACCCGTGCCATCGCCTCTCTGGTCCAGAGGATCCACTACCAGTCCTGCCGATGCGTGACAAGCAGAGAGTGGAGGTGAATGACAGGCTTGGATTTGCATGGGCGCATGTCCCGCAATGCAAATCCTGGCCCGGGCAGAGAAGGAATGCGCTCATGGCCAGCATGTCTGGCCCGAGCGCTGGACAGAACACATATAGTGAATCTAGATGTTTAAAAATTGGGTTTATGTAATTGCTGATTAAAATGAATACAAATTCCCTTTTAGAAATTGAGAAGGAAGTCGAAAGTTTACGGGGTACTAAAGAAAGCCCTTTCTAATGATGAATTAGGTAAACTTATCTAGGACTTGGATGCACAATATCAAAAATAGGAAGAAGAGATTAGTGAGGTTAAATCAAAAAAATGTCAGAGAGATCTGCAGGACCCGGCTACAAACCGTGTCTACAAGTGATACAATCAAGGAATAGGTCACGATCTCTATCGAGATCTAGGTCATCATCAGTAACATCTAGGACCTCAATTGATGACCCTCAGAGATGGAGAGATATGAGCAATGGGGAAGCCACACCACAGCCCTTTCAAAGACAAAGTACCCGTGGTCTTAATCCAGAGAAAAGGAAAAAATTTCCTCCCCAGAACAAAGGGAAAAAGACTTGCAATGAAATGGAGGGAATTAATCTTTCCACACATCATCTCACAAGCGCACAACTTGATGTACTCAAAATGGGACAAAATGTTGCACCTACTAATAGATTTGTTTATTTTTCAGCATTAAAAGAGCTCCATCTATTTGTGCACAAGCTTTTCCGGAAAAAACTTCACTTTAAACCTAACCCTCGATTCACTACTATAGAAGAGCTAAATGCAGTTGCAATTTTGGAAGTGTTGTGATATAAGCCCCAAATATGAATCACTATTTCTAATATAACATGGCAATATGATACACCATTGTGTGTGTGTGTTTTCAGAAGGCCTAAAATGGAGTACCATTGATTGAAAATGCACAAACATTTCCTGAATGTCTGTAAATGGATATCTCTTCAAATAGACATGTAAATAAGCCAGACAAATAAGCCAAACAATGGTTTATTTGTAGGTTCCTTACCAAACAATGGCAGAAGTCTTAAAAAGTAAATGTTTACGGTATTCACATTTTAACCGTGTTAGCTGAGATTTCAGTACAATGGCTCTCATATGTATTGAGCTAAGTGATACTGGAGAGTTATATGAGCCAATTGTCCACGAAGAGAAGTCAGTCAACACGACTAGTTTCAGCCAGGTGAACTAAAAAGGCTAAAATATAATGTCTTCTTATAAAGCATTCTCATAATGTGATCCTTATAGCATGAATCTTGCCCTATCATACTGTATTGATGTATTTGGCAATATGTATGTCTATATATATATATATATATATATATATATATATATATATATATATGTATATATATATATATATATATATATATATATATATATATATATATATATATAGTAAATTTGAGTAGCCGTGTTAGTCCAGTGATGCAGATGCAAATCAAAAAATGTTGCAGTAACTTGTAATACCTTTTTTATTGGACTAACAGAATTTTGTAGAGACAAGCTTCTGGGATTCCTCCCTTTGTCAAGTCTAAAGCAAATCTAAGCTCACAAGCAGAAGACACAGGTTACATCTCACAAATATGCAGGGGTTAAGACAATAGATGTGGAGAATTCACACTAAGATGGGCCATAAATTGTCCTGCTATAAGAACATAGACTACATAAATAAGGATGAGAAAAAGGGGGGAGGGAGGGGGGAGCAGGGGAGAGACTGGTAATTAAACAGGACAAAGTGAAATACAAAAGAGAATAAAGTACAGGTTATAAGAAATTTTGATAATGAGATAAGAAGCTCAAATCCACATTGAGTCCCCTGTTTTTCGAGTAAAAAAAACTGTATAATTTTGGCTTCAAATGTCTTTCTCACTTGTGTGTTTTTTAAGTTCCCTCTCAGTATCCTGATTGTAAGATCATGTATGGAGTGGCCTGATTGGGTAAAATGATGTCCAACTGGGGTGCAGTTGTCATTTTCTTTATGGCGGTTGATGGAATGTCTGTGTAGGTTCATCCTTTAGTTGAGTTTCCGTCCGGTTTCCCCAATATAGCATCCCATGTAACACTTGGTGCATTGTATCATGTAGACAGCATTTGGGGATGTGCAGGAGTATAGTCCCTTAATGTTATATGTCTTGTTGTTGTGGGTGGCTTCCATCTTGGTGCAGATATGTTGGCAGAGTTTACAGCGAGGTTTGGTGCAGGGTTTGGTCCCATTCTCTGTGTCTGTTCTTTCTGTAGGTAATTTTTGGCTGACCAGCTTTTTTTGTAAATTGTGTGGTTGTCTGAAGGCAAAGATGGGAGGTTCAGGGAAGATTTCTTTTAGCATCTCATCTTCCGCCAATATCGACTGCAGGTCCTTGATCATTTTGCGTATTTCCTCAAGGGCCGGATTGTATGTGGCTACCAGTGGTACGCGTGGTGATGGTTGTATCTCTCTGTATTGTAGCAGGTGTTCCCGTGGTGTTTGGAGGGCGGAGTGTATTTTCCTATTGATTGTCCTTGGATTGTATCCTTTTTGTTTGAATTTCTCAGACAGTATTTGTAGGTGCAGGTCTATGTCATCAGGGTTGGAGCAGATGCGATGGTACCTGGTAGCTTGGCTGTATATGATGCCTTTCTTGGTGTGTGATGGATGGAAACTGGATTTATGTAGATAGCTGGATCGGTCTGTGGGTTTTCTGTATACAGAGGTTTGTAGTGTGTTCCTGTTTATTGTGACAGTAGTGTCCAGGAAGTTCACACTTTCTGTAGAAAAGTCCATTTTGAGATTGAATGTGTTAAAGGCATCATGAAACTTTCTGAGTTTTTCTTTTCCTTCTGTCCAAATGATGAAAATATCATCAATGTAACGGTAGTATCTGTAGGGTTTGTGAAGTTGTGTGTCTAGAAATCGTTGTTCAATGCCGCGCGCTGTACACCCGGAAGCGGCATTCTCCTGCAGCTGCTCCGCCCGCCGAAAATTACATAAGCGAGTCCGTGCTGATGCTGCGGACCTCCCACTGAGTCCCAAGCCTGGGAATACCATATAATTAAAAATGAAGATATCTGGCGAACCGCTGCACAGTTTTTAATGAGGTAAGAAGCGTTTTAATCAGGTTTTAAACCTTAAAAAGGTTGAGTGCAGGTGATTCTGATGACAGATTTCCTTTAATGTTAATCAACTGTACAAATATATATATATATCATTTTTATAATAACTATGTTATTATTTTATTATATTGCAAAAGTTACTTTACCACTACTATAGGACTCATATCTGGGAAAATAGTCGGCCCAGATATGGTAAATTGCATTGTTTGTATATTTTTGCCAATTCATAACAGTCATAATATTTTCATATTTTTGTTGACCATAATTAATAATTCATAATTCATAAATGAGTTATTAACCCCCCGACAGAAGATTTAATGAGAGAACAGGAGTGAGAGGAATTAGGTAGCTTTCCCACTACTACTTATCCAAAATCTAAGACATTCCCACCTTTGTTTTTGTGCCCCTCCATCGAGATTTTCATGCTAATGGTGTCCGAAGAATTCAGACAGATACTGTAGTTATTGTCCATGATAATAGAGCGCAGAGGAAAGCTGTTGATGAGCTACAGGGGAAGGAGGATGTAGTTTTTAAACTGGTGAACAAAGGTGGGAATGTCGTTGTCTGGCCAGCTAAATTATATGAACGGGAGGTACTGCGCCAGTTAAGAGACAGGGACACCTATGAAAAACTGACATATAATCCTATGCCTTTTTTTTACAGAGACATTTCAGACCATCTTGGAAAAGGCCCTGGAACAGGGCATTATCACAAAGAGAGTTTTTGAGGGAATTTTGACTTCTAACCCACAGGTACCTACCTTTTATGTTCTCCTCAAAGTCCACAAAAATCCCCTCGACCCCCCTGGACATCCAATAGTGTCCGGAAATGACGGGTTATGTGACGCAATAAGCAAATCAAGTGATTATTATTTAAAACCTTTAGTTGAAACTTTACCTTAGTTTGTAAAGAACACAATCGACTGGATTTTTGTGAAAGAAAATATGATTTTGGTAACAACAGACGTGGAGTCCTTATATACATGTATTAAACATGAAGATGGCCTGAGGGCTGTACAATTCTTTTTTGAGTCCAGTAGCTGGGACCACGACACCTGCCACCTGATACAGCATCTCCTACTGTATGTTTTGACGCATACATTCTTGATTTTCAAATATGTTTTTTTTTCCATCAAAAATGCAGGACTGCCATGGGGGAGGCCTGTGCCCCTTCATTGGGAGAGGGGGGTGTTTGTGCGTGGTGGGTCACAGGGCGTCCTGCATGTGCAGTGTTGGATGCGTTATATAGACAACGGGCTATTCATTTGGCAGGGGTCGCGGACCCAGCTGAACTTTTTCATGGAAGACCTTAATGACAACAATATTAAAGGAAAACTGTCAGATATTTTCTCCCGCACTATCCAAGTCAGCACATCTGAGCTCTACAATTAGAGCTATACCCACAGGTCAATTTGTGAGGATGTGCAGAATTTGTTCCACGGATAATCATTTTGAAGCCCAAAGTGAAGACTTGACTGACCGTTTTTTTACAAAGGGGATACAGCAAAAAATATCTAAAACAGGCATATGAAAGAGCTTGAAAAGTGCAACTTGGTTTTTGGTGTATATTCTAAGTGTTTAGAATAAGTTGCATATAATGGCATTACATATGAGTCCATAACTAGTGTCCTGGCATTATGCATATAATTAGCGGTGGACATAATCCGAGTGGCCAGTTCGAATTTAGTTTCCTTAAGTATGAACTGTGTCTAATAAGGTTGTATGTTTTAACTAGCAGGGATTAGCCCAACAGTTGGCAGACAGTATCGGTATCATATAGTTAGCCGCAAGAGGGCCTAGGATTTATTTTGCATTATGTTTTATTTTGTCCTGCAACCTGTGTGGATCAACCTGACTGAGAATCAGTTGCATAAAGGGAAGTTGGTATGGACCTGGTTTATTGAGGTGAAAATGTGTCCTTTGGGCTACTCTGAGCTAATTCCAGAGTAAAATCTCACAATGGTTAAAACAGTTTTTAAAAAATGTTAAAAAGCCCCATCCTGAAAAAAAATAGTTGAAAAAAATTATAAATAAACAAATTTTGTGTAAATGTCTGAACTATCAAAATATAATGTTAATGATCCCATATGGTGAATGGCATAAACAAAAACAAAAAGTTTTAATCCGCTGCTTTTTGGTCACATGACATGCAAAAGTGGTACAAAAAAAACTGATCACGATGCAAAAAATTACCCCTCGTACAGCACCATTTACTGAAAATGTTTTAACTTATTGGGGTCAGAATAGGGCAATTTTTAAGCATACATAGGCCCCATTCACACTAACGTCATGTTCCGGCAAAACCTAACATCATGAACTCCCGTCTCAAAGCCCATAAAATGTCCGTCAAATCATCCCATTAATTTCAATGGGATTTTTTGACCATCCTACATGGTTAGTTATGTCTCAGTATGACTAACGTCTGTTATTTTTGATGGGGCAAATTACAATGCATGCACTAACTTTTGTCCCATCAAAAATAACGGTTGGAATAACAGATATTAAAATTTTTATATCAAAGTCTATGGGTGACGGATGTTCACAATTGACATGCCTTAGTGCCCGTTATTTTAACATCCGTTATATTCCATTATTCGTACTGCGCATGCTCAGAACAGCATCACAACCAGGAAGTCAGATGGAAATAAAATAACAGACATAAAAAAAAAAAACATAAAATAACGGAATATAACGGTGCATGGTGGATGAAATAACGGGTGATAACGGATGACACAAGTCCGTTATTTTGACAGAATGTCGGTCAATTTGGTCATCAGTTAAAATCCGTTGTGTTCAGTTATTTCATCAATTTTTTCATGACCCCTTATTGCTGAAGAATGGGTGTTAGAATGCAGGAACATGACAGTGTGTAAAAGAAGCCTTATTTAGTAAATAAAAAGTTCTAGTAAAAGCATATAAAAGCATGTAACATGAATATAATTTTTATCTTATTGACCGAATAAAGAAAACATGTAATAAAGTGCACTGCGTGAAAACAAAACCTTCTGAAATTTGCTAAATTGGGGTTTTCTTCTAAATTTCCCCACACAAATAATATATATATATATATTTTTTTTTGGCCATATATTTTACGCTAAAATGAGTGATGTAATTACAAAGCCCTCATATGGGTCTGTGGAAGAAAATCTAAAAGAGTTTTGGCTCATAGAAGGCGAGGAGGAAAAAATGAAAATGGGCAGTGTCCTTAAAGTCAAAATGGTCTGTCTCCTTATTAAAAGGAGACCAATGGGGGGGTCACTGACTGCTATATATACGTACACCCTGGAAATCTGCCCCTCCAAAGATCTTCTTCCATCTTCTGTGAATTGTGTGCTGGAGGTGGGGCTGCCAGCTAAATTTGAATATTTATTATCACGGGCCATGTGAGGGCTCAGTCAGCGCAGCGCTCACTTGATCCGTGGCAATGAATATTCATATTGAGCCAGCGGGCCCACCTCAAGCATGCAATTTACGGAAGATGGAAGAAGATCTTTGAAGCGACAGATCTCCAGGGTGCAGGTACGTATAGCAAACAGTGACCCCTCATCGGTCTCCTGTTCACCCACACGATAACCCAGTGTATTGGGTTTAGTGTGGGTGAAGAGGATGACCGGTTTCCTTTAAGTGGTTAAATTATATCTTTCAAAATACAATTTGCCCTGCAAAAACATGCCTAACAGAAAAATAAAATAGACATGGCAATTGAAAGAAACAAAAATTGTTGCTGTCAAAACTAGTTGCAGCTAGAAGAGGTTAAGATATTTGGCATATAAATCCAAACATTTAATGCATCCACACTTCTGCAAACTTATGCAAGTCATTTTCAGATTATTTATTACATTCTCTGTATGAAAATTATAAAGTCATAATAAACACATACAGATGTAGTGTATGCTAATATCATCCCTGGCACTATAGAATAGCACTGTAGCACTGTTTCACACAACAAGATAAATGTACAGTTACTGTAATTTTGCCTTCCTCCAATTCAGGCACAGGAAGTTGCCAACACAAAACCAATACTTATTACTGGGATCATAATTCATAATACATAGTGGCTTGGGGAGCGGAGGTTGGAGGTGACTCGAGAGAATTGGCCTGGTATTGGTTGCCCTTTAGTACTTATTTAAAGTAGTGTCACCCAGTGTCACAGCATACCAACCCATAAAGGGCAGCCGGTCCCCTGGGGACAAATTCCCTATTCACTTGGGAACTCCCCCAAATAAAAATGTATATACTTTATTATTGTCAATGTAATTTTTTCCAGAGTGCTCCAATAAATGTGTATTAAAAACACAGAGTGTGTGAGCAATATTAATAAATTATTAGGTATTATCTTTTTGGGGTTATCAAGTATAAGTCACTACAGGATAGCCACTCTTTAATATTGTAGTGCTGCAGAACTGAAGCATTCTGTCATGAAAGAAGGGCCGAGAACAGGGAGTTAGTGAGCCATAACTGTCCCTACAACCTCTGTCCCTTCTTATTGCCCATCTGCCCTAAACGACGGATTGACAACCATGAGGACAGAACCTATACTGCGCTAAAGTCACGAGTCAAAGAAAACAATCCAAACTGTACATGTCGGGAAACAAGTCAGGAACATAACAGAAATACTATAAAGCTACAAACAGATTTACCAGGCAGAATATAGCATACTAACAAACAGATCAAGAACCAGGATCAAGATTAATGGCAGATATGATAATATGAGGATAAGTGTACAGCAGACAAAACCAGGGGATGCTGATTCACTGAATGTAAGAACACTAATTTGGTCAGGGAATCAAGAGCACTGTTCACACTGGACTCCAAAAAAGAAACACAGTAGACACCCCAAACATGGAGGGATAACAATACTAAAGCCAAATAGGCTCTTAGCTAGTGGGCACACTCACCAGTGTGAACAGGATACTAGCCTAGGAGGAAACAAAAATCCTAAATACAAGCAAGCACGGGTACAGACACAAGATTAACTCACTCCTAGATAGACAGATTAGCACAAGGCTCAGAACAGAATTCTATCCTAGGAGATCCAGGATCAAACATGATGAGAACAGGACTAACAAGCACACAGTCTGAACACGGACAAGGAAACACAAAGCATATGCAGAACGAACAATACAGTACAAGAATACTAAAACCCGACAAAGGTACTAAAACAAGGCAAGCTAAAATCTATATCAAATAAATAGGTCATGGAGCCATGGCTAACTAAAACACACACACACACACACACAGACATAGCAAAATAATGAAAACTTGGTCTGAGTAACAGGCGTAATTACCAGCCCAGAGCAGCACCTGAAAAGGCCTTATATACACTCGCAGTGCTGAAGGGCTGGAATGTTAACTCTTCCCAAACCATGGAGAATAAACACAGAAACTGTTCAGACATAAACATAATGTCTGAACAGGACACAAAGCAGAAAAATGCAAAATAGAGAAAAACGGACATTACACATTCTACTAGGTCCTGTTCATGACTTTTACATGACTGATCCCCATCTTATGTCACACACTTCACTGTTAAAACTACAATCTCTCCAGACCTCCCTGACATTTCGACGAACAAATCATCATTGTCTAGGTACCTTGACCCTTGCTAAAAGTCAATTCTTTGGTTTTCCAAATTAATCATTAAAGGGATACTCCACCCCTAGACATCTTATCCAAAGGATAGGGGATAAGATGTCAGATCGCCGGGGTCCCTCTGCTGGGGACCCCCTGGATTTCGGCAGGTCTTATTATTTTTTTTTTTTTTTTATGAAAGAGTTTTTTGGACCATTTAGTGGTTTATGGGGTTAAAATTTGGAATGTACTCTAAACTTGGTGCATTGGAGTCAAATTATGGTAAATTTAATTGAAAAGGGAAAGTTTGGACTCCATGGAAGTGTGATACTCCTTAATGCAGAGGCCCGAATGAAGTGTCACAATGAGTGTTGGTGTCCTTCCGTATCCCCCTCTTGTGACACACTCTGCATTTTTTCTGGGATCGTCCCTTCTTTCCAGTGTGGGGCACCTCACCTTGAAAGTGCTGGTCCTGGGACCATCCTGGCAAGTATAACTCCAGTTCCTTGGGAACTCCGGCATGCTCTTTCCCAGTAACCAAAGATCAAGGCCCTTAGGAATTCTTCTTGGAACTGGAGGAATGTCCCTGTTTTGAGAACGTACTAGGACAGTACAAAAGAGTTGCACATGGCAACCTGTGCCAAGTAGACCAAAACTTTTTTGTACCATACCCGTGTTTTCCGCATGGTGATGTGTGGCTTGAGGACTTGATCAGAGACATCAACTCCCCCCATATGCCGATTGTAGTCCAGAATACAATCGGGCTTGAGGACCATGGTTGTCCCCACTGGGACAGGGGAGGTGCCGTTACCATGAATTGTGGTCAGCATAAGGACATCCCTCTTATTCATATTCCTGACCAGCAACAGGACATGGGAATCACTCTCGGGCATAGGTGTTTAGAGGGAGGCCTCTCTGATTCTTCGCATGGTCCCACAAGCGGGCGTGGATCTGGTGGCAAGGACTCATCTAAAGAGAACTCCCTGAGGGGTACTTAGGCATCCAAAAATTTGGACCCACTTTGTAAAGCCGGCCATAGGCAGGATCACTTCCTGCTTAATGCAGGCATTTCTGAATGGCCTCAAAACGCCTCCGTATCATGGCCATACTGTAGAGTGGGGTCTGGTTAAGGACGTCCCCACTCCAGTACTGTCTGACACTGGGTTTTTTGACTAGGCCCTTATGAAGCACAGGGCCCCAAAATGTCCTCATTTCGGCTGCATTGATGGTGTACCATTCATTGGGCCTATCAAAAAACGAATCTGGGTGATGGGCAATGAACTGTTGGACGCACAGATTCGTCTGCTCCCCCATATGATTGACAAAGTCGTCACTGAAGCAATAACTAAAAAATTATATTTCAGTGTATCCAACTGTGTCAATCCGGATTCTTGAGTCACCAACAAATTTAGGAATCCGTGGCTTATATCCCTCTGGGGGTCTCCAGACAGGTTCACCAGAAGGGAGCTCCAGTACGCTTGTCTGGGGGGTCGGACTCCTATTATGATTGGCATGGACACTGGTACTAGTGTCGGCCACTGGGTCACTATCATGAGGGGTTTGTTCCCTCGCCTGGCAGCGTCTTTACCGCCATGCAGGGGGCTCATCATCAGAACTAGATGATGAGGAGGACGAGGAAGAACATAGAAAAGTAGGATCTTCCTCCTCCTCACTGGCAGATTCAGTGTCGGAGGCAAGTAAAGCATATGACTCCTCCACCAAAAACCACTGTGGCCCTCAAGGCCTAATAGGGCCCGGAAAATGTGCGGCGGACCCTCAAGGACCTGTTAGGGGATCAGGGGGGAATTTTTTTTTACTTTTTTATTTTTCAAACTCCGGCCTGTCCCTCCACACAAACTTACCCTGAGCTACAGTTAGCAGGAGGCCACTTCTTCTGCCCTGAGGGGCACTGATCTCATCAGAGGGGGGGTCCCTGGCTCCTTCTCTCAGCTCTGCTCTCTGACTGAACTCGGTGGGCTAGCAGAGCTGAGAGAAGGGGACATTAACCCCTCCTCTGCCAGCTGCTATTGGTCGGACCAATAGCAGCTAATCTGGGGAGGTGACGTGATCGCCACCTCCCCCCAGCATTAGGAGTTGATTGGCGGTATATAGTACACCACCGATCACCTTTTAATCCCAGGTCATCGTGACCTGTAAGACTGAAATCGCCGTAGATCACCGGTTCAGGACCCCCCAGGCATTGTCATGTCATTCAGCAGGCATCCCGGTCCGGTGCCCGCCCAGCGAGCGGTGGGGGCCGGAATTCCCACGGGCATACAGGTACGCCCTGGGTCCTTAAAGGGTTAAAGACACAATTTCCATGTCGGGATCCAGATTTGTATGGATATTAGTACATATTTTTACTACACAATTTTATTAGTAAACAATTTTTTTTTTTGGTGAAAACCTTTGCCAGTTACAGGACATGTAAAATTTTATATATAACAGCAGTATTGCAATTTGCAATCTCAATGTTTCTACAAAGAAATCAGTTTGTGTTGTACATTTGCCTGATTTGTAGTAAGGCATGTGCATAGACAATGTAAGCTTCTATATTGATCAGTGTGTTTACATTCTGTGTGAGTTATTTCTTTGGACCAAGCATTCAAAGAATTAAAATATGAAGGAAATTGAAATATATTTGATTGGTTTTAAACCAGAGCTCACACTGAGAATGCTCCACTGACTTCACTTACCATTAGTTGCAATAACATAGTCTCTGAGGGCATCTTTTTTATCCATGTTATATTAAATGTCAAAAGGGGTAATGATAAAGGCTTGTGTTGAGGTTCATGTAGTGTAGCTTAGCTAACACCGCTAACCTTCAAAAAACATCTTCAAAAGTATTTTGTTAAATGATTTACAGGCTCATGCAATTTTAAGCCTGGGAGTGCACTAATGGGTTTTTCTGATGAATCCCAAAGGAGCTATTCTATTTGGAAAAAAAAGAGTACAGAGAAGCACTTAGGACGAATAGCTCTAACTTGAGAGGCATATAACTTAAAATGTACATTAAAGCACTCACAATTCTTGTATTTACTACACAATAGTGTAATCTGTTAATAAAATACATTTTCAAATAAAGGAAAACGAAACCCCAGCACTGGCAAACAATCCCTATAAAGTTTTAGTACACTAGCAAAATCCTTACTGAATTTCCAGAATTAAAGGGGAACTCCTACACTGAAGTTCTTTTACATTTTTGCAGTGGGGGGGGGGGGGGGGTCTGACTGCTGGGACCGCCACAATCTCTCGACCTGCCCCCGTCCCCCAGCTATTCCCTTGCACGGATAAACCACCGCACAGAGTTGTGTCGACAACCACACAAAGCCGTGGCCGACATGCTCCCTCCATGCATCTCTGTTGGAGATCCAGAGATACACTAGCGCAGTATCTCCCAAAGAGATGCATGGTGGGGGCATGTGGACCACCTCTCAATCACCAGTGGTTGCTCCATGAGGGAGGAGAGCTGAAGATTGGATGGGTCCCAGCGGTCAGACAGTCCTGTGGATAAGGGATAATAACTTCATTACTGGATTTCCCCTTAAAAAAAAATAAATAAAAAAAAATAGATATGCTAAATGATAATCAAATTAAGCTTTCACGTTTTTAAAAAGCCTACTTTTTAGTGACCCACTAGGGCAATCTGCATATCCACTTAATCAATACAATTTGTCACAAAATTGGGAGACATGGCGACAAAGTGGATATGACTATTGGCAGCCCACCAGGACAACTTTAAGTGTCAAATAGTCTGCTTTCAGGAAATCTGTAGGGTTAATGGGTGCACTGACTTTCAAGGTATATTATTCCTTATATTTATAGGGTGATACTTTAGAAAATTTCCAGATTAATGGAAATCTGTCATTGGCATCAACCTCAGGGAGATTTCACTTTTATATTGCTTGTTATTGTTGATTGTGCATGGACAGCAGTGGCCACAAGTGAAGAGAGGAGAATCAGCACAAGAGAGGGGGGTATTCCTTTAAAGGAGATCAGCAGTGTTAGACACTTATCTCCTATCTGCAGGATAGGGGATAAGTGTCTGATCGTGGGTGGTCTGAATGCTGGTACCCCTTGATCTCCAATACGGGGGCCTGGCTTTGCCGTGGCCCTCCCATGCAGGAGGCATGTCGGCCGCAGCATGACACCCAGCCGACACGCATCCCTGCCTCAACCATAGAGCTGTATGGAGGGGGTGTGTTGTCGACCTCAGTGCGGTCGACGACACACGCATGAGCTGCACAGAGCCAAAGGAATGCCGAGTCCCCGTACGGGAGAAGGCGGGTGTCCCCGCAGTCGAACCTCCCACGATCAGACACTTATCCCTTACACTGCAAATAGGGTAAAAGTGTCTAATACTGTAGCACTCCTGTAACGCCGAGCGCTCCGGATCCCGCGGCTTCCCCGGAGTGCTTGCGGCGTTATGCTAACAGCAGCGCATCCAGTCTCTGTCTCTGACCGCAAGCGCTGTGGTGTTCATGCTGGCAGGGACGCGATCCGCGTGGCGGGTCAGACCCGCTCGCGGATCGCGCCCCGTTCTACTCACCCTCCTCCTCCTGTGGCTGTCTCGTCCCGGTGCGCTGCCCCGCTCCCTAGGGCGTGCGCGCGCCGATGTTCTAAGATTTAAAGGGCCAGCGCACCGCTAATTGGTGCCTGGCCCAATCAGTGTAATCACCTCCCTACACATAAATACTCACTTCCCCTTCCCTTCCTTGTCGGATCTTGTTGCCTTGTGCCCTGTGAAAGCGTTTTAGTGTGTTCCCAAGCCTGTGTACCTAGACCTCCTGCTGTTGCCCCTGACTACGAACCTCGCTGCCTGCCCTGTCCTTCTGCTATGTCTGACTTCGCCTCTGTTTAGTCCTTGTGTACCGCGCCAGTCTAAGTTGCCAGAGGGGTCGAGTCGCTACTGGGGAACACGACCTGGTAGTTACCGCCGCAGCAAGTCCATCCCGCTTTGCGGCGGGCTCTGGTGAACACCAGTAACTGCTTAGAATCGATTCCCCAGTACGACCCGCGTCATAGGCTCTCTGGCACAGAGGATCCACCTCCAGTGTCCTCACCAGCCGCCAGTCCGGACCCTGACAACTCCTTTCATATTGGAGTAACCAATCATCAAATGGAAAGTACCATTGTCATCAGCTGGCCTATACCAATAGATCAGTGTAGGTGATGCTGATGACAGATGCCCTTTAAAATAAGTTTTTGGTTATGTTCACAGAGGGGGGAATTACATTAGCAGCAATGAATGGGACTTATTGAAATATTGGACAAACACTGTGTAGAAAAGCATATACTGTAAATTGACCTGCAATTACTGAAAGACTTGAAAGAAGGAGTAATGACAAAATAAAAAAAGATAAAGTGGATAACAAGAAACAAAAATCTTCTTGACAAAGTCATATGACAAGAAGGTGTAGCTTTCAAAATGTTTATAAACTGCCCAGAAAATGAGGTAAAGGCAGGACAAGCTTAGATCATATTCAAAACAACAAAAATGGCAAATATTGCACTGTAACACACATATTATTAGAGGATCCGCTGTACGTGTGTGGAAGAGGATGTGGGCCATACCAGGGAGTAGAGTCTAAGGTGCCGCTGTTTTACACCAGAGCCCCCTGCAAAGCGTGATGGACTTGCTACGGCAAGCGGCAGGTCGCTACACCTGGTACTATTCGTCATCGCAGGTTGCTGAGATGTAACATAGCACAGAAGGGATATGGCAACTTGATGTCAGGATAGCAGAAGGTCAGGGCTGGTGGCACAGGTGCGTGGTCACGAACGTCGCAGGAGGTCAATAGGCAGGCGGCACAGAAACAAGGTCACGGAGCAGACAATCAGAACATGGCAGCGCAAACACAGTACTGCTTTCTCTAAGGCTTTAGGCAAACAAAGATCCAGCAAAGAGTGGTGGGAGGAGCAGATACTTAATTCAGAGGTATAGGTGCAACAGATAATTAAGGGTACACTGGCCCTTTAAATCGCACAGCGCCGTGCTCCTGCCACTATATGGTCTCCTCATGCTTCAGCCACCTCCTGGCTGTGGAATTCAGCCACTATATGGTGTCCTCATGCTTCAGTCACCTCCAGGCTGTGCCATTCAGACGCTATATGGTCTCACTATTCTGCCACAAACTCCAGGCAGTCATTTAGCCACTATATGGTCTCTTTATACTGATGCCACCTCCAGGCTCTGTCATTGTGCTGCCATATGACATGTGACTCATTGTTAGATTTGGTCCTGTGTACCCACATGCTGGGGCATGGGACACTAAAACATGGGAGATAAGATTTCAATTTCAAAATCTTAAATTTAAATTTAAAGAACTTAAATTTCAATGGTCTCCTAATGCTTCTGCCAACTCCAGGCTGTGCCATTCAGACACTGTATGATATCCTCATGCTTCAGCTACCTCCAGGCTGTGCTATTCATCCAATAGATGTTTTACTGATGCTTCAGCCAACTCCTGTCTGTGTCATTGAGCAACTACATGGTTTAGTGATGCAGCTGGCCTATTACCTATATATGTTTATGGTAGCACTAGGTACCATACATCTTCAATGGAAATTTCAAAATTCATCTTTTATTCTTAGAGATTGTGAGGCCCTATTGTCTCCTCATCTGCCGCAAACTCCAGGCTGTGCCATTCAGCCACTATTTGGTCTCCTAATGCTTCAGCCAACTCCTGTCTGTGCCATTCATCCACTATATGGTCTCTTCTCATGCTTCATCCAACTCCAGACTGTGTCATTCAGCCACTATATGGTTTCCATATATTGACTGTGCATTGTTGGAAATATGTGGCTATCCTTGAGTTACTCTACCACCATTATTGCCATAGGCCATATTCAAATTCGCAATATTTTGCGAATATATGGACAAATATTCGTCATTTATTCGCAAAATTTGCATATTCGTTTGTATTTTTGGAATCTGGGAAACAGGTGAAAATAAGTATTTTTAAGCGTACTGTAGCACATTTTTCTGCCCTCATAAGGGCATGCCACATACCTACATCTAAGTAGTATACTATTTTGTACCTGTTAATCTGTCAGGGGTCTATATACCGTGAAAGGACAGCCAATAATACACACCTGCTGCTGTTCTAGACAAATACTGTTTTAAGCAAAGTGAAGTGCATTGTACTCCCCTCATATATGCAATAAGTATGTCAGGCAGAGTACTGAAATCTCAATTTCAAAATGCTTAATTTCAATTTAAAAATCATAAATTTCTATGGTCTCCTCATGCTTCTGCCAACTCCAGGCTGTGTCATTTTGGCAATGTAAGGTTTATTGATGCTGCTGGGCCTGGGTCTGGGAATACAAATTTTGTTACGGTAGCACTAGCTACCCAAAATCTTCAGTTTAAAGGGGTACTCCCATGAAAAACTCTTTTTTTTACTCAACTGGTGCCAGAAAGTTAAACAGATTTGTAAATCACTTCTATTAAAATTTTCTAATCCTTCCAGTACTTTTTAGGGGCTGTATACTAAAGAGAAATCCAAAAAAGAAATGCATTTCCTCTGATGTCATGACCACAGTGCTCTCTGCGGACCTCTGATGTCCATTTTAGGAACTGTCCAGAGCAGCATATGTTTGCTATGGGGATTTTTTCCTGCTCCGGACAGTTCCTAAAATGGACAGCAGAGGTCAACAGAGAGCACTGTGGTCATGACATCAGAGGAAATGCATTTCTTTTTTGGATTTCTCTTTAGTATACAGCAACTAAAATGTTCTGCAAGGATTAAGATTTTTTAATAGAAGTGATTTACAAATCTGTTTAACTTTATCTGTTGATTTAAAAAAATTAAAAAAGTTTTCCATGGGAGTACCCCTTTAAATTTCAGAATTCATCTTTTAATCTTAGGGATTGTGAAGTCCTAGTGTCTACTCATGCTGCTGCCAACTCTAGGCTTTGCCATTCAGAAACTATATGGTCACCTCATACTTCAGCCAACTCCAAGCTGTGTCATTCAGACAATATATGGTTTACTGATGCTGCTGGGTCTGGAAAGAAGATTTTATATGGTAGCACTAGCTACCATAAATCTTAAATTTAGATTTTAAAATTCATCTTTTAATCTTAGGGATTGTGAAGCCCTAGTGTATACTCATGCTGCTGCCAGCTCCAGGCTTTGTCATTCAGCCACTATAAGATCTAATGCTGCCAACACCTCCACACTGTGTCATTCAGCCACTATATGGTCTCCTCATGCTGGTAACAGCTGTGTCGTACTTCCGTACTTCGTCAGACCCTACAAATCTGTTCAACCTTCTGGTACCAGTTGATTTGAAAACATTTGTATTCCACTGTAGTACCCCTTCCAACCTTAAATCTAGGAGGGAAGAGGTGGGGATCTTAAAACTGAAACCTCCAACCAATGAACACTTTTGGCATATATCTCTGAAATATCAAAAGCTTTTTTTGAAATGAAAGGTAGACTTTAAGGCTAATGTCACACATGGCAGCATTTTGGAAAACTATCACTGCTTTTTTTGAGCCAAAAAACTGCTGTGTGTAACACTATTTTAAGGGCAATTCAGAGCTTTAAAAAATGCCTAAAAAGGAGAAATGCTTAATAAAAAGACTAAATATATATTACTTACTTGACACATCTAATGTTAATACCCTATTACTTGCCTTCCTTATTACTGACCTCAGTGGCCTTGTGCTGTTAAATAGTGGTAGTAATACACTTTTAAAAAAATACTGTTTTTATTTAACATATTTCATTAAAAAATTTAAAGTAACACAGTGTACAAGGATAAAAAAGAATCCCAGTTGAAAAGTCAAATTAAAAGGGTGTACATGAGGGACGAATCAAAATGAAAAAAAAAAAGGTCCAGTCAATAAAATAGAACAAAAGTCTGGGTGAGAGGTAAGGGCATTAATGTACTGTATGTGGCTAATAATTTTTTTTTGATTTTGTTAAAAGCCAAGTTGATGATTTCAAAATGCATAAATGCATTTCTCGTACAGTCTTGCAAACATTATATATATATATATATATATATATATATATATATATAAATTAGTAGAAGTCCGCAGCACACAATCCAAGTAGATGAAAAAAGTGAAGTTTTATTCCATAAACAGGTGAAAGTTACAGCGACGTTTCAACCAGCTCTCCTGGTCTTTCTCAAGCATAACACAAGTGAACAAAAGGACCCATTTTATGGGCTATACAATTACAAATCCAATTTAGTGAAAAAATACAAAATCAATATAAAGTGTACAAAATTCAAACAGTACATCACATGAACAAGTGTAAAAATATGTGTCACATATATCTATATCTAATGCATTATACGAATATAAACGTGAATCCCAAAATCATATAAAATCCCTAATAAGGTTCTGATCACCTATTCAGAACAGATGTGTGAAGATTAAAAATCATTAAAAAGCAATATTTGCAGTAACGGATATGGGGGATCACTCACCGCCATGATGGAGAATGTAAGCGTGGGTAAAAAGTAACTGCGCATGTGCGCCCAGATCCTATAGCGGAAGTCAGAGGATGTATCTAACATGTAGTCATGGTGACCATGTATGTACGGAGAGCATCGGCCCTACTGCGCATTCTCATGGCGTTCCAAGCCTCGCTCTCATACCAGGAGCCTCCGTCTCCCACTGCGCACGCGCGCAGTGTTCCAGGCCTCGTTCTCATACCTATCAGCTCATCTGACGTCCCGGTCACCATGGCAATGTATCATGTGATAGAATGGTAAGTAAACAAATGAAAAAAAATAATAATAAATAAATAAAAATAAGAAAAAATGAACAAAACCAATAAAGTAATAAAAAAAAAAAATTGGGATGGTCTAGTTATTTAAAGCATTCATACAGATCCCACATATATATTGAGACATGTGGCTGCAGACCCGAGTAGCGGGCACAATGAAGTGTCCACACTCTGATCCGCTGGAGCACGGTATCCAGTGGTAGCCATAGTCTGAGGTCACCACTGCAACCAGCTCTCTATTCCACCACATATGCCCTAGTCCTAGGTTAAAAAGGGGGGACTGTAATTAGATTACTGGAACTGCGTCCAGATATGACTCATCCCATAGCTGTTAGCAACAGCAAAATTCAAGATTAAATAATCAAAATTAATAACTGTGTAAAATAAAAGGAATATAAAATAAATAAATAAATAATTAAAAAATTGAAGATGATAAAAATTATAATAATAATCAAAATAAAAAAGATGAAAAAAATGAAAAAAATGAACAAAAATACTAAATAAAGTAAAATAAAATGTGTAAAATGATATGGTGTACTGAATATATTGTTTGTATATCAAAATTAATGAATATCACACATGTAATATACATCCCTGACTTCCAACAGAAAATATCAAACAATAACTAAATTGAATGCTATTTATTGTAAATAAATGAACGGAACATTTTTATATAAACGTGAGTGACAATAATCCCCTCCGGTTACTGCAAAAAAGAAAGAGAAAGAACATGGTTAATAATATGTTCTAAAAGGAAATATTCCAAAAATCTAAATAGTCATATCACTTGTGTTTTATACACCGGTTTACATGTAACCTAACTCGGAGAATGTCCAGGACTCATTACCTGCCTAGCACCCTATGTGAAATTTTGAAATCAACATTTAAACCATGAGGTCTCAAAGAATTAAGAATGTATATCCATTTAAGTTCAAGTCTCTTCAGACGTCCCTGCCTGTCACCCCCTCTTTTCAAAGGGGGTACATGGTCTAAGACCATGAATCTCAGGTCCCTTTCACTATGTGCAAGATCTGAAAAGTGCTTAGACACCGGGAGGTCAAGTTTTTTCTCACGAATTGAGTATCTGTGTTGATTCAGTCTAGTCTTGAGGTCCCATGTGGTCTCCCCAACATACAGGAGACCACACGGGCACCACAAGACATAGACGACAAAAGATGTACTGCACGTAAGATATTGTCTGATGGGAAAAACTTGTCCTGTGGACGGATGACAAAAGGACTCACCCTTTGCCATAAGTCCACAGTTGGTACAAGATCGGCAGGGGAAGCTTCCCCTTCTAAAAGTGGTAAGGTATTGTTGGCCACTCCTCTTGGTAGACATATCTGCTTTTACCAACTTATCTTTCAAGTTTGTAGGTCTCCTATAGGCCATAATAGGAGGTGACTTCAATTCTGGAATATGTGTATATCCCTCAAGTAAATTCCAGTGTTTCCTAACAATTCTGCCGATCTCAGGGGAAAGATCATTGTACGTGGAGACAAACGCTATGCGAGGATCTGTGGGTATCCTACTCTGTCCAGACACGAGTCCCCTTTGTGTCCTATCAATTCTGTCCTTTTGTCTCGCTATTAATCCCACAGGGTATCCCCCACGCTCTGCGTGCACCGCTTTTTTTCTTCTTTTTTTGGGGTGCTGTTTCTCTTGGATTACTGCTATATATATATATATATATATATATATATATATATATAGTGGCAGTGTGGCAAGGAAATGGTGTATTTCCCTTGCTGTCTCTGCAGAATACTCCACCTGTGGCCTGATTAATGAGGTATCAGGAAGGGAAAGTGTGTTTGAAAGGAAAAGAAACAGAATAGTTGGGGCTCTCCCTGGGAAACAGCACATCGCTGTAGGGGGAGACACTCGGACCCTGTTGAGGAAGCACACAGCTGAAGTTGTGAGTCGTCTAAGAAGTGGTGTGAACTGTGAGTAACAGGTTGCAGGAGTCACATGTTCAACTGGCTGAGGGTAGCTCACCAGCTAGTAGTCAGGGCATGCTGATATGTATAGTCAGTGACCAGACGGTTTAGGATTTTATTTTGTTCCTGAGTTATGTTTTGTTTTCCCCCTGCAACCTGTCTAAATAAAGCTGGCAAGGTGCCAGGCTTGCATGAATAACAGTTGTCTAAGGGTTTATTGAGTGGAAACGTGTCCCGTGGCAGTGTCCAGGATGATCCCGGAGCTAATCCCCAAGGAGGAATCCTTACTATATATATATATATATATATATATATATATATATATATATATATATATAAATATATATATAGATAGATATAGATATATATTTAATGATATAACTAGAAGAAAACTATTTCTGCAAATGTGTTTGTGTGGGATTCAGAATTTAAGTTTAAATCTGCAGATCTATCATTAGAGCAAAAGTGTATTTGTGTTTTTAAGAATAAAAAGGAACTCTACTCATTGTAAGGACCAAGATAAAAGTTAAATATACTCATTTACAATGTTACTTCTCTTATTATTTTTGTTGGGAAATAACATTATTATTTTTGGCTGACAGGATATTTTACATTTGATTTAAGCTGATCAACCATTTCTAAACAAATTGTAAATAAATAATAATTTGAGATGAGCGAGTCGAGCATGTAAAAGCTATCACATTACAATACGAAGCATGCTAAGCAAAACATTGACCTCCTGTCGCCTGCATTACTCTGTCCAGTTGGTGCACTACAGACTCCAGTAGTGTTACTGCAGAACAAGCTCATAAAAACTATCACATTAAAATACAAAGAAAGCTGAGTAAAGCAATGGCCTGACCTGTTCTTTCACATAAATACACATTAAGAGCATTAAGAGTGAATGCAAAATTGGCATTCTACATATTTCTACCTGGGTTTAACATAAATACACATTGAAAGCGTTGAGAGTGAATGTAGAATATGCATTTTAGGCCAAGTTGCCTTTCTTTTCTAAATTTAATCAAATATAAAGTATTTTTACCTGGATTTACCATAAATATGCATTAACCCCTTAAGGACCGGGACATTGTTCGTTTTTGCACTTTTGTTTTATCCTCCTCACCTTCTAAAGACACTTTCAATTCTCCAACAGTCATATATGAGGGCTGGTTTTTTGTGCCACCAATTTTACTTTGTAATGACATCAATAATTTCACCACAAAATCTACGGCAAAACCAGAAAAAAAAAAATATTTGCGCGGTAAAATAAAAATAAAAAAACACCCTTTTGTAGCTTTCGGGGGCTTCTGATTCTACGCAGTTCACTTTTTTGGTAAAAATGACACCTTATCTTTGTTCTGTAGGTCCATACAGTTACAAGGATACCTAATTTATATAGGTTTATTTTACTACCTAAAACAAATGATATTTATGAGTATGTTTAAAATTGTCATCTTCTGTTTAAAGGGATGTTTGAGGGCTAATTTTTTGTGCCATGATCTGAAGTTTTTATTGGTATCATGTTTGTTTTTGATCACTTTTTATACTTTTTTTTAGGGTAAACAACGTGACCAAAAATATGCAATTTTGGACTTGGCATTTTTTTTACGTGAATGCCATTGACCATGCGGATTCAAACTTTTAATATGGAAAGGGTTAATGGGTGTGTTTTTTTTTTACTTTTATTCAACTTTTCTTTTACAAAAAAATGGGCGATCCACCCCACTGGACCAACAGGAACTGGTTAAAGATGCCTTTAGATGCCCTGTCAGCTTTGACAGCAGCTATCTAAAGAGTTAATAGACGCCTGTGGTGATTGCTGCATGTTGGCTATTAGCAGCAGACCCCAGCTACAAGAATCAGCTGGGCACCAATTTGTATGGCACGAGCGGAATGTAGTTTTCTTTGTGGTTTTTAATTCACTATAATTTTCCTACATTTTGCACTTTTCCCTATGTTTCTTGATTTTCTTTTTACACATGTTCTGATCTGTGGGGTTTTCCTCAGCTCAAATCCACTACATTTTCTGTGGAAACCTTAGAAAATATGTTGTTTTTTTGTGAAAATGTCGGGGACATGCCCCCTTTTTTGTGGTCACGCCCATTGTCGGCTGCCATGCCCCCTTTCCCTGCTGACCACGCCCCCTTTTCTCAGTAAAATGGAGAGTTTGTAGGGTCTGTTTAATTCTGGTGCAAATTCTGACGCAAATTCTGCCGCAGACAGAATTTCTGGCACAATGCACCAGCATCTGGCGCATAACCCGACAACACATGTCGGGTTAACAATGGTAAATGAGGGCCATAGTATTTCTACCTGGGGTTAATATAACTATGCATTAAAATTGGTGAGAGTGAATTAACAAAAGACATCTAAGGCTAAGTTACCTGTATTTTTTGCATGGGTTTAACATAAATAGCAATTGAAATCATTGAGAAAACATGAAATATACATTTTGGCTTTAATTAGACATAAAGTATTTCTACCAGGGTTTAATATAATTATGCTTCAAAAGTATTGAGAGTGAATGAGCAAAAGTTATCTAAGGCCAAATTAAGTATATTCTCTGGGTTTAATCAAGCTGATAGCACTTATATATGTGTTCACTGGCAGTTTCTCCGCCACTTGACTACTTGATGAGTGCCAAATCATCCCCAAAACATAACAATAACCTCCAAATATTTTTGTTAATAAAACAAATCTCTTAAACGGCCACTTTTACAAATTTTAGTTTGTTCAATTCAATAGATTGCTATAAAATAAGTATAATTCTATATATATTCAATTTTTTTCCCCATTAATTTAACTTACAAAATTGCTTGTATAAAAGTGGCCACTGGGGGCCTCACAAAAGGGGCCCACGCTGATCACTGGCCATCGCTATATGAAAACTAACGGTGGCTACACTCCTGGCCCGTCGGAATACAGAAAGTGAGTGCGGGCTTTAGAAGGCTCTGTGTGCACTTCCGGCCTGTCACTCAGCACAAGAAGAAACAGAGGGAGGCATGTATTCCTGTGCCGGGCAGCAAGACTGCAGCTTCTCGTCCGTCACAGGTACTGCCTCAGTCAGAGTACAGGACTGGCTGTGATTTGTAGTCCCATTATGCAATATGTAAGAGGAGCAGAGGATTATATATTATCCTTTGCTCCTCTTTCATATTGCATAAGATATGGTGTGTAGGGGACTACAAATCCCAGCCAGTCATGCAATATGTAAGAGGATCAGAGGATAATATATATATGAGAAAGGCTTGTTAGCTGAAATGTCACATTTTGTGTTTTCTGATGCAATAAAGTTTTAAAGCCTGCAATCGAAACAGACCTCGTAATTGGTGCTGTATCCTGGACACATTTTTTCCTTAGATTTTTTTAATGGGAAATTCTCCACAGGGGACTTTTATTTGTAATAATTAGATTACATTTAATGTACAATGTACAGTATGATTCCTGCTCTACTGAAACAGCCTGGTTCTGCCAGGTTGTATCAGAGAAAAGAAGATCTGGCAGAAGGAGGATGGTGAGTGACCTATGGTTGTGTTTTTAGCACATCAGTGATCCTGATAAGGACCTGTGATCATGCAGCGATGGTCTGATAAGGACCAGCAAACCATCGGCACCTGTATTTTCTACCTGTAGAGGCCATGCTTGACATTGATCGTGGTATCTAAAGGGTTAAAGATGGACATTCATCATTAGTGGCGAGTGCCCGGCTACTGAGGTCACTCACTGCCTGTAGACACTTAGTGGTCCAGGGCACACTGGTACACCCTGGTATATTAAGGTCCAGATGGCAAGGGTGCACAGGTACACCTTTGGTCATCTAGGAATCAAAGTGCTTTTACTTTGCAAATGCAATTAAACATAAAATGAACTGTGCACGTTAGATATTTCTATAGTTGTAAGGTTAATATAATAAAGTTAGTAAATTAATAAGGCTGCAAAATAAATGGTTCAAAATTATGAATACAAAAAACAAGGACAAAATTGCTGTTTTTTCCATTCCTTCACAAAAAAAAAAAAAAAAAAAAAAAGATTAAGAAAAATGAATCAATGTAGAATAAATAACATACTGTGCACAGGGGCGCAGCAATAGGAGGTGCAGAGGTAGCAGTTGCACCCGGGCCCTGGTACCTAAGGGGTCCCAAAGCACATCTGCCCTAAATATACCAGTATTTTAACCCCTTAAGGACTCAGGGCTTTTGGTTTTTGAACTCTAGTTTTTTCCTCCTTACCTTTAAAAAATCATAATTCTTAAAATTTTTCACCTAAAAATCCATATGATGGCTTACTTTTTGTGCCACCAATTCTACTTTGCAATGTAATCAGTCATTTTACCCAAAAATCTACTGCAGAATGGGGGAAAAAAATCATTGTGCGACAAAATTGAAGAAAAAACACAATTTTGTTAATTTTGGGGGCTTCCGTTTCTACACAGTACATTTTTAGGCAAAAATGATACCTTCTCTTTATTCTGTAGGTCCATATGATTAAAATGATACCCTACTTATGTAGGTTTGATTTTGTCGTACTTTTGAAAAAAATCATAACATGCAGGAAAATTTATATGTTTAAAATTGTCATCTTCTGACTCCGATAACTTTTTTATTTTTCCACGTATGGGGCAATATGAGGGCTCATCTTTTGTGTTGTGATCTGAAGCTTTTAGAGGTAACATATTTGTAGTAATAGAGCTTTTTATTCATTTTTTCATGATATAAAAACTGACCAAAAATACGCTATTTTGGACTTTTTGGAATTTTTTTACGCATACGCCATTTACCGTGTGGTTTAATCAATTATATATTTTTATAATTTGGACATTTCCGTATGCGATGATACTATATATGTTTGTTTAAATTTTTATTTATTTATTTTTTTAATGGGGAAAAGGGGGGTGATTCAAACTTTTGTTAGGGAAGGGGTTAAATGATCTTAACTTTTTTTCACTTTTTTTTGCGGTGTTATAGCTCCCATAAGGGACTATAACACTGCACACACTGATCTTTTACATTGATCAATGGTTTCTCATAGGAAACCATTGATCAATGATTCTGCCGCTTGACTGCTCATGCCTTGATCTCAGGCACTGGGCAGTCATTCAGCGATGTAACAACAGGAGGCAAGGTAAGGGACCCTCCTGCTGTACTACAGCTGTTCAGGATGCCACGATTTCACCGCGGCGATCCCGAACAGCCCCTGAGCTAACCGGCAATGTTTTACTTTCACTTTAGATGCACGTTCAACTGTGAACGCTGGGTCTAAAGGGTTAATAGCGCTATTAGCCATGGGTCCCAGCCGGGCCCAACCCACTATGACGCGGGGTCGTGCTGTGGCCCCGCATTATAGAACAGGAGCAGACTAAGGACGTACAGGTACACCCTGAGTCCTTAAGGGGTTTATTGACACATGGGTTCCTGTTGCAGATTTTGTATGGGGACCTTGAAGATACAAGTTACGCCTCTGACTGTGCAGCTCACTGCATATAATAATAAATGGAATATGACTGCTCGACAAAGTTACCAAAGAAAAACTCTTATGCCCTTGGAGTTAATAAAATAGAAAAAATAAAATGGAAGCAGGATTTTATATCAAAGAGGTAACTGTAAGGTGCCTCAATGTGGGCTTCCCTTTCCAATAAAAGGTACTCAAAAAGTACAATGCACGAAAAACTTCGCCTTTTGAACAACTTTTGTATATGCCCACACTTTAGTGGTATAACACCAACTCTTGTGCAATGACATCTAAATCAGTGCAATAGCTTATTGGTGTATAAATGACACAAGAAAACCATTTATAGCACATACTGTATAAGGTGCAGGGGTTAGTAGTAGTAAACAAATTGATGTATTCACACTGCTTACCACTCATCTGCTTAGTCAGGCTGCCGGTAATGATCACCCTGTCTGAGCTGTCCTAAAAAGTCCTAAATGGCACCATACATCCTGATATATTGATAGAATATATAGAGTCTGCATATTGGTCTGCATATTGGTCTAAAGAAAGTGCCAGTGTCTAGTGGTGTTTAGGTGCCAAAAAGAGTTTTCAGTTTCACGATTAAAGTTCAGATGCTGTGTTCTTGGACTGTGATGAGGGAATAAAAAATATGGTTATTATAGTTTACTGTGTGCTTTTTGATCTATTGTTTGTTAAAATGATAGATGGCTGAATGTGTTTTGAATGTGCTTTCTGTAGCTCCTTCCTCAGCAGCATATATTTGGCAAAAGATTAGATGTCCATATTTATAGTAATGTCGTAAGATTCCGGCACATTTTAATTAATTGGATCATGAGTAAATTCATAGGATTTTTGTTATATTTTTTCCCTTAAGTTAGGCTGAATCTTTTGCTTGTATCTCTACAGAATGCACCTCAATAGGATAAAGCAATAGAATGAAGAAAATGACATATGCCAACAAAATAAAAATGGAAATAAAAAATAATAAATATTAAGTATAAAAATAATAAAAAATTAAATAAAATATTATAAACTGTGAATGGTTTTAGATATATTGTCTTTGCGGAATGGTAAGACTATCTAAGCATAAAACAAAAAGAAGAAAGAACTGGACTTGTACAAATTGCTGAACTTCTGAAATTCTGGATTGATGGACGGTAAGTACCTTCAATATTTTATTATTATTATATGCAGTGAGCTGCACATAGTTGGTTATTTATTCTACCTTATCTATATACCCATTTGTAGTGACCGTGCTCCTGCATATTGATGGTCTCATTCAGAAAAAAAGAAATGTAGGATTGATGAGTTCACTTTTATAGAAGACGTAAACACAAGTAAACAAATATGTGTCAGTGCGTCAAATGATGTTTCTTAGTCAAAATTGTTTACAGGTTTACAGGTTAATCAGATTAGACCATGCAACCAACAATATCTTGCCAATATCACACAGTATAAAAAAAACTCAATATAATGCATCTACACAAAATGGATTTGTACCTCTAGTAATCTATTTTATTTTAACAGAAAAACTGCTCCTATCCAAATCACAACAAAGATCACAGATATTTATTCAAGTTCATATTACAAAACAATTTTACAGTGTTATATTTATATTTTTTATAAGAGAGGGATTCCTTCCATTTTTAGCTTCCTTCAGTGGCCTATCATAAGCCATCAGTAGATGGGTTCTATAGATCAATGTAATGCTATTGCACTCCATTGATTTATGTTATGAGCACTCCATTGCTCAATAGAAGGAAGATGCCAATGCAAGGCCCTGGGCTTCCACATCAACCCATCAGCACTCCTCAATTACATTGCTTGGGGGGGAGGGGGAGACGGAGGCAATGGGATCACTAGATACCAGAGATTACCGCCATTTAAAGGACATCTGCAGCAACAAACAACTTATCCCCTATCCACAGGATAAAGGATAAATGTTTGATCATGGGGATCCGACCGCTGGGACCCCTCGCAATCTCACAAGCGAGGCCCTGCATTGCCACTCTATATGAGCAGCTAATGTGCATAGTGTTGATCTCTCTGAGGTTGATTTTACGCCCCCTCCATGCCCCCTCGCCATATACTTCAATGGGAGAGTCGGAGAGGCACGAACGCTGCCTCCCCTCCACCCCCATGAAAATACATGCAGGAGGCGTGTCAGCTGCGACGTCACGCTGAGGCCGGCACGCCTCCTGCACGGGAGAGCCACGGCAGAGCCATAGCCCTGTGCAGGAGATTGTGGGGGGGGGGGGGGGGTCCCAGCAGTCAGACCCCCCGCGTTCAAACACTTATCCTGTGGATAGGGGATACGTTGTTTGTGGCAGATGTTGTTTAATGATTAGACGCAGTAATACATATTGATTGCAGTTTTTGACTATTTAGAATAGATGATGGACATTGGATTAATCTCCAATTTTCATTGTTATGGGTAGTTGTCAGCTGCTGAAAGGAGTGGGCATCTGCTGGTTATGATGCAGACCCAACTCGCAGGTCTGAGTGATGATCCCTCACTTGACCCATTACAGGCAGATACGTCATGGGTTGGGAAGGGGTTCATTTTATTTATTTTATTGTGATTCAATCAAAATATCCACCCCAAAGTATTTGTAGCAATTATCTCAATATTTAACACATTGTTCATTTAATTAAGGTGCCAGAATCCTCTAAATGACGTAATGACTATGCCTAATGGATTGCCTATGCCTAATGAATTGCCAACTGAGCGTTGCTGAGGACACAGCTACTGGGAGCTCTGAAACAGACCTAGCAAACTTAACAAACAAGAGATCAAAAAGCACACAATAAAGCTATACACAGATGCAGAAGAAACTGTCAATATGCTGCCATTGGGAATGTTACAGCTCAATCCCAAGAATCATTAACCCCTTAAGGACATGTGCCGTAAATGTACAGCACTGTATAGTGTCACTTAGCACACAGCACTGTACATTTACGAGGCAGCTGCGACGCTAGCGCAGGAGCCTGCTGTACTGGACTGGCCCCGACCTACCGGCTTAAAAGCTATTCAGCGCTTTCTAGGATTTGCCAATTACTATTGGCAATTTATTCCTCATTACTCCACCTTGGTAGCGCCCATTGTCTCTCTCACCAAGAAGACTTCTAATCCCAAGGTCTGTATTCCAGAGGCTGAAGATGCTTTTAAACAGTTAAAGTCCGCCTTCGCTTCGGCTCCGATGCTGTCTAGACCCGACTTAAGCAAGCCTTTTCTTTTGGAGGTGGATGCTTCTTCAGTTGGAGCAGGTGCTGTCCTAACACAAAAGTCCTCTAAAGGAAGACTTCTAACATGTGTTTTTTTTTTTCTCTAAAACTTTCTCTCCCACGGAGAAAAACTATACTATTGGAGATCTCAAACTCTTGGCTATAAAGCTGGCTTTGGCAGAATGGCATCATCTCTTGGAGTGTTCTGTACAGGGCCGCCATCAGGGGGGTACAACCCATACATCTGTATTTGGCCCGGAGCTTCAGGGGCCCGGACGTCCCTGGGCCTTTTTTTTTTTTTAATTGTCCTGTGAGTGAGTGACTGCGACTGTCACTCACTGACCGCTGGTTTCCCCCAGGACTATGACCGGGCCTCATAGTCTGGGGGGCCCACACATTTCTATTAAAATTACCTTTTTGTAGGGCACGGGCCCCTTAAGAAACAGGTCAGGGGCCGGACAGGTCAGGGGCTGATTGGAGTGGAGATGTCACATGCCCTGCGCAGGCACGCACGTCTACATCAGTCACTTGACCTGTCCCTGCCTACGTCCCCACGCGATTTCCAGCATCCAGTGACAGGACTAGGAGCAACAGCCTCATGCCGTTGCATCCGATCCCCGGCAGGGGGGCCCGGGGGCGTGGAGGGGGGCACATGGTGGTTAGGGGACTACAAGGGTGATGAGAGGTGCAGGGGAGGGGTGTGATGGGGGTCATAAGAGGTGCAAAGGTGATAAGAGGTGCAGGGGGTGTTATGGGGGTTATAAGAGGTGCAAGGGTGATAAGAGGTGCGGAGGGTGTTATGGGGGTCATAAGAGGTGCAAGGGTGCTAAGAGGTGCGGGGGGTGTTATGTGGTTGATAAGAGGTGCGGGGGTGTTATGGGGGTGATAAGAGGTGCAGGGGGTTATGGGGGTGATAAGAGGTGCAGGGGTGTTATGAGGGTGATAAGAGGTGCAGGGGTGTTATGGGGGTCATAAGAGGTGCAGGGGTGTTATGGGGGTCATAAGAGGTGCAGGGGTGTTATGGGGGTCATAAGAGGTGCTGGGGGGGTTATGGGGATGATGAGAGGTGCAGGGGGTGTTATGGGGGTCATAAGAGGTGCAGGGGTTTATGTGGGTGATAAGAGATGCAGGGAGGTGTTATGGCGGTGATAAGAGGTGCAGGGGTGTTATGGGGGTGATAATAGGTGTAGGGGTGTTATGGGGGTCATAAGAGGTGCCGGGGGGTTATGGGGATGATGAGAGGTGCAGGGGGTTGTTATGGGGGTCATAAGAGGTGCAGGGGTTTATGTGGGTGATAAGAGATGCAGGGGTGTTATGGGGGTGATAAGAGGTGCAGGGGAGTTATGGGGGTGATAAGAGGTGCAGGGGTGTTATGGTGGTCATACGAGGTGCAGGGGGTTATGAGGGTGATAAGAGATGCAGGGGTGTTATGGGGGTCATAAGAGGTGCAGGGGTTGTGGATTGGGAAGGATTTGATCCGGAGGAGAGATCTTGGGAGCCAGAGGAAAATATCCTGGACCGTGACCTTCTCAGTAAATTTCTGAATCGCAAAAGGAGTGGGAGATCAAAGGGGGGAGTACTGTAACACACTGCGCTCTGGCCGCTTGTGCTGGCCGTAAGCGCATTGTATTGCTCTCCCTTGCTGCCGGCTTGGATTCACATCGCCGGACGCGCCCACACGGTACCCTGCTGCCTCCTCCACTGCCTCTCAGCTCCGGCGCGCGTGTTCCCGTCACCTAGGGCGCACGTGCCAGAGCTCTGAAATTTAAAGGGCCAGTACACCGATAATTTTGTGGAACACTGGACACTATTCTATAAGCGTACCCTTTGTCTATTTGCCTAGCCCTGTGTTCTGACCCTACATAATTTGACTACGCATCTTTGCCGCCTGCCTTGACCTTCTGCTAAGTCCGACTTTGTCTCTGCCTCATTCTACTGTACTTTGCCTCGCCGTGCTACTTGTGTGGTCGAGTCGTATCGGGGTAGCCATCTGGGTGTTGCCTGCTGCAGCAAGCCCATCCTGCATCGCGGCAGGCTCAGGTGAAGACCAGCAGCACCTTAGACTCCGCTCCCGATACAGCCAGTGTCATCAGCCACACAGGTTAGTGGATCCAGATCCAGCGTCATTACATCATGATGACTACTCAATGCAGCTGACATTTGCACTCACCAACCTGAAAATCGCAGATGCTAACCACTCAACCCCCTAGATGCAGTTAATTGTAACCATTGCATCCTGACTGTTATTTGTCAGGTGCTAGTTCTATCATGACTACAATCTGCCTATTTCCCCCAAAATGATACCTATAAAAACTACATCTCAATAAATAAAAAAAAGAGCCCTCGCACAGCTGCATGGGCAAAAAAAAAAAAAGATGATATGATATGTCTTTTTTATGTGTCTAGCTTCTGTATTTGGGTCACAAATTCCTTTGTTCTGCTTCTCATTCATTCTGACATCCACTGCTGTGGGTCAATACAATTAAAATAATACCCATGGCTAGATACTTTTAGATTTTTGTACCGCTTAAAAAAAATCAAAAACTTTTTGTACAAAATCAATAATCTAAAATCGCCCTATTTTGACCACCTATAACTTTTTCATTTTTCCGTATATAGGGCGGTATGAGGGCTAATTTTTTGCGCCGTCATCTGTAATTTCTATCGATACCACATTTGCATATATAAAACTTTTAGATCATTTTTTATTAATTTTTTTAAATAAAATGTGACAAAAAAATCAGCATTTTTGGACTTTTTAAATTTTTTACGTTTATGCTATTCCCCGTACGGGATAACTAACATTATATTTTGATATTACGGACATTTACGCAGGCGGCAATACCAAATATGTTTATGAAAAAAAATTACGCTTTTTGGGGTAAAATGGGAAAAACTGACAATTTTCATTTTTATTGGGGGAGGGGATTTTTCACATTTTTTTTTTTACTTTTTATATTTACATTACACTTTTCATGTTCCCATAGGGGACTATTCATAGCAATCAGTTGATTGCTAATACTGTGCAGTGCTATGTATTGGACACAGCACTGCTCAGTATTATCGGTGATCTTCTGCTCTGGTCTGCTCGATCGCAGACCAGAGCAGAAGACCCCCGGAGACGACCGGAGCCAGGTGAGGGGACCTCCGGCCACCATGCTGGATGATTGGATCGCCGCGGCAGCACTGCGGGCGATCCTATCATCCATTCAAAGTATAGCACTTCCGCAGATGCCGTGATCTCTATTGATCACGGCATCTGAGGGGTTAATGGCTGACATCCGCGCGATCGCGGATGTTGGCCATTACGGGCGGGTCCCGGGCTGCAACTAGCAGCCGGAACCTGCTGTGTATGACGCGAGCACCGTTCCAATGCTCGCACCGTTCCAGTGCTTCCAATGCTCGTATATGTACGTCCTGGTCCAAGATGTACAACATATAAAATGTTTAATTTTTTTTTGTTTTGTTTTTATTTTTCATAGTGCCCTTTTAAATATAAGTGCTATAGAAGCAATTTTTTCTCACTAGCATTCAACACATGAGGTAGTTATAATTAATCCAGTTCAAAATCTAAACAGAGAAAATGAATACATATTAATGGGCAAACCACTGTCTCCGTAGGTCATGTTGAAATAAATATAATTTTAATATGCATGTTTTTTTTTTCTTTATTGTATGCTATTGTAAAACATAGTATAAACCTCCATTCAATATATATTGGGGAACTACGTCAGTGTATGACAGAAATAAATTATCTGTGGATAATTGCAGATCATAGGAGAATATTATTTTATTGGAACGTCTAACAAAGTGTGCTAGTTATTGTGTGTAATTGTGCATATTTGCATAATTAATACAACCTAGAGAATATTAGATTATAGTTCTTTACAATGTTTGTAAATTGTAATGACTAATTTTACAATTTATATATCAATTTTGTTCTTTTTCACTCAGCAAGTAGATATTACTGTATGTTATAACTAATTATCCAAATGAATTGTCACTGTATTATTATGATAAAATGCCTTATTATTGTATGCAAAAAAAGGGAGAACATAAATCTGAGAAAAACCTGGAAGATGAATTGTAAGTCTCATAATGTAGATTCTAGAATTTCACTTATTTCCTCAAGAGTAAATAGCAATTTGCTAAACAGGATTACATATTTTAGGATCGTAAAGGTAATTACACCTTTGTGTATTTGTGCAGCATATTTTCTTCAGTTATTTGTAATGCTGTATATTGAACATACTTTTGAAATAAAACTAAAATGATTGATTACTTTATTTTACAATGTTTGCATCTTTGTTGCTAAAACAATCAATGTGCACATAATTTTTATTTTTTTTTGCCTGCAAAGGCAGTTATTATGTAATATTTAAAGGAATTAATCTAATATTAAAATGTATCACATATCCTCCATATAAGTATTAGATTTTAGATTGATGATTATCCACAACTGGGACCTTAACCAATCATGAGAATAGGGTTTTCTTGTCCCCCAAAGGAAATGGGACAGCAGCACACATGCTCCACTGCCACTCTATTCACTCACTTTGGGATTGCTGAACACAGTTGAGAGCAGGAAATGTCGGCTCAACCAGTCACTGGCAATGGTCATCAATTGGCTTTGCATTAATTTTCTGCGTGTTGAGAAATGCTCTTCAGAGAGACTTGGCACCATCAGGACAGACATGGCAGGAAAACTAGGAAGATGAGTAAAACTTTGTAATTTATATGCTAGCCTAAACCCTTTAGGCCCTAGTGATTCAGCTAAGGTATTGCAAGTCATGGTATTGCCATGTAAAGCTGCCTTTAGGTTGAAATAGCAGTAGGACTGAACCTGTCCACTAAGAGGTATGTCAGTGGGATATAAGCTGGTGTGAGTGACAAAGTGCTATACAGTGGAAGCTATACAGTGGCTGCAGACATCCAGAAGTGCCAGAGCAGTACAGCACAGAAAGGGAAAATAATTATAATGGAAATATAGTTGGTGAGCTGGTTTAGGGAAATGTTTTGTAGAAAGGGTGGACAAGACTGTGAACAAATCCATATCCTTGTGGGCTGTGTCACACATATAATAGACAATAGTGATCTGTTTGACAGTAACATCCTGTGGTGATTCTTAAAGAGTCCAATAAATACAGTGGGGATCAAAAGTTTGGGCACCCCAGGTAAACATTTTTATTAATGTGCATAAAGAAGCCAAGGAAAAATGGAAAACTCTCCAAAAGGCATCAAATTACAGATTAGACTTTCTTATAATATGTCAACAAAAGTTAGATTTTATTTCCATCATTTACACTTTCAAAATAACAGAAAACAAAAAAATGGTGTCTGCAAAAGTTTGGGCACCCTGCAGAGTTAATATCTTGTACTGCCCCCTTTGGCAAATATCACAACTTGTAAACGCTTTTTGTAGCCAGCCAAGAGTCTTTCAATTCTTGTTTGAGGTATCTTTGCCCATTCTTCCTTACAAAAGTCTTCCAGTTATTTGAGATTTCTGGGCTGTCTGTCACGCACTGCTCTTTTAAGGTCTATCCATAGATTTTCAATTATGTTGAGGTCAGGAGATTGTGAAGGCTATGGCAAAACCTTCAGTTTACAACTCTTGATGTAATCCCCCGTGGATTTCGAGGTGTGTTTAGGATTATTATCAATTTGTTGAAGCCATCCTCTCTTTAACCCCTTAAGGACCCGGGCTTTTTCCGTTTTTTCATTTTCAATTTTTCCTCCTTAACTTTAAAAAATCATAACTCTTAAAAATTTTCACCTAAAATTCTATATGATGGCTTATTTTTTGCGTTACTAATTCTACTTTGTAATGACATTAGTCATTTTACCCAAAAATCTACGGTGAAACGGGAAAAAAAATCAATGTGCGAAAAAATTTATGAAAAAACACTATTTTGTAAGTTTTGGGGGCTTCCGTTTTTACGCAGTACATTTTTCGGCAAAAATGATACCTTATCTTTATTCTGTAGGTCCATACGGTTAAAATGATAACCTACATGCATAGGTTTGATTTTGTATCACTTCAGGAAAAAATCATGAATACATGCAGGAAAATGTATACATTTAAAATGGTCATCTTCTGACCCCTATAACTTTTTTATTTTTCTGTGTTCAGGGCGCTATGAGGGATCATTTTTTGCGGCGTCATCTGAAGTTTTTAGCAATACCATTTTTGTTCTGATCAGACTTTTTGATCACTTTTTATTCACTTTTTTGTGGTATAAAAAGTGATCAAAAATGCGCTATTTTGGACTTTGGAATTTTTTTGCGCGTACGCCATTAAACGAGCGGTTTAAAAAGCGGTATATTTTTATAATTCGGACATTTCCAAACGCGGTGATACCACATATGTTTATTTTTATTATTATTTACACTGTGTTTTTTTTATTCTTGGAAATGCTTGGTGATTAAAATTTTTATTAGGGGAAGGGATAATTGTAAGGGTTAATGATTTTTTTACACTTTTCTTATGCAATATTATAGCTCCTATAGGGGGCTATAACATTGCATTAAATGATCTTTTACACTGATTGATCCATCTCCATAGGAATGGATCAATCAGTATTTTCGGCGATTGAATGCTCAAGCCTGGATCTCAGGCTTGAAGCATTCATTCGGCAATCGGACAGCAAAGAAGAAGGTAAGAAGACCTCCTCCTGCGCTACAGCTGTTCGGGATGCCGCGATTATACCGCGGCGATCCCGAACAGCTCCCTGAGCTAACCGTCAACTTTCACTTTCTTTTTTAACCGCGCGGCTCAGCTTTGAGCGCGCGGCTAAAGGGTTAATAGCGCGCGGCACAGTGATCAGTGCTGCGCGCTATTAGAGGCGGGTCCCGGCTTCACTATGATGCCGGGCCCGCCGCGATATGATGTGGGGTCACTGCGTGACCCCGCGTTATATCGCAGGACCGGGACCCAGGACGTACCCATACGTCCTAGGTCCTTAAGAGGTTAACTTCAGCTTTTTCACGGATAGCATCAAGTTAGCATCCAAAATTTGCTGAAATATTATTGAATCCATTTTTCCTTCTACTCGTGAGATGTTCCATGTGCCACTGGCTACAATACAACCCCAAAGCATGATTGATCCACCCACATGCTTAAAAGTTGGACAGAGGTTCTTGTCGTTAGATTCTGTTCCCCTTCTTCTCCTAATATATCTTTGCTCATTCCGGCCAAAAAGTTCAATTTTAACCTCATCGGTTCACAGAACTTGTTTCCAAAATGCATCAGGCTTGTCTATATGTTAATTTGCAAGGTTCAAACGCTGATTTTTGTGGTTAGGACGTAGAAGAGGTTTTCTTCTGATGACTCTTCCATGAAGACCATATTTGTACAAGTATCTCTTTATAGTGGAATAGTGTGCCACAACCCCAGTGTCTACCAGATCTTTCTGGAGGGATTGTGCAGTCAAACGTGGGTTTTTAATAGTTTTTCCTCACAATCCTGCAAGCTGTTCTGTCTGATATTTTCTTGGTCTTCCAGATCTTGTTTTAACTTCCACTGTTCCTGATGACTGCCATTTCTTAATTACATTCCAAACAGAGGATATTGACATCCGAAAAAGTTTTGCTATCTTCTTATAGCCTTCTCCAGCTTTGCGAGCGTCAACTATTTTCAGTTTCAGATTTCTAGACAACTGCTCAGAAGAACCCATGGTGCTGATTGTTGGGGCAAGTTCAGATGAGTCTGGGCATTTAGGCCCACATTTATCATTATAGGTGTAAGTGCAGCATTTTTTACACCCTTTTTTGTGTGCTGGTAATGTGTAGGTAATGTTCACAGAGCATTTGATAAATTTTGTGCAGGTAAACATTTTCTGAAATTTCTCTCTTCACATACACCAAAAAGCTACACCAGGTCTGGGATGGTGTCGTTTTAGACACTTTTCAGTGGCTTTGCGACTTTTTTGCGCCTTTTTACAAAAAGGTGCAGTTCATAAATTTCAGTCCACGGCATACGCTGAATTGAAAAGCGTGTACTGCTACTCCAAAACATCTGGAATGACTAAAATATTCTACCACCAAAAGGCACAAAATAACACACAGTGTGCCAAAATAGCGTCTTTTGTACGGAGAAAAAAAAGGTGTAAACTCATTGATAAATTTCGGCCTTAAAACCTTTGAGATTGACATCACCTGGTCTTCCCAGATGATGATTGAGAACAATTTATGACACTGGCAGGTCTCAGCTTTGCAAAGGAGGCAGTGCATGCTATAAATTCTGTGGGTGCCCAAACTTTTGCAGATTACATTTATTTGTTTTCTGTTATTTTGAAAGTATAAAATGATGGAAATAAAATCTGTAATTTGATGCTTTTTGGAGATTGTTCCATCTTTCCTTGTATTCTTTATGCACATTAATACAAATTTTTACCTGGGGTTCCAATCTTTTGATCCCCACTGTCACTCATCGATGGATGAATTACATATACTATAAATATGTGGTAGGGGGTAGGATTTAAAAAAAAAAGAAAAAACTATCAGTCCTATCAGCAACTTCCTGGTTGCTGTCAATGCGCTGTCCCTATAGGATCTCCCCTGCTTAGCCAATCACTAGGTGCAGCAGTGTCCCACCTGATTAGCTAAGTGGCACAGTTCTTGGAAGGGCAATGCAAGATCAGCAACAAGGAAGTAGCCAAGGGACCAAGGGAATCTTAGCAGGTAAGTATACAGCAGGTTATTATTTATTTCTACCCTACCCCCAGCCAAACATAATTATTTTTTGTTATTACCATAAAACTCCTTAACCCCTTAACCCCTTAACGACGCAGGACGTATATTTACGTCCTGCGCCGGCTCCCGCTATACGAAGCGGGATCGCGCCGCGATCCTGCATCATATCGCGTCGGTCCCGGCGCTCATCAACGGCCTGGACCCGCGGCTAATACCACACATCGCCGATCGCGTTTAGAAGCGGCGGTCAAAGCTGACCGCCGCTCCTAAAGTGAGACTGAAAGTGACCCGGCTGCTCAGTCGGGCTGTTCGGGACCGCCGTGGTGAAATCGCGGCGTCCCGAACAGCTGACCGGACACCGGGAGGGCCCTTACCTGCCTCCTCAGTGTCCGATCGACGAATGACTGCTCCGTGCCTGAGATCCAGGCAGGAGCAGTCAAGCGCCGATAATGCTGATCACAGGCGTGATCAGCATAGGAGATCAGTGTGTGCAGTGTTATAGGTCCCTATGGGACCTATAACACTGCAAAAAAAATGTAAAAAAAAGTGTTAATAAAGGTCATTTAACCCCTTCCCTAATAAAAGTTTGAATCACCCCCCTTTTCCCATAAAAAAAATAAAACAGTGTAAAAAAAAATAATAAACATATGTGGTATCGCCGCGTGCGTAAATGTCCGAACTATAAAAATATATCATTAATTAAACCGCACGGTCAATGGCCTACGCGCAAACAAATTCCAAAGTCCAAAAAAGCGTATTTTGGTCACTTTTTATACCATTAAAAAATGAATAAAAAGTGATCAAAAAGTCCGATCAAAACAAAAATCATACCGATAAAAACTTCAGATCACGGCGCAAAAAAATGAGTCCTCATACCGCCCTGTACGTGGAAAAAAAAAAAGTTATAGGGGTCAGAAGATGACATTTTTAAACGTATAAATTTTCCTGCATGTAGTTATGATTTTTTCCAGAAGTAGGACAAAATCAAACCTATATAAGTAGGGTATCATTTTAACCGTATGGACCTACAGAATAATGATAAGGTGTAATTTTTACCGAAATATGCACTGCGTAGAAACGGAAGCCCCCAAAAGTTACAAAATGGCGTTTTTTTTTCGATTTTGTCGCACAATGATTTTTTTTTCCATTTCGCCGTGCATTTTTGGGTAAAATGACTAATTTCACTGCAAAGTAGAATTGGCGACGCAAAAAATAAGCCATAATATGGATTTTTTGGTGGAAAATTGAAAGGGTTATGATTTTTAAAAGGTAAGGAGGAAAAAACGAAAGTGCAAAAACGGAAAAACCCTGAGTCCTTAAGGGGTTAAGGACTCAGGCCATTTTGGCCTTAAGGACTCAGACAATTTAATTTTTACGTTTTCATTTTTTCCTCCTCGCCTTCTAAAAATCATAACTCTTTTATTTTCATCCACAGACTAGTATGAGGGCTTGTTTTTTGCGCGACCAGTTGTCCTTTGTAATGACATAACTCATTATATCATAAAATGTATGGCGCAATCAAAAAACACTATTTTTGTGGGGAAATTAAAAAGAAAAACGCAATTTTGCTAATTTTGGAAGGTTTTGTTTTCACGCCGTACAATTTACGGTAAAAATAACGTGTGTTCTTTATTCTGAGGTTCAATACGATTAAAAGGATACCCATTATTACATACTTCTCTATTATTGTTGCGCTTAAAAAAAATCACAAACTTTTTAACCAAATTAGTACGTTTATAATCCCTTTATTTTGATGACCTCTAACTTTTTTATTTTTCCGTATAAGCGGTGATATGAAAGCTCATTTTTTGCGCCATGATCTGTACTTTTTTTTGATACCACATTTGCATATAAAAAACTTTGAATACATTCTTTATAATTTTTTTAAAATGTATTAAAAAAGTAGCAATTTTGGACTTTTTTTTTTACGTTCACGCCGTTCACCGTACGGGATCATTAACATTTTATTTTAATAGTTCGGACATTTACGCACGCGGCAATACCAAATATGTCTATTAAATTTATTTTTTACGCTTTTTGGGGGTAAAATAGGAAAAAACGGACGTTTAACTTTTTATTGGGGGAGGGGATTTTTCACTTTTTTTTTACTTTTACTTTTACATTTTTAAAAAAATTTTTTACACTTGAATAGTTCCCATAGGGGATTATTCATAGCAATACCATGATTGCTAATACTGATCTGTTCTATGTATAGGACATAGAACAGATCAGTGTGATCGGTCATCTTCTGTTCTGGTCTGCTCGATCTCAGACCAGAGCAGAAGACGCCGGGAGCCGGGAGAAGGAAGGTGAGGGGACCTCTGTGCGGCGTTCTGAATGATCGGATCCCCGCAGCAGCGCTGCGGGCGATCCGATCATTCATTGAAATCGCGCACTGCCGCAGATGCCGGGATCTGTATTGATCCCGGCACCTGAGGGGTTAATGGCGGACGCCCATGAGATCGCGGGCGTCGGCCATTGCCGGCGGGTCCCTGGCTGCGATTAGCAGCCGGGATCAGCCGCGCATGACACGGGCATCGCTCCGATGCCCGCAGTTATGCACAGGGCGTAAATGTACGTCCTGGTGCGTTAAGTACCACCGCACAAGGACGTACATTTACGTCCTGCATCCTTAAGGGGTTAAAGGGGTACTCCGGTGGTCAACGTGTTTTTCCGTTATTGACTTACCCTATTTGTTTTGTTTCATTTCTATTTTTGTTGTTTAACCCCTTAAGGACCGGAGGTTTTTCCGTTTTTGCATTTTCGTTTTTTGCTCCTTGCCTTTAAAAAATCATAACTCTTTCAAATTTACACCTAAAAATCCATATGATGGCTTATTTTTTGCACCACCAATTCTACTTTGTAATGACGTCAGTCATTTTGCCCAAAAATCTATGGTGAAGCGGGAAAAAAAATCATTGTGCGACAAAATTTAAAAAAAAACGCTGTTTTGTAACTTTTGGGGGCTTCCGTTTCTACGTAGTACATTTTTCGGTAAAAATGACACCTGATATGTATTCTGTAGGTCCATACGATTAAAATGATACCCTACTTATATAGGTTTGATTTTGTCGGACTTCTGGAAAAAATCATAACTACATGCAGGAAAATTAATACGTTTAAAATTGTCATCTTCTGACCCCTATAACTTTTTTATTTTTCCGTGTATGGGGCGGTATGAGGGCTCATTTTTTGCGCCGTGATCTGAAGTTTTTAACGGTACCATTTTTGAATTGATAGGACTTATTGATCGCTTTTTATTCATTTTTTCATGATATAAAAAGTGACCAAAAATGCACTATTTTGGACTTTGGAATTTTTTTGCGCGCACGCCATTGACCGAGCGGTTTAATTAATGATATATTTTTATAATTCGGACATTTCCGCACGCGGTGATACCACATATGTTTATTTTTATTTTTATTTACACTGTGTTTTTTTTTTTATTGGAAAAGGGGGGTGATTCAAACTTTTAATAGGGGAGGAGTTAAATGATATTTATTCACTTTTTTTTTTCACTTTTTTTTTGCAGTGTTATAGGTCCCATAGGGACCTATAACACTGCACACACTGATCTTCTATGTTGATCACTGGTTTCTCATAAGAAACCAGTGATCAACGATTCTGCCGCATGACTGCTCAGGCCTGGATCTCAGGCACTGAGCAGTCATTCGGCGATCGGACAGCGAGGAGGCAGGCAGGGGCCCTCCCGCTGTCCTGTCAGCTGTTCGGGATGCCGCGATTAGCCGCGGCTATCCCGAACAGCCCGACTGAGCTAGCCGGGAACTTTCGGTTTCACTTTTAGCCGCGCGGCTCAGCTCTGAGCGCGCGGCTAAAGGGTTAATAGCGCGCGGTGCCGCGATCGGCACTGCGCGCTATTAGAGGCGGGTCCCGGCTTCACTATGACGCCGGGCCCGCCGCGATATGACGCGGGGTTACTGTGTAACCCCGCGTTATATCAGGAGAGCAGGACCAAGGGCGTACCTGTACGCCCTTGGTCCTTAAGGGGTTAAGCTACTCTATTTTCGTACTTTGTTGTCTTTTTATCCCCCACTGTTTTCCTATGTTTGCTTCTATTTCCTGTTTCTTGCTGTGCTGAAAATTACAAATCCCAGCATGCCACATGCCTTGCTGGTTTGGGGTGGCTCCTTTTTTTTTTTTGTTTGTTTGTTCCGCCCTTTAACCATCCCACTATTTTCCCGGGTCAGCCCCCATATACACAGCACACTAATATAATCAGCCTTGGTTGGGATACACTGTCATACACACAAAAGGGACTACAACTCCCAGCATTTGTCATTCAGGAGTCTTCAGTATAACACCAGCATGCTGCCTCTGTAGTCTCCTAGGGGTTGTAGTTCACCACACCTCTATAGGGCATACACCAGTGTTTCCCAACTGGGGTGCCTCCAGGTGTTGCAAAACTACAACTCCCAGCATGCCCTGACAGCCTTTGGGCATGCTAGGAGTTGTAGTTTTGCAACAGCTGGAGGCACACTGGTTGGGAAACACTGGTATAACATGATGTGTATGCTGAATAGGCTAGAACAGTGTTTCCCAACCAGTGTGCCTCCAGCTGTTGCAAATCTATAACTCCCAGCATGCCCAGTCTGTCAGGGCAGGCTGGGAGTTGTAGTTTTACAACAGCTGGAGGCACACTGGTTTGTAAACACTAGCATACACACACATAACAGAAACTACAACTCCCAGCATGTGTCATTCAGGAGTCCCCCCTCCCCCTTCACATATAGAGATCATTCCCATTATGAGATTTATTCCCCTGCAGTCCATACATCCACAGCCCATGCACCTTGTCATCCTCCCCTTCAGATAACACACTTATCTGTGTTCCTTCTTGTGTGCAGACCTGCATCTTCAGAAGACAGAGAAGGGGGAGGGGAGGAGCTGTGTACTATGGCTTCTCATGCAGACCTGCATCCTCAAAAGCAGTGCAGAGGGAGGGGAGGAGCATTGTACTATGGCTTCTCATACAGACCTCCTGGAGGGAGATGAGGGGGCGTGGCTTATTTCTCTCATGCAGACAGAGGGGGAAAAAAGCTATGACATCTTGTCCACCACAGACTCAGAACATGGCTACTGTGGACAACAGTAAAAGAAAACCCTCTGAACTACAGAACTTCCTGCCCAACAAACAGGTAAGAAAAACACATACATGCTGCCAAAACATGTAACACATGAATATTGCAAAAAAACAAAACTTACAAAGAAGATGCCATATAGTCAAAAAAATAAACCACCGGAGTACCCCTTTAAATCACTCCATACACTTATTAATTTATCTTATAAATGCTGTCATACTTGTCTGTACCACACTGTATTTATTATGCTAACAATGTGCTATCAAATATTGTTATGTAAGATAATGGTGCTATAAGCAGAAATAATTTGACTTATTTATCATACTTGTACTAACTCTGCTGTAGGTCAGTATTTTAAACAAGAATACCTAACAATTATTCTACTTCTACCAAGAGTAAAAAGAATAAAGGCAGGTTCTTTAGAATTCCTTATGTCACGTTATATAAAATACAGTGCAAAATATTTTTTTTAAAAGGTGGTGTGTCCTGTCTGTTATTGAAATGAAGCACCTTTCTCTTCTAAGGGTAAACTCAAATTAGGTGGATTTGGTATGGGAATTACGCTGCAAGTTTACCCGCGGTGTATTATTTTTTGCATTGGAATTCATGCAGAGTAAAATCCACAGCAGAATTAATTGCTACTCACTGACTTCAATTGTGGAAGTTCTGTGGAAATTCTGCTTTGGAAAATTCACCGCAGGTAAACACGCCATGAAAAACCTGCAACGGGAAACTCACAGCAAATCCACTCTGTGAACATAACCCTTATAAAGATTTTTCAAGAAATGTGTATTTGGAGGTTATTTAGCAGCTAAGAAAATTGAAAGCAGGCTTCATCATCAGAAGAAAAGGACAGGGTCCCCTTCACCTCATTCCCTACATATTAGCTCTAGTGGCCACCTAATTTGTTGGGTACTGCAACATACTAACATTCAAGTGAATGGGACTATGTTGTATTTTCTGCAAGCTGGTTGCTTACAGTCTAAAAGTGCAAAGAAATACTTCTGTTCCTCCATTCCAAGGATTGTCAGGGTTCTGAAAGGCAGACCTTTTACTGATATGTAATGTATTTCAGATCCAAGTGATATGCAACAAATGATATGCAAAATGATAAAAAAAAAGAATCAATATTTTTTTTAACCAGAACAAGTGTCTTGAAACAAGCGTCATGCCGTAAGGACGTGCGTTGCAGACCCACCTCCTCTTCCCCCTTCCATACTCCCCTCTTCCCGGACAGAGCACCTGGATTATAGAGATGGGATGGCTCCTGGATTGCAAGGTCATGGATGTTTGCCTGGGATGCCGCGGCTACTGGTGGACTGACTGGTGTGGAGCCTGTGGAGATGCGCGTGGAGAAATAGTTGCGGAGTCTGCTGGAGAGGTTCTCCCTTGCTGTTAGCTGGTGGGGCTGGGGAAAACAGGGTGGTGGTGGTGGCGCTCCCCCCTCGGTGGCAGAGAGATGGTGCCAGCCAAGAGAGGTAAGAGGGCCATGGTGGTCATGTGCCCTCCAGTGTGGTCACTTGCGGTCACATAAAGGAGCCGGAAGAGAAGCTTGGTGCAGGCGGAGGCACCAGCATCTTTTGGGGAACTACCCAGAGAACCTGCTACTGATCTGCAGTAATTGGCCTTGAGTAACCTGTCCTATTCTGCACTTAAAGTTAGAGATGAGTTAGAGATGAGAGAATTTTTGGAAAATTTTATTCGGCCTATTCGCCAAATTTGGTTCGGTCAAATTTATTGTCGGCAAATCGCTAAAAAACATCTATTTCTGGGATACAGAGAGCCTATATAGGGGTGAAGAACACTTTGTCTTGTCATAACATGCATAGGGAGTGTGCTGTGTTAGTGAAATAATACTGTTATTCAGTATTACATGCAGATTGTTTTGGAAATGTCCTTTATGCCATGAGAATATAGTGACAAGAGTTAGCTTCCATTCAGTACTTCTTATCTGAATTTTAAGTATCAACAATTTTATTAAAATTCTATTAAATTGTATTTAAAATTTTACAAGTCACTATTCATCAATTATAAAACTTAACCCCTTAAGGACGAGCCCCGTAAATGTGCGGCGCTGCTAAGAAGTACTTAGCGCACAGCGCCATACATTTACGGCACATCTTTCCTGGTTCACCGTGTGATCGGAACGGGATTGGAACAGGATGACTGCTGATATCTATCAGCAGCCATCCCGGCATATCGCCCAGGGGGGTCCCGAGACCCCCCATGACGGCGATCGCGGCAAATCGTCAGTCAATTCAGACTGGCGATTTGCGCTATTCCGGGCCAAATCGGGTCTCTGGTGACCCAGAATAAAAGGGTGAATGGGGCTGTCCGAGACAGCCCCATTCACCCATACCCATCAGGAAAGAGGTGGCACAGGTGCCGCCTCACAATCACGTGATTGATCGGTCGGAACGACCGATCAATCACGGACCTGCTGGGCGGTGATTGGGACGGCGATCAGAGTGGAGATCGGCGCCGGGGGTCTTCTACTTTGCCCTGGTCCGGCGGATGTCCCCTCAGGATCAGAGGCGGCGACAGGAGCAGCAGGATCTGTCACTCGGCAGGATACAGTGTGGCGGTCCCGGGCGGCAGGATACAACAGGAGGTGAGTCCTTTTCACTTCCTGCTGTTGCTTAGCAACAACTCGCAGCATGCACAGCCAAAGGGCATGCTGGGAGTTGTAGTTTTGCAACAGCTGGAGTTCCAACTACAACTCCCAGCATGCCTTTTGGCAGTCTGTGCATGCGGGGGGTTGTGGTTTTGCAACAGCTGGAGGCACATTTTTCTATGAAAAAGTATGTATTCAGCTGCTACATATCTACAACTCCCAGCATGCACAGACTACCAAAGGGCATGCTGGGAGTTTTAGCAGTGTGACTCCAGCTGTTGCAAAACTGCAACTCTCAGCATGCCCTGTCAATGCATGCTGATAGTTGCAGTTTTGCAACAGCTGGAGACACATTGGTTGTGAAACTGAGTTTGTTACCTAACTCAGTGTTTCACAACCAGTGTGCCTCCAGCTGTTGCAAAAATACAACTTCCAGCATGCACTGAGAGATTGTACACGCTGGGAGTTGTAGTTTTGCAACAGCTGGAGGCACACTGGTTGCAAAACACTGAGTTAAGTAACAAACGCTCAGTGTTTCACAACCAATGTGTCTCCAGCTGTTGCATAACTACAAATCCCAGCATGTATGGTCAGTCAGTGCATGCTGGGAGTTGTAGTTTTGCAACAGCTGGAGGTTTGCCCCCCCCCCCCCCCCTCATGTGAATGTACAGGGTACATTCAAAGGGGAAGATTTATAGCAAGTTTTCTGCTGCAAGTTTGAGATGAGTCAAATTTTCCGCTGTGGCTCAAACTCCCAGCTCAAACTCACTGTAAACCCAACCGTGTGAATGTACCCTAAAAACACTACCCTACACTACACCTACACAAAATAAAAAGTAAAACACTACATGTACACATACCCCTACACAGTCCCCCCCCCCCAAATAAAAAATAAATAAACGTCTTGTACGGCACTGTTTCCAAAACAGAGCCTCCAGCTGTTGAAAAACAACAACTACCAGTATTGCCGGACAGCCACTGACTGTCCAGGCATGCTGGGAGTTTTGCAACAGCTGGAGACACCCTGTTTGGGAAACACTGCTGTGGGGTATTTTTGTGGCGGATTCAAATCCCCAATTTTGGCCTCAAATGCGCATGGCGCTCTCTCACTTCGGAGCCCTATCGTATTTCAAGGAAACGGTTTAGGGTCACATAAGCGGTATTTCCATACTCAGAAGAAATGGGATGAAACATTTTGGGAAGCTTTTTCTCCAATTACCCCTTATGAAAATGAAAAATTTGGGGTAACCAGCATTTTAGTGAAAAAAATCTAAATTTTCATTTTCTGGTCCAACTTTAGCGGAAATTTGTCAAACACCTGTGGGGTGTTAAGGCTCATTGTCCCTTTTGTTAAGTTCCTTGAGGTGTGTTGTTTCCAAAATAGTATGCCATGTGGGTTTTTTGCTGTTCTGACACCAGAGGGGCTTCCTAAATGTGACATGCCCCCCAAAAACCATTTCAGCAAAATTTGCTTTCCAAAAGCCAAATATGACTTCTTCTCTTCTGAGCATTGTACTACGCCCGCAGTGCACTTGACGTCCACAAATGGGGTATTTCCATACTCAGAAGAGATGAGGTTACACATTTTGGGTGGCATTTTCTCCTATAACCCCATGCAAAAATGTAAAATTTGGTGGAAAACCAGCATTTTAGAGAAAAAAAAATGTCATTTACACATCCGACTTTAACGAAAAGTCATCAAACACCTGTGGGGTGTTAAGGCTCACTGGACCCCTTGTTACGTTCCTTGAGGGGTGCTGTTTCCACAATAGTATGCCATGTTGGAGTTTTTTTGCTGTTCTGGCACCATATGGGCTTCCTAAATGTGACATGCCCCCAAAAACCATTTCAGAAAAACGTACTCTCCAAAATCTCATTGTCGCTTCTTCCCTTCTGAGCCCTCTACTGCGCCTGCCGAACACTTGACATCCACATATGAGGTATTTTCTTACTCGAGAGAAATTGGGTTACAAATTTTGGGGGTCTTTTTCTCCTTTTACCCCTTGTAAAATTTCAAAAACTGGGTCTACAAGAACATGCGAGTGTAAAAAAATGAAGATTTTGAATTTTCTCCTTAATTTTGCTGCTATTCCTATGAAACACTTAAAGGGTTAACACACTTACTGAATGTCATTTTGGATACTTTGGGGGGGTGTAGTTTTTATAATGGGGTCATTTATGGGGAATTTCGAATATGAAGACCCCTCAAATCCATTTCAAATCTGAACTGGTCCCTGAATAATTCAGATTTTGAAAATTTTGTGAAAAATTGGAAAATTCCTGCTGAACTTTGAAGCCCTCTGATGTCTTCTAAAAGTAAAAACATATCAACTTTATGATGCAAACATAAAGTAGACATATTGTATATGTGAATAAATATATAATTTATTTGGAATATCCATTTTCCTTACAAGCAGAGAGTTTTAAAGTTAGAAAAATGCAACATTTTCAAAATTTTCATGAAATTTTGGGATTTTTCACTAAGAAAGGATGCAAGTAACAACGAAAATTTACCACTGTGTTAAAGTAGAATATGCCACGAAAAAACTGTCTCGGAATCAGAATAATTGGTAAAAGCATTCCAGAGTTATTAATGCATAAAATGATAATGGTCAGAATTGCAAAAAAAGGCTGCGTCCTTAAGGCGAAAAAAGGGCTCAGTCCTTAAGGGGTTAAATGTATTTAACCCCTTATGGAATCAGCCCATTTTGGCCTTTAAGACCCAGCAAATTTTATTTTTATGTTATCCTTTTTTCGTCCTCGCCTTCTAGAAATCATAACTATTTTATATTTTCATCCACAGACGTGTATGAGGGCTTGATTTTTGCGTGACCAGTTGTCCTTTTTAATGAAATAACTCATTTTACCATAAAATGTATGACACAACCAAAAAAATACTATTTGTGTGGGGAAATTGAAACGAAAACCCCAATTTTGCAAAATTTTTGAGGAGACCACATAGTGATGAATGACACAGCGTGGAGGTGGCAGCAGCATGAGGAGACCATATAGGGGCTGAATGACATATTGGAGGTGGCTGCAGCATGTGGAGACCACATAGTGGCCGAATGACACAGTGTGGTAGTGGCGGCAGCCTGAGGAGACCATATAGTAGCTAAATGACACAGCCTGGAGGTGGCATAAGCATGAGGAGACCATATAGTTGCTGAATGACACAGCATGGAGGTGGTGGCAGCATGAGGAGACCATATAGTGTCTGAATGACACAGCCTGGAGGTGGCATCAGCATGAGGAGACCATATAGTAGCTGAATGACACAGCCAGGAGCTGGCATCAGCATGAGGAGAACATATGGTGGCAGAATGAGACAGCCTGGAGCTAGCATCAGCGTGAGGAGAAAATATGGTGGCAGAATGAGACAGCCTGGAGCTGGCATCAGCTTGAGGAGAACATATGGTGGCAGAATGAGACAGCCTGGAGGTGGCATTAGCAGCATTAGGAGTAGTGATGAGCAGTAGTGGCCATATTCAAATTTGCGATATTTCGTGAATATATTGACGATTATGTTCGCAAAATTCGCATATTCACTATGTTCATTAACTTTTTTCCATGTGAAAATTTACATGAAAATTCTCATGTGAAAAAAAATTTAAAAAACTAAAATTATTATGGAAATGCGCATAAAATTTGCATAAAAATGTGCATATGAAAAACAACAACAAAAAGACATTATTTGTCATTACAAATATATAGCACTATATTCTAAATATTCTCAAAATCGCGAAGTGCCGATATTCGCCATAAAAATTTGCATTACGAATATTTGTGCTCAACACTAATCAGGAGTCCTGAAAGTGACCCGGCGACAGAGTGGGGTGGTGAGTGGCAATATCAGTTTGCGGTGACCAAGGCGGGTGAAAGAAGAAGAACTTGGCTTCAGGTGGGTGGCAGGATCAGAATAGTAGCTGAGGCAGGTAGGCAGAAGAAAACGGTGTCTTTTGTAAAAGTGTTAGTGTGCGCAAGTAAGTATTGAGGATAGGCATTACATAAAACTTAACTTTTAATAATATTCTAAGGATTTTTTTTTATTTAACAAAAGGAAAGGTATGCAAAAAACACCATGTGCCACCTACACCACCAAGTATTGATGGGATGCAAAAGGTGGAAGTGAACAACGTATGGTCCATTGTAACCGGAGGGGGTAAAAATTCCTCTGTAAGGCCCTACTGTCGCCCTATTAATTCCCTTCTTGGCAAGTGTTACTCACCCTAAAAAGGGCAACCCTACACAGGAACCTCTCCCTATTTCCAACTAAATAACCTGGGAAATGCCAGTGTTTTTAGGTTGAAATAGGGAGAGGTTCCTGTTTAGGGCCACCCTTCTTAGGGTGAGTAACACTTACCAAGAATGGAATTAATAGTGCCAGAGTAGGGCCTTAGAGGGGAAGCTTCATCCCCACTGGTTACAATGGACCATACATTGTTCCCTTCCACCTTTTAAAGGTCTTTGCATTACATCAATACTGTATTAGGGTACATTCCCACACGGCGTATTTGCTGCGTATTTGCTGCTGCGTATTTTATTTTCTCTGCTGAAGTCAATGGGTAGGAAAATACGCAGCACCAAATACACAGCAAATATGCAGCAAAATACGCTGTGTGGGAACGTACCCTTAGGCTACAAAAACAAGGGTGTAGCTTTAGCTGGCCTTTTACAGTAACTAGGCCCAAATTTGTTTTACAGGGAAAAAAAAAACGTACACCACCTATGTATGCACATGTTACACTTCTGAAAGGACAATAAGCTCCGCTACACAACCTGTATTAGGCACTGTAATCAGGTGACTATGGCTTTTCGTGTTCACCTTAACTGGCCTGCTAGCTTTACAGTTGTTGTATACTGAACTGCAGCAGTACAGAATCACTGTGTAGTAGAGCCCAGTACAGAATTATTAGGCACTAATAGTTTGATAGCGTATTTTGTGGTATAGCCTTGTGGGGGTGTAGGGTAGTTTGGGTGTTGCTGTTCTAGATTATAATGGGCGCTGTTAACCCTTGTCACTCGTGATGCCAGGTTGAGGGTTAAATACTGTAATGTTGCTAGGGCCTATCGCCACCCTTCCCAAGAGCGATAGGTGAATGTGAAATAAATGGATTGTCCACAACCACTGTCAACGAAAACTTGCAGGAACTTTTACTGAACATTTTCTGAAGCAGACAATAGCAATAACAGTCCATGAACAAAGTCTATTCGTATTTGAGCAGTGATTGACAGTTGGTTGAGATCAGATAAGCTCAATGTAGCTTTAGGAGGATTCCGTTGCATAGATCCGCTGGATTTAGGGATTAATTAGGTCCAGTGATCTTGCGGTGAGTAGCGGGGAATTAGATATCTATAACCGCTATGATGTAGGCCGAGGCCGCAAGGCTTTGGCCTAGGAAACGTATTTGAAAGTTGCGGAGGTCCTACCTCATCCAGTGACAGCAACCCAAGAGAGCGAACAATGGCCGCAGCTCCCTTATATGGGCAGGGGCGGGCCGTTTTGGATTGGTCCGAAACAACTGTCACTCACTGTTACACGGCATTATGGGAAACACATGTTCCTCCTCTCCCACGGAGCACTCATGGCGTTCTGATCCCTGCGCTTCGTTCGGACTCGCTGACAGGAGGCGCTGTGTCTCTGGCGGGGATGCGATCCGCCTGGCGGGACGTGCCCGCCCGCGAGTCGCATCCCGTTCCACTCACCTGCCCCGTCCTCCTTCAGTCCCGTCCCGGCGCACGCGGCCCCGCTATCTAGGGCGTGCGAGCGCCGGCTCTATGAAATTTAAAGGGCCAGTGCACCATTAATTGGTGCCTGGCCCAATTAGTTTAATCACTCCTATTTCCCATATAAACCCACTTCCCCTTCCTGTCCTTGTCGGATCTTGTTGCCTTGTGCCCTGAGAAAGCGTTTCTGTGTGTTCCCTAGCCTGTGTATCCAGAACCCTTGCCGTTGCCCCTGACTACGAAAATTGCCGCCTGCCTTGACCTTCTGCTACGTCTAACCTCACCTTGCCTTGTCCTTGTGTACCGCGCCTGTCTCAGCTGTCAGCGAGGTTGAGTCGCTATCGGGTATAACGACCTTGGGGTTACCTGCCGCAGCAAGTCCATCCCACTTTGCGGTGGGCTCTGGTGAAAACCAGTAACCCCTTAGATTCCGTTCCCCTGGTACGGCCCACGCCATTGCCTCACTGACACAGAGGATCCACTCCAGTGTCCTTCCTGCTTACCAGTCCGGATCCTAACAGTACATCCGGCTATGGATCCCGCTGAGGTGCCGCTGCCCAGTAATGCTGACCTCACCACCGTGGTCGCCCAGCAATCCCAGCTGATCGCTCAACAAGGACAACAACTGACCCAGTTGACTGCCATGCTACAGCAACTTCTGCCTCCACAGCAGCAACCATCTCTTCCGCCAGCTCCAGCTTCTCCTCCACAGCGAGTTACCACATCAAGACTTTGCTTGTCCCTTCCCGATAAGTTTGATGGGGACTCTAAGCTGTGCCGTGGGTTCCTGTCTCAGTGTTCTCTACACCTGGAGATGATGTCGAACCAGTTTCCCACTGAATGGTCTAAGGTGGCGTTCGTGGTCAGCCTACTGTCTGGGAAGGCCTTGTCCTGGGCCACACCGCTTTGTGACCGCAACGATCCAGTCACTACTTCCATCCAAACCTTCTTTTCTGAAGTACGCAGTGTCTTTGAGGAGCCAGCCCGGGTTTCCTCTGCCGAGACAGCTCTATTGAATCTTGTCCAAGGGAGCTCTTCAGTGGGCGAATACGCCATACAGTTCCGCACCCTCGCCTCGGAGCTTGCCTGGAACAATGAGGCCCTCTGTGCGACCTTCAAGAAAGGTTTATCCAGCCACATCAAAGATGTTCTGGATGCACGAGAGATTCCTGCTACCCTCTCTGAGTTCATCCATTTGGCCACCTGCATAGACATTCGTTTCTCTGAAAGACGACAGGAAAAGGATTTTGTTCACACCAGGCAGTCTCCTCATTTGGCACCTCTCTTTCAGTGTCCTTGGCAACCCGTTCCTGTGCCTTCCACCGAGGAGGCTATGCAAGTGGACTGGTCTTGCCTGACTCAACAAGAGAGGACTCGCCGCAGGAACGAGAATTTGTGCCTGTACTGTGCTAGCACTGAACACTTTCTCAAGGACTGTCCTATTCGTCCTCCGTGTCAGGGAAACGCACGCACCTAGTTAATGTGGGAGAGGCGTTACTAGGTGGGAATTCTTCATCTCCACGCTTAACTATTCCAGTGCGGATTTCTACACCCACAAATTCTTCCTTCTCCTCTGTGGCCTTTCTGGACTCAGGTTCAGCAAGAAATTTCATTGAAGCCTCACTCATCAACAGATTCAGTATTCCTGTTACCCGTCTCGTCTAACCACTCTTCATCTCTTTTGTGAATGGAGAGAGACTGGTCAGCACTGTGCGCAACCGCACTGAACCTCTGCTTATGAGCGTCAGAGCTCTACATCAGGAAAAGATTGAATTTTTTGTTCTGCCTAACTGTACCTCTGAAATCCTTCTTGGCTTGCCCTGGCTTCAGCGTCACGCTCCTACCCTCGACTGGACCACTGGGGACATTAAATGTTGGGGATCTTCCTGCCACAAGCATTGTCTCAAGTTTGCTCCCACCTGCCAAGTGTCCACCGCTACACCATTGCCAGGTCTTCCTAAGGCCTATCAGGACTTTTCTGATGTGTTTTGTAAAAAGCAAGCAGAGGTCTTACCTCCTCACAGACCCTACGACTGCCCTATTGACTTGCTTCCAGGAACCTCACCGCCCCGTGGCAGGATCTACCCCTTCTCTGCTCCTGAGACTCAAGCCATGACCGAGTACATAAAAGAAAACCTTAAAAGAGGATTAATCCGGAAGTCTTCTTCCCCCGCCGGAGCAGGATTCTTCTTTGTTGCCAAAAAAGACGGATCTCTGCGCCCATGAATGGACTACCGCAATCTTAATAAAATCACTGTAAAAAACCGCTATCCTCTCCCACTTATCTCAGAACTCTTTGACCAGCTGCGCGGAGCAAACATTTTCACCAAAGTAGATCTAAGGGGCGCATATAACCTCATTCGAATTTGTGAGGGCGACAAGTGGAAAACCGCATTCAACACTAGAGGGACTTGCTGTATACCTGCGTGGTAGTCTACTTGGATGACATCCTAATTTATTCTTCCAACCTGGAAGAACATTGTCTCCATGTCCGTCAAGTGCTCCAGCAACTCCGTGTTAATCATCTGTACGCCAAGTTTGAAAAATGTATTTTTGAACGCAGCTGTCTTCCTTTCCTGGGATACCTAGTCTCCGGTCAAGGTCTTCAAATGGATCCTGACAAGTTCTCCGCAGTGTTGGATTGGCCTCGCCCCTCTGGACTTCGTGCCATCCAGCGCTTCCTCGGATTCGCCAACTACTATCGTCAGTTCATTCCCCACTTCTCCACCATTGTTGCTCCTATTGTGGCACTGACTAAGAAAGACGTGAATCTGAGGTCCTGGCCCCCCAAGCGGATGAAGCTTTTAATCACCTTAAGGGTGCCTTCGCTTCTGCACTAGTCTTGTCCAGGCCAGATCCTCTGAGGACTTTTTTCCTTGAGGTTGACGCCTCCTCAGTTGGAGTCGGAGCTGTTCTTCTTCAAAAAAAACGCTAAGGGAAAAAATGCCACTTGCGGATTTTTCTCCAAAACCTTTTCTCCTCCTGAAATAAACTATTCTATAGGAGACCGTGAACTATTGGCCATTAAGTTGGCACTTGAGGAGTGGAGACATCTTCTGAAAGGATCCCTTCATCCCATCACCATCTAAACAGACCATAAAAATGTGTCTTATCTTCAATCCGCCCAGCGGTTAAATCCTCGCTAGGCTAGATGGTCGTTGTTTTTTGCCCATTTCAATTTTCAAATTCATTTTCGTCCTGCGGACAAGAATGTCAGGGCTGATACTCTATCACGTTCCACCGATGCCTCTGAATCCGAAGCTCTTCCTCAGCACATCATACCTCCAGAGGGTCTGATCTCCTCTGCCCCTGCTTCTCTGGTGCCAATTCCTCCGGGAAAAACTTATGCTCCTCCATGTCTTCGCCTCCAGACTCTCAAATTGGGTCATTCCTACCATCTGGCTGGTCATGCTGGAATCAAAAAGTCCATACAGTTAATTGCCAGACACTATTGGTGGCCTTCCCTGGAGAATGATGTGACCGATTTCGTACGGGCCTGTACAGTGTGTGCTCGTGACAAAACGCCACCCATATCGTCTCTGATAGAGGCGTCCAATTTGTCTCAAAATTTTGGAGAGCACTCTGCATTCAATTAAAGATCAAATAAAATGTTTCTTCCGCTTATCATCCCCAATCCAATGGAGAAGTAGAAAGAGTAAACCAGATTCTTGGGGACTACCTGCGACATTTTGTCTCCTCCCGTCAAGATAATTGGGTCGACCTTCTGCCCTAGGCTGAATTCTCGTACAATTTCAAAAATTCTGAATCTTCCTCCAAATCTCCATTTTTTTTGGTGTACGGCCATCACCCGCTCCCCCCCCTCCCCATTTCCACTTCTTCTGGAGTTCCTGCCGTAGATGAATTGACACAAGACTTCTCCTCTATCTGGAAGGGGACTCAAAAGTCGCTCTTACCGGCCTCATCTCGCATAAAGAGACATGCTGATAAAAAGAGAAGAATTCCTCCTGTCTCGTGCCCGCCCACGAGTCGCATCCCATTCCACTCACCTGCCCCGTCCTCCTTCAGTCCCACTCTCTAGGGCGAGTGCACGCGCCTGCTCTATGAAATTTAAAGGGCCAGTGCATCATTAATTGGTGCCTGGCCCAATTAGTTTAATCACTCCTAATTCCCATATAAACCCCCTTCCCCTTCCTGTCCTTGCCGGATCTTGTTGCCTTGTGCCCTGAGAAAGCGTTCGTGTGTGTTCCCTATCCTGTGTATCCAGACCCTTTGCCGTTGCCCCTGACTACGAACCTTGCCGCCTGCCTTGACCTTCTGCTACGTCTGACCTCGCCTTGCCTTATTCTTGTGTACTGCGCCTGTCTCAGCTGTCAGTGAGGTTGAGTCGCTATCGGGTGGAATGACCTGGGGGTTACCTGCCGCAGCAAGTCCATCCCGCTTTGCGGCGGGCTCTGGTGAAAATCAGTAACCCCTTAGATTCCGTTCCCCTGGTACGGCCCATGCCATCGCCTCACTGACACAGAGGATCCACTCCAGTGTCCTTCCTGCTTACCAGTCCGGATCCTGACAGCATGACTCAAGAACCACCTAAGGTCCTTCAACATACCATAGAGTTCTGGCCTGTGTCACATGACCCGCAGGTCCTGCAACGCTGGGACAAGTAAGTGAACACAATATACATATTTACATAGATAATATTTATAAATATCAAGTTACTAAGGGGTGAATAGGGGTTAATTAGGGAAGCGAACCCCAATAGTCCTAGGGACTCTGACTTTGGGGACTAATAACAAAGTCACAGTATGAAATACGGTGTCAGGACACCACAAACCCCCTTACTTAAAACAAGTCGACCCGACGCCTGTCCCCTAAGGTAGAGGGACTAGGACATAGACATTCTATATACATTCTGATTGCATTTTCTTTTAGTCTGACTAGTATCCTTACTAGACAATTATTAAGCTTTTTAGACATTATGAAGCTATCTAGACATTTTGAAGCTATCTAGTCATTATGAAGCTATCTAGACATTATGAAGCTATGTAGACATTATTTTCTAGCTCCTTAGACATTTTTATAGCTCTCTATACATTTATGAGGCTAACTAGACATTAGTGCAGCTCTCTATACCTTTAGTTTCAAGCTGACTAAACATTTTTGAAATCTCTCCACATTTACTTTTGTTTTGCCACGATGAGTCACCTGTTGCACAAAAAGGGTATATTGGCTTGCCTGAGGCTCTCTACCAATAAGGTTAGCTACTAGGGTCTATCTGCTACACGCTACTTACCCCTAGAACACAACAGAATAACCTTACCTAGGTTACCTTTAGAAATACGTGTTTAATTTTAAGTTCGCAAGAGCACCTACTGGCCAGGTAGAGCATCTCACACACGAAATAAAGAGAAAAGAGAAAATTAGTGTACCTAACAGTGGCAGGAATTGGATATCAATAGGCTACAATTCCTAAAGTGTTTCTGGAGTGTGAGACATATTTTTATTTTGTGTATGTACTGAAGACTGAGGTAGTACATTTAAGTGAGCAATTTAAGGTACTATGTGTGCAAGTACTACTTAAAAGTCAGTCTTGGTATCTTAAGGGTAGTTTTCTTTTGTGAAAGGTGCTAGCGATTGGCGACTGGAATGCTACTCTTGTCACATATGCTACTCTTGTCACGTATTTAGCAACTACTAAAACACCTTTTTAGTATTTTTATACGTTTGTATGTACATGTATACAATAATTATTTACGTTTTTTTTTTTTTGTGTACACGTGCATCTAGCCGACATTTTTCCGTGTACAACACTTACCTACTTTTTATGTACACAGACACAAGGCTATTTTTCTGTGTACAAGAACCATATACATTTTTATTATACAAGTTTACACATTTATCAACACTCCCACAAGGTTCAGGTGCATACACCTGATAAGTGCAATATTTAGCAAGAAAGTCTCATGAATATAGGGATATATACACAAATGGACATGTAAGGATCTGCAGTCCACCTACACTAGAAGTCTATATTTCACGGCTGCCACAAATCAACCGGGCACAAAACGTACGAATCTCCTACCGGCTAGGAGTCTCTTGACCTGATGGTCAGGCAGATAGCTTAATGGTTATGTTGCTGAAGTTGGAACTGGAACAATCTTAGCATAGTCCTGCTAGGCACATATGTCTTGAACTTTGTTACTGAAAAATAAAAGTGGTTAGCAAAGAAAAACAACAATCATTACTTTACAGTCCTTCAGAAAATATTCTTCCGTACTCTCCTTGTGCCTCTTGTAGACCCCCTTGCCCTTCCAACATCGGGGGCTGGCTGGGAGTTAATATAACTCTCCCACACCACATTGGTGAGAGTAGAATGGGTAACAGTGGGATTCAAAGTGACCAGGGGTTTACTGGTCAGGATCAAGGTTGGGGCATAAGGTTTTAGCCCCTCCTCCATGCCAGGAGCAGGCCAAAGGATTTTCGTTGGTACCCTTGCAGGAGGCAAACTCTCATTGCTCCGAGAGGGCCTAGGTACATACGTTGGTACCTTGGAATCAGACAAACTCTCATTGCTCCGAGAGGGTCTAGGTACGGTCTTTGGTGCCCGCAATTTGGGCTTACTTTCTTGGTCTTGAGCAGGTCTTGGCACTTTGCTGCACAAAACAGATGACTGATGCTGTAGAGGCTCCTCCTCCTTGAGTACATTGGTGGAGGCATCAGGAGCAGACCATTTCGGCCTCAGGTTGAAGGGATCAGATTCCCAATCTGTAGATGGAAAGTATTTGAAGGGAAGCTGTGTTGGGGCTGTTGGTCTTGTGACCGCGGCAGCCCATTCTCCACGCAGGCTTTGGACGGGGGTGTACTCCACTATCTCACCCATTTTTATGTAGATATGGCCTCTCTACTGCTCGCCGGTTTACGAGGATGGTTTGCCCTGTATGGCAATCTAAGAGTGTCCCATAACCTCTGACCTTGTCGAACTTGGCCACAGTTGCTCTTCGTCGTTCTAAAGGCTCCTCCCCTTCACGGGATGATCCCCCTTGCGGATGTAGAGTGCTTCCATTTCTTTAGTATTCTCCTGATAACTAATTCTTTCCTCAGGAGGCAAATGCACATGCTTAGGGGCGTACAGTTCTCTGTGTCGGGCCTTTAATTTGTCCATCAACTCAGCCAGCTCGGCCTCTGGCGGGGTACTCACTGCAGACTCCTCTGATGGGATCTCGGCCCACGAGCCCCAAGTCCTGTGATGAGGGGACAATCTCACCGGTGATGCTACTCCAGGTGTCCCAGCGCAGACTCCTGGAGGGGTATCTGGCCAGTCATCATCATCATCGGGCAGTGGGGGAAGATTGCAGGCCCCCTCTTCGTCCAATGACAACCGCTGCAGACGGTCAGCAATATCCTGGAATAGTTGGGCTGCAACCGCCACAACTTTCCGTTGCTCCTGCGCCATTTTACTGTTCTCACCACGTGGAACACTGCTCTCCTCCATGTCTGTACTCTCCGGCTCCTTGTGCAGACTGAAGAGGTCTCTGTGCAGGGTGTCCTTTATACGGGGCTTCCCCAAAATGGCGGCCAGCAGGAAGGACGTCATCGGTGCAGCCCCGACTTCCTGTCCTACCAGAAATGACTCCTCTGTTTCCAAGTTCCCTTTCGGCTGTGACACAGCAACTTGATAGCAGTGCCCAGGGGCGGGACGTGGCACAGTGCGGGACTTTTTTGCGCGCTTCTCCGGCAGCAGGTTAACTTTTCTTGTGCTGACCGGACCAGAGGATCGTAGCATGTATTCATTTCGCAGTTTACACATTCTTGCAGCAAATAAATCTTCGCCTCCCCCCCTTACTTTTCGTATGGCCCCTTTGTGATGCACACCACCCGCACCGCTCTTGTACACAGAAATTGGTTTGCGACACATGAATAAAGTCCGTTATATTGGGGGGAGTACAATTTCACTAGTGGCAACAGCAGCAGGCACACACCCGAATCCTGTTTGTCAGACACCAAAAAGGCTTTGTGGTAGCGTATTTTGTTGTATAGCCTTGTGGGGGTTTAGGGTAGTTGGGGTGTTGCTGTTCTAGATTATAAAGGGCGCTGTTAACCCTTGTCACTCGTGATGCCAGGGTGAGGGTTAAATACTGTAATGTTGCTAAGGCCTATCGCCACCCTTCCCAAGAGCGATACGTGAATGCGAAATAAATGGATTGTCCACAACCACTGTCAACTGAAACTTGCAGGAACTTTTACTGAACATTTTCTGAAGCAGACAATAGCAATAACAGTCCATGAACAAGTCTATTCATATTTGAGCAGCGATTGACAGTTGGTTGAGATCAGATAAGCTCAATGTAGCTTTAGGAGGATTCTGTTGCATAGATCTGCTGGGTTTAGGGGTTAATTAGGTCCAGTGATCTTGCGGTGAGTAGCGGGGAATTAGATATCTATAACCACTATGATGAAACGTACTTGAAAGTTGCGGAGGTCCTACCTCATCCAGGGACAGCAACCCAAGAGAGCGAACAATGGCCGCAGCTCCCTTATATGGGAAGGGGCGGGCCTTTTGGATTAGTCCGAAACAACTGTCACTCACCGTTACATGGCATTATGGGAAACACATGACTCAAGAACCACCTAAGGTCTTTCAACATACCATAGAGTTCTGGCCCGTGTCACATGACCCGCAGGTCCTGCGACGCTGGAACAAGTAAGTGAACACAATATACATATTTACATAGATAATATTTATCAATAACAAGTTACTAAGGGGTGAATAGGGGTTAATTAGGGAAGCGAACCCCAATAGTCCTAGGGACTCTGACTTTGGGGACTAATAACAAAGGCACAGTATGAAATACGGTGCCGGGACACCACAATAGCAGGTGACAATGGCTTTTAGTGCTCAGCCCAACTGGCCCTTATAAGCTTTAGAGTTGCTTTACACCACTGCAGGAGGACAGAATAGCTGTGTAGTAGAGCTCAGTAGAGTATTAGAGATGAACGAATCGAAGCTGATGAATCCGGATTTGTTCCGAATTTCAGGAAATATTCAACTCACAATGGATGCAAATATCGCCGCGATTCTATCCTGAAAATCTCTTCATTAAACTCCATTTACTGCGGTGCAGGCTCCAGGGCATCTAAAATGGCAGATTCACATGTCAGTACATGGGGCAAGGAACACTGGGAAGGCGGGAAGGGCGGGAAGGGAAGTAGGTGGGATGACCCTGAATCACATGCAGGATGTAGCCTATCAGCAGCCAGACACCTCTGTGATGTCACAGCCATATAATCAGCAGCCATATTGCGGCCAGCCAATTCATTCATTACACTGCAGAGAGATAGGACGGACAGCCTGTGTGTGTGTTACAGCAAATAAAAGCGCATTCCAGCAGCCTTTAACATCCTCTTTGTCACATCAGCGCTCTCGTGGACGGAGAGCATTGTTTTTTTTTTTTTTTTTCACTGAAAAGGATTTTTACTGCAGCTGCAGGCATTAACCTCCCAGTCACTTTTTTCGGCATAGTATTACAGAGAGGGGCAGATAGCTGTGTGTTGCCTCATACATTTCAACAAGCTGCCTCGACTTAATAAACCTTAGCAGAGGAGGCAGGAATAATTTTTCAGCACAATTCAGTGTCTTTGTTCCACAAAAAATCATCTGTTGGTTATACTAGTCTGTAAATGGTATAATACCCAGCAGTCCATTCCTAATAGTCTGTAACAGAGTGCAATTTTGTGTTTAGTACACAGTTTTTTTTTTGGCTGCAGCACTGTTGTGTACTGCTTGTGTTTTACAAAAATATGTTTTTTTTAAGTGTACTGTATCGCATTTTTCTGCCCTCATCAGTGCATATCGCATACGTACATCAAAGTAGTGTACTAATTTGTACCTGTTAATTTGTCAAGGGCCTACATACTGTGAAAGGACAGACAAAAGTAATCAATGGCTGTTGTTTTGCAAAAATACAAAGTTTTTAGGCGTACTGTATCACATTTTTCTGCCCTCATAAGTGCATACCGCATATGTACATCTAAGTAGTGTACTATTTTTTACCTGTTAGGGCCTAGATACTGTGAAAGGAAAGACAAACGTGCACACCTGCTGATCTAGACAATACTGTTTTAACCCCTTAAAGACTCAGTGTTTTTCCGTTTTTGCATTTTAATTTTTTCCTCCTTACCTTTAAAAAATCATAACTCTTTAAATTTTGCACCTAAAAATCCATATGCTGGCTTATTTCTTGCGCCACCAATTCTACTTTGTAATTACATCAGTCATTTTACCCAAAAATCTATGGCGAAACGGAAAAAAAAATCATTGTGAAAAAAAAATTGAAAAAAAAAATGCCATTTTGTAACTTTTGGGAGCTTTCGTTTCTACACAATAATTTTTTTGGTAAAAATGAGACCTTATCTTTATTCTGTAGGTCCATAAGATTAAAATGATACCCTACTTATATAGATTTGATTTTGTCGTACTTCTGGAAAAATCATAACTACATGCAGGAAAATTTATATGTTTAAAATTGTCCTCTTCTGACCCCTATAACTTTTTTTATTTTTTTGCGTATGGTACGGTATGAGGGCTCATTTTTTGCGCCGTGATCTGAAGTTTTTAGCGGTACCATTTTTGCATTGATAGGACTTATTGATCGCTTTTTATTCACTTTTCATGATATAAAAGTGACCAAAAATGCACTTTTTGGACTTTGGAATTTTTTTGCGCACACGCCATTGACCGTGTGGTTAAATTAATGATATATTTTTATAATTTGGACATTTTCGCACGCGGCAATACTACATATGTTTATTTTTATTTACACAGTTTTTTAATGGGAAAAGGGGGGTGATTCAAACTTTTAATAGGGAAGGGGTTAAATGATCTTTATTCACTTTTTTTTTTCACTTTTTTTTTGCAGTGTTATAGCTCCTATAGGGACCTATAACACTGCACACACTGATCTTTCACATTGATCACTGGTTTCTTATAAGAAACCAGTGATCGATGATCCTGCCGCTTGACTGCTCATGCCTGGATCTCAGGGACTGAGAAGTCATTCGGCGATCAGACACCAGGAGGAAAGGTAGGAAACCCTCCACGTGTCCTGCAGCTGTTCGGGATGCCGCGATTACGCCACGGCGATCCCAAACAGCTCCCTGAGCTAATCAGGATGGTTTCACTTTCACTTTAGACGCAGCGTTCAACTTTGAACACTGCGTCTAAAGGGTTAATAGAGCGCGGCAGCACGATCAATGCCGCGCACTATTAGCCACGGGTACCGCCCATTGTTAGAGGCCGGGCCACGCCGTGGCCCCGCGTTATAGATTGGGAGCAGACTCATGACGTACCGGTAAGTCATGAGTCCTTAAGGGGTTAAGCGTAGTGAAGTGTATTGTAATACCCTCATATACGCACTAAGTATGTCAGGCAGATAAGTGCCAGGACATGCACAGAGGAGTGGCAGAGGCCTAAATCCTTCAGGCAGAGGTCGCAGCAGACTAGGGGCGAGTGACAGCAGGAGTCGCAGTGAGAGGCCTGAGGTCCCGTTATCAACTAACGGTCGTGTCTTGACCAGCAACCCATCTGCCGTTGTTTATTGATTGTAGAGGGAACTGTGGTCTGCATTGCAGCAGAAAATGCCTGTGCGTTCAGGCGCTCTCCTCGCAAGTGTAGATCAATCCAAGGTTGGATACAAATCAAATCCAAAATGGGAAATGATATATAGGCAAAACGATTTTATTTGACATAAAATAATAAAATGGTGATAATGAAAAAAGGCTGGGACAACGCGTTTCGAAGGGCGTGATCCCTTCTTCGTCAGGTCCAATGGTTATGCAGATGGAGATGTCGTCATTTATACCAGGAGGAGTGTCTGTCGTCTGGTCCCGGCTCGCTTCCAGTTGTTGGCGGACTTCTAGATGTTCAGTCTGGTAAGTTGGAGCTTCAGTTCTGGCTATGGCTGCTTCTCATCTCAGTCTCTCCCTTGTTGTTTATTGATTAACACGCTCATCCACATCATCACAAGTGACATCCGACACCCCCAGTCAACAGTCGGTGGGTCCCTCAGACACAATCCTCCGTTGGCATGGCACGGGAGATGTTCCTGTCCGCCAATTGCCTCTGTCCTATGCTGTTCCCTCCCCTACAAAAGTATCTTATGCTGTGGGTTCAGCTCCACTATTCACTGAGGATGATCTAACAGAGGACAGTCAGCAACTACTGCCCAGCCAAGAAGTGGAGGAGACATCCGCCGCTTCCTCCGCTAGGCGGGCAAATAGTGAGGAGGAGAATGATGTGGGAGGAGGTGTTGCCAGGGTTCAGGGTCCTGAAGCAAACACTGTTGAGGAACGTAAGGAGGACATCAGTGACGTACAGACCAGGGCCGGATTAAGAGCATCATGGGCCTGGTGCTGAAGATTTTGGTGGGCCTAAAGTTGACACGACACAACAGCTGGGTTGCAGCTATTTGTGGGTGGTAGTGCGATGCCATTTACTTACATTATGTGCAAACAGCATGATACACAGAGAGTGACGTAAGTATGTATTAAATTAAGTTGTTGACTAGCTAGGTAGGTAGCTAGCCATGTACGTAGGTAGGTAGATAGGCAGGTAGGTTGCTAGCTATAATGCCTATCAGAGCCGTTTTTACACATTGGTGGGCCCAGTGCAAAACTGTAGAGGAATAGTGGTGCAGTTGCCCATAACAACCAATCAGATTGCTTCTTGCCTTTTGAGAAATGAAAGAAGTGATCTGATTGGTTGCTATGGACAACTGAACCACTCTTCCTCTACACAGGTTTTGACAAATCTTCCCCAGAATGTTGATAAATGGGTTTTAAACCCATTCAAGATGCATGTAAAAATGTGTGCATCTTGATCACACAAAAAAATGCAACACATTTTTACATGCACGCTGCAAAGATGCTACATGTAAAAGCTCAAGCTCTTACATTGGTAAAAAAGTTTTGACTCACAGGAGACATCTTCTCTGATCAGAGTCATCCTCTGTTCTTTTCCATCTGGCTCAAACCATTATGGCAATATCTTCCAGCAATGACTTGTTTCTGCAGAATTGTCAGGCAAACATTTTAGAAGCAGTAGTGCAACCTTGGCACCTCCATAGAAAAACTCCATCTATAGTGCCCAGAAAAGTAACAATGCCCCTTTTGTACCCCCATACAGTAGGTAGGCAGACCACCACATAGTAAATAGACCCCCCCCCCCCATTGGGTAAGCAGGTATGAAAAGCCTGGATTATTGATCCCACTGTGCCAATAATTCCGCCATTAAGTAGGCCCTTCCTCCACCTTAATAGTGCCCCCTTTGCAATACCACTTTTCCCCACAAAAGACAGATAGGTAGATCTACACAATGGGGACATTTATCAATGTTGGTGTGATAGGTAAAACATTGTGATAGCTTTGTGTAAAAATTGTGCACACACAAAAAAAAAATAATAAAAACACGAAAGCCGCAACTTTGGCAACTGCGCAGAATTTAGCACTAGAGTTAACCCCTTCCTGATCTATGACGTACCAGTACATTATGGGACAGGTGAGGGGAATATGGTGCAGACCCGCATCGGCAGATTCTCGCTGCTATCAGCTGTGGTAATGGCTAATGACTGGGGGGGGGGGGGGGTGCTGTACTGTAAAACACTGTAAAAAAATGAAGAAAAATATTTGGTATCGACTCGTGCGTAATTGTCCAAACTATTAAATTATGAGGTTTCTGATCCTTCCAATGGATGAGTAAACGAAAAAATTCCAAACGCCAAAATTGCTGATTTTTGGTCACACCATGTCTAAAAAAAAAAAAAAAAAACACTAAAAACTGAAGAAAAAGTCACATATGTGCACAAATGTGGCACCATTAAAAACTACAGTTAATGGTGCAATAAATATACCAAAATAAACACACAAAAAAATACATGCAAAAAAATAAAGTTATAGAGGTCAGAACACCTATAGAGGTCAGAACACATATCTTTTTTTTTTTTTTTTTTATTGGTTTGTAATAGCTGATCTTTTATAAGCATATATGCCATTCAGGAGCTTGGAAAAGCTAGGTGAGAAATTGTTGCCTAGTTTCTCCTTGCTCCTGAATGACATATCTGATGATAAAAGCTGATCTTTTATAAGCAGATGTGCCATTAAGAAGCGTGGAGGTATATCTGCTTATAGGCATACTGTATGTTTATAATTGATGATTTATGATATGTCATAATAGCTGATCTGTTATAAAACACATGCCTATAAGCAGATATGCCATCCAGGATCATAGAAAAGCTAGGCGAAAATTTTTCACCTAGCTTTTCCAAGTTTCTGAATGGCATATCTGTTTATAGGCATACATATTTATAATAAAATATATTTTATAAGCAGATATGCCATTTAGGAGCTTGGAAATGCTAGTTGAGAACTTGTTGCCAAGCTTTTCTTTGATCCTGAATGGCATATCTGCTAATAGGCATGAGGTTATAATAGCTGATCTATTATAACATATAATGAATCAGCAATTATAAACATATGCCTATAAGAAGATATATAAGATATTAGTAATAATAGATCAGCTATTATAAACAGATATGTCATTCAGAAGCATGGAAAAGCTAGGTGACAATTTTTTTAACCTAGCTTTTCCAAGCTCCTGAATGGCTTATTGGCATATATGGTTATAATAGCTGATCTATTATAACTTATAATTCAGCAATTATAAACATATGCCTATAAGCAGATAGGCCATTCAGGAGCATGGAAAAGCTAGATGAAAAATAATCACCTATATTTTCCATGCTCCTGAATGCCGGCATGGTAATAACAGCTGAGCCCATGCTGACATACCTCTCTAGGAGCTTTTCTGGCAGTATCTTCTGTCACAGAAGCGCCACTTCTGGACTCACCGCAATTTCCCAATGACAACGCGATTTCCCAATCGCAGCTTTTAATTTACTGCACGGCAGGGCCCAGGGGAGGAGTATGTACTGCCCGTGCAGTACGGAACGATATGTGGTGGCGCTGCGCACCGCCGCGTGTCACATGACCTGTCACATGGCCTGTAAGTTCTGTATAGCAAAGGGCCGGCCTGCAAGATCTCTTCTTGTGGCGCCGGCCCTTTCATGAGGCGCCGGCCCTTTCATGATAGGATCCCTGTTTAGGGGTGCGGGAAGGGTACTGGGAGCGGCCTATGCAGGGCTGGCACTGGGCCTATTTTCACGTAGGGGCCTGGAGCTGCAGCTCCATCCGCCCCTACGTTAATCCGGCCCTGGTACAGACACATGATGATGATGAAGCCGATCACAATTGGGAGCTGGGTGCAGAAGGGGCTTCATCATCAGGAGAAGAGAGCTGCAAGTTGCCTGTGAGGCAGCAGCTGAGCCAGCAAGGCAGTAGCATGGATGGCATTCAGCATGGTGTCAGAAGTGGAAATTCTGGAGCCAAACATGCCCAGACCACCTGAATCACGGCAGCCTAACATCGTGGGAGGCAGTGGAACAGGGGTTCCTGAAGACGGCGGTAGTAGCAGACTGTAGGGGGGGAAAATCAGCTACTTGGTGGTGTGGCAGTTTTTCATCAAGCATCCGTAGTAGGTTTACATAGCCACATGCAAGATATGTTGGCAGAAGGTGAGGGTCCCAATGTTGGCATCACAGCCCTGCATCAAAATATGCTTCACCACCATGAAGCGGCCTTGTAGAACCATGGCTCCGATGTAGTGGTCCAGCCTCCTGCATCACCCAGTGGCATGCCACTCCCTCTTTCAGCCTGCCAAGGCTCCACCACCTCAGCAGGAGGGAGCTGTGTGTAATACCCTCCTTCTGTCGCTCCAGATGCTCCTGCTCCTCCTTCTTCAAGTCAGCCATTCCGCAAACAATCAGCGAAGCCATGTCCAAGAGACAACAGTATGTGCCCACTCATCCAATGGCGCAGAAGCTGAATGTGCTCCTGTCTAAGTTGCTGGTGCTGCAGTCCCTCCCTTTTCAAGTGGTGGACTCTGCACCTTTCAGAGAACTGATGGCTCGTGCCGAGCCGAGGTGGAGAGTGCCAATCCGTCTTTTCTTTGCAAAGAAGGCAGTACCACCCATGCACAATTTTATGGAAGAGAAGGTGGTCCAGTCCTTGAGCCCATCGGTGTGTACCAAAGTGCACGGCAGTGCCGACATCTGGAGCTGTAACTACGATCAGGGACAATACATGCCCTTTAAGGCTCATTGGGTGACTGTGGTTCCTGCACAGCCACAACCCCAACTTGCATAGGTCACGCCGATTTCTCCTTCACGCTCTCAGCCCATTGGTCCTGTGACAGTGTGCGACTCCACCTCCTCATCCTCCACCGTTTCCACAGCCTCCACTGCCCAGACAAGTCTCAGTGGCCCTTCAGCATACCATGTATGCAGGGCACTGCAGTGTCACACTGTTCTTAACATGGTTTGCCTTGGCGAAAAGAGTCACACAGGGGAGGATCTGCTAAAAGTCATTGTTAACTCCTTGGGGGCGAAGGGCGTATGCATACGCCCTTGCGTCCCGTCACTTAAGGACGGAGGGCATATCCATATGCCCTCGGCATTTCCGATCACTGCCGCTCGCCGGGCGGTGATCGGACCGGGATGCCAGCTGATATCTATCAGCAGGCATCCCATGGCAATGCCTAGGGAGGTCATGAGACCCCCCCATATCGGCGATCGCAGCAAATCGCAGGTCAATTCAGACCTGCAATTTGCAGCGATCCGGGCAAATCGGGTCACTGGTGACCCGATCTCCCGGAAAATAAGACTGATCGGAGCTGTCAGAGACAGCTCTGACCAGCCTAAAGGATAGGAGCGAGGTGGCAGTGTTGCCACCCCCTCCTATCCCCTGCCATTGGTCGGTCAGGCTGACCACCAATGGCAGGAGAGGGGCAGGGGGGTTAGAGTTCATTTCCCCCGCTCTGTCCACCGATCGGAAGTCGGTACAGAGCAGGGGGAACACGGGTGGAGAGGGGGGAGCATGGCCTGGCTTACCCGGACCTTCGGACGCGGCATCGGCGGCATCAGGAACCAGCGGCTGCAGGAGGAGGAACGGCGGCCGGAAAGTGCGGCGCAGAAGGCTGCAGTGAAGATCGCGATAAGTGATCTTCACTGTGGCCTTCTAAAAGCTGCAAAACTACAACTCCCAGCATGCCCAGACAGCCAAAGGCTGTCTGTGCATGCTGGGAGTTGTACTTTTGCAACATCTGGAGGGTCACAGTTTGGAGACCACTGTGTAGTGGTCTCTAAACTGTGGTCCTCCAGATGTTGCAAAACTACAACTTTCAGCATGCACTGGGGCACAGTTTGGAGACCACTATATGGTGGTCTCCAAACTGTAGCCCTCCAGATGTTGCAAAACTACAACTCCCAGCATGCCCAGACAGTCAGGGATGCTGGGTGTGTAGTTCTGCAATATCTGGCCCTTCAGATGTTGCAGAACTACAACTCCCAGCATGTCTGGACAGTATGGGCATGCTTGGAGTTGTAGTTTTGCAACATCTGTAGGGCTACAGTTTGGAGGCCACTGTTCTTCTCCAGTTGTTGCATAACTACAACTCCTAGCATGCCCAGACTGTCCAGGCATGCTGGGAGTTGTAGTTCTGCAACATCTGAAGGGCCAGATATTGCAGAACTACACGCCCAGCATCCCTGACTGTACGGGCATGCTGGGAATTGTAGTTTTGCAACAGCTGTAGGCACACTGGTTGGTAAACACTAAGTTATAGTCTGTTTCCTAACTCAGTGATTCCAACCCGTGTGCCTCCAGCTGTTGCAAAACTACAACTCCCAGAAAGCACTGACAGACCGTACATGCTGGGAGTTGTAGTCTTGCAACAGCTGGAGGCACATGGGTTGGAATCACTGAGCTAGAGTCTGTTTTCTAACTCAGTGGTTCCCAACCAGTGTGCCTACAGCTGTTTTAAAACTACAACTCTCAGCATGTACGGTCTGTCAGTGCATTCTGGGAGTTGTCATTTTGCCACAGCTGAAGGTTTGGGACGCCCCCCCTCCCATGTGAATGTACAGGGTACATTCACGCGGGCGGGTTTACAGTGGGTTTCCTTCAAGGATACTTACTGTGCACCCCTGCCTGTGTGAATGTACCCTAAAAACACTACACTACACAAACAAATAATAAAAAGTAAAACACTACACATACACCCCCTTACACGTCGCCCGCCCCTCCCCCCCCAATAAAAAATGAAAAATGTCTCATAAGGCAGTGTTTCCTAAACGGAGCCTCCAGCTGTTGCAAAACCACAACTCCCAGTGTTGCCGGACAGCCATAGACTGTCCTGGCAGGCTGGGAGTCTTGCAACAGCTGGAGGCACCCTGTTTGGGAAACACTGCTGTAGGGTTTTGGTGGAGACAAGCCCCATCCTTGTAACCGGGTCCACCCCTATTGCAAATTCCTTATTCAGGCCTCAAATGCGCATGGAGCTCTCTCATTTCAGAGCCCTGTCGTATTTCAAGGCAACAGTTTAGGGCCACATATGGGGTATCTCCGTACTCAGCAGAAATTGCGTTACAAATTTTGGGGGGATTTTTCTCCCATTACCCTTTGTAGAAATGGTAAATTTGGTGAAAAAACCTGCACTTTAGTGAATTATTTTTTTTCATTTACACATCCGAATTTAACGAAAAGTCGCCAAACACCTGTGGGGTGTTAAGGCTCACCGGATCCCTTGTTACGTGCCTTGAGGGGTGTAGTTTCCAAAATAGTATGCCATGTGTTTTTTTTTTGCTGTTCTGGCACCATAGGGGCTTCCTAAATGTGACATGCCCCCAAAAACCATTTCAGCAAAATTCACTCTCCAAAATCCCATTGTCGCTCCTTCCCTTCTGAGCCCTCTACTGCGCCCGCCGAACACTTGACATACACATATGAGGTATTTCCATACTCGAGAGAAATTGGGTTACAAATTTTGGGGGGCTTTTTCTCCTTTTACCCCTTGTAAAATTTCAAAAACTGGGTCTACAAGAACATGCGAGTGTAAAAAATTTAGATTTTGAATTTTCTCCTTCACTTTGCTGCTATTCCTGTGAAACACCTAAAGGGTTAACAAACATACTGAATGTCATTTTGAATACTTTGAGGGGTGCAGTTTTTATAATGGGGTAATTTATGGGGTTTTTCTAATATGAAGGCCCTTCAAATCCACTTCAAAACTGAACTGGCCCCTGAAAAATTCCGATTTTGAAAATTTGGTGAAAATTTGGAAAATTGCTTCTGAACTTTTAAGCCCTCTGATGTCTTCCAAAAGTAAAAACATGTCAACTTTATGATTCAAACATAAAGTAGACATATTGTATATGTGAATCAAAATATTATTTATTTAGAATGTTTATTTTCCTTACAAGCAGAGAGCTTCAAAGTTAGAAAAATGCTAAATTTTCAATTTTTTCATCAAATTTTTGAATTTTTCACCAAGAAATGATGCAAGTATCGACAAAAAATTTACCACTAACATAAAGTAGAATATGTCACGAAAAAACAATCTTGGAATTAGAATGAAAAGTAAAAGCATCCCAGAGTTATTAATGCTTAAAGTGACAGTGGTCAGAATTTCAAAAAATGCTCCCGTCCTTAGGGTTATAATGGGCTCCGTCCCCAAGGAGTTAAAGAAATCAGAGCATGGCTTACTCCACGAAAACTGGAAATGGGAACCATGGTGACTGACAACGGGAAGAACAGCTTGCATGTGCTGCGACTGGGAAGGCTGAGCCATGCACCCTTAATGGCACACGTGTTCAATCTGGTTGTGAAGCAGTTCCTGAAGTGTTCCCCCCATTTGCAAGACATCCTAACAATGGGAAGGAAACTTTGCATGCACTTCAGCCACTCGTACACCGCAAAGCACACCCTCCTTGAGCTGCAGCATCACAACGGTATCCCCCAACATAGTCTGATTTGTGATGTTGGATGCCACACGTTGGAATTCCACCCTTCATATGCTGGACTGTAAGAACAGAGAAAAGCCATCACTAATTTCTAGACTATCCAATCAGATAGAGGTACTCCCCTGTGTAACTTCAATGTGAACCAGTGGCAGCTCATACGTGACACCTGCCGTTTGCTGAGGCCCTTTGAGTAAGCCACATTATTGGTAAGTCGCCAGGATTACGGGGAACATAAGTTGGAAACGATGGCTGGTCTGGGCACTGGAGATGAGGCGCCTACATCTCATGACCACATGAGCCCTGTGGGGGCTGAACTGTATGAGGAAATAGGGGCCTTTTTTACACCCACTGAGAGGGAGGACAAAATGACCTACTACAGAGGCATCCTATGTAGTCAGTTGGCCAATGCCTATCGGCACCATCGTCCATCCTCTCACAGGTCTGAATCGAGGGGCCACCTGCGCTCACCTTCCACTGCCATGGCTGCTGGGGAGGGGTGGGGTGGCAGGAGCAGTACCAGCTGCAGCAGCCTGAGTCTACAGTCGCTGATGAGTAGCTTTCTTCACCCGCTTAGTGATGCAACTCATCAGCAGCAGGTACACCTGGAGCAGGACCTGAACCAGTAGGTGGTGGCATACCTTGACATGCCCATGCCAACACACCTTGAAGATCTGCTGGACTTCTGGGCAGCTAAACTTGATTTGTGGCTGCAACTAGCAGAGTTTTCCCTGGAAGAGCTGTCTTGCCCGGCCAGTACTGTGCAATCAGAGCTGGTGTATAGTGCGGCGGGGGCCATAGTCACCCCAAGGAGAATTTGTCTGTCCATGAAAAATGTGGAAAGACTAACCTTTTGAAAGATGAATCAGGCATGGATCGGCCAGTATATCCAACCACCAATGCCTGATGCATGATAGTAGATTGACCATGGTGCCACACCAACTCTTCACAAATATGGATAGTGCCAAACAGATTTAAGGTACTGTTCCCCAGTTACAAACATTCCTCTGCATCAGACTTTTATTCACCCACATTCGTCACCGGGTACTGGTATTAGCCACTGCACCACTGTCACCGGGTCACTTTCAGGACTCCTGATGCTGCTGCTGCCACCTCCAGGCTGTCTCATTCAGCCATTAAATGGTCTCTTCTCATGCTTCAGCCAACTCCATTCAGCAACTACATGGTTTAGTGATGCTGCTGGGCCTAGGACATTGCCTATATATGTTTATGTTAGCACTAGATACCTTACACCTTCAATGGAAATTTCAAAATAAATATTTTATTTTTAGAGATTGTGAGGCCCTAATGTCTCCTCATCTGCCGCCAAACTCCAGGCTGTGCCATTCAGAAACTATATGGTCTCCCCATGCTGGCACAAACTCAAGGCAGTCATTCAGCCACTATAGGGTCTCCTCCTACTGATGCCACCTCCAGGCTGTCTCATTCAGCCACTAAATGGTCTCTTCTCATGCTTCAGCTAACTCCAGGCTGTGCCATTCAGCCACTATATGGTCTCCTCTTACTGATGCCACCTCAAGGCTCTGTCATTGTGCCATGTGACTTCTTGTTAGATTTGGTGCTTTGTACCCACACGGCGGGGCTCGGGACACTAAAACTTGGGAGTTAAAAGTTCAATTTAAAAATCTTATATTTCTATTTAAAATTCTTAAATTTCTATTTAAAATTCTTAAATTTCAATGGTCTCCGCATGCTTCAGCCAACTCCAGGCTGTGCCATTCAGCCACTATATGGTCACCTCCTACTGATGCCACCTCCAGGCTCTGTCATTGTGCTGCCACGTGACATATGACTCCTTGTTAGATTTGGTCCTTTGTACCCACATGCCGGGCCTGGGACACTGAAACTTGGGAGTTAAAAGTTCAATTTCAAAACCCTCAATTTAAATTTAAAAATCTTAAATTTAAATTTAAAAATTATAAATTTCAATCGTCTCCTCATGCTTCTGCCAACTCCAGGCTCCATTCAGACACTTTATGTTCTCCTCATGCTTCAGCCAACTCCAGGCTGTGCCATTCAGCCAATATATGGTTTACTGATGCTGCTGGGTCTGGGTCTGGGCCTAAGCATGTTTTTATGGTAGCACTAGCTACAATAAATCTTCAATTTAAATTTCAAAATTCATCTTTTCATCTTAGGGATTGTGAAGCCGTAGTGTCTACTCATGCTGCTGCCAGCTCCCTATTGTGTCATTCAGGAACTATATGGTCTCCTTAGTCTGCCAACGCTTCCACACTGTGTCATTCAGCCACTCTATGGTCTCCTCATGCTGCCAACACCTCCACGCTGTGTCATTCAGCCACTATATGGTCTCTTCATGCTGCTAACACCTCCACGCTGTGTCATTCAGCCACTATATGTTTCCTCATGCTTCAGCCTCATTCAAATTGTGTCATTCAGCCACTATGTGGTCTCCTCATGCTGCCAACACCTCCTTGCTGTGTCATTCAGCCACTATATGGTCTCCTCATGCTGCCAACAACTCTATGCTGTGTTATTCAGCCACTATGTGGTCTCCTCACACTGATGCCACCTCCAGGCTCTGTCATTATGCCGCTCTGCGGCAGTGTTTCTAAAAGTGATGCCTGTAATCTGCATGTCATACTGAATAACAGTATTATTTCACTACCCCAGGACACTCCATATGCATGTTAGAACACAGCAGCATTTTCTACACCCCTATTGAGGCTCTCAGTAGGCCAGAAATAGCCATTTTTAATATAGATTTGCCACAAATAAATTTGGATCGAAACAAATTTTTTCAAAAAATGTAATGAATTGGCGAAAACAAATTTTTCAAAGGTTTGCTTATCTCTACTTGCATGGGGATTGAATCCTGTTCACACACACACACACAAGGTCTCTGTAATTTAGATCTCTCTATCTTTTTCTCTCTCTTTGTAATCTGTATCTCTCTATATTTCTAATCACTAACTGTCCCTAGTTCTTCTGTCTCTTTCTCTCTTTCTCTCTTCCTGTCACTTTCGGTCCAGCAGTTTCGGCGCTCTGCATGCAGTGGGAGATGTCACTGCTCTCTTATCTGTGTAAAGATGCCCTCTCCCCTTGCTGTGTCCTATTGGCCTTTGTGCTGATTGACACAGTTAGCAGAAAATCACATAATAGACCTGGGTTATCATGTGAAAGGTCCTTGACGTAATCGTACAGCCCTCTGCCCGCCCTGCTTGTTTCACCCGCCAAAAAAACATGCATTCACAGTTTTCACACTATTTACCGGATCGTGTGAGGTAAAGTGGTAAAAGCTTGAGTGTTCACTGAGCAGCAAAAATCGTAAAGTCTGGGATCGCTGGATTCGGCACGCTCATCTCAATTAAAAACTATGGGGGACATTTATCAATGTATATAGCATAATAGTAAATGCTGCAAGGGTTTTTGGTAAAATATTGTATTGCTGTTGTGTACCTGATCTTGTAGTAGAGGAAAGTTTTTTTTAAAGAAGAGCTGGTCGGTGAAGAGCTGGCAGGTAAAGTGAACAGTGTTGCAGTATGTAGCAGACTGAATAATCTGTGTGGCTGTATAAAATACAATAACAATTAATAATAGTAAAGTTTGTTGAGGTGCAACTTTGGAATAGACTCATGTAGGTACTGTAGTTATACCTGATGCGGATTATCACCAGGCTGGTGCAAGGAAGTTGGCCGGATGAACAGATGCTATAGGAGACGATCGTCCTTACTATGCACTCATGCATATATGGTGTCCCTGTACCGTATCCTATCCGGTACCTGCGTGTGTGGGTCCCCTTAGCCAGAGTCCCTAGGACGTCGGGGTCCCCATTGTCTAGTTCAGACCTGGTCACCTCTCATCTAGATAGTTATTGAGCTAATGGTTTATTTAGGATGCATGTAAATATGATTGTATAAATGTCTATAAATAGTTAATTACCTGTATACAGCGTAGCAGGACCTGCGGGTCATGTGATCGGGAAAACTCTATGGTTTTCGCTTTAGGACCTTCGAAGGTCCCTGTGACGTATGCTACCCATCACTCCTTGTAACGGTGAGTGACAATTACTGGGACCAATCCAAAATGGCCCTGCCCCTGCCCATATTAGGGAGCGGTGGCCATTGCTCTTTCTCTTTGCTCCTGCGCTCCTGACGAGGAAGGACCTGTACAGCTATCTTCCGCAGTGAGTTAGGCCCGAGCCTTGCGGCAACGGCTGATCGAGTCTAAATTGAAATTGTATCAATCCCTAAGCACTCTGCATGATCACCGAACCTTATTTATCCCCTAAATCCGGACAGATCTGCAAATATTACCCTAAATTCAGAGACTGTATCTAAAAGTCAAGGTCTGCAACAACTGTCAGTCATTGCACTATATAGAGACTGTATTCCTGAGACTGTTATTGTACATTGGATGTGCCGCAAGCCTGTCAGTAAAGTTTGTTCAAGTTCAAGTTCAAGTACCTTGTGGACCTTCAGTCATTTTTTATATGCACCAATCGATAATGGGAAGGGTGGCGATAGGCCGGAGAATTACCTCAGCATACTAGCCCTCAGCCTGGCGTCACAAACTATAGGGTTAACATTAACCCCTCATTTACCGAAAAAAAACTCCCCAACTACCATACAACCCCCAAGGGCTAACAAACACACTCAAAAAATTGTACAAAAAAAATCATATATTTTGAATGTAAATAAGGCAGTCACAAAACTAGGGGTGAGCAGGAATACCGGCAATGGATCAATACCAATAGTAGATACGTTCAGTACATTACGTTACCGATCACTGCTGACATGCTTTATATGCACCTTGCCATGGTTCCCTGTCGGGGAGGTCCCGTTTGGTGTTCCCAGTTGTTGGTAAAATCCTTTGCTGTAGTGCAGTGGGAGAATGACCTGGCAGGAGGCTGTCTTAAGAGAAGACAGCACCCCCACAATCACTACTCCAGACGAAGGAAACCGCAATACAGTTTCCGAAACACATTGAGGTAATGTGGACCATAAGAGCCACCATAATGATGTCATTACCCATCATCATGCTTGGCAGTCGCACAGCAGCTCGGTTGAGAAGCCTCTGGCCAGGACATTCTCCCGCTGCACTACAGCAAAGGATTTTACCAGAGGGAATCACTGGATGTTGTATATCTGGATTTTTCCAAAGCATTTGATACAGTGCCACATAAAAGGTTGGTGCATAAAATGAAAAGGATGGGGCTGGGGAGAATGTGTGTAAGTAGGTAAGTAACTGGCTCAGTGATAGGAAACAGAGGGTTGTTATTAATTGTACTTATTTTGATTGGGTGACTGTTACTAGTGGGGTACAACAGGGCTCAGTCTTGGGTCCTGTCCTATTTAATATGTTCATTAATGACCTTGTAGAGGGGTTGAATAGTAAAGTAGCAATCTTTGCAGATGATACTAAACTCTGTAAAGTGGTAAACACAATAGAGGACAGGGCACTGTTACAAATGTATATGGATAGGTTGGAGGCTTGGGCTGGGAAGTGGCAGATGAGGTTCAACACTAATAAATGTAAGATAACACACATGGGGAGGAAAAATCTAGGCTGGGACGACTGATATGGAAAAGAACTTGGGAGTTTTAGTTAACAGTAAATTTAGCTGTAGTGACCAGTGTCAGGTAGATGCTGCCAAGGCAAATAAAATCATGGGGTGCATCAATAGGGGCATAGATGCCCACAACAAGGAAATAATTCTACCGCTGTACCAATCACTAGTCAGACCACACATAGAATACTGTGTACAGTACTGGGCACCAGTGTACAAGAAATATATAGTGGAGCTAGAGAGGGTTCAAAGACGGGCAATCAGGGTAATACGGGGAATGGGAGGACTACAGTACCCAGAAAGATTATCAGAATTAGGTTTATTTAGTTTAGAAAAAAGAAGGCTTAGGGGAGACCTAATAACTATGTATAAATATATCAGGGGACCGTACAGATATCTCTCCCATGATCTATTTATACCCAATACTGTATGTATAATAAGGGGGCATCCTCTACGTCTAGAGGAAAGAAGGTTTCTACACCAGCACAGACGGGGGTTCTTTACTGTAAGAGCAGGGAGACTGTGAAATTCTCTCCCAGAGGAGGTGGTCATGGTGAACTCTGTAAAAGAATTTAAAAGGGGTCTGGGTGCATTTTTGGAGAGTAAGAACATTTCTGGTTATGTATATTAGATTTATAGAGACAAAACGTTGATCCAGGTATTTATTCTGATGCCATATTTGGAGTTGGGAAGGGATTTTTACCTCTAGTATGAGGGTTTTTTGCCTTCCTCTTGATAAACTCAGTGGGGACAAATTAGGGTTACAGGTTGAACTTGATGGACTCTGGTCTTTTTTCAACCTTATAAACTATGTTACTATATTACCAATGACCGGGAACACCAGACGTGACCTTCACGACAGGGAACCATGGCAAGGCACATATATAGCGAGTCAGCAGTGACCGGTAACGTGATGTACTGAACGTATCTTCTATCGATATTAATCCATTGCTGGTATTCCTGTTCACCTCTAGTTTTGTGACTGCCTTATTTACATGTAAGATATATGATTGGTCTTTATATCCTCAGAATACTTATTGAATTCTATTTCTATTTTTATTTTTGTTGTAACAATTTTTAGAGTGTGCACCAATGCATAGTAAGGGCGATCGTCTCCTATAGCAACCGTTCACCAGCTTGGTGATAATCCGCATCAGTTATAACTCCAGTACCTACGTGAGTCTATTCCAAAGTTGTACCTCAACAAACTGTACTAATATTAATTATTATTGTATTTTATACAGCCACACAGATTATTCAGTCTGCTACATACTGCAACACTGTTCCCTTTACCTGCATCACCGACCAGCTATTCTTTAAAAAAAACTCTCCTCTACTACAAGATCAGGTACGCAACAGCAATACACTATTTTAACAAAAACCCTATATTTGTAACACTCACGTTTCAGAAGACAGGAACTCTGGTGGATGTGGATCCGCTGAACCTGTATTGCAGATGACTCAGACCGTACCAAGGAGCGGAGTCTGAGTTGCCACTGGTTTTCACCATAGCCCGCCACAAAGCAGGATGGACTTGCTGCGGCAGGGGGCACCCAGGTCACTACCCCTGGCATGGCTCAACCACACAGGCAGCTGAGGAGATGCGAGGCACAGGAGGGATAAGGCAGCTCGTAGTCAGGATAGCAGAAGGTCAAGGCAGGCGGGACAGTAGCATAGCCAGGACGTAGCAGGAGGTCAATAGGCAGGCGGCAGATGAGCAAGGTCAAGTCAAAGGGCAAATGATCAGATACACGGCAAGGCAACTCTCAGGAATGCTTTCTCTCAGCCACAGGGGAATTACACTAATGAGCACACTGGCCATTTAAATCTTAAAGCTCCCGCGCGCGTGCCCAAGGGGACGGGGACATGAGCCCAGAGCAGAGAGGCAGAGGTGGGGGCAGGAAAAGCACCAGGTGAGTGACAGACTGGGGCTCGCATGGGGGCGTGTCCCGCAATGTGAGTCCCGGCCCTGCCGGCATCAGCAGGTAATGGGACCATGCACTCATCTCCAGCGTGTGCATAATGTAACAGTACCCCCCCTTTGGTCTCCCCCTCCTTTTAAGAGTCAGAAAACTCCTGAGAAGTTCACGGTCCAGGATATTCTCAACAGGACCCTAACCCTCCCAGTCAACCAAAAAAAATTGTTTACCTCTCACGGTTTTGTAGCAAAAATCTCTTTAACCTTGAAGATGTCAGAAGAGCCGGAGACAGTTGTGGGGACAAGATTCTTCTGAGAAAACCGGTTTCTGACACGAGGCTTGAGGAGAGAGACGTAGAAGGAATTGGGAATACGTAACGTAGCAGGTAGACAGAGTTTGTAAAAGACAGGGTTGATTTTTTGTAGAATCTGGAAGGTAGCAAGCTTGTAACAGGGGATCTTGAAGTGGATGTATTTGGATGAAAGCCACACCATGTTATCAGCTTGCGCCTTAATACGTGAAGAAGCCTGTGATAACGATTGTCGGATCTGTTGCCAGATCGTGGAGAAGTCACGGACCAGCTCATCAACAGCAGGCACTCCAGAGGAAACTGAAAGAGAAAGAGGAGAACGGAGATGGAGTCCGTAGACAGCAAAAAAGGGAGACAACCTCGTGGATTCAGTATCCTTATGATTATAATTCAGCCCAGGGGAGAAGGCCAACCCAATCGTCTTGACAAGCTTAAACAAAATGCCAAAGATAAGTCTCAAGGATTTGATTAACCCTCTCCACCTAACTGTTGGACTGAGGGTGGTAGGCGGAGGAGAAGTCCAGCTTGATTTCCAGAGAGTTACAAAGGGCTCCCCAGAATTTAGAGACAAACTGCACACCGCGATCTGAAACGATATGCTGAGGAAGACCATGTAAACGAAAGACATGCAGCAAGAAGTACTTTGACAGCTGTGGAGCAGAAAAAAGACCTGGTAGAGGAAAGAAATGAGCCATGTTGGAAAACTGTTCTACAAAGACCCAAATGACAGTGTCATTATGAGATGGTGGCAAATCGGTAATGAAATCCATGGCAATATGGGACCAAGGAGTCTCCGGAATGGGTAAGGCTGTAAGAGTCCTGCAGGTCTCTGTCGAGGGGTTTTATCACGGGCACAAGTTTCACAGGAGCAAACAAAATCAGAAACATCACGTTCAAGATGGGGCCACCAGTAATGCTGGGAGATTAGAAGTAGAGTCTTGCGTATTCCAGGATGTCCTGCTGTCAAGGAAGAATTACTCCATTTCACTACCTTGTGTCTCAATCTGGCGGGCAACCTGGATGAAGAAGTTGAACCTAGAAAAGAACAGTGCCCATCTTGCCTGGTGGGGGTTCAAACGTTGAGCAGACTGAAGGTATAGAAGATTCTTATGGTCGGAATAGATGCTGATCGGATGAGAAGAACCTTCCAATAAATGTTGACATTCCTCCAAAGCTAGCTTGATACCGAGGAGTTCACAATCTCCAATGGAGTAATTCCTCTCAGCAGGAAAGAATGTCTTGGAGAATAACCCACAAAACTGTCACTGAAAAAATAACGGAAATAGTCAATTTCAGTGAATCCAGAATTGTCAATCCAGATTCTGGAGTCGCCAACAAACTCCGAAATCCGTGGCTGATAAGCCTCTGGGGGTCTACAGACAGGTTCACCGGAAGGGGGTTCCGGTACACTTGTCTGGGGGGTTGGACTCCTAGTACCAGCGGCATTGTCGTTTGTACTAGTGCCGGCCACTGGGCCACTATCATGGGGGTGCTTGGCCTCAGCTAGTGGCATCTCCGTCACCTTCTGGGGGGCTTATCATCAGTACTAGATGAGGAGGAGGACGATGTAGATCACAGGAATGTAGGATCTTCACCGTCCTCACTGACATCACGCCTGAATTCGGACCGATGCCGGCCGGGCAATCGGTCCAAATTCATTCAGCCTGTGCTCGCTCCCTGCCTGTTAATCAGATAGGCGGGAGCGTGCGCTGAGAGCGCATTGGCTCCCTGGCCTAACAAACCGGCTCCGCCTTCCGGCATTTACACGCCGCTTCTGCAGCCTCAGGACTCTGCAAGACTCTGGGGTATGTCTTGGGGAGAGCAGTGTTTGGGGTTTTTAACACGGGGGTTGGGGGACAGTGGAGTTCTGGGTTTTTAACACAGGGGTTGGGGGAGACCGGGGTTCGGGGTTTTCAATGGGGGGGGGGGGGGGAGGTGGAACGGGGTAGCCATTAACTTATTGTTTTCAACACAGGGTGCCTCCAGCTGTTTCACCACTACAACTCCCAGCATGCCCTGACAGCCAATAGATGTCAAGGCAAGCTAGGAGTTGTAGTGATGAAACAGCTGGAGGCACCCTGTATAGGTGAACAAAGGGCGGAAGTGTCGGCCCCAGCAGGCATCAGTGACATCGTGCCTGCTGGGGAAGTCTGCTTGCTAGTGAGCACACTACCAGGCAGACAAAAAGTCATTTTTTATATAGTAAAAATAAAATTAAAGGCAGGGAGGGGGTTAGGGATAGATGGGCAATAGGCAGGGACAGAACAAAAAAAAAGGATGGTGGGAGCTACTCTTTAATGGCCTTCAAGAAAGCTACAGAGAGCTGCCTAAGGAAATTAAAAAGCAACCCAAGGAGACAGGATAACCTTACTAGGACAAAAAGAGAGGCCATTAAGGCACTATAGAAAAATAAAGCAATAATGATTCACCCGGCAGACAAAAGAGGGGCTGTCATTATTCAACAGACTGAGAAATAAAGAACATTAAACAATAAACAATAAAGAATGTTGGAGACAGCTACAACAAGAAGATACCTATCAGAAGTTGGACGGGGACCCCACTGAGAAATTTAGGGAACAATTGGTAACCCTGTGTAGCATAGCTCACACAAAAGGAATCCTAAACTATAAAGAACTGAAGTTTATCCTCAACACTGAAAATTGACTCACAGTCTTTTATTGCCTCCCGAAAAAGCATAAAGACGTTAGCAACCCTACAGGTCACCCGATTGTTTCGGGTATCAGATCCTTGACCACGAGCCTTTCGCACTTTATTGATCAATTTCTGCAAAACAAAATATTACCTGAAGGACACCACGCAGATTATAAAAAAGTGTGGCTCGGATAATTTTATGGCAACTAGTTATGGACGTTAGTGCACTATACATGAGCATTAAACACAAACAAAGAGTAGAGGCGGTGAGAATATTTTTAGATAAAGAAAACATGAAGTCCGAACAAGTGAATTTTATTCTGCAGTGTATCACTTTTATTTTAACCCACATCTGTTTTTACTTTGAGGAGAAATTTTATTTACAGCTAACTTGGACCGCAATGGGCATCAGGTTTGCGCTGAGTTTTGCAAACCTTTTTATGTCTGCGTGGGAAGACGCTTTAATTACCCCTGGGATGGGCACGAACCTGGTGCTGTGGTACATATACAGGGTGGACCATTTATATGGATACACCTTAATAAAATGGGAATGGTTGGTGATATTAACTTCCTGTTTGTGGCACATTAGTATATGTGAGGGGGAAACTTTTCAAGATGGGTGGTGAACAAGGCGGCCATTTTGAAGTCGGCCATTTTGTATCCAACTTTTGTTTTTTCAATAGGAAGAGGGTCATTTGACACATCAAACTTATTGGGAATTTCACAAGAAAAACAATGATGTGCTTGGTTTTAACATAACTTTATTCTTTCATGAGTTATTTACAAGTTTCTGACCACTTATAAAATGTGTACAATGTGCTGCCCATTGTGTTGGATTGTCAATGCAACCCTCTTCTCCCACTCTTCACACACTGATAGCAACACCAAAGGAGAAATGCTAGCACAGGCTTCCAGTATCCGTAGTTTCAGGTGCTGCAGAATGGGCAAAACAAAAATTGGAACAGGACCCTCAGTTTACGCAGAAGATTTTGTTCAGTGATGAGGCAAACTTTTATGTGAATGGTGAAGTTAGCAAACAAAACCACCGCTATTGGTCTGACACTAACCCACATTGGATAGATCCCTCCAAGACTGTTGGGACACAAAAATTGATGGTATGGTGTGGTATATGGGGAACAAAGATAGTGGGGCCATTCTTCATCAATGGAAACCTCAAGGCCACTGGATATGCGAAATTGCTACATGATGATGTGTTTCCCTCTTTATGCACTGAAGCTGGCACGTTCCTTGAGCTTTTCCAGCAAGATGGTGCACCACCACATTATGGGTGTCAGGTCCAAACATTCCTAGATGAACAGTTTCCTGGAAAGTGGATTGGTCGTCGTTTGCCAGTTGAATGGCCCCCAAGATCTCCCGATCTGACCTCCTTAGACTTTTATCTTTGGGGTCATCTGAAGGCAATTGTATATGCTGTGAAGATACGAGATGTGCAGCACCTGAAACTATGGATACTGGAAGCCTGTGCTAGCATTTCTCCTGCGGTGTTGCTATCAGTGTGTGAAGTGTGGGAGAAGAGGGTTGCATTGACAATTCAACACAATTGGCAGCACATTGAACACATTTTATAAGTGGTCAGAAACTTGTAAATAACTAATGAAAGAATAAAGTTAAGTTAAAACCAAGCACATCATTGTTTTTCTTGTGAAATTCCCAATAAGATTGATGTGTCACATGACCCTCTTCCTATTGAAAAAACAAAAGTTGGATTCAAAATGGCCCACTTCAAAATGGCCGCCATGGTCACCACCCATCTTGAAAAGTTTCCCCCCTCACATATACTAATGTGCTACAAACAGGAAGCTACTATTCCCAACCATTCCCAGTTTATTAAGGTGTATCCATATAAATGGCCCACCCTGTATATTGATGACATTGTTTTTATTTGGGAGGGACCAGAAACTTTGATGTATGATTTTATTAGGGAAACCAATACCAACAACCTAAACTTGACTTTTACTCCCAATGCCAGTCAACTCAGGATTGAATTCCTAGATGTAACACTAGAAATGGATACCAACCGATTAAAAAGCAGTACTTATCACAAACCAACAGATCGCAACAGTTTCATCCTCTTCAATAGCTGTCATCTGCATAGATGGTTACTCAATGTACCACTAGGACTATATAGAAGACTGCAAAGAAACTGCACAGAGATCACCCAGTATGATGAAGAAGCTGGTATCCTGATGAAAAATTTCCGGGAGAAAAATTATCTGGACTGGACAGGTCTACATTTTTTCAAGACAAGAAAGTATGGGAACCCATCTAAGAACCTGAGGCAAAGCTCGTTAATCTGATCAACAACAATTATAAGAGAGTGGAGAGAATAATACACAAACATTCAAATTTATTATTAAACGATAAGACTATTGGTCCCACCCTCCCTTTGAAACCCCCAATTGTGTACTCCAGACCTCCCAATTTGGTCATCCAAGTGGCCCCATCTATAAGAAACCCATCCAATTCGGAGAAAACAACCAATTGGTTGTGCCTGAAAGTTTTTCTTTTTTTTTTCAATGTGATTCATGTAATAATTACAAAACAACAAATTTCCCTAAAAAAAAATAACTAAAATTGTCTCTGCAGCGAATGGGTTTGAATGGGAAATTTCTGATTTTTTATCATGCAACAGCAAGGGTGTATTATATGTACTAGAGTGTCCGTGTAGAAAACAGTACATCGGCAGAACAAAAAGACAACTCAAGACAAGGAATGTGGAGCACATATATACAGAATTAGAAAAAGACAGATGAAACATCCACTGGCAGTTCATTTTTCAAGATGCCGTAACAAAGACCCTTCTGGCCTTAGGTTTACAGCCATTCAGCCAATAAAGGGAAATTTGAGAGGAGGTGACTATACCATCCAGATGTCAAGAGCCGAGATTAGAAAGATTTATGATTTTGAGATCGTGGAACCAAAAGGATTGAATGCAGGATTCAAATATTCATTTTTTTATGATACCCCTCTGGCGCTACCCCACCCTCCATTCTGAATTTTTATCTACTGATTTTATGTATTGGTATCCAAATAATTTTATCCGTATACGCAATTTCATTATGCCCTCCCATGCCCATTGTACACATTTTAAATCCATGTTTATACACCTTCATGTATCTGTTATCTTGCACAGACTTACACATGCACTTTCTGTACTGATCATAGTTATTGATCACATCCAGAGCTAATCCATGGACAGCTCTCCCCCTCCCTCTTTTTATGTCCACACACATGCTGATATTCTATTATTGTCACACTTTTAGATATTTTTTATACATAAATAATTATTTTTTATTTTCTATTTCTATTCATTTTTTTTTTCTTTTATATTTTTACTTTTATTTTTACTTTTATTCATTATTATTGCAAATCTGCACAGTCACAACCCCCAGATAGGGTTATTCAAATTTTTCCCTATGAATTATTAACCATGTTTATGTTTTATGTCCATACCACATGTACATTGGTTTCACTGCCATACATTCTCTTCCTTTAATGATCATGAAGCATTTAATTTTAGTTTTACTCCTTCATTTGAAATATATGTGTATCTATTGATATCAGAATACACATCCTTTGCATTTGCACCTTGTCCCATACACCCATTGTAATGAACCCTCTGCTGTTTTTGTTTTAACTATGGACCTTTTTTCCGGGTTTTCTTTCCCTCATTCCCCTATCCCATTCTCTAACTCCTTTTTCCTCTCTTTTGATCAGACCACTTATAGAAGGCCCGGTATATAAGGAACACATTAACCCCCAGAATGCAGCTACTGAAGAAAGGAGGAGCCTCCTGAAATGCGTCTAGCCGTTCAGTTCATTGCATCCCCCATGATGATTTACTAAGGGACCTTCCCTACAGTGCATACAAGAGCATTATTACTATTGCATTGGCCAATTCAAAACCAGCATCTTTTTTTCACCCTCTGAGTGCGCTCGGCAACACCTTGAGCTCTCAAGCGCTCGGTGAGCGGGACTGTTTGCCTAACCATTAACTGCCCCGCACAGCTGGAGCTGCCGAGAGCGGTGCGAGCTAGAGGGTGGATGTACCAACCAAGTGCCCAGCCGGTTGGGTGAGCGGGACATAGTCACACAAATTTTTCTATTCACAGGATCAAAAGCTGCATAGCAGCTACCATTATCAATTGATGCCTAGCAATAGAAGCATCGCATTAACTGCCACCACCGTGATTGCACTTTATTTATTGAACTCAAAGAGACACCCATCTTTCCACAGAATTGTGTCTTTCTTACAAGACTGAGATTATGGCACTGCTACTTTCTTTCCACAGGAATATCCGTGATAATACGGACACTATATCTGTAGGACATTACTTCTTCCACATTTAGGAAGATTGCATTTATGTATTTGTTTTATTGCTTATATACCTTAATTTATTCAATTTTGTACTGATTTTAGGTGGGATTTGCAAGTGCCCTGCAATACCCTTGTGTATTTTACTAGCAATAAATTCACATATTTACTGTTGTACTTGATTAGTGGTCTGATCTTGATCTTTTTGTACCCCTCTGATTTCTGTCCATTTCTCTGTTATTCTTTTCCCTTCCTCCATTTCCCCCCTTTCCCTCTTGTTCTATATACTCAGCACACCATCCACTTCTTTCCAAACTATACCATCATTGTAAGTTCATCCCCAGAACTAGTATTATACTATTACCTATACTCCCAGTATCATTAGCATTGATATCACTACTATTGCCATTATACCCACCATGTTCCAATTTTTCCCTATAGAAAACATTGAGGACTGTACCCTTTTTTCTTATAATTTTGTAGACTTCTGCTTCAATTTATTAATTTTTTTTACCATAAAAAAAAGAAAAAAATTCCAATTTTGGTATCATTGGAATTATACTGATCCATACAATTTAGTTTGAAAATCAGTTTAACCATATTACAGATGTAAATATAATATTTTTAGTCCTTTGTAATACATTATATGATAAAAGAAAGTGTACAAATAAAAAGTACAACTTGTCCCACAAATAATATGCCCTAATACAACTTTGTCAGTGGGGAAAAAAAAGTTAAGGGCCTTAGAAAGTGAGGGGAAAAAAAAATGTGAGCAAGAAATCTAAATTTGCTAAATCATGAAGAGGATACACTCATTCCCCTTTAAACCAAAAGCACTCATCCATATCATACATGATTTTGTCTAAAAATTTGAATATTATTGACATGAAAGACTACCTTATCTTTGTATCATTGAAAAGCCATAATATCATACCAGACTAACAACCCTTGCTGTTTGTTCTATAAAAGTAACTACTGTTTTATTACACAGATATATATATATATATATATATATATATATATATATATATATATATATATATATATCTACATATTATTGTTTGGACAATAAAAACATTTAAAAATATAAAAAAAAATAATGCAGATGTAGAGCAGACAACTGACTGATCATAATATAATGAAAATAGGCTGACACCATGTCTGTTTCATGACATTACATATGTTAAAAGAGCAAACCTGACATCCTAATAGAACAATGCAAAAAAAAAAATATTATATATATATATATATATATATATATATATATATATATATATATTTGTACAGCTGGGAAGATGGGCCCATTAAAATTAATAGATATGATTTAACGGTCAGAACTTGTTCTGACCTTTTCCTGACTCTGTACGCATACAAAATTTTCCTTTTAATCATCTGCATTTGCATAAAATCTATAACAATTTGGATTTATTTCCCTGAAAGCAGACGGTCTATCTCAGTAGGAACAATCTCATTGTTTGTGGTGCAGAACGATAGTAAGAACTGTCAACATTATGACAAAACTGCCCATTACTACTGTTTGTAATATACAGCCAAAAATATTGCCTTTCATAAATAAAATAAATATACAAATAATTGTAAATCAAAATCATGGCTTGTTCTTAGTGCACATTTTTTTGCATGTTTTGTATCATTAAAATTAACTCTGGATAACATTTTCTAGCCTATATATTTTTTTACTTATTTATGCAGTTGCTTGATTTGCACGCTTTTATGGAGGTATTAGTAATAATGTTTAGAATAAATACAAACATGAGTATAAAAATTAGAAAGTATAAAATCACTGAACTTAACTAATTTAGCATGCATACAAGTGAGTTAAGCACACCAAGGATTTTAGATAGCAAGAAACATTGCTATTGTTCTTAAATAATATATTTCAGATATTTAAACAAAATCTAAGACCCAGCACAACTGGTACACCACCAACCTGACTCTGCCTATCCCATCCTTTTACATGGTTACTTAACCCCTTGGGGACTCAGAGTTTTTCCAGTTTTGGACTTTAGTTTTTTCCTCCTCACCTTTTAAAAATCATAACCCTTTCAATTTTGAACCTACAGACTCATATGATGGCTTTTTTTTCACGCCACCAATTCTACTTGTAATGACAACAGTCATTTTACCCAAAAATCTACAGTGAAACAAAAAAAAAAAAATAATCATTGTGTGACAAAATTTAAAAAAAAATCAATTTTGTAATTTTGGGGGTTTCATTTTCTACGCAGTTCATTTTTCGGTAAAAATTAGACCTTATTTTTATTCTGTAGGTCCATATTGTTAAAATGATACCCTACTTATAGTGGTTTGATTTTGTCTTACTCCTAGAAAATCATAACTACATGCATGAAAATTCAAATATTTTAAAATGTCCTCTTCTGATCCCTATAACTTTTTTATTTTTCAGCATATGGGATGCGGGCTCATTTTTTGTGCCGTGATCTGAAGTTTTTATCAGTGCATGTTTTGGTCTGACTTTTTGATCGCTTTTTATTCATTTTTTATGGTATAAAAAAGTGACCAAAAATACACTATTTTGATATTTTTTTTACTTGTACGCCATTGACCGCTCAATTTATTTATGATATATTTTTATAGTTCAGACATTTACGCACACGGCTATACCACATATGTTTATATTTATTATTATTTACGTGTTTTTTTTAAATGGTAAAAGGGGGGTGATTCAAAATTTTATTAGGGAAGGAGTTAAATCACATTTATTAACTCTTTTTTTTTTTTTTTTTCGCAATATTATAGCCCCCATAGGGTGCCAGCACTGATTAATGCTCTGCCATAGCATCTCTATCTCAGGGTTGGAGCAATCAATCGCCGATCGGATGCACAGGAAACAAGTAAGGGACCCTCCTCTTTGCGTACTAGCTGATCGGGACACCGCGGTTTCACCACGGTGGTCGCAATCAGCCCAACTGAGCTGCTTCTTTTTACATTTTAGATGTGGCGATCAACTTTGATGATGTCGGTGATGTCCGGTATTGGCCCCGGGACCCGGCTACCGTTAGCCGCAGGGACCAACCCGATATGACGTGTGACCCCGCGTTATTTCACAGGAGCGGGCGCAGGGTGTACAGGTATGCCCTGCGTCCCCAAGAGGTTAATACAATGCCAAGGATAACATTTTAGATAGCAATGCATTTTGCTATTGTTCTAAAATAATATATTTCAGATATTTAAACAAAATCTAAGACCCAGCACAACTGATGCACAACCAACATTTCTCTGTCTATCCCATCCTATTTACACGGTTACTTATACTGCACAGTGGTCTCCAAACTGTGGGAGTTGTAGTTTTGAAACTCCTAGAAGCAGCAGTGAAGATCACTTTACAGCGATCTTCCCTGCTGCCTCTGATGCCGAAGCTGCCTCCACCACTTGCCCGCTGCCGGTCCCTGGTCCCCGCAGCCTGCGCCGGTCCTGCGCTGGTCCTCTGGTATGTCCCCCCACCACATTGGCACCTGCAGCTCTCTGGGTCATCTTCTAGGGCTGGGCAGAGCGGGGTACCTGAACTTTCAACCCCCACTTAGACACTGTGATTGGTCCACAGGACCAATAACAGTGATCGCTGACCAGGACCATTCACAGATGGTCCAGGGGTGTGTTGCAGAACTGCCGGTAACAGCGGGATTTCTTCCTGTTAACCCGTGCAATGCCACACATCGCTTGGTAAACTGAATGACTTATATAAACATCAGAACTTCCAGCATAGCCTGATATTTATATGTCATTCTGCGGGAAAGGGTTAAAGTCTTCTGAAATAATTACTACTATATCCCTTTCATCAGATATTAAGTTTAGGACTGTATCACAAATTATACATTCTGCCCTTGGGGGTTTTATGCCCCAGATGCATTATTTTGCACTTATCAACATTAAATATCAGTTGTTAGAACTCTGACCATTTTAGCTTACCGTATTTTTCGCCCTATAGGACACACCGGCATATAAGACGCACCCAATTTATAGGTGCAAAATCTAAAAAAATAAAGATTCTGAACCCAACAGTGGTTTTCAACCTGCGGACCTCCAGATGTTGCAAAACTACAACTCCCAGCATGCCTGGACAGCCGTTGATCGCTGACCAGGACCATTCACAGATGGTCCAGGGGTGTGTAGCAGAACTGCCGGTAACAGCGGGATTTCTTCCTGTTAACCCGTGCAATGCCACACATCGCTCGGTAAACTGAATGACTTATATAAACGTCAGAACTTCCAGCATAGCCTGATATTTATATGTCATTCTGCGGGAAAGGGTTAAAGTCTTCTGAAATAATTACTACTATATCCCTTTCGTCAGATATTGAGTTTAGGACTGTATCACATATTATACATTCTGCCCTTGGGGGTTTTATGCCCCAGATGCATTATTTTGCACTTATCAACATTAAATATCAGTTGTTAGAACTCTTACCATTTTAGCTTACCGTATTTTTCGCCCTATAGGACGCACCGGCATATAAGACGCACCCAATTTATAGATGCAAAATCTAAAAAAATAAAGATTCTGAACCCAATAGTGGTTTTCAACCTGCAGATCTCCAAATGTTGCAAAACTTTTACTCCCAGCATGCCCGGACAGCCGTTGGCTGTCCGGGCATGCTGGGAGTTGTAGTTTTGCAACATCTGGAGATCCGCAGGTTGAAGACCACTGGTATAGGAGGTAGTACTCAAGTGTCCCCGCCTCTCCGGACCCGTCACCGCTGCCCTGGATGTTGCTCCATCGCTGTTGCTGCGTCCCCGTGGTGTCCCCGACGCTCCGGACTTCTTCCCCGGGATCAACGCTCTCCGTCTCCGTCATCACGTCACCGACATCATGTCGCTACGCACGCCGCTCCTATTGGATGACGGCGTGCGCGACGACGTGATGACATCGAAGGAGAGCGCAGGGGATCCTGGCACGGAGAAGACACCGAGGAGGCAGGTAAGGTCCCTCCCGGTGTCCTGTAAGCTGTTCGGGATGCCACGATTTCACCTCGGCGGTCCCGAACAGCCCGAATGAGCAGCCGGGTTAGTGTTATTTTCGCTTCAGATGCGGCGGTCAGCTTTGATTGCCGCGTCTGAAGGGTTAATACAGGGCATCACTGCGATCGGTGATGTCCTGTATTAACGGCGGGTCCCGGCCATTGATGGCCGCAGGTATTCGCCGTATAAGAGGCACCAACTCCCCCCCCCCCCCCCCCCCAGTTTTGGAGAAGAAAAAGTGCGTCTTATACGGCGAAACATTTTGCACATTCTTCCAGGAAGATCAACCCTGTTATAAATATTTGTTTAATCAACAAAAAGACCAAAATCGTACCATTGAGACCTTGCAATAATCTGTATTAAAAATACCAAACAAAATAGGTCACAGTACAGATCCCTGGGGTCCTCACTGGAAAAAAGACCTTGCTTTAAATATGCTCCATTAACTGCAACCCTCTGTTGTCCGTCCCAAAGCCACTGCCTAATCCACTAAACAATATGTGAATCCAAGCTCAAAGACTGTAATTTATTGATAAGTCTTCGATGTGGGACAACAGAATGATACACTCACTTGAAGACAATATAAAAAAAGAGTAAAGCACTATAAAAAAAATATTATCACAGTGAGAGTTCCAATAGGAAAAAAAACGGGGGTTCTTCGGCGCAATCCGTGGAAGAAAGTTCGCATATGGCAGTATGTTAAAATACTTGTCCCATTTATTCATATAGCCAGTAAAACAGACACGTTTCGAGGCTAGAGCGATCTCTTTCTCAATGTTAAAAATTGGCTTTTGCAGTTATTCAAGATAACACAGCATATAAAGGTAAAATTGGCACTAAAAGTTCAATTGATGGGTAGATTCTTGACGTCATCTCACCTGTCAGAAGACGCAGGGTGATGACTTATAGTGTAAAACAGTGTTGTATATTCAGATGCAGCTTAAAAGATGATCAAATAAATGTAATACATTTTTTATTTAATGTGAATTGGGGAGGGAATGATGGTGGTGCATACTGTATGCGCAGGTGTTATGTATAATTAGGCTGTCACACTGTGCGGAGAAGTCTGTGTCAACGGCAGCAATGTATGCATGATGCACATGCGTGCGGCTGAGAATAGTGTTTCAGTGTGTAGTTAGGGACACGCGGGGTGGTCAGGGGGTGGATACAGACTGGTTTTGGAAGACTCTGATAGGATTCCATTTTTTTGAATGGAGCTCGCGCATGCGTAAGCTCTGAATAAATGGCTCTTTGTGGACATGTAAGTTTGCTTTATTATTGCGCCGGTTTTCACAGATAGATCGAAAACGTAATTAATAGTTCGGTTCTGGAGTAAGATACTTTCACAAATGGTAAATTCCACAAAGAAAGAAATCACCCCACACCTGGGGGAAAGAGGAATATACAAAGCACAAAAACCACAACAATTGAGAACAGAGCCAAAGCGCAACAATCTCCGGCTATGGGAAACCATAATAGGATCAACAGTAACCAGTATCATGATCAATCATACAACCTCGAGATGATGGAGTACCCTCTATTATTGAGGAAATTAATGGACTGTACAAAGAGTAGATCAGAAGGACCAAGGGAAGAGCCTAACCTAACAACCAACCAGAACTTGGAGAACAAAAACCAGATGAGCTCCACACAACCTGTCGAGGATTCCCTTGGTCTACTTTTGCAACTAGCAAGGGAGACCACACCTTTAGACCTCCCAGAGAACACACAGGACCGCTTTGCTAGTCTAAATCGATAAGAATCATACTGGATTTTTTAAATGAACTCATTACATACATACTGTTTGAATGAGGGGATTGAAAACATTTAACAACATTCTTGCTATGATCTCCCGATCATTCAAGTTGAGTCTTATAACACCATTCCCTGATCTGTCAAGTTGTGCGTGATAACAACAACACCTTCTATGGTTCCATCCTTACATGACACCTCTATGGTTTCATTATAACAATTATGGGCATAGGTACATACATCCAAACATGCATGATCTTACAGCATAAACTCAAAAGTATCTTACTGCAGAACCAAACTATTAATTACGTTTTTGATCTATCTGCAAGAACCGGCACAACAATAAAGCAAACTTACATGTTGACAAAGAGACATTTATTCAGAGTTTGCGAATGCATGAGCTCCATTCAATAAAATGGCATCCTATCAGAGTCTTCCAAAACCACAACAGTGCTGGAGTCTGTATCCACCCCCTGACAACCCCACGCATCCCTAACTACACGCGGAGACACTATTCTCAGCCACACGCATGCGCATCATGCATACATTGCTCCTGTTGACACAGACTTAGCACAGGCTGACAGCATAATTATACATGACACTTGTGCATACAGTACACGCCACCATCATTCCCTCCCCAATTCACATGGAATAAACCTATTACATTTATTTTATCATCTTTTAAGCTGCTTATGAATATACAACACTGTTTACACTATACGTCATCTCCCTGCATCTTCTGACAGGTGAGAGGACGTCAAGAATCTGTCCATCAATTGAACTTTTAGCGCCAATTTTACCTTTATATACTGTGTTATCTTGAATGACTGTACAAGCCAATTTTTAACATTGAGAAAGAGGCCACTTTAGCCTCGAAACGTGTCTGTTTTACTGGCTATATGAATAAATGGAACAAGTGTTTTAACATATTGCCATACTTTCTTCCACGGATTGCCCCAAAGAACCCCAGTCTTTTTTCTTATTGGAACTCTCCCTGTGATGCATCCCAGTTCAGCAGGAGGCATCTGACTGCTGAAAATCTGGGCGGCTGCACTGTAACCTTATGCTGCTTTTGGTGGTTGTGTCTGTCGCACAACCTAGAAAGGTGAGCAGTTCGGAATCTACTCTCTAAGGGTGCGTTCACACGGAGTAATTCAAGAGCAAATCACTCTGATAAATTACTGTCCGAAAAAAAAGAAATTTCACTTTGCGCGGAAATCGCGCGGAAATGGGGAAGGAAGAAGGGGTGGGTTTGTGGGAGGGCCAAATCTGCCATTTTCTAACTCAGAAATCAATAGCCTACACCTGTTTGAGTTTGCTGCAAATGTATATGAGCACCAAAATGTCCAAAAAAAGTCCTCAAATAAGCTCCAAGTTGATCTTGATGAACTTATCATAGAGGTATGTTTCATTATGTTTTTACTATACTTTTTAAGTAGCCATGTGCTCATGTGCAATTTGCCCATACTAACCAAGCAGATAGCTTAGTTCAGTGTTTACCAACTATGGTACCTGCAACTGTTTCTCCCAGCATGCTCTGACAGCCATGGGCTTTCATGCCATGCTGGTACTTGTAGATTTGCAACAGCTGTAGGCACCCTGTTTGTGAAACACTGTTTAATCTGAGTACTTTGCACCACATTGATCTGGTTGATTGATAATGTTAAAGGGGTACTCCGCCCCTAGACATCTTATCTCCTATCTGAATGATAGGGGATAAGATGTCAGATCGCCGGGGTCCCGCCGCTGGGGACCCCCGCGATCTCCCTGCACGTCCGCTGACATTAGCAGCCGGAAGAAAGGCTTTGCTCCGGGTGCTAATGAATCATGATACCGGGGACGGAGCATCGTGACATCACGGCTCCGCCCCCTCGTGACGTCACGCTCTGCCCCCTCAATGCAAGTCTCACAGACTTGCATTGAGGGGCGGAGTGTGACGTCACGAGGGGGCGGAGCCATGACATCACGATGCTCCGTCCCCGGTATCATGATTTATTAGCACCCGAAGCAAAGCCTTGCTTCCGGCTGCTAATGTCAACGGACGTGCAGAGGACCAGCTTCGCTTCCTCCTGCCAACCAGACAACTTCATCAGTAATTTTTTATTTTTTTTTTAAATCTAAATTTAAAAGCAAATTATTCATATATATATATATATATATATATATATATATATATATATATATATATATATATATTTTTATTTACAAACAGTACAAGTGGGAATTACCAGCCTGCAGACCATGGTGAACTGTCTCAGGATGTGCATGTTGAAGAAACTCCAAACAAATCGGTTTCTGCAATTCCAGAAGTTCCGACAGAGTCAACTGAAATAACTCCGGTTGAAGAGGCTCCAAGTCCATCACAAATTCCCTCTGACGCATGCCCACCTTCCTCCCAGGCCTCACATCGTTGTTCCAGTCGTACCCTCCGGATATCAGACAGACAATTGGAGGTAGAGGGAGAAGCGTTGTCTCTTATCCGGAGGGTCTAAAGGAACGACGAATGTGATTATTTTTCGTACACCCTGGCTTCACGGTGTCGAGAAATTCCAATTGCCTCTCGCCCAGATTTTATGCATTCTGCCTAGCGGCATCATCTGTATATGCCTCAGGAGATCCTCTTCCTCCTGTAGAGGAATTGATAAAACAACTAAAAATCACGGCTGGTCAGCGCTCTCCATCTCCACGTGGCATTCATGTTTGTACCCAAACAAAGCCACACTATTTCCCTACCCCTCCATCCCGCAGCTTTACCCCCACCCCCACATCTGGTTTCTATCCCCAACAATACAAACCTCCAAACAACCCCCCTCTGCCACCTCTAAGGGAACAACATCAGTATGACTCACAGCCCTTTTACCAGCCACTGTAGAGTCATGGCAATGTAAATATTTCAAAAGTTATTTATTTTATTAATTTTTTTTTTTATTTAGGGGGGGAGAGTTGGCTTATTATTTTGGTTGGAGGGTCAGGTGGGTGGGTGGATTGGTTGGTTGTTCTGATGGTTGGGTAGGTTGTTATGTAATAAATCTTTTTTGTGATAATCAAAGTTATTGTCTTATTTTTATTTTTTAACTGGTAAAGAATGACTTGTCACACTTTAAATTTATTGAGTTGACATAGCAAACAATCACATCCCTTTCTATTTCTGCCATCTTTTCAATGAATAAAAAAAAAGGGAGATAAATGTTTGCTATAGCCAAAAATATATTTTTATACATATAATTTACATAACATAGGTATATAAAAAAAACTTTTGATTTAACAAAATTTATAGAATAGGGTTTTTATCACAACTATTTCAACATAAATACACCATAGCACAACAATATTCTTTAAAAACATAATAGTAGCACAGCAGACCACCACTAGAACAGATAAGGTCGTGGTTGTAGGTGACCATATGTGGCTGAAGGTAGTGTCCAAAAATTAGGACAGAAGCCAGAGTTTCTGTGAAAATAGTCTGCATCATCAAGACCACACGGTTGGGGAAGGTATCATGTTTGCTAGAAGGTATTCCACGAAGTGAGGACATCTATGAAGGCGCTTGACAAACTGCTTTTGGTCCATAGGCAACAACACTGCACCTTTGTTGAACAACAAGGCTGTTAAACTTGCCAGGACACGGCACCTTCGGGGGACATGAAATAGTCAACGAAGGTTTCTCTCACAAGTACAGCACGGTTGGATGGACGACCTGAGCCCCAGTTCATGGGCTCGTCATTCAAAGCCTCATGTGGTTCCACTTCTAGGTCAGGGCTATCATAGTCACAGACATAGTTGTGGACGACACATGCAGCTTTGATGACTGTATCAACTGTGGCCTCATCCAACTGCATTGCACAGGTGAAGATCCTCCACTTCCTACTCATGATCCCGAAGGTGCACTCCACGAAGCGTCGCGCCCGGGTCAGCCTTGCGTTGAACACTCTCTTATGGACATTCAATCCCCTCTGTGGGTATGGGCGCAGCAGGTTGTTCATCAGAGGAAAGGCCTCATCTGATACCATGACGAAGGGGACTGGATGTGTGGTACCCGGAAGAGGTCTTGGTGGAGGCAGAGTGACCTGATTTTGCAAAACTTGCCGCCCAAATTCAGATGTCATCATCACCCGCGAGTCCCCAGTACTACCATAGGTGCCGACGTTGATGGCAATGTACTTATAATTGGCATCAGCCACCGCCATCAGGACCACAGAAAAGTACTTTTTGTAATTGAAGTACTGTGATCCTGATCGCGGTGGCTGCTGCACTCGTACATGCTTCCCATCGACGGCGCTTATGCAATTGGGGAATTGTGCTACAGACTGAAAGCCTGTTGCTGCCTGTAGCCACGTCTCCTGGGTTGGACTGGGCACCGAAATGGGCTGCAAGTGTTGCCAAATCACGTGGCATGTTGACCTCACAATTCCAGAGGCGGTAGATTTTCCGACTCAGAATTGGAGGTGCAACGATGCAAAGCTCTCTCTGGTTGCCAGAAATCTGAAAGAGAAAAAAAAAATGTGTAAGTTATCACAAACGCATGTAAAAAATTAGTTTTTCATCCGAGCAGAAACTACAACTCCAAGCAAATTTAAAGTTCCCTTTATCATCGAACAATATTATTTTAGATGCTGGGAGTTCTAGTTTAGGGTCAGCTGAGGTGTTTGAGGCTGCATCAGGGCATGCTAGTAGTTGCATATGATTACTTCATCTTACAGAACAACAATTCTGGTTACATGTTCCAAAGAGAGGTTGTTGAACGTGAAAATTACCGTATTTTTCGCTCAACAAACTTTTTCTCCCCCAAAGTGTGAAAGAAATGTCTGTACGTTATTGGGGCGAATGTGTGCCGAACTACAGGGGCAGAGAAGACGCTGGCTTGCGGCATGGAGGACAACATAGGCAGAGGGGAGGCTGCTGCTGTGGAGGATCCAGGGGGGCCAATGGGGCTTCAATCTACAATGAACAGCACAGTGTAAAATACATTGAAGTGAATAAGAAGGGGACATGTGCATTCATTGTGAGCGGAGAATTCAAGAGGAATTACTCAAGTAAATTCCTCTTGAATTACTCCGTGTGAACGCACCCTAAAGCTGCAACAATTGCTTTGATATACTGTTCCATGAGAAGCTCTGCTGTTTTTTTTTCCCAGACATATCTTTGTACAAAAATATTATAGTACTTTGTGCTTTCATTGAAAAACAAATCCCTGTCTTACAGATAAGTAGCTCAACTCCAATTCCTTTATCAGTATAATCCTTTCATGTTAGAACCCAAGTACATTGATACTTATTTATAATGAACCGGATAGCTGTGGTGGGTGTCTGACAGTATGCGGCAACAGGCTCCCACTGCCAATCCCGCATCATGATCATGTGGGAAGAGGTTAATGAAAACCTGATCAACAGTGCTCTAAATCTGAGACTGGGCTGTAGATCCACCTTTAAACAAAAGAGAGTGACTGTCCAATGACAGTCACTATCCAACCTGTCAAAGCTTTAGAAGATCTGCAGAAAAGAATGACAGAAAATCCCCAAATTCAGGTATGTAAACTTTGTGGCATCATATTGAAGAAAACTGGTGGCTGTTATTGCAGACAAAGGAGCTAAGTACTGAGTTAAAAATTGGAATACTAATGATATTGCAAAATTTTAGCTTTTCTTTTTCAATAAATTTGCAAAGATTTCAAAGATTCACTTTTTCTTTATGAAACATTGTGTGAGTGTAGAATGATGAAGAGGAAACTTTTTTCTTTCTTACCGCAAGTCTACAACATAACATGGGACATTGATTATTGCAATGGTAGACAATTGCTTCTTTTCTTTTTCTTTGATAAAATCAGCAAACAATGCAGTCTGCCTTTATAAACTTTTTGAGACCCAATGAGTCATTTTAAAGAAGTCACTGAATTACAGCTTGGCAAAGAAATAGAAAATAAATTAAAACAATTCAGATCAGCTCACAACTTTAATGTTAATACGCATCAAGTCCATGGCATCAGTGGAGAATGGAAGCTCGGAAACAATGGGCTGTGTCCCACGTACAAATAATCCAAAGACAAAAAAGTGCAGTTCCGGCTCACAAAAAAGGCGATGAATAAAACCTATAAACTTTTATAATCCATATTAAAAACAAAGGAACAGCAACATGTCACTATTAAAAGGGAAAAATGCCAACAGATTTCAGGCTGTGATACAAGCCCTTAATCATGACAAAGGTACATAACACAAAGACAGTGTTTAAATACCTTAGATGGAGGAAATAGGAAATACTACATGTGTCAAACAGTGGGAGGAGAAAATTAGCCCACCGGATGGAGTATGACATGTGTTCCTGACAATCCAGGTAAGCAGCTGGAATCAATGCAGAATTATCAGAAAAAGCATAGTGTTGTTATGGCAACCTAGTACGGGCTGCCGGGAATAAGCATCATGTTTTCATGTCAACCCCATGCATAAAGGATTATGCAACATATCCCCTTGGTGTCAAGCAAGTGGATTAGAACTGAAAAAATATACTGTTGTAATGCAAAATGTCTAAAAGAAAGTATAGCATGGTTACAGCAAACCCTATACATAGAGAAACATTTGTGTAAGGCAAATCTCATATCAAACATATATTCATAAGGATTGCTGGCCGAGCAAGTTGGTAGGTAGATATAGTGACTACAATTTAAAAATGATATTATGTATATAGCCGTATAAATGCACCAATACTATAAATATAGAAAGTCAAATATATAGCCATAATAGCTACAAAAGTGAAAAGTTGTACAGAGAAAAATAGAAGTATGAATACATACATTTAGTATAAAACTAAAAGTAATGATAAAATAGTTAGACATATGTGATGGGGAAGAGAATCAATAAAAGTACATCAAGTGATTGTGGTAGTTTAAACCTTGGGGGGCGGGGGGGACTTGAGTATCCAAATTTAGAATCCAAAAAGCCTCCCTCGTATGTAAAACATGGGACCAGTCACCACCTCATCTCGGGGCGGGGGGGGGGGGGGGATGATGGGGGGTCAGTGGTATACTTTTTCAAACCCCTGTATAATAATACTATTGCACAAACCCAAATGTACCTCCTCAATGTGTTTGGATAAGCCTGATGTACATCGAGAAACGGTTCCACTGCTGCCTCTAAAATGTTCTGATATTCTGTGTTTAAGCTTTCTTGTAGTGCAACCTATGTATTGGATGTTGCATATTGTGCATGTAGCACAGTACACCACATGGAAGGATTCACAGTTCATGAAAGATTTCTTAGAGTAAGTGTGACCTGTAGCAGAGGAAGGGAAAGTATTAGAGGTTGGTTTTCACATCTTTCTCCCCCACATTTATAGCACCTCTTGGTGTTCAACATGTATGTCCAATATTTAGTGTGGAAAAATTACGCATCTGAAAGCTGTTTGTAAAATGTTGGCAAGAATAGGGTCTTGGTGTAGAACAGGGGAATGTTTGATAAGATATAATAAAATCATTTAATTAAAATTAGTACTGTAAGGAGTGGAAAAAGTGAGGTATTGTCTATTATTGTTATTGTTGAATGTTTTCTGATCCTTGCGACTCTGTGTGAGATAATATGTTCGATCACGAGAGTCTGCTATAGCTTTGGCTCTCCTCAAGACCCTTCGGGTACATCCCCTTTGGCTCAAACGTTTGTGGATATCATGGCTAACGCTTACATAAGTAGACTTTGGGGGCCATTCAACTGGTCCACGATGACCAATCCACTTGATGTGTTTCCCTCTTCATGCACTGAAGCTGGCACGTTCCCTTAGTTTTTCCAGCAAGCTGGTGCACCACCACATTATGGGTGTCAGGTCCGAGCATTCCTAGATGAGCAGTTTCCCGGAAAGTGGATTGGTCATCGTGGGCCAGTTGAATGGCCCCCAATGTCTCCCGATCTGACCCCCTTAGACTTTTATCTTTGGGGTCATCTGAAGGCAATTGTCTATGCTGTGAAGATACGAGATGTGCAGCACCTGAAATTTCTGATACTGGAAACCCATGCTAGCATTTCTCCTGCATTGTTGCTATCAGTGTGTGAAGAGTGGGAGAAGAGGATTGTATTGACAATCCAACACAATGGGCAGCACATTGAACACATTTTATAAGTGGTCAGAAACTGGTAAATAACTCATGAAAGAATAAAGTTACGCTAAAACCAAGCACATCATTGTTTTTCTTGTGAAATTCCCAATAAGTTTGATGTGTCACATGACCTTCTTCCTATTGAAAAAACTAATGTTGGATTCAAAATGGCCGACTTCAAAATGGCCGCCATGGTCACCACCCATCTTGAAAATTTCCCCCCCTCACATATACTAATGTGCCACAAACAGGAAGTTAATATCACAAACCATTCCCATTTTATTAAGGTGTATCCATATAAATGGCCCACCCTGTAGAATGGTAGAAGTCTCTGCTATTTCCTCTGATTCTTTGAGCATACTCCTTCGGTGCTTGTGGCCAGCTCTATGTTTCCGCGGTTTCCTTTTGGATAGTATTTTTTCTTTTTTCAATTTTTGTAAATTTGAAAAGGAGCTGACTGATTATTATGTGAAACAGATGCCATATTTCTGTAGTCATCATCTGAGATATCAGTGCAGTTGTCAGTGGTTTCTGCATCAGACGAACTAAGCTCACATTTTTATTAGTAGGTTGATCAAATTGATTCTCCTGATTATTTTTCAGTATGGATTTGATATGGTTTTTAAAGGGGTATTCCAGGCAAAAACTTTTTTTTATATATATCAACTGGCTCCGGAATGTTAAACAGATTTGTAAATGACTTCTGTTAAAAAAAAAACCTTAATCCTTTCAATAGTTATTAGCTTCTGAAGTTTTCTGTCTAACTGCTCAATGATGATGTCATGTCCCGGGAGCTGTGCATGATGGGAGAATATCCCCATGGGAACTGCACAGCTCCCGGGACGTGAGTCATCAGAAAGCAGTTAGACAGAAAAAAACCACTCAACTTCAGAAGCTAATAACTATTGCAAGGATTAAGATTTTTTAATCGAAGTAATTTACAAATCTGTTTAACTTTCCGCAGCCAGTTGATATATATAAAAAAAAGTTTTGGCCTGGAATACCCCTTTAATTTTTTCTTGGCCAGGTGTAAACCTGGTTTGTGGTGTAGTCCCATAAATCCCTATTGAATGTGGATTTTTTGGTAGCAGTTATAATTTCCTCTAGTTGGTTGAACTGTTCTTCCATTTTGGTTTGTAGTGCAGTAAGTTCCGGAGTGTCCAATACATTTCTGTAAGGACTCTGTAAGGAAATTAATGCTAATTTCCAGTTCTTCCATCTTTTCCTGTTCAGTTTCAATAATAATTGTCATTAGTTCAAATTTGTTTAATGCATTATTCCAGCGATCAGTGAAGATATCAGTGTAGACAGTAGTGGACTTTTTCGTATTCTAAGACCTCTTGGGATCATCTGTTTATTTATATATTCTGACAGAGTGGTGGCATGCATAAGCTGTTTAAGATCCGGAGGGCATTTGTCGGTGGAGTTGCCAGAGAAAATATTTGTAACTTTATTCTGTTTTTATGTATTACTAGATGCAAATCAAAAATTGTTGCAATATCTTGTAATACCTATTTTATTGGATTAACAGAATTTTGTAGAGACAAGCTTTCGGGATTCCTCCCTTTATCAAGTCCAAAGCAAATCTAAGCTCACAAGCAGAAGACACAGGTTACATCTCACAAATATGCAGGGGTTACGACAATAGATGTGTCTTCTGCGTGTAAGCTTAGATTTGCTTTGAACTTGATAAAGGGAGGAATCCCGAAAGCATGTCTCTACAAAATTCTGTCAGTCCAATAAAAAAGGTTGAACATGGTTGAACAACAAGGGGTGCTATAGTTGTGGGGGAGCAAGATGCAATCTGTGTAATTTTATCAAATCCTCTAATACTTTCACTTCCTCAGCTACAGGTCACACTTATCCTATGAAATCTTTCATAAACTGCGAATCCTCCCATGTGGTGTACTGTGCTCAATGCACAATATGCAACATCCAATACATACAGTAGGTTGCACTACAAGAAAGCTTAAATGCAGAATATCAGAACATTTTAGAGACAGCAGTGGAAACGTTTCCCGATGTACATCAGGATTATCCAAACACATTGAGGAGGCACACTTGGGTACGTGCGATAGTATTATTTTACAGGGGATCAAAAAAGTATAAGCCCTCTCCCGAGATGAGGTGGTGACTGGTCCCATGTTTTATATGCGAGGGAGGCTTTTTGGATCCTAAATTTGGATACTCGAGCCCCCCCCCCCCCCCCCCAAGGTTTAAACTACCACAATGACTTGATGTACTTTTATTGATTCTCTTCCCCATCACATGTGTCTAACTATTTTATCATTACTTTTAGTTTTATGCAAGTCAAAAAAAGGTGGGGTATGGGCACTACACCAGATCTAGCACAATAGAGATAGAGCTGTGGCAAGCACAAAAATGCAAAAAACAACAGCAATGTCCCGGTGACCAAAGAACGAACATGGGGTGCAAGACACTAGCAGGAATGAGCAATTCCGCAATCACAAGCAAAGTAGAGAGAAAATATGTCCGCACTCACCATAATGTTAAGTGTAACACTCCTGAGGAAGTCACTCAATGACGGAACGCGTGGAGGTTCTCGGACCCGGGCGTATGGGTGACATTTGCTCCTACCTTTTGAAGTCCTTGCCTCATATCTGACCCTATACTTTGCTGGTATCTATTGTTCATTTCTTTACATCTGTTGACTGCTTGGCACTTTATTTACAGAGATACAGCATGTCATTTTTCCGATGTTCACTGTGATATTTTTCTATATACAGTTATATTCTTTACATCTGTTGCATATGTCACTTTATGGTGAGCTTGAGTGATACAGGTCAGATGGGGGCATAGTGTACCTGCATTAATTCTATTGTTGGTTGGAGAGCCATACCTTTTTGGCCCTGGTCCAGATGAGACATACACCATGTCTCATCTGTGTGGTGTGGCCCAACATGGGCCTTTTTAAGTGTTTTTAATTAACTCTTTGTGTCTGTTATATTATAATTTTTTCCCTTTGCTGTGTTTATTTTGTGCTCCTAATAAAGATTGTCACCTTTGTTTAAATTGAATACCTTTGGTGTGCTTCCATTTGTACATTATTTCTGGTTTCTTTGTCGCTTTGGCTTTATTTAATGTTGGTTAAGCACCCATATTCATATATATATATATATATATATATATATATATATTTTTTTTTTTTTTTTTCAGCTGAGCCCCCCTCCTTCCTTTCCTTGCTAATCCACTTGCTTGACACTACAGGGATTTGTTGCATAATTTTATATGTATGTGGTTTACATGAAAACTTGATGCTTATCCCCGGCAGCCCGTACTAGGTTGCCATAACAACACTATGCTTTTCCTGATAATTTAGCATTGATTCCAGCTGCTTACCTGGATTGTCAGGAACACATGTCATACTCCATCCGGTGGGCTGATTTTCTCCTCCCACTGTTTGACACATGTATTTCTTATTTCCTCCATTTAAGATATTTAAACATTGTCGTTGTGTTATGTATCTTTGCTATGATTAAGGGCTTGCATCACAGCCTGAAATGCGTCAGTGTTTTTCACTTTTTTTAGTGACATTTTGCTCTTTCTTTGTTTCTAATATGGATTATTAAAGTTTATAGGTTTTATTCATCACCTTTTGTGGGAGCCGGAACTGCACTTTTTTTTCCTTTTTGGACAGTGTAATAGAAAACCACCATTGCAAAAAGCCAGTTTTAGATTTCTTTCCATGCTTCTTTCCTTGTTAGTATATCACATTTCACTGTGAGCAATATTTTTTTTTATATAGAGAAAGCATTTCAGGAGCTCAGTAACTCAACCAGTGGTAAACCATATCAAGTAACATAACTGCCTTCTCATCCAATATCAGTATCTGACCTTACTAATGTTTTTGTAGATAATAATGCAACAGCTACAAAATAAAGGAGGGGGGGGGGCAGTGTGGTGTGTGTGTAAATTTTGGGTCGATCTCAAGGGTCCGATCCTGAGAATCTATTGAAAGTAATTTTTGACAATATTCTGCAAAGCTGCCAAAGTACATTTTTGAAAATATTTTTAGCTTGTCTGGGTGACTTCTTCCCAAATTCTCCCCTTCCTTCTAATGATTTTTGGTCTCTCAGCACCCCACCCAATCAAAATATTTCATGTTTCTGTGACCTGACGTTCCTTGAAATGACAGGGACACTCAAAATGACAAATAGTAATATTTTTCAGTTGATTCTAAAGGGTGACTTGTCACATAAATATTATATGGAGCCAGGGTTAAGATAAAATCTGGATATCAACTCTGTATCATTCTCTGTAGAATGATCTAATATTTTATTGCATATTTATGTATGTACAGTGCTTGTATATTTTCACTCTGTAGCTCTCCTTTTAATGAGTAGAGGTTTCTCTGGTTAAAGGGGTACTCCGGCCCTGAGACATCTTATCCCCTATCCAAAGGATAGGGGATAAGATGTCTCACCGCTGGGGACCCCCACAATCTTGTATTCGCCACCCAGCTGTTTGAGCTGCACGCCGCGGTACCAGCTCAGCGACCATGGGGCCGGAGTATCGTGCCGTCACGCCCCCTCCCATAGACTTGCATAGTGGGGGCGGGGGTGACGTCACACGGGGCGGAGTCGTGATGTCACGATACTCCGCCACTGTGGTCGCCACCCGGCTGTTTGTGAACTGGCTCTGCAGCGTGCAACTCAAACAGGTGGGTGGCGAATACAAGATTGCAGGGGTCCCCAGCGGCGGGACCCCCGTGGTTAGACATCTTATCCCCTATCCTTTGGATAGGGGATAAGATGTCTCAGGGCCGGAGTACCCCTTTCCAATACTGATAGCTTCCAAACACTGCTAGACCTCTCACTAATGAGATGATTCCCTTTGCTTGGTGTGTCATATATGTATATGTATATATATATATATATATATATATATATATATATATATATATATATATATATATATATTGCAATGAAAAGATTTTATAAAACACCTGCTTTTCACATTTCTGTCATAGCCTGAAACCTCTGAGGATACTGCGTGCACAGTTGCTGTGTGTTTACTGCTACTTTACGGACTGTTTGAACTTTATATTTTAACACTGATACTGAACCCTATGTTTTTAGTAAAATAGGCCGATCTCCACAACAAAGGTTATTTTTACTATAGCAAAAGGAAAAGTGTAGTAGGGCAGCTCACCACCTCTTCATTTGGTTATGGTGAGATAAAAACTATATGAGCTTTATAGGTCTGTGTACCCACCAGACTCAAATTGTGTACGACTATGTAATAAAATTCATGTCTCACTCGGATTTTCTTTTCTCAGTTTCCTACTGAAAGGTCTAAGGTGGCTTTCGTAGTCAGCCTTCTGTCTGGGAAAGCTCTGTCATGGGCCACACCGCTCTGGGACCGCAATGACCCCGTCACTGCCTCTGTACACTCCTTCTCGGAAATTCGAAGTGTCTTTGAGGAACCTGCCCGAGCCTCTTCTGCTGAGACTGCCCTGCTGAACCTGGTCCAGGGTAATTCTTCCGTTGGCGAGTACGCCATCCAATTCCGTACTCTTGCTTCCAAATTATCCTGGAATAATGAGGCCCTCTGCGCGACCTTTAAAAAAGGCCTATCCAGCAACATTAAAGATTTTCTGGCCGCACGAGAAATTCCTGCTAACCTGCATGAACTCATTCATCTAGCCACTCGCATTGACATGCGTTTTTCCGAAAGGCGTCAGGAGCTCCGCCAGGATATGGACTTTGTTCGCACGAGGCGTTTTTTCTCCCCGGCTCCTCTCTCCTCTGGTCCTCTGCAATCCGTTCCTGTGCCTCCCGCCGTGGAGGCTATGCAAGTTGACCGGTCTCGCTTGACACCTCAAGAGAGGACACGACGCCGCATGGAGAATCTTTGCCTGTACTGTGCCAGTACCGAACACTTCCTGAAGGATTGTCCTATCCGTCCTCCCCGCCTGGAAAGACGTACGCTGACTCCTCACAAAGATGAGACAGTTCTTGATGTCAACTCTGCTTCTCCACGCCTTACTGTGCCTGTGCGGATATCTGCCTCTACCTTCTCCTTCTCTACTATGGCCTTCTTGGATTCCGGATCTGCAGGAAATTTTATTTTGGCCTCTCTCATCAACAGGTTCAACATCCCGGTGACCAGTCTCGCCAGACCCCTCTACATCAATTGTGTTAACAATGAAAGATTGGACTGTACCGTGCGTTACCGCACGGAGCCCCTCCTAATGTGCATCGGACCCCATCACGAAAAAATTGAGTTTTTGGTCCTCTCCAATTGCACTTCCGAAATTCTCCTTGGACTACCGTGGCTTCAACACCATTCCCCAACCCTTGATTGGTCCACAGGAGAGATCAAGAGCTGGGGTACTTCTTGTTTCAAGGACTGCCTTAAACCGGTTCCCAGTACTCCCTGCCGTGACCCTGTGGGTCCCCCTGTAACCGGTCTCCCTAAGGCTTATATGGACTATGCTGACGTATTTTGCAAAAAACAAGCTGAGACTTTACCTCCTCACAGGCCTTATGACTGTCCTATTGACCTCCTCCCGGGCACTACTCCACCCCGGGGCAGAATTTATCCTCTGTCCGCCCCAGAGACTCTTGCTATGTCTGAATACATCCAGGAAAATTTAAAAAAGGGGTTTATCCGCAAATCCTCCTCTCCTGCCGGAGCTGGATTTTTCTTTGTGTCCAAAAAAGATGGCTCCCTACGTCCTTGCATTGATTACCGCGGACTTAATAAAATCACGGTAAAGAACCGCTACCCCCTACCTCTTATCTCAGAACTCTTTGATCGCCTTCAAGGTGCCCACATCTTTACCAAACTGGACTTAAGAGGTGCTTATAATCTCATCCGCATCAGGGAGGGGGACGAATGGAAAACTGCATTTAACACCAGAGATGGACACTTTGAGTATCTAGTCATGCCCTTTGGCCTGTGCAACGCCCCTGCCGTCTTCCAAGACTTTGTTAATGAAATTTTTCGTGATCTCTTATATTCCTGTGTTGTTGTGTATCTGGACGATATTCTGATTTTTTCTGCCAACTTAGAAGAACATTGCCAGCATGTCCGCATGGTTCTTCAGAGACTTCGAGACAATCAACTTTATGCCAAAATGGAGAAATGTCTGTTTGAATGTCAATCTCTTCCTTTCCTAGGATACTTGGTCTCTGGCCAGGGACTACAAACGGACCCAGATAAACTCTCTGCCGTCTTAGATTGGCCACGCCCCTCCGGACTCCGTGCTATCCAACGTTTTTTGGGGTTCGCCAATTATTACAGACAATTTATTCCACATTTTTCCACTATTGTGGCTCCTATCGTGGCTTTAACCAAGAAGAATGCCAATCCTAAGTCCTGGTCTCCCCAAGCGGAAGACGCATTTAAACGGCTCAAGTCTGCCTTTTCTTCTGCTCCCGTGCTCTCCAGACCTGACCCATCTAAACCCTTCCTATTGGAGGTTGATGCCTCCTCAGTGGGAGCTGGAGCGGTCCTTCTACAAAAAAATTCTTCCGGGCATGCTGTTACTTGTGGTTTTTTTTCTAGGACCTTCTCTCCGGCGGAGAGGAACTACTCCATCGGGGATCGAGAACTACTGGCCATTAAATTGGCACTTGAGGAATGGAGGCATCTGCTGGAGGGATCAAAATTTCCAGTTATCATTTACACCGATCACAAGAATCTCTCCTATCTCCAGTCTGCCCAACGGCTGAATCCTCGCCAGGCCAGGTGGTCGTTGTTCTTTGCCCTTTTTAACTTTGAAATTCATTTTCGCCCTGCCGACAAGAACATTAGGGCCGATGCTCTCTCTCGTTCCTCGGATGCCTCGGAAGTAGAGGTCTCTCCGCAACACATCATTCCTCCTGACTGCCTGATCTCCACTTCTCCAGTCTCCATCAGGCAAACTCCTCCAGGGAAGACCTTCGTTTCTCCACGCCAACGTCTCGGGATTCTCAAATGGGGTCACTCCTCCCACCTCGCAGGCCATGCGGGCATCAAAAAGTCCTTGCAACTCATCTCTCGTTTCTATTGGTGGCCGACTCTGGAGACGGATGTTGTTGATTTTGTGCGGGCCTGTACTGTTTGTGCCCGGGATAAGACTCCTCGCCAGAAGCCTGCTGGTCTCCTTCATCCTCTGCCTGTCCCCGAACAGCCTTGGTCTCTGATTGGTATGGACTTTATTACAGACTTACCCCCATCCCGTGGCAACACTGTTGTTTGGGTGGTCGTTGATCGATTTTCCAAGATGGCACATTTTATTCCTCTTCCTGGTCTTCCTTCAGCGCCTCAGTTGGCAAAAAATTTTTTGTACACATTTTTCGTCTTCACGGTTTGCCCACGCAGATCGTCTCGGATAGAGGCGTCCAATTCGTGTCAAAATTCTGGAGGGCTCTCTGTAAACAACTCAAGATTAAATTAAACTTCTCTTCTGCTTATCATCCTCAATCCAATGGGCAAGTAGAAAGAATTAACCAGGTCCTGGGTGACTATTTACGGCATTTTGTTTCCTCCCGCCAGGATGACTGGGCAGATCTTCTACCTTGGGCCGAATTCTCGTACAACTTCAGAGTCTCTGAATCTTCTGCTAAATCCCCATTTTTCGTGGTGTACGGCCGTCACCCTCTTCCCCCCCTCCCTACTCCCTTGCCCTCTGGTTTGCCCGCTGTGGATGAAGTGACTCGTGATCTTTCCACCATATGGAAAGAGACCCAAAATTCTCTTTTACAGGCTTCATCTCGCATGAAAAAGTTTGCCGATAAGAAAAGAAGAGCTTCCCCCATTTTTGCTCCCGGAGACAAGGTATGGCTCTCCGCTAAATATGTCCGCTTCCGTGTCCCCAGTTACAAACTGGGACCACGCTATCTGGGTCCTTTCAAAATCTTGTGCCAAATTAATCCTGTCTCTTACAAACTTCTTCTTCCTCCTTCTCTTCGTATTCCCAATGCCTTTCATGTCTCTCTCCTTAAACCACTCATCATCAACCGTTTCTCTCCCAAACTTGTTTCTCCCACTCCTGTTTCCGGTTCTTCTGACATCTTCTCCGTGAAGGAGATACTGGCCTCCAAGACGGTCAGAGGGAAAAAAATTTTTTTGGTTGATTGGGAGGGCTGTGGTCCTGAAGAGAGATCCTGGGAACCTGAGGACAACATCCTAGACAAAAGTCTGGTCCTCAGGTTCTCAGGCTCCAAGAAGAGGGGGAGACCCAAGGGGGGGGGGTACTGTTACGCCGAGCGCTCCGGGTCCCCGCTCCTCCCCGGAGCGCTCGCAACATCCCCGCTACTGCAGCGCCCCGGTCAGATCTACTGACCGGGTGCGCTGCGATACCGCCCCCAGCCGGGATGCGATTCGCGATGCGGGTGGCGCCCGCTCGCGATGCGCACCCCGGCTCCCGTACCTGACTCGCTCTCCGTCGGTCCTGTCCCGGCGCGCGCGGCCCCGCTCCCTAGGGCGCGCGCGCGCCGGGTCTCTGCGATTTAAAGGGCCACTGCGCCACTGATTGGCGCAGTTGGTCTAATTAGTGTGTTCACCTGTGCACTCCCTATGTATACCTCACTTCCCCTGCACTCCCTCGCCGGATCTTGTTGCCATTGTGCCAGTGAAAGCGTTTCCTTGTATGTTCCTAGCCTGTGTTCCAGACCTCCTGCCGTTGCCCCTGTATTGTCTCAAACTCATAATATGGTATTTTGATAAGGAATTATTTTCCTGCACCATCTTGTTGCTATATATTGGGTATTAATAAATCCTTTACAATTAGTATCAACACTTTACCTTGTAGTTAATTCCAAATTCTGGTACAGGATTTATTAGAACAGAATAATACATTTTACTTCACTGGTCATGATATTATAGGTGTTTAACCTTTAGTAGTGAGGTGTAACAGATACTGCTCCTTTGCTGTGCTCTGCCCTGGGAGCACGGTCGTGGTACATGTGTCATGCAGCCGCTCGGATACTGAATGCTCAGCTGATGATAATTGCTTTCACTGGGAAACTTTCAATTTCCTCTGAGACTTGTTATATGACTTGTGTATGACAATATGTATTCCTTATCTCGCTTGGCTGTAGTATGCTGGTATATCCTGCTGTGCAGATGTTTCTAGCCTAACCTTTCATTTACTTTAGTTAAGGGACGTCATTTCTCATGAAAGATATTCAACAAAATATCATGACTTGCTATCAGTGTAGTTAAAAATATTCCTTTACATAATAATTTAGGTTTACATGTAGTGAGAGAAGGTCATCCTGGGATGGGAAAAAAACATGCGCGATGCAACTTTCTGGTGCTATCTTTTTGAGAAAGCTTCTCATCCAGTCATTGCCTGGTTCCTTGAAAGGCCTAAGAACATGACAGGTGATTTGATAAACAAAGCCAGTGAAGTAAAAGACTAGTGATCAGAAGAAAACAAAGAAAACAGAAAAGGAGAACAGTGGCAGGTGCTAGATACAGTTATATATGTATTGTTATTTCTCTCTCTTTCTGATATTTTATTCCATCTAATATATGTCCAAGTAGGCATTTTTACTGCACACCCATGAAGTCTTTTGTCAGGTATCCTATGAAACTGAGTGTAGTGATCATGGAGACAATCTCAATCTGAGATGGGCTAAAAAAAAAATTTAAAAAAAAGCAACACTGTAGACTATACAGCGGGAGAAATAAGTATTGAAAACTTCACCATATATTTCTATTTTTTTCCAAAGGTGCCATTGATATGACATTTTCATCAGATGTTGTTAAAAACCCTAGTAATTCAAACATCCAAAGGAACCAAAACAAATAAGATGAGCAATTAAGTTATGTGTAATAATGCAAAATGGCACAGAAAAACGTATTGAACACATGGAGAAAGGGCGGTGCAAAAAGGCATGAAAAGCCATGATAACTGGAAACTATCAGTAAATAAAAAGATATCTAGTCCATTGTAAGTGAAAATTAGCTGTTCAGGCCCAACTGATTGCCTACAAAAGTGTCTCATTGCCATAGGAATTAAAGGGGTACTCTGGTGGAAACCTTTTTTTTTTTTTAATCAACTGATGCCAGAAAGTTAAACAGATTTGTAAATTGCTTCTGTTAAAAATCTTAATCCATCCAATACTTATTAGCAGCTGTATACTACAGAGGAAATTATTTTCTTTTCTTTTTCTTGTCTGTCATGACCACAGTGCTCTCTGCTGACACCTCTGTCCATATCAGGAACTGTTCAGAGCAGGAGAAAATCCCCATAGCAAACATATTGCTCTGGACAGTTCCTAAAATGGACAGAGGTGTCAGCAGAGAGCACTGTGGTCGTGACAGAAAATAAATCCAAAAAGAACATAATTTCCTCTGTAGTATACAGCTGCTAATAAGTACTGGAAGGATTGCATTTTTTAAATGTCTGACGAAGTGCGGAAGCACGATACGGCTGTGACCAGTCTACTGAATTTTCCCGCGTTCCTGTCTCCCTGCACCTGTATGTCCTAACTGCACTTTAAGAAATAAAGAAGTTTGTCGCTACCTGGAAGTGGTGAGTGCTGCTCATTTCACATTCTTCTACACGTCTGATTTATGATCCTGTCAAGGCTGGGCACCCCACCGGAGGTGGCACTTGTACACACCTGTTTCTGCTAAGGAGCGGTTTTTGGCTGTATGGCTGGCTGTGCCGAACGCTGTTTCTTGTTGCAAGCAATAATTTACAAATCTGTTTAACTTTCTGGCATCAGTTGATTTAAAAAAAAAAAAAAAGGTTTCTATCGGAGTACCCCTTTAACCCCTTAAGGACCCAGCCATTTTACACCTTAGGATCCGGCCATTTTTTGCACATCTGACCACTGTCACTTTAAACATTAATAACTCTGGAATGCTTTTAGTTATCATTCTAATTCCGAGTTTTTTCGTGACATAATCTACTTTAACATAGTGGTAAAAATTTGTGGTAACATATACAATATGTCTACTTTATGTTTGCATCATAAAATTTACATTTTTTTGACTTTTGGAAGACACCAGAGGGCTTCAAAGTTCAGCAGCAATTTTCCAATTTTTACAAAATTTTCAAACTCACAATTTTTCATGGACCAGTTCATGGATTTGAAGGGTCTTCATCTTGGAAATACCCCACAAATTACCCCATTATAAAAACTGTACCCCCCAAAGTATTCAAAATGACATTCAGTCAGCGTTTTAACCCTTTAGGTGTTTCACAGGAATAGCAGCAAAGTGTAGGAGAAAATTCACAATCTTCATTTTGTATACTCGCATGTTCTTGTAAACCCAATTTTTGAATGGAGAGTACGTTTTTCTGAAATGGTTTTTGGGGGGCATGTTGCATTTAGGAAGCCCCTATGGTGCCAGAACAGCAAAAAAAAAAAAACAAAAAAAAAAAAAAAAACACGCCTTAATACCCCACAGGTGTTTCACGACTTTTGCATATTTAAAAAAACATTTCACTAAAATGTGTGTTTCCCCCCAAATTTCACATTTTTGCAATGGTTAATAGCAGAAAATACCCCCCAAAATTTGTAACCCCATCTCTTCTGAGTATGAAGGTACCCCATAAGAGAAGGGGTCATATTTGGCTTTTTGAGAGCAAATTGCATGTCGCATTTAGGAAGCCCCTATGGTGCCAGGAAAGCAAAATAACCCCCACATGGCAACCCATTTGGGAAACTAGACCCCTTGAGGAACGTAACAAGGGGTACAGTGAGCATTTACACCCCCACCGGTGTCTCTCAGATCTTTTGAACAGTGGGCTGCACACATTTTTTTATTTGTATAGCCCACTGTTCCGAAGATCTGTCAGACACCAGTGGGGTGTAAATTCTCACTGCGCCCCTCATTCCATTCCATGAGGGGTGTAGTTTCCGAAATGGGGTCACATGTGGGATTTAGTTTTTCTTGCGTTTGTCAAAACCGCTGTAATAATCAGCCACCCCTGTGCAAATCACCTCAAATGTACATGGTGCACTCTCCCTTCTGGGCCTTGTTGTGCGCCCCCAGAGCACTTTGCGCCCACATATGGGGTATCTCCGTAGTCGGAAGAAATTGCATTACAAATTTTGGGGGCTTTTTTCCCTTTTACCTCTTGTCAAAATTAAAAGTATAGGGCAACACCAACATGTTAGTGTAAAACATTTATTTTTTTACACTAACATGCTGGTGTAGACCCCAACTTCACCTTTTCATAAGGGGTGAAAGGAGAAAAAGCCCCACAAAATGTGTTAGGCAATTTCTCCCGAGTACGGCAATACCCCATATGTGGGCCTAAACTGTTGCCTTGAAATACGACAGGGCTCCAAAGTGAGAGTGCCATGTGTATTTGAGGCCTGAATTAGGGATTTGCATAGGGGTGGACATAGGGCTATTCTATGCCAGTGATTCCCAAACAGGGTGCCTCCAGCTGTTGCAAAACTCCCAGCATGCTTGGAAAGTCAACGGCTGTCCGGCAATACTGGGAGTTGTTGTTTTGCAACAGCTGGAGGCTCCATTTTGGAAACAGTGGCGTACCAGACGTTTTTAATTTTTTTACTTTTTATTTTATTTTGTGTCAGTGTAGTGTAGTGTTTTTTAGGTACAGTCACATGGACAGGGGATTACAGTGAGTTTCCTGCTGCAAGTTTGAGCTGCCGCGCAAAATGTGCTGCATGGCAAACTTGCAGCCTGATACTCACTGTAAGCCCCCTGCACATTCACGGGGGGGGGGGGGGGGGGGGGGGAACCTCCAGCTGTTGCAAAACTACAATTCCCAGCATGCACGGTCTATCAGTGCATGCTGGTAGTTTAGCAACAGCTGGAGGCACACGGGTTGGGAAACACTGAGTTAGGAAACAGACAATGTTTCCCAACCAGTGTGCCTCCAGTTGTTGCAAAACCACAACTCCCAGCATTCTCAGGCATGCTGGAAGTAGTAGTTCGGCAACATCTTTTGAGCCAGATGTTGTAGAACTATAACTCCCAGCATGCTTGGAGTTGTAGTTTTGCAACATCTGGAGGACTACAGTTTGCAGACCACTAATACAGTGGTTCCCAATCTGTGCCCTTCCAGATGTTGCAAAACTACAACTCCCAGTATGCCAAAACTGTCCAGGCATGCTGGGAGTTGCAGTTCTGCAACATCTGAAGGGCCAGATGTTACAGAACTACATCTCCCAGCATGCCTGGACAGTAAGGGCATGTTGAGGATGTGTAGTTTTGCAACATCTGGAAGGGCACAGTGGTCTCCAAACTGTGGACCTCCAGATGTTGCAAAACTGCAACTCCCAGCATGCCCAGACGCCAAGGGCTGTCTGGGCATGCTGGGAGTTGTAGTGTAAGGGGAACAGATAGAGCAGTCCAGATCGCATTACGGCGGTCTGGACTGCTGCAAAGGTCCCGCAATGCCGCCGAAGATCCACTCACCTGTCAACACCGCCGACGTCTCCGCTGCTGGGATCCGGGTCTTCAGGGACGTGGTAAGTATCGGGGCCGGGCTCCAGCACTCCCCCGTCCCCCACCGCGTCCTCCAGTCTTCCTTCCGTTCTCTACAGACTTCCAGGGGCCGGGCAGGGCGAGAGGAAGTAACCTCCCCCCCCCCCTGCGATTGGTCGGTTAGCTAATCGACCAATCGCAGGGGATAGGAGGAGGTGGCAGGCTTGCCACCTCACACCTATACTTCAGCATGATCCTGGCTGTCTGTGACAGCCGGGATCATGCAAAATTACCGGGCTGTCGGGTCCCAGAGACCCGATCAGCCCGGTAACGCCGGGGACGATTTCCCTCGTGATTGTCGACATGTTTCGTGATTGTCGGCGTTTGCCCTGGATGCCTGCTGAAGCATTTCAGCAGGCATCCGCTTCCGATCTCTGTCCGGGGCGCGGCAGGGACCGGAAAACGCCAGGACGTCCGGGGTCGTCATGGGTCCTTGTCACTATCACACCCTATCGGTCCAGCCAAGACGCTAGAGAGAGTGTGATGGTGCAAGGGTTAAAGCCGCCAGACCTCTGGGTATCCACTACTAGTCCCAGCAAGTCTCCAAATTAACCCTTAGATAAACGTGTTTTACCAGAGCTGCCTTCAGGAAGGTGAGCTCATATATTTAGAGATCAAAGACCAGAGCTGATTAATTAAACATTTAATCTGATAAAAGGTATCACAGTGCTATATAGGTAAAAATAAACAAATTACATACAGGTACAAAAATATATAAAAGAGTTTTGCAAGGCAAGTTCAGAAACAAAAGATGAAGTTCTTACAGCATGATGATATAGGAGTCCTTGTCAGTGAGAGTCCACACAGTTATAATTATAATACACATATAGGATTTTAATAATCAGGCCTTGGGCCTGACTCCTCCTCCTTAAGATGGGGACAGAGAGATCTTGCCTGTCCAGGCTGAGATATCTGTCTCCCTTAAATATCTATTTCTTTTCTTGACACCACAGGCCCTGCATTCCCAGGCAAAGATGGCACTGAAGGGGCCTAGTACCTGATTAAGCTGCCTCCTCCTTTCATCTGAGAGCTGTGGATTGATCTACATATCCTGAAGGGATCCCTGGCTCTTAGCTTCCTCCACTAGGTCTAGTAGGGGATCACTACTCAGCCCTTCCTCTGGTGCACTACATACACTGAGTACCACCTTCTCAGGGTCATAGTATGCCATATTAATGTGGTACTGTCTCTGCCTCTGACCTTTCGCATCAAGGGCAACTACATATGTGGTGGGTTCAAGGTGCTGCAGAATGGGGAAGGGACCCTCCCAGGCAGCCTGCAACTTATTCTGCCTGATGGGGTTCAGAACATTTACCTTCTGTCCCACTTCATAGACCTGGTCCCTTGCATTGCGATCATACCAGTACTTCTGCCTGGACTGTGCTGCTGTGAGGTCAATGTCTGCATCCTGTCCCTGAATCTCAGAACATACTCCACCACAGAAGTCTCAGGGGCAGGTAGCACCCCTTCCCATTCTTCCCTAACTAAATCTCGGGGTCCCCGCACTTTGTGACCATATAATAACTCAAAGGGCGAGAAACCTGTAGGCTCTTGGGGTACCTCCCTGTAAGCAAATAACAGATGGGGTAAATACTTTTCCCAGTCTCCGCCCTCCGATTCTACAAATGTTTTTAGCATTTGTTTCAAGGTGCCATTGTTACCGGACACTCTGTCCAACCAATGTAGAGGGTTGTGATCAGTTATGACAGTAAAATCCCTGCCATACAGGTATGGCTGTAATTTTTGTAAAGCCCAGACCACAGCTAGACATTCCTTCTCTATGACCGCATAGGCCACTCCCAAATGTCCTGCCAGGGGGGTCTCATGGGCTAACCTTAGCAGCTCTTTCCTGTACTGCCTAGGAACTACTAACGGCCTTTCTCCCTCCTGGGACCCTAGCATGCCTTTGGAAAGGGACTCCCGGTACAAGATATAATTTTCCCAATATATCCGATGCCCATCTGTGTCAACACCTGTATGTTCAGCACGTTGTCTCAGCCCTTCAAGGGAAGGGTCACTGCGCAGAGCTTCCCGGAAATGCTAATTTCCCTCCCCCCATCTTGGGGCATCAGGGAGCACATTTCCCCCAGATGAACTAGCATCTCCACCTTCCTCTCCCTCAGTTCCAGACATAACAATGTTACAGGCATCATACACAGGGCTATCACTCCTTCCCTCCTCCTCCTTAGGCTCACAGGATTGGGTCATATCACTCACTGCTGGTCCCCCATCCTTACCTGTCACCAGGGGCACACCAACCCCTCCCCCTAGCCCATCTCCACTAGGTTTTGGCATTGGCAATGCATTGTCACCACATTTTACAATACACCCCATTTCACTTTTGGAAAACATTACTATTTCAGTCACAGGTAAACAATTATCAATCCCCTGCACTCCCTCCCAGTTACCACATCTCACAGTGTCTCCCAAAGTCTCGCACAGTACCTCAGAATGAACAGGGCTCTCTCCTAGCCCATCCGGTGTGCAGGTAGTGTCCTCTGGAGCAAAATGACAGAGCATCCGACCCAAATCATTCCCCATCCGACCCAAATCATGTGGCGCTATTACAGCGAGAGTGCAGATGGATTGTGCAGCTGCAGACAGTGGCACCACTGGGCCTAAACGAACAGGTCAATTGGACCCCATTTCTGTAGCTGCACAATGGCTGTTATTATGTATATATATATATATATATATATATATATATATATATATATATAAAATCTCTTGGACACTTTCTTTCAAAACTTTATACTCTAGTTCAATTGAGTCCTTTAATGTTACTGGGAATGCTGACATCACATGAATTAGCATGGTGAGCTATATATTAGGTCATGCAATATACCCAGGGTTATATAACATGTAGATTTTCATCCATTCTTTGACTACTTTAATATCCTTTCCTACTTTTTTTGATTTTTGGAAAGAAGGGTCATGGACCAGGCAGATGATTTAGATACACTCTCTCACTCAATGTACATTATTTTTGGGTTGATCTGATAAGGTGTGGGAAAATTGTATGAATGGGATGTCCCAGTATGTATGTGTTACTAGGTCTTAGCTTAAAATATACCTATGTGGACTTATATCTATCTGTATATCTAGGAATTTATAATAATGCTGTCTGGATTATGCATGGACTGGGTAGACCAGGTAGATGCATGGTCAACAACCTGACATTGTGTGCCGTGCGTGGCATCTATCATGTGCCACTCTGGGACACAGTATGTCATTTAGGGATATCATGCTGAGCATTTTTTATCATTATTTTTTTTTTTTTATAATTCCTGAAGACATCAGTGTACCACTAGGAAAATCATGCTGAGTATCCTTTGCTGGGATCCATTCACGTTAACACACAAACTGTATGATCTATTGGACCCTCATCTCATAATTTTAATCACCGGTATATATACACAAGGACATGGATCCACCCGCATCATGATTTATTCTCCTATTCCGCTTGCCAGTGGGCTAGATCTATAATTTGATCAGGCATGACCCTGCATATGTTTGTATATACATACCTTATTCTTTGACTAGTAACCGGCACTTGTACGGGTTAACAGGATGGAAGATCAGTCACTCCCGAGGGCGTAACTACCCACGGGAGTCAACCGCGCCCAGCTATGATGCGGCAGCAAGAGTGCGCCACCTGACCTTCCAACCTGGATGTGACCTCAGACGCCGCACGCCATTTAACTCGGAGCGAGTCTCCGAGTAGTTACCGCTCAGCCCGCTACCATTGAGCCAGCAAGAGCGGTGATCTCTCCACAGGGAGCACCACAGTGCTCACTGTGTCCTATCTCCAGACCAGGCATAAGGTAAACTCTTCTGAATTTGAATCATTGGTCTTGTTAACAGTAATGGAGAGAATTAATCTTTGCGCTGGGAATTAATGCGTTTGCCCCTACATTGTTTGTTTATTTTAGGCACCATCAGCCTGGTTGGATATTCAAGTCCCCCTACACTACGGGTACCCAGACCCTGAAATGTTGGGTATCGTGAGTACCCTGGGGGGTATTTGAATGATTAAAATTAGTGTCTAACCATAAGTTTCTTATGCATGTAAGAAATATATATTGCAATGTCCCATCACCAAGGGCATATTTAGAAACAAGTTGACATTAGGAGAGATCACAGTGTTTTTCTTATAATTCTATTTTTTGTGGAACAGTGATAACAGAGACTGCTTCATTTGTCCTTGATGCACCTATGTGGAATAGTGCATCCGCAACTAATCATTGGACCCGAATTAATACTATTGTGGATTCATTCCCATATACATGTATTTACTCATGTTTTGATTTTCTTTATGGATATTCTAAGCTATACCATCTCCAAGTATTTCCCCTGATGACTCTGCTGACATAAGCAGAAGAAACGTGTAGGGAATCTAGGGGCATATAAAGGGAATTCTAGGGTCAGGTTCCTGTGTGGGGCCACCCTTCTAAGGGCGATGCAACACTTTCCAAGAAAGGAGGTCTAGGGTGAGTGATAGGGTGAGTTTAGAGACAGGTCAACATTTCCTGACGGTCCATACTCACTGCCTCATCCCCACACATATCTGTACCAATACTCAATTTGTATTCACACTTCACCTTGAGTTTGATCAGCACGTAATTTTAATTTAATATTATTTTTGGTGTATTCGGTCCAAGGACTTTTTAACTGGATGATTAAAATTAAAATTTTATGATTTATGCATTTCCTCAATAGAGATTGTGTCCAAATCATTCCCCAGCAGAACATTAACAGAGATGTCCTCAGAGACCCCCACCTCCCGCAAACCCTTGCCTGTACCCAAATCCAGGTACACACGGGCCATGGGCACAGCAGGCCACACACCTTCAATTCCTTTTAAAGCCATAGTTCTTCCAGGGATGATGTTCTCTGTATCCACCACTTCAGGCCGCACCAAGGTAAAGGAAGCTCCAGAATCTCGCAAAACCACTGTCACCCGGTCACCCACAGTTACACTCTGCATGTTATCCTCTCTTTTCTCCACCGCTCCGGACACCAGAAGAATGGCTGTGTGTCCTCCAGCTACTGGGGAGAATTCTTTTTGTTGGGGCATGTGGCACTCAGGTGCCCAATATTGTTGCATCTGTAACATCGGCGGGTGTCCCCCTGACCCAATGTGGCTCCTGTTGCTTTTGGTAATGATGGCAAGAATTTCCCGGCTGACCTGGTGGTGCTTTGTGGTTGTGTGGCTCCCCTCCAGGTACTTGCTCCAGCTTGTGCAGATCCACGCTTTGCTGCTGGCGTCCGGTTGTTGGCAAAGTCATCTCCTAGTTCTGCTGCTTCCATGGCTGTCTTGGGCTTGCGGTCCAAAATCCACTCTCTGGCTTCAAAGCTCGTTGTTTGGAGAAACTGATCCAGGACCATCAAGTCCTCCAGGGCCTCTTAGGTAGTGACTTAGAGGCCCCCAGTCCATTGCCTGAATGCAGTCCTTAGCTGACCTGCATGTTCAGTGCAGCTTTCTGTGGCGCTTGGTTGCAAAGTCCGAAACTTTTTCTGATAAGTCTCTGGAGTCAGATTAAAACTTTTGAGCAGGGCAGATTTTATTGCCTCATAGTCCTGGTCACTCTCAGAGGAAAGAGAAGCAAACACATCCAGAGCTTTCCCTCGCAACCGTGGGGTTAGATATCGTCCCCACTGTTCCTTAGGTAGATGGAACTGCCAGCAAACCTTTTCAAATCCCCTCAGGAACACATCCAGATCACCATCTTTCTCCAACATGGGGAAATGTTCCAAGCGGGGTTTGTGGTCTCCTTGATCCTGCACATCACTGCGTGCAGATAAAGCATCCCCTCTTAGCCTCAGAACCTCCAGTTCATGCCTTCGCTGGGTCTCTCTTTCTGCGGCATGTGCCTGGGGCTCTCTTTCTGCGGCTCGTGCCTGAGCCTCTCTGTCTGCGGCTTGTGCCTGGGCCTCTCTTTCTGCGGCTCGTGCCTGAGCCTCTCTCTCTGCAGTTTGGTACTGGAGAAGCAGTTGGAGTTTCATATTGGCATCCACATTCCCAAGGTGTTGTAAGGCAGTCCGCATATAAGAGTCCAAGGCCTCATGTGGAGTACTGTCCTGATGGGGAGTAATGTTGTATTCCCCAGGAGATATCAGTCCTTGGATGACAGTTCCAGCTGTAGGACTTTGTCTCATGTCACTCAGCTCTTCTGCATGGGCATCATACTCCACAAGATCAGCAACAAGTTGGTCCTTGTTCTTTCCTGCAGTAGGGATCTCCTTTTCTTGGCACATTAGCTCCAGTGCAGGCTTGGACTGCTTGCAATATGCCTCCATATTTCCGAGATGAGACAGAGGAGGTAAAACAATAGATGGGGAGGACAGAACTGTCTTGCACTTTTTGTATGTCTTTTAAACCAGCACTGAGCTCTGTCTTTGGAATTTACACACAAGAAGATGTATGCAATTTCTTTTTTAGTGCTAACATTTCCTTACAGGTAAAATCCAGCAAACACTAAAAATCTCTAAATATATCCCGACGCTGCCACCAGTTGTCACAATCACACCCTATTGCAAGGCAAGTTCAGAAAACAAAAGATGAAGTTCTTACAGCATGATGATACAGCAGTACTTGTCAGTGAAAGTCAAGCTGTTCTTAGGATGATCTTGTCAGCTTGTTGAACAGCATTGAACACCCTGAGTCTAGCATTGTTAAATATTATATAACTGCCTTTTTAGAAGGGAGACTCCATTCCCCCCTCCCCTCTGATCCCACAAGGGGGTCTTCCTGGCCCCTTATCTGTTTGATTATATGATGGGACCAGAGTGCATGACTTCAAAAAAGCCTTTGACTTCAAAGGAGATGTAAAAAAACAGCCAGACCCCCCAATAAAATGCAATACACAAAAACACAGTCTGAATGACCTCTCACCCATGGTTTGGATAATAAATCACACAGTTATAATTATTATACATATATAGGATTTTAATAATCAGGACTTGGGCCTGACAGTCCTTAAGGGGTTAAATCAGTAAGCATGTTCAATACTTTTTCCCTGAGTCATTTCACATTATTAAACATAACTTAATTTCAAAACTTTTTTTTTTGTATGTATCTTCCACTTGGGTTCTTAAAGGGGTTATCCAGGAAAAACTTTTTTTTTCCAGAAAGTCAAACAGATTTGTAAATTACTTCTATTAAAAAATCTTAATTCTTTCAGTACTTATGAGCTTCTGAAGTTGAGTTGTACTTTTCTGCCTAAGTGCTCTTTGATGACACATATCTCGGGAACCGCCCAGTTTAGAAGAAAATACCCATAGCAAGCCTCTTCTAAACTGGGTGGTTCCCGAGACAAGTGTCATCAGAGATCACTTAGACAGAAAAGAACAACTAAGCTTCAGAAGCTCATAAGTACTGAAAGGATTAAGATTTTTTAATAGAAGTAATTTACAAACCTGTTTATCTTTCTGGAGCCAGTTGATATATATATATATATATATATATATATATATATATATATATATATATATAAGTTTTTTCCTGGATAACCTCTTTAGCAACAACTAGTAAAATATCATATCAATAACACCTTTGGAAATATATTTAGTAAGAAAAATGACATGCTCAATACATATTTCACCTGCTGTATAAGGCTTTATATGCATATTCCCTTGTGTCTTCCTAGAAACTTTAATAATTTGTATAATGTTTTGCCAATTCACTCCCTTCCATTTAGGCTGCCATAAAGCCTACAACCTCTTTCTCAGGAGAGCCCTGTTAGTCATTGGTTCACTCAAAGCCACTGGAGAACTAAACTCTAACCAATATTTTTTAACCTCAACAATAGACATTGATGTCAAAAACATGTTATTAAAGTCCCTACAAAATATCTGATATGTTCCAAGTAGAGTTCTAATTGTAATCCAATGTAAAACAAGAACTAAACAGATAATTTGCTTTTGTCACTGGAAAGACATCTTCATGCTTCATGAATTTAGAATTTCAGATTGAGAAGATTGACCTTCTCTGTGTCACAAATTGTTATATTAAATTTGTTTCATGCAAATAAAAATGTAACTTATGTGTATCCAGTTGAGCACATTTGTCCAAAGTTTATTATATTTTGTGACTGTTCCGATGGCTATATTAATGGCAGGGCACACCAGATTGCATTCTGAATAAACATCCGGATGGTAAAGTCACAGCGTGTAATTTTTATTGAGACATTAAGATGGATCTTATCTAAGCTGCACATTACCTACACTTTAAAATGATCAAAATGACCTTTCAAATCATAAAATAAAACATATGAAAGCAATCTTATAGTTGTGTTACGTACTGGTAATACATTTTAATAATTTAATGTATCACAATAATGATATTAAAGGTTCATAGTAAGCTATGCTATTGCTGCTTATTCCGACAGTCAAATTAGTATTAGAATATAGTGGCACAAAAACCATTGTTTTTGTTAAGGTCTTTGAAGAAACATAAAAAATGCCAAATTGCAATGATGCTGAACATCTATACGATGTATAGTGTCCATGCTGCTAAGTACAATTTACAGGGTATCTTGTAATGTAATGTTTATACAATTGTGCCCTACTTGGGAGTAGTAAATAGATGTCAATCATTATATGACCTCCATACATTTATATGACTCCTGCTGCGAAAATAGTAGACTAAGACCAGATGGCTGACATATTACTGACCTTACAAGTCCTTGGTCCTGGCCTCATGGGAAGCTTGAAACACCTAACATATGTATATACATTAATAACATTAATTAGTGACAGGTAAACATGTCCTGAAAATAAAAATGAAAAACAAAGTAAAAAAAAATAATTATAATAATAAATATATACATAATATTTTCCAAAGTGACACGAAATTTTATTTGAAATTAAGACCATTTAGGTTCTAAACTTTTTGCTATTAAGGAATTGCCTTCTCTAACAGCTTCCCCAGACTGGCCCAAGAAGTGCGCCAAAAATGTGCTTTGTCCGATAAGTAGTTAGGCTTATTAAGAAAGATTTTGGCACATTGGAGGAACTTACACCTAGCTCATACAATGGACGAAGCTTGGAATAAAGAGCCTGTAAAAGGGGTGTGACCTCATTCAATGCTGAATATAATTTTTTAGAGGCTGAACTGAGGTTGGAAGAGTTGGAACAAGCGATTAAGATATCCTCCAATAATAAAGCACCCGGGGTAGATGGCTTACCAGTTGAAATTTATAAGAAATATGGTGAAATTATTTAACCAAAACTTTTGGAACTTTTTAATCAATCATTTATTGATGGCTCCTTACCCTTATCAATGAGGGAGGCTTTTATAGTGGTTATATTGAAAAAGGGTAAGGATCCCACAGACCCGGCTTCATATAGACCTATTTCTTTTCTGACAAGTGATGTAAAGTTATTGGCTAAGGTCCTTGCAATGCGATTACATAAAGTTGTGGCTAAGCTGATTCATTCAGACCAAACTGGCTTTATACCAACAAGATCAACAGCAACAAATATCAGGCGTCTTTTCTTGAGTTTACAGGTGCCTCCCGACTCCCCCGAAGACAGGGCCATATTTGCTTTAGATACACAAAAAGGATTTGATTCAGTAGAATGGCCCTGTCTCTGGGTGACTCTGGAGGCAATGGGATTTGGCCCATAATGTTTTTCTTGGATCCAACTGCTATATAAAAATCCATCTGCACTGATTAGGGTAAATGGACAGCTTTCTCAAATCTTCTCACTGTATCGCGGAACAAGACAGGGCTGCCCATTGTCCCCACTGTTATTTTCAATTGTAATGGACCCACTGGCCAAATTTATTCAGAGTAGTCCAGAGATTAAAGGTTTTCAATGTGGCGAGTATCAAAATAAGGTCTCGTTATATGCGGACTATGCTTTGTTGTTCTTAAATGATGCAGGGCCTTCATTGAAAGCAGTTATAGAGGGGTTTACTCGCTTTAGCAGGCACTCGGGAATTGCTATAAACTGGGAAAAATCATATTTAATGCTATTAGATAGAACGGTTTCCCTTGTACAGGTGAATGATAATCTAATTATTGAATGTGCTACTCAAATTAAGTATTTGGGTATAGAAATAACATCTTCCATCTCCGATTATGAGAAATTAAATACAATACCATTGCTTAATCGCATTAATTATAAAGGCGCTGCCTAGTGGAAACTTGGTCTATTCCCGGTGGAAAGAATAAATCTTATTAAAATGATTGTGATGCCACAGTTACTGTATTTTTTATATAATTCCCCTATATGGCATTCAGACTTTTTCAGAGGATTAAAACCCAATTTCACGATTTAATTTGGAATGGGTGAAAACCTAAATTAAAACTAGAATATCTACAACGTCCAAAACAGGAGGGAGGTCTGGCTTTGCCCAACCCATGGTTGTATTTCTTAGCAGCACAGTCTCAGCATTTTAGGGGATGGGACAACTCAGACCTCCCTAATCCAGATATGGCCATTATAATAAGAGCCCTATCCTGTAATAACTTAATCATGGCTTTGGAGAGACTTTTCAAACTGGATAGCTTTTGCTCTTTTAGGAATTTCCAGGATGACTTTGAGATACCTGCTGATGTGTTCTATAAATATTTACAGTTGAGGCATGCGATTGCTGCTCAGCAAAAGCAAATTTCCTTAATAATAACAAGTGACACAGTAGTAGATTTAACCCCTTAAGGACTCAGGGTTTTTCCGTTTTTGCACTTTCGTTTTTTCCTCCTTACCTTTTAAAAATCATAACCCTTTCAATTTTCCACCTAAAAATCCATATTATGGCTTATTTTTTGCGTCGCCAATTCTACTTTGCAGTGACATTAGTCATTTTACCCAAAAATGCACAGCGAAACGGAAAAAAAAATCATTGTGCGACAAAATCGAAAAAAAAACGCCATTTTGTAACTTTTGGGGGCTTTCGTTTCTACGCAGTGCATATTTCGGTAAAAATTACACCTTATCATTATTCTGTAGGTCCATATGGTTAAAATGATACCCTACTTATATAGGTTTGATTTTGTCGCACTTCTGGAAAAAATCATAACTACATGCAGGAAAATGTATACGTTTAAAAATGTCATCTTCTGACCCCTATAACTTTTTTATTTTTCCACGTATGGGGTGGTATGAGGACTCATTTTTTGCGCCGTGATCTTAAGTTTTTATCGGTATGATTTTTGTTTTGATCGGACTTTTTGATCACTTTTTATTCATTTTTTAATGATATAAAAAGTGACCAAAATACGCTTTTTTGGACTTTGGAATTTTTTTGCGCGTACGCCATTGACCGTACAGCTTAATTAATGATATATTTTTATAGTTCGGACATTTACGCACGCGGCGATACCACATATGTTTATTTTTTATTTTTTTTACACTGTTTTATTTTTTTTATGGGAAAAGGGGGGTGATTCAAACTTTTATTAGGGAAGGGGTTAAATGACCTTTATTAACACTTTTTTTTTAAATTTTTTTTGCAGTGTTATAGGTCCCATAGGGACCTATAACACTGCACACACTGATCTCTAATGCTGATCACTGGCGTGCATTAACACGCCTGTGATCAGCATTATCGGCACTTGACTGCTCCTGCCTGGATCTCAGGCACGGAGCAGTCATTCGTCGATCGGACACCGGGGAGGCAGGTAAGAGCCCTCCCGGTGTCCGATCAGCTGTTCGGGACGCCGCGATTTCACCGCGGCGGTCCCGAACAGCCCGACTGAGCAGCCAGGTCACTTTCACTTTCACTTTAGAAGCGGCGGTCAGCTTTGACCGCCGCTTCTAAAGGGTTAATACCGCACATCGCCGCGATCGGCGATGTGTGGTATTAGCCGCGGGTCCCGGCCGTTGATTAGCGCCGGGACCGACGCGATATGATGCGGGATCGCGGCGCGATCCCGCTTCATATCGCGGGAGCCGGCGCAGGACGTAAATATACGTCCTGCGTCGTTAAGGGGTTAAAGGGGTACTCCGGTGAAAACCTTTTTTTCTTTTAAATCAACTGGTGCCAGAAAGTTAAACATATTTGTAAATTACTTCTATTAAAAAATCTTGATCCTTCCAGTACTTATTAGCTGCTGAATGCTACAGAGGAAATTCCTTTCTTTTTGGAACACTGATGACATCACGAGCACAGTGCTTTCTGCTGACATCTCTGTCCATTTTAGCAACAGTGCATAGCAGATGTATGCTAAGGGCAGCATGGTGGCTTAGTGGTTAGCACTGCTGCCTTGCAGTGATGGGGCCTTGGGTTCAAATCCCACCAAGGACAACAATAAATAAAGACTTATTATTATTATAACGTCAGCAGAGAGAACTGTGCTCGTGATGTCATCAGAGAGCATTCCAAAAAGAAAAGAATTTCCTCTGTAGTATTCAACAGCTAATAAGTACAGGGAGGAGTAAGATTTTTTAATAGAAGTCATTTATAAATCTGTTTAACTTTCTGGCACCAGTTGATTTAAAAGAAAAAAGGTTTTCACCGGAGTATCCCTTTAATAATAAAAGAAAAAAAGCAGCGGGGCCCTATTTCCAGAATATATCAATTATTAGCTATAAAAGGATTGGAACAATCGCCTCTGGCATTTCTTAAATGGCAAATGCAGGCGAATATTTGTGAAGGACAGTGGAAAACTGTCCTTAAGAATATCCCAATTCAAGCATTAGGAGAAGGGGCAAGGTTAACACAGTTTTATATTGTATATACAGTAGGCCTTATAGAACTCCGGCCCTTCTCTTTAAAATTGAATATCAAAATGATGCAAAATGCCCCCGCTGTTTGTAAGACCCTGCTGATATTACTCATATGTTTTGGGAATGTTTACATGCCCAAAGATATTGGAAATTAATTACAGAATATATTGGATCTATATGGGGAAATTGAAGTACCCTTAGAATTAAAAACATGTATACCTGGATAATTTATATACAGCAGTTTATACTAAACTAGCTCTGGGCAGACTACTATAGAGAAAATTAATTGCACAATTCTGGAAGGATCCAGAATTGCCAACCAAGATGCATTTTATTAAGGAGATGGAGAAAGTTGTGGCATGGGAGAAAGCGATATATTTTAGTAATAGAAGGACAGGGGAACTCTAATTTTCGAATTTTTATTTTTATATATATATATATATATATATATATATATATATATATATATATATATATATTTGTTTGGGTTGTGTGGTTGTTTTTTGAAAACTTTAGGGTCGTGTAGTTATTTGTGTTGAAAGCCCGTTATAATATAATAATATTGTTAGATCAATTAATTATTGGTTTGTGATTGTTGAAAATTGAAAGATGTGTTTTGTTTTGTCTAAAAGAGAAGTATTCTTTGTTAAGTTATGAATTGATCAATAAAAGGTTTACAAAAAAAAAAGAGAAAAAAAGATAGATATGAGATAGATATATAGATAGATAGATAGATAATCCCAAACAGAACAGCACAGCTACAAATTTAGAAAAAATGAAAAGAGGTGCTCGCAGAGGTCAGAGTCTAGGTAAAGGACTCCTTCAGTATATAATATCCAACGATTCCACAGCACACAGGAGTTTTTCCAAAAAAAGAGAAGGGTGATTGAAAGAGCTTTATTGTCCGTTCAGTCATTACAAGTCATACAATAAATTACAGTCACACAAAGCATGACAGTACAATACACAGCAAAGGTTCCCTAAGCTATACATCGCACATCATGCTACTCTAAAACTCAGCTCAATCCTGTAATAAAAAGCACAAGAGATCGAACAACAAAACAATACAATCTGTGATCGGGGTAGGGGTGTGGGCGACTATGTGGGGGTGGGGAGGGGGCGGATCACAGGGCCAAACTGCTGGGCTGTATCTTCAGGGAGACATGGGAGAAGGAGAGGGGTCTTCACTCCTCTTCTTCCTCATCAACGGCCGGGCTGTCCAAGATGGAATAGTTTCTAAGCAGGCTCTTGATGAACCTGCGGCAATCCCGGACGGACATGTTTTCCCTGTTGATCACGAGGCGGTTCCTGGCAAGCCACACTGCGTCCTTAAAACAGTTCATAAGGAGCCAGGCCTCCTGGATGGCCTCCACGTCGTGGGTCCCAGGGAACAGACCGTAAAGCACCGAATGGTACGATAGGCAGCTCCTGGGTACAGAGTCTCTGAGTTCATGTTCCAGGGCGTCCAACAAACCCTGTGCAAAGGGGCACTGCCAAAACACGTGAAAAGATGCTTCCTCCATGTAGGGGCACCGGGGGCAGTACCGGGTTGTGCACAGGTTGCGGGCATGCATGATTGACCTGAGAGAGAGTCCTCCCTTGACGGCCATCCACGACAAGTCCTTGTGTCCATTGGTAAGCCGCTTTGAGGCCACATTAGTCCAAACTGTCTCTGCAGTGGCTGCGGGGAGTCGCGGAACCAGCTCGGTCAAGTCCTTAGCTCGGATGGGCTTGTAGATTTTCTTCGGCTTCCATAGGTCGGGTGTTACGCCTAGCGCTCCGGGTCCCCGCTCCTCCCCGGAGCGCTCACGGCGTCTTTCTCCCTGCAGCTCCCCGGTCAGTCCCGCTGACCGGGAGCGCTGCACTGTCATGGCCGTTGGGGATGCGATTCGCACAGCGGGACGCGCCCGCTCGCGAATCGCATCCCAGGTCACTTACCCGTTCCCGTCCCTTGCTGTCATGTGCTGGCGCGCGCGGCTCCGCTCTCTAGGGCGCGCGCGCGCCAGCTCCCTGAGACTTAAAGGGCCAGTGCACCAATGATTGGTGCCTGGCCCAATCAGCTTAATTGGCTTCTACCTGGTCCCTGACTATATCTAACCTCCTCCCATGCACTCCCTTGCCGGATCTTGTTGCCCTTGTGCCTAGTGAAAGCGTTTTGTGTGTCTAAAGCCTGTGTACCAGAACTTCTGCTATCCACCCTGACTACGAACCTTGCCGCCTGCCCCCGACCTTCTGCTACGTCCGACCTTGCTTCTGTCTACTCCCTTGTACCTCGCCTATCATCAGCAGTCAGAGAGGTGAGCCGTTGCTAGTGGATACGACCTGGTCACTACCGCCGCAGCAAGACCATCCCGCTTTGCGGCGGGCTCTGGTGAAAACCAGTAGTGACTTAGAACCGGTCCACTAGCGCGGTCCTCGCCAATCCCTCTCTGGCACAGAGGATCCACTACCTGCCAGCCGGCATCGTGACAGTAGATCCGGCCATGGATCCCGCTGAGGTCCCTCTGCCTTATATCTCTGATATCACCACGGTGGTCGCCCAGCAATCCCGACAGATCGCCCATCTAACCCACCAGCTGTCGGAAATGTCCACCATTGTGCACCAACTTCAGTCGCAACTTCAGCAGCAATCATCTCCTCCGCCAGCTCCTGCACCCCTTCCGCAGCGAGTGGCCACTCCTAGCCTCCGCCTGTCCTTGCCGGACAAATTTAATGGGGACTCTAAGTTTTGCCGTGGCTTCCTTTCGCAATGTTCCCTGCACATGGAGATGATGTCGGACCAGTTTCCTACTGAAAGGTCTAAGGTGGCTTTCGTAGTCAGCCTTCTGTCTGGAAAAGCCCTGTCATGGGCCACACCGCTCTGGGACCGCAATGACCCCGTCACTGCCTCTGTACACTCCTTCTTCTCGGAAATTCGAAGTGTCTTTGAGGAACCTGCCCGAGCCTCTTCTGCTGAAACTGCCCTGCTGAACCTGGTCCAGGGTAATTCTTCCGTTGGCGAGTACGCCATACAATTTCGTACTCTTGCTTCTGAACTATCCTGGAATAATGAGGCCCTCTGCGCGACCTTTAAAAAAGGCCTATCCAGCAACATTAAAGATGTTCTGGCCGCACGAGAAACTCCTGCTAACCTGCATGAACTCATTCATCTAGCCACTCGCATTGACATGCGTTTTTCTGAGAGACATCAAGAGCTCCGCCAGGAAAAAGACTTAGATCTCTGGACACCTCTCCCACAGTCTCCACTGCAATCTGCGCCTAGGCCTCCCGCCGAGGAAGCCATGCAAGTGGATCGGTCTCGCCTGACCCTGGAAGAGAGGAATCGCCGTAAGGAAGAGAATCTTTGTCTGTACTGTGCCAGTACCGAACATTTTTTGGTGGATTGCCCTATCCGTCCTCCACGTCTGGGAAACGCACGCTCGCACCCAGCTCTCATGGGTGTGGCGTCTCTTGATGCTAAGTCGGCTTCTCCACGTCTCACGGTGCCTGTACGGATTTCTACTTCAGCCAGCTCTTCCCTCTCAGCCGTGGCCTGCCTGGACTCTGGTGCTTCTGGGAATTTTATTCGGGAGTCCTTGGTGAATAAATTCCGCATTCCGGTGACCCGTCTTGTCAAGCCACTCCACATTTCCGCGGTCAACGGAGCCAGGTTGGATTGCACCGTGCGTTACCGCACGGAGCCCCTCCTAATGTGCATCGGACCTCATCACGAGAAAATTGAATTTTTGGTCCTTCCCAATTGCACTTCCGAAATTCTCCTTGGACTACCCTGGCTTCTACACCATTCCCCAACCCTGGACTGGTCCACTGGGGAGATCAAGAGTTGGGGTCCCTCTTGTTCCAAGGACTGCCTTAAACCAGTTCCCAGTACTCCCTGCCGTGACTCTGTGGTTCCTCCTGTATCCGGTCCCCCTAAGGTCGTTAGGGACTCTGCCTGCCACAGAAAATGCCTCTTCCCCCCTCCCAGTCCCTTCAGGCAAGCCTCTGTGTCCCCTCATGGCTCCCGTCCTTGTGTCTCCCTGCCCCGTGCCAAGCTTCACCCTCTGCCCTCCCTCCCCATTCCTACTCCTGTTGTACTGCCTGTCATTGAGGAAACCATCCATTCCTTCCCGGTGTCCTCATCCCAGGGGAGGCAGTCTCCGGACAAAAAAAAGGGGAGACCTAAGGGGGGGGGGTACTGTTACGCCTAGCGCTCCGGGTCCCCGCTCCTCCCCGGAGCGCTCACGGCGTCTTTCTCCCTGCAGCTCCCCGGTCAGTCCCGCTGACCGGGAGCGCTGCACTGTCATGGCCGTTGGGGATGCGATTCGCACAGCGGGACGCGCACGCTCGCGAATCGCATCCCAGGTCACTTACCCGTTCCCGTCCCCTGCTGTCATGTGCTGGCGCGCGCGGCTCCGCTCTCTAGGGCGCGCGCGCGCCAGCTCCCTGAGACTTAAAGGGCCAGTGCACCAATGATTGGTGCCTGGCCCAATCAGCTTAATTGGCTTCCACCTGGTCCCTGACTATATCTAACCTCCTCTCATGCACTCCCTTGCCGGATCTTGTTGCCCTTGTGCCTAGTGAAAGCGTTTTGTGTGTCTAAAGCCTGTGTACCAGAACTTCTGCTATCCACCCTGACTACGAACCTTGCCGCCTGCCCCCGACCTTCTGCTACGTCCGACCTTGCTTCTGTCTACTCCCTTGTACCTCGCCTATCATCAGCAGTCAGAGAGGTGAGCCGTTGCTAGTGGATACGACCTGGTCACTACCACCGCAGCAAGACCATCCCGCTTTGCGGCGGGCTCTGGTGAAAACCAGTAGTGACTTAGAACCGGTCCACTAGCGCGGTCCTCGCCAATCCCTCTCTGGCACAGAGGATCCACTACCTGCCAGCCGGCATCGTGACATCGGGTTTCAGTCCTTCCAGCTGGTGCTCCCTCACAAACCGGACAACATCCCCATAGAACCAGGGAGTGTTCCAGTTGTAAGGGATGAAGCTGTCCCACCTGCACGGTGACACATGCAAAGGAGGCCCTCAGCAAAGTGGGGATATCGGGTATTCCCTTCCCACCCTTGCGGGGCTCCTTGTACATCACAGTCCTCTTGACTCTGTCCCTTTTGCCCCAGATGAAGCAAAACACTGTCCGGGTGATGGCCTTGCAAACGGTGGTATGGGGAGGCCAGGCCTGTGCGGTGTACTGGAGCACAGGCAAAACTTCACTCCGCAGGACAAGTGCCTTGCCTTCAATCGAGAGCTTTCTGGAGCTCCACAGTCCGATCTTCGAGTTCATCTTTCCTAGTCGGTCTTGCCAAGACTTAAGGACCGCTCCTTCCTTCCCGAACCAGACTCCAAGAATTTGAATGAAGTCCGGCTTAACAGTAAAGTGGAAGGGGGCGGAAGAAGCCAGGTGCCATTCCCCGAAGAGCAAGGCCTCTGACTTCCCGCAGTTGACTTTTGCCCCCGATGCTCTGCCGAAGTCCTCGCAGGTCTGGACGAGTGCAGTCACCGAACGCTGGTCAGCGCAGAAGACAGTCACGTCGTCCATGTAGAGCGAGCACTTGACCTTGTAGCGATCTGGTCCTGGTGCGGTGATCCCTCTGATCTCTCCATTCTGCCGGATAGTCTCAGCGAAGAGCTCTATAACACAAACAAAAAGAAGAGGTGAAAGAGGGCAGCCTTGTCTAACCCCGGAAAGGATGGGAAAGGGGTTAGTCTTCCAGCCATTTACCAACACCGTGCTGTAAATGTCAAAATACATGACGTTAACAAAAGAGCAAAACATCTTCCCCAGACCTAGCATGCGCAAAGCCCTGTCCATGAATGCGTGGGAGACACGGTCGAACGGAACGCCTTCTCCTGATCTAAGCTGACCAGGGCGGAGCGGCCACCGCGGTCCTGGATGTAATGGACCGTGTCTCTCACAAGGACAAGGCTGTCAGCAATCCTGCGACCAGGAATGCCGCAGGTCTGGTCTGGATGGACGATCCGCCCCATGACAGGTTTCAGCCTGTTGGCCAGCACCTTGGCGAGGATCTTGTAGTCCACATTCAGGAGAGAGATGGGACGCCAGTTTTTCAGGTCACATCTCTTCCCCTTCCGCTTATACAAGATCGTGATCATCCCTTCCCTCAACGACGGAGGCATTCTGCCCCCCACCACCATCTCCTCGTACACCTCCAACAGGTCCGGACAGCGCTACATAGAGCTCGGCCGGGAGACTGTCACTGCCCGGGGTCCTGCCGGGCTTAAAGGATTTAGCGGCAGAGAGCAGCTCCCCCACCGTCAAGGGATCGTCCATAGCCGCCGCACCTGCGGGATCAACCACATTAGTGAGACCTGAGAGGAACCTCTCGGCGGCTTTGGGGTCGGATGACTTGGGGGCGTAGAGGTTGCCGTAGAAGTCGGAGACGACCCCCACTATCCCCTCCTTGCCCCTCCTCATGTGTCCGGTCTCATCTCGTAGCTCAGTCAGGGGCATGTGGCCAGCATGGAGCTTCCTGAAAAAGAAAGAGTTACACTTCTCACCCTTCTCCAGGTTCTCCACCTTGGAACGAAAGACGATTCGCTTGGATTCCTCCTCAAAGTGCCTTTTCAAGCTCTTTTTGGTCTCCTCCAGCTCCTCCCTGACATCCCAGCCACACTGGATCAGGTCCTGCAGGGACCGCAGCTCGCGCTGCAGTTTCCTGAAGTCCCACTTCTTCGCACACGCCTGTTGTCTGCCTTTTGCCTGAAAGAAACAAAGGCTTTTTTAACCAAATTCAGGAGTGAACAAGAACAAACCAAAAGGCACAAATGGTATAGAGACTGTACTGATTATTCTACCTCTAAAGTCTATCAATGGAATAACATATCTTTATTTTCTAAGCGTCAAAGGAAATTTAAAAACCAAGGAATGATACCCAATGCTGACGGTATGACTCAACAGGAGAGAGTGGAACCGACTACCAACATTAATTTTTTAGGGGTGAGCAGCAGCGCAGCAAACGATACCGGAGAGGCAGACGGAAACACTGACGGAGGCATAAAAACAAGGAATCAGAAATCGAATCGCAACCAGAACACCAACCAGATCGTCAAGAGAAACCAGAAGAAGAATTGATTACATATCCAGTGGTATATATATCTACACACACATTAACAGTAGGACAGTATAAACTATTGTCTAAGGGACTGGGATTTTACCCAAGTGTAAAAACAGACTGGTGCCAACTGGAACTAGATTTTTTACAATTTTAGCGCAAATTGAAATTAAAAATCTTGTTTTCGCAACAACAGAACACAGTAGTAGAAACTTGTGATGCTGTAGGGGTAGTCCCACTACGATTAAAAGACTTTGATCTGAGATTAGAGAGTGATTTTCAACCACCAGTAGATTCACTTGCTATAACTATCTTTGCGGAATTAGTATTAGGATTTTGAAAAGATGCGACAAAACACAGATAAACTTAGTCATCCCAACATCACAACTGAAGAATTGAAGGCTCTGGATCAATTAGTCCATGACCACGACCTCATCATCAAATCTGCTGATAAGGGTGGTGCGGTCGTGGTCATGGACCAAAAACAGTACTTAGAGGAGGCCATGCGACAATTAAATGATAATACAGTATACCAACCACTGCCCAGGGATCCTAGGAATGAAATTGAAACTCAAATCAGGGGGATAGTAGACAAAGGATTCAATGAAGGATTGATTGATGAGAAACTGAAGTCATATTTAATAGTGGACTTTCCTGTAACATCTATTATGTACTTTTTACCGAAAATTCACAAAAATCGTGAAAAACCGCCGGGACGTCCAATTGTATCAGGACGTAATTCTATTACTTCACACATCTCTATTTTTCTTGATAAGGCACTAAGAACGCATGTGATGGCAACCAAATCCTACATTAAAGATACTTCTGACTTTTTGTCCAAGATCCGTGATTTGAAGATTCCGAAGAACACAATAATGGCAACACTAGACGTGGTGAGTCTCTATACTTCAATAAAACATGCAAATGGTATAAGGGCTGTGAAACAAGTACTGATGAAATCTAATTTCAGTGAGAGCAAAATTGAATTTTTAATATCTCTACTGAATATCGTATTGGAATGCAATTACTTTTTGTTTAATGATGTCTACTTTCTTCAATGCAACGGCACCGCGATGGGTAGTAATGTGGCACCAAATTGTGCAAACCTGTATATGGCGGGGTTGGAGGAGGGCGTCGTCTATGGATCCCACCACTTCAGTCATGTACTGGGGTGGTGGAGATTCATTGACGACGTCTTCTATGTCATCTATTTTGTCATCTATGTCTTGTGGTGGCCGTGTGAGATGCTTTATGTAGGAGAAACCAGTCTGGATTTTAAAACCAGACTGAATCAGCACCGTTATACCATACGGAAGAAGAGACTGGATCTACCAGTCTCAAAGCACTTCACAGAGGCTAACCACAAAGAAATAGACTTAAAGCTTATGATTATTGACCATATCCCAGTGCCAAAAAGAGGAGGTAATAGAAGTTTTCTTTTAAAAAACCTGAACTACAATGGATCTGTAGATTGGGCACATTAAAACCTAGAGGGCTAAATGTAGATTTTAAAGTAACCCCTGGTATGTCAATCTAATATTTGTAATTTATTTTATAATCCCCGGTATGTTGAATAAATGTTTATTATTTATTCACATCATTTTATCACACTGACGTTATTAACTATAGATTATATAACCTTATGAAATTTTTTTGACACACTATTTAGATTTTATATTATTATGATGATGTGAAACCAGGAGATTCAATCTATATGGTGGGATTGCTTGGATTGCGGCACCCCCGCAGTGGTCCTCAGGGTGATGGGTATGCTGTGACCCGAGTAGGATGTTCATTTGACAGTAACACATTCTAAATACTTTCTTTTTTATCTTTCTAGAAACGTGGAATGGGGAGGCGCTTGCTCATAACCGTTTTTCTCATAGTGAAGATCCTTACTAATAATGCCCGTCCAAATAGTGTATATCATTGGAACACTCTGAGTATCTATATTTATCACCTTTGGCTTCCAACAGGTCCCATACTATGCATGAATGACTTGATACCCAACACTCTATACTGTGAGCGGCGGTGCGGGGTAGCCAATAGAGTGGGAGGAGCATCGCGCCGACTATGTGGTTGGTGCGGTGTCTCGTTCTGCTTTTTCCAGAGACCGTGGTGCCAATAGCTCCATGTTCTCTGGATAAGTCTGCTCACGCACCGCCGACAGGGTCAAGGGTTGAATTTTTATATGCACGGACTTTACGTAACTTGCCCGTATCAAAGATGGTGACTTGGGGAGCATAGGAGGTGGGCGCGCATGCGCGAATGATTACTGAAGAGTTTCCATGACCACAATGAAGCTTCTACACTATTGGATGAAGATGCGAGTTACAACTTTCGGCCTATTCGGCGCGCGGCTGCGCGCTAGAGAGGATCCACGCCAATATGGAGGACAAGCATGGAGATGCGATGTACTTTGTTTACAATGGTATGTGCAACGCCCCCCTCCACTGATTATTGCTATTATTGTTTTAATGAAACACAGGTGGATTAGTTTATAAGGTATTACATGCACTGGCACTTTATGTTTGTAACGTTTTTGGATTTGCACTTTTTTTTTATGTGAGATTGTACACTGATGCACTTTATAATGTGTTTACTTGAAAATTATACCCTATATGCACTTTATTATGTAGAATTATGTATAATTATGTAATGACACTGAATAACGGGAGGGGCTATATATACCCTCCCCATAAGTCTCTTGAATATGCTTGAAAATGGCGGCAAGAGGCTGTTGAAACGTAGCACTTATTTTGTAACACTGGGAATGGAATAAACCACCTTCTCTTTTTTGGAAAAACTCCTGTGTGCTGTGGAATCATTGGATGTTAGATAGATAGATAGATATGTGAGATAGATAGATGATAGATAGATTAAAAAAAATGCTGGATTTCTTACAATTCATGCTACAGAACTAGAGTCAATTATAGCGGAAATCTGCCCAAGCTCAGTGCTAACTTAGATTTCAGAAGCTCAGACAGAAATCAGCAGAATTTCACATTAAAGGGGTACTCCAATGCTTAGACATCTTATCCCCTATCCAAAGGATAGGGGATAAGATGCCTGATCGTGGGGGTCCCGCCGCTGGGGACCCCCGTGATCTTGCACGCCATTAAAATCAGTCCCCAGAGCGTGTTCGTTCCGGGTCTGATTACTGTCGATCACGGGGCTGGAGCATTGTGACGTCAATGCTCTGCCCCGTGTGACGTCACGCTCCACCTCCCTCAATGCAAGCCTATGGGAGGGGGCGTGACATCACACAGGGCGGAGCCTTGACGTCACAACGCTCCGGCCCCATGATCGACAGTAATCAGAACCAGAGCGAACACACTCCAGGGACTGATTTTAACGGGGTGTGGCGTGCAAGATCAAGGGGGTCCCCAGTGGTGGGACCCCCGCGATCAGCTATCTTATCCCCTATCCTTTGGATATGGAATAAGATGTCTAAGCGCTGGAGTACCCCTTTAAGACTGTGTGAAATGCTGGTCTTGATACATTTCCCCATCATCTTCTGCTAAAGTAAGCCAACTAATAGTTGGTCTTAACTTAGACTTATCAGTGCAAAATTTGACTAGACACCCTACAGTTGAGCTAGGTTTGTCAAACTGCTTGAGCCACTGTGAGGAACCTGATTTTTAGAGTGGCTATGTTTGCACTAAAAATTGCTATGAATGAAATATGGGAAAACAATTATTCAAACTTTATCAAATAATATGTTTATAATGTGCTTCAAGCGAGAGGAGAAGTTAGATCACAAATTGTCTTTTCTTATTGAGCTATTGTTACGCCGTTCGCTCCGGGTCCCTGCTCCTCCCCGGAGCGCTCGTGGCGTTTACCTCCGTGCAGCGCCCCGGTCAGACCCGCTGACCGAGAGCGCTGCACTAGTGTCACCGGCAAGGATGCGATCCGCGTAGCGGGACGCGCCCACCCGTGGCTCGCATCCCAATCTCCTCACCTGCCCCGTCCTCCGTCTGCTCAGTCCCGGCGCACGCGTCCCCGCTCCCTAGGGCGCGCGCTGGCTCTCTGAGATTTAAAGGGCCAGTGCGCCATTGATTGGCGCCTGACCCAATAAGTATCTGCACCTGTGCCTTCCCTATTTAAACCCACTTCCCCTTTCTGTCATCGCCGGATCTTGTTGCCTATTGCCAGTGAAAGCGTTTTATGTGTGTTCCCAAGCCAGTGTTCCAGACCCTCTGCTGTTGCCCCTGACTACAACCCTTGCTGCCTGCCCTGACCTTCTGCTACGTCCGACCTTGCTCTTGCCTTGTCCCTTGTACCGCGCCTGTCTCAGCTATCAGCTGGGGCCTTCTGCTACGTCCGACCTTGCTCTTGCCTTGTCCCTTGTACCGCGCCTGTCTCAGCTGTCAGCTGGGGTTGAGTCGCTATCGGGTGGGGGTTACCAGGGGGTTACCTGCCGCTGCAAGTCCATCCCGCTTTGTAGCGGGCTCTGGTGAAAACCAGTAACCCCTTAGACTCTGTTCCCCTGGTACGGCCCACATCATCACCCCACTGACACAGAGGATCCACCACCAGTGTCCTCGCTGCATACCTATCCGGATCCTGACAGTAGATTCGGCCATGGATCCCGCTGGGGTTCCGCTGCCTAGTGTCGCTGACCTAACCACGGTGGTCGTCCAGCAATCCCAATAGATCGCACAAGGACAGCAGCTGACTCAACTGACCATCATGCTGCAACAACTTTTGCCACAGCTTCAGCAATCATCTCCTCCGCCAGCTCCTGCATCTCCTCCGCAGCGAGTGGCCGCTTCCAGCCTCCGCCTGTCTCTACCGGACACGTTTGATGGGGACTCTAAACAGTGCCGTGGTTTCCTGTCGCAATGTTTCCTACACTTGGAGATGATGTCAGACCAATTCCCCACTGAACGGTCTAAGGTGGCTTTCGTGTTCAGTCTCCTGTCTTTTGGCCTCTTTTGTTGATAGGTTCAGCATCCCAGTGACCAGTCTCGTCAAGCCGCTCTACATTTCTTCTGTCAACAGAGAAAAATTGGACTGCACTGTGCGTTACCGCACAGAACCCCTGCTTATGAGCATTGGACTGAAATTTTTTTATTTCTTGTTCTGCCCAATTACACCTCTGAAGTCCTCCTCGGTCTGCCATGGCTCCAAAGTCATTCTCCTAATCTTGACTGGACCACCAGGAAGATCAAAAGTTGGGGTCCATCTTGTCTCAAACAATGCCTCACGTCTGCTTCCACTTGTCAAACCCCTGAGGCTCCACCTATATCGGCTCTTCCCAAGGCCTACCAGGACTTTGCTGATGTTTTCTGCAAAAAACAAGCAGAGATCTTGCCGCCTCATAGGCCTTATGACTGCCCCATTGACCTCCTTCCTGGTACCACTCCACTCTGGGGCAGGATCTACCCTCTGTCTGCCCCAGAGACTCAAGCCATGTCCGACTATATATTCAGGAGAACTTAAAAGGAGGTTTTATTCAGAAGTCCTCATCCCCTGCCGGAGCGGGGTTCTTCTTTGTCTCTAAGAAAGATGGATCCTTACGACCTTGCATTGACTACCGCGGTTTAAATAAAATCACCATCAAAAACCGCTATCCCCTGCCTTTGATCTCTGAACTCTTTGACCGTCTTCGTGGCGCCAAAATTTTCACTAAATTGGACTTAAGAGGCACATGTAATCTTATTCGCATCAGGAAAGGGGATGAGTGGAAGACCGCATTCAATACTAGAGACGGACATTTCGAATATCTAGTTATGCCCTTTGGGCTCTGCAACACCCCTGCAGTCTTCCAGGACTTCGTTAATGAGATATTTCGGGACTAATTATATACCTGTGTTGTAGTTTACCTGGACCACATCTTTATTTTCTCCTCTAACCTGGAGGAACACCGTCGTCATGTCCGTCTAGTGCTCCAGAGACTTTGTGAAAACCACCTGTATGCCAAAATGGAAAAATGTCTCTTTGAATGCAACTCTCTTCCTTTCCTAGGTTACCTAGTCTCTGGCCAAGGGCTTCAAATGGACCCAGATAAACTGTCAGCGGTCTTAAATTGGCCACGCCCTTCTGAACTCCGCACTATCCAACGCTTTCTGGGATTTGCCAACTATTACCGACAGTTTATTCCCCATTTCTCCACCATTGTGGCCCCCATTGTGGCCCTGACCAGGAAGAATGCCAACCCTAAGTCATGGCCTCCTCAAGCTGATGAGGCCTTCAATCGTCTCAAAACTGCCTTCGCTTCTGCACCAGTGCTGTCCAGACCTGATCCATCGAAACCTTTCTTTCTGGAAGTTGACGCCTCCTCAGTCGGAGCCGGAGCCATACTCCTCCAAAAAAACTCTACCGGACGTAACATTATTTGTGGTTTCTTCTCTAAAACTTTCTCTCCGGCTGAAAATAATTACTCCATTGGAGATCGTGAACTTCTAGCCATCAAGTTAGCACTCGAAGAAGAGCTCTCTGTAACCAATTAAAAATCAAATTACATTTCTCGTCCTCTTATCACCCCCAATCCAATGGACAAGTAGAGGGAGTAAACCAGATTCTTGGTGACTATTTGCGACATTTTGTCTCCTCCCGCCAAGATGATTGGGTCCACCTTCTACCCTGGGCTGAATTCTCATACAATTTCAAAAATTCGGAATCCTCTGCCAAATCCCTGTTCTTTGTGGTGTAGGGCCGTCACCCTCTGCCCCCCCCCCCTCCCCATCCCCACTTCTTCTGGACTGCCTGCTGTACATGAACTTACCCGGGACTTCTCTGTTATCTGGAAGGAGACTCAAAAGTCGCTCCTACTGGCCTCGTCTCGTATGAAGAGACATGCTGATAAGAAGAGAAGAACTCCTCCTGTCTTCGCTCCTGGGGACAAAGTCTGGCTCTCTGCCAAATATATCCGCTTTCGTGTTCCCAACTACAAGTTGGGCCCACGTTACCTTGGACCATTTAAAATCAAGAGTCAAATCAATCCTGTCTCCTACAAACTTCTTCTCCCTCCTTCTCTTCATATTCCTAACTCCTTTCATGTTTCCCTTCTCAAACCTCTTGTTCTTAACCGCTTTTCACCCAAGGTCACCGCTCCTGCTCCTGTCTCTGGCTCCTCTGATGTCTTCACAGTAAAGGAAATCCTCGCCTCCAAGGTAGTCAGAGGTAAAAAAAAAAATCTCGTAGACTGGGAGAATTATGGCCCCGAAGAGAGGTCTTGGGAACCTGAGGATAATATCCTTGACAAGGAGCTCATCCATAGGTTCCTAGGCTCCAAAAAGAGGGGGACCAAAGGGGGGGGGGTACTGTTACGCCGAGCGCTCCGGGTCCCTGCTCCTCCCCGGAGCGCTCGCGGCGTTTACCTCCGTGCAGCACCCCGGTCAGACCCGCTGACCGGGAGTGCTGCACTAGTGTCACCGGCAGGGATGCGATCCGCGTAGCGGGACGCGCCCGCCCGCAGCTTGCATCCCAATCTCCTCACCTGCCCCGTCCTCCGTCTGCTCAGTCCCGGCGCGTGCGGCCCCGCTCCCGTGGGCGCACGCGCGACGGCTCTCTGAGATTTAAAGGGCCAGTGCGCCATTGATTGGCACCTGGCCCAATCAGTACCTTCACCTGTGCTTTCCCTATTTAAACCCACTTCCCCTTCCTGTCATCGCCGGATCTTGTTGCCTAGTGCCAGTGAAAGCGTTTTGTCTGTGTTCCCAAGCCAGTGTTCCAGACCCTCTGCTGTTGCCCCTGACTACGACCCTTGCTGCCTGCCCTGACCTTCTGTTACGTCTGACCTTGCTCTTGCCTTGTCCCTTGTACCGCGCCTGTCTCAGCTGTCAGCTGGGGTTGAGTCGCTATCGGGTGGAACGACCTGGGGGTTACCTGCCGCTGCAAGTCCATCCCGCTTTGCGGCGGGCTCTGGTGAAAACCAGTAACCCCTTAGACTCCGTTCCCCTGGTACGGCCCACGTCATCACCCCACTGACACAGAGGATCCACGACCAGTGTCCTCGCTGCATACCTATCCGGATCCAGACAGCTACATTTCCTTTTACGTGGACCAGTACTGGTTAACAGATGTTCTGTTTGCAATAATGTTTAGGTAGGTTGAATAAGTCAACATAATATGAACGTGAATCAAAAAATCAAAGCTTTTACAGTAGAACATTTTAACAAACTCCCCCCCCCCTAATCCTTGGGTACAAAAAGAGACCCAAGGAAGAGATATGAATTATATGTAAAATTATCAGACCACTTTCTATTATTGCTCCACTGTTCAGCTCTGATCAAGTGACCATAGTAGGTGGTTTTGACAGTGGCCAAGAGTCAGCAAACAGTAGATATTCTGACCAGTCTGCAACTATATGCAACAAGATGGGCTCTGGCTATTCTGTGGGGTGAGACCAGAAGGGCTTGCCTTCGCTCCCCACATGCATCACGCAGAAGCCAAGCAGAGCCCTGCATTATAAAGCTCAGCTTTATGACACTAATTTTGAAGGTTGACTATTCTAAGTTCCCCCTTAAAAAAGAGGTTCTAAGCAACTGATTAAAAGAAGTTATGCAGCTAGTATTAAAAGGGTATTCCAGGATTTTTTTTTTTTATTTGACTATGCTACACGGGCTGTAAAGTTAGTGTAGTTCATAATATATAGTGTCTGTACCTGTGTGTGATGGTTTTCGAACAATTCTCATGTGATTTTCACCCCAATATTTATTTTTAACAGCATACAAAATGACTGTCTCAGATTTTTTTGTCTCAGACTTGACATCACTAGTCAGCTGATGACAGGGAGCCTGTCTGCTTCAATGGGTGGAGGGATCACTTGGTGGGAGAGAGACCAATCTGCAACTAATGTAACAGCTGTAGACACCCTGATTGAAAACCACAGGTATTTTGAATGGATGCAGCTCATTTATGTTTCAATGGGTGGGGTGTCTTATGTGTGTGTGAGGGAGGAAAATGGAATTATGGGATTTGTAGGCAAGAAAAGGAAACTTAAACAGGAAATACCAGTTTACAAAAAGCTAGCCACAGTGTTATGGTAATCTCACAACATAGCCATTTAGCCCCAAGACAAGCACACATGCTTCCTAAGCATGTCCATTACTGTCCGGCAGGTACGTACTAAAATCACCTTATAGTGGATAACCCCTTTAAACATTATAAAACCAATTTTCCTTTAGTTTGGTCAGAAAATTCCACAGTGCCTTTTTATATTTTTATGATAAATAAAGATTTTAATTCTATATTATATAGTCTAAATATATGCCAAAGGGCTTGCATGTCCTATAAAATGGATTGGAAGTGGTTTACATTATATCTTTATTTCAACAATAATGAATATTAACAATTATGATAAGACATGTTATCTATCTATCATTGTTTCTGTATTACTAGCATGTTTTCCCATTTTGTTTACTTTGCATCTGTTGGCATTTTAAAAATGTACGTAGGGAATAAAGATGTAAGAGGCAGATGTCTGTCAAGGCAGACAACAGATGAGCTAGAATTTCAATCCACTCACTTTTAGAAGAAAATAATTAGTGTGAGAGTTTCTCGTTGCTTGTGTAGTTTCCTTTCGTCCTCTGGATAGAAACCTAATGGTTTTGCCTCTGACAAGAAGAATGATTTTTCTAATGTTTATGGCAAATATATTCACCAGAGGAAGGTGACTGACAGCGTGCTGCCAGCGGTCATGACTTCCTATTTTAGGCTGCCATTTAACATGCTGTTTTATTTTTTAATAAAAGGCATTATACGGCTTTGTGCCAATATAATCCTCATGAGTACCTCAATTCACTCTTTCTACCTGTAGAAAAGTAGCATTTTTGAAGAATATGATTATCAGCTGTTAAGAGCCGAGGAGGATAATTGGTCAGAAATCTTTTCTGTCAGTAATAGAAAGATTTAAATCTTTAAAAAAAAATTGTAAAACATAATTCCAGTTAGAGGGACAGTTTTTTTCTGCTTTTAAGGTATACAGTGTATATATATATATATATATATATATATATATATATATATATCTCAATTGCCTGTCAATTTATCAGTTTAAAGACAGATGAGAAAAAAAAGAGAAAAAAAATGCTTTATACTGAAAGCATATTTTAATACAGCATATTTTATACTGAAAATATTTTAATCCTGTGGATCATACAGCAGCTGATAAGTACTGGAAGGATTACGATTTATAAATAGAAGTCATTTACAAATCTATGTAGTAGAAACAGAGTCCGGCACTGCTACAATGGAAACCGGCTGGACACAAGCGCAGGTGTGGAGTCAAGCCAAAACGATGCCGGGGGTGCTCGGTCTAATAGCAAAGACCAACAATGAAATCAGCAAATGTAGAAAAGAAGACGGCACTCACCCAGGTACTTGATGCGGACAATTTCTTTATTTCATATCATCCACAAGTTCATGCGGGGAGGTGCAGTGTCATGCAGGTGTTGGCGACAGGAACGCTGGAGCTAACAGTGTGATGGCAACAGCTGTGTCGTGCTTCCGCACTTCTTCAGACCATACACGCCCACAGCATAGCCATCGGTAAATACCTGCATGACCTGTGGGGGGCGGGGATATACAAAAATAGGTGTACACAAAAATGTGACAGGACGCGGACAGGTTCTTTACAGTATGCAATGTGAAAGACGTCTCGCATGTCATGAGCATTAAAAGCCTTGAATAAAAAATCCAACATTTGGCAGAAAAAGAAATGCAAATCTATTGGACTATTAAATCTTTAAAGTCCTACGAGGAATGTGAGTTGATCCCTTGGGGCCTTAGAAATTTTAAAGAGCCCTCCCAGTTCCTGGAAGACAAAGCGTTTCTGAAATCATGGTCTGATTTACACCTGAGTTATACCCCTGGGATGCTAATTCTGTTACGGGAGATGAATGAACTGGGGAATTGTGCAAAGCTAAAAGAGAGCTCCAGATTATCGGAGGACCAATTTCTGACTTTCAAAAAGAGATTGGAGTAAAACTAGTCTTGTTACAAACAAACATTAAAGAGCAGAAATGGGACAAATTTGCTCGAGATAAAACAGATTTTGATAATGGTAACAATTTTTCTGGGTACACAGAAATCAATAAGAATAAACCACAAAACAATGGTAAGAATTATAACCCAAGGTCCCGACATAGCCAAAGAAACACACCTAAAAGAACTGCTAAAAAAAAAATATTTTAACCACGGAGTCGGAGACAAGCAGCTCAGATGATGCGGCCTCAAAAACCGCTGGTATAGGGGTAAAGGAGAATCCCGGAAAAACAAAAGAAAAAACAAAGGAATCACATAAGGAGGGCCCTTTAGGAGATGGACTAGAAGGGGCCGTGGGAGAAAGAGAAGCCGACTCCATTGCTATGAGGATTTTAAAGAGGAAGAAACATGTGGCTTGGCAACAGAAACCGAACAAAGGAACTTGAACCAAATTGGGACTGCCGTTAATCCAGCCATTGTGAACCTCACTGATATTCCTTTAAGTAATGCTGCGATTTCTGTGTTATCACGAGGGTTACATTTTTGTTTCCCTGAACCATTTGATGTTGTACAATTTGAAATTGACCTATTTAAGTCAGTCAGAAAATTAAATTTACGCAAGTTTTTTGCAAACAAAACAGGTGTGGAAATTAAAGATAAAAAAGAAGCAGAGATCCCCTCTACCATTAAAGCATTGGGTTTTACGCCGTTCAGTGCCGCAGGCGAGGCGGAAATTCTTTATCTAGCCGACCTCACCGAACTTTTGGGAGGGAATTTTTCCACAGATACTACGTCTAATGAAAATGAAATATTTACTGGAGGCATAAAATCTACCTTTTGCCCCCCAATTGCACCAGGTAGTAACCTTGATTTGTTTTCCTATAAAGTTATGGAAGAAGTCAAGGCACTAAAATACCCCACGGATAGCAGCAATTTAAACAGTGAAGAGAAAAAAGCTTTGATGTGGCTTAGATCGCATAATAATGTAGTTTTAAAAAAAAAAAAACGACAAGGGCTGTAACATAGTCCTGCTCACTAAAGATTATTATATGAGCGAGACTATGAGACAGCTCAATAATTCAGCAATTTATGAAAAATTCAAATCTAACCCCACTGAAAGAATTTCCCAAAAATTAAAAACCGTACTCAGGAGTGCAGTGGAAAAAGGGATCCTTTCCACTGAAACGGCATTAAAACTAGTCCCCCCACATCCTAGGTCCCCGTCCTGGTATTTTTTACCGACAATACACAAAGGGTTGGATGCCCTGCCCGAACGCCCCATTGTGTCCGGGGTGGGCTTCATTACCGAGTGTATTTCTAAGTATCTGGATTTTCTTTTAAGACCCCTCCTTAAAAATGTCCCGTCATTAGTAAAGGATACAAACAAATTTCTGGGAGTTCCTTCGGATGTAGAGTGGCAGAAGGGTAGCTTATTAGCTTCTATAGATATTGAGTCGCTCTACACCAATATTCCTCAGGACCTCGGTGTATGGTGTATTCGTAAATTGTTAGAACAAACAGACAAGAGTGAGATGTGTGTGGATTTCATCTGTGAGGCGCTGTCCCTGACCCTAACCAATAACACATTTTTGTTTGATGACATTTGGTATAGGCAGACCTCCGGAGTGGCCATGGGCACTCCGGTGGCCTGCACTTTTGCCAATTTGTTTGTCGCTTTTTTCGAAAGGGAATTTATTTTTTCTTCTACCAATCCATTTTTGAGATTCATTAAAAGTTAGTCCTGTTTTGTTGATGATATTTTCATCACATGGATTGGGTCAGAGGCAGACTTCTGTGATTTCATCACACACATATCTCAAAATAATATGAATTTGAAGTTTACATACAACACAAGTTTGTCCCATTTAGAGTTCTTGGATGTACTGGTGTCAGTGGGCGATGAAGGGTTGGTAACTGCTGGTTACAGAAAACCTACAGCAGGAAATTCCCTGCTGCATTACAGCAGTTACCACCCAGAGCACGTAAAAACGGCTATTCCTTGTGGGTAAATGCTCAGACTTTGGAAAATTAATAATACTGACGCTAGTTTTATAAGACAGGCAAAGGAACTCTCTAATAGGTTGGAAGACAGGGGTTACCCCTCTGAAATTTTCGAGAAATTTCGCCAACACCTGCCTGACACTGCACCTCCCAGCATGAACTTGTGGATGATATGAAAAAAAGAAATTGTCAGCATCACGTACCTGGGTTGTTAGTACACAGAAGTGTGACGGCCGTTGGGAGAGCGGGGCAGAATAGCGGGAGAAAAAATACTGCTTGTGCAGTCTTTTTTCCCTCTATTCATAACGCGCCCAACCATAATAGTAAATGGGAGCTGCCGGGACCGGTTGTTGCCCATTGTTTCCCATTGAGAACAGCCATTAAAGTCAGAAAAGAAGAGACTTTGACGGCCAATCTCGACGGGGAGCAACGGCAGTGTAAAAGGGGCCTAAGATACCCTCTCTAATATGGGCCAATTGCCCCCTTAGATAGCAACAAAGGTGTTTGACAAGGAAGGAAGCTCCCTGCACTAGAAAATTGATGCCCTACGACAAGATTTTCAGGTTCCTCCTTGATGCCATGCCAGCCACAAGCTTAAGAAAGTCTCCTCAGTTCTGTCCTAGACATCTGTATGTTTTGCCATCATGGAATTATGCAGTGATAATAATGCTTTGCAGGAGATAATGCTTTGGAATGTCTAGGAATTCCAAAATATTCTGATGTACAATTAATCATTGTCTCCTAGAACAGTGGTTCTCAACCTGGGGTACAAGTACACCCAGGGGTACTTAGCAGTTCTCCAGGGTGTACTTGAATAAAAAATCAGTAATGGCAGCCACAGCCACTGGTTACTGGTCTGGACAACTTTGAAAAAAAGGTAGGCTGACGTCACTGCACCGAGGATCGGAGCAGGAGCACAGCAAAGGGGAAGCACGGGCATTGGGCTACTGTGGGCAGTAACTACCATCAGCTTTGTTGCTCCACTGCCCCTGCAGACCATGGACTTACTGCTATGAGCTGCTAGGAGCAATGAAGCACCAAAGTGGGACAGTATGGTGACCTACAACTATCACTTACATTGATGTGATCTGAGGTGATACAAGGTGCTCAACTCCAAGTGCAGTTGTGCACCTAAGTTGGAGTGGAGAACCTGCACCTATGGATCACAAAGTGGTTTCACATCTGTGGTTAATGTAAACAATGACATTAGCTAACCCTCAAAACTGATGTAAAATTGAGACATTAGCCAGTGTATCCTTATATGAACGACATACTTGAGCCCGCACACCACGCCAAGGTTTCTCAAATGATGCGGGTCCTATCAACTAACCTATCTGGCCAGATAAATTAAACCAGGAACCAATATTAAGGCAGCCATAGGCCTGACTTGCAGATTGCTCCTCAGTCACCTCCAGTGTGAATCTAAGCACACATACAATGGGAGTGAGTAGACAAGCTACAAGCCCCACCCTGATTGGTTCATTTATAGCAGGCCTCACATGTGAAAACCTAATGCTACCCCGCAAGATAAAAGGGTGCATTAGTATAAGCCTTAAGAAAAGACATTATTTGCATGAACATGGTTATAGCAGGAAAACTCAACCCCAAGCGTAGTTGTGCACCTTTGCTGGGGCAGAGGTCCTGACCTTGTAAAATGTTGCTAATGGAGGATGCCTGCAAACGGTCACAAGTACCACAATGGCATCCCGACACCAGATAAATGTGTATGTGGATGCGTTAAACATGACTGACTTTAAACAAACACTTACATTGATGTGATCTAAGGTGATACAAGGTGCTCAACTCCAAGTGCAGTTGTGCACCTAAGTTGGGGTGGAGGACCTGCACCTATGGATCACAATGTGGTTCCATACAACTATATATGGGAGCAGTTTGAGGGCCTACCGCTATGTTTGGGGGCACAGAAGGGGCCTAACAACTTTATGGGGATGCAAAGCAGGTACTATTACTGTGTAAACATGGGGAGTTTGTAAATAGGTGGATATTGTACTGCAGAAAGGAGCCTAAAATGTTTGTTTGGCAGGTTCTGTGGAGAAGTCTTGTATGGGAGAAATCATAATAGTGGTCTAGGCCAGATAGAGAAGAAAAGAAAAGTAAAAAACGTTGGTTAGAGAAGATGTCACCTGTAAATAGGGGGGCTGGGGAGATAGGGAGAGGAACAGGGGGCCTGTTATAGAGGAAAGTAAAGCATATAAACTATACTATGATCATTACAAAATGTTTCTAATATTGGGGTACAATTTTTGTGGAATGGGCTGTCAAGGAGTACTCAGGCAAAAGGTTGAGAACCACTGCCCTAAAAGGACAAAAAGAGTATAGATAAACCTATTGAAGTTTAATCAAATTCCCCCTTCCCCCCAAAATTTCATTAAATATCATTTTATCTAAAAAATATTTGTGGTCAAGTGTACCGCTTGGGTGAATAATTAGGCCTGGGATGTACCTGGCTGGCCGTTAAGGGTATCCTAAAGAAGGAGGATAAACTGAGAGTGACTGTAGAAAAAAGGGGAAGTGAGGGTGGGGATGTCTTGCCAACAGCCCATGTGTGGATCAGGTGGGAATATAAAGACCAGACTCCTCCCACAAATCAGGTAAACTTACTTAAGTTAACCTTTATGTGTGGTCAAGTAACACGTACCGTGAGTTGAGAGTACCACTTGGGTGAATAATTAGGTCTGGGGTGTGTCTGGTCATCCATGAAGGGTATCCAAAGCACATCAGTTAGGTAATGCATGAATTAATGGTTAAAGGGGTTATCCAGGAAAAAACTTTTTTATATATATCAACTGGCTCCAGAAAGTTAAACAGATTTGTAAATTACTTCTATTAACCCCTTCCCACAGAATGTCATATATAAACGCCGGGTTGTGCAGTGCGTTCGCGCATCCCGGCGTTTATAAATGACATTCAGTTAACCTGGCGATGTGCAGCATCGCACGTGTTAACTGGCAGAAGTCCCGCTGTTTCCAGCAAGGGACAACTTCTGCTTCACCCCCAGGACCATCCATTGATGGTCCTGGTCAGCGATCACTGTGATTGGTCCCTGTGGACCAATCACAGTGATCTAGGGTGAAAGTTCAGATCCCCCGCACTGCCCACCCCTGGAAGTCGGGCAGAACGGGGGACGATGGCTGCGGGGGCTCGCAGCATAGGTGGGGGAACACGTGGGGACCGGCAGCCTTACCCGAACCAGCGGCGGGACTGAGGAGCAGCGCGGGACCGGCCATGTGGACGAGCAGCGGCGGGACCGGCAGGTGAGTATATGGTCCTCAAAAGCAGCAGTGAAGAACTTCACTGCTGCTTCTAGGAGTCTGAAAACTACAACTCCCAGCATTCCTAGACAGCCTTTGGCTGTCTGGGCATGCTGGGAGTTGTAGTTTTGCAACATCTGGAGGGCCCCAGTTTGGAGACCATTGTATAATGGTCTCCAATCTGTGCTCTTCCAGCTGTTGCAAAACTACAACTCCCAGTATGCACTGACTGTCCAGGCATGCTGGGAGTTTTAGTTCAGCAACATCTGGCCCTTCAGATGTTGCCGAACTACAACTCCCAGCATGCCCTTCAGCTGTCTGGGCATGCTGGGAGTTGTAGTTTTGCAACAACTGGAGACACACTGGTTGGGAAATATTGTCTGTTTCTAACTCAGTGTTTCCTAACCTGTGTGCCTCCAGCTGTTGAAAAACTATAACTCCCAGCATGCACTAACAGACCATGCATGCTGGGAGTTGTGGTTTTGCAACAGCTGGTGCACCCCCCACCCCTGTGAATGTACAGGGTACATTCACATGGGCGAGGCTTTTACAGTGGGTTTCTCGCTGCAAGTTTGAGATGCAGCAAATTTTGCGCTGGGAAACTTACTGTAATCCCCCCGCCCATGTGACTGTACCCTAAAAACACTACTTTTTTATTTTTTACACTAACATGCTGATGTTGCCCTATACTTTACATTTTCACAAGAGGTAAAAGGGAAAAAAGCCCCCCAAAATTTGTAACTCAATTTCTCCCGACTACGGAGATATTCCATATGTGGGCGCAAAGTGCTCTGGGGATGCACAACAAAGCCCAGAAGGGAGAGCGCACCATGTACATTTGAGGTGATTTGCACAGGGGTGGCTGATTGTTACAGCGGTTTTGACAAACGCAAAAAAAACAAAACCCCACATGTGACCCCATTTCGGAAATGACACCCCTCACGGAATGTAAAGAGGGGTGCAGTGAGAATTTACCCCCACAGGTGTCTGACTGATCTATGGAACAGTGGTCCGTGAAAATGAAAACTTGTACAGCCCACTGTTCCAAAGATCTGTCAGACACCAGTGGGGGGCAAATGCTCACTGTACCCCTTGTTACGTTCCTCAAGGGGTCTAGTTTCCAAAATGGTATCCCATGTGTTTTTTTTGCTGTCCTGGCACCATAGAGGCTTCCTAAATGCGACATGCTCCTCGAGCAAAATTTGCTCTTAAAAAGCCAAATATGACTCCTTCTCTTCTGAGCATTGTAGTTCGCCCATAGTGCACTTCAGGTCAACTTATGGGGTACCTCCATACTCAGAAGAGATGGGGTTACAAATTTTGGGGGGTATTTTCTGCTATTAACCCTTGGAAAAATGTGAAATTTGGGGGAAACACACATTTTAGTGAAAAAAAATATTTTTTTTTTTACATATGCAAAAGTCGGGAAACACCTGTGGGGTATTAAGGCTCACTTTATTCCTTATTACGTTCCTCAAGGGGTCTAGTTTCCAAAATGGTATGCCATGTTTTTTTTTTTTGCTTTTCTGGCACCATAGGGGCTTCCTAAATGCGACATGCCCCCCGAGCAAAATTTGCTCTCAAAAAGCCAAATATGACTCCTTCTCTTCTGAGCATTGTAGTTCGCCCGTAGTGCACTTCAGGTCAACTTATGGGGTACCTCCATACTCAGAAGAGAAGGGGTTACAAATATTGGGGGGTATTTCCTGCTATTAACCCTTGGAAAAATGTGAAATTTGGGGGGGAAACACACATTTTAGTGAAAAAAAATATTTTTTTTTTACATATGCAAAAGTTGTGAAACACCTGTGGGGTATTAAGGCTCACTTTATTCCTTGTTATGTTCCTCAAGGGGTCTAGTTTCCAAAATGGTATGCCATGTGAGGGTTTTTTGCTGTTCTGGCACCATAGGAGCTTCCTAAATGCAACATGCCCCCCAAAAACCATTTCAGAAAAACATACTCTCCAAAATCCCCTTGTCGCTCTTTCCCTTCTGAGCCCTCTACTGCGCCCGCCGAACACTTTACATAGACATATGAGGTATGTGCTTACTCAAGAGAAATTGGGCTACAAATATAAGTATACATTTTCTCCTTTTACCCCTTGTAAAAATTCAAAAATTGGGTCTACAAGAACATGTGAGTGTAAAAAATTAAGATTGTGAATTTTCTCCTTCACTTTGCTTCTATTCCTGTGAAATACCTAAAGAGTTAAAATGATGACTGAATGTCATTTTGAATACTTTGGGGGGTGCAGTTTTTATAATGGGGTCTTTTGTGGGGTATTTCTAATATGAAGACCCTTCAAATTCACTTCAAACCTGAACTGGTCCCTGAAAAATAGTGAGTTTGAAAATTTTGTGAAAAATTGGAAAATTTCTGCTGAACTTTGAAGCCCTCTGGTGTCTTCCAAAAGTAAAAACTCATTACTTTTATGATGCAAACATAAAGTAGACATATTGTATATGTGAATAATTTTTTTTTTTATTTGTAATATACATTTTCCTTCCAAGCAGAGAGCTTCAAAGTTAGAAAAATGCAAAATTTTCAAATTTTTCATCAAATTTTAGAATTTTTCACAAGGAAAGGATGCAAGTTACCACAAAATTTTACCACCATGTTAAAGTAGAATATGTCACGAAAAAACAATCTCGGAATCAGAATGATAACTAAAAGCATTCCAGAGTTATTAATGTTTAAAGTGACAGTGGTCAGATGTGCAAAAAACGCTCTGGTCCTTAAGGCCAAAATGGGCTTGGTCCTGAAGGGGTTAAAAAATCTCAATCCTTTCAGTACTTATGAGCTGCTGAAGTTGAGCTGTTCTTTTCTGTCTAAGTGCTCTCTGATGACACGTGTCTCCGGAACTGCCCAATTTAGAAGCAAATCCCCATAGCAAACCTCTTCTACTCTGTGCAGTTCCCAAGAGAGAGATGTCAGCACTGTTGCCAGAGAGAAAACAACAACTCAATTTCAGCAGCTGATAAATATTGAACGGATTAAGATTTTTTAATGGAAGTAATTTACAAATCTGTTTAACTTTCTGGAGCCAGTTGATATGAAAATAAAAAGTTTTTTTCCTGGAATACCCCTTTAAGCATAACATATGTCATATGAACCCAAGATAACAGACAAAATGCTCCAGTTAACAGCTGGAGGTTGGAACGTGACGAATGAACAGAGCGATTATATTGCCCTAACTTACTTAACCCCTTAACGACCACAGACATAAATGTATGTCCTGGTGCGGAGGTACTTCATGCGCCAGGATATACATTTACGTCCTGTGTATGACCACGAGCATCAGAGTGGTGCTTGCGTCATATACGGCAGGTCCCAGCTGCTAGCAGCAGCAGGGGACCGGCCAGAAATTGTGGACATCACCGACCGTCTGCCATCAACCCATCAGATGCCATGATCAATACAGATTACAGCATCTGTGGCAATGCGCATGTTTAAATAGGTGATTGGATTGACTGTGGCGCTGCCGTGGGAATACGATCATCTAAAATGGAGGCCGGAGGTCCCCTCACCTGCCTCCGGCTGTCTCCTGGGGTCTTCTGCTCTGGTCTGAGATTGAGCAGACTATAGCAGAAGATCACTGTCACGATGCCGGCTGGCAGGTAGTGGATCCTCTGTGCCAGAGAGGGATTGGGGAGGACCGCGCTAGTGGACCGGTTCTAAGTCACTACTGGTTTTCACCAGAGCCCGCCGCAAAGCGGGATGGTCTTGCTGCGGCGGTAGTGACCAGGTCGTATCCACTAGCAACGGGTCACCTCTCTGACTGCTGATGATAGGCGAGGTACAAGGGAGTAGACAGAAGCAAGGTCGGACGTAGCAGAAGGTCGGGGGCAGGCGGCAAGGTTCGTAGTCAGGGTGGATAGCAGAAGTTCTGGTACACAGGCTTTAGACACACAATACGCTTTCACTAGGCACAAGGGCAACAAGATCCGGCAAGGGAGTGCATGGGAGGAGGTTAGATATAGTCAGGGACCAGGTGGAAGCCAATTAAGCAAATTGGGCCAGGCACCAATCATTGGTGCACTGGCCCTTTAAGTCTCAGGGAGCTGGCGCGCGCGCGCCCTAGAGAGCGGAGCCGCGCGCGCCAGCACATGACAGCAGGGGACGGGAACGGGTAAGTGACCTGGGACGCGACTCGCGAGCGGGCGCGTCCCGCTGTGCGAATCGCGTCCCCAACGGCCATGACAGTGCAGCGCTCCCGGTCAGCGGGACTGACCGGGGAGCTGCAGGGAGAAAGACGCCGTGAGCGCTCCGGGGAGGAGCGGGGACCCGGAGCGCTAGGCGTAACAGTACCCCCCCCTTAGGTCTCCCCTTTTTTTTGTCCGGTGACTGCCTCCCCTGGGATGAGGACACCGGGAAGGAATGGATGGTTTCCTCAATGGCAGGCAGTACAGCAGGAGTAGGAATGGGGAGGGAGGGCAGAGGGTGAAGTTTGGCACGGGGCAGGGAGACACAAGGACGGGAGCCATGAGGGGACACAGAGGCTTGCCTGAAGGGACTGGGAGGGGGGGAGAGGCATTTTCTGTGGCAGGCAGAGTCCCTAACGACTTTAGGGGGACCGGATACAGGAGGAACCACAGGGTCACGGCAGGGAGTACTGGGAACTGGTTTAAGGCAGTCCTTGGAACAAGAGGGACCCCAACTCTTGATCCCCCCAGTGGACCAGTCCAGGGTTGGGGAATGGTGTAGAAGCCAGGGTAGTCCAAGGAGAACTTCGGAAGTGCAATTGGGAAGGACGAAAAATTCAATTTTCTCGTGATGAGGTCCGATGCACATTAGGAGGGGCTCCGTGCGGTAACGCACGGTGCAATCCAACCTGGCTCCGTTGACCGCGGAAATGTGGAGTGGCTTGACAAGACGGGTCACCGGAATGCGGAATTTATTCACCAAGGACTCCCGAATAAAATTCCCAGAAGCACCAGAGTCCAGGCAGGCCACGGCTGAGAGGGAAGAGCTGGCTGAAGTAGAAATCCGTACAGGCACCGTGAGACGTGGAGAAGCCGACTTAGCATCCAGAGACGCCACACCCACGAGAGCTGGGTGCGAGCGTGCGTTTCCCAGACGTGGAGGACGGATAGGGCAATCCACCAAAAAATGTTCGGTACTGGCACAGTACAGACAAAGATTCTCTTCCTTACGGCGATTCCTCTCTTCCAGGGTCAGGCGAGACCGATCCACTTGCATGGCTTCCTCGGCGGGAGGCCTAGGCGCAGATTGCAGTGGAGACTGTGGGAGAGGTGTCCAAAGATCTAAGTCTTTTTCCTGGCGGAGCTCTTGATGTCTCTCAGAAAAACGCATGTCAATGCGAGTGGCTAGATGAATGAGTTCATGTAGATTAGCAGGAGTTTCTCGTGCGGCCAGAACATCTTTAATGTTGCTGGATAGGCCTTTTTTAAAGGTCGCGCAGAGGGCCTCATTATTCCAGGAAAGTTCAGAAGCAAGAGTACGGAATTGTATGGCGTACTCGCCAACGGAAGAATTACCCTGGACCAGGTTCAGCAGGGCAGTCTCAGCAGAAGAGGCTCGGGCAGGTTCCTCAAAGACACTTCACATTTCCGAGAAGAAGGAGTGTACAGAGGCAGTGACGGGGTCATTGCGGTCCCAGAGCGGTGTGGCCCATGACAGAGCTTTTCCAGACAGAAGGCTGACTACGAAAGCCACCTTAGACCTTTCAGTAGGAAACTGGTCCGACATCATCTCCATGTGCAGGGAATATTGCGAAAGAAAGCCACGGCAAAACTTAGAGTCCCCATTAAATTTGTCCGGCAAGGACAGGCGGAGGCTAGGAGTGGCCACTCGCTGCGGAAGGGGTGCAGGAGATGATTGCTGCTGAAGTTGCGACTGAAGTTGCTGCACAATGGTGAATACTTCCGACAGCTGGTGGGTTAGATGGGCGATCTGTCGGGATTGCTGGGCGACCACCGTGGTGATATCAGAGATATAAGGCAGAGGGACGTCAGCGGGATCCATGGCCGGATCTACTGTCACGATGCCGGCTGGCAGGTAGTGGATCCTCTGTGCCAGAGAGGGATTGGGGAGGACCGCGCTAGTGGACCGGTTCTAAGTCACTACTGGTTTTCACCAGAGCCCGCCGCAAAGCGGGATGGTCTTGCTGCGGCGGTAGTGACCAGGTCGTATCCACTAGCAACGGGTCACCTCTCTGACTGCTGATGATAGGCGAGGTACAAGGGAGTAGACAGAAGCAAGGTCGGACGTAGCAGAAGGTCGGGGGCAGGCGGCAAGGTTCGTAGTCAGGGTGGATAGCAGAAGTTCTGGTACACAGGCTTTAGACACACAATACGCTTTCACTAGGCACAAGGGCAACAAGATCCGGCAAGGGAGTGCATGGGAGGAGGTTAGATATAGTCAGGGACCAGGTGGAAGCCAATTAAGCAAATTGGGCCAGGCACCAATCATTGGTGCACTGGCCCTTTAAGTCTCAGGGAGCTGGCGCGCGCGCGCCCTAGAGAGCGGAGCCGCGCGCGCCAGCACATGACAGCAGGGGACGGGAACGGGTAAGTGACCTGGGACGCGACTCGCGAGCGGGCGCGTCCCGCTGTGCGAATCGCGTCCCCAACGGCCATGACAGTGCAGCGCTCCCGGTCAGCGGGACTGACCGGGGAGCTGCAGGGAGAAAGACGCCTTGAGCGCTCCGGGGAGGAGCGGGGACCCGGAGCGCTAGGCGTAACAATCACCAATAACACTGATCAGTGCTATGCCCTATGCTAGTCAAGTGACTTGCTATAGATAGTCCCCTATGGGGACATAAAAAGTGTAAAAATAATATTTAAAAAAATTTAAAAAAATAAGTAAATAAAAAATTGAAAAATCCCCCCCCCAATAAAAATGGAAATTGTCCCTTTTTCCCATTTTACCCCCAGAAAGCGTAAAAAAAAATTATAAACATATTTGGTATTGCCACGTGCGTTAATGTCCGGACTATCAAAATATAATGTTAATGATCCCGTATGGTGAACAGGGTAAAAGTAAAAAATAAAAAAAAAGCCCCAAATTGCTGCTTTTTTGTCCCATTTTATTTAAAAATAAATAAATAAAAAAGTGATATAATTATTGATTACAGATCATGGTGCAAAGAATGAACCCCTCATACCGCCCCATATACAGAAAAATGAAAAAAATATAGGTGGTCAAAATAGGGTGATAGTAAACATACTGATTTTGTACAAAAAGTTTGAGATTTTTTTTAAATAGTACAATAATGGAAACGTATACAGCCATGGGTGTCATTTTAATTGTATTGACCCACAGAATAATTAAAAAAAACATGTCATTTTTACCATAAAGTGTTCAGTGTGAAAACCAAATCCTCCAAAATTAGCAAAATTTTGGTTTTCATTTAAATTTCCTCAATAAAAATTTTTTGGGGGGTTCGTTGTACATTTAATGGTAAAATGAGAGGGTCATTACAAAGTATAATTGGTCACACAAAAAACAAGCCCTTATATGGGTCTGTAGAATTATGGATTTTAGTAGGCGAGGAGAAAAAAACTAAAAAGCAAAAACAAACTTGGCCTGCTCCTTAAGGTCAAAATGGGCTTTGTCCTTAAGGGGTTAACATATAAGTGATAACTGACAAAAGAGAAGCCCCTACCCCAAAGCTGACTTAGTCATTAGGGAGCCAAAGCCAAAGTGGAATTCTGGATGTACCACTTGGCACTACTGAACCCATACCACCTACCACAATAGAACTACCAGGGTGGGCATGGATAAAGATGGTAACCCCGGTGACCGAGATAGGAAAAGTTGGAGAAGTGCTAGATAGAAGGTAAAATAAGTCTGTTAGATTGAGAAGTGGCCAAAACACAGACATCAGTACTGTAGGCATTTAGATAGGTAGTACCAGAAGAGGATAATAGATGTTGAAAATTTGCAGAGAGTCCCTTGCTACACATATAAGTTGAATCATGTCATACATAAAGTGACAACAACGGAAACACCCGCATAGACAATACATAAGAGGACATAACATACTTAACCTTAGATTTTGTGTACCAGTAAGGCAGTATTCTCATACTTGCAGGCCGGCGTGGAGAAGATAATTACTGCTGCACCCTTAGACTTATCACAAAAGAAAATATAACATGACCAGCAGGTTACAAAGACCAAAAAGGGCACATTTCCCACCAACAGGTACACATGTGACAAGACATCAGCATACAACAAGAGGCCCAGAAGCTACATCCACACCAAATAATTTAACACTAAGATGTTTACAACTAAGACCCCAATCAAATGCATTGTAACAAATGTAAGAAGAAGATAGATATAACAACAAAATGAGGCTTGTGGACTGACCTCGGACAGAATTGTATGTAACACAGAATGGAAAAAGCATTAGGCTTGTGGATTGTCAAGCAATCTGCCTCAAACAGGGGCGTATGTAACATACAAAAACAAATGACGACAATAGGCTCGTGGATTGATGAAACAATCGACCCCAAACAAGAATGTTTGTAACGTACAAAAAAAATAACAACGAGATGAGGCTTGAGGATTGTCGGGCAGCCCATCTCTCACTGATTTTTGGTCACTTCACATACCAGAAAAAATGAATAGAAAAGTGATGAAAACGTCCCATCAAAAATGGAGTTATGGCAAAAAAATTAGGACAATTTTAAGCATACTCATTGTCTTTCATAAAGTTCTGTTTTTTTTGTGAAGTAGTAAAATAAAACAAATCCCATTTGACTTTGGTATTGTTGTATTCATATGGAACTACAGAATGAATAAAACATCTTTTAACCATAAAGTGCACTGTGTAGGAACACAAAATTGCATTTTATTTCCAATTTCCACAATAACTTTTTTCTGGCTTCACCGTAGATTTTGTTGTAAAATGAATGATGCCATTACACAGTAAAAATGTCCTCACAAAAAACAAGCCCTCATATATGTCTGTAGATAAAAAACTAAAAGATGTAGGTATTTTAAAATATGAGGAAGGAGAAATAAAACTGCAAAAATGAAAAATTATTGCTTCAGTAAGGGGTTAAAGGGAATCTGTCGGTTCCATTTGATGCAAATAATAAAGCTCTCTATATAATATATTAAACTCAATTTGTGTATGTATGTGTGTGTGTGTGTGTGTGTGTGTGTGTGTGTGTGTGTGTGTGTATGTTCCAGCATCACTTCCAAATGGTTAAATATATTTCCATGAAACTTAGTACACTTTATAATATGTCAACTAGAGATGAGCGAAGTTACAGTTATTCGATTTGTCACAAACTTCTCCGCTCGGCAGTTACTGACTTTAGCCTGCATAAATTAGTTCAGCTTTAAGGTGCTCCGGTGGGCTGGTAAAGGTGGATACAGTCCTAGGAGAGAGAGTCTCCTAGGACTATATCCACCTTTTTCAGCCCACCGGAGCACCTGAAAGCTTAAATAATTTATGCAGGCTAAAGTCAGCAACTGCCGAGCCGAGAAGTTTGTGACAAATCGAATCACTGTAACTTCGCTCATCTCTAATGTCAACTAAAAAAAATAGGATAGGTGAATTAACCCTTACCCACCCCCATTTAAAGTTCCTTACAAGTTCATGAGAAAGATATGTTACTCCATAACTTCCAAATGACTTGAGATATTTTGATAATACTAAGTTACTTATATGTCCAATAAACAATTATAAGATAGTTATTTAACTCTAACCTACTCCCATTTGCAAGGGTCAGGGCTCTTGTTTGAACCCTTAAGGGCACATTACATTTTGGCCTTAAAGGGGTACTCCCTCCCTAGACATCTTATACCCTATCCAAAGGATAGGGGATAAGATGTCTGATCGCAGGGGTCTCCAGACTCTGGGCTGCTGCGATCTTGGCTGCGGCACCCCAGACATCTGGTGCACAGAGCGAACTTCACTCAGTACCGATGCGGGGCAGAGGCTTGTGATGTCACGCCCACACCCCCTCAATGCAAGTCTATATGAGGGGGATGTGTGACGGCCATCACGCCCCCTCCCATAGACCTGCATTGAGGGGGCGTGGCATCACAAGCATGGCGCAGCCATGACTTCACGTGCCTCCGGCGCTCCTGCGCTGCACCTGAAGCTCTAAACGATTGCCAGGTGCAGCAGGGAGATTACAGTGGTCCCGCTACTGCATAAGGGATAAGATGTCTAGGGGCGGAGTACCCCTTTAAGGACACAGACAATTTTATTTTTGCATTTTTGTTTTTTCCTCCTCACCTTCTTAAAATCATAACTCTTTTATAGTTCCATCCACAGACCCATGCCAGGGCTTGTTTTTTGCGCAACCTATTGTCCTTCGTAATGACATCAAACATTTTACCATAAAATGTATGGTGCAACTAAACAAATATTATTCGTGTGGGGAAATTGAAAAGAAAACCGCAATTTAGCACATTTTGAAGGTTTTGTATTCACTCTGTACACTTTACGATCAAAATAACATGTTTTCTTTATTCTGTGGGTTAATACAATTAAAATTATATCCATGATAACTTACTTTTATATAATTGTGCGGCTTTAAAAAAATCGCAAACTTGTTAAACAAAAATTAGAATTTTTAACTCCTTAACAATGAAGGACGTATATTTACAACCTTCGCCGGCTCCCGCGATATGCCTCGGGGTCAGACGGTTACCCCGCTTCATATCACGTTGGTCCCGGCAGCCATCAATGGCCGGCACCCGCGGCTAATACAGGACATCACCGATCGCGATGATGCCCTGTATTATCCCTTCAGACGCAGCGATCAAAGCTGACCGCCGCATCTGAAGCGAAAGGGAAACTATCCCGGCTGCTCAGTGGGGCTGTTCAGGACCGCCGCGGTGAAATCACGGCATCCCAAAGAGCTTACAGGGAACCGAGAGGGACCCTACCTGCCTCCTCGGTGTCCGATCGGCGAATGACTGCTCCGTGCTTGAGATCCATGCAGGAGAAGTCAAGCGCCGATAGCGCCGTTAATACACGCCAGTGATCTGTGTAAAAGGTCAGTGTATGTAATGTTATAGGCCCCTATGGGGGCTATAACATTGCAACAAAAAAGTGTTAATAAAGATCATTTAACCCATTCCCTAATAAAAGTTTGAATCACCCCCCTTTTCCCATTAAAAGAATAAAAATAAACATATGTGGTATCGCCGCGTGCGTAAATGTTTATAAACTATAAAAATACATTGTTAATTAAACCGCATGGTCAATGGCATAAACGTAAAAAAAATTCCAAAGTCCAAAAAAGCGTATTTTTGGTCACTTTTTATACCATTAAAAGATTAATAAAAAGTGATCAAAAAGTCAGATCAAAACAAAAATGATACCAATAAAAACTTCAGATGACGGCGCAAAAAATGAGCCCTCATCCCACCCTGTACATGGAAAAAGAAAAAAGTTATAGGGGTCAGAAGAGGATATTTTTAAACATGTAAATTTTCCTGCATGTAGTTATGATTTTTTCCAGAAGTATGACAAAATTTTACCTATATAATTAGGGTACCATTTTAACCATATAGAGCTACAGAATAAAGATAAGGTGACATTTTTTGCCAAAATATGCACTGCGTAGAAACGGAAGCCCCCAAAATTTACAAAATTGAGTTTTTTCTTCGATTTTGTCGCACAATAATTTTTTTTCCGTTTCGCCGTGGATTTTTGTGTAAAATGACTACTGTCACTGCAAAGTAGAATTGGTGACACAAAAAATAAGCCATAATATGGATTTTTAGGTGGAAAATTGAAAGGGTTATAATTTTTAAAAGGTAAGGAGGAAAAAACGAAAATGCAAAAACTGAAAAACCCTGCGTCCTTAAGGCGTTAAAATCTCTCTATTTTGACCACCTATAACTTTCTTGTTTTTACGCTGTATTTTTTGCACCATGATATGTACATTTTATTGGCACCACTGTTGCGTATATGTAACTTTTCATTTGCTGTTTATAAATTTTTCTTGGAATGTTATGTCACAAAAAAGCAGCAATTTTGGACTTTTTAGCTTTTTTATGTTTACGCCGTTCACCATACGGGATCATTTACATTATATTTTGACATTTACACATGTGACGATACCAAATATGTTTATTAATTATTTAATTTAATTTAATTATTTTTTACGCTTTTTGGGATAAAATTGGAAAAAGGGGTCATTTAAATTTTTTCTGAGGGAAGGGGCTTTTTCACATTTTTTTCAACTTTTTATTTTACTTTTTATGTCCCCATAGGGAACTATTTATAGTAATCATTAGATTGCATATACTGAACAGTGCTATGCATAGGCATAGCCCTGATCAGTATTATTGGCCATCTTCTGCTCTGGTTTGCTCTATCTCAGACCAGAGGAGAAGACCCCGGGAGATGGATGGAGGCACGTGAGGGGACCCCTGGCCGCCATGTTGGATGATCGGATCGTGGCAGCAGACAGATAAGCACTCGGATGTAGCATGTGTTACGCCGAGCGCTCCGGGTCCCCGCTCCTCCCCGGAGCGCTCGCTACACTTCCCTCACTGCAGCGCCCCGGTCGGTTCCACGGACCCGGGGCGCTGCGTTACTACCTCCGGCCGGGATGCGATTCGCGATGCGGGTAGCGCCCGCTCGCGATGCGCACCCCGGCTCCCGTACCTTACTCGCTCCCCGTCAGTTCTGTCCCGGCGCGCGCGGCCCCGCTCCCTAGGGCGCGCGCGCGCCGGGTCTTTGCGATTTAAAGGGCCACTGCACCGCTGATTGGTGCAGTGGTTCCAATTAGTGTTTACACCTGTGCACTTCCCTATATCACCTCACTTCCCCTTCACTCCCTCGCCGGATCTTGTTGCCCTAGTGCCAGTGAAAGCGTTCCTTGTGTGTTCCTTGCCTGTGATTCCAGACCTTCTGCCGTTGCCCCTGACTACGATCCTTGCTGCCTGCCCCGACCTTCTGCTACGTCCGACCTTGCTTCTGTCTACTCCCTTGTACCGCGCCTATCTTCAGCAGCCAGAGAGGTTGAGCCGTTGCTAGGGGATACGACCTGGTCACTACCGCCGCAGCAAGACCATCCCGCTTTGCGGCGGGCTCTGGTGAAAACCAGTAGTGACTTAGAACCGATCCTCTAGCACGGTCCACGCCAATCCCTCTCTGGCACAGAGGATCCACTACCTGCCAGCCGGCATCGTGACAGTAGATCCGGCCATGGATCCCGCTGAAGTTCCTCTGCCAGTTGTCGCTGACCTCACCACGGTGGTCGCCCAGCAGTCACAACAGATTGCGCAACAAGGCCAACAGCTGTCTCAACTGACTGTTATGCTACAACAGTTACTACCACAGCTCCAGCAATCATCTCCTCCGCCAGCTCCTGTACCTCCTCCGCAGCGAGTGGCCGCTTCTGGAATACGACTATCCTTGCCGGATAAATTTGATGGGGACTCTAAGTTTTGCCGTGGCTTTCTTTCCCAATGTTCTTTACACTTGGAGATGATGTCGGACCAGTTCCCCACTGAAAGGTCTAAGGTGGCTTTCGTAGTCAGCCTGCTGTCTGGAAAAGCCCTGGCTTGGGCCACACCGCTCTGGGACCGCAATGACCCCGTCACTGCCTCTGTACACTCCTTCTTCTCGGAAATTCGAAGTGTCTTTGAGGAACCTGCCCGAGCCTCTTCTGCTGAGACTGCCCTGTTGAACCTGGTCCAGGGTAATTCTTCCGTTGGCGAGTATGCCGTACAGTTCCGTACCCTTGCTTCAGAATTATCCTGGAATAATGAGGCACTCTGCGCGACCTTTAAAAAAGGCCTATCCAGCAACATTAAAGATGTTCTGGCCGCACGAGAAATCCCTGCTAACCTACATGAACTCATCCATCTTGCCACTCGCATTGACATGCGTTTTTCCGAACGGCGTCAGGAGCTCCGCCAGGATATGGACTCTGTTCGCACGAGGCGTTTCTTCTCCCCGGCTCCTCTCTCCTCTGGTCCCCTGCAATCTGTTCCTGTGCCTCCCGCCGTGGAGGCTATGCAGGTCGACCGGTCTCGCCTGACACCCCAAGAGAGGACACGACGCCGCATGGAGAATCTCTGCCTGTACTGTGCTAGTACCGAACACTTCCTGAAGGATTGTCCTATCCGTCCTCCCCGCCTGGAAAGACGTCCGCTGACTCCGCACAAAGGTGAGACAGTCCTTGATGTCTACTCTGCTTCTCCACGTCTTACTGTGCCTGTGCGGATGTCTGCCTCTGCCTTCTCCTTCTCTGCTGTGGCCTTCTTGGACTCTGGATCTGCAGGAAATTTCATCTTAGCCTCCCTCGTCAACAGGTTCAACATCCCGGTGACCAGTCTCGCCAGACCCCTCTACATCAATTGTGTAAACAATGAAAGATTGGACTGTACTATACGTTTCCGCACGGAGCCCCTTCTAATGTGCATCGGATCTCATCACGAGAGGATTGAACTGTTGGTTCTCCCCAATTGCACTTCTGAAATCCTTCTTGGACTTCCCTGGCTTCAACTCCATTCCCCAATCCTGGATTGGTCCACTGGGGAGATCAAGAGTTGGGGGCCCTCTTGTTCCAAGGACTGCTTAAAACCGGTTCCCAGTAAACCTTGCCGTGTCCCTGTGCTTCCTCATGTAACCGGTCTCCCTAAGGCCTATATGGACTTTGCGGACGTTTTTTGCAAAAAACAAGCTGAGACTCTACCTCCTCACAGGCCTTATGATTGTCCCATTGACCTCCTCCCGGGCACTACTCCACCCCGGGGCAGAATCTATCCTCTGTCCGTCCCAGAGACTCTTGCCATGTCTGAATACGTCCAAGAAAATTTAAAAAAGGGCTTTATCCGTAAATCCTCCTCTCCTGCCGGAGCCGGATTTTTCTTTGTGTCCAAAAAAGATGGCTCTCTACGTCCTTGCATTGACTACCGCGGTCTTAATAAAATCACGGTTAAGAACCGCTACCCCCTACCCCTCATCTCTGAACTCTTTGATCGTCTCCAAGGTGCCCATATTTTTACCAAACTGGACTTAAGAGGTGCTTATAATCTCATCCGCATCAGAGAGGGGGATGAATGGAAAACGGCATTTAACACCAGAGATGGACACTTTGAGTATCTGGTCATGCCCTTTGGTCTATGCAACGCCCCTGCCGTCTTCCAAGACTTTGTTAATGAAATTTTTCGTGATCTACTATACTCCTGTGTTGTTGTATATCTGGACGATATCCTGATTTTTTCTGCCAATCTTGAAGAACACCGCCAGCATGTCCGTATGGTTCTTCAGAGACTTCGTGATAATCAACTCTATGCCAAAATAGAGAAATGTCTGTTTGAATGCCAATCTCTTCCTTTTCTAGGATACTTGGTCTCTGGCCAGGGACTACAAATGGACCCAGATAAACTCTCTGCCGTCTTAGATTGGCCACGCCCCTCCGGACTCCGTGCCATCCAACGTTTTTTGGGGTTCGCCAATTATTACAGGCAATTTATTCCACATTTTTCTACCATTGTGGCTCCTATTGTGGCTTTAACAAAAAAAAATGCCGATCCCAAGTCTTGGCCTCCTCAAGCGGAAGACGCCTTTAAACGACTCAAGTCTGCCTTTTCTTCGGCTCCCGTGCTCTCCAGACCTGACCCATCTAAACCCTTCCTATTGGAGGTTGATGCCTCCTCAGTGGGAGCTGGAGCTGTCCTTCTACAAAAAAACTCTTCCGGGCATGCTGTTACTTGTGGTTTTTTTTCCAGGACCTTCTCTCCGGCGGAGAGGAACTACTCCATCGGGGATCGAGAGCTTCTAGCCATTAAATTAGCACTTGAGGAATGGAGGCATCTGCTGGAGGGATCAAGATTTCCAGTTATTATTTACACCGATCACAAGAACCTCTCCTACCTCCAGTCTGCCCAACGGCTGAATCCTCGTCAGGCCAGGTGGTCTCTGTTCTTTGCCCGATTTAATTTTGAAATTCACTTTCGGCCTGCTGATAAAAACATTAGGGCCGATGCTCTCTCTCGTTCCTCAGATGCCTCTGAAATTGAACTCTCTCCTCAACACATCATTCCTCCTGACTGCCTGATTTCCACTTCTCCAGCCTCCATCAGGCAAACTCCTCCAGGAAAGACCTTTGTTTCTCCACGCCAACGCCTTGGGATCCTCAAATGGGGTCACTCCTCCCATCTCGCAGGTCATGCGGGCATCAAGAAATCTGTGCAACTCATCTCTCGCTTCTATTGGTGGCCGACTCTAGAGACTGATGTGGTGGACTTTGTGCGAGCCTGCACTATCTGTGCCCGGGATAAGACTCCTCGCCAGAAGCCCGCTGGTTTTCTTCATCCTCTACCTGTCCCCGAACAACCTTGGTCTCTGATTGGTATGGATTTTATTACTGACTTACCCCCATCCCATGGCAACACTGTTATTTGGGTGGTCGTTGATCGATTCTCCAAAATGGCACATTTCATCCCTCTTCCTGGTCTTCCTTCAGCGCCTCAGTTGGCTAAACAATTTTTTGTACACATTTTTCGTCTTCACGGGTTGCCTACACAGATCGTCTCGGATAGAGGCGTCCAATTTGTGTCTAAATTCTGGAGGGCTCTCTGTAAACAACTCAAGATTAAATTAAATTTTTCTTCTGCATACCATCCTCAATCCAATGGACAAGTAGAGAGAATTAACCAGATCTTGGGTGACTATTTACGACATTTTGTTTCCTCCCGCCAGGATGACTGGGCAGATCTTCTACCTTGGGCCGAATTCTCGTATAATTTCAGAATCTCTGAATCTTCCTCCAAATCTCCGTTTTTCGTGGTGTACGGCCGTCACCCTCTTCCCCCCCTCCCTACCCCCTTGCCCTCTGGTCTGCCCGCTGTGGATGAAATTTCTCGTGATCTTTCCACCATATGGAAAGAGACCCAAAATTCTCTCTTACAGGCTTCTTCTCGCATGAAGAGATTCGCAGATAAGAAAAGAAGAGCTCCTCCCATTTTTTCCCCTGGAGACAAGGTATGGCTCTCCGCTAAATATGTCCGTTTCCGTGTCCCGAGCTATAAGTTGGGACCACGCTATCTTGGTCCTTTTAAAGTTTTGTGTCAAATTAATCCTGTCTCTTACAAACTTCTTCTTCCTCCTTCTCTTCGTATCCCTAATGCCTTTCACGTCTCTCTTCTTAAACCTCTCATCCTCAACCGTTTTTCTCCTAAATCTGTTCCTCCCACTCCTGTTTCCGGCTCCTCGGACATCTTCTCTGTCAAAGAGATTTTGGCCTCTAAAAAGGTCAGGGGAAGAACTTTTTTTTTAGTGGATTGGGAGGGTTGTGGTCCAGAAGAGAGGTCCTGGGAACCTGAGGACAATATCCTGGACAAAAGTCTGATCCTCAGGTTCTCAGGCCCCAAGAAGAGGGGGAGACCCAAGGGGGGGGGTACTGTTACGCCGAGCGCTCCGGGTCCCCGCTCCTCCCCGGAGCGCTCGCTACACTTCCCTCACTGCAGCGCCCCGGTCGGTTCCACGGACCCGGGGCGCTGCGTTACTACCTCCGGCCGGGATGCGATTCGCGATGCGGGTAGCGCCCGCTCGCGATGCGCACCCCGGCTCCCGTACCTTACTCGCTCCCCGTCAGTTCTGTCCCGGCGCGCGCGGCCCCGCTCCCTAGGGCGCGCGCGCGCCGGGTCTTTGCGATTTAAAGGGCCACTGCACCGCTGATTGGTGCAGTGGTTCCAATTAGTGTTTACACCTGTGCACTTCCCTATATCACCTCACTTCCCCTTCACTCCCTCGCCGGATCTTGTTGCCCTAGTGCCAGTGAAAGCGTTCCTTGTGTGTTCCTTGCCTGTGATTCCAGACCTTCTGCCGTTGCCCCTGACTACGATCCTTGCTGCCTGCCCCGACCTTCTGCTACGTCCGACCTTGCTTCTGTCTACTCCCTTGTACCGCGCCTATCTTCAGCAGCCAGAGAGGTTGAGCCGTTGCTAGGGGATACGACCTGGTCACTACCGCCGCAGCAAGACCATCCCGCTTTGCGGCGGGCTCTGGTGAAAACCAGTAGTGACTTAGAACCGATCCTCTAGCACGGTCCACGCCAATCCCTCTCTGGCACAGAGGATCCACTACCTGCCAGCCGGCATCGTGACAGCATGGCACCGCCGCCGACACATCTCTATGCATCACCGCCTCACCCATAGAGCTGAATGGAGGGGGCCTGTCTGTTGACCTTTTAGTGAGGTCGACAACACAAACATTAGCCACACAGAGCCTAAGGCTGCAATACTTCTTATTGCTTCTGCAACATTTTATATTTTTTTTAACCTGATATCGGAATACCCTTTTAAGGAGTGTAACCCACTGACAACCACTAGGTGGCCACATCTTTTACACATGACGCACATAAATCTCCTAACAGAAATATTGTGTGGCATTCGTTTTGGGATTAGATAATGAATTAATCACTTTGTCTCCTGCCAGGTAAGTTAATAAATGACATCCCAATGTAAAGTTGTATTATAGTCTGCAAACCCTGCCCCCAGCACTCAGGGAATAGCACCACCAAAGTTTTACCCCACTGCATAGTTGTTATTCTCCATGGTCCTAATAAAAATCACAAGACACACTCCCTTTTAGCTTAACTTTAATTTTTTTGCACATTTTAGAAGCATAAAATATGTACAGGATATAAGCCAAAGGATTTAACAAGGTCACTTTTATATAATGGTTCTGTAATCTCTTTTCCTTGTGTGTGTCTGTAAGATAGGCAAGATTTATTGTCCACGTTTCTTAGGAATGATGGATTATCATTGGATAGATATCATTTAATTCACCATGGAAAGATCAATAATGAAAGAATGAAATTCTTCATTAAATGAATTATTGTCTTTTAATTACATTGTAAGACAAGTCTGAGATTCAAATTAGGATTCAGACCATTACCTTGCTGACATTATTAATGCACTGATAAATGGCACATATTTTTCTGGTTATATTGCAGAAATCACAAATATCCTATTACTTCCTGTGCAGGAAAAAATTGAGGCGGAAAGTGTTAAATAACACAACAAACCCTGGTATTTACAGATGGGATCCAAAATCTATTTATTTATTTCAATATAGAATAAACTGCACATGTGGCACCGCAAAAATAGTTTTGAAATAGCTAAAAGCATCATAAAGATTCTTTATTTGCATGGCACTAAGGGGCAATAAGCATGGAAAATTACTAGGAACAGTCATGTTTCATAGATGCTGTATGGGAGAACAAATACATTTAAAGGGGAATTTCTAGTTTATAATGTTTTATATAATGTTAAGATATACTACTATCTTATGATAAATAGGGGTTCAACCAGTGGAACAAAGGGGCAACAAAGTCTTGCTCCACTAAAAGAAATGGGGCCATGCTTCAGATCCCTGTATAACAGGTGGCTAGGAGCACTTTTGTACAGAGAATAACTTTAGAGAAGCCAATGAGCACTGTACCCATTTACTCTGAGGATGAGTGGAAGTCCTAGCAGTCATCAAGAAAAGCAATGATCAACAATAATAGTGAAAAAACGCCTTAAAATTTGAGCAGAAACAATGTTCAACTTTTAATCCTTTAAGGCTTCATGACACCTCTACATCATGGAATGCCTTACATAAAGCAATCATGATGTATAGGTTTATCCTAATGATCAAAAGCAGGCATCACTGACAGCCAATCTTCTTCTATTATGGCAAGGATCAGTGAAACAACTGATCCCGGCCATATATCCCCTTAGATACCAATGCCAATAATAAAAACAGCATCTAAATGGTTAAACAGAGGAAGAGGGCTCCCTCTGTCACCCATTGACATTTTGTAAATGCAATAATAAGTGCTGATGAGTTCCAGGGCAGCCACTGGCCTAGCAAAGTCGCCCAGGCCAGCCATGACTATTTAACTCTTATTAGTGCCCTGATAGACAATTGTGAATTTGACCTGCCATGCAACAAGATAAACCTACAAACCTCAAAAATCTAAAAAGGAGCGTGGACAGTTGTAGAAGGACCCAACCAATTAAATACGGAATTCACACAAAGCCCTGTGAATAAATGACAGGAAATTTCCACCAATAAAAAATCTGGTCTGATTTCCCCTGTGTTTCCCGATAAGGAAATAGATTGGAATTATACAAGTCCAAAACAAAATTCCACACTAATAAAAAAAACTAAGTAAATCAGGGTCAATCTGTAACATTACATGTCAACTGAGTATTCCAAAACATTGTTTTCCGGCTCCAATAATTGAACTGCAACATCTACTGGAAAAACTAAAATAAACAGCTGGATAGAGTGAAATAAAGTTGAAAAAGTAAAAAAGTGCAGCTTTCCATAAAAAGTTATTTCATTTTGTAAAAGTGGAAAAACATATGGTATTGTCACAATCATAGGGGGACCTTTATCATGGTGATTAGAGTTTAGTTTTTTTTACTTACTCTGGGCACACTTTTGTGGGTAAACATACGTTTGCAAACAGCCTTACCTAAGCAAATTTTTTCACTTTGCAGTGGTAGCGAATTTACAGAGTGTGAATGCCACACATAGGCAAACAAAATAAATAAAGTCACAAGCCCCTTCAAATAGTCTCAAGTCAACTGCAGGTCTGACCTGGCTTACAAAACTGCCTGTGGGGGCACTTCTAAAAAGTCACAAAGCTGAGACTTTTTTGTTTTGCTTATGTGCTTCAAATTTATCAACCCCCTGAGTTAGTATGATAAATATGTAGCACATAAGCAAAACTAAAGCAATAAAAATTTCTTTACAACTGCTTACCAAAGACAACAATGATAAATGTTCCCCAAAGTGATTAAATAAATAAATAAAAAATTGACTAAATAAATAATAATACCAAACATAATAAACATAAAAATAATGAAAATAAACTGCACAAAGGCAAATGAACTCCTTCTCTCCCCAAGACGTTTGGGTATGTCCGGAATGGACTGCATGGCCCCCGGCTAGAATTATAGCCAGTGCAAATGTGTATAGCCCATAAAAAAATAAATGGAAAAAAAAAACAAAAACACCAAAGTCCAGAATTGTGCATTTTTGATTACTTCATAAAGCAGAACAAAAAAAATAAAAATAAAACATGATAAAAAAAATCCCTTAATAACAAAAATTGTACCATTAAAACCTACAGATCACAGCACAAACAATAAGGCCCGGTATACAGAAAAAAAAATTATAGGGGTTAGAAGAGGACAAATATTTTTTTTTATCTCTCCATAGATTTTGTGGTGAATATATTGATTTCATTAGAAAGAAACATTGGTGGCACAAAAAACAATCCCTCATATGGGCCTGTAGGTGGAAAATTGAAAGTGTTATGATTTTTAGAAAGGGAGGAGGAAAAAACTAAAGTGCAAAATTGAAAAAAAAAATGATATATATACACACACACACACAACCATGTCCTAAAGGGTTTAAGGGGTTAATATCCACAAGAAATGCTGCACCAGCAGAAGTCTACACATAAGTGGAGCATAGTAAATTGTAAAAGTCCACAGTTTCTGTGTTATAAACAGTCTTCCATACTTTGCGGCTTCACACTGGATAGGATATGGTTTTCTTTCACCATTTACAGATGCTCACCACCACCACCACTTTAGGATTTAAAAGAGAGTCTGTTTTTGGATTCAGAATCTGCAGCATATTTCCTCTCTTCTGCAAAGTAGCAAGGAAATATATTAAAGCAAATATCTGAGTCTCTTTAACACTTTCTTAACAGTTTGGTTTGTTTTTAACACATGAATGGTGTTTAAAAGGGTATTCCGGGCAAAAAAATATTATCCCCTATCGAAAAGATAGGGGATAAGATGTCTGATCGCGGAGGGCCCGCCACTGGGACCCCTCCCCCTGATCTCACTGCAGCAGCCCGCATTCTATAAGTATCTGCAGATGAAGTTTCGGAAATCTCCGGGCTTCTGAGACGGGGATGTGACGTTACGTCACGCCCCCTCCATTCATTTCTATGGGAGGGGGCGTAACGGCCACAACACCCCCTCCCATATACATGAATGGAGGGGGCGTGGCGTGACATCACGTCCCCATCTCAGAAGCCCGGAGGTTTCCGAAACTTCAGACGCAGCTACGCATAGAATGCGGGCTGCTGCAGGGAGATCGCGAGGGTCCCATCTTAGCCTTTCGATAGGGGATAAGATGTTTTTGCCCAGAATACCCCTTTAAGGATATCACGGCATTAAATGTCTAGATAGCCTTATATGTCTAGATAGATTTCTAATAGCCTAATCCAGATACTAGGAAAGGTATCAAAAGAATGTAAATGTGTTTAATCTACTTAGGATATATAGCAAAAGTACAGATCATCCTGTTCTATAGCATCCTGTTCTAGTCCTAGTCCCTCTGTCCCACCATGTAATGGTGAATGGCAGATGTTTGGACCAATCAGATTTACCCCGCCCCCTGCCCATTTAAGGGAGCAGCAGCCATCTTTTCTCTCTCTTGTTCCTGGGCAACCAAGAAAGCAAGACCTGCGCAGCAATTAACGCAGTGAGTTAGGCCTGAGCCTTGCGGCAACAATTCCCAGACACTCTGCAGCATCACCGGACCTAATAATTCCCCTAAATCCAGACAGATCTGCAAATCTCTCCCTAAATTCAGAGACTGTATATCTAGCTCAAGGTCTGCTACAACTGCCAGTCACTAAGCAACCTAAGGAATGTTTGTATGAGACTGTTACTGTGCCGTGGATATTGCAAGCACGTCAGTAAAAAGTTATTCAAGTTCAAGTTCAATCTCTTTGTGGACCTTCAGTTATTTTATGCACCTATCGTTACTGGGAAGGGCGGCGATAGGCCAGAATATTGATTCAGCATACCAGCCCTCAGCCAGGCGTCACAAACTCTAGGGTTAACATTAACCCCTTCTATATCTATACCATACCACCACTACCATACAGCCCCCAAGGTCTACCACATAGTTAAGTAATAAAAAAAAAAAAAAAAAAAAAAAGCTTCTCTCCTCCCAAACAAATTGGTCAAGTTGGAGGGTTATGTGAGGGTGTCAGTTTGAGAAATGACAACCATAGTGGATACTGGACGGTCTTCCTAACAGATGGGAGTAGGGGCATAGTAATGCAAATATGCCAATAGATATAGATGTAGGGAATGATATAATTCAGATGGTAGAATACATCGTTTTCAAGATCAACTCTACTGAATGATTTGCTGTCTTGATGCGGTGCATGTAGATACAAGACTAATGATCTATATAATTGTGACCATTACTGTCTGTTATCAGCATTCATCCCTGAGTACTTGTATATATTTTAACCCTGATATCACATATTTAAGTAAAGGCCTATTATCAAAACGTAGATTAACCCCAACATAAGCACCTATACACACAACTATGTTCATTATCCAGGCACAGCCAAAATCACAAATTTCTTCCCAGAGTATATAGACTTCAGTCACTTCGTTTGCACATACATAACTCAAGCAGGTGTCGACCAGAATGTTGCCTCTCGGGGAGTTGAAGAAATGTGTTTCATATAGGGTCATGACCCTTAACTTATCCAGATAAATCATTGCATATGATAGCTGTAAGTGTTTTAATCTTTTCTTGGCCTCCATAAATTGTTCTTATCACCCTTGCCTTTCCACAGAAAAACTTTAGAAACATGGCAGTTTTGTTCCACTCAATTTTAAGATCAGGGAGAGTTTTGGCCAAACAGAATTTTATCTTTGTCCTTGAAGTTAAGGATTCTCACTAGTATCCGATGGACCAAACAATCCTTATGCAACCTACGTATTAATAATCACAATCAGTGCACTGTGCTCAGGCTCTAAAAGGGGTACTCTACTGGAAAAAAAAAATCAACTGGTGCCAGAAAGTTAAACAGATTTGTAAATTACTTTTAGTTAAAAATCTTAAATCTTCCAGTACTCATTAGCTGCTATTCCAGCCCATGCCTCTCAGCACAACTCTGGCTGTGAAAGTGTAAATGTTTCATTTAATCAGTTATGGTTCATTGTTATTGCTCTATCGATTTTTAGAAATTTAAATGTAAGATTTAAGAATAAAATGTGTGGTTACAAAAGCCCAAATCCAACAAGGAGTCACATGTCACATGGCGGCACAATGACAAAGCCTAGAGGTGGCAGCAGCATGAGGAGACCATAATCTGGCAGAATGACACAGCCTGGAATTGGTGGTAGCAAGAGGAGACCATATAGTGGCTGAATGACACAGCCTGGAGTTGGTGGCAGCATGAGGAGACCAAAGGGCCTCACAATCCCTAATATGAAAAGATACATTTTCTAATTTAAATTGAAGATTTATGGTAGCTAGTGGTACCTTAAAAATGTTTAAGCAATGTACAAGCAGCATAAGGAGACCATATAGTGGCTGAATGACACAGCTTGGAGGTGGAGACAGCATGAGGAGACAACAGGGTTTCACAATCCCTAAGATTAAAAGATTCATTTTCAAATTTAAATTGAAGATTTATGGTAGCTAGTGCTACCATGAAAATGTGTAGGTAATATCCCAGGCCCAGCAGCATAAGGAGACCATATAGTGGCTGAATGATCCAGCCTGGAGTTGGAGACAGCATGAGGAGACAATAGGGCCTCACAATCCCTAATATGAAAAGATGAATTTTCAAATTTAAATTGAAGATTTATGGTAGCTAGTGGTACCTTAAAAATGTTTAAGCAATGTACAAGCAGCATAAGGAGACCATATAGTGGCTGAATGACACAGCTTGGAGGTGGAGGCAGCATGAGGAGACAACAGGGTTTCACAATCCCTAAGATTAAAAGATTCATTTTCAAATTTAAATTGAAGATTTATGGTAGCTAGTGCTACCATGAAAATGTGTAGGTAATATCCCAGGCCCAGCAGCATAAGGAGACCATATAGTGGCTGAATGACACAGCCTGGAGTTGGCAACAGCATGAGGTGACAATAGGGCTACACAATCCCTAAGATTAAAAGAGGAATTTTCAAATTTAAATTGAAGATTTATGGTAGCTAGTGATACTTTAAACATTTTTAAGTAATGTACAAGCAGCATGTGGAGACAATACAGTGGCTGAATGACACAGCCTAGAGTTTGCGGCAGCATGAGGAGACCATATGGTGGCTGAATGACACAGCCTGGAGTTTGTGGCAGAGTGAGGAGAACATATAGTGGCTGAAAGACACAGTGTGGAGGTGGCGGCAGCATGAGGAGAACATATAGAGGCAGAATGAGACAGCCTGGAGGTGGCAGCAACAGCATCAGGAGTCCTGAAAGGGACCCGGTGACAGAGTGGTGCAGTGGGTGGCAATATCAGTACCCGGTGGGTTAAAAAAGGTCTGATGCGGAGGAATGTTTGTAACTGGGGCACAGCACCTTAAATCTGTGTTGCACTATCTATATTTGTGTATATCTGTGTAGAAGTGTTGGTGTGGCACCATGGTCAATCTACTCTGATGCATCAGGCATTGGTGGGTGGAAATCCTGGCTGATTCATGCCTGATTCATTTTCACAAAGGTCTGTCTCTCAACATTTTTCGTGGACAGACGAGTTCTTCCCCACCAGCCCCACCGCACTAAACACGCACTCTGATGGCACACTACTGGCCAGGTAGGACAGCTACCTGGCCAGTAGTGTGCCATCAGAGTGCGTGTTTAGTGCTGTGGGGCCGGCGGGGAAGAACTCGTCTGTCCACGAAAAACTCTGCTAGTTGCGGCCACAAATCAAGTTTGGCTGCCCATAAGTCTGGTGTCTCTTCAAGGTGTGTTGGCATGAGCATGTCAAGGTAGGCCACCACCTGCTGGTTCAGGTCCTGCTCCAGGTGTACCTGCTGCTGATGAGTTGCTTCACTATTTGGGTGAAGAAAGGTACTCATCAGCGACTGTAGACTACTCCTTCCACCCCACCGCTCCCCAGAAGCCATGGCAGTGGAAGGTGAGCACAGAGGGCCCCCCGAGTCAGACCTGCAAGTGGATAGACGATGGCGCCGATAGGCATCGGCCAACTGACTACGTAGCATGTCTCTGTAGTAGGTCAGTTTGTCCTCCCTCTCAATGGGGGACATGTATCAAAGAATTTACACAGTTTTTGTGTGTAAATTATTGCACAAAATTTTGCGCAAGCAGTTTTTTGCGTCTTTTTTTGCGTACATTCTGATAGAGCATTTCCTCCTGATGTCACGATATGGGGTACCTTGGAGTAACATCTATAGTAGGCACGGATTTATTAACTGTGTACTTTTCCTTTACACAAAAATGTTTCCGCCAGTACCTTTTTTTGAACGCAAATATAAGCCGTCTTGGACTGCACTTAGCGAGATGCTCTAAATCATTCATGTGATTTTTCAGAGCGGATTGCGAGATTACTCTGCTTCTGCCTCTAGTCAGATTATCTCTGTGATACTTAAAATATTTCCATGTACCTTTTAATAACATTAAAATTAATTAATTATGTAATGATTATGGACACATGCAGCTCCACTGCGCTGCCCGCGGCTCCTGTATACACTGTCATAAGTCATAATCCCCGCCGCCGGGATGCAGGAGCTCTAATTGGTCAATAGCTATCAACCAATCAGAGCTCCCCTCTCCCGGCGGGGATTATGAATTATAAGAACTGTATATAGGAGCCGCGGGCAGTGCAGTGTAGCCGCATGTAACGCTGGCTTGTATAGTTAATGAATGCGGATCACAGCAGATCTCTGGAGAATGATCTGCTGCAATCTGCCCCTCTGCCCTTGGACTACTACTCCTATCATGGTACAGAGTCTGTCCCATGATGGGAGTAGTTGAAGTACCGCAGCGCTGAGGGATGGCACTTGCACATCCCCGGCTGCGGGACTTTATAGTACTACTACTCCCATCATGGACAGACTCTGTCCATGATGGGAGTTGTAGTCCAGGGGCTGAGGTGCAGATAGCACCAGGTCATTCTGCAGAGACCCGCTGCGATCCGCATTTAAGTTAGGAAGCCTACACCGCGCTGCCCGCGGCTTCTACATACACTGACATAATTCATAATACCTGCCGGGAGAGGGGAGCTCTGATTGGTCAATAGGTATTCTCCAATCAGAGCTCCCGTGTTCCAGCGGTGGGGATTATAAATTATGTCAGTGTATATAGAAGCCGTGGGCAGCGCGATGTAGCCCCATGTACCGACCGGCTTGTTAACTTCCATGCGGATCGCAGCAGATCATTCTCTGGAGATCTGCTGCGATCCGCATTTATTAACTATACAAAGCAGTGGTGCAAGCGTCTACATTGCGGCTTCTATATACACTGTCATAATTCATAATTCCTGCCGGGAGACGGGAGCTCTGATTGGTCAATAGCTATTCTCCAATCAGAGCTATCCTCTCCCGGCGGCGGGGATTATGAAATATGACAGTGTATATAGAAGCCGCAGCGCTTGTACCGCCGCTTTTTATAGTTAATAAATGCGGATCACAGCGGATCTCCAGAGAATGATCTGCTGCATTCCGCATGTAAGTTAGCAAGCCGGTCGGTACATGCGCCTACATTGCGCTACCCGCGGCTTCTATATACACTGACATAATTCATAATCCCCGCCACCGGAACACGGGAGCTCTGATTGGAGAATACCTATTGACCAATCAGAGCTCCCCTCTCCCGGCGGCAGGGATTATGAATTATGTCAGTGTATAGAGAAGCCACAGGCAGCGCAGTGTAGCCGCATGTACCGCCCGGCTTCCTAACTTAAATGTGTATCACAGCGGGTCTCTGCAGAATGACCTGGTGCGATCTGCACCTCAGCCCCATGACTACAGCTCCCATCATGAACAGAGTCAGTCCATGATGGGAGTAGTAGTCCTAAAAGTCCCGCAGCCGGGGGATGTGCAAGTGCCATCCCTCAGCAGCGCTGCGGTACTAGAAGTACTCCCATCATGGGACAGACTCTGTCCCATGATAGGAGTAGTAGTCCAAGGGCAGAGGGACAGATCTCTGTTCACATTATGCGTTTTTCATAATGGGAACAGAGCAGTGTGTTCCCAAACAGGGAGACCCCAGCTGTTGCTTAATTAATGCCCCCCATGATGGGAGTTGTAGTTTAGCAACAACTGGAGGCTCCCTGTTTAGGAACACGCTGCATTATGTACGCTCTTCCCAGGGGAGAGCGCAAAAAATGTACTAACCCATATTTCTTGTTTTTCTTTTCTTCTCATTTCAGATGAGGAGGACTACGACAGATTCGGTGGACTGCGATAATGACCAGCGTTTTTTTTTTTTTTTTTTAAATAAAATGGTTAACGAGGGCTGTGGGGGAGTGTTTTTTTTAACAAATTTTTTTTTTATTAATGTGTCGTGTTTTTTATAATTGAATTTTCAGGCTTAGTAATGGAAGCCATCTTATTGATGGAATCCATTACTAAGCCAGGGCTTACTGTTTGCCCCAAAATCAGCTAGCACTAACCCCCAATTATTACCCCGGTGCCCACCGCCACAGGGGTGCCGGGAAGAGCCGGTACCAACAGACCCAGAGCGTCAAAAATGGCGCTCCTGGGCCTAGGCGGTAACAGGCTGGCGTTATTTAGGCTGGGGAGGGCCAGTAACAATGGTCCTCGCCCACCCTAGTAACGTCAGGCTGTTGCTACTTGGTTGGTATCTGACTGATACTGAACATGCGTTTTTTCTTCTTCTTATAAATAAATAAATTTAAAAAAGTGCTTGGTTCCCTATTTTTTTCAGTATCAGCCAGATACCAACCAAGCAGCAACAGCCTGATGTTACCAGGGTGGGCGAGGACCATTGTTACTGGCCCTGCCCAGCCTAAATAACGCCAGCCTGTTACTGCCTAGGCCCAGGAGTGCCATTTTTGATGCTCTGGGCCTGTTGGTACTGGCTCTTCCCGGCACCACTGTGGTGGTGGGTATCGGGGTAATAATTGGAGGTTAGCGCTAGCTGTTTTTGGTGCTAATGCTAAGCCCTGGCATAGTAATGAATTCCGTCTATAAGACAGCTTCCACTACTAAGCCTGAAAATTCAATTATAAAAAACACAACACATTGAAAAAAAAATGTATTTAAAAAAATCACTCCCCCACAGCCCTCGTTAACCCTTTTATTGACATTTAAAAAAAAACTCTGTTCATCGTCGCAATCCACCAAATCTGACATAGGCATTCACGTATCTTAATTTTCGAAGAAAAAAAAAAAAGTTTAGTACATTTTTTGGTTTTCAAAACGCAAGAAAAACTGACAAAACACAGGAAAAAGCTGTGACAGTTTTTCTGGCGTTTTTTGCTGATGGACAAAAAACTCTATGGAATCCTGGCCTCAAAGCAATAGAACAAAATCCCTACGTCCACTTTTCCTGTGAGGTAGAGGAGTGTACGGTAGAGCAAAGGGGGGGGCGTTTCTATATTTGCACAAGATTTATCAAAGGACATGCACAGCCTTAAGAAATTCTGAACAAGAGTGTACAATAGACAAGAGTGTAAAGGGGTAGAACTGTGTCTACAATAGACACATAATGATACATGTCCCCCAATGTGTTTAAAAAAAGGAACCCATTTTGTTCCGGAAGCGAGTGTCCAATAAAGAGAAGAGCCAGAAGTCATCCCGCTGCTGAATGGTGACAATTCGGCAGTCAGCACGCAAGAAACTGAACGGTGTGTCTGGGTCCTCTGTCTCCCATTCCTCATAATCCCCTAGCTCCTCTGGCTGCTCCTGCTCCTCCTCTCCTGTCAGATTACTTGAAAAACCTCCCATTTCACAAAACCTAAACTGTGCTCCACTGTGCCCCTCCCCGTCCTCCTCCAGTTTAGCCCCCACAGGGCTCATGTGGCCATGAGATGTATGCGCCACGTCTCCAGTGCCATGACCAGCCATCGTTTCCAACATGTGTTGTAGGAAATGAAGCAGTGGAATGACATCGTTCATCCCGTAATGTGGCTTCCTTAAAGAGCCTGAGCAATTGGCATGTGTCACGTAGGAGGTGCAACTGGTTGACATTAGAGATGTACCGAATAGTTCGTCGGCGAATAGTTTCCGGCGAACATAACTTATTCGTGTTCGCTGCGGCGGACGAACATATGTGATGTTTGGTCCGCCCCCTATTCGTCATCATTGAGTAAACTTTGACCCTGTACCTCACAGTCAGCAGACACATTCCAGCCAATCAGCAGCAGACCCTCCCTCCCAGCCCCTCCCACCTCCTGGACAGCATTCATTTTAGATTCATTCGGAAGCTGCATTCTTAGTGAGAGGAGGGACAGTGTAGCTGCTGCTGATTTAATAGGGAAATCGATAGCTAGGCTAGTGTATTCAGTGTCCACTACAGTCCTGAAGGACTCATCTGATCTCTGCTGTAAGGACAGCACTCCAAAAAGCCCTTAGGGCTAGAACATCAGTCTGCTTTTTTCCCCCCTGTGTAATCTAATTGCAGTTGCCTGCCTGCCAGCGTGTGTGTCAGGCTCACAGCGTACACTGTGCCCTCTTGCCCAGTGCCACCACTCATATCTAGTGTCACAATAGCTTGCATTTAATTTTTTTTTTTTTTTTTTTTACTGTAATATAATAGCAGTCAGTTTCTTTCACACGTGTGTGTTTCAGGGCCTGCCAGGGCACAGTGTCACACCAGTGCAACTAGTGTACATTTAAAAAAAAAAAAAAAAAAAAAAAAAAAAGAAAACAACTTTTTTGACTGTGAAATAATAGCAGTCAGTTTCCTTCACACATGTGCGCTTCAGGGCCTGCCAGGGCACAGTGTCACACCAGTGTAACTCATATCTGGTTTAACAGTAGTGTACATTTAAAAAAAATATATATATACAATTTTGCCTATAATAGATTGAATAGCAGTTAGTTGTCTGCAAGTGTGTGTGTCAGGCCTACAGAGTCTACTCTGCCAACTTCTGCCAGTGCCACTCATATCTGTTGTCACAGTAGCTTGCGCGCATAGTACCAATAATCGAAAAAAAAATTACAGACAGAGGCAGGCCACCCCACAGGGGCCATCGTGGTCATGGTGCTAAGATTCCCTTTGGCCCTAGAATAATGAACAGTGCTCAGTGGCCACGTACCCTGAACTCGAAATGTTCTGAGGACAAAGTTGACTGGCTAACACAGGACACCCAATCTTCTACAGCTTCCGCTTGGAACCTTGACGTACCATCCTCCCCCAGCTTAGCTTGGGCACCTCTCAAGTTACCACTCGCCCGCCTGCCGCCACCACCAACACTAGCACCACAGCCGCTTCACTTGATCTATCAGAAGAGTTATTTACACATCAGTTGGAAGAAATGAGTGATGGGCAACCATTATTGCCAAAGGATGTAGATAGATGTCTCAGTCAGGCAGCATTACACACATGGACGTACGGTGTGATGATGATGATGTTGTACCCCCTGCTGCTTCCTTTGCTGAGTTGTCAGATACAAGTGAAGCGTTGTCTCCACTCCGTCTCTCGCCTTGAGCAGTTCCTGCTCATCTGCCCACAGTCAGGTGTCTGTCAAGGACATGTGTGAGCGTAAGAAGCCAATGTCACAAAGTCACCCCCTTGCCCGGCATCTGACAGCTGGCCTGTATGAACTCTTAGCCCGCCAGCTTTTACCATACAAGCTGGTGGAGTCTGAGGCATTCCAAAAATTTGTAGCTATTGGGACATCGCAGTGGAAGGTACCCGGCCAAAATTTCTTTGCACAAAAGGCAATCCCCAACCTGTACTCGATTGTGCAAAAGGAAGTAATGGCATGTCTGGCACACAGTGTTCGGGCAAGGGTCCATCTGACCACTGATACCTGGTCTGCAAAGCATGGTCAGGGCAGGTATATCTCCTACACTGCTCATTGGGTAAACCTGCTGATGGCTGCCAAGCAAGGAATGCGTGGCTCTGCAGAGGAGTTGGTGAAACCACCACGACTTGCATGCAGGCTTGCTGCCACCTCCTCTACTCCTCCTACTCCATCCTCTTCCATAACCTCGTTGGCTGAGTCCTCTTCTGCTGCTGCAACTTGCTCCACATCAACGGCACCCCCCTAGCTCCCCAGGTACTATTCCACATCCCGGATACAGCAGTGTCACGCCGTCTTGGGGTTGACTTGCCTGAAAACAGAGAGTCCCACCGGACCAGCACTCCTGTCTGCCCTGAACGCACAGGTGGATCAGTGGCTGACTCCGCACCAACTGGAGATCGGCAAAGTGGTTTATGTCAATGGAAGAAATTTGTTGGTGGCATTGAATTTGGGCAGGTTGACACATATGCCTTGCATGGCACATGTGTGTAATTTGATTGCACAATGCTTTGTGCATAAGTACCCAGGCTTACAGGACGTCCTGAAGCAGGCCAGGAAGGTGTGTTGCCATTTTCGGCATTCCTACACGGCCATGGCACATTTTTCAGATATCCAGGGGCGAAACAACATGCCAGTGAGGTGCTTGATTTGTGACAGCCTGACACATTGGAATTCAACACTCCTAATGTTCGACCACCTGCTCCAACAAGAAAAAGCTGTTAACAACTTTGGGAATTTTTTTGCCACGTTACTCGACGCTCATGCGCAATACCTGTAGGCTCATGCGTCCTTTTGAAGAGGTGACAAACCTAGTCAGTCGCACCGAAGGCACCATCAGCTACATCATACCATTTGTTTTCTTCCTGGAGTGTGCCCTGTGAAGAGTGCTGGATCACGCCGTAGATGAGCGTGAAGAGGAAGAGTTGTGGTCACCACCAGAAACAGCCTTATCAGCATCACTTGCTGGACCTGCAGCAACGCTGGAAGGGGATTGTGAGGAAGAGGAGTCAGAGGAGGAATGTGGCTTTGAGGAGGAGGAGGAAGACCAACCACAACAGGCATCCCAGGGTGTTTGTTGTCACCTATCTGGTACCCGTGGTGTTATACGTGGCTGGGGGGAAGAACATATCTTGGGTTCTTTCATGTTGTCGTGCCTGTTGAGGGATCCTCATATAAAAAGGCTGAAGGAGAACGACCTGTACTGGGTGTCCATGCTACTAGACCCCCGGTATAAGCAGAAAGTGCCTGAAATGTTACCGAATTACCGCAAGTCAGAAAGGATGCAGCAGTTCCAAAATAAATTAAAAAGTATGCTTTACACAGCATATAAGGGTGATGTCACAGCACAACGGCAATCTAACAGGGGAAGAGGTGAAAATAATCCTTCTCCTCCCATGACCACACCGGCAAGGACAGGACGCTTTACAGACGTGTTGTTGATGGAGGACATGCAGAGCTTTTTAAGTGCTGCGCATCATCACAGCCCTTCGGGGTCCACCCTCATTGAACAACTCGACCGACAGGCAGCAGACTACCTAGCCTTAACTGCAGATATCGACACTCTGAGGAGCGATGAACCCCTTGACTACTGGGTGTGCAGGCTTGACCTGTGGCCTGAGCTATCCCAATTTGCGATCGAACTTCTGGCCTGCCCCGCTTCAAGTGTCCAGTCAGAAAGGACCTTCAGTGCAGCAGGAGGTATTGTCACTGAGAAGAGAAGTCGCCTAGGTCAAAAAAGTCTAGATTACCTCACCTTTATTAAGATGAATGAGGGATGGATCCTGAAGGGACTGACAGTGGGCGATACATTCGACTAAAAAAGGCCTAATGAGATGAGCTGCCTTGGGCTAAAAATGGTCCACAGGCTGCTGTATTTTATCTCTGAATGCCGGATGACTTGCGTGACTTATCCGCCACCAACTAGGGTTCAAGCCGCAATGTTTTAGGGCACTTTCTGCCTGGGAAAAAAACATAAATTTTTCTGCCGGCTGCTACAGCAGCGGCTGCAACAATACCTACTTTTTCAGGCATGTGTACATGCCTAATTTTTCTGGCCTCTGGTGCTGCACTGTGGCTTCAAAAACCAAACAAAAAAAAGGCACATAACAGGGATTAAACTTATAGGAATAGTACTACTTAACATACTACTCCTATCTGGTGGCACATTAGATTGCACGCGCAGCGCCCCAAATTTGAAGTAGGAGATCGGACCAAGCATCCTTTTCCATCTCCCGGTTCCTAAAATCGATGCCATATACACGCCCCCTGATAGGGAACGTGAGAGGTATTAAATTGATAAGAATATAACTACTTAGCATACCACTGAAGAAGGAGGACCAACTAAGCATATTTTTCCATCTCTTGATTCCTAAAAACAATGCCATATACACGTCCCCTGATAGGGGACGTAACAGGGATTAAACTGATAAGAATAGTACTACTGAACACACCACTCCTATCTGGTGGCACATTAGATTGCACTCGCAGTGCCCCAAATTTGAAGTAAGAGGACAGACCAATCATCTTTTTCCATCTCCCGGTTCCTAAAATCGATGCCATTAACACATCCCCTGATAGGAATAGTACTACTTAACACACCTTATAATAACACAGAGAGAGGCAACGCAGAGAGAGGAGTCTGAAGAAGAGGAGTCAGAGGAGGAAGGTGGCTTTGTGGAGGTGGAAGAACAAACACAGCAGGCGTCCCAGGGGGCTTATTGTCACCTTTCGGAGACCCTTGGTGTTGTATGTGGCTGGGTGGAGGAAGAGAGCTTCAATAACATCAGTGAGGACAAGGAACAGGACATGGCTAGCTTGGTATCCAACCTTGTGCAAATGGGGACTTTGCGGCTGTGTAAATGGACTGTTTGCGGTGTGTTAAACGGGAAGTTTGGCCTGTCACTGTGAAGCGGGCGTAACCCTTACATTACCTGATTGATACAACATCATACCTGATGTTTTAAAGCACGTTATTCCAAACAATTTAGGAATGTTAGGTGATTTATGCCCTTTTTGGTTTAAATACAGGAATATGGGTGCACTACTGTGGTAGATGTATACAATGACATTGGCTATCCCTCAACACTGATGTTAAATTTGAGACATTCGCCAGTATATCCTTATATGAAGGACATACCAGAGCCCGCACACCAACGCCAAGGTTTCTCAAAATGGCGCGGGACCTAACGCTAATCCAACCTGTGTGTGATAAGGAAAACAGGGGCCAGTGGGCAATTACGGCAGCATTCGGTCGACTCACAGCCTCCTCCCAGGTACCCTCCAGCGTGACTGAGCACACTTACAATGGGAGGAGGGAGGCAAGCTGCAAGCCCCACCTGAGTTTGCTAATATAGGTGCATGGCCTCACAGGTGCAACCCTAATGCTGCCTAGAAGATATTCAAGGCGCATTAACTATGGAGTTCACACACCTCCAAGTATAAAAATTTAAACAAACAACAAAAAACGTGGTCTCAAATGGCTGGAGGTGCTCAACCCCAAATGCGGTTGTGCATTTATACTGAGGGAGCAGATCCTGCCCTTGTAGTCCGTTGCTAGGGGCGATCCCCAGCATAAAAATGCATACAATGGAGGATGCCTGCAGCGGACTACAAATGCCACAATTGAATCCTACATGAGATAGACGGTGTGGATGTGTAACAATTAGAATAATACAATACATGAATATGGGTGCACTACTGTGGAAGATGTATACAATGACATTGGCTATCCCTCAACACTGATGTTAAAATTGAGACATTTGCCAGTTTATCCTTATATGAAGGACATACCAGAGCCCGCACACCAACGCCAAGGTTTCTCAAAATGGCGCGGGACCTAACGCTAATCCTACCTGTGCGTGATAAGCAAAACAGGGGCCAGTGGGCAATTACGGCAGCATTCAGTCGACTCACAGCCTCCTCCCAGGTACCCTCCAGTGTGAATGAGCACACATACAATGGGAGGAGCAAGCTGCAAGCCCCACCTGAGTTGGCTAATATAAGTGCATGGCCTCACAGGTGCTACCCTAATGCTGCCTAGAAGATATTCAAGGCGCATTAACTATGGAGTTTACACACCGCCAAGAATAAAATTTAAACAAACAACAAAAACCTCCAGCCATTTGAGACCACGTTTTTTGTTGTTTGTTTTTTGGATGCATCTGCATCAACTATGTAATTTTCCATGGGAGTTTTGCCATGGATCCCCCTCCCGCACGCCACAGTCCAGGTGTTAGTCCCCTTGGAACAACTTTTCCATCACTATTGTGGCCAGAAAGAGTCCCTGTGGGTTTTAAAATCCGCCTGCCTATTGAAGTCTATGGCGGTTTGCCCGGTTTGCCGTTCGTGAACGGAACATTTTATGTTCCCAACATCTCTAGTTGACATTGAAGTTACACAGGGGAGGCCCACTATCCGCGTGGATCAATAAATCGGTGATGACTTTTCTCTGTTTGCATAGACGGTCCAACATATGGAGGGTGGAATTCCAACGTGTGGCAATGTCGCAAATCACACTATGTTGGGGGATACTGTTCTGACGCTGCAGTTCAAGGAGGGTGTGCTTTGCGGTATACAAGTGGCTTATTGTTAGGATGTCTTGAAAATTTGGGGGAACACTTCAGCAAGCATTTGACAACCAGATTGAACACGTGTGCCATGCCGGATGAATGGCTCAGCCTTCCTTGTCGCAGGGCAGACAAGATGTTCTTCCCGTTGTCAGTCATCATGAGTCCCATTTCCACTTTTTGTGGAGTAGGCCATGCTCTGATTTCTTGATGAATGACTTTTAGCAGTTCCTCCCTGTGTGACTCGCCGAGGCAAACCATGTTAAGCAAAGCGTGACACTGCCGTTGTCTGTGCAGTGGAGGCTGAGGACCTAATGGAGGATGAGGAAGGGGAGTCATACACTTTCACAGGACCAACGGCCTGAGAGCGTGGATGAGGAAGCAGCGTGATCTGTCCATGTTGCTATTGTGGCTGTGCAGGAACCACATTCACCCAGTGGGCCGTAAAAGACATGTATCATCCCTGACCATAGTTACAGATCCAGGTGTCGGCACTGCTGTGCACTTTGGTAAACACTGACAGGCTCAAGGACTGGCCCACCTTCTCTTCAACACTGGGTGATGCAGCAGGCTGGACCACCACATCGAAGCCATGGTTCTCCCATGCTGCTTCATGGTGGTGTAGCATATGTTGACGCAGGGCCGTGGTGCCAACATTGGGACCCTGGCCACGCTTCACCTTTTGCCGACACATCTTGCATGTGGCTATGTGAACCTCCTCCAGATACTTGATGAAAAATTGCCATACCACCGAGTAGCTGATTTTCCATCCAACAGTCTGCACTAATTGACTGCTCCTGCCACCGTCTCCAGGAACCCCTGTTCCACTATCTCCCAGGAAGGTAGGCTTCCGCGAAGCATGTGGTCTACCCTGGGCATGTTTGGCTACAAACTTTCCACTTCTGCCACCATGCTGACTGCCAACCATGCTACCACCTTGCTGGCTCAACTGCTGCCTTACAGTCAACCTGCAACCCTCTTCTTCTGATGATGATGAAGCCCTTTCTGCACCCGGCTCCCAATTGCAATCAGCTTCATCATCATCAACAAGTATCTGCACGTCACTGATGTCCTCCTCAGGTTCCTCAACATTGTCTCCTTCAGGACCCTGAACACTGTCAACCCCAGCTCCCATGTCACTCTCCTCATCACTACCTACCCGCCTAGCTGAGTAAGCGGCAGATATCTCCTCTACTTGTTGGCTGGGCAGTAGCTGCTGATCAAGGCCCTTAAGACAATATCAGAAACAAAATGGTACAACACTTAGATGTACATTTGTGATATTCACTTATGAAGACAGAAAAATGCGCTACAGTATAGACACCAGTGCTGCAGCACACAGTCGCTGTGTACTACAGCCCACTTTCTCAATCTCACTCCCTACCCTATCAGTGCTTCTAGGCAGGATTTGTGCTTGAGCTGAATCGCTGCTGTTCTTCTGTGCAACACAATGCTCTCTGATCCTCTATAATAGAACGCTGTAGACAGTGACTGGGAGGTGGATCGCTGCAGTAAGAATGCTTTTCTGTGACAAACAAACTGCTCTCTGTCCAACAGAATGCTGACTTGACTAGGAGGTAAATCACTGCTGGAAAAAGCTTTTCTGTGTAACATACAGGGCTGTCTGTCCCTGTCTATCTCTCTGCAATGTAATGAAGTGACTGGCCGCTGATAGGCTCCATGCTGCATGTGATTCAGGGTCATCCTGCCTTCCCTTGTTCCCGCCTTCCCAGGATTTCTTGCCCCATGTCCTCACAAGTGGATCCACCATTTTAGATGCCCTGGAGCCTGGACCGCATTAAATGGAGTTTAATTAAGCGATTTGCGTGATAGAATCACAGCGATATTCACATTAGTTGCAAATCTAATTTTTCCTGAAATTGGTAATAAATTCAGATTTGTCAGATTTGATCTGCTCATCTCTAATTGTAAATATCACATTTAGGTTGTTTTCTTAATTGTTGCATGAAAAGTTTTTGACTTTTTGACCCAATGTGCCAAAATTTGCCAATTTACAAAACAAGTAAACAAAAATAAACCAGGAAAACCAAATATAAATCCCCCTCCCCCAAAAAAATTATATAAGTGATCTAAATAGTCATTTATATAGTGGTATAATTATGAGTCATGTGCATTTCCCTTTTAATGCAACTCATTATTTCATTTTCCTACAATTCCTACTACTGCAATTTCTACAAGTCAGTTTTACCCAATGTTTTTCCATTTAGCAAGTATTATTGGCATGCCTTGACATTGTACCCACTTTATTGTACAATATTACATTTTTGGAACAGATAATTTACAATACTAATAGATACTGCAGGGGATAGGGAAAAACTTGTTTGAAAGCAATCTGAAAAAGTGAGTGTGGGAGCTTGTTAGTGTGCTTTGTGTGAGTGTGACTTCTGCATTTTGAAAAACAATTATCATGTATATTCCTAAGAGAAAACAACAAATAAGGGTAAACAAAGCCTTGAAAAGTGAAATTTAAATCAAAGGTAAACATATTTTATTGGATTCTTATAAGTTATACATTGAATTTACCTGCTTTTTCTCATTAAGGTTTATTTTACTATAAATCAAAATCATTGACACATAATAAAAGTCATACTTCTGGCCTGAGGGACAATCATTTAGATAACTTAAAATGGCAACCATGGCTATAAAATGCGCTGAGGCAGATCTAATGGGGAACAGTTGGTGTTAGGTAAACAAGAAAAGCATATAATATAGCTCAGATATAATAGTGTTCCAAATGTCAACAAAGCATGGACAAAATTAATAACACACACCAGTGCTTTTGCCGATGTGGAGTAAGAATAGGAGAGAATGAGAAAGAGAGAGTTACTAAACTACAGATCCTCTAAAATTGTATATGTTTCACCTTAAATAGGCTACTGCTAAGACTTAGAGATGAGTGAATCAAGAGAATTTGCTGTGAATCACCCACCAGTTCGATTGGGATTTCATGCCAGATTTGAATTAAATTAACACTTTATGGGCCAGGTTCAGAGTGCCCGGGCCAGCAAGTGTAAGAAGGGTAAGGCTTGGTTCCCACTACGGAATTTCCAAGCCAAATTCCGCTTAGAGTTCCATTGTTATCAATTGGACTCTGCTGCACTGTACACACAAAATTTACATCACTAAAATTCCACCGCCAAAGAAATTATCTTCCATCTTTTAGCGGAAACCACACCAAATACATTGTTGTCTAAGAGGGAAGTAATATCCCTGTGGTCCTAGCACCAACTAATTCTGTCGCTGCAGGCCACTATTAGAATTTCTGTAGTATGAACCTGGTCTTAGAGGGGAATACACAACATCGAGGCTTATCTCCTTCTGGCCAGACAGTAAGTAGTAATGCATAGATGATGTTTGCTTACTGTATAAGAGCAGGGACATCTGTCTTTGTCAGAAGACCTTGCTTCTCTATATAGTTTTTGTTACACCCTTCACCAGGGTGGCATAGAAACTTTGTACTGAACAGAATACATATACAGTATGAAAAATAACTCAAAGTAACAGTTTTAATGTACTGGAAAATTTATCATAATATTATGTTCTAGTGTATGTGCAAAAGTTGCAACACATACACTGTGCTTGCCAGTTTTTAAAAAGTGAGGGGGATTTGGCCTGTTGTCCTGGAGTGAAGATATGAAGAACCTTAGACCAAGCCTTTTTTGAATGGTGCTGCAGACTCCCGGAGAAAAGACCAACATAGACCAAGGTAATGGTATAAAAGTTCTCAGCAAAACCGTTTATTAGAACAGAAAAAAAAAAACAGATGATGACGTGTTTTGGGATGATTCCTCCCTTCCTTTGATCAGAATACAGAATACTGGACAGTGACACATATAAATAGTATAAAATTGGCACCAAGTACAAAAAGGGGGCATGGCTAAAATTAAGTGTTACATTAACCCCTTAAGGACATGTTTTCCTCATCATCTTCTAAAAATCATAATGCTTTCAATTTTGCACATAAAATTCCATATGATGGCTTATTTTCTGCGCCACCAATTCTACTTTGCAGTGACATTAGCCATTTTACCAAAAAATCCATGGCAAAATGTAAAAAAAAATCAAAAAGTATCAAAATTGAAGAAAAAAATTATTTTGTAATTTTTGGGGTCTTCCACTTCTACGCAGTGCATTTTTTGGTAAAACGGACACCTTATCTTTATTCTGTAGGTCCATACAGTTAAAATGATACCCTACTTATAGAGGTTTGATTTTGTCGTACTTCTTTAAAAATTCTCATCTTCTGACCCCTATAACTTTTTTATTTTTCCGCATACAGGCCAGTATGAGGGCTCATTTTTTGCGCTGTCTTCTGAAGTTTTTATTGGTACCATTTTTGTATTGATCGAACTTTTTGATTCATTTTTTCATGATATAAACAGTGAAAAAAAATACGTAATTTTGGACTTTGGAATTTTTGACCGTGCGGATTAATTATTTTTATGGAAAAAGGGGGGGGGGGGGGGTGATTCAAATTTTTAAGCAGTTAAATTACCTTTATTAACTTTTTTTTTTTCACTTTTTTTTTTTTGCAGTGTTACAGCTCCCATAGGGGGCTATAACACTGCACACACTGATCTTTTACCTTGATCCCTGCAAAGCCATAGCTTTTCATGGATCAGCGTAACAGGGGCTCGATTGCTCAAGCCTGTAGCTAGGGCTTGGAGCAATCAAACGTCGATCGGACGCGACTGAGTAAGGTAAGGGGACCTCCGCTCGCGTCATAGCTGATCGGGACATCGCAATTTTATCGCAATAGTCCCGATCAGCCCGACTGAGCTGCCGGGAAGCTTTTACTTTAATTTTAGATGGGGCGATGAACTTTGATCGCCACATCTGAAGAGTTAATAGTGCGCGGCACAACGCCGGGGTCTCGGCTATCATAAGCCGCCGGGACCGACCCGGTATGATATAGGGTCACGGCGTTACACAGTTTTAAATACCAGGACCAGGTGCAGGGCGTACAGGTAAGCCCTGCATCCTAAAGAGGCTAAACATACTTTATTAATACAGAGAATTACATTGGAAAACAGTAAAATACATGGATCCATATACAGGTCATATAATCGCAGGGAAAAGGTACATATATAAATTTTATTTATTGCCCCTCTTGTGCACCCCTACCTATCTAAGATATATGCTTGTTCTTTGCACAATATAGTCCCTTTGAGCTATATAATAACTTGTACATAATCTCACTTTATGACCAACTATGTATAAAATACCTGCATATATACTTGCTATAGTGATGTCTGCTATATAATAACTTGTGCTTATATCCTAATTTATACCCAGCTATGCATTAAACACCTGCACTTATACTTCTTACAGCAATGTCTGCTATATAATAGCCTGCGATTACATTCTACTTCATGCACTTGCATCCTCCTTTATGCCCAGCTAACAGTTGCACATATACTTACAATAGAGATGTCTATCATTTCCCAGCGAGCGGCTGTCAGCACTGCACTGAACTCAGGACACAAAGCTCAGTGTACCGGTCTTGATCATGCGCTATTGGCTGGCACATAATCACATGACCTCCTGCACTTAGCAATGCATCCCTGGCAGCCTGACGCCAGGACGTGCTGATGATCTCCGCACCTACAGACACGAACTGGGTCCTGCGTTGTACCTTAAATCTTATGAAATCCATTGTTTCACATATGTTACTTTTCCCTGCGATTATATGACCTGTATATGGACCCATGTATTTTACTGTTTTGCAATGTAATTCTCTGTATTTTGACATAAGAAAGTATGTTTAATGTATGACGTCATTTTAGCCATGCCCCCTTTTTGTTCTTGGCGCCAATTTTATACTACTTATATGTGTCACTGTCCAGTATACTGTATTCTTATCTGAGGAAGGGAGGCATCTTCCCGAAACGCCTCATCATCTGTTTTATTTTCTGTTCTAATAAACAGTTCTGATGAGAACCTTTATACCATTACCTTGGTCTACTTTGATCTTTCCTCCGGGAGTCTGCAGCACCATTCCAAAAGGGTTTTGTTTCCTGTTTCTCCATATGTTTATCCTTGAGTTTGGATTGGACCATTGAATGCGGCTGTGTTATGGTCATGTAAAACTGTCCTTCAATTGTATGTTTCTTCCACTTAATACTGTAGTATGTTTAAATTAGAATTTTCTATTTTCCTCCATTGAATATATTCTTTTCTATTCTTTGCAGTTGCTTTTATTAATCTGCAAAACACTTAAAACAGTTATGGCACATACTGCTATCATCTTGCTCTCCTAAAATAGTGCATGGTATGTTCTAATACTACAGTGTCTGTGCATGTTATGATAGAATAACATCCCAGGCACTTGTACTAAATCAGTTCTTTTACAGAAAAAAAAATGTTTACAACTACAAATAAAAGATTGTGATTTGTCAGAAGTTTAAGTGTTCCTTGTGCTGGAGCCTAATTTTCATGATACTGAAGAAAAAAGAATCATATTTTACTCCTAAGAAGGGCATGTACATTAAAGATAATGAAGCCGAACTAGATAAAGCATCTTACCTAGCAGATTGTCACAGCATGGATTCTCATTTGAATATCTGCTTGAAGCTTGGTATTTGACACAGATAAAGTAATGCAGAAATATCCAGGTGAGTTTAGCTGTAGGAGACAATTGATCACTTTACTTAAATAGTGTTTGTAGCATTGCATAGCCCATGGGCTTTAAAATGGCTCAAATATATTGATCAAGATAGACCAGTGAGAGGAATCTTATTTAACAAGCACTCAGAACAAAACTGAGTATATGAAAATGTAATTTGCTGTAGCTAAATGAATACTATGTATTCCAAAGGTTTTGGTTAACTTGTTCTTTTTTTTCCGCTCCCAGTCCAATTCAAGGAAAATTTCATTCAAAACTGAAATATGTTCTATGTTATTACATGGTAGTTATATATGTATATTTCATAAGCTTTCTGTTAATTTAAGAAATATTAAACTAGTGTAACATCAAACAAATGCATCCTGACAATCAAATGTGTCAGTTTGTCAGTGATATCACTTAGCAGGTGCATAAATCTCCATCCAATGGGTATCAATGAAAGACATATTGACTTAAAGGAAGGGGTATTTTTTTGTATTTGACTCTGCTACAGGGCATGTAAAGTTATTGTAGTTCATAATATATTGTGTGTACCTGTGTTTGATGGCTGGTCTCACAATTCTTATGTGATCTTTGCCCTGGATTTTATTTTTAGCAGCCTACAAAATAAGTGTTGTCGGGGGCCTTCCTAGCTTGCAGTGTGTTGAAAGGGAGTGAATCTGTGCTTCAATGGCTTGACCGACCACTGGTTGGGAGGGGGATCATTCTCCACAGGGCTGCAGGAAATTGTACTTTCAAGCACAGCACGCATGGAAGGAAGCCTAGCCGTGTTGCAATGGTTGGGGTGGCTAGTGTCTGGGAGAGAAATAAGTCACCTCCCACCTAGAAACAAAGGATCCCAGGGATTGCAGTCTGAGGGAAGCCACAGAAACAGGAAGTAGCCAGTTCACACAAGCAAACCAGCAGCGTTATGAGGGACTTAGGAAACAGACATTTACCACCAACACAAGCACGGATCCTTGGTAAGCATGTCCATTGCTGTCATTCCAGTAAATACTAAAGTCACCTTATGTTGGATAACCCCTTTAGTAATTTATTCTTGGTATATATTATACATATACATGTACATAATCCCCTTCTATATTTACTGATTGTTAAGTAATGCACACTTTATAATTTTCCTTTATGCACTGGCATCCTGCTATTTTTAAACAGCAGCTAATCAGAAGAGGCAGAGCTGCAGAGTAGAAGGGGAGAGAAGCACCATCAGCCAATCGGGAGGTTCAAGGTGGGTTTCAGACTCTCTCGGACAGCCTGTGTGTACTGTAGCTAAGCTATAGTCATATATGACATATATTCCCTATTATTAATTATTAAATTCCAAGAACCATATTTTTGCATCAACAAAGCAATGTAAGCTTGTGCTTTTTACATAATGAGTTGTATTTTTGTGGTACATAAAATGATTTAACCTCTAAAGGACACAGCCCATTTGGACCTTGAGGACACAGCCAGGTTTCATTTTTGCGTTTTTGCTTTTCCTCCTCTCTATTTTATTTTCACATCCACTGAGCCACATGAAGGCTTGTTTTTCGAACAGACATACAATCTTTATTTTGTAAGTCAATGCGATTAAATTGATACCCATATTTACATACTTTTCTATTACTGTACTATTTTTCAAAAATAAGTATGTTAAAAATTGTCATATTTTGACCCCTATAACTTTTTTATCTTTCCCTACAGGGGTCTGTACTATTGACGATCTTCTTGTACAGCCTGGCTCTGCCGCGGCACAGGAAGATCGGCCATCCTGCACTCCATAGGAAGGTGAGAGAACTGCGGTGGCTATTTGTGCTCTTCAGACCCCTGAGATTGCACAGCTAGGGTCCAATAAGCCAACTCGAACAAACCAAAACCTCCATTTTCCCTATTAATGCCGTGATCAACACTGATCATGGCCTCTTTACTGTACAGGAGGAAATCCCCATAGCTAACCTCTCTTGCTCTGGACAGTTCCTGACATGTGCAGAGGTGTCAGCAGAAGCCACTGTGGTCAGACAGAAAATAAATTCCTCTGTAGCATACAGTGGCTGATAAGTACTGGAAGGATTAAAATTTTGAAATAAAAATTATTTAAAAATCTGTTTATTTTTCTGGCACCAGTTGAAAAAAATATATATTTATATTTCCATTGGAGTACCCCTTTAAGTTTGTAAAGTATTAGGACTGTTTTTTCTTGTTCTCTCTGTATTGCTTTTAACATACTCTAAAGCAGAAATGTACAGTACAGTGTATTGTGTATTGCAGTAAATTAGTGTCATAGCACATAATCTGTGGTCATCACAATACATCATCCATCATCACAGTGCAATTTAGATTTGTGGTACCTCAAAAAATATCTGTTTTATCTTTAGACAACATGTAAAGTTTGGAGAATAGCAATTTTCATCAATTTATAGAGAGAACACAGTATCAGGTTTGTTATGGCATTGTTTTACTGGTATCGATTAGTTTTATAGGACAAGCATAACACAGTATAAAAGGTTAAAGCAAAAACAAATAAACTATAACTTGATTTTTTCCTTTCCAACATTAAACTCCAAATGTCAAAGCTAAAATGTAACAGTTTGTCACAATTACGGTTAATATTGGCAGGCATTCTAAACTTTCTATTTGATAACGAGACATATAAATTTCAGCTTTTAAATCTTTACACCCAATTTAAGGGCTCATTTGTTTCACTGACAGCAAGATGTATATGATGCCTTGTGCACTAAGTGTCTGGGGCAAGTGTTCAGTGCTATGCTGCTGACTAGTGCCATAGAAAGCAACACATCTCAAATGTTCACATTTCTGGCAGTCATAAAGTGTCTTGTGTATAAATGATATGACATTTCCAAAAGGTTTTATGGAAATAACATGCATATTAGGAGACCTGCATACATTATCATGAATAATTAAATCAGTGAAAAATCACGTTTATTTTGTCCATTAAAGAAAGGAAAAACAAATATTGTATCAATGCTCTTAATACATTTAGCTATTGTTAAATGAAGCATAGTAAGGCAATAGTGGTATTTGTTTTTTTAATAGCTATTCTCACTACTTTTAAGTTAAAATCATCTTCATTGACATTGACAGTAAAATGTTAATAACATGATAATATAAAGAATAGACATGCATCTTTAACTTGGCCTATAAACAAGCTCTCAAAATATCTGCAGACTATTTCTAGAATATGACATCTTGTTTGCAGTGAAAACTATATTATATGTGGATGCTCTCAGAGAGAAAAAAAATGGCAATGCCAAATAAATTTTTAGGCTTCTTCACAGACACAGTATTGGATAAACAAACAAGTGCCTTTCAGAGAGAGTTGGTCATTTTGTGACTTGGGCTTCTTTTGGCTTGAGTAGCTGGATGAAGTGCAAGATGCACTGTCTGTAGCTCTCTGAATGTCACCTACTTGGATACCTACCACTGTGTCAGTATAACCCCTTCGTGCAGTGGTCAACACAGCAGTGCCTGCTCATGCATGCGGAAGAGCCTGGCCACCGGGCAGGCGATCGTTTGGGGGTGGGGTCAGCAGTTTGATCTCACTTATCCTTTATCCTGTGGATAGAAACTGTTTGTACAATCTTACACCACTCAATGAGTGGTGTAGAGATGCAATATCAACCAAGCAAGACTCAGGTGTCATTTAACCAGAGCAATATGATAACGGAAACCTGAGCTGTGGTTGGTTGCTATTGGAAATGCAGACACATGTTTAACTCTGTGTAGCTATACCCTAAAGGGCTTATCCAGGTAGCAGAAAAAGTTCTACCGATTTTGCTCCCTGGTGCTGCACTACTGCTTCCTGGTTGCCTTGGAATTGTGCCATTTTAAGACTAGAAGGGGAGTGGCCAGTCATGATCATCATATTCAGGCAAAACCATTCTCACACACATTGTTCAATAGCTTAACGATGTTGCAGCAAGATCAGTAACATTATGCAGACATTGGTGATCATGTGTGGGCATGCTTGTGCCCTCATATAAAGATCGTGACTGCTCCAACCCCTCTCGTCTCAGAGCAGTATACTTCCGAGACAACAAGGAAGCAGGAAGCATAACAGTTAGGACATTTCTTTCTTCCTGGCAAACCCCTTTAAATGAGCAAAATATGTTCATAAATAATCGAAACATTTATCAGTCCTCCAATAAAAATATCTCAGTTGCTCATCTCATCTTCCTTAAAGAAGATGTCCAGCAGTAATAAATGTATCCCCTACCTGCAGGATGGAGGACTTGTCTGATTGTGGGAGGTCTGACCTCTGAGACGCCCCGTGATCTCCACTACGGAGCACCAGCTCAGCTCAGCTCAGCTCCAGCGTGTAACATTACACACACACAGCAGGTCAGCTAATAGAGCAGAGCTAGGGCCAAGCCAAGGTCCCATACAAGAGGGCGTGGGGGGTCCCAGCGGCCAGACCCCCAGTGATCAGACTTATTCCGTATCCTGCAGATAGGGGATAATTTTCTTATTACTGAACATCTTCTTTAATGAATCCTAAAGGGAAGAATAATAAGACATTGCTTGACTTTCGTCTAAGGTTTCACAAAGTCTAGAGCCACCTCTACTGTCACATGACATTTAAAAAAAATATTGGTAATTGGTATCGGTGAGTAAAAAAATATTGCCTTTTAACTGCAAAATATGGTATGGAGACATCTTTTAACCCCTTAAGGACACATGATGTTCTCATACGTCTCCATTTCCGAGTCCTTAAGGACACATGACGTATGAGAATGTCATGTGCTTTACCGGCCCCCCGCAGCCATCTGGAGCAGAGCCGGTGCCCAATGCCTGCTGCAATCGTTCAGCAGGCATTGCGGCATATCGCCCAGGGGGGTCATGATGGCCGCAGATCACTGTACAATTCAGCCCAGCGATCTTCGGCGGATTCTGGGTCAATCGGGTCTCCAGTGACCCAGTGACCCGGAATTACTCGCTGATTGGGGCCGTCTCTGACGGCCCCGAATAGCCATAGCCAGCAGGGGAGAGGTGGCACTGGTGCCACCTCACGATCGCCCTGATTTGTCGGACGGTTTTCCGGCCGACCAATCAGGGCACCTGCTGCGGGTGTCACTCCCGCTCCGCCCCTCTTCCGGAGGACGTGAGCGGGTGCGGGACGTGGACCCCGGCAGCTGGGGACCCCGGTCCCCGGCGTCCCTGTTGGGATCGGGCCCCAGGAGGGGCGAGGACTGACCTGCAGCGTGGATCAGCAGTTGAGTGAGTGACTGCCTCCTGCTGTTGCTTAGCAACAGCTCCCAGCATGCAAAAAGGGCATGCTGGGAGCTGTAGTTATGCAACAGCAGGAGGTAGACCACCACAACTCCCAGCGTACCATTATGGGCATGCTGGGACTTATAGTTTTGCAACAGTTGGAGGCACATTTTTTCTATGGAAACGTGTACCTTCAGCTGTTGTATAACTACAACTCCCAGCTTGCACAATCAGCTAAAGTGCATGCTGGGAGTTGTAGTGGTGCATCTGCTGGTTGCATTACTACAACTCCCAGCATGCCCGTTGGCTTTCGGTGACTGCTGAGAGTTGTAGTTTGGCAACAGCTGAAGGCACGCCGGTTGTGAAACAGAGTTTTTTTTTTTTTTTCACTTAACTCAGTGTTTCACGACCGGTGTGCCTCCAGCTGTTGCAAACTACAACTCCCAACATGCACCGGCCATGCTGGGAGTTGTAGTTTTGCAACAGCTGGAGGCACACTAGTTGTGAAACACTGAGTTAAGTAGCAAACCAGTGTGTCTCCAGCTGTTGAATAACAAATTTTCTGCCACAGCTCAAACTGCCAGCCAGAAACTACTGTGAACCCCCGCCCGTGCGACTGTACCCTAAAAACACTACACTACACTAACAGCATTCCCAGCCAAAGTAGTATGCCTCCAGCTGTTGCAAAACTACAACTCCCAGCATGCACTGATAGACCGTACATGCTGGGAGTTGTAGTTTTACATCAGCTGGATGTACCCCCCATTGTGAATGTACAGGGTACACTCACATGGGAGAAGGTTTACAGTAAGTATCCGGCTGCAAGTTTGAGCTGCGGCAAATTTTCTGCCGCAGCTCAAACTGCCAGCGAGAAATTACTGTGAACCCTCGCCCGTGTGACTGTACCCTAAAAACACTACACTACACTAAAACAAAATAAAATTAAAAGTAAAAAACACTACATATACACATACCCCTACACAGCCCCCCTCCCCAATAAAAATGACAAACGTCTGGTATGCCACTGTTTCCAAAACGGAGCCTCCAGCTGTTGCAAAACAACTACTCCCAGTATTGCCGGACAGCCACTGACTGTCCAGGCATGCTGGGAGTTTTACAACAGCTGGAGGCACCCTGTTTGGGAATCACTGGCGTAGAATATCCCTATGTCCACCCCTATGCAAGTCCCTAATTTAGGCCTCAAATGCACATGGCGCTCTCACTTTGGAGCCCTGTTGTGTTTCAAGGCAACAGTTTAGGGTCACATATGGGGTATCGCTGTACTCTGGAGAAATTGTGTTACAAATTTTGGGGGGTATTTTCTGCTATTATCCTTTTTAAAAATGCAATATTTTTGGGAAAGCAAGCATTTTAGGTTAGATTTTTTATTTTACATATGCAAAAGTCGTGAAACACCTGTGGGGTATTAAGGTTCACTTTACCCCTTGTTACGTTCCCCGAGGGGTCTAGTTTCCAAAATGGTATGCCATGTGTTTTTTTTTTTTTGTTCTGGCACCATAGGGGCTTCCTAAATGCGGCATGCCCACAGAGCAAAATTTGCTTTCAAAATGCCAAATGTGACTACTCCTCTTCTGAGACCTGTAGTGCGCCAGCAGAGCACTTTTCACACCCATATGGCGTGTTTTCTGAATCGGGAGAAATTGGGCTTCAAATTTTGGGAGTTATTTTCTGCTATTACCATTTTTAAAAATGTAAAATTTTTGGGAAACCAAGCATTTTAGGTTAGTTTTTTTTTTTTTTAACATATGCAAAAGTCGTGAAACACCTGTGGGGTATTAAGGTTCACTTTACCCCTTGTTACGTTCCCCGAGGGGTCTAGTTTCCAAAATGGTGTGCCATGTGTTTTTTTTTGCTGTTCTGGCACCATAGGGGCTTCCTAAATGCGGCATGCCCCCAGAGCAAAATTTGCTTTCAAAAAGCCAAATGTGACTACTCCTCTTCTGAGACCTGTAGTGCACCAGCAGAGCACTTTTATGGCATGTTTTCTGAATCGGGAGAAATTGGGCTTCAAATTTTGGGGGGTATTTTCTGCTATTACCCTTTTAAAAATGTAACATTTTTGTTAAAACAAGCATATTAGGAAAATAAAAATGTTGTTTACATATGCAAAAGTCGCGAAACACCTGTGGGATATTAAGGTTCACTTTACCCCTTGTTATGTTCCCCAAGGGGTCTTGTTTCCAAAATGGTATGCCATGTGTTTTTTTTTGCTGTTCTGGCGCCATAGGGGCTTGCTAAATGCGGCATGCCCACAGAGCAAAATTTGCTTTCAAAAAGCCAAATGTGACTCCTTCTCTTCTGAGACCTGTAGTGCGCCAGCAGAGCCCTTTTCACCCCCATATGGGGTGTTTTCTGAATCGGGAGAAATTGATCTTCAAATTTTGGGAGTTATTTTCTGCTATTACCATTTTTAAAAATGTAAAATTTTTGCTAAACCAAGCATTTTAGGTTATTTATTTTTTTTACATATGCAAAAGTCGTGAAACACCTGTTGGGTATTAAGGTTCACTTTACCCCATGTTACGCTCCCCGAGGGGTCTAGTTTCCAAAATGGTATGCCATGTGTTTTTTTTTTTTTTGCTATTCTGGCACCATAGGGGCTTCCTAAATGCGGCATGCCCCCAGAGCAAAATTTGCTTTCAAAAAGCCAAATGTGACTACTCCTCTTCTGAGACCTGTAGTGCACCAGCAGAGCACTTTTCACACCCATATGGCATGTTTTCTGAATCGGGAGAAATTGGGCTTCAAATTTTGGGGGGATTTTCTGCTATTACCCATTTTAAAAATTTTACATTTTTGGGAAAACAAACATTTTAGGAAAAAAAAAATTTTTTTTTACATATGCAAAAGTCGTGAAACACATGTGGGGTATTAAGGTTCACTTTACCCCTTGTTACGTTCCCCAAGGGGTCTAGTTTCCAAAATGGTATGCCATGTGGGTTTTTGTTTGCTGTTCTGGCACCATAGGGGTCACTAAAGGTGACATGCCCCCCCAAAACCATTTGTCGCTCCTTCCCTTCTGAGCCCTCTACTGTGCCCGCCGAACACTTTACATAGACATATAAGGTATGTGCTTACTCGAGAGAAAATGGGTTTCAAACACAAGTAAAAATTTTCTCCTTTTTACCCCTTGCAAAAATTCAAAAATTGGGTCCACAAGAACATGCGAGTGTAAAAAATGAAGATTTGAATTTTCTCCTTCACTTTGCTGCTATTCCTGTGAAACACCTAAAGGGTTAAAACACTTACTGGATGTCATTTTGAATACTTTGGAGGGTGCAGTTTTTATAATGGGGTAATTTGTGGGGTATTTCTAATATGAAGGCCCTTCAAATCCACTTCAAACCTGAACTGGTCCCTGAAAAATAGTGAGTTTGAAAATTTTGTGAAAATTTTTAAAATTGCTGCTGAACTTTGAAGCCCTCTGGTGTCTTCCAAAAGTAAAAACTCCACAATTTTATGATGCAAACATATTACATATTGTATTTGTGAATAAAAATAAAATGTATTTGTAATATCCATTTTTCTTACAAGCAGAGAGCTTCAAAGTTAGAAAAATGCTAAATTTTCAATTTTTTCATAAAATTTTGGAATTTTTCATCAAGAAAGGATGCAATTTACAACAAAAAATTACCACTATGTTAAAGTAGAATATTTCACGAAAAAACAATCTCAGAATCAGAATGATATGTAAAAGCATTCCAGAGTTATTAATGTTTAAAGTGACAGTGGTCAGATGTTCAAAAAACGCTCTGGTCCTAAGGTGTAAAATGGATGGGTCCTTAAGGGGTAAAGGGTAAAGGGTAAGTAGTAAAAGAGTAATAATGCATTTTTTAGCTAGATCAGTTATGGCCCTTACATTCATTTCAGTTAAGTCACCATATTAATATACTTAGGTTAGAAAAAAATATATCCTGTAATAACCAGACTAATAAACCATTGTTTGAGTAGAAATTGCCAAAAAAATTAAATAATATAAAAAAAGGATAGATGCTATTGCTGTATAAATCATTTTGGTATTTTTTTTTATTTATTGCTAGTCAAGGCATGGATAAGCTTATAAAAGAGAAGTGTTATTTCTTAAGAGGGATAATGTACAGTGGCAGTTATTTAAAATTGTATGTGACAAACTATGAGATTATAAAACAATAAATTCACACATGGAGCGGCGTAGAGAGCCAACCATCTGATATGTAGGGCCCTCAGTGTGAAACGTTAGCATTCCAGCTTAATGGTGGTTATTTGAATGAAAGGTAACATATGAACTGCAGCTCTTATATTGTATTATGTTTTCTTGCTGCATTATAGATACTAAGGTTAAGTAAAATATGCCTATTGACTAAAAGGTCTATATATTTGTCGTTTTCTATACAATTAAGCTGATGAGCTAATGAGGTGACCAGTCTGAATGAAACTGGCAGTAGTAATGTCATCCGGGAATGAGGCCATCTGTCAAGTATAGAAATGAAGATTGCTTTAGCTTGGCTTAAAAAAGAGTTTTTCATGCTTTAAAAGTGTCCTGGGTCTGCAAGATGTGAAAGCCAGAATTGAATGCTGTTTTTGTATTGTCCAGTCACTTGCCAAGCTGGGATTCCTTTTCTGATATTATAAAGAAAAGCTTTCACTTTAAAAGGCAGGTTAATGAGCAGGAGGAACTGAGCAGACACACATTTGGGCAAGCCAGCTTAATTTTGGAAGAAGGTGCTGTGAACTGATGAAACAAAATTGTACCTTTTTGGTCCTAACAAGGGGCATTATGCATGGCGTCAAAAGAAGAAAGCATTCCAAGCCAAACACAACAGTCAATTTTGGTAGAGGGTCCATCATGCTGTGTGGCTGTACGGCCAATGCCAGTATCGGGAGTCTTGTTAACCCCTTCATGACCACAGACGTAAATGTACGTCCTGGTGCGGTGGTACTTAACTCACCAGTACATACATTTATGTCCTGTGTATGACCGTGAGCATCGGAGCGGTGCTCGAGTCATACACGGCAGGTTTCGGCTGCTAGCTACTGCTACTGCGATCGCGCGGATGTCTGCCATTAGCCCCTCAGATGCCGTGATCAGTACAGATCACGGCATCTGCGGCAGTGCACATGTTAAAATAGATGATCGGATTGCCCGCAAGTGCTGCCGCGGGGATCCGATCATCTATAATGGTAGACGGAGTTCCCCCCACCTGCCTCCGTCCGTCTCCCGGCATCTCCTGCTCTGGTCTGAGATCGAGCAGACCAGAGCAGAAGATCACTGATAAAACTGATCAGTGATATGTCCTATGCATAGCACTGAACAGTATTAGCAATCAAATGATTGCTATAGATAGTCCCTTATGGGGACATAAAAAGTGTAAAAAAAAAAAAAAGTAGAAAAATGTAAAATCCCCTCCCCCAATAAAAATGAAAATTGTCAGTTTTTCCTCTTTTACCCCCGAAAAGCGTAATTTTTTTCTTATAAACATATTTGGTATCGCCTCGTGTGTAAATGTCCAAACTATCAAAATATAATGTTAATGATCCCGTATGGTGTTAAAAAAAAATTATAAGAAAGGATCTAAAAGTTTTTTATATGCAAATGTGGTATTGATAAAAAGCACAGATGACAGCGCAAAAAATTTGTCCTCAAACTGCCTTATATACGGAAAATGAAATAGTTATAGGTGGTCAAAATAGGGTGATTTTAGATTACTGATTTTGTACAAAAAGTTTAACTTTTTTTTTAAGCGGTGCAAAAATATAAAAGAATCTAAACATGGGTATCATTTTAATCGTATTGACCCACAAAATAAAGAACACATGTCATTTTTACCGTAAAGTTTATAGTGTGAAAACGAAACCCTCAAAAATGTGCAACATTTTTATTTAAATTTCCTCCCTAAAAAAATACTTTTTGGGTTTGCTGTACATTTTATGGTAAAATCAGAGGTTTCATTACAATGTACAATTAGTCACGCAAAAAACAAGCCCTTATATGGGTCTGTAGATGGAGATATAAAAGAGTTATGGATTTTAGAAGGCGAGAAGGAAAAAATGAAAACGTAAAAATGAAATTGGCCTGGTCTTTAAGGATAAAATGGGCTTGGTCCTTAACCACTTAGGGATGGAGGGTTTTACCGTTTTTGCACTTTCGTTTTCTCCACTAAAAATCATTAATCTTTCAATTTTGCACCTAAAATCTGTATGATGGCTTATTTTTTGCACCACAAATTCTACTTTGTAATGACATCAGTCATTTTACCAAAGAATCGACGGCAAAACAAAAAAAAAAATCATTGTTCGACAAAATTGAAGAAAAAATTCCATTTTGTAACTTTTGAGGGCTTCCGTTTCTACGCAGTATATTTTTCAGTAAAAATGACACCTTATCTTTATTCTGTAGGTCCATACGATTACTGGAAAAAATCATAAATACATGCAGGAAAATGTATACGTTTAAAATTGTCATCTTCTGACCCCTATAACTTTTTAATTTTTCCGCGTATGGGGTGGTATAAGGGCTAATTTTTTGCACCATGATCTGAAGATTTTAGTGGTATCATTTATGTATTGATCATACTTTTTGATCACTTTTTATTCATTTTTTCATTATATAAAAAGTGACCAAAAATATGTTATTTTGGACTTTGGAATTTTTTTGCGCGTACGCCATTGACCGTGCGGGTTAATAAACTATATATTTTTATAATTCGGACATTTCCGCATGTGGCGATACCACATATGTTTATTTTTATTTTTATTTACGTTTTTTTTTTTAATGGGAAAAGGGGGGTGGTTCAAACTTTTAATAGGGAAGGGGTTAAATGATCTTTATTAACTTTTTTTTCACTTTTTTTTTTGCAATGTTATAGCTCCCATAGGAGGCTATTATACTGCACACACTGATCTTTTACATTGATCAATGGTTTCTCATAGGAAAGTATTTATCAATGATTCTGCCACTTGACTGCTCATTCCTGGATCTCAGACACCGAGCAGTCATTCGTGATTGAATAGCGAGGAGGCAGGTAGGGACCCTCCTGCTGTCCTGTAAGCTGTTCAGGATGTTGCAATTTCATTGTGGCGATCCCAAACTGCCCCCTGAGCTAACTGGCAATTGTTTAATTTCACTTTAGACGTACCGTTAAACTTTGAATGCCACGTCTAAAGGGTTAATAGTGCGCGGCACTGCGATCAGCTATTAGCCAAGGGTCCCGTCCGCTGCTAGATGCCGGGCCCGACCCGCTATGACTATGGGCCTGCGTTATAGACAGGGAGCGGGCTGAAGGTGAGCAGGTACGCCCTCCGTCCCCAACAGGTTAAGGGGTTAAAGTTGAATGTCACTTAGATTCCCCTCAATATCAGCAGATACTTGAGAATAATCTAGAGGAATCCGTCACAATATTGAAATTATGTTGGGGCTGGATATTTCAACAAGACAACAACCCAAAACACTGCTCAAAATCTACTCTGGCATTTATGCAATAGAAAAAGTACAATGTTCGGGAACCCCAGTCCCCAGACCTGAATATCATTGAAAATCTGTGGTCTGATTTGAAGCGGGATGCAAGGAGAAATGGTCCAAAAGCCCTTCATCTATACTCCAGATACTCAATACAGGTTATAAGAAGAGTCTGAAGACATTATTAAATGCTAAGGAAGACTCAACTAAATATTGATGTGATATTTCGGTTGGGGTGCCCAAATTTATGCACCTGTCTACTTCTGTTTTGATTTAGATTGCACATTTCTGTCATTTCACTACATATATATTACTGTGTTTTTCCGATATGTGATAGCGCAAAATAAAATAGCTGATCTGAACATCCAATTATTTATCAATGAAAATCATAAGCATTTGCCTAGCCATTTGCATACAACTGTAGATAGATAGATAGATAGATAGATAGATAGATAGATAGTCATCTGGGCTGAATTTTTTCCACAAAACTTTATACAATCTGCTCAGCTCCTCCTGCTCTATAATATGATGTCTACAGATCGGAATGCATTTTCAATGTAAACACTTAAACCTTTAAAATCTTACAGTTTGCACTTAATCTCACCTCAAGTGTCATTTTTGGATTAAAGATTTCAACATGGCAAAGCAAAGACAATATCCTTCCAATTTATGGGTTTAATAGTTCTGAAATTTGTGTTACTTTGCTTGTTAGTGAGAATATTTCCCATATCTAAAGATCCAATAGAAAAGTACTATAATCTCTTTAATATACATGAAAACAAGTCTTCATTTAAACTCTGAAGGAAATAAACTTCTCAGTGTTTTACGGAAAACCTGTCGTGCTTTGAAATAAATTTGAAATGATATCACTTTAAAAAATAAGGCTCATAATTCAAATTGGGGCACAATTAGGAAAGCATAGATTAAAATACATATGGTCTATGCACAAGGTCATCGCTGAATTTTAAAATACTGCAATAAAATAAATGTATTCAGCTCCTCCATCTGTCTTGATCATTTTTACTAGAACTATCAGTCATAAGCTTGGGGTTAATCACCAAGCCCACCACGCACTGCTGTCCTCCATTACATCATAATTAGAGCAGGTAGTGAAAAGCAACAAAAATCTAAGACAATTATTCCCATTTTCTATTGGAAGCCAGATGTTGCAGGTTATATTTCATTTCATTTAGTGACAGATGCAATAATAGCCTCCATGTGGAGAGATCAGATAGTCACATCGATAACAGCCTATGGGAAGTGAAGCATTCTTCTTACTTACTTGGGGATGATTATGCATTATTCTTAATTGGCTTATTTAATGGAGATAGACAATCTGAAAACAAAACATAATAAATAACTATTTCAAATTAAAATAAAGTGTTTTTAAATGTACACTAAATGTATAGGTATCATGCATTCCTATGTATTCTTATTATATTATACTGGCTTTGTCTAGGTGATTTATTTATGGTGACAAAACCAGCTAGTACCCCATTTCCTACCCAAGGACCTATTACAGGAAACTGTTTTTTTTTTTTTTTTTTTTTTTATTCCTTAGCACTATGTATTATGTCATTCCCATTTCAATATGATCTGTCTCCATACAGTCCAGTAGGAATAATATGAAGGACTGAACAATGCAGTGCTCTAAGAAAAAATGCTGTAAGATTACTATCTATAATAATATAATACTATATATTTGTTAAATGTTTATTTAACAAAAACAAATGTCACAGAGATGACAGATCCTTCTTTAGACATTTTGACCAAGCCAGTCTGTTAAAGGGGTATTCTGCCTTCTTATTCCCTTTCCAAAACCCCTGTGATCTCCGTGCAGCATTCTGTGCCAGATGCTGCTCCCGAGATGTGACTTCATGCCATGCTCCCACATGACACAAAGCCACGCCCCCTCCATTCATGTCTATTGGAGGGGACATGACGGCGTGACATGGGATAATATGTCTTAGGCAGGAATACCCCCTTTAAAGGGGTTATCCAGCATTTGACAACTTATCCCCAGGATAGGGGATAAGTGTCTGATTTGGAGGTCAGACCACAGGGACCCCCATCTTCTCCAGAACCAAGCCCGAATCTCCCTGTTCACGGAGTGGGGTCAATACATTCTCTCTATGCATTCCTTAACCCCTTGGGGACTCAGGGTTTTCCATTTTTGCACTTTCGTTTTTTCCTCCTCACCTTTTAAAAATTATAACCCATTCAATTTTGCACCTACAGACTCATATGAGGGCTTTTTTTTTTTCTTTTTTTTTTGCGCCACCAATACTACTTTGTAATGACATCAGTCATTTTACCCAAAAATCGTCGTCGAACTAAAAAAAATTCATGGTGCGACAAAATTGAAAAAAAAACCAAACAAATAAAAACGCCACTTTTGGGGCCTTCCATTTCTACGTGATGCATTTTTCGGTAAAAATTAAACCTTCTCTTTATTTTGTAGGTCCATATGATTAAAATGATGCCCTACTTATATAGGTTTGATTTTGTGTTACTGGAAAAAATCATAACTGCATGCACGAAAATGAATACATTTAAAAATGTTCTCCTCTGACAACTATAACTTTTTAATTTTTCTGCATACCGGGGATGGTTTAGGGCTCATGTTTTGCCATTTTTGTTTTGATCAGACTTATTTATTGCTTTTTATTTATTGTTTTATTTTATAGAAAGTGACCAAAAATACTCTATTTTGGACTTTGGATTTTTTTTACATGTACGCCATAGACCGTGTGGTTTAAATAACAAAATGTATAGACATTTACGCATGTGGCGATACCACATATGTTTATATTTATTTTTATTTACTCAGTTTAGTTTTTTTTAATTGGGAAGGTGTTAAATCATCTTTACTAACTTTTTTTCCCACTTTTTTTTTTTGCTATGTTATAGCCCCCAAAGGGTACTGTAACATGCATTTCATTGATTGCCAGAACTGATCAATGCTATGCCATAGCATTGCATTGATCAGTGTTATTGGTGGTCAATTGCTCCAGCCTGGATCTCAGGCTTGGAGCAATCAATTGCCAATCCGACGCTGAGGAGGAAGGTAGGGACCCTCCTCGTGTGACCTCAGCTGATCGAGACACCACAGTTTCACCCTGGTGGTCCCAATCAGCCCGACTGAACTGCCACAGTACATTTATTTCTTGCAGTGTAAATACAGAATTTTTTTTAATGTTATTTAACCCCTTAAGGACCAAGCCCATTTTTACTTTAACCCCTTAACGACCATGGGCGTGTATACACGTCCACGTGCTGTTAAGCAAGTATGGTGCGGGCTCCCAACTTGAGCCCATGCCATACCGGCTGGCCTCCAGCTGATTCTTGTAGCTGAGGGCTGGTGTTAATAGCCAACATGCGGCCGGATCGCCGCGGCCGGCTATTAACCCTTTAGACTGGCACTGTCAAAGCTGACATTGACTTCTAAAGGTAGCTTTAACTGCTCCCTGGTGGTCCAGTGGGGTGGATCAACTGTGGAGGTAGCCGGAGGGCTTAACTCACGTCCTGTGCTGGCTGCAGCTCTGACAATGATAAAGCCTGGCAGGACCAGGCATTATCAATTGAGCGCAGAGCACACAGATCAATGTGGTTCTATGGAACCACATTGATCTGTATGAGAAATATAATTATTCCTCCTAAAAGTCTCCTAAGGGGACTAAAATTGTAAAAAAAAAAGTTTAAAAAACTTTTAAAAGTTCAAATCACCCCCCTTTTCCCAAATTCCATATAAATAATATATAAACATAATAAAAATAAACATATGTGGTATTGCGGTGTGCATAAATGTCTGAACTATAAAAATATAAGATTAATTAAACCGCACGGTCAATGGTGTACACGTAAAAAAAATTCCAAAGTCCAAATTTGCATCAAAAATCCAAATGTGGTCACTTTCTATGCCCTAAAAAAATATATAAAAGGTGATCAAAAAGGCTGAACAAAATCATGGTACTGATAAAAACTTTAGATTGTGGCACAAAAAATGCAGCCTCATACCACCCGGTAAACCAAAACATAAAAAAGTTATAGGGGTCAGAAGAGGACAATTTTAAACATACTAATTTTGGTGCATGTAGTTATATTTTTTTCAAAGTAGTAAAATAAAGAAAACCTATATAACTTGGTTATCATTGTAACCGTATGGACCTAAAGAATAAACATAAGTGTCATTTTTACTGAAAAGGGCACTGTGTAGAATCGGAAGCCCCCCAAAGTTACAAAATGGAAAAAAAAAATCCAATTTTGCCCCACAAATATAATTTTTTTTCTGGGTTTGCTGTAAATTTTGTGGTGACATGATCCTTTACGGCTCACTGGTTGAATGTTGTTCCTGCACAGCCACAACCCCAACTTGGACAGGTCACACCGCTTCCTCCTCCACACTCTCAGGCTATTGGTCCTGTTACAGTGTGTGCGACTCCGCCTCCTCATCCTCCACCGTGTCCTCAGCCTCCATTGCCCGGAAAAGTCTCAGTGGCCCTTCAGCATACCATGTGTGCAGAGCACAGCAGTGACACACTATTCTTCTTTACGGGTGGACTGAGTTTTCCGTGGAAAGATCTTTTCTTTTTATTGAGGACTTGTTCTGAGGAGTCTTGGTCAGAGGTGGAAAGTAATGTGTGATGTGCTGGGGTAGTGAAGTGGATGTAGGAAGGGATGGACGGTGAGTGAACAGGAACTAAGCAGTAATCTAAAAAAGATATATCTGTAACTGAAGAAAGACATAGGGTAATGGAGGATGTGTGTAATGACTGTGAAGCAGGTGTAGGGGAAGAAGCATGTGTAGTAAGGATGGAAGAATCAAGGGGTATGGAAGCAGGGGTGTGTGGACGTGAGGTGGGTGAAGGGGAGGAAACATGAACAGCAGAACCTAATTAACCCTTTATTCAGATCCCTCTCACAATTACCATCAGACCTATGTCGGCATCATTAGTGAAGCTTCTGCAATACATATTTTTAATAAAAAAGAATTATCAGTAGGACCGACTGTAGGAACAGAGAAAAGCCATCACCAATTTCTTGATGATCCAAGCAGATAGGGTTAGTCCCCTGTGTAACTTCAATGTGAACCAGTGGCAGCTCATACATGACACCTGCCATTTGCTCAGGCCCTTTGAGGGAGCCACATTATTAGTAAATTGCCAGGATTACGGGATGAACAAAGTCATTCCACTGCTTCATTTCTTACAACATGTGTGGGAAATGATGGCTGGTCAGGGCACTGGAGACGTAGTGCCTTCATCTCATGGCCACATAAGCCCTGTGGGGGCTAAACTGGAGGAGGAGAAAGGAGAGTGGCACAGTGGAGCACAGTTTAGCTTTTGCCAAAGGGGTGGTTTTCTAGTAATCTGACAGGAGAGGAGGAGCAGGAGCAGCCAGAGGAGCTAGAGGGTTATGAGGAAGGCGAGACAGAGGACCCAGACACACCATGGCAGTATGCAGTGGAGATGGAGGCAGGGAGTCCCTCCGAGTCACATGCACAAATGGCACGATACTTGCTCACTTGCTTGCGTAGTGACCGCCGAATTGTCACCATTCGGCAGAGGGATGACTTCTGGATCTCCACCTCACTACCGCCACAAAATAGGGGCCTTTTTTACACCCACTGAGAGGGAGGACAAATTGACCTACTACAGAGGCATTCTATGTAGTCAGTTGGCCGATGCCTATCTGCGCCATTGTCCATCCTCTCGCAGGTCTGAATCGGGGGGCCCCCTGCACTCACCTTCCACTGCCATGGCTGCTGGGGAGGGGTGGGGTGGCAGGAGCGTGGGGTGGCAGGAGCAGTGCCAGCTCCATCAGCAGCACCCTGAGTCTAAAGTCGCTGATGAGTGGCTTTCTTCACCCTCATAGTGAAGCAACTCATCAGCAGCAGGTAGACCTGGAGCAGGACCTGAACCAGCAGGTTGTGGCATACCTTGACATGCCCATGCCAACACACCTTGAAGATCCGCTGGACTTCTGGGCAGCCAAACTTGATTTGTGGCTGCAACTAGCAGAGTTTGCCCTGGAAAAGCTGTCCTGCCCGGCCAGTAGTGTGCCATCAGAGCGGGTGTTTAGTGCGGCGGGGCCATAGTCACCCCAAGGAGAACTCGTCTGTCCATGAAAAATGAGGAGAGACTGACCTTTGTGAAGATGAATCAGGCATGGATCATCCAGGATTTCCAACCACCAATGCCTGATGCATCAGAGTAGATTGACCATGGTGCCACACCAACACTTCACAAATATGGATAGTGCCAAACAGATTTAAGGTGCTGCTCCCCAGTTACAAACATTCCTCCCCATTAGACTTTTTTCCCCCCACCTTCGTCACCGGGTACTGGTTTTGCCACCCACCGCACCACTCTGTCACCAGGTCACTTTCAGGACTCCTGATGCTGTTGCTGCCAACTCTCATTCAGCCACAATATGGTCTCTTCTCATGCTTCAGCCAATTCCAGGCTCTGTCATTCAGCCACTACCGTATATACTCGAGTATAAGCCGACCCGAATATAAGCCGAGGCTCCTAATTTCACCCCAAAAACCCAGGAAAAGCTATTGACTCGACCATAAGCCTAGGATGGGAAATACATCATCCCCCCTATCATCATCCAGACCCCCGTCATTAACACCCTCATCATCATCACCCTGTCATCATCCCCCCTTCATCATCATCACCTGTCATCATCCCCCCCTTCATCATTACCCTGTCATCACCCCCCCTTCATCATCACCCTGTCATCATCCCCCTTCATCATTACCCTGTCATCATCCCCTCCTTCATCATTACCCTGTCATCATCCCCCCTTTCATCATTACCCTGTCATCATCCCCCCTTCATCATCCCCCCTTCATCATCCCCCCTTCATCATCCCCCCTTCATCATCCCCCCTTCATCATCCCCCCCTTCATCATCCCCCCTTCATCATTACCCTGTCATCATTCCACACCACCCCCTTCATCATCACAGCTTGTCAAGGTCCAGTGGTATTCAACCTGCGGACCTCCAGATGTTCCAAAACTACAACTCCCAGTTATAGTTTTGAAACATCTGGAGGTCCGCAGGTTGAAGACCACTGCCCGGGCCTTCATCATCATCCAGCCCCCCCTCCCCCTTTAGTTTTGTACTCAACTAAAACTAAAAGGGGGGAGGGGGGCTGGATGATGACGAAGGCCCGGGCAGTGGTCTTCAACCTGCGGACCTCCAGTTCACTCGAGTATAAGCAGAGGTGGGTGTTTTCAGCATGAAAAATCGTGCTGAAAAACTCGGCTTATACTCGAGTATATATGGTATATGGTCTCCTCATACTTCAGCCACCTCCAGGCTGTGCCATTCATACAATATATGGTTTATTGATGCTTCAGCCAGCTCCAGGCTGTGTCATTCAGCAACTACATGGTTTAGTGATGCTGCTGGGCCTAGGACATGACCTAAATATGTTTATGGTAGCACTAGGTACCATACATCTTCAATGGAAATTTCAAAATTCATCTTTTATTCTTAAAGATTGTGAGGCCCTATTGTCTTCTCATTTACTGCCAACTCCAGGCTGTGCCATTCAGACACTATATGGTCTTCCCATGCTGCCACAAACTCCAGGTTGTCATTCAGCCACTATATGGTCTCCTCATACTGATGCCACCTCCAGGCTTTCTCATTCAGCCACTATATGATCTCTTCTCATGCTTCAGCCAACTCCATGCTATGCCATTCAGCACCTCCAGGCTCTGTCATTGTGGTGCCATGTGACTCCTTGTTAGATTTGGTCCTTTGTACCCACACGCCAGAGCCCGGGACACTAATACTTGGAAGTTAAAAGTTCAATTTCAAAATTCTTAATTTAAATTTCAAAATCTTAAATTTAAATTTCAAAATCATAAATTTCAATGGTCTTTTCGTGCTTCTGCCAACTCCAGGCTGTCCCATTCAGACAATATATGGTCTTTTCATGCTTCAGCCAATATATGGTTTACTGTTGCTGCTGAGCCTGGGTCTGGGCCTAAAAAAAAAAAGATGGTAGCATTAGCTACCCTAAATCTTCAATTTAAATTTCAAAATGTGTCTTTTATTCTTAGGGATTGTGAAGCCCTGGTGTCTGCTGCTGCAAACTCCAGGCTGTGCCATTCAGACACTAAATTGTCTCCTCATGCTTCATCCAAATCCAGGCTGTCTCATTCAGGCAATATATGGTTTACAAATGCTGCTGGGCCTCGGTCTGGAAATAAAAATGTTGGTATGGTAGCATTAGCTACCCAAAATCTTCAGTTTAAATTTCAGAGTTAATTTTTTAATCTTAGGGATTGTGAAGCTCTAGTGTCTACTCATGCTGCTGCCAACTCCTGGCTGTGCCATTCAGGCAATATATGGTTTACTGATGCTGCTGGGCCTGGGGCTGGGAATAAAAATGTTGTTATGGTAGCACTAGCTACCCCAAATCTACAGTTTAAATTTCAGAATTCATTTTTTAATCTTAGGGATTGTGAAGCCCTTGTGTCTACTCATGCTGCTGCCAACTCCTGGCTGTGCCATTCAGACACCATATGGTCTCCTCATGCTTCAGCCACCTCCAGGCTGTGCCATTCAGCCAATATATGGTTTACTGATGCTGCTGGGCCTAGACCTCAAACATTTTTATGGTAGCGCTAGCTACCCTAAATCTTCAATTTAAATTTCAAAATTAATATTTTAATCTTAGGGATTGTGAAGCCCTAGTGTCTACTCATGCAGCTGCTAGCTCCAGGCTGTGTCATTCAGCCACTATATGGTCTCCTCATGCTGCCAACACCTCCACGCTGTGTCATTCAGCCACTATATGGTCTCCTAATACTGATGCCACCTCCAGGTTCTGTCATTGTGCCACTCGGCAACAGTGGTTCTAAAAGTGATACCTGTAATCTGCATGTCATACTGAATAACAGTATTATTTCACTACCCCAGCACGCTCCATATGCATGTTAGAACACAGCAAAGTGTTCTACACCCCTATTGAGGCTCTCTGTAGGCCAGAAATATCAATTTTTAATATAAGGAAAACTATGAATAGTATTTATAACACTAGCGCAAAAGTTATGTGCCCAAACTGCAGCTATTTTTATGTGTGAGTCCCTGAATCTCATGCAAAGCAGTAATATACTATACGTACATCAAAGAGCAAAAAGAGTTGGATGGGACTTACAGCGTATGTGATATAATTATAACATATCTGGAAATGGTGGTGAAGTTGGCAGCGGGAAATAAAGTGCATGACTTAGTGATTTTCTGAGGCTGGAAGAATATTCATAAAATTACTAGAGAGTGATGTACAAAAATAGTATAACATTATATTATGTTCGCTTAAAAAGAGGTGCAAACCTGGCATATAGAGTGCATAGTATGGCGTGAGGGTGATGTAAAATACAAAGGATGGAGATGGTACCAGAGCCTGAAAGTAGAAAACTAGAATAGAATGTATGTTATATAATCCTAATGGTAAAATTGGGAGCAAGTTGTTCCCTAGGTATTTCTAACTGCTTTCATGGGAAAGCAATGTTAAATAGATCTTGCTGCAAGGCATGTGCTATATATTGCCTTGCTGGGGTACTGCTCTATATTTTAATGAGTAAATCCTCAGTGGAATCAAGTATGTATAGTATTCACAGCAATGTGCACCTAAGTACAGTCAATGTCAGTTTATAACAAATACCATGCGTGCCAATGCACTTGCCCGTGTGTTCATCCAAGTCCGGTCTGCAGGTGAGTATTTCAGTTTTTACAAAGTCCTGTGATGCTGCGGTGTTCACCTCGGTGGAGGAGCAGGAGATGTTTTGCTAGATTGCGGGAGAACGTATCGGCCGGTGGCGTCTCTATCGCAGTATCTAAGGCTTGGGAGTTTCGCCCGATGTTCCAACTGCTCCAACTGCTGCTCCCCAGGTCAGTCCCTCGCCGCCGCACCAGTTCATGTCCTCCGGAAGAGGGGCAGAGCGGGTTGCGGGAGTGACACCCGCAGCAGGAGCCCTGATTGGTCGGCCGGTAAACCGGCCGACGAATCAGGGCGATCGTGAGTTGGCACCAGTGCCACCTCTCCCCTGCTGGCTATGGCTGTTTGGGGCCGTCAGAGATGGCCCCGAACAGCTAGTGTTGCTCGCGAATATTCGCAATGCAAATTTTATTTGCGAATATCGCATATTCGCGGATTCGCGAATATTCGCGAATATAGCACTATATATTCGTAATTACGAATATTTTATTTTATTTTATTTTTTTTCACTGTACACATCACAGTGATCATCCCTCTCTGCTTCCAGCTTGTGTGGTGTAAAGAAGGCTCTAATATTACTGTGTGAGACTGGCGTGCATTTTGCAAATTTTCGCATATGCAAATTTTTGCTTATGCAAATTTTCACATATGCTAGTTTTCGCATATGCAAATTTTCGCATATGTGAATTTTCCCACATGCGAAAATAAAACGCAAAAATTACGAATATGCGAATTTAGCGGATATATGACAAATATTTGTCCATATATTCACAAAATATCGCGAATTCGAATATGGCCTATGCCGCTCAACACTACGAACAGCCTGTAATTCCGGGTCACCGGGTCACTGGGGACCCGATTGACCCAGAAACCACCGCAGATCTCTGGGCTGAATTGTCCAGCGATCTGCGGCCATCGTCGACATGGGGGGACATAATGACCCCCCTGGGTGATATGCCGCGATGCCTGCTGAACGATATCAGCAGGCATCCGGCTCCGGTCCCCAACCGGCTAGCGGTTGGGACCGGTTTTCCCACAGGCGTATGGATACACCCTGTGTCCTTAAGGACTCGGAATGCAGGACATATCCATACGCCCTGTGTCCTGAAGAGGTTAAAATTGTCATATTCTGACCCCTATAACTTTTTAATTTTTCCGTATACTGGGATATATGAGGGCTCATTTTTTGTGCCGTGAACTTTTGTTTTTATCGGTACCTTTTTTGGTTTGATTGAACTTTTTGATTGCTTTTTATTCATCTGATATACGAAGTGACCAAAAATGCACAATTTTGGAATTTGGTATTTTTTTATGTGTACGCCATCAACCATGTGGGTTAGCTAACCTTATATTTTAATTGTTTGGACATTAATGCATGCGGTGGTACCACATATGATTATTTTTATATTAAATTCAAACTTTTATTAGGGAAGGGGTTATTTCACTTTCATTAACTTATTTTTTTTTCCCATAGGGGGCAATAGCATGCAATCTTTCAGTTGCATACACTCATCAATGCTATGCAATAGCATAGCATTGATCAGTGTTATGGGTGCTCTGCTGCTCCAGCCTGCATAGCAGGCTGGCAGCACAAGAAGACCGATTGGATGGCAAGGAGGCAGGTAAGGGCCCTCCCGCCGTCTACTCAGGAACTGTCTAGAGCAGGAACGAATCCCCATAGCAAACCTATCCTGCTCTTGACAGTTCCTGACATGTACAGAGGTGTCAGCAGGGAGCACTGTGGTCATACAGATAAGAAATTAATAAAGATACTAACTTATTCTGGAACATACAATAGCTAATAAGTACTGGAAGGATTAAGATTTTTAATAGCAGTCATTTACATATTTATATAACTTTCTGGCACTAGTTAATTTTTTTTCTATTTTACCCCAAAAGTATATATATAAAAAAAAAAAAAAAAAAAAAAAACATAGTTAGTATAGGCACCGAAATATTAAAAAAAATAATATTAATGATCCCATATAGTGAACTGTGTAAACGTAAAAAAAATAATCCCAAATTGCTGCTTTTGGACATATCACAATCCGAAAAAATTTCATAAAAAGCGATTAGAAAGTCACGTATACGCAAATGGGGTAAGAATGAAATCTTCAGATCACAGTTCAAATAATGAGCCCTCATACAGCCCCATACATGAAAACATTTACAATTTCCAAAAGCAGTACAATAATATATAAACATGTAAACATAAAAATAAAGAGAACATGTCAGTTTTACCGTAAAGTGTACAGTATGAAAATTATACCCTCCACAATTTGCAAATTTGCGGTTTTCTTTTAAATTTCCTCACACAAATAATATTTTTTTTGGTTTCACCATACATGCTTTGGTAAAATGATGACAAAGCAAAATCGGTCGCACAAAAAACAAGCCCTCATATGAAAAATAATGGTATGCAAAAATGAAGCTGTCTGTGTCCTTAAAGGGGTGATCCACCCCTAGACATCTTACCCCTTATCCAAAAGATAGGAATCAGATGTGTGATCGCAAGGTTCTCGCCGCTGGGAGCCCCCACGATCTCTCCTGCAGCACCCCTGTAATCTGGTGCATGGAGCAAGCTCGCTTTGTGCCTGATGACTAGCGATGCAGGGGCCAGAGGTTCATGACATCATGGCCCCGCCCTCTTGTGATGTCATGACCTGCCCACTTGATGCAAGTCTATGGTGGCCATTTGGATAGGGGATAAGATGTCTAGGGGCAGAGTACCCCTTTAAGGCCAAATGGTGCTTTGTCCTTAAGGTGTTTAGAGGCAACAAAACAGTCATAAATAGTGGTTGAGTTTATTAAATTTAGTATCAAAATGTATTTTGTTCTAATCTTATTCATTGCTTGAACCATGTTCACACGGGGCGATAATGAATACCGGACTCCATGTCTTAAATTAAGTTTTTGTTTATTGTTCCCGTATATATATTGGGAGTATAGTATACTGAGTCTTTGTGTACATTTCTATCTTTATACATGAAATAAATAAATTTTCTATTTTGTGAATTGTATCGGAGGTTTTTGAGTAAAGTGCATAAGAAGAATCAGCAAGCTGACCATAAGTTTGCAATAAACAAACGGAAACGTATATTACTGAAGGAATGTTTCGTCATAGAGTTTATACCTTGGCGTGTGTTCACATTGTGCAGTCATTTTAACGCAGAGTTTTATGCTGTGTATGGTTCTGGAGTTTTATTTTGTGTAACAAACTTTTTGGATATGATTCGGCTTTATACTATAGAGAGAAATATGAAGTCCTGTGAATGTTTATACATATATATATATATATATATATATATATATATATATATATTTTTTATGTGCATTAACATTGTGCATCAAGTAACTTTGTTTGGAATTCTTGTATGTATCTTGATCATTCAACAGGAAAGGAGAGTAAGTAACCATGCTGCACCTGTGAATGTTTGATTTAGGCACATGTTCACATGTTGCAGCATGCAGAAATGAAAAATATGTTATGTGGCAGCATGTGAATACGTTTTTTAAAGCTATTTATAATTCCTGGCTGAATTTGCATATGGATTGTGGATTTATTCTGTAGCTTTTTGTCTATTGTGCCGTTCCATTACTTCTTTTCTGATTGCTTTTTCTCTGTTCAAAATTTCTTTCATTTGAATTTTATCTATTGTTTGAACCATGTTCACACGGGGTGATAATAGATACTGGCTTCCTTGCCGTAATGACATTTTTTCTACGTATACATTGGGAGTATAGCATACTGAGTGTTTTTGTAAATTTCTATCTCGATACATGAAAGAAATTAATTTTCAATGTTGTGAATTGTATTAATAATGTATTCATTTTTTATGAAGTATCGGAGGTTTTTGAGTGAGCTGCATAAGAAGACTCAATGTTTTGTCTAAAAGTTTACATTTTGGCATGTGTTCACATTGTGCAGTACTTCAAATGCGGGTTGTTATGCTGTGTATGTTTCTGGAATTTTATTTTGTGTAACAAAATTTTTGGTCATTCAACAGGATAAGAGAGTAAGTTGCACCTGTATTGAGAACTTGATGTCAGTTCCGGCTGCAAGATCAGTGGGCGTATCTGAAAGGAGGTTTTTGTTATTTGCAAATGTGTATTTAAACCCCATAGTATGGTAATATCACTGCCATGACTAAGAGCTTATGCTCAAAACGCGTCAGCGTTTCACTTCGATTTTAAAGTGACATGTCACCACTCACTTCCACCACGGAATTGTATTTTTAATTGGATGAAGTAAACGTTAAGTTTTATTGTACTTGCACCTTGGGAGCTGGATTTTCCTCTTGTTCTCTGCCAGCAAGTTTCTTTGCTGATTCACCCTAAATTCACAGGGCCAGGTACAGAACTGCAAATAACTATATATCACAGAGCTTACAATGTCTATTATATTCTGCTCTCAGATAGGGCAACAGAAAGCAACTTAAAGGGTAACTTTAACTTGAGCTATCATTATCAGGACTCATGTATATGGCAGTGCTATATGCATAAAGCCTGAGCGGCAGTTCATGAAGGCTGTACTGTTGTCCAGGTGCTGTCATGCAACCTCTGCCAGATGCCATGGGCTGTATTTACCATTAGGCACCCATGGACATAAACCATTGTCAGCAGTGTTGGGGGGAGGGGTACAGCACTTTGGTGGGTAAAAAAAAAAAAAAAATTATAAATCGTTTTGTGCCATGCTGTGGCACAAAGAAAAATTCCTTCCCCTTTTGGTTAATGCACATCAGTTAGAACTGCTGCAAATTTTACCAGCAGATTTGCTGCCGCAGCCCATATTATGTTGTGGATTTGTGATTGATTAATCGACAATTAGTGCGACTCACAAAGATATCAAGGTTAACTGGAGGTGACACCAATACCCCTAGTGTCTAAAAATAGAAAACTATATGTCAAATAAACAGATCTCAGTCCTTAAGATATCCTTAAATGCCTCTTTAAGATTCTAATACACAATGTGGAATGTGGTGTTGGTACTTGATAGCTAAATTGTCAATATAGCGAAATATGTTAAATAAAAAAAAATAAAAAATTAAATAAAAAAAAAAACATATAAAACTAATAAAAAGGGCTGGATGAATAATAGAATTGTAATTTATTTGTCATAAAAAGACAAAAATGAATAAAAAGAATAAAAGAAACACATGTATGTCGAACCACACCACAGGGCCGTTGCGGTTGGTTCAAATAACATACAGATCAAATGTAATTATGCTACTCCTTAAATAACTCTACCAATAATAATGAACAATCCGTTCAAGGAGATGACAGTACCTTATCCCTAGACATTTAATAGATCCAGAAATAAAGCCAGAAGCTGATAACTATGCCGAAATACATTGTATCGGTATGCAGATACAAATTGTACCACTCTATCAGTATAAAGATATACAAATGATCTTATGATCTGACACTGACAGAGTGGTACAATTTGTATATTGGATTTATGCTTCTAGCTTCATTTCTTGATCTTTTAAATGATGAGGATGAGGTATTGTCAACTCTATGATCTGATTCTACATTAATACTACATTGAATAGAGTTATATGAGGTGTATTGTGATTACATTTGATCTGTATGATGTTTGATCCAACTGCATATATGTATTTCTTTTATTCTTTTTATTCATGTCTTTTTATAACAAATAAATGATAATTCATCCACCCCTTTTTACTATTTTTATAAGTTTGGCTATATTGGCAACCACATTGCATATTAGGTTGCTACCAGGGAATAAGGATATCTTGGGGACTGAGATCTGTTTGTTTGATGGATCTGGGATAGATTTCACCACTTTCTGTGTAAAAGGGTGATATCCACTGTGAATCTGCAATAAAATCTGCATGTAATGCATGAGGTATTTGTGACAGATCTGCATAATAAAATGTAGACAATTGTAAAATCACCCTAATGGTGTGTGTGTGTTAGAATGTAACATATGGAGTGCCCAAGTATATCTTCAATGGGGAATTATTCATCATATGCTGCATCTGCTTAGGAGAATTAAACAAGGTGACAAATAAATTGCTGTTAGCTCTTTCACATTACAGGGCAACATTTTTACAAAATATAAATAAATAAAAATAAAGGTTAATTACCTTCAGAATGTGACGTATTATGGGTTGTAGGACTATACATACTCTATTTTTGTAGAAAAAGCATTGCATCAGATCCATTTACAAGGCAGTATATCCATTGTGGTTGCAACATCTTTCTTGATAATTTTGTTAATATATGGCCACTTAGTATAATCATCAGGCCAGGTGCTCTTGTACTCGACAAAAGTACAGTAAAGTAGAGAACGGTGAGGCATACAGTACTGTATACATGGATGTTCACTAAACATGTACCTGTCAGATCCCACAAAAAAATGAATGTTTCCCAGTACCTAATTCTGACCATGTACATCTAATTTTTATGCATCTATCAACTATATTTATTATAAAAATAACTCTTTTTATTTGCCCACACTGTTAGAAATCCCATTCCTTGATGGTGGTAGTTGATTTGTGCTCATGCAGCCTTGTCTATGACTCATGGTCAAGCCTAATGCTGCTGCAGGACTGGTTAGTGTCCCAGTAGGTGTGAGGGCCCCTAGGGTGGGATTTTCAGGAGCTGTTTTCTTTATTAAATATTCAAAACATTTTTAAACAACCATATTAGAAAAGGTCTTTAATTTTAATCAGTAACAACACAAAAAAAAGTTTTTGGATCTAACAGTGCCCATTTAACATTTTCTGAGCCGGTTAAGTGAATGTGGTGGCGTAACATGGACTAATGCAGCACAGCAGGCTAGCACCATAGAGTACTGTATGCATTACTGCTCCCTAAATTGACTGGGCAGGTTGCTTTTACACATGGCTCAGCAAATGTACACTTAATGGTGTTACATACAGAACTGTATGCACACAGCTCAATATAGTGTACAGGAACAGGGAGTTCCCAGATAAAAAGTCCATGGTAAAGTATGCCAATAGCATATCATGCTATGAAAACGGAGTAGCGTGCCATATTTTTGGGTGGCATTAAAATAAATAATCACAATTCTGCAACTTTTGGCGGGGTTGGGACAAAGATTTTGTTAAATGGGCATTGTCAGAATCAAAAACTTTTTGTATATTGTACATCTTGGCAAAACATTAACCTTATAATATACTAAAATTGTATTTCCTTTTTTTAGTAATCATGGCTTATAAAATCATGGCTTTGTTCAAGCTGAAGCACAGGCATGGACAAAGTCCAGTTAGTGAGGGTGGGCTAGTACTCCTATGTGCTCTCCCCTATCCTGTCAGACAGATGAGTGCTAGCCCACCCTCACTTACTGGACTTTGTCCATGCCTGTGCTTCAGCTTGGACAAAGCTATGATTTTATAAGCCATGATCAATGATAAAAGGAGATAACATTTTCTTATGAAGTATATTAGAAAGGTTGATGTTTTTCCAAGATGTACAACATATAAAAAGTTTTTGTATCCGATAGTACCCATTAAAATGTCACTACTTCTATAAAATAAAAAGAAGCTGTAAACAGCAAAAGCTGTAGCAGTTTAAGCTCCTGTACCTTTCTCAGCCTCTTCCTGCTGCCAAAGTTACTGCTGGTATCCAGGGACCACTAGTGCTATTGAGCCAGCCAGTGTTGTAAGAGTAGCCATAAATATTTTGCGCCACCAAGAATCTTTAAAAACTGCTGTCTATCTTCCGCTAAGTATACCACTGTGCAAACAACGAAATGGTGCTACACAGTGTTATTCATAAGAGAAGGGACTACCCCAATCTTTAACATTTGGTTGCTAAACATAACTTTTTTTATGATTTTCTGACCAAGCATTGGAGGGGGAGTTTTCCTAAATAATGAAATAATTTTTATTCAAAAAAAAGTGCCACATTCTCTTTAAAATATGACAGACAAAATTACTCCAAAACATAAACTGCATACATCAGTCACTAAGACCAGGTAAAAGGTAGGTGAGGTTTATTTACCCACAATGCAACGAGTTTCACGGACTTGCCGCTTCCTCAGGCATGTAGGGTGGGGATACAGACAGAGATTAAATAGGGTAACATTAACCCCTTACACTCATATTTAACAAAGAATATAAAACATTCATAGGAGGTGTTGTGAGGTGCCAACACATCCATTCAACATATAAAAACAAGATATACATACATATAAAGATGACACAAATAAATATCACCATTGATAAAACTATATAAAAAACAATTATATATTATGTTAATCTACATAAAAAAATATATATAAAAAAGGAGATACACTCTATAGAAATGCTGATGGTATTTAACGTTCATTTAATCCGTCCGGAAATAAAGTGACAAGGGAAAAAATCCAAAATGCGTCATGTTGTTTAAAGGACAATTGTAGTGCCCAGGCCTCAAAAATAAACAAAATAAACTTTAACTCACCTTCCTACGTTCCCCCGTTGGTCCGGTACAGGCCTCATGGTCCAGCGGTGATAATATCATTCAACTTCCTGGGGACGGGGACACCTCAGTGCCTTCGGCGTATCACCGGCCACAGCGATGTCCTGCCCCAGCCAATGATAGGCTGAGAGCACTGTCATGTAAGAAGCGGCCAGAGCTCCTTACATGACAGTGCTCTCAGCCTATCACCGGCCGGGGCGAGACATCACTGCGGCCGGTGATACGCTGACGGCTCTGAGGTGTCCCTGTCCCCAGGAAGTTGAATGAGGCTAGCACCGCTGGACTGTGAGGCTGGTCCCGGACCAACGGGGGAACGTAGGAAGGTGAGTTAAAGTTTATTTTGTTTATTTTTGCAGCCCGGGCACAGCAATATATAAAAGTCTTGTACTACAGTTGTCCTTTAATCTTTGAACCCTGTGATGAATATAGGGGGCAATGTTTTCAAGAATAGTGAGTTTGAAATTTTCTACACGCCTATTGTGTTTAATAAGAAGATGCTGGGAAATACTATGAAGCATATACCCTTTCTTTATATTTGACCTGTGCTTGTTCATACGTGACCGCACTCTCTTAACAGTGTGGCCGACGTATTGAAGACCACAAGCACAGGACAGGCGGTAAACAGCAAGCAAACTGTCACAGGTATGGTGGCTTTTTACATGAAATGTTTTTTTGGTAATATGTGAGGTGAAAGAATGACTAGGATCACCAATCATAGAGCAGCACATACATCTACTGTGGCAGACATTTTCAAAGGTGTATTGTTAACTCCATCAGAGGGGAGAGATTTTAATCTACTGGGGGCTGCCATATTACGCAGATTGGGAATCGGCGGAATGTAATGCCTGGTTGCTGGGGTAATATGTCTTTCATGATGGGGTCATCTTTCAAAATTGACTGACATTTGCATAAAATTCCTCTCAGCAGCACAATTGAAGTCAGTGATAAAATTGTATTGAAACTTATTATCACTGCATAATGGTTTAGTGGTTCCTCTTGAGGTAACTGAACGCCCGTCACCTACTCTCACATCATTGCATCTTTTCCTAACTAAATCCTGCTGGGATATATTTTTGACCTTATTGTAAGCCTGAGATAAAAAGTATTTTGGATAACCTTTATTATGAAAGCGACTCCGAAGAATCTGAGATTGTCATATGAAATCTTGGTCATTTGTACAGTTTTTTTGGACACAAAGATACTGCCCTTAGGGCACATTTTTTATCCACTTGGGATAATGAGATTCCCTTTAAGGAATAATTATAGCAAAACTGACACCATGTTTTATGCTTAGAACAGGACTGGGTGCAGTGGATGATTTCTATTTATCATCTTATTAATCCACTGTGTACCGATTTATATAATTGTGTTTTAAGTCATGTCTAGTTAATGTGAATAAGTGAAAGGTTTCTTATTTCTATGTAAAGGTCATCTACATTTAAGCATGAAGCTTAACAAGAATGAAGTAAATAAAAATCTTTACAGCCTTAAAGAAAGAAGGCACCTTGGGACATGATCAAAACCTTTAACTGTTGAAGGCTTAAATAAGGTTCAGGAGCAAAGTGTTTTTAAGAATCTAAACACAAGAACAAGGGGGACAATCTGAGGTTAGTTGGAGCAACAACAAAAAAAGAATTAAGCAGGCTGATACTCTTTTAGGCAACAGACTGCTTAGGGATGGTTGTCTACAAGAGACAGAGCAGCGTAGGACTTTTGCATCCTGATGCAGATCCATGCAATGACATAATCCATCAAACAACAGTTCAGAGCACCTGTTGTCATTGTTTTACACCTCAGTCCATATGTAGAATGCGGTTTCACTCAGAACATTGATGAAAATGAGGTACCGAAAACAATATAATGTTGCCAGGTTTCTTGGAAATGTTGCCAGGTTTGCCTGGCAATGGTGCTATTATAGGAGAAGGGATGAGAAACACATGGGGGGAAATTTATCAAAACCTGTCCAGAGGAAAAGTTGCTGAGTTTCCCATAGCAACCAATCAGATCCCTTCTTTCATTTTTCACAGTCCTCTTTAAAAATAAAAGAAGATATCTGATTGGTTGCTATTGGCAACTGCACAACTCTTCCTCTACACAGGTTTTGATAAATCTCCCCCATGGTGTTTTGGCACTATTTCAGCATTGGATGAGAAAGTAAGAACATTGAGATGATGTCACAGTTGCCCAGAATATTTTGCTGCTAGCAGCAAGATCACATAACTGTTAGCCAATCAATGTTTGCGCATAGCTCCCGGATCTAAAAGGAGTGATAAAACCCTATGCACTGCATTGCACCCATCATCTGAGATGCTGAGCAGTGCTGAGCAGTGAGTACAGAACAATTTACTGTGGAACTACAGAGCCCAGTCTTAGAAAGATTTCACACTACAACACAAAGCAATTTTAACAAACATTGTACAACACAGAGCAAAGCAGTGTACAGGGGGCTTACCTGCATTACTATGTACAATGAGTCTACTGCACTACATATCCTAGCAGTGTGAATGCACTAATGAGCCCAGTCATAGAAAGATGTCATACTGCCTATAACACAAAACTGGGCTGACCTGTATTTTAGCTGTATTTTCTGGGTTTAAAGTGTACCTGTAACTTTAAAAAACTTTTAACATGTTCTAGACACTTGTCAAAGTCATGACCAGTTTGGGTTGGAGTGTTCAGACCCAGGCAATTGTTAAAACGAGCAGGGAGAAAAGTGCATCTGACCTAGACAATCCCATAGACTTACATTGTAAATTTGTCTATTGTGCATGCATTTTTCCTCCAGCAAGTTTTCCTCCATCAATTTGAACACTCAGACCCCAACCAATCAAACTTTTGACACGTCCCTACAACATGCTAAAAGTTTTTTTAAAGTGAAAGTGTAACAATAAACAAAGCATTTCTAGCTGGGTTTAAAAAAAAAAAAAAACAGACAAAACAAACAAACAGCATTTTTAGTGGTGAGAGTAAAGGTTGACTAGGCCTTTTACACCAAGTTAGCTGTTTTTCTGGGTCTAACAATAAACCAAGCATTTATAGCTGAGTTTAACAAAAAACACTGTTACTAGCTGTGAGAGTTAAGTTGAAGTTCTTCCGCAACTTGGTGAGTGTCAAATTATCCCAAAACAAAAAACTTACCTCAGAATTTTTATCAAGAAAAAAAAAAAAACATCTGGTAAAAGAATGGATTAACAAGGATGGGGAAGAGCAACCCTGCCATGTCCTCTGTCAGTTAGTATGTTGGTGGCAGTAATAACACTGTGGGCACCAATTATTTGCTTAGGCCCAATACAGGTAACAGTAGCAGCCTGGTGGCAGTAGTAGTAGCATCACGGACTCGAGGGACAGGGACATAATACTCCCCCTTTATAAAGCATTGGTATGGCCTCACCTGGAATATGCTGTTCAGTTTTGGGCACCAGTCCATAAAAGGCACACTATGGAGCTGGAAAGGGTGCAGAGACGCGCGACTAAACTAATATGGGGCATGGAACATCTTAGCTATGAGGAGCGATTAAAGGAGTTACAATTGTTTAGTCTTGAGAAGAGACGTTTAAGGGGGGATATGATAAATGTATATAAGTATATTAATGGCCCATACAAAAAATATGGAGAAAAACTGTTCCAGGTTAAACCCCCCCAAAGGACAAGGGGGCACTCCCTCCGTCTGGAGAAGAAAAAGTTTAGTCTCAAGGGGCGACACGCCTTCTTTACCATGAGAACTGTGAACTTATGGAACAGTCTACTTCAGGAACTGGTCACAGCAGGAAAAATTAACAGCTATAAAACAGGATTAGATACATTCCTGGAACAAAATAACATTAATGCTTATGAAGAAATATAAAATCCCTTCCCCAATATCGCGCCACAACCCTACCCTTCAATTCCCTGGTTGAACTTGATGGATGTATGTCTTTTTCAACTGTACTAACTATGTAACTATGTAACTATCATTTGTCTACTTCTTTCAGGGGTTGTGATGACATGAGTTGATTCCTCCTTCTCAACCAGGTCCTCTTCCATGGACATCTGACTGCAGCACTGTGGTGAAGAGGTCCAGATCAGTCCTTGAACCTGCTGGTCCATATAGTTTCAGCTTCAGATGTCAACAGGGTCAATTGCTGGACCTCAACGTGACTGCTGATGTCTGCCATTAACGGTGAGTCCCGGCAGCTGACAGTAAAAGGAAAAACAATAATATCACTATTTTTAACAGGCAAGAACATACATGCAAACTGAAAGATACAGCGTAAATTCACGTGCCACAATCATTTTTAAAATATGACTGCAACTACACTTTGGTGACAGGATATTTGTTTAAATCTCCTGCAACTTCATAGCCCAAAACTTGCCTGAGACTACAGCTATCAGGAAACAGATTTACATGTAGTCCTATGGGATTTCTGGCAAATCCACAGTGTAGTTGAATCCAGCAGAATCCTAGTCTAGTACCCCTGAACCCACTGACAACACTTTTAACCAATAGATATCTAATATTGGCATTACATTATCTGTTACATTATACATTTATGATATGAAACAAAGGTATTGATAATCTTTATTACATTTATGATTGGAGGGGAAAGATTTTCTGATATTCAACTAGTTTCAATTGGCCATCTGATTCGAATTAAGAAGTGCCCCAATTGCTCTAAAAAGTTGTCCATGACACTTAGAGGTCTTTTAGGACTATATTAATTAATTAAAGTTTCAAGCTCTTTACTGCCAAATCAGCATAAATATTATTATTATTATTAACTTTTTAGCAGTTTTTAACAAACGTATTATTTATACAGTACAACCTAATTCATTTTAATATTAACCTGTGACAGATATGACAGTTTTACACATAGCATAAAGAGACTATGACTATGGATTTTCTTAGCACATAATTGGCAAGGAAGTGATAAAATAAAAAAGTTATTATAATAACCTGCTCAGCTCTTACGGTTCTATAAAACGCTGTGTACAAATAGAAAAGCCTGCTCAACATGACAGGTTTCCTTTTATACAGTATAACTGTAAAAATCTTTGCAACAGTCTGTGCATTTTGATATGTAAATTGAATAAATGAATAAATAAATACAACTTAATAAACCAATTTTAATTTATGCGGAAATGAAACAACTTGTATTTTATTTTTAGAATATAGAATATGTCAGAAACCATTTTTACTTGGAAAGTGGAAGTACAATAAAAGATGATTGGGCTAAATAAGTACATGGAAAGCAGTCTAGTCTAACAAAAACAATTATTTTGCCATTTATTTAATTATCATCATTCATAATAAAATCTCTGACCACTTCAAATTATTTGAGAATTGTCCATCTTCTGCCAAATTAGTGTTTGGGAAATGAAGATGTTTGTAACTCCATCTATTTGATCTTCATCAAATTATTTCTGATTGTAATTGGATTCCCTGGTATTTAACTATTATTAAAAGCAATAATGAAAGACACCAAAGAGATTTTCAATTATGCACACAGTAGGCGGCCGATAGAGCTGTTCTGCTTTAACCTTCATTCTGTGATGAGAATATTATTACCAAGTGCAATTGTAACTAATATAAATATAAAGTTAACAGAAAACTTGCCCAAAAGGCCATTAAAAATTCAGTGTTTCATGGGAAATGTGTGTTTTTATTTGAAACATTTTAACATTAAATTAAGAAAGCAAAAGAAAGAAAATACAACAAATACAACATTAACTTGATTGCATTACAATGTTTTTAGTTTAAGGTTTCTCCAAAATAAAATCCTGGTGGCACGCTGTCCCTGCTCTGTTGATGATATTCCAAGCTCGCTGCAGCCAATCATTGAGGGTAATGTGGGTTTGGAGCATCATAAGCAGAGGAGGGAAAGCCTGACATTAGGGCAAGTAGATTGAGAATGTTTTTACATTCTAATTATGGTATATTAAGTGCAGATTGTTTGTTGGAAAATTTGATGTGAAAAAAGTGAAAGGGCCTGAATGTGTAATGAGTGCAGCAGACCAATCTGTGCATTTCTCCCTGGTCATGTAAGAGTTACAGTCTTTGACTAATCAGCAGTTAGTGGGTTTTATTTCTAGGCCTCTAGCATTTGGGGTTTTGCTGCTAGAGTTATCCTATCTTGTTTTGCTGCTGATTTTAATTGACTTGCTGTTTTACCTTGCACTCTTGGCTATGTCTGTGCACACTTTGTAAAGCCATGGTTTATTTGTTTTGTCTTGTCTGGCTTTACAAGTGTTCTGTCTGTACTATGATCAGTGTTTTCATGTTTAGTTTTGTATCTATTTCGTGAACCTGTATCTTCCTGTGCATTCCTGGTTTTGTTTTGACGTTATATTTCCTAATTATCCTGTCTTATTCAGATTAGCTATTACACTTGCTGTTTAATCTTGCTTTGGTTTTTAGACTGTTGTTTGTATGCTAAATACCTGCTGGCATGTTTACTTGATATCTGTTTACTATTTTGCATTCCTGCCATTATTTAGTATTCTGGTTTCCTGACTTGTGTTCCCCACTTTGTACAGTTCTTGTTTGTTGTTTTGACCAAGACACTCCTGCATTTTAGTTGGTGTATGGACTGTTGTCCAGTTGTAGAGTCACCATTTAGGGTGTCTATGCAAGTAGACAGGAAAAGAGGTTCAGGGTCAGCTTAGGGCTTACTCTTCCCTACCCTTCATGACATAACCATGACAGAAGATTTACTGAATGAATGAATTCATTGAATAAAGTATTATGTGATATGTGGTCTTGTGGTTAACCCTTTTATGTACAGCATAATCACCTTTACAAGCTACTGAATTGTACAAGGGTTTGATGGTCATTTAAATTGACTGATAGATTCTTCCACTTTAAGATTGGTAGTTACCCGGAGCAAGTATAGCAGTTCACAATACTTAGTGGTTCTTACTGAGAGGCATGAACTTACATTTACAGGTCCTCAGCAACAAGGCAAAACTAATGCAGTTTTTTCAGTCTGTTTCTTTGCGAGGGCCAAGACAATTTAGTCTTTGCACTGCTTTAGCACCACTTCCTCAGACTCTTTTGATGTCTCATCTGTTTCCTGCTCCATGAATTTTCTGGCTTTAGCTGTTCACAGGCTGCTTGCTTTCTCTTAACATTCAGTAGGTGCCAAGACTTGCACCTAGGAAAGGGATATGCATTAATTGTCTTGTCTTTTAAAATCATAAATATTAATGATCCAAATTTTAATAATGTTGTAAAATTGATAGAAATACCCTCAATGTGTGTTGGACCTTGTCCATCAGTCCTTTTCACTACCTAGGTTCCTTTTCTCGCACAGATGGGTATTACATGGCATACTTCTTTCTATAGACAAAATAGTGACTGAATTAGTGGATTCATTACATATTAAAAAAATTACAATGTTTCTCTCACAACTATCATGGTATACAACACTACATGACATAAATGTGCCAGTTTTAACAGCTAGCATGCATACTTATAGTCATATGTTTTTACGTTTAACAATCACAGTCACAAAGCAGTGATTGTCACAAAGTCACAAAGGTGTAATGTGCAACCAACATAGTACCAAAGAAAACTTCAACCTGTCCCACAAAAACTACAAGTCAAAAAAAAATACCCTGTGCTCTCATGTGTTTGCTTATTTTTCCTTGTTATCAAGCATGCCTAAAAAGGCAACATGGCTCTCCCAAAGTGGTGCATTTTCAACTTTTTAGCATTCTTAAATTGGTGCTGCTGTTTAGATCCACCAAATTTAAGAAGCTACTGTATAGTTTAGGCCAAATTTGATTCAGGTCAAATTCATTCTCTAATCTCTACTCACTAGTGTTTTGAAAAATTGTAAAATTAGGTAGTTTTTTTTTAATGTGCATTGATATCCCTTTTGATGAATCCCTGTGATTTTCTTTTTCTTGGCAGGATTTGCCTGACAATGTTTGCAACAATTTAATTTACTGTGAACTAAAATTCCTAAGTGTTTTCCATGTTAGCTATATCCAGTAACTTGTATATGTATTTTCACAGTTATGCGAAGAGCATAGGATGCGGCCTGCGGCACCTTCCAGAGATCTTAGGATGCACAAGAGTCATTTACTTTCATCTTCTTCATCATGTGATTGCAGTGCAGTATCTAGTCAGACCATTGTGACAACTTCCTTCAACCAAAATTTGTCTCTGGAGAAACTGCTAGACAAAAATCATAAACTGTGCACTCTCCAGCAACCTGTGGTGGGTAGAAATCTCCCATTAGGTAGGTTTTCCAAGCAGATAAGTTCAGTAGGTAGTTTTCCCCATTAGGTAGACAGGTTCCCCCACTAGGGATGCAGCTAGTTTCCACCAGTAAGTAACCAGGTTCCCCAAGTAGCTATATCTATTTTCCATCATTATGCAGCCAGGTAACCCCCTCCTTCCTCTGCATTTATCGCTAGCTTCCACAGTTCCCTAGTAGCTAGCCTCCTTCAATAGGTAGCCCCCCCCCCCACTACTTAGACAGGTCCACCACAGTAGTTTTTTTTTTTCAATAAAATAGACAGTTACCATCCCATCCATATCCATAATGACCTAAAGAATAATAATGTCCCAAAAGGAAAAGATAGTTCCCCATTGATGCTCCCACACAGTAAAAGTACATACGGAAATATTGCCCACACAAAAAGTTTCCACTCTTGTGCTTTTTACACAGATATGCCCTCCAAGCAGTGCTATTTTTATTTTCTGTCCCCCATACATACAAGTTTTCTTTTGTGTCTTCAAACATAGTAGGAAACTCTTATTTGGTAGATATATAGTAGATAGACCATAGGATTAGGTAGGCAGGTAAGTAACCCTGCATTTTTGCACCTACACCTATACATATATATATATATCTTCTCAAATAAACAAGTTTTATCTTATTAATATTAACTGGACTGGATAGACCAATCATTGTATTTTATTTAATTTTCTTTTATTTTATGTTTCCTATTTACTACATCCTACCTCACTACATATCCATTTATTATTGCACCTTGCCATTACCCTTGCAATAACACCATGGGAATACAATCATATTAAAGTTAATAAAAAATCACTAGAAGATTATACTAGAGAACAGCATATATTTGTCTCCTCAGAAGTTCACATTTGACATTGCAATCACACCGGAATGCAACATTAAACACTGTATGCACTAAGATTATTGCATCCTGCTGTGGTGGACAGTTTAGTAAAGCTGTTTTAAGCAATAATGTAAATATGTAACATACAGTATGTAAATCCAAATCCTCTGCCATTGGTTGGAAATTGTATCCCTCCCACCCCACAAACACACACACTCACACCTTGTCGCCCTTATGGTGGTGCACTACCTGTGTGCCTGTACTCTCTGTAGTATGTTTACACTAGTAGAGAGAGTGCAGTGTGGGCCACAATGATGGGGAAGCTGCACGGCCATGTGCACACAGAGCTGCCACTGGAGCTCTGTGGTGCTTAGGAGCATTCCTGGTGCTTAATGACTGCAACACTAGGCAAAAGATTTAGAGCACTGATACATTTAACCGGGACATATGCCTGAATGCCCCTATTGCCTGATTTTACATTAAGAATTCTCCATGGCATGATCCAATTCATTATTATTTACAAAAAATGGCAAAATCTACTGTATGTTATCCTGATGAAGTCTCAAAGATGATCTGTAGCTAACAGGAATCATGAGATCACAGATCCCCCCCCCCCCCTTTTTATTCACTTAAATGTAAGTTCTAATGCACAAGTGATACATATTTTGCTGTTCTATTTCTCCCTAATTACTTATTATAGTTGTGGTTCATGAAGTAAATTAGTTCTTTGCCACAATCCTTTATTAAATTAATGCATGTCATGAACAGAGATTCATAAGCAGTAATTATAACTCATTAAGGTATTAAGCAAATCATATAGAACACAATAATGAATGCAAAGTCACATATGCTTCATTAAGTTCATTATTTAAATAAAGTTAGCATTTCTTACTAGAGTGTAGAATTATATATAACTTACCATTAGACAGCTAAAATATAATTGTAATTCCTTCTTAGTATACTTATAAAGCAACCAAAAAGGATATTGTACCTATGTTATTGCAGAGTAATTCTGCTTTTAAAGGGGTACTCTGCCCCTAGACATCTTATCCCCTATCCAAAGGATAGGGAATAAGATGTCTGATCACAGGGGGTCCGGCCACAGGGGCTCCCGCGATCTCCGGCCCGACACCCAGACATTATGAACATGTTCTGTTCAGAATGCTGGGTTCGGGCTTCCATGTTCGTGACGTCACACTGCACCCCTCCATTCATGTCTATGAGAGGGGACGTGACATCTGTGTACTTCTACTCCACAGCTGTCACTCCCGCTCCGATACACATTGATAGGGGTGTGGCATGATGTCACGAACACGGAAGCCTAAAGCCAATGTTCTGAATATTTAGAGCACTGGGGTGCCGGCTTTGAGATCCCGGGGTGTCCCTGCGGCCGGACCCCCAGTGATTAGGGGATAATACATCTATAGGCGGAGTACTCCTTTAAACCTGCACATTTTTCTTTATTTACAAAGTTTATCCCCTAGAGGAGCCTGATCCTTAACGCACAGTGACGTCCATGTATGCAGGGGTCCAATCGGTTTAAATGGCTTTTGAATGTCCGCTCACCTGGTTCATATGAGTACGACCTATAGAAAGAGCCTGATAAGGCTGGCTCTTTTAGAAGATTGTCAATAACACTGCAATAGCATAGTATTATTCAGTCATAGTTATTATATGATTTCATATAAAAGTCCTCTATGGGGACTTAAAAAAGTGTGAATAAAAAGATAAGAAAATGTTTAAATATAAAAAAAAGCTCCTTCTCTTGCAATAATTAAATCACACTCTTTTCCCATTAAAAAAAATAAATGTAAATATATTTTTCTAACTTTGATGCTCTCTGCTTGTAAGAAAATGGAAATGCCAAATAAATTATATATTGATTCACATATACAATGGGGGAGATTTATCAAAACATGTGTAGAGGAAATGTTGCCCATAGATACCAATCAGATAGCTTCTTTCATTTTTCAGAGGCCCTTTTCAAAATGAAAGTAGCAACCTGATTGGTTGCTACTGGAAACTAATCAACTTTTTCTCTGCACAGGTTTTAATAAATCTGCTTCAATATGTCTACTTTATGTTTGCATCATGAAGTTGACATGTTTTTTTCTTTTTGAAGACATTAGAGGGCTTCAAAGTTTTGCAGCAAATTTCCACAAAAATTTCAAAATCAGAATTTTTCAGGGACCAGTTCAGTATTGAAGTGACTTTGAAGGTCCTTTTGTTAGAAATGCCCCATAATAGACCCCATTATGAAAACTGCACCCCTCGAAGTATTCAAAATGACATTCAGAAAGTTTGTTAACCAATTTTAACAGGAATAGCAGCACAGTGAAGGAGTAAATTCTAAATCTTCATTTGTTACACTAACATGTTCTTGTAGACATATTTTGTTATTAAAGGGGTACTCTGCTGCTATGACTTTATCAATACATTTGCCCATTGTGTAAAGTTGTTTAACTCTCTAATATGCTTGCTGTGTCAATAATGCATATTATTTCTGTTATACTTACTGTTCCTATGTGCAGGAAGTAGTGTATTTTTTTGGTGTTTTGTGACTGCTGACAACGTTTGCGGCCATGTTGTTGTCAGCCTGCCCTGCAGTGTCAGCGTTGACGTCCGCATTTCCCTCCTCCCGTGTCCGTAGTCAAGCCAGCCCACTTCTTGAATATTCATTCTTTGAAATGATGTGGGAATGACGTTTTTCACTTTCTTTGCAGCCCCTTGTGTGAGCGTCCTAGCCTGGTCCAATCGTCCTTTGCGCCAGGCGCATGCGTCATGTATATTTTGAGAGTCGTCTTCGGCGCGTAGTGCGCATGTCTGGTCATTTTGTGAATCGCGTTCTCAGCACTATGCTTACAGCATAGTGCTAACATCGGCAACGTCAGTAGTGTAGCCCTGTGCATGCGCAGTAGTCCTTACAGATTAGGGCTTACGTTAGTAGCGTAGCCCTGAGCTGTAATGACAACTGTGCATGCGCAGGGCTACACTAGGAACGTAAGCCCTGAACTGGAAGGAGAACTGCACATGTGCATGGCTACGCTACTAACGTATGCTACGTTAGCACTACGCTGGCAGCGTAGGGATGCACAAGCGCACAATTTTCTACCGAACGAGGGAACATAATGGGCGTCTAAAGAAGAAACAAGGGGCAGAAGCTAGGACGCCTATGGGCGGAAATAAAAAAAAAGGAGCATGCACATAGGCGTGAACAAAAAAAAGGATGGGCGGAACAACAAGGAAAAATAGTTGGCACCTAAGCGCATAATCAGGCCGCAAAGTATTAGGGGAATGGTAGTTTTCACGGACCGAACAACAGGAAATAAGCAACAATGTGAGCCAGACATAACGCCAACTCAGGGAACGGCAACGCTAATGGATAAGGTGTGTTATGTGTTATGTGAAGTCATCAAGTAAGAGGTAAAAAGTTAGTGAAATAAGCACTAGGCAGCAGAGTACCCCTTTAATGTTTACAGGAAGTAAAAGGAGAGACAGCCAGCAATATTTGTAACCTAATTTCTCTTGAGTTAGGAAATATCTCATATGTGTATGTAAAGTGCTCTGCGAGTGCACTACAGGGCTCAGAAGGAAAAGAGCGACAAAGGGATTTGGAGAGCAAATTTTGATGAAATGATTTTTTGGGGGGCATGTCACAACTACACCCCTCAAGGAACGTAACAAGAGATATAGTGAGCCTTAACACCCCACAGATGATTGCCGAACGTTTGTTAAATTCGGACGAGAAAATGAAAAATTTGATATTTTTCACTAAAATGCTGTCGTTAGCCCAAATTTCTCATTTTCACAAGGAGAAAATGTCCCCCAAAATTTGTAACCCCATTTCTCTCAAGTAAGGAAATATGTCATATGTGGATGTAAAGTGCTCTGCGGGTGCACTAGAGGGCTCAGAAGGAAAGGAGTGACATTCGGCTTTTGGAAAACAGTGAGCATTTACACCCCACTGGTGTTTGACAGATCTTTTAAACAGTGGGCTGTGCAAATGATAAATTAAATTTTCATTTTCACAGACCACTGTTCAAACATCTGTAAGACACCTGCAGGGTGTAAATGCTCACTGCACCCATAATTACACTCCGTGAGGGGTGTAGTTTTCAAAATGGGGTCACGTGTGGGGGAGTTCACTGTTTTGGCACCATGGGGGATTTGTAAATGCACATGGCCTTCAATAGCACTTTACATATGGGGCATTTCCATACTCAGAAGAAATGGTGCTACAAATTTTGGGGGGCTTTTTTCCTATTACTACTTGTAAAAAATGAAAGCTTTGGGGTAACAGCAGCATTTTAGTGAAAGTCTAATTTTTCATGTTCACGTCCAATTTTAACAAAAATTTGTCAAACATCTGTGGAGGGTTAAGGCTCACTATACCCCTTATTACGTTCCGTGAGGGGTGTAGTTTCCAAAATGGGGTGACATGTGTTTTATTTTTTTGTGTGTAACTATCAGCCACCCCTGTGAAAATCACCAGTTTATGCCTCAAATGTACATGGTGCACTCTCACTCCTGAGCCCTACTGTGCACCCGCAGAGCACTTTACCTCCACATATGGGGTATTTTCTTTTACATGCTGGGAGTTGTAGTTATACAGCAGCTGGAGGCACACTTTTTCAAAGAAAAAGTGTGTATCCAGCTGTTGCATAACTATAACTCCCAGCATGCACAGACAGCCAAAGGGCATGCTGGGAGTTGTAGTTGGGCCTCCAGCTTTTGCATAACTACAACTCCCAGCATGCTCTTTGGCTGTGCACACTGGGAGTTTTTGCAAAGCAACAGCAGGAGGCACAGCATTGCCCCCTGCTGCTGCTCCTTTGTTCATTTGCCAGCGGTGCTTCTAGTCCTGGGGTCCCAATACTGCCACCAACGCTAGGAATCGGGGACCCCAGCTGCCAGTGTTTAATCCCATCACCCACTCTGGCCCCCAGAATAGGGGCAGAGCGGGTGCCATTAGGGACACCCCCAGCTGGAGTTCTGATTCGTCAGCCGGTAACGGCCAACAAATCAGGAAGATCATGAGGTGGCACCAGTGCCACCTCACTCCTGCTGGTAAAGGGTGATTGGTGCTGTCTCGTACAGCATCAATCACCCTTCTTTTCCGAGTTCACCGGAGACCCAATTGACCCTGAATCGCTGCAAATCGCCAGTCTGGGGTCATTGCGCCTTTTGTGAAAAGGAGCAAAAAAAGGTGCAAAGCCACTGAAAAGTCTCTAAAACTACACCACCCCAGACATGGTGTAGCTTTTTGGTGTATGTGTAGACAGAAATTTCCGAAAATGTGGACCTGCACAAAATTTATCAAAGTTCTTTTACCTTTTAATAAATTTGGTGCTCTTACACATTATCAGCACACAAAAAAAAGGTGTAAAAAAATGCTTCACTTGCACTGCAATGATAAATGTGGGCCACTGTACTTTATGGTTCAGTGCACTTAAAGTGGTACTCCAGTGGAAAACAATTTATTTTTTAAATAAACTCAAAAAGTTAAACAGATTTGTAAATACTTATATTAAAAATCTTAATCCTTCCAGTTCTTATCAGCTGCTGTATGCTCCACAGGAAGTTGTTTTTAAATTGATTTTCTTTCTGACCACAGTGCTCTCTGCTGAGACCTCTGTCCATTTCAGGAACTGTCCAGAGCAGCATAGGTTTGTTATGGGATTTTCTCCTGCTCTGGACAGTTCCTGACATGGGCAGAGGTGTCAGCAGAGAGCACTGTGGTCAGACAGAAAAGAAATTCAAAAATAAAAGAACGTCCTCTGATAAGTACTGGAAGGATTAAGATTTTTTTAATAGAAGTAATTTACAAATCTGTTTAACTTTCTAGCACCAGTTGATTTAAAAAAAAAAAAAAGTTTTCCACTGGCCCTTAAACCTCTTGGGGACGCAGAGCATATGCATACTTCCTGCATCCCCGATCCTTAAGGACTCAAGACATACTTGTATGCCCTGGTCCCGTTTACCGGGTTCAAACCATTCTCACCAGCATTAGAATGGGTTAAACCCGGTGGGTCCCGGTTGCTATGGGCAGCCAGGACCCACGGCTAATGCTGGGCACGACCGATCGGGCTGATGCCTAGCATTAACTCTTTAGACGCCGTGATCAAAGTTGATTGCGGTGTCTAAAATGAAAGTAAAAGAATCCCGGCAGCTCAACGGAGCTGATCGGGACTATCGCGACAAAGTCGCCATGTCCCGATCTGCTTACTGGACGATGGGAGGGTCCTCACCTGCCTCTCTGTTATCTGATTGGTGATCTACTGCTCCATGCCTGCAGCAGGCAGGAGCAGCAGAGCACTGTTTACACTGATCAGTGCTTTGCAATGGCAGAGCACTGATCAGTATATGCAATCAGAAGATTGCATGTTGTCGTCCCCTATGGGGGCTAAAAAAAAAAAAGGGTAATTTTTTTAAAATTAAAGTTCATTAACCCCTTCCTTATTAAAAGTTAAAATCACCCCCCTTTTCCCATAAAAAAAGAAGTAATAACAATAAAAATAATCATATGTGGTACCGCCACGTGTGTAAATGTCTGAACTATTAAATATATTAAAATAGAAATGTGGATGCGTAGCTCTACAACATGAAATGTACGAGGTTAACTGGATACCTCTCACCCAAAAGAGGAAAAAAGGAGTTGAATAAAAAAAATATATATATATATACCGGTCCTCAGTACACTAACTCTTCAAAGAGTTATATGGTAACAGTCTGGGAATGCCAGGAAAGGAAATCGATAAGATGTACCAAAAAATATAAATTTATTATATGTACCTCAATATATAAACATGAGCTATGGATATCAAGTGACAATTAAAATACAATTTAAAAAATATTAATATTAATAATGTGCCCCACGTTGGCACCTAAAAATAATACAGAATGGATGCCACTTAATTGCTTGGTAAAACCGATATGTTAATAATATCAGTAGGTATCCATATGGTCACCAATTCACACAAGGAATGAAAAAAACACAATGGCTCAAATAAAACCTAGAGAAATTGTGTCCCCTATAACGGAGTAAATTGTCTTAAAATAAAAGGAACAACCTGCAAATGAAAATATAACCTACAAATACAAATATAAATGTAGTGTGAAACCTGCAAATAAAGTACAAATAAATACAGATTATAGTGCTGATGGTATCAAATAACTGTGGTTTCCAGTGATAACCATATGTTCTATCCTGTAAATGAATAAATCGCAGTCTTAATATAGTCCTGTGTGGGGAGGCCTGGCCTGGCTGCTGAGGTGCAAGGTCGCACACTAGGAGAGCTCCGTGCAAACACCCGCCAAAGCAACTAATATACAGCACTTCACCGCTTCATTTCTGGACCGGACTGTCTTACAACATCCATGGACATGCCTGCTAGGAGAAGGAACCCTCCCAGGCACCGCTCGCTGGCTAAATTCAGCTTCAAACCCCGGAACCTGAGATCCCAAGATGGCGCTGAGGGAGAGCGTGCGAAATCTCAGGCCCGACCCCAGCAGCAGTGCTCGCAGCGCAGTGTATCCCCGCTGTCCCCGCTGAGACGCAGATCGGCCTCGGATACTGCGTTGCGCTCCTCCTCACTACCGCCCGACAGGGACCAGGAGCATACCTTGCCTCAGTTGCTGGCGCTGAACCGGAGGGTGGCTCGGGATCCCGCAGCTGCCGCTCGTCCCCGACGCTGCCACTAAACTCTCAGGTAGTCTCACCATCACTGAGCCCTGCCAAGCAGCATCCTCAGCTCTCGCAAATAGCTCCCAGCTCAGAGGTAAGAGCCGACACTGAAACATGCTGAGGGCATGCTTCTGAAAGAGACCCCCTAGCAGATATCCCAGTGTTGAAACAATCCCTCACAGACACTGCCATGAGGGACATGTTAATGCTGCTGTGCACTACCTTTTTACATGACATGCACAAATTAGTACAACCCCTGCAAAAAGACCTACAAGAAATAGGAGAGAGAGTGGATCACTTGGAGGAGTTTGCTACCTCTCACAACTCACTAATTGACATGCATTATGAGGCTGAGGATTACATAACAGCCCTAAAAGCCAAAGTATCTGACCTTGAAGACCGCAGTCGACGTAATAATATAAAGTTAAGGGGGTGCCTGAAACGGTCTCACCAGCTGAAATAGCAGACTATGTATGCGCACTTTTGAAAAATGTGCTCCATGAATGTACGCCTGGTGAGCTGATTGTGGATAGAGCGCATAGAGTACCACGCCCGAAGCACCTAGATGAATCAGTACCCAGAGACGTCCTAGCCAGAGTTCATTTTTTTCATGTAAAAGAAAAACTAATGCAAATAGCTCCGTACCATCCTTCCTGCATCGTACCATCAAGTCTCTTTGTACGCGGATTTGTCGGCTGCCATAATGCAAGCCCGACGTGCACTGCAACCTATCACTTCTGCACTTAGAGACGCCAAAGTATTGTACAGATGGGGCTTTCCAACCCGCTTGCTGGAGAAAAGGGATAATACGACCTACGTCATCAGATCATTGGCAGAGGGGGAAGAATTGCTAGCATCCTGGAACATTGTAATCCGGCAACCTGAGAGCCGCCGTAAAAACCAACAAGTGTCTCGGATTCCAGGAGACTGGGATGTTGCATGAACACGGTGGTGATTGTAACTTGATTGTAACTTGATTGTAACTTGCTAAATGACTAGTGCGGGACTTGTGTGTTAGCCATGTTGCCCAGTTTCAGAGTGGACTCTGACCCCCACTCCAATGTGGACGGTGTTTGGCAAAAACCGTCCTTTCTTGTGTGTCTTGTTGTTGTTTGTCTGATCTTGTTGATTGGTTTTGTTTGTGACTCCGGCAATATTTTTATTAATGGTCAAAGATGTATCTTTTGCCTCTCAATGACGGGCGCATGCTGGCTGGGAGATGCGCCATGTCCCAATGGTACACTGATCTGGCTACTAACTAAAGTAGAACTGTACTTGCTGTTAAGATGGTCATAAAGATAGCTAGCCTTAATGTAAATGGGTTAAATGCACCTCATAAGAGATATTTTCTATGGAAAGAGGATAGAGCGCTAACATGTGATGTACTATGCCTGCAGGAAACACATTTATTATCGAGAGATGCACAACGCTTATCGCACCCTTCCTTTTCTCATTATTATCATTCTCATTTTAGCAAGAAATCCAGAGGTGTCTCCATCGCAATCCAAAACATGGTAGCCTTCACAATGAAAGAGGTGGTATCGGACACACAAGGAAGGTATGTTATCTTGGGCTGTGTTATCAATGCTGCTCCACTGACCATTGTAGCTTTATATGCGCCCAACTCGGGCCAACTGAGATTTCTTAAACAACTGTTAAGACAGGTAAGCAGTTCGCTTTGGGGTCACTGCTCCTATGCGGAGACTTCAATGCTATTACAGACTCGACCTTAGACACCACCTCCTTTTCTCGCTTTCCCTCGACCACACTATCCTCTTTCCTTCATGAAGTAGAGCTCTATAACATATGGCGCATACAATATGGTATGGAAAGAGGTTACACCTTTTTCTCTACAGTACATAATACTTGCTTTCTTCCCCATGACAACCACTATAGAACAAATTAAATGGTCTGATCATGCGGCCATCACAATACAACTTGCAGACTTGGTATCCTCAACTCAAACTTACACGTGGAGAAGTAATCCCTTCTTGTGGGCACACCCGAAATATGCTGCATATTTACACAGGGATATTCAGGATTATTTTGTACATAACACTAACTCTGTTTCTGACCCTGTCATAATATGGAATTGCCATAAGGCTGTCATACGTGGGTTATGTATAAAATATGGCTCTGAGTTGAAGAAGCAGCGGGAGAAACAGATCTTACGGAACGCCTTAATGTAACGGAAAAACATGTGTTGTCCTACTGCAGCTTTAGCATCTGAGCTTGCTACCTTACGGGGGGATCTTCACTCATTATTATTGACGCAATATGAAAAATCATATAGAAAACTAAAAGTGACTTATTATTCCCAAAGTGATAAGGCCGGAAAGTTGTTGGCCAATAGGTTAAAAAAGAGGCATGCTAAATCACGTATACCATATCTACTACATCCCATTACACTAGCTAAATTATACACCCCACATGATATTGCAGACGGTTTTCTCTAATTTTATTCAGCCCTATACAACCTACAAGACACTATCCCCTCTCTTTCTGATATCTCGTCTGTCACTACTGAGTTCCTCTCCACCTTACGCCTCCCATCATTGACCCCAGATCAACTTGCGGTCTTAAATTCTGAGATAACGTTAGAAGAAATAACAAATACTATTAAATCTTTACCCTCAGGAAAAGCTCCAGGGCCGGACGAGTTTGTTAGTTCATACTATAAAAAATTCCAATCCCTAATAGCCCCACATCTAACGAAATTTTGCAATGCTACTATGAAATCAGAGTCACTCCCCGAGGAGAATTTGCAGGCCACTATTACTGCCCTCCCAAAACCAGGAAAACCCCCAGACCGCCCTCAAAATTTCCGTCCGATTTCACTCCTAAATCAGGACGTTAAAATTTATGCAAAGGTGTTGGCTTCTAGAATCTCTACAGTACTACCTTATCTGGTCTCAGTGGACCAGTCGGGGTTTGTAGCGGGACGTCAGGCATCTGACAATACAAGACGGATGTTGAATATCTTCGCATATCTAGAGCACTCGAGGACGCCGGCAGTGGTGCTGGCGTTGGATGCCGAGAAGGCGTTTGACCGCCTTCGGTGGTCGTATGCCTTCTCGGCCCTCTCATACATGGGATTTGCGGGACCAATGCTTACAGCGTTAAGATCCTTGTATTCCAACCCAACAGCCAGGGTGTTGGCTAATGGCTCTCTTTCACGAGTTTTCCCTATCACTAACGGATCCAGACAGGGATGCCCATTGTCGCCACTGATTTACATCATGTCCATGGAGCCGCTGGCGCAAGCCATTCGCCAGTGTGATGAGATCACGGGTGTTCAGATTGGGCGTAAAGAGCATGTCATTTCGATGTATGCAGATGATATTATATTATCTCTAACTAGCCCTGCAAAATCTGTGCCGGCGGTTATGGACGTCATGTCAACTCAATTGTGTCTACTCAATGCCTCCAAGACACAAGCCCTTCCTGTCAATTTGCACCCTTCGGCGTTACAGTTGTTGAAAAACTCTTATACATTCGATTGGCACCAAACCTCCATTAGCTACTTAGGTATTCAACTCTCTTACCCTCACAAAGCTCTATATTCCGAAAACTATACTCCACTTTTAACATCTATTGAGGCAGACACAGATAGACTGGGCCAAACGGAGGTCTCCTGGGTGGGCAGGGTGGCGGCCTTTAAAATGTTTCTTCTCCCCAAATTTTTATATTTGTTTCGTACCCTTCCTATCTCCCTTCCTAACACCTTTTTCTCTAAGGCCCAAAGTCTTCTCTCCTCTTATATTTGGGCTGGAAAAAAGCCGAGGTTGGCAGCGCACATTCTTACAAAATTAAAACTTTCTGGAGGTCTGGGCTCACCCAACCGGAGAAATTACTACAAAGCTACGTTGGTTTCAGTGTTGCGACATTTGGGGCAGGGCTCAACAGACATTCCGTGGGTAGACATTGAAAGTCAAGGGATAGCTAATTTCAAAATACAAGATGTCCTGCTCCTGCCCTACTACAATTTATCGTTTCCGGATACCTACAATCATCTAGAATGTGCTTCCTTTAACCCCTTAAGGACTCAGCCCATTTTGGCCTTAAGGACTCAGACAATTTAATTTTTACGTTTTCATTTTTTCCTCCTCGCCTTCTAAAAATCATAACTCTTTTATATTTTCATTGCCAGACTAGTATGAGGGCTTGTTTTTTGCGTGACCAGTTTTCCTTTGTAATGACATCACTAATTATATCATAAAATGTATGGCGCAACCAAAAAACACTATTTTTGTGGGGAAATTAAAACGAAAAACGCAATTTTGCTAATTTTGGAAGGTTTTGTTTTCACGCCGTACAATTTATGGTAAAAATGACGTGTGTTCTTTATTCTGAGGGTCAATACAATTAAAATGATACCCATTATTATATATTTTTATATTATTGTTGAACTTAAAAAAAATCACAAACTTTTTAACCAAATTAGTACGTTTATAATCACTTTATTTTGATGACCTCTAACTTTTTTATTTTTCCGTTTAAGCGGCAGTATGGGGGCTCATTTTTTTGCGCCATGATCTGTACTTTTTTTTGATACCACATTTGCATATAAAAAACTTTTAATACATTTTCTATAAAATTTTTTTAAATAAAATGTATTAAAAAAGTAGTAATTTTGGATTTTTTTTTTTTTTTTTCGTTCACGCCGTTCACCGTACGGGATCATTAACATTTTATTTTAATAGTTAGGACATTTACGCACACGGCGATACCAAATATGTCTATAATAAATGTTTTTTACGCTTTTTGGGGGTAAAATAGGAAAAAACTGACGTTTTACTTTTTTATTGGGGGAGGGGATTTTTCACTTTTTTTTTACTTTTACTTTTACATTTTTTTACATTTTTTTTTACACTTGAATAGTCCCCATAGGGGACTATTCATAGCAATACCATGATTGCTAATACTGATCTGTTCTATGTATAGGACATAGAACAGATCAGTATTATCGGTCATCTCCTGCTCTGGTCTGCTCGATCACAGACCAGAGCAGGAGACGCCGGGAGCCGGACGGAGGAAGGAGAGGGGACCTCCGTCCGGCGTTCTGAATGATCGGATCCCCGCAGCAGCGCTGCGGGCGATCCGATCGTTCATTTAAATCGCGAACTGCCGCAGATGCCGGGATCTGTATTGATCCCGGCACCTGAGGGGTTAATGGCGGACGCCCGTGAGATCAGCAGCCGGGATCAGCCGCGCATGACACGGGCATCGCTCCGATGCCCGCGGTTATGCACAGGACGTAAATGTACGTCCTGGTGCGTTAAGTACCACCTCACCAGGACGTACATTTACGTCCTGCATCCTTAAGGGGTTAAAGCCTGGAGTACATATATTGCACAATCTCCTACTACACAGGAGGCTAACCGCAATGATATACCACTATCTCTTTTACAGGGATGTATCCCGGACATTGATTTAGCCCCATGGATAGATAAAGGAATTACACATGTGAAACAATTGTGTGGGGCCTCCTCAATTCAGCAATTTGATCAACTAAAACACATTTACCATATAGATCAACAAGATTTCTTTAAATACCTACAAATTAGGCATTTTCTTCACAGTCTGGTTAACTCAAAGACCCCTCTGGATGTAACAGCTTTAAAGATGGTATCCTCCCCAATGAAAGGTTTGAAACCATATTATCACAGAATGCTGCATGCAGATGTGTTTCTCAAGTCTTATCCTTTAAAGCTCTGGGAACGAGAATTAAATGTTTCATTCACCACTGAAGAATGGCAGAGAGCGTTTAAACACAAACATCGAGCTTTCCAATGTGCTACTCATATAATATACCATTATTAAGATGGTATTACACACCAGACAAGTTAAGCAAAATGTATCCTGGTACATCAGATAATTGTTGGAGGGGATGTGGTTCGCGAGGAACATTGTCACACATACTGTGGTTTTGCGCGTTATTACAGCCATTTTGGCGGGCTTGTAAACAGCTGATACAAGAACGTTTTGGGAGACACACACCCTGGACCCCTCATAGGGTCTTGTTATTCATAAAAATAGAGGATATACCGAGGGACTCAAGGGACCTTTATTGTATAGTCTGTATTCTGGCAAATATTGCCGTAGTAAGTAATTGGAAAGTAGCATTGATTCATACCCTGGAGAACGTAGTCAATAAGATACAGATGACATATTCATACGAAAAGATAATAGCACGGGGAGCTGGGGGAACACACGTCTTTGATGCTAGGTGGAGGGCCTGGTCTCTTTCGCCATACTGCAGGGACACTTAAACTCATATCAGTGACGTGTTTGTAGAAACACAATAATAGAGATACTGTTTGACCCATATGCAGGATACTATCGCATTGGCCCAGTTTTACATTTTACATTTTATTAACCACCACTGACATGTATAATAAAAGGTAACTCATACATAAGTGAATATCACTTTGGAAGCTACTAAGGAACTGACCGATACTTGTAAGTTACAGAACTGAAGTCTTGATGATGCCGGTGTTTGTTGTATATGTTAATGTTCAGTTGTAGGATTGAAAAGGGCGTACGCCCTCATCTGTATGCTCAGAAGAAGTGTGGAACTCGCACAAATTGTATACCATGTCAATCCTTGTTTAATGGTTGTAATCTTGAAAAACTTCTTTATTAATAAAAAACTATTTACAAAAAAAAAAAAGTCCTGTGTGAATAGTGGCCACATTCATATGTCCCGCATATATTGAAGCAGTCTTTCTTTTTTGCCAATTATATCCACTTAAGGATTGTATTAGGTATACTGTATCAGTGATTCCGTATGCTGTACTCTCTATAGTTGCTGTATTAATGCTGTATTGATATGGAGGGTAATAGCTGTGAATGAAATTGTCGGCACTTTCGTGCCACTCACCGCTCCTACGGTCTAGCTGGCTGTGTCACGCTCGAGCTGGGGTGGCGATGCACGGCCACGTCTCCCTCAGCGAGCTACGAGGATAGCGGTGCTCGGCCGGTCAGCGTGCTTCTCATCGGCGTCTGACATCAGCAGTCAGCTGATTGCAGGTCAGCTGACTGTTTTGTAGTAAACGCTTGTTTTGAGCAGATATTAGAGTCTTTATCTTTTCCAATAGGATTAATCAGCAGATGGTCAGCATATGGATATAGGGCAATTCTTTCATTCCTGAGGCATTAATGTGAATAAGTTCTCATAGATGTTAGCGGGTAAAAGACGCACCAGGATAGGTGCTAAGTGTGAATATAGTTCAGTGGGATTCGGCTTCCAAATGAAACACCATTCATATACACCCTTCTTCAGTGGTGTATATATTAAATATATTAGATTAGCTAAACCACACTATCAATGGCGTACAGGTGAAAAAATACCAAAGTCCAAAATTGTGCATTTTTGTCACGTCATATACCATAAAAATATTAATAAAAAGCGATCAAAAACTAAAAACTACAGATGACGGCACAAACATTTTTTATAATTTTTTTAAGTATTACAATAAAATAAAACCCACATTAATTGGGTATACTTGTAACCATATTGACCTTCAGGATAAATATAAGGTGTCATTTTTACCAAATATTGCACTGCGTAGAAACGGGAGCCCCCAAAAGTTCCAAAATGTTTTTTTTTATTGTTTTTATTTCACCCCACAATTTTTTTTTTGGTTTTGCCGCAGGTTATATTCTAATAACGCATACAAAAAATGCCCAAAATGTGAGATCCTAAGCAGTAGATAAATTAATAAGAGAAAAAAGGTGTATATAGATCAAAAAATATATAAGCTTAGTCTTTCTACTCCTGTTCTTCAGGAATATTCTATTGTTGTACTTTTAAGCTATTTTTATTGCTCTTTAATAAAGTAAATATTTTTTGATAATCCTATGAAATGCCTTTCTTCTTTTGTTTTCATTATCTACGTAGAGCGTGGGATTTGTGACTTTTAAAGGGAATCTCTGTTTTAATTATTAGAATATAAACTAACAAGAGAAAAAGGCATATATAGATCAAAAAATATATAAGCTTTTATTGAACAAATGTACATTGTTACGCCGAGCGCTCCGGGTCCCTGCTCCTCCCCGGAGCGCTCGCGGCGTTCTCCTCTCTGCAGCGCCCCGGTCAGACCCGCTGACCGGGAGCGCTGCACTGACATTCACGATGGAGATGCGATTCGCATAGCGGGACGCGCCCGCTCGCAAATCGCATCCCAAGCCACTTACCCGTCCCGGTCCCCGGCTGTCACGTTCTGGCGCGCGCGGCTCCGCTCTCTAGGGCGCACGCGCAAGCTCTCTAAGATTTAAAGGGCCAGTGCACCAATGATCGGTGCCTGGCCCAATCAGTCTAATTAGCCTCCACCTGCTCCCTGTCTATTTAACCTCACTTCCCCTTCACTTCCTTGCCGGATCTTGTTCCAGAGAAAGCGTTTAGTGTTGTCCAAAGCCTGTGTTCTAGACCTTCTGCTATTGCTATTGACTACGAACCCCGCCTGCCCCGACCTTCTGCTACGTCTGACCTTGCCTCTGTCTAGTCCTTCTGTCCCACGCCTTCTCAGCAGTCAGCGAGGTTGAGCCGTTGCCGGTGGATACGACCTGGTTGCTACCGCTGCAGCAAGACCATCCCGCTTTGCGCGCGGGCTCTGGTGAATACCAGTAGCAACCTAGAACCGGTCCACCGACACGGTCCACGCCAATCCCTCGCTGACAAAGAGGACCCACCTCCAGCTTGCCGAATCATAACAGTAGATCTGGCCATGGATCCTGCTGAGGTGCAGCTGCCAAGTCTCGCTGACCTACCCACGGTGGTCGCCCAGCAATCTCAGCAAATTGCCCAACAAGGACAGCAGCTGTCGCAGTTGACCGCCATGTTACAGCAACTTCTGCCACTGCTACAGCAGCAACCATCTCCTCCGCCAGCTCCTGCACCTCCTCCGCAGCGAATGGCCGCTCCTAGCCTCCGCTTGTCTCTGCCGGACAAATTTGATGAGGACTCTAGACTCTGCTGTGGTTTCCTGTCTCAATGTTCCCTACATATGGAGATGTTGTCGGACCAATTTCCTACAGAACGGTCTAAGGTGGCTTTCGTAGTTAGTCTTCTGTCTGGAAAGGCCTTGTCTTGGGCCACACCGCTCTGGGACCGCAATGATCCTGCCACAGCCTCAGTCCAGTCCTTCTTCGCTGAAGTCCGTAGTGTCTTCGAGGAACCAGCCCGAGCTTCTTCTGCTGAAACTGCCTTGCTGAACCTGGTCCAGGGAAATTCTTCTGTAGGCGAATACGCCATACAATTTCGGACCCTTGCCTCTGAATTATCTTGGAACAACGAGGCCCTCTGCGCGACCTTTAAAAAAGGCCTATCCAGAAACATCAAAGATGTACTGGCCGCACAAGAAATTCCAGCTAACCTGTCAGAACTTATCCTTTTGGCCACCCGCTTTGACAAGCGTTTTTCTGAAAGACACCAGGAGCTCCGCCAGGAAAAGGACCTTGATCTCTTGGCACCTCTCTCCCAGTATCCTTTGCAATCTACCCCTGTGCCTCCCGCCGAGGAGGCTATGCAAGTGGATCGGTCTCGCCTGACACATGAAGAGAGGACTCGCCGCAGAGATAAAAATTTATGTCTGTACTGCGCTAGTACCGAACATTTCTTGGTGGATTGCCCTATTGGTCCTCCACGTCTGGGAAACGGATGCACGCATCCTGTTCAAATGGGAGTGGCGTCCCTTGGTGTGAATTCTGCTTCTCCACGTCTCACTGTGCCCTTACGGATTGCTCCTTCTGCCAACTCCTCCTTCTCAGCTGTGGCCTTCTTGGACTCTGGTTCTGCTGGCAATTTTACTCTGGCCTCTTTGGTTAACAGGTTCTGCATCCCGGTGACCCGTCTCGTAAAGCCGCTCTACATTTCTTCGGTCAACCGAGTGAAGTTGGACTGCACTGTGCGTTACCGCACAGAGCCCTTGCTTATGAGCATTGGTCTGCATCACGAGAAAATAGAATTTTTTGTTTTGCCCAACTGCACCTCTGAAGTCCTCCACGGTCTGCCATGGCTCCAGCGTCATTCTCCCACCCTTGACTGGACTGGAGATCAAGAATTGGGGTCCTGCTTGTCACAAACGATGCCTCACATCTGCTAATCATAGCCCCCTTCCTGGTGACACTCTGCCCCGTGACAAGCTTCACCCTCTGCCCCCCCTCCCCATTCCCACTTCTTCTGGTTTACCTGCCGCTGATGTAGCTACCCAGGACTTCTTTTTGTTCCAGAAGGAAACTCAAGAGGCGTCCCCTATGTTCTCGTCTCTTTTGAAGGGACAAGGAGACAAAAAGAGGGGGAGACCTAAGGGGGGGGTACTGTTATGCCGAGCGCTCCGGGTCCCTGCTCCTCCCCGGAGCTCTCGCGGCGTTCTCGTCTCTGCAGCGCCCCGGTCAGACCCGCTGACCGGGAGCGCTGCACTGACATTGACGATGGGGATGCGATTCGCATAGCGGGACGCGCCTGCTCGCGAATCGCATCCCAAGTCACTTACCCGTCCCGGTCCCCGGCTGTCACGTTCTGGCGCGCGCAGCTCCGCTCTCTATGGCGAGCGCGCACCAGCTCTCTAAGATTTAAAGGGCCAGTGCACCAATGATTGGTGCCTGGCCCAATCAGTCTAATTAGTCTCCACCTGCTCCCTGTCTATTTAACCTCACTTCCCCTTTACTTCCTTGCCGGATCTTGTTGCCTTGTGCCAGAGAAAGCGCTTAGTGTTGTCCAAAGCCTGTGTTCCAGACCTTCTGCTATTGCTATTGACTACGAACCTTGCCGCCTGCCCCGACCTTCTGCTACATCTGACCTTGCCTCTGTCTAGTCCTTCTGTCCCACGCCTTCTCAGCAGTCAGCGAGGTTGAGCCATTGTCGGTGGATACGACCTGGTTGCTACCGGCCCAGCAAGACCATCCCGCTTTGCGGCGGGCTCTGGTGAATACCAGTAGCAACCTAGAACCGGTCCACCGACACAGTCCACGCCAATCCCTCGCTGACACAGAGGATCCACCTCCAGCTTGCCGAATCATAACATACATACAATGCAGTAATACAGGTATACGAATATCACCTAGTGGGAGCACAGTAGGACCTCCAACACTACCCAACATTTTGCGTTGTTTGCATACCCCGGAAGAAGCAAACAACGCAAAATGTTGGGTGGTGTTGGAGGTCCTACTGTGCTCCCAGTAGGTGATATTCATATACCTGTATTACTGCATTGTATGTACTATTTTCGCACTCCTTAACTGCAGTATTATAGGGTATTCATTTTACATGGTTATGCTGTGTGCTTGTTTAGCTGTCATTAATGCATAGTTATAGTTATTGTTCCCGCAGACCTACAACTCTGCATACTTGCAGACTTGTCTCTGTCATCATGTATTTAAACTTTATTTCTTTTAGTGTTTTTAAATGTATGTCTTTTTGATGCATATATGTTCAATAAAAGCTTATATATTTTTTTATCTATATACGCCTTTTTCTCTTGTTAGTTTATATTCTAAAAATCAAAACAGAGATTCCCTTTAAAAGTAACAAATCCCACACTCAATGTAGATAATTAAAACAAAAGAAAAAAGGCGTTTCATAGGATTATCAAAAAATATTAACTTTATTAAAGAGCAATAAAAATAGCTTAAAAGTACAACAATAGAATATTCCTGAAAAACAGGAGTAGTGAGACTAGGCCAGCATAACACTGGAACCAAAAATAAGGACCCACTACCAATTAAAATGGTAGTAGTTTACAAAGTAGAAGTGCCAGTGCATACAATGATTACATACAAAGTGTTAGAACAACATAGTATTGCACATAAATACCCAGTGGTTAAAAAGATGTTAGGTAGTGGGTCCTTACTGCCTGAAGTTTTGACAAGAGGGCTGGCTTCTTGACTCCCCGGAAGAAGCCAACCTTCTTGGCGAAATGTCAGGCAGTAAGGACCCACGACCTAACATCTTTGTATGGAAATACCTCATATGTTGACTTAAAGTGCTCTGTGGGCTCACAACATGGCTCAAGAGGGAAAAAACGACTGCGGGATTTTTTAAAACAAATTTTGCTGTCATGGTTTTTGGGGGCCATGTTGCATTTAGTATGCCCCCATGGTGCCAAAACAGAAAAAAAAAAACAACATGGCACACTATTTTGGAAACTATACCCCTTAAGGAATGTAACAAGGGGTACAGTGAGCCTTAACACCTCACAGGTGTTTGACAACTTTGCGTAGAATTTGAATGTGAAAATGGAAAATTTAATTTTTAACAATAAAATGATGGTGTTACCCCAAATTTTTTTTTCCACAAGAAATAACAGGAAAAAGGGAACCCCAAAATTGCAAGCCCACTTTCTCCCGATTGAGAAAACACCCCATATGTGGACGATAAGTGCTCTGCTGGTGCACTACAAACCTCAGAAGACATGGAGCTAAATTTGGCTTTTAGAATGAGAATTTTGCTGAAATGGTTTTTGGGGGGCATGTCACATTTAGGGAGCCCCTATGGTGCCAGAACAGAAAAAAAAAAACACATGACATTCTATTTTGGAAAGTACACCCCTCAAGGAATGTAACAAGGGGTGCAGTGAGCCATAACACCCCACAGGTGTTGAAGTCAGATGTGTAATTGAAAAAAAAAAAATCACTAAAATGCTGGTTTTTCCTAAAATTTAACATTTTTACAAGGGGTAATAGGAGAAAATACCCCCCCAAAATGTGTAACCCCATTTCTGAGTATGGAAATACCCCAGGTGTGGATGTCAAGTGCTCTGCTGGTGAACTACAATGTTTAGAAGAAGAGCAACATAGGGGTTTTGGAGAGAGAATTTGTTTGGAATGGAAGTCGGGGGCCATGTACATTTGCAAAGCCCTCCCCCCCCCCCGTGGTGTCAGAACAGTGGACCCTCCCCCACATGTGAACCCGTTTTGGAAACGACACCCCTCACATAATTTAATAAGGGGTGCAGTGAGCATTTACACCCACTGGCGTTTGACAGATCTTTGGAACAGTGGGCTGTGCAGATGAAAAATGTATTTTTTATTTTCACAGACCACTGTTCCAAAAATTTGTCAGACACCTTATGAAATTCTGTGAGGGATGTAGTTTCCAAAATGGGGTCACATGTGGGGGAGTCCATTGTTCTGGCACTATGGGGGCCTTCAAGTCCGGACAAATTTTCTCTCCAAAAGCCCAATGGCGCTCCCTCTCTTCTGAGCACTTTAGTGCGCCCGCAGAGCACTTTACATCCACATATGGGGTATGTTCTTACTCAGAGGAAATGTGGTTACAAATTTTGGGGGCTTCTTTCCCATTTTCCCTATTTTTTTCCCATCCAACTGTAATGAAAATTTGTCCAAAACCTGTTTTTACACTAACAAGCTGGTGTAGACCCCAACTTTTCCTTTTCATAAGGGGTAAAAGGAGACAAAGTACACCAAAATTTGTAACTCAGTTTCTTCCGAGTACAGAAATACCCCATATGTGGCCCTAAACTGTGGCTTTGAAATACAACAGGGAGTGAGAGAGTGCCATACGCATTTGAGGACTAAATTGGGGATTGTAAAGGGTGGACATAAGGGTATTCTACACCAGTGATTCCCAAACAGGGTGCCTCCAGCTGCCTGGACAGTCAGTAACTGTCCGGAAATGCTGGGACTTTTTGTTTTGCAACATCTGGAGGATCTGTTTTGGAAACACTGCCATACAATATGTTTTTCATTTTTATTTGGGCGACAGTGTAAGGGGGTGTATATGTAGTGTTTTACCCTTTATTATGTGTTAGTGTAGTGTAGTGTTTTTAGGGTACATTCGCACTGGCGGGGGTTTACGATGAGTTTCCCGCTAGGAGTATGCACTGTGGTGGAAAATTTAGCTGCAGCCCAAACTTGAAGCAGGAAACTTACTGTAAACCCGCCTGTGCGAATGTACACTGTACATTTACATGGGGGGGGGGGCGGGGGAACCTCTAGCTGTTGCAAAACTACAACTCCCAGCATGCACTGACAGACCGTGCATGCTGGGAGTTGTACTTTTGCAGCACCTGGAAGCACACTGGTTGGAAAACCTTCAGTTAGGTTCTGTTACCTAACTCAGTATTTTCCAACCAGTGTGCCTTCAGCTGTTGCAAAACTACAACTCCCAGCATGTACTGATTGCGGAAGGGCAGGCTGGGAGATGTAGTTATGCAACAGCTGGAGGTACGCAACTACAACTCCCAGCATGCCGAGACAGCTGTTTGCTGTTTTTGCATGCTGAGATTTGCAGTTTTGCAACATCTGGAGGGCTGCAGTTTAGAGACCACTGCACAGTGATCTCCAAACTGTGGCCCTCCAGATGTTGCAAAACCACAAATCCTAGCATGCCCAAACAGCAAAAAGCTGTCTGGGCATGCTGGGAGTTGTAGTTTTTCAAGATCTAGAGGGCCACAGTTTAGAGACCACTACACAGTGATCTCCAAACTGTAGCCATCCAGTTGTTGCAAAACTACAAATTCCAGCATGCCCAAACAGCAAACAGCTGTCTGGGCATGCTGGGAGTTGTAGTTTTGCAACATCTGGAGGGCTACAGTTTAGAGACCACTGTATAGTGGTTACAAAACTGTAGCTCTCCAGATGTTGCTAGGCAACTACTTTCCGGCTTCCGTAGGATCCATGGAGCCTGCCGCACGCCATCGCCACCGCTGAGGATCGCCGCCAAGGGTAAGTGACCTCCGGCGCCGGTCACCATCGATTCCCCTGCTCTGTCCAGACTACAGTGGGTGGGCAGAGTGGGGGAACCGAACGTTAACCCCCCTGCCCTCGATCTGGTATTGGTCGATCGCTTTTGATCGACCAATAGCAGGGATAGGAGGGGTAGCACCCATGCCAACTCACTCCTATCCTTTCAGGGAGATCGTGGGTGTTTTGGACAACCCTGATCCTCCTTATTTTCCGGGTCACCGGAGACCAGTATGACCCGGAATCGCCGATGTGTTTTCACCGATTTGCGTCGATTGCCGACATGGACGGTCTCAGGACCCCCCCTGGGTATTGGCACGGGATGCCTGCTGATAGATATCAGCAGGCATCCCGGTCCGGTCCCCGCCTGGCACGCGGTGGGGACTGAAATTCCCACGGGCGTATATGTACGCCCTTGGTCATTAAGTACCAGGGAGCAAGGGTGTGCCTGTACACCCTTCATCCCAAAGAGGTTAACAAGGCCCATATGCAGCACCAGGCCCCAAAAGGTCCTCATTTGGGCTGCACTGACTGGGAACCAGCCACCAGGCCTAGCTAAAAATGAGCCCAGGTTTGCAGCGATGAACTGTTGGGCGTACAGTTTCGTCTGGGCAACAATCGGATTGACAAAGTGGTCACTGAAAAAAAAAAGTGAAATAGTCCATTTCAGACAACCCGACAATGTCAATCTTGATTCCTGAGTCACCTAAAAAAAAATCAGGAATCACGGGCTCGTGGTTTGCTGGCTGAGTCCAGACAAGTTCGCTGGTATGGGGCACCAGTAAACTTGGCCGGGGGGCTTGACTAGTATGAGCCCCAGGGGGACTCATACTAGCATGGGACACAGGGTCAGGAGGAGAGGAGGTTTGCGGCCTCGCATGGGGGCGTCTTCACCGCCTTGGTGGCTCATCATCAGAAGATGATGATGATAAGGAGTAAATAAGTAAGGTGGGGTCTTCCTCGTCCTCTGTGGTGCTTTCAGAGTCAGAGGCAAGTAAGGCATATGCCTCCTCCACTGAAAACACCCTGCGGGCTATTTCCCTACTCTAATAGGGGGTGAAGTGTATATATGTGGGGGGGGGGGATTTATTGGTGCGTGTGTGCTGCGTGTGGTGTGGTGTGGTGCGGAACTTTCTACCCTAACCTATCCTAATCCGCCCTAACCTAACTAAAGAACCCGCCCTAAGAACAAAAATATAAATTAAAACTAAACTTAAAAAAATAAAAATTAACTTTGTTTTTAAAAACTTCTAGCACAAATAAACCCTGCACCCAAAAAAAAAACTTTACCGAATCAGTGGTGTGCACACTGATTAGCGCTTGGTGGAGGCAGGGGGTTCAGAAGTCAGTGGGAGGTTTGGCCACTCAGCCCAGAACAGGGGCTGGATGCACGTATACAGACCCCCCACACAAAAAACCCGAAGAATAAAATTTAAAAAAATGATTAAAACCCGAAAAAAGCACCTGCCTGGACCCCCAAAAATTGCTGATCAGTGATAAATCACTGACAGCGGTGGGGCAGGCCGTACACAGAGATACAGTCTGTCCACACTGCACAGGCCTGCTACTGGTGGCACGGACCGTCTTTAGGTGTAAAAAAAAAAAAAGACGCTTTAATCCCCGAAAAAGTGCCATCACCACAAAAAAACACCCATCAGTACTACGCGACCATGCGGTTTACTTAACAATATTTTTTTATAATTCAAAATTTTTTGATACCACATGTCATATTTTTATTTTTTTTTAATTTTTATTTACACAGTTTTTTTTTAAATGGGAAAAACTTTTCAAACTTTTATTAGGGAAGGGGTTAAATTATCTATATTAACTTTTTTTCAAATTTTTTCTTTTTTATAGGGGGCTATAACACTGCACACACTGAACTTTTACATTGAGCAATGGTTTCTCATAGGAAACCATTGATCAATGATTCTGCCACTTGACTGCTCATGCCTGGCTTTAGCACTGCACACACTGATCTTTTACATTGATCATTGTTATCCCATAGGATAACACTGATCAATGATTCTGCCGCTTGACTGCTCATGCCTGGATCTCAGACACGCAGGAGGCAGGTAGGGGCCCTCCTTGTGTGTACCAGCTATTGGGGACGCCGCAATTTCGCCACAGTGGTCATATTTGAGGTCGTGAATGCGCTACCGGCACTCACAGAGTTTAGGCAGAGCGAGCTCCCTGCTACTGCTGCCATAGCCCAGTGTGTCCGCTTGTGACTGCCAGTGGGAAATCCAAAGATATGAGCAGACACAAAAAGCTACGGCAGCAGCAGCAAGGAGCTCACTCTGCCTTAACTCTGTGGGTGCCGGCAGCGCATCCGCAGCGTCTAATACACTGTGGATGCTCTCCCGTGTGAACATACCCTTACAGTGTATTGCACTCAGGGAGGTTTGTGGCTATGTTGTATTTATATAGTGAGTAATAAAATATAGTGAGTAATACAATAATAAAACGTGTTGAGCAGGAGTTAGATTATCAGTAAAAAAAAATCCTTTTGACTTGTCACAAAGACATATTAAAAGTTTTGATCAGTTGGGGTCTGGGTGTTTAGGCCCTCACAGATTGCTAGAATGAACCAGGAAAAGCAATAAGCTAAGAACAAAAGGTCATTTGTAAGTCTTTGAAGCCTGTCTCCTGTAGTGAGCAGGTGGGGAGAGAAGCGCTCAGCCAAGCACTTCTTCCTACAATTTCTAGAGATTGATTATTATTTGCCCCTTAAAAAGTATACTAAACATAATCACAGTTACATCCAGTTTAAGGTGTATTCACAGGTGCAACATGTAGGCCAATTTTGCAATCCAAAATTGAATAGTGATTTATTCTGAAGACAGATGTCAGAACCAAAAAAATGGAATACAAATTCTTGAAATTAATTTCCTTCACATAAATGTCATGGATTTTCTGGTTTCATTAAGTACTTGCTGAATGGTAAACACTAAGCTTATTATTCCCTTCAGAATTATACGAAACTACAATTCATGAGAACTACAGTGGGTCACTTTTGCTACTGAAGTTACTGTCACATGGTGTGAAAATAGTGCACTTCATTGTTGAATAATCTGAATAATTCAGTTTAAATGAATTTGAAGGTATATTGCTAGTAGTTGCTATATATGGATATTATGGAAAGTCTTTTGTTTAAATTGAACATAACTTTCACATACTGTGAGCCATCTGTTTGCTTCTAATGATACTGTGAACTATCTTAAAGTACTATCTTAATGAAGAGACTGAAGTGTAGTTAAGAATTCTCATAGGTGTTATTGTGCTAGTTAAGTTTAATGACTACATTTTATTACATTATCCTTTTTACTTAAAGCTATAACCATGTTTTGACATTTAATTTTTTTTCAATATTTTTTTGGTAAAAGCATTGCGATTGCCTTATTAAATCTTTATCACAAACCAATTTTTGCAACATTACATGCATTGTTTAATTAATTTTACTAAGTCAAATAAAATCAAATGATTCAACTACTTTAGAAAAGAAAGATTACAAATCAGTTTATATGGAAAAATGAGTATAATAGCATTCTATGAGAGATGATTTCTTTCCTATCCAACTTCACCCTTATGAATGAGCAGAAAAGACGGGCAGCTTTGCTCAATGAAGTGCTGTGGTCTCTTCTCTGCAGTACCTGACACATATTTATACAGTTGTGTTTGGTACTACACCGCTGCCCATTCAACAGCACAGATGTGAGCTGCAGTACTAAGAAAAGGTAATTGAAGAGCATTGCAATGAACTGTCTGCAATGCTTTGCTCTGATAATCTGCTGATGCCAGAGCCAGGGTTAGAAAGAAGGGAGATCAAATTAGCTGAACTTTTATGGCCCAGATTCCCAAAGGAGCTCAACTTTTAACTATATCTGAAAAACCTGAAACTGTTTTGACTTATGGTAATTGGCTCCCTGCCACTACATATATCATTTTTGGGTCTAGTTGATATTTAAGTCACATGATCCCTGATGAAGTCGGGATGCACCTAACAAAACTGGTTGGACACAATTACTTTTTTTGGACGTTGAAGTTTGATAAGAAATGTTTTTTTTGCAGCACAGAGGTTACATTGTAAGGCATATTTTTTTTTTTACTTGGAGAGTTGCAGCTGCAGCTAGAACCCTTCAGCAATAAACTATGCCTTGAGTTACTTAGTATGAAGAACTCATATATCACACTATATTTTGTTATACTTATGCTTATGTATTTTATTTTTATTTTTTCTTTACTTGCTTATGCAGAGGCTACACTTTTATCCCCTAAAGATTCCAATTTTGCCTTAACCCCTTCCCGCAGAATGTCATATATAAACGCCGGGTTGTGCAGTGCGTTCGCGCATCCCGGCATTTATAAATGACATTCAGTTAACCCGGCGATGCGCAGCATCGCACGGGTTAACTGGCAGAAGTCCCGCTGTTTCCAGCAGGGGACAACTTCTGCTTCACCCCCAGGACCATCCATTGATGGTCCTGGTCAGCGATCACTGTGATTGGTCCCTGTGGACCAATCACAGTGATCTGGGGTGAAAGTTCAGATCCCCCGCACTGCCCGCCCCTGGAAGTCGGGCAGAACGGGGGACGATGGCTGCGGGGGCTCGCGGGGACCTGCGGCATAGGGGGGGAACATCAGGGGACCGGCGGCCTTACCTGGCGGGACCGAGGAGCAGCGCGGGACCGGCCACGTGGACGAGCAGCGACGGGACCGGCAGGTACGTATATGGTCCTCAGAAGCAGCAGTGAAGATCTTCACTGCTGCTTCTAGGAGTCTGAAAACTACAACTCCCAGCATGCCTAGACAGCCTTTGGCTGTCTGGGCATGCTGGGAGTTGTAGTTTTGCAACATCTGGAGGGCCCCAGTTTGGAGACCATTGTATAATGGTCTCCAATCTGTGCTCTTCCAGCTGTTGCAAAACTACAACTCCCAGCATGCACTGACTGTCCAGGCATGCTGGGAGTTTTAGTTCAGCAACATCTGGCCCTTCTGATGTTGCCGAACTACAACTCCCAGCATGCCCTTCAGCTGTCTGGGCATGCTGGGAGTAGTAGTTTTTCAACAACTGGAGACACACTGATTGGGAAACATTGTTTCTAACTCAGTGTTTCCTAACCTGTGTGCCTCCAGCTGTTGCAAAACTATAACTCCCAGCATGAACTAACAGACCATGCATGCTGGGAGTTGTAGTTTTGCAACATCTGGAGGGCCCCAGTTTGGAGACCATTGTATAATGGTCTCCAATCTGTGCTCTTCCAGCTGTTGCAAAACTACAACTCCCAGTATGCACTGACTGTCCAGGCATGCTGGGAGTTTTAGTTCAGCAACATCTGGCCCTTCTGATGTTGCCGAACTACAACTCCCAGCATGCCCTTCAGCTGTCTGGGCATGCTGGGAGTAGTAGTTTTTCAACAACTGGAGACACACTGATTGGGAAACATTGTTTCTAACTCAGTGTTTCCTAACCTGTGTGCCTCCAGCTGTTGCAAAACTATAACTCCCAGCATGAACTAACAGACCATGCATGCTGGGAGTTGTAGTTTTGCAACATCTGGAGGGCCCCAGTTTGGAGACCATTGTATAATGGTCTCCAATCTGTGCTCTTCCAGCTGTTGCAAAACTACAACTCCCAGTATGCACTGACTGTCCAGGCATGCTGGGAGTTTTAGTTCAGCAACATCTGGCCCTTCTGATGTTGCCGAACTACAACTCCCAGCATGCCCTTCAGCTGTCTGGGCATGCTGGGAGTAGTAGTTTTTCAACAACTGGAGACACACTGATTGGGAAACATTGTTTCTAACTCAGTGTTTCCTAACCTGTGTGCCTCCAGCTGTTGCAAAACTATAACTCCCAGCATGAACTAACAGACCATGCATGCTGGGAGTTGTAGTTTTGCAACATCTGGAGGGCCCCAGTTTGGAGACCATTGTATAATGGTCTCCAATCTGTGCTCTTCCAGCTGTTGCAAAACTACAACTCCCAGTATGCACTGACTGTCCAGGCATGCTGGGAGTTTTAGTTCAGCAACATCTGGCCCTTCTGATGTTGCCGAACTACAACTCCCAGCATGCCCTTAAGCTGCCTGGGCATGCTGGGAGTAGTAGTTTTTCAACAACTGGAGACACACTGATTGGGAAACATTGTTTCTAACTCAGTGTTTCCTAACCTGTGTGCCTCCAGCTGTTGCAAAACTATAACTCCCAGCATGAACTAACAGACCATGCATGCTGGGAGTTGTAGTTTTGCAACATCTGGAGGGCCCCAGTTTGGAGACCATTGTATAATGGTCTCCAATCTGTGCTCCTCCAGCTGTTGCAAAACTACAACTCCCAGTATGCACTGACTGTCCAGGCATGCTGGGAGTTTTAGTTCAGCAACATCTGGCCCTTCTGATGTTGCCGAACTACAACTCCCAGCATGCCCTTCAGCTGTCTGGGCATGCTGGGAGTTGTAGTTTTGCAACAACTGGAGACACACTGGTTGGGAAACATTGTCTGTTTCTAACTCAGTGTTTCCTAACCTGTGTGCCTCCAGCTGTTGCAAAACTATAACTCCCAGCATGAACTAACAGACCATGCATGCTGGGAGTTGTAGTTTTGCAACATCTGGAGGGCCCCAGTTTGGAGACCATTGTATAATGGTCTCCAATCTGTGCTCCTCCAGCTGTTGCAAAACTACAACTCCCAGTATGCACTGACTGTCCAGGCATGCTGGGAGTTTTAGTTCAGCAACATCTGGCCCTTCTGATGTTGCCGAACTACAACTCCCAGCATGCCCTTCAGCTGTCTGGGCATGCTGGGAGTTGTAGTTTTGCAACAACTGGAGACACACTGGTTGGGAAACATTGTCTGTTTCTAACTCAGTGTTTCCTAACCTGTGTGCCTCCAGCTGTTGCAAAACTATAACTCCCAGCATGCACTAACAGACCATGCATGCTGGGAGTTGTGGTTTTGCAACAGCTGGTGCACCCCCCCTGTGAATGTACAGGGTGCATTCATGTGGAGATGCAGCAAATTTTGCGCCGGGAAACTTGCTGTAATCCCCCGCCCATGTGACTGTACCCTAAAAACACTACACTACACTAACACAAAATAAAATAAAAAGTTAAAAACACTACATATACACATACCCCTACACAGCCCCCCTCCCCCAATAAGAACGTTCGGTACGCCAATGTTTCCAAAGCAGAGCCTCCAGCTGTTGAAAAACAACAACTCCCAGTATTGCCGGACAGCCGTTGACTGTCCACGCATGCTGGGAGTTTTGCAACAGCTGGAGGCACCCTGTTTGGGAATCACTGGCGTAGAATACCCCTATGTCCACCCCTATGCAAATCCCTAATTTAGGCCTCAAATGCACACGGCGCTCTCACTTTGGAGCCCTGTCGTATTTCAAGGCAACAGTTTAGGGCGACATATGGGGTATCGCCGTACTTGGGAGAAATTGCGTTACAAGGTTTGGGGGGCTTTTTCTTCTTTAACCCTTCATGAAAAGGAAATGTTGGGGTCTACACCAGAATGTTAGTGTAAAAAAATTAAATTTTTTACACTAACATGCTGATGTTGCCCTATACTTTACATTTTCACAAGAGGTAAAAGGGAAAAAAGCCCCCCAAAATTTGCAACGCAATTTCTCCCGACTACAGAGATACCCCGTATGTGCTCTGGGGTCGCACAACAAGGCCCAGAAGGGAGAGCGCACCATGTACATTTGAGGTGATTTGCACAGGGGTGGCTGATTGTTACAGCGGTTTTGACAAACGCAAAAAAAAAAAAAAAAAACACATGTGACCCCATTTCGGAAACGACACCCCTCACGGAATGTAATGAGGGGTGCAGTGAGAATTTACCCCCCACAGGTGTCTGACGGATCTTTGGAGCAGTGGTCCGTGAAAATGAAAACTTGTACAGCCTACTGTTCCAAAGATCTGTCAGACACCAATGGGGGGTAAATGCTCACTGTACCCCTTGTTACGTTCCTCAAGGGCTCTCGTTTCCAAAATGGTATGCCATGTGTTTTTTTTTTTGCTGTTCTGGCACCATAGGGGCTTCCTAAATGCGATATGCCCCCCGAGCAAAATTTGCTCTCAAAAAGCCAAATATGACTCCTTCTCTTCTGAGCATTGTAATTCGCCCATAGTGCACTTCAGGTCAACTTATGGGGTACCTCCATACTCAGAAGAGAAGGGGTTACAAATATTGGGCGGTATTTCCTGCTATTAACCCTTGCAAAAATGTGAAATTTGGGGGGAAAAACACATTTTAGTGGAAAAAAAAAATTTCTTTACATATGCAAAAGTCGGGAAACACCTGTGGGGTAATAAGGCTCACTTTATTCCTTATTACATTCCTCAAGGGGTCTAGTTTCCAAAATGGTATGCCATGTGTTTTTTTTTGCTGTTCTGGTACCATAGGGGCTTCCTAAATGCGACATGCCCCCGAGCAAAATTTGCTCTCAAAAAGCCAAATATGAGTCCTTCTCTTCTGAGCATTGTAGTTCGCCCATAGTGCACTTTAGGTCAACTTATGGGATACCTCCATATTCAGAAGAGAAGGGTTTACAAATATTGGGGGTATTTCCTGCTATTAACCCTTGGGAAAATGTGAAATTTGGGGGGAAACACATTTTAGTGAAAAAAAAAAAATTTTTTTACACATGCAAAAGTCGTGAAACACCTGTGGGGTATTAAGGCTCACTTTATTCCTTGTTATGTTCCTCAAGGGGTCTAGTTTCCAAAATGCTATGCCATGTGAGGGTTTTTTGCTGTTCTGGCACCATAGGGGCTTCCTAAATGCAACATGCCCCCCAAAAACCATTTCAGAAAAACGTACTCTCCAAAATTCCCTTATCGCTCTTTCCCTTCTGAGCCCTCTACTGCGCCCGCCGAACACTTTACATAGACATATGAGGTATGTGCTTACTCGAGAGAAAGCGGGCTACAAATATAAGTATACATTTTCTCCTTTTTCCCCTTGTAAAAATTCAAAAATCGGGTCTACAAGAACATGCAAGTGTAAAAAATGAAGATTGTGAATTTTCTCCTTCACTTTGCTTCTATTCCTGTGAAACACCTAAAGGGTTAAAATGATGACTGAATGTCATTTTGAATACTTTGGGGGGGGGTGCAGTTTTTATAATGGGGTCTTTTGTGGGGTATTTCTAATATGAAGACCCTTCAAATCCACTTCAAACCTGAACTGGTCCCTGAAAAATAGTGAGTTTGAAAATTTTGTGAAAAATTGGAAAATTGCTGCTGAACTTTGAAGCCCACTGGTGTCTTCCAAAAGTAAAAACTCGTTACTTTTATGATGCAGACATAAAGTAGACATATTGTATATGTGAATAAAAATTTTTTTTATTTGTAATATATTTAATATATTTAATATATTTTCCTTACAAGCAGAGAGCTTCAAAGTTCGAAAAATGCTAAATTTTCACATTTTTCATCAAATTTTAGGATTTTTCACAAGGAAAGAATGCAAGTTACCACAAAAATTTACCACCATGTTAAAGTAGAATATGTCACGAAAAAACAGTCTCGGAATCAGAATGATAACTAAAAGCATTCCAGAGTTATTAATGTTTAAAGTGACAGTGGTCAGATGTGCAAAAAACGCTCTGGTCCTTAAGGCCAAAATGGGCTTGGTCCTGAAGGGGTTAAGGACACAGGCAATTTACATTTTTCTCTTTTCATAACTTTTATTTGACGGCTTTTTTTTTGTTTGACTATTTTTACTTTGTAAGAACGTCTTCCATTTTGCCATAAAATGTGTGGCAAAAAAAATTATTTGTGGGATAAAATGTAAAGAAAAACTGCAGTACGCTTTATTGTATAAATGGCATGCTTTCTTTATTCTTTAGGTCAATGCTGCTACATTGATATCCAATTTACATAGTTTTTCTATTATTGCAGAACACAAAAAGTTAAACATTTTTTGAACATTATCAGTACATTTAAAATTGTCCTCTTCTGACCGCTATAACTTTTCTATTTATCTTTATAGATGTTGTATGATTCCTTATTTTTGCACCGTGATCTATAGATTAAATTTCTTCAATTTATGTTTTATTTTGACTTTTCAATAGCTTTTTATTCTTTGTTTACTGATATATGAAGTGAACAATAATCAGCATTTTTTCCACATGGTGTTTTTTTTTTTTTACAATCACGCTGTTTACCGTGTGGGCTCATAAACACTATATTTTAACCCTTCCCGGAAACAGGGCATACCTGTACGCCCTGGATATTTCCCTTCACCGCCGGTGAGTCAGAGACAGCAACGATCTTCCTGAAGGGATATGAGTGAGGTGGCAGAAGCGACCGACCAATAGCAGACCTGGGGAGGGGGCGTTAAAGTTCGGTTCCCCCGTTCTGCCCACCCACAGTAGTCCAGGCAGAGCGGGGGAACTGTGCTGTGAGTGGCATCGGGCAGCGGCAGTGACTTACCGATCGGTGGCGGGCGGTGATCCTCCTGAAGGTGCGGCAAGCGATGATCCTGCTGGTGATGCGAGCCAGGAGGTGAGTAGTTGCCTAGCAACATCTGGAGGCGCACAGTTTGGAGACTACTATACAGTGGTCTCTAAACTGTAGCCCTCCAGATCTTGCAAACCCACAACTCTTAACATGCACAGACAGCCGTTTGCTGTCTGGGCATGCTGGGATTTGTAGTTTTGCAACATCTGGAGGGCTACAGTTTGGAGATCACTGTGCAGTGGTCTCTAAACTGTGGTCCTCCAAATCTTGCATAACTACAACTCCCAGAATGCACGAATAGCAAATTGCTGTCTGGGCATGCTGGGAGTTGTAGTTGCATGAGTTCAACTTTTGCATAAGTACAACTCCCAGCATGCCCTTCGGCGATCAGTACATGCTGGGAGTTGTAGTTTTGCAACAGCTAGAAGGCACACTGGTTGGAAAATACTGAGTTAGGTGACATGATGGGAGTTGTAGCTTTGTAACAGCTGGAGGATTGCTTCCCCCCGATGTTAATATACAGGGTACATTCACATGGGTGGGGGTTCTACAGTGAGTTTCCTGCTTCAAGTTTGAGCTGCGGACAATTTTCTGCCGCAGCTCAAACTCCTAGTGGGAAACTCACCGTAAACCCCCGTCCGTGTGAATGTATCCTAAAAACACTACACTACACAAAATAAAGTGTAAAACAGTACATATACACACACAGTTGCACTGCCCCCCCCCCCCCCCGCCCAATAAAAATGAAGAACTTCTCGTATGGCAGTGTTTCCAAAATGAAGCTTCCAGCTATTTCAAAACGATCACTCCCAACATTGCCGGACAACCACTGACTCCCAGGCATGCTGGGAGTTTAGCAACTGCTGGAGGCACCCTGTTTGGGCATCACTGGCGTAAAATATTTTTGGAAGTGGAGGCAATGTAACGCTCGCATCCGGGTCCCCACTTATGCAAATCCCTAATTTAGGCAACAGTTTAGGGTGACATTTCATCCCTTTTGAAAAGTTGGGGTTTACACCAGCCTGCAAAAAAAAAAAAAAAAAAATTACACTAACATGAATGTGCTGCCCAATACTTTTCATTTTTAAAAGAGGTAAAAGGAAAAAAAGACCACCAAAATTTAAAACATAATTTCTCCTGAGTACGGAGTTAGAGCGCACTATTTGAGGCCTAAATTGGTAATTTGCACAAGGGTGGCTGATTTTACAGCGGTTCTGACATAAACGCAAAAAAAATCAATACCCACATATGACCCCATTTTGAAAACTACATCCCTCACTAAATGTAAGAAGGGGTATAGTGAGCCTTAACAATTTGAGCAATTTTCAATAAAGTTGGATGGGAAAAAAAAAATACCCTATATTTTTAATTTTCACAAGGGAAAAGAGGAAAAATGCCCCCCAAAATTTGTAGCATCATTTTTCCTCCTGAGTATGGAAATATCCTGTGTGGGGATGTAAAGTGCTTTGCGGGCGCACTACAATTTTCAGAAGAGAAGAAGTGCCATTGGACTTTTGGAGAGAGAATTTGTCTGGAATTGAAGGCCATGTGCCAGGTGACACATTTTGGTGGGCTTTTTCTCCTTTTACCCCATGTAAAAATGTAAAAAAAATGTAAAAAATTTAGATTTTGAATTTTCTCTTCCACTTTGCTGCTATTCCCGTGAAACACCTAAAGGGTTAACAAACTTTCTGAATGTAATTTTGAATACCTTGAGGGGTGCAGTTTTTATAATGATGTCCATTATGGGGTATTTTTTTTAACTTATTGTTTTTATTTTATACCAAAGACAATACAATAATATAATCAAAGTAGCTTCAACATAGGCTTGATAGTTAAAAAAAAAGGGGGGGGGGAGGGATGGAAAAGAAGCAAAGAAAGGAAGGAAAGGAGGCCAAGGAGGGGGAAGGATATATATGTTATATTATTTGTTCCTAAATTTTAACCATTTATTCCAGGATCTAGAAAAATCTTAGTATTTGATTTGTAGCAATGGCAATAGATTGTTCCATGATGTATTTGAGTTCAATTAAATTCAATAAATTTTGAATATCAGGTACTTCCATGCTTTTCCACCTGGCTGCTATTGTTGTTTTTGCTGCTATCAGAAGGTGGATTGCTATAGTAACATCTGATAGTGAAATTTCAGCATTGTGGGGTATTTCTAACATAAAGACCCTCAAATTCACTTCAAAACTAAATTGTTCCCTGAAAAGTTAAAATTTTTAAATTTTTATTAAAAATTGGAAATTGTTGCTAAACTTTGAAGCCCTCTAATGTCTTCAAAAAGTAAAAAACATGTCACATTTATGATGCCAAAATAAAGTAGACATATAGTATATGTGAATCAATATATCATTTATTTGGCATGTCCATGTTCATTACAAGCAGAAAACTTCAAAGTTAGAAAAATGCTACATTTTCAAATTTTTCCTAAACTTTTTGAAATTTTAACCAAGAAATAATGCAAGTTTCGACAAAAATTTACCACTAACATACAGCAGTAATTCATAAGTAAAAGCATCCAAGAGTTATTATGACAGTGGTCATATTTGCAAAAAATGCTCTGGACCTTAAAAGGGTACTCCGGCGCTTAGACATCTTATCCCCTATACTTTGGATATAAGATGCCTGATCGCGGGGGTCCCACCGCTGGGGACCCCCTGATCTTGCACGCAGCTCCCCAGTTAAAATCAGTCCCCGGAGCATGTTCGCTCCGGGTCTGATTACCGGCGACCACAGCTGTCACGCCCCCTCCCATAGGCTTACATTGAGGGGCGGAGCATGACGTCACACAGGGGCGGAGGCGTGACGTCACTCGCCGCCGGCCCTGTGGTCGCCGGTAAGAGATGCGTAGCGAACATGCTCCGGGGACTGATTTTAACTGGGGTGTTGCATGCAAGATCAAGGGGGTCCCCAGCGGCGGGACACCCGCGATCAGGCATCTTATCCCCTATCCTTTGGATAGGGGATAAGATGACTAAGTGCCGGAGTACACCTTTAAGGTCATAATGGGCTTTGTCCTTAACCCCTTAAGGATGGACCCATTTTTTAACCTCAATGACCAGGCTCTTTTTTTTTTTATTTGACATGTATCTCTTTAAATGGTAATAACTTTAGAATGCTTTTTCTGAGCAGAGCGATTCTGTCATAGTTTTTGGTGACATATTGTACTTTAAATAAGTGGTGTATTTTTGTTGACACATGCAGCATTTTTTGTGAAAACTTCAAAATATTGTGAAAAACTGGAAAATTTCTGGCGTTTAAAAAAAAATGATTTTATGGTGTACACTGTGCGGTAAAAGTGATGTTATATTTATTCTGTAGGTCAGCACGATTATGGCGATACCCATTTTATATAGCTTTCTATGTTCTTTTTCCTTTTCTGAGCAAAATTCTTCATTTTCCAACAGCCGTAACTTTTTTATTTTACGTCCGACGCCATTAAGTAAGGGCTTACTTTTTGTGGGATGAGCTGTACTTTTTATTGGTTTAATTTTTGTGCTACGTGCTACCTTTTGATCTTTTTTATTCCGCTATTTGTACCAAAATTGGCGAATTTTGCTCTTTTTTTATGTTTTTTTTTTACGGCGTTCACTGTGCGGGATAATTTACATTATAGTTTTATAGTACACATCATTACGGACGTGGCAATACCTATTATGTATATGATTTGTGTTTTTGATCTTTTTTGGTGATAATACAGGGCTTTTATTTGGAAAAGGGGAAAAGGGGAAAAGGGAAAAAGGGCATTTTATTTATTTTTTTTACACTGAAGAACTTTTTATTTTATTATTTACACTTTTTACAGGTTATGCTATGCTGCAATACATTTGTACTGCAGCACAGTATGACCTGATGAGCTGCACACGCTACAGCCTGTGCGATCCAGCCTCTGGCTAGATCTTACAGGCTTCTGTAGCAGGCAGACAGGAGGTCATGATCTGACCTCCTGCTGCCATAGCAACCAACGGCGACGCACGATCGTATCACAGTGCCACCTTTGAAGAACAGGGGGAGAGCGCTCCCCCTGTCAACACCATAGATGCCATGATCAAGATTGATCACGGCATCTAGGGGGTTAATGCTGCCGGGACCGACGCAAACGGGGCTCCAGCAGCTGCGGCGGGACTCCGGCTATGATTAACAGTCGGGTCCTGTCGCCGATTTCCTGCGCTTCCCGCGGCAGTGCCGGAGATCGCTTTGACATATGCATACGTCCAATTGCGCGAACATGTCGGATGATTGGACGTATGCATACGTCCTACAGCGGGAAGGGGTTAACCTCTTAAGGACGTAGGGCGTATGCATATGCCCTGCATCCTGAGCCCTTAAGGACGTGGGGCGTATGCATACGCCTGTGGGAATTCCGGTCCCCGCCGCTAGCCGGTTGGGGACCGGACTGGGATGCCTGCTGAAATCATTCAGCAGGCATCCCGGGACATCGCCGAGGGGGGTCCTGAGACCCCCCCATGTTGGCGATTTCAGAAAATCACATGTCAATTCAGGCATGCGATTTTCTGCGATTCCGATTCCCTACGCTCACCGGGCGGGGACTGGACAGGGATGCCTGCTGAAATCATTCAGCAGGCATCCCGTCTCATCGCCGGAGGGGATCCTGAGATCCCCTCATACAGGCGATCACTGCAGTACACCGGTAAGCACTCACCGGCCGTCTGCGGCGATTCCGGGTCACGAGGGTCACATGTGACCCCATGACCCGGATAAGGATGATGATCGGTGGTGTAACAGACACCACCAATCATCATCCATAACGCACTGGGGGCAGCACTGTTGCCATCCCCCAGTACAGCAGTGATTGGGTGGCCGCAGTGACCGCACCAATCACTGCAGTTTGGGGAGGGGGAAGGTGGGATCAGGAGCACGATGCTCCGTTCTGCCCACCATTTTCTTCAGATCTGGTGTGCAGGACGGAGCTCTGTTCCTCCATCTCCCCCCTTACACCCAAAAAAGTGTTAAAAAGTGTCCCCTTGCCCTGTTTCTGTGGCCCCTTGGCACAGCAAACAGTAAGGGTTAGCTTAAGATTAGGTAGGGACAGTAAGAAGTAAAAAAAAAAAAAAATGTGTTTAGCAGCGTACAATCCAGTACCGTGTCCGTGGGTCCGTAGTACCTTTAGTTGCGCGACCCCGGCCCTACTGGGTCGCTGCAGTCTGCCGCCAGCGGGTTTTTTTGGGGTGCAGTGTGGCTGGACCCTCTTAGCTATAAAAGAGCGGTCCGCCACCGTTAGCTAAAGCCCGCTGATCAGTCCCGTAGTACTGATCAGCGTTTTTTGTTTTTTTGAGGTGCAGGCTCTTTTTCGGGTTATAGCGGCTTTTTTATTTTTATTTTTGCACCTATAGTCGGTCCGTGCCACCAGTAGCAGGCCTGTGCTGTGTGGACGGATCGTACCTCTGTGTGCGGCCTGCCACACCGCTGTTAGTGATTTATCACCGATCAGCATTTTTTTTCGGTTCAGGCGGGTGAATTTTTTCGGGGTTAAGCATTTTATTATTTTATTTTTAGGGTATTTTGTGTGGGGGCCTGTGTACATGCCACCAGCAACTGTTCTGAGCTGAGTTGCTGGACCCCCCACTGATGTCTGTGCTCCCTGTCACCACCAAGCACTAATCAGTGCGCACACCACTGATTAGATACTCGCTTTTTTTTTTGGGTGCAGGGCTTTTTCTTGCGCTAGAAGTCCTTTATTTTTTTTTACATTTTTTTCCCCTTTTTAGTTTATATCTTTTCTGTTAGGGCGGGTTTAGTTAGTTAGGTAAGGTTAGGGTGTGTTAGGGAGGTATTATTGCACCACACCACACACAGCACATACACGAATAAAGTTTTTCCCCCCACATATATACACTTCACCCCCATTAGAGTAGGGAAATGGCCCGCAGGGCGTTTTCAGCAAAGGAGGCATATGTCATACTTGCCTCGGAGACTGAAAGCGTTTCAGAGGACGAGGAAGACCCCACCTTCCTTATTTCCTCATCCTCCTCATCATCTAGTTCTGATGATGAGCCACCAAGGCGGCGGAGACGCCGCCAAGCGAGGCTGCAAACCTCCTCTGCTCCTGACCCTGTGCACCATGCTAGTATGGGTCCCCCTGGCGCTCATACTAGTCAAGCCCCCCGGCCAAGTTCACTGGTACCCCGTACCGGAGAAATTGTCTGGACTGAGCCAGTGGACCACGAGCCCGTGATTCCTGAGTTTGTTGGCGACTCAGGAATCAAGATTGACATTGTCGGGTTCATTATTATTATTATTTCAGTGACGACTTTGTCAATCTGATGGTTGACCAGACGAATCTGTACGCTCAACAGTTCGTCGCAGCTCACGCGGGATCACTCTTAGCTAGGCCCAATGGCTGGTTCCCAGTCGATGCAGCCAAAATGAGGACATTTTGGGGCCTTGTGCTGCATATGGGCCTGGTCAAGAAACCAAGTGTCCGGCAATATTGGAGTGGGGACGTCCTTTTCTAGACCCCGCTCTACAATATGGCCATGGCACGTCCCCAGTTCAAGGCCATTCGGAAATGTTTGCATTATGCTGATAATGCGGCATGTCCCCCCCCCGAACTGATCCCACGTATGACCGCCTGTATAAAATCAGGCCGGTCATCAATCACTTCGGGGCCAAATTTTGGGAGGCCTATGTCCCTGGAAGGGAGGTCGCTATTGATGAGTCTCTCATCAGCTTTAAGGGGAGACTCAGCTTCTGGCAATACATCCCTACCAAGCGAGCTCGGTATGGCGTGAAGATGTATAAACTTTGCAAGAGTACCTAAGGGTACACTTTCAAGTTTATGGTGTATGAGGGACAAGATTCCCGCATTGAACCCCCAGATTGTTCCCCCACTCTGGGTGTTAGCGGGAAAATCGTTTGGGGCCTTTTGCACCCATTGGTAGATAAAGGTTACCCCCTTTACTTGCATAACTTTTATACTAGTATCCCTCTCTTCACATCCCTCGCTGCCAGATCCACGCTCGCTTGTGGGACAGTCCAGAAGAATCAAAGAGGCCTTCCTTCCTATCCCCTGCAGACTCCTATCCCCTGGGGGGAGTTGATCTTTCTGATCAAGTCCTCAAACCATATAATGCCATGCGGAAAACACGGGTATGGTACAAAAAAGTTGCGGTCTGCTTGGTACAGGTTGCCATGGACAACGCTTTTATACTGTCCCAGTACGCTGGCAACACAGGGACATTCCTGCAGTTTCAAGAGGAAGTTCTAAAGACCCTCATCTTTGGTGACCGCCAAAGAGCGGGTCAGAGCACCTCTGGAACTGTGGGCCCCCGGATCGTCCCCGGCCAACACTTTCCAGATGTGGTCCCCCACACTGGAAAGAAGGGACTATCTCAGAAAAAATGCTGAGTGTGTCGCAAGAGGGGGATTCGTAAGGACACCACCACTCAATGCGACACTTGCCCCAATCATCCGGGCCTCTGCATTAAGGATTGCTTCAGGGAGTATCACACTTCCATGGAGTACTACATTTTTTATCCTTTCACCTGATTTTCATTCCCCAGAATTCAACTCCAATGTACCAGTCCAGAGTACATTGTCTTCCAAATTTTAAAAACAAAACACCCCCCCCCCCAAAGAAAAAATCCCAAAACCTCTTTCCCAATACCCCTGTTATCTTTTTTTTTTCCACCCAAAAAATGGGTCATGGGACACAGAGTCAACAGCATTGGGGGTTTGCAGTGGCCTCAAATGTGCAGTGCTCTTTCTCCACCTGAGCGGGGTGCACGAGGTAACAAGTTAGGGATGGCCCCACACACCACATTCCCAGAATGATGATTCAGAGCATAGGGTTTGGGGCGGGCCTAATTTTTACTTTCGGCTAGACTCTGGGTCATCATTCTGGGAATTGGCATATCAGTATTAAAATTGCAATTTTCATCCCCCCCCCCATAGTACACTAAATCCATTCCTGGAAAATAAATTTAGGGAACACCCGTCTGTTCCAAATGTCCACTTCACTCCTGTACATCTTCCCTCGGGGGTGTACTGTTTGTAATATTCTCACATGTGGGTGTTCCTTTCTTGTATTTTCCTCTGAATGTATGTAACTGTTAGGTCCATTAGAAACACCGGCCTCAAATGCGAAGAGTTCTCGCTGAGCTCTGTCGTATTTCCAGGCGACAATTCAGAGTCACATGTTAGTTGTCCCCAGAAAGATGAAGCAGAGCATCGGTTGAAAATTGCAATTTTAAAAAGCTACCGTTCATCCATTCCTGGAAAATAAATTTAGGAAACACCCGTGCGTTCAAAATGTCCTCTTTAGCCCTATACCCATTCCTCAGGGTGGTACTTTCTGTAATGGTGTCACATGAGGGTGTTTCATTTTTGTATTTTCCTCTGAATGTATGTAACCGTCAGCTACTGATATGCCATATGCCTCAAATGCAAACAGACCTCTATGACTTCTGAGCCTTGTTGTGCGCCCGCCCAACACGTTACCCCATATGTGGATGTGTTTCCATAGTCAGGAGAAAAAGCCCTCCAAAATTTGAAACCCAATTACTCCAATTACCCCTTGTGAAAATGTCAAAAATTGGGTAACCCCAGCATTTTAGAGTAAAAAAATCAAATTTTTCATTTTACAGCCCAATGTTCAAAAAATCTGTGAGGTATAAGTACTCACTGTACCCCTTGTTACCTTCCTTGAGGGGTGTAGTTTCAAAATTGGGGTCACTTGCTGTTTTTTTTTTCTTCTAGCTTTTACGTCAGAACCTCAACCATTGCAGTGCAAAGCACCACTTTAGGCCTCAAATCTCATCGGTGCTGTCTCACTCCTAAGCCCTGTTTTGCACCCGCATAGTGCTTTACCGCCATATATGGGGTATGTTCTTATGCTGGAGAAATTGGGCTACAAGTTTTGTTGAGCTTTTTTTCTATTACTACTTGTGAAGCTAAAAAAAAATTTGGTTAATACCAGCAATTTAGTATTCAAAATACATTTTTTCACTTTTACGGCCCACTTTTCAAATACCCTGTGAGGTGTAAGTACTCACTGTACCCCTTGTTACGCTCCTGGAGGGGTCTAGTTTCCAAAATGGTGTCACATGTGAGGGGTTTCTGCGGTTTTGGCTCCATGGGAGGTTCGATAATGTACATGACCCCAACTTCAATTTCAGCAAAATTCTCTCTTCAAAAGACCAATGGTGCTCCTTCTGTTCTGAGACCTGTAGTGCGCCAGTAGAGCACTTAACATCCACATATGGGGCATTTTCATAATCGGGAGAAATTGGGCTTCAAATTATGGGGTCCATTTTCTCCTATTACACCATGGGAAAATGAAAAATTTGGAGTAACACCATCATTTTAGTGTTAAAAATCAAATTTTTCACTTTCACGGCCCACTGTTCAAAAAACCTGTGAGGTGTAAATACTCACTGTAACCTTGTTACATTCCTGGAGGGGTCTACTTTCCAAAATGGTGTCACATGTGGGGGGTTTCTGCTGTTCTGACTTCATGGGAGGTTTGAAAATGTACATGACCCCGACTTCAATTTCTGCAAAATTCTCTCTTCAAAAGACCATTGGCGCTCTTTCTGTTCTGAGACCTGTAGTGCGCCAGCAGAGCACTTAACATTCACATATGGGGCATTTTCTTAATCGGGAGAAATTGGGCTTCAAAGTTTGGGGTCCATTTTCTCCAATTATCCCTTGTGAAAAAGAAAAATTTGGGGTAACCCCATCAATTTAGAGTTGAAAATCCGATTTTCCATTTTCACGTTCAACTTCAATGCAAAGTCGTCAAACACCTGTCAGGTGTTAAGGCTCACTATACCCCTTGTTACGTTCATTGAGGGGTGTAGCTTCCAAAATAGTATGTCATGTGTTTTTTTTTATTTGCTGTTCTGGCACCATGGGGGCTTCCTAAATGCAACATGGCCCCCAAAAACCATGACAGCAAAATTTGTTTTAAAAAATCTCACAGTTGCTCTTTCTCTCTTGAGTCATGTTGTGAGCCTGCAGACCGCTTTATGCCAACATATGAGGCATTTCCGTACTCTAGAGAAATTGGGCTACATTGTTTTTTCCCATCTAATACCACTTTTAAAAATGAAAAAAAAATGGGGCTACAAGAACATGTGAAAAATGCAGATTTTGATTTTTCTCCTCCACTTTGCTGCTATTCTTGTGAAACTCCTAAAGGGTTAACAAACTTTCTGAATGTCGTTTTGAATATTTTGAGGGGTGTAGTTTCTATAATGGGATAATTTAGGGGGTATTTCTCACAGAAAGGCCCCTCAAATCCACTTCAAACTTAACTGGTCCCTGAAAAATTCTGATTTTGACATTTTCATGAAAAGTTTGAAAATCGCTGTTATACTTTGAAGCCCGCTGATGTCTTCCAAAAGTAAAAACATGTCAACTTTATGATGTCAACATAAAGTAGACATATTGTATTTGTGAATATATATAAAATGTATTTGGAATATCAATTTTCCTTACAAGCAGAGAGTTTCAAAGATAGAAAAATGCTAAATTTTCAAAATTTTCATGAAATTTGGGGATTTTTCACCAAGAAAGGATGCAAGTAACAATGAAAATTTACCACTAGCATAAAGTAGAATATGTCACGAAAAAACTCTCTCAGAAACAGAATAATCGGTAAAAGTTTCTGAGAGTTATTAATGCCTAAAGTGACAGTGGTCAGAATTGCAAAAAATGGCTCCGTCCTTAAGGTGAAAAAGAGCTGCGTCCTTAAGCGGTTAAAGGGGTACTCCGGTGGAAAACTTAAAAAAAAAACTTTAAATCAACTGCTGCCAGAAAGTTAAACAGATTGGTAAATTACTTCTATTAAAAAATCTTATATCTTCCAGTACTTTTTAGCTGATGAATACTACAATGGGAATTATTTTCTTTTTGGAACACAGTGCTCTCTGCTGACATCTCTGTCCATTTTCTCCTACTCTGTCCAGAGTAGGAGAAAATCTCCATAGCAAACATATGCTGCTCTGGACAATTCCTAAAATGGACAGAGATGTCAGCAGAGAGCACTGTGGTCGTGATGTCAGCAGAGAGCACTGTGTTCCAAAAAGAAAATAATTTCCTCTGTAGGATTCAGCAGCTAATAAGCACTGTAAGGATTAATATTTTTTTAATAGAAGTCATTTATAAATCTGTTTAACTTTCTGGCACCAGTTGATTTAAAAAAATTAAAAAAGTTTTCTACCGGAGTACACCTTCAAAGGCTTAATTATTTAAACAATATATATTGATACCAAATATGTTTATTATAAAAAAAAATGTTTTAATGGAAAAGAAGGGTGATTTTATTTTTTTAATCAGGGGAGGGGCTTTTATACATTTATTTTATTTTAACACTATATATGTCCCCACAGCATTATACAGTGTGATTGGCGTTCCACTGATATAGCTTGACTCAGCCAGGCTGCAGTATTGGAACATCAATCTGGTAGCTGAAAGCAGGTAACAGACCCTCCAATAACATTTTAGCTCACCAGATCCCCACAATCATGATGCAGGGGTCTGATAAGCACCACAGCTACCGGCATCTCTAAATGTATTCCTTTAATTACTGTTATTGACATAGTTCAGGGCATCTAATGGGTTCATGACGGCCAGCGATGGAATGTACTCAGCTCCTGTGCTTACTAAATAGTCACTAAGTGCCTTGGGGCAGTAAAGGGGTACTTCGGCACTAAGACATCTTATCCCCTACCCCGCTAATGACCCCCGCAATCTCTCATGCAGAACTCACCTGCGTCAGCTGCATTAATTGATGATCGCTCCGTGTTTGAAGACTCATGACCCCGGACGTCACGCGCGGTTGTGACATCAGGATACTCTGGCCCCGGGGTCATGAGTCTTCAAACACGGAACGATCATCACCTCCAGCAGCTGAGACAGATGGGTGCTGCATGAAAGATTGCCCCCCCCCCCCCCCCGATCAGACATCCTATCCCCTATCTTTTGGATATGAGATAAGATGTCTTAGGGCAGGAGTACCCCTTTAAGTCCCAGACTAGTGGTTAATGTGTAATTTATGTGCTTTTTCTAATGGATGTGTTTTATATGCTTATCACATCAAAATGTTGCATTTATTTATGTTGGCTATATTTAACTTATATTTAAAATAGTTAAATGCAGTTATGCATCCCTCAGGCAAGGGCATTGAAATCAGGAATAACAACAAAATAAAATACAAAGGCAAAATATGATAGGTATGCTTTAATAGTTTTACCACTTTCTGTCCCAAAAATAAGAATACCGGTAATCCTTTGTTACCAACATAAAATGTATACACACCTTTGTTATTTCCAGGCATTTACTGTCTAGTGGGCACAAAAAGGGGGGGGGGGTGTATAACTGTGATGGGGCAGAAACAATACTGTTACAATCAGATACAATATTACTTTGTGCACAATATTGGGTGCTGTATATGCAATAGTATTTTCCTCAATATTATTTTTAGAGGTCCTGTCTGTGAAGCCCTTGTTTGATGAGTAATACACTATTATTTCTAAAAATACAGCATTTGGAGGTACTGTGCAACACTAAGGGTACACTAAGGGTAGATCCTGTCAAATAAGTACAGAAAACGTGTGTGCAAATACAGCTGCAGTGTTTATTGAATTTCAACCCATAACACTATAGATGAGCCAATCAAATCGGACAAAGTCGAATTTGTTCCGAATTTCATGAAAAATTTGCTTTGGAGCAAATCTGAAATAACAAATTTCTTCATTAGTGACACCCCTGCCCTCTTCCTGTATAATTTATAGATGTGAACAGCTTTCTCCTTCGCTCGCATCTCTGCAATAGTTAAGATGATCGCAGCGGGTGTCAGGAGGGACACCTACTGTGATCTGTCCTTAACTGCAGGTACTACTGCTCCCAATATGGAGCACACTCTGCTCCATGCTGAGAGCTGTAGTACCTGCATTAATAAACAGATTGCAGTGGGTGTTACTTCTGACACCCGATGCAATCGTCATATGTAATCCTTTCTATTGCAGAGAGCTGTGATTGGCTGGAACCATCTGGCCAATCACAGCTCTTTATAGGAAATATGAATAATAGGTATTTATACGGCATATACTCATACTACAGTAGGACCAGGGAAGAGCGGCCGCCCACCCGCATCTATGCATTACATATGACGATCGCATCGGGTGTCAGAAGTGACACCCACTGCGATCTGTCTTTTAATGCAGATACTACATCTCCCAGCATGGGAAACAGTGTGCTCCATGTTGGGAGCAGTAGTACCTGCAGTTAAGGACCGATAACAGCGGGTGTCACTCCTGACACCAGATGAGATTGTCCTATCTAGATGCGAGAAAGCCACCCACATCTATACATTATACAGGATGATCGCAGCGGTGTGATCTGTCTATTAGCACAGGTACTACTACTCCCATCATGGAACAGCCTGTTCCATGCTGAGAGTAGTATTACTACTAGAATTTATTGGGATCTACCCTTTAAAAAAAAAAAATACAGCGAATCGGCCGAATCAAATTTTTCTAAAATCCGCTCATCTCTACTTAACACGGAAAGAGGTGAAATCCATGATCCTTGATCTGCAACAAAAATTGATATGCTGTAGATTTTACAATGCACATCATAGGTCAAATTAACTATGGAAAAGTCTCCTCTATATTCAGTTTATCCACATCACCAGAACTATAATCTGCTGCAGGATCAGGTAGGTGTTAATGGGGCGGCAGCAAGCACATGAGTTGGGGGTATCAGGAGGATAGGGTAGAGTGAGGGGTCAAATATGTCAGGACAGCAAATTCTACATCACTTGTAAGTCACTGATTTTAAATGTACCATATTCGTGTATATGGTCTGTAAAACATCTGTAGAATATATCACTGTATAGTAGTAATATTGGTCTTTCATTAGTAATTTTTATTTAGTAACAGTATGGGGGTATTTAGCGGTAAAGTTATAATGGTCATAATGTGGTGGTCAGACTTTGACTAGCTCACAGGTGAATATCCCAGTTGGTACCTAATTTAGAATGGACTCCCTCTTGTGCCTAGCTTTAACAAACACAGTCACTCACTCTGTCTCTGTGAGTAGGGCTGACTGGCAATGTCAGTGGCCAGATGACAAAATATCAAGTCATTTTGTGATGTGTGTCAGCGTAGGGGTGGGCCTATAGACTTTATCCCTTTATACTCTCTATCTTGCGCTATGTGTGCTGTTTTGCATTAACAAAGATGGCGCTGTAATACTCAATGATGTCAGTACGCATGCTCTGTGGATTACTTTTCATCACAGTGATAGCGCAACCTTATTGGCTAAGCACGAGTGCGTGGCGACGAGAGGTCGCAGAAACGTTGCTCTGTATACACTGGAATGATGCAATAAATTTTACCTTTTTTTGCACCTATTTTTTGTGTGCTGCTGTTATCTGGCTCCTACTCAGCATGCACCTATCTTTAAATCTGCTAATTTTTCGGTTGTGCTGCTCTCCTGAGAATTTTAGATAGATAGATATATAGACACACACTTTTATTTTGGGTTTTAAACACCCCACAAAAGTTTATTTGCACGTATCACAGCACAAATTAGTGAAGTCTAAATTTCAGCTCAAGTCTCCATGTGCCATTTAATAGCTTACCTTTGCTATCTGTAGCCAAAAAGCACGCTTCCAATAGGGACTATGAGATTCCTAATTTGCATAAGAATAGGAAGTTAATTGTGTTACTGATATTCTGGTTTCCCAGAGGAGTTCATTAAGAATGCTGAACATGATGAGAATGCAACTTAACTGTTTCTATAACTAAATAAATAAATAAATAGCATACTGTATTGTGTAAAGAAAAAGATAATTGAAATGTTTTCTTTTTCTTTCTAGTTATTATTGAAATAGTTTTATGATATTACGTTTACAGGGCTAACTAACTGCAAAAATCTTAAATACATCCCAACCTAACCTTCTAAGCGTAACATCCAAAGCCTTCATCATTACTGTGTCTAAGAATGTGATTAATATATATGGATACATATCTACAGAGAATAAATAAATACAATGACAGAACGTATCAAATGTGTTGTCCCTTATGACATGGCCTTTTTCAGCACGATTATGTTTGTCCACACAAAGCAATGGTTTCTCAGGAATGAAGACAAGTGCACTCACCAGGTATGATGCATCAACTCTATACTTTAAGGGCACGTTCAAACGTACACAGATTTGATGCACAGGATTTGATGCATAGGATTTTCTGCTGCAGTTTCAATCTAAACTAAATGACTGAGCACAGCTTCTAATCAGCAGTTACAAATGCTGCACATCAAATCTGCGCAGGACCCTGTATGTGTGAACGTACCTTAAAAAGGTACTCCCCTGGAAAACATTTTATTATTATTTTTTTTAAATCAACTGGTGCCAAAAAGTTAAAAATCTTAATCCTTTAAGATTTAAAAATCTTAATCCTTCCAGTACTTATCAGCTGCTGTATGCTACACAGGACGTTATTTTCTTTTTGAATTTCTTTTCTGTCTGACCACAGTGCTCTCTGCTGCCACCTCTGTCCATTAGGAACTGTCTGGAGCAGGATAGCTTTGCTATGGGGATTTGCTCCTACTCTGGACAGTTCATAAAATGGACAAAGGTGTCAGCAGAGCACTGTGGTAAAAAGAAAAGAACTTCCTCTTGAACATACAGCAGCTGATAAGTACTCGAAGGATTAAGATTTTTAAACAGAAGTAATTTACAAATCTGTTTAACTTTCTGGCACCAGTTGATTTACTTACTTCTTCAGGCAGGTAGCGTGACATGGTTCTGTAGCCCGTGAATACCTTCGTGACATGTCTCCTTCTTGCACGCCCTGCTCCGTCTGTTAGTTTGATATGGATGAACATTAAAATATGCCTCTTTGCCAAACCATATCTCATCTTATATCCAGGATAAATGTGCCCCACTATGGTAGTACAACCTCCTTTTGATTCTACAGTTTTCCTCATTATACTTATCACTTTGCTCTTATATTGTTATCACTTACATATATCATCATAACAGTCTCACAAATAAAGTATAATAACATTTTAAAAACTCCTTCTTGGTGCATTTTTTTTTAAATCAGTGAGTGCATAGCATAGCTGTAGCACAAATGAATCATAATGGTTTATACTGTTCAGTCACTAAAAGGTATCATTTTTAGATCTTGCATAACACTATTGGAGCATTAAGACTATGCGTACTGTAAGTAAAAATAGGAGTAACTAGTAAATAATGAACATCTTAACTTAAAGGGGTACTCTGGTGGAAATTATTATTATTATTTTTTTTAATGAACTGGTGCCGGAAAGTTAAACAGATTTGTAAATGACTTCTATTTAAAAAATCTTAATCCTTTTAGTACTTTTTAGCAGCTGTATGCTACAGAGGAAATTCTTTACTTTTTGAATTTCTTTTTTGTGTTGTCCACAGTGCTCTCTGCTGACACCTCTGTCCATGTCAGGAACTGTCCAGAGCAGCAAAGGTTTGCTATGGAGATTTTCTCCTGCTCTAGACAGTTCCTGATATGGGCATTAGGTGTCAGCAGAGAGCACTTTAACTTTAACTTTCTGGCACCAGTTCATAAAAAGAAAAAGTTTTCCACCGGAGAACCCCTTTAACCCCTACAGGACCCATGACGTAACGGTACGTCCCGACACCCTGGGTCTTAAGGACCAAGGACGTACATTTACGTCATGGACAGTTCTGGTCCCCGCCGTGCGCCGGGCGGGGATCGGACCGGGATGCCTGCTGAAATCATTCAGCAGGCATCCCGTGCAAATGCCCAGGGGGGTCATTAGACCCCCCCATGTCGGCGATCGCCGCAAATCGCATGTGAATTCACACATGCGATTTGCGGCTATTCACGTGCGACCCACTGACCCGGAGATACAAGGTGATCGGGGGTGTATGATACACCCCCTATCACCCACTGTATCTATGGGGAGGTGGCGATTTCGCCACCCCCCCCCCCCCAGGATCGCTGCTATTGGCTGGACGATCGTCCAGCCAATAGCAGCCGGCAGGGGAGGGATTAACAGCATCTTCCCGCAGCTCCCGCCGCTGGCTGAGTTCAGTCAGCGGTCAGAGCTGCTGGAGGAAGACCGGGACCCCCCCTCTGCCAAGATCGGAGCCCCCAGAGAAGAAAAGAAGCCCCCCATAGATCAGGGAAAGCATACAGCCCAGGGAAAGGTAGGGTAAATAGTAAAAAATAATGTTAAAAAAAGTTTAAAAAAATGCCCCCCCCCCCTAATAGGTCCCCAAGGGTCTTCTGCAGTTTTTCTATGTGACCCGGGCCCTATTAGGGGTTCAGGGCGCTGCATTAGCCCCCCCCCCATTTTTTTTTGGGCTGCAGCATTTTTTCCCCCCCATATAACGGTGTGTGATTTCTAATCACACACCGTTATATATAGTATACACCAAGCACAAACACAGTACATAACCCCCCCCCCACACACACACTACCCTCCCCCCCCCGCCACCGCCCCCCCCCCACTAATGTAGAAAAAAGGCGATGGCTCGCCGGGCATTTTCGGTAGCGGAGGCACACGCTTTTCTTGCCTCCGACTCCGAATCTGTCAGTGAGGACGATGAAGATCCAACATTTCTGTGTTCTTCATCGTCCTCCGCATCATCTAGTACTGATGATGAGCCCCCTGCACGGAGGCGGAGACGCCGCCAGGCGAGGCCACGCACCCCCCATGATAGTGGCCCAGTGGCCGGCACTAGTGCCAGTGGTGATGCCGCTCGTACTAGGAGTCCGACCCCCCAGACAAGTTTACCGGAGCCCCCTTCCGGTGAACCTGTCTGGAGACCCCCAGAGGGTTATCAGCCATGGGTTCCGGAGTTTGTTGGCGACTCCAGAATCCGGATTGACAATTCTGGATTCACTGAAATTGACTATTTCAGTTATTTTTTCAGTGACAGTTTTGTCAATCACATGGTGGAGCAGACGAATCTATACGCCAGGCAGTTCATCGCCCACCACCCTGATTCTTTTTTGGCCAGGTCCAATGAATGGTGCGCCATTGATGCAGCAGAAATGAGGACATTTTGGGGCCTCTTGCTGCTTATGGGCCTGGTCAAAAAGCCAAGTGTCAGACAGTACTGGAGCGGGGACGTCCTCTACCAGACCGGGCGCGGTATTGCGTGAATCTCTATAAACTTTGTGAGAGTACCTTCGGGTACACCCTCAAGTTTAGAGTGTATGAGGGACGAGATTCCTGTATTGAACCCCCAGATTGTTCCCCCACTCTGGGTGTTAGCGGGAAAATCGTTTGGGAGCTTGTGCACCCATTGCTGGATAAGGGTTACCATGTGTACGTGGACAACTTTTATACCAGCATCCCTCTCTTCACATCCCTTGGCGCCAGATCCATGTCCGCTTGTGGGACCATGCTGAAAAACCAGAGAGGCCTCCCTCTAAATTTTGTTAAGACACCTATTCCCAAGGGTGAGTCATGTGCCCTTGCCCATGAAAACCTGTTGCTGGTCAAGTATAAGGATAAGAGGGATGTCCTTATGCTGACCACTATTCATGGCAACGGGAGCTCACTACTCCCTGTGCGAGGTACCACAACACCGGTCCTCAAGCCCGATTGTATTCTGGACTACAATCGGTATATGGGGGGAGTTGATCTTTCTGATCAAGTCCTCAAGCCATATAACGCCATGCGGAAAACACGGGTATGGTACAAGAAAGTTGCGGTCTACATGGTACAGGTTGCCATGTACAACTCTTTTGTACTGTCCCAGTACGCTGGCAAAACAGGGACATTCCTCCAGTTCCAAGAAGAAGTCCTACAGGTCCTGATCTTTGGCGACCGGGAAAGAGCAGGCTGGACTTCCCAAGGAACTGGAGTTACAGGTGCCAGGATCGTCCCAGGCCAACACTTTCCAGGTGAGGTCCCCCACACTGGAAAGAAGGGACGAGCCCAGAAAAGATGCAGAGTGTGTTACAAGAGGGGGATTCGGAAGGACACCATCACTAAATGTGACACTTGCCCAGATAATCCGGGCCTCTGCATTAAGGATTGCTTCAGGGAGTATCACACTTCCATGGAGTTCTAAATTTTCCCTCTTCATTTTAATTTTCCACAATTTGACCCAAATGTACCAAGTCCAGAGTACATTCCAAGTTTTAACCCCATAAAACCACTAAATTGCCCAAAAAAATATTTAATCCAAAAAAAAAAAAAAAAACTGATAAGACCTCTGGGGGTATTTTTTTTATAAAAAATGGATCATGGGTCACTGAGTCACAATCATCGAGGACTTTTTATGTTGCCTCAAATGTGCAACGCTCTCTCTCCACCTGAGCGGGTGCGCATTTGAGGCAACAAGTTAGGGACGGCCACACATATCACATTCCAGAATGATGATTCAGAGCATAGGGTTTGGGGCGGGCATATTTTTTTGTTTTGGCTATGCTCTGGGTCATCATTCTGGGAACATAATCTGTTTTATAATTTTATGTCCCACTGTACCCCATTTTAGTTACTTAGTGTACCCCAGTTATTTACCCCATGTAATGCCCCTTGATGGGGGGGGGTCCCACTGTTCTGGCTTCATAGGAGAAAGCCAAAGCTCAAGGACCCTGACTGATCTCCGGCACCTCTGAGATCGTTGTGCACGCTGTTTACGCCCAGACTTGAGGTATGTACTTACTCCAAAGAAATGTATTTACACATTTACAATGACATTTTCTCCTTTTACCACTTGTGAAAATGAAAAATTTGGGGTAACCCCAGCATTTTAGTGTAAAAAAAATCTAATTTTTCATTTTCACATCCCACTTCATGAATATTTATCAAACACCTGTGGAGTGTTAAGGCTCTCTGTACCCCTTGTTATGTTCCTTGAGGGGTGCAGTTTCCAAAATAGTATGCCATGTGTTTATTTTTTGCTGTCCTGGCACCATAGGGGCTTCCTAAATGCGACATGTCCCCCCCATTTCAGCAAAATTTGCAAATGTGACTCCTTCTCTTCTGAGCATTGTAGCGCTCCCAAAGTGCATTTGACGTCCACTTATGGGATACTTTCATACTCAGAAGAGATGGGGTTACAAATTTTGGGGGGTATTTTCTGCTATTAACCCTTGCAAAAATGTGAAATTTGGGGGGGGGGGAGTCGTGAAACCCATGTGGGGTATTAAGGCTCACTTTATTCCTTGTTACGTTCCTCAAGGGGTCTAGTTTCCAAAATGGTATGCCATGTGGTTTTTTTTTTGCTGTTCTGGCACCATAGGGGCTCCCTAAATGCGACATGCCCCCCGAGCAAAATTTGCTCTCAAAAAGCCAAATATGACTCCTTCTCTTCTGAGCATTGTAGTTCGCCCATAGTGCACTTCAGGTTAACTTATCGGGTACCTCCATACTCAGAAGAGATGGGGTTACAAATTTTTTGGGGTATTTTCTGCTATTAACCCTTGCAAAAATGTGAAATTTGGGGGGAAACACACATTTTTGTGAAAAATATTTTTTTTTTTACATATGCAAAAGTCGTGAAACCCCTGTGGGGTATTAAGGCTCACTTTATTCCTTGTTACGTTCCTCAAGGTGTCTATTTTCCAAAATGGTATGCCATGTGTTTTTTTTTGCTATTCTGGCACCATAGGGGCTCCCTAAATGCGACATGCCCCCCGAGCAAAATTTGCTCTCAAAAAGCCAAATATGACTCCTTCTCTTCTGAGCATTGTAGTTCGCCCATAGTGCACTTCAGGTTAACTTATCGGGTACCTCCATACTCAGAAGAGATGGGGTTACAAATTTTTGGGGGTATTTTCTGCTATTAACCCTTGCAAAAATGTGAAATTTGGGGGGAAACACACATTGTTGTGACATTTTTTTTTTTTTTTACATATGCAAAAGTCATGAAACCCCTGTGGGGTATTAAGGCTCACTTTATTCCTTGTTACGTTCCTCAAGGGGTCTAGTTTCCAAAATGGTATGCCATGTGTTTTTTTTTTGCTGTTCTGGCCCCATAGGGGCTTCCTAAATGTGACATGCCCCCCAAAAACCATTTCAGAAAAACGTACTCTCCAAAATCCCCTTGTCGCTCCTTCGCTTCTGAGCCCTTTACTGCGCCCGCTGAACACTTTACATAGACATATGAGGTATGTCCTTACTCGAGAGAAATTGGGCTACAAATACAAGTATAAATTTTCTCCTTTTACCCCTTGTAAAAATTCTAAAATTGGGTCTACAAGAACATGCGAGTGTAAAAAATGAAGATTGTGAATTTTCTCCTTCACTTTGCTGCTATTCCTGTGAAACACCTAAAGGGTTAAAACGCTGACTGAATGTCATTTTGAATACTTTGGGGGTGCAGTTTTTATAATGGGGGTAATTTGTGGGGTATTTCTAATATGAAGACCCTTCAAATCCACTTCAAACCTGAACTGGTCCCTGAAAAATAGTGAGTTTTAAAATTTTGTGAAAAATTGGAAAATTGCTGCTGAACTTTGAAGCCCTCTAGTGTCTTCAAAAAGTAAAAACACGCCAATTTTATGATGCAAACATAAAGTATGACATAAATTGCACACCAATAAGGTCCTGTACACGACCGATTTAATAAACCTCTAAGCCAAGTATCAATGTAACTAATAATCACCAACTGACCAACACCAGTGAATAGAGGTGGCTTAAAACATCACTTTTAATATATACTCAGTAAAAGTAGAAAGTACAAGTAGTGCCGTTCCGTGCATGTACTCAATGATCTTTGATCCAAATTATAACTGCTAAAAGCAAATATAATTATATCCAAGCTAGGAGTGCTATAGCATAATTCAAGCACATCCAACCATGAAAAAAGTGCTACATCAAAGCACAATCAAGCTGATGTGACAAATCACTTGGGGTCACCCAGCAAATAGTTACTCCTTCAGTCATCCAATAATGCCGACTGAGTTTCCCAATGCGTTTCTATCGCCTGTTACGGCGATGTCATCAGGGGAGGTATTGACATAGGAGTCAATCAAAAGTAAACCGTCAGGGTATGTACCAACTGAACGGACTAAGTCAAGGGGCTGCAGCATGTAACCGTACACAACATGCGGCAGCCTCTTAGCTATGTGCTGGACTTCAAGTAACATATTCATATGGTTCTTTAAAAATCTTATTTTGATGTTTTATACATCTAAGTACCATAGCTAAGAGGCTGCCACATGTTGTGTACGGTTACATGCTGCAGCCCCTTGACTTAGTCCGTTCAGTTGGTACATACCCTGACGGTCTACTTTTGATTGACTCCTATGTCAATACCTCCCCTGATGACATCGCCGTAACAGGCGATAGAAACGCGTTGGGAGACTCAGTCGCCATTATTGGATGACTGAAGGAGTAACTATTTGCTGGGTGACCCCAAGTGATTTGTCACATCAGCTTGATTGTGCTTTGATGTAGCACTTTTTCATGGTTGAATGTGCTTGAATTATACTATAGCACTCTTAGCTTGGATATCATTATATTTGCTTTTAGCAGTTATAATTTGGATCAAAGATCATTGAGTACATGCACGGAACGGCACTAATTGTACTTTCTACTTTTACTGAGTATATATTAAAAGTGGAAGACATCCCAGAGCTTCAAAGTTTCAAAATTCTAAATCGGAATTTTTCAGTGACCAGTTCAGTTTCTTCATAATAGAAATACCCCATAAATGACTCCCTTATAAAAACTGCACCCCTCAAAATATTCAAAATGACATTCAGAAATGTTGTTAACCCTTTCACAGTAATAGCTGCAAAGTGAAACATTCAAAATCTTCATTTTTTTACACTTGCATGTTCTTGTAGACCAAGTTTTTGAACTTTTACAAGGGGTAAAAGGAGAAAAAGCGCCCCAAAATGTTGTAACCCAATTTTTCTTGAGTAAGGAAATACCTCATATGTGGATGTAAAGTGTTCGGCGGACACAGTAGAGGGCTCAAAAGGCCACCTCTATTCACTGGTGTTGGTCAGTTGGCGATTATTAGTTGCAAACATAAAGTAGACATATTGGAAATGTGAATAAAAGTATTTTTTATTTGGAATATCCATTTACCTTACAAGCAGAGAGCTTCAAAGTTAGAAAAATACAAAATGTTCAATTTTTTCATCAAATTTTGGGATTTTTCACCAAGAAAGGATGCAAGTTACCATAAAATTTTACCACTATGTTAAAGTAGAATATGTCACGAAAAAACAATCTCGGAATCAGAATGATATCTAAAAGCATTCCAGAGTTATTAATGTTTAAAGTGACAGTGGTCAGATGTGCAAAAAACGCTCTGGTCCTGAGGTGTAAAATGGCCTGGTCCTTAAGGGGTTAAAGAAGCTATCCATTTTTTTTCTTTTTTTTTTGCCTATATTATACACATATAACTAACAGTACAACTCACATAATGCCATTTGTTTGATTACTCCAGCTTGTTCATGCGATCACCAACCTCACTCTCTAAATCTTCCAGTGCCTAATGATTACAACAGGATTTCAGGCTCTGACTTTCCGTGGACATCATCATCTACCAGATTCCTCCTACTAGCTCCTAACTGCTCCCATCCTTACTGCTACCAGCACCATAGGCTATCTCTTTGGGACATTTAGACTGCATTTAACCCCCTTCATTGTGCATTTGTAAACAAAAATGGAGCATACTCCATTTATGCCACATAAAAAAAAAGGTAAACCAAGGGTATACCAAAAAAATCTCTACATTAACTCCTTCAGGACACAGGGCGTCCAGGTACACCCTGACGTCCTTGTACTTAAGGCCGGGTGGGGACTAGACTGGGATGCCTGCTGAAATCTTTCAGCAGGCGGGGTGCTGAGAACTTCCTTATTTCTGCCAAGGGCGCAATTCGCCGATCAATTAATATCGTCCATTTGCGGCTATTCCAGGACAATCGGGTTCCCAGTCAAAAATGGTCCTGATTCGCCGGTCTTACCGGATAACAAATTAGGACACCTTCCGTGGGGGTGTCCCTAATGGCACCCGCTCCACCCCTATTCCAGAGGGCGAGACCGGGTGTCGGGAGTCTATATCTGGCATGGGGGCCCCAGATCCCCACCATCGGTGGCGGGTTCGGGGCCCTAGGAGCGAGTCTGCGGCTGCGGCAGGCAGACAGAGCACAGTTCCAGGAGCGCAGTAGCATACACAGACAAACAAAGTTCATGCTTAGAGTTGTATTAGTGTGCATCTAGCTGTTGCAGAACTACAGCTAGATGCCCTTCAGCTGTCAATGCATGCTGAGAGTTGTAGCTTTTGCAACAGCTGAAGGCACACTTGTTGCAAAACACTCAGAATTTGTTTTTTACCTAACTCAGTGTTTCTCAACCAGTGTGCCGCCAGCTGTTGCAAACTACAACTACCAGCATGCACTGATATATCGTACATGCTTGGAGTTGTAGTTTTGCGACAGCTGGAGGCCCAGTGGTAGCAAAACACTGAGTTAAGTGACAAACTCTGTGCTTTGCAACCAGTGTGCCTCCAGCTGCTGCATAACTACAACCCCCAGCATACACGAACAGCCAAAGGACATGCTGGGAGCTGTAGTTTTGCTGGAGGTTTTCTTCTGAATTTGCAAATACCCCATATGTGGATGTAAAGTGCTCTGCGGGTGCACTACAATACTCAGAAGAGAAGGGCCCACTTTTCTGGCACCATGGGGGCTTTGTAAACGCACATAGCCCCCGATTTCCATTCCAAACAAATTCTCTCTCCAAAAGCTCAATGGCGCTACTTCTCTTATGAGCATTGTAGTTCGCCCGCTGAGCACTTTACATCCACATGTGGGGTATCAACAAACTCAGATAAAATGGTATTACAAATTTTGTGAGGCTTTTTCTCCTATCACCCCTTGTCAAAATGAAAAATTTGGGGTAACACCAGCATTTTATTTTAAAGAAAATCTAATTTTTCATTTTCACTTTACCGGAAATCTGTCAAACACCTGTGGGGTGTAAACTCTCATTGTTACATTCCTTGAGGGGTGTTGTTTCCCAATTAGTGTGCCATGTGTTATTTTTTTTTTAGCTGTTATGGCACCATAGGGGCTTCCTAAATGCGACAAGCCCCCAAAAAAAACATTTCAGCAAAATTTGCTTTCAAAAAGACAAATGTGGCTCCTTCTCTTGTGAGCATTGTAGTGCCCCTGCAGAGCACTTTATGGTCACACATGGGGTATTTCCATACTCAGAAGAAATGGGGTTACAAATTTTGGGGGGCATTTTCTCCTATTACCTCATATAAAAATGGTAATTTTGGGTTAAATCCAGCATTTTAGTGAAGAAAAACTAATTTCATTTACACATCCAACTTTACCAAAAAGTCGTCAAACATAAGTGAGGGGTGTAGATTCCTAAATAGTGTGTCATTTGTTTTTATATTTAAGCTGTTGTGGCACCATAAATTCCTAAATGCGAAATGCCCCCTAAAACCCATTTAATCAAAATTCACTCTTCAAAATTCCATTGTTGTTCCTTCCCTTTTGAGCCCTCTACTGTGTCCGCCGAACACTTTACATCCACATATGAGGTATTTCCTTACTCAAGAAAAATTGGGTTACAACATTTTGGGGCGCTTTTTCTCCTTTTACCCCTTGTAAAAGTTCAAAAACTTGGTCTACAAGAACATGCAAGTGTAAAAAAAATGAAGATTTTGAATGTTTCACTTTGCAGCTATTACTGTGAAAGGGTTAACAACATTTCTGAATGTCATTTTGAATATTTTGAGGGGTGCAGTTTTTATAAGGGAGTCATTTATGGGGTATTTCTATTATGAAGAAACTGAACTGGTCACTGAAAAATTCCGATTTAGAATTTTGAAACTTTGAAGCTCTGGGATGTCTTCCAAAAGTACAAACATGTCAACTTTATGATGAAAATACAAAGTAGACTTATTGTATATGTGAATCAATATATTATTTATTTGGTATGTATATTTTCCCTACAAGCAGAGGGCTTTAAAATTAGAAAAATTTGAAATTTTAAAATGTTTCGTTAAGTTTGCAAGTATTGACGAAAATTCACACCTATGCTAAATTAGAATATGTCATGACAAAAATGAACTCAAAATCTAATTCATGAGTTAAATCATCCCAGAGTTATTAGTGCTTAAAATGACAGTGGTCAGATGTGCAAAAAATGCTCTGGTCCTTCAAGGTCATAAAGGTCTTTGTCCTTAAGGGGTTAAAGGGGTACTCTGCCCCTAGACATCTTATCTGCTATTCAAAGCATAGAGGATAAGATGTCAGATCGCGCAGGTCCCGCCACTTGGACCCCTGCAATCTCTGTGCAGCACCCAGCATTCTAAACAGTATTTTTAGAACGCTTGGTTTGCTGCGGCTGGAATTGTGATGTCATGCCTTGCCCCATTTTTATGTTATGGCATGCCCCCTCCATTCATGTCTATCGGAGGGGGCAATGGCCGTCATGCCCCTCCCTCAGACATGCATGGAAAGGGGCATAGTGTGATATCAGGAGGGAGCATGGCATGACATCACAATCCCGCCACGGCAAACCCAGTGTTCTAAACATCACTTGTTACAGGGTTACTGTCACTTAAAACATGTCATTCTGGGTGACAGTCATGCTTTAAGCAGAAGGAGAAAAACATATGATCCCAATATAATTCCAGTCACATTAATATTTTAACCCCTTAAGGACCCAGCCATTTTACACCTTAGGACCCGGCCATTTTTTGCACATCTGACCACTGTCACTTTAAACATTAATAACTCTGGAATGCTTTTAGTTATCATTCTGATTCCGAGATTGTTTTTTTGTGACATATTCTACTTTAACATAGTGGTAAAATTTTGTGGTAATTTGCATCCTTTCTTGGTGAAAAATCCCAAAATTTGATGAAAAATTTGAAAATTTAGCATTTTTCTAACTTTGAAGCTCTCTGCTTGTAAGCAAAATGGATATTCCAAATATTTATTTTATTATATTCACATATACAATATGTCTACTTTATGTTTGCATCATAAAATTGATGAGTTTTTACTTTTGGAAGACACCAGAGGGCTTCAAAGTTCAGCAGCAATTTTCCAATTTTTCACAAAATTTTCAAACTCACTATTTTTCAGGGACCAGTTCAGGTTTGAAGTGGATTTGAAGGGTCTTCATATTAGAAATACCCCACAAATGACCCCATTATAAAAACTGCACCCTCCAAAGTATTCAAAATGACATTCAGTCAGCGTTTTAACCCTTTAGGTGTTTCACAGGAATAGCAGCAAAGAAAATGAGAAGATTCACAATCTTCATTTTTTACACTCGCATTTTCTTGTAGACCCAATTTTTGAATTTTTACAAGGGGTAAAAGGAGAAAATGTATACTTATATTTGTAGCCCAATTTCTCTCGAGTAAGCACATACCTCATATGTCTATGTTAAGTGTTCAGCGGGCGCAGTAGAGGGCTCAGAAGCGAAGGAGCGACAAGGGGATTTTGGAGAGTAAGTTTTTCAGAAATGGTTTTTGGGGGGCATGTTGCATTTAGGAAGCCCCTATGGTGCCAGAACAGCAAAAAAAAACACATGCCATACCATTTTGAAAACTAGACCCCTTGAGGAACGTAACAAGGAATAAAGTGAGCCTTAATACCCCACAGGTGTTTCACGACTTTTGCATATGCAAAAAAAAAAAAAAAAATTTTCACTAAAATGTGTGTTTCCCCCCAAATTTCACATTTTTGCAAGGGTTAATAGCAGAAAATACCCCCCAAAATTTGTAACCCCATCTCTTCTGAGTATGGAGGTACCCCATAAGTTGACCTGAAGTGCACTACGGGCGAACTACAATGCTCAGAAGAGAAGGAGTCATATTTGGCTTTTTGAGAGCAAATTTTGCTCGGGGGCATGTCGCATTTAGGAAGCCCCTATGGTGCCAGGACAGCAAAATAACCCCCACATGGCATACCATTTTGGAAACTAGACCCCTTGAGGAACTTAACAAGGGGTACAGCGAGCATTTACCCCCCACTGGTGTCTGTCAGATCTTTGGAACAGTGGGCTGTACAAAATTTTTTATTTGCACAGCCCATTGTTCCAAAGATCTGTCAGACACCAGTGGGGTGTAAATTCTCACTGCACCCCTCATTACATTCCGTGAGGGGTGTTGTTTCCGAAATGGGGTCACATGTGGGGTTTTGTTTTTTTCTCGTTTGTCAAAACCGCTATAACAATCAGCCACCCCTGTGCAAATCACCTCAAATGTACCCCTTCTGGGCCTTGTTGTGCGCCCCCAGAGCACTTTGCGCCCACATATGGGGTATCTCCGTAGTCAGGAGAAACTGCATTACAAATTTTGGGGGGCTTTTTTCCCTTTTACCTCTTGTCAAAATGAAAAGTATAGGGCAACACCAGCATGTTAGTGTAAATTTTTTTTTTTTTTTTACACCAATATGCTGGTGTAGACCCCAACTTCCCCTTTTCATAATGGCTGAAAGGAGAAAAAGCCCCCCAAAATTTGTTAGGCAATTTCTCCCGAGTACGGCCATACCCCATATGTGACCCTAAACTGTTGCCTTGAAATACGACAGGGCTCCGAAGTGAGAGCGCCATGCTCATTTGAGGCCTGAATTAGGGATTTGCATTGGGGTGGACATAGGGGTATTCTACGCCAGCGATTCCCAAACAGGGTGCCTCCAGCTGTTGCAAAACTCCCAGCATGCTTGGACAGTCAACGGCTGTCCGGCAATACTGGGAGTTGTTGTTTTGCAACAGCTGGAGGCTCCATTTTGGAAACAGTGGCGTACCAGACGTTTTTCATTTTTATTGGGGAGGGGAGGGGGGGCTGTGTAGGGGTATGTATATATGTAGTGTTTTATACTTTTTATTTCATTTTGTGTTAGTGTATGTAGTGTAGTGTTTTTAGGGTACAGTCACACTGGCAGGGGATTACAGCGAGTTTCCCGCTGCGAGTTTGAGCTGCCGCGCAAAATTTGCTGCATCGCAAACTTGCAGCCTGATACTCACTGTAAGCCCCCTGCCCATGTGAATGTACCCTGTACATTCACAGGGGGGGGGGGGGGGACCTCCAGCTGTTGCAAAACTACAACTCCCAGCATGCACAGTCTATCAGTGCATGCTGGCAGTTATAGTTTTGCAACAGCTGGAGGCACGCGGGTTGGGAAACACTGAGTTAGGAAACAGACAATGTTTCCCAACCAGTGTGCCTCCAGTTGTTGCAAAACCACAACTCCCAGCATGCCCAGGCAGCCGAAGGGCATATTGGGAGTAGTGGTTACGTAACAGCTGGAGGAGAACAGTTTGGGGACCACTGTGTATTGGTGTCCAAGCTGCAGCCCTCCAGATGTTGCAAAACTACAACTCCCAGTATGCCAAAACTGTCCAGGCATGCTGGGAGTTGTAGTTCTGCAACATCTGAAGGGCCAGATGTTACAGAACTACAACTCCCAGCATGCCTGGACAGTAAGGGCATGCTGAGGATGTGTAGTGTTGCAACATCTGGAAGGGCACAGTGGTCTCCAAACTGTGGACCTCCAGATGTTGCAAAACTGCAACTCCCAGCATGCCCAGACGCCAAGGGCTGTCTGGGCATGCTTGGAGTTGTAGTTTACAGGGTCCCATTACAGCAATGCATGTCGCTTTACGGCGACGTGCATTGCTGTAAAGGGCCCGACCGCGGCTGAAGATCTACTCACCTGTCGCCGCTGCTGCCGTCTCCGTCGCCGGGATCCAGGTCTTCAGGGACGAGGTAAGTACCGGGGCCGGTCCCCAGCACTACCCTGTCCCCCGCCGCGTCGTCCGGTCTTCCTCCCGTCCTCTCCGGACTTCAAGGGGCCGGGATGGACGGGAGGAAGTAACCGCCCCCCCCCCCCTGCGATACGTCGGTTAACTAACCGACGGATCGCAGGGTATAGGAGGAGGTGGCCGGCTTGCCACCTCGTTCTTATACATTAGCATGGTCCTGGCTGTCTGTGACAGCCGGGATCATGCAAAATTACCGGGCGGTCGGGTCCCAGAGACCCGATCAGCCCGGTATCGCCGCAGATCGCAAGGGCGATTTCCCTTGCGATTTGCGGCGATCGCCGACATGGGGGGCCTACAGGGCCCCCCTCGGCGTTTGCCCTGGATGCCTGCTGAAGCATTTCAGCAGGCATCCGCTTCTGATCTCTGCCCGGGGCGCGGCAGAGACCGGAGAAACACCAGGACGTACTAGTACGTCCTGGGTCCTTAAAGCCCAGGGTGCCAGGACGTTCTAGTACGTCCTGGGTCCTTAAGGGGTTAAGAACAATATGAGAATGGCATCAGTATTGTTGTTTTGGGTCATAGATGTTATGATCTAAGGCTTCTTCCTTGATGAGTGCCCTCTCAGGCAGCAGTGTAACTAGAAAATACTTGCCCATAGCAAAGTCCCACTAGCATCAGAACATTGAGCAAGAAACCAGTAGGGGCATAGATATAGCAGCTCAGTGCATTGTCCCTTGATATACTGTACAATAAAAATCAGCTATGAGGGTCTACAGATAATTTGTCTCTTCAAAAGCCTTTCATTTTTTTTGTGTGTGTATAAAATTCCAGTCTGACCACAGTGCCCTCTGCTGCCACCTCTGTTGCTGTCAGGGGCTAACCGGAGTAGGAGCAAATCCCCCATATAAAACCTATCCTGCTCCTGACATAGATAGAGGTGGCAGAAGAGAGCACTGTGGTCACACAACTTCCTCTGTAGCATACATCATCTGATAAATACTGGAAGGATTAAGATTTTTTATTATTTGTATAGTTAACTGGCACCAGTCCATTTGAAAACTTAACTTTTTCTCTGAAATACCCCTTTAAAAGGGCACACCGCTGCTCAGCGTTCAAAACTAAATGTTCCAAACGCTCTGAGTCGGCGTTGGGGGCTCACGACGTCATGGCGTGACGGCCGCCACACTCCCTCCCCTAGACTTGCATTGAGGTGACAGAGGCGTTCCGAGCGCTGAGCAGCTGAGTACCCCTTTAAGTCTGCACAGCAAGAACTGTACTCTGCCTCAATCTATACAACTGATAAAACCATAAAACATAAAGGAAGTTTACAGTTATATACACACAATAGTAAGATTTTATAATTAATGTTCTTTGCAAGATTGCATTATTTATTATAGATTTATTGGAGCAGTAAAAATTACTGTGCATATCATTTAGGATTTTTTTTTATACAAATTACAGTTTATCTACAACATGTTGTACTTTGTGAGTTAAGCAGACTTGTGATGCATGTAGTATCATTTTTGTCCTTTTGCTTCCAGATATTTTTATTGAACTGCTGAGATGAACTACATCTTAGGGTATGTTCACACTGGTTAAGGTGTGAGCGGAATGAAATCCGCTCCAAAATGCAGTTTTTTTCCGCGTGGTATTTGTGCAGAATTTGCGCTGAATCCCGAGCGGAATTCTGCTGTGATTTCCTTGCGAAAATGAAAGAGGATAGGACACACAGTAATGTGCGAATTCCGCTTCAAATTCCACGTGATTTCCGCGCGATTTCCGTGCTGAAGCGTGGCAGACTGCCCAAAATTATTACATTTAGGCTAGGTTCAGACTACGGAATTTCCGACAGAAATTCTGTTTTAAAATTTCCGTCCGAAATTCCGCTTGCTGAAAAGTACATACGAGTCAATGGGATTACTGTGCACCTGTTCATACTTAGGAATTTTTTCACTCAGAATTTGCATGTCTAATTTCCGCTAGAAAATTTCCGCATGAAGAAAGGAGGAGCTCTTTCTTCAGACGGATTTCAATGGGACTCTCATTTCCCGGAGGATTTTTGTTCAAACATGGAATGTAGGCAGATTGAAAGCGGATTACATGCAGAAAATCTGTACTGATTTGAGTCAGAAATTTAAATATGATCAGCCCACTGGTTCTTGGACTAGCCCACATTGAAAATATTGACTGACCTGGTTTGGGTCATGTGATCACATGGTCCAAAAGTGGCTGAACTTGGCTCTTAGCACTCCCACTGTTTCCTGCTTGTAATTGAAGCGGAAATTTGGTGGCGTCATTTCCGTGCGGAATAGTGGCGGATTACTTGCGGAAATTACAAAATTACGCATGAAACTGAAAAATGCCTTTGGAGGCGGAAAATACTCGCGGAAAAATTTGCAGGCAGACAGTCGGAAATTCCGTAGTCTGAACCTAGCCTTCCTTCTATGGAGTTACGAGCCGAATTCCGCATGAAGAAAGAACATGTTCATTCTTCATGCGGAACAGAATTCTGTGACAGAATTCCGCTAGCAGAATTTCTTCAGTGTGAACTGAGGATAGGAAAGTTAACTAAATACTATGGGGTATGGCACTGCTGAATGAATTGGAGAGGAATAAGCGAGCAGAATTACTCGTGGAAATTTCTCTCCAATTCCTCAGTGTGAACATACCCTTAGAATATACCTGTGAATGTGAGCCGTGTATTTCAATAGTATGGAGAAAGATTAAGATTCATTTTCATCTTAATCTGTCACAGGGCAACATAAATTAGGCTCTTTCTTAACCTCTTCAGGACTCATGACGTATGCATACGTCATCACACCCTGGGTCTTAAGGACCCATGACGTATGCATACGTCATGTCTTTTCCTGGTCTCTGCCGCTCACCCGGCGGAGATCGGAAGCGGATCCCTGCTGAAATCCTTCAGCAGGGATCCAGGGCAAACGCCGAGGGGGCCATGTAGGCCCCCTATGTCGGCGATCGCCGCAAATCGCAAGGGAAATCGCCCTTGCGATCTGCGGCGATACCGGGCTGGTCGGGTCTCTGGGACCCGACCGCCCGGTAATTTCGCATGATCCTGGCTGTCACTAGTGTTGCTCGCGAATATTCGCAATGCGAATATTATTCGCGAATATCGCATATTCGCGAATTCGCGAATTTCGCGAATATAGCGCTATATGTTCGTAATTACGAATATTCGTTTTTTTTTTTTTTTTTTTCTTCACAGTACACATCACAGTGATCATCCCTCTCTGCTTCCAGCTTGTGTGGTGTAAAGAAGGCTGTAATACCACTGTATGAGACTGGCGTGCGACAATTCGCATATGCGAAAATTAGCACATGTTAATTTTCGCATATGCGAATTTTCACATACGTTAATTTTCGCATTCGCGTATTTTCGCATATGCGAAAATAAAACGAGAATATAACGAATATGCGAATATTCGCGAATATATGACGAATATTCCTCCATATATTCGCGAATATTCGCGAATTCGAATATGGCCTATGCCGCTCAACACTAGCTGTCACAGACAGCCAGGACCACGCTGAAGACTAGGAGCGAGGTGGCAAGCCTGCCACCTCCTCCTATTCCCTGCGATCTGTCGGTTAGTTAACTGACTAATCGCAGGAGGGGTGGCGGTTACTTCCTCCCGTCCTGCCCGGCCCCTTGAAGTCCGGAGAGGACTGGAGGAAGACCGGAGGACACGGGGGGGACGGGGGAGTGCTGGGGACTGGCCCCGGTACTTACCTCGTCCCTGAAGACCCGGATCCCGGCGAGGAAGATGGCGGCGGCGGCGACAGGTGAGTAGATCTTCAGCCGCGGTCGGGCCCTTTACAGCAATGCACGTCGCCGTAAAGCGACATGCATTGCTGTATTGGGACCCTATATACTACAACTCCCAGCATGCCCAGACAGCCCTTGGCATCTGGGCATGCTGGGAGTTGCAGTTTTGCAACATCTGGAGGTCCACAGTTTGGAGACCACTGTGCCCTTCCAGATGTTGCAAAACTACACATTTCCAGCATGCCCTTACTGTACAGGCATGCTGGGAGTTGTAGTTCTGTAACATCTGGCCCTTCAGATGTTGCAGAACTACAACTCCCAGCATGCCTGGACAGTTTTGGCATACTGGGAGTTGTAGTTTTGCAACATCTGGAAGGGCACAGATTGGGAACCACTGTATTAGTGGTCTGCAAACTGTAGTCCTCCAGATGTTGCAAACTACAACTCCAAGCATGCTGGGAGTTGTAGTTCGGCAACATCTGGCTCTAAAGATGTTGCCAAACTACTACTCCCAGCATGCCTGAGAATGTTTGGGAGTTGGGGTTTTGCAACAACAGGAGGCACACTGGTTGGGAAACATTGTCTGTTTCCTAACTCAGTGTTTCCCAACCCGTGTGCCTCCAGCTGTTGCAAAACTATAACTACCAGCATGCACTGATAGACTGTGCATGCTGGGAGTTGTAGTTTTGCAACAGCTGGAGGTCCCCCCCTTGTGAATGTACAGGGTACATTCACATGGGCAGGGGGCTTACAGTGAGTATCAGGCTGAAAGTTTGCAATGCAGCAAATTTTGCACGGCAGCTCAAACTCACAGCGGGAAAATCGCTGTAACCCCCCCCTGCCCGTGTGACTGTACCCTAAAAACACTACACTACCACAAAATAAAATAAAAAGTAAAAAACACTTCATATACACATACCCCTACACAGCCCCCCTCCCCTCCCCAATAAAAATGAAAAACGTCTGGTACGCCACTGTTTCCAAAATGGAGCCTCCAGCTGTTGCAAAACAACAACTCCCAGTATTGCTGGACAGTCTAAGCATGACTGTCCAAGCATGCTGGGAGTTTTGCAACAGCTGGAGGCACCCTGTTTGGGAATCACTGGCGTAGAATACCCCTATGTCCACCCCAATGCAAATCCCTAATTCAGGCCTCAAATGCGCATGGCGCTCTCACTTCGGAGCCCTGTCGTATTTCAAGGCAACAGTTTAGGGTCACATATAGGGTATCGCCGTACTCGGGAGAAATTGCCTTACAAATTTTGGGGGGCTTTTTCTCCTTTCACCCCTTATGAAAAGGTGAAATTGGGGTCTACACCAGCATGTTAGTGTAAAAAAATAAATTTTTTACACTAACATGCTGGTGTTGCCCTATACTTTTCATTTTGACAAGAGATAAAAGGGAAAAAAGCCCCCCAAAATTTGTAATGCAACTTCTCCCGACTACGGAGATACCCCATATGTGTGCGCAAAGTGCTCTGGGGGCGCACAACAAGGCTCAGAAGGGAGAGTGCACCATGTACATTTGAGGTGATTTGCACAGGGGTGGCTGATTGTTACAGCGGTTTTGACAAACGCAAAAAAAAACAAAAAAAAAAACTACATGTGACCCCATGTCGGAAACTAAACCCCTCACGGAATGTAATGAGGGGTGCAGTGAGAATTTACACCCCACTGGTGTCTGACAGATCTTTGGAACAGTGGGCTGCGCAAATTAAAAATTTTGTACAGCCCACTGTTCCAAAGATCTGACAGACACCAGTGGGGGGTAAATGCTCACTGTACCCCTTGTTACGTTCCTCAAGGGGTCTAGTTTCCAAAATGGTATGCCATGTGGGGGTTATTTTGCTGTTCTGGCACCATAGGGGCTTCCTAAATGCGGCATGCCCTCCGAGCTAAATTTGCTCTCAAAAAGCCAAATATGGCTCCTTCTCTTCTGAGCATTGTAGTTCGCCCATATTGCGCTTCAGGTCAACTTATGGGGTACCTCCATGCTCAGAAGAGATGGGGTTACAAATTTTGAGGGGTATTTTCTGCTATTAACTCTTGCAAAAATGTGAAATTTGGGGGGGGGGGGGGGGAAACACATTTTAGTGAATTTTTTTATTTTTTTTACGTATGCAAAAGTCGTGAAACCCCTGTGGGGTATTAAGGCTCACTTTATTCCTTGTTACGTTCCTCAAGGGGTCTAGTTTCCAAAATGGTATGCCATGTGGGTATTTTTTGCTGTCCTGGCACCATAGGGGCTTCCTAAATGCGACATGCCCCCGAGCAAAATTTGCTCTCAAAAAGCCAAATATGACTCCTTCTCTTCTGAGCATTGTAGTTCGCCCATAGTGCACTTCATGTCAACTTATGGGGTACCTCCATACTCAGAAGAGATGGGGTTACAAATTTTGGGGGCTATTTTCTGCTATTAACCCTTGCAAAAATGTGAAATTTGGGGGGAAACACACATTTTATAGAATTTTTTTTTTCAATTTTTTTACATATGCAAAAGTCGTGAAACACCTGTGGGGTATTAAGGCTCACTTTATTCCTTGTTACGTTCCTCAAGGGGTCTAGTTTCCAAAATGGTATGCCATGTGTTTTTTTTTCCTGTTCTGGCACCATAGGGGCTTCCTAAATGCAACATGCCCCCCAAAAGCCATTTCAGAAAAACGTACGCTCAAAAATCCCCTTGTCGCTCCTTCCCTTCTGAGCCCTCTACTGCACCCGTCGAACACTTTACATAGACATATGAGGTATGTGCTTAGTCGAGAGAAATTGGGCTACAAAAAGAAGTATACATTTTCTCCTTTTACCCCTTGTAAAAATTCAAAAATTGGGTCTACAAGAACATGCGAGTGTAAAAAATGGAAATTGGGAATTTTCTCCTTCACTTTGCTGCTATTCCTGTGAAACACCTAAAGGGTTAAAATGCTGACTGAATGTCATTTTGAATATTTTAGGGGGTGCAGTTTTTATAATGGGGTCATTTGTGGGGTATTTCTAAGATGAAGACCCTTCAAATCCACTTCAAACCTGAACTAGTCCCTGAAAAATTGTGATTTTGGAAATTTTGTGAAAAATTGGAAAATTGCTGCTGAACTTTGAAGCCCTCTGGTGTCTTCCAAAAGTAAAAACACGTCAATTTTATGATGCAAATATAAAGTAGACATATTGTATATGTGAATAAAATAAAATAATATTTGGAATATCCATTTTCATTACAAGCAGAGAGCTTCAAAGTTAGAAAAATGAAAAAGTTTCTAATTTTTCATCAAATTTTGGGATTTTTCACCAAGAAAGGATGCAAGTTACCAAAAAATTTTACCACTAAGTTAAAGTAGAATATGTCACGAAAAAACAATCTCGGAATCAGAATGATAACTAAAAGCATTCCAGAGTTATTAATGTTTAAAGTGACAGTGGTCAGATGTGCAAAAAATGGCCGGGTCCTAAGGCGTAAAATGTCTGGGTCCTTAAGGGGTTAAAAGAATCAAATTTTACTCTAATGTATATTTTGGACTGTTTAGCTCCACTGAGTGGTTTTGTCTGGGTATTGCTTATGTTATGGGTTGTTGTTCATAACTTACTTTTCATGTTTTTTTTTTTACGTTGACACTAGAGATGAGCAAACTTTTGAAAAATTTATTCGGCCAATTCGCCAAATTTTCAGACTTTTTTTTGTTTCGGATCGAATTTACTTGCAGCAAATCTGTATTTAACCTCTTAAGGACTCAGGGCATACCTGTACGCCCTGCGCCCAGTCCTGGTGTTTAAAACGGGGTCACGCCGTGACCCCGCTTCACACCGGGTTGGTCCCGGCTACTATTCATAGCCGGGACCCTGGGCTAATAGCGCGTGGCACCGATCGTTGTGCCGCGTGCTATTAACCCTTCAGACACGGCGATCAAAGTTGATCGCCGAGCTGAAAATGAAAGTAAACGCTTCCCGGCAGCTCACTTGGGCTGATCGGGACTTTTGCGATAAAATTGTGATGTCCCGATCAGCTAGGACGCGAGCGGAGGTCCACTTACCTTGCTTTGTTACTTCCGATCTGGGTTTGATTGCTCCAAGCCTGAGCTACAGGCTTGAGCAATCGAGCCCCTATCTCGCTGATCCATGCAAAGCTATGGTTTTGCAGGGATCAGTATAAGAGATTAGTGTGTGCAGTGTTCTAGCCCCCTATGGGAGCTATAACACTGCAAAGAAAAGTCAATAAAGATCATTTAACCCCTTCCCTAATAAAAGTTTGAATCACCCCCCCTTTTCCCATAAAAAAACTGTGTAAATAAAATTAAAAATAAACATATGTGGTATTGCCGCGTGCGTAAATGTCTGAACTATAAAAATATATAATTAATTAAACCGCATGATAAATGGCGTACACACAAAAAAAATACAAAGTCCAAAATAGCGTATTTTTGGTCACTTTTTATATCATAAAAAAATGAATATAAAGCTATCAAAAAGTACGATCAATGCAAAAATGGTACCGATAAAAACTTCAGAACACGGCATAGAAAATGAGCCCTCACACTGGCCTGTATGCAGAAAAATTTAAAAAGTTATAGGGGTCAGAAGATGACAATTTTAAATGAATAAATTTTCCTGCATGAAGTTATGATTATTTTTCAGAAGTACGACAAAATCAAACCTATATAAGTAGGGTATCATTTTAACCATATGGACCTACACAATAAAGATAAGGTGTAACTTTTACCAAAAAATGCACTGAATAGTAACAGATGCCCCCAAAGAAGCCCCCAAAAAATAAGCCATCAAATGGAATTTTATGTGCAAAATTGAAAGCATTATGATTTTTAGAAGGTGATGAGTAAAAAATGAAAATGCAAAAACGGAAAAACGCTGAGTCTCAATAGGGGTGTAGAACAGTTTGCTTTGTTCTAACACACATGGGGAGTGTGTTGTGTTAGTGAAATAATACTGTTATTCAGTATCACATGCAGATTACAGGCCTGTATGCTCATTTGTGTAATTCACCTGTGACTCATTGATAAATTCCTCCACCCTCCTTACTTCCCTCCTGGATCTTTGTTGCCTTGAGCCTGAGAGAAAGCATTCCTGTTATTGCCTTGCTGTGTATCTGATCCTTTGCTCTTTGACCTGACCTTGCTCCTTGCTGCCTGCCTACTGACCATTTACTACGCTCCTGACTACGCTACTGTGCCACCTGCCCTGACCTTCTGCTATCCTGACTACGAGCTGACTTATCACCCCTGTGCCACACATCTCCTTAGTAGCCTGTGTGGTCGAGCCATGCCATGGGTAGCGACCTGGGTGCCGCCTACCGCAGCAAGTCCATCCCACTTTGCGGCGGGCTCTGCTCCCCAGAACGTTCCGAATCATCTGCCACACAGGTCCAGCAGATCCACATCCACCAGGGTTTCTGTCTTCTGAAACGTGAGTGTTACAGTAAGATCCAGCCATGGATCCCGCTGAGGTACCCCTGTATGAATTTGCGGATCTTCCCTCTGTTGTGGTACGTCAGTTGCAGCAGTTGGCCTGACAGGCACAGCAACTTTCTCAACTTTCTGTTATGATGCAACAGCTTTTGGCCTTACAATAGCAGCAGGTACCACAACCTGGCCCACTCCCACCACTGGTTCCTTCAGTGTCTTCTGGCTCCCAGCTACGTCTTCCGCTACCTTCCAAGTATGGGGATTCGAAGTCATGCAGATGTTTCGTTACACAGTGCTCCATGCACTTGGAGCTCATCTCTGAACAGTTTCTGACGGAACGTGCTAAGGTGGCCTTTGTCATTAGTCTACTGTCCAGAAAAGCCCTGGCTTGGGCTACACCCCTTGGGGACCATGGTGATCCGGAATCCTCCAATTTGTCGGCCTTCTTGGCAGAATTTTGCAGTGTCTTTGAGCAACCAGCACGTGCCTCTTCTGCTGAGATGGCTTTGCTGAACCTCTGTCAAGGGAATTCTTCCGTTGATGACTATGCAGTTCAATTCCACACTCTTACCTCTTAACTGGCATGGAATGATGAGGCCCATGTGCCACATTCAAAAAAGGACTGTCAAGCAGGATTAAAGATTTCCTCACAGTACGTGATCCTCCATTGTCTTTGACTAAACTTATCCACTTGGCCACTCGCATTGATGTGCGTTTTGTTGAGAGACAGGAGGAACTGAGCTAAGAGAAGGATCCTGCCCGAACAACGTCTAGCACTCATGTTTCAATGTCCACCTATTCTGTTCCCTGCACCTCTTGTAGAAGAGGCTGTGCAAGTGTATCGTTCTTGTCTTACGCAACAGGAGAGATCACGACGACATTGTGAGAATTTGTGCTTGTATTGTGCTAGCCTGGAGCACTTCCTCAAGGACTGTACAGTTTGCCCACAGCGACCGGGAAATGCCAGTACCTAGGGTTTGTGGGAGAGGCGTCCCTGGGTGTGAATACTACCTCTCCATGCGTAACGATTTCTGTACAAGTCTTCGATTCAGCCAAGTCTTCCTTTAGTGCTACAGCATTTTTGGATTCTGGATCAGCAGATGACTTCATTGATGCTTCTTTGGTCCACAAGTATCATCTTCTTCTTACTCGGCTTGCTAATGTTAATGGAAAAAATCTGGACTGTATGGCTCACTTCCGTACTGAATCTTTTGTCATGCAAGTAGGAGTATTGCACAAAGAAAAGATTGAATTCTATGCTCTGCCACACTGTACTTCAAAGATTCTTCTTGGCCTTCCTTGGCTGCAACACTATTCTCTGTAACTGGATTGTAGAACTGGAGAAATTATTTGTTGGGGGCAATCCTGTCAAAATCTTTGCCTCCAATCAGTTAAGTCTAAAATAGTTTTTCCTCCTCCTCCTTTACCTGGCCTGCCACCACCTTACCAAGATTTCTCTGATGTTTTCTGCAAGAAACAGGATGAGTCTCTGCCTCCACATAGTCCTTACAACTGCCCTATTGATCTTCTGAATGGTACCACTCCTCCTCGTGGAAGGCTATACCCTCTATCGGTTCCAGAGACCAAAGCCTTGGCTGAGTATGTTCAGGAGAATCTCCAAAAGGGATTTATCCGTAAGTCCCCATCTCCTGCTGGAGCTGGTTTCTTCTTTGGAAAGAAGGATGGCTCACTTCGTCCATGCATTGACTACAGGGGACTTAGCAAAATCACGGTTAAGGACCGTTACCATCTACCTCTTAGCTTAGAACATTTTGACCATCTAAGTGGTACCAAGGTCTTCTCCAAGTTGGACTTACATGGAGCGTATAACCTCATTCGTATCTGCAAGGGAGATGAATGGAAAACGATCTTCAATACTCGTGACAGACATTTTGCGTATCTCGTAATGCCTTTTGGTCTCTGCAATGCTCCAGAGTTTGTCAATATCTTCTGTGATCTTCACTACACCTGTGTTGTCGTATACCTAGATGACATCCTGATCTTCTCTTCCAACTTAGAGGAGCATCATATTCATGTTCGTCTGTTTCTTCAGCCACTACGGAGGAATCATCTCTACGCCAAACTGGAGAAATACCTGTTCGAGAAATCTAATCTTCCGTTTCTTGGCTACATTGTCTCTCATCAGGGCCTGTAGATGGATCCAGATAAATTGTCTGCAGTGTTGGATTGGCCTCATTGGCCTACGAGCTATTCAAAGCTTTCTGGGATTCGCTAATTATTATCGTCAATTTATTCCACATTTTCATCCTTGGTTGCTCCAATTGTGGCTCTCACTAAGAAGGCATCCAATTCTAAGTCTTGGAGAAGAACCCACAAGTAACAGTCTTTCCCTTGGTGTTTTTCTGAGTAAGAACGGCACCCGCTCCAATAGATAAGGCATCAACATCCAAAGCAAAGGGTCTCTTCTCCCGTGCTTACAAGACCTGATCCGGAGAGGCCCTTTGCTTTGGAAGTTTATGTCTTATCTATTGGAGCGGGTGCCGCTCTTACTCAGAAAAATGCCAAGGGCAAGACTGTTACTTGTGGGTTCTTCTCCAAGACCTTCTCAAGCTAGCTATGGAGGAATTGCGATATTTATTGGAAGGTTCCTCTCATCCAGTCAGCATCTACTCAGACCATAAGAATCTTCTATACCTTCAGTCTGCTCAGCGTTTGAACCCCTGCCAGGCAAGGTGGTCACTGTTCTTTTCTAGGTTCAACTTCTTCATTCACTTCCATCCAGCAGACAAGAACATCAGGGCTGATGCTCTCTCCAGGTCTTCTAATGTCATTGGTTTGGACTCCATGATTAGGCATATTATTCCTCCTGACTGTTACGCTGAGCGCTTACAGCGTGTGTCCCCAGGCAGCGCTCCGGCATCTCGGCGTGTGCGTCCCCACTCTCTAGGGTGCGCGCGCGCCGGGACTCTTAGATTTAAAGGGCCAGTGCACCAGTGATTGGTGTCTGGCCCAAAGTGGTTATTAAGGGTTAAGGTTTGTGAGAGGCAGTGCTGGTTGGACTTAGTTAGGCATTCACCTGTGCACTGCCTGTAAATACCTTCTCCTCCCACAGCCTCCTGCCGGATCTTTGTGCCTTGTGCCTTGTGAAAGCGTTCCCTGTTGTTCCAGTGTTACCCTGCCTGTTCCCGACCCGTTGTCCGTGACTACCGCCTTAGAACCTGTGCTGCCTGCCCTGACCATTTCTACGTCTTACTACGCTTCTGCCTATCCCTCCTGTACCGCGTCTATCTCAGCAACCAGAGGAGTTGAGTCGCTAGCGTGTGGAACGACCTGGGGATTACCACCGTAGCAAGACCATCCCGCTTTGCTGCGGGCTCTGGTGAAAGCCAGTAATCCCTTAGACTCCATTTCCCTGGTACGACCCACGCCATCTCTCCTCTGGTCCAGTGGATCCACCTCCTGCCATCTGACCGAACCGTGACACTGACCGTTTGATTCCTGCTGCTCCTGCCAAGATTCAGCAGGTTCCTCCAGGAAAATCCTTTGTGCATGCCAGATTGAGATGCAAGGTCCTGAAATGGGGTCATCCTTCCTTGACAGCAGGACATCCTGGAATATGCAAGACTCTAATTCTTATCTCCCAGCATTACCAGTGGCCCCATCTTGAACATGATGTTTCTGATTTTGCTCGTTCTTGTGAAACTTTTTCCCATGACAAAACTCCCTGACAGAGACCTGCAGGACTCTTACAGCCTTTACCCATTCCAGAGACTCCCTGGTCCCATATCACCATGGATTTCATCACCGATTTGCCACCATCTCATAATAACACTGTCATCTGGGTCGCTGTAGATCGGTTTTCCAAGATGGCTCATTTCATTCCTCTACCGGGTCTTCCTTCTGCACCACAGCTGGCGAATGCTTCTTGTTGCATGTCTTTCGTTTACATGGTCTTCCTCAGCATATCGTTTCGGATCAAGGTGTGCAGTTTGTCTCTAAGTTCTGGTGAGCGCTTTGTAACCATCTAGACATCAATCTGGGCTTCTCCTCAGCCTACCACCCTCAGTCCAATGGTCAGGTGGAGAGGGTTAATTAAATCCTAGAGACTTATCTTCAGCATTTTGTTTCAGCTCGGCAAAAGGATTGGGTCGACCTTCTCCCCTGGGCTGAATTCTCATATAATCATAAGGATTCCAAGTCCACGAGGTCTTCCTCCTTTTTTCTAGTCTACGTACTCATCTCCTCACTCCTCTTCCTCTCCCAGTTTCTTATGGTGTGCCTGCTGTTGTTTAGCTGGTTCGTGACTTCTCTACCATCTAGCAACAGACCTGACAGTCGTTATCCCAGGCTTCTTCAGGCATGAAGGCGCAGGCAGATAAAAGTAGAAGACCTCCTCCGTCCTTCTTTCCTGGTGACATGGTGTGGCTTTCCTCCAAGTAAATCCGCTTCAAGATCCCCTGTTACAAGCTCAGTCCTCGCTACCTTGGTCCCTTCCAGATTCTACAAAGAATCTTGTCCCCACACCTGATTCCTGCTACAAAAACTGGGGGGTTACGGTCCTGAGGAGAGATCTTGGGAGCCTGAGGCGAATATCCTTGACTGTGACCTTCTCAGGAGTTTTCTGACTCGTAAAAGGAGGGGTAGACCAAAGGGGTGGGTACTGTTACGTTATGCGCTCCGGCCGCACACACTGGCCATGAACGCATGGTCCCATTACCTGCTGCGTCCCACAGCAGGTAACGGGACCATGCGTTTATGGCCAGCGTGCGTCGCATGCAAGCCCCAGTCCGTCACTCACCTGGTGCTTCTCCTGCCCCCGCCTCTGCCTTTCTGCTCTGGCACGTGTCCCGTCCCCTTGGGTGCGGGTGTCGGAGCTTTATGATTTAGTGTAATTCACCTGTGGTTCATTGATAACTTCCTCAACCCTCCTCACTTCCCTGCCCAATCTTTATTGCCTTGAGCCTGAGAGAAAGCATTCCTGTTATTGCCTTGCTGTGTATCTGATCCTTTGCTCTGTGACCTTGCTCCTTGCTGCCTACCTACTGACCATTTGCTACATTCCTGACTACGCTGCTGTGTCGCCTGCCCTGACCGTCTGCTTTCCTGACTACGAGCTGTCTTATCCCTCCTGTTCCTCACATCTCCTCAGCCGCCTGTGTGGCCGAGCCATGCCAGGGGTAGCGATCTGGGTGCCGCCTGCCGCAGCAAGTCCATCCCGCTTTGCGGCTGGCTCTAGTGAAAATCAGTGGCACCTTAGACTCCACTCCCTGGTACAGTCCAAATCATCTGCCACACAGGTCCAGTGAATACACATCCACCGGGGTTCCTGTCTTCTGAAATGTGAGTGTTACAGTAGGTATGTGGTATGCACTTATGAGGGCAGAAAAATGCGCTTCAGTATGCTTAAAAATATGTATTTTTGCACATCACCAGCAGTACACAGTCGCTGTGTACTAAAACCAAAATTGCACTCTCTCACAGACTATTAGGAATGGACTACTGGGTATTATACTGTCTAAAGACTAGCATAACCAGAAGACTTGTTGTGGAACAAAGACACAGATTTGCGCTGAAAAATTATTCCTGCCTCCTCTGCTAAGGTTTATGAAATTGAGGCAGCTTGTTGAAATGTATTAGGCAACACACATCTCTCTGCCCCTCTCTGTAATACAATGCTGTAGAAAGTGACTGGGAGGTTGATGGCTGCAGTAAAAAAACCTTTTCAGTGAAAAAAAGCACTGCTCTCTTTCCACCAGAACGCTAATGTGACTAGGAGCTGAAACCCTGCTGGAATAAGCTTTTCTGTGTGACACACACACACAGGCTGTTCGTCCTCTCTCTCTCTCTCTGCAGTGTAATGAATAAATCCTGACCTCTCGCTTGTGATCTTACCTTGCTCCTTTGCCGCCTGTCTCCAGAACTTGTGCCTGTGACCTGACTACGCTTTCTTGCTGCCAGCCTCCTGACTTATTGGCTGTGACTTGACTATGCTACCTTGCTGCCTGCCTTCTGACCCATGCTTCGTCTGACTCCACCTTCTTCTGTGCCAAGCATCACCTGGGCAAACTGTGTGGATGGATTGTGCCAGGGTTAGTGACCTAGGTGCTGCCTGCCACAGCAAGTCCATCCCGCTTTTCGGCGGGCTCTGGTGAAAACCGGTGGCACCTTAGACTCCACTCCCTGGTACAGTTCAGTCATAGTCCACACAGGACAGCGGATGCACTACAACTACTCAGCCCTTACCGTAGGATTTTAACATGTAAATTGCCCCTTTTTCCCCATTTCCCCACAAAAAAGTGTAAAAAAAAATGTTTTAACAAACATATTTGGTATCAACGTGTGGGGAAATATCTGAACTATTTATAATGTTAATTGTCTCGTATGATGAACGGCGTAGACGTAAAAAAAAATCCAAAATTGCTGCTTTTTTATAACATTTTATTCCAAGTAAATTGATTAAAAAAAGGTGTTAAAAGTTTTCTATATTCAAATGTGGTATCAATAAAAATTACAGATCACAGTGCAAAAAATGAGCCCTCATACCGCCACTTATATGGAAAAATAAAAAAGTTACTTGCACCATACATTTTATGCTAAAATTTGTGATTTCATTATAAAGTACAACTGGTCATGCATAAAACAAGCCCTCATACTAGTCTGTGGATGAAAATATAAGAGTTATGATTTTTAGAAGGCGAGGAGTAAAAATAAAATTGTCCTTAAAGGGGTACTCCGGTGGAAAACTTTTCTTTTTAAAATCAACTGGTGCCAGAAAGTTAAACAGATTTGAAAATTAATTCTATGAAAAAAAATCTTAATCCTTCCAGTACTTATTAGCTGCTGAATACTACAGAGGAAATTGTTTTCTTTTTTGAACACAGTGCTTTCTGTCGACATCACGGGCACAGTGCTCTCTGCTGACATCTCTGTCCATTTTAGGAACTCTCCAGAGCAGCATATGTTTGCTATGGGGATTTTCTCTTACACTGGACAGTTCCTAAAATGGACAGAGATGTCAGCAGAGAGCGCTGTGCTCGTGAAGTCAGCAGGTTACTCTGTGCTCCATAAAGAAAACCATTTCCTCTGTAGTATTCAGCAGCTAATAAGTACTGGAAGGATTAAGATTTTTAATAGAAATAACTTACAAATCTTTTCCAGGGGAGTACCTTTTTAGGGTACGTTCACACTAGAGATGAGCAAACTTTTCAAAAATTTGATTCAGCCGATTCGCAGAATTTTCCCGAAAAGTTTGTTTCGATCCGAATTTGTTCACGGCGAATCAATATTAAAAAAAGGCTATTTCTAGCCTACATACAGCCTCTATAGGGGTATAGAACACTTTGCTGTGTCCTAAAACGCATATGGAGTGTGCTGGGGTAGTGAAATAATACTGTTATTCAGAGTAGCATGCAGATTACCGGCATCGCTCTTAGAATCACTGCCGCACAGCAGCACAATGACAGAGCCTGGTGGTGGCATCAGTGTCAGGAGACCATATAGTGACTGAATGACATAGCGTGGAGGTGTTGGCAGCATGAGGACACCATATAGTGGGTGAATGGCACAGCGTGGAGGTTTTGGCAGCATGAGGACACCATATAGTGGGTGAATGGCACAGCGTGGAGGTGTTGGCAGCATGAGGACACCATATAGTGGCTGAATGGCACAGCGTGGAGGTGTTGGCAGCATGAGGACACCATATAGTGGGTGAATGGCACAGCGTGGAGGTGTTGGCAGCATGAGGACACCATATAGTGGCTGAATGGCACAGCGTGGACATGTTGGCAGCAAGGGGAGACCATTTAGTGGCTGAATGGCACAGTGTGGAGTTGGCTGATGCACTAGTACACTACACACCAGGGCTTCACAATCCCCCCCCCCCCCCCAAAAAAAAATAAAAAATAAAAATAACACAATATAAGAGATTTTTGACAAAGATTTCTCATAGGTAACACCCGCTATCCAAAAATTAGAAATCTCCATACCCAGGCCCCACCTCTGCGGCATCAGGAACCCATATATTGCCTGAAGGACACAGCCTGGAGTTGGCTGATGCACGAGTACACACCAGGGCTTCCCAATCCCCTCCAAAAACAACAAAATTTTAGAAATTTTTTAAAGAAATACCTTTGTGTAAGAACAAGCGCATATCCAACAGTACACAAGACTATAATGCAGGACGGTGGACCACCCAAAGACTTTCTTCTCAAAAATAATAAACCACACAATGTTTGAATTTTTTTTACAAAAACTAATTCAATATGTGTGTAAGCACATCTGTCTCCAAAAGATCAAATCACCAAAGAATTTTTTCGTCCAAAATGATGAAGCAGAGTTAATTCCTGTCAGTATTTATATATTTTTTTTTCATTAAAAAATCACACACAACAAGCGTTCCATTGTGTAACGATTAGCATTCTGGAAAATTAAATTTTATTACTGATAAAATTATCAGTAAATGTAACAATAACACTACCCAAGAGTGTTTAATTACCCCATACATTGCACCAGGAGCAGTCAGGAGTAGGCCTCAGCAGTACCCAAGAGGCTTTAATAACCCTTACCTTGCCCGATCAATTGTGAGATCGAGCAAAAACAGGTGTGTTATGGCCTCAGATGTCCTGGGCCGCACTAGCGCTCCACTGAACGGATTAGCGTGTCTCTATCTTTAAAGGACAGGTGCGTGTTGCATGCTGAAACCAGTTTGTGATAGGGATCTGGGATTGCAATTATTTAACCTTAAAACGAGGAATTACCAATAAGTGAGGGTCATAAGCTGGCGTTGATTAAGTCCCTGCCCTTTGTACACACCGCCAGTCGCTATAAGCGATTGGATTAGTTAGTGAGTAGGTTAGTGAGGTCCTCGGATCGGCCCAGTCGGGGTAGGAGAAGGCCCTGGCAGAGCGCCGAGAATTTAACGATCATTGTTGAAATTTGCATTAAGCATGTATTTAGCTACTGCTAAACATCCAAAAATTTAAGGCCCAAGGCCAGAGGCACCAGGGAGGCAAGTAGTTCCTGAAAGACACAGAATGAGTCTGGAGCATGCATTCACAGTACCCAAGAGGTTTTCATAACCCCTTACATTTAAAGATCAATGTTTACATTTGCATTAAGCATGTATTTAGCTACTGCTAAACTTCAAAAATGATGGGCCCAAGGCCAGAAGCATCAATTTTCTCCATATTAGGAGCATAGTTGTCCCCCAGATTAGGCAGCATAGATGTAACCCAGATTAGGCAGCATATATGTCCCCCAGATTAGGAGCATTGTTATCCCCCAGATAAGGAGCATGGTTGTCCCCTAGATTAGGCAGCATAGATGTCACCCAGATTAGGCAGCATAGATGACCCCAAGATTAGGAGCATACTTGTCCCCGGGAGTAGGCAGCATAGATGTCCCCCAGATTAGGAGCATAGTTGTCCCCCAGATAAGGAGCATAGTTGTCCCCCAGATTAGGCAGCATAGATGTCACCCAGATTAGGCAACATACATGTCCCCCAGATTAGGAGCTTAGTTGTCCCCCAGAATAGAAGCATAGTTGTCCCAAAGATAAGGAGCAGAGTTGTCCCCCAGATTAGGCAGCATAGATGTCACGCAGATTAGGCAGCATAAATGTCCCTCAGATTAGGCAGCATAGATGTCCCCCAGATTAGGAGCATAGTTGTCCCCCAGATTAGGCAGCATAGTTGTCCCCCAATCAGCACGGGCCGGTCAGAGCCAATCAAAGGGCCGTATGTGGCAAGCGGGCCGTACAATGCCCAGGTCTGCCCCAGAGGGTTTAATAACCAACCACAATAGAGAAAATTTTGTTGTAGGAGCATGGTCAATCTACTCAGACCCATCTGTTATTGGTGGCTGGAAATCCTGGCTGATCCATCCCTGATTCATCTTGACAAACGTCAGTCTCTCCACATTTTTAGTGGACAGACAAGTTCGCCTTCTGGTGACTATGGCACCGGCCGCACTAAACACCCGCTCTGATGCCACACTACTGGCCGGGCAGGACAGCTTTTCCAGGGCAAACTCCACTAGTTGCTGCCATAAATTGAGTTTGGCTGCCCAGAAGTCCAGCAGATCTTCAACGGTTGTTGGCAGGGTCATGTCGAGGTATGCCACCACCTGCTGGTTCAGATCCTGCTCCATGTCCACCTGCTGCTGATGAGTAGCTTCACTATGTGGCTGAAGGAAGCTACTCATCAGCGACTGTAGACTCAGGCTGCTGCTGATTGAGCCAGTACTGCTCCTGCCACCCCTTCCCTCCCCAGCACCCGTGGCAGTGGAAGGTGAGCGCAGAGGGCCCCGCGAGTCAGACCTGCGAGTGGACGGACCATGTGGCCGATAGGCATCGGCCAACCGACTACGTAGAAGCTCCCTGAAGTAGGTCAGTTTGTCCTCCCTCTCAGTGGGTGTAAAAAAGGCCCCCATTCTGGGCCGATAGCGAGGGTCTAATAAGGTGGAGATCCAGAAGTCATCGCGCTGACGAATTTTGACAATTATGGGGGCACTACGCAAGCAACTCAGCATGCATCGTGCCAATTGTGACAGTGACTCACTGGGACTACCTGCCTCCATCTCCACTGGATATTGCCACAGTGTGTCTGGGTCCTCTGTCTCGCCTCCCTTGTAATAACCCACCAGCTCCTCTGGCTGCTCCTGCTCCTCCTCTCCTGTCCAATGACCAGAAACACCGAACATCTCATCCACCGTAAACTTTGCTCCACTCTGCCCCTCATCATCATCCTCCAGTTCATCCCCCACAGGACTCATGTAGCCTTCTGATGTAGGCGCAAAGTCTCCATTGCCGTGGCCAGCCATGTTTTCAATCATTTTTTGGAGTAAATGTAGGAGTGGAATTACGTTGTTCATGGCGTAATTCGAGCGACTAACAAAAAATATGGCTTCCTCAAAGGGCCTCAGCAAATTGCAGGTGTCACGTATGAGCTGCCACTCGTTCACATTAAAGTTACACAGGGGAGTACTCGTATCTGCTTGGATCATCAAAAAATCTGTGATGGCTTTTCTTTGTTCGTATAGTCTGTCCAACATATGGAGGATGGAATTCCAACTTGTGGCAACGTCACAAATGAGACTATGTTGTGGGATACCGTTCTGACGCTGCAGCTCAAGCAAAGTGTGCTTGGCGGTGAACGAGTGGCTGAAGTGCATGCACAGTTTCCTTGCCATTGTCAGGACGTCTTGCAAATGGGGTGAAAACTTAATGATTTTCTTGACAACCAGATTCAACACGTGTGCCAGGCAGGGCGAATGGTTCACACTTCCTTGTCGCAGCGCGGCCACAATGTTCTTCCCATTGTCGGTCACCATGGTTCCCATTTCCAGATTTCGTGGAGTAAGCAATACTCGGATTTCTTCCCTATTGAATTTTAGCAGTTCCTCCCCTGTGTGACTCCGTTCACCAAGGCAAACCATGTGAAGGACGGCTTGACACCGCTGTGCCCTACACACGTGGTACGATGAAGGGCCACCGAGATTTGGACGTGCAGTGAAGGCCGAGGACACGGGGAGGATGAGGAGCAGGCGCACCCTGTAAAAGGACCTACTGCATGGGAGCGAGAGCGTGGAGGAGGAAGCGTTGTGACCTGTCCAAGTTGCTGTTGTGGCTGTGCAGGAACAACATTTATCCAGTGGGCCATAAAACATAAAACATAAGACATTTATTGTCCCAGCCCGTAGTTACAGCTCCACACGTCGGCGCTGCCGTGCACTTTTGAACACACCGACAGGCTCAAGGACTGGCCCACCTTTTCTTGTACAAACTTATGCAGGGCTGGTACTGCCTTCTTGGCAAAGAAATGACGGCTTGGGACTCTCCACCTCGGCTAGGCACAAGCCATCGATTCCCTGAAAGCTGCAGAGTCCACCAGTTGGAAAGGGAGGGACTGCAACACCAGCAACTTGGACAGGAGCACATTCAACTTCTGCGCCATTGGATGAGTGGCCGCATACTGTTGTCTCTTGGACATGGCTTCGCCGATCGATTGTTGGCGGAATGGGTGACAAAAAGCAGAAGAAGCAGGAGCGCCAGAAGGAGGGTTTGACACAATGCTCCCTTCGGCTGAGGTGGTGGAGCCTTGGCTGGATGACGGAGGGAGCGGATGGCCACTGGGTGATGCGGCAGACTGGACCACTACATCAGAGCCACGGTTATCCCAGGCCGCTTTATGGTGGCGAATCATGTGTTGACGCACGGCCGTGGTGCCGAGATTGGGACTCTGGCCACGCTTCACATTCTGCCGACAGATTTTGCATGTGACTACGCTAAGGTCCTCCGGATTCTTTATGAAGAACAACCACACCGCAGAGTAGCTCATTTTCCCACCCGCAGTCCGCACTATTTGACTGCTATTGGCGCCGTCTTCAGGAACCCTTGTTCCACTACCGTCCAGAATGGTAGCTTGCCGCGAAGCAGGTGGTCTCCCCTTGGCACGTATGGCTCCTGAATTTCCACTACCGCCACCACCACGCTGATTGCCAACCGTGCTACCGCCTTGCTGCCTCATAGACAAAGAGCAAATCTCTTCTCCTGATGATAATGAAGCCCCGGCTTCTGCACCCGGCTCAAAATTGCGATCGGCTTCATCATCATCAAAAGATGTGTGCACGTCACTGATGTACTCCTCGTGTTCCACAACAGTGTCTGCTTCAGGACCCTGAACAATTAAAACACCGCCTCCCACGTCACTCTCCGCATCACTACTTGGCCGCCTTGTGGAGCAAGCAACGCATGTCTCCTCACATTCTTGGCTGCCCATTAGCTGCTGACTGTCCTCTATTACATCGTCCTCACTAAATAGTGGAGCTGAACCCAAAGCATGAGATACTTCTTTGGGAGAGGGAACAGCATAGGACAAAGGCAATGGGACTGCTCCCGGGCCATGCCAACTGGGGGTTGTGTCTGAGGAACCCACTGACTCTTGACTGGGGTTGTCAGATGTCACTTGTGATGATGGGGATGAGTATGCAAACCAATTGACGAGGAGAGATGGGTCAACGACACGACTGCTGGGTGTTGACAGGAGCTCAGGCCCATTGCTGCGACTCCTGCTGCCACTCGCCCCAAGTCTGCTGTCAACTCTGCCTTACGTATGTAGGCCTCTGTCCCTTCTCTGTGCACGTCCTGGCACTTCCCTGCCTGACACACTTAGTGCGCTTATGAGGGTATTACAATACGCCACACTACTCTTTAAACGGTATTTGTCTACAACAGCAGCAGGTGATTACTTACGGCTGTCCTTCCACAGTATATAGGCCCTAGACAGAATAACAGTTACTAAATAGTACACTCCTTTGTTGTATGTATTCCCTTTGCAATGATGAGCGCACCGGTATGCGTATACTGGTATGCGCAGGATTTTTTTTTTTCTTTAATACACCAGCAGGTGTGTAAAGTGTGTTATAACACTGAATTTAGCACAGAGACTGAAAAAAGGTGGTAAATGGTATGCTATTTGCTTGTATGTAGGCCCTTTGCAATGATAAGGCCACTGTTAAGCGTATTTGTACGCAGGAAAAACTTATTTTTTTCTTTAATACACTGGCAGGTGTATAACGTGTGGTATAACACTGAATTTAGCACAGAGACAGAAAAAAAGGTATTATATGGCACGCTATTTGCTTGTATGTAGGCCCATTACAATGATAAGACCACTGTTAAGCGTATTTGTACTCAGGAAAAACTATTTTTTTTTCTTTAATACACCGGCAGGTGTATAATGTGTGGTATAACACTGAATTTAGCACAGAGACAGAAAAAAAGGTAGTATATGGTACGCTATTTGCTTGTATGTATGCCCTTTGCAATGATAAGGGCACTGTTAAGCGTATTTGTACGCAGAAAATACTTTTTTTTTCTTTCATACGCCGGCAGGTGTATAACGTGTGGTATAACACTGAATTTAGCACAGAGACAGATTAACAGGTGAAAAATGGTAAAAAGGCACCAAAGTCCACACTAATATGACTTATTTCTGAACAGCAGCAGGACCCAACTGGGCAGCACCACTGAATTTTTTTTTTTTTACAGGGATTAAACCCTAAATTGCACTTGGTCACAGAATTGTGAGAATCAGATTTGTGGAGCAACAGAAAAAACTCAATTTGGCTGAAAAAAGAGGAGATTAGATGCTCCATACAGGTAAAACAGCTGTGAGATCTATGACGCAGGTGACTGCTATGCAGCACCTCTATGCCTGTTATATTGAGTAAGGAGAATACAAGGTTTTGCTAGAATCGTTCTCGGTCAGAACTGCAGCAACACTGTGCCCTGTGTCTTTCCCTAATGCTGATGTCACCGCTACTTGTAGCGGTCGGATGCTGTATAACGCCGTTGTATGCGATCAGCACACAAATGTGCAGTCACTTCCTTTCCCTATCTCGTGCCTAGAAGAAATGAACAGAGGGAAGATGGCCGCCGATTATATAGGGCTGTTACATCACAGGGGTCAGTGAACACTGATAGGCTGCATCTCACATGTGATTCAGGGTCAGCCCGTCTACCTTCATTCCCGCCGCTGTTTCCCGCCCTCCCATAATCCCCTGCCCCATGTACTCACATGTGGATCCACCATCTTAGGTCTCCAATAGCCTGGAACGCTGTAAAATGGAGTTTAATTAAGCGATTTGCGTGCTAGAATCGCGGCGATATTCGTATTCGTTGTGAATCAAATTTGTCATGAAATTCGTAACGAATTCGGGTTCGTCAACTTCGATTCCCTCATTTCTAGTTCACACATACAGGATCCTGTGCAGATTTGATGCACATGATTTGTAACTGCTGATTTGAAGCTGTGCTCAGTCATTTAGGTTACATTGAGGCAGCATCTGAACTAAATAGGTAGATTTATAGGGGTAATCCACCCCTAGACATCTTATCCCCTATCCATAGGATAGGAGATACAATGTCTCATTGCGGGGTTCCCTCTGCTGGGACCCCCCATGATCTCTCCTGCCGCACCACAGTCATCCAGTGCGCAGAGCGAACTTCGCTCCATGCCTGATAACTAGTGATGTGGTGTTGACATCACTGTCACACCCTCCCACTCAATGTAAATCTATGGGAAGGGGTGTGACGATGTCCAGGAGCGGAGTACCCTTTTAAGTGTCATCAGCATAATGGTGATATTTGAAGACATAGGATTCTATGATTTGTCTTGGCCAAACATAATGATGGAAAATAGATGAAACCCCAGGGTAGCATTTTGGGGCACTCCAAAAATCAGAGGACAAAATAAGAAGGTGGTGTATGAGTGGAAGAGACTGAATGTGGACCAAGTCTGTGACACCAGGATTATTTATTTAATTAATTAATTAATTAATTAATTAATATACTTAACTTACTTTTACAAATCTGACTGTGTTTAACTTGTTACAGTTAAATTGCATTTTTTATTGTATTTTATGCAGATACGTCAATGAAAAGATACTTCCATGAAAAGACAAAAATATTTTTGATTACCTAAGATATAAAAAAGCTGCAGCATTGAATGAATTATTTAAATATTGGTGAAGCATTTACCCTCAAATAGTTTTGTGAACAGGATTGAAAGGTAATTGATAAAAAAAAATGCAAAACACTATTCTAATAATTGATTCAATGTTGCAAGCCTGTTTATATTTTAGCTGAACAAAAGACTTATTTGTTTCCTCAAAGCAATAAAATTGCAGTCAAAAAAACATAAAACAATTCAACTGCAAAGTGAGAACACAATTAAAGAAAAAGGAAGTGATTTATATAAAAAATAGCAAATATGAAAATGTTGTTTTACTTTTTTAACAGATTCTTTTTTGAGAATACAATTTAAATGCAATTTTCACATGCTCAAAAAACAAAAATGACATAGTATTTACATAGTGGCAACCTCTGTATAACGTAATATTCATGATTGACAATATTTCAGTTTTATAAGAAATTTTATTGAGCAATTGCGTCTATACCAACTTTGGAAGCTTGTGAAGTGTCGGCTTTAAATCATATGCAACAAATTTAATTTTGTTTGGCTAAAATAATAAATATCATCATGATGCAGAAAATTAATAATAACTGTAATTATTGTGAATATATGTTAATGCAATATTTGATTGTATTGTTCCGAGAGGTTTAATTTATATAAGTAATTACGCTGTCCTTGAATTTGCCAGAGTAGTATCAGTCAATTTGTTTCAGATGCAAGATATTTTTTAGATGAACTTCATTGCCTCAGTGTCAGATAAACCATGCATGAAATAATCCAAGAGATAGCATACATACATCAATATTTAATGAACTTAAAGTTATCTTCTTTTTTAACATACATCTAGTGTGTCAGAAAGTGAGCAAAATATGTGGTAGCATATAATTATACTCAAATATAGACATAGAATTTCATTTTTTCAGGGATGAGATGCAATTTTTATGTGCCTGTTAATCAAAAAGTGTTTTAAAGCCATGCTGAAAATTCTCTTCAGTCTTCACTTCCATGTAAATTTCTTTTTGTTATTGTTGTAGGAAATCAAATTATACAGAAATACAGACTGTTTCCCATTTGTAAAATTTGTAAATAATTTAATTTATATAAAATTTTTTAAGAAAAAACACATTGGCGGGAGTTTAGCGAGTGTCCAACAGGCAACCTGCATTGTGCATGGTACATTATTTTGTGTTATTTTGGTGTACATTTAATTAGGGACTTCCCTCAGGTCTTACCCTGTCTAGATGCTAAATGCACAGTAATCCATACATTTTTATATAGCTTGTATAATAAATTAATTGGGAAAATATACATCCCTCTGGCCATGCCAGCCTTGTTGGGAGCGAAGCTCCAAGTATGTATGTCTCTAAAAAGTGTCATCTGAGTAGTACAGAATAATAGTAAATTACATGTAACTGCTGACAAAAAATGTGGTGCATGCAAAATAGTAAATTCTCAATGTGTTTAAAGGGAAACTGACAGCTGGTTCACTCACACTTAACTCAATACACAGGGTTATGGTGTGGGTGAACTGGAATAAAAATGATATATACCTTACTTTGATTGGTGCTGCCATCTAAGAGATACAAGAAGTATTAGGGTCAGCTGCTATTGTGCTAATGCCGTCCTTTGCACAGTGGAGGCGGGAGCCAGCATACAGAGCTTCCCTGCCTCGGTCCCCTTTGCTACTATATGCCTGTCCACCTCATGAAAATTAATGGAGGACCCTTCACCCGTGTGAGGACACATGGGGGCAGGTATATGGAAGTAGTGGGGAAGAAGGCAGGGAAGCTCTGTATGCCAACGGCCATTGCTCAAAGGACTGCATTAATATATTAGCAATGATCTCTAGTACTTCTTGAAAAGGAGGGGCGGATAAAATCAAAATAAGTTATATCTTACTTTAAAATGTCCCTTCCCCCCACTATAACCCTACTTGTATTGGGTTTAGGGCAAGTAAAGCATCTGCCAGTTTTTCTTTGGGCAAAATATTAACCAATGATCATGATGGTCATGCTGCGATGATGAGCTGTTAAATCATTTTTACTTTAATCAATTAACATTAGAATTTAGCAAAAATGCATTGGATACATGCATTTCAAGGTACAGTTCACAGTAAATTTTATGTGTATTCCATTTTCTGTAAGAAAAAAAATTATAATAAAAAAGAAAAAATGTTTTTTTTTTTACTTTATGCTATGTTTTCTGGTTTCTTTGTTAACTTTATTATGGGACCAACATTTTTATAGTTGACAGTAGACATTCATCTTCTGTGTAAAGTAACTCACAGGAAAATATGGTATGGGAACACAAAGTTGAAAGAATGAAGGGCAGCGGACCAAAAGTCCAGTACCCTTGTTCCCTGTGAAGCCTAGTTTAGGGATGTATTACTTGAGCAATTGCACAGAATTATCCTTTCCATAATGACAACCATGTTTATACTTCAGCCTTTCTCCACGTGGCAAGTAAAATTCAATTTTCAAAACAACATAAAGTGGGTTTTATTAATCTAATTGTTATAGTCAAGCAGTGATTCCCAAAACAGTTTTGAGGAAATAATAATATTAATTATAAGACTCCAGTAGATTTCCTATTTTCATTCCTATTTCACATAAGCTTTGTATAACGGATTGTAAAAGCACTATATAATTGTACATTTTAGCTGAGATCTGTTGACTGCATAGCATGTAACCTCTGTAGGTGTTTACATTAATAGATATACCACTTTGCTCAATACCTTTTCCATTCATCCCATAAAAGTAACAAATTTGCTGCTGATACCTTTTGTGGAACCCAACAAGGCTTCACAGAACAACAGGTTTCAAGGAAACTCTAGTTAGTAAATTCAACTTTAGAGCTTTAAATGAATTTCAGATGTGTCAGAAAAATGTTTAAAATATATGTAGGTACGTATCAGTTTTAGGCGCCTACAATAAAGGAAAAAAAGAGATATGAACAAGTTTCAAACTGTAAACCAAAATAGAGTAAGGCCAAGTGGGCAAATTATCCTTATCAGGGTAGATAAGAGCATCTATCAGCTGTTTTTTTTTTTTTTTTTTTTTTTTTTTTATTAAAATAATTGTTTTTAGTTATTTTTTTTTTCTTAAATGTCACAAGTGTGCCTAAGCAATTTTTTTTGTGACTTTTGGGGGTAGACATAAAGTAGCAGACAGTGTTACATAAGTATGGTTGTGAATTTATGAAAAGCGACTGTCGCAAGTAGGCATTAAAAAGTCGCACCCCCCTCCAAAAAGTAGCAATCGTAAGCCAGGTCAAGCCTGGCTTACAAAACTGTATTCGGACAGCACTTTTTTAAAAAGTAGCAAAATAAGTCACAACTGCAACTTTTTGTGCAAGAAGCTCCACTCCCCAACCACTCGACTGCTAGCTAGAAGTTGCAATCTTGCAAAAGCTAGAGGATGGGTGGTAGATGTAGGTGGGTGGCCGGGGAGTGGAGCCGGCTGGCTCCCAGGAATATGGTACTGTAAAGCACTGTAATTTCATGTTCTCCGCCCGAAGCCATGATTGGCCTGTCAGTTCCGGCAAATCAAGGCTTCAAGCAGGGGAATGTGAAATAACAGTGCTGTAGTTTTATATTCCTGGAAGCAGGCCAGGGAGCAGGATGCAATGCTGCCCCCTTCCTCGGCTTGCATTTTAACAACAGGGTCCCTACACTTGTCGCTAAACTACAACTGCTATCATGAGGGTAGTAGTTTTGGAACAGGTAGCATCCAGCTGTTGTTAAACTACAACTCCCATGATGGGAGTTGTAGTTTGGGAATAGTAAGATTCCAGCTGTCGCTAAACTATTTAGTGATGTATTACATTTTGATGTCTTTTAAGGTGCATAACCCCTTAAAGGGGTACTCCGCACCCCTAGACATCTTATCCCCTATCCAAAGGATAGGGGATAAGATGTCAGATCGCAGGGGTCCTGCTGCTGGGGGCCCCCGGGATCTCGGCTGCTGCACCCACCTGTACGACTTCCACCTCACACCGGCAACGCTGGAGGCTTTGGAGCCCGACCACAATGGCAGACGAGTGTGACGTCACGACTCCACCCAGTGTGACGTCACGCCCCCTCCCATAGACTTGCATTGAGGGGGCAGGGCGTGACATCACACGGGGTGTAGTCATGACGTCACGCTCGTCTGCCATTGTGGTCGGGCTCCGAAGCCTCCAGCGTTGCCGGTGTGAGGTGGAAGCCGTACAAGTGGGTGCAGCAGCCGAGATCCCGGGGGCCCCCAGCAGCGGGACCCCTGCGATCTGACATCTTATCCCCGATCCTTTGGATAGGGGATAAGATGTCTAGGGGTGTGGAGTACCCCTTTAAGGAGCCAGCCCATTTTCACCTTAAGGACCCAAGCATTTTTTGCACATCTGACCACTGTCATTTTAAGCATTAATAACTCTGGGATGCTTTTACTTATGAATTTGGTTCTGAGATAGTTTTTTCATGACATATTCTACTTTAACATAGGGGAAAATGTTTGCCGATACTTGCATCATGTCTTGGTGAAAAATTCCAAAGGGGAAAATGTGTGATTGCGATTATGGGCCTAAATATTGCGATTTCAATATGCAATGCAATCTCATAAATAAATGGTAAAATTGCCCCATTTCATATCACATCTCACCCACTCCTGCCACATTCCCCCTCACCCTGCTACATTCTACCTCCACCTGTCACATTCCCCCCTCCCCCTTCAACATTCTCCCCACTGTTACATTCCCCCTGTCACATTCCTTTCCCCCTTTCACATTCCCCTGTCACATTCCCCCCGTCACCTTTCCCCCCTCCCCGTCACCTTCCCCCCTCCCTGTCACATTCCCCCTCTCTGTCACATTATCCCCGCCTCCTTGTCACATTATCCCAGCTGTCGTTGCATTACCCCCCTGTCACATCCCCCCTGTCACATTATCCCCGCCCCCTGTCACATTGTCCCCCCTGTCACATTTCCCCCACCACATTAACCCCCCCCCTCCGCCACATTATCCCCCCTCCTGTCACATTCCCCCCTCCCCCTGTCACCCCCCCACTGCTGTCACCCCCCCCCCCCGTCACATTTCCCCCCCTGTAGGTAGCTTTTTGTACTGCAGCAATACACTGGGTTTCCTGGACGGTTTTCAAATCTCCCACCGGATCCGGGACACCTAGTGTATTTGCAGCCAAAAAAGACCTTTCCTCATCAGCCAATCACTGGCTTGACACATGACACCATGTGAATTCAGGTAGAAGACAGACATGGTGCACATCTACAATCTTGCACAATGATCTAATTGCTTCTCAGCATAATTTCAAAAATGAACAAATTGTTAGTATATACGTTTTGATCAAAAAGTACAAAGCCCACTCGCCACGTCAAGGCCGCCTATTTGACACATGACACCGCTGCAGCCAGTGACTGGCTGAAAAGGAAAAGGTCCTACTGCTTGTATGGTAAAGAGGAGACACCGGACCTCATGGAGACGAATGGCATCTGTAGGGACTGGGAGTAGGTGAGCAGAAGTTTATTTTTTTTCTCCCTGTGCCCTTTTACTTAGCTCAGTGCTTTTCTACCAGGGTGCCTTCAGCTGTTTGTTCTTACCTATTTGTTCTTACCTGCTCTTGCTGGCCCCCGCCTGCAGCAGCTAACGGGAGCTGGCCAAAGCAGATAATCGCACGTTTTCCTGGGGGGCCATATCGCAAAAAGCAAGAATTGTAATCCGATTGCTTTTGCGATATATCGGGCAGCCCTATGTAAAACATTCCATTTTTTTACAATAACATGCTGGAGTAGACCCCAGCTTTACCTTTTCATAAATGGTAAACAGAGAAAAAGCCCATCCAAATTTGTTAGGCAATTTCTCTTTAGTACGGAGATACGCCATATGTGACCCTAAACTGTTGCCTTGAAACACGATAGGGTTCCGAAGTGAGAGAGCGACATGCTCATTTGAGGACTAAATTAAAGATTTGCATAGGACAGACCCGGATGCAAAAATTACACTTGCCTCCAATACCAAAGTTACCCTACAACAGTGTTTCCCAAACAGGGTGCCTCCAGCTGTTGTAAAACTTCCTGCATGCCTGGACAGGCAATGGCTGTCCGGTAATACTGGGAGTTGTTGTTGTGCAACTGCTGGAGGCTTCATTTTGGAAACACTGCCGTACGAGACGTTTTTCATTTTTATTGGGGGGGGGAGGTAACTGTGTAGGGGTATGTGTATATGTAGTTTTTTACACTTTATTTTGTGTAGGTATAGTGTAGTGTAGTGTTTTTAGGATACATTCACATGGGCGGGTTTTCACATCAAGTTTACTGCAGCCTCTGATGTCACCGCCGCTGCATTCACTTGCCTGCACCTCCTTTCTGTCGCTGGTCCCATATCCCTGCGTGTACTCTAGCTATCTGCCGCTGGTCCCCCCACATCAACAGCCTCCACAGCCTTCGCCACCATCTTCCCCTGCTCTGCCTGGACTTCTAGGGGTGGGCAGAGCGGGGGAAATGAACTTTCACCCTATCCAATCCCCTGCGATTCGCCGGTCAGTCCTGGGGGTCAGTCACCGGCCAATCGCAGGGGATAGGAAGAGGTGGCACCCCTGCCACCTCGCTCCTATCCTTTAGGATGATTGGGGTTGTCTCTGACAGCACAATCATCCCCATTTTTCGAGAGATCGGGTCACCAGAGACCCGATCAGCCCAGAAGCGCCACAAGTCGCCCCCCCCAAAGGTTTGCACCGAGGGTGCCTGCTGAATGATCTCAGCAGGCATCCAGGTCCAGTTCTCGCCCTGGGTCCTTAAAGGAGATGTCCGGTGCAGACTATTCTTATTACTTCCATCCTGGGCTACAAAAAAGAGAAAACAAACCTTCACTTATCTTCCTACGTTCCCCCGGAGCTTTGCATCAGCTGATAGGTCAGTCGGGCTGTCTGCTTTCTACTTCCTTTATCCCGGGACGTCACACGGCGCTTCACCCTATCACTGGCCACACCAATGCCTCGCCAGTGATAGGCTGAAGCGCCATGTGACATCCCGGGCGAAGGGAAGTAGTTAGTAGACAGCCCGGTCGACCGATCAGCTGTTGCGTTGCTGTGGGGGAATGTAGGAAGAAAAGTGAAAGTTTTTTTTGCAGGATGGAATAAAAATTTTTGCACCGGAAATTTCCTTTAAGTACAAGGGCGTGCCTGTACGTCTGTTGGTCCCTAAGTGGTTAAATGTGATGTATTAGACAGAAAATGAGGCAGACACAAAAAAGATGCAGAAATTTCATAACAACCAACCTGTTATCAGTATAAAGGAAAATGGGGTAAGTGATGTGGTCCTAAAGTCTTAAACAAGTCTTAAACAGAAGAACACAAATGAAAACTGATAAAGAGCATCATTTAATAAAAAAAAATACATACAGTGACGCCATTTTGAAATGATGAGTAATTTAATATATATATATATATATATATATATATATATATATATATATATATATATATAGTAAAAAGTAGTTGCAGCACAGCTCAGTCCCAATGCAAGATGGGTGCCAGGGTCCAAAACCTGATCAGGGTCCCTTGTAGATAAAAAATTCCAATGGCGCAGCACTCCAGTAAAAAAAAGTGCATTTATTCACACACATCTCAATACAGCAACGATTCAGCTCCTATGGAGCCATTATCAAGCCTAGTGATACATACAGCTTCAGGGGTATTTATACCCAAATAAAGTGCTAATAATAAACAAAGTGTCACAAGTGCATCAAATTGTTATCAATAAACAATTACATAAAAATTGCATAAAAATTCATATAACAAACATTGTGTCACCTCCGCATGATATATCATAAAGTGCATTGTGAGTACCCACATGTGAAAAGTGAATCGGCTTGAAAGAAATCCATTCCATAGGCAATATACAGACATTTATGATCTTAATACATTCTAATTAATAACAGACTTCATCTGTATACAAATTACAATTTAAGATAAAGGAGGATGTTATGCAATCCTACCCGCTCCGTGGACCCATCATGGCGTCGGTAGCGTGGGCTGTATTCCACTGTGCATGTACATGTAAACAATAGTCACATGGCCGATGATGTGAGCGAAGTACCGCAATGTCAGCTAACTGAGACTCCCGTCCCACTCACGTCATATTCTCATGATCGTGAGTCCGAACAGGGGACCCAGACCGGCCCGATCATGTGACCCGTCCGCATCACCTGACCACCAATGACCACAACTCGACTAGCAACTGACAGCGTCCATATCACAAAGATGCTGACTCTATAGTATAAGTTCATGGCAGGAAATCAGGAACGAAAAAAACCACACTGACACCAGTGGACATCCATCTCTATATATAGATAATCACCCAAAATACGACCTTTTCTATTATGGTATAACCACAAAGAAGAAAAAGAAAAAAAGTGTATTAAAGATTATATATAAGAAAGAGGAGTTGCCTAGAGAGTCACCCCTGGAAGGTTCCTTACTCAAAAACATTCCCCTCACAAAATATCAAATAAAATATCAAATAAAACATAAGAAGAAAAAAAGAAATAATAAAAATAAAAATAATAAAAATAAATATGAATAAAAAAAGTAAACAAAATATAATATATATATATATATATATATATATATATATATATAAAATATAAAAAAAATTAAAAAAATAAAAAAATATAAAAATTGTAAAAAAAAGAATAATTAAATGAAAATAACAATACAAAGTAAAAATGAATACAATCAATAAATAAATAAATGAATGAATAATTAAATAAATAAATAACCTAAATAAAAAAATATTAATAGAGAAACCTTCACATTTTATCACACCCAATTGCAGGGTGTAAACATGGCATGTGTATGTGGAGAGAATTCTACCCCAATTAATATCAGGGGACACTGGAACACTCTCCCCATTTTCATGGTAGGAGAGGATCCATGTCACGGGGGAGGGAACTGTGGCCGTCAAGCTAAACCAGTCTCGACCGGTCTCAGACCCACCCTCACCCCAATTTCCATGGGGGCGCCCACTTTTTCGGTGGCGATTTGCTCCATACGTAGCCAAAGAAAGGCCATACATCTTAGAAAAAAAAAAAAAAAAAGATTAAATAAAAAAAAAAAAAACAATAATGATGTAAAAAATCACATTAATTTTTTCTTTTTTTGAAGGGAATCTTTTCAGGGGGACAATATCCTCCAAAGGGGAAACTCTCTCCGAAGAACTTCATTATGTGTAAAACTCTTAACCCTTTATCTAAACTAGGTGTCCACAAGTGCAGTTTTAGATATCCCAATGTCCACCATAAAATCATACCTTACTAAAAAGTAAAAACATTTTTTTTATTTTATTAACAAACAACAAAGACTATTTTCAAAGATGGTAAATGTAGTCAAGGCCACAGAGCAGGTGGTGCGTCCATCTCCCACTGATTCTTCCAATATATAGATCTACAAAAAAGAAAAAGGAAAAAAAGAAAAACAAAAGAATATATATATATATATATATATATATATATATATATATATATATATATATATATATATGCACATTTTCTACATAGGTGCTAAGTATGAAAAATACTGCATACTGCAACACTTGGAAATATTCATCTTGAGACATTTATTTACATAATATCCATTTAGTTTCTTGTGAACAAATGTGTCATATCTGTCCACAATTAACCCTTTAACGACAATGGACGTAAATATATGTCATGGTGCCGTGGTACTTAGCATGCCATGACGTACATTTACGCTCTGTGACGACAGCAAGCACCGGACCAGTGCTCGCGTCATGCACGGCAGGTTCCGGCTGTTATCAGCGATCGCGCTGATGTCTGCCAGCCATTAACCCCTCAGATGCCGTGATCAATACAGATCACAGCATCTGCAGCAGTGAGGCACTTAAAATGATTAATCGGATCGCCCGCAGCGCTGCCGCAGGGATGCGATCATCCAGCATGGCGGCCGAAGGTCCCCTTACCTGCCTCCAGCTGCTCCAGGGGTCTTTTGCTCTGGTCTGAGATCGAGCAGACAGAGCAGAAGATTGCCGAAAATGCTGATCAGTGCTATGCCCCATGCATGGCACCGAACAGTATTAGCAATAAACTGATTGCTATAAATAGTCACCCTATGGGGACATAACAAGTGTAAAAGAAAAAGGAAAAAAGTGTTAAAGAAAAAATTAAAAACATTTGAAAAATCCCCTCCACCAATAAAAATTTTAATCGCCCCTTTTTCCCATTATACACACAAAAAGCATAAAAGAAAATTAATAAACATATTTGGTATTGCCGCGTGTGTAAATGTCCGAACTATCAAAAAATATAATGTTAATCATACCGTATGGTGAACGGCGAAAACGTAAAAAAAAATAAAAAAAAGTCCAAAATTGCTGCTATTTATCACATTTTATAAAAAAAAATAATAATAATAATAATAATAATAATAAAAAGTGATTAAAAAGTAAAATATAAGCAAAAGTGGTACCAATAAAATCTTAAGATCATGGTGCAAAAAAATTGCCCCATACCGCCCCGTATACAGAAAAATGAGAAAGTTATAAGTGGTCGAAATAGGGCAATTTTAAACATACTGGCCCACATTTATCATTGTCTTTAGACTGTTTTTTGTGTTTAAAAAAGGGGCAAAAAAGGCGCAAGCAGGGTTTTTTGCGCCTTTTTTGCCCCTTTTTGTTTACACATTTCTGCTGATTTTGAGTTGCAATCCACTGATTTTGAGTTGCAATCCACTGATTTTGGCAATACACATGATATCGAAGGGATTTATCATTGCGCCTTTTTGTAAAAAAGGAGCAAAAAAAGGCACAAAGCCATTAAAAAGTCTCTAATCTACACCAGCCCAGACATGTAGCTTTTTGGTGTATGTGTAGACAGAAATTTCAGAAAATGTGGACCTGCACAAAATTTATCAAAGCTCTTTTACCTTTTAATAAATTTGGTGCTCCTACACATTATCAGCACACACAAAAAAAAAGGTGTAAAAAATGCTTCACTTGCACTGCAATGAAAAATGTGGGCCACTAATTTTGTTAAAATAGTTTGAGATTTATTTTAAACGTTACAATAATAGAAAAGCATATAACATGGGTATTATTTTAATCATATTGACCCACAGAATAAAGAAAATATGTCATTTTTACCATAAAATGTACAGCGTGAAAACAAAACAACATAAATAATGTTTTTTTTTTATTGTGCCATACATTTTATAGTAAAATCAGTGATATTCTTACAAAGTACAATTGATGATGCAAAAAAACAATCCCTCACATGGGTCTGCATATGAAAATATAAAAGTTATGATTTTTAGAAGGTAAGGAGGAAAAAACAAAAATGCAAAAATAAAATTGGCCCATTCCCTAAAGGGGTACTCCGATGCCTGATCGTGGGAGTCCCGCCGCTGGGGACCCCCGGGATCTTGCACGCGGCACCCCGTTTGTAATCAGTCCTGGAGCGTGTTTGCTCCGAGTCTGATTACTGGCGACTACAGGGTGGGCGGCGTGTGACGTCACGCCCCCGCTCCCGTGTGATGTCACGCTCCGCCCCTCAATGCAAGCCTACAGGAGGGGGCGTGATAGCTGTCACGCCCCCTCCCGTAGGCTTGCATTGAGGGGCGGAGCGTGACATCACACGGGGGCGTGACGTCACACGCCGCCCGCCCTGTAGTCGCCGGTAATCAGTCCCGGAGCGAACACACTCGGGGGACTGATTACAAACGGGGTGCCGCATGCAAGATCACGGGGGTCCCCAGAGGCGGGACTCCAGCGATCAGGCATCTTATCTCCTATCCTTTGGATAGGGGATAAGATGTCTAAGCACCGGAGTACCCCTTTAAAGTGTACCCGTCAAATCCAACAAAAATTTTTTTTTTTAACATATCACTGAGTGCCTAATCCTGACCATGTACATCAAATTTTTATGTGTCTAGCACCTTTATTATTATTTTTTTATTACACTTTTAATTTAGCTCACAAGTCTAAATTTCTCTCAAAGGGAGGGGGCGTGGCAGGTCTCCGCCCCCTTCCTCAGAATGCTGTCTGCTCACATCTCCCTTAGCATTAGCAAAACTACAACTCCCAGCTTGTCCTCACTTACAGTAGCGGGACACAAGCTGACAGTGGGAGGATTTTTCCTCCAGCTGTGACCCCTGCGCTCACAGCTGTCAATCAAGGAAGAAGATCCATGACATAGGTGATGATGCATGGACACAGCATGACTAGTATGTGTCCAAGCAGGCAGGGGGGGAGGGGCAGTTGTTTGACTTGCTTTTTCAGTATGAAATGCTGAAAATGTTCTAATGAAAGTAATTACAAAACCTATTAGTTTTGCATGCTTTACAATATATTAAAGGTTTTTGTATCTGACAGTGCCCATTTAAGGTCAACATTGGCCTGGTCCTTAAGGGGTTAAAGCAGTGAAGACATAAGGTTAGAATTATTAGTCTACAGACAAATAGGCTTTGATTCTGAAAGCTATTAGCTTCTTTCCATTTAAGTTGTAAAGTAATTTAAATGTATGAGATATACCCAGATTCAATAATACCTCACGGCAATAGAACAGAAAACAAAGAAAGTGGTCCCTATATAGGACTGAGGTGCCTTATTAAAATATAACTTTTAATTGTTAGTTGCTAAAATATGTTAAACTTATCAAATTATAGTGCTCAAATAGTGCAACCAAGAAAAAAGACAATCAAATCAACACTTAAGAGCTACTAATTAGCATATGGCGCTCATATATCGACCTAGTATCATAATCAAGACTGTAACAAACAGTTGTCAACATGCCACCATATCATGACTGATACTTTAGAAATGGAAAATTCCAATCAGACATTGGTTAGAGTCCCTTGTCCCAATGCGTTTCCATGGGGGGAACTGGTAAATAACTTTGTTCCCCTCACTTCAGGGGACTGTGAGTCAGCGTTATATGTTAGATAACGAGTATCAGAAAAGCAATCTCTTATATGGAGACACAGATGTTCTGTACTCCAAATGAAAACAAATTATATACAAAAGACCAAACTCACCAGGGATCATGCCTAACATGGGTTTAGGGCTTGTACTCACGGTCTTTTGTGGATATTGGGCTAGCTTGAGAGACCACCGGATGCTGTAAAGGCAATATGCCCGCATTTAATACATGTAAAGGCGCCATGCAAACAAGTATATGTTGAAGAGACCATAATTCTGGTCCGGATATACTTACAATTAGTTGATAGATGTGCACACAAAACGCTGCAATGGCAGCGAGTACCGGAGCGGTGTCCGGAGCTGGTGCGTGTATGGTGAACACGACGGCAACTAACTGAAGCCCACGCACACCCTATTTACGTCACCGGAGGGCGTTCCCTATGACGCCGTCACTAGGGGCGCGGCCTCCCTATTAATCATGAGAACGCCGTTCTAAGGATTGGAACATATTCAGACGTCGGGTGCGGTAGCTATCAGAGGTACAAATAGTACATAATATTGACAATATTCCTGACTTAGGCTAAAGTATAGGACTATTAACTATGGGCAAATTAAATCTCTGCAAAAACACATGTGTGATTATAGAAACTTACATGATTCAACCACCTCCCTATCCAAAGGTGTCAGATGCCAGCCTTTTTATGATATAACTGGCTATAATCCAATGTATAATTATCACATGCAGAAATAAATAAATAAATAATAACAATTATATTTTTTAGTTTTTTGTTTTTTTGTTTACATGTTTTTATATATTATTAACTGGGATGTTAAACTTAGATGTGTTAGTGTGACAAGGGGATATTAGAATATTCAGCCTTGGGATAGAGGCATGCGCCAAAAAAACAGAGGGGGGTACTAATGGTACATTGCATGGAGCATCAAGTGGGGATCCCTCCGCTGGATTGGTGACACATCAGCAATAAGGCAATTGGGAACTCTATTGGAAGATTATATATATCCAAATGTGCATAATTTCAAAAGTGCTAGATACTGAAGAATATAGAGGATGCTGGCTCACTGTAAAGGAGTAAGGGGGCTGGTATGCCCTAACAGGAGGGGATAGAAATGTAAATAGGGCCTAGGGAGACCTAAATATGCCCTATATGAACCTATCTTGTATTACCTATACCTAATCGGCATTGACGCCCTAAAAAGGGCGGTACCGGTTTCACAGGAACCTCCTATATGCCCTAGTTATTCCTGGCTATAGTGGTGGCCTCTAGACAAAAGGGCCCACTAGGACCTTCCCTAACTACCTCATCGTGCCACCTCAGGAAAATATGAACAGTGAGCCAGCCCCTCCATGAACAGTCAAATAAAGCAGGTATAGGAGAGCTGTTCGTTGAGGCCTCCTGGGGGGGCTCCTTTGTATATAATTTCTTTTCATTTGGAGTACAGAACATCTGTGTCTCCATATAAGAGATTGCTTTTCTGATACTCGTTATCTAACATATAACGCTGACTCATAGCCCCTGATGAAGTGGGGGGAACAAAGTTATTTACCAGTTACCCCCATGGAAATGCGTTGGGACAAGGGACTCTAACCAATATCTGATTGGAATTTTCCATTTCTAAAGTATCAGTCATGATATGGTGGCATGTTGACAACTACTGTTTATTACAGTCTTTATTATGATACTAGGTCGATATATGAGCGCCATATGCTAATTAGTAGCTCTTAAGTGTTGATTTGATTGTCTTTTTTCTTGGTTGCACTATTTGAGCACTATAATTTGATATGTTTAACATATTTTAGTGATTAACAATTAAAAGTTATATTTTAATAAGGCACCTCAGTCCTATATAGGGACCACTTTCTTTATTTTCAATTAAGCTGTGACTAGAGTTAATATGTACTCTGTAGGGCAGTTTTTATTTCCAGTAGGGATATTAAAGAATTGCAATCTTAGACATGAATTTCAATACATATTGCAAAATGTAAATTTTGTAAACACGTCTTTACCTTACTATGCAGGGAGTTGTCTGTAATTCATCCCAAATAGAAAGCAATGTTTTACCAATTAAAATGTTACTGTCAATAAAAACTACTTTTGAGACGTGGATCAGATATAAGAAAAGTTGTACATCGTGAGTAATTAGCCGGGGTAAGAGTGGCACAGATCGGAACTCACTGAGGTGAACGAAGTGCAAAGCATGAGGCAGCCATCCTACCCTGCAAGGACCAGCCTCCTGCACCTTCCCTGCACACCAGCTCAAAAACGACAGCATCCTACAGGAAGGATATGGTGCTCAGCCCCCGACAAACACAGATTATGTACTTAGTTCAATACAGGTGATACAAAGTGATAATCAGTGAAATGTGTTTTTGAATAATCTGATTAGGAAGTAATTAAAAAATGAAAGAACAACTTTAGGCTTTGTTCACACAGTATATTTTCAGTAGAAAAATTGCATCTGTCCTGTCTATGCACACAGTATATATATATATATATATATATATATATATATATATATATATATTAAGCATTCCTCCTTGGGGATAGCTCAGGGATCGTCCTGGGCCTAGACCGTCTCGTCACTGACTATACATATCAGCATGCCCTGACTATTATCTGGTGAGCTACCCTCAGCCAGTTAAACATGTGACTCCTACATCCTGCTATTCACAGTTCACCCCACTTCTTGGACCACTCACAGATTCCAGCTGTGTGCTTCCTCAACAGGGTCCGAGTGTCTCCCCCTACAGCAACATGCACAGATCAGACTGAGTCTCCATATTATATACACCTCCCTTCCCTGCTGCCTCATTACTTAAGCAGGTGAGATTCTTCAGGGTGAGCAAGGAAATACACCCTTTCCTTGCCACCTTGTCACATACCCCCCCCCCCCCCCCCTTTTGCTCAGACCTCCGGGAAGGAGCACATGTATTTGAAAGTCAGAAACCATCTGCCTTTCCTTTCTCTTGGACAACTTTTGTCCCAGTCTCTGAAGTCCTTGACCTTTTTCTTCCGTTTTTTTACCAGCCACCAATTGCAAGTCTCTCGGTCACACCTCTCCAGTACCAGGTTCTTCACCCTCGTGTGGGCAGGGTTCTTGAAATTAAGGACTGATGCTTCCAACCTTTGTCTTCTTCTGGCTTGCCAGACTTCTGCCTCTGCTTCAGAGAATCTTTTGGCCTCAGTGGCTTCACCAACCACTGTCTTGTTCTCTGTAGCTTCAGAGGACCTCCGACACTGGTCCATCTCAGTTTCAACTTTAGAGGACTTCCCACCTGGTTTCACCACAGTTTTGACTTCTGTGGATTTTTCACATGGTTTCACCTCATCCCTTCCAGCTTTCTCTTCAGGGGCACCAGCTTCCTCAGGTTTGGCTTCAGAGTCTTTGGCTCCTTCAGATTCTTGTGTAGAATCAGCTTCTACCACTGTTTGGCTCTTCTCTGCAGCTTCTTCAGGCTTACTCTTCTCTTCACCTGTAGCTTCAGTTGTGCCATTTTCTTTACTCACAGATTTTGAGGTTGACTCTGGTTTAGCTTCTGCTTTAGAGGATTTCTCTGCCTCAGCATTACCTTCAGAATTTTTGGTCTGCTCAGGTTCAGAGGATTTCCCGCCTGACTTCTCCTTAGTCTCCACTTCAGTCCTAGCTTCAGGGGACTTCTTACAGGGCTTCACCTCAATCTTAGCATTAGATGACTTTTTACCGGGCTTCAGAGAAAGCATCCCTCTATCCCATAACTTCTGCCCAGAAGCCTTTCTTGAGCCAATTCCACCATAGCTTGGTCTCTGCTCTCTTTTAGAACATCCCGGTCCTCTTTTTCTCCCATTTTCGCTGGTTACACTGGAGCTTAGCGGACCTCATCCTCTCCCTGTCAAGTAACTCTGTCAAGTCGCTGACAGTATCTTCCGGAAGACAGCAATTGTTTCCTCAACTGTTCATTGTCTGACAGCACAGCCACCTGCTCGTGGAGTTGCTCTCCCAGCAAAACCAAGGCAGCTATGTGGGACCTTCTGCGCGTTCCGTTCTGCACTTCCAGGCTCTCTTATAAGATCTTTAAGAGCTTTATATATTTCAGCTGCTCACTCTGGAGCTTTGCATAGATCATCTTCTCACTGTCCAGCAACTGTTTCTTGGTCTTCTCTTACTCATTAATAAATTTTCCACACTCACCAATCTGTTCAGATAGATCTGAGATCTCCTGTTGCAAGTTCTTGTTTTCAAGTTTCAGGGTCTCAACATTTTCCAGGGCCTTCTCATACTGCTCACGGAACAAGTCATTGTCATGACGAGCAGATTGAAGAGCATGTGCAAGGGCATTCTTCGCCTTGACTTCCTCCTCAAGTTGTCTCTTAGCTTTAGAGACACTCTCCAGATTGCTGGCAAGATCATCAACTTCTATCTTCATCTCATTCTTCTCTTTTTCTATTTTTTCCATGGCTACCAGCCTAGCCTTATGATCACTCCACAGAGCCTGATATACACCTTGTAGAAGACTCACTTCTTCTTCCTGGAATGACATCCACTTGGCCAGACTCTCCACTTCTCTCTCCTTGCTGGTCACAAGACCCTGACAGTTCATCCTGCAGAGCCATGAACTCACTTCTGTGGTGGTCCATGACTTTTTCCAGCTGAAGCCTCACTTCTTGCTCTTTCTTGAAGTCAGCAAGCAATTTGTCCTTCTCCTCTGTCAAGAGATGTACCTCTTTTTCTTTCTCTGTCAACTTCACAGAAACCATCTGCAGGGATTCTTCCAGATTCTGGATCTGCTCCAGTTTTTTCCAAGGCCAGCTTGTCTTTTCCGAGACCTTTTACTGACAGAGGTCTCCTCACTCTCGCTGTTAGACCTTGAGACATCCTCTGGTCCTCTGTCAGACACTCGACCCAGCTCTTCTCCATCTCTAGATGAAGTCTCCCCCTTTTTCGGGGTTGCGGCCACTTGTGCCTCGTTATTATCATCAACAACAGGTGCCCCCGACACCTGGCACTCTTCCTCTCCCACCATGTTGGCAACTCTGGAGACTCTTGCTAAACACTCCCGTCGGACCTGCAATCCCTTGGTGGTAAGTTCGTTGCCCCTAGCAACAAGTTCAGTGGCTCTTGGCCCCAGCGAGTCAGGGTGATTCCCGAACAGTTCCTCTGAACTGTCTCTTGGCTCCTTGGCAGACTTTTCTTTTGTCTTGTCACAGTCTCTCCACGGCCTGGCAAAAACGACTAGGGCTCCTGGGTCTGCAACAATATCTGGTCCAGTGGTTCAACCTTCCTGGTTACAACCCCTCTCTGGTCCACGCCACATCTCCTTCACTTAGGTACTCTCTTCCGGAGTTTTGGTTTTTCCACAGCCATCTCCGTAGCTTCTATTCCAGTCACATCTTTAACTTGACTCATGGACTGTTCTTCAGCTCCCCAAGTGATCTGGCACACTCCCACCTGACATATACCTAGGGTCTGCTGACACTCCCTGTCCTCATCCTCTGCTGAGTTACTGTCCCCTGCTATGTGGTGAAAACCAAGTGTTGTGAGCCTAGCAGGTATTCCTGCTCTAGTCACCTGACTATCTTCCCACAACTGCTGAAAAAACTGAAAATCCTTCCCCAGCACTACTCTAAGGTAGGCTCAATTACAACCTTATGACTTGTGGTACCATAGGGAGTAGAAATACACACATTAACTGTTTTATAACCCCAAATACCGGCTTGTATAGACACTAAAGCAGGGTCTGGCTTTCTGCCGCTGGTCTTTACCAGACTTATTACACATTTTGGATCTAACAAAACCATCATCTTTTTACCTTCTATTTCCAGCTCACACAGGTTTTCTTTTGTCCTGCGAGAGGTGACAACAGTACTCTTTACATCAGAACACATTAACATAAGTGTTTCAAGAAAAACATTATCAGCCTGCATGGGTTCACAATATACAGCACCATTCACACAGTCCAGTAGAGACCCCCCAGTCCTCACGACTTCCGGAACCTTTGTGTGCGAACTCTCAGGTGCACTCTCGGCATCCCACAGCTGCCAGAAATACGGAAAGACTCTGCCCAGTCCAATTTCAACTGTAAATTCCGCACATACCTCCATCATGTGTCTTACTGCCCCAAAACATGTATCAAAGGTAATTTGAACAGTCTTACCGGGCTCTGGGTGGGACTTCACAAAGATAATTATTTCTGGCATAATCCAAGATACAGTCTGGCAACAATCCAAGTCCACCCACAGTGGGATTCCGCCCACCAACAACTCATGGGACCTTGGCTTCATCCTGGCGACCACCGGTTGTGGCCCACGTCGGTTGCCCCCAGCAACGGCCTTTTTCCAGAAAAAAAAATCTCTATTCATTGCCCCTAGCAACGCTCCACCACAGATACCATCCTGTGCTTGAACTCCTCTGCTGGGCTCCTCCGACTTGCAATCTTGCAGGGGGTTGCTCCTAGCAACGGCTCCTCTCCAACTCGCCCGTTGGTTGCCCTTGGCAACGGGTTGCCCTTAGCAACAGTGTGCCCGCATCCTCCACCAAAATGTAAAGATTCCTCCTTGGGGATAGCTCCGGGATCTTCCTGGACACTGCCACGGGACACGTTTCCACTCAATAAACCCGCAGACAACAGTTATTCATGCAAGCCTGGCACCTTGCCAGCTTTATTTAGACAGGTTGCAGGGGAAAAACAAACATAACGCAGGAACAAAACAAAATCCTAGACCGTCTGGCCACTGACTACACATATCAGCATGCCCTGACTATTATCTGGTGAGCTACCCTCAGCCAGTTAAACATGTGACTCCTGCAACCTGTTACTCACAGTTCACACCACTTCTTGGAGCACTCACAAATTCCAGCTGTGTGCTTCCTCAACAGGGTCCGAGTGTCTCTCCCTACAGCAACATGCTGTTTGCCAGGGAGAGCACAGATCAGACTGAGTCTCCATCTCATATACACCTCCCTTCCCTGCTGCCTCATTACTTAAAGGGGTTCTCCCTTGTTTATACTGTTTTTTGTTATTATGTTTTGGTGTTATGTGTGTATAAGTATGTGTTTTTTATGTGTGTTGTGATTATGTATATATGTATTTTCTTACCTTTTGTGAAGATCTGGAAGCTGGCCCCTTTTTCTTCCAGTGGCTTGCTGTGTACCTCGGCCTCTGCCATGTTGTGTTCGGTAAGTGGCAGGTAGTTATTTTTTTTTTTTTTACCAATAAAGTTTTTTTTGTCTAATTCACAAACTGTCTGCGCATGCGCGAGTATGCAAGTGCTACGCTAACAGCATAGCGTACCTTAGGTCTACGCTAATAGTGTAGCTTCGCGCAAGTGCAGACAGTTTGTCAATCAGACAAAAAAAACTTTATTGGTAAAAAAAAAAAAAAAAAACTACCTGATTACGGGTGACTACAGGGTGGGCGGTGTGTGACGCCACGCCTGCGCCGGCGTGTGACGTCACGCTCCACCCCGCAATGCAAGCCTATGGGAGGGAGCGTCATAGCTATCACGCCCCCTCCCGTAGGCATGCATTGAGGGGCGGAGCGTGACGTCACACGCCGCCCGCCCTGTAGTCGCCGGTAATCAGTCCCGGAGCGAACACGCTCTGGGGACTGATTGCAAACGGAGTGCTGCGTGCATGATCCCAGGGGTCCCCAGCGGCGGGACTCCCGCGATCAGGCATCTTATCCCCTATCCTTTGGATAGGGGATAAGATGTTTAGGCACCGGAGAACCCCTTTAACAACATTTCAGACTCCTACCTCAAATTAGATATAAGTATAAAGTTGAAAGCTGAAATACAGAGATCACTTATCACATCAGTGACCATTGAAAAAAGGCTGTAAAAGAACTAGAACAAACATTGTAAAATTTTCATTATAGATTTTATTATGGGTTTTTTCTCTAGTTACTGTAGCCATTTAGCTGCTTCCTATGAATAATATTCCAACAATGTTGTTACTAGAAAAAATACACAATAGTATACACCTTAAAAAGTTGTGTGTTAAGAGACTTTCCATACTGCTGAGTAATTAATCACTCAGAGAGATACATTTCACAGGATATTGACCTGACCCAACTTTGTAGTTTGGCAGCAATCCCAGTGCATTCAGTTAAAAAAAAACACCATAGCCAGGTTATCTTTCCGTAAAAAACATATCCCTCAGTGATCAATTGCATTGATTAAATTTAGTGCAATGTTTGAAATTTCTTATTTCTAAAAGCTGAAAATGATGCTATTCATTAAGTTGTTTACCTTTCAGTGGCTTTTTAAGTCAGGAGCTACAGTGGGTCAAATAACATAACTCTACAAAGTAAATAAAGGTGGCTCAAGTGCTCACATATGAAAGAACATCCAAATAAATCAAACTGATAAAATATTTTAGAAATATTATTCGAATTTTATACAGTGATACAGAGCTTTCCAAACTTTTCGTGTTGGTGACACACTTTCTAGAAGTGATTAATTTTGCCACACAGTAATTCAGTCTAAGGAGCAGTGTGTAAGAATGTTTTATGTAATTTTTTACTCCCACCCTCTGTGATTGATACACTTCCACAGTTTTAACCCAATTACACACACACACACACACACACACACACACACATATATGTGTGTGTAAAGCGATAACAATAGATGAAATTTGGTATTGCTGTGTTTGAAAAAATTATTGTGTATTTTGTTGTTTGTTTGCTACAAAAACTGTTTTCATTCTTTGATGGACATCTTGTTTGAAATGCTATGGTATTAGGAAAAACAACCTCTATGATGTATTTACCTTTTCTGCATATTTGGCTTATGTTATATCTATTTTTTCTGAACATTTTGTGTGAAAGGCACTGGGAGGCACTGGGAGACAGTGTTCAATAACCTTTTACAGGGGATATTTCTTTTTCTGCAAAGATCCTGTAATAAATTCACCTTTCCAGGCTTCAGAATTGTCTCCTCCATTTCAACTGTTGCTGGAAGACATCTCAGGTACCCAAGGGCAACAGGCCTGGAAGACATAGGGTCGCTCATCATGCTCTGACATGGCTGTTGCGGCCAATGAGAACTGTTGCTAGGCTGGCGGAATATTGTAATCCCCACAGAGTATCCCAGCTCTCTTCAAGACATAATTCTCCTGTATCACTAACATTTGTTCTTTTGTTACCTTTCCTCATTGATCTGTGTTCTGACCTGTTGACCTGCTTCTTACCTACTCTCCTGCCTGCAATCCTGTACGTTGTTGTTCATTTAATCTGACTTTCTGCTTTGAACCTTGAACTTCCTCTTTTGTCTTGCTGATTATTTACTCTGCTACAGTAAAAGTTTGACCCATTGCTGTTTTTCTGACATTGCCTTTGCCTAGTGTGTTTGTACCTCTGATTCAACCTGGTCTTGATTTTAGCCTGCCTCATTTTGCTTCATCTGTGCGTCAGTTTGCTGTATAGGTGTTTTGTGTTCTCTAGTCTGTTCCTTGGTTGTGTCCTTACCTGTTTCCTGACCTATGTACTGTGTTGTTTTCTTTTTGAGTCAGATCAGGACTGCACCCTTAAGAAATTTTCATGCAGAGAATCAGCTGCAATACAAGGACCACAGTGCAAACAAGTAAAGAACACAAAGAGTGCACCATTCACAACTAAGGCCAGGTGCATTCAATACCACCAGGTTAGCTGTAGATGTAGATAGGGGCTCTTAATCAGTTCTTTCTGGGCATATCAGAGATCTCTCCCATGATCTATTTATACCCAGGATTGTATCTATTATTAGGGGGCATCCTCTACGTCTTGAGGAAAGAAGGCTTCTACACCAGCATAGACGTGGGTTCTTTACTGCAAGAACAGAGAGACTGTAGAACTCTCTCCCGGAAGAGGTGATCATGGTGAACTCGGTAAAAGAGTTCAAAAGGTGCCTGGATGCATTTTTGGAGAGTAATAACATTGCTGGTTATGGATACTAGCTTTATAGGGACAGAAGGTTGATCCAGGGATTAATTCTGATGCCATATTGGAGTCTGGAAGGAATTTTTACCTCTAAAATTAGTTTTTTTTTGCCTTTCTCTGGATCAACTCAGTAGGGACTCAAAAGGGATATAGGTTGAAATTGATGGACCTAATGAACTATGTTACTATTTGTTATTAAATTATATTATGTTACCTGTCTTTTTCTTCACACAATGTATTTGCTCAGTGCTTAGCTAATACCCAATAGTTTATTTTTTTAAATGTTTACAACAGAAAATATTTAGAACCACTAAATCATAATGAACCTTAGACTTAATAGTTGATACAATACAGTGCATGAAGAATGACGGCAAATTTCATGTTTCATTTTTTTTTCCATCAACACTAAAAAAACTTAGTTAATAAATTATATGTACCCCAAAATGATATCAATGGAATCTTCAAATCTCCACTCCACTGTCGGTATTACCCTCCAAATGTACAGTATCCAGCAATATTAACCACTAAGAAATATGGTTCATGGATCAGCACGAGCTTACAGTAAAATGCTGCACTCACTAATACTTGTGAAAAGAAGATCCTTTATTCAATTTCTTCACAAGTTAAAATAAAAGCAAGTTAGAACATTGTGCAACTGAACAAGGCAAAAGGAGAAAGATAAAATTTGATATTGCTCAAAAGTATCAAAAAATGCCTATTTGATATTGTCAAATTCACATGCCCATAAAATAAAGTTAACATGTCGTTTGTTCAAATGGTAAACTCCAGCATTTTTAGTTGCTATATTTTTTAAGAATAATTGAACTTTTCAGGTAAAGTTCCCTTCCCTAGGGTGTTCTTTTAACCTAAAATAATGTTTTTAGATTTATTTATTTTTTATAAACATTTTTAGTCTTCCATGTGTTGCTGTACAGCTTGATTCTGACCACAAGTCAGTATGTCACATTAGTGAATGGCTGTAAGGCAATATGGGACAAGGTTACATATATATATATATATATATATATATATATATATATATATATATCTACAGGGTGGGACATTTATATGGCTACACCTTAATAAAATGGGAATGGTTGGTGATATTAACTTCCTGTTTGTAGAACATTAGTATATGTGAGGGGGGAAACTTTTCAAGATGGGTGGTGACCATGGCGGCCATTTTGAAGTTGGCCATTTTGAATCCAACTTTTGTTTTTTCAATATGAAGAGGGTCATGTGACACATCAAACTTATTGGGAATTTCACAAGAAAAACAATGATGTACTTGGTTTTAACGTAACTTTATTCTTTCATTAGCTATTTACAAGTTTCTGACCACTTATAAAATGTGTTCAAAGTGCTGCCCATTGTGTTGGATTGTCAATGCAACCCTCTTCTCCCACTCTTCACACACTGACAGCAACACGGAAGGAGAAATGCTAGCACAGGCTTCCAGTATCCGTAGTTTTAGGTGCTGCACATCTTGTATCTTCGCAGCATAGACAATTGCCTTCAAATGACCCCAAAGATAAAAGTCTAAGGGGGTCAGATCGGGAGACCTTGGGGGCCATTCAACTGGCCCACGATGACCAATCCACTTTCCAGGAAATTGTTCATCTAGGAATGCTCGGACCTGACACCCATAATGTGGTGGTGCACCATCTTGCTGGAAAATCTCAGGGAACGTGCCAGCTTCAGTGCATAAAGAGGGAAACACATCATCATGGAGCAATTTCACATATCCAGTGGCCTTGAGGTTTCCATTGACGAAGAATGGCCCCACTATCTTTGTTCCCCAAATACCACAACATAACATCAATTTTTGTGTTCCAATAGTCTTGGAGGAATCTATCCAATGTGGGTTAGTGTCAGACCAATAGCAGTGGTTTTGTTTGTTAACTTCAGCATTCACATAAAAGTTTGCCTCATCACTGAACAAAATCTTCTGCATAAACTGAGGGTCCTGTTCCAATTTTTGTTTTGCCCATTCTGCAGCACCTGAAACTATGGATACTGGAAGCCTGTGCTAGCATTTCTCCTGCGGTGTTGCTATCAGTGTGTGAAGAGTGGGAGAAGAGATTTGCATTGACAATCTAACACAATGGGCAGCACATTGAACACATTTTATAAGTGGTCAGAAACTTGTAAATAACTCATGAAAGAATGAAGTTACGTTAAAACCAAGCATGTCATTGTTTTTCTTGTGAAATTCCCAATAAGTTTGATGTGTCACATGACCCTCTTCCTATTGAAAAAATTTAAGTTGGATTCAAAATGTCCAACTTCAAAATGGCCGCCATGGTCACCACCCATCTTGAAAAGTTTCCCCCCTCACATATGATAATATGCCACAAACAGGAAGTTAATCTCACCAACTATTCCCATTTTATTAAGGTGTATCCATATAAATGGCCCACCCTGTATATATAAGTATATAGATCACAGAAAATATTGTCAAGTTAGATCCCTGTTTATAATAAGATCACTCACTTGTAAGTCCACTGTACTTCCAATATCGCTCCTACTCACCTTTGATGTGGAGAACCTCTAATAATAGTAACAATAAATGTCAACGGTTTCTCAAGTATCTTCCAAAATGTGGAAATAACACACTGAAGCTAAGCACTATGGGGGACATTTATCAAAGCATTTATTTATTTATTTTTTTTGCTTAAAATTGTCGCAAAAAAGTCGCACGTGTGCCTACGCTCTTTTTTCTGCTACTTTTTGCTAGTTCAGTGTCCTAAGCAAAAAGCAAAAAGTGATTTTTGACTTGCAGTGGTCAGAGATTTATCAAGAGCAAAAGTCGCAAAAAAGTCGCATTGCATGAAAAAACCTACTAAATTTACTCCAGCTCAGACATGGAGCAGAAAAAGCCATTACTAAAGCAAAAAAAAAAAATTGCTTACGTGAAAGAAATTTATCAACAGGCTGAAAGCAGTTGATAAATAAGTTGCACATAAGCAAAAAAATTGTAAGAAAAAAAGAACTAAAAAAAGGAATACATAAGCAAAGCATTGATAAATGTCCCCCTACATTTAGGGATTTTTGTGACAAACTGAGTTTTTTTTTACTTAAATCTCCACCATAGTGTGGACCAGTGATTCCCAACCGCAGTGCAGCGGGATTTTGCAGTTATTTTTTTTTTCCTTATTTTATTTTTATTTTTTAAATGATCCGCCCTGGCTTGATGGCACAGGGGGGGAAGGAAGCCTGCGTGCGCACTGCACACACTGCGTCCCCTGCGTTCCACTGCATCCCCTGCGTCCCCCCATCCCCCTCTCCATTGAGCCGACGGAAGTCCGGTGCAGATGCAGCTCGTTCTGGGCGCACCTGGGGCAGAACGAGCTGCATCTGCTCCGGACTTCCGTGCCTGCCGTTGAACTGCAAGCTGCGCAGGCCGGCTTGCTTAAGGTACCGTACCCTTTCCACCTCTCTGTTACCCCTTCTCAGCCTTGTCCAAACACCCCCCCCCCCACCACCGTCACCCAGGTCCACCCTCTATCCTCCATCACTCATGTCCACCCCCGTCATCCATGTCCGCCTTGTCCACCTCCCTGTCCATCCCTGTCACCCATGTCCACTCCCCCTGTCACCCATGTCCACCCCACCTGTCACCCATGTCCACCCTTCCTGTCACCCATGTCCACCCCCCTGTCACCCATGTCCACCCCACCTGTCACCCATGTCCACCCACCCTGTCACCCATGTCCACTCCCCCTGTAACTCATGTCTACCCCCCCTGCCACCCATGTCCACCCTCCCTGTCACCCATGTCCACCCTGCCCCTGTCACCGATGTCCACCCCTGTCACCCATGTCCACCCCCCTGTGACCCATGTCCACCCTTCATCACCCATGTCCCCACCCCCTGTCACCCATGTCCACCCCGCCTGTCACCCATGTCCACCCCCCTGTCACCCATGTCCACCCCCTGTCACTCATGTCCACCCCCGCTCTCACACATGTCCACCACCCTCTCACCCATGTCCACCCTCCTGTCATCCATGTCCGCCTTGTCCACTCCCCTGTCCATCCCTGTCACTCATGTTTACCCCCCCCATCTACCCCCGTAGTCTTCCCTGTCACCCATGTCCACCCTCCTGTTCACCCATCTGTCCCTTTGTCATCCCAGTCCATCCCTCTGTAACTTCTGTCCTTCTTTTACCCCCTTGTCACCCTTGTCCACCCCTCTGACCTCCTGTCTCCCATGTCCACCCTCCTGTCATCAATGTCCACCCTCCTGTTCACCCATCTGTCCCTTTGTCATCCCAGTCCATCCCTCTGTAACTCCTGTCCTTCTTTTACCCCCTTGTCACCCTTGTCCACCCCTCTGACCTCCTGTCTCCCATGTCCACCCTCCTGTCATCAATGTCCACCCCCCAATCCAACCCTCTGTCACCCCCGTTCATCCCTGTCACCCATGTACACCCTCCATTGTCCACTCCTCTGACCACATCCTTGTCCCTCAAGCCCACCCCCTATTCACCCCTCTGTCACCCCTGTACACCCATCTGTCATCCCCTATGACCCCGTCACCCTTGTTCACTCTTCTACACCCATCTGTCACCCTTGTACACCTCCCTACACACCTCTGTACACTTCTCTACACCCCTCTGTCACCCATATACACCCATCTATCACCCATGTTCACTCCCCTACACCCCTTTGTCATCCATGTACACCATTCTATCACCCATGTACACTCCTCTACACCCCTCTGTCACCCATGTACACTCCTCTATACCCCTCTGTCACCCATGTACACTCCTCTATACCCTTCTGTCACCCATGTATACTTATATATACCCCTCTGTCACCCATATACACTTCTCTATACCCCTCTGTCACCCATGTACATCCATCTGTAACCCATGTACACTCCTCTACACCCATCTGTCACCCATGTACACCCATCTGTCACCCATGTACACTTCTCTACACCCCTCTGTCACCCATATACACTCCTCTAAACCTCTCTGTCACCCATGTACACCCATCTATCACCCATGTACACTCCTCTACACCCCTGTCACCCATGTACACTCCTGCATACCCCTCTGTCACCCATGTACACTCCTCTATACCCCTCTGTCACCCATGTACACTCCTCTATACCCCTCTGTCACCCATGTGCATCCATCTGTCACCTATGTACACTCCCCTACACCCATCTGTCACCCATATACACCCATCTGTCACCCATGTACACTTCTGTCACCCATGTACACTTCTCTACACCCCTCTGTCACCCATGTACATTCCTCTACACCCCTCTGTCACCCATGTACACCCATCTGTCACCCATATACCCTCCCCTACACCCCTCTGTCACCCATGTAACCTCCTCTATACCCCACTGTCACCCATGTAGATATTTGTTACAGTGTGTCACCCCAGTAGTAAGGAGATTACATGAGAAGGAGGTTTGTTACAGTGTCACCCCAGTAGTAAACATGGGAAAGCTGGATAACATACATGTTGACAGTCATATTGACTTATAGTAGAGGCCTGAATTGGGATTGGAAGCATGAGTAGAAACTTGGGCTTCACAATCCCTAAGATTAAAAGATGAATTTTTAAAATTAAATTGAAGATTTATGGTAGCTAGTGCTACCATAACATTTTTTAAGCCCAGGCGCAGGAGCATCAGTAAACCATATATTGGCTGAATGACACAGCCTGGAGGTGGTTGAATCATGAAGAGACCATATAGTGGCTGAATGGCACAAACTGGAGTTGGCTGAAGCATGAAGAGATCATATAGTGGCTGAATGGCACAGCCTGGAATTTGTGGCAGCATGAAGAGATCATATAGTGGCTGAATGGCTCAGCCTGGGGATTGTGGCAACATGAGGAGACCATATGGTGGCTGAATGGTACAGCCTGGAGTTTGTGGCAGCATGCGGAGACCATGTAATGGCTGAATGGCACAGCCTGGAGTTTGTGGCAACATGCAGAGACCATATAGTGGCTGAATGACACAACCTGGAGGTGGTTGAATCATGAAGAGACCATATAGTGGCTGAACGGCACAAACTGGAGGTGGCTGAAGCATGAGAGACCATATAGTGGCTGAATGGCACAGCCTGGAGTTTGTGGCAGCATGAAGAGATCATATGGTGGCTGAATGGCACAGCCTGGAGATTGTGGCAACATGAGGAGACCATGTGGTGGCTGAATGGTACAGCCTGGAGTTTGTGGCAGCATGCGGAGACCATATAGTGGCTGAATGGCACAGCCTGGAGTTTGTGGCAGCATTATGAGACCATATAGTGTCTGAATAGCACAGCCTGGAGTTGGCTGAAACATGAGAAGAGAACATATAGTGGCTTAATGACACAGCCTTGAGGTGGCTGAAGCATGTGGAGACCATATAGTTGCTGAATGAGACAGCCTGGAGGTGGCAGCAGCATCAGGAGTCTCAAAAGTGACCCGGTGACAAAAGTGGTGTGATGGGTGGCAATACCAGTACCCAGTTACAAAAGTGGGGGGAAAAAGGTCTAATGCAGAGGAATGTTTGTAACTTTAATTAAGTGACTTGCACAATAGAATTGCGGCGATATTCACATTAATTGCGAATTGAATATTTCATGAAATTCGTAACAAATTCAGGTATGTCAGCTTCGATCCGCTTATCTCTACACACTACTATACATTAGGAGTATGTGCAGAGCATTGCACCCTAGTATCTGTACATTCCTTTTAGCAGGTGGGATTGGACAAAAAAATCATCAGGAGTGGGATTGAAAAACCAGTCCAGCGTAGAGCTCTACTACATAGTGTATACGGAGAACAGTAGGCAAACTCCAGTAATCCTTCTTCCTCTCTGTGTAACATGTGCAGCAGAAAACCAGAGAGGAAAGGGTTACAGAGCAGAGTGCAGTGATTGGCTGACAACTCAGTGACACAGTGAGGGAGGAAGTTTAGTCATGTACAGTGAGGGCAAGAGAGGGACACTGTGATCTGATATAAGCTGATTTTAAAAGAAATGTACATGATCAGGATGAGGTACTGAGTAGCATATAACTTTTTTTGGGGAGGGGGATATGATAGGTGCGCTTTAAGAATCGAGGATGCAGGGCGTATGCCTGCGCCCTCTGTCCCCAAGAGGTTAATAACAATAATAATAATAATAATGATTATTATGTTTCATCTGAAAAAGAAACATTGTTATTTCACTGGTAAAGTTTCTCAAGTTTAGTCTGCATTTAGCTCAACATGATATCTTTCAGAATGTAGCTATTACACCAGGCAAGATAGACAACAGCTTTCATATCTTTTGAATGGTAGTGATTTTTTTTGTACCTCTATTTTCTAATCTTGCGCTGGTTAATTGAAAGGTTTTCTGTCATATAGGATGTTAGGTTTAAGTCACAATGTAGAGCTGCACAGGTACAGGTTAACTTTTGTGTTTCTTTTTTTTTTTTTTTTTTTCCGTTTCTACACAATTTTCTTTTATCAAATTATTTTTTCTATCTTTAACAAAGTATCATGGGCCTGGAAAGTCTTTTTTATAATTATTGTTGATTCTTCTCTAGAACAAAGAACCTTTATTGTTGTAGCCTCATATCATATATATATATAGACAAAGAATAAGTCAGCCAGCACTTTAGTTGATACCAAACAATTATATGGACCTGGCCTACAGGTGCACGCTACTAGGCTAGATATGCAGCAACAGAAGAATGCAGCAGCACACTGCCAGCACAAGGATATAGGTGAAACATGAAAATGCAGTTAAAACATGGAGAGCTATACAGCTATGGTGTAATAGATGCAAATGTGAAACTATGAAATAGTGAGGCACTTAGCTCGCAAATTTGTCTCCGCCGGCAGTCAAATAGCTTGGACCGTCCCACCGCGATAAGGTAGCCTCCTTGGGACGGACCCTACACTGTGAATATGCCTCTGTGTGAACAGTTCAGTAAGCATGGCAGGATCTGGAACATCCAAGACACCTTATATACACACCTGATAGAGGTGGGTGGGGTGCAAGGCCAACATGGAGGTAGCCACTCCCCCGTATGTGCAATACAGACAAAGAATAAGTCAGCCAGCACTTTAGTTGATACCAAACTATTATATGGACCTGGCCTACAGGTGCACGCTACTAGGCTAGATATACAGCAACAGAAGAATGCAGCAGCACACTGCCAGCACAAGGATATAGGTGAAACATGAAAATACAGTTAAAACATGGAGAGCTATACAGCTATGGTGTAATAGATGCAAATGTGAAACTATGAAATAGTGAGGCACTTAGCTCGCAAATTTGTCTCCGCCGGCGGTCAAATAGCTTGGACCGTCCCACTGCGATAAGGTAGCCTCCTTGGGACGGACCCTACACTGTGAATATGCCTCTGTGTGAACAGTTCAGTAAGCATGGCAGGATCTGGAACATCCAAGACACCTTATATACACACCTGATAGAGGTGGGTGGGGTGCAAGGCCAACATGGAGGTAGCCACTCCCCCGTATGTGCAATACAGACAAAGAATAAGTCAGCCAGCACTTTAGTTGATACCAAACTATTATATGGACCTGGCCTACAGGTGCACGCTACTAGGCTAGATATACAGCAACAGAAGAATGCAGCAGCACACTGCCAGCACAAGGATATAGGTGAAACATGAAAATGCAGTTAAAACATGGAGAGCTATACAGCTATGGTGTAATAGATGCAAATGTGAAACTATGAAATAGTGAGGCACTTAGCTCGCAAATTTGTCTCCGCCGGCGGTCAAATAGCTTGGACCGTCCCACCGCGATAAGGTAGCCTCCTTGGGATGGACCCTACACTGTGAATATGCCTCTGTGTGAACAGTTCAGTAAGCATGGCAGGATCTGGAACATCCAAGACACCTTATATACACACCTGATAGAGGTGGGTGGGGTGCAAGGCCAACATGGAGGTAGCCACTCCCCCGTATGTGCAATACAGACAAAGAATAAGTCAGCCAGCACTTTAGTTGATACCAAACTATTATATGGACCTGGCCTACAGGTGCACGCTACTAGGCTAGATATACAGCAACAGAAGAATGCAGCAGCACACTGCCAGCACAAGGATATAGGTGAAACATGAAAATGCAGTTAAAACATGGAGAGCTATACAGCTATGGTGTAATAGATGCAAATGTGAAACTTTGAAATAGTGAGGCACTTAGCTCGCAAATTTGTCTCCGCCGGCGGTCAAATAGCTTGGACCGTCCCACCGCGATAAGGTAGCCTCCTTGGGACGGACCCTACACTGTGAATATGCCTCTGTGTGAACAGTTCAGTAAGCATGGCAGGATCTGGAACATCCAAGACACCTTAAATACACACCTGATAGAGGTGGGTGGGGTGCAAGGCCAACATGGAGGTAGCCACTCCCCCGTATGTGCAATACAGACAAAGAATAAGTCAGCCAGCACTTTAGTTGATACCAAACTATTATATGGACCTGGCCTACAGGTGCACGCTACTAGGCTAGATATACAGCAACAGAAGAATGCAGCAGCACACTGCCAGCACAAGGATATAGGTGAAACATGAAAATGCAGTTAAAACCTGGAGAGCTATACAGCTATGGTGTAATAGATGCAAATGTGAAACTATGATGTTCCAGATCCTGCCATGCTTACTGAACTGTTCACACAGAGGCATATTCACAGTGTAGGGTCCGTCCCAAGGAGGCTACCTTATCGCGGTGGGACGGTCCAAGCTATTTGCCTGCCGGCGTAGACAAATTTGCGAGCTAAGTGCCTCACTATTTCATAGTTTCACATTTGCATCTATTACACCATAGCTGTATAGCTCTTCATGTTTTAACTGCATTTTCATGTTTCACCTATATCCTTGTGCTGGCAGTGTGCTGCTGCATTCTTCTGTTGCTGTATATCTAGCCTAGTAGCGTGCACCTGTAGGCCAGGTCCATATAATAGTTTGGTATCAACTAAAGTGCTGGCTGACTTATTCTTTGTCTGTATTGCACATACAGGGAGTGGCTACCTCCATGTTGGCCTTGCACCCCACCCACCTCTATCAGGTGTGTATATAAGGTGTCTTGGATGTTCCAGATCCTGCCATGCTTACTGAACTGTTCACACAGAGGCATATTCACAGTGTAGGGTCCGTCCCAAGGAGGCTACCTTATCGCGGTGGGACGGCCCAAGCTATTTGACCGCCGGCGGAGACAAATTTGCGAGCTAAGTGCCTCACTATTTCATAGTTTCACATTTGCATCTATTACACCATAGCTGTATAGCTCTCCATGTTTTAACTGCATTTTCATGTTTCACCTATATCCTTGTGCTGGCAGTGTGCTGCTGCATTCTTCTGTTGCTGTATATCTAGCCTAGTAGCGTGCACCTGTAGGCCAGGTCCATATAATACTTTGGTATCAACTAAAGTGCTGGCTGACTTATTCTTTGTCTGTATTGCACATACGGGGGAGTGGCTACCTCCCTGTTGGCCTTGCACCCCACCCACCTCTATCAGGTGTGTATATAAGGTGTCTTGGATGTTCCAGATCCTGCCATGCTTACTGAACTGTTCACACAGAGGCATATTCACAGTGTAGGGTCCGTCCCAAGGAGGCTACCTTATCGCGGTGGGACGGCCCAAGCTATTTGACCGCCGGCGGAGACAAATTTGCGAGCTAAGTGCCTCACTATTTCATAGTTTCACATTTGCATCTATTACACCATAGCTGTATAGCTCTCCATGTTTTAACTGCATTTTCATGTTTCACCTATATCCTTGTGCTGGCAGTGTGCTGCTGCATTCTTCTGTTGCTGTATATCTAGCCTAGTAGCGTGCACCTGTAGGCCAGGTCCATATAATACTTTGGTATCAACTAAAGTGCTGGCTGACTTATTCTTTGTCTGTATTGCACATACGGGGGAGTGGCTACCTCCCTGTTGGCCTTGCACCCCACCCACCTCTATCAGGTGTGTATATAAGGTGTCTTGGATGTTCCAGATCCTGCCATGCTTACTGAACTGTTCACACAGAGGCATATTCACAGTGTAGGGTCCGTCCCAAGGAGGCTACCTTATCGCGGTGGGACGGCCCAAGCTATTTGACCGCCGGCGGAGACAAATTTGCGAGCTAAGTGCCTCACTATTTCATAGTTTCACATTTGCATCTATTACACCATAGCTGTATAGCTCTCCATGTTTTAACTGCATTTTCATGTTTCACCTATATCCTTGTGCTGGCAGTGTGCTGCTGCATTCTTCTGTTGCTGTATATCTAGCCTAGTAGCGTGCACCTGTAGGCCAGGTCCATATAATACTTTGGTATCAACTAAAGTGCTGGCTGACTTATTCTTTGTCTGTATTGCACATACGGGGGAGTGGCTACCTCCCTGTTGGCCTTGCACCCCACCCACCTCTATCAGGTGTGTATATAAGGTGTCTTGGATGTTCCAGATCCTGCCATGCTTACTGAACTGTTCACATAGAGGCATATTCACAGTGTAGGGTCCGTCCCAAGGAGGCTACCTTATCGCGGTGGGGCGGCCCAAGCTATTTGACCGCCGGCGGAGACAAATTTGCGAGCTAAGTGCCTCACTATTTCATAGTTTCACATTTGCATCTATTACACCATAGCTGTATAGCTCTCCATGTTTTAACTGCATTTTCATGTTTCACCTATATCCTTGTGCTGGCAGTGTGCTGCTGCATTCTTCTGTTGCTGTATATATATATTTATATATATATATATATATATATATATATATATATATATATTATCACATAGAGCGTATACATAGAAATTTTGTATACATGGAATTATATTGTGGAACACAGAACAAACTGACAGGTTATAGACCTGTATATTCTGTAGGCACTTTGGGGGAGGTTTATCAAACCCTGTGCAAAGAAAAAGTTGACCAGTTGCCCATAGAAACCAATAAGATTGCTTCTTTTATTTTTCACAGACCTCTTTAAAAATGAAGCAATCTGATTGGTAGCTTTGGGCAATTTGTCAACTTATCCTTTGCATAGATTATGATAAATCTTCCCCTCTGTGTATTGCTATATTTTCCCTCCATGATCTACATTCTCCTATTCTCAAGAAAAATGCTTCTTGGGGGACAATAATTACATAATAGGGCATTATTTAATTAAGAACATTGGAATATTTTTTTTAATTAATTTGGGACCTCAAATGCATTTAGTCTGTTATCAACACACTTATTAACCGTCTGATTGACAGTTCCAAATATATCAAATTGCATGGATGCAATGACATAATATAATACTTCTTTAGTATTGCATGGAATGTATTGTTATCTTAAAGTCCATTGTTTAAAATAAAAGTAGAAGATCCATCAATATTTGTACATTCTTTTCTATACTAACAAGAATACTATACTAACAAGTTTGGACAAAAATCAATCCTACACTGTTCCCCTATAATAACAGCATAACACTACGCCAAAACCAGACTGGATGATATGTCACATAAAGGGTATGTTTAAATTTGCCCCTGTGATTGGAGTATAGGCTTAGAAATGTATACACGCATACACGCATAGGGCTTTTTGTGGTTTGGCCTTGGTATGATGGAGTAACTCTGTATGTTATATAAACTCTATGGGGGAGATATATCAAACCTGTGCAAAGGAAAAGTTGTCCAGTTGCCCATAGCAACCAATCAGATTGCTTCTTTCATTTTGGAGAGGCCTTGTTAAAAGTGAAAGATGTGATCTGATTGGTTTCTATGGGCAACTGAGCAACTTTTCCTCTGCACAGGTTTTGATAAATCTTCCCCTATATGTTATGGAATTCCAGTTTAAATTGCTCGCACTGTAGTTTTGTCAGAATTTTGTATTGACAAATATAAGAAACATTTTCTTTTCTTTCGGATAGTTGAATATACAGTTATGAAAAAAGAAATTACATCCCCTTTGCATTCTATGTTTTTACGTATTAAGACATCATTAAAAATTGCCCTTTGAAGGTCCTATGGAAATGCATTACCTTTTTTTTTTTTTTTTTAGATTTTATCCAGATACTAAAACATCAATGCTGCCTTGATGGTGGTCACTGGTACAGCAGCATTTTAGGACAGTATGAAAGTCAACAGTCACTTGATGCAAACCTCCAGCAGAAGTTAAGGTACCTTTACCGGTTTAGGGACCTCTCAGGAAAGTAATGCAACAGTTCAATTGAGTACATTTTTTAAATGCTGTGTGATCCCACACGACGTTGAAAGCCTAAATTTTGCACATAAGTGGCAACCAACTGTGAGGGCCCAAACAGTGACTCCCATAGTAGAACCCAACAGGCTCCTTTGGACCCTTCTGTTGGAGTCTTTAGCTGGAGCCTCTGACTTAACCCCTTGAAGGGGTACTCCGGTGAAAACCATTTTTCTTTTAAATCAACTGGTGGCAGAAAGTTAAACATATTTGTAAGTTACTTCTATTAAAAAATCTTAATCCTTCCAATACTTATTAGCTGCTGAATGCTACAGAGGAATTTCCTTTCTTTTGGGAACACTGATGACATCACGAGCACAGTGCTCTCTGCTGACATCTCTGTCCATTTTAGCAACCATGCATAGCAGATGTATGCTAAGGGCAGCATGGTGGCTCAGTGGTTGGAACTGCTGCCTTGCAGTGATGGGGACTTGGGTTCAAATCCCACTAATGACAACAATAAATGAAGTGTTATTATTATTATAATAACATCAGCAGAGAGAACTGTGCTCGTGATGTCATCAGAGAGCATTCCAAAAAGAAAAGAATTTCCTCTGTAGTATTCAGCAGCTAATAAGTACAGGAAGGATTAAGATTTTTTACTAGAAGTAATTTACAAATATGTTTAACTTTCTGCCACCAGTTGATGTAAAAGAAAAAAGGTTTTCACCGGAGTACCCCTTTAAGGACACGGGGTTTTTCCGTTTTTGCATTTTCATTTTTTCCTCATCACCTTCTAAAAATCATAACGCTTTAAATTTTGCACCTAAATTCCATATTATGGCTTATTTTTTGTGCCACCAAGTCTACTTTTCACGACGAAGCGAAAAAAAAATTAATTGTGCGACAAAATTGAAGAAAAAATGCTATTTTGTAACTTTTGGGAGCTTCCGTTTCTACTCAGTGCATTTTTCAGTAAAAATGACATCTTTATTCCGTAGGTCCATACGGTTAGAATGATACTCTATTTATATAGGTTTGATTTTGTATTACTTCTAAAAAAAAATCATAACTACAGTACATGCAGGAAAATTTATACATTTAAAATTGTCATATTCTGACCCCTATAACTTTTTTTTTTCTGTGTACGGGGTGGTATGAGGGCTTATATTTTGCGTCGGGATCTGAAGTTTTTTTCGGGACCATTTTCATATGGATCGCTTTTTATTCATTTTTTCATGATATAAAAAGTGACCAAAAATAGCTATTTTGGACTTTGGAATTTTTTTGCGCATACGGCATTAGCCGTGTAGTTTAATTTATGATATATTTTTATAGTTTGGACATTTCCGCATGCGGTGATACCACATATATTTATTTTTATTTTTGTTTACACAGTTTTTTTTTTTTTATGGGAAAAGGGGGGTGATTCTTACTTTTATTAGGGAAGGTGTTAAATGATCTTTATTAACTTTTTTTTTACACTTTTTTTTTTTTTTTTGCAGTGTTATAGCCCCCCCCCCCCGATGGCTATTTCACTGCACATACCAATCTCATACACAGATCACTGCCATGCATTAACATGGCAAAGATCAGTGTAATTGACCGTCAATTGCTCAAGCCTGGATTTCAGGCTTGGAGCAAGCAATCACCGATTGGCACGATGGAGGCAGATAAGACTACCTCCGCTCTCGTTCTAGCTGATCGGGACATCACAATTTCACCGGGATGGTCCCGATCAGCCATACTGAGCTGCGGGGAAGCTTTTACTTTCATTTTAGATGCTGCCATCAACTTTGAACGCCGCGTCTAAAGGGTTAATAGCACGCGGCACAACAATTGGTGCAGCACGCTATTAGCCCAGGGTCCTGGCTGTCACTAGCCACCGGGACCAACCTGGTATGACCCCACGTTTTATACTGGGATCGGGCTCAGGGCGTACAGGTTTGCCCTGCATCCTTAAGAGGTTAAGAACCATCAATGCTGCCTTGATGGTGGTCATTGGTCCACTTGATCTTGGTCAACTTTAATTCTGAATGGGATAGGTTCCACTGCAAGATCCCTATTACAAGAGTGGCTATCCTGCTGTAGGCAGCAGTGTAAATCATGGTGAGCATTTATCAAGTATTTTTAACAATGACAATGCCATGATACCTATATCTGAGAGTTTTGTAGAGCAATGATATAAGTACATATTTTAATAATTAAAGAATAAGTTTTATTGTGATAAGTTAGATTAGTTAACTAAATCTGAAATACTATGTTTATTTCTCTAAGGCTGGGTTCACAGCACATTTTTGCAATATAGTTCCCATATCAGGTTTTTGATAAAAACCTGACTAAACTGCATCAAAATGTATGTACAAATTTTAATCCATATACGGATGTAAACCGTATAAGGTTTGAAAAAAGAAGTTCAGTTCCATCCGCCTTTTTAAGAAAAAAAAGTATACTTTTTAAACTTTTCATTCCTTTATGAGTAAAGTTTCACTTGTTTGATGTAAATTCCAAGAAAAAAAACTGTGGAAAGTCAAAAACCAGATAGTAAAAAATCTGTACGGTTCCCATTGACTCACTTGTTTCAATACAGTTTTTCACCCGAACCAAAAACTGTGGTAAGCTACGGTTTTGGTTATGGGGAAAAAATCTGTCAAAACCATGGATGCAAAATGGACACAACCTGATGCATCTTTTGGCATACGGTTTTCAATGGAGAGTCAATGCATACGGTTTTCAATACGGTTCCGTAAGGTTTTCAAATGAAAACATATATGGGAACTGTATTGCAAAAACATGGTGTGAACCAAGCCTAACTTTCGGTGGTTATTTTGACAGAATGCTATAAATGCATTTATTTTTTAAGGCATTTTTATGAGATATTACAATGGTGCGCAGAAGTACCATGTGGAAGCACACAAAGTGCCGACAACTCCAGAATATGAAATAGAAGAAATAATGTGTAATACTTTAAAGGTTCGGTAAACAACACTTTGCCATGTGAATGAAGCCTAAACTCAAGAGTTACATTAACTTTTACAATACTCCGATAAGTTGAACATTTGCGTGGTATTCTTTTATATAATAATAAGTATGCTTTTTACAAAAAGCAATGTTGAACAAAACAAGCTGTGAAAGCATGTGCATTTACCCTTTCACTGGTAGTATAATTGCATTTATTTGTGAGAGTTGTCATTGCAGTTTTTTAGTAAAAAGCAGGAATTATTATAAAGAAAATACTGATAAGGTTTGTCTTTTAAATACATTCTTTTGCTTGGATTAAAAAAAAAAAAAATACTAACACAAAACCTTAATATGGGATTTCTGCTTTTAGTAAATCTTTGTCTTGACCTCAGAAATGCACTGTGTATGCCTACAATGTTTCTCTTGTTTATTTAAAAAAATAAAAAACTTTGTTACATCAAAGCTCTAGTTGTGACAAATAGAGATGAGCGAATCGAAGCTGACAAACCCGAATTCGTTAAGAATTGCAAGAAATATTCGATTTGCAACTAATGCAAATATCGCCTCATTTCTATTGTGCGAATCGCTTCATTAAACTCCATTTACTGCGGTGCAGTCTCCAGGGAATCTAAAATGGCGGATCCACATGTCAGTACATGGGGCAAGGAACGTTGGGAAGGCGGGAAGGGAAGTAGGCTGGATGACCCTGGATCACATGCAGGATGCAGCCTATCAGCAGCCAGTCACCCCTGTGATGTCACAGCCCTATATAATCGGCAGTCATAATTCTGGCTCCTCACTTCATTACAATATACTGCAGAAGGATCATAGGATGCAGAGCCTGTGTGTGTGTGTGTTACAGCAGAGAAAAGCGCAGTCCAGCAGCGTTTAACATCCTCCAAGTCACATCAGTATTCTTGTGGTCGGAGAGCATTGTTTTTTTCACTGGAAAGGATTTTTACTGCAGCTGCAGGCATTAAAATCCCATTCACTTTTTTTGGCATAGTATTACAGAGAGGGGCAGAAAGCTGTGTGTTGCCTCATCAATTTCAAAAAGCTGCCTCAACTTCATAAATCTTTGCATTGCGCAGAAAAAATATTTCTGCCTCCTCTGCTGTGTCTTTGTTCCACAAAAAATCATCTGCTGGTTATACTAGTCTGTAGTTGGTATAATACCCAGCAGTCCATTCCAAATAGTCTTTGAGAGAGTGCAATTTTGTTTTTAGTAAACAGCTTTTATTGGCTGCAGCACTTTTGTGTACTGCTGGTGTTTTACAAAAATAAGTATTTTTACGTGTACTGTAGCACGTTTTTCAGCCCTCATAACTGCACACCGCATATGTACATCTAAGTAGTGTACTATTTTGTATCTGTTAATCATTCAAGGGCCTACATACTGTAAAAGTCTAGGCAAAAGTACACAACAGCTGGTGTTGTTGACAGATACTTTTTTTTAAGTGTACTGCAGAGCATATTTCTGCCCTCATCAGTGCATACCTACATCTAAGTAGTGTACTATTTTGTACATGTTAATCTGTCAAGGGCCTACATACTGTGAAAAGACAGACAAAAGTAATCACCGGCTGGTGTTCTACAAAAATACATAGTTTTTAGGCGCATTGTAGCACATTTTTCTGCCCTCATCAGTGCATTCAAATACGGACATATAAGTAGTGTACTATTTTGTACCTGTTAATTAATCTGTCAAGGGCCTAGATATTGTGAAAGAACAGCCAAAAGTGCACACCTGCTGCTGTTCTAGACAATTACTGTTTTAAGCGTAGTGAAGCGTATTGTACTCCCCTCATGTACGCACTAAGTTTATCAGGCAGAAAAGAGCCAGGACGTGCACAGAGGAGTAGCAGAGGTGAGAGCAGACTAAGGGCGAGTGGCAGCAGAAGTCGCAGCGAGAGGCCTGAGCTTCCGTTATCAGCTAGCGGTCATGTCTCGACCAGCAATACATATGCCATCATCGATTGGTTAACATGGTTATCCACTTCATCACAAGTGACATCTGACACCCCCAGTAAACAGTCGGTGGGTTCCTCAGACACAACCCTCAGTTGGCATGGCCAAGAGAAGTCTCTGTTGCCTCTGTCCTATGCTGTTCCCTCCCCTAAAGAAGAAGTATCTAATGCTGTGGGTTCAACTCCACTATTCATTGAGGATGATCTAATAGAGGACAGTCAGAAGCTACTGCCCAGCCAAGAAATGGAAGAGACATCTGCCGCGTCCCCCGCTAGGCAGGCAAGTAGTGATGAGGAGTGACGTGGGAGCCAGTTTTGCCAGCGTTCAGGGTCCTGAAGCAGACACTGTTGAGGAACCTGAGGAGGACATCAGTGATGTGAAGACACTTGATGATGAAGCTGATCGCAATTGGGAGTCAGGTGCAAAAGGGGCTTCATCAGGAGAAGGGAAGTTCTGGTTGCTCGTGAGGCAGCAGCTGAGCCAGCAAGGTGGTAGCATGGTTGTCAGTCAGCATGGTGGCAGAAGTGGAAATTCTGGAGCCAAACATTCCCAGGGGAGACCACCTGCTTCGGGCAGCCTACCTTACCGGAAGGTAGTGGGACAGGGGTTCCTTGAGACGGTGGCAGTAGCAGTCAATTAGTGCGGACTGTTGGTGGGAAAATCAGCTACTCGGCGGTGTGGCAGCTTATCAAGCATCAGGAGAAGGTTCACATAGCCACATGCAAGATATGTCGGCAGAAGGTGAAGCGTGGCCAGGGTCCCAATGTTGGCACTACGGTCCTGCATCAACATATGCTTTGCCACCATAAAGCGACCTGGGAGAACCGTAGCTCCGATGTAGTGGTCCAGCCTTTTGCATCACCCAGTGGCACCCCACTCCCTCTTTCAGCCAGCCAAGGGTCTACCCCCTCAGCATAAGGGAGCTGTGTGTCATACACTTTCTGTTTCTCCAGATGCTACTGCTCCTCCTACTTTTAGCCAGCAATTCTGCCAACAATCCATCGGTGAAGCCATGTCAAAGAGACAACAGTATGCGCCCACTCATCCAACAGCACAGAAGCTGAATGTGCTCCTGTCTAAGTTGCTGGTGCGGCAGTCCCTCCCTTTTCAAATGCTGGACTCTGCACCTTTCAGAGAACTGATGGCTTGTGCCGAGCCTAGGTGGAAGACGTCATTTCTTTGCGAAGAAGGCAGTACTAGCCCTGCCCAATTTTGTTGAAGAGAAGGTAGTCCAGTCCTTGAGCCTGTCGATGTGTACCAAAGTGCACGGCAATGCTGACGTCTGGAGCTGTAACTACGGTCAGGGACAATACATGTCGTTTACGGCTCACTGGGTGAATGTGGTTCCTGTTCAGCCACAACACCAAGTTGGACAGGTCACACCGCATCCTACTCCACGCTCTCAGGCCGTTGGTGCTGTGACAGTGTGCGACTCATCCTCCACCGTGTCCTCAGCCTCCACTGCTCAGATAAGTCTCAGTGGCCCTTCAGCATACCATTTGTGTGCAGGGCATGGCGGTGTCACGCTGTTCTTCACATGGTTTGCCTGGGCGAACAGAGTCACACAGGGGAGGAACTGCTAAAAGTAATTCATAAGGAAATCGGAGCATGGCTTAATTCACAAAAACTGGAAATGAGAGCCATGGTGACTGACAACGGGAAGAACATCTTGAATGTGCTGTGGCTGGGAAGGCTGAGCCATGTGCCCTGTATGGCACACGTGTTCAATCTGGTTGTGAATGAGTTCCTGAAGTGTTCTCCCCCATTTGCAAGTGTTCTCCCCTATTTGGGAAGGAAACATTGCATGCACTTCAGCCACTTGTACACTGCAAAGCAAACCCTCCTTTAGCTGTAACGTCAGAACGGTATCCCCCAACATAGTCTGATTTGTGACGTTTCTATACATTGGAATTCCACCCTCCATATGTTGGACCGAACAGAGAAACTCCATCACCAATATCTTGATGATCCAAGCGGATAGGGGTACTCCCCTTTGTAATTTCAATATGAACCAGTGGCAGCTCATACGGGACACCTGCCGTTTGCTCAGGCCCTTTGAGGAAGCCACATTATTAGGTAGTCGCCAGGATTACGGGATGAACAACGTCATTCCACTGCTCCATTTCCTACAACACGTGTTGGAAAGATGGCTGGTCAGGGCACTGGAGACGTGGTGCCTACATCTCACAGCCACATAAGCCCTGTTGAGGCTGAACTGTAGGAGGAGGGCGAGAGGCACAGTGGAGCACAGTTTAGGTTTTGCCAAATGGGTGGTTTTTCTAGTAATCTGACAAGAGAAGAGGAGCAGGAGCAGCAAGAGGAGCTAGAGGGTTATGAGGAAGGCGAGACAGAGGACCCAGGCACACAGTGGAAGTATGCAGTGTAGATGGAGTCAGGGAGTCCCTCCGAGTCACTTGCACAAATGGCATGATGCATGCTCATTTGCTTGCCTAGTGACCGCCGAATTGTCACCATTTGGCAGCAGGATAACTTCTGGATCTCCACCTTATTGGACCCTCGCTACCACTCAAAATGGGGGGCCTTTTTTACACCCACTGAGAGGGAAGACAAAATGACCTATTGCAGAAGCATCCTATGTAGTCGGCACCATCGTCAATCCTCTCGCAGGTCTGAATCGGGGGGGCCCCCTGCGCTCACCTTCCACTGCCATGGCTGCTGGGGAGGGGAGGGGTGGCAGGAGCAGTACCAGCTCCATCAGGAGAAGCCTGAGACTAAAGTCCCTGATGAGTAAGTTTCTTCACCCGCATAGTGAATCAACTCATCAGCAGCAGGTACACTTGGAGCAGGACCTGAACCAGCAGGTGGTGGCATACCTTGACATGCCCATGCCAACACACCTTGAAGATCCGCTGGACTTCTGGGCAGCCAAACTTGATTTGTAGATGCAACTAGCAGTGTTTACCCTGGAAAAGCTGTCCTGCCCAGCCTGTAATATGCCATCAGAGTGTTAAGTGTGGCAGAGACCATAGTTATCCCAAGGAAAACTCATCTGTCCATGAAAAATGTAAGGTGACTGACCTTTGTGAACATGAATCAGGCATGGATCAGCCAGGATTTATAACCTGATCCATGCCTTATGCATGAGAGTAGATTGACCATGGTGCCACATCAACACTTCACAAGTATGGATAGTGCCAAACAGATTCAAGGCGCTGCTCTCCGTTACAAACATTCCTCTGCATCAGACCTTTTTTCACCCACCTTTGTCACCGGGTACTGGTATTGCCACCCACCGCACCACTCTGACACTGGGTCACTTTCAGGACTCCTGATGCTGCTGCCAACTCCAGGCTGTCTCATTCAGCCACTATATGGTCTCTTCTCATGCTTCATTCAACTCCAGGCTGTGCTATTCAGACACTATATGGTCTCTTCATGCTGCCACAAACTCCAGGCTGTGCCATTAAGCCACTATATAGTCTCCTCATGCTGCCACAAACTCCAGGCTGTGCCATTCAGCAACTCTATGGCCTCCTCATGCTGCCACAAACTCCAGGCTGTGCCATTCAGCCACTATATGGTCTCCTCATGTTTCAACCAACTCCAGGCTGTGTCATTCAGCCAATATATGGTTCACTGTTTCTGCTGGGCCTGGGCCTAAAAAATTTTTTATGGTAGTACTAGCTACCCTAAATCTTCAATTTAAATTTCCAAATTCGTCTTTTATTCTTAAGGATTGTGAAGCCCTGGTGTCTACTACTGCTGCTGCCAACTCCAGGCTGTGCCATTCAGACACTATATGGTCTCATCATGCTTCAGACAACTCCCGGATGTGTCATTCAGGCAATATATGGTTTACTGATGCTGCTGGGCCTGGGTCTGGGAATATATATATATTTTTTTTTTATGGTAGAACTAGCTACCCTAAATCTTCAATTTAAATGTCAAAATTCATCTTTTATTCTTAGGGATTGTGAAGTCCTAGTTTCTACTCATGCCAACTCCAGGCTGTGACATTCAGCCACTATATGGTCTCCTCATGCTGCCAACACCTCCAAGCTGTGTCATTCAGCCACCACATAATCTCCTAATACTGATGCCCCCTCCGGGTTCTGTCATTGTGCCGCTCTGCGGCAGTGATTCTAAAAGCGATGCCTGTAATCTGCATGTTATTCTGAATAGCAGTATTATTTCACTACCCCAGCACACTCCATATGCATGTCAGAACACAGCAAAGTGTTCTACACCCCTATTGAGGCTCTCTGTAGGCCAAAAATAGCCGTTTTTAATATAGATATGCCGCAAATAAATTCGAATTGAACCAAATTTTTTCAAAAAGATTCGGCAAATCAGCTGAATAGAATTTTTCTAAAGTTTGCTCATCTCTAGTGACAAAATTCTGCCTAGACCCCTGTGTACAGTACCACTAATTAAAGAACTGTGTGTCAACATCATTAGCATTCACAGGCTAACCCTTGGTTGATGAAAAACAAAAGGCACATATCCTTAAGGGTGCGTTCCCACAGGGCGTATACGCAGCGTATTTGATGCTGCGCAAAATTTATGGCAGCAGTGGGAAATACGCTGCGTATCCCTTGCTCACTATACACACAGGGCTTTCCGGCGGCAGCCCTATGTGTGTAGTGAGTTTTGGAGGCGGGGCCGCGTGTCACAGTCACGCCGGCACACGGCCCCGCCTCCAAAACTCACTACACACATAGGGCTGCCGCCGGAAAGCCCTGTGTGTATAGTGAGCAAAGGATACGCAGCGTATTTCCCGCTGCTGCCGTAAAATTTGCGCAGCGTCAAATACGCTGCGTATACGCCCTGTGGGAACGCACCCTAAAGCAAACTATAAATACATTCAATTACTCAACCATGCCATAAAACAACAGAATAATAACGTATATGCATAGCTCTATTAACAGTTTAATTCATACTCTATAGTAGAGACTGCTCCGAACATTCAGGAAATGAAAATCTGAAGTCCATGATAAAGGTAATGATCTCTGAAAAAATATCTAATGAGTAATTTGTGGCTCAGAGGATTTCAAAAAGATTATTGGTTTTGGAATAGATTCTATCAGCTTAGTAGATAATGAAAATCATTAGAGCGGTATAAAATAAAGCAGACTATTTGTACTGCATAATAATACTATTCAATGACCATCTAGTCCCTGCACAAATATACAACTAATTTAAATTAATTGAACTCTTCTCTAGTTCAGCTGACATTGTTGGGTCAAATGTACAAGGTTTGTTTTAAGCAAAAGAAAAAAAGCATAACTAAAAAAATAAACATTAAAAAAGTTATATGAATGCAAATTACATTAGACAATACTTAGTTAAACCCACTGTTTTAGGATCAGGGGTCCCATTCGGATATTTTTTATTTCAATATATGTAAACCTTTGCTCCCATGGAAGATAAGCTGTTGTCATATAATACATTCCGGATTCTCATCTACTAACTGAAATAAACATGCATGCTTAGCTGAATGTATCAAACACGTGTGTTTATGGGAGAGTCAGCTGAAAGAAATGAAATGTCACAAAGCTAAAACCAACAGTTATCATGCAATTATCACATATGTAGAAACTTAGAGACAATTGAGCCATTGGAAGTTATGAATCTAACACTGAGGAGTAACTAGGGGTTCAGAACGGGGGAAGAAGGTTACCAAGGTAACCTGTGCTTACTACTGCTTTGGAGCATCCTATTAAATTCTTCACTTCAAAGGAATCTTAGTACTTGAAGTGTGCTGCTGTAATTTTTGCATTTGTGCTTGTATTTCAGCCATAGCAGCATGCACGTCATGCACCTCCATATTTATAGAGTTTTTTAATTTTTTTATGTGTTTACAAATTTTTTGTTTTTCTGTATTGTATTTGGGTGGAGTGGCTAACTCAATTTTGTTGTGTCATCCACAGCCTTGCATGCCAAGTATTTTAAAGGGGTATTCAAGACAAAAAACTTTATATATATATATATATATACATATATATATATATATATATATATATATATATATATACCAACTGGCTCCGGAAAGTTAAACAAATTTGTAAATTACTTCTATTAAAAAATCTTAATCCTTCCAATAGTTATTTGCTTCTGAAGTTTTCTGTCTAACTGCTCAATTATGATGTCACGTCCCGGGAGCTGTGCATGATGGGAGAATATCCCCATAGGAACTGCACAGCTCCCGGGACGTGACATCATCATTGAGCAGTTAGACAGAAAACAACAACTCAACTTCAGAAGCTAATAACTATTGGAATGATTAAGATTTTTTAATATAAGTAATTTACAAATCTGTTTAACTTTCCGGAGCCAGTTGATATATATATATATATATATATATATATATATATATATATATATATATATAAGTTTCAGCCTGGAATACCCCTTTAAGGCTTAGTGCTAGCCCAAGAGAGGCCTCTCTATAGTGCAGGGTCCATCCCGAAGAAGTCACTTTACCACTAAAAGATGGTACACACTATAGGATGGTAGTTATCAATGGATTTATATATGTTTTTGTGCATTTCTTTGGCGTATTTCTTTGGTGCAGTGTCTTTTTGTGCAAATATTTGTATTCTCACTTCTGTCAAATTGTAAAATAGGATTTGACGGTCCTGTGTTTGATTTTTGCAATGGTCAGTAACTTATCAATTGCGTCAATTGTATTTTGGTGCACATTTTCCCTTATTTTGACGCATGTTTGGTGCAAATTATCGCCATAAATATTCTGACATGGAAAACACACATACCAAAGGAAGAATAAGCTATGCACCAAAAATACTAAAGAACGTGTGCCAAATGATAAATTTGGCGCACATCTGTAAAAAAAAAAAAAAATGAAAAAAAAAAATGGGTAAAAAGAAAATGACAACAGGTGAAAATGATAAATACTCTATATGGCCAAATAATAAGCTATGAACCATCGTTTGTTGAAACCATCGTATGTTGAGGGATCCGTGCAATGTTAAATATAGGAAGGTATACTCACCTGTCCCCGCCGTTCCGGACTGTCACCGCTGCCCTGGATGTCGCCCTCCATCGCTGTTGCCGCATCCCCGTGGTGTCCCCGCCGCTCCAGACCATCTCCACTGCCCGGGATCGTCGTTCCTTATCGCCGTCATCACGTTGCTACGCACGCTGCTCCTATTGGATGACAGGATGGTGTGCGGGGTGACGTGATGACGACAATGGAGAGCGACGGCGATGCAGGGGATCCAAAAGAGGATGGTCTGGAGCGCCGGGGACATGTAAGTGATCATCATCGGACCACACAGGGCACCTTAAACGGCTATCCGGTGGCAGCTGAATCAGTCTGCGCTGCAGGATAGCCGTTTATGCGATGGCCCCGACATACAAAAGCATCTTATTTGGATGCTGCCTTCAACATGCGATGGCCTCTCAGAGGTCAATGTATGTTGAAATTATCGTATGTCGGGGCCATTGTACTTCGGGGGTCACTGTATTTTGTAGTGTGCTGCTGTAACTTTTGTGTTAATACTGCACAATTTCTGCCTCTGCACAACAATAGCCTCTCTTTAGTGTCTTACTTAAAGTGATAGTGTCTGCATGGTTTCCCCACGCAATAAAGTACCCTTTTAGTGCACTTCTTAGAGTTAGGTAACACATAGTGCAAATGCAGCATATCTCATGCTGCAATAAATTTGCCAGGCAAAGGAAATACACTGCACATTTTGCAATGAGCACACACACAGGGCTTCCCCGCCACAGTGTGAGTAAGAGTGCCTTGATATTACTGTGACATGTGGATCGACCTCCAAACCTTTAGCCAACATAAAATCCCAAGGATTCCAGGGCATAAATGCACCAACAACCTTTAGGGGTCACCCTCCCTTCCCCATGGTGTAAGCCCAAAACTAGAAATACCCCCCTAAAAAAAACATGTCCTATGGTTGCTAGGGATGTTTGTTATACCCTATGCGGATAAGACAGCTGCTATTAAAACCATATCTCAGTTAGCCATTCGCATCCCAATGTTTCGTCAGCTCCCGCTGACTTTCTCAAGGGAGTGTTGCTAATGGCTGCCAGATTGGACCTCCGTGCTTATATGTGCTCTGTTTGTGACGTGTCACATCAGAGCATCACTGTGCCCCTCACAAACATCCATTTGCCATGCTTTACATCAGATCAGATTACTTCTGTTTATCAGCTTAATCCACCTCAGACTTGCGTCATCCTAATTTTTGATACTGTGTTGTGTGTCTGCTCATAGCATAAAAAAAAAAAAAAGCTGTGTATTTCCCAATGCATTTCCAGTAAAATTGCAACCTTCATGCTCTTACAAAAAAAAAAAAAAAAGTCCACCTTAGTTCTGTTTACAAATTAATAGTGCCCAGTGCTGTTTTCCGATGCCAGAAAGTTCCTGACATGGACAGAGGTGACAACAGAGAGCACTGTGGTCAGACAGAAAAGAAATTCAAAAAGAAAATAACTTCTTCTGGAGCATACAACAACTGATAAGTACTGGAAGAATTAAGATTTGTATATAGAAGTAATTTACAAATATGTTAACTTTCTGGCATCAGTTCACTTAAAAAAAAAAAAATTATCAGCCGGCTAATTACTTGACCTCTAAATTGGAGTAAACTTAGTTCTATTCATTTAATATTGACAAGTGTTAATTATAAAAAGGATAATATCAGCTTTAGCTATAACAGGATAATTCAATAGTTTTGTGGGATTTATAAAGAATTTAATGTAGCAATGTGGTGCACATTGTAATCTTATATTGATAGTCATTTATTTTGTCTTTGTAGTATTTACTATTCCTCTTAATAATTAAAGCATTGTTGTAGCTTTTATGGCACATCAGGGATTAACCTTTTAACCTTTCTCTAGAAAAGTATGAAAAAAAGAGTCTGTCAACTTGTGATGAAATATCATAGTATGAAAATGAAACTTGGCAGATATACTACGAATTCAAGTGCCATACTATGTAATTCTGTGTTCTTATTGCAAGTAATAAAGATGAGCGAATCGAAACTGACAAATCCGGAAAATTCGATTTGCAACAAATCTGAATATTGCCGTGATTCGATCGCACAAATCGATTAATTTAACTCCATTTAGTGTGGTCCAGGTTCCAGGGCATCTAAAATGGTGGGTCCACATATGAGGACATGGGGCAAGGAATCCTGGGAAGGCGGGAATAAGGGTTGGCGGGATGACCCTGAATCACATGCAGCATGCAGCCTATCAGCAGCCAGTCACCCCTGTGATGTCACAGCCCTATATAATCGTCAGCAATCTTACAGCCAGTCATTCAGTGTTTTATTTCAGAGAGAGCGTTTCATTGCAGGGAGAGATGGAGCATTGTGTGTGTTGCACAGAAAAACAGCCTGACAGCAGCGATTCAATCACAAGCCCAAATCACTGCATAAAAGAACTGACAGAGAGACAAAGAAAGTACACTTTTGGGTGTAATACACAGCGAATTCACTGCTGCAGTGGTGTACAGCAACTCTAAAACTTAAAGAGGCCAGTTACGCAGAGCAGTAAAAGCCATTGTCACCTGCTATTAGTGCCTAATAATACTGAACTGGGCTCTACTACACGGCGAGTCTGTACTGCTGCAGTTGGTTATACAACAACTGTAAAGCTAACGGGCCAGTTAAGGCAAAAAGCCATGGTCACCTGATCACAGTGTCTAATATAGGTTGCATAGCGGAGCTTATTGTCTTCTCATAAGTGTAACCTGTGCATGCAAAGGTGGTGTACATTTTTTTTCCCTGAAAGACTAATTTTAACCTAGTTACTGTGAAAGGCTAGCCGAAACTACACCCTTGAGTGTTGACCCCGAGTTGTGGGGTGAACACGGGGCAAGAAGGGTGTAGGTGGATAGGGCAGATGGTATTAACCATCTAGTGGCAAGATATTATTAATCCCTAATGTTTGTGATGCCACAGTGATTTTTGGGGATCGGTAACCACCCAAACGATATCCCCGTTATACCAAGGTTAGGCAGGGCAAGAAGAGTCCATGACCAGGTTATGGTTAACAGAGGCTTTACTGGGATCAGACAGTTGTTACAGTCTTTAGAGCTAGGCCAGAATCCCAGAGAGTCAGCCAGTAACACAGAAAGGGCCCTGCAGCTTGCTTGGATTTGCAATACTTTTGGATCAGACTTCTATGCAGCCACTCTGATTATAATTGGCTTGACTTGCAATTTGACTTGGTTGTAGGTAGAGACAGTAGACATAGATTGCTGGACTTACTGACATATGCAGGCTTGAGGCCTCCAGATGTACTGGATGCTGGATCTGAGGTCTGTGCTTGGCTATGCCTCAGCAAAGATCTGGTGTAAGAGAGAGGTTGTAATGGGTCCCCCTCTTATGAAGGGGGGCTGAGCAAAAAGCCCATAGGTCAAGCTGCAGGTCATGTGTTTAACTAGTGCTCTCTGGGTAACATGTGATAACATAACATGTGATACTGTCACGATGCCGGCTGGCAGGTAGTGGATCCTCTGTGCCAGAGAGGGATTGGCGTGGACCGTGCTAGTGGACCGGTTCTAAGCCACTACTGGTTTTCACCAGAGCCCGCCGCAAAGCGGGATGGTCTTGCTGCGGCGGTAGTGACCAGGTCGTATCCACTAGCAACGGCTCACCTCTCTGGCTGCTGAAGATGGGCGCGGTACAAGGGAGTAGACAGAAGCAAGGTCGGACGTAGCAGAAGGTCGGGGCAGGCAGCAAGGATCGTAGTCAGGGGCAACGGCAGAAGGTCTGGAACACAGGCTAGGAACACACAAGGAACGCTTTCACTGGCACAATGGCAACAAGATCCGGCAAGGGAGTGAAGGGGAAGTGAGGTGATATAGGGAAGTGCACAGGTGATAACACTAATTGGAACCACTGCGCCAATCAGCGGCGCAGTGGCCCTTTAAATCGCAAAGACCCGGCGCGCGCGCGCCCTAGGGAGCGGGGCCGCGCGCGCCGGGACAGGACCGAGGGAGAGCGAGTCAGGTACGGGAGCCGGGGTGCGCATCGCGAGCGGGCGCTACCCGCAACGCGAATCGCACCCCGGCTGGCAGCGGAATCGCAGCGCCCCGGGTCAGAGGATCTGACCGGAGCGCTGCAGCGGGGAGAATGAAGCGAGCGCTCCGGGGAGGAGCGGGGACCCGGAGCGCTCGGCGTAACAGTACCCCCCCCCTTGGGTCTCCCCCTCTTCTTAGAGCCTGAGAACCTGAGGAGCAGACTTTTGTCTAGGATGTTGTCCTCAGGTTCCCAGGATCTCTCTTCAGGACCACAACCCTCCCAGTCCACTAAAAAAAAAGTTTTCCCTCTGACCTTTTTGGAAGCCAAGATCTCCTTGACAGAGAAGATGTCCGAGGAGCCGGAAACAGGAGTGGGAGGAACAGATTTGGGAGAAAAACGGTTGAGGATGAGTGGTTTGAGAAGAGAGACGTGAAAGGCATTGGGGATACGAAGAGAAGGAGGAAGAAGAAGTTTATAAGAGACAGGATTAATTTGACACAAAATTTTGAAAGGACCAAGATAGCGTGGTCCCAACTTGTAGCTAGGGACACGGAAGCGGACATATTTAGCGGAGAGCCATACCTTGTCTCCAGGGGAAAAAACGGGAGGAGCTCTTCTTTTCTTATCCGCGAACCTCTTCATGCGTGATGAAGCCTGTAAGAGAGAATTTTGGGTCTCTCTCCATATGATGGAAAGGTCACGAGAAATTTCATCCACAGCGGGCAGACCAGAGGGCAAGGGAGTAGGGAGGGGGGGAAGAGGGTGACGGCCGTACACCACGAAAAATGGGGATTTGGAGGAAGATTCAGAGACCCTGAAGTTATACGAGAATTCGGCCCATGGAAGGAGATCTGCCCAGTCATCCTGGCGGGAGGAAACAAAATGTCGCAAATAATCACCCAAGATCTGGTTAATTCTTTCTACTTGTCCATTGGACTGGGGATGATATGCAGAAGAAAAATTTAATTTAATCTTGAGTTGTTTACAGAGAGCCCTCCAGAATTTAGACACGAATTGGACGCCTCTATCCGAGACAATTTGCGTAGGCAATCCGTGAAGACGAAAAATGTGTACAAAAAATTGTTTAGCCAACTGAGGCGCTGAAGGAAGACCAGGAAGAGGGATGAAATGTGCCATTTTGGAGAATCGATCAACGACCACCCAAATAACAGTGTTGCCACGGGAAGGGGGTAAATCAGTAATAAAATCCATACCAATCAGAGACCAAGGCTGTTCGGGGACAGGCAGAGGATGAAGAAAACCAGCGGGCTTCTGGCGAGGAGTCTTATCCCGGGCACAGATAGTGCAGGCTCGCACAAAGTCCACAACATCCGTCTCCAGAGTCGGCCACCAATAGAAGCGGGAGATGAGTTGCACAGATTTCTTGATGCCCGCATGACCTGCGAGATGAGAGGAGTGACCCCATTTGAGGATTCCAAGGCGTTGGCGTGGAGAAACAAAGGTCTTTCCTGGAGGAGTCTGCCTGATGGAGGCAGGAGAAGTGGAGATCAGGCAGTCAGGTGGAATGATGTGTTGCGGAGAGAGTTCAACTTCTGAGGCATCCGAGGAACGAGAGAGAGCATCGGCCCTAATGTTCTTATCGGCAGGACGAAAGTGAATCTCAAAATTAAATCGGGCAAAGAACAGAGACCACCGGGCCTGGCGAGGATTCAGCCGTTGGGCAGACTGGAGGTAGGAGAGGTTCTTGTGGTCGGTGTAGATAATAACAGGAAAACTTGATCCCTCCAGCAGATGCCTCCATTCCTCAAGTGCTAATTTAATGGCTAGAAGCTCTCGATCCCCGATGGAGTAGTTCCTCTCCGCTGGGGAGAAGGTCCTAGAGAAAAAACCACAAGTGACAGCATGCCCGGAAGAATTTTTTTGTAGAAGAACAGCTCCAGCTCCCACTGAGGAGGCATCAACCTCCAATAGGAAGGGTTTGGAAGGGTCAGGTCTGGAGAGCACGGGAGCCGAAGAAAAGGCAGACTTGAGTTGTTTAAAGGCGTCTTCTGCTTGAGGAGGCCAGGACTTGGGATCAGCATTTTTTTTGGTTAAAGCCACGATAGGAGCCACCACGGTAGAAAAATGTGGAATAAATTGCCTGTAATAATTGGTGAACCCCAAAAAGCGTTGCATAGCACGGAGTCCGGAGGGGCGTGGCCAATCTAAGACGGCAGAGAGTTTGTCTGGATCCATCTGTAGTCCCTGGCCAGAGACCAAATATCCTAGAAAAGGAAGAGATTGGCATTCAAACAAACATTTCTCAATTTTGGCATAGAGTTGATTGTCACGAAGTCTCTGAAGAACCATACGGACATGCTGGCGGTGTTCTTCTAGATTGGCAGAAAAAATTAGGATATCGTCCAGATATACAACAACACAGGAGTATAACAGATCACGAAAAATTTCATTAACAAAGTCTTGGAAGACGGCAGGGGCGTTGCACAGGCCAAAGGGCATGACCAGATACTCAAAGTGTCCATCTCTGGTGTTAAATGCCGTTTTCCACTCATCCCCCTCTCTGATGCGGATGAGGTTATAGGCGCCTCTTAAGTCCAATTTAGTAAAGATGTGAGCACCTTGGAGGCGATCAAAGAGTTCAGAGATGAGGGGTAAGGGGTAGCGGTTCTTAACCGTGATTTTATTAAGACCGCGGTAGTCAATGCAAGGACGTAGGGAGCCATCTTTTTTGGACACAAAGAAAAATCCGGCTCCGGCAGGAGAGGAGGATTTACGGATAAAGCCCTTTTTTAGATTCTCCTGGACGTATTCAGACATGGCAAGAGTCTCTGGGGCAGAGAGAGGATAAATTCTGCCCCGGGGTGGAGTAGTGCCCGGGAGGAGGTCGATAGGACAATCATAAGGCCTGTGAGGAGGTAGAGTCTCAGCTTGTTTTTTGCAGAAAACATCCGCGAAGTCCATATAGGCCTTAGGGAGACCGGTTACTGGAGGAACCACAGAGTTACGGCAAGGGTTACTGGGAACCGGTTTTAGACAGTTCTTGGAACAAGAGGACCCCCAACTCTTGATCTCCCCAGTGGACCAATCCAGGGTTGGGGAATGAAGTTGAAGCCAGGGAAGTCCAAGGAGAATTTCCGAGGTGCAATTGGGGAGGACCAAAAGTTCAATCCTCTCGTGATGAGATCCGATGCTCATAAGAAGGGGCTCCGTGCGGAAACGTATGGTACAGTCCAATCTTTCATTATTTACACAATTGATGTAGAGGGGTCTGGCGAGATTGGTCACCGGGATGTTGAACCTGTTGACAAGAGAGGCCAAAATAAAATTTCCTGCAGATCCAGAGTCCAAGAAGGCCACAGTAGAGAAGGAGAAGGCAGAGGCAGACATCCGCACAGGCACAGTAAGACGTGGAGAAGCAGAGTAGACATCAAGGACTGTCTCACCTTTGTGCGGAGTCAGCGTACGTCTTTCCAGGCGGGGAGGACGGATAGGACAATCCCTCAGGAAGTGTTCGGTACTAGCACAGTACAGGCAGAGGTTCTCCATACGGCGTCGTGTCCTCTCTTGAGGTGTCAGGCGAGACCGGTCGACCTGCATAGCCTCCACGGCGGGAGGCACAGGAACAGTTTGCAGGGGACCAGAGGAGAGAGGAGCCGAGGAGAAGAAACGCCTCGTGCGAACAGAGTCCATATCTTGGCGGAGTTCCTGACGCCTTTCGGAAAAACGCATGTCAATGCGAGTGGCTAGGTGAATAAGTTCATGTAGATTAGCAGGAATTTCTCGTGCGGCCAGAACATCTTTAATGTTGCTGGATAGGCCTTTTTTGAAGGTCGCGCAGAGGGCCTCATTATTCCAGGATAATTCTAAAGCAAGAGTACGGAATTGTACGGCATACTCGCCAACGGAAGAATTACCCTGGACCAGGTTCAACAGGGCAGTCTCAGCAGAAGAGGCTCGGGCAGGTTCCTCAAAGACACTTCGGATTTCCGAGAAGAAGGAGTGTACAGAGGCAGTGACGGGGTCATTGCGGTCCCAGAGCGGTGTGGCCCAAGACAGGGCTTTTCCAGACAGAAGGCTGACTACGAAAGCCACCTTAGACCTTTCAGTGGGAAACAGGTCCGACATCATCTCCAGATCCAGGGAACATTGGGAAAGAAAGCCACGGCAAAACTTAGAGTCCCCATCAAATTTATCCAGCAGGGAAAGGCGTAGACCAGGAGCGGCCACTCGCTGCGGAGGAGGTGCAGGAGCTGGCGGAGGAGATGATTGCTGAAGCTGTGGTAGTAGCTGCTGTAGCATCACGGTCAGTTGAGACAGCTGTTGACCTTGTTGCGCTATCTGTTGTGACTGCTGGGCGACCACCGTGGTGAGGTCAGCGACAACTGGCAGAGGAACTTCAGCGGGATCCATGGCCGGATCTACTGTCACGATGCCGGCTGGCAGGTAGTGGATCCTCTGTGCCAGAGAGGGATTGGCGTGGACCGTGCTAGTGGACCGGTTCTAAGCCACTACTGGTTTTCACCAGAGCCCGCCGCAAAGCGGGATGGTCTTGCTGCGGCGGTAGTGACCAGGTCGTATCCACTAGCAACGGCTCACCTCTCTGGCTGCTGAAGATGGGCGCGGTACAAGGGAGTAGGCAGAAGCAAGGTCGGACGTAGCAGAAGGTCGGGGCAGGCAGCAAGGATCGTAGTCAGGGGCAACGGCAGAAGGTCTGGAACACAGGCTAGGAACACACAAGGAACGCTTTCACTGGCACAATGGCAACAAGATCCGGCAAGGGAGTGAAGGGGAAGTGAGGTGATATAGGGAAGTGCACAGGTGATAACACTAATTGGAACCACTGCGCCAATCAGCGGCGCAGTGGCCCTTTAAATCGCAAAGACCCGGCGCGCGCGCGCCCTAGGGAGCGGGGCCGCGCGCGCCGGGACAGGACCGAGGGAGAGCGAGTCAGGTACGGGAGCCGGGGTGCGCATCGCGAGCGGGCGCTACCCGCATCGCGAATCGCACCCCGGCTGGCAGCGGAATCGCAGCGCCCCGGGTCAGAGGATCTGACCGGAGCGCTGCAGCGGGGAGAATGAAGCGAGCGCTCCGGGGAGGAGCGGGGACCCGGAGCGCTCGGCGTAACAGATACCTCCAAAGATACTTTAGACATTTACATTATACTCGCTAGACATAGTAACACTAACTTCATTATGGGGGAGACACAGCAGGAGAGCCCCAGGACAATGAGGGACTTAACCTGACAGCGCCTAAGTACTGTACAGGGTTATATCCTGTACTGGGACCTTACACTTGTTTCTTATGCAGTTTTAAGTGGAGCGTATTGTCCATGTGGTATGCCTCAGGGGGGGGGGTATGGTAGTTGGGGTGTTGTTGTAGTAAATGAGGGGTTAATTTAACCCTCGTCACTCGTGACGCCAGGGTGAGGGTTAAAACTCTGAGGTGATGCTGGGCCTATCGCCACCCTTCCCAAGAGCGATAGGTGAGTGTAGAATAATGGATTGTCCACAACCGGTGCTGAACTGAAAAACTTGTAGAAACTTTACTGAAGATTTTCTGTACATGCAGTAACAGTAACAGTCCAGATGAAGAGTCTATAAACAGCACGGCAATGACTGACAGTTGGCTGGGAACGGTAAGTTCTCTTTAATTTAGGAAGATTTTGTAGCATAGATCTGCTGGATTTAGGGGTAGTTTTAGGTCCAGTGGTCTTGCGGAGATAGCGGGGAATGATAAGAACTCACAGTCTTTAGTGTAGGCTGAGGCCGCAAGGCTTAGGCCTAGTAATTGTCTTTGGAAGTTGCGGAGGTCCTACCTCATCCAGAGTCAGCAACCCAAGAGAGAGATTAATGGCTGCAGCCCCCTTATATGGGCAGGGGCTGAACCGTTTTAGATTGGCCCACGTCAGCTGTCACTCACTGTTACATAGGATTGTGGGTGATCACCTGACTAAAACCACCAAAGGTCCTTTAGCAAACAATAGAGTTCTGTGAACCAAGTCACATGACCTGCAGGTTCTGCAATGCTAACAAGGCAGGCATCCTGAATATACATATTTAAACTTTTAATTACACAAATTTTAGCTAACTGAGGGGTGATGAAGAGAACCCCCACTTTTCCTAGGGACTCTGACTTTGGGGACCCCACCACAAGGTATGGTACGACATACGGTATTGGGACACCACATCCAGCTCTCATAAGTGTAAACTGTACGTACACCTACGTGGTGTACTTTTTTTTTCTTCCTGAAAAACTAATTTGGGCCTAGTTACTGTGAAAAGCCAGCCAAAGCTACACCCTTGTTTCTGCAGTGTAATACAGTTTTAAGCATAGTGGAGCATATTGTGATCCTCTCATAAGTGTAACATATACGCACTCAGCTGGTGTATGGGTATTTCAGGCAAAGAAGTGCAAGGATGTGCACAGAGGAGTGGCAGAGGCCTAAATTCATCAGGCACAGGCAGAGGTCACAGCAGACTAGGGGCGTGTGGCAGCAGGAGTTGCAGAGAGGTCTGAGCTCCCGGTGTCAGCAAGCAGTCGTGTCTCGACCAGCAAATCAGCAACCGTGATTGATTGGTTCACTCGGTCATCCACTTTATCCCAAATAACATCCGACACCCTCAGTCAACAGTCAGTGGGTTCCTCAGACTCAACCCTCAACCTGTGTGGATGATGATGTGAGCTGTGTCAGGGAGCGGAGCACGACTCGTCCACACAGGTATTTGGGAGGTGGCGTGGCACAGAAGGAGACTAGCAGGACGTGGTAAGATGGCAGTAGATCAGGGCAGAAACACAGGTGCAGGGTAGGAAGGTAGCAAGGAACAGGTACGCAGTAACAGAGACACAGAACTGTCACTATGGCAATAGACAACCAAAGATCCGGCAGGGAACCAAGGAAGGAGCTGATATTTAAGGACAGGAGACAGGTGTAGACACTTTAATTAAGCACTGGCCCTTTAACCTGGTGGGGACCGATAGCATACCTGTATGCCCTCTGCCCACTCCCTTTCTATAACGCGGGACCACACCATAGCGGGTCGGGCCCGGCCTTTTACAATGGCCAAGACCCATGGCTAATATCACGCTGCACCGTGATCACGGTGCCGCGCGATATTAACCCTTTAGAAGCGTCGTTCAAAGCTTAATGCTGCGTCTAAAATGAAAGTAAGTAAAAATGAAACTGCTCCCGGCTAGCTCAGTGGGCTGATCGGGATCGCCGTGGCGAAATCATGGCATCCTGAACAACTGTAGGACAGCAGGAGGGTCCCCTACCTTCCTCCTCGCTGTCCGATCGCCGAATGACTGTTTAGTGCCTGAGATCCATGCATGAACAGTCAAGCAGCAGAATCAATGATCAATGGTTTCCTATGAGAAACCATTGATCAATGTAAAAGATCAATGTGTGCAGTGTTATAGTCCTCTATGCGAGCTATAACACTGCAAAAAAATAAAAATCATTTAACCCCTTCCTTAATAAAAGTTTGAATCACCCCCCTTTCCCTTATAAAAAAAAAAAGTGTAAATAAAAATAAAAATAAACATATGTGATATTGCCGCGTGCAGAAATATCCAAATTATAAAAAAAAACATATTGTTAATTAAACCGTACGGTCAATGTCGTACGCGCAAAAAAAGGTAGGTAGGGTATCATTTTAATCGTATGGACCTAGGGAATAAAGAGATGGTGTCATTTTTACTGAAAAATGTACTGCGTAGAAACGGAAGCCCCCAAAAAAGACAAAATTGCGTTTTTTCTTCAAGTTTGTCGCAAAATGATTTTTATTTTCCATTTCGCCGTAGATGTTTAGGTAAAATGACTAATGTCATTGCAAAGTAGAATTGGTGACACAAAAAATAAGCCATCATATGGATTTTTAGGTGCAAAATTGAAAGGGTTATGATTTTTAAAAGGTAAGGAGGAAAAACCCTCCGTCCCCAAGGGGTTAAGAGTGAGAGCTCCAGCACGTGCGCACACTAGGAGGCAGGGGCATGCACACTGGGGCTGTGAGGACAGGGAGATGAGTGAAGGGCTGGGTTTCGCCTGCGGGTGCGTCCCGCGATGTAAATCCTACCCCCGCCAGCAGCGGGGACATGAAAGAGCGCTCACGGCCAGCGTGTCTGGCCGGAGCGTGGATGTTACAGTACTCCCCCTTTGGTCTCCCCCTCTTCTTTGGAACTCAAAAAGTTCCCCACTACATGAGACCAAGGGGTTTAACAGGCACACAAGACAGTGATCTTGGCAATATTGTCCCCAGCAAGTGATCTCACCAGTTTTCCAGTCAAGATGTGGAAAATGACATAGAAACCAAGGAAGACCCAGAAGAAGCTCTGTATTACAATGTGGTGGCACATAGAACTAAATTTTCTGCGTATGCAAATTTCCTACTTGCATGAAGAGGGGTTCTGTGTGAAATTGCACCTTACAGTTCATATTGTGTCCATTAACTGAAGAGATGTAGAAGGGCTTGGCAAGATGAGACACTGGAAGACAGTGTTTATGGACCTGCGAGGCACCAATGAGGTAACCAGCGGAACCGGGGTCCAAAAGAGCAAAAGCGATGAAAGATGTCTTGGCAGAGGAAAATACTTGAACCGGGGTAGTCAAGTGAGGAGAGGTAATATTAACTCATTCAGGACGAAAGGCGTACCTGTACGCCCTATGCCCAGTCCCGGTGTTTAAAACGGGTCCACACCGCATCACACCGGGTCGGTCCCGGCTGCTAACGATAGCCGGGACCCAGGGCTAATAGCGTGCAGTACCAATCATTGTGCCACACGCTATTAACCCTTTAGACGCAGCCATCAAAGTTGATCGCCGCATCTAAAATTGAAAGTAAACGCTTCCCGGCAGCTCAGTCTGGCTGATCGGGATATCGCGATAAAATCGCGATGTCCAGATCAGCTAGGATGCGAGAGGAGACCCCCTTACCTTGCTCCGTCACATCTGATTGGCGTTTGATTGCTCCAAGCCTGAGCTACAGGCTTGAGCAATTGAGCCCCTATCTCGCTGATACATGCAAAGCTATGGCTTTGCAGGGATCAGGGTAAAAGATCAGTGTGTGTGCAGTGTTAAAGGCCCCTATGGGAGTTATAACACTGCAAAAAAAGTTAACAAAGGTCATTTAACCCCTTCCCTAATAAAAGTTTGAATCACCCCCCTTTTCCCATAAAAAAAATCTGTGTAAAATAAAAATAAACATATGTGGTATCGTCACGTACGGAAATGTCCAAACTATAAAAATATATTGTTAAATAAACCAAACGGTCAATGGCATAAGCGCAAAAAAGTTCCAAAGTCCAAAATAGCGTATTTTTGGTCACTTTTTATATCATGAAAAAATTTATAAAAAGCGATCAAAAAGTCTGATCAATACAAAAATGGTACCTATAAAAACATCAGAACACAGCGCAAAAAATGTTTTTTTCTGCTTCGCCGTCGATTTTTGGGTAAAATGACTAATGCCACTGCAAAGTAGAATTGGTGGCGCAAAAAATAAGCCATCATATGGAATTTTATGTGCAAAATTGAAAGCGTTATGATTTTTAGAAGGTGATGAGGAAAAAATGAAAATGCAAAAACGGAAAAACCTTGTGTCATTCAGGGGTTAACATCTAGGGAAGTGCAAGTTAAGAGCATTCTCCCGGAAACGGAGGACATATAGAACAGTCTTTGAGAAAGTCCTCCGGACTGACACAATACAGGCACAAATTCTCATTGCGTTGAGGGGATTTTCCCTGCAGCGTTAAGTAAAAACGGTCCACTTTAGCATAGCCTCTTTGGCAGGAGGTAAAGTAGACAGTAGAGGTAGATATTGGAACACAGGGGCCAGACAAGGTAAATGCTGTGTTCGGACAGGTTCTTTTTCTAAAGGAAGTCCCTCCTGCCTTTTGGCAAAACGCACATCAATTTGAGTGGCTAAATGGATACGTTCATTCAGGTTAGCCGGAGAATCTCATGCAACGAGAGCATCCTTGATTCTAGAGGAAGTCATTTTTTAAAGGTAACACATAAGGCCTCGTTGTTCCAAGAAAGTTCAGAGGCAAGAGTGCAGAACTGAACCGCATAGTCACCAACGGAGGAATACCCTTGGCAGAGGTTCAGTAGAGCCATCTCAGCAGAGGAAGCTCATGCGCGTTCTTCAAATGCATTGCGGAATTTTGCAAGAAAGGCTGACAGATTCAAGGAGACCAGATCTCTACGATCCCAAAGAGGAGTAGCCCAGGCCAAAGCTTTTCCAGACAGTAGACTAAACACAAACGCCACTTTAGCACGCTCCGTTGGGAACAGATCCGCCATGAGTTCTAGATGGATAGAACTCTGTGTCACAAAGCCTCTACACAGCTTGGGATTTCTGTCATACTTAGAAGGCAAGGCAAAACGGAGCTTGGTTCCAGGTGAAGCAGCAGACACAGGAAGAGGCTCAGGAAAAGGTGGCTGCTGCTGTTGCTGTTGTTGCTGCTGAGTGGAAAGAAGCTGTTGTACCATGGCTGAGAGTTGTTTCAGTTGTTGCGCCTGATGGGCTAACTGCTGCTACTGTTGAGCCATGACTGTGGGAAGATCCAAAACATCTAGCAAAGGCACCCCAGCAGGATCCATGGCCAGATCTTACTGTAACGGGTCACGGCAGGTGGTGGATCCTCTGGGCCTGTGTGAATGATGAAGTGAGCCATGCCAGAGACGTGAGCCGTGCCACCATATGGTCTCCTCTGGCTTTGGCCAACTCAAGGCTGTGTAATTCAGCCACTATATGGTCTCCTCATGCTTCTGCCAACTTCAGACTGTGTAATTCAGCCGCTATTTAGTCAACTCATGCTGATGCAAGCTCCAGGCTGTCTCATTCTGGCACCATATGGTCTCCTCTTTCTCCCGCCAACCCCAGGCTGTGTAATTCAGCAACTATATGGTCTCCTCATACTGATACCACCTCCAGGCTCTGTCATTGTGCCACTCTGCAATAGTGGTTCTAATAGCGACACCTGTAATCTTCATGTCATACTGAATAACAGTATTATTTCACTAACGCAGCACACACCCTATGAGTTTTATGACAAGGCACAGTGTTCTACACCCCTATTGAAGCTCTCTGTAGCCTAGAAATAGCCGATTTAATAGCAATTCACCCCAAGTAAATTCGAACCAAACCACATTTTTTCAGAAAATTTGGTGAATGGTGGGTCCAACCACTGGGACCCCCGTGATCTCCAGAACGGGGTCTGTCTCTTACCTTAGAGTGCTAAGGCAACCAACTTCTTTTCTCAGCAGTGATGGATGTCCCAGCCAATGGTGTTGTGGTTACTAACAATGTCCATTTGACATATTGCTTTTAACCCCTTAAGAGGGGTACTACAATGGAAAACTTGTTATTTTTATTTTTTTTTATCAACTGGTGCCAGAAAGTTTAACAGATTTTTAAATTACTTCCATAAAAAGTTTTTATTCCTTCCAGTACTTATTAGTGGCTGTATACTACAGAGGGAATTCTTTTATCTTTGGATTTATTTTCTGTCACGAGCTCTCTGCTGACACCTCTGTCCATTTTAGGAACTGTCCAGAGCAGCATAGGTTTACTTTGGGGATTATATCCTTCTCTGGATAGTTCCTGACATGGACAGAGGAGTCAGCAGAGAGCACTGTGGCCATGACTGAAAATAAATTTAAAAAGAAAAGAATTTCCTCTCTAGTATAAAGCCGCTAATAGGTACTGTAAAGATTAAGATTTTTTAATAGAAGTAATTTACAAATCTGTTCAACTTTCTGTCATCAGTTGATAAAAAAAAAGTTTTCCACCAGAGTACCCCTTTAACCCCTTAAGGACTCCGGGTTTTTCCGCTTTTGCACTTTCGTTTTTTCCTCCTTACCTGTTAAAAATCATAACCCTTTCAGTTTTCCACCTAAAAATCCATATTATGGCTTATTTTTTGCGTCGCCAATTCTACTTTGCAGTGACATTAGTCATTTTACCCAAAAATGCATGGCAAAACGGAAAAAAAAATCATTGTGCGACAAAATCAAAGAAAAAACGCCATTTTGTAATTTTGGGGGCTTCCGTTTCTACGCAGTGCATATTTAGGTAAAAATTACACCTTATTCTGTAGGTCCATATGGTTAAAATGATACCCTACTTATATAGGTTTGATTTTGTCGCACTTCTGGAAAAAATCATAACTACATGCAGGAAAATGTATACGTTTAAAAATGTCATCTTCTGACCCCTATAACTTTTTTATTTTTCCACATACAGGGCGGTATGAGGACTCATTTTTTGTGCCGTGATCTAAAGTTTTTAGCGTCATGATTTTTGTTTTGATCGAACTTTTTGATCACTTTTTATTCATTTTTTAATGGTGTAAAAAGTGACCAAAAACGCCATTTACCGTGCGGTTTAATTAATGATATATTTTTATAGTTCGGACATTTACGCACGCGGCGATACCACATATGTTTATTTATTTATTTTTTTACACTGTTTTATTTTTTTTTATGGGAAAAGGGGGGTGATTCAAACTTTTATTAGGGAAGGGGTTAAATGACCTTTATTAACACTTTTTTCCTTTTTTTTTTTGCAGTGCTATAGGTCCCATAGGGACCTATAACACCGCACACACTGATCTCTTGCACAGATCACTGGCGTGTATTAACACGCCTGTGATCAGTGTTATCGGCGCTTGACTGCTCCTGCCTGGATCTCAGGCACGGAGCAGTCATTCACCGATCGAACACCGAGGAGGCAGGTAAGGGCCCTCCTGGTGTCCTGTAAGCTGTTCTAGACTCCGCAGTGAAATTTCACCGCTTCTAAAGGGTTAATACCGCACATCGCCGTGATCGGCGATGTGTGGTATTAGCCACGGGTCCCGGCCGTTGATGAGCGCCGGGACCGACGCGATATGATGCGGGATCGCGGCGCGATCCCGCTTCATATCGCGGGAGCCGGCGCAGGACGTAAATATACGTCCTGCGTCGTTAAGGGGTTAATGACAAGGCCCATTTTGGCCTTAACCCCTTCATGACCTGGGGTTTTTCCATTTTTGCACTTTCATTTTTTCCTCCTTACCTTTAAAAAACCATAACTCTTTCAATTTTGCACCTAAAAATCCATATAATGGCTTATTGTTTGTGCCACCAATTCTACTTTGTAATGACATCAGTCATTTTACCCAAAAATGTGCAGCTAAACAGAAAAAAAAATCATTGTGCGACAAAATTGAAGAAAAAACTCAACTTTGTAAATTTTGGGGGCTTCCGTTTCTACGCAGTACATTTTTCCGTAAAAATGACACCATATCTTTATTCTGTAGGTCCATATGATTAAAATGATACCCTACTTATATAGGTTTGAATTTGTCGTACTTCTGGAAAAAATCATAACTACATGCAGGAAAATTTATATGTTTAAAATTGTCATCTTCTGACCCCCTATAACTTTTTTATTTTTCCGGAATCCAAATATACAAAGAAAAGAGGAATGGCACTCACCGCTTACTGTAATTTCTTATCTTTTATTCTTCATAAAGTGCAGGTGCTTTAAAAAGGCATTTCACCCAGCCGGGTGTGGACGCCAGTGCGCGTGCTACAGGTAACAATTGTTTCGCTCTGGCTTGAGCTTCAACAGACCTTCCCTTTTCCATGCTCCTTCATTCCTTATAACACGTCATGAAGGATCCACGGGGTGGGGATTACAAGCACAATAGGTTTAAAAACAGTGCAAAGTGCAAAAAACACATACAGTTAAAACCAAAAACTAAGTAACTACAAAAATAATCCTAAATCAATCCTGTCATTTAATCCTCCTAACTCTTGTGCACCAGTTTTCAAAATCCACTTTGCTTCGATCTCACGGAGGATTTTTTCATTATCTTTACCTTGAGTACAGATTAACCTTTTAATTCCCATAAATTTTAGGACGCTTGCATCTCCATTGTGTGCCGAATTAATATGTTCTATTAATCTTGGGGAACCTTTTCCTGATTTTATTGACCAGGTATGTTCCCGAAAACGTGTATTTAGTGCACGAATAGTGCTTCCTATATAAAATCTCCCGCAGGTGCAAATTAATGCATACACTGCAAAGGAGGTTTTACAACAAATGAATTCGGTAATGTTTTTTGTTTGGCCACCAATGGAGATGCATTTTCCTGGTTGGAAATATGCGCACCAATTGCATCGTCCACACCTATGATTCCCGACTATTGCGTTTTTTTCTAACCATGTTTTGTTACTTTCCTTTTCTTTATATATACTACGTACTAATTCATCTTTCAGATTTTTTGTATGTTTAAAAGTAACTATTGGTTTATTTTTTCTGACATTCCCCATAAGCGGGTCTCTCTCAATCAAATGCCAATTGGAAAATATAGCACTTTTTATTATTTCTGCTACTGGACTATATTTAAAGGAGAAGCAGAACCTATCATTTTCGGGATTTTTACTTTTTCGTTTATTAGTTTTTTTATGGAGTAGAGTTTTTCTATCTAATTTTCTAGCTCTAAGTAATGCTTCAGTCAACACGGTCTGAGGGTATCCCCTTAACAAAAAGCGCTTAATTAGGGTCTCGGCTTGTTGCTCAAATGTTTCATCCGAGCTATTAATCCTCTTTAATCGTAGGTATTGGCTATATGGGATTGCGTTCCTGGTATGAGTTGGGTGATAGCTCTGGTAATGTAAATACAAATTTGACGCTGTTTCCTTTCTATAACCTTCTGCTTCCAGAGTACCATTTTTTGCTATCACACGTACATCCAGGAACTCCAATTCCTCTTTACTCCATTTACATGTGAAGAACATGTTCATGTCATTGTTATTTAACAAGGACATGAACCCTTTGAAATCCTCCACGGACCCGTTCCAAAGTAGGAAAACATCATCTACAAAACGAAAATAACAACGTATAAACTTAAGAAATGGGTTTCTCAAACAAAAAACATATTTTTCCTCAAAATGGGCAAGAAAAAGGTTAGCCAGGGTACATGCTACCGGGGTCCCCATCGCGGTCCCCCGGTTTTGGCTGTACCACTGGCTACCAAACTTAAATACATTATTACCCAAAATAAATGAAAGAGATTCTCCAACAAATTTAATATAGGCTTCACTTTTTCCTGCTTTTCCCAAGATTTCCTCAATGCACTGGACGGCCAACCCCTGTGGGATCCTAGTGTAAAGACTCTCCACATCTATGGATGCTATTAGGAAATCATCCTGCCAGGGGATGCCATCCAGAGCAGTGAGGAAATCATTGGTGTCTTTTACGAGGGAGGGAACATTCTGTAATAAGGGTCTAAGTAACCAGTCCATATATTTCGATAGGGACTCCGTTAGAGACCCCACCCCGGAGACAATCGGTCTCCCGGGTGGGGTCTCCAGTGTTTTATGTATTTTTGGCAAGAAGTACCATTTGGCCTCTTTTGGTGTTTCAGGAAACAACCGTTTTGCCAAATTCTCAGAGAGAATTCCCATTTCTACCTGTTTTCTTAGGAAAGACTGTAATTTGGATGTCAGTGTTTTCATGGGATTTTTTTCTAATTTTGTATAGGTGATCGGATCATTTAGTTGGCGCAGTGCCTCTTTTACATAATAATCTCTAGATAATATCACTGCGTTACCCCCCTTATCTGCCTTCTTTATAATTATTTCATCATGATTCTTTAGCCATTTCAAGGCATCTAATTCTTCTTTGGCAAGATTAGGGGGGACGCAGGGATAAATTAGAGCTCGTACTTCAGCTAATACTTTCTGTTGGAAAATATCAATGTTCCCTCCAGGAGTCAACTGGGGTGAGAACCTTGACTTATTTCCACCTCTAAATTCTGCAATCTCGATAATGTCGGTCTCTTCTTTATCTAGAATATTTGATTCTTCACCCATTAAATCTAGAAGTACTCTAAGACCTTCCTTTTCTGTATCGTTTATCTCTCCCATAATACTAAAACCCAAAGGGCCTATCACAGTTGGTACCTCTCCCTCCCTCCTTTTTCCTCTTTTTCTACTTTATTTTTATCTGAAAAAAATCTCTTCAAGTTTAATTTTCGTATACTTCGGAACAGGTCAATTTCAAAATCTTCAAAATCAAATTTTTCTGTCAAACAAAAATTTAAGCCTTTTTTAAGTAGCGATTCAACTCCGGATTTCAATGCAATACCAGACAGGTTTATTACGCTTGCAGCATCTTTTAGGGTAGAATCAGAGTTCTTGTCCATAAGTCCGGGACTCAGATCTCCATTTTCTAGTCCTGCTGCCAGGAGACCCACTTCCTTTTGTGTTTCAAGGAGCTTTTTCTTTTTCCTTCCTCCTCTCCGTATCCTTCTTTTTTCTTTTGTGAATTTTTCTCTGCTTCCCCGTTTTTTGATGGACCTTGGGGTTTATTCACATTATCTTCTCTCTGTATCCTTTTATTTTCCGAATCTTCTGAACTACTCGAGTCAGATTCGGTAGTCCAGGTGTCAGAGAATTTTTTATTTTTATTTTTATTTCCTTTCTTTTTATAGAAGTTTCTACCTCCTTTTTTTGCATTTTCATTTCTTTTTTGAAAAATATTGCCACTTTCGTAATCTTCGCGATCGCGCAAAAATTTATCCCTTTTTGTATCCTTTATTATCTTTTGTAGATTTATTAATCTTTTTTCCAATTTTTTCATAAAATCATTATAGGTTTGTTCAGACACACGTTTTTTAAGTTCCAACTTGGCTGCTTTTAATTCAGATGTTACTTGATTGTATTCTTCAGTGTTTCTTTCTAACACTAGATTTAGTATGCCAAGGGAATAAGATTTATGCAATTCTGTCCATTTCAACATAAAAGTGGGATCATTTGCAAATTGGGACGCTTCCTTATAACCTCTAAATCCTCTTTGGACCCTTTCGCAATCCTGATATGATTCCAGGGAATTTATAGTCCAAAAGAGGCGCGTCTCTTTTTCTGCAAGGTTTGAGATTTTATACTCAAGTGTTTTGGTGCTCATGAATTGACATGGATCTTTAGTGTTACAAAGTTTAAAAAACGCACTGGCGTCCTGCCTACCTGCTCGCAGTGATGACTCTGGTTCTTCTTTATCCTGCACCAGCAATGCAGTTTCCATTTCCATTCTCAAGTGAACAGTAAGTCACGGTTTCTATTGAAATAACAAGCTTTCTCAGGCGTGCTCAGGTCAAGAGGGAGCAAAGTTCTGATAATCACAACTTAGATTAGAAAAAGCTGGCCGGCACTGCCAAGCTTCCCGTGACTCCTATGTGAACCAGGTCAGTCCCATAACAGTTAGTGGTGCTCAATTCCTTATGAAAACGAAGAGTATCCAGAATCCAAATATACAAAGAAAAGAGGAATGGCACTCACCGCTTACTGTAATTTCTTATCTTTTATTCTTCATAAAGTGCAGGTGCTTTAAAAAGGCATTTCACCCAGCCGGGTGTGGACGCCAGTGCGCGTGCTACAGGTAACAATTGTTTCGCTCTGGCTTGAGCTTCAACAGACCTTCCCTTTCCCATGCTCCTTCATTCCTTATAACACGTCATGAAGGATCCACGGGGCGGGGATTACAAGCACAATAGGTTTAAAAACAGTGCAAAGTGCAAAAAACACATACAGTTAAAACCAAAAACTAAGTAACTACAAAAATAATCCTAAATCAATCCTGTCATTTAATCCTCCTAACTCTTGTGCACCAGTTTTCAAAATCCACTTTGCTTCGATCTCACGGAGGATTTTTTCTTTGTATATTTGGATTCTGGATACTCTTCGTTTTCATAAGGAATTGAGCACCACTAACTGTTATGGGACTGACCTGGTTCACATAGGAGTCACGGGAAGCTTGGCAGTGCCGGCCAGCTTTTTCTAATCTAAGTTGTTTTTTTTATTTTTCCGCTTACGGGGCGTGATCTGAAGTTTTTAGCGGTACCATTTTTGTAATGATCGGACTTTTTGATAGCTTTTTATTCATTTTTTCATGATATAAAAAGTGACAAAAATATGCTATTTTGGACTTTGGAATTTTTTTGCGCGTACACCATAGACCATGCGGTTTAATTAACTATGTATTTTTATAATTCAGACATTTCCGCATGTGGCAATACCTCATATTTTTATTTACACAGTTTTTTTTTTTTTGTTAATGGGAAAAGGGGGGTGATTCAATCTTTTATTAGGGAAGGGGTTAAATGATCTTTATTCACTTTTTTTCACTTTTTTTTTTGCAGTGTTATAGCTGGGGGCTATAACACTGCACACACTGATCTTTCAAATTGCTCAATGGTTTCTCATTGGAAACCATTGATCAATGATTCTGCCGCTTGACTGTTCATGCCTGGATCTCAGGCACTGGGTAGTCATTCGGCGATTGGGCAGCATGGAGACAGGTAGGGACCCTCCGGCTGTACTGTAAGCTGTTCGGGATGCCGCAATTTCATCGTAGCGATCCCGAACAGCTCCCTGAGCTAATCTGCATTAGTTTACTTTCACTTTAGACGCGGCGTTTAACTTTGAACACCGCGTCTAAAGGGTTAATGGTGCGCCCCACCGCGATCAGTGTCACGAGCTATTAGCCACAGGTCCCGGCCAGTGCTAGGTGCTGGGCCCTACCCGCTATTACGCTATAGAATGGGAGCCAACCCATGACGTACATGTCATGAGTCGGGAAAGGGTTAAGGACTAGACCAATTTTATTTTAGCTTTTTCGTTTTTTCCTCCTCGCCTTCAAAAAATCATAACTCTTTTATATTTCCATCCACAGACCCATATGAGGGCTTGTTTTTTGGGTCACCAATTGTACTTTGTAATTACATCACTTATTTAACTATAAAATGTACAACACAACCAAACAAATATTATTTATGAGGGAAAATTGAAAAGAAAACTGCAATTTAGCAAATGTTGGAAGGTTTTGTTTTCATGCTGTACACTTTCCGGTACAAATTACATGTTTTCTTTATTCTGTGGGTCAATACAGTTAAAATTATACCCATGGTTATATGCTTTTCTATAATTGTACTGCTTAAAAAAAATCTCAAACCATTTTAACAAAATAAGTATGTTTGAAATAGCCCAATTTTGACCACCTATAACTTTCAAATTTTTCCGTATATGGGAAGATATTTTTGCGCCATGATATGAAGTTTTTATCATTACCACTTTTGCTTAGGTTTTACTTTTTTTTTATATTCAAAGTTTATTGAAATTTATCACAAACAAACAATAAGCAAAGCATCAAGTCAGAAAAGTGAATGCTAGAGGAACAATGATAAAAATTTGCCATAGTAAGCCACAAGTCTATGCGACAGCAGAACTAGTAGGAGATGGTCCATTACTAGTGAATAGTCTTCAAGGAATACTTATTACAATGGTATCAGATGTCATAAAATGAATAGGCAATACAGGCAAGACAACAGCAGCATTCAACATGTTTTACTTTGTATACATTTTTTATAAAAAAAAAATTGGAATAAAATGTGACAAAAAAAAGCTTCAATTTTGGACTTTTTTTATTTTTTTACGTTTACGCCGTTTACTGTACGGAATAATTAACAATATATTAGATCAGACTTTTATGCACGCAGCAATACCTAATATGTGTATTAATATTTTTTGTTACGTTAGGGGGTAAAATGGGAAAATGGACATTCAACTTTTATTGGTGGAGGGGATTTTTCACATATTTTACTTGTTTATTTTACTTTTTTTTTACTTTTTTTTTACACTTTAATAGTCCCCATAGGAGACTATTTATAGAAATCATTTGATTGCTAATACTGTTCAGTGCTATGCATAGAGCATAGCACTGACCAGTGTTATCGGTGATCTTCTGCTCTGGTCTGCTCCATCTCAGACCAGAGCAGAAGACCCCGGGAGACAGCCGGAGCTAGGTGAGGGGACCTTGGGCTGCCATGCGATCCAATCATCCATTCAAAGTACCGCACTGCTGCAGATGCCGTGATTTGTATTGATGACGACATCTGAGGGGTTAATGGTGGACATCCGCGTGGTCGCGGATGTCGGCCATTACTGGCGGGTAGCAGCCGGGACCTGCCACGCATGACACGAGCACCGGTCAGGTGCTCGCGGTCATGGCGGCATGTAAATGTACGTCATGGTGCGTTAAGTACCATGGCACCATGACGTACATGTACATCCGGCATCGTTAACGGGTTAAGGACTCAGGGTTTTTCCATTTTTGCACTTTCGTTTTTTCCTCCTCACCTTTTAAAAATCCATAACGCTTACAATTTTGCACCTACAGACTCCAATTATAGATTTGTTTTTTGCACCCCCTATCTTACTTTGTAATGACATCATTAATTTTACCCAAAAATCAACATCAAAACCAAAAAATCATTAAAAATGATTTTGACAATTTTCAACATTGAAAAAAATATGCCATTTTGTAAATTTTGGGGCTTCCATTTCTACGCAGTGCATTTTCTCAGTAAAAATGACACCTTCTCTTTATTCTGTAGGTCCATGCAATTAAAATGATACCCTATTTATATAGGTTTGATTTTGTCTTACTTCTGGAAAAAATAACTACATGCAGGAAAATTTTAATTTTAAAAAATGTCAGACTTTTATGCACGCAGCAATACCTAATATGTGTATAAATATTTTTTGTTACGTTAGGGGGTAAAATGGGAAAACGGACATTCAACTTTTATTGGGGGAGGGGATTTTTCACATATTTTACTTGTTTATTTTACTTTTTTTTTACTTTTTTTTTACACTTTAATAGTCCCCATAGGAGACTATTTATAGAAATGACACCTTCTCTTTATTCTGTAGGTCCATGCAATTAAAATGATACCCTATTTATATAGGTTTGATTTTGTCTTACTACTGGAAAAAATAACTACATGCAGGAAAATTAAAATTTAAAAAAATGTCAGACTTTTATGCACGCAGCAATACCTAATATGTGTATTAATATTTTTTGTTACGTTAGGGGGTAAAATGGGAAAACGGACATTCAACTTTTATTGGGGGAGGGGATTTTTCACATGGTCACCACCCATCTTGAAAAGTTTCCCCCTCACATATACTAATGTGCCACAAACAGGAAGTTAATATCAACAACTATTCCAATTTTATTAAGGTGTATCCACATAAATGGCCCACCCTGTACATCATAGGGCGGAAAGGGGTTAACTAAAGTAAGAGAACCATTCTGCACTTAATAAAATTGGTTATAAAGTATAAAAATTACATGAACATCTACACTAGAAAAATGGCTAGAAAACTCATCAGTGTCTAAGTGACAATCCCAACTATTATACAAATATTAAATAGTAATGTATTTTTAATTTTTTTTACTTTTTGTAATGATGTTATGTTTATTAGTTCACAACTTAAGGCATTGCTTCATTTCAAAGAAATGCTTATTTAAACATTATTAAGAACCTTGCCTTAAGTTTCAATTTAAATATTTTGTTGTCTCTATGAAAAAGTAATTATTCTGTAACAATAGATCCAAATTCAATATGTGCCAAAAGGTTTTAAATCCAGCCACTTTCATTTTCTTGGTTATTCATCTTGGTCAGACACGGTACAGTCTGGGAGCTGTACACCCTGGCTGCCCGGTACTTGGAGCTTCACCTGATACTAGGAGCTGTGCTTGCTTAATCGAGCATGGGTCCCTGCTGCTATGAGCAACCAGGGACCCTCCATTAATGGTGAACATCAGCAATCATGCCCATCATTTACCTTCTAGATAGCATGATCAGGGTTATCCATATGGCCTGTACCCAGGGGCGTACCTAGAGCATTTGGCACCCGGGGCGGACCCTTTGTTTGGCACCCCCCCCGCCCACCACACACAAGCACCCCCCTTAATTACACCCCCTCCCTCCCCTCCCCCCAGGAGCGGACTGACAACACTCGGGGCCCGCAGACCAAAAAAAAAAGGCAAGGACCCCTGCTAGGCTCTGCAGCTCGTCAATCTTCTGCCACGCCACTATTCCACCCAAATCCCACACACAATAAATTAAAATTTATATATGTAAGAAACACTTTAACGTAAGTAAATTTCCATGACCAATAATACTGGTATACAAGGAGTAAATATATACCACCACTCAATAACTGGATAATACCGCCATACTGTACTGAATAAAATCACTATACACAGACCAGTATACTATAAAGAATCTGTATACAATATAAGTGATTATATACAGGACCATATGGCGGTACATATCAGCTGTACACAGGATCTGTATACCATATAAATGATTACAGTTACATTTTGGGACTCACAATTACGTCTTTTCTGATCAGCGGCGTCCTCTTTCTTTTTCTCCTCCGTCCGGATAAGACCGCCATGTGGATCTCTTAACATCTGCAGGAAAAACATGTCAGACTCTGCATATATTCAGTGCCCTCCTCTACACAATCTTCCCATCTATAGGCCCACAAACTGTAATAATGCCCTCCTTGGTGTTCTGCACAGTAAAAGGGCAGGTAGGTAGCCAGGAAACCCCCTTTTTCCCATAGGTAAATGCAGAGTTACACCCCCCTCTTTCCTGTAGGTATATGCATAGGTATATGCAGAGTTACACTCCCCCCCCTCTTTTCCATAGGTATATGCAGAGCTATCCCCCCTCTTTCCCATAGGTATATACAGAGCTACCCCCCCTCTTTCCCGTAGGTATATGCAGAGTTACACTTTATACCTATGGGGAAGGGGGGGGGGGTGTACCTCTGCATATACATATGGGAAAGAGGGGGGTGTAGCTCTGCATATACTTATGGGAAAGAGGGGGGGTAGCTCTGCATATACCTATGGGGAAGAGGGAGGTGTAGCTCTGCATATACCTATGGGGAAGAGGGGGGGGTGTAGCTCTGCATATACCTATACAGAGCTACACCCCACCCTCTATACATCTATATAATAATAAAATAATAAATGTAAAAAAAGTGGTTCTGTTTCACAGTGATCACCAGCAGAATAGTGAGTACAGCTCTGGAGTATAATACAATACTCTGGGTTCTAAGGCAGTGTTTGCCAACCCAGGCGCCTCCAGCTATTGCAAAACTACAACTCCCAGCATGCCTTGACAGCCAAAGGCTCTCCGGGCATGCAGGCAGTTGTAGTGTTGACACAGCTGGAGGCTCCTTGGTTGGGAAACACTGGATTAGGCCTTAAGGCAGTGTTTGCCAACCCAGGCGCCTCCAGCTATTGCAAAACTACAACTCCCAGCATGCCTAGACCGCCAAAGGCTCTCCGAGCATGCTGGCAGTTGTACTTTTGCAACAGCTGGAGGCTCCCTGGTTGGGAAACACTGGGTTAGGCCTTAAGGCAGTGTTTGCCAACCCAGGTGCCTCCAGCTATTGCAAAACTACAACTCCCAGCATGCCTAGACAGCCAAAGGCTCTCCGGGCATGTTGGCAGTTGTAGTGTTGCAACAGCTGGAGGCTCCCTGGTTGGGAAACACTGGGTTAGGCCTTAAGGCAGTGTTTGCCAACCTGCGCGCGCCTCCAGCTGTTGCAAAACTACAACTGCCAGCATGCCCGGACAGCCTTTTTGCTGTCCGGGCATGCTGGCAGTTGTAGTTTTGCAACAGCTGGAGGTACCCTGGTTGGGAAACACTGGCTTAGGCCCTAAGGCAGTGTTTGCCAATCTGGGTGCCTCCAGCTGTTGCAAAACTACAACTCACAGCATGCCTAGACAGCCAAAGGGGTTGAAGGGGGGAGGTAGAAGGGGGGCAGGCAGGTGGGGGGTGGGTTACCTATATGGTGGTGGGTGATGGGAGGGAGGCCATGCAGGTGGGTAGCTGGTTACCTGTACGTCCACAGTAGCGGGAGGCTTGGCGCTGCAACAAGGGTAGGTGGGATGACCCTGAATCCCATGCAGCCTATCAGCAGCCAGCCACCCCTGTGATGTCAGCAATCGGCAGCAATCTTGCGGCCAGTCACTTCAGCCTTTTATTGCAGAGAGAGAGGGACAGACAGCTCTGTGTGTTCCACAGAAAAGCAATTTTACAGCAGCAATTCACCTCAAGCCTAAATCCAGCCTAGAAGCGCTGATAGGAAAGGGAGTGAGATTGAGAGAGAGTGCAATTTTGGGTGTAGTACACAGTGACTGTGTGCAGCAGCACTGGTGTGTACTGCTGGTGTTGTACACAAATACTGTTTTAAGTGTACTGGAGAGCATTGTCCTCCCCTTATAAGTGCATACCACATATGTACATCTAAGTGGTGTAGTATTTTGTTCCTGTTAAAGGGCAGTGATACTGTGAAAGGCCAGGCAAAAGAACACACCGGCTGGTGTTTTGCACAAATACTGTTATAAACGTACTACAGCGCATTGTCTTACCACATGCGTACATCTAAGTGGTGTACTGTTTTGTTCCTTTTAAAGAGTACCTGTCATCATCTAAACTTTCCCTGATCCCCCTCCCCATCTGTCCCTTACTCTAACTATGCCTATCCCTGTGTTTATTGAGGTTTAAAACATTGTGGAAATACCTTTTTTTATCCCTCTTCATTAGCTCAGGAGCACTGTCTTTCTGAGGGGTGGAAGGAGGCGGGTCCCGGCAGGCATGATGTCACATGAAGCCTGGCCGTGACTCTACTTCTGCCAGTCTTCCTGTATGCTGCTCTCCCTCTACAGCAGTGTTTCCCTACCAGGGTGCCTCCAGCTGTTGCAAAACTACAACTCCCAGCATGCCCAGACAGCCAACAGCTGTCCGGGCATGCTGGGAGTTGTAGTTTTGCAACAGCTGGAGGCACCCTGGTTGGGAAACACTGCTCTGCAGTGTGCATACAGACTAAGTACAGGGGAGGGATGGCAGCCTCTATCTCTCTCTCTCCTGTGTCTCTCTGCACTAAAAAGTCAATGCTGAGAACCAGGGGCGGTGGGAGCAATTACAGAGGCAGTGATTAAGATGAATGTCAGGGGGGGCACAGAGCAGGGAGTGCAGTGAGATAATACAATGTATAAGATAATGTGTGGTGAGGGGCAGGGGGGAGGGGAAGTTGACTGGTTGTTATATGAGCGGCATGTGCAGGCTTGTAGCTCACAGGCTGGGAGCGAGTCCTGAGCTGAGAGTACTGAACTTCCGGTGGAAGGACCAGAGCCCTTTCAGCATTAGTCCTAAAAGCTGTACACTTACTATGAAAAGCATAGGAAGCTGCCTGCAGACCAGGCATAGAAGAGAGACCCCTAGTGGCCAAAAAGTATAAAATGAAAAAACTGGTATAAATATTAACATTTTTTAATGAAGACATATTACAATATCTCTTCATTAATGATTATGAACAACATATTAAAAGTTTTTGTTGATGACAGGTACTCTTTAAAGTCTTACTGTGAAAGGCCAGGCAAAAGTACACACCGGCTGGTGTTGTACACAAATACTGTTTTGAACGTACTGGAGCACATTGTCTTCCCCTCATAAGTGCATACCACATACTTACATCTAAGTGGTGTACTTGTCATGTCTGTCCTGGTCTGTGTTCACACACAGCTATTTGCAGTGTGTGAACAGTTTTATGTTCCCTGGTCAGGGAATAGTTAATGTATCTGACTTTTTCAGCCTCAGCCTCTGCTAGCCAGTAGCCTTTAGGCTACTTCATCACATCCTGACTTCATTTACTGATGGACTTCCTAATGTCTAGCTGCTAACATGCTGGCTATGCTGCTAATGGAGGCTTGGTGAAGCACTCTTTGTTTGAGCTTTTAATTTACTATATCTGTTTTAGCATGCATTTGTATTTTCTGGTTTTAGCCATGTTAGGTGGCATGCTCTTAGTGGATTTTAAACTGTGTTTGTTTAGTTGGTTTTAGGATTTGTTTATCCTTTCTGCTATGTGTCTGTTCACACTGTGTTTTCTCTTGTATTTGTTTATGTGAAGTTCTGTGTTTTATATTTCTGTTTTCCTACTGAGTCAGCTTCTGACCACACTGTGGAGTGTGCCACTGGCCAGTAGTCTATTTGGATTTATAATTAATGGCTACTCCTATAGTGGAGTGTCCAGTTTGTGTGTTCAGTGTGAACAGCTTTCTATAAATATATTCTGTGTATCTAGGCATCCCTGTTACCGCTCCATGGGACTCCTTGTCTACTGTAGGTGTTCTGAAGGGATTGCGATTATTCCTGTCTTGTGTTCAGTAGGAACAGTGTTCTATAAATATATCCTGTGTATCTAGACATCCCTATTACCTGGCATCAGACCACAAGTAAGAAGTATATGCATTAGCTAAAACGTAACTTTTTTTTAGGATAACAGATATGTACCCAATTTTTTTTTAATCAAACAAAAGGAAAGGTGCGCAAAAAACACCATGTGCCACCTACACCACTAAGTATTGATGTGATGCAAAGACCTCTAAAAAGGGGGAAGGAAACAACATATGCTCCATTGTAACCGGTGGGGGGTAAAAACTACCCCTGTTAGGCCCTACTCTCACATTAATTCCCTTCTTGGCAAGTGTTACTCGCCCTAAAAAGGGCGGCCCCACACAGGAACCTCTCCCTATTTCCATCTACAAACATTGCCATTTCACAGGGTTTTTAGGTGGAAATAGGGAGAGTTTCCTTTGTGGGGCTGCCCTTTTTAGGACGAGTAACACTTGCCAAGAAGGGAATTGATAGGGCGAGAGTAGGGCCTTACAGGGGAATTATTTACCCACACCTGCTACAATGGACAATACATTGTTCCCTTCCACCTTTTCGAGGAAAGTGTTACTCTTAAAAAGGGCGGCCCCACACAGGAACCTTTCCCTATTTCCACCTAAAAACCCTGGGAAATGGCAGTGTTTGCTGGTGGAAATAAGAAGAGGTTTCTCTGTGGGACCACACTTTTTAGGGTGGGTAACAATTGACAAGAAGGGAATTAATAATGCGAGAGTAGGGCCTTACAGGGGAAGTTTTTACCTCCACTGGTTACAATGAACCATACTTTGTTCCCTTCCACCTTTTAGAGGTCTTTGCATCACATCAATACTTGGTGGTGTAGGTGGCACATTGTGTTTTTTGCACACCTTTCCTTTTGTTTGATTTAAAAAAAATAATAATTGTATACATATATTTTACCCTAAGAATATTATTAAAAGTTAAGTTTTATGTAATGCATATCCTCAATATTTACTTGTGCACACTAACACTTTTACAAAAGAGACCGTTTTCTTCTGGCTACCTGCCTCAGCTACTATGCTGATGCTGTCACCTGCCTGATGCCACACATCTGATGCCAAGTTCTCCTTTTTTCACCCACGTTCATCACCGTGTACTGTATTGCCACCCACCACCCCACTATGTCACCAGATCCCTTTTAGGACTCCTGATGCTGCTGATGCCACCTCCAGCCTGTCTCATACTGCCACCATACGTTCTCCCCATGCTGATGCCACCTTCAGGCTTTCTCATACTGCCACCATTTGTTCTCCTCATGCTGCTACCACCTCCAGGCTGTGTCATTCTGAAACTATATGGTCTCTTCATGCTTCTGGCACCTCCAGGCAGGGCCAGATCATCAATGGCGCTCATGGAGCGCCTGTTCCGGGCCCACAGGGGGCCCCCGTCACATTCGGGATATCCCTGTGTCCCGAAAAATCTTTTCAGGACACAAGGATGTCCCGGCGGCTACCTCTTTGCGGCGACCCCCCGCATTAACTTTAAAACCGCAGGGGCCGCCGGGAAGTAGCGCACGCAGGGACATCACTGACGTCCCTGCGTGCGCCAATACGAGAAAAGCAGAGCGGAGCAGCGAGGAGGACGCGCGCGCATGGTAAGTGACCAGCGGCACTTCATCTTCAGTGGTTCGACCTCCGCTCCTTCGGTCCCGGGACCTACTGCTTTGGCCCATAGGCCATAGCAGTAGATTGTGACCCCGGACCGGTGGAGCAGTGGTCGGAATACTGAAGTGGGACAGTAAACAGGCCTCCAGCCATACACTGTCTATGGTTGAAGGCTGTATGTCTGTGGGGGAACTGTACTAAACCTAATGTGAGGGAATTATACTGCACCTAATGTGGAGGAGCTATACTGCACCTACTGTGGGGGACTATACTGCACCTAATGTGGGGGAATTATACTGCACCTAATGTGGAGGAGCTATACTGCACCTACTGTGGGGGACTATACTGCACCTAATGTGGGGGAACTATACTGCACCTAATGTGGGGCAACTATACTGCACCTAATGTGGGGCAACTATACTGCACCTAATGTTGGGCAGCTATACTGCACATAATGTGGGGCAACTATACTGCACCTAATGTAGGGGAACAATACTACACCTAATGTGGGGTACTATACGGCACCTAATGTGGGGAGCTATATTGGACCTAATGTGGGGAGCTATACTGCACCTAATGTGGGGGAGCTATACTGCACCTAATGTGGGGGAGCTATACTGCACCTAATATGGGGGAACTATGCTGCACCTAATGTGGGGGGACTATGCTGCACCTAATGTGGGGGAACTATACTGCACCTAATGTGGGGGAACGATATTGCACCTAATGTGGGGGAGCTATACTGCACCTATTGTGGGGGAACTATACTGCACCTAATGTGGGGGAACTATACTGCACCTAATGTGGGGAACTGTACTGCACCTAATGTGGGGGAACTGTACTGCACCTAATGTGGGGAGCTATACTGCACCTAATGTGGAGAACTGTACTGCACCTAATGTGGGGGAACTGTACTGCACCTAATGCGGGGAGCTATACTGCACCTAATGTGGAGAACTGTACTGCACCTAATGTGGGGGAACTGTACTGCACCTAATGTGGGGAGCTATACTGCACCTAATGTGGGGAGGTATACTGCACCTAATGTGGGGGGAACTATACTGCACCTAATGTGGGGGGAACTATACTGCACCTAATGTGGGGGGAACTATACTGCACCTAATGTGGGGGGAACTATACTGCACCTAATGTGGGGAAACTGTACTGCACCTTATGTGGAGAACTGTACTGCCAACCTAATGTGGGGGAACTGTACTGCCAACCTAATGTGCGGGGACATATACTGCCAACCTAATGTGCGGGGACTTCTACTGCCAACCTAAGGTGGGGGAACTACAACCTAATGCGGGGGAACTATACAGCCAACCTAATGTGGAGGAACTATACTGCACCTAATGTGGGGGAACTGTCGGGGGGGGGGGGGGGCATCATAATGAAGTGCTCCGTCTTCCAGGCAGCCTTAATCTGGCCCTGCCTCCAGGCTGTGTCATTCAGCCACTATATGGCCTCCTCATGCTGCAGCAAATTCCATGCTGTCATTCAGCCACTATATGGTCTCCTCATGCTGCCGTCAACTCCAGGCTGTGTCATTCAGCCACTATATGGTCTTTTCATGTTACTGCCACCTCCAGGCTGTGTCATTCAGGCCCTATATGGTCTCCTCAAGCTGCCTCCAACTCCATGCTGTTTCATTCAGCCACTATATGGTTTCTTCATACTACTGCCACCTCCAGGCTGTGTCACTGTACCGCCATGTGGTCTCCTCATGCTGCTGGCACATTAAATAAAACTTTTTAGGTTCATGTATTTGAAATCTTCAATTTAAATGTTAAAAAATATATTTAATCTTTTCAATTGTGAGGACCTATGGTCTTGTCAGGCTGTTGCCACCTCCAGGCAGGGTCATTCAGCCACTATATGGTCTCCTCATGCTGCTGCCACCTCCGCCCTGTTTCATTCAGCCACCTTCAGGCTTTGTCATTGGGCCGCTCTGTGACAGTAATTCTAATAGCGACACCTTGAATAACAGTATTATTTCACTAACCCAGCACACACCCTATGCGTTTTACAGCAAGGCAAAGTGTTCTACTCCCCTATTGAGGCTCTCTGTAGGCCAGAAATAGATGTTTTTAATACAGATTGACCGCAAATAAATTTGGACCAAACCAAATTTTTTAGCAAAATTTGTTAAATCTAATTTTTCAAAAATTTGCTCATCTCTAGATACAACAGCAATGGCATGGCCGACAGGCCGATTTCACGCTACACATAGCGCTTAGGCATGTAAACCCCATCCCCTTATATTTAAAACTTTATTCAGGTTAACCCCCTATTAACAACACATAAAAAGTGCAGATAAACCACAGTTCTTAAATGTTCTTTTGTGGATTTTTGCATAATTTTTTCCTCTTAATTCCCCTCTCTAAGTTGTTAGAGGGGTACTCCGCCCCTAGCATCTTATCCCCTATCCAAAGGACAAGGCTGGGGACCCACGGGATCTCCGCTGCAGTGCCCCGCTATCATCTCTGCACAGAGAAAATGCGCTCTGTGCGTAATGAATGGCGATACAGGGGCCGGAGCATAGTACCGCCCGACCCTGCAATGCAAGTCTATGGGAGGGGGAGTTACGAGGGGGCGGAGCCGTGACATCACGCGAGTTTGCTCTGTGCAGTAATGATAGCAGGGTGCTGCAGCAGAGATCCCGGAGGTCCCCACGGCGGGACCCCCCGATCTGACATCTTATCCGCTATCCTTTGGATAGGGGATAAGATGCTAGGGGCGGAGTACGCCTTTAAAATGGCCCGCACTGTATTTTCGGTGGAGGAGGCATATTCTATGATGCTCTCTGAAACTGAAAGTGCCAGTGAGTGTGAGGAAGACCACTCTTTTCTGTTGTCTTCCTCACCCTCCTCATCATCTAGTCATTATTGAGCCCCCTTGAAGGTGACGGAGACACCACCGTGCAGGGCCACAAACCTCCCATACAAGTGCCCCACACCAGTACAAGCGTCCCTGGCGCTCGTACTATTTGTTCAACCCCCCAGACAAGTTTACCAGTACCCTTTACCAGTGAAATTGTCTTAAGTGCCACAGAGAACTATTAGCCCGTGATTGCTGCATTTGTTGGTGACCCAGCAATCAAGATTGACATTGTCGGATTCACTGAAATTGACTTTTTCAGTTTTTTCTTCAGGAACGACTTTGTCAATCTAATGGTGGAGCAGACAAACCTGTACACCCAACAGTTTGTCACCCACCACCCAGATTGGAGCCTCGTGCCGCACATGGGTGTTTCTTTTTTTTTTTTTTTTTTTATCTCAGAATTTATGTAATCATCAGCTACTGATATGTCATAGGCCTCAAATGCGAACATTTATATCCACATATGGGGTATTTCCATACTGAGAGAAAAAAAAAACCTACTAAATTTTGGGGGTCTTTTTTCTTTTATTACCTCTTGAGAAAATGCAAAATTTGGGGTAGTACTGGCATTTTAGTGAAAAAAAAGCTATTTTTAATTTTCACATCATATTTTAAAGGAGTCCTGCAGGGCAACACTTTTCACATCCCCTGTGCCTGGGCTGCAAAAGGGCTGCAAAAAAAAAAAAACCTAACTTTAACTCACCTTTCTATGTTTCCCCATTGCACCAATATCGGCGTCCCTTTCCTCCGGTGCTGCTTTGCTTCCTGCTTCTTAGGCTCGGAACGTCACACTGCAGTCAGTCTATCGCCGGCCGGAGCGATGTTCTGGCTCGGCTGGTGATAGGCTGAGCGTACGGTCATGTACAGAACCCAGGCAGCAGGGAGAAGGCAGGGCCTGGGCTCCTTACATGACAAAGTGCTCAGTCTATCAGCGGCCGAGGCGGGACATTGCTGTGGCCGGCGATACAATCACTGCAGTGTAACGATCCGAGCCCAAGAAGCATGAAGCAGAGCAGCACCGGAGGAACGGGATGCCGATATCGGCGCAACAGGGGAACATAGAAAGGTGAGTTAAAGTAATTTTTTTTAGTTTTCGCAACCCGGGCACACGGGAAGTAAAAAGTGTTGTGCTGCAGTTCTCATTTAACAAAAGTTTGTCAAGCACCTGTGAAAAGATAAGGCTCCCTCTACCCCTGGTCATGTTCCTTCAGGGGTGTAGTTTACCAAATATGTTTTATTTTTTATTTTTTGCTGCCCCCACCCCCAAAGCCATTTCAGCAAAATTCTCTCTCTTCAAAAGCCATATTTTGCTCCTTCTCTTCTGAGCTTTGCAGTGCACCCGCAGAGCACTGCGATTCGCATCCCGGCCCGCTTACCAGACTCGTTCCCCGTCTGTTCTGTCCCGGCGCGCGTGGCCCTGCTCCCTAGGGCGCGCGCGCGCCGGCTCTCTGCGATTTAAAGGGCCAGTGCGCCACTGAATGGCGCCTGGTTCTAATTAGTGTGTTCACCTGTGCACTTCCCTATATAACCTCACTTCCCCTTCCCTTCCTGGCCGGATCTTGTTGCCATTGTGCCAGTGAAAGCGTTCTTTGTATGTCCCAAGCCTGTGTTCCAGACCTCTTGCCGTTGCCCCTGACTACGATCCTTGCTGCCTGCCCTGACCTTCTGCTACGTCCGACCTTGCTCTTGCCTAATCCCTTGTACCGCGCCTATCTCAGCAGTCAGAGAGGTTGAGCCGTTGCCGGTGGATACGATCTGGTTGCTACCGCCGCTGCAAGACCATCCTGCTTTGCGGCGGGCTCTGGTGAATACCAGTAGCAACTTAGAACCGGTCCGCCGGCACGGTCCACGCCAATCCCTTTCTGACACAGAGGATCCACCTCCAGCTTGCCGAATCCTGACAGTAGATCCGGCCATGGATCCCGCTGAGGTCCCACTGCCAGTTGTCGCTGACCTTACCACGGTGGTCGCCCAGCAGTCGCAACAGATAGCGCAACAAGGCCATCAGCTGTCTCAACTGACTGTTATGCTACAGCAGCTTCTACCACAGCTTCAGCAACCATCTCCTCCGCCAGCTCCTGCACCTCCTCCGCAGCGAGTGGCCACATCCAGCCTCCGTTTATCTTTGCCGGACAAGTTCGATGGGGACTCTAGACTTTGCCGTGGTTTTCTCTCGCAATGTTCCCTGCATTTGGAGATGATGTCGGACCAATTTCCAACTGAACGGTCTAAGGTGGCTTTTGTTGTTAGTCTCCTATCTGGGAAGGCCCTGTCATGGGCCACACCGCTCTGGGACCGCAATGATCTTGTCACTGCCTCCGTACAGTCCTTTTTCGCTGAGATTCGAAGTGTCTTTGAGGAACCTGCCCGAGCTTCTTCTGCCGAGACTGCCCTGCTGAATCTGGTCCAGGGTAATTCTTCAGTAGGCAAGTACGCCATCCAATTTCGTACTCTCGCCTCCGAATTATCTTGGAATAACGAGGCCCTCTGCGCGGCCTTCAAAAAAGGCCTATCCAGTAACATCAAAGATGTGCTGGCCGCACGAGAAATCCCTGCCAACCTGCATGAACTTATTCATTTGGCCACCCGCATTGACATGCTTTTTTCCGAAAGACGCCAGGAGCTCCGTCAGGATATGGACATTGTTCGCACTAGGCGGTTTCTCTCCCCGGCTCCTCTCTTCTCTGGTCCGCTACAATCTGTTTCTGTGCCTTCCGCCGTGGAGGCTATGCAAGTAGACCAGTCTCGTCTGACACCACAAGAGAGGACACGCCGCCGCAATGAGAACCTATGCCTGTACTGTGCCAGTACCGAACACTTCCTGAAGGATTGTCCTATCCGTCCTCCACGTCAGGAAAGACGCACTCCGATCCCGCACAAAGGTGAGACAGCTCTAGGTGTGAACTCTGCTTCTCCACGTCTTACTGTGCCTGTGCGGATTTCTTCTTCTAACTCCTCCTTCTCAGCTGTGGCCTTCTTGGATTCTGGATCTGCAGGAAATTTTATTTTGGCCTCTTTCGTTAACAGGTTCAACATCCCAGTGGCCAGTCTCGCCAGGCCTCTCTACATCGCTTCAGTTAATGGTGAAAGATTGGACTGTACTGTGCGTTACCGCACAGAACCCCTGTTAATGTGCATTGGACCTCATCCCGAAAAAATTGAATTTCTGGTCCTCTCTAACTGCACTTCTGAAATTCTTCTCGGACTGCCTTGGCTCCAAAGCCATTCCCCTACCCTTGACTGGACCACCGGGGAAATCAAGAACTGGGGTACTTCTTGCCACTAAAAATGCCTCACGCCTGCTCCCAGTCCTGCCAGTCAAACCTCTATGGCTCCTCCTGTACCAGGTCTCCTCAAGGCCTACTTGGACTATGCCGATAAGCAGAGACTTTGCCTCCTCACAGGCCTTATGACGGCCCTATTGACTCCTTCCTGGTACTACTCCACCCCAGGGCAGGATCTATCCTCTGTCAGCTCTGGAAACACAAGCCATGTCAGATTACATCCAAGAAAATCTAAAAAGGGGATTTATCCGCAAGTCTTCCTCCCCTGCCGGAGCGGGGTTCTTCTTCGTCTCCAAAAAAGACGGTTCCTTACGGCCATGCATCCATTACCGCGGTCTTAATAAGATCACTATAAAAAACCGCTATTCCCTGCCTCTTATTTCGGAACTATTTGATCGCCTACGTGGCGCTAACATCTTCACTAAGTTGGATTTAAGAGGTGCATATAATCTCATCCGCATCAGGGAAGGGGATGAGTGGAAGACCGCATTTAATACCAGAGACGGACACTTTGAATATCTGATTATGCCCTTTGGGCTCTGCAACGCCCCTGCTGTCTTCCAGGACTTTGTAAATTAATTTTTTTGTGATCTGTTATATACCTGCGTGGTGGTTTACTTGGACGACATTTTGATTTTCTCTTCTAACCTCGAAGAACACCGCCGTCATGTCCGCCTTGTGCTCCAGAGACTCCGGGCCAATCAATTATATGCCAAGATGGAGAAATGTCTCTTTGAATGCCAATCTCTTCCCTTCCTAGGATATTTAGTCTCCGGCCAGGGACTTCAAATGGACCCAGACAAACTGTCAGCTGTGTTGGATTGGCCACGCCCCTCCGAACTCCGAGCTATCCAACGCTTTTTGGGGTTTGCCAATTACTATCGACAATTCATTCCACATTTTTCCACCATTGTGGCCCCAATTGTGGCTCTAACCAAGAAAAACGCCAACCCTAAGTCCTGGTCTCCCCAAGCGGACGAGGCATTTAACCGTCTCAAAACTGCCTTTTCTTCTGCTCCCGTACTCTCCAGACCTGATCCATCTAAACCCTTCTCTCTGGAGGTAGACGCCTCCTCGGTGGGAGCTGGAGCTGTACTCCTACAAAAAAACTCTTCTGGACATAACGTTACTTGTGGTTTCTTTTCTAGGACCTTCTCTCCGGCGGAGAAAAATTACTCCATTGGTGATCAAGAACTGCTGGCCATAAAACTAGCCCTCGAGGAATGGAGGCACCTGCTGGAGGGCTCCAAATACCCAATTATCATATACACAGATCACAAGAATCTCTCTTATCTTCAGTCTGCTCAACGGCTGAACCCACGCCAGGCTAGGTGGTCGTTGTTTTTTGCCCGATTTAACTTTGAGATTCATTTTCGCCCTGCCGACAAGAACATCAGGGCTGACGCCCTCTCTCGCTCCTCTGATGCCTCTGAAATGGAAGCCCCCCTGCAACACATTGTTCCGCCTGACTGTCTGATCTCCTCTTCCCCAGCTTCCATCAGACAAACACCTCCTGGAAAGACTTTTGTCCCTCCACGCCAGCGCCTCAAGATTCTCAGATGGGGACACTCCTCGCATCTCGCCGGCCATGCTGGCGTCAAAAAATCCATTCAACTCATCTCTCGATTTTATTGGTGGCCTACCCTGGAAGCAGATGTTGCTGATTTTGTTCAGGCTTGTACAGTCTGTGCCCGGGACAAGACTCCTCGCCAGAAGCCTGCCGGTCACCTTCATCCTTTGCCTGTTCCTGAGCTACCATGGTCCCAGATTGCAATGGACTTTATAACGGACCTGCCTTTATCCCATGGCAAAACAGTAATTTGGGTGGTCGTTGATCATTTCTCCAAAATGGCACATTTTATTCCACTTCCAGGTCTTCCTTCTGCGCCACAGTTGGCGAAACAATTTTTTGTGCAAATTTTTCGCCTTCACGGGCTTCCCACGCATATCGTCTCGGATAGAGGCGTTCAATTTGTGTCGAAATTCTGGAGGGCTCTCTGTAACCAACTTAAAATCAAATTAAATTGCTCGTCTTCCTATCATCCCAAATCCAATGGGCAAGTAGAGAGAGTTAACCAGGTTCTTGGTGACTATTTGCGTCATTTTGTTTCCTCCCGCCAGGATGATTGGGCCAATCTTCTACCCTGGGCTGAATTCTCATACAATTTCAAAATCTCTGAATCCTCTGCTAAATCCCGTTCTTTGTGGTGTACGGCCGTCACCCTCTTCCCCCCTCCCCACTCCCACGCCTTCTGGTTTGCCTGCTGTTGATGAGGTTACTCGGGACTTCGCCACCATCTGGAAAGAGACTCAAAAATCCCTCTTACAGGCCTCATCCCGGATGAAGAAGCATGCCGACAAAAAAAAGAAGAACTCCTCCTGTCTTTGCTCCTGGAAACAAAGTGTGGCTCTCCGCCAAGTGTATCCGCTTCCGTGTCCCCAGTTATAAACTGGGACCACGTTATCTTGGACCCTTTAAAATCAAGTGCCAAATCAATCCTGTCTCCTACAAACTCCTTCTTCCTCCTTCTCTCCGTATTCCTAACGCTTTTCATGTTTCTCTCCTTAAACCGCTTATCCTTAACCACTTCTCTCCCAAGGTTGTCGCTCCTACTCATGTCTCCGGGTCCTCAGATGTCTTCTCGGTTAAAGAAATTCTCGCATCTAAGACGGTCAGAGGTAAAAAAAAAATTCTTGTAGATTGGGAGAATTGCGGCCCTGAGGAGAGGTCATGGGAACCCGAGGATAACATTCTCGACAAGGACCTCATTCACAAATTTTCAGGTTCCAAAAAGAGGGGGAGACCCAAGGGGGGAGGGTACTGTTACGCCGAGCGCTCCGGGTCTCCACTCCTCCCCGGAGCACTCGCAGCGTATTCCTGTTTGCAGCGCCCCGGTCAGACCCACTGACCGGGAGCGCTGCGATAATGTCTCTAGCCGGGATGCGATCCGCGATGTGGGACGCGCCCGCTCGCGATTCGCATCCCGGCCAGCTTACCAGACTCGTTCCCCGTCTGTTCTGTCCCGGCGCGCGCGGCCCCGCTCCCTAGGGCGCGCGCGCGCCGGCTCTCTGCGATTTAAAGGGTGTGCCACTGATTGGCGCTTGGTTCTAATTAGTGTGTTCACCTGTGCACTTCCCTATATAACCTCACTTCCCCTTCCCTTCCTGGCCAGATCTTGTTGCCATTGTGTCAGTGAAAGCGTTCTTTGTATGTTCCAAGCCTGTGTTCCAGATCTTTTGCCGTTGCCCCTGACTACGATCCTTGCTGCCTGCCCTGACCTTCTGCTACGTCCGACCTTGCTCTTGCCTAATCCCTTGTACCGTGCCTATCTCAGCAGTCAGAGAGGTTGAGCCGTTTCCGGTGGATACGATCTGGTTGCTACCGCCGCTGCAAGACCATCCTGCTTTGCGGCGGGCTCTGGTGAATACCAGTAGCAACTTAGAACCGGTCCGCTGGCACGGTCCACGCCAATCCCTCTCTGACACAGAGGATCCACCTCCAGCTTGCAGAATCCTGACAATAGGGTTACACTTATTGTGGGGCTTTTTCTCTTATTATCCCTTGTAAAAATGAAAAATTGGGGGTAACACTAGCATTTTTGTGAAAAAAAATAAAAATTTTCATTTTCACGGCCCACTTTAACCATCAGGCACTATTTCAGCAAAATTCTCTCTCCAAATGCCAAATGTTTCTATTTCTCTTCTGAGCCCCGTAGTGCGCTCACAGAGCACTATACATCCACATACATCTTTACATCCTTCCCTTCAATCCCCTGGTTGGACTTGATGGACGTATGTCTTTTTTCAACCATACTAACTATGCAACTATGTAACTATATAACATAAGGGTTTTTCCATATGTGGTTGCCCAGTACAGGAGTTGCACCCCTGTACCCTTGCTGTCATGTCATCCATTCAGTGACCCCTGGGACCCCCCTTTACCTATGTTCCATAAATAGTACTAAGTGCCTATGTTATTCAATATAATGTACATATATTGTTATATGCCTTTAAGTAATGTTGCTATGTGTTGTCTCCAGGGTAAATTGGAACACATGAGTTAGTCATCTGTAGGGGGCACAGTCCTGTTGTCCTTGTTACATGTCCCAGCCTAGGAAGCACTCTGATAGGGGAGGCTGGGATGGAAAATTCCCAGACTGAAGAATTTATGTGAGATATCATTATTATTCCGTTTTTGTGAAGAGTCATTTTTGTTTTCTAGGTCCCTGCAACGTTTAAGAAAAGTGCCTGGTGGACTAACATAGAACTCTTTGCAACCATTTTTGCATACGTGCATGTTCCATGGCTTATAGCCGTGATCCTTTACTGAGAACTCTAATGTACCAGAACTGTGGAGCAGTACTCCAAATCTAATTACAAGTGTCATATATTGTTTATTCTTTTTTTTTTCTCAAGCACAGTAAAATAGCACACTACAGGCTTAAATAGGGAGAGCTAGCAAGGTGTGGTCACACAAAGCACCTAATTGGTCAAAGAAACAGATCCCAGGATAGAGTGAGCAACCACAAGCTCTGCACTCAACCAGGGAAACTTAAAGAGATATACCTCTAACAGGTAGCAGATAAGATGGTGTTTATAAGTAATTGATTTTAGCCTGCATGTATGTTACTATTTAATCAGGATAATGTGGATTTCCCAGTAAGGCTTGAGTACATGAAGGCAAAATAGCCATAGACAAAACCATGCTATGTGTAACATTTGTCCAAGGTGAATCACAGGCATGGACAAAGTCCTGTAAGTGAGGGTGTACTAGCACTCCTCTGTGCCCTCTCCTTTCTGATAGGACGGGAGAGAGCACAGAGGAGTCCTATCAGACAGGAGAGAGCACAGAGGAGTCCTATCAGACAGGAGAAAGCACAGAGGAGTGCTATCAGACAGGAGAGAGCACAGAGGAGGCCTTTCAGACAGGCGAGAGCACAGAGGAGTACTATCAGACAGGAGAGAGCACAGAGGAGGCCTATCAGACAGGAGAAAGCACAGAGGAGTACTATCAGACAGGAGAGAGCACAGAGGAGTGCTATAAGACAGGAGAGCGCACAGAGGAGTACTATCAGACAGAAGAGAGCACAGAGGAGTCCTATCAGACAGGAGAGAGCACAGAGGAGTGCTATCAGACAGGAGAGAACACAGAGGAGTCCTATCAGACAGGAGAGCGCACAGAGGAGTACTATCAGACAGGAGAGAGCACAGAGGAGTACTATCAGACAGGAGAGAGCACAGGGGAGTGCTATCAGACAGGAGAGAGCACAGAGGAGTGCTAGCCCACCCTTACTTGCTGGACTTTGTCAATGCCTGTGATTCAGCTTGGACAAAACCATTATATCATAACTTAAGCCATGATTTCTATAAAAAAGGAAATAACATTTTCTTATGAAGTATATTAGAAAGGTTAATGTTTTGTTAAGATGTACAACATCTAAAAAGTGTTAGTATCTGGCAGTGCCCATTTAACGAAAAGTATGCCTGCACAACAATATAACATGGTGTACATTATTTGCAATACATTTTTCTAATATAACATAACATCCCGTATTCTTTACATATGCATTTTTTTAATATCCATTTCAGAATGTTTACTATCATGATGAAACGTTTAATATGCATAATTTCAAATACTAAAACTTTAAATTATACATTTTAGTATGTAATGATTTAAAACAGCCACAGGGTGGTAGGAGATTGTCACGATGCCGGCTGGCAGGTAGTGGATCCTCTGTGCCAGAGAGGGATTGGCGTGGACCGTGCTAGTGGACCGGTTCTAAGCCACTACTGGTTTTCACCAGAGCCCGCCGCAAAGCGGGATGGTCTTGCTGCGGCGGTAGTGACCAGGTCGTATCCACTAGCAACGGCTCACCTCTCTGGCTGCTGAAGATAGGCGCGGTACAAGGGAGTAGGCAGAAGCAAGGTCGGACGTAGCAGAAGGTCGGGGCAGGCAGCAAGGATCGTAGTCAGGGGCAACGGCAGAAGGTCTGGAAACACAGGCAAGGAACACACAAGGAACGCTTTCACTGGCACTAAGGCAACAAGATCCGGCAAGGGAGTGCAAGGGAAGTGAGGTAATATAGGGAAGTGCACAGGTGATTACCCTAATTGGAACCACTGCGCCAATCAGCGGCGCAGTGGCCCTTTAAATCGCAGAGACCCGGCGCGCGCGCGCCCTAGGGAGCGGGGCCGCGCGCGCCGGGACAGAACAGACGGGGAGCGAGTCAGGTAGGGGAGCCGGGGTGCGCATCGCGAGCGGGCGCTACCCGCATCGCGAATCGCATCCCGGCTGGCAGCGGGATCGCAGCGCCCCGGGTCAGAGGACGTGACCGGAGCGCTGCAGCGGAGAGAGTGAAGCGAGCGCTCCGGGGAGGAGCGGGGACCCGGAGCGCTCGGCGTAACAGTACCCCCCCCCTTGGGTCTCCCCCTCTTCTTGGAGCCTGAGAACCTGAGGAGCAGACTTTTGTCAAGGATGTTGTCCTCAGGTTCCCAGGATCTCTCTTCAGGACCACAACCCTCCCAGTCTACTAAAAAAAAATTTTTCCCTCTGACCTTTTTGGCAGCCAAAATTTCCTTGACCGAGAAGACGTCCGAGGAGCCGGAAACAGGAGTGGGAGGAACAGATTTGGGAGAAAAACGGTTGAGGATGAGTGGTTTGAGAAGAGAGACGTGAAAGGCATTAGGGATACGAAGAGAAGGAGGAAGAAGAAGTTTATAAGAGACAGGATTAATTTGACACAAAATTTTGAAAGGACCAAGATAGCGTGGTCCCAACTTGTAGCTAGGGACACGGAAGCGGACATATTTAGCGGAGAGCCATACCTTGTCTCCAGGGGAAAAAACGGGGGGAGCTCTTCTTTTCTTATCCGCGAACCTCTTCATGCGTGAAGAAGCCTGTAAGAGAGAATTTTGGGTCTCTCTCCATATAATGGAAAGGTCACGAGAAATTTCATCCACAGCGGGCAGACCAGAGGGCAAGGGGGTAGGGAGGGGGGGAAGAGGGTGACGGCCGTACACCACGAAAAATGGGGATTTGGAGAAAGATTCAGAGACCCTGAAGTTATACGAGAATTCGGCCCATGGAAGGAGATCTGCCCAGTCATCCTGGCGGGAGGAAACAAAATGTCGCAAATAATCACCCAAGATCTGGTTAATTCTTTCTACTTGTCCATTGGACTGGGGATGATATGCAGAGGAAAAATTTAATTTAATCTTGAGTTGTTTACAGAGAGCCCTCCAGAATTTAGACACGAATTGGACACCTCTATCCGAGACAATCTGCGTAGGCAACCCGTGAAGACGAAAAATGTGTACAAAAAATTGTTTAGCCAACTGAGGCGCAGAAGGAAGACCAGGAAGAGGGATGAAATGTGCCATTTTGGAGAATCGATCAACGACCACCCAAATAACAGTGTTGCCACGGGAAGGGGGTAAATCAGTAATAAAATCCATACCAATCAGAGACCAAGGCTGTTCGGGGACAGGCAGAGGATGAAGAAAACCAGCGGGCTTCTGGCGAGGAGTCTTATCCCGGGCACAGATAGTGCAGGCTCGCACAAAGTCCCCAACATCCGTCTCCAGAGTCGGCCACCAATAGAAGCGGGAGATGAGTTGCACAGATTTCTTGATGTCCGCATGACCTGCGAGATGGGAGGAGTGACCCCATTTGAGGATTCCGAGGCGTTGGCGTGGAGAAACAAAGGTCTTCCCTGGAGGAGTCTGCCTGATGGAGGCAGGAGAAGTGGAGATCAGGCAGTCAGGTGGAATGATGTGTTGCGGAGGGAGATCAACTTCTGAGGCATCCGAGGAACGAGAGAGAGCATCGGCCCTAATGTTCTTATCGGCAGGACGAAAGTGAATCTCAAAATTAAATCGGGCAAAGAACAGAGACCACCGGGCCTGGCGAGGATTCAGCCGTTGGGCAGACTGGAGGTAGGAGAGGTTCTTGTGGTCGGTGTAGATAATAACAGGAGAACTTGATCCCTCCAGCAGATGCCTCCATTCCTCAAGTGCTAATTTAATGGCTAGAAGCTCTCGATCCCCGATGGAGTAGTTCCTCTCCGCTGGAGAGAAGGTCCTAGAGAAAAAACCACAAGTGACGGCATGCCCGGAAGAATTTTTTTGTAGAAGAACAGCTCCAGCTCCCACTGAGGAGGCATCAACCTCCAATAGGAAGGGTTTGGAAGGGTCAGGTCTGGAGAGGACGGGAGCCGAAGAAAAGGCAGACTTGAGTCGTTTAAAGGCGTCTTCTGCTTGAGGAGGCCAGGACTTGGGATCAGCACTTTTTTTGGTTAAAGCCACGATAGGAGCCACAATGGTAGAAAAATGTGGGATAAATTGCCTGTAATAATTGGCGAACCCCAAAAAGCGTTGGATAGCACGGAGTCCGGAGGGGCGTGGCCAATCTAAGACGGCAGAGAGTTTGTCTGGATCGATCTGTAGTCCCTGGCCAGAGACCAAATATCCTAGAAAAGGAAGAGATTGGCATTCAAACAGACATTTCTCAATTTTGGCATAGAGTTGGTTGTCACGAAGTCTCTGAAGAACCATACGGGCATGCTGGCGGTGTTCTTCTAGATTGGCAGAAAAAATTAGGATATCGTCCAGATATACAACAACACAGGAGTATAACAGATCACGAAAAATTTCATTGACAAAGTCTTGGAAGACAGCAGGGGCGTTGCACAGTCCAAAGGGCATGACCAGATACTCAAAGTGTCCATCTCTGGTGTTAAATGCCGTTTTCCACTCGTCCCCCTCTCTGATGCGGATGAAGTTATAGGCGCCTCTTAAGTCCAATTTAGTGAAGATGTGGGCACCTTGGAGGCGATCAAAGAGTTCAGAGATGAGGGGTAAGGGGTAGCGGTTCTTAACCGTGATTTTATTAAGACCGCGGTAGTCAATGCAAGGACGTAGGGAGCCATCTTTTTTGGACACAAAGAAAAATCCGGCTCCGGCAGGAGAGGAGGATTTACGGATAAAGCCCTTCTTTAGATTCTCCTGGACGTATTCGGACATGGCAAGAGTCTCTGGGGCAGAGAGAGGATAAATTCTGCCCCGGGGTGGAGTAGTGCCCGGGAGGAGGTCGATAGGGCAATCATAAGGCCTGTGAGGAGGTAGTGTCTCAGCTTGTTTTTTGCAGAAAACATCCGCGAAGTCCATATAGGCCTTAGGGAGACCGGTTACTGGAGGAACCACAGAGTTACGGCAAGGGTTACTGGGAACCGGTTTTAGACAGTTCTTGGAACAAGAGGACCCCCAACTCTTGATCTCCCCAGTGGACCAATCCAGGGTAGGGGAATGAAGTTGAAGCCAGGGAAGTCCAAGGAGAATTTCCGAGGTGCAATTGGGGAGGACCAAAAGTTCAATCCTCTCATGATGAGATCCGATGCTCATAAGAAGGGGCTCCGTGCGGAAACGTATGGTACAGTCCAATCTTTCATTATTTACACAATTGATGTAGAGGGGTCTGGCGAGACTGGTCACCGGGATGTTGAACCTGTTGACGAGAGAGGCCAAAATAAAATTTCCTGCAGATCCAGAGTCCAAGAAGGCCACAGCAGGGAAGGAGAAGGCAGAGGCAGACATCCGCACAGGCACAGTAAGACGTGGAGAAGCAGAGTAGACATCAAGGACTGTCTCACCTTTGTGCGGAGTCAGCGTACGTCTTTCCAGGCGGGGAGGACGGATAGGACAATCCCTCAGGAAGTGTTCGGTACTAGCACAGTACAGGCAGAGGTTCTCCATACGGCGTCGTGTCCTCTCTTGAGGTGTCAGGCGAGACCGGTCGACCTGCATAGCCTCCACGGCGGGAGGCACAGGAACAGATTGCAGGGGACCAGAGGAGAGAGGAGCCGAGGAGACGAAACGCCTCGTGCGAACAGAGTCCATATCTTGGCGGAGTTCCTGGCGCCTTTCAGAAAAACGCATGTCAATGCGAGTGGCTAGGTGAATGAGTTCATGTAGATTAGCAGGGATTTCTCGTGCGGCCAGAACATCTTTAATGTTGCTGGATAGGCCTTTTTTGAAGGTCGCGCAGAGGGCCTCATTATTCCAGGACAATTCTGAAGCAAGTGTACGGAATTGTACGGCATACTCGCCAACGGAAGAATTACCCTGGACCAGGTTCAACAGGGCAGTCTCAGCAGAAGAGGCTCGGGCAGGTTCCTCAAAGACACTTCGGATTTCCGAGAAGAAGGAGTGTACAGAGGCAGTGACGGGGTCATTGCGGTCCCAGAGCGGTGTGGCCCATGACAGGGCTTTTCCGGACAGAAGACTGACTACGAAAGCCACCTTAGACCTTTCAGTGGGAAACAGGTCCGACATCATCTCCAGATGCAGGGAACATTTGGAAAGAAAGCCACGGCAAAACTTAGAGTCCCCATCAAATTTATCCGGCAAGGATAAGCGTATCCCAGGAGCGGCCACTCGCTGCGGAGGAGGTGCAGGAGCTGGCGGAGGAGATGACTGCTGAAGCTGTGGTAGTAACTGTTGTAGCATAACGGTCAGTTGAGACAGCTGTTGGCCTTGTTGCGCTATCTGTTGTGACTGCTGGGCGACCACCGTGGTGAGGTCAGCGACAACTGGCAGAGGAACTTCAGCGGGATCCATGGCCGGATCTACTGTCACGATGCCGGCTGGCAGGTAGTGGATCCTCTGTGCCAGAGAGGGATTGGCGTGGACCGTGCTAGTGGACCGGTTCTAAGCCACTACTGGTTTTCACCAGAGCCCGCCGCAAAGCGGGATGGTCTTGCTGCGGCGGTAGTGACCAGGTCGTATCCACTAGCAACGGCTCACCTCTCTGGCTGCTGAAGATAGGCGCGGTACAAGGGAGTAGGCAGAAGCAAGGTCGGACGTAGCAGAAGGTCGGGGCAGGCAGCAAGGATCGTAGTCAGGGGCAACGGCAGAAGGTCTGGAAACACAGGCAAGGAACACACAAGGAACGCTTTCACTGGCACTAAGGCAACAAGATCCGGCAAGGGAGTGCAAGGGAAGTGAGGTAATATAGGGAAGTGCACAGGTGATTACCCTAATTGGAACCACTGCGCCAATCAGCGGCGCAGTGGCCCTTTAAATCGCAGAGACCCGGCGCGCGCGCGCCCTAGGGAGCGGGGCCGCGCGCGCCGGGACAGAACAGACGGGGAGCGAGTCAGGTAGGGGAGCCGGGGTGCGCATCGCGAGCGGGCGCTACCCGCATCGCGAATCGCATCCCGGCTGGCAGCGGGATCGCAGCGCCCCGGGTCAGAGGACGTGACCGGAGCGCTGCAGCGGAGAGAGTGAAGCGAGCGCTCCGGGGAGGAGCGGGGACCCGGAGCGCTCGGCGTAACAGAGATACTCTAAGTAATATTTGTCTTGTTACCAGGCTGACTGATAAGTGTCCTATTCCCAGTAGTAAATAATAGTTCACCATAAAATCAAAGTATTTATGTGTGTTTTTAATGAGAATTATGCTATTAAAATATTAGAAGGCAAATTATTGAGATATCTTGATTTATGTTGTATTAAAAACACTTCTGGAAGATGAATGAAAATCAGTTTGCAAATTTACTACTTTGAGACATTAAGTATTTTAAAACATTTATTATGTAAAAAAATATCTATATGTATGTTTCCTTTATTGTGAAATATTTTTAGGACAGTTGCCCAGATTGGGCTACTAATTCCCCACCTTCACCAAAACAATAGTAATTAAACTTAAATAGTTTGTCCAGCATTTTTAATGTGTCAGGTAGAGTAATAAAAATACTCATCTTCCAATCACTAGATCTAAGCAGATCACCATCTTTCCAATTCCATCTCATCTTGACTCATTTAGGTAATGTTCACATGCCAGAATTTTCAAACCAGAGTCCCATTGAATTAAATGGGATTGATTCAATTGATTCAGCTGAGCTGTACACACAGCGGAATTTCCGAGCCAGATGTTTCCAGCACCGAAATGCCATTTTCTGTGTCCACATGACACGTTTATTCTTTCTGCAGGCTCTGCACAGAATGCATAGAGGTCTATGAACATCACATTCCTGACCTGTTCTAGTTTGTGGGATGTCCTATAGTGTTAACATAGCCCTAAAAGTCAAAGAACATGCATAGGAAACTATCCCATAGAAGACATTAAACATCTGTTATTCACAGGTTCCTATGGTCCATGTGGCTGCTGTAAAGCATATCTGTAAATGCTGCTAACAGTAGTCCAGGTAATATGTCTGTCCCTATAAACTTATACTGAAAATATATTTAAAAATCTACAATTAGAAAACAAAAATACATTACCAAAAAATTGCAAATTAAAGGGGTTCTCCGGTGCTTACACATCTTATCCCCTATCCAAAGGATAGGGGATAAGATGCCTGATCGCGGGAGTCCCGCAGCTGGGGACGCCCGTGATCATGCACGTGGCACCCCGTTTATAATCAGTCCCCGGAGCGTGTTCGCTACGGGCGACTACAGGGCCGTCGGCGTGTGACGTCACGCCTCCGCCCCCGTGTGACGTCACGCCTCCGCCCCCGTGTGACGTCACGCTTCACCCCTCAATGCAAGCCTACGGGAGGGAGCGTGATAGCTATCATGCCCCCTCCCGTAGGCTTGCATCGAGGGGCGGAATGTGAAGTCACAGGGGGCGGAGGCGTGACGTCACACGCCGCCGGCCCTGTGGTCGCCCGTAATCAGACCCAGAGCGAATACGCTCCCGGAACTGATTACAAACGGGGTGACGCGTGCATGATCACGGGCGTCCCCAGCTGTGGGACTCCCGCGATCAGGCATCTTATCCCCTATCCTTTGGATAGGGGATACGATGTGTAAGCACCGGAGAACCCCTTTAAAGTCTGAAAGTGTATTCTCAGTTTGACTATTGTTATGTAAAATACATTTCAAAAAACATAAAATGTATTAAAAACAAACAAGCAAGTATTCCAATCAGGAACCATACTGCTGTACAGCACATTAGAGGTTAAATGGAGGCAGGTATTCACACTTCAGTGCAATGGAGTTCAGTGCTCAGTGTCCAAAATAGAAAACTTCAAACCTCACTGAATTAGAAGAATTTCACGGCACACATTGAGTAGTTGCACATAAAAGCTTTTCTTTATTGCTCCATAGCAGGTATATAAGAAAAAGACAGATTAGAACACTCTGAAGTCACTGGTCACCTCCTTGAGCCTGGCTAAGCTGTTAAGACTGTTACACCTGTCTAACTCAGTAAAGCTGCCGTTGTTCCATAACTTGGCGTTAGAGTTATTATTTGCCCAAGTGCCTAGCGCAGGATCCAGCGGTATATCTTCGGGTGTTGAAGATGTTAAACCACGCTCTGGTATCACGAACACAAGGTGTTAATGCCATCTGCCCCTAGGGTAATTCCATCTCCAAATTTTTATTTTCAGCTCCAAAAAAAATTTGTCAAACACCTGTGACAAACCTTTCTTTTCCATGAGGGTTATAGTGTGCCTTGTGTGTTTTTTATTTTGCTGCTCTGGCACCATGGGGCTTCCTAAAGGCAACATGTCCCCCAAAAACCATTTCAGAAAAATTCTCTCTTCAAAAGCCCAGTGTTGCTCCTCTCCATCTGAGCCCTGCAGTGCGCTTACAGAGCACTTTACGTCCACATATGGGGTATTTCCCCAAATGAAAAATGTACAGAATAGAGTATCAAAGGGTAAACCAAATAGAGAACCAAAGTCATAAAACTATGTTAACAGGATAAGATAGAGGTGCAGGAGAATGCTAGCTACAGAGACAACATTTTTTTCACAAGCACGATAAAATAGCACACTGCAGGCTTAACCCCTTAAGGACCCGGGCTTTTTCCGTTTTTCCATTTTCAATTTTTCCTCCTTAACTTTAAAAAATCATAACTCTTTAAAATTTTCACCTAAAATATTTGATGGCTTACTTTTTGCGTCACTAATTCTACTTTGTAATGACATTAGTCATTATACCCAAAAATCTATGGTGAAACGGGAAAAAAATCAATGTGTGACAAAATTGATGAAAGAACACTATTTTGTAAGTTTTGGGGGCTTCCGTTTTTACGTTTTTCGGCAAAAATGATACCATATCTTTATTCTGTAAGTCCATACGGTTAAAATGATACCCTACTTGTATAGGTTTGACTTTGTATCACTTCAGAAAAAATTCATGAATACATGCAGGAAAATGTATACGTTTAAAATGGTCATCTTCTGATCCCTATAACTTTTCTATTTTTCTGTGTTCAGGGCGCTATGAGAGCTAATTTTTGTGCCGTGATCTGAAGTTTTTAGTGGTACCATTTTGTTCTGATCAGACTTTGATCACTTTTTATTCACTTTTTTGTGGTATAAAAAGTTATCAGAAATGCGCTATTTTGGACTTTGGAATTTTTTTGCGTGTACGCCATTGAACGTGCGGTTTAAAAAGCAGTATATATTTATAATTCGGACATTTCCACATGCGGCGATACCACATATGTTTATTTTCATTTACATTGTTTTTTTTTATTCTTGGAAATGCCAGGTGATTCAAACTTTTATTAGGGGAAGGGATAATTCAAAGGATTAATGATTTTTTTTTTACACTTTTCTTATGCAATATTATAGCTCCTATAGGGGGCTATAACATTGCATTAACTGATCTTTAACACTGATTGATGCACCTCCATAGGAATGGATCAATCAGTGTTTTCGGCGATTGATTGCTCAAGCCTGGATCTCAGACTTGAAGCATTCATTCGGCGATCGGACAGCGCAGAAGAAGGTAAGAAGACCTCCTCCTGTGCTACAGCTGTTCGGGATGCCGCGATTATGCCGCGGCAATCCCGAACAGCTCCCAGAGCTAGCCGGGCACTTTCACTTTCATTTTTAGCCACGCGGCTCAGCTTTGAGCGCGCGGCTAAAGGGTGCCACGCGTATTAGCGGCGGGTCCCGGCTTCACTATGATGCCGGTCCTGCCGCGATATGATGCGAGGTCGCCGTGCGAACCCGCGTTATATCGCAGGACCTGGACTCATGACGTACGTGTACGTCATGGGTCCTTAAGGGGTTAAATGGGCAGAGCTAGCAAGGTGTGGCCACACAAGGCACCTAATTGGTCAAAGAAACAGATCTCAGGATAGGGTGAGCAACCACAAGCTCTGCACTCAACCCGGGAAACTTAAAGAGATATACCTCTAACAGGTAGCAGATAAGATGATGTTAATAAGTAATTGCTTTTAGCCTGCTTGTATGTTACTATTTAATCAGGATAATGTGGCTTTCCCAGTAAGTCTTGAGTGCATGAAGGCAAAATAGCCATAGATAAAAACATGCTATGTGTAACATTTGTACAAGGTGAATCACATGCATGGATAAAGTCCTGTAAGTAAGGGTGGACTAGCACTCATCTGTGCCCTCTCCTTTCTGATAGGACGGGAGAGGGCACCAAAGAGTACTATTAGACAGGAGAGAGCACAGAGGAGTCCTATCAGACAGAAGAGAGCACAGAGGAGTACTATCAGACAGGAGAGGGCACAGAGGAGTTCTATCAGACAGAAGAGAGCACAGAGTACTATCAGACAGGAGAGAGCACAGAGGAAAGCTATCAAACAGGAGAGAGCACATGAGAGTACTATCAGACAGGAGAGAGCACAGAGGAGTGCTAGCCCACCCTGACTTACCAGACTTTTGTCAATGCCTGTGATTCAGCTTGGACAAAGCCAAGTGCGATCGGCTTCATCATCATTGAGTTGTGTCTGCACGTCACTGATGTCATTCTCAAGTTCCTGAATGGTGTCTGTTCTAGGAGCCTAAATACTCGCAACCATCTCACATGCCACTCTCCTCATCACTATTTGCCCACCTAACAGAGGAAGCGGCAGATATCTCCTCCAATTATTGGCTGGGCAGTAGCTGCTGATTGTCCTCTAGTTGATCGCCCTCCCCGTATAGTGGATCTGAGCCCACAGCATGCAATACTTCTCTGTGTGAGGGATCTGCATAGGACAGGGCACTGCTTCCAGGCTATGCCAACTGAGGGTTGAGTCTGAGGAACCCACCGACTATTGACAGGGGGTGTCAGATGTCACTTGGGATGAAGTGGATGACTGAGTTAACCAACCAATGACTGCTGCTGGGTTGCTGGTTGAGACACGACCGCTAGCTGACACCAGGAGCTCAGACCTCACGTTGCAACTCCTGCTGCCATGCGCCCCTACTCTGCTGCAACCTCTGCCTGTGCTTGATAAATATAAACCTCTGCCACTCCTCTGTGCATGTCCTGGCACTTCTCTGTCTGACATACTTGGTGACACACAACACCTGAGTGCATATATACTACACTTATTATAGGAAAAAATGCCCCAGTATGGTTACACCTGAATTGGGCATTAAAAGCAGGTGTGTAGGTATTTCTAGCCTTTAACAATAATTTGCCCCTATGATTTTAACAGGAAAAAACGTCAAAGCGCTGAGTGCGTATATATTACACTTAGCATAGGAAAATACAACCCAGTACGGTTACACCTGAATTAGGCGTTAAAAGCAGATTTGTAGGTATGTATGGCCTTTAACAATAACTGGCCCCTAAAAGTTTAGCAGGAAAAAACGCAAAAGCGCTGAGTGCATGTATATTACACTTAGGATAGAAAAATATGCCCCAGTAGGGTTATACCTTTAGAGGGAGTGTTTGCTGAGACTAGTTGTGCCTTCCCTATTAGCTGCTATCATCAGTTCAGTTCATCGAGGGAGTGCTGTGCTTTTGGGACTTTCCTACTAGTGTCTTTCTACCTGCTCAGTGTGCCCTGCTAGCCATGGGTAGCTCCCGTGGTAAGCGTGGGAATTAGAATTCTAAACTAAATGCTGATGCCTCAAGGCCGACTTCGGATGAGGATGTCTCCTCTGATGATGGGTCCTCTCTTTCCTCCAGTTCCTGTGGCCCTTCTCACCGGGATCCGGGTGCTCAGACCCCGCTTGCTATTAAAGTATCTGTGCAAGCGGCGAAAGTGCTTAGCCACTTTTCCAGACCTCCAGACGGACCTAAGGGTGCCTCTCCTTTTCCACCTTTGTCCTTGTTGGAAGGTTCTCCAACTTTTCCACAGTGTTTATCCCCTGAAGACCTGTTTATGATGCAGCTGCTCTGGATCAGCAGTTTTCAGAATTGTTGACTGCCTTTACTTCCTGTCAATCCATCATGGTGACTAAAGTTGACAAACTGCAGCAGGAATTCGTTATTTTGCGCCATGAGACCCAGAAGATAGGTGAGCACACTGAGGAAGTGGAACGTAGGGTCTCAACGGTGGAAGATACTCTTCATCCTCTGCCAGACAGAGTGGACTCCCTACAGTGCCAGATGATGGGAGTTATGGGTCGGTCAGATGATATATGATATGGAGAATAACCTTTGGCGCAACAATATCTACCTGGTGGGCCTTCCTGAAAAGGTGCAAGGGAATGATCCGGAACTTTTCCTTGAAATGTGGCTTAAAGAAATTCTTCCAGTGGATACTTTCTCTCCATATTTCTCAGTCGAACGAGCGCCCCAAAGTCCCGACTAGACCTCCTCCCCCGGGGGGGGGGGGGGGGTCCCCCACATCCTTTTCTGGCCAAGCTCCTTTATTTCAAGGATAGAGATGCTGTTTTGCGAGCTTTCAGAATTAAGGGAGAGGTCATTTATGAAGGGAGCAGAGTGTCCTTCTATCCTGACTTTTCTGTGGAGCTAACCAAGCAAAGGGTGCAGTTTAGAGAGGTCCGGTCAAAGCTACTTGCCAAAGGTTATCGCTATTCCATGCTCTATCCTGCCCGCCTGCGAGTAGTGGATGGGACTTCAACTAAATTCTTCACCTCTCCGATGAACACGCTTCACTGGGTGAATGCAGCATCTCCTGTCAGACCTCCGGACTGAATTGTCATGGACTGCCCTGCTCATAACTCCCCCTACCCTGTTTTTGGTTTTAGATAGCGGAAGGGAGTTAGACTGTTAGGGACCCTGTAGGTTCCGGGTCTACTTGAGGTCTACGTGGATATTTCTTAGTCACCGGCCAATTTAGTTTGGGTGGGGTAGCAGGAGTGCTCTGCTAAAGTAGGTTCTAAGTTTGCTTGGCGTTTTAAGGATGCCCCGCAGAAGTTGTATTTTTTTGGGTATAGGTCTTCACAGTGTTAAGGGATAGTAGTTACTATGTCCCATTTAGTGTTAGACAGGGAATTTATGGGATTGTTCTGTTTATGCTTTGTTGCTTTTGTTTCTCTATTTGGTGTCTGTGACCTGTTTGTCTTTTTGTGGTTTGTGTGCGGTATGTGTGGTTGTTAGGATTCGGCAGACTGGATGTGGATCCTCTGTGTCAGCGAGGGATTGGCGTGGACCGTGTCGGTAGACCGGTTCTAGGTTGCTACTGGTATTCACCAGAGCCCGCCGCAAAGCGGGATGGTCTTTCTGCGGCGGTAGCAACCAGATCGTATCCACCGGCAACGGCTCAACCTCGCTGACTGCTGAGAAGGCGTGGGACAGAAGGACTAGACAGAGGCAAGGACAAACGTAGCAGAAGGTCAGGGCAGGCGGCAAGGTTCGTAGTCAATGGCGATAGCAGGAGGTCAGGAACAATGGTAAGGCAAACACTATAAACGCTTTCTCTGGCACAAGGCAACAAGATCCGGCCAAGAAGTGAAGGGGAAGTGAGGTTAAATAGACAGGGAGCAGGTGAAGGCTAATTAGACTGATTGGGCCAGGCACCAATCATTGGTGCACTGGCCCTTTAAATCTTAGAGAGCTGGCGCGCGCGCGCCAGGACGAGACAGCCGGGGACCGGGACAGGTGAGTGACTTGGGATGCGATTCGCGAGCGGGCTATGCGAATCGCATCCCCGCCGGCAGTGTCAGTGCAGCGCTCCCGGTCAGTGGGTCTGACCGGGGCGCTGCAGAGAGAGAAACGCCGCGAGCGCTCCGGGGAGGAGCAGGGACCCGGAGCGCTCGGCGTAACAGTGGTCCATCCTTCCTCCTTCTGGTCTACCTTTGCTTCCTACTTTTTACCTATTTGGTTGCATGTAGTGATGGGACCTTAAAAGTTATTAGTTGGAATGTCCGGGGCTTAACTCCAAGTTCAAGAGAGCCTTATGTTTAGACTTTGTGAAACGCCAGTCACCCCACATTATTTGCTTGCAGGAGACTCACATAACAGGCCAGAAGGTACTTGCCTTAAAGAGGGCATGGATAGCACAGGGATACTATGCTTCCTATTCTAGTTATGCCAGGGGTGTCTCGGTTTTAGTTATTAAGTCCCTGCCGTTGGTGGTTTTCTAGGTAGCTTGTGACCACTTTGGGAGGTTTATGAGACTGCACTGTTCTCTGGGCTCTTTTTCATTTGTTCTTGTTTCTGTTTGTGTACCTCCTCCATTTTAGGTCTCTGTATTGAGGTCGATTACTAACAAACTTTTGTCTTTTTCCTCTGATCCTATTTTACTTGTAGGAGATTTCAATGTCGTTCCTGATCCTCAGCTCAATCGCACCACTGCTATGGACCCTGGCTTCTCATCTTTTAATACCTGGTGCACGGCATTGGGCCTGACCGACCTCTGGAGGTGTAAATATTCCACGGCATCTGCTTTCTCCTTCTACTCTGCTGCCCATAGATCCTTCTCGCATTGATCTTGCTCTGGCTTCCGAGGATCTCCTCCAGGCGGTAAGAGATGTTTCCTACACCACTAGGGGGATCTCAGACACTCTACTGTATTGGTAGTTCTCAATCTGGGTCTTAGTCCCCCCTCCTGTATTTGGCGCATGCACTCTGGTTGGCTACAGGCTGAGGCGGTGGTGGAGGCATTGGGGGTTGCCCATACTGAGTACTGGGAGCATAATGCTTCATATCCTGATCCTCTAGTTCAGTGGGATGCTTACAAGGCTACGATTAGGGGCTCCTTTATAGTTGGGGTAGCAGGTCAGCGGAAGCTCAGGTTGGCCATGGAGAATAAGTTGTTGCAAGACGTTAGTGCTTTAGAGGCGGCTTATGTTAGGGACACCTGATAGTGAAAGGGCGTGGGCTAAAGTGCAGAGGTCTCTGCAGGTTGTCCAGAAGGATAGGGTTCAATTAAGGTTAGCAGATAGGGCAGCAGCACTGCCCTATCTATAATGTACCTAGCAAAGGCTAGTCGCCCTGCCGCCTCTATTCCTTGTATTAATGGGGGGGGGGGGTATGGTTCCATATTGTCTGACCCTCCGTTAATCAACCCTGTCAGGGGGAATTGCTGTTTTTTCTACAGGACCTATCCCTACCGATGCTCAGTCGAGCTCAAGCGGATGCATTAGATGCCCCTTTTATGATGGAGAAGGTGGAATGGGCAATTAGGGATCTTCTTCCTGGGAATACCCCGGGTTTGGACGGGCTAATAGGTGATTGGGATAGGATGAATGAGGAGCGTTTGGCCCCTATACTCCTTTAAGTTGTTTCAATCAGTGGCTGAGGCTGACTTTTTTCCGGACTCTATGAGGGAGGCATTGATAGTGGTACTCCCCAAGCCTGGGAAAGATCCATTGCTACCTGATTCCTACAGACCTATCTCACTATTGAATGTTGATATTAAGATCTTTGCTAAAATACTAACTTATCATCTATATGGGGTCATTGGCCCTATCGTTCATCCTGACCAAATCAGGTTCATGCCGGGTAGGGCTACTGATGTTAATGTGAAATGCCTACATCTTAATATTGCAACAGTGGGGGTAGGCTTTCCTACAGGGGTGGTGGTTAGTCTTGATATCAATAAAGCTTTTGATTCTGTACTGTGGTCATATCTCTGGAAGGTCTTGGACATGTTTGGGTTTGGCCCTCAGTTTTGTGCCTGGGTCTGCTTGTTGTATGATTGTCCCAGGGCTCGTATTCACACTAACCTAGATGTTTCTGCCTCCTGCACTGTGGGTAAAGGCAGGGGTGCTTCTTTTTGGAGGGAGGTGATGGGGTTTTTGCTAGATTATCTGGATTTCCCCTTCCTGCTTACCCCGGTGGTGTGCTTGCTGGGAGTCATAAATGAGGTAGTCTCTGGTTTGCATAGACGTCTACTGATCCATTTCTTGCTGTTCTGTGCCAGTAAAGTGGTCGTGATGATGTAGAAGGATGCTTCCCCTCCCCCTTTGTCTCACAGGCTGAATTTGGTAAATAAATGTCCCGTTGTACCAAGCTTTGTATACGGGTAATAGGTGCCCGAAGAAATTTGACAAGGTGTGGACTCCCTGGTCATTGGTCATGCAGGAGGGGGTCGGAGTCATTGGGATGTGTGCTAGTGTGAATGTATGCTTGTCTACTGGTGTGGGGCTTCTCTGGATGGTACTGGGTAGAGATGAGCGAACTTACAGTAAAGTAGATTCGTCACAAACTTCTCGGCTCGGCAGTTGATGACTTATCCTGCGTAAATTAGTTCAGCCTTCAGGTGCTCCGGTGGGCTGGAAAAGGTGGATACATTCCTAGGAAAGAGTCTCCTAGGACTGTATCCACCTTTTCCAGCCCATCGGAGCACCTGAAAGCTGAACTAATTTATGCAGGAAAAGTCATCAACTGCCGAGCCGAGAAGTTCGTGACGAATCAAATTTACTGTAAGTTCGCTCATCTCTAGTACTGGGGATGCTCTTCCCTCATGTGTATGATTGTCTTTCCTGATATTTTCTCACTGTCATTGTCATGGCGTTGACCTGTGTACCTACGGAGGCACTTGTTGTGGGTTGTACTTTATTGTTATGTTTGTTTATTATATGCATAACAAAATGTTAATAAATAAATACTTAAAAAAAAAAAAAGGATAGCAAAATATGCCCCAGTATGGTTACGCCTGAATTAGGCATTAAAAGCAGATGACTAGGTCTTTCAGTGCTCACACTAACTGTCTCCTATTAGCTTTAGAGTAATACACCCCAGTACACTTGCAACATAAAGTGTACTCTCTCGCTCTCTCTCTCTCTACTGTTGCTGTCTATCTGCCTGCCTGTGATGTGGGCTTCAGGTGAATTGATTTGCCGCTGTAAAGATCTTTTTTCTCCATAACACCCAAACAGACACTGTCTGCTCTCTGAGGAAAAAATCCCAATAATGGCTGTCTACAGCGATGGCTGCCGAATATATTGGCCTGTGATATAACAGGGCTGGCTGTCTGCTGATAGGCTGCATGCCGCATGTGATTCAGGGTGACCCTGCCTACCTGCCTTCCCAGAGTTCCTTGTCCCATGTCCTCACAAGTAGCTGCCATTTTAGATCCCCTGGAGCCTGGACCGCACTTAATGCTGTTTAATGAAGCGAGCAGTTTTATCGAATCACTGCAATGTGTTACGAATTTCATGGCAAATTTGATTCATAACTAATTCGGATTTGTCCGATTTGGTCTGCAACATATTATCTGGTTTCCCTTTGACGATATGAAAAAGTGCCAGAGGAAAAACTGATGATTAAATTGATCCCTTTGATCTCATTAGAGTCTTAGAGGTCCGACCCCAGCAATCAGACACTTAACTTCTATCCTGTGGACACAGGGATACAATGTTTATCACTAGACAACCCCTTCAAATCTTTTAAGAAATGAACAACATTTAGAATATAAATGTGAATAAACTTGTGTATAACATATAAACATTTTCCTTTTTGTTATAGAGTTCCATACAATAGGAATGGAATAGGCTAAATGACCATACAAATCTACTTCTAATGCAAAGTGCTAATGTTTTGTGGGTTACTGTGAAACCATATGTGTTATAGTTATCTGTAAAATAATTTTACTGCCACTGCCAGCAGTGACAGAAGAAAATGACATAATTAACATACAATTGGTCATGTTCATCATAATTCTTAGTGGGGACATGCCACAAACATAGATGCTGCTTTAGAAAGCTTATTGAATTGACACTTATTAAAGATTCACTGTAGCCATTCAATGTTTATGAAATAGGAAGAATCCAAGCAGAAATAATTTAGATTGGAGGCTGTATTAGTCAGCTGTAACATCCCTAAGAAAGGGATAGGTTATTGATTAAATTGTAGTGCTGTCTCCCATAAACAGTTACCGGAACCTTATGATGGCAAATGCACATTTTATTTATCAAAAAAAGTCACAATAACAAAATAAATAAATAAATAAATAAATATTGTATGGGGCCTTATTTCTTCAATTTTTAAGTATGATTTTTAACTATAGTGGCTGCTACTTCTAATACAAAATGTCATGACTGGTTGGGCGTATACTGTAAAATCTCAATAAATGTACAGTACATCAGGAGATTCACTAATGAAATTCAATAAATACAAGAGAATTGTACACAATGTATACATTATTTAATTCTTCTTGCTATTTAATTTGCCCTGCTCAGTTAACCACACTCTTCAGATACCCTTGAGTAACAAAAGTTACCCCAAACACTATACTCTTTTCTGACCTATTTACCGGTGTACTTTAGAGAAAAAAAATCAAATCAACTGGTTCCAGAGAGTGAAACAAATTGCACTTTCTCATGGCCAAACAGGTTCCGGAACTTGTGTTGTTTAAATAAAAGTAATTTACATATTCAGGTATTGTTTGCTAGAAAATTTTAATTTTCCCTTACAAACAATGCCAGCTTTGCTGGACATTATAGGGGTTTATACATTCTGTCTTCTACCATTACCTCCTTAAATAGATATTTACCGTACAATCCAAGCAAAGAATAAAGTTATTTTAATTATATGAAAACCACAACGGTCTGGTACTGGTTGGGGTAAAATCTTCTGACAGTTTTACTTTAATACATATAAGTCAACATTAGAGTAAAGTGAACTCTCTGAATTTTTGGGCTTGCTGAATGTTCCAAGAAAAGTTTGGCTCACGGTGAACAGGTTTTCCGTGAACTGGCAATAAAATAAACCTCAATAAACATGTATAATACAAGAGTATATTATCCAAAGAGCTCTATGGCTATGAGTAACACTGCTAAGATCACCTATGAATATATTCAAGTAGTTTTAAAGTCATTTTAAGGCTTAGATAATGTGAAATTTATGGTGACATGCATCCATGGTAGCTAACACACTGCACACTGCCCTAACGTCTTTTTAACACTTAAATAAAAGTGTATAAAGTAACTCCTTTTATCACAGATGTCTGTCGGTGTTAAATGCAATTGGAGGTATTAGACGACATAATGGGTTTTTCCAAGCATTGCAAAATTTCTCCCTTTTTGGGAGCTGCAAGAGGATTGGTGACTGTTTCTAAAAACAACAAAGAAAATGGTAAATAGTGAAGAAAAAAACATTGTAAATATTGAAAAGTTGAAAATAAATTATCAAAAATCATCTCTATTTGGGGAAGAAGAAATTGTTCTTGTATGAAAAGCCCCCCCCCCAAAAAAAAATAATCCTCTGTTTTTGGGGTCATGGATTGTGTAGGCTTGTCTGGAAGTAGCAGTAGCAATACCATAGGGTGGTGGATTGGTGATAGTTATAGTAGCCAGCTGACAGCAGGCATTGCAGACCTTCTGACATCTTCATCAAACACAAGACACAGCAAGGAGGTTTTCAAATCTGGGTTTATTCGTAAAACAAAGTGCAAAGCAGGTTGGAGGGAAGGGAGGGAAGCAGACATCAGCTCCGTGGAACTGGCTTGATCACGCTGTTTCACTGTGAAACGATTCGTTGCACTCAGCCAGTTCCACGGAGCTGATGTCTGCTTCCCTCCCTTCCCTCCAACCTGCTTTGACTGTATTTACGAATAATTCACTTTGTATTTACGAATAAACCCAGATTTGAAAACCTCCATGCTGTGTCTTGTGGTGAGTGCAATGTTACTTTTTCTATTACCTGTATACCACATATAGCTTTTCACTTCATTAGCACCTCCACTCTTGCCGACACACCTGGTCCCCCACAGTGCGGGCTTCGGGCATTGTTATAATCATTTCGAAGGCTTTCTGGTGCCGGTTGGCTTGTTTCTATACAGACATATATCTTCATCAAACACCTTCTCATCATCTCCACCACTCCTCTCAGTGTGGACTTTTAATGTCTGATCATGGGCTCCTTGCTCCTCCTAAGCATGTCCACCACGACTTCTTACAATCTCACCCCCCCCCCCCCACCATTACCAGTTCTACTAGTGCTATGCTCGGCCATAGCTTCCACCTCCACAACACACTTCAAAGGCGGACTGTGACACAACTTCTGCTCATGGCTAATGCTATTGTTCTGCCTAACACAGGGAAAACAAAGAGAGGTGATGGAACAGACCATCTAGGATATACATTTCCAATGTGCCATGTAACTTTAGATGACAAGAAATACACTGACACATGGTTTAACGTGTCATCAGACTCTTCTTCCACCTCCTAAGAAGACATCAAATGAATGAACCAGTCCATAAGGACTGTGACAAAATATTTGCAAAACAGTGAGAATTTGGGACTGCTGATGATGCTGCTGTTACTACTACTACCTCCAGACATCTGTTTGCTGATACTTCCTGTACTGGTGACGCTACTGCCACCTACATTCTTACTGGTGCTTTGCACTCTGCCCTGTCTAACAATTATTTTACCAGACATTTTATTTATTTCGAAGATTAGGAAAGTATTTTGTCACTCACTTACTAGTCAATTTTTACTCTCAGCACACACTACTCACTAAAAATGCAAACATTTTTATTAACCCCTTGGGGACGGAGCCCATTATGACCCTAAGGATGGGAGCATTTTTTGCAAATCTGACCACTGTCATTTTAAGCATTAATAACTCTGGGATGCTTTTACTTATAAATTTGATTCTGAGATTGTTTTTTTCGTGACATATTCTACTTTATGGTAGTGGTAAATTTTTGTCGATACTTGCATCATTTCTTGGTGAAAAATTCAAAATTTGATGAAATTTGTTTAAAATTTGCATTTTTCTAACTTTGAAGCTCTCTGCTTGTAAGGAAAATAGACATTCTAAATAAATGATATATTGATTCACATATACAATATGTCTACTTTAAATTTGCATCATAAAGTGGACATGTTTTTACTTTTGGAAGACATCAGAGGGCTTCAAAGTTCAGCAGCAATTTTCCAATTTTTCAAAAAATGTTCAAAGTAGGAATTTTTCAGGGACCAGTTCAGTTTTGAAATGGATTTGAAGGGCCGTCATATTAGAAATACCCCATAAATGACCCAGTTATAAAAACTGCACCCCTCAAAGTATCCAAAATGACATTCAGTAAGTGTGTTTCACAGGAATAGCAGCAAAGTGAAGGAGAAAATTCACAATCTTCATTTTTTACACTTGCATGTTCTCGTAGACTCAGTTTTTGAATTTTTACAAGTGGTAATAGGAGAAAAAGCCCCCCAAAATTTGTAACCCAATTTCTCTTGAGTAAGGAAATACCTCATATATGTATGTCAAGTGTTTGGCGGGCGCAGTAGAGGGCTCAGAAGGGAAGGAGCGACAATGGGATTTTGGAAAGTGAATTTTGCTGAAATGGTTTTTGGGGGACATGTCACATTTAGAAAGCCCCTATGGTGCCAGAACAGCAGAAAACCCCACATGGCATACCATTTTGGAAACTACACCCCTCAAGGCATGTGACAAGGGGTCCAGTGAGCCTTAACACCCCACAGGTGTTTGACAACTTTCGTTAAAATTGGATGTGTAAATGAAAAAAAAAATGTTTTTAACTAAAGTGCAGTTTTTTCCCCAAATTTACCATTTTTACAAAGGGTAATGGGAGAAAATGCCTCGCAAAGTTTGTAACCCCATCTCTTCTGAGTATGGAAATACCCCATGTTAGGACGTAAAATGCTCTGGTAGTCTGGGGCCATGTGCGTTTACAAAGCCCCCCCCCCCCCCGTGGTGCCAGAACAGTGGACCCCCCCACATGTGACCCCATTTTGGAAACTACACTCCTCGCAGAATTTAACAAGGGGTGCAGTGAGTATTTACACCCCACTGGCGTTTGACAGATCTTTGGAACAGAGGGCTGTGCAAATGAAAAATGTTGTTTTTCATTTTCACGGACCACTGTTCCAAAAATCTGTCAGACACCTGTAGGGAATAAATGCTCACTGTACCCCTTAATACATTATGTGAGGGGTGTAGTTTCCAAAATGGGGTCACATGTGGGGGGGGTCCACTGTTCTGGCACCATGGGGGCTTTGTGAACACACATGGCCTTCAATTCCGGACAAATTTCCTCTTCAAAATCCCAATGGTGCTCCTTCTCTTCTGAGCTTTGTAGTGCGCCAGCAGAGCACTTTACATCCACATATGGGGTATGTTCTTACTCAGAAGAAATGGGATTACAAATTTTGGGGGGCATTTTTCCTATTTTACCAGCATTTTAGTGAAAAAAAAATGTGTTATTTCATTTTCCCATCCAATTTTAATGAAAATTTGTCAAACACTTGTGGGGTGTTAAGGCTCACTATACCCCTTGTCAGGTTCTGTGAGGAGTGTAGTTTCCAAAATGGGGTCACATGTGGGTATTTTTTTTTTCATTTATGTCAGAACCGCTGTAAAATCAGCCACCCCTGTGCAAATCCCCAATTTATGCCTCAAATGTACATGGTGCACTCTCAACCCTGAGCCTTGTTGTGCATCCGCAGAGCATTTTACGCGCACATATGGGGTATTTACGGACTCAGAAGAAATTGTGTTACATTTTTTTTCTCCTTTTACTGCTTGTGAAAATAAAAAGTATGGGGCAACACCAGCATGTTAATGTAAACATTTTTTTTTTTTTTTTTACACTAGCAGGATGGTGTAGCCCCCAACTTTTCCTTTTCATAAGGGGTAAAAGGAGAAAAAGCCCCACACATTTTGTAGTGCAATTTCTCCCGAGTACGGAAATACACCATATGTGGCCCTAAACTGTTTCCTTGAATTATGACAGGGCTCCAAAGTGAGAGAGGCTCCATGTGCATTTGAGGACTAAATTAGGGACTTGCATAGGTGTGGACATAGGGGTATTCTACGCCAGTGATTCCCAAACAGGGTGCCTCCAGCTGTTGCTAAACTCCCAGTATGCCTGGACAGTCAATGGCTGTCCGGAAATGCTGGGAGTTGTTGTTTTGCAACAGCTGGAGGCTCCGTTTTGGAAACAATGCCACACAATATGTTTTTCATTTTTATTGGGGAGGACAGTGTAAGGGGGTGTATATGTAGTGTTTTACCCTTTATTTTGAGTTAGTGTAGTGTAGGTGTAGTGCTTTTAGGGTGCATTCGCACTGGCGTGTTACGGTGAGTTTCCCGCTAGGAGTTTGCGCTGCGGTGAAAAATTTGCCACAGCCCAAACTTGAAGCAGGAAACTTACTGTAAACCTGCCCGTGTGAATGTACCCTGTACGTTCACATGGGGGGCAAACCTCCAGCTGTTTCAAAACTTCAACTCCCAGCATGTACTGACAAACCATGCATGCTGGGAGTTGTACTTTTGCAACAGCTGGAGGCCCACTGGTTGGAAAACCTTCAGTTAGGTTCTGTTACCCAACTCAGTATTTCCCAACCAGTGTGCTTCCAGCTGTTGCGAAACTACAACTCCCAGCATGTACTGATAGCCGAAGGGCATTCTGGGAGATGTAGTTATCCAACAGCTGGAGGTACTTAACTACAACTCCCAGCATGCCAAGACAGCTGTTTGCTGTTTGGGCATGCTGGGATTTCAGTTTGGCAACATCTGGAAAGCTACAGTTTATAGACCACTGCTCCAAATGCTCCAGATGTTGCAAAACTACAAATTCCAGCATGCCCAGACAGCAAACAGCTTTTTGGGCATGCTAGAAGTTGTAGTTTTGCAAGATGTGGAGGGTTATAGTTTAGAGACCACTGTATAATGGTCTCAAACTGTAGCCCTCCAGCTGTTGCAAAACCACATATTCCAGCATGCCCAAACAGCTGTCTGGGCATGCTGGGAGTTGTAGTTTTGCAAAAATCTGGAGGGCTTAGGTTAGAGACCACTGTATAATGGTCTCAGACTGCAGCACTTCAGATGTTGCTAGGCAACTTACCGCCTTCCGTAGGATCCAGGGAGCGGTCCTCTTCTGCCGCACGTCATCGCCGCCCGCCGATCACCGTCGCCCGCAGCCTCCAGACGGGTAAGTGGATCTTCGGGGCCTGTCCCCGCCGGTTTCCCTGTCCTGCCCGGGGAAAATGAAAGTTAACCCCCCCCCCCGCCCCCGATCTGCTATTAGTCGTCGCTTCTGACGATCAATAGCAGACCAATAGCAGGGATAGGAGGGGTGGCACCCCTGCCACCTCACTCCTATCCCTTCAGGGGGATCGTAAGTGTCTTAGACAATCGCGATCCCCCTTATATTCCGGGTCACTGGGTCACCATAGACCCGTATGACCCGGAATCGGCGCGTGTGAATTCACTTGCGATTTGCGCCGATCGCCGACATGGGGGGGGGGGTCTGATGATCTCGCTAGGCATTTGCACGGGGTGCCTGCTGATTGATATCAGCAGTCACCCCGGTTCCGTCCCCGCCCGGCACAGGGCGCGGACCGAAATTCCCACGGGCGTATGGATATGCCCTTCGTCCTTTGCACCAGTACGTAAGGGCGATATGTTTCATGAAACCCAGAAAATATATATATAACTTTGCCTTAGATGGCTATTCCTTGCTTACTTTCAATATTTTTCATGCATATATATATATATATATATATATATATATATATATATATATATGTTAAAATACAGGTAAACCAACTGCTATGCTTAGCTTGCTTAGTATTTTAATGTGATAGCTTCTATAGGCTCGTGCAACTGGACACAGTGATGCAAGTTCCTGTCTGAGGTCAGCCCATTGCTAAACAATTTGCTCAGCTTGTAATGTAATAGCTTTGATGAGCTCAATTTACAATGACACTGCTGGTTGTAATTTGAAGTGCGCCAACTGGATACAGTAATACAGGTGACAGGTCAATGTCTATGGTCAACCCACTGCTCAATGCTTTGTTTAGCTTGATTTCAAATTCTATTGAACTTGTAAAGGCTTTCTGGGATCGGTAGTTCCTGCGCTCAGTTTTTGCTCTCCAAAATGGAGGCCACAATGCAGTACATAGAGCTTTATCAGCCTCTTATCCCACCCCTGTGCTATCTCCTGATTAGCCTGTGAGCTGTATGTCACATAATACAAACAATGATTGGAAAACCTTGGGTCATGTGTTCTTGCTGCTAGCTTCAAGTTATGCTCAGCTACCCCGACCTCAAACATCAGGCCCTTTCCCTCAGCTGCTATGAAAGTAAGCTTTAATTCAAAAAGGAATATTAAATATCTAGGGTTCCTAACTGCCCCAAGTCTGCATGTTTAGCTAAGTATAGTTATTTATGGATTTTGGCAGTTTTCTTAAAATCATTAAGAATTTTAACTATGTCACTGAACAATTAGAGAATAATCAAATTATGTAAACATTCCTTTTAAGATTTTTGGTCTAGAAATGTATCCACTAAGAAAATAACAACAAAAAAATTCTTGAAAACACATGCTGGAATGTGTAAGTCTTGAATAATACTGTTAAAAACTTGCAATATCAGCTCTACAATACTCCTATAAAAGTGTATACCATTAGATAAAAATGTAAATGGTCAATTTTCATACATTTTATGATCATTTAATAGCATGTGTGAGCAATATCTTAAGTGCAATATACTTCCATTAAACTTTTGCTGTTTTTACACTGAAAAATATGTGTAAAGTTTCAGCCATTAGGGGCCTCTCTTCCACTGAATTTGCTATGGACTTTTGGCTCAATCCGTCTCCAGTGATAAAGAAATGTAAGTGGAACAGAGGAAGTGGAGGTGGTAATATAATTATAGGCTCACTGCAGAGTACAAAGAGTTTTATTCTGCTGCCAGGCATAGGATTGCCACTCTTCTGCCTCTGCTACCAGTTATAGGATTGCTCCTGTGCTATCAGCCGCAGGAATGCTGCTCTTCTGTTGTGGTTATCAGCCATTAAATTGCACTTCCCCTGCTCCTGGAATCAGCCACAAGACATTCCTAACTCTAGCTAACTCTACCTCTTCTTATTGTGTGGATCTACAAGCTGCCTGTGTGAGTTTTCTGGGCAGGTTTAACTATTTTGGCTTCTAGCCAGCATTTACTTGGTGATAAGTTACATTACAATAGTATCTCAAACAAGTAAGTACACCCCTCACATTTTTGTAAATATTTGTGCAGTGACGGGAGAGTAATGGTGTCTAGGGTGTTGCGGTAATAGCGTAGGGTCTAGTGGTATTAACCCTTGAATGTCGTGACGCCAGGGTGTGGTTTCCTCAATAGTAATGTTCCTACCGCCAACAGTCCCACAAACGGCAGGGAGAAATAACAGAATGTCCACAGCAGATTTTATGAAGTAAACTGAAGAAACTTAACTTGCAGATTTTATGCAACGGTATTGAACATAACAGTCTTTTCAAGAGTGAACCGAGATACAGATTCCTCAAAGGTTTGCTGGGACTTGGAAGCAATGAGCTTTTGATGCTAGCCACTGTGCTACTATTTTAGAATATTTGAGCTGATAGTCACACAGGATTCAGTAGTTTGAGCTTTGGGTAACTCATGTTTAGTGGCTGAAGGTTGTTAGGCTTTGGGCCTAGATCAGTGGTTCTTAACCTTGTTGGAGGTACTGAACCCCACCAGTTTCATATACGCATTCACCAAACCCTTCTTAATTGGAAAAATAAAATATGATTTTTTCAAATTCAAAACATAGGTATATATTTAAGTATATATTTATACATAGGCGCACAAAAATTAACAAAACCATTTAAGAACAAAACCATTAAGAACAAAGAACAAAACCATGAAAACATGATTTTATTGCAAGACAGAAGGCCTCGCATTATTGCATTTAACTTTCTTTACTGCAACTGATAGCAGCAAAAATATATATGTTAACATAGGTATTAAAGAAAAAACTTTGAATACACATAGTACAGGTGTACAGGTATACAAACATGCTAGGTGCAGTAATAGCCAATCAGGGATCTGGATAGGTGATATAAGACTGCGCCTCATGTGAAAGGTCCTCTTTCTTTGCTGCTACCGCAGGATAAGTATCCATATACTTCTTGTTATTAGCATATTGTCTTATTAATTAATCATATCTAATTATTATACATTAATTATTATCAGCAATTATTCCGTTTTTTCTCCAGTACTCCTTATCGCTATGCCGCGCTTACATTCTTGTCGGCATACATAGTTCTATCTGTTCGTCAGAAGCCAGAGAAGCCCACACTGCGTCCGTCGCTATCTCGCCCCTTCTATTTGTATAATTACCTTTTCGGCATTCCGGTCCTCTCCTTCTTACGGGGTTCACGGTCTTCCCGTCCAGCGGCGCCATTTCTGTGTGACGTGCGCAAGTCTCACGAGACTTCAGAGCAGTTGACTCAACTGCTCTGTTCCCACCTCCGAATCCTGTCACAGACAGCGTCGGAAGGCAACGGCTTCACTCCTACCCACTAGTCTGACTAAATTTTAACTGTTTTCAGCACACCATTTGACAAAAAGTTTTTCTACTTACTCTGCTGCCTCCTGCTGTCCTTTTCAGGGCAGTGCAGCTCTGATAATTTTTATTACTGTCACTCCATCATTAATATTGCTGATAGCAGCTTCTATTAATAACTTCAGTAATACTTAATTTAGTTTAATTCAATTAATATTTTACTATAGTATATTATTATATATTTTACAGCAAATATGTCTGTCCAATCTAAGGACTGTTCCTGCATTAATGCTGACCACATTCAAGGTATTGTGGATCAGTCAGTGTCAGTCTCTGTCCAAAAAGCAGTAGATTCTGCCTTGGCGAATATGCAAGACTCATTAGTCAAATCAGTGGCTAAGTCTATAACTCAATCATTTGCACAACAGTCAGCCCAGACTTCCAAAAGTGGCAAAAAGGTTCCGGTTAAGAGACGATCTGATTCTGCAGGCCACAAACCTCAGAAACATAGGAAAACTGTTTCCTCTGAGGAAAGACAGGATCACGATTCAGGCAATCGCCCTTGTTGCAGCCATATGTCAGGTGCTTCATCGCATCATAATTCACCCTCTACCCGTGAGGAAGTAACTAAAAAACGGGATACAAAAACCTCAAAGAGGTCAAAACCTAACTCTTACCAGGAACAATCGGGCGACTCATCTACAGAGGACTCTGTCTCCTCAGACTCTAATGATCCGTCTTGCCACCAGGGTCAATCTGATGAACATGAGTCTAATTTTGAGGAATTTGACACTAATGACACTACCATCCTCTATGATAAATCTGGGAATCCACTTTTTGACCCTTCTCAGATAAGTCACCCCAGATCGGGTGAATGGACCCCAGAGTCCCTTGTTGATCAGTATGTGTCCATTTGGATCAAAAAAGCTCTAGACAAGAAGTCTAGGAATAAGCTGAGAGCGGAATGCCCCCGCCCTTCTCTTTCCACTGTGGATACTTCCACCCCTGAACTTGATCCAATTTTAATTAAATACTTACAAAAATCGGGTAAACACCCTAGGAAAGGGATATATAGAGCCTTTAAGACTTGCCAGGACAGGGTCTTAGACGTCCTTGGTCCAGCTACAAAAATCTTAGAGATGGCTCAAGAAGCCAATACTTCCAACAAACCTTTTGATTTTACTACTCTGCAAGGTTGGGCACAAAGAACCATCTGCCTGCTAGGAAATGCATGTGAATCCATTTCCATCGAGCGTAGACGCTCAATTTTAATGAAATTGGACCCACAATTAGCCCATTTGGCTACTACGGAATCATCCTCTCCTTCAGATAATATGCTATTTGGTGATAGCTTCATTAAGGAGATATCTAAATATGTGGGATTATTTTCCTCATTAGATAAGGCTCAGGCCTCATTGAAAAAAGTTTTTTCCAACAAGGTTTTTGGAAAGGCTGGGAAACATAGGGGCCGTTTTCCCAGCCGCCCAAACCAATCTAGGTCCCAATATCGTGGTGCCTTCCATCAAGATAGGCAATCCTTCTATCCTCCCGCTCCTCAGACCCAACCCTTCTTCCCCTACCGAGGACGGCCCTGGAGGGCTAGGGGTCATCGAGGCTCATCCCGCTCCAGACCACCAGCAGGTAAGCCATCTTCAGTCGTCTTCCCATTTACCAATAGGAGGAAGGATCATGCATTTTTTCCAAAACTGGCAAAAAATCTCAAACGATCAGTGGATTCTCAATACAGTGTTAGGATTCCAAATAGAATTCATATCCCCACCTGTTCAGTTTCGGCTTCCACACCCCATTCGTTTTTCCAAAACAGACCAAACCCTGATCTATGCAGAAGTTGCAGAACTTAAAGCAAAAAATGCCATTATAAATATTCCTCTAGATTCTATGGGGCTGGTGAGCAATCTTTTTCTTGTAAAGAAAAAAGACGGCGGTCATCGACCGGTCATAAATCTCAAATTTCCCAACAATTATGTCCAATATCGTCACTTCAAGATGGAGGGTATCCATCTTCTGAGAGATCTTCTACTAAAAGAAGATTGGCTTGTCAAGATCGATCTCAAAGACGCTTACTTGACAGTCCCTATCCATCCAATCTCTCAACCATACTTACAGTTCATATGGAACAATCTCAAGTGGCAATTTTCTTGCCTTCCTTTCGGACTTTCTTCTGCCCCTTGGTGCTTTACCAAACTGATGAAACCAGTGGTAGCATCTCTTCGTTCCAGGGGAGTTCGATTAATCATATACCTTGACGACATTCTCATCATGGCGGAATCTCTTCATCTGATCTCCCTTCACAGAGATTGGACTCTTGCCCTCTCATCAGACCTTGGCTTCATTGTCAATCACGAGAAATCCATTTTACTTCCTTGCAAAGAGGTAGAATTCTTGGGTTTCTCAGTGAACACCCATACTACCCTTCTCAGTCTTCCATCGAAGAAATTGAAGGTCATCCGGAAGGAGATTCGCTCCATCCTCAACAAGCAGATGATTTCTATTCGTTCCATCGCTCGGGTGGTAGGTCTCCTTTCAGCTTCAATTCAGGCCATATTCCCAGCGCCCCTTCACTACAGGGCGCTTCAGAGGTTAAAGATTTGTCATCTAAGAGAAGGTCTGGGATACTCAGACGAGATCTCTCTCTCCACAGAAGCCAGAGAAGAGCTCAATTGGTGGCTCAGTTATATTCAGGAATGGAATGGCAAAGCCATTTTCAATTCCAATCCAGATATCATTCTGGAATCGGATGCGAGTCTCAATGGATGGGGAGCTCGCCATGGATATCTCTCCACGGGAGGCAAATGGTCTCCTTCAGAGTTATCCTTACACATCAATTGTCTGGAATTACTAGCGGCCTTCTTTGCTCTGAAAAGTTTCGCAAAACATCTATCTCACATTTGTATCCTGATTCGGATGGACAATATCCCGGCGGTTCAATACATCAACCGCCTGGGTGGAACAAAATCAATGCATCTCGCCCATATTTCGCCAAAGACCTCTGGCACTTCTGCTTGGACAGAAACATTGTTCTAAAAGCAGAATATCTTCCAGGTCTCTCCAATGTCGTAGCAGATTAGAATTCCCGTTATCTTGTGGATTCCAGCGACTGGCAACTTCTTCCTCTAGTCTTCCAACAGATCAACCTTCTTTGGGGCCCTTTGCAGTTGGACCTCTTTGCTTCTCGACTAAATCGTCAACTGCCGCTGTTCTTCAGTTGGCGACCCGATCCGGAAGCCCTAGGGGTGGATGCTCTCTCCCAAACTTGGCCTCCACAAACGCTATATGCGTTTCCACCTTTTTCTCTCATTCACAGAGTCCTTCTTCAAACCTTAGTTCAGAAGTCATCTTTGGTGTTGATCACTCCTTGGTGGCCAACACAGTCCTGGTTTCCCCTGATCCTAGGCATGCTGATAGATTATCCATGGATTCTTTAATCCTTTCCAGACCTTCTTGTAGATCCATCAGGGAATGTTCATCCTTTAATATTATCCCACCAACTCCCTCTGGTGGCGTGGTTAATTTCGGGTCAGAATCAATTGACACAGAATTTTCACAATCTACTAGAGACATCTTGTCAGAGGCCTGGGCTCCAGGTACCAGGACTGCTTACCGATCAGCCTGGAGACTTTGGGCTGATTGGTGCATTCAACGGGACCTGGATCCCATTCATGCATCTATTCCCAACATCTTGAACTTCCTATCGGCCTCTTTTGATTCCGGCAAAGCCTATAGAACTCTAAATCTTTATAGATCTGCCATATCCTTTTACCATGATCCAATCAATGGCATTCCTGTTGGCAGACATCCTCTAGTCTGTAAACTTCTTAAAGGAATCCGTTTTAAACGTCCTCCTTCTCCCAAATATGACTCTACTTGGGATGTCAATTCCATTTTACAATTATTTTCTACTTGGGAAGATAATGATACTTTATCATTAAAACTTTTATCTATAAAACTCTCTACCCTCCTTTGTTTGATCTCCATAAAACGTCTTTCAGACGTCAGAGCATTAGATTTATCTTTTAGACAATACTCTCCTCACGGAGTTGTATTTACCATTCACAGAAGAACTAAAACCAATTTACATCAAGTATTCTATCCTTCTTTTCCCCACAATGAAAAATTATGTGTGGTTTGTTGTCTTAAAGCTTATGAGAATAGAACTGCCAACCTTCGACATCCTTCTCATAATCAACTTATCATATCTTATTGCAAACCTCATTTGCCTGTGTCTTCCACCACTCTAGCCAGGTGGGTCAAACTAGCTATGTCATTGGCCAACATTGACATATCTATATTTGGGGCACATTCTACTAGGGGAGCAGTATCTACAAAACTATACCAAACAGGAGTTTCCCTATCTGAGCTCCTTAAAGCAGCTAACTGGTCTTCAGATTCTACTTTTAAGACTTTCTATTATAGACCCGAATCACATGTTTCTATGTCTCTACTTAATGTATTTTAATGTAATTGATGTATTGCTTAGTTGCATATTTTAGCTTTGAACTTGCAATAATGCGAGGCCTTCTGTCTTGCAATAAAATTGAAGATTTTCCTATCCTTGTTGACGGAAAATATAGATTTTATAAAAGACAGAAGGCGAGCATTATCCCTCCCAATTCCCTTCCCACTAACATATCTCTTTTCATTTCAGCTTCCTAGATCTTCAAAGTTTTGGGCCTTTTTATCTTACTTCATCCCATGTTTGATGATGTTCATGTTCGTCTCCCAGATGTTTCTTCATCTTCGACGTTGATTCTTCGATTAAACATAACCCGGATTCATTCCTCAGACGTCAAGAGACTCTACTTACTCTTACTTCTTCATTATGGACTTGTAGTTCTATTGTTGATTGTATCCTCTAAATAATTTTCAAAGAAAGAGGACCTGTTACATGAGGCGCAGTCTTATATCACCTATCCAGATCCCTGATTGGCTATTACTGCACCTAGCATGTTTGTATACCTGTACACCTGTACTATGTGCATTCAAAGTTTTTTCTTTAATACCTATGTTAACATATATATTTTTGCTGCTATCAGTTGCAGTAAAGAAAGTTAAATGCAATAATGCTCGCCTTCTGTCTTTTATAAAATCTATATTTTCCATCACCAAGGATAGGAAAATCTTCAATTTTCACACAAAAACATAATAATGAATATTTACTGCAAATCAGTGTGACTTCTGCTGTTGTCTTTCAGAGACCAGTTCAGAAATGTGCGGCTTTACCTTGGCAAGTGCCACTCATTGGCAAGTGCCAGGCATTGAGTGAAGGCAATGATGGTTCAGTGTGCCTACCTATTCCCGCGGCATCCATGCATCCAGGCTGTCCGCTTGTCAAAGGGACCGTCTGGCTGAGCAATGTTTAAGATGCTGCGGGACCGGAAGTGGTGCGTTCCAGCGTGGGACGCATGTAGGCGATCGCGTAGGAGCGGAGCCACAAAGGGATAGGAGGCTTCCTTTACGGTAGGGTAAAACAGCACTCTGAGATCTGTTAGGTGGGACATGATCACCTGCAGCCAATGTTGGACAAGCGGGGCGTGTCATCACGAATCATATGAGTCAGGTGTGTGTCTTGACCTCCGCCGAACCCATGAGACTGACTCACCAAACCCCTGGGGTTCGATTGAACCCAGGTTAAGAACCACTGGCCTAGATTAATTGAATTGATGAGATGCTTGTGCTGAGATGTGCTTGGCTTTGTACTGCAGGAACAAGAGAGCGAATTGATTGACTAAAACCCTTTATATAATTGGGGGCTGGACTAAGCTCATTGGTCAGCAAACCTGTAAGTTATGAATCCAGTGAACTTTGGGTACATCACAAGACCTCCAAAGGTCCTTAACCCCTTATGGACTCAGCCCATTTGGGCCTTAAGGACTCAGACAATTTTATTTTTATGTTTTCGTTTTTTCCTCCTCGCCTTCAAAAAATCATAACTCTTTTATATTTTCACCCACAGACTAGTATGAGGGCTTGTTTTTTGCGCGGTCAGTTCTACATTGTAATGCCGTCACTCACTTTACTCAGAAGAGATGGGGTTACAAATTTTGGTGGGTATTTTCTGCTATTAACCCTTGCAAAAATGTGAAAGTTAGTGATTTTTTTTTTACATATGCAAAAGTCGTGAAACACCTGTGGGGTATTAAGGCTCACTTAATTCCTTGTTACGTTCCTCAAGGGGTCTAGTTTCCAAAATGGTATGGCATGTTGGGGTTTTTTGCTGTTCTGGTACCATAGGGGCTTCCTAAATGCAACATGTCCCTCAAAAACCATTTCAGAAAAACGTACTCTCCAAAATCCCCTTGTCGCTCCTTCGCTTCTGAGCCTTCTACTGCGCCCGCTGAACACTTTACATAGACATATGAGGTATGTGCTTACTCGAGAGAAATTGGGCTACAAATTCAAGTATACATTTTTTCCTTTTACCCCTTGTAAAAATTCAAAAATTGGGTCTACAAGAACATGCAAGTGTAAAAAATGAAGATTGTGAACTTTCTCCTTCACTTTGCTGCTATTCCTGTGAAAAAACTAAAGGGTTAAAACGCTGACTGAATGTCATTTTGAATACTTTGTGGGGGGGGGGTGCAGTTTTTATAATGGGGTCTTTTATGGAGTATTTCTAATATGAAGACCCTTCAAATCCACTTCAAACCTGAACTGGTCCCTGAAAAATAGTGAGTTTGAAAATTTTGTGAAGAATTGGAAAATTGCTGCTGAAATTTTAAGCCCTCTGGTGTCTTCCAAAAGTAAAAACTTGTCAATTTTATGATGCAAACATAAAGTAGACATATTGGAAATGTGAATAAAAAAAATATTTGGAATATCCATTTTCCTTACAAGCAGAGAGCTTCAAAGCTAGAAAAATGCAAAATTTTAAATTTTTTCATCAAATTTGGGGATTTTTCACCAAGAAAGGATGCAAGTTACCACAAAAATTTACCTCCATGTTAAAGTAGAATATGTCACGAAAAAAAAAACAATCTCGGAATCAGAATGATTACTAAAAGCATTCCAGAGTTATTAATGTTTAAAGTGACAGTGGTCAGATGTTCAAAAAACTCCCTGGTCCTAAGGTGTAAAATGGCCTGGTCCTTAACTCCTTAAGGACTCAGCCCATTTTGGCCTTAAGGACTCAGACAATTTAATTTTTACGTTTTTGTTTTTTCCTCCTCACCTTCTAAAAATCATAACTCTTTTATATTTTCATCGCCAGACTAGTATGACGGCTTGTTTTTTTCCATGACCAGTTGTCCTTTGTAATGACATCACTCATTATATCATAAAATGTATGGCGCAACCAAAAAACACTATTTTTGTGGGGAAATTAAAAAGAAAAACACAATTTTGCTAATTTTGGAAGGTTTCATTTTCACGCCGTACAATTTACGGTAAAAATTACGTGTGTTCTTTATTCTGAGGGTCAATACGATTAAAATGATACCCATTATTACGTACTTTTATATTATTGTTGTGCTTAAAAACAAACTTTTTAACCAAATTAGTACGTTTATAATCCCTTTATTTTGATGACCTATAACTTTTTTATTTTTCCGTATAAGCGGCGGTATGAGGGCTCATTTTTTGCACCATGATCTGTACTTTTTTTTGATACCACATTTGCATGTAAAAAAACTTTTAAAACATTTTTTATAATTTTTTTAAAATAAAATGTATGAAAAAAAGTACTTTTACTTTTACATTTTTTAACATTTTTTTTCACACTTGAATAGTCCCATAGGGGACTATTCATAGCAATACCATGATTGCTAATACTGATCTGTTCTATGTATAGGACATAAAACAGATCAGTGTTATCGGTCATCTTCTGTTCTGGTCTGCTCGATCTCAGACCAGAGCAGAAGACGCCAGGTGCCTGAAGGAGGAAGGTGAGGGGACCTCTGTGCGGCGTTCTGAATGATCGGATCCCCGCAGCAGCGATGCGGGCGATCAGATCATTCATTGAAATTGCGTACTGCCGCAGATGCCGGGATCTGTATTGATCCTGGCATCTGAGGGGTTAATGGCGGACGCCTGCGAGATCACGGGCATCAGCCATTGCTGGCGGGTCCCTTGCTGCGATCAGCAGCCAGGATCAGCCGCGCATGACACGGGCATCGCTCCGATGTCCGCGGTTATGCACAGGACATTAAAATGTATTAAAAAGTAGCAATTTAAGACTTTTTTTTTTTACGTTCACGCAGTTCACTGTACAGGATCATTAAAATTTTATTTTAATAGTTTGGACATTTACGCATGTGGCGATACCAAATATGTCTATGAAATTTATTTTTTACGCTTTTTGGGGGTAAAATAGGAAAAAACGGACGTTTTACTTTTTTATTGGGGGAGGGGATTTTTCACTTTTTTTTTACTTTTACTTTTACATTTTTTTTACAATTTTTTTTACACTTGAATAGTCCCCATAGGGGACTATTCATAGCAATACCATGATTGCTAATACTGATCTGTTCTATGTATAGGACATAGAACAGATCAGTGTTATCGGTCATCTTCTGTTCTGGTCTGCTCAATCTCAGACCAGAGCAGAAGACGCCGGGAGCCAGGAGGAGGAAGGTGAGGGCACCTCCGTGCGGCGTCCTGAATGATCGGATCCCCGCAGCAGCGATGCGGGCGATCCGATCATTCATTGAAATCGCGTACTGCCGCAGATGCCGGGATCTGTATTCATCCCGGCATCTGAGGGGTTAATGGCGGATGCCCGCGAGATCGCGGGTGTCGGCCATTGCTGGCGGGTCCCTTGCTGCGATCAGCAGCCGGGATTAGCTGCGCATGACACGGGCATCGCTCCGATGCCCGCGGCTATGCACAGGACGTAAATGTACGTCCTGGTGCGTTAAGTACCACCGCACCAGGACGTACATTTACGTCCTGCATTCTTAAGGGGTTAAGGGGTTAATTTGATTTGAAGCTATAACAGGCTTCTCTAGGAAGACTTTTCTCGAGATTTTGAAATGTTTCTCTATTTATTAAAAGTAGCATTTGTGATGACATACAGTAATGTTAGACAAGAAAGTCTGACTTGCAACTGTTATTGTGAAGGAGCTGTGTATGATTAAAGTCAGAGCTCTGTAAGTTAGTCCACATAAGACTGCTCAAAAAATGTTTTTATTTACTTCATCATGTGAACAGGGACACAATGATGGGAAACAGTAAAATTGTTTTTCCTAAACTGTTGGCCAAAGTTAGAAACATACAAAAATGTAAAATGCTTTTATATGTTTACATATCCCTTAGCTAGAAATAGGGGTTGTAGCCCAACACTAGAAAAACAACCCTATACCATTATGCCTCTCTGATCAAATTGTGTTCCAGGGATTATTCATTAATTATTCAGTTAGCATTCTGGTACGTAAATTTCTCTGGTTATTTGTCAAACTTAGTGATGAGCGGCGTTGGCCATATTCAAATTTGCAATATTTCTCGAATATATAGAAGAATATTCATCCTATATTCGTGAATTTCACATATTCGTTATACTCGCATATTCGCGTATTCGGGAATGAAAACAATGAGGGGGTGGGCAACTTTACTATTGGTTGCTAGGGATGTTGTTGATAACCTCTGATAAGTGTATCTGCATCATTCTAATTGGCCCACAAGTTAAAAGAAGGAAATATGCGAATATGCACATATGCGGAAAAAAAGTGAATATTTGTAATTTCGAATATAAAGCAAATAACGATATTCAAGATAAAAATTTGAAATGCAAATATTTGCGCCCAACACTAGTCAAACTTACATGTTTTGAAATATGTTCAAAATCCAGAGTGGTACCCATCCTTGATTTAAAGTGTCAGGTCATATAAATGTCTCTCACAGTGTTGAGGTCCTGAAAATCAGTTTTGCTAATTAGGTCCCACCTTCTTGTTGCTTAGCATAGCCTGTGACCTATAAGCCAAGAAATCGGGTGGACACACACCTCATATTAGTGTTTTGTGTAAATTTTATTATTACTTTTTTCTTATTTTATAATTTTCATTTAAAAGTGTGGGGAGATCAAGAATAAGGGGGGTACTATCATGTGCGTAATATATGCTCAAGAGGGAGGGAGTGTGGAATTTTTAGCCTGGCTTAAAAAAAAATCCATCTATATATATATATATATATATATATCAATTGGAACTTGAGCACTTGGTGGCTCAGGTGTGGTGCGGCGTAACCCCCAGTGTGCCACACTGGATCCACATAAATACTTCCTCCACCAGGAAACAGCACCCAACACGAGGTCCATTTTGAAGTGCAAGCTGCAGGGTCCTTATTGCATCAAGATATACAATGCGACATTTCGGCTGACAAGCCTTTTTCAAGCAAAAAAGCTTGAAAAAGGCTTGTCAGCCGAAACGTTGCATTGTATATTTTGATGCGATAAAGACCCTGCAGCTTGCACTTCAAACTGGACCTCATGTTGGGTGCTGTTTCCTGGTGGAGGAAGTATTTATATATATATATATATATATATATATATATATATATATGCAGTAGAGATGAACGAACTTACAGTAAATTCGATTCGTCACGAACTTCTCGGCTAGGCAGTTGATGACTTATCCTGCATAAATTAGTTCAGCTTTCAGGTGCTCCGGTGGGCTGGAAAAGGTGGATACAGTCCTAGGAAAGAGTCTGCTAGGACTGTATCCACCTTTTCCAGCCCACGGGAGCACCTGAAAGCTGAACTAATTTATGCAGGATAAGTCATAAACTGCCAAGCCGAGAAGTTTGTGACGAATCGAATTTACTGTAAGTTCGCTCATCTCTAATATACAGTACAGACCAAAAGTTTGGGCACATCTTCTCATTCAGAGTTTTCTTTATTTTCATGACTATGAAAATTGTAGATTCACATTGTAGGCATTAAAACTATGAATTAACACATGTGGAATTATATACATAACAAAATTGTGTGAAACAACTGAAAATATGTCATATTTTAGGTTCTTCGAAGTAGCTACCTTTTGCTTTGATTACTGCTTAGCACACTCTTGGCATTCTCTTGTTGAGATTCAAGAGGTAGTCACCTGAAAGGGTTTTCACTTCACAGGTGTGCTGGTGTGGAGGAGGAGGTGTGATGGTGTGGGTGTGCTTTGCTGGTGGCACTGTTGGGGATTTATTGAAAATTGAAGGCATACTGAACCAGCATGGCTACCACAGCATCTTGCAGCAGCATACTATTCCATCCGGTTTGCGTTTAGTTGGACCATCATTTATTTTTCAACAGGACAATGACCCCAAACACACCTCCAGGCGGTGTAAGGGCTATTTGGCCAAGAAGGAGAGTAATGGGGTGCTGCGCCAGATGACCTGGCCTCCACAGTCACCGGCCTGAACCCAATCGAGATGGTTTGGGGGAAGCTGGACCACAGAATGAAGGCAAAAAGGGTCACCAAGTGCTAAGCATCTGTTACGCCGAGCGCTCCGGGTCCCCGCTCCTCCCCGGAGCGCTCGCTACACTCTCCCCGCTGCAGCGCTCCGGTCAGATCCACTGACCCGGGGCGCTGCGATTCCGCTTCCAGCCGGGATGCGATTCGCGATGCGGGTAGCGCCCGCTCGCGATGCGCACCCCGGCTCCCGTACCTGACTCGCTCTCCCTCGGTCCTGTCCCGGCGCGCGCGGCCCCGCTCCCTAGGGCGCGCGCGCGCCGGGTCTTTGCGATTTAAAGGGCCACTGCGCCGCTGATTGGCGCAGTGATTCCAATTAGTGTCTTCACCTGTGCACTTCCCTATATCACCTCACTTCCCCTGCACTTCCTTGCCGGATCTTGTTGCCATTGTGCCAGTGAAAGCGTTTCCTGTGTGTTCCTAGCCTGTGTTCCAGACCTCCTGCCGTTGCCCCTGACTACGATCCTTGCTGCCTGCCCCGACCTTCTGCTACGTCCGACCTTGCTTCTGTCTACTCCCTTGTACCGCGCCTATCTTCAGCAGCCTGAGAGGTGAGCCGTTGCTAGTGGATACGACCTGGTCACTACCGCCGCAGCAAGACCATCCCGCTTTGCGGCGGGCTCTGGTGAAAACCAGTAGTGACTTAGAACCGGTCCACTAGCACGGTCCACGCCAATCCCTCTCTGGCACAGAGGATCCACTACCTGCCAGCCGGCATCGTGACAGTAGATCCGGCCATGGATCCCGCTGAAGTTCCTCTGCCAGTTGTCGCTGACCTCACCACGGTGGTCGCCCAGCAGTCACAACAGATAGCGCAACAAGGCCAACAGCTGTCTCAACTGACCGTTATGCTACAGCAGTTACTACCACAGCTTCAGCAGTCATCTCCTCCGCCAGCTCCTGCACCTCCTCCGCAGCGAGTGGCCGCTCCTGGTCTACGCCTATCCTTGCCGGATAAATTTGATGGGGACTCTAAGTTTTGCCGTGGCTTTCTTTCCCAATGTTCCCTGCATCTGGAGATGATGTCGGACCTGTTTCCCACTGAAAGGTCTAAGGTGGCTTTCGTAGTCAGCCTTCTGTCTGGAAAAGCCCTGTCTTGGGCCACACCGCTCTGGGACCGCAATGACCCCGTCACTGCCTCCGTACACTCCTTCTTCTCGGAAATCCGAAGTGTCTTTGAGGAACCTGCCCGAGCCTCTTCTGCTGAGACTGCCCTGTTGAACCTGGTCCAGGGTAATTCTTCCGTTGGCGAGTATGCCGTACAATTCCGTACTCTTGCTTCAGAATTATCCTGGAACAATGAGGCCCTCTGCGCGACCTTTAAAAAAGGCCTATCCAGCAACATTAAAGATGTTCTGGCCGCACGAGAAATGCCTGCTAATCTTCATGAACTTATTCACCTAGCCACTCGCATTGACATGCGTTTTTCCGAAAGGCGTCAGGAGCTCCGCCAAGATATGGACTCTGTTCGCACGAGGCGTTTCTTCTCCTCGGCTCCTCTCTCCTCTGGTCCCCTGCAATCTGTTCCTGTGCCTCCCGCCGTGGAGGCTATGCAGGTCGACCGGTCTCGCCTGACACCTCAAGAGAGGACACGACGCCGCATGGAGAACCTCTGCCTGTACTGTGCTAGTACCGAACACTTCCTGAGGGATTGTCCTATCCGTCCTCCCCGCCTGGAAAAACGTACGCTGACTCCGCACAAAGGTGAGACAATCCTTGATGTCTACTCTGCTTCTCCACGTCTTACTGTGCCTGTGCGGATGTCTGCCTCTGCCTTCTCCTTCTCTACTGTGGCCTTCTTGGACTCTGGATCTGCAGGAAATTTTATTTTGGCCTCTCTCGTCAACAGGTTCAACATCCCAGTGACCAGTCTCGCCAGACCCCTTTACATCAATTGTGTAAACAATGAAAGATTGGACTGTACCATACGTTTCCGCACGGAGCCCCTTCTAATGAGCATCGGATCTCATCACGAGAGGATTGAACTTTTGGTCCTCCCCAATTGCACCTCGGAAATTCTCCTTGGACTTCCCTGGCTTCAACTTCATTCCCCAACCCTGGATTGGTCCACTGGGGAGATCAAGAGTTGGGGGCCCTCTTGTTCCAAGGACTGTCTAAAACCGGTTCCCAGTAACCCTTGCCGTGACTCTGTGGTTCCTCCAGTAACCGGTCTCCCTAAGGCCTATATGGACTTCGCGGATGTTTTCTGCAAAAAACAAGCGGAGACTCTACCTCCTCACAGGCCTTATGATTGTCCTATCGACCTCCTCCCGGGCACTACTCCACCCCGGGGCAGAATTTATCCTCTCTCTGCCCCAGAGACTCTTGCCATGTCTGAATACGTCCAGGAAAATTTAAAAAAGGGCTTTATCCGTAAATCCTCCTCTCCTGCCGGAGCCGGATTTTTCTTTGTGTCCAAAAAAGATGGCTCCCTACGTCCTTGCATTGACTACCGCGGTCTTAATAAAATCACGGTTAAGAACCGCTACCCCCTACCCCTCATCTCTGAACTCTTTGATCGCCTCCAAGGTGCCCACATCTTTACTAAATTGGACTTAAGAGGCGCCTATAACCTCATCCGCATCAGAGAGGGGGATGAGTGGAAAACAGCATTTAACACCAGAGATGGACACTTTGAGTATCTGGTCATGCCCTTTGGCCTGTGCAACGCCCCTGCTGTCTTCCAAGACTTTGTTAATGAAATTTTTCGTGATCTGTTATACTCCTGTGTTGTTGTATATCTGGATGATATCCTAATTTTTTCGGCCAATCTAGAAGAACACCGCCAGCATGTCCGTATGGTTCTTCAGAGACTTCGTGACAATCAACTCTATGCTAAAATTGAGAAATGTCTGTTTGAATGCCAATCTCTTCCTTTTCTAGGATATTTGGTCTCTGGCCAGGGACTACAAATGGATCCAGACAAACTCTCTGCCGTCTTAGATTGGCCACGCCCCTCCGGACTCCGTGCTATCCAACGCTTTTTGGGGTTCGCCAATTATTACAGGCAATTTATTCCACATTTTTCTACCCTTGTGGCTCCTATCGTGGCTTTAACCAAAAAAAATGCCGATCCCAAGTCCTGGCCTCCTCAAGCGGAAGACGCCTTTAAACGACTCAAGTCTGCCTTTTCTTCGGCTCCCGTGCTCTCCAGACCTGACCCTTCCAAACCCTTCCTACTGGAGGTTGATGCCTCCTCAGTGGGAGCTGGAGCTGTTCTTCTACAGAAAAATTCTTCCGGGCATGCCGTCACTTGTGGTTTTTTTTCTAGGACCTTCTCTCCGGCGGAGAGGAACTACTCCATCGGGGATCGAGAGCTTCTAGCCATTAAATTAGCACTTGAGGAATGGAGGCATCTGCTGGAGGGATCAAGATTTCCAGTTATTATTTACACCGACCACAAGAACCTCTCCTACCTCCAGTCTGCCCAACGGCTGAATCCTCGCCAGGCCCGGTGGTCTCTGTTCTTTGCCCGGTTTAATTTTGAGATTCACTTTCGTCCTGCCGATAAGAACATTAGGGCCGATGCTCTCTCTCGTTCCTCGGATGCCTCAGAAGTTGAACTCTCTCCGCAACACATCATTCCACCTGACTGCCTGATCTCCACTTCTCCTGCCTTCATCAGGCAAACTCCTCCAGGAAAGACCTTTGTTTCTCCACGCCAACGCCTCGGAATCCTCAAATGGGGTCACTCCTCCCATCTCGCAGGTCATGTGGGCATCAAGAAATCTCTGCAACTCATCTCCCGCTTCTATTGGTGGCCGACTCTGGAGACGGATGTTGTGGACTTTGTGCGAGCCTGCACTATCTGTGCCCGGGATAAGACTCCTCGCCAGAAGCCCGCTGGTTTTCTTCATCCCCTGCCTGTCCCCGAACAGCCTTGGTCTCTGATTGGTATGGATTTTATTACTGATTTACCCCCTTCCCGTGGCAACACTGTTATTTGGGTGGTCGTTGATCGATTCTCCAAAATGGCACATTTCATCCCTCTTCCTGGTCTTCCTTCAGCGCCTCAGTTGGCTAAACAATTTTTTGTACACATTTTTCGTCTTCACGGGTTGCCTACGCAGATCGTCTCGGATAGAGGTGTCCAATTCGTGTCTAAATTCTGGAGGGCTCTCTGTAAACAACTCAAGATTAAATTAAATTTTTCTTCTGCATATCATCCCCAGTCCAATGGACAAGTAGAAAGAATTAACCAGGTCTTGGGTGATTATTTGCGACATTTTGTTTCCTCCCGCCAGGATGACTGGGCAGATCTCCTTCCATGGGCCGAATTCTCGTATAACTTCAGAGTCTCTGAATCTTCCTCCAAATCCCCATTTTTCGTGGTGTACGGCCGTCACCCTCTTCCCCCCCTCCCTACCCCCTTGCCCTCTGGTCTACCCGCTGTGGATGAAATTTCTCGTAACCTTTCCATCATATGGAGAGAGACCCAAAATTCTCTCTTACAGGCTTCATCACGCATGAAGAAGTTCGCAGATAAGAAAAGAAGAGCTCCTCCCGTTTTTTCCCCTGGAGACAAGGTATGGCTCTCCGCTAAATATGTCCGCTTCCGTGTCCCTAGCTACAAGTTGGGACCACGCTATCTTGGTCCTTTCAAAGTTTTGTGTCAAATTAATCCTGTCTCTTACAAACTTCTTCTTCCTCCTTCTCTTCGTATCCCTAATGCCTTTCACGTCTCTCTTCTTAAACCACTCATCCTCAACCGTTTTTCTCCCAAATCTGTTCCTCCCACTCCTGTTTCCGGCTCCTCGGACATCTTCTCTGTCAAAGAGATCTTAGCCTCTAAAAAGGTCAGAGGGAAAACTTTTTTTTTAGTGGACTGGGAGGGTTGTGGTCCTGAAGAGAGATCCTGGGAACCTGAGGACAACATCCTAGACAAAAGTCTGCTCCTCAGGTTCTCAGGCTCTAAGAAGAGGGGGAGACCCAAGGGGGGGGTACTGTTACGCCGAGCGCTCCGGGTCCCCGCTCCTCCCCGGAGCGCTCGCTACACTCTCCCCGCTGCAGCGCTCCGGTCAGATCCACTGACCCGGGGCGCTGCGATTCCGCTTCCAGCCGGGATGCGATTCGCGATGCGGGTAGCGCCCGCTCGCGATGCGCACGCCGGCTCCCGTACCTGACTCGCTCTCCCTCGGTCCTGTCCCGGCGCGCGCGGCCCCGCTCCCTAGGGCGCGCGCGCGCCGGGTCTTTGCGATTTAAAGGGCCACTGCGCCGCTGATTGGCGCAGTGATTCCAATTAGTGTCTTCACCTGTGCACTTCCCTATATCACCTCACTTCCCCTGCACTTCCTTGCCGGATCTTGTTGCCATTGTGCCAGTGAAAGCGTTTCCTGTGTGTTCCTAGCCTGTGTTCCAGACCTCCTGCCGTTGCCCCTGACTACGATCCTTGCTGCCTGCCCCGACCTTCTGCTACGTCCGACCTTGCTTCTGTCTACTCCCTTGTACCGCGCCTATCTTCAGCAGCCTGAGAGGTGAGCCGTTGCTAGTGGATACGACCTGGTCACTACCGCCGCAGCAAGACCATCCCGCTTTGCGGCGGGCTCTGGTGAAAACCAGTAGTGACTTAGAACCGGTCCACTAGCACGGTCCACGCCAATCCCTCTCTGGCACAGAGGATCCACTACCTGCCAGCCGGCATCGTGACAGCATCTCTGGGAACTCCTTCAAGACTGTTGGAAGACCATTTCAGGTGACTACCTCTTGAAGCTCATCAAGAGAAATCCAAGAGTGTGCAAAGCAATAATCAAAGCAAAAGGTGGCTAGAACCTAGAATATGACATATCTTCACACTTTTGTGTTATGTATATAATTCCATATGTGTTAATTCATAGTTTTGATGCCTTCAGTGTGAATCTATAATTTTCATAGTCATGAAAATAAAGAAAACTCTGAATGAGAAGGTGTGTCCAAACTTTTTGTCTGTACTGTATGTATATATATATATATATATATATATATATATATATATATGTATATATATATATTTTTTTTTTCCTAGCGTCTTTCAGCAACACGATAATGGGTTAACTTGGTCCCCTGTGTACTTGCAGGACTGTGGAATTTTTAATTAAAAATTATTATCAACACCCCTCCTGGATAGTATATAAACCCCCATCACCCCCTGGTCACTGAGTTTTTTTCAGTCCTGTGTGCAGCACAGAGTTATACTTTCTATAGGAAGCATGTGTGTTTTACTTTGGAGAAATGTCGGCGTTACCTCCGGAGCGGGCACGCTATACAGCTGTCCTGTGAGTCTGGACCTGTGTCTGCAATCTCTCTGCATGTTAGTGCTGGCTCCTAAGTGCGCAATGCTCTGCGATGTATATGGGAGCCAGCCAGGAAGTTATGTGGGATGCCGTGACACTCTGGAAGGAGGCAGAGCTAATCTCTATGGTATCCTTCCTATTGGTAGGCTAGCTGGATGTAAGCCAGCTTAGCCATGTGTTCCTAATTCCATGTTATTACTGAAGGGGGGTGTGGTTATCTTTACTGCAGCCAAGCTGGGGTTATTTAAACCTCTTGCAGCCTACAGACAGGTCTCTTTGAGCCTGCTCTAATCTTCTGGTTGCTGCATTTAAAGGGATTGTGATTAATCAACTTTACTTCTGCTTAAAGATATTATGTTTTTTTTCCACCCACCTACCCTCCCTTCTATTATACTATACTACACTGATTATACATTGTATATATCTTTTAGATGTCATCTAGTGACTCAGGAGGTAGAGATTCTGCTACTAAGTCCAATCAAAAACACAAAGAACCAACTATAAGAGATGTTGTAATCTGGGTAAAGGATTTTGTGCAGGGATCCATTAATAATTTACAGGATGCCTTGGCTTCACAGCCTAAAAAGAAAACTAGATATCGTGCTAGTCCATCAATCTTCCCTATGGACGAGGGCATTACTATTATGGAAGACAAAGTTACTTCAGCTTCTGAGAGCCTATCAGACGATGAAGCCATAACTTCAGGAAAAAAAAAATTGCGCTGAGAAGACGCAAAAACTTATTAAGTTAGTGCAGGTCAAGGACCAGCCTTTAGATGAAGGAGAAGCTTTTTCATCATCTAGGGGGGCAAGGGCCTTTAAAGTGGACAGCTTGTTTAATTATCTTATCCTGACAGAATGGGTGAAACCAGAGAAAGCCCCTGTGGTTTCTAAAATATTTAAATTAATGTTTCCTTTGGAGGAATCACAGTCCAAGGACTGGTTGATTCCTCCATAGGTTGATGTAGCAATAGCCAAGCTGTCACAAGGAACTCTTGCTCCTGCCGAGGACGGTTGAAGTCTCAAGGACCCCATGGACCGTAGAATTGAAGTCGCCTTTAAAAGGACATATAGCCAGAATGTGGTCTCCATCGCTTCCCATGAAGTAGTCTGTTCCCTTAGGAAATGGCTGAATAAAATTCAAGAAGACATAGACGGTGGGGTCCAGAGAGATGATATTCTTTCCGCTTTTAAACATGTTAATCTAGTGGTTGATTACCTCTGCGACTCGGCCAACCAGCAAATAAGATTTGCTGCAAAAACTATGGCATTGTCAACAGTGGGTCGCAAGACCCTCTGATTGTGTCCCTGGTAACCTTATATTATATCTGTCTGACAAGAAAGGGAAATTGTTGCCCCAAGCTCCTAGAGCCTGACACAATTTCACTAATTACAGGTCTAGATCACCTCAAAGACCTGGACCCTCTAGAGGCTTTACTAGGGGTCGTGGTGGTGGTTCCCCTATGGGTGGGGGAGCACCGAGGAATCCCAAGTCAAATAAGAAGCTTGAATTTTGACGGTCAAGATATTCCAGTAGGCAGTCACCTTTCTTAGTTTTTTTCTGATCTGGGAGCAAAAAGAAAAGACGGGTATGCTCTCTCTTTTCTATTTCCTCCCCGAGACATGTTTACAATGTCATCAAACCTTCAGGCTACAGAGAAAGTTCTACTGGAAAAATATATACAAGACCTTCTGACACTCGTCGCCATAGAACCAGTGCCACCGTTGCAAGTAAAAACAGGAGTATACTCTCTAGTGTTTCTAGTGCCAAAGCCCTCAGGGAAATCTCGTCTAATAATAGACTTGAGATATTTAAACCTATATACAGTGAAAAAGAAATTTCACATGGAAACAATAAAATCGGTCAAGCCTTTCCAGTCTTAAGGAGACTACATGGCTTCCTTAAATCTGATTGATCCATATTTCCATATTACCATCCTTCCTGTGCACAGAAAATACTTAAGAATTGCGGTTCATATTCAGGGGGTCCCTCAGCATTTTCAATTCAAAGTGCTCCCCTTTGGAATAACCACAGCCCCATTTGTTTTTACCAAAGTGGTATCTGCGGTGGTGTGTGTAATTCCTTACCTAGACAACTGGCTGATTATAGCAAGTACACGAGTGATGCTCCAGGAGCATCTTTAGACTGTTCTTTCCCTCCTAAAAGATCAAGAGAAATCAAACCTAGTTCCAGCCACGACCAAACAATTCCTTGATTTCGTGATAAATTCCGAGTCCATGAACATTTACCTATCTGCTCAGAGGAAAGCTCGCATCCAGTTGGGAGGTCGTTATTTGAAATCTCCTCACAAAGTAACCCTGAGAACTCTAATGAGGTATCTGGGTCTTCTCTCCTCCTCAGCGGATGCCGTGTCTTTGGCGCTGTGGGGCTTAAGGCCTCTACAGTCGGTGTTTCTCAGAAAGGGGAACAGAATCTTCTCGGACCTGGATACAATACACAGACTTTCTCTCGCCACCAGGAAATCCCTTCAGTGGCGGATAGACCTCAAAGACGGTGTATCCTTGGAAGAACCTATCTAGAACCTAAAGAGCCGTTTACTGTGTACAAAAATATTTCGAGCCTTTCCTGGTAGGAAAATCAGTCAGAATCAAAACAGACAACATGGCCTCCATGTTTTATATAAACAAGGGGGCACGAGGTCCTCAATCCTACTTACAGAAGTAGAGATAATATTATCTTGGGCCGAGCAGAAGACAACCAGGTTGCCAGCTATGCACATCAGAGGATCCTTGAACATCCTTGCAGACCGCCTCAGGTCGGAATATGTCTATTCAGGGGGAGTGGTCTCTATCCCAGGAAGTTAACCCCTTAAGGACGCAGCGTTTTTGCATTTTCATTTTTTCCTCATCACCTTCTAAAAATCATAACGCTTAAAGAGTACCTGTCATCATCTAAACTTTCCCTGATCCCCCTTCCCATCTGTTCCTTTCTCTAGCTATGCCTATCCCTGTGTTTATTGAGGTTTAAAACGCTGTGGAAATACCTTTTTTCATCCCTCTTCATTAGCTCAGGAGCACTGTCTTTCTGAGGGGTGGAAGGAGGCGGGTCCCGGCAGGTATGATGTCACATGAAGCCTGGCTGGGACTCTGCTTCTGCCAGTCTTCCTGTATGCTGTTCTCCCTCTGCAGCAGTGTTTCCCAACCAGGGCACCTCCAGCTGTTGCAAAACTACAACTCCCAGCATGCCCAGACAGCCAACAGTTGTCCAGACATCCTGGGAGTTGTAGTTTTGCAACAGCTGGAGGCACCCTGGTTGGGAAACACTGCTCTGCAGTGTGCATACAGACTAAGTACAGGTGAGGGACGGCAGCCTCTGTCTCTCTCTCTCCTGTGTCTCTCTGCACTAAAAAGTCAATGCTGAGAACCAGGGGCAGTGGGAGCAATTGCAGAGGCAGTGATTAAGATGAATGTCGGGGGGGGGGGGGGGGCACAGAGCAGGGAGTGCAGTGAGATAATACAATGTATAAGATAACGTGTGGTGAGGGGCAGGGAGAACACAGAGCAGGGGGGAGGGGGAGGTGACTGGCTGTTATATGAGAGGCATGTGCAGGCTTGTAGCTCATAGGCTGGGAGCGAGTCCTGAGCTGAGAGTACTGAACTTCCGGTGGAAGGACCAGAGCCCTTCAGCATTAGTTCTAAAAGCTATACACTTACTATGAAAAGCATAGGATGCTGCTTGCAGACCAGGCATAGAAGAGAGACCCCTAGTGGCCAAAAGTATAAAATGAAAAAACTGGTATAAATATTAATATTTTTTAATGAAGACATATTACAATATCTCTTCATTAATGATTATGAACAACATATTAAAAGTTTTTGTTGATAACAGGTTCTCTTTAAAATTTTGCACCTAAAAAATCCATATGATGGCTTATTTTTTGCGCCACCAATTCTACTTTGCAGTGGCATTAGTCATTTTACCAAAAAATCCATGGCGAAACGAAAAAAAAAATCATTGTGCGACAAAATTGAAAAAAAAAAAAAGTGTAACTTTTGGGGGCTTCCGTTTCTACGCAGTGCATTTTTCGGTAAAAATAACACCTTATATTTATTCTGTAGGTCCATACAGTTAAAATGATACCCTACTTATATAGGTTGGATATTGTCATACTTCGGAAAAAAATCACAACTATATGCAGGAAAATGTATGTGTTAAAAATTCTCATTTTCTAACCCCTATAACTTTTTTATTTTTCTGCGTACGGGCCGGTATGAGGATTCATTTTTTGCGCCGTTTTCTGAAGTTTTTATCGGTATCATTTTTGTATTGATCAGACTTTTTGATCGCTTTTTATTCATTTTTTCATGATATAAAAAGTGACCAAAAATACACTATTTTGGACTTTGAATTTTTTTGCGCGCATGCCATTGACTGTGCAATTTCATTAACAATATATTTTTTATAGATCGGACATTTTCACACGCAGCAATACCACATATGTTTATTTACACAGTTTGTTTTTTTTTTATGGGAAAAGGGGGGTGATTCAAACTTTTAATAGAGAAGGGGTTAAATGACCTTTGTTAACTTTTTTTTAACTTTTTTTTTGCAGTGTTATAGCTCCCATAGGGAGCTATAGCACTGCACACACTGATCTCCTATGCTGATCCCTGCAAAGCCATAGCTTTGCAGGGATCAGTCAGATAGGGGCTCGATTGCTCAAGCCTGTAGCTCAGGCTTGGAGCAATCAATCCCCGATCGGACGCTGCAGAGAGAGGTAAGGAGACCTCCGCCTGCATCCCAGCTGATCGGAACATCGTGATTTTATCGCGATGTCCTGATCAGCCTGACTGAGCTGCCGGGAACCGTTTACTTTCGTTTTCAGATGCGGCGATCAACTTTGATCGCCGCGTCTGAAGGGTTGATGGCGCGCGGCACAACGATCGGTGCCGCACGCTGTTAGCCGAGGGTGCCTTCTATCGTTAGCAGCCGGGACCGAAATGGTGTGATGCGACCCCGCTTTTCACACCTGGACCCGGCTTAGGGCGTACAGGTACGCCCTAAGTCCTTAAGAGGTTAAGACTAAATACAAAACTAAATAAGTTTTGCTTTCTTCACGAGACACCCGTTTATGATAGACATAATGTCCATTCCTTGGACATTCAAGCTGGCCTATGTGTTTCTACCAACCTCAATGATTCAGAGAGTCCTAGTCAAGATCAAGCATGATCAGACTATCGTAATAGCGATCATTATGTTTTGGCCAAAGAGGTGGTGGTTTTCTCTTCTGATGACGATGTCTCAGGGAATCTTTTGGGAGCTGCTACTGCAGCCAGACCTTGTCTCCCAGGGAACCCAGTTTTGCCACAGCCTGAAAATGTTCCACCTAACAGCCTGGAAGTTGGTAGGCCCATATTAAGATCGAAGGGGTTTTCTGATCGGGTTTTACATACACTAGCACACTCTAGGAGTCTCTCTACACAAAAAACATATGCTAGAACCAAGAATATTTTTTCTTCTTGGTGCTCTACAAAAAAATGTAGATCCCACTTCTCCATCTATTCCACAAATACTTGAATTTTTACAGGATGGTTTTGATAAATAATTCTCTCCTAATACTATACGAGTTCTAGTGTCTGCTTTATCAGCCTGTTTTCAGACTAAATTATATCAGGTATTACAAGTTAAAGACTTTCTTAAAACCTTAGATAGATTAAGACCAAGAGTGGTTCAATCTGTAACCCCTTGGGACTTTACCTTGGTTCTTAATCAATTATGTGAACATTCTTTTGAACCTCGTGGAGAGGTTCCCCTAAAATATGTATCCATGAAGTAGCCTTCTTGTTGGCAGTTACTACTGCCAAAAGAGTAGAATTACAGGCCCTAGCAGCAATAGAGCCATGTATATCTTTTCATCCTGACAAAGTTCTGTTAAGGTTTTTACCTTCTTCTCTTCCAAAGTGTCCCACCTTTTCAAACCCTAACCAAGTAATTGGCCTCACAAGGTATACCCCCACCTCTGATGATGGAGAAGTGGACTATAGTAGTCTTGACATAGTAAGGTGTCTAGAACTCTGCATCAAATGTACCAAGCCCTTACGCAAGGAGAAGAACCTTTTGGTCTCTTATCAAGGGAATTGTAGAGGAAAAACAGTTTCTAAACCTACAATATCTAGGAGGATAATTGACTGTATTAGAACAGCCTATGAGGCCCAAGACTCTGAGCCCCCAAAGTTTATTAGGGCTCATTCTACGAGGGCTTGGGCTGAAACGGGTTAAGTTCCTTTGGACCATATACGTCATAGTGCTTCATGGTCCACTCCATTGACTTTCTTCAAGCATTATAAACTTGAATCTTTATTTTCTGAAAGAATGGATTTTACTAAATCTTTACTAAGTTCAGTTAAAAAAATATTAATTAACGTCCCATGGCTATTACTTTACAAATCCCATTATTGTGCTGCTGAAAGATGCTAGAGAAGATTAGATTTAAGTAGTTAATCTGTTTTACCTTAGTCTTGTCAGCAGCACAAGCTTTCCCTCCCTCTTATTCCTCTTGATTATTTTATAAATAACTCAGTGACCAGGGGGTGATGGGGGTTTATATACTATCCAGGAGGGGTGTTAATACAAATTTTTAATTAAAAATTCCACAGTCCTGCAAGTACACAGGGGACCAAGTTAACCCATTATTGTTCTGCTGACAAGACTAAGGGAAAACAGATTAACTACTTAAATCTAATCATATATATATATATATATATATATATATATATATATATATATATATAAATAATAAGGGTTGTAAGGTCTCTCAACTTCATATAATATATAGTACAATAATAGAAGACAGAGGCTAACCTTGAGCAAAAATATTGTAAAGGAGGAATGGGTAAGTTTAAGGAAAGGGTGTCAAAACGTTTATTTCTAGACTCCTTAATTGTCTGCCTGTTTCCCGTATTACTACACCCACATTTTCATACGGTTTACTTCTGACTACTCTCCTGCACTGTCCTGTAGGAAAAAAAAATGCCATGTAAAATTTGGGAAGTCACCCTTAAGAGTTATTCATCTCTCGTCCAAATTATCACTCCAACAATACTGAATGTACCTCATATCTTGTCTGACCCTGATTTTCAGACTTTCTGCTAGAATCAACCACACTTTTCTGTTCACACAATCTCCTTGGACTGATGATGAATAGAACTAGTACAGAAAAGTTTCCCTAATAAAACAGCTTCACAACTTTTTTGACAACCCTAATCATTTACAACACAACAAATGAAACCTGTGCAGAAACGGAAATAACTAGGATAAAAAGTGTTATCTTCTGTGTCATTTAAATATTGGCTTGTAGAAAATTTCACTATAGTGAAAAGGTTAGCCATTTATCTCTTCTTAGTTCTTGGTATTTTTATTTTCTATTTCAGATATAAAAAAAAACTTTGATAATGTTATGCAGAAATTGCATACCTGCATGATATTTTCCAGGTTTGTAAATTTTGATCAAAAAATCAACACATGAAATTGTACATTGAAATAATTATATGCCTAATAATAAAAAAAAAAATAAAAAAATAATATATATATATATATATATATATATATATATATATATATATAAATGTTTTCAACGACAAATATTATCAAATTACCTAAATGGCCCCAAAAGTTCTCATACCATTGAATGTTTGACCTTCTTCCAGACACACAAAGTCACACACAGACTTAAAATTTCAACTAAATCTTAAGTTTCCACACTTTTTTAATTGCAATTAGTGTCTAATGTATAAATAGTCAATGAGTTTATTTAGTTCTCACATGGATGCACGAGGCACTGGGATACTGGAATACAAAATGTTTTTAATTCACAAAATATATTTTATTAGAATTTATAAACATACAAAGTTAATTAATACCCTGTCCTAAACAAAAAAAACTAAAAAACTAAAAAAAACATGCACACTTAGTAGCTAGGGACAAGTAATGATTGATAAAAAGTATTATACAAGGTATGGAAGTGAATACAAACACATCTAAAAGCTGTATTCACATTAGAAAACTGTGAAGTGCCATAAATAATGTGTAAATACCTGCTATGAAGATAACTTCCTTGTACCTTATGCTACCATATGAACCAACCAGTAGTAACCATTGTGTCCTCATGAATGTCCAAGTAGTGACTTATACAAGATAAAACAAGGAAAATCCAGATCAAACACAAATCCCACATACCATACTCAAGACAGTACATCTCACAGGTAGAGATGAGCAAACTTTTGAAAAATGTAATTCGTCCGATTTGCATAATAAAAAAAAAAATGTGGTTCAATACAAATTTATTTGCGGCAAATCTATATTAAAAATGTCTATTTCTGGCCTACAGAGAGCCTCAATAGGGGTGTAGAACACTTTGCTGTGTTCTAACACACATATGGAGTGTGCTGGGGTAGTGAAATAATACTGTTCAGTATGACATGCAGATTACAGGCATCGCTTTTAGAATCACTGCCGCAGCGTGACACAGCGTGGAGGTGTTGGCAGCATGAGGAGACCATATAGTGGCTGAATGACACAGCGTGGAGGTGTTGGCAGCATGAGGAGACCATATAGTGGCTGAATGTCGCAGTGTGGAGGTGTTGGCAGCATGAGGAGACCATATAGTGGCTGAATGACACAGCGTGGAGGTGTTGGCAGCATGAGGAGACCATATAGTGGCTTAATGTCACAGTGTGGAGGTGTTGGCAGCATGAGGAGACCATATAGTGGCTGAATGAAACAGCTTGGATGAGGCTGAAGCATGAGGAAACATATAGTGGCTGAATGACACAGTGTGGAGGTGTTGGCAGCATGAGGAGACCATATAGTGGCTGAATGACACAGCATGGGGGTGTTGGCAGCATGAGGAGACCATATATTGGCTGAATGACACAGCCTGGAGCTGGCAGCAGCATAAGTAGATACTAGGGCTTCACAATTTCTAGGATTAAAAGACAAATTCTGAAATTTAAACTGAAGATTTTGGATAGCTAGTGCTACCATAACAAAATTTTTATTTCCAGACCCAGGCCCAGCAGCATCAGTAAACCATATATTACCTGAATGACTCAGACTGGAGTTAACTGAAGCATGAGTAGACCATATAATGTCTGAATGGCACAGCCTGGAGTTGGCAGAAGCATGAGAAGATCATTGAAATTTAAGAATTTTAACCCCTTAAGGACATCCCATTTTCACCTCTAGGACGCAGCCCTTTTTTTTGCATATCTGACCACTGTCACTTTAAACATTAATAACTCTGGAATGCTTTTACTTATCAATCTGATTCCGAGATTGTTTTTTTGTGACATATTTTATTTTAACATAGTGGAACATTTTTGTGGTAACTCGCATCCTTTCTTGGTGAAAAATCCCCAAATTTGATGAAAAAATTGAAAATTTTGCATTTTTCTAACTTTGAAGCTCTCTGCTTGTAAGGAAAATGGATATTCCAAATATTTTTTTTTGGATTCACATATAAAATATGTCTACTTTATGATTGCATCATAAAATTGACATGTTTTTACTTTTGGAAGACATCAGAGGGCTTCAAAGTTCAGCAGCAATTTTCCAATTTTTCACAAAATTTTCAAACTCGCTATTTTTCATGGACCAGTTCAGGTTTGAAGTGGATTTAAAGGGTCTTCATATAAGAAATACCCAATAAATGACCCCATTATAAAAACTGCACCCCCCAAAGTATTCAAAATTACATTCAGTAAGTGTTTTAACCCTTTAGGTGTTTCACAGGAAAATCAGCAAAGTGAAGGAGAAAATTCAAAATCTTAATTTTTTACACTTGCATGTTCTTATAGACCCAATTTTTGAATTTTTACAAGGTGTAAAGGGATAAAATGTATACTTGAATTTAGAGCCCAATTTCTGTCGAGTAAGCACATACTTCATATGTCTATGCAAATTGTTCGGCGGGCGCAGTAGAGGGCTCAGAAGGGAAGGAGCAACAAGGGGATTTTGGAGAGTATGTTTTTCTGAAATGGTTTTTGGGGGGCATGTTGCATTTAGGAAGCCCCTATGGTGCCAAAACAGCAAAAAAAAAAAAAAAAACACATGGCATACCATTTTGGAAACTAGACCCCTTGAGGAATGTAACAAGGAATTAACTGAGCCTTAATACCCCACAGGTGTTTCCCGACTTTTGCATATGTAAAAAAAAATTTTTTTTCACTAAAATGTGTGTTTCCCTCCAAATTTCACATTTTTGCAAGGGTTAATAGCAGAAAATACCCCCCAAAATGTGTAACCCCATCTCTTCTGAGTATGGAGGTACCCCATAAGTTTACCTGAAGTGCTCTATGGGCGAACTACAATGCTCAGAAGAGAAGGAGTCATATTTGGCTTTTTGAGAGCAAATTTTGCTCGGGGGGCATGTCGCATTTAGGAAGACCCTATGGTGCCAGGACAGCAAAAAAAAAAAAAAAACACATGGAATACCATTTTGGAAACTAGACCCCTTGAGGAACGTAACAAGGGATAAAGTGAACCTTAATACCCCACAGGTGTTTCCCGACTTTTGCATATGTAAAAAAAAAATTTTTTTTTTACACTAAAATGCTTGTTTTCCCCATATATATAATTTCACATGTGTTAATTCATAGTTTTGATGCCTTCAGTGTGAATCTACAATTTTCATAGTCATGAAAATAAAGAAAACATACCCTTTTAGTGAATCTGAAAAAAAAATCCTCCCAGTCCTTAATAGCTGCTGTATACTACAGAGTATGTTGAGTAGTTCTTTTCAGTATGACCACAATGCTCTCTGCTGACACCTCTGTCTATATAAGGAACTGTCAGGAGCAGGAGAGATTTGCTATGAGGATTTGCTCCTACTCGGGACAGTTCCTGACATGGACAGAGGTATCAGCAGAGAGTTGCACTTGTACAACAAAGTTCATGTTCATAATATGAATACTTTACGTCATCCATATGTTCTCATACAAAAACTTTAAAATGCGGGATCAGTATAGTAGAACACATTATATTCACCCAAGTGCTAGTCGCTGAAAAGGGTTGCGGCATTAAATCAAAGTCTCTTGCTTCTGCCGGAGCTTCTCATGCCAAAGCTTCCATGCTTGCCGTTCACTCAACTTTCCTTACAGACAGACAGACAGACACCTTTGTGAGCACTACTGGCGACATTTCAGGATCTCTCCCTTTCTCAAGCCTAAAATGAGTAAACCCACCACCATTTACATATGGACCATAGTCTCACGAGATTTCATATCTATGAATTAAAATCACATGAATAATAATTTAAATATACAGGTTGATGGCATTACTATGTATTAATTCATCGGGACAACATACACAATTATAAAATTACATATGGGGTACTCCGGTGCTTAGACATCTTATCCCCTATCCAAAAGGATAGGGGACAAGATGCCTGATCGCTGGGGTCCCGCCACTGGGGACCCCCGTGATCTTGCACACCGCACCCCGTTAAAATCAGTCTCCAGAACGTGTTTGCTCCAGGTCTGATTATTGTCGATCACAGGGCCGGAGCATTGTTACGTCAAGGCTCTGCCCCGTGTAAAGTCACGCTCTGCCCCCCTCAATGCAAGCCTATGGAAGGGGGCGTGACAGACTTTTGATGTCCATTGTACACAACCACATTTTTTCTGTAATCTCACAGCTCTGTTTGTGGTCTAAAAAAATCATTAGTATCGCACAGACAATTAGATAATTTTGTTACAATTTTTTGCAAATAACCGTCCACATATTACAGTTAGTGGATAAAGGACTGAGTGACCCGCGACACTTTGGTTGTCCCGGGGGTTGACTCAAGTCCTTGTGGATTTTCGGCAATAGGTACAGCACAGGAACCCTGGGTGTACTTATGTTGAGAGCCTCTTTCACTTCTCTTCCTATTACTCCATTTATAACTGCGTCTTCTAACACCATATCAACCTCCTTTTTCATTTTGTTTGTAGGATTGCCCTTCAATTTCAGATACACTTCTTTCTCACTTAACTGGCGATGGGCTTCAGACATATACTTTTCCTTATTTTGTGCAAATATTGCCCCACCTTTATCGGCTTTTTTAACAATAATTCTTTCATCCTCCTGTAGTGACTTAAGAGCCTCCCTTTCTTCTTTTTTTTAGATTAGATCTTACTTTATATTTAAAATCATTCCACTCTTTACATACTTCATTAATGACCACCTGCTTAAACCCTTCTAAGAGCACATTAGCAACATTGGGATCTAAACAATTCCGTTCTCTCCATTTATCCGGGATTTCTCCCTCTATCCATTTTTTTACCACGATCAACATAAAAAAAATGCAAAAATGCATATTTTAACCTAATAGCTATGCAAAACTTTTAAAAATCAACCAAAAATTTAAAACTAGAAGTATTGACGGTAGGTACAAAACCCAACCCCCAGAGGATGGATCAAGGAGTGAAGAGGAGGTTACTAAGAAAGTAGGTGTACTGGATTACTAAATTGAATGCTATGTCCCCTAATGGCATTAATGAAAACTGTAACTTTAATGTATTTTTATAATTGTGTATGTTGTCATGGTAATGCCATCGACCTGTATATTTAAATTGTTCTACATGTGATCTCGTGAGACTACAGTCCATATGTAATGGTGGTGGGTTTACTCACGTTACAGTGGGGATCAAAAGTTTGGGCACCCCAGGTAAAAATTTGTACTAATGTGCATAAAGAAGCCAAGGAAAGATGGAAAAATCTCCAAAAGGCATCAAATTCCAGATTAGACATTCTTATAATATGTCAACAAAAGTTAGATTTTATTTCCATCATTTACACTTTCAAAATAACAGAAAATGAAAAAAATGGCGTCTCCAAAAGTCTGGGCACCCTGCAGAGTTAATATCTTGTACTGCCCCCTTTGGCAAGTATCACAGCATGTAAATGCTTTTTGTAGCCAGCCAAGAGTCTTTCAATTCTTGTTTGAGGAATCTTTGCCCATTCTTCCTTACAAAAGTCTTCCAGTTCTTTGAGATTTCTGGGCTGTCTGTCAAGCACTGCTCTTTTAAGGTCTTTCCATAGATTTTCAATTATGTTGAGGTTAGGAGATTGTGAAGGCCATGGCAAAACCGTCGGTTTACGCCTCTTTATGTAATCCCCCGGGGATTTTGAGGTGTGTTTAGGATTATTATCCATTTGTAGAAGCTATCCTGTCTTTAACTTCAGCTTTTTCACAGATGGCATCAAGTTAGCATCCAAAATTAGCTGAAATTTTTTCCCATTTCGAAAAGAACAATAAATAAACAAACATTTGAAGTATTGCTGCATGCATAAATGTCCTAACTAAAAAAATATAATGTTAATTAAACCACACGGTTAACGACGTATACGTAAAAAAAATTCCAAAGCCAATTCCAAAACTTATAAAAAGTGATCAAAAAGTCCCATCAAAACAAAAATTGTACCAATAAAAACTTCAGATCAAGGCACAAAAAAATGAGCCCTCATGTATCCCCGTATGCAGACAAATAAAATAGTTATAGGGGTCAGAAGATGACAATTTTAAACATACTAATTTTGATGCATGTAGTTATAATTTTTTTAATTAGGAAATTAAAATAAAATCTTTATAAATTAAATTTCTTTGTGACCGTATGGACCTATAAAATAAAGATAAGGTGCAATTATTACCAAAAAGTGCATTGCGTAGAATTGGAAGCACCCAAAAATTACAAAATTGCATTTTTTTTTCAATTTTGCCCCACAATTTGGTCCCCTTTAACACCTTGGGGACCTGTATGCCCTGACCATGCGTCATAGCCGGGTGGTCCACGGGAGTACCCCTTTAACTTGTACCTATAGATGGAAAGGCTCACACTATGAAGCATGGCAGATGCAATGTTAATGGAAACGGGATCACTAGTGCTTATTGATGGTGTGGGATAGTTTATATCAGTTCATTTTATTTTATTTTTTTTTCCTTGCGTAGTATAGCATGGGATATTATTAAATAGAAAAACAATAGAGACTGTTGTGCATGTCTTGTAGTAACATACTTTAGCTGATATGGCATGTTGATTTCTATTTATCTCTGATATGGTTTGCTACTCCTGTCTCTATTTCCATGATGCCTCTGGGTTTGCAGAGAGTGGGACAGAGTTTTAGCACTGTGCTTGCTGTCAGGTAAGTGCATCTTAGTGCAGTAAGAGACATAGATCTTCTTTTCTCTAGCATTATAGAGTATTATATTATATGTGAGATGGTGATAGCTGTATCACACCTGTCTCCATCTCTCCCTGTAAGCACTATCACACAGAGGAGAGCTGTGTCACCCTGCATAACACCACATAGAAGGGACATAAAGATGAACAAGGGTCCCTGCCATGAGGGATCTGATAGGGGAATATGTAATCATGTAGCTCACAGGAAGTCAGGTGACACAGAAAAGGTCACCTTCTTTGACACATTTAGCACTGCAGTGTTCTGCTTACTTGACTGTGCTACAGTAATTAAATGTATGGATGCAGCGGATCTGGGGGGAAACAGATGGTACTACAGAAATACTGGTGGCGAGTATGCATTATATGTGCAACAAAACAAAATGTATATTTTTTTTTAATCTCAATTAATTGTTACCTCCATCTACTAAGTTTTGGGAAGTTGTTGTAATAAAGTTTGTATATGTTTTTACAGCTATGTGATTATTATTATTTTTTTCATATACAAGCATAAAGATCATGTAATAGATGTTTTGTATTTTCTTTCCCATAGCACAAGTTACTATTACCATTATCATTTATCTGAGAGTCTAAGAGTTAAGAAGAGCAATGTTCACTGTAGGTTAACCATGGTTGTTATTCCTTCCTATCCTTCCAAAGGATTGGGGATAAAATGTCTGATCGCGGGGGGCCCACTGGACCCCCCCCCCCCTCCCCGCGATCAGACATCTTAGGGGATAAGATATCTTAAGCCGGAATACCCCTTTAAGCCTAGCTTTGAACAAATTGTCCAAGAAATATAAAAGATCTTGAGGCTGTACAAACATATAAAATTCAGCCTATTTTGAAAGACATTTACACATGTGAATGAAAAACTCAGAATAATGAATATGACATGTGGGGCCGGGTGTCTCTTTTTTAAATTGTATTATGCATTTGTGTAACTATTTTCCATCTTATATACAGTAGTTGGTGTCAGTACTTAGCAGGAGGTGGAAATATTTCATTTGGCTGTCTGCAAGTAAACTAAAAGCAATTTTGGTCTTCCCATGTGGTCACTTGAGGTGCTTGTCATGTTCAAGCTAATGATATCAGGCACCCTCAGGTTCTTTAAGTATTCATGAAGTAATTAAATTCTCATTAACATATAAATAAAAGAAAACTGAAAACAAATTTAGCATACACCTAACATCTGTTAATATTTGTAGGAGTACATGTTCATCTGAGAAGTCTGCAATGGTCAAGTAACCATATTATAGATTTATTTTTAGAACATGTAATCAATCTGATGTAACACAATTATAATATTTATCACCATCTTAGTCTCCTTTTATACGCAGGGTTAAATACTCCACATGAAAAACAAGTGCACTCTAGTGAAGTTTCTTTTACTGATCAGTTTTTTGTTCGGTTTATATAATAACTATCATTATTGTACGTTTTATGTGAAGATCCTTCCCATCAGCTTAATAATACTGCAGAATTACATAAAAAGAGCAATTTACTTTTTCAGAAATGCAGATTGGGACAATTTACTAAAGACAGAATGGGGAAGATTTACTAAAACTGGCTTAGACAGTGTAAACTTAATAGAAAATGTTTAGAGAGTACCTGTCAAGGTTAAATTTTATAATCCTCCCAGTTCACTGCGGCCATCATGATAAACCACCCCCTGACTTTATTTTTATTAGTTAAGTTTTCTACCTTGACATTGCTCTGTATTTTCTGCTCAGTCTCATTCAGATTCACAGACTGGGAAGGGGCATTGCCCAGCAGGCGTGACTTCATCTAAAGGCATACAGGGGAGAACTGCCTCCCTCACTCTGCTACACACAGCCCAGTGCAGTTCAGTGTAAGATGAGCTATGATTGGATAAGGCTGCACACATACCCTTCAGCACTCACATTTCCTTATTTTGGACTTTTGTCAGGCAAGAAGGGTTTCAAAGTCTGTGCGAGAGATGGGGGAAATGCACTCTGAACAAGTAGGGAGACAACTAATGGCAGCTTTTTTAAACACAAATAAAATATAGAAAACCTTTTTTAAACAATTTTTTTTTTATTTACCATAAGGTGTACAATAGCAAAAAATTTTTTAATGACAGCGCTAATTTAAGATTTATCAATGCAGCTTTTTGTAAGTTTGTTGAATTCTTGGATTGTCTAGTATATGTTCAGACCATGGATTAGTTTTCTTTCTTTACGCCATAAAGTAGTATGCCAAAATTTTTAGGTTTTAATTTTATAACAATCACTGGATGTTCATGTATAGACAAATACAATGGGAGAGATTTATCATTGCATTTAGATTTATTTTTATTTATTTTTTTGCTTACTCCGAGCGCACAAAATGTTGTGCGTGCACCTAAGCACTTTTTGTGACTTTTGTGAGTACCTACAAAGTAGCAAAGAGCCATACCTATGCAACATTCAGTTTTTCACTTTTCAGTGGTTGTGAATTAATGATGTGCGAATGTCGCACGTAGGCATAAAAGTCCCATAAACCATTCTATAAACCACCCTGGCTTTCAAAAAAAGCCTTTAGTGGAAATTTGTTAAGCTGTTTAGACCTTGTATTTGTCTAAATGTCGCAGCAGGCTGACCATGCAACTTTTCTGCGACTTTAAAATTAGAACTCTTCCAAACCCGGACTGGAAAGTGTCCTAATTTAGAGCACTTTGTGCAGTGGTCAGTGATTTATCATGTGCAAATTTTGTGCGAATGTTGCAAGTTTGGTGCAATGCCCATCATTCACACGCTAACCCTGACCAACTTCTACAAACCCTTAAAAGTCATCAAAACTGTCAGCATTACTTGCTGTGCAAAAAATTCATCAAGTGCCAATTGCCACTTGATGAATTTGTTGCACGTACACCAAACCTGCCGCAACTTTTTGTTAACAAAAATTGAGAGGATGCTCTTAATACACTCCACCCTTGTAGATCAATTTAAAAAAGTCTGCAGAAAAGTTACAGAGGAGTGTCGCACATAAGCAAAACCAAAGGAAAAAAAATTACTTCAAGGCTCACTTTCCAAAGACAACAAGGAAACATCTCCCCCACTTTATACATCATTTAGTGCTAAGATATAATCTAAGATGCAATCTCATGCCTTAAATATGTTTGTAAAGGGGCACGGCAGGTGGTAGATCCTCTGGGCCTGTGTGGATGATGATGTGAGCTGTGCCAGGGAGCGGAGGCTAAGGTGACGCTGGTTTTCCCCAGAGCCCGCAGCAAAGCCACTACCCCTGGCACGACTCGTCCACACAGGTAGCTGGAAGGTGGCGTGGCACAGAAGGAGACTGGCAGGTTGTGGCAAGATGGCAGTAGGTCAGGGCAGGTAACACAGGTGCAGGGGAGGTAAGGTAGCAAGGAACAGGTACACGGTAACAGGGACCCAGGACTTTAACTATGGCACTAGGAAACCAAAGATTCAGCAGGGAACCAAGGGAGGAGCTGATATTTAAGGACAGGGTGCAGGTGTAGACACTTGATTAATTGAGCACTGGCCCTATAAGAGTAAGAACTCCGTTGCATTGCCGTAGATTGTGATTTGCCATAGATTGTGATGGAGTGACTCAGCAGTTTTCCCTGCTCAAGCCCTCCGCCTCCATTACATTCTATAGGCTGATACTCGCACACCATCTCCCAACCATTGGTTACTGCAGGGGCTGGGGGGGGGGTGTGTGAGTGTCACGTGACATATTTAATCATCACGCATCGCAGCTCACGGCAGTCTCACTTGGGCTATCACAGGGAGAGGATCTCTCCCTGTGATAACAGGGAGAGTATCTCTCCCTGCGATAGCCGAAGCTGCACGGAGCTCTCATGGCCTCTGTGGCCGCCAGCGTGCTCGATCGCCATCGCTATCGGGATCCCTACGCCGGATAGTGCTGTCATCCACTTGCCTTCCGCCAGCGTGATCGGTCGACAGCGCTATCGGGATCCCTATGCCCGATAGTGCTGTCACCCGCTTGCCTCCCGGCCCGCTACTCTACTCCCCGTCCCGTTAACTCTCAGGGAACGGGGGAACAGAAAGTAGAGCAGCGGGCACAGCTAAAGTAGTACTAATAGCGTAGGTAGGTAGATTAGTGTAGGTTGTAATTTAGCATAGTTTAGGAACCACAACTTCCAGCATGGGAGTTGTAGTTTAGGACATCAACTCCCAGCATGCCCAGACAACTAAAGGCTGTCCAGGCATGCTGGGAGTTGCAGTTTAGCTTAGATTAGACCGCGAAGGGACTACAACTCCTAGCATGCCCAGACAGCTAAATGCTGCCCAGGCATGCTGGGAGTTGTAGTTTAGGACTACAACTCCCAGCATGCCAAGACAGATAAAGGCTGCCTAGGCATGCTGGCAGTTGTAGTTTAGGACTACAACTCCCAGCATGCCCAGACAGATAAAGGATGCCCAGGCATGCTGGGAGTTTTAGGTTAGCTTAGATTAGACAACGAAGGGACTACAACATCCAGCATGCCCACACAGCTTAAGGCTGCCCAGGCATGCTGAGAGTTGTAGGTTAGCTTAGATTAAACAGCGGAGGGACCACAACTCCCAGCATGCCCAGACAGCTGAAAGTTGCCCGGGCATGCTGGGAGTTGTAGTGCAGTGAAGTCACCACAACTCCCAGCATGCCCAGACAGCTAAAGGCTGCCCAGGCATGCTGGGAGTTGTAGTTTTACACAGGTATAAAGTAGTTAGCGTAGTGTTTGCGCGATTTTAGCGTAGTTAGCATAGCGTTAGCTAAATTTTAGCTAACTTTAGTTTAGTGTTAGTGCAGTTCTACAGTTTTTAGAGTAGCATAGTGTTAGCGCAGTTGTAGCGTATTTAACATAGCATAGTGTTAGCGCAGTTGTAGCCTATTTAACATAGCATAGTGTTAGCGCAGTTGTAGCGTAGCTTCGTCTTAGCGCAGTTTTAGTGCATTTAGCGTAGTGTTAGAGCAGTTGTAGTGTATTTAGCGTAGTGTTAGAGCAGTTTTAGCGTATTTAGCGTAGCTTAGTCTTAGCGCAGTTTTAATATATTTAGTTTAGTGTCGCGTTAGCACAGTTTTAGCGTATTTAGCGTAGCGTATTGTTAGCGTAGTCTTAGAGTAGTGAGCGCAGCGTAGTCTCAGAGTAGTTAGCGTAGTGTAGTGTTAGTTCAGTTCTAGCATAGTTGGCGTAGTTGTACACGGGCGTAGTGTAGCTAACTTAGTTTTACAGGCAGATGAAGTGTAGTTTAGAGAGTTTAGCATGGGGTGTAGCTTAGCTTAGTCATAAAGCGAAGGGGCTACAACTTCCAGCATGCCCAGACAGCCAAAGGTTGTCTGGGCAGGATGGAAGTTGTAGTTTTGCAAAAGTAGCAGAGGCAGTTGCGCTCTGCTACGTTAATGTAGTATACGGCCACCTGTATAGATGGCTGGATACAGAGATCACAAGGCCACTTACCCACCTCCGGTGGGGTCCCCGTCTTTTCATTTTCAGCCAAATGCCAACCAAACAGCAACAGCCTAACGTTACCAGGGTGGGGGGGATCATTGTTACTGGCCCTACCCAGCCTAAATAACACCAGCCTGTTACCGCCTAGGCCCAAGAGCGCCATATTTGGCGCTCTGGGCCTGTTGGTATCGGCTCTTCCCAATACCCCTGTGACTTTGGGTATGGGGGTAATAATTCGGGGTTAGCGATAGCTGTTTTTGGGGCTAACGCTAAGCCCCAACTTAGTAATGGACTCCGTTTACACAACAGCTTCCACTACTAAGCCTGTAAAGTTATTTAAAAAAAGCACACACAAGTTAAAAGATTTTTATTAGGAAAAACACTCCCCCACAGCCCTTGTTAACCATTTTATTAAAAGAAAAGAAAAAATGCAGGTCATCGTCGTAGTCCACCGATTCCGATGTAGTCCTCTGCATTCACGTATCTGAAATGAGAACAAAAACACAAAAAATGGATTAGTACCTGGAGAGCCTAACTTACCACAAGCTCCGCCATCTTCCTGCTTTGCTACACGTCCAGTGACGGAGAAGCAACGGAGGTGGGTAAGTGGCCTTGTGATCCCCGTATCCAGCCATCTATACAGATGGCTGTATGCTGCATTAACGTAGCAGAGCGCAACTGCCTCTGCTACTTTTGCAAAACTACAACTTCCATCCTGCCCGGACGGCCTTTGGCTGTCTGGGCATGCTGGGAGTTGTAGCCACTTTACTTTATTACTAAGCTAAGCTACACCCCACGCTAAACTATCTAAACTACACTTTATCTGCCTGTAAAACTAAGTTAGCTACACTACACCCGTGTACAACTACGCCAACTATGCTAGAACTGGACTAACACTATGCTGAACTAACGACTCTGAGACTACGCTAACAATACGCTATGCTAAATATGCTAAAACTGCGCTAACACTACACTAAATACACTTAAACTGCACTAACACTACACTAAGCTAAATACACTAAAACTGCGCTTAAACTAAGCTACGCTAAATAAGCTAAAACTGCACTAAGCTACGCTAACACTACACTATGCTAAATACACTAAAACTGCGCTAACACTACACTATGCTAAATACACTAAAACTGCGCTAAAACTAAGGTACGCTAAATACACTAAAACTGCGCTAACACTACACTACACTAAATACGCTAAAACTGAACTAATACTAAGCTACACTACGCTAAATACACTAAAACTGCACTAACACTACACTACACTAAATACGCTAAAACTGCGCTAACACTAAGCTACACTAACACTACGCTAAATACGCTAAAAGTACGCTACGCTAAAAAATGTAAAACTGCGCTAACACTTAACTAAAGCTATGCTAAAATTGAGCTAACACTACACTACGCTAACTACGCTAAAATTGTGCTAACACTACGCTAACTACTTTATACCTGTGTAAATCTGCAACTCCCAGCATGCCTGGGCAGCCTTTAGCTGTCTGGGCATGCTGGGAGTTGTGGTCCTTTCACTGCACTACAACTCCCAGCATCACGGTGCAGCCTTCAGCTGTCTGGGCATGCTGGGAGTTGTGGTCCCATCAGCTAAACTACAACTCCCAGCATGCCCAGTCAGCCTTCAGCTGTCTGGGCATGCTGGGAGTTGTGGGCCCTTCCCTGCACTACAACTCCCAGCATGCCCAGGCAGCCTTCAGCTGTGTTGGCATGCTGGGAGTCGTGGTCCCTTCGCTGTCTAATCTAAGCTAACCTACAACTCCCAGCATGCCTGGGCAGCCTTTAGCTATCTGGGCATGCTGGGAGTTGTAGTCCTAAACTACAACTCCCAGCATGACTGGGCAGCCTTAAGCTGCCTGGGCATTCTGGGAGTTGTAGTCCCTTCGCTATCTAATCTAAGCTAAACTACAACTCCCAGCATGCCTGGACAGCCTTTAGCTGTCTGGGCATGCTGGGAGTTGTAGTCCTAAACTACAACTCCCAGCATGCCTGGACAGGATTTAGCTGTCTGGGCATGCTAGGAGTTGTAGTCCCTAATCTAAGCTAAACTACAACTCCCAGCATGCCTGGACAGCCTTTAGCTGTATGGGCATGCTGGGAGTTGCTATCCTAAACTACAACTCCCATGCTGGGAGTTTTGGTGCCTAAACTATGCTAAATTACAACCTACACTAATCTACCTACCTACGCTATTTGCGTCCGCTGCGGGCAGGGAGGCAAGCGGTTGACAGTGCTATCGGGCATAGGGATCCCGATTGCGCTGTCGACCGATCGCGCTGGCAGGAGGCAAGTGGATGACAGCGCTATCAGGCATAGGGATCCCGATAGCGATGGCGATTGAGCGTGCTGGCGGCCACAGAGGCTATGAGAGCTCCGTGCAGCTTCAGCTATCACAGGGAGTGTCAGCCTATAGAATGTAATGGAGGCGGAGCGCTCGAGCAGGGAAAACTGCTGAGTCACTCCATCACAATCTATGGCAAATCACAATCTACGGCAATGCACTGGCACGCGTGCCCTAGGAGGCAGGGGCACACACACCAGCCTTCGAGGACACGGAGAGGTGGAAGATGAGAAAGGTGAGTGACAGGCTGGGATTCACATGCAGGCACGTCCCACGATGTGAATCCCAGCCCCGCCGGCAGCGGGAACATAAGCAGAGAGAGCTCACGGCCGGCGTGTACGGCCGGAGTGCAGGTGTTACAATGTTAAGAAAGGACACGTATGTACTGTATATGCATTTTAATGCTTTTAGAGAGTCACCCCTAATAGCTGACATAAAGATGTTGGCTGTTGTGACTGTTTAGATTCCACTGTCAAAACTTTAATGTTGCATGTTGTTGGTGGTTTAGTGGACATATTGCTTCCCTGCAACAAATCCTGGGGAGGTGATCCATTGTCATGGCAGCGCTTGGTCTTCTGAAGGCCCTAATACCTCCCATGACAGATCTGCTTGTACAGACTGTCAGGGGTATCCTGCACTTGCATGGAGGTGTTGGCAGCATGAGGAGACCATATAGTGGATGAATGGCACAGCCCGGAGTTGCCAGCAGCATGAGCAGGCACTAGGCCTTCACAATCCCTAAGATTAAAAGATGAATTAAGAAATTTAAACCAAAGATTTTGGATAGCGGGTGCTACCTATGAGAAAATTTGAAATTACCAGACCCAGGCCCAATAGCGGCATCAGTAACCCATATATTGCCTGAATGACACAGCCTGGAGTTGGCTGATGCACGAGTTCACACCAGGGCTTCACAATCCCTAAGAAAAAAACACCACAATTTTAGACATTTTTGAAAAAGATTTTGGATAGCGGGTGCTACCTATGAGAAAATTTCAAATTACCAGACCCAGGCCCCACAGCGGCATCAGTAACCCATATATTGCCTGAATGACACAGCCTGGAGTTGGCTGATGCACGAGTTCACACCAGGGCTTCACAATCCCTAAGAAAAAAACACCCTAATTTTTGAAATTTTTGAAAAAGATTTTGGATAGCGGGTGCTACCCATGAGAAAATTTGAAATTAACAGACCCAGGCCCCACAGCGGCATCAGTAACCCATATATTGCCTGAATGACACAGCCTGGAGTTGGCTGATGCGCGAGTTCACACCAGGGCTTCACAATCCCCCCAAAAAACACCACAATTTTAGAAATTTTGGAAAAAGATTTTGGACAGCGGGTGCTACCCATGAGAAAATTTGAAATTCTCAGACCCAGGCCCAGCAGCGCCATCATTTTTTGATTTGAAATTTAAAACAACCTTTGAGTGTCCCGGACAACAGCGTGTGGGTACAAAGGACCAAATCCAACAAGCCCCCACAGGGCTCATGTGGCCGTGAGATTTAGGCGAAACGTCTACATCGCCCTAACCGGCCATTGTTTCCAAGACTTCTCGCCAAGGCAAACCATATGAAGAACAGCGTGACACCGCCGTGACTTGCACACATGGTATGCTGAAGGGCCACTGAGACTTGTCCGGGCAGTGGAGGCTTAAGACACAGTGGAGGATGTGGAGGCGGAGTAGCACACTGTTGCAGGACCAACGGGCTGACAGAGTGTAGCAGGAAGCAGCATTGAGTACACACCAGGGCTTCAGAATCCCAAAGAAAAAACAACCATTTTAAAAATAATTTTAAGAATAATTAGGACAGCGGGTGCTACCTATATGTTGCAAAAATGCCACACCCTGGAGTTGGCTGATGCATGAGAACACACTAGGGCTTCACAATCCCTCCAAAAAAACACAACAATTGTAGAAATTTATGAAGAAGACTTATGGATAGCGGGTTCTACCTATGAGAAAATTTGAAATTCCCAGACCCAGGCCCAGCAGCGCCATCAGTAAACCATATATTGCCTGAATGATACAGGCTGGAGTTGGCTGATGCATGAGTACGCACCAAAACTTCACAATCCCTAATAAAAAAGACAAACATTTTTGACAAAACATTTTAACTAAAATTCAGGACTCTCTATATATTACCAGAATGACGCAGCCTGAAGTAGGCTGCAGCATGAGGAGACCACTGAAATGTGTGATTTTTTTATTTGAAATGCAAATAAAAATTTGTGTCCCGGACCCCGCCGTGTTGGTACAAAGGACCTAATCTCACAAGCACCCACAGGGCTCATGTGGCCGTAAGATGTAGGCGCAGTGTCTCCATAGCCCTGACCGGCCATTTTTGGTTTTTGTACCTATTTAAGAACAAGCGCATTTCCAAGAGTCCAGAAGACTCTATAATGCAGGACGGTGGACCACCAAAAGACATTCTTCTATAAAATAATTTTTTTATAAAATAAAGAAGCAGAGTTCATCCCTCTGCATATTTTTTTGAAAATTTTACTTAAAAAATCACACACAACAATCGTTCAATGATGTAAAGGTTATCATTGTGGAAAATTCAAGTTTGTTACTGTGATAATTATCAGAAAATTAAAAAAAAAAACACTACCCAAAAGTGTTTACTAAGCCCATACATTTCACCATAAATGTTGAAATTTAAATTAAGCATGTATGTATGTATTTCAAGAATCCTACAATCAAAAGGCCCAAGCCCAGAAGCATCATGAAGTCAAGTAGTTCCTGAAAAACACAGGAGCAGTCAGGAGTAGGCATCAGCACTACCCAAGAGGCTTTAACCCCTTAAGGACACATGACGTTCTCATACGTCTCCATTTCCGAGTCCTTAAGGACACATGACGTATGAGAACGTCAAATGTTTTACCGGTCCCCCGCAACCATCTGGAGCGGAGCCGGTGCCCGATGCCTGGTGAAATTGTTCAGCAGGCATCGGGGCATATCGCCCAGGGGGTCATGATGACCCCCCATGTCGGCGATGGCCGCAGATTGCTGGACAATTCAATCCAGCGATCTGTGGCAGGTTCCGGGTCAATCGGGTCCCCAGTGACCTGGTGACCCAGAATTATTGGCTGAGCCAGCAGGGGTGAGGTGGCACTGGTGGATTACGGATTACCGTCCGACCAATCAGGGCGCCTGCTGCGGGTGTCACTCCCGCAACCCGCTCCGCCCCTCTTCCGGAGGACTTGAGCGGGTGTGGGAAGAAGACCCCAAGAGCTGGGGATCCCGATCCCCGGCGTCCCTGTTGGGATTGGTGCCCCAGGAGCGGTGGCGGCGGCGAGGGACAGACTTGCGCGGCGTGGAGCAGCAGCAGCAGTAGGTGGTGAGTGACAGCCTCCTGCTCTTGCTTAGCAACAGCTCCCAGCATGCAAAAAGGGCATGCTGGGAGCTGTAGTTATGCAACAGCAGGAGGCAGACCCCAACAACTCCCTTATAGTTTTGCAACAGCTGGAGGCATATTTTTTCTATGGAAAAGTGTACCTTCAGCTGTTGTATAACTACAACTCCCAGCTTGCACAATCAGCTAAAGTGCATGCTGGGAGTTGTAGTGGTGCATCTGCTGGTTGCATAACTACAACTCCCAGCATGCCCGTTGGCTGTCGGTGACTGCTGAGAGTTGTAGTTTTGCAACAGCTGAAGGCACACTGAGTTAAGTAGCAAACCAGTGTGTCTCCAGCTGTTGCATAACTACAATCCCCAGCATCCCCAGCCAAAGTAGTATGCCTCCAGCTGTTGCATAACTACAAGACCCAGCATGCCCTTCCGCTGTCCGTACATGCTGGGAGTTGTAGCTTTTGCAACAGCTGAAGGCACACTGGTTGCAAAACACTGAGTTTGTTACCAAACTCGGTGTTTCACAACCAGTGTGCCTCCAGCTGTTGCAAAACTACAACTCCCAGCATGCACTGATAGACCGTACATGCTGGAAGTTGTAGTTTTGCAACAGCTGGATGTTTCTCCCCCCTCCCCCCAATGTGAATGTACAGCGTACACTCACATGGGCGGAGGATTACAGTAAGTATCCGGCTGCAAGTTTGAGCTGCGGCAAATTTTCTGCCGCTGCTCAAACTGCCAGCGAGAAACTACTGTGAACCCCCCGCCCGTGTGACTGTACCCTAAAAACACTACACTAACACAAAATAAAATAAAAAGTAAAAAACACTACATAAACACATACCCCTACACAGCCCCCCTCCCCTCCCCAATAAAAATGAAAAACGTCTGGTACGTCACTGTTTCCAAAACGGAGCCTCCAGCGGTTGCAAAACTACAACTCCCAGCATGCACTGATAGACCGTCCATGCTGGGAGTTGTAGTTTTGCAACAGCTGGATGTTCCCCCCCCCAATGTGAACGTACAGGGTACGCTCACATGGGCGGAGGATTACAGTAAGTATCCGGCTGCAAGTTTGAAGTGCGGCACATTTTCTGCTGCAGCTCAAGTTGCCAGCGAGAAACTACTGTGAACCCCCGCCCATGCGACTGTACCCTAAAAACACTACACTACACTAACACAAAATAAAATAAAAAGTAAAAAACACTACATATACACATACCCCTACACAGCCCCCCTCCCCTCCCCAATAAAAATGAAAAACGTCTGGTACGCCACTGTTTTCAGAACGGAGCCTCCAGATGTTGCAAAACAACTACTCCCAGTATTGCCAGATAGCCACTGACTGTCTAGGCATGCAGGGAGTTTTACAACAGCTGGAGGCCCCCTGTTTGGGAATCACTGGCGTAGAATTCCCCTATGTCCACCCCTATGCAATCCCTAATTTAGGCCTCAAATGCGCATGGCGCTCTCACTTTGGAGCCCTGTCGTATTTCAAGGCAACAGTTTAGGGACACATATGGGGTATCGCCGTACTCGGTAGAAATTGGGCTTCAAATTTTGGGAGGTATTTTCTGCTATTACCCTTTTTAAAAATGAAAAATTTTTGGGGAAAACAAGCATTTTAGGTAAAAAAAATTTTTTTTTTTACATATACAAAAGTCATGAAACACCTGTGGGGTATAAAGGTTCACTTAACCCCTTGTTACGTTCCCCGAGGGGTCTAGTTTCCAAAATGGTATGCCATGTGTTTTTTTTTTTTGCTGTCCTGGCACCATAGGGGCTTCCTAAATGCGGCATGCCCCCAGAGCAAAATTTGCTTTCAAAAAGCCAAATGTGACTCCTTCTCTTCTGAGACCTGTAGTGCGCCAGCAGAGCACTTTTCACCCCCATATGGGGTGTTTTCTGAATCGGGAGAAATTGGGCTTCAAATTTTGGGGGGTGTTTTCTGCTATTACCCTTTTTAAAAATGTAAACATTTTGGGAAACCAAGCATTTTAGGTAAAAAAATTTAAAAAAAATTCACATATGCAAAAGTCGTGAAACACCTGTAGGGTATAAAGGTTCACATTACCCCTTGTTACGTTCCCCGAGGGGTCTAGTTTCCAAAATGGTATGCCATGTGTTTTTTTTTTTTGCTCTTCTGGCACCATAGGGGTTTCCTAAATGCGGCATGCCCCCAGAGCAAAATTTGCTTTCAAAAAGCCAAATGTGACTCCTTCTCTTCTGAGACCTGTAGTGTGCCAGCAGAGCACTTTTCACCCCCATATGGGGTGTTTTCTGAATTGGGAGAAATTGGGCTTCAAATATTGGGGGGGGGGTATTTTCTGCTATTACCCTTTTTAAAAATGTAAAATTTTTGGGAAACCAAGCATTTTAGGTAAAAAAAATAATATTTTTTTTACATATGCAAAAGTCGTGAAACACCTGTGGGGTATTAAGGTTCACTTTACCCCTTGTTACGTTCCCTGAGGGGTCTCGTTTCCAAAATTGTATGCCATGTGTGTTTTTTTGCTGTCCTGGCACCATAGGGGCTTCCTAAATGCGGCATGCCCCCAGAGCAAAATTTGCTTTCAAAAAGCCAAATGTGACTCCTTCTCTTCTGAGACCTGTAGTGCGCCAGCAGAGCAATTTTAAACCCCATATGGGGTGTTTTCTGAATCGGGAGAAATTGGGTTTCAAATTTTGGGGGGTATTTTCTGCTATTACACTTTTTAAAAATGTAAAATTTTTGGGAAATCAAGCATTTTAGGAAAAAAAAAATATATTTTTTTACATATGCAAAAGTCGTGAATCACCTGTGGGGTATTAAGGTTCACTTTACCCCTTGTTACGTTCCCTGAGGGGTCTAGTTTCCAAAATGGTATGCCATGTGTGGTTTTTTTGCTGTCCTGGCACCATAGGGGCTTCCTAAAGGTGACATGCCCCCCAAAAACCATTTGTCGCTCCTTCCCTTCTGAGCCCTCTACTGCGCCCACCGAACAATTAACATAGACATATGAGGTATGTGCTTACTCGAGAGAAATTGGGTTTCAAATACAAGTAAAAATTTTCTCGTTTTTACCCCTTTCAAATATAAAAAAATTGGGTCTACAAGAACATGCGAGTGTAAAAAATGAAGATTTTGAATTTTCTCCTTCACTTTGCTGCTATTCCTGTGAAACACCTAAAGGGTTAATACACTTACTGAATGTCATTTTGAATACTTTGGGGGGTGTAGTTTTTATTATGGGGTCTTTTATGGGGTATTTCTAATATGAAGACCCTTCAAATCCACTTCAAACCTGAACTGGTCTATGAAAAATAGCGAGTTTGAAAATTTTGTGAAAAATTTCAAAATTGCTGCTGAACTTTGAAGCCCTCTGGTGTCTTCCAAAAGTAAAAACTCATAAATTTTATGATGCAAACATAAAGTTGACATATTGTATATGTGAACCCAAAAAAAAAATATTTTGAATATCCATTTTCCTTACAAGCAGAGAGCTTCAAAGTTAGAAAAATGCAAAATTTTCATTTTTTTTCATCAAATTTGGGGATTTTTCACCAAGAAAGGATGCAAGATACCACAAAATTTTACCACTAAGTTAAAGTAGAATATGTCACGAAAAAACAATCTCGGAATCAGAATGACAACTAAAAGCATTCCAGAGTTATAAATGTTTAAAGTGACAGTGGTCAGAATTGCAAAAAACGCTCCGGTCCTTAAGGTGAAAAAGGGCTCGGTCCTTAAGGGGTTAAACAGTCACACTCCATACTCCACTATGGCCAAGAACAAAGAGCTGATTTTGAAAAACAAGATCTCAACCTGTGATGTCAAAATTATCACAAGAATGGTGAGCAAAAATCACAGAACCACAAGGGGGGACCTAGTGAATGGCCTGCAGAGAGCTGGAACCAAAGTAACAAAGGCTACCATTAGTAACACACTATGCCGCCAGGGACTCGAATCATGCAGTGCCAGACGTGTCCTCCTGCTTAAGCCAGTTCACGTCCGAGCCCGTCGGAAGTTTGTTAGAGAGCATTTGGATGATCCGGAGTATTGTGAGAATATTATATAGTGAGATGAAACCAAAGTAGAAATTTTTGGTAAAAACTCAACCCGTCATGTTTGAAAGAGAAAGAAAGCTGAGTTGCATCCAAAGAACACCATGCCTACTGTGAAGCATTGGGGTGGAAACATTAGCTGTTTTTCTGCTAATGGAACAAGATGACTGATCAGTGTAAAGGAAAGAATGAATGGGGCCATGTATCATGAGATTTTGAGTGAAAACCTCCTTCCATCAGCAAGGGCATTGAAGGTGAAATGTGGCTGGGTCTTTTAGCATGACAATGATCCCAAACACACCGCCCGAGCAACAAAGGAGTGGCTTCATAAGAAGCATTTAAATGTCCTGGAGTGGCCTAGCCAGTCTCCAGATCTCATCCCCATAGAAAACCTTTGGAGGGAGTTGAAAGTCTGTGTTGTCCAGCGACAGCCCCAAAAAATTACTGCTCTAGAGGAGATCTGCATGGAGGAATGGGCCAAAATACCAGCAACAGTGTGTGAAAACTTTGTGAAGACTTGCAGAAAACGTTTGACCTCTGTTATTGACAACAATTGGTACTTAACACAGTATTGTTATTGCCCAAATACTTATTTTCCTCCATAATTTGAAAATAAATTCTTTAAAAATCAGACAATGTGATTTTATGGATTTTTTTCTCATTATGTCTCTCATAGTTGAAGTATTCCTATGATGAAAATTACAGGCCACTCTCATCTTTTTTAAATGGGAGAACTTGCATATTTGGTGGCTGACTAAAAACTTTTTTGCCCCACTGTATGTTCTTTTATTCAATTATTTTGGCTGTAGTTTGTCTCTATTTTTTTGTTGCAGTTGCTTTTTAGAGACAAAGTTGTGCGACAAACCAAATAGAACATTTTTTACAAAGTGACATTGGAAGTCGTGATTTCAGTTGAAATCATGCAGTGTTCAGGAATTTATGACGTGTGACTTTTCAGTTTGTTGCATTGATTGGTGCAACTGCGTTAATTTAGGCGCAATTCTACACCAGTCCTGACATGCATTAGAAACTGGCTGTGGACAGCATTATTAAAAGTCTCACATTTGTCGCATGAGTTAAAAGTTGCAGAGAAATTGGATCAGCACCAGATTTATCACATGCCCAGCGCCATGTAATAAATTGGGTGCAGGTACACAGCTTTCTACTGCGGGAATTAATGGAGTAAAAAATCGTGCACCTCCTCCATTTTTCATGAATACCTCCCCAGTGTGTATAGCCATATAGTTGTTGTGAAGTGGTTAAATTACTTTTAGATATCCAGACTTGCAGTGCTAGAAAAATAGCAAGGCAAGAATATTATTTTTGCCGCTGAGATCAAACAGAATATATTTCACTAACAGGCAAATGAGGATCCTAAAATGTGTAACTGTACTATCATCCTCATTTACAACAAGTCAACAATATAGGAACGGACAGAGACTGTAATTTGGCTGCGTAGAATATCACCAAAAAGGACATATGCACTCACTGTTATTATCATTCTTGTGATAGCAACGGAATAAATTAGATGTCCAACTTTAGTCTTTTCAAAGGACAATTATTTCAGAGTATAGCATGGATAATTAATGGAAGTTTTTAGACATTTTCTGAGCTTTTAGAAATAATGAAAAAAGAAGAAAGAAAATAGCACTCAAAATAGCAGAAGAAAAACTGCCCCAAAAAGGGACCAGAATCCATTTGGTCAGTTCTTTCAACTTTTCTTTTTTTTGATCACTATTTGGCCCCTTTTTTTTAGCCATTTATTGGACTTTGTGGCTCAAAATGGCTTAAAATTTGGTGTTTGAACATAGTATAAGACTCCAAGAGGATGAATCCTGTGTGCTGCCTGCATCTGACTCGAGAAGGGTAGAAAAACTGTCCTCTAATTTAGGATGTTTAAGGCTGGGTTCATCCAGCATCTCGAAGCAACTGATGCCACAACTGATAACAAGTTGTCATCAGTTGTCACAGCAAGCTGTGTTTCCCTGTCTGGTTCCCTCTGGTGTGTCCAAACATCCAGCGTCAAAGTTGAGACATTGGATGATTGTGAACTAACCCATTGAAATGAATGGGATCAGTTCAAGCATCAGTTTCCCTCCGTGCACGTCAGAGGGAAACTGTGCGGGACAACTGATATATGTGAACCCAGCCCTACAGGGGTGCAGAATATCCTTAATCACGATGGTTGACTCTTCCTGGCATTAAAAGGGTTGTCCAGTGGAATTAGTTAATTGACTATTGTCCCTGGGCTGCCTACAAAAATAATAAACATTTTAACTCAGCTTCAGTTGCTCCCTTTATAGCTCTGGCATCTGGGTGCTTCATCTCTTTGCCAATCACTGGCCGCAGCCATGTCCCGCCTCAGTCAATGATGGGTGGCACTATCAGTTCCCTTTGAAGCTTGGGAGAAAGCTGTGCCACCGGTCGTAGATGGGCACCCTGATACCGAAGCTACGAGGGAGAGGCAAAAAGTGAGTTAAAGTGTTACTTATTTTTGTAGACAGACTGGAGACAATAGTAAATTAACTAATTCCACTGGATAGCCCCTTTAAAATGCTTTGTCCATCATCATTTTCCCAAAACTATTCAAAGGAATACATTTATCAAAAGGCACAAAAAACATGCATTCACTAGGAGTATCCAGCAACTCCCATTGCTTGACAGAAACAGTCAAAAGGTGCCATTTGGACCAAAAGTGTTCAATGGAGTTTTTAAATTGCTTTGAAAATTAAAGGCTTAAGAGAATCTCATCTTCATTTTCAATACTTGAGACATCAACACAGAAATTGCTCTACAGTTAATCCTTGATCTAGAGAATGGAGATGGATCTGGTGAAATCTGTAAAGGAACTTCCTCACAAGCCTTGCTGATTTGTAGATGCTATGCAAAGTATAGGAGTCATAGCAGCATAGTCCCATTAAACTCATAAAATTGTTTTGATACAAATTTTTTCACAGCAAATTGCTATTAAACCCTTCGGGGTGGAGCCCATTTTGACCCTAAGGACGGGAGCATTTTTTGCAAATCTGACCTCTGTCACATTATGCATTAATAAATTTATTTGGACATATCAAATAAATTACATATTAATTCACATATAAAATATGTCCACTTTATGTTGGCATCATAAAGTTGAAAGGTTTTAAATTTTTTAAGATATTAGAGGGCTTCAAACTATAGCAGCAATTTTCCAATTCAGTTCAGTTTTGAAATGTATTTTAGGGTCTTTATGTTAGAAATGCATCATTATGGACCATATTATGAAAACTGCACCCCTCAAAGTATTCAAAATTACATTCAGAAAGTTTGTAAACCCTTTAGGTGTTTCACAGGAATAGCAGCAAAGTGGATGAGAAAATTCAAAATCTACATTTTTTACACTAACATGTTATTGTAGCCCCACTTTTTTCATTTTTACAAGGTATAAAAGGTGAAAAAGACCCCCAAAATGTGTAAACCAATTCATCTCAAGTAAGGAATTACCTCATATGTAGATGTAAAGTGCTCCGTGGGTGCACTACAGGGCTCAGAAGCGAAGGAGAAACAAGGGGCTTTTGGAGAGCAAATTTTGCTGAAATAGTTTTTTGGGGGCATGTCTCATTTAGGAAGCCACCACGGTGCGAGAACAGCAACCCCCCCCCCCCCCAACATGGCAACTATTTGGGAAACTACAACCCTCAAAGAACGTAACAAGGGGTACAGTGAGCCTTAATACCCCACAGGTGGTTAAAGAACTTACATTAAAGTTGGATAATGAAACATTTGATTTTTTTCACTAAAATGCTGGTGTTACCCCAAATTGTTCATTTGCACAAGGGGTAAGAGGAGGGGGGGGGGGGGAAACGAAAATTTGTAACCACATTTCTTCTGAGTATGGAAATACCCCATATGTGAATGTAAAGTGCTCTGCGAGCGAATTCAAATGCTCAGAAGAGAAGGAGCACCATTGAGCTTTTGGAAAGAGAATTTGGTTGGCATGGAAGTCGGGGACCATGTACGTTCACAGAGCTACCATGCTGCCAGGAAAGTGGACCCCCCCCCCCCCACATGTGATCCCATTTTGGAAACTGCAGCCCTCATGAAATCGAGGGCCAGATGTTGCAGAATTAAAACTCCCAGCATGCCTGAACTGTCTGGGCATGCTGAGAGTTGTAGTTTTGCAGCATCTGGAGGGCCACAGTTTGGAGACCACTATTCAGTGATCTCATAACTTTGGACCTCCAGATGTTGCAAAACTACAACTCCCAGCATGCCCAGACTGCCAACAGCTGCCTGGGTATGCTGGCAGTTGTAGTTTTGTAACATCTGGAAGGCCACAGTGCGCACCCGCACCACCGCCTGATCTGATCGCCGAAAGCCTCCTGCTGCCGATCATTGCATGCCTCCTGCCACCGCTAATCTCTCCCGCCACCAGCTGCAGCTCCTTTACCAGTTCCCCTTGCTCTGCCCGGACCATCATTGATGGGCAGAGCGGGGGAGCTAATCTTTGAACCCCCCGCCCCCACCTGCTATTGGTCGGTACGCCCTCCGTCCTAAAGTATCAGCAATAATTCCAGCTCCAATAGTGTATACCTGCTGCAGTGTAAACCATGGAAAAGCTCCTACTTGTATCTTAAAATCGAGCTGGTGGTCAACAATGAGGCAAGCTACCACCTGTTCCGGCCCCTGTTTCTCAGAACCAACCCCCCCCCCGGTGCTCATGATTGAGTGTCCTGGGTGCCCGAAGCATTCACTTTGAAAAAATACTTTCTTACTACAAAACCAATATAACAAGGATATCACATGGTGGCACAATGACAGAGCCTGGTAATTGGAATTAGACAACTTTAAATCCTTTTTTAAAGACCCTTTGGAGGGCAAGTCTGGTGCCAGCAGCCGCGGTAATTACAGCTCCAATAGTGTATAATTACTGCATTGTAAACTATGGTAAAGCTCAAACTTGTATCTTGAAATCGAGCTGGCGGTCCGATGCGAGGCGAGCTACCACCTGTTCCATACCCTGCCTCTCAGCCCCCACCCTGATGCTCTTGACTGAGTGTCACAGGGGCCCAAAGTGTTTACTTTGAACAAATACTGTATGACCACAAAACAAATATAACAAGGAGATCACATGTTGGCAGAATGACAGAGCCTAGAGGTGGCAGCAACATGACGAGACCATAGGGCGGCACTATGATAGAGCCTGGATGAGGCAGCAGTATGAGGAGACCATAGTGGCATAATGACAGAGTAGTGTGTCAGTTTGTCCTCCCTCTCAGTGGTGCCAGCCTGACCCGGGAGGGCTACTGAGTAGATCCTTCCAGTATCTAAAATATTACACATTTCAGGCACATGTAAGTAAACATGGCTAGTACTGTGAAATTGCGTATAAAACTGCAATTGTGTCATTTAATCAGTTATGGTTTATTTTTATCTCTCCAACCTGTTTCCTTGGATTCTTGTCATAATTCCAGAGATAATATACGACAACGAGCATCTGAGTGCATGTATATTTAACTTATTTGCGAATAATACACCCAAAAAAAGTTGCACCAGAAATAAGCGTAACAATCTAGTGCAGAAGTCTTTTAGTGCTTTTACACTAACTGCCCCCTATGAGCTTTAACCATAAAAAAGGTAGAACTGCTGAGTGCGTATATATTTCACTTATTTGCAGATAATACGCCTCAAAAAGGTTGCAGCAGAAATAAGTTTAAATATTTACTGCGTTTTTTAGTGTTTTTACACTATTTGCGAACTATAACCTTTAACCAGAGTAAAAGTAGAACTGCTGAGTACGTATATATTTTACTTATTTACGGATAATAAGCCCCAAAAAGGTTACACCAGCAGTAAGTGTACTTTCTCACACTCTGCACTGTCCCTGCTTGTCTGCAGTGATGCTGTTACGCCTAGCGCTCCGGGTCCCCGCTCCTCCCCGGAGCGCTCACGGCGTCTTTCTCCCTGCAGCGCCCCGGTCAGTCCCGCTGACCGGGAGCGCTGCACTGTTTTGGCCGTTGGGGATGCGATTCGCACAGCGGGACGCGCCCGCTCGCGAATCGCATCCCAGGTCACTTACCCGTCCCGGTCCCCTGCTGTCATGTGCTGGCGCGCGCGGCTCCGCTCTCTAGGGCGCGCGCGCGCCAGCTCTCTGAGACTTAAAGGGCCAGTGCACCAATGATTGGTGCCTGGCCCAATTAGCTTAATTGGCTCCCACCTGCTCCCTGCCTTTATCTAGTCTCCTCCCTTGCACTCCCTGGCCGGATCTTGTTGCCTTGTGCCAGTGAAAGCGTTTAGTGTGTCCAAAGCCTGTGTACCTGAACTTCTGCTACCCATCCTGACTACGAACCTTGCCGCCTGCCCCCGACCTTCTGCTACGTCTGACCTTGCCTCTGCCTAATCCTTCTGTCCCACGCCTTCTCAGCAGTCAGCGAGGTAGAGCCGTTGCTAGTGGATACGACCTGGTTGCTACTGCCGCAGCAAGGCCATCCCGCTTTGCGGCGGGCTCTGGTGAATACCAGTAGCCTCTTAGAACCGGTCCACTAGCACGGTCCACGCCAATCCCTCGCTGACACAGAGGATCCACTACCTGGAAGCCGAATCGTGACAGTAGATCCGGCCATGGATCCCGCTGAGGTGCCGCTGCCAAGTCTCGCTGATCTTCCCACGGTGGTCGCTCAGCAATCGCAGCAGATTGCCCAACAAGGACAGCAGCTGTCGCAGTTGACCGCCATGTTACAGCAACTTCTGCCTCTGCTACAGCAGCAACCATCTCCTCCGCCAGCTCCTGCACCTCCTCCGCAGCGAGTGGCCGCTCCTAACCTCCGCTTGTCCCTGCCGGACAAATTTGATGGGGACTCTAAACTCTGCCGTGGATTTTTGTCTCAGTGTTCCCTGCATATGGAGATGTTGTCGGACTTGTTTCCTTCAGAACGGTCTAAGGTGGCGTTCGTAGTAAGCCTTCTTTCAGGAAAGGCCTTGTCTTGGGCCACACCGCTCTGGGACCGCAATGATCCTGCCACAGCCACAGTCCAGGCCTTCTTCGCTGAACTCCGGAGTGTCTTCGAGGAGCCAGCCCGAGCTTCTTCTGCCGAGACTGCCCTGTTGAACCTGGTCCAGGGTAATTCTTCCGTTGGCGAGTACGCCATACAATTCCGTACTTTTGCTTCTGAACTATCCTGGAATAATGAGGCTCTCTGCGCGACCTTTAAAAAAGGCCTATCCAGTCGCATCAAGGATGTGCTGGCCGCACGAGAGATTCCTGCCAACCTCCAAGAACTCATCCATTTGGCTACCCGCATTGACATGCGTTTTTCTGAACGACACCAAGAGCTCCGCCAGGAAAAAGACTTAGATCTCTGGGCACCTCTCCCACAGCATCCTTTGCAGTCTTCGCCTGGGCCTCCCGCCGAGGAGGCCATGCAAGTGGATCGGTCTCGCCTGACCCAGGAAGAGAGGAATCGCCGTAGAGAAGAAAATCTCTGTCTGTACTGTGCCAGTACTGAACATTTCTTGGTGGATTGCCCTATCCGTCCTCCACGCCTGGGAAACGCACGCACGCACCCAGCTCACGTGGGTGTTGCATCTTTTGGTTCTAAGTCTTCTTCTCCACGTCTCACGGTGCCCGTGCGGATTTCTCCTACAACCAACTCCTCCCTCTCAGCCGTGGCCTGCTTGGACTCCGGTGCCTCCGGGAATTTTATGTTGGAGTCCTTTGTTAATAGATTCAGCATCCCGGTGACCCGTCTCGTCAAACCGCTCTACATTTCCGCGGTCAACGGAGCCAGATTGGACTGCACCGTGCGTTACCGCACAGAACCCCTCCTGATGTCTATCGGACCCCACCACGAAAGGATTGAGTTCTTCGTTCTCCCCAACTGTACCTCTGAGGTCCTCCTCGGTCTGCCTTGGCTCCGGCTTCATTCCCCCACCATTGATTGGACCACCGGGGAGATCAGGAACTGGGACTCTGCCTGCCACAGGAAGTGCCTCTCCCCCCCTCCCAGTCCCATCAGGCAAGCCTCTGTGCCTCCCCATGGCCCCCGTCCTGGTGTCACACTGCCCCGTGCCAGGCCTCGCCCTCTGCCCTCCCTCCCCATTCCCACTCCTGCTGTACTGCCTGCCGTTGAGGAAACCCTCCATTCTTTCCCGGTGTCCTCATCCCAGGGGAGGCAGTTACCGGACAAAGAGAAGGGGAGACCTAAGGGGGGGGGTACTGTTACGCCTAGCGCTCCGGGTCCCCGCTCCTCCCCGGAGCGCTCACGGCGTCTTTCTCCCTGCAGCGCCCCGGTCAGTCCCGCTGACCGGGAGCGCTGCACTGTTTTGGCCGTTGGGGATGCGATTCGCACAGCGGGACGCGCCCGCTCGCGAATCGCATCCCAGGTCACTTACCCGTCCCGGTCCCCTGCTGTCATGTGCTGGCGCGCGCGGCTCCGCTCTCTAGGGCGCGCGCGCGCCAGCTCTCTGAGACTTAAAGGGCCAGTGCACCAATGATTGGTGCCTGGCCCAATTAGCTTAATTGGCTCCCACCTGCTCCCTGCCTTTATCTAGTCTCCTCCCTTGCACTCCCTGGCCGGATCTTGTTGCCTTGTGCCAGTGAAAGCGTTTAGTGTGTCCAAAGCCTGTGTACCTGAACTTCTGCTACCCATCCTGACTACGAACCTTGCCGCCTGCCCCCGACCTTCTGCTACGTCTGACCTTGCCTCTGCCTAATCCTTCTGTCCCACGCCTTCTCAGCAGTCAGCGAGGTAGAGCCGTTGCTAGTGGATACGACCTGGTTGCTACTGCCGCAGCAAGGCCATCCCGCTTTGCGGCGGGCTCTGGTGAATACCAGTAGCCTCTTAGAACCGGTCCACTAGCACGGTCCACGCCAATCCCTCGCTGACACAGAGGATCCACTACCTGGAAGCCGAATCGTGACAGATGCAGTGATGCAGGTGAATGGATTCACTGCTGTGAAGAATGAGATCTGTATTGTGATTGTCAGTAACACACAGGCCCTCATTTACTAAAGTCCAACTGACTCTTTTTCTCGGTTCTAGCGGCTAAATTTTTTGTCGCAACATCTGTGTGACTAGGTATGCGACCAAATTTTACGCTGCACAACAGACACTTTAGAAACTGCTTGGAGTGTGTTTTTTTTTCTCTCTGAAATGGGCGTATTTTATGCAAAAATGGGTGTTTTACTGACAAACACCAAAAATACTTCCAAAATCACTCAAAAAAAGTGTGAGTTTGCCTCACACAATAATTGACTGCTAGAGATGAGCAAACTTTAAAAAAATTCGATATGGCCAATTTGCCGATTTGTTTCGATACAAATTTTTATTAAAAACAGCTATTTCTGGCCTACAGAGAGCCTCAATAGGGGTATAGAACACTTTGCTTTGTTCTAACATGCATATGGAGTTTGCTGGGGTAGTAAAATAATACTGTTATTCAGAATAACATGCAGATTACCGGCATAACTTTTAGAATAACTGCCGCAGAGCGGCACAATGACAGAGCCGTGAAGTGGTGTCATGAGGAGACCATATAGTGGCTGAGTGACACAGTGTGGAGGTTTTGGCAGCATGAGGAGACCATATAGTAGCTGAATCACACAGCGTGGAGGTGTTGGCAGCATGAGGAGACCATATAGTGGCTGAATGACACAGCATGGAGGTGTTGGCTGCATGAGGAGACCATATAGTGGCTGAATGACACAGCTTGGATGAGGCTGAAGCATGAGGAGACAATATAGTGGCTTAATGACACAGAGTGGAGGTGTCAGCAGCATGAGGAGACCATACAGTGGCAAAATGACACAGCGTGGAGGTATTGGCAGCATGAAGAGACCATATAGTGGCTGAATGACACAGTGTGGAGGTGTTGGCAGAATGAGGAGACCATATAGTGGCTGAATGGCACAGCCAGGAGTCGGCAGCAGCATGAGTAGACTAGGCCTTCACAATCCCTAAGATTAAAAGATGAATTCAGAAATTTAAATCAACAATTTTGGATAGCTAATGCTACCTACCATAACAACATTTTTATTCCCAGACCCAGGCCCAGCAGCGGTATCAGTAAACCATATATTGCCTGAATGACACATCCTGGAGGTTGGCTGAAGCATGAGGAGACCCCAGGGCTTCACACTCCCCAAGAAAAAAAACGAGAATTTTTGAAATTTAAAATGAAGATTTTGGATAGCTAGTGCTACCTACCATAACAAAATTTGCATTCCCAGACCCAGGCCAAGCAGCGGTATCGGTAAACCATATATTGCCATGACACCGCCATGCCCTGTACACATGGTATGCTGAAGGGCCACTGAGACTTGTCCGGGCAGTGGAGGCTGAGGACATGGTGGAGGATGCGGAGGTGGAGTCGAACACTGTCACAGGACCAAGGGGCTGACAGAGTGGAGCAGAAAGCAGCATGAGTACACAAGAGGGGTTCACAACCCCTAAAAGTAAAAGGTGAATGTTGAAATCTCTATTGAAGATGCATGTTAGGTAGTGCTACCATCCAAAAATGTAAGGCCCAAGCCCAGAAGCATCAGTAAGCCAAGTAGTTCCTTAAAGACATAGTAAAAGGCACCAGCAGAACACAAGAGGATTACATAACCCCTAAGATTGAAAGATCAATGGTGAAATCTCAATTAAGCATGCATGTAAGCTAGTGCAAAACATCCATAAATGTAAGGCCCAAGCCCTGAAGCATCAGTAAGCCAAGTAGTTCCTGAAAGACACAGGAGCAGTCAGGAGCAGGCATCAGAAGTACCTAAGGGGGTTTCATAACCCCTTACATTGAAAGATCAATGTTGAAATTTCTATTAAGCATTTATTTAGCTTGTGCTTAACATCCAAAAATTTAAGGCCCAAGCCCAGAAGCATCAATAAGCCAAGTAGTTCCTGAAACACAGTCATGAGCAGGCATCAGCAGTACCCAAGAGACTTTCATAACCCTTACATTGGTGAAAGACACAGGATGAGTCAGGAGCAGGCATTCTCAGTACCCAAGACGGTTTCATAACCATAATTGATAACCCAAGAGGGTTTCATAACCATAATTGTGAAGTGTTGGTGTAGAAGCATGGTCAATCTACTCTGAGGCATCTGGCATTGGTGGGTGGAAAGCCTGGCTGATGCATGCCTGATTCATGTTCACAAAAGGTCAGTCTCTCCACATTTTTCATGGACAGACAAGTTCACCATGGGGTGACTATGGCCCCGGCCGCACTAAACACCCACTCTGATGGCACACTACTGGCTGGGCAGGACAGCTTTTCCATGGCAAGCTCTGCTAGTTGTGGCCATAAATCAAGTTTGGCTGCCCAGAAATCCAGCAGATCTTCAAGGTTTGTTGGCATGGCCATGTCAAGGTATGCCACCACCTGCTGGTTAAGGTCCTGCTCCATGTCTACCTGCTGCTGATGAGTTGCTTCACTATGCTGGTAAAGAAAGCTATTCATCAGCGACTGTATACTTAGACTGTTGATAATGGAGCTGGTACTGCTCCTGTCACCCCTCCCCTCCCCAGCAGCCAAGGCAGTGGAAGGTGAGCACAGAGGGCCCACCGAGTCAGACCTGCGAGTGGATGGACCATGACGCCGATAGGCATCGGTCAACTGACTATGTAGGATCTCTCTGTAGTAGGTCAGTTTGTCCTCCCTCTCAGTAGGTGTAAAAAAGGCCCCAAAACTGTGATGGTAGCGAGGGTCCAATAAGGTGGAGAGCCAGAAGTCATCCCGCTGACGAATTATGACAATTCGGGGTCACTACGCAAGCAACTGAGCATGCATCATGCCATTTGCACCAGTGACTCGGAGGGAATCCTTGCCTCCATCTCCACTGCATACTGCCACGGTGTGTCTGGGTCCTCTGTCTCGCCTTCTTCATAATAACCCTCTAGCTCCTCTAGTTGATCATGCTCCTCCTCTCTTGTCCGATGACTAGAAACACTGGCCATCTCATCCAACCTAACCTGTGCTCCGCTCTGCCCCTCATCATCCTCCTCCTCCAGTTCAGCCCCCACAGAGCTCATGTAGCCTTGAGATGTAGGCGCAACGTCTCCATTGCCGTGACCAGCCATGGTTTCAATCATTTGTTGTAGGAAATGTAGGAGTGGAATTACGCTGTTTATGGCAACGTCACAAATAAGACTATGTTGTGGGATACCGTTCTGACGTTGCAGCTCAAGGAGGGTGTGTGTCACGATGCCGGCTGGCAGGAGGTGGATCCTCTGTGCCAGAGAGGGATAGCGAGGACCGTGCTAGTGGACCGGTTCTAAGACACTACAGGTTTTCACCAGAGCCCGCCGCAAAGCGGGATGGTCTTGCTGCGGCGGTAGTGACCAGGTCGTATCCACTAGCAACGGCTCACCTCTCTGGCTGCTGAAGATAGGCGAGGTACAAGGGAGTAGGCAGAAGCAAAGTCGGACGTAGCAGAAGGTCGGGGGCAGGCGGCAAGGTTCGTAGTCAGGGGAGATAGCAAAGTTCTGGTACACAGGGTATAAACACACAAAAACGCTTTCACTAGGCTCTAGGGCAACAAGATCCGGCAAGGAAGTGCAAGGGAGGAGACTAGATATAGCCAGGAAACAGATGGGAACCAATTAAGCTAATTGGGCCAGGCACCAATCATTGGTGCACTGGCCCTTTAAGTCTCAGGGAGCTGGCGCGCGCGCGCCCTAGAGAGCGGAGCCGCGCGCGCCAGCACATGACCGCAGGAGACGGGAACGGGTAAGTGACCTGGGATGCGATTCGCGAGCGGGCGCGTCCCGCTGTGCGAATCGCATCCCCAACGGCCATGACAGGGCAGCGCTCCCGGTCAGCGCTGACCGGGGAGCTGCAGGGAGAAAGGCGCCGTGAGCGCTCCGGGGAGGAGCGGGGACCCGGAGCGCTAGGCGTAACAGTACCCCCCCCCTTAGGTCTCCCCTTCTCTTTATCGGGTAACTGCCTCCCCTGGGATGAGGACACCGGGAATGCGAAATTTATTCACTAGGGACTCTCGAATAAAATTTCCAGAAGCTCCAGAGTCCAGGCAGGCCACGGCTGAGAGAGAAGAGCTGGCTGAAGCAGAAATCCGCACGGGTACCGTGAGACGTGGAGGAGCAGACTTGGAACCAAGAGACGCCACACCCACGTGAGCTGGGTGCGTGCGTGCGTTTCCCAGGCGTGGAGGACGGATAGGGCAATCCACCAAGAAATGCTCGGTACTGGCACAGTACAGACAAAGATTCTCTTCCTTACGGCGATTCCTCTCTTCCTGGGTCAGGCGAGACTTATCCACTTGCATGGCCTCCTCGGCGGGAGGCCCAGGCGTAGATTGCAACGGATACTGTGGGAGAGGTGCCCAGAGATCTAAGTCTTTTTCCTGGCGGAGCTCTTGGTGTCGCTCAGAAAAACGCATGTCAATGCGGGTAGCTAGATGGATGAGTTCTTGCAGATTGGCAGGAATCTCTCGTGCGGCCAGCACATCCTTGATGCGACTGGATAGGCCTTTTTTGAAGGTCGCGCAGAGTGCCTCATTATTCCAGGATAATTCTGAAGCAAGGGTACGGAACTGTACGGCATACTCGCCAACGGAAGAATTACCCTGGACCAGGTTCAACAGGGCAGTCTCAGCAGAAGAGGCTCGGGCAGGTTCCTCAAAGACACTTCGGATTTCCGAGAAGAAGGAGTGTACGGAGGCAGTGACGGGGTCATTGCGGTCCCAGAGCGGTGTGGCCCAAGACAGAGCTTTTCCAGACAGAAGGCTGACTACGAAAGCCACCTTAGACCTTTCAGTGGGAAACAGGTCCGACATCATCTCCAGGTGCAATGAACATTGCGAAAGAAAGCCACGGCAAAACTTAGAGTCCCCATTAAATTTGTCCGGCAAGGACAGGTGGAGGCTAGGAGTGGCCACTCGCAGCGGAGGAGGTGCAGGAGCTGGCGAAGGAGATGATTGCTGAAGAAGTTGCGAATGTTGGCGCACAATGGTGGACACTTCCGACAGCTGGTGGGTTAGATGGGCGATCTGTCGGGCGATATCAGAGACAACTGGCAGGGGAACCTCAGCGGGATCCATGGCCGGATCTACTGTCACGATGCCGGCTGGCAGGAGGTGGATCCTCTGTGCCAGAGAGGGATAGCGAGGACCGTGCTAGTGGACCGGTTCTAAGACACTACAGGTTTTCACCAGAGCCCGCCGCAAAGCGGGATGGTCTTGCTGCGGCGGTAGTGACCAGGTCGTATCCACTAGCAACGGCTCACCTCTCTGGCTGCTGAAGATAGGCGAGGTACAAGGGAGTAGGCAGAAGCAAAGTCGGACGTAGCAGAAGGTCGGGGGCAGGCGGCAAGGTTCGTAGTCAGGGGAGATAGCAAAGTTCTGGTACACAGGGTATAAACACACAAAAACGCTTTCACTAGGCTCTAGGGCAACAAGATCCGGCAAGGAAGTGCAAGGGAGGAGACTAGATATAGCCAGGAAACAGATGGGAACCAATTAAGCTAATTGGGCCAGGCACCAATCATTGGTGCACTGGCCCTTTAAGTCTCAGGGAGCTGGCGCGCGCGCGCCCTAGAGAGCGGAGCCGCGCGCGCCAGCACATGACCGCAGGAGACGGGAACGGGTAAGTGACCTGGGATGCGATTCGCGAGCGGGCGCGTCCCGCTGTGCGAATCGCATCCCCAACGGCCATGACAGGGCAGCGCTCCCGGTCAGCGCTGACCGGGGAGCTGCAGGGAGAAAGGCGCCGTGAGCGCTCCGGGGAGGAGCGGGGACCCGGAGCGCTAGGCGTAACAGTGTGCTTTGCGGTGTACGATTGGCTGAAGTGCATGCACAGTTTCCTTGCCATTGTTAGGATGCCTTGCAAATGGGGTGAAGACTTCAGGAAGTACTTGACAACCAGATTCACCACGTTTGCCATGCAGGGCGCATGTTTCACACTTCCTTGTCTCAGCGCGGACACAATGTTCTTCCTTTTGTCGGTCAACCTGGTTCCCATTTCCCATACTCCGATCTCTTGACGAATGAATTTTAGCATTTTCTCCCCTGTGTGACTACGTTCGCCAAGGCAAACCATGTGAAGACCAGCCGTGCCCTACATACATGGTACGATGAAGGGCCACTGAAATTTGTACGTGCAGTGGAGGCCAAGGACACGGTGGAGGATGAGGAGGCGGAGTCGCACACTGTCACAGGACCAACTGCCTGAGAGCGCAGAACTGCTTGATGAAAAACTGCCAGACCGTCGAGGATCTGATTTTACCACCAACAGTGTGCAATACTTGACTGCTACTGTTGCCGTCTCCAGGGACCCTTGTTCCACTACCTCCCGGGAAGGTAGGCTGCCGCAAAGCAGGTGGCCTACCCCGGGCACGTTTGGCTCCAGAATTTCCACTTCTGCCACTATGCTGACTGCCAACCATGCTACCACCTTGCTGGCCCATCTGCTGGCTCACGGGCAACCTGCAACCCTCTTCTGCTGATGATGATGAAGCCCCCTCTGCACCCGGCTCCCAAGTGCGATCGGCTTCATCATCATCGAGTTCTGTCTGCACGTCACTGATGTCCTCCTCAGGTTCCTCAACAGTGTATGATTCAGGACCCTGAGTGCTGGAAACTCCACCTCCCACGTTACCCTCCTCATCAATAATTGCCCGCCTAGTGTAGGAAGTGGCAGATGTCTCCTCCACTTCTTGGCTGGGCAGTAGTTGCTGACTGTCATCTAAAACATCTTCTTCACTGAATAGTGGAGCTGAACCCACTACGTAAGAAAATTCTTTAGGGGTGGAAACAGCATAGGACAGAGGCAATGGAAGGACATGGACTGCTCCTGGGCCATGCCAACTCAGGGTTATGTCTGAGGAACCCACCGACTGTTGAGTGGGGGTATCAGTTGTTACTTGTGATGAAGTGGATGACCGAGTTAACCAATCGACGATGACAGATGGGTTGTCGGTGGAGACACGACCAGTAGCTGATACCGGGAGCTCAGGCCTCTCACTGTGACACCTGCTGCCACTCGCCCTTAGTCTGCTGCAACCTCTGCCTGATAAATTTAGGCCTCTGCCACTCCTCTGAGCACGTCCTGGCACTTCTCTGCCTGACATACTTAGTGCGTATACAAGGGGCGCTTCACTGCATGCCTTTCACTGTATGCGGGCTTGTTGCAGATTAACAGCTTCAAAAAAGTACACTACTTAGATGTAGCTATGTGGTATGCACATATGACAGAAAAAAAAAGTCTCTATAGTAAACTTGGAAAACTTATTTTCGTAACACACCAGCCGGTGGTTACTATTCCCTGGCCTTTCACTGTATGTAGGTTTGTTTCAGATTAACAGGTACAAAAAAGCACACTACTTACTTGTAGGTATGTGATATGCACATATGACAGAAAAAAAGGCTCTATAGTACACTTGGAAAGCGTATTTTCGTAAAACAGCAACCAGCGATTACTTTTGCCACGACTTTCGCAGTATCTAGACTTGTTACAGATTTACATATACAAAATAGTAGACTGCTTTTTATGAGGGCAGAAAATTGCGCTACAATGAGCCTAAAAACTCTAAGTTTTGTAAAACACCAGCCGGTGATTACTTTTGGCTGTCCTTTCACAGTATGTAGGCCCTTGACAGATTAACAGGTACAAAATAGTATAATACTTAGATGTACATATCCGTTATGCACTTAGGAGGGCAGAAAATGCGCTACAAGGAGCCTAAAAACTTTGTACGTTTTGTAAAACACCAGCCGGTGAGTACTATTGATTGGACTTTCACAGTCTGTAGGCCCTTGACAGATTTACAGGTACAAAATGTTACACTACTTAGATGTAGGTATGCGGTATGCACTGATGAGGGCCGAAAAATGCGCTACAGTACGCCTAAAAACTCTGCATTTTTGTAAAACACCAGCCGGTGACTATTGTTGCTTGGACTTTAACAGTATGTGGGCATTTCACAGATTAACAGGTACAAAATAGTACACTAATTAGATGTACGTAAAATCTTTCCTGCCTCCTGTGATAAGGTTCATGAAGTTCAGGCAGCTTGTTGATGTATGAGGCAACGAAAAGCTATCTGCCCCTCTGATAAACTGCTGAATGAAGTGACTGGGAGCTTAATAACTGGCGTCAAAATCCTTCTCAGTGACAACAAGCACTGCACTGCTCTCTGTCCACAACGCCGATGTAACTAGAAGTTGGCAGTGGAACGCTGTGGTACAATCAATTCAGCGTCTCTGTGTAACACACAGAGACACACAGTCCGTCCTATCTCTGCAGTGTATATGGCATGAAATGAGCAACCACAAGATGGCTGCCGATTTTATAGGGATGTGACATCACAGTGGTCAATGAATGCTGATAGGCTGCATCCCGCATGTGATTCAGGCTCATCCTGCCTACCTCCCTTCCCGCCTTGCCTGGAATGCTGTAAAATGGATTTTAATGAAGCGATTAGCGCGATAGAATCACAGCGATATTCGCATTTGTTGCGAATCGAATAAATCAATAAATTTGTAACAAATTAGGGTTCGTCTGCTTCGATTCGCTCATCTCTATTGACAGCCAAGAGGCCAAGTGAAATTTAAAAAAATGGAGTGATTTCTAACAAGGGACTGTGTGCCATTGTGCGTTGTGCGAAAGTAACTTGTTTTATAACCTGAAAACATTTTGTACAGGTAAACACTTTTCTGAATAAAATATTGAATGCTTTTGTGATAGTTAATGTTTATTTTTTTTAACACATATATAGCTATATTAGGTTTAAATCAATTTAACACCCAAGCTGATAAACAAGGATAATTGTAATGTTTGAAAAATTATAACTCATGAATACTTTTGATTCATGAAAACATTTTTAATTCCTTCACGACGAGCGACGTACATGTACGGCGCCGCGAAGTGTCACTTGGCGCGCGGCGACGTACATGTACGTCGCAGGGTTCCGGGAGCACCGCGTCACCGGTATCGGTGATCGGGCCGGGATGACTGCTGTTATCTAACAGCAGGCATCCCGGCACATCACCGAGGGGGCTCTGAGACCCCCCCCATGATCGCGATGCGCGCAAATCGCAGGTCAATTCAGATCTGCGATCTGCGTGATTCTGGGTCATACGGGTCACTGGTGACCCGGTGACCCGGAAAATAAGAGGGATCGGGGGTGTCCGAGACACCCTCGATCCCCCTAAAGGGATAGGAGTTTGGTGGCAGGGGTGCCACCCCTCCTATCCCTGCCATTGGTCGTCCGAGCGACCGACCAATAGCAGACCGGGGGAGGGGGGTTAAAGTTCGGTTCCGCCGCTTTGCCCACCTATTGGTGTCCGGGCAAAACGGGGGAACCGTCCAGGGAAGGTCGGCGCCGAAGGTCCCTACCTGGATCCCGGATCCCCGTTCGCGATCCTCCCCCACGTGCGGCGGCGGCAGCAGCAATACTTCCGGGTCCTGCTAGGTGAGTTGTTGCCTAGCAACATCCGGAGGGCCACAGTTTACAGTGATCTCTAAACCGTGGCCCTCCAGATGTTGCAAAACTACAACTCCCAGCATGCCCAGACAGCTGTTTGCTGTGTGGGCATGCTGGGACTTGTAGTTTTGCAATATTTAGAGGGGTTCAGGTTGTAGATCACTAAGTGGTCTCAAACTGTAGCCCTCCAGATGTTGCAAAACTACAACTCTCAGCATGCCCAGACAGCAGTTTGCTGTCTGGGCATGCTGAGAGTTGTAGTTTTGCAACATCTGGAGGGCCACAGTTTTGAGACCACTGGACAGTGATTTACAACCTGACCCCTCTAAATCTTGCAAAACTACAACTCCCAGCATTCAGGAACAACATAGGCTGTCTTGGCATGCTGGGAGTTGTACTTGCGTGCCTCCAGCCATTGCATAACTACATCTCCCAGCATTCCCTTCCGCAATCAGTACATGCTGGGAGTTGTAGTTTTGCAACAGCTGGAGGCACACTGGTTGGAAAATACTGAGTTAGGTCATAGAACCTAACTCAAGGTTTTCCAGCCAGTGTGCCTCCAGCTGTTGCAAAACTACAACTCCCAGAATGCATGGTCTGTCAGTGCATGCTGGGAGTTGTAGTTTTGACCCCCTCCCATGTGAATGTACAGGCTACATTCACACTGGCGGCAGAGTACAGTGAGTTCCCCGCTACAAATTTGAGCTGCGGCAAATTTGCCGCCGCAGCTCAAACTCCTAGCGGGAGACTCAGTGTAATCCACCGTCAGTGTGAATGGAACCTAAAAACACTACACTACACTAACATAAAATAAAGAGTAAAACACTACATATACACACGTACACTGCCCCCGCCCCCACCCCCCCTTCCAAATAAAAATAAAAAACGTATTGTACGGCAGTGTTTCTAATATGGAGCCTCCAGCTGTTGCAAAACAAAAACTCCCAGCATTTCTGGACAGCAATTGACTGTCCAAGCATGCTGGGAGTTTAGCAACAGCTGGAGGCACCCTGTTTGGGAATCACTGGCATAGAATACCCCTATGTCCACCCCTATGCAAGTCCCTAATTCAGGCCTCAAATGCGCATGGCGCTCTCACTTTGGAGCCCTGTCGTATTTCAAGGCAACAGAATAGGGTCACATATGGGGTATCGCCGTACTCGGGAGAAATTGCCTAACAAATTTTGGGGGGCTTTTTCTCCTTTTACCCCTTATGAAAAGGAACACTAACATGCTGGTGTTGCCCTATACTTTTCATTTTCACAAGAGGAAAAGGGGAAAAACGCCCCCCAAAATTTGTAACACAATTTCACCTGAGTACGGAGATACCCCATATGTGGGCGCAAAGTGCTCTGGGGGAGCACAACAAGGCCCAGAAGGGAGAGTGCGCCATGTACATTTGAGGTGATTTGCACAGGGGTGGCTGATTGTTACAGCGGTTCTGACAAACGCAAAAAAAAAAAAACACACCCACATGTGACCCCATTTTGGAAACTACACCCCTCACGGAATGTAATAAGGGGTACAGTGAGAATTTACACCCCACAGGTGTCTGACGGATCTTTGGAACAGTGGTCCGTGAAAATGAAAAATTTTGCACAGCCCACTGTTCCAAAGATCTGTCAGACACCAGTGGGGGGTAAATGCTCACTGTACCCCTCATTACATTCTGTGAGGGGTCTAGTTTCCAAAATGGTATGCCATGTGTTTTTTTTTTTTTGCTGTCCTGGCACCATAGGGGCTTCCTAAATGTGACGTGCTCCCCGAGCAAAATTTGCTCTCAAAAAGCCAAATATGACGCCTTCTCTTCTGAGCATTGTAGTTCGCCCGTAGTGCACTACAGGCCAACTTATGGGGTACCTTCATACTCAGAAGAGATGGGGTTGCAAATTTTGGGGGGTCTTTTCTGCTATTAACCCTTGCAAAAATTTGAAATTTGGGGGGAAACCCACATTTTATTGAATTTTTTTTTACATATGCAAAAATCGTGAAACACCTGTGGGGTATTAAGGTTCACTTTATCCCTTGTTACATTCCTCAAGGGGTCTAGTTTCCAAAATGGTATGCCATGTGTTTTTTTTTTTTTTTGCTGTCCTGGCACCATAGGGGCTTCCTAAATGCAACATGCCCCCCGAGCAAAATTTGCTCTCAAAAAGCCAAATATGACTCCTTCTCTTATGAGCATTGTAGTTCGTCCACAGTGCACTTCAGGTCCACTTATGGGGTACCTCCATACTCAGAAGAGATGGGATTACAAATTTTGGGGGTCTTTTCTGCTATTAATACTTTAAAAATTGTGAAATTTGGGGGAAAACCAACATTTTAGTGAATTTTTTTTTTTACATATGCAAAAGTCGTGAAACACCTGTGTGGTATTAAGGCTCACTTTATTCCTTGTTATGTTCCTCAAGGGGTCTAGTTTCCAAAATGGTATGCCATGTGTTTTTTTTGCTGTTCTGGCACCATAGGGGCTTCCGAAATGCGACATGCCCCCCAAAAACCATTTCAGAAAAACGTACTCTCTAAAATCCCCTTGTCGCTCCTTCGCTTCTGAGCCCTCTACTGCGCCCGCCGAACACTTTACATAGACATATGAGGTGTGTCCTTACTCGAGAAAAATTGGGCTACAAATATAAGTATACATTTTCTCCTTTTACCCCTTGTAAAAATTAAAAAATTGGGTCTACAAGAACATGCAAGTGTAAAAAATGAAGATTTTGAATTTTCTCCTTCACTTTGCTGCTTTTCCTGTGAAACACCTAAAGGGTTAAAACATTTACTGAATGTCATTTTGAATACTTTGGGGGGTGCAGTTTTTATGATGGGGTCATTTATGGGGTATTTCTAATATGAAGACCCTTCAAATCCACTTCAAACCTGAACTGGTCCCTGAAAAATTGTGAGTTAGAAAATTTTGTGAAAAATTGGAAAATTGCTGCTGAAATTTGAAGCCCTCTGATGTCTTCCAAAAGTAAAAACTCGTCAATTTTATGATGCAATCATAAAGTAGACATATTGTATATGTGAATCCCCCCAAAAAATTATTTGGAATGTCCATTTTCCTTACAAGCAGAGAGCTTCAAAGTTAGAAACATGCAAAATTTTAAATTCTTTCATCAAATTTTGGGATTTTTCACCAAGAAAGGATGCAAGTTACCACAAAAGTTTACCACTATGTTAAAGTAGAATATGTCACGAAAAAACAATCTCGGAATCAGAATGATAAGTAAAAGCATTTCAGAGTTATTAATGTTTAAAGTGACAGTGGTCAGATTTGCAAAAAAGGGCTTCGTCCTAGAGGTGAAAATGGTCTCCGTCCTTAAGGGGTTAAACAAACAAGTCTAAACCATTTTGACTTACAAAACTAATTTCTTTAGCTCAGAGTTTGTGCGACACAATTGCGACAGAAAAACAAAAACAAATGTGCGACAGAATAGTAAATAAGCTTGAAAAAAAACACAAGTGATATTGAAATCACTTCAGAATAAACACTTCACTCTTAGTAAATCAGGGCCACAGTCTGCTCCCTGAGCTACAAGTCCCAGAAATGCGTGTGTTCAGCAATGGCTGCTGAATATATAGGGCTAAGACATCACAGGGCTGGATGGCAGCTGATAGGCTGCATGCCACCATGTGATTCAGTGTGATCCCTCCTACCCACCCTCACCGAATTCCTTGCCCATGTCCTCACATGTGTTGCCGCCATTTTAGATCTCCTGGACCACACATAATGGAGTTTAATGAAGTGATTTGTTTTATCGAATGGTGTTGATATTCGGATTTTTTCCGAATCAAATTTTCCAGGAAATTCGTAATGAATTTGTCCGATTCGATTTGCTCATCTCTAATCATCATCATAAAATCTAATGTCAACATATTCAGTGCTTCATATGATATAATTTTATCACAGCATGTTTAAATCATAAACATTTGTTAGCTCTTTAGAATAAATGCCTACTTGGCCCCGGTACCGTTTATTGTCTAGAGAAGTTTTCCTTTGGTGGATACAGAAATACACTGTGTGAAAAGAGCCTTAATGACCTAATCTGTCTGTGCCTTAAAGGCATACTCCACCCCTAGACATCTTATCCCCAATCCAAAAAGTCAGCTGGGACCCCTCGCAATCTCTGGCCCAGCATCCAATAATGCAAGGGTTTAGGCTGGGCGTTGATGAGTCAGTAAGTCAGGTCTTCTCCTTTTATATATAAGATTAGTTTTTGACCGCGGCTTCGCTCGCGTTAAATTTGGGGTAACATAGATTAACTTTTTACGATCCTATAGTAATGAGGCTGCTCTGGGTAAAGTCTACAGGCATACAAACAATCCAGAACATTACATCTGCTGTTTCATGGAATTGAAGATCAACATCCTTTCAGGAATTTTACCGAGTCTGCGCGCAGGGGAACCTGACTTCTCGCGCTGCTTATATACTGCCAACAGTCCTCATATCCCATCCTCCTATCCCGTCCTCCTATCCCGTCCTCCTATCCTGACCTCCTCTCGACCTCCTATCCCGACCTCCTATGCCGACCTCCTATCCCGACCTCCTATCCCGTCCTCCTATCTCGACCTCCTATCTCGACCTCCTATCCTGTCCTACTATCCCATCCTACTATCCTGTCCTACTATCCCCTCCTCCTATCTCGACCTCCTAACCCGACCTCCTAACCCTACCTCCTAACCCAACCTCCTATCCCGACCTCCTATCCCGACCTCCTATCTCGACCTCCTATCCAGACCTTCCCGACCTTCTATCCCGACCTCCTATCCCGTCCTCATATCCCTTCCTCCTATCTCGACCTCCTATCCTGACCTCCTATCCCGTCCTCCTATCCCGGCCTCCTATCTCGACCTCCTATCTCGACCTCCTATCCGACCTCCTATCTCGACCTCCTATCCCGACCTCCTATACCGACCTCCTATCTCATCCTCCTATCCCATCCTCCTATCCCGTCCTCCTATCTCGACCTCCTAACCCGACCTCCTATCCTGACCTCCTATCCCGACCTCCTGTCCCGACCTCCCATCCCGTCCTTCTATCCCTTCCTCCTATCTCGACCTCCTATCTTTACCTCCTATCCTGACCTCCTATCCCGACCTCATATACCATCCTCCTATCCCGTCCTCCTATCCTGACCGCCTATCCTGACCTCCTATCCCGACCTCATATCCCATCCTCATATCCCGTCCTCCGATCTCGACCTCCTATCCCGACGTCCTATCCCGATCTCCTATCCCGACCTCATATCCCATCCTCCTAACTCGACCTCCTATCTCGACCTACTATCTTGACCTCCTATCCCGAACTCCTATCACGACCTCCTATCCCGATCATCCCGTCCTCCTATCTCGACCTCCCATTTTGACCTGCTATCTCAACCTCCTATCCCGACCTCCCATCCCGTCCTCATATCCCGACCTGTAATATGTGTACCAGGTATTAAAATATCTCCAGCCGTACGGAAGTTATGTGGGAACATACATTCCCCATTGATTTTCCTGGGACTTTAAACAAAAACCCTGACCCTCACAAATGGGGGTAGTTAAGGGTTAAATTAACTATCCTATTTTTTAAGTGGACATATAAGTAACATGTGACCAAGTATTATCGAAATTTCATCCAGCCGTTTGGAAGTTATGCAGTAACATATATTTCCCATAGACTTAAATGGGACTTTAAACAAAAACCCAACCCCTTTTTCACCCCCTTAAGGATGGAATTTCAAAAAAATCCTTTCTCATTCATTGTCTACGTCTTAAAAACAACACCTGTGCAAAAATTCAGGTTTCTAGGTCCAAGGGTTTAGGCTGGGCATTGATGAGTCAGTGAGTCAGGTCTTCTCCTTTTATATATATATATAAGATTTCTGGAATAAATAGGAATTTTAGTAATAGATTCATACTATTAATAGGGGCATAAATATAATATTTTTAATCATTCTGATACTAAATCTGTGACATTCGATCTTTAACAATATTACCTCAAGTAAAATGACCAAACAAACATGATTGTGTCTCCCTTTCAGAATCTAGCAAGTTCCTAACAGCAGTGATCCATGACTAAGAGATCATAAATTGATTGATGGCTGCCCACAGGTCTGATAATGACATTGTCTGCAATGAAAATACAATTCATTTGGTGTGAAAAATACTCCGATCCCTGGAGTCACTAGCATGTCAGGTGGCTACTACATCTAGGGAAAAATAATGCTTTGTGGAAGCCTTAATGCCTGCTACAGTTAAATTTAATCTGTGACAACTTATTTATTATAGTCTTCAGCATTTTACATTATAGTAGCCATAAGCAGAATTTATAGCCCTAAAGAAGGAGAGAACAAACTTTTAACTTAATTTAGCAAGTTTTAAAAATTAATGAGTAGTCTAGGGGATTATGATTTACTATCAGTCTACTTGGAAATGTCAGCATCCAAGTACGACTTATAAAAAATAACACAAGAATTTTGCTACAATAGTAAAAAAATAAAAAAATATAAAAAATAAAAAAATAAACCTAAAATTGTGATTCCATATGATTGGTTTCGAGTATAACACGCTTTAACAGGCACGTAGAACTCGGTTTGTTTTGTTGATATTGTAAACAGGTTGATACTTTTCGATGTATGTTTTTTTTCAGAAATATGTTTACTCTTGTCAGAAAAAAGTATAAAAAACATTCATTTATGACTATTTGCAGTGTTAAAACTGATATAAAATGCAATATATGACCCAGTGCATCAATTAAATGAAACATGTGCCTTTTTTAGGCATAAACATCACAAGCCCACCTAAATTCATATTGAAACATTGGAGAGACTTTTTTTTTTTTTCAAAATTTGCTGATGCAGTAGCTTGATTACTACTTTAAACTTTGAAATTTTACTTTACATAATTTCACAGGAATCCATCAGCAGTTTAAGGCAAAACAAAAAATATTTGCAACTACATAAAGACGCTGGGAAGAGAAGCAGAATCATACCTTAGGTCTAGATCATACAGCTTGCACATAATGTTTTTCTCTGCTTTGGATATGGCCTCTACATGTGTCAAAGAGGTTGGCCCTTCTTCTTACGACATGCAAGAAGACCTTCCTATTATGTATGATTGACAGAGCTAACATCCATTCAGGAGACCACCAGAGCTTTCAATCATAGCATAGAACAGTGTAAAAATGTGTATATATATATATATATATATATATATATATATATATATATATATATATATATACATATATATATATATATATATATATATATATATATACATATACATATACATATATATATATATATATATATATATATATACATATACATATACATATACATATATATATATATATATATATATATATATATAATCAGTATTACCTTAAAGTGGATATCCAGAAGGAATGGAAAAACGAATGCAGTACCACACCTGTTGTCATGTTGTGTGTGGTATTACAACTTGGCTTTATTTACTTTAATGGAGCTGAGATACAATACCTGTGCTGTTTTTTGAAAATACCAGTAGAATCTCCCAATAGCAGAAATTTTTTTGGGGGGAAAAAAAAACAAACTGTCCTCTATTGAGAGATGTCCCCTATTGGGGAAAAAGGCTAAAACATCTTTCAAAATAAACACTGTACTGTACTAACGCCAGAGTGTAATTACCTAAAAAAAACAATATTATAGTAGAATTTTCCAGTGTTCTTTAATCACCCTTTATCACCCCCCCTGTACCATTTCACTCCCCAATACCATTTTATTCCCCCTCTTGATCCCTCCAATGCCATTTAATTCCTCCCCCCTTGAACCCCCTGTGCTATTTCATTCCCCATTTATCCCCCTGTGCCCTGTGATAAATCATCTTCCCATACCCCTGTGCCACATCATTTTACCCTTGATCCCTTTGTCCCCCTTTATTCTCTCAGTACAAATTCAACACCCCTCTTTATCACCCCTTTGCCATTTTATTCCGCCCTTTATCCCCTGTGCTTTTTCTGTCCTCCCTGTACAATTTCATTTCCCCTTTATTCTCCTGTGTCCCTTTATTCTCCATGTGCCCTGTGCCAAATGATCCTCCCCTCACCCCTTGTGCCACATCCCTTTTTGCTTCTTACCTGGCTTAGGTGCAGGGGCTCTCAGCGGGTTTGACATTCTCCTGAGGTGAAATGATGTGACACAGGGCGTAATAATGGGGGGGGGGGGTTGTAATTTTGCACTGGCAGAATAAGGAAGAACGGGGGGGTTCAGAGAAGGGGGCAAATTATGTGGCTGGTGGATTAACAGAAGCAGGAGACCACTACTGTGTTGGAGCTGCTTTGCAGGGGGGTTCAGCAGGAACCTGAGCCCCTTACTGAGGTATTGGCTATACCCCCATGATGTTGGCTCTGTGTACATGGTAGGGCTGGCACATAAGCTTGGTTATCCCCTATTGGGTGTGTTTTGTCCCCATAAAGGGGCACAGGAGAATAAAGGGAAAATGAAATTGCACAGGGAGGACAGAAAAAGCACAGGGGATAAAGGGCGGAATAAAATGGCAAAGGGGTGATAAAGAGGGAGTGTTTTGTCCCCTATTGGGAGTGTTTTGACCCCTATTAGGTGTGTCCTCATCCGCTATTTGTAGTGTCCCCTATTCAGAGGGTTCAAATACATTGTCTTATGGGAATCTGCTGGGGAATAAAATACTGTCCGCTATTGGGGAAGTGTCCGCTAAGGGAGATTTTATTGTATCACCTCTATTTTTCTAATCCTGGATAACACTTTTAACATAAATTGTGATATAAAAAAAACTAAAGAGTACCTGTCATTTCCCACAAAAGCAAAAAAGCAATGTTACTTCTTCAACCTGATCATGTACATATAATTGTTATGTTATGTCCAGCATTTATTTTTCTCTCTCAAATACCATCTTTCTCTTGCTCACTTGATTTGTCATTCTGTGAGTTGGAGGGGTATATCCTCACTCTGCTGTGCTATGCTGGGTCTTTTCATACAATTACAAGCTGCTCTGTAACCTCTTCCTCTCTGTTTTCATGCTGCAGTCTGATAGGACAGGGGTAAGCACAGATGAATGCTAGTCCCACCCTCGCTTGCTGGGCTTTGTCCATGTCTGTGCTTCAGCTTAAACAACAATGATGCTGTAGCCAGACAGGATTGTGTTCTGAAATAAAGTGAACCAATACCCCAACCTCCAGGACAGCTCCAGTTAGTAGTGGTACATGACAAATAGTAAATAGAATCGTGCTTCAATCACATGTCAGATAATTTATTAAAATAATAACATAAAATAGATAATATTTGATGTCCTCTCACAGGGCCCTTGTGGGAGGATTACAGTGTTTATTATAATAAAAAATGGTAATAATATGTATAATAGGCACACTACTGCATACAATTAAATAATGTATTTTTCTCACAATTGTATCATTATACCAGCCGTTATTTAATAATCAGATGTGCATTTCTACTGAAGAAGGGGTCAAAATACTGAGCACGAGTAGCCTGAAAAGTGTCTAGATCCATAAGAGGAGACGCACTACTGCTGTACAAGATATTTTTCTTGTATATTCTAAGTCTGTTCATCTTTTCGCAACAACAGCAGCCTCCTTTCCAACCCACTGACTCTGACGTCAGACGCCAATAACACAAGGTCGAGTTATCTGCGGAATTGTAGCTGTACTTCTCCGGACATCGCATGGCATACACCGGGTCTGTAGCAGTCGGACCAGCCGCATCAGCGCCTGCCCGCACTTCTCACATAGCCCCCACTGACCACGTCACTGCCGGCACTCACAACTCCATCGGAGCCACTCTGAGATGCAATGAACAGTAAACCCTCTGGCTGGTAATTATTCTTTTGCTTTACAGGAGGAAAATATTACTGAAGAACTATAGAGTTATTATATAACGGACTTTGATATTTATTGCCCAGCATTTTCATATACAGGACTACTAGTTCTATTCTAACAAAATTCACTGATTATTAAATACCGGATGGTATAATGATACTATTGTTAGAAAAATGCATTATTTAACTGTATCCATTAATGTGTCTATTATACATTTTATTACCATTTTATATTGTTATATACACTGTAATCCTCCCACAAGGACCCTGTAAGAGGATAGCAAATATTATCTATTTTATGTTATTATTTTAATAAATTATTATTAACGTGATTGAAGCATGTTTCTATTTATTATTTGTCATGTACCAGTACTAACTGGAGCTGTCCTAGGGTATAGGTGTATACCAAATAACCTCAGACAGAATAAGTTGTGAGCTGCACTTCTATTTGTAATATTAGGATTGTATTCTGGATGGTATGGGCCATGGTTTCTATAAAAAGGTCATAAAACATTTTTTATGAAGTATATTCGAAAGGTTTCTTTTTTTTGCCAAGATGTACAACATATAAAAACATATAAAAAGGACCCATGACGTACACGGTCCTGCGATATAACGCGGGGTCACACGGTGACCCCACATCATAACGCGGTGGGCCTGGCATCATAGTGAAGCCGGGACCTGCCACTAATAGTGCGCGGAACCGATCACGGTGCCGCGTGCTATTAACCCTTTAGCCGCGCGCTCAAAGCTGAGCCGCGTGGCTAAAAACGAAAGTGAATGTGCCCGGCTAGCTCAGGATCGCTGCGGCATTATCGCGGCATACCGAACAGGAGGTCTTCTTACCTTCTCCTGCGCTGTCCGATCGCCGAATTAATGCTTCAAGCCTGAGATCCAGGCTTGAGCATTCAATCTCCAAAAACACTGATTGATTCATTTCTTTGGAGATGCATCAATCAGTGTTAAAGATCAGTTAATGCAATGTTATAGCCCCCTATAGGAGCTATAATAATGCATAAGAAAAGTGTAAAAAAAATGATTTAACCCTTTGAATTATCCCTTCCCCTAATAAAAGTTTGAATCACCCGGCATTTCCAAGAATAAAAAAAAAAAAACTGTGTAAATAAAAATAAACATATGTGGTATCGCCGCAAGCAGAAATTTCCGAATTATAAAAATATACCACTTTTTAAACCGCACATTCAATGGCGTACGCGCAAAAAAATTCAAACGTCAAAAATAGCGCATTTTTTATCACTTTTTATACCACAAAAAAGTGAATAAAAAGTGATAAAAAAGTCTGATCAGAACAAAAATGGTACCGCTAAAAACGGCACAGATCACGGCACAAAAAATGAGCAATCATAGCGCCCTAAACACAGAAAAATAAAAAAGTTATAGGGGTCTGGACATGACTATTTTAAACGTATAAATTTTCCTGCATGTATTCATGATTTTTTTCTCAAGTGACACAAAATCAAACCTATATAAGTAGGGTATCATTTTAAACGTATGGACATACAGAATAAAGATAAGATGTCATTTTTGCCGAAAAATGTACTGCGTAAAAACGGAATCCCCCAAAACTTACAAAATAGTGTTTTTTCATCAATTTTGTGGCACATTGATTTATTTCCCGTTTCACCGTAGATTTTTGGGTAAAATGACTAATGTCATTACAAAGTAGAATTAGTGACGCAAGAAATAAGCCATCATATAGAATTTAACCCGTTCAGGACCCATGACGTAACGTTACGTCCCGACACCCTGGGTCTTAAGGACCCATGACGTACAGTTACGTCATGGGTAGTTCCTGTCCCCGCCGTGCACCGGGCGGAGATCGGGTCGGAATGCCTGCTGAAATCATTCAGCAGGTATCCCGTGGAAATGCCCAGGGGGGTCATCAGACCCCCCCATGTCGGCGATCGCCGCAAATCGCATGTGAATTCACGTGTGACCCGCTGACCAGGAGATACAAGGTGATCCGGGGTGTATGATACACCCCCTATCACCCACTGTATCTATGGGGAGGTGGCGATTTTGTCACCCCCCAGGATCGCTGCTATTGGCTGGACAATCGTCCAGCCAATAGCAGCCGGCAGAGGAGGGGTTAACAGCATCTTCCCGCAGCTCCCACCACTGGCTGAGTTCAGTCAGAAGTCAGAGCTGCTGGAGGAAGACCGGGACCCCCCCTCTGCCGAGATCGGAGCCCACACAGAAGAAAAGAAGCCCCCCATAGATCAGGGAAAGAATACAATCCAGGGAAAGGTAGGGTAAAACGTTAAAAAAAAAGTTAGAAATGTTTCCCCCCCCCCGACCCCCTAATAGGTCCCCAAGGGTCTTCTGCAGTTTTTCAGTGTGACCCGGGCCCTATTAGGGGTTCAGGGCGCTGTATTAGCCCTCTCAATTTATTTATTTTTTTGGCTGCAGCATTTTTTCCCCCCATATAATGGTGTGTGATTTCTAATCACACACCGTTACACATAGTTACACCAAGCACGCACACAGTACATACACCCCCCCGTCACCGCCCGCCCCCTCCGCCACCGTAGAAAAAAGGCGATGGCTCGCCGGGCATTTTCGGTAGCGGAGGCATATGCTTTCCTTGCCTCCGACTCCGAATCTGCCAGTGAGGACGATGAAGATCCAACATTCCTGTGTTCTTCATCGTCCTCCTCATCATCTAGTACTGATGATGAGCCCCCTGAACGGCGGCGGAGACGCCGCCAGGCAAGGCCACGCACCCCCCATGATAGTGGCCCAGTGGCCGGCACTAGTGCGAGTGGTGATGCCGCTCGTACTAGGAGTCCGACCTCCGAGACAAGTTTACCGGAGCCCCCTTCCGATGAACCTATCTGGAGACCTCCAGAGGCTTATCAGCCACGGATTGTGGAGTTTGTTGGCGACTCTGGAATCCGGATTGACAATTCTGGATTCACTGAAATTGACTATTTCAGTTATTTTTCAGTGACAGTTTTGTCAATCTGATGGTGGAGGAGACGAATCTGTACGCCAGGCAATTCATCGCCCACCACCCGAATTCTTTTTTGTCCAGGTCCAATGAATGGTACGCCGTCAGTGCGGCAGAAATGAGGACATTTTGGGGCCTCTTGCTGCATATGGGCCTGGTAAAAAAGCCAAGTGTCAGGCAGTACTGGAGTGGGGACGTCCTATACCAGACCCCGCTTTACAGTATGGTCATGACACGGAAGCGGTTCGAGGCCATTTGGAAATGCCTGCATTATGCAGATAATGTGGCATGTCCACCCCGAGGTGATCCCACCCATGACCGGCTTTACAAAGGGAGGCCGGTCATCGATCACTTTGGGGCCAAATATTTGGAGGCCTACGTACCGCTTAGGGAGCTCTCGGTTGATGAGTCTCTTATCAGTTTTAAGGGGAGACTCATCTTCCGCCAGTATATTCCCTCGAAGCGGGCACAATATGGCGTGAAGCTCTATAAACTTTGTGAGAGTACCTCCGGGTACACTCTCAAGTTTAGAGTGTATGAGGGACGAGATTCCCGTATTGAACCCCCAGATTGTTCCCCCACTCTGGGTGTTAGCGGGAAAATCGTTTGGGAGCTTGTGCACCCATTGCTGGATAAGGGTTACCACGTGTACGTGGACAACTTTTGTACCAGCATCCCTCTGTTCACATCCCTTGCCGCCAGATCGACGTTCGCTTGTGGGACCGTGCGGAAAAACCAGAGAGGCCTCCCTCTAAATTTTGTTAAGACACCTATTCCCAAGGGTGAGTCCCGTGCCCTTACCCATGAAAACCTGTTGCTGGTCAAGTATAAGCATAAGAGGGATGTTCTTATGCTGACCACTATTTATGGTAACGGCAGCTCACCTGTCCCTGTGCGAGGTACCACAACAATGGTCCTCAAGCCCGATTGTATTCTGGACTACAATCGGTATATGGGGGGAGTTGATCTTTCTGATCAAGTCCTCAAGCCTTATAATGCCATGCGGAAAACACGGGTATGGTACAAGAAAGTTGCGTTCTACATGGTACAGGTTGCCATGTACAACTCTTTTGTACTGTCCCAGTACGCTGGCAACACAGGGACATTCCTCCAGTTCCAAGAAGAAGTCCTAAAGGTCCTGATCTTTGGCGACCGGGAAAGAGCAGGCCGGACTTCCCAAGGAACTGGAAATATAGGTGCCAGGATCGTCCCAGGCCAACACTTTCCAGGTGAGGTCCCCCACACTGGAAAGAAGGGACGAGCCCAGAAAAGATGCAGAGTGTGTTACAAGAGGGGGATTCGGAAGGACACCATCACTCAATGTGATACTTGCCCCGATCAGCCGGGCCTCTGCATTAAGGATTGCTTCAGGGAGTATCACACTTCCATGGAGTACTAAATTTTCCCTCTTCATTTTAATTTTCCACAATTTGACCCCAATGTACCAAGTCCAGAGTACATTCCAACTTTTAACCCCATAAAACCACAAAATTGCCCCAAAAAAATGTTTAATCAAAAAAAAAAATTAAAACTGATAAGACCTCTGGGGGTATTTTTTTTTTTAATAAAAAATGGGTCATTGGTCACTGAGTCACTATCATCAGGGACTTTTTACGTTGCCTCAAATGCGCAGCGCTCTCTCCACCTGAGCGGGGTGCGCATTTGAGGCAACAGGTTAGGGACGGCCACACACATCACATTCCCAGAATGATGATTCAGAGCATAGGGTTTGGGGTGGGCATATTTTTTAGTTTTGGCTATGCTCTGGATCATCATTCTGGGAACATAACCTGTTTTATAATTTTATGTCCCACTGTACCCCATTATAGTTATTTAGTGTACCCCAGTTATTTAACCCATGTAATGCCCCTTGAGGGGGGGTCCCACTGTTCTGGCTCCATAGGAGAAATACACAGCTCAAGGACCCTGACTGATCTCCGGCACCTCTGAGACCGGTGTGCATGCTGTTTAAGCCCAGACATGAGGTATGTCCTTACTCCAAAAAAATGTACTTACAAATTTACAATGACATTTTCTCCTTTTACCACTTGTGAAAATGAAAAATTTGGGGTAACCCCAGCATTTTAGTGGAAAAAAATTAAATGTAGTTTCCAAAATAGTATGCCATGTGTTTTTTTTTTTTTTTTTTGCTGTCCTGGCACCATAGGGGCTTCCTAAATGCGACATGCCCCCCCCCCCCCATTTCAGCAAAATAAGCAAATGTGACTCCTTCTCTTCCAAACATTGTAGTGCGCCCGCAGTGCACTTGACGTCCACATATGGGGTGTTTCCATATTCAGAAGAAATGGGGTTACAAATTTTGGGGGGCATTTTCTCCTATTACCCCTTGCAAAAATTGAAAATTTGGGGGGAAACTAGCATTTTAGTGAAAATAAAGAAAAAATAATTTACACATCCAACTTTTAACGGAAAGTCGTCAAACACCTGTGGGGTGTTAAGGCTCACTGTACCCCTTGTTACGTTCCTTGAGGAGTGTAGTTTCCAAAATAGTATGCCATGTGGTTTTTTTTTGCTGTCCTGGCACCATAGGGGCTTCCTAAATGGGACATGCCCCCCAAAAACCATTTCAGGAAAAATTGCTTTGCAAAAGCCAGATGTGACTCCTTCTCTTCTGAGCATTGTAGTGCGCCCGCAATGCACTTGACGTCCACATATGGGGTGTTTCCATACTCAGAAAAGATGGGGTTACAAATTTTGGGGGGCATTTTCTCCTATTATCCCTTGCAAAAATTGAAAATTTGGGGGAAAACTAGTATTTTTGTGAAAAAAAAAGAAAAAATAATTTACACATCCAAATTTTAACGAAAAGTCGTCAAACACCTGTGGGGTGTTAAGGCTCACTGTACCCCTTGTTACGTTCCTTGAGGGCTGTAGTTTCCAAAATAGTATGCCATGTGTTTTTTTTTTTTGCTGTCCTGGCACCATAGGGGCTTCCTAAATGGGACATGCACCCCAAAAACCATTTCAGGAAAAATTGCTTTGCAAAAGCCAGATGTGACTCCTTCTGTTCTGAGCATTGTAGTGAGCACGCAGTGCACTTGATGTCCACATATGGGGTGTTTTCATACTCAGAAGAGATGGGGTTACAAATTTTGGGGGGCATTTTCTCCTATTACCCCTGGCAAAAATTTAAAATTTTGGGGAAAACTAGCATTTTAGTGAAAAAAAAGAAAAAATAATTTACACATCCAACTTTTAACGAAAAGTCATCAAACACCTGTGGGGTGTTAAGGCTCACTGTACCCCTTGTTAAGTTCCTTGAGGGGTGTAGTTTCCAAAATAGTATGCCATGTGTTTTTTTTTGCTGTTTTTTGGCACCATAGGGGCTTCCTAAATTCGACATGCCCCCCAAAAACCATTTCAGAAAAACTCACTCTCCAAAATCCCACTGTCGCTCCTTCCCTTCTGAGCCCTCTAGTGCACCCACCAAACACTTGACATACACATATGAGGTATTTCCTTACTCGAGAGAAATTGGGTTACACATTTTAGGAAGATTTATCTCCTTTTACCCCTTGTAAACATTCAAAAACAGGGCCTACAAGAACATGCAAGTGTAAAAAATGAAGATTTTGAATTTTCTCCTTCAATTTGCTGCTATTCCTGTGAAACACCCAAAGGGTTAACAAACCATTTGAATGTCATTTTGAATACTTTAAGGGGTGCAGTTTTTATAATGGGGTCATTTGTGGGGTATTTCTAATAAGAAGACCCTTCAAATCCACTTCAAAACAGAACTGGTCCCTGAAAAATTTAGATTTAGAAAATTTTGTGAAAAATTGGAAAATTGCTGCTATAATTTGAAGCCCTCTGGTGTCTTCCAAAAGTAAAAACATTTCAACTTTATGATGCAATCATAAAGTAAACATGTTGTGTATGTGAATCATTATATAATTTATTTGGAATATTCATTTTCCTTATAAGCAGAGAGCTTCAAAGTTAAAAAAAATGCTAAATTTTCAATTTTTTCATCAAATTTGGGAATTTTTCACCAAGAAACGATGCAAGAATCGACAAAATTTTACCACTAACATAAAGTAGAATATGTCACAAAAAAACAATCTCGGAATCAGAATGAAAGGTAAAAGCATCCCAGAGTTATTAATGCTTAAAGTGAAAGTGGTCAGATGTTCAAAAAATGGCCGGGTCCTACAGTGAAAATTGGCTAGGTCCTTAAGGGGTTAAGGTGAAAATTTTAAAGAGTTATGATTTTTTAAAGTTAAGGAGGAAAAATTGAAAATGAAAAAACGGAAAAAGCCTGGGTCTTTAAGGGGTTAAGGACTGAGGGCGTATGGATACGCCCGTGGGAATTCCGGTCCCCGCCACTGACCGGGTGGGGACCGGACCGGGATAACTGCTGATATCTATCAGCAGGCACCCCGTGCAAATCCCTGGGTCAATGCTGGTGGGTCAATTCAGACCAACGATTTGCGGCTTTTCCGGGTCAATCAGGACTCTGGTGAACCGGTGACCTGGAAAAAAAGGATGAATGGGGCTCTCCGATACAGCCCCATTCACCCTTACCCAGCAGGAGTGAGGTGGCACAGGTGCCGCCTCATGATCACGTGATTGATCGGTCGGAATGACCGATCAATCACGACCCTGCTGGGCTGCGATCGGGACGGCCAAAATGGTGGAGATCGGCGTTGGCTGGGGTCTCCTACCTTGCCCTGGTCCGGCGGGGTCCCCTCAGGATCAATGGTGGCGACAGGAGCAGCAGGATCAGCGGCAGCAGCGGTGGCGGTCCCAGCGGAAGGCTCCAGCAGGAGGCGAGGCCTGATCACTTCCTGCTGTTGCTTAGAAACAAATGGCATCATGCACAGGCAAAGGGCATGCTGGGAGTTGTAGTTTTGCAACAGCTGGAGTTCCAAATACAACTCCCAGCATGCCCTTTGGTAGTCTGTGCATGCTGGTGGTTGTAGTTTTGCAACAGCTGGAGACACTTTTCTTCTATGGAGTAGTAGCAGTGTGCCTCCAGCTGTTGCAAAACTACAACTCCCAGCATGCCCTTCGGCTGTCAATGCATGCTGATTGTTGCAATTTTGCAACAGCTGGACACACATTGGTTGTGAAACTGAGTTTGTTAGCTTACTCAGTGTTTTGCAACCAGTGTTCCTCCAGCTGTTGCAAAAATACAACTCCAAGCATGCACTGAGAGACTGTACATGCTGGGAGTTCTAGTTTTGTAACAGCTGGAGGCACACTGGTTGCAAAACACTGAATTAAGTAACAAACTCTGTGTTTTGCAACCAATGTGCCTTCATCTGTTGCATAACTACAACTCCCAGCATGTATGGTCTGTCAGCGCATGCTGGGAGTTGTAGTTTTGCAACAGCTGGAGGTTTGCCCCCCCATGTGAATATACATGGTACATTCCCACGGGCGGGTTTACAGCGAGTTCTGCTGCAAGTTTGAGATGCGGCAAATTTTCCGCCGCAGCTCAAACTCCCAGCTCAAACTCATTGTAAACCTGCGCCCGTGTGAATGTATCCTAAAAGCATTACACTAACACATAATAAAGGGTAAAACACTACATATACACATACCCCTAACCCTCCCCCCACTCCAATAAAAAAAAAAAAAAACGTATTGTACGGCAGTGTTTCCAAAACGGAGCACCCAGCTGTTGAAAAACAACAACTCACAGTATTGCCGACAGCCACTGATCGTCAAGGCATGCTGGGAGTTTTGCAACAGCTGGAGACACCCTGTTTGGGAAACACTGCCGTAGGGTATTTTTGTGGCGGATTCAAATACCCTATTTAGTCCTCAAATGTGCATGGCGCTCTCTCACTTCGGAGCCCTGTCGTATTTCAAGGAAAGAGTTTAGGGCCACATATGGGGTACCTCCGTACTCGAGAGAAATTGAGTTACAAATTTTGCGGGGCTTGTTCTCCTTTTTCCCCTTATGAAAAGGAAAAGTTGGGGTCTACACCAGCATGTTAGTGTAAAAAAGCATTTTTACACTAACATGCTGGTGTTGCCCCACACTTATAATTTTCACAAGCGGTAAAAGGAAAAAAAAATTTTAAAATTTCTCTTGCGTACAGAACTACCCCATATGTGGGCGTTAAGTGCTCTACAAGCGCACAACATGGCTCAGAAGAGAGAGCGCACTATGTAAATTTGAGGTCTAAATTGGTGATTTGCACAGGGGTGGCTGATTTTACAGCGGTTCTGACATAAACGCAAAACAAAAAATACCCAGATGTGACCCCATTTTGGAAACTACACCCCTCACGTATTGTAATAAGGGGTACAGTGAGCATTTACACCCCACAGGTGTCTGACAGATTTTTGGAACAGTGGTCCGCGAAAAGGAAAAATTTAATTTTTCATTTGCACAGCCTACCAATTTAGAACTCAAAGATCTGTCAAACGCCAGTGGGGTTTAAATACTCACTGCACCCCTTATTAAATTATGTGAGGGGTGTAGTTTCCAAAACAGGGTCACATGTGGGGGGTCCACTGTTCTGACACCACGGGGGGTTTGTAAACGCACATGGCCCCTGACTTCCATTCCATTCCACTCATGGCCCCTGACTTCCATTCCATTCCAAACAATTTCTCTCGCCATAAGCTCAATGGTGCTCCTTCTCTCCTGAGCATTGTAGTTCGCCCGCAGAACACTTTACATCCACGGTTTTGACTCTGGTTTGAAAACCGTACTGCAACTGCATACGTTTTTTTTTAACATGGACGTATATGGGAAACGCACATGTATACGGTTCCATATGGTAAAAACATATACGTTTTTACTTTGCACATGCGCATTTGAATCGCTGTGTTTTACTTGTCATGTCAGAATTGTCTTCTACAAGAAAACAGTGAATAAGATGACAATACATCATTTTCAGTAATTTTTTAAAAATATTTAACCTCTTTAGGACTCAGGGCGTATGGATGCGCCCCGCATTTCGAATCCTTAAGGACCGAGGGCGTATCCATACGCCCGTGGGAAATCCGGTCCCCACCGCTAGCCGATTGGGGACCGGAGCCGGATGCCTGCTGAAATCATTCAGCAGGCACCCTGGCACATCGCCCAGGGGGGTCCTGAGATCCCCCCATGTCGGCGATCGGAGAAAATAGCATGTCAATTCAGACATGCAATTTTCTCCAATTCCGGGCTGATTGGGTCTCTGGCGACCCGATCACCCGGAAAATAGAGCTGATCGGAGCTGTCAGCAACAGCCCCGATCAGCCTAAAGGATAGGAGTGAGGTCGCAAAGCTGCAATCTCCTCCTATCCCCTGCCATTACTCAGAACGGAGTTCTGACCAATGGCAGCGCAGGACAGGGGGTTGCCATGGAAACCCCCATTCTGCCCGCCCCTGGATGTCGAGGGGCTATGGGAAGAAGATGGAGGCTGTACCTGCAGGAGAAGATGCCAGGGGACCTGGGATCTTCGCTGGAGCCTGCTGGATCATTGCTCAGGTAGGGAATCGACAGTGGGGGGGGAATTGAAAGTGAAAGTAAATCGATCTTTACTGTGGCAACCACTAGGGGGGCCAAGCTGAAACTCCCAGCAAGCCAGCTCCGACCAGCCTAAAGGATAGGAGCGAGGTGGCAGTGTTGCCACCCCCTCCTATCCCCTGCCATTGGTCGATCAGGCTGACCACCAATGGCAGGAGGGGGCGGGGGGTTAGAGTTCATTTCCCCCCGCTCTGCGCACCGATGGAAGTCGGTACAGAGCAGGGGGAACACGGGCGGCGAGGGGGGGGGGGGGGACATGGCCCGGCTTACCCGGACCTGCGGAGGCGGCGGCATCCCGGGCAGCGGCGTCATCATCTGAGCAGCGGCCGGAAAGTGCGTCAGAGAAGGCTGCAGTGAAGATCGCGATAAGTGATCTTCACTGTGGCCTTCTAAAAGCTGCAAAACTACAACTCCCAGCATGCCCAGACAGCCAAAGGCTGTCTGGGCATGCTGGGAGTTGTAGTTTTGCAACATCTGGAGGGTCACAGTTTGGAGACCACTGTTATAGTGGTGCCCAAACAGTAGCCCTCCAGATGTTGCCAAACTACAACTCTCAGCATGCCTAGACTGCCCAGACATGCTGGGAGTTGTAGTTCTGTAACATCTGTCCCTTCAGATTTAGCAATTTTCATGACATTTTTGAAAATTGCTGCTCTATTTTGAAGCCCTCTAATTTTTTCAAAAAGCAAAAGTATGTCCATTTTATGATGCCAACATAAAGTGGACATATTGTATTTTGGAAGAAAAAGAAAATTTATTTGGAATATCCATTTTCCTTACAATTAGAGAGCTTCAAAGTTAGAAAAATGCAAAATTTTCTAAATTTTCATGAAATTTGGGGATTTTTCACCAAAAAAGGATGCAATTAACGCCGAAAATTTACCACCAAAATAAAGTAGAATATGTCACGAAAAAACAATCTCAGAATCAGAAAATTCGGTAAAAGCTTTTTTGCGTTATTAATTCGTAAAGTGACGGTGGTCATAATTGCGAAAAAGGGCTCAGTCCTTAAGGTGAAAAAGGGCTGCGTCCTTAAGGGGTTAAAGGTAATGTTTTATCAGAGAAGGACCTATTGTTTAAGGCCCTCTTCACACGACACACACTAGCTGAATGATGTCTTTTCCTCACTCCCTACATGAACGTGACAACTAAAAGATGGAAAACTTCTCTATTCAGCTAAAAAATTATATTTAAAAAAATGTAATAGGTTGGTGAGAGAAAAAATGGACTGCAAGGACTGTTAAAAAACTGAGGTTTAACCTGATAATGACCATGGACATCTATGCTCATCCAATGGCCGTTACCAGGGTATGATGCGGGCTCCCGACTCGAGCCCGCGTCATAACGGCCGGCCCCCAGCTGATTCTTGTAGCTGGGGGCCGTCGTTAATAGCCGACATGCGGCTATTAACCCTTTAGATTGCCGCTGTCAAAGTTGACAGCGGCGTCTAAAGGTGCCTGTATCCCGTCCCTGGTGGTCCAGTGGGGTGGATCGCCCCCCCGCAGCGTGATCGCAGGGGGGGGGGGGGGCGATCCACTACTGAGGTAGCCTGAGGGCTTACCTCTCCTGCTGCTGCGGCTCCGGGCTCTGAATGATACAGCCTGGCAGGGCCAGGCTTTATCAATCGAGCGCAGAGCACACAGATCATTGTGGTTTTATGAAACCACAATGATCTGTATGAGGAATCTAATGATTCCTCCTTAAAGTCCCCTAAGGAGACTAAAAGTGAAAAAAAAAAGTTTAAAAAAAAGTTTAAAAACACACATATTAACCCGTTCCTTATTAAACGTTTAAATCACCCCCCTTTTCCCAAATTCCATATTAAAAATATGTAACCATAATAAAAATACACATATGTGGTATCGCCGCGTGCGTAAATGTCCGAACTATAAAAATATATCATTAATTAAACCACACGGTCAATGGCGTACACGCAAAAAAATTTCAAAGTCCAAAATAGCGTATTTTTGGCCACTTTTCATACCATAAAAAAAAGGAATAAAAAGCGATCAAAAAGTCCGATCAAAATAAAAATGGTACCAATTAAAACTTCAGATCACGGTGCAAACAATTAGCCCTCAAATCACCATGTACGTGGAAAACTAAAAAAGTTATAGGGGTCAGAAAAGGACAATTTTAAATGCATACATTTTCGTGCATGTAGTTATGATTTTTTCCAGAAGTACGATGAAATCAAACCTATATAAGTAGGGTATCATTTTAATCGTATGGACCTACAGAATAAAGATAAAGTGTCATTTTTACCGAAAAATTTACAGCGTAGAAACAGAAGCCCCCAAAATTTACAAAATGGTGTTTTTTCTTCCATTTTGTCGCACAATAATTTTTTTTACCGTTTCGCCATAAATGTTTGTGTAAAATGACTGATGTCATTACAAAGTAGAATTGGTGGAGCAAAAAAAATAAGCCCTCATTTGGATTTTTAGGTGCAAAATTGAAAGGGTTATGATTTTTAAAAGGTAAGGAGGAAAAAACGAAATTGTAAAAACAGAGAAATGCTTAGTCCTTAAGGGGTTAGTAAATGTGGCTAAAGGTATCTTTAAAAAATACCTGTCAAATCATAGAAAAAAAATCTCACTAGGTCATGCAGATTTATTACATGTATTTTTTATGTGTCTATCTTCTGTATTTGACTCACAAACCCCTCTATTCTGCTGCTCACTCATCCACTGAACAGTAATGTTGCTCGCGAATATTCGCAATGCAAATTTTATTCGCGAATATCGCATATTCGTGAATATAGCACTATATATTCGTAATAACGAATATTTTTTTTTTTTTTTCACAGTACACATCACAGTGATCATCCTTCTCTGCTTCCAGCTTGTGTGGTGTAAAGAAGGCTTTAATACTACTGTGTGAGACTGGCGTGCAAATTTTCGCATATGCGAAAATTTGCATATGATAATTTTCGCATATGCAAATTTTTGCTTATGTTAATTTTTGTATATGCTAATTTTCGTATATGCAAATTTTCGCATATGCGAAAATAAAACGAGAATATCACGAATATGCAAATTTAGCGAATATATGACGAATATTCGTCCATATATTCGCGAATATTCGCAAATTCGAATATCGCCTATGCCGCTCAACACTACTGATCAGGAAAGCGAGTGTCCAAGGCAAGCGCTGAGCCTGCCCTCACTCACCATGCATTCACTTTTACCCTGAGTCTGCTGTGCAGTGCTGGGTCTCTTCATCCAATCACTGCAGGCTGCTCTGTAACCCACTTATCTATGTTTTTACACAGAAGTCTATTAGACAGGACAGGAGTGAGTATAGAGGAGTGGTAATGTCAGCATGCTCCCAGAGCAAATCCCAATAGCAAATCTATCTAGCTCTGGACAGTTCCTGACATGTGAATAGGTATATGTAATAAATTATACAAAACCAGTCCTCAAGGATAGTGAAATGAAGAGATAAAAAGAGATAAAAAGGAGATAAAATGATGGAGAAAAAAGGTGATGTGGAACCAAATAAATGTAAAACCTGTTAACCTGTTCAGGACCCTTGATGTGCGCATACGTCATGAAGCCCTGGTACTTAAAGACCCATGACGTACAGTTACGTCATGGGCAGTTCCGGTCCCCGCAGTGAGCCGGGCAGGGATCGGACAGGGATGCCTGCTGAAATCATTCAGCAGGCATCCCGTGCAAATGCCCAGGGGGGTCATCAGACCCCCCCCATGTCAGCGATCGCTGCAAATCACAAGTGAATTCACACTTGCGATTTGCGCGATTCTGAGTCATTATGGGTCTATGATGACCCGGAATATAAGGGGGATCGCGGTTGTCCGATCCCCCTGAAGGGATAGGAGTGAGGTGGCAGGGGTGACACCCCTCCTATTCCTGCTATTGATCGCCAGAAGTGACGACCAATAGCAGATCGGGGACGGGAGGGTTAACTTTTGTTTTTCCCATCCTGCTCACCCACAATAGGTGGGGCAGAACGGGGAAACAACGGGGACCGGCGCCGAAGATCCACTTACATATCCGGGCGATGGAGGCAGTGGCAACGGAGATCGGCGGGCGGCGATGTCGTGCGGCTGGATCGTACGAAAGCCGGTGAGTTGCTTAGCACCATCTGGAGTGTAGAGTTTTGAGACCACTATAAAGTGGTCTCTAACTGTAGCCCTCCAGATATTGCAAAACTACAACTCCCAGCATGCCCAGACAGCTGTTTGGGCTTGCTGGAATATGTAGTTTTGCAACAGCTGGAGGGCTACAGTTAGAGACCATTATACAGTGATCTCTAAACTGTATCCCTCCAGATCTTGCAAAACTACAACTCCTATCATGCCCACACAGCTGTTTGCTGTCTGGGCATGCTGGGATTTGTAGTTTTGCAACAGCTGGAGGACCACAGTTTGGAGATCATTTTGCAGTGTTCTCTAAAACTGTAGCCCTCTAGATGTTGCAAAACTGCAAATCCTAGCATGCCCAAACCGCTGTCTCTGCATGCTGGGAGTTTTAGTTGTGTACCTCCAGGTATTGCATAACTACATCTACCAGCATGCCCTTCGGCGATCAGTACAGGCGGGGAGTTGTAGTTTTGCAACAGCGGGAGGCACACTGGTTGGAAAATACTGAGTTAGGTAACAGAACCTAACTGAAGGTTTTCCAACCAGTGTGCCTCCAGCTGTTGCAAAAGTACAACTTCCAGCATGCACTGTCTGTCAGTACATGCTGGGAGATGTAGTCTTGAAACAGCTGGGGGTTTGCCCCCCCCCCCCCATGTGAATGTACAGGGTACATTCACACGGGCAGGTTTACAGTAAGTTTCCTGTTTCAAGTATGAGCTGTGGCAAATTTTGCCGCAGCACAAACTCCTAGCGGGAAACTAACCGGAACACGCCAGTGCAAATGTACCCTAAAAACACTACACTAACACATAATAAGGGGTAAAACACAACATATACACCCCCTTACACTGTCCCCCCCAATAAAAAATAAAAACATATTCTATGGCAGTGTTTACAAAACGGAGCCCCCAGCTGTTGCAAAACAACAACTCCCAGCATTTCCGGAAAGCCACTGACTGTCCAGGCATGCTGGGAGTTTTACAACAGCTGGAGGCACCCTGTTTGGGAATCACTGGCGTAGAATACCCCTATGTTCACCCCTATGCAAGTCCCTAATTTAGTCCTCAAATGCACATGGAGCCTTTCTCACTTCAGAGCCCTGTCGTATTTCAAGGAAACAGTTTAGGGCCACATATGGGGTATTTCCGTACTCGGGAGAAATTGCACTACAAAAAGTGTGGGGCTTTTTCTCCTTTTACCCCTTATGAAAAGGAAAAGTTGGGGGCGACACCAGCTTGTTTGTGTAAAAAAAAAAAAAATGTACACTAACATGCTGGTGTTGCCCCATACTTTTTATTTTCACAAGCGTTAAAATGAAAAAAAGACCCCCAAAATTTGTAACGCAATTTCTCCTGAGTACGGAAATAACCCATATGTGGGCATAAAATGCTCTGCGGGTGCACAACAAGGCTCAGGAGTGAGAGAGCACTATGTACATCTGAGGCCTAAATTGGTGATTTGCACAGGGGGGGCTGATTTTACAGCGGTTCTGATATAAACAAAAAAAGAAATACCCACATGTGACCCCATTTTGGAAACTACACTCCTCATGTAATGTAATAAGGGGTACAGTGAGCATTTACACCCCACAGGTGTCTGACAGATTTTTGGAACAGTGGTCTGTGAAAATGAAAATTTTTTCATTTGCACAGCCCACTGTTCCAAAGATCTGTCAAACGCCAGTGGGGTGTAAATACTCACTGCACCCCTTATTAAATTCTGTGAGTGGTGTAGTTTCCAAGATAGGGTCACATGTGGGGGGGTCCACTGTTCTGGCACCACGGGGGGGGGCTTTGTAAACACACATGGCCTCTGACTTCCATTCCAAACAATTTTTGTTCCCAAAAGCTCAATGGTGCTCCTTCTCTTCTGAGCATTGTAGTGCGCCAGCAAAGCACTTGACGTCCACACATGTGGTATTTCCATACTCAGAAGAGATGGGGTTACAAATTTTGGGGGGGCATTTTGTCCTATTACCCCTTGTAAAAAGAAATTCATTTGAGGGAAAACTAGCATTTTAGTGAAAAAAAAAAATCATTTACACATCCAACTTTAACGAAAAGTCGTCAAACACCTGTGGGGTGTTAAGGCTCACTGGACCCTTGTTATGTGCCTTGAGGGGTGTAGTTTCCAAAATAGTATGCCATGTGTTTTTTTTTTTTTTTTTTTTTTTGCTGTTCCGGCACCATAGAGGCTTCCTAAATGTGACATGCCCCCCAAAAACCATTTCAGAAAAACTCTCCAAAATCCCACTGTCGCTCCTTCCCTTCTAAGCCCTATATTGCGCCTGCCGAACACTTGGGTTATACATTTTAGGAAGATTTCTCTCCTTTTACCCCTTGTAAAAATTCAATAACTGGGTCTTCAAGAACATGCCAGTGTAAAAAAATGAAGATTTTGAATTTTCTCCTTCAATTTGCTGCTATTGCTGTGAAACACCTAAAGGGTTAACAAACCTTTTGAATATCATTTTGAATACTTTGAGGGGTGCAGTTTTTATAATGGGGTCATTTGTGGGGTATTTAAAATATGAAGGCCCTTCAAATCCACTTCCAAACTGAACTGGTCCCTGAAAAATTTCGATTTTGAAAATGTTGTGAAAAATTGGAAAATTGCTGCTATACTTTGAAGCCCTCTGATGTCTTCCAAAAGTAAAATCATGTCAACTTTATGATGGAAACATAAAGTAGACATATTGTATATGTGAATTAATATATAATTTATTTGCTCATGATGTCAGCAGACAGCTCTGTGTTTCAAAAAGTAATTTACAAATCTGTTTAACTTTCAGGCACCAGTTGATTTAAAAAAAAAAAAAAAAAATTCACCAGAGTACCCCTTTAAGGCTAGGTTCACACTGCAGAATTTCTAGGCAGAATTTCTGCTGGAGATCAAGCCGGTGGCGCTAGGACGGAGCAGACTGCATTGTTACCCCCATACACTGCAATGCATTTCTGGGTGGATCTTTTGGGAGATCTGCTCAGAAATGCATTGCCATCTATGGGAACAACAATGTAGTCCGCATGGTCCTAGTGGCGCCGGCTTGATCTCCGTCAGAAATTCCGCACAAAAATTTCACAGTGTGGACCTAGCCTAAATGTCATAAAATAGATACTGAATAAATAATAATATTAGTCAGAGAAAAATTATATAATAATAAAATATTATATAACAAGTCCTCAAGGGGTAGTGGAAAAAGAAAAAGAAAAAAGGGAAAAGGAATAGGAGAAAGGGGGTGACAATCTACAGTAATAGTGATAATAAAACTAAATATGATAATAAAAAGCCTGAAAGGGTACAATGAATTAAATAATCTTAAACATTTATTACATTTTAATAATGCAATCAATACCCGAGCTGGGCCCTTGCTCAGGTATTAAAAGTATAGAATAAAGTGACCTAAAATATGATGCTAAAAATTGCCAGCCATCTCAGGAAAGAAGAAGAAATAGTATTATTTCTATAGTAGCAAAAAAATGACTGCAAAAACTTTCCACAAGTTTATTTTGGCTACTGAAGAATGCGACACGTATAATGCGTATAGCCCTTGATATTTTACTACTGCCATATCCATCTCACCGGCTAATAGCCGCTATACCAGCCGATCCAGTCTTGACAGCGCTGCAGTACCCCGGTTACAGGACCACTGCAAATTGTGCGCAATTCACACTGCACGCGGACGCCGACTCACCTCTGCTGAAACTCCCCTATAGGCAGGCTGCCGATCCGTGCCAAGCAGAGTGATTTTCTCAACGCACAAATATCCAAAGCCGGTTACTGCTGTACCGAAAGCGAGTGCTTGCCGCAGGAGAAGCGCACTCATACATTGCCACATCAAGGTATCCACATGCCCATGCCAGGGCAGTGACAATCTGAGCACCGGATATCGTCCATGCGGACACTTACTGCTATTGCTCTCTGGAATCTGCCATTTTCAGGGACACTCGGCTGCCTACAAGCTCTGTCTACTCAGAGGTAAAGTATTGCTTTAATCCTATCATTAACTGTATCAGCATTCTATTACAATTTTGTTACTTGTTGAATACAATTACCGGCATCTTATTAACTTCTCCTCTCAACACTTTGATGAATGACATTTAACCCCTTAACCCCTTAAGGACCAAGGGCGTACAGGTACGCCCTTGGCCCTGCTCTCCTGATATAACGCGGGGTTACACAGTAACCCCGCATCATATCACGGCGGGCCCGGCGTCAAAGTGAAGCCGGGACCTGCCTCTAATAGCACGCAGCGCCGATCACGATCGTGGCTAAAAGTGAAAGTGAAACTGGCCGGCTAGCTCAGTCGGGCTGTTCGGGATAGCCGTGGCTAATCGCGGCATCCCGAACAGCTGACAGGACAGTGGGAGGGCCCCTACCTGCCTCCTCGCTGTCCGATCGCCGAATGACTGCTCAGTGCCTGAGATCCAGGCCTGAGCAGTCATGCAGCAGAATCGTTGATCACTGGTTTCTTATGAGAAACCAGTGATCAATGATGATCAGTGTGCAGTGTTATAGGTCCTTATGGGAGCTCTAACACTGCAAAAAAAAAGGGAAAAAAAAGTGAATAAAAATCCTTTAACTCCTCCCCTATTAAAAGTTTGAATCACCCCCCTTTTGCAATAAAAAAAAACACAGTGTAAATAAAAATAAACATATATGGTATCACCGCGTGCGGAAATGTCCGAATTATAAAAATATATCATTAATTAAACCGCTCGGTCAATGGCGTGCACGCAAAAAAATTCCAAAGTCCAAAATAGTGCATTTTTGGTCACTTTTTATATCATTTAAAAATTAATAAAAAGCGATCAATAAGTCCTATCAATGCAAAAATTGTACCATTTTTTTCAGATCACGGCGCAAAAAATGAGCCCTCATACCGCCCCATAGACAGAAAAAGAAAAAAGTTATAGGGGTCAGAAGATGACAATTTTAAACGTATTAATTTTCCTGCATGTAGTTATGATTTTTTCCAGAAGTCCGACAAAATCAAACCTATATAAGTAGGGTATCATTTTAATCGTATGGACCTACAGAATAAGGGACCTATAACACAGCACACACTGATCTTCATCATTGATCACTGGTTTCTCATAGGAAACCAGTGATCGACGATTCTGCCGCATGACTGCTCATGCCTGGATCTCAGGCACTGAGCAGTCATTCGGCGATCGGACAGCGAGGAGGCAGGTAGGGGCCCTCCCGCTGTCCTGTAAGCTGTTCGGGATGCCGCGATTAGCCGCGGCTATCCCGAACAGCCCGACTGAGCTGGCAACTTTCAGTTTCGCTTTTAGCCACGCGGCTCAGCTCTGAGCGCGCGGCTAAAGGGTTAATAGCGCGCGGCGCCACGATCGGCGCTGCGCGCTATTAGAGGCGGGTCCCGGCTTCACTATGACGCCGAGCCCGCCGTGATATGACGCGGGGTTACTGTGTAACCCCGCGTTATATCAGGAGAGCAGGACCAAGGACGTACAGGTACGTCCTTGGTCCTTAAGGGGTTAAAGGGGTACTCCGCCCCTAGACATCTTTTCCCCTATCCAAAGGATAGGGGATAAGATGTCAGATCGCCGCGGTCCCGCTGCTGGGGAGCCCTGGGATCCCCGCTGCTGCCCCCCGCTCTCATTACAGCACAGAGCGAGTTGGACTGTCAATTTTTTGCTGTCAATTTTTTGCTACTATAGACAATTTTTTCTTCTTTTCTGAGATGACTGGCAATTTTTAGCATCATATTTTAGGTCACTTTATTCTATATTTTTAATACCTGAATAAGGGCCCTGCTCGCGTATTGATTGTATAATTAAAATTTAATAAATGTTTAAGATTATTTAATTAATTGTACCCTTTCAAGCTTTTTATTACCATATTTATTTTTATTATCACTATTACTGTATATTGTTTATTGTCACCCCCTTTTCTCCTATTCCTTTTCCCTTTTTTCTTTTTTTTTTTCTTTTTCTTTTTTCCACTACCCCTTGAGGACTGGTTATATAATATTTTATTATTATATAATTTTTTTCTGCCTACTATTTGGTCTTTTGGGGTTCTTAGACCATACCAGTTAACCTTGGGTTAGAATATTGATAGAGCTGCACTAACTCTATTCTATATTTAAATAATAATAGTAAATGAAAGTAAATTAATAATATAATGATAATAAAAGACCTGAATCAAGGATAATGCTGTAAAATAATACAATATAACATTTATTCACAAGATAATAGCTTACATCTGGGCAAGGCCCTTGCACCACATGTTGATAAGATATTGATATTAAAATAGATGTAATATTATAAAGTCATTTATAAAGCAACCCACTAAAATAGGGCTAAAAAATGTGGAAATGTCCAAAAATAAAATGGTCCGGTAATATAGTTCAGAAATAAAGTGTTCCGGTAATGCAGTTCATGAAATGATATAATGGAGCAGTTCAGGGAGCGATATGCAGATAATGTAGGTTTCATAATATTAGGTAGTACTTGTATGCCGAGTAATGACGAGTAATGATTATCCCTCCCCCCCACCAACCTAATCCCCTTGTGCCATGTCGGATAATAATGGCACAAGGAGATTAAGATGGAGGGGGAGGGATATTGGAAAAAGGGGAACAGAGGGAGGGGGTAATGGCACAAGGGTATTAAGTATTACAGTAGTATAGAGGTAAGCACACGCCGTACTGAAAATAAGTAACTTTATGACTTTTATCCGCGGGTACCCCTCGCACGTAAATTCCGCACGAGGAGTACCCGCGGACATACTTTTACCCTTTGAGGGTACAGTCGCAAAATAGGTTGAGAACCACTGTCCTGAAGCACCAGAAATCAATATAAGGCCAGTCATTGTGGATTAATGTTAAAGGGAAACTGTCATTAGTGTCACCTGCACTAACCTGTTGGTACAGGTGTGTAGTGTGGGTGATACTGATTATAATGATACTTACCTGCCCCTAGCCCGTCTGGCTGTTATGTTATTTAATCCACCAGAAGGCTTGGTGCGTGGATGGTGTTCCAGGAGTTAGGATAATTCATTTAAATTCCAGGAGTGCAGAACAATGTCTTAATATGCCAGGGATAATGATGAGTTTATATCAGTCAGTTGCTAAAGAGAAAGGTGAAAAGGAGGGGGGCACTCAACACAGGCTCTCAAAAACATGAAGTTGTTTGCATATTCATCATGGCGGCGGGGTGGGCGGTATTTATTGAGGAGGAGTGGGACCCGGGCAAGCTGTCTCTCTGACTCCATTGTGCAGAGCAACGCAATAGAAAAAAAGATATAAATGGCCATAACATAGCCGTACAGCCCTAGAAGCATTTTACTTTTGTGTAAAAGTACCCCAAGGCTATGTTGCTATGTCTACACGCCATTTATTCAGCCTTAAAAACAAATTATTAGCTTTTTTTCTTTGCAGCTATTTTAAAAATAGTTTTGTTATTTTTTTTTTATTTTTTTTTTTTTTTTGGGGGGGGGGGGGGGGGACCTTTAAATAGAAGACAATGCACTTTTATCCCACATACAAAAACAGCCAAATGACTACCTACTTCAGTAGAACTTAATAGTAAAAAAGAAAAAAAAATGTTTTCACCTGTACACCTGTTTTATGGGTAACAATGATCCAAAATCTTAATATGAACAAAGCCTCAAACTGGCAGTGTAAATAAGATGTAAATTAGGTTACATAGAAATGTACATTTCTATTGATCATTTGTCAATATTTCATACAAAATCCAGTAGTGTAAACTGATTGTATTTTGCCATAAATCATGTGATTTCTCAAAGCTTTAGAAGGGGTATTCTTTCAGTGATGTTTCCTTATAAAGGAATATACAAAAAAGTGATTAGTTATGTGATGAAAGAAGTGACAACAATAAGTAAAAAAAAGTCCTTTCTGCCTTTATGCCTTATAAATAAGATAAAGCTTTACCTTGAATTTTTGCACATAACTCTAAATTGTTAAACTACTTTTCTTTCAAGGGTATGTCATTTTTTGGCAGCTGTGATGAATGATTCTCTCAAGCACTCACTTAACTTTTGTCAACCAGACAGCAGTTTCTTTTCCATTTTTAAGTCTGCCCTTGCTACTTTTTCCATCCCAAGTTAACAAAAGACTGTGTTATATCCATTGCAGAACAAAAATCCACTTAAGGCTTTGTGCTGCTGCAATTTTGACACAAATCCATAGTGAATACCCAATAAAATCCCTATGTGTTGTATTCAAATTGTTAGATCCAAATAATGGGAAGTCGACAGAAATTGTCATATTCACATTTTGCCTGTCTTTTTACTGTACTTTTTTGTGAAGTTCACTTGTGAATTTGAATGTGAATTTAATCTTACAGCTAGTATAAATAATATGTTAACAGTCTTCTATGGAGAAATTTTAATTGTATCAGATCTATTGAAAATTGAATAGCAAATAATATGACACACATACAGGTCGTCATCAACATCTAACCTTCACACATGTCTAAAAGACTGCTGTAGGTTGAGGAACAACTTAAAGGGGTACTCCGGTGGGGGGACATTTTTTTTTTCAAATTAACTGGTGCCAGAAAGTTACACAGATTTGTAAATTACTTCTATTTAAAAAATCTTTACCCATTCAATACTTAGCTGCTGTATGCACCAATTGAACTTGTGTAGTTCTTTCCAGCCCAAACACAGTGCTCTATGTCTGATACCACAAATGTTTGTGTCAGGAACTGTCCAGAGCAGGAGAGGTTTGCTATGTGGATTTGCTCCTACTCCGGACAGTTCCTGACATGGACAGAGGTGTCAGCAGAGAGCACTGTGGTCAGACTGAAAAAACTACACACCTTTCTCTGTAGCATACAGCAGCTCATAAGACTGGAAGGGTCAAGCTTTTCAAATAGAAAAAAATTACAAATCTGTTTACCTTTCGAGCACTAGTTATTTAATTTGAAAACATTCATTTTCACCGGAGTAACCCTTTAACCCATGGTTGTAGGGGGGGGGGGGGGGAGGGAGAAATAACGAATATTGTTAATAAGCCTACCACTTTATGTGGTATTTTAAAAATACAAATGAGGCATTGGTCTTTTCTTTTGAGGTTACCTCTTTTTACAATGGAAGAAGCACAGTTTAACAAGTAATAAAGTTATAACATAAGCTTTGGGTGGGAGAAAAGGCAGTTGACACCAACCATCAATGGCTGACATTGGTGAATTGGGGGGATGTTAAATAGTTGTTATGGCAACTAGTGTTGCTCGCGAATATTCGCAATGCAAATTTTATTGGCGAATATCGCATATTCGCAAATTCGTGAATATTCGGGAATATAGCACTATATATTTGCAATTACGAATATTCGTATTTTTTTTTCAATTACATTTTTTTTTCACAGTACACATCACAGTGATCATCCCTCTCTGCTTCCAGCTTGTGTGGTGTAAAGAAGGCTCTAATACTACTGTGTGAGACTGGCATGCAAATTTTTGTATATGCTAATTTTCCCATATGCGAATTCTTGCATATGCAAATTTTCGCATATGCGAAAATTGCTGCGAATTTTACGAATATGCGAATATTCGTCCGTATATTCGCGAAATATCGCAAATTCGAATATGGCCTATGCCACTCAACACTAATAATAAAACAAAGATTCAGCGATAACACCAACGCATGAAGCCCCTGAAAAACATAGAACTGTTGGTTAAATAGAGGAAGCATCTCCATTCTAGGAGACATACAATATCCAACAAAACAGAACCAGAGATATTTATTATGGACTCAGAGAAGAGTGGAGGGGGAGATATTGTGTGGGGGCAGGGAGGAGGCATGGCAGTGGTGCTACAATGAGGAATGCAAGGAAAATGAGCTGCCTTCAGGAGACTGGAAAAGCTGGGTGGCACATAGTACAGTATGCATGCCAACCAGCTTTTGTGGTCTCCAGTCTCCTGAAAAACATAGTTTTTTCTCTCCCACATGATTAGGGTAGGAAGACCAGGCAAGACCAGTTACTCAACTAGTACATATAGAAGCACAATGTTGCAGCACTTGGAAGTCTAAGAAACAAAGTGGATTTTATTAGCTAATGGTACCATGACATTTCAGTTCCTCTTTGGAACTATTTCCAGTCTGCAGACTTTGTACATGTACACATAGATATTGTAGGTGTAAGTGTGTAACAGTCTGCATATATTTGCAACCTGTATATCAGACTGTAATCAGACCAAGAAGACCAAAGACAGACATTCTAACCCTTCTTTATCACATGCCAATTTATTTCTGAAGGTATTAGCCCTTAAAGCGGTTATCCTGGGAAAACTTTCATATATATATATATATATATATATATATATATATATATATATATATCAAGTGGCTCCAGAAAGTAAATTTTGTATTTACAAATTTGCAAATTACTGCTATTAAAAAATCTTAATCCTTTCAGTACTTGTAAGCTGCTGAAGTTGAGTTGTTCTTTTCTGTCTAAGTGCTCTCTGATGACACCTGTCTTGAGAACTTCCAGAGTATAAGCAAATCCCCATAGAAACCTCTTCTACTCTGTGCAGTTCCCGAGACAAGGAGAGATGTCAACAGAGAGCACTGTTGCCAGACAGAAAAGAACAACTCAACTTCAGCAGCTGATATTTGTTGGAAGGATTAAGATTTCTTAATAGAAGTAATTTACAAATCTGTTTAACTTTCTGGAGCCAGTTGATATATATAAAAAAAAAATATGTTTTTTCCTGGAATACCCCTTTAAGTATCAAAAAGTGTGAGAGAAAAAACAACAAAGACGTGGGGCTCAAATTGCAGGAGGTGCTCAACCCCAAATGCAGTTGTGCATTTATGCTGGGGAAGCAGATCCTGCGCTTGTGGTCCGTTGCTAGGGGCAATTCCCAGCATTAAATGCATACAATGGGGATGCCTGCTGCAGACTACAAGTGCCACAATGGCATCCTACACCAGATGAAAAGTGTGGATGTGTAACTTATAGAATAATACAAGAATTTTGGTGCACTACTTTGGTAGATGTAAACAATGACATTGGCTATCCCTCAAAACTGATGTTAAAATTGAGACATTAGCCAGTATATCCTTATATGAAGGACATACCTGTGCCCGCACACCAACACCAAGGTTTCTCAAGTGGCACGGGACCTAATACTAAACCTACCTGTGCCGTATGGGCAAAACCAGGGGCCAGTGGGCAAGTACAGCAGCATTAGGTCCAACTCACAGCCTACTCCAAGTTACCTCCAGTGTGGCTGGGCACACATACAATGGGAGAAGGGAGGCAGATTATAAGCCCCACCCAAGTTGGCTGATATGTTGCCGGCCTCACAAGTGAACCTTAAAGGGGTACTCCGATAAAAATCTTTTTTCTTTTAAATCAACTGGTGGCAGAAAGTTAAACATATTTGTAAATTACTTCTATTAAAAAAATCTTAATCCTTCCAGTCCTTAATAGCTGCTGAATGCTACAGAGGAAATTCCTTTCTTTTTGGAACACTGACGACATCACGAGCACAGTGCTCTCTGCTGACATCTCTGTCCATTTTAGCAACCATGCATAGCAAATGTATGCTAAGGGCAGCATGGGGGCTCAGTGGTTAGCACTGCTGCCTTGCAGTGTTGGGGACTTGGGTTCAAATCCCACTAAGGACAACAATAAATAAAGTGTTATTATTATAATAACGTCAGCAGAGAGAACTGTGCTCGCGATGTCATCAGAGAGCATTCCAAAAAGAAAAGAATTTCCTCTGTAGTATTCAGCAGCCAATAAGTACAGGAAGGATTAAGCTTTTTTAATAGAAGCGATTTACAAATATGTTTAACTTTCTGCCACCAGTTGATTTAAAAGAAAAAAGGTTTTCCCCAGAGTACCCCTTTAATACTGCCTATAATGGTGATCAAGGCGCATTAAATATGAAGATTTTACACCTCCAAGTATAAGATTTAAACAACAACAAAGACGTGCTCTCAAATGGCTGGAGGTGCTCAACCCCAAATGCAGTTGTGCATTTATGCTGGGGGAGCAGATCCTGCACTTGTAGTCCGTTTCTAAGGGCGATCCCCAGCATAAAATGCATACAATGGAGGATGCCTGCAGCAGACCCCAAGTGCCACAAGGGCATCCTACACCAGATAAACGGTGTGGATGTGTAACATATAGAATAATACAATAACATAGGAATTTAGGTGCCCTACTGTGGTAGATGTAAACAATGACATTGGCTAGCCCTCAAAACTGATGTTGAAATTGAGACATTGGCCAGTATATGGCACAAGTAGGTTTAGTGTTAGGTCCCGTGCCACTTGAGAAACCTTGGCATTGGTGTAAGGGCTAAGATATATCATTCATATGAGGATATACTGGCTAATGTCTCAATTTTAACATCAGTTTTGAGGGTTATCCATATATCATTGTTTACATCTACCACAGTAGTGCAACTGAATTCTTGTATTATTGTATGAGAGAAAAAATGGAAAGATTTTACCCCCATCTCTCATGCCCCCTCCCTTAGACTTGCATTGAGGGGGTGGGCCGTGACATCATGAGGGTCGGGACTATGACGTCAAGAGCTCCCGGTGCCGGCTCCAGCATTCAGAACAGTTTGTTCCAAATGCTAAGCAGCTGAGTACCCCTTTAAGGATGTCAGTACGGTTGTCAAAAATTGTTAGTATGGTTTCTATAGAAAGGTGTCTGAAGTTTTACCGTATTGTACATAATAGGAAAAAAAATTGAAAAAAAATGAAAGAAAAACTGCATTTTATCGAGAGTTGAAAGCACTTGAACATTAAAGGATTACTGGATTACAGATGCTTGGTTTACGATTTCAGCAAATACATGTTGTACATATTTTTTAGAGCAATGTCAAAGTATGAAAAAGTTGCAACTGTAATTTTCAAGGTAGCAGTGATGAAATAAAGACATATTGATTCACAGGTACATAATATTCACCAGTTTTGATTCCACGCTATACTTCTTTCATCACTTATAATTGCTTTTTATGCTAAAATACATGCTTACAATTTCAACTAGCTTTCATTTCCTAGAACTTAGTGAATGCTGTCAGAAGTTGTTGTACCTTTACTACAAAAACTGTGTATTCTGCTTTTATATATAAACAATTTTAGACTGTGCATTCCAACATTTTCTGTCAGTTTACTGAATGTCTATTACTTTTCTGTATGGTACAATATATTAACATTTTAAGTTCAAGGTTAGACTTCAGGGTAGGAAGTGGATATTCTTTTATGACTATGCTTCTGGCATGTTACCTTTCATTCTGTTAGGTTGTTTTCAGCTGTCTCAGATGACATGATTAACTGATTGAAATTTGCTTTCATATTTTAACTTCAGACTATGGACTATAAAGAATTGTTTTGACATCCTATAAAAATGTTAAATAATTCTCCACAGTTCTGCCTTTGGGGAATATTTTATATTCTGATGTGATCTTGGATTACTCAATGTTTACTGTTGACATTATCTTGTATATTGTATATACACACAAAAAAAAATGCAATGAAATTAATAAACAAACAAGTAAAAGATCGAAACACAAATTTTGGTGTGCGTACGTACATTTCCAATGTTAATTAACCCCTTCCAGCAAAATCAGGTACATGTACGTGGTGATTTGGGATGACTTCCAGAAACACCACGTACATGTACCTGATGAATGAAAACTGTCAGAATGGTGCCGAGCGCTGTGACAGTTTCTCGATGCCGTCTGCGACACACTGCCCGTTAATGGGTGTCACCATCCAGGGACCAATCGCGCTGGTCCCTGGTCCAGGATCACTGCTATTGGTCAGTCAGTGTGACAGCTTACCAATAGCAAGCATTTTCAGCCCTGGGAAGTCTGGCTCCTCCTGCTGGCTGTCTCCGACGCTTCAGTGTGAGGAGAGAAGCGATTGGAGAAGCAGCCTGTGCAGGAGAGCCAGAGAAATACGTCAGCTTGCCCCCAAACGTGCCATAAAAGCAGTGACTGTCAGTAGTTATTCTGTCAGTTGTCATCCTGTCGGTCTGTGATCCTCCTGTCCCTCTGTGATCATCCTGTCATCCTGTAACTACTCCACTGTCAGATTGCTGCCAGATCACACCCAGTGACCTATCCATAAACTCCTTCACTGCCAGTGGCAGTGACTGTCAGTGGACATTCTGTCAGTTGTCATCCTGTTTATTTCCATTGATTTATAAACAAAAGAAAAAGGAAAAAAAAAAATAAAAAAAAAAATATATATATATATATATATATATATATATATATATATATATATACTAGCTGAGTACCCGGTGTTGCCCGGTTTTTCCTTCCTAATCCTTGTTGGGGAGGAAAATAAACAAAGGAGGAAGCTTTTGACTTCATATCCCGTCCTCATATATAGTTGTCATATCCCGACCTCCTATCCTGACCTCCTATCCCGTCCTCCTATCCCGTCCTCCTATCCCAACCCTGTATCACGACCCCGTATCCCGACCTCGTATCCCGACCTCATATCCCGTCCTCCTATCCCGTCCTCCTATCCCATCCTCCTATCCCATCCTCCTATCCCGACCTCCTATCTCGACCTCCTATCTCGACCTCCTATCTCGACCTCCTATCCCGACCTCCTTTCCCGACCTCCTATCCCGGTCCTCCTATCCCGGTCCTCCTATCCCGGGCCTCCTATCGCGTCCTCCTATCGCGTCCTCCTATCTTGGTCTGTAATATGTGTACCAGTTATTGAAATATCTCCTACCGTACAAAAGTTATGTGGGAAAATATATTTCCCATTGATTTGCATGGGACTTTAAACAAAAAACCCCGACCCTCACAAATAGGGGTAGTTAAGGGTTAAATTAACTATCCTATATTTTAAGTGGATATATAAGTAACATGTGACCAAGTATTATCGAAATATCTCAAACAGTCTGGAAGTTATGCAGTAACATATATTTCCCATTGACTTGTATGGGACTTTAAACATAAACCCCGCCCCTGGCAAATGGGGGTGAGTAAGGGTTAAATCACATATCCTATGTTTGTTGTTGACATATAAGTAACATGTGTGCCAAGTTTCATGTTAATATCTTTAGCCGTTTGGACGTGATGCTGTAACATAAACACATACCTACATACATACATACATACATACCGTATTTATCGGCGTATAACACGCACTTTTTAGGCTAAAATTTTTAGCCTAAAGTCTATGTGCGTGTTATACGCCAATACACCCCCAGGAAAGGCAGGGGGAGAGAGGCCGTTGCTGCCCGTTTCTCTCCCCCTGCCTTTCCTGGGGTCTAGAGCCCTGCTGCCGGCCCTTCTCGCCCCCTGGCTATCGGCGCCGCTGCCCGTTCTGTTCCCCTGACTATCGGTGCCGGCGCCCCATTGCCAGCACCGATAGCCAGGGGGAGAGAAGCGGCGCCGACAGCCAGGGGGAAAGAAGGGTCAGCGGCACACTTTGCCGGCGCCGCTGCCCCATTGCCTCCCCCCATCCCCGGTGGCATAATTACCTGTTGCCGGGGTCGGGTCCGCGCTGCTGCAGGCCTCCGGCGTGCGTCCCCTACGTCGTTGCTATGCGCTGCACGGCGTGGTGTCAGTGCGCCGCGCCGTGCATAGCAACGACGCAGGGGACGCACGCCGGAGGCCTGCAGCAGCGCGGACCCGACCCCGGCAACAGGTAATTATGCCACCGGGGATGGGGGAAGGCAACGGGGCAGCGGCGCAGGCAATGGGTGCCGCTGCCCCTTCTTTCCCCCTGGCTGTCGGCGCTGGTAATGGGGCGCCGGCACCGATAGTCAGGGGAACAGAACGGGCAGCGGTGCCGATAGCCAGGGGGAGAGAAGGGCCGGCAGCAGGGCTCTAGACCCCAGGAAAGGCAGGGGGAGAGAAGCGGGCAGCGACGGCCTCTCTCCCCCTGCCTTTCCTGGGGGTGTATCGGGGTATGCACGCGCACACACGCACCCTCATTTTACAATGGATATTTGGGTAAAAACTTTTTTTACCCAAATATCTTTGGTAAAATGAGGGTGCGTGTTATAGGCCGGTGCGTGGTATACCCCGATAAATACGGTACATACACACATACATACATACATGCATACATACATACACACGTTGAGTTTTATAAATATTATATATAAAATAATACACTTTTAGTCAGCGTCTAGGGAAAGTCAAAAGGTTGGAGATGCCCTTGTTAGGGTGAGTGCTCTGTTAGGCAGGGTCAGTCTGTAGAAAGTTTTTCAAGTTCTTGTTATATATTTTTTTTTTATATTAAAAAAATAATTAGTAAAAGGCAAAATTGGTGTTGCAGTTGTCACATACCAGCATTTAGTGACACTTAGTGTCATTTTTTACATTTCTCCTGCTTCCTAAATCTTTATCTAGGGTGTTATCAGCAGGGAGTTGAGACACCTCAGGGTACACACCACCCTGTACCTCATTTTTAGTTAGCGTCTAGAGAAAGTCTAAAGGTTGGAGTCACCCTTGTTAGGGCGAGTGCTCTGTTAGGCAGGGTCAGTCCGAAGAAAGTTTTTTAAGTTCTTGTTATTAAATAACATTTTTCAAATATAAAAAAAAAATAATTAGTCAAAGGAGAAATTGGTGTTGCAGTTGTCACATACCAGCATTTAGTAACACGTGTTCGTTTTTAAATTTTGCCTGCAGTTGGGGTTGCAGTTGTCACAAACCAGCGTTCAGTGACACTTGTCAGTTTTTACATTACACCTGCCTCGCAGATCTTTTTCTAGGGTGCCATCAGTAGGGAGTTGAGACACCTAGTGGTACCGCCAGCACCGCCCTGAGGTGTTTGACACCTACAAAAATGACTAAGCGTGTCTACAGCGCAGAAGAGGCCTATGAGATGCTGTTTGCTGATTCTGGCTCTGACAGCGGAGAGGATCTGGAATATTTAGTATCCTGATCATCAGAATCCTCATCCAGATCCATGTAGGGACATCTGACTGTGGCTACTCTTGTGCACTAGGCCCAGGGCGCCTTTCAGGGGATTCATCTTCTGATGAATCCCCTGAAAGGCGCCCTGGGCCTAGTGCACAAGGGTAGCCACAGTCAGATGTCCCTACATGGATCTGCACTAATAATTCTATACCCCAGATCACCAATTTTACAGCCACCCCAGGCATCCATATAGACACAACTGGTTTCGGGAAATGAATTTATTTACATTGTTTTTCTTGGATGACCTGATAAACCTCATGGTGGCCGAAACAAATTTGTATGCGGAACACGCAATCCCAGCAAATATTATGCTAAGCCCCACAAATGGACCACTACTGATGCCACAGAAATGTGCAAGTTTTGGGGACTATAAGGTCACTATAAGGTCCTACTGGGATACAGACCTCCTATACCATGTTACCTTGTTATGTCTATTACTCGATTTGAAATTTTATTTAGGTTACTGCACTATAATAATAATGATGAATGCCTTCCACAAATTGACCCTGCCTTTGATAGACTATTTAAAATTTGGCCTATAATTACCCATTACAATTCAAAATTTTGTCAAGTTTGTACCCCCAAAAAACAAATTTCAGTGGATGAATCTCTGGTCCATTTCAAGGGCAGGCTACATTTCAGGCAGTACCTTCCCAATAAAAGGGCTAGGTACGGAATAAAGTTGTACAAACTTTGTGAAAGTGAAACAGGTTATACTTTTAAGTTAAGGGTTTTCAGCCCCCAGAGTAGCATCCTGTCCTTAAAACAAGTGGGAGGATAGTATGGGTTTTAATCCATCCCTTACTGGACCACGGTTACCATGTGTATATTTTTACAATAGTGTCCACCTTCTGAAGTGCCTTGCTGCCAGAAGTACAGCTGCGTCTGGCACCATGAGAAAAATCAAAAAGACCTACCTAAAACATTTATTGCCACACCAGTGCCCAGAGGACAAAGTAGGGCTGCTTTGTTCAGACACTCTGATGTTGCTCAAATACAAGAACAAACAAGTCCTTGTGTTGATAATACTACATGGTGAACAGTTAACCCCAGTCCCAATCCGAGGAACCACAGAGCATAACATCAAGCCTGTGTGTATAAATATATGGAAGGGGTGGACCTTTCGGATCAAGTCCTGCAGCCCAACAGCGCCTTAAGAAAATCCAAGGCATGGTATAAAAAGGTGTCTGTGTACCTGACCCAAGTTGGGCTATATAATTCCTTTGTCCTTTATAGAAATGCTGGTCATTTAGGGACCTTCTTAGAATTCCAGTAAGCAGTGATTAACCCCTTCCCGACCTATGACATACCTGTACGTCATGGGTGGCAAGGTGTTCCCGACCCATGACATACAGGTACGTCATGAACATTTTTGCCACTACTCGCGGCACCCCGCAGTGCCCGGAAAGATGGTGGCTATCACTGATAGCCAGCCATCTTACCATGCGACCACGGGGGGTTTCATCCCCCACCCCACCCCCCCCCCGCGATCGCTGCTATCAGCTGGTCAAATCTGACTAGCTGATAGCAGCGTTTCGCAATGAAAATACTTAGCAGTGCGGTGTGTGAGTCCCGATCACGGGGATCGGGACACACACCGCTCTGCTAAGTGTCCCTGACCCGTCCCCCGGCGTCACTTACCCGTCCGAGCGGTGTCCCGAGCGGTCCCGGCGGCGAGCGGTGTCCTCCAGGAGGTCCTGGCGGCGCTGCGTCCCGGAGGTGAGTTTCCGGCAGCAGTGCGGCATCTTCATTGGCAGCAGTGAGATCGCCGTAAAGCGATCTCACTGCTGCCTCTGGGAGTTTCAAAACTGCAACTCCCAGCATGCCCAGACAGCCTTTGGCTTTCTGGGCATGCTGGGAGTTGTAGTTTTGCAACATCTGGTGGTCCTCAGTTTGGAGACCACTGTATAATGGTATCCAATCTGTGCTCTTCCAGATGTTGCAAAACTACAAATCTTAGCATGCTCAGTCTGTCCAGACATGCTGGGAGTTGTAGTTATCTAACATCTGGAAGAGCACAGATTGGAGACCATTATGCAGTGGTCTCCAAACTGTGGACCTCCAGATGTTGCAAAGCTACAACTCCCAGCATGCCCAGACTGCCCAAGCATGCTGGAAGTTGTAGTTCGGCAACATATGATCCTTCAGATATTGCCAAACTACAACTTCCAGCATGCCTGGGCAGTCTGGGCATGCTGGGAGTTGTAGTTTTGCAACAACTGGAGGCACACTAGTTGGGAAACATTGTCCTTTTCCTACCTCAGTGCCTCCAGCTGTTGCAATTGTTGCAAAACTATAACTCCCAGCATGCACTGACAGACCATGCATGCTGGGAGTTGTAGTTTTGCAACAGCTGGAGGCACACTGGTTTGGAAACACTAAGTTTGGTTGCAAAACACTTGAAAGTTTATTACTTAACTTAGTGTTTCCAAACCAGTGTTCCTCCAGCTGTTGCAAAACTACAACTCCCAGCATACACGGACAGCCAAAGGGCATGCTCGGAGTTTGCAACAACTGGATGTTTGCCCCCTCCCCCCAATGTGAATGTACAGGGTACACTCACATGGGCGGAGGTTTACAGTGAGTGCTGCAAGTTTGAGATGGCGCAAATTTTGCGCTGCAGCTCAAACTTCCAGCGGCAAACTTGCTGTGAACCTCCGCCCATGTGACTGTACCCTAAAAACACTACACTACACTAACACTAACCTAAAATAAAAAGTAAAAAACACTACATATACACATATCCCTACACAGCCCCCCCTCCTCAAAAAAATGAAAAACGTCTGGTACGCTACTGTTTCCAAAACGGAGCCTCCAGCTGTTGCAAAATAATAACTCCCAGTATTGCCGGACAGCCATTGACTGTCCAGGCATGCTGGGAGTTTTGCAACAGCTGGAGGCACCCTGTTTGGGAATCATTGGCATAGAATACCCCTATGTCCACCCCTATGCAAATCCCTAATTCAGGCCTCAAATGCGCATGGCGCTCTCTCACTTTGGAGCCCTGTCGTATTTCAGGGCAACAGTTTTGGGACACATATGGGGTATCGCCGTACTCGGGAGAAATTGCCTTACAAATTTTGGGGGGCTTTTTGTTCTTTAACCCCTTATGAAAAGGTGAAGTTGGGGTCTACACCAGCATGTTAGTGTAAAAAAATAATTTTTTTACACTGACATGCTGGTGTTGCCCTATACTTTTCATTTTCACAAGAGGTAAAAGGGAAAAAAGACCCTCTAAATTTGTAATGCAATTTCTCCCGACTACGGAGATACCCCATATGTGGGCGCAAAGTGCTCTGGGGGTGCACAACAAGGCCCAGAAGGGAGAGCGCACCATGTACATTTGAGGTGATTTGCACAGGGGTGGCTGATTGTTACAGCAGTTCTGACAAACGCAAAACAATAAATATCCATATGTGACCTCATTTTGGAAACTACACCCCTCACGGAATGTAATAAGGGGTGCAGTGAGCATTTACACCCCACTGGTGTATGACAGATTTTTGGAACAGTGGTCTGTGAAAATGAAAAATAAAATTTTTGATTTGCACAGTCCACTGTTTCAAATATCTGTCAAACGCCAGTGGGGTGTAAATGCTCACTGCACCCCTTATTAAATTCCATGAGGGGTATAGTTTCCAAAATGGGGTCACATGTGGGGGGGGTCCACTGTTCTGGCACCATAGGGGCTTCCTAAATGGGACATGCCCCCCAAAAACCCATTCAGAAAAACTCACTCTCCAAAATCCCATTGTCGCTCCTTCCCTTCTGAGCCCTCTACTGTGCCCGCCGAACACTTTACATATGCATATGAGGTATTTCCTTACTCGAGAGAAATTGGGTTACAAATTTTAGGGTGATTTCTCTCCTTTTACCCCTTGTAAAAATTCAAAAATTGGGTCTACAAGAAAATGCGAGTGTAAAAAATGAAGATTTAGAATTTTCTCCTTCACTTTGCTGCTATTCCTGTGAAACACCTAAAGGGTTAAAACACTTACTGAATGTCATTTTGAATACTTTGGGGGGTGCAGTTTTTATAATGGGGTCAATTATGGGGTATTTCTAATATGAAGACCCTTAAAATCCCCTTCCAACCTGAACTGGGCCCTGAAAAATTACGATTTTGAAAATCTTGAGAAAAATTGGAAAATTGCTGCGGAACTTTGAAGCCCTCTGGTGTCTTTCAAAAGTAAAAACTTGTCAATTTTTTTATGCAAACATAAAGTAGACATATTGTATATGTGAATCAATATGTAATTAATTTGGAATATCCATTTTCCTTTCAAGCAGAGACTATCAAAGTTAGAAAAATGATACATTTTCTAAATTTTCATGAAATTTTTAGATTTTTTACCAAGAAAGGATGCAAATATCAGTGAAATTTTACCAATAACATAAAGTAGAATATGTCACGAAAAAACAATCTCGGAATCAGAATGATAAGTAAAAGCATTCCAGAGTTATTAATGTTTAAAGTGACAGTGGTCAGATGTTCAAAAAATGCCCAGGTCATGAAGGTGAAAATGGGCTGGGTCATGAAGGGGTTAAATCACTCATATTTGGGGAGCAGGAAGAAGAGGCCACCAGTTCTTCCCAAATGGCGGTCTCAAGAATTGTTCATGGACAGCATGTCCCTGGCGTATTACCTCCCACAGAAAAGAAAAGGAGACCCCAAAAACTTTGTCGCATCTGCTATGCAAGAGGGATTCGAAAGGACACAACCCACATTTGTGAAATTTTCCTCTCTAAACAAGCCCTCTGTATTGGTGAATGCTTTCGAACTTGCCATACAGCCACTGATTTGAAAATACTGTAATAAAGAATTTCTCATACTACGTATTTATTTATTTTTTTTATTTTACATCCGCTTTTTCCGCATTTTACGATCTGACATTCCCCCTACAATTTGGGCAAAAAGCACAAGAAAAAGACCTCCGAACAACAATAAATATGAAAATATTGAACATTTTTATTGGTATGTAAGCAACACTAAAAATACATATATGGAATCACACAAAGAGAAAATAATGAAAAACCAGGATACTGGGATGAAGGTCCTGATCGCATAGTAAACTGTATGTCTGTTTAAATATTATGCCACAAGAGTAAATGACAGATGTGCATGAAACATACATATATAACTGTGGTGAAAAATAACTGGAAATGGAATATAAGGTGCCAAAGTGCAAATATATACTGTTAGGGTGCTTTCCCACAGGGCGTATACGCAGCGTATTTGACGCTGCGCAAATTTTACGGCAGCAGCGGGAAATACGCTGCGTATCCCTTGCTCACTATACACACAGGGCTTTCCGGCGGCAGCCCTATGTGTGCAGTGAGTTTTGGAGGCGGGGCCGTGTGCCGGCGTGACTGTGACGTGCGGCCCCACCTCCAAAACTCACTACACGCATAGGGCTGCCGCAGGAAAGCCCTGTGTGTATAGTGAGCAAGGGATACGCAGCGTATTTCCCGCTGCTGCCATAAACTTTGCGCAGCGTCAAATACGCTGCGTATACGCCCTGTGGGAACGCACCCTTAAGGGCCAAAGCAGCTCCCAAAGTTTAACATGTATAGAAGACTGAGATTGAAGGGAGAATAAAGCGCAGTAGCGCAAACATAAAAGCCACCTTAGGAAGGGAATGTAGCAGCAGACACATACAGTAGACAGGACTCACTCCAGCTCCAGGTGTGCACACAGGTATATATATATATATATATATATATATATATATATATATGTTATGATTCGGCTAGCTGGATGTGGATCCTCTGTGTCAGCGAGGGATTGGCGTGGACCGTGTCGGTGGACCGGTTCTAGGTTGCTACTGGTTTTCACCAGAGCCCGCCGCAAAGCGGGATGGTCTTGCTGCGGCGGTAGCAACCAGGTCATATCCACCGGCAACGGCTCAACCTTGCTGACTGCTGAGAAGGCGTGGGACAGAAGGACTAGGCAGAGGCAAGGTCGTACGTAGCAGAAGGTCGGGGGCAGGCGGCAAGGTTCGCAGTCAATGGATATAGCAAGAAGGTATGGAACACAGGTTTTGGACAACACTAAACGCTTTCTCTGGCACAAGGCAACAAGATCTGGCCAGGAAGGGAAGGGGAAGTGAGGTTATATGGACAGGGAGCAGGTGGAAGCTAATTAGATTGATTGGGCCAGGCACCAATCACTGGTGCACTGGCCATTTAAATCTTAGAGAGCTGGCGCGCGCGCGCCCTAGAGAGCGGAGCCGCGCGCGCCAGAACATGACAGCCGGTGACCGGGACGGGTAAGTGGCTTGGGATGCGATTCGCGAGCCGGCGCGTCCCGCTATGCGAATCGCATCCCCATCGTGAATGTCAGTGCAGCTCTCCCGGTCAGCGGGTCTGACCGGGGCGCTGCAGAGAGGAGAACGCCCTGAGTGCTCCGGGGAGGAGCAGGGACCCGGAGCGCTCGGCGTAACAGTACCCCCCCCCCCCTTAGGTCTCCCCCTCTTTTTGTCTCCTTGTCCCTTCAAATGAGAAGAGAACAAAGGGGGCGCCTCTTGAGTTTCCTTCCGGAACAAAAAAAAGTCCTGGGTAGCTACATCAGCGGCTGGTAATCCAGAAGAAGTGGGAATGGGGAGGGGAGGCAGAGGGTGAAGTTTGTCACGGGGCAGAGTGTCCCCAGGACGGGCGCTATGAGGAGGCACGGCACAGTCCTGATAGGCCTTGGGGAGACCAGGCACAGGAGGAGACACTGAGGCCTGACAGACGGGACTGGGAGCAGACGTGAGGCATTTCTTGCGGCAAGCAGGACCCCAATTCTTGATCTCCTTGGTGGTCCAGTCAAGAGTGGGAGAATGTTGCTGGAGCCATGGCAGACCGAGGAGGACTTCAAAGGTGCAGTTGGGCAGGATGAAAAATTCAATTTTCTCGTGATGCAGTCCAATGCTCATAAGCAAGGGCTCTGTGCGGTAACGCACAGTGCAGTCCAACTTCACTCCGTTGACCGAAGAAATGTAGAGCGGCTTGACGAGACGGGTCACCGGGATGCAGAACCTATGAACCAAAGAGGCCAGAATAAAATTTCCAGAAGAACCAGAGTCCAAGAAGGCCACGGCTGAGAAGGAGGAGTTGGCAGAAGGAGAAATCCGCACGGGCACAGTGAGACCTGGAGAAGCAGACTTCGTACCAAGAGACGCCACACCCACGTGAGCTGGGTGCGTGCGTTTCCCAGACGTGGAGGACGAATAGGGCAATCCAACAAGAAACGTTTGGTACTAGCGCAGTACAGACATAAATTTTTATCCCTACGGCAAGTCCTCTCTTCATGGGTCAGGCGAGACCGATCCACTTGCATAGCCTCCTCGGCGGGAGGCACAGGGGTAGATTGCAAAGGATACTGTGAGAGAGGTGCCCAGAGATCAAGGTCTTTTTCCTGGCGGAGCTCCTGGTGTCTTTCAGAAAAACTCATGTCAATGCGGGTGGCCAAATGGATAAGTTCATGCAGGTTGGCAGGAATCTCTCGTGCGGCCAGCACATCCTTGATGTTACTGGATAGGCCTTTTTTAAAGGTCGCGCAGAGGGCCTCGTTATTCCAAGATAATTCGGAGGCGAGAGTACGAAATTGGATGGCGTACTCGCCTACTGAAGAATTACCCTGGACCAGGTTCAGCAGGGCAGTCTCAGCAGAAGAAGCTCGGGCTGGTTCCTCGAAGACACTACGGACTTCAGCGAAGAAGGACTGGACTGTGGCTGTGGCAGAATCATTGCGGTCCCAGAGCGGTGTGGCCCAAGACAAGGCCTTTCCAGACAGAAGACTCACTACGAACGCCACCTTAGACCGTTCTGTAGGAAATTGGTCCGACAACATCTCCATATGTAGGGAACATTGAGACAAGAAACCACGGCAGAGTCTAGAGTCCCCATCAAATTTGTCTGGCAGGGACAAGCGGAGGCTAGGAGCGGCCACTCCCTGCGGAGGAGGTGCAGGAGCTGGCGGAGGAGATGGTTGCTGCTGTAGCAGTGGCAGAAGTTGCTGTAACATGGCGGTCAACTGCGACAGCTGCTGTCCTTGTTGGGCAATTTGCTGCAATTGCTGGGCGACCACCGTGGGTAGGTCAGCGAGACTTGGCAGCGGCACCTCAGCGGGATCCATGGCCGGATCTACTGTTATGATTCGGCTAGCTGGATGTGGATCCTCTGTGTCAGCGAGGGATTGGCGTGGACCGTGTCGGTGGACCGGTTCTAGGTTGCTACTGGTTTTCACCAGAGCCCGCCGCAAAGCGGGATGGTCTTGCTGCGGCGGTAGCAACCAGGTCGTATCCACCGGCAATGGCTCAACCTCGCTGACTGCTGAGAAGGCGTGGGACAGAAGGACTAGGCAGAGGCAAGGTCAGACATAGCAGAAGGTCGGGGGCAGGCGGCAAGGTTCGTAGTCAATGGATATAGCAAGAAGGTATGGAACACAGGCTTTGGACAACACTAAACGCTTTCTCTGGCACAAGGCAACAAGATCCGGCCAGGAAGGGAAGGGGAAGTGAGGTTATATGGACAGGGAGCAGGTGGAAGCTAATTAGATTGATTGTTCCAGGCACCAATCACTGGTGCACTGGCCCTTTAAATCTTAGAGAGCTGGCGTGCGCGCGCCCTAGAGAGCGGAGCCGCGTGCGCCAGAACATGACAGCCGGTGACCGGGACGGGTAAGTGGCTTGGGATGCGATTCGCGAGCGGGCGCGTCCCACTATGCGAATCGCATTCCTCATCGTGAATGCCAGTGCAGCGCTCCCGGTCAGCGGGTCTGACCGGAGCGCTGCAGAGAGGAGAACGCCGCGAGCGCTCCGGGGAGTATCAGGGACCCGGAGTGCTCGGCGTAACAATATATGTATATCTAGATAATGTTTTCTTTGTAAATATTTTTCTATTTATCATTTAATAATAGAACTGATGCCCTTATATTCACTTTATGCACCAGGGGGGCCCCTGAGTTATGCACCTTATTTTTTATCATGTTTTTATCACTTTTTTGTATTGATTCACAATCACACTATTCGTTTTGATGCATTATAATCATTTTTTGATGTAGTGTTTTGATGCATGTACATAATTAATTTTTTATTCACTTGTTGCATATATTTGTCACCTCCTTCAACATATTGTCACACTACATCCAATCATTGATGTGTGTGTCTTTTATATTTCCATATTTTCCGCTACTTTCACATCTCTCCACCTTTGCTTTTGTGCTCAAGTTTTATTTGTGGGTTTTAATTCCCTAAAAAAATGTTTCCACTGTATTTACTAAGGTTTCCCTACATTTTCCACTTTCCCTATATTTTGCTTTCTTTACACATGCTCTGATCTGTAGGGTTTTCCTCAGCTGAAATCCAACACATTTTCTGTGAAAACTTTAGTAAATATGTTGGTATTTTGAGAAAATGCTGGGAACACGCCCCCTTTTGGTGATCACGCCCATTTCTTCGGGTTTTCTTAGCAAAATGGAGAGTTAGTCAGGGTTTTTTCAATTCTGGCGGAAATTCTGGCACAGACAGAATTTGTGGCGCAAATTCTGGCGCACAACCTGACAAAACATGTTGGGTTTGCAATAGTAAATGAGGACTTTGAATTGAATATTATTATTCATTTTATTTATTTCTTTTTTGCTCACACATTTATTTTATAGAATGTCCCTGACACACACACGCACACACACACACACACACATATATATATATATATATATATATATATATATATATATATATGCAAAGCAGCTCATTAGATCACCTTCTCAACTATATATATATATATATATATATATATATATATATATATATATATATGTCAAGGTGGGAAGACAGCACTAGTCCCTGCTCTTATGCCCGTGACCATCCGGATAACCAGACCAGATACAGAACATCCAAATGGTATAGGTCACAGCTAAAAGTATGCAGACTCCCAATTTCAAAAAGGCTGTGGTCTTTATTTAGGTCATCAGCAGTGCAACGTTTCAGCTATAGTGTAGCCTTTGTCAAGCATAAAAAGGGGGAGAGAGGGGGGAGCAGGGGAGAGACTGATAATTATGTCTTGCTAATTATCAGTCTCTCCCCTGCTCCCCCCTCCCTCCCCCTTTTTCTCATTCTTATCTATTTAGTCTATGTTCCCATAACAGGCCAATTTATGGCTCATCTTAGTATGAATTCTCCACATCTATTGTCTTAACCCCTGCATATTTGTGAGATGTAACCTGTGTCTTCTGCTTGTGAGCTTAGATTTGCATTGGACTTGATAAAGGGAGGAATCCCGAAAGCTTGTCTCTACAAAATGCTGTTAGTCCAATAAAAAAGGTATTACAAGATATTGCAACATTTTATGATTTGCATATATATATATATATATATATATATATATATATATATATCGGAATATGCATTCATTGTTGCCATTCATTGTTTACACTGTTCTTTTATATGTGAACTATTTTTTGACCACTGTCCCTTTAAACCACCCCCAGATGTCAATCGCTCTGGTCTGGAACATTAATTTAGCAGTGTAGCGCACGGACATGGGCATACATCATCGGGGCAACCATTTTGGTGAAGCCCGTTTGCAGGGCCCCTACAGTTTTACCTCCAGGGCTCAGACAAACAATGGTGGCCATCTTCTGGAAGCCTAATTAGGCTCCCGCCAGGCCACCCTGCAGTACAAAAAGATTGCTATGCGCTGCGCATATGTATGCGCGTGCAAATACAATACCCAGCAGTGCATCCACATGACGTAGTGGTCATGTGATTACCCATGAGCGCACATCTCCTGGATGCAGCGAGGTAACACTGGGGGCCATGTTAACAGGTGCGTACTTTCTGTATGCTATCCTCCTATTGGCTACTTTCTGTATATATATACCATGCTCCCCCAGTCCCACACCACTCTTGGATAAAGCCTATCCCGGTGAAACACATCGGAGGTTTTGTGCGGGGCTGGGGTGAGTCCTGTCTACTGTATGTTTCTGTTGCTACATTCCCTTTCTAAGGTGGCTTTTATTTTTGCACTACTGCGCTTTATTCTCCCTTCAGTCTCAGTCTTCTATACATGTTAAACTTTGGGAGCTGCTTTGGTCTTTACCAGTATATCTTTGCCCTATGGCACCTTATATTCCATTTTCAGTTATTTTTCACCACAGTTATATATGCATGATTCATGCACATCTGTAATTTACTCTTGTGGCATAATATTTAAACAGACATACAGTTTACTATGCAATCAGGACCTTCATCCCAGTATCCTGGTTTTTCATTATTGTCTCTTTGTGTGATTCCCTATATGTATTTTAAATGTTGCTTGCATACCAATAAAGAAATTTAAATATTTTCATATTTATTGTTATTCTGAGGTTTTTTCTTGTGCTTTTTGCACAAATTGTAGGTGGTATATTCATTCATTGACAAACCTCCATTTCCTTTATACATTTTCTGAGCCTTCACAGGGGAAAGGGTTCTATAGGTTCATCTGACATTACCTTCAAAGCAAAAAAAACAACCTTCCCATTATATCTAGAGAGGAGCAAATCGAAGCTGACTAACCCAAATTTGTCAGGAATTTCATTAACCCCTTAAGGACCAGGGGTCTTTCCATTTTTGCACTTTCATTTTTCCTCCTTACCTTTAAAAGATCATAACTATTTCAATCTTGCACCTAAAAATCCATAAGATGGCTTATTTTTTGAAAAATCAATTCTACTGCGTCATAGCGGGTCAGGCCCGGCCTCTAACCGTGGCTAATAGCGCTTGGCAATGATCGCAGTGCCGCGCACTATTAACCCTTTAGAACTTTACAAGTCACCTGTCTAACCCGGGAAGAAGTACAGTACAAAAAATCAAAATAGACAAATCGCCAGGTTCAGATGGCATATACCCCCGTGTTGTAAAGGAATTAAGTACTGTAATAGACAGACCCCTATTTTTAACATTCATGGACTCTATAGTAACAGGGACTGTCCCCCAGGACTGGGGCATGGCAAATGTGATGCCAATATTTAAAAAGGGGACAAAAGGTGACCCCGGAAATTATAGGCCTGTTAGTTTAACCTCTGTTGCATGTAAATTGTTTGAGGGTTTTCTAAGAGATGCTATTTTGGAGTATATTGATAAAAATAAATGTATGACACCATATCAGCATGGCTTTATGAGGGATCGGTCCTTTTGAGGGATCGGAGGTGAGCTCCAGACTGGACCAAGGGGAATCGCTGGATGTTGCATACCTGGCTTTTTCCAAAGCATTTGATATGGTGCCACATAAAAGGTTGGTGCATAAAATTAGAAGGATTGGGTTGGGGGAGAATGTGTGTAAGTGGGTAAGTAACTAGCTCAGTGATAGGAAAGAGAGGGTGGTTATTAATGGTACTAATTCTGATTGGGTGACTGTTACTAGTGGGGTACAACAGGGGTAAGTCTTGGGTCCTGTTCTATTTAATATATTTATTAATGACCTTGTAGAGGGGTTGAATAGTAAAGTAGCAATCTTTGCAGATGATACTTATATATGTAAAGCGGTAAACACAATAGAGGACAGGGCACTGTTACAAATGGATCTGGATAGGTTGGAGGCTTGGGCTGGGAAGTGGCAGATGAGGTTCAACACTGATAAATGTAAGGTAATGCACATGAGGAGGAAAAATCCGGGCTGGGATTATGTATTAACCCCTTAAGGACGCATGGTTTTTTCATTTTTGCATTTTCATTTTTTCCTCATCACCATCTAAAAATCTTAACGCTTTCAATTATGCACATAAAATTCCATATGCTGGCTTTTTTTGTGCCACCAATTCTACTTTGCAGCCAAATTAGTCATTTTACCCAAAAATCCACGGCCAAACGGAAAAAAAATTTATTGTACGACAAAATTGAAGAAAAAATGTCATTTTGTAAATTTTGGGGGCTTCCATTTCTACGCAGTGCACTTTTTGGAAAAAAATAACACTTTATCTTTTTTCTGTAGGTCCATACAGTTAAAATGATACCATATTTATATACATTGGATATTGTCGTACTTCGGAAAAAAGTCATAACTACATGCAGGAAAATTTATATGTTAAAAATTCTCATCTTCTAACCCCTATAACTTTTTTATTTTTCTGTGTACGGGCCAGTATGAGGACTCATTTTTTGCGCCGTGTTCTGAAGTTTTTATCAGTACCATTTTTTATTGATAGGTCTTTTTGATCACTTTTTATTCATTTTTTCATGGAATTTTTTTGCGCGCACGTCATTGACCGTGCAATTTAATTAATTATATATTTTTATAGTTTGGACATTTCCGCACGCAGCGATAGAACATATGTTTATTTTTATTTACACAGTTTATTTTTTTTATGGGAAAAGGGGGGGGTGATTCAAAATTTTATTAGGGAAGGGGTTAAATGACCTTTGTTAACTTTTTTTTTCACTTTTTTTTGCAGTGCTATAGCTCCCATAGGGACCTATAGCACTGCACACACTGATCTCCTATGCTGATCACTGCAAAGCCATAGCTTTGCATGGATCAGTGAGATAGGGGCTCGATTGCTCAAGCCTGTATCTCAGGCTTGGAGCAGTCGCCCGATCAGACGCCACGGAGACAGGTAAGGAGACCTCCGCTTGCGTCCCAGCTGATTGGGACATTGCGATTTTATTGCCGAGTTTGAAGGGTTAACAGCGCGCGGCACAACAATGAGACATTGTTTATTTTTCCTACTGAAGAAAGGGTTATGCAATATAGCGAAAGAACCCTGAAACGTGTCTAGGTTAATTACCACACCTTGCAATACACTGGCGGTGTGAACCTGGCATAGAGACGTACGATTTATTGGAAGCAACAACCATTGCAGCTGCAGTCTGGTCCGGACTTCCACCGTGATTTGCCACCAACCCAAACCTGCTGGGAAAGATCCATTTTCCACCCGCCCTGAGATCACATCATTCTCCATTACCATCCACCACGAGGGACTCCAGCGCTGTCCCCGCCCTGCATTATCATCACAGGAGCAGTACGAAGGCCACTGGGGACGTTGTGCCAAACGCACCCCTGCACAAGCAAAACTCTGCACAAGTGACAGCCCTGTGCCAGCGCAGCCGGCGTGTGGTGAACGGAGTTAACATCGAGCGTCAGGAGCGGGTGAGATACATTGTACCAGCAGTACTTAATACAGATCAGTCCAAAGCCGGTATTAGCCAAAAAGACTGAAACAAGTAACCATTCAGTGGATACACTATCTATTATATCATCTGTTCATATATTTACTGCAAAGACTTATTGTATCAGCTGCATCAGAGAAGGACACAATATCTTTTTCCAGACTTTTTCCTATGAGAAACCAGTGATCAATGTAAAATATGAGTGTGTGCAGTGTTATAGGTCGCTATGGGAGCTATAACATTGCAAAAAAAAAAGTGAAAAAAAAATTAAGTGAATAAAGATCATTTAACTCATCCCTTAATAAAAGTTTGAATCACCCCCCTTTTCCCATTTAAAAAAAAAACTGTGTAAATAAAAATAAACATAAGTGGTATTGCCGCATACAGAAATGTCCAATTTATAAAAATATATAATTAATTAAACCGCACAGTCAATGGCGTATGCGCAAAAAAATTCCAAAATCCAAAATAGTGTATTTTTGGCCACTTTTTATATCATGAAAAAATAAATGAAAAGCGATCAACAAGTCCGATTAATACAAAAATGGTACCACTAAAAACTTCAGATCACGGTGCAAAAAATGAGCCCTAATACCGCCCCATATGCGGAAAAATAAAAAAGTTATAGGGTTCAGAAGATGATTTTAAACGTATAAATTTTCCTGCATGCAGTTATGATTTTTAGAAAGGGAAAGGACTCAGAACGAACCGATACGTCCTTGGTCCTTAAGAGCTTAAATATTTGATTCAGGCTCCAGGGCATTTAAAATGGCGGATCCACATGTCAGAACATGGGGCAAGGAACGCTGGGAAGGCGGGAAGGGAAGTAGGCGGGATGACCTTGAATCACGTTAAGGATACAGCCTATCAGCAGCCAGTCACCCCTGAGATGTCACAGCCCTATATATTCGGCAGCCATTTAACGGCCCCAACATATAATTCATTACACTGCATAGAGATAGTACGGACATCATTGTATGTGTTACACAGAAAAGATTGTTGCTGCAGCGTTTCACCACTTAGTCACCTCAGCCTTCTGTAGGACACAGAGCACAGCGTATTTGCACAGAAATTAATTCTTATTGCAGCGATTAACCCCCTCACTGTGAACAGCATTGTATTACAGAGAGGGGCAGAGACCTATGTGTTGCCTCAGAAACGTTTTCACAGGAGGGAGAAATATTTTTTTAGGGCAAATCTGTGTCTTTGTTCCACAACAACTGGTCTGCTGGTTATACTAGTCTGTAGATGGTATAATCCATATCAAGTAGTCCATTCCTAATAGTATTTTAGAGAAAATCTTTTTGCAATTTTGGGTTTAGTACACAGTGACTGCATTGTTGTGTACCGCTGGTGCTGTGGGCAATTATTATTTTTTTGCGTACTGTAGCGCATTTTTCTTCCCTTCATCTAAGTGGTGTACTATTTTGTACCTGTTAATCTGTCAAGGGCCTACATACTGTGAAAGTGCAGCCAAAAGTTATCACCCGCTGGTGTTTTACTCCAATACGTTTATTAAGCGTACTGTAGCATTTTTTTCTGCTCTCATAAGTTCATACCACATGCCTACATCTAAGTAGTGTACTATTTGAAACCTTTTAATCTGTCAAGGGCCTAGATACTGTGAAAGTCCAGGCAAAAGTGCTCACCGGCTGGTGTTTTTACTCAGATACTTTTTAAAGTGTACTGTAGCACATTTTTCTGCCCTCATAAGTGTATAGCACATACCTACATCTAAGTGGTGTACTATTTTGTACCTGTTAATCTGTCAAGGGCCTACATACTGTGAAAGGACAGCCAAAAATAATCACCAGCTTGTGTTTTACTCCAATGTGTTTATTAAGCATACTGAAGCGCATTTTTCTGCCCTCATAAGTGCATACCACATACCTACATCTAAGTAGTGTACTATTTTAAACCTAATAATCTGTCAAGGGCCTAGATACTGTGAAAGTACCGGCCAAAGTACTCACTGGCTTTTTTTTTACTTAGATACTTTTTTAAGTGTACAGTAGCACATTTTTCTGCCCTCATAAGTGCATACCACATAACTACATCTAAGTAGTGTACTATTTTGAGCCTGTTAATCTGTCAAGGGCCTAGATACTGTGAAAGTCCAGGCAAAAGTACTCATCGGCTGGTGTTGTACCCAGATCCTTTTTTAAGTGTACTGTAGTGCATTTTTCTGCCCTCATAAGTGCATACCACATACCCACATCTAAGTAGTGTACTATTTTGTACCTGTTTATCTGTCAAGGGACTAGATGCTGTTAAAGTCCAGGCAAGAGTACTCACCGGCTGGTGTTTTACTCCAATACATTTATTAAGCATACTGTAGCGCATTTTTCTGCCCTCATAAGTGTATACCACATACCCATATCTAAGTAGTGTACTATTTTGTACCTGTTAATCTGTCAAGGGCCTACATACTGTGAAATGACAGCCAAAAGTAATCACCGGCTGGTGTTTTACTCCAATACGTTTATTAAGCGTAATGTAGCACATTTTTCTGCCCTCATAAGTGCATACCACATACCTACATCTAAGTAGTGTACTATTTTAAATTTGTTAATCTGTCAAGGGCCTAGATGCTCTGATAATCCTGTCAAAATTACTCACCGGCTGGTGTTGTACTCAGATACTTTTTTTAAGTGCACTGTAGTGCATTTTTCTGCCCTCATAAGTGCATACCACATATGTACATCTAAGTAGTGTACTATTATGTACCTTTTAATATGTCAAGGGCCCAGATACTTTGAAAGGACAGTCAAATGTACACACCTGCTGCTGTTCTAGACAAATACTGTTTTAAGCATAGTGAAGCGCATTGTACTCCCTTCATATACGCACTAAGTTCGTCAGGCAGAGAAGTGCCAGGATGTGCACAGAGGAGTGTTAGAGGCCTAAATTCAACAGGAAGAGGTTGCAGCAGACTAGGCGCGAGTGGCAGCAGGAGTCGCAGCAAGAGGCCTGAGCTCCCGGTATCAGCTAGCAGTCGTGTCTCGAGCAGCAACCCATCTGCCATCATCGATTGGTTAACACGGTCATCCACTTCATCACAAGTGACATATGACACCACGGTGAACAGTCGGTGGGTTCCTCAGACACAACCCTTAGTTTGCATGGCCTGGGAGCAGTCCTTGTCCTCCCATTGCCTCTGTCCTATGCTGTTCCCTCCCCTAAAGAAGTATCTTATTCTGTGGGTTGAGCTCCACTATTCAGTGAGGACGATCTAATAGCGGACAGTCAGAAGCTACTGCCCAGCCAAGAAGTGGAGGAGACATCTGTCGCTTTCCCCGCTAGGCAGGCATGTAGTAATGAGGAGACTGATGAAGGAGGCGGTGTTGCCAAGGTTCAGAGTCCTGAAGCAGACACTGTTGAGGAACCTGAGGAGGACATCAGTGATGTGCAAACACTTCTTAATGAATATGAAGCCGATCACAATTGGGAGCCAGGTGCAGACGGGGCTTCATCATCATCAGGAGAAGAGAGTTGCAGGTTGCCGTGAGGCAGCAGCTAAGCTAGCAAGGTGGTAGCATGGTTGGCAGTCCCCATGGTGGCAGAAGTGGAATTTTCTGGAGCCAAACGTGCCTGGGGAAGACCACCTGCCTTCGCGGCAGCCTACCTTCGTGGGAGGTAGTGGAACAGGGTTTCCTGGAGACGACAGCAGTAGCAGTTAATTAGTGTGGACTGTTGGTGGGAAAATCAGCTCCTCGGCTACTGGAGGAGGGGAGGGGTACAGTGGAGCACAGTTTAGGTTTTGCCAAATGGGTGGTTTTTCTAGTAATCTGACAGGAGAGGAGGAGGAGGAGCAGCCAGAGGAGCTAGAGGGTTATGAGGAAGGCAAGACAGAGGACCCAGGCACACTGTGGCAGTATTCAGTGGAGATGGGGGCAGGGAGTCTCTCCAAGTCACTTGCACAAATGACACGATGCATGTTCACTTGATTGCGTAGTGACAGCCGAATTGTCACCATTCGGCAGCGGGATGACTTCTGTATCTCCACATTATTGGACCCTCGCTACCTCCACAAAATACGGGCCTTTTTTACACCCATTGAGAAGGAAGACAAAGTGACCTACTCCAGAGGCATCCTATGTAGTCAGTTGGCCGATGCCTATCAGCGCCATCGTCCAGCCTCTCACAGGTCTGAATCGGGGGGCCCCCTGCACTCACCTTCCACTGCCATGGCTACTGGGGAGGTGTGGGGTTGGCAGGAGCAGTACCATCTCCATTAGAAGCAGACTGAGTCTACAGTCGTTGATGTGTAGCTTTCTTCACCCGCATAGTGAAGCAACTCATCAGCAGCAGGTAGACCTGGAGCAGGACCTGAACCAGCAGGTGGTGGCATACCTTGACGTGTCCATGCCAACACAACTTGAAGTTCCGCTGGACTTCTGGGCAGCACCACCTGCTGCACCAGAGTTTGCCCTGGAAAAGCTGTCCTGCCCGGCCAGTAGCGTGCCATCAGAGCAGGTGTGTCACGATTCGGCAGGCTGGAGGTGGATCCTCTGTGCCAGAGAGGGATTGGCGTGGACCGTGTCAGTGGACCGGTTCTAAGTTGCTACTGGTATTCACCAGAGCCCGCCGCAAAGCGGGATGGTCTTGCAGCGGCGGTAGCAACCAGGTCGTATCCACTGGCAACGGCTCAACCTCTCTGACTGCTGAGATAGGCGCGGTACAAGGGAGTAGACAAGAGCAAGGTCAGACGTAGCAGAAGGTCGGGGCAGGCGGCAAGGTTCGTAGTCAATGGTAATAGCAGGAGGTCAGGAACACAGTAATGGTAAAGACAGAAGAAGCTTTCTCTAGGCACTAAGGCAACAAGATCCGGCAAGGAAGTGCAGGGGAAGTGAGGTAATATAGTCAGGGAGCAGGTGGAAACTAATTAGGGTGATTGGGCCAGGCACCAATCATTGGTGCACTGGCCCTTTAAATCTCAGAGAGCTGGCTCGTGCGCGCCCTAGAGAGCGGAGCCGTGCGCGCCAGAGCATGACAGCCGGGGACCGGGACAGGTGAGTGACTTGGGATGCGATTTGCGAGCGGGCGCGTCCCGCCATGCGAATCGCATCCCCGCCGGCAATGTCAGTGCAGCGCTCCCGGTCAGCGGGTCTGACCGGGGCGCTGCAGAGAGAGAAACGCCGCGAGCGCTTCGGGGAGGAGCAGGGACCCGGAGCGCTCGGCGTAACAAGGTGTTTAGTGTGGCGGGGGTCATAGTCATCCCAAGGAGAACTTGTATGTCCACGAAAAATGTGGAGAGACTGACCTTTGTGAAGATGAATCAGGCATGGATCTGCCAGGATTTCCACCCACCAATGCCTGATGCCTCAGAGTAGATTGACCATGGTGCCACACCAACACTTCACAAATATGGATAATGCCAAACAGATTTAAGGCGCTTCTCCCCAGTTACAAATATTCCTCTGCATCACACCATTTTTCACCCACCTTCATCACTGGGTACTGGTATTGCCACCCACCACACCACTCTGTCACCGGTCACTTTGTCACCGGTCACATGATACTGCTGCTGCCAACTCCTGGCTGTGCCATTCAGCCACAATATGGTCACTTCATGCTGCCACAAACTCCAGACTGTGCCATTCAGACAATATATGGTCTCCTCATGCTTCAGTCAACTTCAGGCTGTTCCATTCAGCCACTATATGGTCTCCTCCTGCTTCAGCCAGCTCCAGGCTGTGCCATTCAGCCACTATATGGTCTCTTCATGCTGCCACAAACTCTGGGCTTTGCCAATCAGCCACTATATGGTCTCCTCATGCTTCAGCCACCTCCAGGCTGTGCCATTCAGACACTATATGGTCTTCTCCTGCTTCAGACAACTTCAGGCTGTTCCAATCAGCCACTATATGGTCTCCTCCTGCTTCAGCCAGCTCCAGGCTGTGCCATTCAGCCACTATATGGTCTCTTCATGCTGCCACAAACTCTGGGCTTTGACAATCAGCCACTATATGGTCTCCTTATGCTTCAGCTGTGCCATTCAGACACTACATGCCATTCAGACAGTGTATGGTCTCCCCATGCTGCCACAAACTCCAGGCAGTCATTCAGCCACTATATGGTCTCCTTATACTGATACCACATCCAGCCTGTCTCATTCAGCCTCTATATGGTCTCTTCTCATACTTCAGCCAATTCCAGGCTTTGCCATTAAGCCTCTGTATGGTCTCATCATTCTGATGCCACCTCCAGGCTCTGTCATTGTGCTGCCATGTGACATGTGACTCCTTGTTTGATTTGGTCCTTTGTACCCACACGCTGGGGCCTGGGACACTAAAACTTGGGAGTTAAAATTTCAATGATAAAATCCTCAATTTCAATTTCAAAATCTTACATTTCTATTTAATATCTTTAATATTTAATAGCGATTTCTGTAATCTGCATGTCATACTGAATAACAGTAAGGACCACAATGGGGATAATTCTGATCACAGAAGAAATAGGAATATACATTTTTTGGTGCATTTTGTTATGTTCATGTACACAGTGAAAAATAAATGACTTTAAAGTGACACATTGGTGAAAAAAAAAGAATGTTTCCTTTTTTCCACCCCTTTGCATAAGTTTGCTCCAAAAACTGTGCAGTCCAAATACTCATGACACCCCTGGATGTATTCCGTAGGGGGTCTAGTTTTCAAAATGTGATAAATTATGGGGGATGTTATTGTTCTGGCAAGTGTGCAATGGGGCCTGAGACATTCCCAAGCAAAATTGATGCTCTGAAATCCTCTGGGGGCTCCCATCATTTTGTATCCTGTCCTGTGTCCAGACTTCGAGTAAGGATCATAACAGGGATATTTCTGATCATAGAAGAAATGGGGTTATAAATTTTGTGGTGAATTTTGTTATGTTCATGTGCACAGTACAAAATAAATGACTTTAAAGTGGCACTTTGGTGAAAAAAAACTAAATTATTTCACCTACTTTGCATAAATTTGTTCAAAAAACTGTGCAGTCAAAATAATCATGACATCCAAAAATGAATTCCTCTGGGACTCTAGTTTTCAATATGGGTAAATTATGGGTAATTTAATTGTTCTGGAAAGTGTGCAATGGGTCCTGAGACATTTCCAAGCAAAATTCATGCTCTGGAATCCTCTGGGGGCTCCTATAGTTTTGGACCCTGCCATGTGCCCAGACTTTGAGTAAGGACCACTACGGTGATATTTCTGATCACGGAATAAATGGGGTTATAAGTTTTGTGATGCATTTTGTTATTTTCATGTACACAGTACAAAATAAATTAAAGTGACACATTGGGGGGGAAAACATTTTTTTCACCTGCTTTGCATAAGTTTGCTCCAAAAACTGTGAGGTCAAAATACTCATGACACCCCTGGATGAATTCCTTAGGGGGTCTATTTTTCAAAATGGTGTCATTTTGGGGGGGTTTCTATTGTTTCGGCAGATTATTTCTTTGGTAAATGTGCAATGGGGTCTGAGACAAGGACCACAACGGGTATATTTCTGATCACAAAATAAATTAGGTTATACGGTTTGTGGGGCATTTTGTTATTTTCATGTGCACAGTACAAAATAAATGACTTTAAAGTGACACATTGATTTAAAAAAAATCCTTTTTTCCACCTGCTTTGCATAAATTTGTTTAAAAACTGTGAGGTCAAAATAATCATAACATCAAAAAATGAATTCCTCAGGGACTCTAGTTTTCATTATTGTGAATTTAATTGTTCTGGCAAGTGTGCAATGGGGTCTTAGAAATTCTCAAGCAAAATTGATGCTCTGAAATCCTCTGGGGGCTCCAATCGTTTTGGACCATACCATGTGTCCAGACCACAACGGGGATATTTCTGACCACAGAAGAAATTGGGTTATAAGTTTTGTGGTGCATTTTCTTATTTTCATGTGCACAGTACCAAATAAATGACTTTAAAGTGACACATTGGTGGAAAAAAATGAATTTTTCTTTTTTTCCACCTGCTTTGCATAAGTTTGCTCCAAAAACTGTGAAATCAAAATACTCATGACACCCCTGGATGAATTCTTTAGGGGGTCTAATTTTCAAAATGGGGTCATATTGGGGTTTTTTCTATTGTTCCAGCAGATTATTCCTTTGTCAAATGTGCAATGGGTTAAGTACATAGAAAAAGAAGCGTATACAGATCCATAACAAATTTAGCAAATTTGTTATCATAAATACAAATTCAAATACATACATTTAAAATCAAATAAAATACATAAAGCCACAGAGGCACAGAAAATAAGAGGTGGTCCTGGAGGACTCCAATGCTACCGTAAATGTGACTACAATAATATAGGAAGACACCTACAACAAGTGCCCAAAAGAAAATGACAGTAATGTAATAGTAAAATGTAAGAAGATAAATAACTTCCTCCAACTGAGCCCAGTGGTTAACTGAGTATGGGAGTAGATGTCTGTAAACTAAATCAGAGAGTCACCGCAAAAGAGTAACAAACACAAATCATACAATAAACAATTATAATTACCAGTAGACAGAGTAACACAAGTGCACCAGACCACCCTCACCCAACAATTCACCAATGAGTCTTCTTCTGGGGCATAATCAGGGTGACTATGAGGCTAAGTTTTATATGAGTAATGGCCCAATTACAGCTTTAGATGATGGTCATGTGATCCAGCTAAATACAATCACTTCCGGGCTTACCTATGTATGTAACAGGGTGGGCATGGGCGCCAGAGGATTAATGAGGCCAGCTGTTAGGTCCGTCACGGTAGCGCATTGCGCCGCATACAGCGGCACATGAGCATCATATCCCCCTCATATCAGCTGATCGTCACCTTACCAGAAGGCAACATGACGTCTAGTGTATTGCGCCACTGGGTTAAGGCGTTGAGTGTGTGACACGCACGTCACACGACCCCACAGTCATGTGGGCCTTTGTTGCTAAGGACGCGGCAGGCGGACCTAGATGTCCACATGATCCGCCCACTAATGCTGCATCATTAAGGTGCAGATGTCAAAGATTCTGCCCAAAGGGGCGGAACTGATTACTATGTAGGGATATGAGATCATAATGGCTGGCACACTATATTAACTAAAAAATAGAAACAAGGATAGAGTGCAGAAGAAGTCCATGGTTCCGCCCCAATGGGTGGGACCATGAACCGCGGTGCCCCGAGCCTATTTATCAAATTCCACACACAAAAGAAGACTGCTGATTGTTTACAACTTTGCGGAATCTGAGTGGAATTCCAGTTTAATTATGGTTGAATTTCTGTGCTTTGAAAACAGTCCCATTAACTTAAATCAGGCTCTGAACAGAATTCTGCTAAATTTAAAGACATACCGTATAATTTTGTGGAATCAGGAATGCTGAATATATGCAGCAGAATGTTCGCCACATAGATTTGCTGTGTGAATGGGGCAGTGGTATGCCAATTGAAGTAAAGATTGTGTGGAATTTCTGAGCAGAATTTTGTTTCTAAACATAGCCTAAGAGTCTTAAAGGGGTTATCCAGGAAAAAAAAACTTTTTTTTTTATATATCAACTGGCTCCAGAAAGATTTGTAAATTCCTTCTATTAAAAAATCTTAATCCTTTCAGTACTTATGAGCTTCTGAAGTTAAGGTTGTTCTTTTCTGTCTTAGTACTCTCTGATGACACGTGTCTCGGGAACCGCACAGTTTAGAAGAAAATCCCCATAGCAAACCTCTTCTAAACTGGGTGGTTCCTGAGACACGTGTCATCAGAGAGCACTTAGACAGAAAAGAACAACCTTAACTTCAGAAGCTCATAAGTACTGAAAGGATTACGATTTTTTAATAGAAGGAATTTACAAATCTGTTTAACTTTCTGGAGACAGTTGATATATAAAAAAAAGTTTTTCCCTGGATAACCCCTTTAACTCTTTTATTCTCCCATATGAGGGCTTGTCTATAGCGCAACCAATTGTACTTTGTAATGAGCTCACTCATTTTGTCATAAAGTGTAATGTAAAACTAGAAGAAAATATTATGTGTGTGTGGAAATGAAAAAGAAAACCACAATTTTGCAATTTTGGAGTGTTTTGTTTTCATGATGTACACGTTATGGTAAAACTGACTTGTTTTCTTTATTTTGTGGATCAATACAATTAAAATGAGGCCCAAGTTTACATGCTTTTCTATGATTGTACTGCTCTATTTTTTTATTTTTTTTACAAATTATTTATGTTTAAAATTGCCCTATTCACCCCTATAACTTTCTTTTTTCCATATACAGGACTGCATGAGGGCTTATTGTTTGTGTCGTTTAATTTATTTATTAATTGTGATGTAACCAAAAAACAGCAATTTTGGTATTTTTTTTCTTATTTTACTCTTTCGCCATTCACCGTACAGAATCAAAAACATATTTTGATCTTTCTGACATTTACGCATGTGACAATACTGAATATGTTTTATTAAACATGGGAAAAAAGGAGTAGATTTTCAATTTTATTGGGTCGCTTAGTTAATTTTTTTTTTCTTTTACAATTTCTTGTACAATTTTACATAAATGTACATCCTGGTTTTGTGCATCAGAATCTACGTTTACATTCAATGTCCTTAACAAGATAAATAAACCTGTGGCAATTTTATTTTTGGTTTCCAGGTGATTGTTTTTGTGGTGATAGCGCAGAAATGTTGCAGACAGTACAAAGTTACCTATGTAAGTAAGTATGTACTGTCTGAATAATCATTAAAAGTCACTAAAATGTCACTGAAAAGTCACAAAAAAATAAAGTCTGTATTCATTAAAAAGTCACAAAAAAATCGCAACAAAAACATGCAGGCAAAAATGTTTACCAAAACTTGGGCCACCTGTTTACAAAAACATTTAAGAAAGCAGTGTGGCCACGTGATAAAAAAAGGTGCCAGTACAACCTCAGCCAACCAAAAATAATGGTGTAAAAAAGGATTTAGTCACACCAATATTCATAAATCTCCCCCAATGTTTATAAAGAGGCTTCCCTAGCTTCTGTGGTGTGATGAACATGTCCTATTTAGCAGCAGATCTCATTGCACAAGAAAGATATTGAAAATTTGAAATCCAACATGCTTTTCCTCAGTAATTCACACAAAGTGAACAGGCCCCAGACACATTGGATTGTCAGCAGCTATATGGGTCGCATTACAGTAGTTAAAATATACATATATATTTGAAATGGTTTAATCAGTGGCAGTAGTGTGTTGAGGTGGTATGTTGAGGAAGGTAGCATTGTATATAACTAGCTAATAACCTAAACAAAGTGGCTAAAGGACAAGCTTTGCACAAATACAACACAAATCTGTGGTATACAGTAATGGGTAGAGGCATCAGTAATGCTCGGTTCACATTCATCAGGCGTTAAGCATAGTTTCCCTCCGGCGTGCACCAGAGGGAAACTGAGACTAGAACTAATCCCATTAATTTCAATGGGACAGTTCACAATCATCCAGTACCTCAATTTTGATGTCGGATGGTTGGACATGCCAGACAGCACCAGACAGGGGAACGCAGCTTCCTGCATTGCCTTAACTGCCGCGCAGGAACAATGGACACTGGATGCTATACAACTGATGACAACTTGTCATCAGTTGTGGCATCAGTTGCGTTGAGATCTAGGCTGAATTCACCTATGCTAGATGCCAGACATATGTGAACCCAGCCAACCTAGCCTATTGATCGCTCAGGCCACAAGAGCTGGATGTGGTTGGTGCCAAAGTTTAAACTGCTTACTACTGTAGCATTGTTGAATGGCTCCTAATAGGAAGGTATGTCCGGCGAAATAAACAGTAAGGTGGAGACACAATGCGAGGAATACGTAAAAAAAAAAAGTATGTAATTCATAGTGAATACTAAACATTTTCAGAATGTTCAGTTGTCAAGGCTATTTAAAAATCTGGCATTTTTAGACTATGTAATTTTATTATGCGCCAAGAAAACTCCTTGCAGCAGATTCCCATTCTTTTCAATGCAATTCTGCTTCTCTATTCAGACTATAAAATTCTGCCAGCAGAAAGTATGTCAGACTGCATTTCCATCTATAAGACAGGAGACGTCTGCAAGATTCCACAGCTGCCAATAATGGCAAAGCCTGTCTGCAAGCAGCCATTCAGCCAGTATGAATTCTGCCAGCTGGATGTCCGCAATTTGAACTTAATTTGGTTTTGGAGCAATTTTGGTTCCTTTCCTTTTGTGTACAATCCCACATAACGCTAACAGTATTTCACACTGCACAAAATGTGCTGTGCAGCGGGAAATATGCTGCATATCCTGCAATGAGCATAGACACAGGACTTGTGTATTCAGTAAGGTTACCTCACAGTAACTCCGGTGCGTGGCCTCACCAAACCTCACTGAATACACAGGGCTCTTGCCGGCTAGCAATGTGTCTATGTTCATTGCCGGATGCACAGCGTAGTGTGAAATACGCTGCGTTAGCGGTACATTGGACAATACCCTTTATGTAACCCCGCACCCAGAGTGCCAGAGTGCAAAATTCTATTATTTTTGTTTAATCTGTTTTAAAATTCCTATTAGCAACATATTATGTGCCACAATTTAGGTGGAAACCCTTTTATTTTTGCCACAAATGTTCTCAGATGTAACAATTCCATCTTCACACTGCATTAAGCAATAGCCATCAGACTTACTTGTCACCAAATTGTATATCCAATGTAAACATATGACAGATACATTTTAATGCCATCCATCATGCAGTATAAATTGTCCCATGATGCTGCAAACTGAACGGTATATTGCTTGTTTTTTGGGGGTCAGCGTTATTCCATCTAGTAGACTCTGTCACATATTGTACACCCTGAACAAAGATTGAAAGGATTTATTTTTGGCCTCTGTCAGGTATATGAAAGGGGGGTGGGGGAGGGGGTTACTTATTGATCAAACTCAGTGGGAAAACAGCTCAACACAGAGCAGACTAATGTAAAATATATTGTTTTGGGTGCACAATTTCTATGTTTTTTTTGCTATTATTAGGGCACATTTACATGTGCAGATTTGCTGTGAGAATTTAACTGCTGGTTTAACCGTGGCTGATTCTCGGCATCAGATTTCGTTGACATCAATGTAGTCTGAAGTGGATTGTCCTCTGTAGAAGTGAGATTCCAAAGTAAGATTATGACATTGTCCTACTGGCATGGCATGATGCGGGCCCATGAAAAGACAGACCTATGCTAACATAATTTAATTATTTTACTAACTCTTTGAAGAGTCACTGGAGAAAATAATTTTTTAGGAGATTGCTTCCTATATTTGACTATTCAGAATTTATGATGTCGCTTTCCTGGTTTAATTTGAAGCTAGAGACCACTGTTTAAGATCACATTTACATTTTATGCCAATGATAATAGTTTTGATAGAATACACTCTGAGTAAAGCAAACTTTTATTGCAAAGTTCTTAAAAGGTAATGGAATTATGTGACCTGACACTTTTTTTTGTTAAGAAAAAAAAATACAGTTGTTCTATTGTATGACTATTTGATTTAGAGTATTTATTGGATACAATTTTGCATTATATTTTATTAAATAAGAAAATGAGATCAAAATTCTGGCAATGTACTGACTGGATAATACAGTATATTGGTAAAATGTACAAATGAATAGCCAACTGATATGTATTGTGAAATAGGCAGAAGAAAAAGTAATTTCATTTGTCATGAAATGGGTATTCGTTGGGCTGTGGGATCAGATCTATCATTACTGATGTGAAGAAGATGACATAAACTCTATAAGAATGAAGTGGACATGTTACAGAGTCAAATTTCATTAAGCTGTCTACTGGAGGAATAAAGCTGAGAATGCTATGAAAAAGTACTGACAAGAAATTTGATTTAAGTTTTATTGCTACCAACCGTGACACTATGCATGAACTTTTATGTGAAGGAATAATATCGTTTTATTTTTTCTTGCCAAGAAATTTACAACCGAACAGATTATTTTTGTAAAAGTACCCCAAGGACAAACAAGGTGTATAAAAATTGCCGAAATGACACATATATTTTTGCATCATGATTCCAATAATTTTTATCTATTAGGCTGGAATCACACATGCAGTTTTTGAAGCAGTATTGATCTAGTTTGTTGAGCCAAAGCAACAAGTGGATTTAACAGAAAGAAAAAGTTTCAGTCCTTTCTTTATATTTTCCATTCTTTTTAAATTAACTTCTGACTTTGGCTCAAAAAACTGCCTCAAAAACTGTATGAGAGTTCATACCTAGGGTAGAGTTCATGCATAGGATGGGCATTTACCTAAAACCCTGCTGTTTGTGAATTGTGCACCTCCTAAATAATCTGCCACTGCAGCTGCAGTCCATCTGCTTTTGGCCATGTTTACATGTCCAGAATCTCTGTGTGGGATTCCGCATTAGATTTCTGCCGGAGATTCCAGAGCAGCATTGTACCATTGATTTCAATGGGATTCTGCTGCACTATGCACACATCCAGAATTTTCGTGACAGATGTTTCTGGCATAGAATTTCTGTTTTTCGTGTCCGCAAAAAGAATGAACATGTTCATTTTTCTGCCTTTTTAAATATTAAAGAAGCAATCTGATTGGTTGCTTAGGACGACTGCACCACTCTTCATCTACACAGGTTTTGATCAATACTCCCCTAGATGTCTACATTGGTCCATTAAAGTTTATGGGCCTGTCAGGAGTTTTCTGTGGTATATGCTGATACCCTTTTTGGACAGGTTGCCTATATATATATATATATATATATATATATATATATATATGTATGGAAAATTAGATGGAAACATAGCCTAACAATGCAAACACAGTAATAAATAAATACATTTAAAAAATTAGACAAATATGAAAAAAAGTAGCACAACCTGTCTATAAACCTGTACATGCCTATGTATAAACTTATGTTGTTATATGCAGATTATTAAATACAGGATCTATGTAAACACAATGGATGGAGCTGAGCTCAAGACTGGACCGAGGAAATCTTTGGATGTCGTACATCTTGATTTTCCTAAAGCATTCAATACAGTGCCACATGAAAGGTTGGTACATAAAATGAGAAGTTTTGGGCTGGGGAAAAATGTTTGCAAGTGGTAAAGTGGCTCAGTGATAGGAAACAGAGGGTGGTTATTAATGGTACATACTTTGATTGGGTGACTGTTACTAGTGGGATACCGCAGGGGTCAGTTCTGGGTCCTATTCTTTTTAATATATTTATTAATGATCTTTGAGGGATTGTATGCATCAATCTTTGCAGATGATACCAAGCTCTGTTAAGTGGTTAACACAATAGAGGACACAAAATTCTACCACTGTACAAATCACTAGTCAGACCACACATGGATACTCTGTACAGTACAAGAAAAATATAATGGAGAGGGTTCAAAGACATGTAACCAGAGTAATATGGGGAATGGGAGGGCTACATTACCCAGAAAGATTATCATAATTAGGGTTATTTAGTTTAGAAAAAATAAGACTTAGGGGCGACCGAATAACTATGTATAAATATATCAGGGGACAGTACAGAGATCTCTCCCATGACCTATTTATACCCATAACTGTATCTATAACAACGGGGAATACTCTACGATTTGAGGAAAGGAGGTTTCTACACCAGCACAGACAGGGGTTCTTTACTGTAAGAGCAGTGAGACTACGGAACTCTCTTCCTGAGGAGGTGGTCATGGGGAACTTGGTAAAAGAGTTCAAAAGTGGTCTGGGTGCGTTTCTTGAGAGTAATAACATTGCTGGTTATGGATACTAGATTTATAGGGACAGAACGCTGATCCATATTTGGAGTCAGGAAGGAATTTTTACTCCTAGTATATTGTTTTTGCCTTCCTCTGGATCAACTCAAAAGGGACATAATAGTGATATAGGCTGAATTTGATGGACTCAACCTTATGAACTATGTTACTATGTAAACAAAATGGTATTTTCAGTGTTTCAAGATAAAATGTGGTGCAAAAAACAGAACCTCTTAATCTGTAATATGATATGGCAGGGTTTTTCCCAACCAGGATGCCTCCAGCTGTTGCAAAACTACAACTTCAAGCATGCCCGAACAGCCAAAGTCTTCCTGGCATTCTGGAAGTCGTAGTTTTACAACAACTGGAGGCATTCTCACTTGGAAACACTGGTGTTTAGTATGGATCTGTATTGTGCACCATACAACTGGCTAGATGTTATGCCCTTTCGTACAAAAGGATTTTGTTGAATGTTGCTGCAGGAAACATTTTAACCTTGCTATGCAGTTATCTCCTTTGTTTCACTTCAGTAAAATAAAGTTAGATAAGGAATAGTGTTGAGCGGCGTAGGCCATATTCGAATATGCGAATATTCGCGAATATATGGACGAATATTCGTCATATATTCGCGAATATTCGTAATATTCTCGTTTTATTTTCGTATATACGAAAATTCGCGTATGCGAAATTAACATATGCGAAAATTAGCATATGTAAATTTTTGCATATGCGAAAATGCTCACGCCGGTCTCACACAGTAGTATTAGAGCCTTCTTTAGACCACACAAGCTGAAAGCAGAGAGGGATGATCACTGTGATGTGTACTGTGAAAAAAAAAAAAAAAAATATATATATATATATACATATATAAAAAAAAAAACGAATATTCGTAATTACGAATATATAGCGCTATATTCGCGAATATTCGCGAATTCGCGAATATGCGATATTCGCGAATAAAATTCGCATTGCGAATATTCGCGAGCAACACTAATAAGGAAGATGTTCTTCCTATAGATCTATTGAAACCTATTTAATTTTACCAAATAAACAACATGAGAACAAACCCCACAACCATAGAACTAGTAGGAGCTGTTCTAGTAAATAGTGCTTAGCCTGTTCGATGTACACAGCATTTATTAATTAAATGAAATCACTCATGGCTCTATTTTTGATCAACTATAACAACCATAACAAGCTAAAAGAAATGGGTTTTTAGATTGATTTCATGGAAAGAATATACCTCATACAATATATATTTTAATGTCCTGCTGTTAAGCCATTACTCTGATTAAATCATTAAATCAATTGCGCTTCAGCGATCGTGATAACTAGTTTCACAACTTTGTCCCTGTATTTGTTATCTTCCCAGCAGGTTATTAGCCATTAATTAGTAAGGCTTCTCAAAATGCGTTGTTTGTGTAGCAATTGCCAAGACGCCAAATTAAACTAAATAAGCCAAATGCATGATTTTTTTTTTAAGCCTGTACACACATACAGTTTTGTCATAAGATTTATTATTACAAAAGACATTAGCATCAACAGGAATAACATATCTTTAACTCTTAGCTGTGGTTTAAAACTATTTTTAAAAACCTTCATAGTTTTCTTTCCTTAACCCTTCAGTGTGGTGACAAGATGATTGTTGTGCTGTTATTGAACACCTGAGAGCCCTCTCTCTGTGGTGCTTTGCTGTTCTGTTTGCCAGTAACCGAATACATGGACTTCCTTTCCCTTAGTTGTGTGTCTGGGCTCGCCAAACTTTCGAAAAGTGTTCGGTTTGCATTGAACCAGCAATATAAGAGTGAAGTTGTGCTCCTATGAAGCGCAACTTATGACATTTTACTGTGATCTCAGCGGGACTGAAACCTGCTGCGATAGTTAACGACAGGCTGGGGAAGCGGACAGCATTGTGCTCAGCTCCCCTGCAGGCAAAGAGATCACTTAATTTCTCTGTATAGAGCTCAGCCCAGCAAGGGGTTAAAGTATGAATTATGCTCACGCTATACATTATACACTACTATAGATGGCATGTCGAGGTAGCAGAGGGTATTGATCCACTGATATTGCAAGGTGCTATGTGAGCAGAAATGAAAGAAACAGCAGCAGTAAAGCAAGGAAGTGACCTTTTTAGCTGCAAAACACGCTCACAGATTGTAAGCACACAGTCCATGTTTTCTCCTCCTCTCCTGCACATTACAGTATCTAGGTCTGTTGTGAAGGGGTTATCCAGATAATTTCTTTCAAAAACAGCACCACATCTATATTTAGGCAGTTTGTAGTATTACAACTTTGTGCCATTCATTTCAATGGAACTGAGCTGCAATACCACACACAACCTGAGGACAGGTGTGGTGTAATTTTTTTTAATTTTTTTATTAGCTTTTTTATCCTAGATGGCCTCTTTAAACCCTGGTCTGTCTGTTGTTGATACATAATTCCCCTAACAACAGGCAGTGAAGAACCCATTACAGCGCAATGAGACATTTTATGGCCAAGGGCTTTTTTTCCTGGGGTGTAGGAAAGTAATATGTCAGTATGCAGTAACACTGTAGTGCCCCTTGGTATACAACACCTTTTTCTTTCAGGTATAGTTGTTGTAATAGTACATTCTGCAGCAGCCTTGGCAAGGGAAACATCTAACAAACTACTGCTTTCACCAGAGATTTGAACTAAGAAAACCCCTCTAAGCCATTAACAGATAATCAGGTACATGTAAGTCATCTGAAGGGGTTCTGCAGAATAATGAACATGTATCATCAGATCAAGTCAGGAACAAGTGGGCACAGGAACTGCACCTGCAATATCACTGCAGGAGCTCAGATGGGACTTACAGCCAAGCTCTTGGTCTATATATCTTAGATCCTAGAAGCCCCTTAGGTTATGCTCACATGGTAGAATTTCTGTGCAGAGAGTTTCCGTGCAGACATTCTTCCGTGTGAACATAGGCTTAGATGCTGCAGTCCACACTTTAAAGGGGTACTCCACCCCAGGACATCTTATCCCCTATCCAAAGTACAGGGGATAAGATGTCTGATCATGGGGACCCACTGCTGGGGATCCCCGGGATCGCGGCTGCAGCACCCCGCTGTCATTACTGCACAGAGCAAACTCACTCTGTGCGTAATGATTGGCGATACAGGGGCCGGAGCATTGTCACGGCTTCGCCCCCTCGGGATGTCATGGCCCACCCCCTCAATACAAGTCTATGGGAGGGGGCGTGGTGGCCGCCACGCCCCCTCCCATAGACCTGTATTAAGGGGGCAGGGCACTGACATCACGATGCTCTGGCCCCTGTATCACCCATCATGAAACACAGAGCGAGTTATCTCTGTGCAGTAATGACAGTGGGGTGCTGCTTTGGATAAAATGTCCTGGAGCGGAGTACCCCTTTAAGAGGGAGGGAGCTCCTCCTGTCACCCATTGGCATACATGTGTGGTACCATATAACTGCACTGACTAGAGATGAGTGAATTTCATGAAAATCATTTCTGGTCCAATTATATTGAATTGTTTGGCTGATTCAGAGACAGATTCAGACTTGGAATTGTCCCAACCTCCCTGAAAAGTCATGTGTGATACTCCTGGGTCTCCTAGCACTATATATTACCCCTTTAAAGGGGTACTCCCCCCCTAGACATCATATCCCCTATGCAAAGGATATGGAATATGATGTCTGATCATCGGGGTCCTGCCGCTGGGAACCTCTGCGATCTCTGCTGAGGTACCGCAGTCATCCAGTCTACGGAGCAAACTCCGCTCCATGCCTGATGACTAGCGATGCCCCCTCATGACAGCTCGCCCTCCCCCTCAATGCAAGTCTACGGGAGGGGGGGTGAAGGCCACCACACCCCCTCCCATAGACTTGCTTTGAGGGGGCGTGGCTGTGATGTCAGAAGGGGTGTGTGACCCTGACATCACGAGCCTCCGGTGCCACAGCCCGTGTTCTAAACGAATCCTTTGAATAGAGAATAAGATGTCTAGGGGCAGAGTACTTCTTTAAACCAAGATATCATCAGAAATGTCTGAGTGATTTTTTGATAGCAGATGCCTTTTGGTTTTCATACACACATGGTAGCATGGAAAAGTCAACGCTTTTTAACAAGCCACCCAAATATATTCACTTTTTGGGGAAAATCTTCCACAGCTTCATAGCCCTAAATTCAGGATTTTGATTTGTCTGACGTCCCATAGACCCGTTATCCTGATACTATAAGGTATCACTGTCAGGCTAGGTTTCCATACAGGTTTTTTCTGGCATTTTTTGGGAAAACTGACACTGCAGTTTTTAAACCAAAGCCAGAAGTATATTCAAAAGGAATGAAAAATATAAAGGAAGGACTTTATACTTCTTTTTATTTGTATTTTTTTTTGTCTAAGTAGTAAAACATAATAAAAACTATATAGATTAGTATAGCTATAATTGACAATTCTACCACATGGTGAATGGTGTAAAAATGATCCCCTCTCAATATTCTAATTTTCAAATTTGATATATATTTTTTTTTTTACTACAGGAAAATTAATTTTATATTACAGATGGTAGTAGATCATGTTATCATTCAGATCCATACATAGAGAGTCCTTGTCTAGTGTTGTCCTGAGTTAATTGGTTCCGTTGTGTATAGTATTGCAGAAGAAGAAAATATAGTTAGTAAATAAATAAATTAAACATCTGCATTTTTGCATTGCTCTTTAATGTCAAGACAAACTGGAAGCTAAATACAGTTGTCATCTTGGAAATACTTATATTTCTTTAATTAGAATTAAATTACCTCTGTGTTTTTTACAGTTATGTTTCCTCTACCTAATGACACTTTGCTTGCATATTAAATGTGCTATCTAAGTGCATCTCTAGATGGGTGATATTAAATATTAAACCAATCAACATACTGTGAAAGAAGACATTTTATGCAAAATTTAAAAGAAATCTTAAAATACAGTAGTAATTTAAAAGACCTCATTATCACAGAGTCCCTAAGAGAAAATTCTGTCTAATTTTCTACAAAGCATTATGGACTTGACAGCAAAAATGTCAGGAATTATGATTTATAGCATACAAATAAGACCACAAATGTAAATAAGGAACATATTACAAATGTGGGACTGCGTGTTCACTCCAAATGAGTGGACTATTCCTTCTAAGTCCCCATATACACATGCTTGCTTGACTGAGCCAAACAGGAAGATGGGGGGGGGGGGGGGGGGGGGTATAACTTTTTGTCTTAGAATTTAATTTATCATCATCCAAACCTGTCCATTTTGTCAGGATTGGCTAACCAATGTGTATTTTTGAACTTGAACTGGCTATTTCCTGTTGGAGTTTGTTCCCTTAAACTACAAATCCCATCCTTGTTTGTAAGAGTAAAGTCCCGGGATACCTGAATACCCTTTTACTTGTCTGATCCTTTTTTTTCAAAAGTTTTTTTTTGTTTGCCCATTTAAAAAAACAGCATTCCTGACTGAAATAAGTGAGTTAAACTAAAGTGTATGACTATTTAAAGTGCATGGTAATTTTATTAGAATCTATGCTTTAGTTGCTGGTAGAAGCCAAGTGACTACATTTAAGCATGTTTTAAACCAATATAAGCATCATTGAGTAGAATATTTATATGATATTTATTTTTTTATTCCATTCCAAAATCTTAATAAGAAAAAAAGACAGTATAGGAAAGTTATTATTATCTAATTCAGATAGTACATACTGCCATAACTTCTTCTAGCTAAATCTTCTCTTTGTAGAACTGGACGCCCAGATGACATTGGCTCCTCACTTTGTTGGCGGATTCTGATACTTTATTTGAAAACAAAAATTACTATAACTGTCATACACTACACCCTATTAATATAAACATGCCACATGCTGTGCCCCCTAAATATATTACTGCCACACACTGTACCATCTGAATATAATACTGCCACACATTGTGCCCCTGAATATAATAATGTCACACACTGTGCCCTCTGATTATAATACTACAACACACTGCCCCCTTAATAAAATACTACCACATTGTACTCTCTGAATATAATACTGCCAAACACTGCACCCTTTAAATATCATACTGCCACACACTTCACACTCTGAATACAATACTGCCACACAAGAAAAAAAAAAAAAAAACAGAGAGTAAATAATGTACCAAGCAGGGATTTTCCTGTGGCCTCACTGCTGCTGTAGCTAATAACGCTGCACTGTCTTCCTTCCGTACGTCGGCGCCGTCCTCAGCGTGCGACAGAGGACACCGGCCCTCCCCGCCTCACCTCCCATGAGCAACCGTGCTCTTAAAGCAGTGGTGGCAAATTTTAAAAATAAATAAATGTTGTCGTCCCCCCCCCCCCCCCCCCCCCCCCCGATGAGGAAAAAAGTCTGACCAGTGCAAGGTGTGCAGGCAAAATCTTGCTTTATTGAAGTAACCCAACAGTAGTCACATACAGATAAAAGTGTCTGACGTGTTTCGCACCTGGGTGCTTAATCGTAGACTGACACAAATTACAAACCATACAAGTTAAAACACATGTAAAGGGGTCACATGACCCATTACATCATTAATTACAAAGCACACAAGACAGTTGTCAAGACTCGGAATGGATGTGTTTATTGCATCCATCTGGATGGTGTTATTTCTTTACAGACTTTCTAAAAGACCATTATTCTTTATGCTTTATACTTAAAACTTTTAAATTTTAAAGTTAACATTTTTCGGTATAAAGCATTAATGTTTTGTAATTAATGACTTAATGGGTCATTTGATCCCTTTACATGTGTTTTAACTTGTATGGTTTGTAATTTGTGTCAGTCTACGATTAAGCACCCAGGTGCGAAACACGTCAGACACTTTTCTCTGTATGTGACTATTGTTGGATTACTATAATAAAGCAAGATTTTACCTGCACACCTTGCACTGGACGGACGTTTTTCCTTATAAGTTTAAGTACCAAGCCGAGGGCGGGACCGGCGCGTCCCTGCACAGGTGATGCAGTAGACGGCTGAGTCAGTGTTTGCAGTATAGGAAAGTGTACCGGTTACCCATTGCATTACAAACTGTGTGTAACCCTTGGCCAAGATCAATAGATGGGTGTAAATAAAAAACAAATCAAAATAGGCAAATATACAATAATTGCATAATTAATAGAGCTGTGTGGATTTCATTTTAATAATCATGTAAGTGGATCATTGTACTGTGGTAAAGGGGTTCATCAGTTAGATCAAAATGTGTGCTTAAAATGTATACCCTGTCGAGATTCAAGTCTAGATAAAGCAATATGACTTAGCTTATTGTGGTCATAAGGAGTGTGACTGGGTTCAAAAGGCATGGAGAAAGGGCTGGCACAGGCATTACCAATATTTTGTGCTGTCTGCATCAGAATACTTACTGAAATAGAGGACTCAGCTGCTCTCAGTGGGATCAAGAAGAGATGAGTACATTTATTTTTTCCTTGGCCTAAATAGAATGTACACAGTTGCACTTAAATACAAAGTAAGGGCCTTACAATGTACTATTGGTGCAAAAAATTTTTTTTTTTTTAAATAATGTGAGGGCACAAAGGTTGTCTTATATGCTATTTCTGACAACTTCCTATCTTTGTATCTAGGACACGTGTATCAGGACACTGCATTACAGTGATTTTTATTCAGTAACACCAGGTGCGTCACCGGGGGAGGGGGGGTGGTAACGGGGCTATAGCCCCGAGTCTCTCACTGGCCCGAAATGTATTTATTTTTAAAATTTGCCACCGCTGCTTTAAGAGCGCGGTGGCTCATGGGAGGTGAGGCGGGGAGGGCCGGTGTCCTCTGGCGCACACTGAGGACGGCGCCGACGTACGGAAGGAAGACAGCGCAGTGTTATTAGCTACAGCAGCAGTGGGACCACAGGAAAATCCCTGCTTAGTACATTATTTACTGGCTGTTTTTTTGTGTGGCAGTATTATATTCAGAGTGTGCAGTGGGTGGCAGTATGATATTTAAAGGGTGCATGTTGTACAATGTGGTAGTATTTTATTAAGGGGGCAGTGTGTTGTAGTATTATAGTCAGAGGGCATAGTGTGTTGTAGTATTAAAATCAAAGGGTACAGTGTGTGACATTATTATATTCAGGGGCACAGTGTGTGGCAGTATTTTATTCAGATGGTCCAAATGCGAAGAAACTTAAGGAGGCACTCACGTTTACGGTGAAAGCAGGGTTTTCCTTCTTTATTTCAGGTGCACCACAGCAGCGTGCTACGCCATAGCGGTACGGACAGGCCATGACAATTGTTTCACGCCTCTAGAGCGTTTCTTCAGATGGTACAGTGTGTGGCAGTAATATATTTAGGGGGCACAGCATGTGGCATGTTTATATTAAGAGGGTGCAGTGTAAGACTGTTATATTAATTATTGTTTTCATATAAAGTATCAGAATCCGCCAACAGAGTGAGGGGCCAATGTCATCTGGGCGTCCAGTTCTACACAGAGATGATTTAGCTAGAAGAACTCATGGCAGTATGTACTATCTGAATTAGATAATGCAAGACTATAGAGAAGACATCAAGACCTGTAAGTTACTAATATAATTGAGTATTCTGCTTCACTATGTCACATCAGAGCTGTAGTCACAGTCAAAGTTCTGCATTGATGATGGGTGAAACAAAAACTCCCAGCCTTCCAACGCAGTGTTCTTCAACTAGGGTGCCTCCAGGTGTTGCAAAGCTACAACTCACAGCATGCCCAGACAGCCCAAAGTTGTTTAAGCATGCTGAGAGTTATAGTTTTGCAACAGCTGAAGGCACCCTGGTTGGAAAACACTCACCTACTGTCAAACCTGACTACTTAACATATCTACATTCATGCCTACCTAACTGCCTAGCTACATACCTGACTACCTACTTACCTAAAAATCTAGTTACCTAACTACCTGAATAGTTACCTACTTACATACGTGAGTACTTGGCTATCATCATGCCTATTTATACTGAGCGGGACACCAAATGGCATTTTTTATAGTATGGAGGCCTATAGATGGGGAGATTGCGTAGAGGAGGGCACTGGCACTGGAGGGCATTGGAAAAATGCGGAGTCTAACATGTTTGTCCTGCAGATGCCGAAGAGATTAAGTGTTGGCTGGAAGAAGCCGACATGTTGTTCTGATCCGAATGGAGAAAAAAAAGGAAAGAGGATGCCGCTGACCAGAAAAGACGCCATCTGTGAGTCCCTTGATATTATTTTTTTGGCTATGTTCACACATGCCTATTTTCTGCTGCAAATTTGCTTTAGTAGATTTTGCTGGCCACTGACTTTGAAAGGTAGAAAAATCTGCTACAGCAAATCTCCAGAAGAAAATACTTATTTAGTCCAACTCTAAGTTTTCGGTGTTCAAATCAGGGCTGAAGATTTATTGCACCATATAACATAAAGTCCTTTGTTTTATGGTGCAATAAATCTTCCGCCCTGATTTGAACTCTGAAACCTTAGAGTTGTGCTGTTACTTTCTTCGTCTTTCTGCACTGTGTACAGCTGGTATCTACCTCAATATGGTTCTGTATTTAATCACTTATAGGGTATACAAAGCCCATGTACAGCTGGTATATACCACTGTATGGTCCTGTATATAATCACTTATATGGTATACAGATCCTGTTTATAGCTGGTATATACCACTATATGGTCCTGTATATACAGTAATAATTTACATGGTATACAGATCCTGTACACAGCTGGTATCTACCTCTGTATTGTGAATGTATTTGGAAATATGGTCTTTTGTATAATTTATTTTATTTATTAGTAACAAATATAGTGTTATTAGTCAGCGGTAATGGTGGTGGTGGTCATTGTATGGTGGTATTATTTGTTCCTACAGTGTGCACCTGTGCACATGTTTCATTATGTTTTGAGATGCCAACCATTTTTTTTCGTACTGATATTATTGATAATATTGGTCTTAGTTTTGGTTAGATATGGTCACTAACAGTATGGGGGTAATATGTATGGTGATAATATTTCTCCTTGTATACTGGTATACTGTGTGTGATTGGGCGTGAATGAGGGTGTGGTTAAAAGCGTGACTGGGGTGTGGTTAGGAACGTGGCTTGGGCTATGGGCTCTAGCCCCTGGTCTTTAGGAGACCTAGCAATGCCCATGAGTAACAGTATGGTTACAGTCACTGTGTTGTGGTAACATGTGATGATGGTGTGGTGGTTTTATGTGTTATATTACCCAGTCACCATGTGGTTGAAATATGGGGTCATGGTGTGACAGTAGTATTTGTCCATTGTATAGTGGTAATATTGTCAATATTGGTACTGGTATATTAGGTTTCTACATTTACACTGTGATAATGTAAAGATATGTGTTCCTTGTATAGTCAATAAAAGTACAGTAACCCCCCGACCTACGATGGCCCCGACATATGATAAAATCGACATACGATGGCCTCTCAGAGGCCATCGCATGTCGATGTCAGCATCGAATACGATGCTTTTATATGTCGGGGCCATCGCATTAACTGCTATCCGACAGCGCAAAATGCTTAAGCTGCTGTCGGATAGCAGTTTAAGCATCCCTGGCAGGTTCACTTACCTATTCCCGCTGCTCCGGGTCCACTTCGCGATCCTCCGGTGTCTTGCGCATCTTCTCCAGGGTCCGGGCCTTGCTTTCCGGCGTCGTTATTACGTCACTACGCACGCCGCGCCGGCGCAGCAGCGTAATAACGTCACCAGAAAGCGAGGCCCGGACCCTGCAGAAGATGCGCAAGACACCGGAGGATCGCAAAGAAGACACCGGAGCAGCGGCACAGCATCGGGAGCCCCTGAAACAGCATCGGGAGCGGTGAGGACCTGGTCCGGAGCGACGGGGACAGGTGAGTACAGCTTCCTATACTTTACATTACACGGATCCCTCAACATACGATGGATTCCACAAGCGATGGGTCGTTTGGAACGAATTACCATCGTATGTTGAGGGACCACTGTATAGTGGAAATATTTAGCAATATGGAGGGAGATTTTTCAAGGGACTTAGAGGGTTTTCTTTGCTTACAAAAGTCGCACAAAAAGATGCACGTGCAAACAAGCAAAATTTTGTGTGAATTTTTTGGTTAAACAAAAAATTCCAATCAGCCCTACCTAAGCAACTTTCCCTTTGCAGAGGTTGGGAATTTATCAAGGGCGAAAGTCGCACGTAAGCAAAAAAAAAAAGTCTCAAACCCCCTTCAATAAGTTGCAAGTGTAAGCCAGGTCAAAACTTGCTTTTGACAACATTTTTAAAAAATCGTACAAAAAAGTTGCAACTGCAAATTTTGTGCAACTGGCCACCTGCCCGCTAGCTGGTGCAACTACAACTCCCAGCATGACCTCATTGTAATGGCATGCTGTGAGTTGTAGTTCTCCGACAGCTAGCAGGCGGGTGGCAGATGCGGGCGGCCAGCCAAGGAGCAGAGGCGGCTCAATCACAGAAATATGAAAGTACGGCACTGTAATTTTATATTTCCTGCCCGGAGCCCTGATCATGGCTCCGGCGGGAGATATGAAATTACAGTGCCATATTTTCACATTCCTGTGAGCTGGCCAGCTCCACTCCCTGCCATCTGCCCACATCTACCACCAGCCTGCCAGCTGTTGCAATTACAACTCCCAGCATGTTCTCACTATAAGGGCATGCTGGGAGTTCTAGTTGCTACTGCTAGGGGGTGGTAGATGTGGGTGGGTGGCGGGGATTGGAACCAGCCAGCTCACAGAAATATGAAAGTACGGCAATGTAATTACAGTGTCAGACTTTCATATTTTTGTGATTGAGCCGGCTCTGCTCCCTGGCCGTCCGCCAACATCTACCACCCCACGCTAGCTGTTGGAGGACTACAACTCACAGCATGCCATTACAGTGCTGTACTTTCATATTTCTGTGAGCTGGCCGGCTCAGCTCCCCAGCCACCCACCCACATCTGCCACCTGCCCACAACTCCCAGCATGTCCTCACTAAAAGGGCAAGCTGGGAGTTGTAGTCTTGCAACAGCTAGCGGGCAGCACCGGCTACCTGTTGCAAGATTACAACTCCCAGCATGCCCTTTCAGTTAGGACATGCTGGGAGTTGTAGTTGCAACAGTTAGCGGGCAGGTGAGAAATGCGGACAGGTGGCCAGGGAAACATTTTATCACCACGGTGCTTTTTCATTTTTCCGCATAAGCGGCGGTATGAGGCCTATTTTTTGTACCATGATCTGTACTTTTATTGATACCACATTTGCAAATATAAAACTTTTAACACATTTTTTTTTAAATAATTTTTGTTTTGGAATATGAAGGGACAAAAAAGGCGCAATTTTGAACTTTTTTTTATGTTTATGCCATTCACCATACGGGATGATTAACATTATATTTTGATAGTTAAGACATTTACGCATGTGTTTATTAATTTTTTGGGGGGTGAAATGGGAAAAAGGGAAGTTACATTTTTATTGGGGAAGAGGATTTTTACACTTCTTGCAACTTTTTTTTTCTTTTTACATTTTTTTTACTTCTTTTTTTTACACTGTTTATGTCCCCATAGGGGACTATGTATTGCAATCATTCGATTGCTAATGCTGTTCAATGCATAAGGCATAGCACTGATCAGTGTTATCGGCGATCTTCTGCTCTGGTCTGCATAATCTGAGACCAGAGCAGAAGATCCCTGGAGACGGACGAAGGCAAGTGAGGGGACCTCCGTCAGCCATTACAGCGCATCCGATCATACATTTTAAGTGCCACACTGCTGCAGATGGTGTGATCTTTACTGATCATGGCATCTGAGGTGTTATGGTGGACATCACTGATGTCCGCCATTACTGGTGGGTCCCTGGCTGCTGACAGCAGTCCGGTGCTCGTGGTCAGGTTCATGACGTAAATGTATGTAATGGTGTGTTAAAGGGGTTATCCAGGAAAAAATAACTTTTTATACACTGCTCAAAAACATAAAGGGAACACTTAAACAACAAAGTCAAACTCCAAGTCAATTGCACTTCTGTGAAATCACACAGTCCACTCAGGAAGCAACACTGATTGACAATCAATTTCACATGCTGTTGTGCAAATGGAACAGACAGCAGGTGGAAATTATAAGCAATTAGCAAGACACCCCCAATAAAGGAGTGGTTCTGCAGTTGGTAACCAGAGACTACTTCTCAGTTCCTATGCTTCCTGGCTGATGTTTTGGTCACTTTTGAATGCTGGTGGTGCTTTTGTCAAGGATGTCTTCAAGTGAGGCCGTAAACTGTGAGTAACTACCGCTGCACTATTTTGCTGAGTGTCAACATAAGCAAATTCACACTAGACAATGTTGGTATAAATCCCCTTCTCAGCACTGACTCCCAAGGACTTCTGTCTCTTTATTAGAAAATCACATTCACATCACGTTTTTACATTTGACAAAAAGCGGAGGTTTAGTTATCACGTCAAAATCATCATGTTACATTTTGATTGGTTGTTTGAGTATTGCATCTGTATATATTAGCATATCTAGCATCCATTTCTTTCTTGGCAGAAGTTCTTCTACCGGGAAATTCCAGAGTTCTCTGTCCGTCAAATATTTTGTCTTTTGACTTCTTATCTTGGTCCTCCTGACGTCATCTCAAGATCTCCATTTTAGTCACGAGCAAATTGCAAGCTGATTTATGAGTTAAGGGTAGTTAACAAATATCTTTCTCCAGCATCAGCAAATCATATAAGTATTAATATATTGATAAGTCATCAAAAACAAAAGGGTCATCTTTATCAATTCCCTCTAAAGATATTTGTTAAATGTACACAACATCTTTCCCTAGAATATACTTTGCCTAAAATTCTCAGGTTCAGGGGAAAAAAAGAAAAATAAACGGGTATGGGATTCTTCACTGGTTTGAGACGAGAGGCTCCTTATGGACCACCCCCTCTTTGCACCCAGACTGACTCCTATATTAGCCCTACTCTACTGGAGCAACTAATAAGCACCAACACTACTATAAGTCAGTGAATGCAATCTACCTTTAACCCAATGGGACAACGATGGCTAAAAAAAAAGTAGTTAAAAGGGTACTCCGGTGAAAACCTTTTTTCTTTTAAATCAACTGGTGGCAGAAAGTTAAACATATTTGTAAATTACTTCTATTAAAAAATCTTAATCCTTCCAGTACTTATTAGCTGCTGAATGCTACAGAGAAAATTCCTTTCTTTTTGGAACACTGATGACATCACGAGCACAGTGCTCTCTGCTGACATCTCTGTCCATTTTAGCAACCATGCATAGCAGATGCATAGCAGATGCATAGCAGATGTATGCTAAGGGCAGCATGGTGGCTCAGTGGTTAGCACTGCTGCCTTGCAGTGCTGGGGACTTGGGTTCAAATCCCACTAAGGACAACAATAAATAAAGCTTTATTATTATTATTATTATTATTATTATTATTATAATGTCAGCAGAGAGAACTGTGCTTGTGATGTCATCAGAGAACATTCCAAAAAGAAAAGAATTTCCTCTGTAGTATTCAGCAGCTAATAAGTACAGGAAGGATAAAGATTTTTTAATAGAAGTAATTTACAAATATGTTTAACTTTCTGCCACCAGTTGATTTAAAAGAAAAAAGGTTTTCACCGGAGTACCCCTTTAAAGTAAAATTATGCAAAACAGAAAAGTGACTTAACAGTATCTGTGAGCCAAAGAGATATGCTATCCTGAGAATAGAGAAAAACTAAAACAAGCTGAGAAAAAAAACTCCCAGCATGCACGGACAGTCTTGACATGCTTGGAGTAGTAGTTTTGCAACATCTGGAGGGCTACAGTTTGGAGACCACTACTTAGTGGTCTCCAAACTGTTCTTCCCTAGTTGTTGCATAACTACAACTCCTAGCATGCCCAGACTGTCCAGGCATGCTGGAAGTTGTAGTTCTGCAACATCTGAAGGGCGAGATATTGCAGAACCACACGCCCAGCATCCCTGACTGTCTGGGCATGCTGGGAATTGTAGTTTTGCAACAGCTGTAGGCACACTGGTTGGGAAACACTGAGCTAGAGTCTGTTTCCTAACTCAGTGATTCCAACCTCTGTACCTCCAGCTGTTGCAAAACTACAACTCCCAGAAGGCACTGACAGACTGTACATGCTGGGAGTTGTAGTTTTGCCACAGCTGGAGGCACACGGGTCAGAATCACTGAGCTAGAGTCTTTTTTCTAACTCAGTGGTTCCCCACCAGTGTGCCTACAGCTGTTGTAAAACTACAACTCCCAGCATGTACGGTATGTCAGTACATTCTGGGAGTTGTCATTTTGCCACAGCTACAGGGTACATTCACATGGGCGGGTTTACTGTGGGTTTCTTTCTACAAGTTTGAGCTGCGGCAAATTTTCCACCGCAGCTCAAACTCCCAGCGGAAAACTTACTGTGAACCCCCGCCTGAGTGAATGTACCCTAAAAACACTACACTACCCTACACTAAAAAATAATAAAAAGTAAAACACTACATATACACCCCCTTACATGTCCCCCCCCCCCCCCAATAAAAATGAAAAACGTCTCATACGGCAGTGTTTCCTTAACAGAGCCTCCAGCTGTTGCAAAACCACAACTCCCAGTATTGCCAGACAGCCATAAACTGTCCTGGCAGGCTGGAAGTCTTGCAACAGCTGGATGCACCGTGTTTGGGAAACATTGATGTGGGGTTTTGGTGGAGACAAGCCCCATCCTTGTAACCTGATCCGCCCCTATTGCAAATTCCTTATTTAGGCCTCAAATGTGCATGGCACTTTCTCACTTCAGAGCCCTGTCGTATTTCAAGGCAACAGTTTAGGGCCACATATGGGGTATTTCTGTACTCAGGAAAAATTGCGTCACAAATTTATTTTTTTGTTTTCTCCTTTTACCCCTTATGAAAAGGTAAAGTTGGGGGCTACACAAGCATGTTAGTGTAAAAAAATAAAAATGTTTACACTATCATGCTGGTGTTGCCCCATACTTTTCATTTTCACAAGAGGTAAAAGGAGAAAAAGACCCCAACACTTCTAACGCAATTTTTTTCCGAGTAAGGAAATACCCCACATGTGTACGTAAAATGCTCTGTGTACGAACTACATGGCTCAGGAGTGATAGAGTGCCATGTACATTTGAGGCCTAAATTGGTGATTTGCACAAGGGTGGCTGATTGTTACAGTGGTTTTGACATGAACGCAAAAAAAAAAAAAAACACCCACATGTGACCCCATTTTGGAAACTACATCCCTCACGGAACATAACAAGGGGTATAGTGAGCCTTAACAACCCACAGGTCTTTGACAATTTTTTGTTAAACTTGGATATGGAAATTTTTCATTTGATTTTTTTCCCCTGAAATGCTGGTGTTACTCCAATTTTTTCATTTTCACAAGGGGTAATAGGAAAAATGCCCCCCAAAATTTGTAACCCCATTTCTTCTAAGTATATAAATATCCCATATGTGGATGTAAAGTGCTCTGCGGGTGAACAACAATGCTCAGAAGAGAAGGGGTGCCATTGGGCTTTTTGAGATAGAATTTGGCTAGAATTGAAGGCTATGTGTGTTTACAAAGCCCCCAAGGTGCCAGAACAGTGGACCCGCTCCACATGTGACCCCATTTTGGAAGCTACATGGGGTAACAAGGGGTGCAGTGAGCATTTACACCCCACAGGTGTCTGACAGATTTTTTGAACAGTCATTTCATGTAAAAATGAAAACTGTAATTTTTCATTTGCACAGCCCACTGTTCCAAAGATCTGTCAAATGCCCTTGGGGTGTAAATGCTCACTGCACCCCTTATTAAATTCTGTGAGGGGTGTAGTTTCCAAAATAGTATGCCATGTGTTTTTTTTTTTATTTATTTTTGTAACTGTCCTGCCATCATGGGGGCTTCCTAAATGCGACATGCCCCCAAAAACCATTTCAGCAAAATTTGCTCTCCAAAAGCCCAATGTCGCTCCTTCTCTTCTGAGCCCTCTATTGCACTCACAGAGCACTTTACATCCACATATGAGGTATTTCCTTACTCGAGAGAAATGGGGTTACAAATTTTGTGGGGCATTTTCTCCTATTACTCCTTGTGAAAATGAAAAGTTTGGGGTAACACCAGCATTTTAGTGTTAAAAATAAAATTTTTCATTTTCAAGTCCCACTTTAATGAAAGTTCGTCAATCACCTGTGGGGTGTTAAGGCTCACTAGACCCCTTGCTATGTTCCTTGAGTATTGTAGTTTCCAAAATAGTAGGCCATGTGTTTTTTTTTTCTTTGCTGTTCTGGCACCATAGGGGCTTCCTAAATGCGACATGCCCCCCAAAAACCATTTCAGCAAATGTGACTCCTTCTCTTCTGAGCAATGCAGTTTCCCCGCAGAGCATTTTACATCCTAACATGGGGTATTTCCATACTCAGAAGAGATGGGGTAACACATTTTGCGGGGCATTTTCTCTCATAAACCCTTTGTAAAAATGGTATATTTGGGGGGGAAAAACAGCACTTTAGTGAAAAAATATATATTTTTTTTATTTACACATCCGACTTTAACGAAAAGTCGTCAAACACCTGTGGATCCCTTATTACGTGCTTTCAGGGGTGTATTTTCCAAAATAGTATGCCATGTGTTTTTTTTTTTTTCTTTTTTTTTTTGCTGTTCTGACACCATAGGGGCTTCCTAAATGTGACATGCTCCTCAAAAACCATTTCAGAAAAACTCACTCTCCAAAATACCATTGTTGTTCCTTTCCTTCTGAGCCCTCTACTGCGCTCGCCGAGTACTTCACATACACATATGAGGTATTTCCTTACTCAAGAGAAATTGGGTTACAAATTTTGAGGGGCTTTTTCTCCTATTACCCCTTGTAAAAATTCAAAAACTGGGTCTACAAGAACATGCGAGTGTAAAAAATGAAGATTTTGAATTTTCTCCTCCACTTTGCTGCTATTCCTGTGAAATACCTAAAGGGTTAACAAACTTTATGAATGTCATTTTGAATACTTTGAGGGGTGATGTTTTTATAATGGGGTCATTTATGGGGTATTTCTAAAAAGAACGGCCCTTCAAATCCACTTCAAACCTGAACTGGTCCCTGAAAAATTCCGATTTTGAAAAATTTGAGAAAAATCTGAAAATTACTGTTGAACTTTGAAGCCCTCTGATGTCTTCCAAAAGTAAAAACATGTTAACTTTATGATGCAAACATAAAACAGACATATTGTATATGTGAATCAATACATAATTTATTTGGAATGTCTATTTTCCTTACAAGCAGAGAGCTTCAAAGTTAGAAAATGCATAAAGTTGAATATGTCACGAAAAAACAATCTCGGAATCAGAATGAAAAGTAAAAGCATCCCAGAGTTATTAATGCTTAAAGGGGTACTCCGCTGCTTACACATCTTATCCCCTAAGATGCCTGATCGCGGGAGTCCCGCAGCTGGGGACGCCCGTGATCATGCACGCGGCACCCGTTTGTAATCAGCCCCCGAAGCATGTTTGCTCCAGGTCTGATTATGGTCGACCGCAGGGCCGGCGGCGTGTTACATCATGCCTCCGCCCCCGTGTAACGTCACGCTCCGCCCCTCAATGCAAGCCTACGGAAGAGGGCGTGATAGCTATCACGCCCCCTCCCGTAGGATTGCATTGAGGGGTGGCATTTCTTTTGGGGCCGCACAGCCCTCCATGTGCTTGCCAGAGGTAGCCTGACTGTCATTAGGTACCGAGATGAGATCCTCAGACCCCTTGTGAGACCATATGCTGGCCCTGGGTTCCTCCTAATACAAGACAATGCTAGACCTCATGTGGCTGGAGTGTGTCAGCAGTTCCTGCAAAAGGAAGGCATTGATGCTATGGACTGGCCCGCCGATATCCCACACCTGAATCCAATTGAGCACATCTGGGACATCATGTCTCGCTCCATACACCAACGCCACGTTGCACCACAGACTGTCCAGGAGTTGGCCACCTCATCAGGAGCATGATAAATTTGATTTCCATTGATCATTTTAATGAGATCTTGTTGTTAGCACATTCAACTATGTAAATATGAAAGTTTCATACAATTAGTTCATTCATTCAGATCTAGGATGTGTTATCTTAGTGTTCCCTTTAATTTTTTGAGCAGTGAAGCAAATTCCCAATAGCAAACCTATCCTATTCTCTGTAATTCCCGAGACAGACAGAGGTGTCAGCAGAGAAAACTGTTGTCAGAAAGAAAAGAACAACTCAACTTCAGCAGCTGATAATTATTGGAAGGATTACAATTTTTTAATAGAAGTTATTTGCAAATCTGTTTAACTTTCTGGAGCCAGTTGATATCTAAAAAACATATTTTTTCCTAGAATACCCCTTTAAGTTCCACCGCACCATGACATACATTTATGTCCTTGGTCATTGAGAGGTTATTAAAATTATTAAAAAGGGCGTTTGTGGAAGTGTTTTTTGGAATAAAAGTTTTTAAAACATGTTGTGTTTTTTTTTATCTATTTACTTTACAGGCTTAGTAGTGGAAGACGTCTTATAGACATTACTAAGCCAGGACTTATCGTTAGCCCTAATTATAGCTAGCGCTAACCCCCAATTATTACCCAGCTAAACACTGCCTCAGGATTGTCAGGAAGAGATGTTACCAACAGGCCCGGAGCGTCAAAAAAGGCGCTCCTGGGCCTATGTGGTAACAGGCTGGTGTTAGTTAGGCTCTGGATGGGCAAGTAAAAATGGTCCTCACACACTCTGGTAACGTCAGGCTATTGCTGTTTGGTTGGTATTTAGCTGAGAATAAAAATAGGGGGAACCACACATGTTTTCTTTTTATTATTATTATTATTATTATTCTGCATATATTCATTCTCAGCCAGATACCAACCAAGCAGCAACAGCCTGATGTTACCAGAGTGGGCGAGGACCATTGTTACTGGCCCACCCCAGCCTAAATAATGCCAGCATGCTTCTGCCTAGGCCCAGGAGAAAAATTTTTGATGCTCCGAGCCTGTTTGTACCGGCTCTTCTCAGCACCCCTGTGGCGGTGGGTACCAGGGTAATATTTGGTGGTGTTTTCGGGGCCAATACTAAGCCCCTGCTTAGTACTAAACTCTGTCTATAAGATAGCTTCCATTACTAAGCCTGCCAAGTAAATAAAAAAAAAGAATAAAAAACACAGCACATATAAAAAACTTTTGTTTAAAAAAAAAAAAACACTCCCCAACAAGCCCTCCCCAATAACCATTTTATGAATATTTAACCAAAAAAACCGCTGGTCACCGTAGTCCACCGAATCCAAAGTAGTCCTAAGGATACATGGATCTGAAATGAGAAGAAAAGAAACACGCCAACAATGGGTTAGTAAACTTAGGGAGAAGGGAGTGGTATAAAATGTAATAAACACATAAACATTTTATATTTGCTTATGTGTGCTAAAAGAAATGATATTCCAAAAAGTGATTTATTGTTTTTGCTTATGGGAGCCAAATTTATCAACCCCCTGTGATAGTATGATAAATATGTCACACATAAGCAAACCCAAAGAAAAAAAAAATAATAAAATGACTACAGAACTTGCTTCCTAAAGCAGCAATGATAAATGTCCCTCTGTATGATTCTTGTTTAGAGGTATGCAGTATAAGCATACATAGAAAATAGCTACATTGACATTCATGCATAATGTTGGATTTGTTGTTTCAAAGTGTCTGTGGCCTCTTCTATGGTCACAGACACTTCAGTAGGAGGGATTTTGTACAGTGAAGCAGTCATATTTGATCCCAGCATTTTTGATCACATCACTGATAAGCTGAAGAGGCGAACATTTTCTTTCCATCAGCTGCATCTAGGCCCCAACTGATGAACCAGAAGGTGCCCCGGAAAAATGAATGTCGCAATACAAAGACTAGTAGAGATAGGAGAAAAAAGAGGGGCAGAAATGGCGCTAATAGTGCTGTTATCCTGGGTGACAGATAAGGTCAAAAATACGGGGTATTAAAAAAACTACTCGCCTTCTTGTGTTGTGCAAACTGGCACAACACTGTTTAACACTTGTGGTAGTATATTCCAGTGTTGGGGAGCAGCTGGCCATTGGTACCGTTAAAAATGGTGCAGGAAAACACAGAGTGGGTGAAGATGGGGGTCACCTATCAGGGATACCCCTTTATTGGAGTTCAGACTTGTGGCCCGTAAGGGCCACAAGTCTGAACTCCAAGAAAGGGGTATCCCTGCCGGGTGACCCCCCTCTTTACCCACTCTACGATGTAAAGACTTAGAGCTTCCATTGCCACCAGTATCTGATTAAAAAAAGGACTATAAATTTCCTGAAACTTTGCTTCATCTAAGTGCTAGACAGCCATTTAATAAAGATTAGCTATGAGCAAACCTTTGTATGTATTTCAATTTTAATGAATATGAATTAATAAAAAAAAGTTTTTTTCCTCCAGCACTGGTTTAATAATCCAGCATTTGTACAAGAAAGTCACTAGCACCGTAAATTCATGACATCTTTTACACTAGAGAGTACGTTTCAGGAAAATCACAGCAGATAAACCTAGGAGATATGTACCAGCTATTCTCTCTTTTATAGTTTATGAGTATATTTTTTACCAGTACCTATAAGTGCCTTGCATCTACTAATAATACTAAATATACAGAATTGATTAGAAAAGATAATCATTGCTGTTAATATTATTATTATTATTATTTTCCCTAAAGTTAAAAAAAATATATATGTATTTCACGCTGTCAAAATGGGCCCACTGTAAAGATAAGAGTAAAATAATGTCCTATCTTTGATTTTGCCAAAATATATTGCCCTTATTTTTTTTGCTTACTTTTTATGTTTGTCTTGGGACCAACTTAATTTTGTTAACCAATTTCTTTCCTCCTGTCCCTAGATGTTCTTATGATTATGTATGGAAGTAATTATGTATTCAGATGATACCTGCTGTAGACTATAGCTGGCAAACCATTGTAACAGCTGGCATATATGTTAAAGGGGTACTCCGGCTCTAACACATCTTATCCCCTATCCAAAGCATAGGGCATAAGATGCCTGATCGCTAGGGTCCTGCCGCTGGGGACCCCCGCAATATTTCATACAGCACCCCGCTATCATCAGCCTCTGGAGTGAACATTTTTTTGATGGTATAAAAAGTGACCAAAAATATGCTATTTTGGACTTTGGAATTTTTTTTCCGTGTACGCCATTGACTGTGCAATTTAATTAACAATATATTTTTATAGTTCGAACATTTATCCACGTGGCAATGCCACATATGTTTTTATTTTTATTTTTTTAAATGGGAAAAGAGGGGGTATTCAGCTTTTATTAGGGAAGGGATTAAATCACATTTATTACCTATTTTTTTAATGTTATAGCCGCGATCGGTGATGTCTGGTATTAGCCACGGGTCCCGGCTATCGTTAGCTGCTGGGACCGACCCATTAGGACACGGGGTCACCGCGTGACCCGTGTTATAAAACGCGGGAGCGGGCTCAGGGCAAACAGGCATGCCCTGTGTCCTTAACAGGTTAGACGTGCAAACGAACTGGGCACTCTTCATATCCGGTGGGTCCTGGTTGCTATCAGAAGCCAGAACCCACGGTAAATGGCGGGCATCGCTGATTGGGCCGATGCCCAGCATTAACCCTTTAGACACCGTGATCAAAGTTGATCCCGGCATCTAAAAAGTGGGGTTAATGGTGCCAGTTAGCTCAGGGCAGGTGACCGGGACATCCGTGGCGAAAACGCAGGTCCCGATCTGCTGAGTGGATGGCAAGGGGGCCTTTACCTACCTCCTCGCCGTCCAATCATTGCTCTGATGCTCGGGTCAGGCTCGATCAATGGCATACACTTAAGAAAAAACAAAGTCCAAAACTGCGCATTTTTGGTCGCTTCATATACCATAACCTTTTTTATAAAAAGCGATCAAAAAGTCACATGAAAAAAAAAAATGGTACCAATAAAAATAACAGATTGCGGCACAAAGAATAGCCCTCATATAGCCCCATATGCAGAAAAATGTAAAAGTTATAGGGGTCAGAAGAGGACGTTATAAGCATACAAATTTTGGTGCATGTAGTTATAATTTCTGTGAAAATTTTTTACTCCAGCAGTAACATAACTATAACTCCCAGCATGTATGGACAGCCAAAGGGCATGTTGGGAGTAGTAGTAGTGTGCCTCTAGCTGTTGTATAACTACAGCTCCCAGCATGCCCTTCGGCTGTCAGGGCATGCTTGGAGTTGTAGTTTTACAACAGCTCAAGGCACACTAGTTGGAAAACACTGAGTTAGGGTATGTTACCTAACTCAGTGTTTCCCAACCAGTGTGCTTCCAGCTGTTGTAAAGTTACAACTCCCAGCATGCACTGGCAGACAGTGCATGCTGGGAGTTGTAGTTTTGCAAAAGCTGGAGGAACACTGGTGGGGAAATACTGAGTTAGTTTGTTACCTAACTCAGTCTTTCCCAACCAATGTGCCTCCAGCTGTTGCATAACTACAACTTCCAGCATGCACGGACAGCCAAAGGGCATGCTGGGAGTTGTAGTTGTGTGCCTCTAACTGTTGCATAACTACAACTTTGGCTGTCAGTGCATTCAGGGAGTTGTAGTTTTGCAACAGCTGGTGGCACACTGCTGGGGAAACACTGAGTTAGTTTGTAACCTAAAAAAAAAAAAAAGCACAGGGTACATTCACATAGTTGGGTTTACAGCGAGTTTCCTGCTGCAAGTTTAATCTGCGGCAGAATATTTTCTGCCGCAGCTCAAACTTCCAGCAGGAAACTTGCTATAAAACCCACCCATGTGCATGTACCCTAAAACACTATACTGCACTACACTTACACAAAATAAAGAGGAAAACACGACATATACACACACCCTTACACAGTTGTGCAGTGGAAACGTTGACCATTTGCCCATAGCAACCAATCAGATTGCTTTTTTCATAAAAAAAAAAGTACTATGTCATAACATTGCACTGCAACTCACATTAACCTGTTAACGACCATGGAAGTCTATGCTCGTCCATGTGCTGTTAACGGGTTATGACGCGGGCTCCCGACTAAAGCCCGCGTCACACCGGCCGGCCCCTAGCTGATTCTTGTAGCTGGGGGCAGGTGTTAATAGCAAACATGTGGCGATCGCCGTGGCCGGCTATTAACCATTTAGATCGCCGCTGTCAAAGCTGACAGCGTCTTCTAAAGGTGCGATCGTGGGGGGGGAGGGGGGGGGTGATCCACAGATGACTTAGCCTGAGGGCTTACCTCTCCTGCTGTGCCAGAACAAGGCTTTATCAATCGAGCGCAGAGGACACAGATCAATGTGGTTCTATGGAACCACATTGATCTGTATGAGGAATCAAATGGTTCCTGCTAAAAGTCCCCTAAGGGGACTAGAAGTATATATAAAAAAAAAAAAGTTATTTTTTTTTTTAAAAGACACACATTAACTCCTTCCTTATTAAAAGTTGAAATCACCCCTCTTTTCCCAAATTCCATATAGAAAATATATAAGCATAATAAAAATAAACATATGTGGTATAACCGCGTGCCTAAATGTCTGAACTATAAAAATATAGTTAGTGCCAAAATATTCAAAAGCCCAAAATAGCATATTTTTGGTCACTTTTTATACCATAATTTTTTTTTATATAAAAAGCTATCAAAAAGTTTGATCAAAACCAAAATGGTACCAAATAAAACTTCAGATCATGTCAAAAAAAATAAGCCCTCATGTAGGCGGAAAAAAAAAAGTTATAGGTGTCAGGAGAGGACAATTTTAAATGTATAAATTTTCATGCATGTAGTTATGATTTTTTGTATAGACCTACAGAATAAATATAAAGTGTAAAGTATAAACAGAAGTCCCCAAAATTTACAAAATGGTGTTTTTTCTCTTCAATTTTGTCACACAATGATTTTTTCCTGTTTTGCCGTAGATTTTTGGGTAAAATGACTGATGTCATTACAAAGTAGAATTGGTGGCGCAAAAAATAAGCCCTCATATGTATTTTTAGGTACAAAATTTAACCCCTTGAGGACTCAGGGTTTTTCAGTTTTTGCACTTTCGTTTTCTCCACCTTACCTTTTAAAAATCATAACCCTTTCAATTTTCCACCTAAAAATCCATATTATGGCTTATTTCTTGCGTTGCCAATTCTACTTTGCAGTGAAATTAGTTATTTTACCCAAAAATGCACGGCAGAACGGGAAAAAAAATCATTGTGCGGCAAAATCGAAGAAAAAACACCATTTTGTAACTTTTGGGGGCTTCCGTTTCTACGCAGTGCATATTTTGGTAAAAATTACACCTTATCATTATTCTGTAGGTCCATACGGTTAAAATGATACCCTACTTTTATAGGTTTGATTTTGTCGCACTTCTGGAAAAAATCATAACTACATGCAGGAAAATTTATACGTTTAAAAATGTCATATTCTGACCCCTATAACTTTTTTATTTTTCCATGTACAGGGCAGTATGAGGACTAATTTTTTGCGCCGTGATCTGAAATTTTTATCGGTATGATTTTTGTTTTAATCAGACTTTTTGATCACTTTTTATTCATTTTTTAATGGTATAAAAAGTGACCAAAAATGCTCTTTTTTTGACTTTGGAATTTTTTTGCGCGTACGCCATTGACCGTGCGGTTTAATTAATGATATATTTTTATAGTTCGGACATTTACGCACGCGGCAATACCACATATGTTTATTTATTTATTTTTTTACACTGTTTTATTTTTTTTATGGGAAAAGGGGGGTGATTCAAACTTTTATAAGGAAGGGGTTAAATGACCTTTATTAACACTTTTTTTAAAACTTTTTTTTTGCAGTGTTATAGGTCCCATAGGGACCTATAACACTGCACACACTGATCTCTCATCCTGATCACAGGCGTGTATTAACACGCCTGTGATTAGTGTTATCGGCGCTTGACTGTTCCTGCCTGGATCTCAGGCACGGAGCAGTCATTCGCCGATCGGACACCGAGGAGTCAGGTAAGGGCCCTCCCGGTGTCCTACAAGCTGTTCGGGATGCCGCGGCGGTCCCGAACAGCCCGACTGAGCAGCCGGGTCACTTTCACTTTCACTTTAGAAGCGGTGGTCAGCTTTGACCGCCGCTTCTAAAGGGTTAATACCGCACATCGCCGTGATGTGTGGTATTAGCCGCGGGTCCCGGCCGTTGATGAGCGCCGGGACCGACGCGATATGATGCGGGATCCTGCGTCGTTAAGGGGTTAAAGGGTTATGATTTTCAAAAGGTAAGGAGGAAAAACGCTTGGTCCTTAAGGGGTTAATCTGCAGCATTAGGTAGGCAGCAGTTCCCCCACATTAGGTAATTTAGTTTCCACGAATTAGATGGCATAGTTTCCCCCATTAGGTAGCATAGATTCCCCACATTAGGTAGCATAGTTTCCCCACATTTGGTAGCAGTTTCCTCACATTAGGTAGCATTTTGCTCACATTAGGTAGCATAGATTCCCCATATTAGGTAGTATAGTTTCCCCACATTAGGTAGCATATATTCCCCACATTAGGTAGCATGGTTTTCCCACATTGGGTAGCATAATTTCTCCACATTAGGTAGCAGTTTGTCCACATTAGGTAGCATAGATTCCCTACATTAGGTAGTAGTTTCCCCATATTAAGTAGCATAGATTCTCCACATTAGGTAGCATAGTTTCCCCACATTAGTAGCATTGTTTCCCCACATTAGGTAGCATAGTTTCCCCACATTAGTAGCATTGTTTCCCCACATTAGGTAGCATAGTTTCTCCACATTAGATAGCAGTTTGCCCAAATTAGGTAGCACAGTTTTCCCACATTAGGTAGCAGTTTCCCCACATTAGGTAGCATAGTTTCCCCACATTAGGTAGCAGTTTCCCCACATTATACTGCATAGTTTCTCCAGATTAGGTAGCATAGTTTCCCCACATTAGGTAGCAGTTTGCCCACATTAGGGAGCATAGATTCCGCACATTAGATAGCAGTTCCCCCACATAAGGTAGCATAGATTCACTACATTAGGTAGCATAGTTTCCCCACATTAAGTAGCAGTTTTCCCACATTAGGTAGCATAGTTTCCCGACATTAGGTAGCAGTTTCCCCACATTGGGTAGCATAGTTTCCCCACATTAGGTAGCGTCATTAGGTAGCATAGTTTCCCCCCATTAGGTAGCCTAGATTCCCTAACATTAGGTAGCAGTTTCCCCACATTTGGTAGCATTGTTTTCCAACATTAGGTATCATAGTTTCCCCCACATTAGGTAGCATATATTCCCCACATTAAGTAGCATAGTTTGCCCACATTTAGTAGCATAGTTTCCTCACATTATGTAGCATAGATTCCCCACATTAGGTAGCAGTTTCTCCACATCCGGTAGCAGTTTGCTCACATTAGATAGCATAGATACCCCATATTAGGTAGCATAGTTTCCCCACATTAGGTAGCATATATTCCCCACATTAGCTAGCATGGTTTCCCCACATTGGGTAGCATAGTTTCCCCTCATTAGGTAGCCGTTTCCCCACATTATGCTACATAGTTTCTCCACATTAGGTAGCATAGCTTCGCCACATTAGGTAGCAGTTTGCCCACATTAGGGAGCATAGATTCCTCACATTAGGTAGCAGTTCCCCCACATAAGGTAGCATAGATTCACTACATTAGGTAGCATAGTTTCCCCACATTAAGTAGCAGCTTTCCCACATTAGGTAGCATAGTTTCCCGACATTAGGTAGCAGTTTCCCCACATTGGGTAGCATAGTTTCCCCACATTAGGTAGCATCATTAGGTAGCATAGTTTCCCCACATTAGTTAGCATATTTCCCCCACATTAGGTAGCAGTTTCCCCACATTGGGTAGCATGATTTCCCCCACATTAGGTAGCATCATTAGGTAGCATAGTTTCCCAACATTAGGTAGCAGTTTCCCCACATTGGATAGCATAGTTTCCCCACATTAGGAAGCAGTTTCCCTACATTAGGTAGCATTGTTTTCCAACATTAGGTATCATAGTTTCCCCCACATTAGGTACCATAGTTTGCCCACATTTGGTAGCATAGTTTCCTCACATTATGTAGCATAGATTCCCCACATTAGGTAGCAGTTTACTCACATTAGGTAGCATAGATTCCCCACAATATGACCGAGGACGAGCGCTTGCGCTCGAAACATGTCTGACTGACTGTTGTTTTTATGGTGTGATGTATCTTCAATAAAGATGCTTGCAACGAAGTGCTGGACCCTCCTTTCTTTCTTTCTAGCATAGATTCCCCAGATTAGCTAGCAGTTTACCCACATTAAGTAGCATAGATTCCTCACGTTAGGTAGCAATTTCCCCACATAAGGTAACATAGATTCACTACATTATGTAGCAGTTTCCCCACATTAGGTAGCATAGATTTCTCACATTATGTAGCATAGTTTCCCCACATTAGGTAGCATAGATTCCCCACATTAGGTAGCAGTTTCCCCACATTAGGTAGCATAGATTCCCCACATTAGGTAGCATAGATTCCCCACATTAGGTAGCATAGCCCCCCAACACACAGACATCCTCACACACACACACAGACACACACATCCTCCTGCATGGGTCTGCGGAGGTACATCACTTGCGCAATGTTCCTCATCAGACCCGGGTCGGCCGGCTGCAGACTCGCTGTTTAAAATGCCCGCTGCGTTATTATGCACAGCGGCCGCTTTAGAGCAGTGAGCAGCGGCACAGCGAAAGGGCAGCGGGCCCCATCACACACTGAGCCACTGTGCGGCTGGACTGGCTGCAAAGGTGATATGTCGGCCCCTGACTAAGACATTATAATCTAGTCTTTTATTTAGACCTAGTCTACCCTGTGAATTTGTTCAGATGTTCCATTTTGCTTAAAAAAATCCATTTGTAAACTTACTTTTAAGGAAAGAATTAACATTTTTGTCACATCTTGTCCTTGATTTTTCAGAAAAGAAAAAGCCATATCAAAAAAGTTATAGTATTATCTTCTATGTGATTACCTTAAGAATCTCCTCTAATGAAGGATAAAAAATTTGCATATAGATGATTATACTTAATTGTGCACTATCACGCCTAGCATTACTTGTCTTCAAACAAAACCTGAACATGAAATGCAACTTCTAAAAGCACTATTTCAAAATGTATTATATATTTTAGGTTCCTAAAGGGATTTGTATTAAAGGGCAAATGAACTAAAGTGACATGCTATTAGTGTTCATTTGCCTGTAATTAGAAGTTATGTCTGTCTGGAATGGCAAAAGATTTTATCAAATGTGAATGCAAATCGTGGGCATTATTTTTTTTTCTCATCTTCTCCTTGACTGTAAAAACAGCAGGCTATCAACACAGGAGGCTTCATACAACAATTCCTGCAAAGGCACATTGATAGACTCACAGAATGTGTACGTATGTAAAATAAAATCTATCTGTTTTTCTAAGGGTGGGTTCACACCACGTTTTTGCAATACAGTTCCCGTATACGGTTTGAGCGTCAAAACCGTATGGAACCGTATTGCAAACCGTACTCATTGACTTTGTATTACAAACCGTATGTTATCCGTATCATGCGGTTGCATACGTTTTGTATCCGTTACGGTTAAAAACGTTTAATTTCCCATACTTCAAACCATAGTCTACTACGGTTTGAAGTTCATTTGAAAAACCGTATTTAAACCGTATCCGTTTTTTATATAATGGTGCTCTATGAGAACCGTATTCAACCGGATACACTTACGGTTACATCCGGTTTTCACAATACGGTTACAAATCTGCACATGCGCAGTTGGTTCCGAAAGTTCCACCAGCTTCTAGAATCTTCTATCTGGAAATGTTTTTTAGTGTAAAACCGTATGCAACCGTATATACATTTTTTATTATAATACGGTTTTTAACAGGAATCCAGCATATACGGTTGCATACAGTTTAGTACGGTTTTTAGCGATATGTTTCCTTTAAAAAAACGTGACACGGGAACTGGATTGCAAAAACGTGGTGTGAACCCACCCATACACATACATTTGAGGTTGTTAGGGCACATTTTGAACAATTCGTATATACCATCCACAATGGCAAAATGACCTAATTTCAGATAAGTTCCTTAACTAAACAGATTACCCTCAATTGGCCCTAGGCCTCCCAAAAAAAATTTATGACAATTAGGATCCAGCTATATTCTACTTTTCTTAATTAAACACCTCTACATTAAGACTGATATTCACTTCATATAGCGACCTTATAGTGGTAAAAATAGCTTTACACAGGCATCCCGCAGACTGTATACGTGATTACAGAACAATTGCATTACATTATTCACAGGTGGTGTCTTCTCTGATCAGAGTAATTCACTTTCCTCTTCTTCTCTATCCAACCTAGACTGCCATGACAACTCCCTCAAGCCACAACTCATCTCTGTGGAATCTTCCAGACAAAGATCTTAGGCTCCTCACTTTTCTAGAGCCAGGCTTACTTTTTACTAAACTATAGTGTTCCAAATGGCAATGATGCCTTCTTTTTGTTCCAAACTGTAAAGCTACTTACTTAAGTGTGCCCTTTTACATATTAAGCGTGCCCATTTAGTCATATGGCCCGATTGTACCCCCATAGAAGTAATTTTGTCCCCTTTGTGTTCCCAAATGGTAATATGCCCACTTTTGTGATCTATTACAATAATTAGCCCACTTTGCGCTCTCACTTAGTAATATGGACCCTTTTGTGTCCTCATACACTAGTTAGCTCACCTTCCCTCATTAGTAGTGCCTCTTAACAGTATTATAACCCACTCTGTGTTCCTACACAGTTGTAAACTCAGAAATATTCAGATTTAGAAATTTTCATGAAAATTATATATTTGAAGCCCCCTAATGTCTTCAAAAAGTAAAAATAGGTCAATTTTATGATGCCAACATAAAGTAGACATATTGGGGGACATTTACTAATCTAGTCTATTCTGGGTATGCTTATAGACCAGTGTATGTGGTAGTCTCCTGTCTATTGTGCTCCTAATTTATCAAAGGTCTCGCAGCCCTTGATAAATTATGTGCTCAGACTTCAGGGTCTACAGCTTAAACTGCATTTAGACCTGCTCCAACATGGTCTGACATTTCAGTGTATTTTGGGCAGATGCGACTTGTCGCACAAAAGTCGCACTTGATAAATTCAGCACCAATGCATTTTCCAATGCATTTCCATATAAAATAGACTTGCATGCATCATGTTCTAAAAATCCTCTACAGCAAAAGTCACAGAAAAGTCGCACATATTTAGACTGCGACTTTCTGTGAGACAAATTTAGACAGGAAAAACCAGTCTAAATCGTTTGATAAATCTCCCCCATTGTATTTGTGAATCAATATAAAATGTATTTGGAATATCCATTTTCCTTACAAGCAGAGAGTTTCAAAGTTAGAAAAATGCAAAATTTTCAAAATTTACATGAAATTTTGTGATTTTTCACCAAGAAAGGATGCAAGTAGCGACAATATTTTTCCTCTATGTTAAAGTAGAATATGTCACGAAAAAATAATCTCGGAATCAGAAAAATCGGTAAAAGCATCCCAGATTTATTAATGCATAAAGTGACAGTGGTCAGAATTGCAAAAAGGGTATCAGTCCTTAAGGTGAAAAAGGGCTCAGTCCTTAAGGGGTTAAATTCATATGTTTGATGACGTGGGTGAGAGAAGATAAAAAACTAACAATTAAATTGTAAAAACCTGTCCAGAGGAGAAGTTGCTGAGTTTCCCAGAGCATCTTTCTTTCATTTTTTTTTTAAAGGCCTCTGAAAAATAAAAGAAGAGATCTGATTGGTTGCTATGGGCAACTCAGCAATATTTCCTCTAGACAGGTTTTGATGAATCTCCCCAAAAATACAGATTGCCTTACAAAAGCAGGACCAACACTTTTGGAGTATGTAAAGAGAGAAATTTCAGAAAATGTTTACCTGCACAAAATTTATCAAATGCTCTGTGAACATTTAATACATTTGGTGCTCCTACACATTACCAGCACACAAAAAAGGGTGTAAAAAAAATGCTTCACTTACACCTACAATGATAAATGTGGGCCACTGTCTTGGGGGGCCCAGGCACATTCTTTGCACAGGGGCCCTCTGCTGTATGTGTCCACCCAGGGTCATGTGGAATTTGTATCGCCCAATACCTGGGACATGCAGTCCAGGGCACCGGGGAGGTGATTTCTTCAGACATATAGCCATGCTTTGGGCAAACAGCGCTAAATGCCGGAAGAAATTCTTGCCCCGTCACTAAACTGCTAGCAAGTAACTGATACTTACATCTGCCTGTGGTGACTTCCTGGTGGAGGTGCACACGGTGAGTGACGTCATCGCAAGCGCCACGCCAGGATGCCGACGTCCTGGGCGGCGTGTGCAATGACGTCACTTATTGCGCGCCCCTCCGCCAGGAAGTCTCCACATGCAGATGTAAGTAGCGCAGGCCAGGTAACTGTGTCTATGTGTGTCTGTGTGTTGGGGAGCTATGCTACCTAATGTGGGGAAACTGCTACCTAATTTGTGGAATCTATGCTACCTAATGTGGGGAATCTATGCTACCTAATATGGGGAAACAATGCTACCTAATGCAGGGAATCTATGCTACCTAATGTGGGAAATTTATGCTACCTTACGTGGGGAAACTGTGACCTAATGTGGGGAAACTATGCTACCCAATGTGGGGGAAATGCTACCTAATGTTGGGAAACTGCAACCTAATGTGGAGAATCTATACTACCTAATGTGGGGAATTTTTGCTACCTAATATGGGGAAAATGCTACCTAATGTGGAGAATCTATACTACCTAATGTGGGGAAACTGCTACCTAATGTGGGGAATCTATACTACCTAATGTGGGAAATCTATGCTACCTTATGTTGGGAAACTATGCTACCTAATATGGGAATATTAATCCTACAAAGCCAACCCCAAAAAATACTCTATGCTACCTACATAAAGACATGCTCTTACAAAAACAAGGTACATTCAGATAATATTAAAGACACATATTCTTTATTGGAAATCACACATAAAGACAAACCATGAATAAAATCACATAAAAGCACAGAACCAACACAGCAAGAAAAGTCCCCACAGGTAAGTAGCAGAATACTCTTGGATGGGGAAAGGAAATTTTTCCTCGGGACGCCAGAAAATATATCTTGTAAAACCTCAATAAGAATAATCCAGGGATATTTTAAAGTGCACACATCTCGGTAATGAAAAAAGGTGCTCTAGTGCTTAAGTAAACATAACAACCGTATGCGATTGTCGTACCACCCGATATATTGCACTTCCCCAGTAAACTCTCAAATGGATATGCATCCAAACTATGCATGCATAAATGGTAATATAACACTAGAAATAACAGGCTCCCACCCCATACTGAAACATAAAAAGTCCCTCCAGAGTTGCACACCAATACCTGTGGGTCAGAACGTGCACCCTAACGCGCGTTTCACGTTACGCTTGATCACAGGGTCACGGTGATTTATTCATGGTATGACTTTATGTGTGATTTCCAATAAAGCATATGTGTGTTTAATATTATCTGAGTCTACCTTGTTTTTGTAGGAGCATACCTAATATGGGAAATTATGCTACCTAATGTGGGGAAACTATGCTACTTAATGTTGGGAATCTATGCTACCTAATGTGGGGAAACTATGCTACCTAATGTGGGAGAACTGCTGCCTATCTAATGCAGATTAATGCAGACACCATGGGGGGGTCCAGGCACATTCTTTGCACAGGGGCCCTCTGCTGTCTGTGTCTGCCCCGGGTCTTTGTGTAAAGTTCTGTTAGATTTTGCATATTTTTGTACACTGTAATTAATTTTACTTGTTCAATTTGTATCTCCTCTCACCCATGCCATCAAACAGCTGTAGTTATGTGGTGACGGAGAGTTAGAGGGGACGGTCTGATAAAGCGATGTAAGAACGTGCAACAGCTGTAACCAGGTCTAACTTTATTTGCTTAACGTACATGAAGTGTCTGCACTTACATGAAGTGCCTGCACCAAATAAAACTACACATTTGTATTTGCTAAAGTGGTGAGTGTAACCATTTATTTCTACTATTGTACTTGTGTATCCATGGACTTGGCTATATCTATGGAACCGCACCGCAAACACAGCACAATGTTAGGCTGCTAGGTATTACTGTTGTAGGAACGCCTGCCAGCATCTTGCAAAGTGAATTGGTGAAGCAAAATAAAAAACTTAAATATTGTGGGGTGAAATAAAAAAAATTGCCATTTTGTAAATTTGGGGGGCTTCCATTTCTACGCAGTGCACTTTTAGGTAAAAATTACACCTGATGTTTATTCTGTAGGTCCATACGGTTACAAGGATACCTAATTTATGTAGGTTTCGTTTTATTATTTTACTACTTTAAAAAATTATACCTACATGCACCAAAATTAGTATGTTTAAAATCGTCATCTTCTGACCCCTATAACTTTTTGATTTTTTCTGCATACGGGGCTATGTGAGAGCTAATTTTTTGTTCTGTGGTCTGTAGTTTTTATCAGTACCATTTTTATTTTTTATGGGACTTTTTGATAAGGGCCCTTTCGTCATCCTCTCAGCTGACCGGGACATTGCGATTTCTTAACGACAATAATAATAATAAATATTATGTAGCAATTTGGTATATATAAAGTGTATATATATATATATATATATATATATATATATAAAACCAAAGAATACAAAGTGGTGGGACGGTCCACACTATTTGGCCGCCAAATTTGCAAGCTAAGTACCTCATCATTTCATATTTTCATTTTTTGCACTACAGCTGTATAGCTTTTCATGTTCTATCTATATACTCATGTTTTATCTATATGCTCATGTTTTATCTATATCTTTGTGCTAGCAGTGTGCTGCTGTATTCTCCTGTTGCTGTATATATATATATATATATATATATATATATATATATATATATATATTATTTTTTTTTTTTGCTTATATCTGTATTAAATTCATGATTACATGTGACTCAAGGACTAAGTGCTGAATGAAAGATCTGTTGGCATTTTTAACGGTATCATTGGCCTTAAAACTTATTGGATTCTAAAAGCGTAATTGGAGCTGAAATTGATGAGAATGCTGCTACAGCAGGACAGAGAAAGGACTAGAATGAAGTCATTACTCGCCCACATAAGCTATCTAGGCTTTCCAATAAAAAGTCTTGCAGGATTTAATAATGCCAGTATTACTTCCTTTCTTGTATTATTTGCATATCCAAGAAACATGTAATGCTGGTTAATAGGAATTTATAATAGTCTTAGCATGCAAAACTTTAAGCATATTTTGGAAAATTGCACTACAGGTTAAGCTCAATTCCAATTTCATTCTGTACAGGTTTCTGAAAGGCACTTTGAACTGAATGGTGTTCAGTCAATGTGCTGCACATGATTAAAGGGGTAAGCACAGTCATTAACAAAACTGACTAATGGACTAAAGTGTTTAAAACTCCCAAATGCCACAATGATAAAATGAAGGTATTTACTTATGAATTTTCTTACATAGATCTTAGTTCTCTACCACAAGATCAAGACAGTTTTCCCCTGTCCCTTGTGCTTGTTAGAATTTCATCAATAGAAAAATTATAATTTCATTCAACATGATAGCATTACATGACAACATGACTACTCACTCCTAAACCAACACATCAAACTGATTTCAGGATTGCTCCTACAATTAAAATGGGCTGTATAGTAAAGGACTCCTTTTTGCATTTGGTCACATTGATATTATCTACATCAAAATTTCTTATGCATGTATTATAATTCATTTTTTTAGACTATTTTCACAGAGAGTAAAACATGGTTACATATTTTGGCTTACCATGTTCATCAAGTACAGCCAATAGAGAGGAGAAAAAATAGTACAAAAATTAGTACAAGAATTCTATATTTCTGCATCAATATTATTAGTTTCTAAGCATGTGTCTGAGCCTGCTTGAAGCCCTCAACTGTTTCTGCTGTTCCCGTCTCCTGAGGTAGCCTGTTCAACAAATTAAGGCTAGTCTTTTTAATGAAACAGATTAACACCACATTTTTTGTATGGGCCATTAATACACTTTAAAACGCATATTTATCAAGTACAGAACAAAAAATTGGATTGTTTCTGCAAACGCAATTACCAATTTGGACAAAAGTTATACCTTTTTTTATGTTTGTGCCAAGCTCATCAAGTGAGTGGTGGGCTTGTTGTGAAAGGAGAGTCGTTTTACATGATGGCGATATGGTCATCTCCAGGAGCACGCTGACATCACGGCCGAATGAGGAGCAGCAGTCAAGATATAAGCATGTCCTGGAGCGTTGCCAGTGCCTGCCACCCAAATAAGGAGGATAACAGACAAACAGGACTATAGTAACATAGTTTGTAAGGTTGAAAAAAGAGTCCATCGAGTTCAATCTAAAACTCTACTGGGTTGATCCAGAGGAAGGCACAAAAAAAACAAAAACAAAGACATTAGGCTGATGACAATTGCACCATGACTATGCATCGGCCCGTGGTATGTAGGATTTTCTTCAGTGTCACCCCCACTAAAAGCCTGTACCAACAAGTTTGTGCATGTTATATTGATGTCAGATTCCCTTTACATCTGCTGTAATTTACAACCCCCCCCACCATCAAATTGCAAAAACCCCTTAAAAAATCCCCATCCACTCCATTTTTTCAAAATATGACAGTTATTGCAGTGTTGGAATTGCTGCAGTTGTTATACAGTATGTGCACTGACAACCTTTTTTATAGACTTTTTTTTGGACAGTAAATAATAATAAAAAATACTGCTGCTATGTAGACCTATTTGACTGCTAATTTCAGTCTTGATTTTTACAATATGTGAGCCCAGCCTCAAGCATGATACAGAGCTGAGTCTTTTTAAAGTATACCTCATTATTTTATGGCTACTTTACAATACATATGTAGCACAGCTGTATTTGTTATATCTTTATATGATCTCACCTGTTCAAAGAACAACTTTTTACTTTACTTGCATCCTCCCTCACAATAGAAGTTGTACTGAGCACAGGTACTTCTAGTAGGAATAAAATCCAACCAAAAAAGACCCAATACAGTGGCACCAATATCTATAGCCCTCACAACCACGAGATGGATATACTCACTTCAGGCAGGAAACCAGTTTAAACCATTCACGGTGGTGCTAGGACAATTAAACAGAAGTCAACAATACAAAAATTGTAGAAAAGGACAGGCGTCCTGCACTCCCCGAGTAAAAGATCTGGTTATTCGGCTCCCATCTCAGGCCACTCCTCCGGTAGGGAAATCAAGACAGCGTGGGGCGCTCTGAGCGCCCCACGCCGTCTTGATTTCCCTACCGGAGGAGCGGCCCGAGATGGGAGCTTAATAACCAGATCTTACGCGGTGAGTGCAGGACGCCTGTCCTTTTCTACAGTTTTTGTATTGTTGACTTCTGTTTAATTGTCCTAGCACCACCGTGAATGGTTTAAACTGTCCTTTTCTACAGCTTTCGTTTTGTATACTACTAGTAGGGATGACATTAAAAATGCAATCATGTTACATATATATATATATATATATATATATATATATATATATATATATACATATATTGGTCCAGTTCTATATTCATTTTAATCTCATGGTAAAATAGTAAAGTAACAATAAGTATTGAACATTATTTGGGTAACGGAATATGGCCACTAGAATGTTACTTTAAAAAGTCATATTTCACATTATTTCTTTGTATATAGTGCTATAAAAATTTTAAGAAAACCTGTGGACTATTTTATTTTAGCATGACAGGCCAATATCCATTTTGCTATAGCACAATATTGCAATAATGCACTATATATATCAAATGCTTCTTTATGATTTAACGGTTACATTACTATAAATTTGCACAAACAATTATGTTTGTATTATCATTTACAGAAGTCTGTGTGTACTAAAATCAAGTCTACCTGCATGCAGTACAACTTTCTAAGATTGAATTCTATTGATTTTCTTTGACAGTGTAAAGCATTCAATCACAACTTCAAAGGAATATATATATGTATATATTTTTTATTTATTTTTATTTTACTTTATATGTATAAGTGAGCAATAAAATTGCTGATGTCTTTTCTGTAGAACTCCATGCTCAGCAGTATGCACCTGTTTACAACCAATCATTTCATTTAGCCTTCTTTCTTATAAAATTAGTATACCATTACAAAATAATTTTCCATATTTGACACATACATGAAAAATGCACTGAATAAATAAGATTATATATATATATATATATATATATATATATATATATATATCAATAATGGGGGTGGTGATGGTAATTACAAGCAGGAACAAGTTATACAAGACGTTATAGACACAAAAGTACATTTGAAAGGGACCTGTAGGTAATTTGCCTTTCTTTATATCTAGTAAAATTATTCAGGAAACGTTAAGACTTGCAGCACAGGAATCCCATTTTAGGGTATTTTTTTTTTTTATAAAATCACAATACCAATGGCAATGACAATTTCTACAAAAACAATGTCATATAGCAGCATTCAAAAGTGTAAATTAAGTTACTGACCCCTAGTGCAAGCCCCTCACCTACCAAGTGCTATTTGGATGATTGTGTATTTTTATAAGCCAGAAAGGCCATTGTTCCCATATGAAACACCAAGGACCAGGTGTAACAGCATCTTCTTTGCTCAATATTGTTACCCCCTGTCAGCATATTGAATATTTTGCTCTAATAAAACATTCCTGATGAGACACTGAAGCTGAAGTCTGGACCAGAATATTAAGAAATAGCTTAAAGGGGTTGCCCGAGTATTAAAAAACATATCCACTATCCACAGGCTAGGGGAAGAGTGTCTGATCATGGGGGTGTGATCACTGTGACCCCCATGTTCTCCAGAACAGGGCAGTTTCTTACCTCTAAATGCTCCAGCCCTCACCTTCCAAGTTGAACTTGCCTTGGCATTGACAGGCCGCTCAGACAATGCAACACCTTAGCTGGTGACTTGCGGAGGTATCTCCGCCAAGACCAGTTTGTCTCAAAAGGTGAGGGTGAGAGTGCTCAGTTACAGGCCCCGTTCTGGAGACCTTGGGGGTTTTGGCGTTCAGATCCCCGCGATCAGACACTTATGAATATTTTAATTTCTTAATTCTCACGTCACTAGGAAGTGAGCGTGAAGAAGATTGCACATTCACATCAGGGGCAGGCATAGCAATGGATACAGAAGAGGCTGGGAAACACTCCCCGCCTTCATTGTGCACACAAGCACTTTAGCAATAGGGACAAGAATGTTGCAAATACAGGACCAATTAACATAAGTGATCCCTCATTTTAATGCTGTTCACTCACACTTTAACCTAGTATATTTGGTTTAGTCTGAGTAAACAGGGAAAGGTTTCTGAATTACATAGGTGTGTGCACCCTAAAGCACAAACTCACGCCACGTGCGCGCGCGCGCGTGTGTGTGTGTGTATATATATATATATATATATATATATATATACACACACACACACACACACACACACACAAATACACTCTTGCTTGCATGCACACATAGATAAACAGAAGTGCACACCTAGATGGCAGCGCTCTCACCCTAGCGAGTGCTCAAATAGGGGACAGTTCTCCAACCATAGGGAGACACAGAGTTATGGGCATAAATTAGTTAATAGTAGTCAGGTAGGGTAAACTGCCTAAAAGGGGTATCAACTGGTGCCAAAAAGTTAAACAGATTTGTAAATTACTTCTATTAAAAAATCTTAATCCTTTCAGTACTTATCAGGTGGTGTACAGGAAGTTCTTTTCTTTTTGAATTTGCTTTCTGCCTGACAACAGTGCTCTCTACTGACACCTCTGTCCATTTTAGGAACTGTCCAGAACAGGATAGGTTTTCTATGGGGATTTGCTCCTTCCCTGGACAGTTCCTAAAATGGACAGAGGTGTAAGTAGAGAGCACTGTTTTCAGGCAGAAAGGAAATTAAAAAATGAAAGAACTTCCTGTGGATCATAACAGCAGCTTATAAGTACTGGAAGGATTAAGATTTTTTTATAGAAGTAATTTACAAATCTGTTTAACTTTCTGTCACCAGTTGATTGAAAAGAAAATGTTTTCCAGTGGAGTACCCCTTTAAAAGGACACTTGTCTAAGTAAATAACAACGCATTGCTAATTTGCTCATGATCTCTATGTGAATTGCACTCAGTAAACCAGCCAAGGTCAGGTGCTCTGTGTGAGCAATAGCAAGTTTAAAACAATAAATCAGAACAATCTGTATTTAAATCTAAACTATCAGTAGGTAGCCATTTGCCCCTTTAATATGTGGCACAGATGGGTCTGACTGAGGCTGAACGAATGAGTAAATGAAATAAAAATGCAGCATGAAGGAAGAAGAAATAAACTCTTGGGGGGAGATTTATCAAAACCTGTGCAGAGGAAATGGTGCCCAGTTGCCCATAGAAACTCAGTCGTGTAATGCACTGCTGGGGGGTTCTCCCCTACCCACCCAGGCTCTAGAGGCAAACATCACTGTTCTACCTAAAGAAGGGAAGGATAATGGACTATGCCCAAGCTACTGCCTTATCTCCCTTCTCAACTTAGACATCAAGATCTGGGCCAAGGTGCTGTCCATTAGACTAGGTAGATTCGTACCTGGTCTTATCCACCCAGACCAAACAGGTTTTCATCAAAGGGAAGGAGGGCAAACACAACGCACATAGGGTGATGCACGTCATTCATCACACTCGTTTCACTAATACATCACTTTTGTTTTTGGGTACAGACACCCAAAAGGCATTCCATAAAGTGGCGTGGAATTACCTACTACAAACTTTGGCCAAATTTTATATCCCCAGTCCTTTCATAACAGCTATTATGTCACTATACTCAACTCCATGTGCACGCATCCGGATCAATGGCACAATATCACCCTCCTTTCAAATAAGGAATGGAACAAGGCAGGGCTGCCCCCTGTCGCTGTCTTTATACATTATAGTCATGGAGACACTGCTTCAAGCCCTGTGTCAAGACACTGTGATTAGGGGGCTGATTTGTTAATTTTAATAACTAACCCTAAGGAAGCTTTCTCCCACTGGTCCAAGACATATTGGAACGCTATGGTTCCTTATCTAACTTTAAAGTAAATCATTTAAAATTAGAAGTCCTCAACATGTCATTACCTCAGAAGCTGGTGTCTTGGTTGAAGGGCTCCTCGCCATACAAGTGGCCTACACATTACATCACTTACCTCCCCCCGTCCCTGGACAGACTTTTTGCTTTAAACTACACCCTTTTGTTGACCAAAATCCATCAGCAAACTGAAGTTTACCGTCTACCTTTTCTGTCCTCGGTGGGGAGGAAGAATTTGCTATAGACATGTTATACTCATCATCCTGTATATTGTTTGAATGGTCCATATAGTTCTTCCTAAGCAGCACCTTCACCTTATTTGCGGATAATATGCCCCAAAAAGGTTGCACCAGAAACAAGTGTACTCTCTCACACACTTTGAACTGTCCCTGCCTGCCTGCAGTGATGCAGGCTTGAGGTGAATGGATTCGCTGCTGTGAAGAATAAGATCTGGATTGCCAGTAACTCACAGTCTGTTCTCTGAGCTAAAAGTCCCAGAAATGCCTTCTTCAGCAATGGCTGCCAAATATATAGGGCTGTAATATCACAGGGCTGGCTGGCTGGCTGCTGATAGGCTGCATGCCACCATGTGATTCAGGGTGATCCCTCCTACCCACTTTCCCAGAATTCCTTGCCCCATGTCCTCACACGTGTAGCCACCATTTTAGCCCCCCTTGCCTACAAAAAATGGAGTTAATGAAGTAATTCATTTTATCGAATCACAGCGATATTCGGATTCGTTACAAATCAAATTTTCCATGAAATTCATATCGAATTCAGATTTGTACGATTCGATTCGCTCATCTCTACTGCTTACTATTCCAGATTAAAGTAGGCTTTTTGCACTTCTCCTCCATAAAAGTAGCCATTGAGCCCACCCAATGGGCCTAGCAATTTGCTTCTCAAAAGGCTGTGCTTTTAAATGTAGCAAAAAATGCCTCTGCATCATCCGCTGGTGTCATCTGTTGCAGAAATTATAGGGTTATACCTTTTGAAGATTTGCTATACACCATACCACTTTCTGCAGCATCTGGTGGTCTTGTTGCTCCTGCTGGGCTGAAGCAGCTTGAACCAAGGCCTGCACCACTTCATCCACTTTCAAGACACGTTAACATGTAGCCCACATTTGAAGCACCTACTGTGATACATTTTTTAAGACTGTCTTTGTTGGGGTCAAAGGACACATGTCTGTCTTGTCAAAACCATAGGAGAGGAATCTAGATGAAGTATACTTCTTGTCCACAACCAATCCTGCATAGGTGTCCCAATATATGGTCAACATCTTTAGTGCAAGCAACATCTGGTTTTGATCTCATATTGAGTAATTAACATTGAACACTTTTTGAGGCAGGAATAACTTATTGGTCAGCTAGGAATGCAGAATATAAAGCAAGCAGTTTGTACTCCTTTGTTTCTAGCAATCATTAGACCCAAGACTCATAAGCCTACTATATAGCAACTACCAGTAGGTAGGGAGAAAAATTACTTACAGGAAACAGCCCTATGCAAACTGTGTAGACCTCAGTACAGTAGCCAGCCCATTATCGTGCTGTGAACCAAGATGTAGCTCCAGTGTAACATCTTTGGTGCTGCCTACATTTGCATTTGATCTACTTTTCTGTAATTAACATTGTTTACTTATATCCGTTTTGTCATGTATTATATGTAAATCAAGTATCATGTGAATAAGAGTCCCAATAGTAACACACAGAAAAGTTTGGTTTGCAGTTCAACACATCTTTTTTATCTTTATCGAAAAGAATAGTTATTTTACAACAATTTTTGTCTTTAACCCCTTAATGAACCATGACGTACCGATACTTCATGAGTCTTCTCCCTTTCTATAGCGGGTCGGGCCCGGCCTTTAACAACGGCCGGGACCCGTGTCTAATAGCGTGTGGCACTTATCGCGGTGCTGCATGCTATTAACCCTTTAGAAACTGCATTCAAAGTTGAACTCCGCGTCTAAAGTGAAAGTAAATCATTGCCGGTTAGCTAAGGGGGCTGTTCAGGATCGCCACGGCAAAATTTTGCCACGGCATCCTGAGCAGTTGAGACATAGCAGGAGGGTCCCTTACCTTGCCTCCTGGTGTCCGAATGACTGCTCAGTGCCTGAGAAACCACTGATCAATGTAAAAGATCAGTGTGTGCAGTGTTATAGTCCCCTATGGTAGCTATAACACTGCAAAAAAGAAGTGGAAAAAAAAGTGAATAAAGATCATTTAACCCCTCCCCTAATAAAAGTTTTAATCACCCCCTTTTTCCCATAAAAAAAAACAAAAACGGTTTAAATAAAAATAAACATATGTGGTATCACCGCATGCGGAAATGTCTGAATTATTAAAATATATTGCTAATTAAACCGCACGGTCAATGGCGTAAGCGCAAAAAAAAAAAAACTTCAAAATAGTGTATTTTTGGTCACTTTTTATATCACGATCAATAAGTCCTATGTATATAAAAATGGTACCGCTAAAAACTTCAGATCACGGCGCCAAAAATGAGCCCTCATATCGCCCCATACGTGGAAAAATAAAAAAGTTATAGGGGTCAGTTATGATTTTTTCCAGAAGTACGACAAAATCAAACCTACATAAATAGGGTATAATTTTAATCATATGGACCTACAGAATAAAGAAGGTGTTATTTTTATCTAAAAATGTACTGTGTAGAAAAGGAAGCCCCCAAAATTTACAAAATGGCCTTTTTTTTTCAATTTTGTCTCACAATGATTTTTTTTCCCGTTTCGCCATAGATTTTTGGGTAAAATGACTGACTTAATTATAAAGTAGAATTAATGTCGCAAAAAATAAGCCATCATATGGATTTTTAGGTGCAATTTTTTTTTTAAAGGTAAAGGTAAGGAAGAAAAAACGAAAATGCAAAAACGGAAAAACCCTGGGTCCTTAAGGGGTTAAAAGATATAGATATAATCCCCACAACTATGGGAATATTTCTGTGGCGCTTCTCTTGAAAACTGGATACTTGGCAGCAGGCACTGGCATCAGCAACAGCACGAGCACAAAAAGAATCCAGTTCTTAAGAGAAGCATCACAGGAGTGTTCCTTTTCTTTCAGTTTTCTTTCCCATACGTCCACATCGAAAGTTACAGCAGGATATAGTCTGCGGCTGGACTTTAAGTGATTGTACACGCATCAATTAGTGTTGTGCCCACAGCACAACCTAGCAAGGTGAGCAGGAACACGACATAAGTTGCTGTAAACCTACCTATCATTGGTAACAGCACTAAGAGTACTCTGTCTCTCCTTTTCTCTCCTGTGTGGGCATCATCACAAGTATATCATCCAAAACAAGGGAGGTTATTCATGTACAGGGATCCAGTTCACCATCCGCATAATATAGATTTTACATCACTTCAAAATAGGGAATGGCATCAGTGAGTTTAGATGTGAAAAGGTTTTTTATTTTTCTAGTTATGCTTGTCTTAGCCAGTATACAAGCTTTGTAATGTAAAAAAAAAAATGTTTTTACTTACCCATGCTTTATGTTTTTCCTTTATACTCTATTTGTTGTTTTCTCTAAAGAAAAAAAATATATATATATTTTATATATATATATATATATATATATATATATATATATATATATATATATATATATGAAAAGGGGATAAGTATTCCCCTTAGGGAACACCACTTCTGGTGTATGATGAGGGGCAATCACCTCGAAACAGCTGTCTGCAGATAGGTCCTCTTCCATTCTGGGGAGAATTCTGGCTTGGCATAAAATCACAATCAGCTTCTGAGACTCTGTAATTGGAGACAGAACTGATTTGCTGATTTTAGGGAATACCGCATATACTCGAGTGAACTCTCCGCCTGTCAATCCCTTCTCAGTGGTCTTCAACCTGCGGACCTCCAGATGTTGCAATACTACAACTCCCAGCATACCTGGACAGCCATCGGTGTGTCTGTGCGCATGAAAGTCACTGTGCATGGTCGTCAAGGCAACATCACTAGTCCGGGCCGGCCCGGAGTGGAGAAGAGGGCCTCCCCGTGAAAATGGACAGCCCGGAACAACTAACCCTCCCCACCGGACGGTCCTGCAGCATAGATGGCCCGGACCAGCTCACCCTTCCTTCCCACCGAGAGGAGGTGAGTAGAAAACTAAAGGGGGGTCTGGATGATGACGAAGGCCGCAGTGGTCTCCAACCTGCGGACCTCCAGATGTTTCAAAACTACAACTCCCAGCATGCCCGGACTGATGACTGTCCAGGCATGCTGGGAGTTGTAGTTTTGCAACATCTGGAGGTCCACAGGTTGAAGACCACTGATGAAGTGATTGACAGGCGGTGATGATGAAGGTGGGATGATGACGAGGGGGATGATGACGGGGGGATGATGACGGGGTGATAATGACGGAGATATGATGACGGGGTGATGATGACAGGGGGTGATAATGACAGGGTGATGATGACAGGGGTGATGATGACAGGGTGATGATGACGGGGGTGATGATGACAGGGTGATGATGACGGGGTGATGATGACAGGGGTGATGATGACGGGGGTGATGATGAAGGGGGGGATGATGACAGAGTGATGATGAGGGGGATGTTAATGACGGGGGTCTGGATGATGACATGGGGGGGATAATGACATGGGGGGGATGATGTATTTCCCACCCTAGGCTTATAGTCGAGTCAATAACATTTCCTGGGTTTTTTGGGTGAAATTAGGGGCCTCGGCTTATATTCGGGTCAGCTTATACTCGAGTACATACGGTACTACCTGTGAAGGAGGTGAGCCGCTTTGCAATATATATATATATATATATATATATATATATATATATATATATATATATATATATATATATATTAACAACTACTACAAGTATACAAATATGTTTACTTGGCCACATATTATCTGTTTACCTTTTCTTTATGTGATATAGTTGCCCACAAGGGTAAATAAACCTTATATTGTTGTAAATGAAAATAATAAAAACAATAAGAAAAAAAGACTCTTCGGAGATATGTTTTAATTACTTCAATAAGAAGACAAAATGTTCAGGTTATAGAAAGCCAATAGAATTCTTGGCTTATAATAGATGAACAGAACCCTGAAGCACTGACCAGCCAATCCATCAAAACTATGGAGGGCATGGCGTTTCTAAAAGCAATTACAATATAAAAGTAATAGCAACAATATTTTGACCACTTACTCAGTTTTCTATCGGGTGACATATACTGTCACATGCAAAACTCATTAGCCTCCCGGGGAACATAAGGAACAGTAATCTTTTTAATTAGAAATAGTGCACAGTTAGAGCAAATTCAAATGTTTTTATGAAAAGTTTTCAGGTTTTGTGCTCTATTATGTTGAAGAATTTTCCCATATGGTAGATATTGGCTTTATTTAAAGGAGCATGTTTTCAGTTAAATAAAGTACTGTGGAAATTGAATGGCCTTGCCTAGTTGAGAAGGCTAATAGGATCAAACAGAAATCTGCAGTATCCTATATTGCTGTTGTCTCTTGTGACCTTGTTCATCATTGCCACTGTTGTCATTGAATTGAACATAGTTACCTAACAGTTCAGTGAATTTACTAGTCTTCCCCTTACTTTTCTTCTCAGCAAAAATGCTCAGTACATTCATTTCAGTTCTTCAGTTGTTAACTTATTGTCTTTATTTGTCTTTATTTATTTCTTAAAACTCTTATCAAAATACTGTAGTTGGTAAAGCCAGTATTCTCCTTTCAGTTAATGTATTTGGTCTACTGTATATCATTATTTATATGATGATGATAGTAAAAATAATTGTTATAGAAAAACATGTAACACCCTAAAATCCTTTTCTCTTGGAAAACTGTTTACATCCCTTTATTTAATAATAAAATTTGGTTGTAAATATGGTGACACATTGTACTTCTATTGTTATGAATAAAAAACTATTCAGATTTGACAATCATGTTGTCATGTGACAAATACATAAATCACCCTGCAATTGTAAACATTTTATATGGAGCTTAAAATTCAAAATTTTTCCCCATAATTCTGCATTCAATAGCCCATAAGAAGAATGTGAAAATAAAATTTTGAAATTGCTTGCAAATGTATTAAAAAGGAAAAGTTAACATTTAGCATAGACATAGATATTCAGACCCTTTGCTCTGGGGGCCTCCCATTTCTCTTTATCATCTTGATGTTTTTACATCTTGATTGGAGTCAGTTTATTGGACATGGATTGGAAATACACATCCCTATCTACCGTATTTTTCGCCATGTAAGACGCTCCGGCATATAAGATGCCCCCCATTTTAAAGGATGAAAATCTAGAAAAAAAAGATTCTGAACCAAATACAATGTAAAGTATAGGACAGTGATCTTCAACCTTCGGACCTCCACATGTTGCAAAACTACAACTCCCAGCATGCCCGGACAGCCATTGGCTGTCTGGTCATGCTGGGAGTTGTACTTTTGCAACATCTGGAGGTCCGCAGGTTGAAGACCCCTGGTATAGGAGGTAATACTCACGTGTCCCGCCGCTCCGGACCCGTCACCACTTGTCACCGCTGCCCTGGATGTCACCCTCCATTGCTGTCGCCGTGTCCCCGTCGCCCTGGAACGTCTCTGCTGCCTGGTATCCTCGCTCTCCGTCGCCGCCATCACGCCGCTCCTATTGGATGACGGGCTGGCGTGCGCGATGACGTGATGACAACGAAGGAGAGCGCTGGCCATGCAGGGGATCCTGGCACGGAGCAGACACTGAGGAAGCAGGTAAGGTCCCTCCCGGTGTCCTGTAAACTGTTCGAGACGCCGCAATTTCACCGCGGCGGTCCCGAACAGCCCGACTGAGCAGCCGGGTTAGTGTCACTTTCGCTTCAGATGCGGCGGTCAGCTTTGAATGCCGCATCTGAAGTGTTAATACAGGACATCACCACGATCGGTGATGTCCTGTATTAGCCGCGGGTCCCGGCCGTTGATGGCCACAGGGACCTCAGCGATAGGATAGGGTTTTAAATTGTATTTGCCGTATAAGACGCACCAACTCCCCCCCTCCCCCACACACAGTTTTGGGGAACAAAAAGTGTGTCTTATACGGCAAACAATACGAAATGTAAGGTCTCACAGCTGACTATGCGTATCAGAGCAAAAAACAAGCAGTAAGAGGGAAATAACTGCCTTCACAGCTCAGAGAATTCATTGTGTGGTGGTACAGATCTGAAGAAGGTTATAAAAAATTCTGGTACACTGAAAGTTCCAAAGAACACCATTGTCTCCAAAATGTTTAAATAGAAGCAGTAAAAAACAACCAGGACTCTTCCTAGAGCTGGCCATCTCACAAAAAGTCAATCTGCCTGACCTCCAAAGATCCTGTGTGCAGATGGGAAAAACTGCTAGACGGTCAACCATCCCTATAGCACTCCCCCACTCTGGGCTTTAAGGCAGAGTGTTCAGAAATAAGACTCTCCTTAGTAAGAGACACATAAAAGGCCATCTGGAGTTTGCAAAAAAAACACATAACTCAGACTGTGAGAAACAATATTTTAAAAAAACTATTTACCTAAATTCTAAGTATCATGTCTGGAGGAAACCAGGCCCTCTACATCACATGCCCAATACCATCCCTACAGGGAAGCATGGAGGTTGCAGGATAATGCTGTGGAGGTGTTTTTCAGTGGCTGGGATAGGGAGACTGGTCAGGGTTGAGGGAAAGCTGAATAGAGCAAAGTAAAGAGATATTCTTAATGAAAAGCTGATCCAGACTGCTTTGAATATCAAATTTAAAGAAAAAGGATAAGTGCAGCTCACAATTAATACACTAATCCGAGGTTACATTGGGTAGGCACCTATACCCTAGGTGCAAAAGGAAAAAGTTCAGTAAAAAATATTTACCCAAAACCTCAAGGAGAGTGTATATAATATTAATATTTATAATGAATGGAACAGACCGTGCTTCAAATAACAGTAATATTTATTATAATATCACATATAAAAATTTAATCAAGAAGATCCCCTCACAGGGCCCTATGGGGGGATCAGACAATAAAATAAAATACACTAAAATAATTCCTATGCCTCTAATGTGCGTTCATATAGCAGATAACATATAAAGATATCTAGCAATAGATGGTTCCCTGTAAGGGTGTGAATGTAATAGTTCACAAAACTGTTCTTTCAATAAAGATGAATAGCAATTAATATGAGTGGCAGTTGTTATGGAACAATGTTGCAATATTGTCCTTCTGATATGAAAGTGTATCAGGATTGCGGTATTCTCCGAAGGCAGAGATATTAAAAGTTCCAGCAGAGTCAGATGTAATAGAAAGTCTGTGGACTAAAATGCCGATATTTGTCTGTGCTGGCAGGCGCTGACTAGAGATAGTGCCGGTGATAATAGCAGCTGGTCCGGACTGCACCGGACCCGTTATTTAGGCTACCCGTCTGTATGCACAGGATTATAGAAGCGCTTTAAGAGTAGAAGTTGTGCGCTCACCGATATCTGATGTTAGGCAGTCCACGTTAGTAACCGATCTGGGACAAGAGCTGTTTGCCGGTTCTCTGATGCACTCCAGTAGTCGGCCTTGTGGAGTTGGCGTGTGACGTCACTGGGAGCTCTGCTGGAACAACGGCCTCACCGAAGTGGACTGCCTAACATTGGATACCGGTGAGCGCACAACTTCTACTCTTAAAACGCTTCTATAATCCTGTGCATACAGACGGGCAGCCTAAATAATGGGTCCGGTGCAGTCCGGACCAGCTGCTATTATCACCGGCAATATCTCTAGTCAGCGCCTGCCAGCGCAGACAAATATCGGCATTTTAGTCCACAGACTTTCTATTACATCTTACTCTGCTGGAACTTTTAATATCTCTGCTTTCAGCGAATTCTGCAATCCTGATATACTTTCATACCAGAAGGACAATATTGCAACATTGTTCGATAACAACTGCCACTCATATTAATTGCTATTCATCTTTATTAAAAGAACAGTTTTGTGATCTATTACATTCACACCCTTACAGGAACCATCTATTCCTAGATATCTTTATATGTTATCTGCTATATGAACGCACATTAGAGGCATAGGAATTATTTTAGTGTATTTTATTTTATTGTCTGATCCCCCATAGGGCCCTGTAAGGGGATCTTCTTAATTACATTTTTATATGTGATATTATAATAAATATTACTGTTAATTGAAGCACGGTCTGTTCCATTCATTATAAATATTAATATTATATACACTCTCCTTGAGGTTTTGGGTAAATATTTTTTACTGCTTTGACTATCAGTTTGGTCCAAAGGTTTACCCTCCAACAAGACAACGACCTTAAGCACACAGCCAAGACTGCACAGGAGTGGCTTAGAGACAACTCTGTAAATGATCTTGAGTGGTACAGCTAAAACCCAATCGAACATCTGTAGAGAGACATAAAAATGGCTATCCAATGATGGGTCCCATCCAACTTGGCAGAGCTTAAGAGGCTCTGCAAAAAATAATGGCAGAAAATCTCCAAATCTAGGAGTGGAAATGCTAAGGCATAATACTGGAGGCTGTAATCACTTCCAAAGGTGCTTAAACTAAGAACTGAGTAAAGGGTCTGAATGCTTATGTCAATGGAATATTTTAGTTTTTCTCTTTTCAATAAATTAGCAAATATCTCTAGCATTCTGTTTTCATGTTGTCAATATGAAGTGTTAAGTGAAGAATAATGCAAGAAAACTTGAATTTTCTTTTTTATTTCATTTTAACAGAGGCTATCCTGTTGCTTGTCAGAGATTTGTTTGATTATCAGTTTCCATGGTGATGACTGCGCACAGCTTTACCTTTGCACAACCAGCGCACTGACATTATTTGATGCTGAAAAAAGTATAAGCAGCAAATTAAACCATTCCACCTACTGCCCCAATGCGTGTTTTGATTCCACAAAGGGTGTTGTCTTAGCATCAGTCTAGACCTCTATTTATACTTACTAGTCCCCACCAAAGTTCTAAAAGCTGCACATGTGCGGGATGTGGCTTAAGTATCACACTGCCTTGAAGAACTGGTTCCATCACAGGCCAATAGGGCACTTGACAAATGTGAGAGGATGGAAAAGCAACCTGCCACCTAGTTTACCAGCCCCTTTTGTTGAGCATTAAGGACAGGAACAAGTCTAAGGGAATAAAGCAGCATAGGACAACTCTAATAAGGGACTGTGCCACAGCCAAGTAAGAGTTATTAAATGGCCATGTCCTAAAATATAGGTTGTATTTTGCAAAGCAACCATCTGTTGGGAAAATCTTAGATGAATTTAGGGAGAATCTTAGAGGTATGATATTAGTTCATTACCTTACATTGGTTTTCTGTATACAAAATACATTTTGTACATCTATTTCTTGAGGCAATAAGGAGTAATCTGACAAATGATAAACCAGCCAAATCATTATTTAGTTAGAATCCACAGAAAAAAAAATCTCTTTTTAGGGACTGCCAATATTTACATATTAAAGATTCCAGCTTGAAACCAACTGTTAGTGATTAAATCGGCATGAAAATCAAAGTCGACGGAGCAGAAAACGCTCTATTGAGATTCACTATCCAGCCAAAATACACAAGTATATTTTATTGGAAATAAAAGAAGGATGTTGAATTGGTTTGTTTAGTTACCTCAATGAAGTGAGTTAGTGAGGATGACTGAAAACTATGTCAAGTTTTTCAAATTCCGGTCTAGAGTATAGACCAATAGAGAATTTGTAGATGTCAGTGACTTACAATTTGACCTCCTTTTCTAACATTACAGCATGCTTTATGGATGTTGTTTGGTGGATACTTTCTTCAGTGACTTAATTAAACAAAAAAGATCTACAAAAAAATATTCACTAAACACAGATGCAGTGTAGTTGCAGAACAGTTATGCAAACCTGAATTTGTTCAAAGATTAAAAAAAAACAAAAAAAAACTCATAACACCATTTTATTTTCTGAAATCACACATATTTTTTTAAATGAAAGTAAGCTGGGACATGTTACGCCTCTGTCTGTCATTTCTCCTAGACAGTTTAAGTATTCAAGGACGTAAACTGTATATATTGTGTATCACAACTACAGTAAAGTGATGTTTTCTAACAGATATTCCTTTTTTTGTCCATTCTATAAGAACTAGTTTCAAATGCATTAGAACCAGTGAATTGCAACAGCTCATCTGAAACTATATAACCCAAGGTCAACCAGGAGGCAAAATATGTCAATGGAAATTGCAGGGTCCTCCAGGAAATGTGACAGAAAAAGAGCATAGAGCTCAGAAGTTGAAATGTAAGAAGTCATCTTTCCATGTAATCAGCCAAAGTAAATGTGACCTTTGATTCAGGTATTATAAATTATATTTGTTCATCTTATTTTATTTCTTCAAACTGAGTGTATTTTATCAATATCTCTGCTTTTTCAATTACTATGTTGTGGATGTTACAGAGCTACTATGGGAGATATCTATATCTATATTCATGTGTAATAGTAAAATAAAACAAGCACAGAAACAGTAAGACAGCAAATCAAACATACTGCAAGTCACATATTCACGCTAATAAATAGAAAGGATATTTTTCAATCAAGTTAGGTGCTTTTAGTTATAACTATAGCAGATGTGGACACATTTGTTGGTACCCTTACGCTAAAGAGACATTTCTACCTGAAATAACTTAAAACTGACAAAAGTAATAATAAATAACAATTTCATGAAAATTAACTGTTAGAAACTGGACATTGCTTTTGAATTGTGGTTTAACAGAATCATTTTGAAAAACAAAATATTGAAACAAAAATGATGGTTCCCTGAAAGTTTTGCTATTGCTTTGGGTCATTATCTAGTTAGAGGACCCACGGCGACTTAGACCAAGCTTCCTTATACTGGGCAGCACATTTCGCTCCAGAATGCCTTAAAGGGGTTCTCCGGTGCTTAAACATCTTATCCCCTATCCAAAGGATAGGGGATAAGATGCCTGATCGCGGTAGTCCCGCCACTGGGGACCCCCGTGATCTTGCACGCGGCACCCCGTTTGTAATCAGTCCCCGGAGCGTGTTCGCTCCGGGTCTGATTACCGGTGACCACAGGGCCGGCGGCATGTGACGTCATGCCTCCGCTACCGTGTGACGTCACGCTCCGCCCCTCAATGCAAGCCTATGGGAGGGGGTGTGACAGCTATCTCGCCCTCTCCCTTAGGCTTGCATTGAGGGGCAGAGCGTGACTCCCGCGATCAGGCATCTTATCCCCTATCCTTTGGATAGAAGATAAGATGTCTAAGCAATGGAGAACCCCTTTAATAGTCTTCAGATTTCATTGTAGTCTGTATAGATTGAGGACACCCTGCACCAAATGCAGTAAAGCAGTCCCCAAACCCAACTAAGCCTGTTTCATGCTTCACAATAGGTACAATGGGGGAGATTTATCATTGCTTTTAGAGCATTTTTTGGTCTATGTTTTGGCGCAGTTCCCTCCCTCACAAGCGTCTAGAAAAAGTGTATGCGGTAGAGCTTTTCCCACCACAGCAGAGCTGCGCAAAATTCATCATCCTGCTGCACCTTCTTGATTAATAAGACGATCACTAGTCAGACCCACCATCCAAATAAACATGGGAAAATAGCTCTACCATAGACGTTCTTTGTTAAATCTGGTACAGTGTTTTATTCTTTGCATGAAACCTCAAGCATATCAAGACAATCTTGAACAAAATGTGCCCAGTCTAGACCACCTGCTTAACCTCTTAAGGACTCAGGGCGTACCTGTATGCCCTGAGCCCGGTCCCGGTGTTTAAAGCATCACACCGGGTCGGTCCTGGCTGCTAGTCATAGCCTGGACCCTGGGCAATTAACCCTTCAGACGAGGCGATCAAAGTGAAAGTAAATGCTTCCCGGCATCTCAGTCAGGCTGATCGGGACATCGCGATAAAATCGCTATGTCCCGATCAGCTAGGATGCGAACGGAGACCCCCTTACCTTGCTCCGTCATGTCTGATCGGCGTTTGATTGCTCCAAGCCTGAGCTACAGGCTTGAGCAATCGACCCCCTAGCTCGCTGATCCATGCAAAGCTATGGCTTTGCAGGGATCAGGGTAAAAGATCAGTGTGTGCAGTGTTATAGGACCCTATGGGAGCTATAGCACTGCAAAAAAAAAAAGTAAAAAAAAAAGTTATCAAAGGTCATTTAACCCCTTCCCTAATAAAAGTTTGAATCAACCCCCTTTTCCCATAAAAAAATAAAAACTGTGTAAATAAAATTAAAAATAAATATTTGTGGTCTCGCCGCGTGCGTAAATGTCCGAACTCTAAAAATATATTGTTAATTAAATGGCACGGTCAATGGCGTATGCGCAAAAAATGCCAAAGTCCAATGTAGCGTATTTTTGGTCACTTTTGATATCATAAAAAAATTAATAAAAAGTGATCAAAAAGTCCAATCAATGCAAAAATGGTACTGATAAAAACTTCTGATTTTTTTTTTCAGAAGTGCAACAAAATCAAACCTATATAAGTAGGGTATCATTTTAACCGTAGGGACATACAGAATAAAGATAAGGTGTTATTTTTACCAAAAAATGCACTGCGTAGAAACGAAAGCCCCCAAAATTCACAAAATGACATTTTTTTCTTCAATTATGTCCCACAATGAATTTTTTTTCCGTTTCGCTGTGGATTTTTTGGTAAAATGACTAATGTCACTGCAAAGTAGAGTTGGTGGCGCAAAAAAAAAGCCATCATATGGAATTTTATGTGCAAAATTGAAAGTGTTATGATTTTTAGAAGGTGATGAGGAAAAATGAAGATGCAAAAACGGAAAAAACGCTAAGTCCTTAAGGGGTTAAAGTGGAACAAGCTTATCACTGGTGCCCTGATCTGCCCGCTGTAGTAGACAAAGCCACCCATCACTTTGGGTTTGACCCTGAAAACTAGTTAAGTACCTTATTAACCCCTTAAGGACCAGGCCATTTTACACCTTAGGACTGGAGCGTTTTTTGAACATCTGACCACTGTCACTTTAAGCATTAATAACTCTAAGACGCTTTTACCTATCATTCTGATTCCAAGATTGTTTTTTCGTGACATATTCTACTTTATGTTATTGGTAACATTTTGTTGATACTTGCATCGTTTCTTAGTGAAAAATTCCAAAATTTGCTGAAAAAATTGAAAATTTTGCATTTTTCTAACTTTGAAGCTCTCTGCTTGTAAGGAAAATGGATATTCCAAATTAAAAAAAAATGTATTCACAAATACAATATGTCTACTTTATGTTTGCATCATAAAATTGACGTGTTTTTACTTTTGGAAGACACCAGAGGGCTTCAAAGTTAAGCAGCAATTTTCCAATTTTTCACAAAATTTTCAAACTCACTATTTTTCAGGGACCAGTTCAGGTTTGAAGTGGATTTGCAGGGTCTTCATATTAGAAATACCCCATAAATGACCACATTATAAAAACTGCACCCCCCAAAGTATTCAAAATGACATTCAGTCAGCGTTTTAACCCTTTAGGTGTTTCACAGGAATAGCAGCAAAGTGAAGGAGAAAATTCACAATCTTCATTTTTTACACTCGCATGTTCTTGTAGACCCAATTTTTGAATTTTTACAAGGGGTAAAAGGAGAAAATTTATACTTATATTTGTAGCCCAATTTCTCTCGAGTAAGCACATACCTCATATGTCTTTGTAAAGTGTTCGGCGGGAGCAGTAGAGGGCTCAGAAGCGAAGGAGCGACAAGGGGATTTTGGAGAGTATGTTTTTCTGAAATGGTTTTTGGGGGACATGTTGCATTTAGGAAGCCCCTATGGTACCAGAACAGCAAAAAATCCCCACATGGCATACCATTTTGGAAACTAGACCCCTTGGGGAACGTCACAAGGGGTAAAGTGAACCTTAATACCCCACAGGTGTTTCACGACTTTTGCATATGTAAAAAAATATATATATATTTGTCACGATGCCGGCTGGCAGGAGGTGGATCCTCTGTGCCAGAGAGGGATGGCGAGGACCGTGCTAGTGGACCGGTTCTAAGACACTACTGGTTTTCACCAGAGCCCGCCGCAAAGCGGGATGGTCTTGCTGCGGCGGTAGTGACCAGGTCGTATCCACTAGCAACGGCACCTCTCTGGCTGCTGAAGATAGGCGAGGTACAAGGGAGTAGGCAGAAGCAAAGTCGGACGTAGCAGAAGGTCGGGGGCAGGCGGCAAGGTTCGTAGTCAGGGGAGATAGCAATAGTTCTGGTACACAGGGTATAAACACACAAAGAACGCTTTCACTGGCACTAAGGCAACAAGATCCGGCAAGGGAGTGCAAGGGAGGAGACTAGATATAAGCAGGGAACAGGTGGGAACCAATTAAGCTAATTGGGCCAGGCACCAATCATTGGTGCACTGGCCCTTTAAGTCTCAGGGAGCTGGCGCGCGCGCGCCCTAGAGAGCGGAGCCGCGCGCGCCAGCACATGACCGCAGGAGACGGGAACGGGTAAGTGACCTGGGATGCGACTCGCAAGCGGGCGCGTCCCGCTGTGCGAATCGCATCCCCAACGGCCATGGCAGAGCAGCGCTCCCGGTCAGCGCTGACCGGGGAGCTGCAGGGAGAAGGACGCCGTGAGCGCTCCGGGGAGGAGCGGGGACCCGGAGCGCTAGGCGTAACAGTACCCCCCCCCCTTAGGTCTCCCCTTCTCTTTATCGGGTAACTGCCTCCCCTGGGATGAGGACACCGGGAAAGGATGGAGGGATTCCTCAACGGCAGGCAGAACCGCAGGAGTAGGAATGGGGAGAGAGGGCAGAGGGCGGGACCTGGCACGGGGCAGTGTGACACCAGGACGAGGGCCATGAGGGGACACAGAAGCTTGCCTGATGGAACTGGGAGGGGGGGAGGGGCATTTCCTGTGGCAGGCAGAGTCCTTAATGACCTTAGGGGGACCAGATACAGGAGGAACCACAGAGTTACGGCAAGGGTTACTGGGAACCGGTTTTAGACAGTTCTTGGAACAAGAGGACCCCCAACTCTTGATCTCCCCAGTGGACCAATCCAGGGTTGGGGAATGAAGTTGAAGCCAGGGAAGTCCAAGGAGAATTTCCGAGGTGCAATTGGGGAGGACCAAAAGTTCAATCCTCTCGTGGTGAGATCCGATGCTCATAAGAAGGGGCTCCGTGCGGAAACGTATGGTACAGTCCACCCTGGCTCCGTTGACCGCGGAAATGTGGAGTGGCTTGACAAGACGGGTCACCGGAATCCGGAATTTATTCACAAAGGAGTCCCGAACAAAATTCCCAGAAGCTCCAGAGTCCAGGCAGGCCACGGCTGAGAGGGGAGAGCTGGCTGAAGTGGAAATCCGAACAGGTACCGTGAGACGTGGAGAAGCCGACTTGGCATCAAGAGACGCCACACCCACGAGAGCTGAGTGCGAGCGTGCGTTTCCCAGACGTGGAGGACGGATTGGGCAATCCACCAGAAAATGTTCAGTACTGGCACAGTACAAACAAAGATTCTCTTCCTTACGGCGATTCCTCTCTTCCAGGGTCAGGCGAGACCGATCCACTTGCATGGCCTCCTCGGCGGGAGGCCTAGGCGCAGATTGCAGTGGAGACTGTGGGAGAGGTGTCCAGAGATCTAAGTCCTTTTCCTGGCGGAGCTCTTGATGCCTCTCAGAAAAACGCATGTCAATGCGAGTGGCTAGATGAATGAGTTCATGCAGGTTAGCAGGAGTCTCTCGTGCGGCCAGAACATCCTTAATGTTGCTGGATAGGCCTTTTTTAAAGGTCGCGCAGAGAGCCTCATTATTCCAGGATAGTTCAGAAGCAAGAGTACGGAATTGTATGGCGTACTCGCCAACGGAGGAATTACCCTGGACCAGGTTCAGCAGGGCAGTCTCAGCAGAAGAGGCTCGGGCAGGTTCCTCAAAGACACTTCGAATTTCCGAGAAGAAGGAGTGTACAGAGGCAGTGACAGGGTCATCGCGGTCCCAGAGCGGTGTGGCCCATGACAGGGCTTTTCCAGACAGAAGGCTGACTACGAAAGCCACCTTAGACCTTTCAGTAGGAAACTGATCCGACATCATCTCCAGATGCAGGGAACATTGGGAAAGGAAGCCACGGCAAAACTTAGAGTCCCCATTAAATTTGTCCGGCAAAGACAGGCGGAGGCTAGGAGTGGCCACTCGCTGCGGAAGGGGTGCAGGAGCTGGCGGAGGAGATGGTTGCTGCTGCTGTAGCTGAGACTGAATCTGCTGTAGCTGCGACTGGAGTTGCTGAGTCATGGTGGTCAAGTACGACAGCTGGTGATCTTGTTGGGCAATTTGTCGGGCTTGCTGGGCGACCAGTGTGGGGAGGTCGGCGACAACAGGCAGAGGAACTTCAGCGGGATCCATGGCCGGATCTACTGTCACGATGCCGGCTGGCAGGAGGTGGATCCTCTGTGCCAGAGAGGGATGGCGAGGACCGTGCTAGTGGACCGGTTCTAAGACACTACTGGTTTTCACCAGAGCCCGCCGCAAAGCGGGATGGTCTTGCTGCGGCGGTAGTGACCAGGTCGTATCCACTAGCAACGGCACCTCTCTGGCTGCTGAAGATAGGCGAGGTACAAGGGAGTAGGCAGAAGCAAAGTCGGACGTAGCAGAAGGTCGGGGGCAGGCGGCAAGGTTCGTAGTCAGGGGAGATAGCAATAGTTCTGGTACACAGGGTATAAACACACAAAGAACGCTTTCACTGGCACTAAGGCAACAAGATCCGGCAAGGGAGTGCAAGGGAGGAGACTAGATATAAGCAGGGAACAGGTGGGAACCAATTAAGCTAATTGGGCCAGGCACCAATCATTGGTGCACTGGCCCTTTAAGTCTCAGGGAGCTGGCGCGCGCGCGCCCTAGAGAGCGGAGCCGCGCGCGCCAGCACATGACCGCAGGAGACGGGAACGGGTAAGTGACCTGGGATGCGACTCGCAAGCGGGCGCGTCCCGCTGTGCGAATCGCATCCCCAACGGCCATGGCAGAGCAGCGCTCCCGGTCAGCGCTGACCGGGGAGCTGCAGGGAGAAGGACGCCGTGAGCGCTCCGGGGAGGAGCGGGGACCCGGAGCGCTAGGCGTAACAATATTTTTTCACTAAAATGTGTGTTTCCCCCCAAATTTTACATTTTTGCAAGGGTTAATAGCAGAAAATACCCCCCAAAATTTGTAACCCCATCTCTTCTGAGTATGAAGGTATCCCATAAGTGGACCTGAAGTGCACTACGGGCAAACTACAATGCTCAGAAGAGAAGGAGTCATATTTGGCTTTTGGACAGCAAATTTTGCTCGGGGGGCATGTCGCATTTAGGAAGCCCCTATTGTGCCAGGACAGCAAAATAACCCCAACATGGCATACCATTTTGGAAACTAGACCCCTTGAGGAACGTAACAAGGGGTACAGTGAGCATTTACCCCCCACTGGTGTCTGTCAGAACTTTGGAACAATGGGCTGTACAAATTTTTTTTATTTGCACAGCCCACTGTTCCAAAGATCTGTCAGACACCAGTGGGGTGTAAATTCTCACTGCACCCCTCATTACATTCCGTTAGGGGTGTAGTTTACGAAATGGGGTCACATGTATTTTTTTTTTTTTTTTTTGCGTTTGACAAAACCGCTGTAACAATCAGCCACCCCTGTGCAAATCACCTCAAATGTACATGGTGCACTCTCCCTTCTGGGCCTTGTTGTGCGCCCCCAGAGCACTTTGCGCCCACTTATGGGGTATCTCCGTACTCGGGAGAAATTGCATTACAAATTTTGGGGGGCGTTTTTCCCTTTTACCTCTTGTCAAAATGAAAAGTATAGGGCAACACCAGCGTGTTAGTGTAAAAAATTTATTTTTTACACTAACATGCTGTTGTAGACCCCAACTTCACCTTTTCATAAGGGGTTAAAGGAGAAAAAGCCCCCCAAAATTTGTAACACAATTTCTCCCGAGTATGGCGATACTCCATATGTGACCCTAAACTGTGGCCTTGAAATACGACAGGTCTCCAAAGTGAGAGCACCATGCGCATTTGAGCCCTAAATTAGGGATTTGCATAGGGGTGGACATAGGGGTATTCTACGCCAGTGATTCCCAAACAGGGTGCCTCCAGCTGTTGCAAAACTCCCAGCATGCTTGGACAGTCAACGGCTGTCCGGCAATACTGGGAAATGTTGTTTTGCAACAGCTGGAGGCTCCATTTTGGAAACAGTGGCATACCGGACGTTTTTCATTTTTATTGGGGAGGGGAGGGGGGCTGTGTAGGGGTATGTGTATATGTAGTGTTTTTTTTACTTTTTATTTTATTTTGTGTTAGTGTAGTGTTGTGTTTTTAGGGTACAGTCACACGGGCGGGGGATTACAGTGAGTTCCCGCTGCGAGTTTTAGCTGCCGCGCAAAATTTGCTGCATCGCAAACTTGCAGCCTGATACTCACTGTAAGCCCCCTGTCCATGTGAATGTACCCTGTACATTCACAGGGGGGCACCTCCAGCTGTTACAAAACTACAACTCCCAGCATGCACAGTTTATCAGTGCATGCTGGTAGTTATAGTTTTGCAACAGCTGGAGGCACACGGTTGGGAAACACTGAGTTAGGAAACAGACAATGTTTCCCAACCAGTGTGCCTCCTGTTGTTGCAAAACCACAACTCCCAGCATTCTCAGGCATGCTGGGAGTAGTAGTTCGGCAACATCTTTAGAGCCAGATGTTGCCGAACTACAGCTCCCAGCATGCTGGGAGTTGTAGTTTTGCAACATCTGGAGGACTAGTTTGCAGACCACTAATACAGTGGTTCCCAATCTGTGCCATTCCAGATGTTGCAAAACTACAACTCCCAGTATGCCAAAACTGTCCAGGCATGCTGGGAGTTGTAGTTCTGCAACATCTGAAGGGCCAGATGTTACAGAACTACAACTCCCAGCATGCCTGGACAGTAAGGGCATGCTGAGGATGTGTAGTTTTGCAACATCTGGAAGGGCACAGTGGTCTCCAAACTGTGGACCTCCAGATGTTGCAAAACTGCAACTCCCAGCATGCCCAGACGCCAAGGGCTGTCTGGGCATGCTGGGAGTTGTAGTATACAGGGTCCCATTACAGCAATGCATGTCGCTTTACGGCGACGTGCATTGCTGTAAAGGGCCCGACCGCGGCTGAGGATCAACTCACCTGTCGCCGCTGCCGCCGTCTGGATCCGGGTCTTCAGGGGCGAGGTAAGTACCGGGGCTGGTCCCCAGCACTCCCCCGTCCCCCGCCGCGTCCTCCGGTCTTCCTCCCGTCCTCTCCGGACTTCCAGGGGCCGGGCAGGACGGGAGGAAGTAACCGCCCCCCCTCATGCGATTGGTCGGTTAGTAAACCGACGGATCGCAGGGGATCGGAGGAGGTGGCAGGCTTGCCACCTCGCTCCGATACTTCAGCATGGTCCTGGCTGTCTGTGACAGCCGGGATCATGCGAAATTACCGGGCGGTCGGGTCCCAGAGACCCGATCAGCCCGGTATCGCCGCAGATCGCAAGGGCGATTTCCCTTGCGATTTGCGGCGATCGGCGACATGGGGGGCCTACATGGCCCCCCTCGGCGTTTGCCCTGGATGCCTGCTGAAGGATTTCAGCAGGCATCCAGTTCCGATCTCTGCCCGGCGAGCGGCAGAGACCGGAAATACAACAGGACGTTCTCTAACGTCCTTGGGCATTAAAGCCCAGGTAGTGAGGACGTTAGAGAACGTCCTATGTCCTTAACAGGTTAATATAGACATATTGGCCTAACTAAGAGCATTTAGATGCCAGAGAGATGAACTGTTTTTCAAGAACGTTATGCATGTCAAACCTGCTTCTACTTCTACTACCATTTCTACTTATCAGATTCCTTTAGGGTATGTTCACACTGAGGAATTGGGTCGGAAATCACGCTGAAGATTTCTATAAAAATAAAAAAATTTCTATAAAAATTAAAATTTAAATTTGCTCAGAATTAGCAGCGATTTCGCACGGAAATCACACAGAATTCGCACGGAATTCGCGTGGAAATGCAGGTTGGAGAGTGGGCGTAATATATGTATTTTACTCCCCTTTTTTTTTTTTTATGCGGAAATTCCGTGTGACTTCCACACGAAGTCCGCATGAATTCAGCTCTATGGGGATTTTCACCACTGAATGAATTGGAGAGGAAAAAGCGAGCAGAATTACTCGTGGAAATTCCTCTCCAATTCCTCAGTGTGAACATACCCTTAAAGGGTAAGGAATGGCTGTCTTCTTTGCTTCATTCTTCATATCCACAAGAGAAACCATTGCCTCCAGTATACAACACTACATGTAATTCCAGCTAAGGACCTTTTCCTGGCATGTACCTAGGAATCCAGTGCCACAGGAGAGACACATATCTTTAAAGGAACAACACAGGAGACAAGTTTCTCACCTGAAGAACTGATCTGTGTAATAGGACATTGCTATTAAACCTTCCACCTCCCTCCCTCTCATAACCTGTACAAGTGAAAGAAAGGAATTGCCAGTATTTCTAAAACAGGTTTCTGATTATAAATGACTGTGTGAGCATCTAAAAGAAAAATTACTCAAAATCATTTTTTAATACTTACACAACACTTTGTCTAACAAGACTATTGTTTGTTGTGACTAACATCTACTATTTATAACTAATTATTACAAGAGTTCTAACCTATTTATGGATTCTTGCTATTTGGATTTGGAACATGTCTCCTGCATTTATAGTTTTTTGCAGTTTTGGGGTTTATTGAGTACACCATAGCATATGGGCAAAGTCAAACGGGCTGGTGACAGTTTACAGTTATAATAGCAATAAATAATGAAAATGTATTGTGTCAGGAACTATCCAGAGTGGAAAAGGTTTGCTATGGGGACAATTCCTAACATGGTGTTAGCAGAGAGCACTGTGGTCAGACAGAAAATAAATTCAAAAAGAAAAGAACTTCCTCTGGAACATACAGCAGCTGATAAGTGCTAGAAGGATTAACATTTTTTAATAGAAATTATTTAAAAATCTGTTAAAATTTTTGACACCACTTGATTAAAAAATGTTTTCCACCGAAACACCCATTTAAGGGGTTAAGGGACTTAGAGACCCGCAAAATGAGCTTACCCTGACACTGTACTCCTGCAGGAGAATTGTCTCACTGCTACTGATTTCTTTTGGTTATAAAATACTAAGTAGGGGAGGTTTTTAGCTTTTTTGGGTTAAATTGCAAATTGGGGGTTGTGACTTTGATAAGTATATTTTTTCTTATGATTTTTGCTGGAAGTCTCTGCTCACTTCATGTTACAATTCTAACAGAACATATTAAGATATTAAGTTCGGTTTCACATTTCATGTATACAGTGGTATTTAATAGCAGATCTTGAAGGTCTTTGGTAAAACTCAATCCACCATTAGGTTTTGCATATATTGCTCTTTCCATTTGTTTGTGCTTACCTCTTTAGTAAGGTGTCTTGTGTGATTCTATGAGGGTTCCCTCTTTTGAAAATGTGGAGTGTTTTCTTAGGCTTGGTTCACATATGTCCGACATCCTGCATACGTGAACTCAGCCTAAATCTAGATACAACTGATGCCACAACTGATGACAAGTTGTCATCAGTTGTATTGCATCCGGCGTTCAATGTTTGTGCACAGCGTTCCCCTGTTCGGTGCCCTCCAGTGTGTCCAACCATCCGGCATCAAAATTGAGATGCTGCATGACTGTGAACTGTCCCATTCAAATGAATGGGATCAGTTCTAGCATTAGTCTTCCTCCGATGCACGCCAGAGGGAAACTGTGCTGAAAGGCTTATATATGTGAACTCAGCCTTACTGGGTTGGGGGGGGAGGGCACACACGTATTGGATAGTCTTCTGTGTCTTACATATTATGTATCTTTCTGATTCCTTGTTAAACTATATGATGATGATGATGTTCATTCTGAATTGTACTATTTTATATTGCCATATTTTTGAGTCTTTTTGGTGTTTTGTTTTATTTATTTTTTTCTCTTAAAAATCCAATAAAAAGATGTTTCAGGCATTAAATGGTTGGGAACCATTGTTTCTAAAATGAAATAGAAAGAGCTTTCCTGAAAACATTTTTGAAGTATGTAATGGATGTCAATGCAACTGATTGTTCTGATCTATCTAAAATTTTATTTCCAACCAATGTGACTATTGACCGCAAGTGAAATGGAGAACCTGTATAAAATGTCTCTAGCAAGTGGAAGCTAATTGAGTATCATATGAAACATTCTGGTGGGGATAAGATACCACCTGTTTGCCACTAAGCTGTATTTTTCCATTTACTTTTCTGTACACCACAATGCTTTAAGACACAATGCAAAGACTTTCTGCCAAGGTCAAATGTGCAGTCTGAATCTAATTTCCATTAAACCATAAAAGTCAGTTTATCAGGAATGGAGGCTCTTTAAATCAGATAACAGACATATGTAAGTCCTTTATTATATCCTCTTCACTCAAAGACAATCTTACTAAATTTATCATATTGTATTAGAAAAAAACTAGTAACCGTATCAATTGATTTATGGTTCTAGATATAGCATATTGATAGAAGTTTCTATGTGACAAGTTGTAGGTAAAGAAGATATGACAATAAGCCTTTAGAAAACTGAGAGGTGGGTATTAATACCAGCATGTTGAAAATAATTTTTAAGGCATTATTTGATTTGATTATAACAATTTTATTGCAGCATGTAATCACTCACCAAATTAATGGTTTGTCCAAAATATCAGTCATATGTCTTATCTGACAGAGTACATTTCTCAGATTTTTGTAAATGTTTTATTATATCTTTTCATGTAATAACATTGGAGAAATTACACTATGCTACAATACAATGTAGTGGGTGCACAACCTGTATAACAGTGTTTAATGTTGTGGTCAATTTAAAATAACTCAACACACAGCTATTAATGTCTAAACCTTGGGAACAAAAACAAGTACACCTCTAAGTGGAAATATGCCAATTTGGTCAAATTAGCCCTTTTCCCACCACCGGAGTCTTGTGACTCATTAGTGTTACAAAGTCTCATGTGTGAATGTGGAGAAGGTATCCTAAATTTGGTGTTTTTGCCCTCACATTCATTCTAATACTAGTCTCTAAAAGTTCACCATGGCAACTCATGACAAACTACTTTTTGATGATCTAAAAAAAAAAAGTTTTTTCTCTACATAAAGATGGTCTAGGCTATCAGAAGATTGCCAAGACCCTGATAGTGAGCTGCAGCATGGTAGACAAGAATATATGATATAAGAATATGAGTGCTTCCTGTATTGCTGCAGAGGTTGTAGGGGTTGGAGGGTCAGCATGTTAGTGCTCAGACCATACAACACACACTGGAAAAATTGGTGCACATTCCTGTTGTCCCAAAGGCCTCTCCTAAAAATGAAGTACAAGAAAGCCAGCAAACAGTTTGCTGCAGACAAGCAGACTAAGGACATGTATTACTGTATTGCTGCAGAGGTTGTAGGAGTTGGAGGGTAAGCCTGTTAGTGCTCAGACCATACAACACACGCTGGATCAAATTGGTGTGCATTCCTGTTGTCCCAAAAGGTCTCTTCTAAAAAATAGACAAGAGTACAAGAAACAAGAAAGCCAGCAAACAGTTTACTGCAGACAAGCATGGACTACTTAAACCATGTCCTGTAATCTAATGAGGCCAAGATAAACTTACTTGTCTTAGATGGTGTTAAGCATGTATGGCAGCAAACAGATAAGAAGTACAAAGGAAAATGTGTCTTGCCTACAATCAGGCATGGTAGTGGGAGTGTCATGGTCTGGGACTGCATGAGTGCTACTGGCATAGAGGAGCTACAGTTCAGTGAGGGAATCATGAACGCCAACTTGTACTGCAACATAATGAAGCAAAGCATGATCCCCTTCCTTTGGAGACTGTGCCAAAGGGCAGTATTCCAACATAATAACCACCCCTAACACACCTCCAAGATGACCATGGCCATGTTTAAGAAGCTGAGAGTAAAGGTGATGGGCAGGTCAAGCATGTCTCCAGCTCTAAACCCTATTGAGCATCTGTGGGTCATCTATAAACGGAAGGAGAGGGAATGCAAGTTCTCTAACATCCATCAGCTTCGTGATGTTGTCATGGACAAGTGGAAGAGGATGCCAGGGCAGCCTGTGAAGCTCTGGTGAACTCCATGCCCAAGAGGCTTACTTTCCACATCTCATACCTGCACACAATGTATGCACAGCTGAGCCCTGACTGTCAGTGAAGCAGAGACAGGGATGGGAGGGGGAGCGAGGAGGCATTTCATCCTTCAGAGACTTCCAAACACCTCTTTGACCTTTGGCAACAGATTCTAAAAGCTTTTTCTATGTTATGGAAGCACAGACAAATATATAAATTATGAGGTATGATATATGTGAGGTATCATACATCTATTTGCCCTCTCCCATAGATATTTAACAGTATCAGCAGTTTTAAATGTAAATTGTAGCTGTCAGATTTCTTTTCTTTAATCAATTTATTTGAGGCCACAGTAATGCAACCTCATGGGCTTAGGCCTACAAGATGAACTCATGGTAAGTAAGTAGGAAGCAACTATATTCTGCTTTAATTAACAAAATACATGTACAGACGGGAGGAGTGTATGAACACATTGGATGCAGTTTCCTTCCCAAAATGAACAATGCAAATAACAAAGTTAGCACATTGTAACAAACTGGGAAATACAGGTACATGTCTGCTAAACTGCAGTACAAAAGCAAACACACTCGAAAGATGAAGCAGAACTCTGCAAGCACTAAATAATGTGCAAATACTGAATATCTGGTTTATTACAAATTGCATTACTGCTATATTTACTATACTTATAAGTGTGTGCAGTAATGCAATTTTAAATCATCCAGAAATTCAGTGTTTGCATGTATCTTAGTGCTGGCTATATTCAGTGTTTGCTTTTACCTTCCAGATAGACTTTGCAGTAATGGAAATCCACAAGTAAAGGCGTCCAAGCAAATGTCTGCAGCATATTTAATTGGCGCACCCTTCTCTATTTTACACACAGCTGATTTAAAATTAGATAAATGAATCCTGGAAAGATAATTCCTGATCCTGGGCCAATACTTTATCATTTCTACACTTTTACAAATTCACAACAAATGTCATTTTCTGTTTTTAAAAGTGTGATTGTGTTTTTTAATTCCATTCTAATTAAGTCAAAATTTGTAATTAACCCTGAAACCTGTATGTTCAATAATCTATTGTGTGTATGTGCACAAAAAATGAAAAATAAATAAATAAAAATAAAACAGTTCTGTGCTGGCCATAATAACCATATGTGAGAGATTAGCTCTTTAGAACCAGTCAAATTGTGGAAAAATAGTAGTCAGGGAAAGAAACACTAAAGTAGCATTTAAGCCCTTAAGGACAGAGCATGTAAATTTTTTTCCTGATGCGCTAGGAGGTACATTTACATCCTGTGCATGAAGCAAGCCAGGAGCTGCACTCGCTTTATGCACAGGAGGTCCCGGCTGCTATCAGCAGCCAGGGACTCACCGGTAATGGAGGATATCAGTGATCTCGCTGATGTCTGCCATTAACTCCTCAGATACTGTGATTAATACTAATCACGGCATCTGCGCCAATGCAGTGCTTCTCATGTCTGATCGGACTGTCCTTGGCACGATCGTTGGGATGCAATCAGCCAGTATGGTGAGCAGAGGTCCCCTAACCTGCTTCCGCTGCTCTCCAGGGAAGGACTTGTGGCATTGTGGCCATCATGTTAGTGCTAACATGTGTGATCCATAGAAGGATTTGCAGGATTGAGACCTTAACACTGGAGCGGGATGGGTGAGTGGTGTATAAAACCAATCTAAACATCATCCCTTTTAACACCCACCACTGATTATACAGTGATCCCTCTACATACGATGGTAATTCGTTCCAAATGAACCAGTGTTACTTGAATCCATCGTATGTTGAGGATCCGTGCAATAGTAATATAGAGAGTTATACTCACGTGTCCCCGTCGCTCCGGACTGTCACCGCTGCCTTGGATCGTGGCTGTTATTACATCCCCAGGGTGTCCTCACAGCTCCGGACCTTCACCGCTGGCCAGAATCGTCGCTCTCTATCATCATCATTAGTGTTGAGCGGCATAGGCCATATTCGAATTCGCGAATATTCGCGAATATACGGACGAATATTCGTCATATATTCGCGAATATTCGCATATTCGTAATATTCTCTTTTTATTTTCGCATATGTGAAAATTCGCGTATGCGAAAGTTAACATATGCGAAAATTTGCATATACAAAAATTAGCATAAGCGAAAATTCGCAAATGTGAAAATTAGCACATGCTAATTTTCGCATATGCAAAAATTTGCACACCAGTCTCACACAGTAGTATTAGAGCCTTCTTTACACCACACAAGCTGGAAGCAGAGAGGGATGATCACTGTGATGTGTACTGTGAAGAAAAAAATAAAATAAAACTAATATTCGTAATTACGAATATATAGTGCGATATTCGCGAATAAAATTTGCATTGCGAATATTCGCGAGAAACACTAATCATCATCACGTCGCTGCGCACGCCGCTGCGCACGCCGCTGCGCACGCCACTGCGCACGCCGCTGCTATTGGATGAAGGGACGGCATGCGCGGCGACGTGATGACGACGAAGGAGAGTGATGGCCACGCAGCGGAGCCCGAAGAGGACTGTCCGGAACGTCGGGAACAGGTGAGTGATGCTCACCAGACCACACAGGGCACCTTAAATGGCTATCCGGCAGCAGCTGAAGCAGTCTGCGCTGCCGGATTGCCGTTTATGCGATTGCCCCGACATTAAAAAGCATCATATGTTGATGCTGCATTCAACATGTGATGGCCTCTGAGAGGCCATCCTATGTTGAAATTATCGTATGTCGGGGCCACCGTAGGTCGGGGGATCACTGTATTCATTTTGCATTAAGTGTGGTTTAAATATTATGGAACTAAGCAAACACTACTCATGAAGGATTGTATCTTTGAGCCAAATATTAACTTTTGAAACATTGTTGCATTATCAACATATATGTCTATATGACCAGCAACATTCGAGTCACAGTTAGCAATCTACAAGCAGGGCTAGTTTTAGGCTTAACGTGGCTCTGGCCGAAATTAAAAGTGGGGCCCCAAAAGTCATAATAGTGCACTAACCAGATGTGCAAATTTTTGTTCACTTCAAATACCATAAAAAATATAAATGAAAAGTCCCATCAAAACAAAAATGGTACAGATAAAAACTACAAATCAGAGCGCAAAAAATTACCCTTAGACATCCCCATATACAGAAAAATAAAAGAGTTATAGGGATCAGAATAGTACAATTTTATATTTTTTCTATAGTTCCCCCCACATTAGGTTGGCAGCATAGTTCCCCCACATTAGGTTGGCAGTATAGTTCGCCCACATTAGGTTGTAGTTCCCCCACATTAGGTTGACAGTATAGTTCCCCCACATTAGGTTGTAGTTCCCTCACATTAGGTTGGCAGTATAGTTCCACCATATTAGGCTGGCAGTAAGTATAGTTCCCCCACATTAGGTTGGCAGTATAGTTCCCCGACATTAGGTTGGCAGTATAGTTCCCCTACATTAGGTGCAGTATAGTTCCCCCACATTAGGTCCAGTATAGTTCCCCCACATTAGGTGCAGTATAATTCCCCCACATTAGGTGCGATATAGTTCCCCCAAATTTAGTGCAGTATATTTCCCCCACATTAGGTGCAGTATAGTTCCCCCACATTAGGTGCAGTATAGTCCCCCACATTAGGTTGTAGTTCCCCCACATTAGGTTGGCAGTATAGGTCCCCCCCCCACATTAGGTTGTCAGTATAGTTCCCCCACATAAGGCTGGCAGTATGAGTCCCCCCACATTAGGCTGGCAGTATAAGTCTCCCCGCATTAGGTTGGCAGTATAGTTCCCCCACATTAGGTTGGCAGTATAGTTCCCACACAATAGGTGCAGTATAGTTCCCCCACTTTAGATGCAGTATAGTTCCCCCACATTAGGTGCAGAATAGTTCCCCACATTTGGTGCAGTATAGTTCTCCACAGTAGGTGCAGTATACAGTGTATGGTTGGAGGCTGTATGTCTGTGTACTGCCCCACTTCAGTGCTCCGTCCACCGCTCCAACGGTCAGGGGACGCAATCTACTGCTATGGCCTATAGGCCATAGCAGTAGGTACCAAAACCGAAGGAGCGGTGGTCAGAGCACTGAAGATGACGTGCAGGTAACTTACCATGCACGCACACGTCCTCCTCGATGCTCCGCTTCTCCGTTCCTAAGGGCACACGCATGGGATGTCAGTGATGTCCCTGCGTGCGCTCCCTCTCAGGCCCCTGCATTTTTAAATTTAATGCGGGGCCCCAGAAAGGTAACCAGGGCATCCTTGTGTCCTGAAAAGATCTTTCGGGACATAGGGATGTCCCAAATGTGACGGGCCCCCTGCAGGTGTCTTAGTGGAGGATCCCCCCACCGCTTCCGCCATGGAGCAGCCCACAGGGGGCCCCCTGGGGGATGGGGGCACTGGGCAATTTCCCAGATTGCCCTGCCGTAACGCTGGCCCTGTCTAAAAGTGCAGCTCCAATCTCACATTTCTTTGTAGTGAGCCTCCTCATTCATTTTTTTTTTTTTTACATCTATGTATCAACTACTATCACTGAGTTGACCACAAGGGCCCTGTGGTCCACCAGGTTGTTATTTGGACTGCTAGTTTTTATAAATAGTTTACTATAAACTATGCACTGTAATACTTCCTATTGTTTATTAAATATTACCTCTAAATTAATCATGAATTAATGGTACCCATTTTTAAACATAACTTTGAGAATTGCAACTCTTTAGTTTATTGTCATTTATTTTTTACTCCTAGGTTAAAGGAGTTTTATACAGTAACTTAAGCTATATGTGGGTTTAGCAAGCTGCACCCATTTTATTGTTTGTAATTATTAAACATATTTGCTATCGGCACATACGTAAATGTGAATTCAAATAGAGAAAAAACAGACATGGTCGCATATCCACAACATTCACCTTGATCTAAGGCTTCTCAGCAACATTTCTTAAACTCTTGAGGACCAAGCCCATTTTCACCTTAAAGACCAGAGCATTTTCTGCAAATCTGACCACTGTCATTTTAAGCATTATAACTCTGGGATGCTTTTACTTTTCATTCTGATTCCAAGATTGTTTTTTCATGACATATTCTACTTTATGTTAGTGGTAAATTTTTGTCTATACTTGCATCATTTCTTGGTGAAAAATTCCAAAATTTTATGAAAAAATTAAAAATTTAGCATTTTGCTAACTTTCGGAAGCTCTCTGCTTGTAAGGAAAATTGACATTCCAAATAAATTATATATTGATTCACGTATACAATATATCTACTTAATGTTTGCGTCATATAGTTGACATGTTTATATTTTTGCACTTTTGGAAGACTTCACGGGGCTTCAAAGTTCAGCAGCAATTTTCCAATTTTTCTCAAAATTTTCAAAATCAGAATTTTTCAGGGACCAGTTCAGTTTTGAAGTGGATTTGAAGGGCCTTCATATTAGAAATACCCCACAAATGACCATATTAAAAAAACTGCACCCCTCAAAGTATTGAAAATGACATTCAGTAAGTGTGTTAACCCTTTAGGTGTTTCACAGGAATAGCAGCAAAGTGAAGGCGAAAATTTAAAATCCTCATTTTTTACATTTGCATGTTCTTGTAAACCCAGTTTTTAATTTTTTTACAAGGGGTAATAGGAGAAAAAGCCCCCCCAAAATGTGTAACCCAATTTCTCTCGAATAAGGAAATATGTCATATGTTTATGTCAAGTGTTTGGCGGGCACAATAGAGGGCTCAGAAGGGAAGGAGCAACAATGGAATTTTGGAGAGTGAATTTAGCTGAAATGGTTTTTGGGGGGCATGTATCATTTAGGTAGCCCCTATGGTGCCAGAACAGTGAAAAAACCCCACATAGCATACCATTTTGGAAGCTAAACCCCCTCAAGGCACATAACAAGTGGTACAGTGAGCCTTAATACCCCACAGGTGTTTGATGACTTTTCGTTTAAGCTGGATGTGTAAATAAAAAAATAATGTTTTCACTAAAGTGCAGTTTTTTCCCAAAATTTACCATTTTTACAAAGGGCATTGGTTGAAAATGCCCTCCAGAATTTGAAACCCAATCTCTTCTGAGTATGGAAATACCCCATGTTAGGACATAAAATGCTCTGCAGGCGAACTACAATGCTCAGAATAGAAGGAGTCACATTTTGCTTTTGGAAAGCAAATTTTGCTGAAATGGAAGCCCCTATGGTGCCAGAACAGCAAAAAGGAAGCCCCTATGGTGCCAGAACAGCAAAAAAAAAAAAAAAAAAGACACATGGTATACTATTTTGGAAACTCCATCCCTCAAGAAATGTAAAAAGGGGTACAATGAGCCTTAACACCACACAGGTGTTTGACAACTTTTTGTTAAAGTTGGATGTATAAATGAAAAAATGCAGGTTTTCCCCCAAATTTAACAATTTCTCGGGAGAAATTGCACCACACATTTTGGGGGCCTTTTCGTTCTTTTAACCCTTATGAAAAGGAAAAATTTACACCAACATGCTGGTGTTGCCCCATACTTTTTTTTTCACAAATGGTAATAGGAGAAAATGACCCACAACATTTGTAACCCCATTTCTTCTGAGTATGGAAATACCCCATGTGTGGACGTCAAGTGCTTTGCTGGCGCACTACAATGCTCATAAGAGGATGACCGCCATTGAGCTGTCACGATTCGGCTTCCAGGTAGTGGATCCTCTGTGTCAGCGAGGGATTGGCGTGGACCGTGCTAGTGGACCGGTTCTAAGAGGCTACTGGTTTTCACCAGAGCCCGCCGCAAAGCGGGATGGTCTTGCTGCGGCAGTAGCAACCAGGTCGTATCCACTAGCAACGGCTCTACCTCGCTGACTGCTGAGAAGGCGTGGGACAGAAGGACTAGGCAGAGGCAAGGTCAGACGTAGCAGAAGGTCGGGGGCAGGCGGCAAGGTTCGTAGTCAGGATGGGTAGCAGAAGTTCAGGTACACAGGCTTTGGACACACTAAACGCTTTCACTGGCACAAGGCAACAAGATCCGGCAAGGGAGTGCATGGGAGGAGGTCAGATAAAGGCAGGGAGCAGATGGGAGCCAATTAAGCTAATTGGGCCAGGCACCAATCATTGGTGCGCTGGCCCTTTAAGCCGCAGAGAGCTGGCGCGCGCGCGCCCTAGAGAGCGGAGCCGCGCGCGCCAGCACATGACAGCAGGGGACCGGGACGGGTAAGTGACCTGGGATGCGATTCGCGAGCGGGCGCGTCCCGCTGTGCGAATCGCATCCCCGACGGCCATGACAGTGCAGCGCTCCCGGTCAGCGGGACTGACCGGGGCGCTGCGGGGAGAGAGACGCCGTGAGCGCTCCGGGGAGGAGCGGGGACCCGGAGCGCTAGGCGTAACAGTACCCCCCCCTTAGGTCTCCCCTTTTCTTTGACCGGTAACTGCCTCCCCTGGGATGAGGACACCGGGAAAGAATGGAGGGTTTCCTCAACGGCAGGCAGTACAGCAGGAGTGGGAATGGGGAGGGAGGGCAGAGGGCGAAGCCTGGCACGGGGCAGTGTGACACCAGGACGGGGGCCATGAGGAGGCACAGAGGTTTGCCTGACGGGACTGGGAGGGGGGGAGAGGCACTTCCTATGGCAGGCAGAGTCCCAGTTCTTTATCTCCCCGGTGGTCCAATCAAGGGTGGGGGAATGAAGCCGGAGCCATGGCAGACCGAGGAGGACCTCAGAGGTACAGTTGGGGAGAATGAAGAACTCAATCCTTTCGTGGTGGGGTCCGATAGACATCAGGAGGGGTTCTGTGCGGTAACGCACGGTGCAGTCCAATCTGGCTCCGTTGACCGCGGAAATGTAGAGCGGTTTGACGAGACGGGTCACCGGGATGCTGAATTTATTAACAAAGGACTCCAAAATAAAATTCCCGGAGGCACCAGAGTCCAAGCAGGCCACGGCTGAGAGGGAGGAGTTGGCTGTAGGAGAAATCCGCACGGGCACCGTGAGACGTGGAGAAGAAGACTTAGAACCAAGAGATGCCACACCCACGTGAGCTGGGTGCGTGCGTGCGTTTCCCAGGCGTGGAGGACGGATAGGGCAATCCACCAAGAAATGCTCGGTACTGGCACAGTACAGACAGAGATTTTCTTCTCTACGGCGATTCCTCTCTTCCTGGGTCAGGCGAGACCGATCCACTTGCATGGCCTCCTCGGCGGGAGGCCCAGGCATAGACTGCAAAGGATGCTGTGGGAGAGGTGCCCAGAGATCTAAGTCTTTTTCCTGGCGGAGCTCCTGGTGTCGCTCAGAAAAACGCATGTCAATGCGGGTAGCCAAATGGATGAGTTCTTGGAGGTTGGCAGGAATCTCTCGTGCGGCCAGCACATCCTTGATGCGACTGGATAGGCCTTTTTTAAAGGTCGCGCAGAGAGCCTCGTTATTCCAGGATAGTTCAGAAGCAAGAGTACGGAATTGTATGGCGTACTCGCCAACGGAAGAATTACCCTGGACCAGGTTCAGCAAGGCAGTCTCAGCAGAAGAGGCTCGGGCAGGTTCCTCAAAGACACTTCGGACTTCAGCGAAGAAGGACTGGACTGTGGCTGTGGCAGGATCATTGCGGTCCCAGAGCGGTGTGGCCCAAGACAAGGCCTTTCCTGAAAGAAGGCTTACTACGAACGCCACCTTAGACCGTTCTGTAGGAAACAAGTCCGACAACATCTCCATATGCAGGGAACACTGAGACAAAAATCCACGGCAGAGTTTAGAGTCCCCATCAAATTTGTCCGGCAGGGACAAGCGTAGGTTAGGAGCGGCCACTCGCTGCGGAGGAGGTGCAGGAGCTGGCGGAGGAGATGGTTGCTGCTGTAGCAGAGGCAGAAGTTGCTGTAACATGGCGGTCAACTGCGACAGCTGCTGTCCTTGTTGGGCAATCTGCTGCGATTGCTGAGCGACCACCGTGGGAAGATCAGCGAGACTTGGCAGCGGCACCTCAGCGGGATCCATGGCCGGATCTACTGTCACGATTCGGCTTCCAGGTAGTGGATCCTCTGTGTCAGCGAGGGATTGGCGTGGACCGTGCTAGTGGACCGGTTCTAAGAGGCTACTGGTTTTCACCAGAGCCCGCCGCAAAGCGGGATGGTCTTGCTGCGGCAGTAGCAACCAGGTCGTATCCACTAGCAACGGCTCTACCTCGCTGACTGCTGAGAAGGCGTGGGACAGAAGGACTAGGCAGAGGCAAGGTCCGACGTAGCAGAAGGTCGGGGGCAGGCGGCAAGGTTCGTAGTCAGGATGGGTAGCAGAAGTTCAGGTACACAGGCTTTGGACACACTAAACGCTTTCACTGGCACAAGGCAACAAGATCCGGCAAGGGAGTGCATGGGAGGAGGTCAGATAAAGGCAGGGAGCAGATGGGAGCCAATTAAGCTAATTGGGCCGAGCGCTCCGGGGAGGAGCGGGGACCCGGAGCGCTAGGCGTAACATGAGCTTTTAGAGAGAGAATTTGTTCGGAATGGAAGTCAGGGGCCATGTGCGTTTACAAAGCCCCCTGTGGTGTCAGAACAGTGGACCCCCCAAATGTGACCCCATTTTGGAAACTACACCCCTCACAGAATTTAATAAGGGGTGCAGTGAGTATTTACACACTACTAGCGTTTGACAAATCTTTGGAACAGTGGGCTGTGCAAATAAAAAATTACATTTTTCATTTTCACTGACCACTGTTCCAAAAATCTGTCAGACACCTGTGGGTTGTAAATGCTCACTGTACGTACCATTTATTACATTAGGTTAGGGGTGTAGTTTCCAAAATGGGATCACATTTGGGGTTTGTTCATTGTTCTGGCACTATGGGGGCTTTGTAAAAACACGTGGCCTCCAATTCCGGACAAATTTTGTCTCCAAAAGCGCCAATGGCGCTCCTTCTCTTCTGAGCATTGTAGTGCACCCGAAGAGCACTTTATATCCACATATTGGGTATGTTCTTACTCAGAAGAAATGGGGTTACAAATTTTGCAGGGCTTCTTTTTCTATTTTCCCTTGTGAAAATGAAAAATTTAGGGTAACACCAGGATTTTAGTGCAAACATTTTTTTTTTCATTTTCCCATCCAATTTTAAGGAAAATTATTCAAACACCTGTGGGGTGTAAAGGCTCACTATACCCCTTGTTACATTCCATGAGGAGTGTAGTTTCCAAAATGGGGTCACATGTGGATATTTATTTTTTGTGTTTATGTCAGAACAGCTGTAAAATCTGCCACCCCTGTGCAAATCACCAATTTAGGCCTCAAATGTACATAGTGCGCTCTCACTCCTGAGCCCTGTTGTGCGTCCACAGAGCATTTTACGCCCACATATGGGGTATTTCCGTACTCAGGAGAAAATGCGTTACAAATTTTGGGGGTCTTTTTTCCTTTTACCGTTTGTGAAAATAAAAAGTATGGGGCAACACCAGCATGTTAGTGTAAAATATTTTCTTTTCTTACACTAATAGGTGGGTGTAGCCCCCAACTTTTCCTCTTTTATTGGGGGGGGGGGGGGCAGTGTAAGGGGGTGTATATGTAGTGTTTTGCCCTTTATTATGTGTTAATGTAGTGTAGTGTTTTTGTAGGGTACATTCCCAGCGGCGGGTTACGGTGAGTTTCTTGCTAGGAGTTTGCGCTGCGGCGAAAAATTTGCCGCAGCTCAAACTTGAAGCAGGAAACTCACTGTAAACCCGCCCGTCTGATTGTACCCTGTACATTCACATGGGGGGGGGGAATCTCCAGCTGTTTCAAAATTACAACTGCCAGCATGTAGTGATTGCCGAAGGGCATGCTGGGAGATGTAGTTATGGAACAGCTGGAGGTACACAACTACAACTCCCAGCATGCCGAGACAGCTGTTTTCTGTTTGGGCATGCTGGGATTTGCAGTTTTGCAACATCTGGAGGGCTACAGTTTAGAGACCACTGCACAGTGATCTCCAGACTGTAGCCCTCCAGCTGTTTCAAAACTACAACTCCCAGCATGTACTGACAGACCGTGCATGCTGGGAGTTGTACTTTTACAACAGCTGGAGACACACTGGTTGGAAAACCTTCAGTTAGGTTCTGTTACCTAACTCAGTATTTTCCAACCAGTGTGCCTCCAGCTGTTGCAAAACTAAAACTCCCAGCATGTACTGATCGCCGAAGGGCATGCTGGGAGATGTAGTTATGCAACAGCTGAAGGTACACAACTACAACTCCCAGCATGCAGAGACAGCTGTTTGTTGTTTGGGCATGCTGGGTTTTGCAACATGGAGGGCTACAGCTTAGAGACCACTGCACAGTGATCTCCAAACTGAGGCCCTCTAGATTTTGCAAAACTACAAATCCCAGCATGCCCAGACAGCAAACTTGGTCCTTAAGTACCAGGGAGCAAGGGCATACCTGTACGCCCTTCGTCCCTTAGAGGTTAAACTAACAGGTGTTTAGTGATGATCATGCAAGCCCGCTAGCCACGGCACGGCCACCTGTAAAAAGCGGGTCCCTAACATCCCTAGCATAAAATGGCACCGCACTGAGCGGCGACCACCACCTCTGCAAAACCAGTGCCCATAGGGGGAATGGCCTACTGGCAGAGCAGCCCCAATGCCACCCATTTTATGCTGAGGATGTTAGGGACCCGTTACTTACAGTTGATCATGACGTGGCTAGCGGGCTTGCACTTCATGATCATTAGTACACTAATGACCTGTTAGTTTAATAAATAAATAGATAGATAATTGTGCATGTTTGTAGATGTGTGACCATGTCTGTCACATTGTGTTCTCTATCCCCCTCTCTTTTTTAGTTTTTACTTGATCAGCACTCTGCCCCTCCCCTTCAGCCCAGGCCTATATAAATTGACAGGAAGCCGCAAAGGGCCCTATTTTTTTTCTGGTAGCCTCCTAGTCGTTGACTGGGAGCACATAGTAAGTGAGCTTTTACACCTGTTCACACTGGTGTGGTGCTGTGCGGCGCCCATTGCTGCTGTGGCACCATGTCTGTGGGGAGGTGCCGCCCAGGGACTGGTTAGAGTGGCATTGGGTCTGCTCTGCAGTTGGTTGTTCCCCCAGTGGGCATTGGTGTTGAGGCGGTGGTGGTCGCCGCTCGGCGCGGCACCATTTTATGCTAGGATTGTTAGCGACCCACTACTTACAGGTGGCCGTGACGTATTTAGCGGGCTTGCACTTCATGATCATAAAGTACACTAACGACTTGTTAGTTTAATAAATGTTGTTGAGAAGCCTTAGACCATTGTGCATGTTTGTAGATGTGCAACCTTGTCTTTTTTCTACTTGAATTCACATGCGTAAATGTCTAAATTATCAAAATATAATTTTGCTTTTTTGTCACATCACATTCCAAAAAATGGTCCCTCATACAGCCCTGTGTATGGAAAAATTATTTAATCGTATTGAAAACATGTATTTTTTGCTTTCGTGTACAGTGTTTTTCTTTTCAATTTCTCCACACAATTAATATGTTTTTTTTTTTGCTATACATTTTATAGTAAAATGAGGGAAGTCATTACAAAGTACGATTGGTCACGCAAAAAACAAGCCCTCATATGAATCTGTATATGAAAATATAAAAGAGTTATGGCTCTTAGAAGACATGGAGAAAAAAACGAAAATGCAAAAACCTGCAGTTAGCAAAAACTTTTTATAGAATGTAGATAATATCATTATATGCATATAATGAGGAGACCAACTACAGGAAGTGAGGGCAGGACAAGCAGGGCTCTGTGCAGGCTCCTGGCTTGTCAATCATCCTGCTGTCATAGAACCTCAGTGTACAGAGCCCTGCTTGTCCATCGGCTGTCCGGGCATGCTGGAAGTTGTAGTTTTGAAACCTCTGGAGGTCTGCAGGTTGAAGACCACTGCGGCCTTCTTCATCATCCCCCACTTCATCATCACCGCCTGTCAATCCCTTCATCAGTGGTCTTCAACTTGCGGACCTCCAGATGTTGCAAAACTACAACTCCCAGCATGCCCGGACAGCCATCGGCTGTCCGGGCATGTTGGGAGTTGTAGTTTTGAAACCTCTGGAGGTCCACAGGTTGAAGACCACTGCGGCCTTCGTCATCATCCAGCCCCCCCCCCTTTTTGATTTGTACTCACCTCCCCTTGGCGGGAAGTTAGGGTGAGCTGGTCCGGGCAATCTATGCTGCAGGGACCATCCGGTGGGGATGGTTAGTCGTTGCGGGCTGTCCATTTTCACCGGGGGGGCCTCTTCTCCGTGCTTAGGGCCTGGACTAGTGACGTTGCCTTGATGACAACGCACAGAGACGTTGCGCATGAACATCCTGTGCTTCGTTGTCAAGGCAACGTCACTACTCCGGGGCAGGGCCCGAAGCACGGAGAAGAGGCCCCTCCGGTGAAAATGGACAGCCCGCAACGACTAACCATCCCCATCGGACGGTCCCTGCAGCATAGATGGCCCGAACCAGCTCACCCTAACTTCCCGTCGATGGGAGGTGAGTACAAAACAAAAGGGGGGGGGGGCTGGATGATGATGAAGGTTGCAGTGGTCTTCAACCTGCGGACCTCCAGAGGTTTCAAAACTACAGCACCCAGCATGCCCGGACAGCCGATGGCTGTCTGGTCTTGCTGGGAGTTGTAGTTTTGCAACATCTGGAGGTCCGCAGGTTGAAGACCACTGATGAAGGGATTGACAGGCGGAGAGTTCCCTTGAGTATAAGCCGAGGGGGGCATTTTCAGCACGATAAATTGTGCTGAAAAACTCGGCTTATACTCGAGTATATACGATATATAAAAAGTTTTGGCTAATGGCAGGTACGCTTAAACAGAGCTCTAGGGGTTAATGAAACACATTATTATATAACAAATACTTCTTTGTTTACAATTTACACTGTGTGAACCCAGTTTGAATCTAAAAAGTCAGAAATCCCTATGACATTTAAAATATATTGTTTCTATTCTAAAACTGCAGACACTGTACTGAATAAACTAAATTAATTTTGAACAGCTACCATTTTCTAAGATTTCTTTGAAGAATGTTAAATAATACATAAAATAAAGATGACATGCATAGTCAAAATAAATACAATGCTAAATCTCTTTCTAGTAATACTTTTGACTTGTCATGCTTGCAGGCTATTACAGGAGCACCTTTTCTCCGTGCCGCAGAAAACATAAGTGACATCTATGTTCTTTACTTATGAGGGTTTTTTATTTACAGTTCCATTTATGAAAGTCAAGCTCCGCATTATGAACTTCTATGATGTAAATGATAAACCAAACAATATAGAAAACACTATTGGGGAAATGGATTAAAATCTGTGCTGGGGAAAAAAATGACCAGTTGCCCATAGCGACCAATCAGATTGCTTTGTAATTGTTAAGAATCTAAATTGTTGGTAATCTAAATGGGTGCTATGTGTAACTGGTCAATTGGTTTTGAACATATAGGTTCTGTCAATGTATAAATATATACATATCAACAGTTAAGAATGTGAACTGATAACCTGGAGAAATGAAAAAATAAGGCCTGGTCTTAATATTCAAATATGGGCAAATAAATGTGTAATTTATCTTGGTAAAATATGGTACCTGGATGCATTATGATGGTACCTGAATTCAGTCATGGGCTTTACAAGACCTTGTGGCATCCAGTAGCAAGATTTTAGCAGCAAATCCTTTATGTCCTATTACAAGTTGCAAGATAGATCCTCAATTCCTCAGGCCTGTGTTTAAAGGGGTACTCCGGCCCTAATACATCTTATCCCTATCCAAAGGATAGGGCATAAGATGTCTGATCACGGCCGTCACGCTCTCTCCTATAGATGTGCATTGAGGGGGTGGGACGTGATGTCATATGGGGGCGGAGTCATGACATCATGTTACTCCGGCCCCGTGGTCGTTACGCTACACACTCGGAGCCTCCACTGCTGCAGAGAGCTCAAAAAGGTGGGTGCGGGACCCCCACGATCAGACATCTTATCCCCTATCCTTTGGATAGGGGATAAGATGTATTAGGGCCGGAGTACCCCTTTAAGCACCAAATACAATTACAATATGATGTCAAGTAAACATTAAAATATTTTAGGTCAAGTAAACAACATCTTGAACTTTGTGTCACATTCCTCAGACATCTTGATCTCTTTGTCATGTAGATTGTATTGCTTTAAACGGTTACTCCTGTGGAAAACTTTTTTTTTTTAAATCAACTGGTGCCAGAAAGTTAAAAAGCTTTGTAAATTACTTCTATTAAAAAATCTTAATCTATCCAGCAATTTTAGGGTCTGTATACTACAGAGGAAATTATTTTCTTTTTGGAACACAGTGCTCTCTGCTGACATCATGACCACAGTGCTCTCTGCTGATATCTCTGTCCATTTTAGGAACTGTCCAGAGCAGCACATGTTTGCTATGGGGATTTTCTCCTACTCTGGACAGTTCTTAAAATGGACAGAGATGTCAGCAGAGAGCACTGTGCTCGTGATGTCAGCAGAGAGCTGTGTGTTCCAAAAAGAAAGCATTTCCTCTGTAGTATTCAGCAGCTAATAAGTACTGGAAGGATTAATATTTTTTTAATAGAAGTAATTTACAAATCTGTTTAACTTTCTGGCACCAGTTGATTTAAAAAAAAGGTTTTCCACGGGAGTACCCCTTTAAGGTTATGTTTTTAACACCTTCACTCCCCAGGATATATAGATACGTTCTTGTAGCAGGTACATTCCCGTGACAATACACACCCATATGTCCTACGCAGTCTATCGTGACTGACCAAAAAATTGCAACCAGAAGTATGCACATTCTGTTGAGAAACAAGTATATGAAGTCAGTTAAGCTATGAAGCAACACATGATGCATATAATGTAAACAGCAGGAGGTGCGGATTCTATTTTAACATTGCATTGTGTAGAGAAGTGTGTCATATTTAGATAAGGGATAATCTATGGTCAGTGTTTTTTATGACACAGCTCAAGAGTTTGTACACAATTATTACCTTCTGCATATGACCATAAAAAAGTAATATTTTGTAAATTTAAGATATTATTTAATACAATACAATATTTTACATAATAATGTTTTACAGTCTGTTCTGTCACATAGGTTTAATGATAATAGCAATGAACAAAAAACACCACAGTCTCTACCATGACTAAATAAAATAAATTATGATACCTGTTAAAAATGTATCTGCCAGAAATCAAAGCACATATGGTGTAATACTATTATTTCTGAAAAGAAACCAAATGGTTTGTACTTTCATAGTAAAGTGGCTGTAAATGAGAAAATCTAGAAAACCATGTGTGTGTCAAAACAGTTTAATATTATTTTCACATATGTTATGTGTTAAATATTATAAATATAGAAGATTCAAATGTAGCAGCCATTTTTTATTGTATATCGCTTGTGGTACCTTAATGCAGATAAACACAATTTATAGAATATTAAAGTGTATGCGATAGCTCATCCTAGTGATACAATATCTACACACAGTTGGGTGTGATTAAAATGCATCAACATAAAGATTTACAGGTTATTAAATGTTATGGTCAGAGTTTTTGCACCACCAATTATACTTTGCAGTGACATCAGTCATTTTACCCATAAATCTACGGCGAAACGGGAAAAAAATCATTGTGCGACAAAATTTAAGAAAAAACGCAATTTTTTAACTTTTGGGGGCTTCCGTTTCTAAGCAGTATATTTTTCAGTAAAAATTACACCTTATCTTTATTCTGCAGGTCCATACAATTAAAATGATACCCTACTTATATAGGTTTGATTTTGTCGTACTTCTGTAAAAAATCATAACTACATGCACAAAAATATATACGTTTAAAGTTGTCATCTTCTGACCCCTATAACTTTTTTTCAAAAAATCAAAGTTTTTAGATGTACCATTTTTGTATTGATCGGACGTTTTGATCGCTTTCTATTCACTTTTTCATTATATTAAAAGTGACCAAAAATAAGTTATTTTGGACTTTGGAATGTTTTTCCGCGTACGCCATTGTCTGTGAGGTTTAATTAATGATATATTTTTATAGTTGGGACATTTAGGCACGCGGCAATAACACATATTTTTATATTTATTTTTATTTACATGTTTTTTTGTTTTTTTATGGGAAAAGGGGAGTGATTTGGACTTTTATTAGGGACTTTTTTTTTCAGTGTTATAGCTCCCATAAGGAGCTATAACACTGCACACACTGATCTTATACACTGTTCACTGCAAAGCCATAGCTTTGCATTGATCAGTGTTATCGCCGATCGATCGCTCAAGCCTGCATCTCAGGCTTGGAGCAATCAATCACCGAAGGGACACACCGGAGGAAGGTAAGAGGACTTCCGCTCATGTCCCAGCTGATCGGGACTTCGCATTTTCACTGCGGTGGTCCAGATCAGCCCCACTGAGCAGCCGTGAAGCTTTCACTTTGAACCCCGCGTCTAAAGGGTTAATAGTGCCAGCTTCAGTTACATGCAGGGATGGACCCGATATGACACGGGGTCACCGCGTTATATCGCGGGAGCTGGCCAAGGACGTAAATATATGTCCTTGGTCGTTAAGGGGTTAAAGGGGTTATCCAATGAACGGAATACATTTTTTTTTTTAAATAAACTCTGATCAGCTTAGGACATTAACTTTGCATCTATTATTCTACTGTGACCTATTAAATCTCCTGTACGTGGCTCTAATACACCTTTCTGCCCTCCTACTTGTTCCCTTCCCCACATGCTGTCTTTAAACTACTGGCCCCAGACTCCTTTGCTGCCGCTCTGTGCTCACTTCCTCCTAACTGCTGTTTTCTACCCCAGTCCCTTGGCCCCAACCCTCAGAGCATTACTAAGCAACCATTCCCATCCTGTTTCCATCTTCTGTACTAAATAGCAATGATTCACAAAATGGGGGCCTCCATCTGTTGCAAAACTACCACTCCCTGCATTCCCAAAAAGTCAAAGTCCATCAGTAAACCCCCTCACTTCCTCATAGTTATTAGATCTTTCTTCTGTGCAGTTGCTTCTGGGTGCGTGGCTTACATGGACTCAGAGACAGCATAAAAGTCACATGACTCTGTCTCCAAGGGTGGGGGCCAGAGTCAGTAAGGGGAAGAAAGCCGACACAGGGTGAATGCAGGATAGGTAATTTTCCTGCATTTCACACATTTTGTGCTTCATATAGCTCTGCAATGGAGCATTACTAATTAATTACTTGCTTAAGAAGTTATATTTATCATTACATGAGAGAATTAAAAAAAATGATATTTTACTTAAATGAACTACCCCTTTAAGGTGAAGCACTGAAAGTTGTTAATTGTATTTTTTTAAATACAGTACATTCACATGTCTGTATGTGAAATACTTTTATATTAATGTAAAGGTCCCAATACACTTTAGTTACCAACTTCAACAAAAGGTCCTGCTTGCTCCCTATAGTGTATGCGTGCCTCCAGACGAGTACTGACAGATGATGTTGGGGTGAAAACGGATGATGTCTTGCAGCAGCTTTCTCCCTTCATTGAGAACTTGATGTGTACAGGAAGATTGGAAGAGATAGCTGTCAGCCTATAACTATGTGCATGGAAAACCTAAAGTGTTTAAAAAAAAAAAAAAAAATATATATATATATATATATATATATATATATATATATGGTGGGGCATGAAGAAAATAGAAAAAAAAAGCATACTTACCTAGCCTCTATCCCCTACAACTCCCATTCAGCTTTTTCCAATTGCCCAATCTTCCTGGTTCCAAGATGAGAGCTTGTTGAAGGACCTGCCAGCTCAGCCAATCAATGCTTATAGTGGTGTCCCGTCTTGGCCAGTGAATGGCTGTGCGGGAAGGTCCTACACAAACAGAGAATATGGAACTGAACAGAAGCTATTGGGACTAGTGCGGGACAAGGGATAGTAAATGTGAGGGTTTTTTTTTACTATCCCCCCCCCCCACCCACCCAAGTGTAACACCCTAGCGGGTTTGAACCTGCTGTGGCACTTACCGGTTTAGCTTTAGGACAAATTTGGGAGCAGAGTCCAAGTATTCCCCTGTTTTCCAACCATTATCCCACTCCAGGATGTGTCAACTGAACTTCAGCTACAGGGGAGATACCAGGTTACTTTGCCAATTATACTTTGCAGTGACATCAGTCATTTTACCCATAAATCTACGGCGAAACGGGAAAAAAATCATTGTGCGACAAAATTTAAGAAAAAACGCAATTTTTTAACTTTTGGGGGCTTCCGTTTCTAAGCAGTATATTTTTCAGTAAAAATTACACCTTATCTTTATTCTGCAGGTCCATACAATTAAAATGATACCCTACTTATATAGGTTTGATTTTGTCGTACTTCTGTAAAAAATCATAACTACATGCACAAAAATATATACGTTTAAAGTTGTCATCTTCTGACCCCTATAACTTTTTTTCAAAAAATCAAAGTTTTTAGATGTACCATTTTTGTATTGATCGGACGTTTTGATCGCTTTCTATTCACTTTTTCATTATATTAAAAGTGACCAAAAATAAGTTATTTTGGACTTTGGAATGTTTTTCCGCGTACGCCATTGTCTGTGAGGTTTAATTAATGATATATTTTTATAGTTGGGACATTTAGGCACGCGGCAATAACACATATTTTTATATTTATTTTTATTTACATGTTTTTTTGTTTTTTTATGGGAAAAGGGGAGTGATTTGGACTTTTATTAGGGACTTTTTTTTTCAGTGTTATAGCTCCCATAAGGAGCTATAACACTGCACACACTGATCTTATACACTGTTCACTGCAAAGCCATAGCTTTGCATTGATCAGTGTTATCGCCGATCGATCGCTCAAGCCTGCATCTCAGGCTTGGAGCAATCAATCACCGAAGGGACACACCGGAGGAAGGTAAGAGGACTTCCGCTCATGTCCCAGCTGATCGGGACTTCGCATTTTCACTGCGGTGGTCCAGATCAGCCCCACTGAGCAGCCGTGAAGCTTTCACTTTGAACCCCGCGTCTAAAGGGTTAATAGTGCCAGCTTCAGTTACATGCAGGGATGGACCCGATATGACACGGGGTCACCGCGTTATATCGCGGGAGCTGGCCAAGGACGTAAATATATGTCCTTGGTCGTTAAGGGGTTAAAGGGGTTATCCAATGAACGGAATACATTTTTTTTTTTTAAATAAACTCTGATCAGCTTAGGACATTAACTTTGCATCTATTATTCTACTGTGACCTATTAAATCTCCTGTACGTGGCTCTAATACACCTTTCTGCCCTCCTACTTGTTCCCTTCCCCACATGCTGTCTTTAAACTACTGGCCCCAGACTCCTTTGCTGCCGCTCTGTGCTCACTTCCTCCTAACTGCTGTTTTCTACCCCAGTCCCTTGGCCCCAACCCTCAGAGCATTACTAAGCAACCATTCCCATCCTGTTTCCATCTTCTGTACTAAATAGCAATGATTCACAAAATGGGGGCCTCCATCTGTTGCAAAACTACCACTCCCTGCATTCCCAAAAAGTCAAAGTCCATCAGTAAACCCCCTCACTTCCTCATAGTTATTAGATCTTTCTTCTGTGCAGTTGCTTCTGGGTGCGTGGCTTACATGGACTCAGAGACAGCATAAAAGTCACATGACTCTGTCTCCAAGGGTGGGGGCCAGAGTCAGTAAGGGGAAGAAAGCCGACACAGGGTGAATGCAGGATAGGTAATTTTCCTGCATTTCACACATTTTGTGCTTCATATAGCTCTGCAATGGAGCATTACTAATTAATTACTTGCTTAAGAAGTTATATTTATCATTACATGAGAGAATTAAAAAAAATGATATTTTACTTAAATGAACTACCCCTTTAAGGTGAAGCACTGAAAGTTGTTAATTGTATTTTTTTAAATACAGTACATTCACATGTCTGTATGTGAAATACTTTTATATTAATGTAAAGGTCCCAATACACTTTAGTTACCAACTTCAACAAAAGGTCCTGCTTGCTCCCTATAGTGTATGCGTGCCTCCAGACGAGTACTGACAGATGATGTTGGGGTGAAAACGGATGATGTCTTGCAGCAGCTTTCTCCCTTCATTGAGAACTTGATGTGTACAGGAAGATTGGAAGAGATAGCTGTCAGCCTATAACTATGTGCATGGAAAACCTAAAGTGTTTAAAAAAAAAAAAAAAAAAAAAATATATATATATATATATATATATATATATATGGTGGGGCATGAAGAAAATAGAAAAAAAAAGCATACTTACCTAGCCTCTATCCCCTACAACTCCCATTCAGCTTTTTCCAATTGCCCAATCTTCCTGGTTCCAAGATGAGAGCTTGTTGAAGGACCTGCCAGCTCAGCCAATCAATGCTTATAGTGGTGTCCCGTCTTGGCCAGTGAATGGCTGTGCGGGAAGGTCCTACACAAACAGAGAATATGGAACTGAACAGAAGCTATTGGGACTAGTGCGGGACAAGGGATAGTAAATGTGAGGGTTTTTTTTTACTATCCCCCCCCCCCACCCACCCAAGTGTAACACCCTAGCGGGTTTGAACCTGATGTGGCACTTACCGGTTTAGCTTTAGGACAAATTTGGGAGCAGAGTCCAAGTATTCCCCTGTTTTCCAACCATTATCCCACTCCAGGATGTGTCAACTGAACTTCAGCTACAGGGGAGATACCAGGTTACTTTGCCAATTATACTTTGCAGTGACATCAGTCATTTTACCCATAAATCTACGGCGAAACGGGAAAAAAATCATTGTGCGACAAAATTTAAGAAAAAACGCAATTTTTTAACTTTTGGGGGCTTCCGTTTCTAAGCAGTATATTTTTCAGTAAAAATTACACCTTATCTTTATTCTGCAGGTCCATACAATTAAAATGATACCCTACTTATATAGGTTTGATTTTGTCGTACTTCTGTAAAAAATCATAACTACATGCACAAAAATATATACGTTTAAAGTTGTCATCTTCTGACCCCTATAACTTTTTTTCAAAAAATCAAAGTTTTTAGATGTACCATTTTTGTATTGATCGGACGTTTTGATCGCTTTCTATTCACTTTTTCATTATATTAAAAGTGACCAAAAATAAGTTATTTTGGACTTTGGAATGTTTTTCCGCGTACGCCATTGTCTGTGAGGTTTAATTAATGATATATTTTTATAGTTGGGACATTTAGGCACGCGGCAATAACACATATTTTTATATTTATTTTTATTTACATGTTTTTTTGTTTTTTTATGGGAAAAGGGGAGTGATTTGGACTTTTATTAGGGACTTTTTTTTTCAGTGTTATAGCTCCCATAAGGAGCTATAACACTGCACACACTGATCTTATACACTGTTCACTGCAAAGCCATAGCTTTGCATTGATCAGTGTTATCGCCGATCGATCGCTCAAGCCTGCATCTCAGGCTTGGAGCAATCAATCACCGAAGGGACACACCGGAGGAAGGTAAGAGGACTTCCGCTCATGTCCCAGCTGATCGGGACTTCGCATTTTCACTGCGGTGGTCCAGATCAGCCCCACTGAGCAGCCGTGAAGCTTTCACTTTGAACCCCGCGTCTAAAGGGTTAATAGTGCCAGCTTCAGTTACATGCAGGGATGGACCCGATATGACACGGGGTCACCGCGTTATATCGCGGGAGCTGGCCAAGGACGTAAATATATGTCCTTGGTCGTTAAGGGGTTAAAGGGGTTATCCAATGAACGGAATACATTTTTTTTTTTTAAATAAACTCTGATCAGCTTAGGACATTAACTTTGCATCTATTATTCTACTGTGACCTATTAAATCTCCTGTACGTGGCTCTAATACACCTTTCTGCCCTCCTACTTGTTCCCTTCCCCACATGCTGTCTTTAAACTACTGGCCCCAGACTCCTTTGCTGCCGCTCTGTGCTCACTTCCTCCTAACTGCTGTTTTCTACCCCAGTCCCTTGGCCCCAACCCTCAGAGCATTACTAAGCAACCATTCCCATCCTGTTTCCATCTTCTGTACTAAATAGCAATGATTCACAAAATGGGGGCCTCCATCTGTTGCAAAACTACCACTCCCTGCATTCCCAAAAAGTCAAAGTCCATCAGTAAACCCCCTCACTTCCTCATAGTTATTAGATCTTTCTTCTGTGCAGTTGCTTCTGGGTGCGTGGCTTACATGGACTCAGAGACAGCATAAAAGTCACATGACTCTGTCTCCAAGGGTGGGGGCCAGAGTCAGTAAGGGGAAGAAAGCCGACACAGGGTGAATGCAGGATAGGTAATTTTCCTGCATTTCACACATTTTGTGCTTCATATAGCTCTGCAATGGAGCATTACTAATTAATTACTTGCTTAAGAAGTTATATTTATCATTACATGAGAGAATTAAAAAAAATGATATTTTACTTAAATGAACTACCCCTTTAAGGTGAAGCACTGAAAGTTGTTAATTGTATTTTTTTAAATACAGTACATTCACATGTCTGTATGTGAAATACTTTTATATTAATGTAAAGGTCCCAATACACTTTAGTTACCAACTTCAACAAAAGGTCCTGCTTGCTCCCTATAGTGTATGCGTGCCTCCAGACGAGTACTGACAGATGATGTTGGGGTGAAAACGGATGATGTCTTGCAGCAGCTTTCTCCCTTCATTGAGAACTTGATGTGTACAGGAAGATTGGAAGAGATAGCTGTCAGCCTATAACTATGTGCATGGAAAACCTAAAGTGTTTAAAAAAAAAAAAAAAAAAAAATATATATATATATATATATATATATATATATATATGGTGGGGCATGAAGAAAATAGAAAAAAAAAGCATACTTACCTAGCCTCTATCCCCTACAACTCCCATTCAGCTTTTTCCAATTGCCCAATCTTCCTGGTTCCAAGATGAGAGCTTGTTGAAGGACCTGCCAGCTCAGCCAATCAATGCTTATAGTGGTGTCCCGTCTTGGCCAGTGAATGGCTGTGCGGGAAGGTCCTACACAAACAGAGAATATGGAACTGAACAGAAGCTATTGGGACTAGTGCGGGACAAGGGATAGTAAATGTGAGGGTTTTTTTTTACTATCCCCCCCCCCCCCACCCACCCAAGTGTAACACCCTAGCGGGTTTGAACCTGCTGTGGCACTTACCGGTTTAGCTTTAGGACAAATTTGGGAGCAGAGTCCAAGTATTCCCCTGTTTTCCAACCATTATCCCACTCCAGGATGTGTCAACTGAACTTCAGCTACAGGGGAGATACCAGGTTACTACCGCAAGAGTGGTCTTGGATAAAGTGGCAGCTGGCCAGGCAGGCTAGAATTCCCGGGTGCCAAGCAACAGGGATACAAGCAGGTGCAATATGGGGAAATATGATGGATAATAATAAAAATAGATGGAATAATTGCAACTGCAGAGTCTGATGAAGAGGAGCTGACTTGGTATATAGCTGAGCTGGAGCTGTTAGAACAGCAGAGCTGAGGAGCTCACATGCAGACAGGTGGAGGAGGTTTGATTGTGGTGTAGTTGTCAATTTAACTCATACACAGAAAATCAAGCAGGTACAAGGGATGAGGCAGAAGCAGGATTCGGAAATTAGGCTCAGGTCAGACACAAGTACACAAGTCACGAACAAAGAAACATCCACCTTCGATTGTAGATATTACAATATTGCTCAGGCACCACAGGAAGTAAGGAGTGCTCTCACATGGATGCCTGGCAGGGATCATAGGAGCAGGAATCAGGAGCACTCTCTGGCTCTATAAGAGGTGGCATGTGCATGCACATGGCCCATATGGGAATGTTGCAACGTTCGACAATACAAAAGAGATGTCTGGAGTTTACAGTGAGGTAGAGAAGCTGCACACACAATATGGTCCTGGTAAGCCATGGTACATGTCTTACGGTGTCAGACTCCAGCTGCCAGCATTATACCTATGACCATATCATTTTTTTTATATAACATTGGAATTGGAATACCCCTTTAAGTACTCTAAGGTAGGCTTACCTTTTCTAGCTTTGGTGCCTGAAAATATCACCTAAGAATCAAATTACAATGCTAGGTTAAAATTTCACTGATTGAAAAAAACTATGGAAAATCAGCTTTTCAATCCATCTCTAATTGTTTTTAAGAATGGATAATAAATAAAAAGAAGCATGAGCATAATGGAACTGAGGAAGGCTGGTTTACACTTCTAAAGAAGCGCATAGGTGTTACGCCGAGCGCTCCGGGTCCCCGCTCCTCCCCGGAGCGCTCGCAGCGTTCTCTCATTCGCAGCGCCCTGGTCAGACCTGCTGACCGGGTGCGCTGCGATATTACTCCCAGCCGGGATGCGATTCGCGATGCGGGACGCGCCCGCTCGCGATGCGCATCTCGGCTCCCGTACCTTACCCGTTCCCCGTCTGTGTTGTCCCGGCGCGCGCGGCCCCGCTCCTTAGGGCGCGCGCGCGCGCCGGGTCTCTGCCATTTAAAGGGCCGCTGCGCCACTGATTGGTGCAGCAGGCCTAATCAGTATTCTCACCTGTGCACTCCCTACTTATACCTCACTTCCCCTGCACTCCCTCGCCGGATCTTGTTGCCATTGTGCCAGTGAAAGCGTTCCCTGTGTGTTCCTAGCCTGTGTTCCAGACCTCCTGCCGTTGCCCCTGACTACGATCCTTGCTGCCTGCCCTGACCTTCTGCTACGTCCGACCTTGCTCTTGTCTACTCCCTTGTACCGCGCCTATCTTCAGCAGTCAGAGAGGTTGAGCCGTTGCTGGTGGATACGACCTGGTTGCTACCGCCGCTGCAAGACCATCCCGCTTTGCGGCGGGCTCTGGTGAATACCAGTAGCAACTTAGAACCGGTCCACCAGCACGGTCCACGCCAATCCCTCTCTGGCACAGAGGATCCACCTCCAGCCAGCCGAATCGAGACAGTAGATCCGGCCATGGATCCCGCTGAAGTCCCACTGCCAGTTGTCGCCGACCTCACCACGGTGGTCGCCCAGCAGTCGCAACAGATAGCGCAACAAGGTCACCAGCTATCTCAACTGACCGTGATGCTACAGCAGCTATTACCACAGCTCCAGCAACAATCTCCTCCGCCAGCTCCTGCACCTCCTCCGCAGCGAGTGGCCGCTTCCGGCTTACGATTATCCTTGCCGGATAAATTTGATGGGGACTCTAAGTTTTGCCGTGGCTTTCTTTCGCAATGCTCCCTGCACTTGGAGATGATGTCGGACCAGTTTCCAACTGAAAGGTCTAAGGTGGCTTTCGTAGTCAGCCTTCTGTCTGGGAAAGCTCTGTCATGGGCCACACCGCTCTGGGACCGCAATGACCCTGTCACTGCCTCTGTACACTCCTTCTTCACGGAGATACGAAGTGTCTTTGAGGAACCTGCCCGAGCCTCTTCTGCTGAGACTGCCCTGCTGAACCTGGTCCAGGGTAATTCTTCTGTTGGCGAGTACGCCATCCAAATCCGTACTCTTGCCTCCGAATTATCCTGGAATAATGAGGCCCTCTGCGCGACCTTTAAAAAAGGCCTATCCAACAACATTAAAGATGTGCTGGCCGCACGAGAAATTCCTGCTAACCTGCATGAACTTATTCATCTTGCCACCCGCATTGACATGCGTTTTTCCGAAAGGCGTCAGGAGCTCCGCCAGGATATGGACTTTGTTCGCACGAGGCGGTTTCTCTCCCCGGCTCCTCTCTCCTCTGATCCTCTGCAATCCATTCCTGTGCCTCCCGCCGTGGAGGCTATGCAAGTTGACCGGTCTCGCTTGACACCTCAAGAGAGGACACGACGCCGCATGGAGAACCTATGCCTGTACTGTGCCGGTACCGAACACTTCTTGAAAGATTGTCCTATCCGTCCTCCCCGCCTGGAAAGACGTATGCTGACTCCGCACAAAGATGAGACAGTTCTTGATGTCTACTCTGCTTCTCCACGCCTTAATGTGCCTGTGCGGATATCTTCCTCTACCTTCTCCTTCTCTGCTACGGCCTTCTTGGATTCCGGATCTGCAGGAAATTTTATTTTGGCCTCTCTCATCAACAGGTTCAACATCCCGGTGACCAGTCTCGCCAGACCCCTCTACATCAATTCTGTTAACAATGAAAGATTGGACTGTACCGTGCGTTACCGCACGGAACCTCTCCTAATGTGCATCGGACCTCATCACGAAAAAATTTAATTTTTGGTCCTCTCCAACTGCACTTCTGAAATTCTTCTTGGATTACCGTGGCTTCAACGCCATTCCCCAACCCTTGATTGGTCCACAGGAGAAATCAAGAACTGGGGTACTTCTTGTCACAAGGACTGTCTTAAATCGGTTCCCAGTACTCCTTGCCGTGACCCTGTGGTTCCCCCTGTATCCGGTCTTCCTAAGGCTTATATGGACTATTCTGACATTTTTTGCAAAAAGCAAGCTGAGACTTTGCCTCCTCACAGGCCTTATGACTGTCCTATTGACCTCCTCCCGGGTACTACCCCACCCCGGGGCAGAATCTATCCTCTGTCTGCTCCTGAGACTCTTGCCATGTCGGAGTACATCCAGGAGAATTTAAAAAAGGGGTTTATCCGCAAGTCCTTCTCTCCTGCCGGAGCTGGATTTTTTTTTGTGTCCAAAAAAGATGGCTCCCTACGTCCTTGTATTGATTACTGCGGACTTAATAAAATCACGGTAAAAAACCGCTACCCCTTACCTCTTATCTCGGAACTCTTTGATCGCTTACAAGGTGCCCACATCTTTACCAAACTGGACTTAAGAGGTGCTTATAATCTCATCCGCATCAGGGAGGGGGACGAATGGAAGACCGCATTTAACACCAGAGATGGACACTTTGAGTATCTGGTCATGCCCTTTGGCCTATGCAACGCCCCTGCCGTCTTCCAAGACTTTGTTAATGAAATTTTTCGTAATCTCCTATATTCCTGTGTTGTGGTTTATCTGGACGATATTCTGATTTTTTCTGCCAACTTAGAAGAACACCGCCAGCATGTCCGCATGGTTCTTCAGAGACTTCGTGACAATCAACTTTATGCCAAAATGGAGAAATGTCTCTTTGAATGTCAATCTCTTCCTTTCCTAGGATACTTGGTCTCTGGCCAGGGACTACAAATGGACCCAGATAAACTCTCTGCCGTCTTAGATTGGCCACGCCCCTCCGGACTCCGTGCTATCCAAAGTTTTTTGGGGTTCGCCAATTATTACAGACAGTTTATTCCACACTTTTCCACTATTGTGGCTCCTCTCGTGGCTTTAACCAAGAAAAATGCCAATCCCAAGTCCTGGTCCCCCCAAGCGGAAGACGCATTTAAACATCTCAAGTCTGCCTTTTCTTCCGCTCCCGTGCTCTCCAGACCTGACCCATCTAAACCCTTCCTATTGGAGGTAGATGCCTCCTCAGTGGGAGCTGCAGCTGTCCTTCTACAAAAAAATTATTCCGGGCATGCTGTGACTTGTGTTTTTTTTTCTAGGACCTTCTCTCCGGCGGAGAGAAACTACTCCATCGGGGATCGAGAACTACTGGCCATTAAATTGGCGCTTGAGGAATGGAGGCATCTGCTGGAGGGATCAAAATTTCCAGTTATCATATACACTGATCACAAGAATCTCTCCTATCTCCAGTCTGCCCAACGGCTGAACCCTCGCCAGGCCAGGTGGTCGTTGTTCTTTGCCCGTTTTAACTTTGAAATTCATTTTCGCCCTGCCGACAACATTAGGGCCGATGCCCTCTCTCGTTCCTTGGATGCCTCTGAAGTAGAGCTCTCTCCGCAACACATCATTCCTCCTGACTGTCTGATCTCCACTTCTCCAGCCTCCATCAGGCAAACTCCTCCAGGGAAGACCTTCGTTTCGGGATTCTCAAATGGGGACACTCCTCCCACCTCGCAGGCCATGCGGGCATCAAAAAATCCTTGCAACTCATCTCTCGTTTTTATTGGTGGCCGACTCTGGAGACGGATGTTATTGACTTCGTGCGGGCCTGTACTGTCTGTGCCCGGGATAAGACTCCTCGCCAGAAGCCTGCTGGTCTCCTTCATCCTCTGCCTGTTCCTGAACAGCCTTGGTCACAGATTGGTATGGACTTTATTACGGACTTGCCCTCATCCCGTGGCAACACAATTGTTTGGGTGGTCGTTGATCGATTTTCCAAGATGGCACATTTTATTCCTCTTCCTGGTCTTCCTTCAGCGCCTCAGTTGGCAAAGCAATTTTTTGTACACATTTTTCGCCTTCACGGTTTGCCCACGCATATCGTCTCAGATAGAGGCGTCCAATTCGTGTCTAAATTCTGGAGGGCCCTCTGTAAACAGCTCAAGATCAATTTAAACTTCTCTTCTTCTTATCATCCCCAATCCAATGGGCAAGTAGAAAGAGTTAATCAGGTCCTGGGTGACTTTTTACGGCATTTTGTTTCCTCCCGCCAGGATGACTGGGCAGATCTTCTACCATGGGCCGAATTCTCATACAACTTCAGAGTCTCCGAATCTTCTGCTAAATCCCCATTTTTCGTGGTGTACGGCCGTCACCCTCTTCCTCCCCTCCCTACTCCCTTGCCCTCTGGTTTGCCCGCTGTGGATGAAGTGACTCGTGATCTTTCCACCATATGGAAAGAGACCCAAAATTCTCTTTTACAGGCTTCATCCCGGATGAAAAGATTTGCTGATAAAAAAAGAAGAACTCCCCCCATTTTTGCTCCCGGAGACAAGGTATGGCTCTCCGCTAAATATGTCCGCTTTCGTGTCCCCAGTTATAAACTGGGACCATGCTATCTTGGTCCTTTCAAAATCAAGTGCCAGATCAACCCTGTCTCTTACAAACTCCTTCTTCCTCCTTCTCTCCGTATTCCCAATGCCTTCCATGTCTCTCTCCTTAAACCACTCATCCTTAACCGCTTCTCTCCCAAAGTTGTTTCTCGCACTCCAGTTTCCGGATCTTCTGACGTCTTTTCTGTGAAGGAGATTCTAGCATCCAAGACGGTCAGAGGTAAAAGATTCTTCTTGGTCGACTGGGAGAATTGCGGCCCTGAGGAGAGATCCTGGGAACCTGAGGACAACATCCTGGACAAAAGTCTTATCCTCAGGTTCTCAGGCTCCAAAAAGAGGGGGAGACCCAAGGGGGGGGGTACTGTTACGCCGAGCGCTCCGGGTCCCCGCTCCTCCCCGGAGCGCTCGCAGCGTTCTCTCATTCGCAGCGCCCCGGTCAGACCTGCTGACCGGGTGCGCTGCGATATTACTCCCAGCCGGGATGCGATTCGCGATGCGGGACGCGCCCGCTCGCGATGCGCATCTCGGCTCCCGTACCTTACCCGTTCCCCGTCTGTGTTGTCCCGGCGCGCGCGGCCCCGCTCCTTAGGGCGCGCGCGCGCCGGGTCTCTGCCATTTAAAGGGCCGCTGCGCCACTGATTGGCGCAGCAGGCCTAATCAGTATTCTCACCTGTGCACTACCTACTTATACCTCACTTCCCCTGCACTCCCTCGCCGGATCTTGTTGCCATTGTGCCAGTGAAAGCGTTCCCTGTGTGTTCCTAGCCGACCTCCTGCCGTTGCCCCTGACTACGATCCTTGCTGCCTGCCCTGACCTTCTGCTACGTCCGACCTTGCTCTTGTCTACTCCCTTGTACCGCGCCTATCTTCAGCAGTCAGAGAGGTTGAGCCGTTGCTGGTGGATACGACCTGGTTGCTACTGCCGCTGCAAGACCATCCCGCTTTGCGGCGGGCTCTGTTGAATACCAGTAGCAACTTAGAACCGGTCCACCAGCACGGTCCACGCCAATCCCTCTCTGGCACAGAGGATCCACCTCCAGCCAGCCGAATCGTGACAATAGGCTGTAATTACAGTATAGCTATATGCAAATATTATGTGACTTTGTGTTTGTGTCCTCAATTTCAATGTATCCTCATGTTTAATTTACTGTGGCAATATGTATCCAAAATTATTTAATGCAAGTAATTATTATTATCCTTATTAATAATATGATTTTTATAATTATTATTAAATTTAGACTTATACATGAATACATGAGTTGTTTTCCAGAGACATTTTGAAGTATTTGTGATAATTGACATAATGGCATAATGATCTAACTGCCAGACATATTCAGGTTTAAAGAGGTTATCCAAAAATAGGAAAACAGAGTGGATTTCTTCCAAAAACAGTACCACAGTATTTAACAGTACTTGTCCTCAGATTGTGTGCTGTATTTACTACAATGGAGCTGAGATGCAATACCACACACAACCTGAGGACAGACGTGGCACTGTTTTCTAATCCTAGATAACCCCTATAAGAAGATGTTTATTTCTTCAAAAAGAAATAAACACCAGAGCAACATGCTATGTGAAATCTAAACATAAACTATTAGTGTTATACAGTATTCTGTATGTTCACACATGAATACACAATCTTTATTAAGTAATTTCAGAGTCTTATTGTACCATAAAATGTATAGTTCTCTAATAAAAGTACACATATAATTTCAAAACCTTTTAAAGTAAGAGATGGAAATTTTACAGCAGCCGTAGCAGCATCAGCTTGTATCAAACATTGCTTCTGGGTAACGTGGCAAACAGTGGATACAAATTTTAAAAGACATCTTAAGCTCAGCTGCTCACATATTTCAGGATAATTCTCCTCTGACAAAAAATAACAGCCTTTACAAGTTATGTTAAATTGAACAAATGTTGTGGAATACATTATGACATTTGCTAAGCCATAAGCAATAGCAATTTAAATGTGTAAATAATTTAAATAAATACATAGGCATGATTCTATCTTCTATTTTTCTCATATATATATATATATATATATATATATATATATATATATATATATATATATATATATATATATATGCATGTATAGGTATATCGATAAGAGGAAAATAGAATATATTGATATGTTTTATTAGTTTTATTTTTTCTCTTGACATTGAATTACCAGAGCAGAGGATACTTCCTGATGACCTTACAAGTGCACATTTAGAGCTTCTTTCCAGAAATTCATTATTAAGAATACCATGTTCTGCCAAAAACTAAAAGAGGGACCTTGCTTTTAATGGTCACAAATTGGCAAGAGACTACTACAGTTTCTAGGAAATATGTTGTACTGCTGTCAAAATGTTCAGATAAAGGCAAGAAAGCTACAAACAGCTGTATATATGTGTTTAATCTGTTGCTATCCTGCCTTATCCACACCTCCATTTTCACCATAGAGTTGTAAATCTCTTGTACTCTAATGGGAGATGACTTTGCTGACTCTGTCTTGGTCTGCTCAGCAAAGTTAAAAGGAAAAATAGAATTAAACGAAAAATACACCCGTTGTGCATTGTAGAGGCTATGATGAAAATTGGATTACTAATTTTTAAATGATTAGGGCTCGTTCACTTTGTCATCAGACTCTGCTATTCGGAGTTCCGTCAGCAATCTGGTCAGAACGATGGGGGTTTAGTGGAGAAAAAAAATAGTGCAAACACTATTTTTTCTCTGCTAAACTCCTGTAAAATTACCAGATCACGGAAGGACCCCATGCAAGTGAATGGGATCTGTCAGGGAGCTGGCAGTAGCCATTTGCACCTGACATGTTTCAGGGTCCGTTCAGCTTGGAAAGAAAAAACCCTAGTCTTAGTCATACATTACTAATTAGAAATAACAATTGGAGCACTTACTGGATCTATTGCATCTGGAGCTATACTATAGACAGACCTTGCCATTGGATCAAATACTGAAGACAACCTCTTTGTGGTTTTCCTATGATTTACTTGCAGATCAGATCTTTCCTGATGGAACTAGCTCCTTTAGGACCCAATGGTACTTGATGTTACTTTTAATAGATTCACCGGCCAAATCAATGATGCTATAGACATTATTGGCTTGCTGCCAATTGATGACTGCTATAGGGTTTCCCCAGCCAAAGGCTGAATTTTTTTTGGGGTTATGCACCAGAAACTCTCTACTTCTGCTGGGAGAATATGCTGGAGAGAAGAGGAAATTATGTTTTTTATCATATTTATTTATTTATTTATTTATTTATTCATTCCGTTAATTATTTTCTATTAGTTGAGAAGGAGGTCTACACCTCTATGTTTGACAATTTATTATTAGAGATGAGGGAGCTGAACCCTGCCTTGCTCAGAATTTTGGGGTAAAAGCAGCTCGCTAAACATTTGAGCTTTGCCTGGCTTGGTTCGCACAAGTCTGGTAATGGTGCTATTATAAGAGAAGGGATGAGAAAAAATTTTTGACACCTTAATGCATAATAGGATAAAAAAAACTAATACTGAGTTGACTTAACCCCTTAAGGACCAGGCCATTTTACACCTTAGGACCAGAGCGTTTTTTGCACATCTGACCACTGTCACTTTAAACATTAATAACTCTGGGATGCTTTTAGTTATCATTCTGATTCCGAGATTGTTTTTTCGTGACATATTCTACTAAAATTTTGTGGTAACTTGCATCCTTTCTTGGTGAAAAATCCCCAAATTTGATGAAAAATTTGAAAATTTAGCATTTTTCTAACTTTGAAGCTCTCTGCTTGTAAGGAAAATGGATATTCAAAATATTTTTTTATTTTATTCACATTTCCAATATGTCTACTTTATGTTTGCATCATAAAATTGATGTGTTTTTACTTTTGGAAGACACCAGAGGGCTTCAAAGGTCAGCAGCACTTTTCCAATTTTTCACAAAATTTTGAACCTCGCTTTTTTTCAGAGACCAGTTCAGGTTTGAAGTGGATTTGAAGGGTCTTCCCATTAGAAATACCCCACGAATGACCCCATTATAAAAACTGCACCCCCCAAAGTATTCAAAATGACAATCAGTAAGTGTTTTAACCCTTTAGGTGTTTCATAGGAATAGCAGCAAAGTGAAGGAGAAAATTCACAATCTTTATTTTTTACATTCGCATGTTCTTGTAAACCCAATTTTTGAATTTTTACAAGGGGTAAAAGGAGAAAATGTATACTTATATTTGTAGCCCAATTTCTCTCGAGTAAGCACATACCTCATATGTCTATGTAAAGTGTTCGGCGGGCGCAGTAGAGGGCTCAGAAGCGAAGGAGGATTTTGGAGAGTACGTTTTTCAGAAATAGTTTTTGGGGGGCATGTTGCATTTAGGAAGCCCCTATGGTGCCAGAACAGCAAAAATAACCCACATGGCATACCATTTTGGAAACTAGACCCCTTGGGGAACGTAACAAGGAATAAAGTGAGCCTTAATACCCCACAGGTGTTTCACGACTTTTGCATATGTAAAAAAAATAAAAAATAAATTCACTAAAATGTGTGTTTCCCCCCAAATTTCGCATTTTTGCAAGGGTTAATAGCAGAAAATACCCCCCAAAATTTGTTACTCCATCTCTTTTGAGTATGGAGGCACCCCATAAGTTGGCATGAAGTGCATTACGGGCGAACTACAATGCTCCAAAGAGAAGGAGTGATATTTGACTTTTTGAGAGCAAATTTTGCTCGGGGGGCATGTCGCATTTAGGAAGCCCCTATGGTGCCAGAACAGCAAAAAAAAAAACACATGGCATAGCATTTTGGAAACTAGACCCCTTGAGGAACGTAACAAGGAATAAAGTGAGCCTTAATACCCCACACGGGTTTCACGACTTTTGCATATGTAAAAAAATATATATTTTTTTTCACTAAAATGTGTGTTTCCCCCCAAATTTCACATTTTTGCAAGGGTTAATAGCAGAAAATACCCCCAAAATTTGTAACCCCATCTCTTCAGAGTATGGAGGTACCCCATAAGTGGACCTGAAGTGCACTACGGGCGAACTACAATGCTCAGAAGAGGAGGAGCACCATTGAGCTTTTGGAAAGAGAATTCGTTTGGAATGGTAGTCAGGGGCCATGTGCATTTACAAAGCCCCCCGTGGTGCCAGAACAGTGGACCCCCCCACATGTGACCCCATTTTGGAAACTACACCCCTCACAGAATTTAATAAGTGATGCAGTGAGCATTTACACCCCACTGGGGTTTGACAGATCTTTGGGACAGTGGGCTGTGCAAATGGAAAATTACATTTTTCATTTTCACGGATCACTGTTCCAAAAATCTGTCAGACACCTGTGGGGTGTAAATGCTCACTGTACCCCTTATTACATTACATGAGGGGTGTTGTTTCCAAAATGGGGTCACATATGGGGGGGTCCATTGATCTGGTACCATGGGGGCTTTGTAAACACAAGTGGCCTTCAATTCCGGGCTCTCACTCCTTAGCCTTGTTGTGCGTCCGCAGAGCATTTTACGCCCACATATGGGGTATCTCCGTACTCAGGAGAAATTGCGTTACAAATTTTGGGGGTCTTTTTTTCCTTTTACCTCCCGTGAAAATTAACAGGCTGGTGTAGACCCCAACTTTTCTTTTTCATAAGGGGTAAAAGGAAAAAAAGCCCCCAAAATTAATAACACAATTTCTCCCGTGTACGGAGATACCCCATATGTGGCCCTAAACTGTTTCCTTGAAATACGACAGGGCTCCGAATTGAGAGAGCGCCATGCGCATTTGAGGACTAAATTAGGGATTGCACAGGGGTGGACATAGGGGTATTCTACGCCAGTGATTCCCAAACAGGATGCCTCCAGCTGTTGCTAAACTCCCAGCATGCCTGGACAGTCAGTGGCTGTCCGGAAATGCTGGGAGTTGTTGTTTTGCAACAGCTGGAGGCTCTGCTTTGGAAACACTGCCGTACAATACGTTTTTTATTTTTTATTAGGGGGACAGTGTAAGGGGGTGTATATGTAGTGTTTTACTCTTTATTATGTGTAAGTGTAGTGTTTTTAGGGTACATTCACACTGGCGGGTTTACAGTGAATTTACCGCTAGGAGTTTGCGCTGCGGTGAAAAATTTGCCACAGCCCAAACTTGAAGCAGAAAACTTACTGTAAACCCGACAGTGTGAATGTACTCTGTACGTTCACATGGGGGGGCAAACCTCCAGCTGTTTCAAAACTACAACTCCCAGCATGTACTGACAGACCGTGCATGCTGGGAGTTGTACTTTTGCAACAGCTGGAGGCACACTGGTTGGAAAACCTTCAGTTAGGTTCTGTTACCTAACTCAGTATTTTCCAACCAGTGTGCCTCCAGCTGTTGCAAAACTTCAACTCCCAGCATGTACTGATCGCCGAAAGGCATGCTGGGAGATGTAGTTATGCAACAGCTGGAGGGATCGCAACTACAACTCCCAGCATGCCCAGAGAGCTGTTTAGGCTTGCTGGGAGTTGCAGTTTTGCAACATCTGTAGAGCTATAGTTTAGAGACCACTGCATAGTGGTCTCCAAACTGTGGACCTCCAGATGTTGCAAAACTACAACTCTCAGCATGCCCAGACAGCAAACTGCTGTCTGGGCATGCTGGAAGTTGTAGTTTTGCAAGATCTGGAGGTGCACAGTATAGAGATCACTTTGCAGTGGTCTCAAACTGTAGACCTCCAGCTGTTGCAAAACAGCAACTCCCAGCAAGCCTAAACAGCTCTCTGGGCATGCTGGGAGTTGTAGTTTTGCAACATCTGGAGGGTTACAGTTTAGAGACCACTATAGTGGTCTCAGACTGTAGCCCTCCAGATGTTGCTAAGTAACTCACCGGCTTCCGTTGGATCCAGGGAGCTGCGTCGCGGTCCTCTTCTTCCGCCGTTCGTCGCCCGCTGCCGCAGCTGATCGTCGCCGCTGCCGTCGCCGATGGGTAAGTGGATCTTCGGCGCCGGTCCCTGTCGGTTTCCCCGTCCTGCCCCGCCTATTGTGGGAGGGCAGGACGGGGAAACCGAAAGTAAACCCCTCCGCCCCCGATCTGCCATTGGTGGTCGCGTCTAGACCACCAATAGCAGAGATAGGATGGGTGGCAACCCTGCCACCTTACTCCTATCGCTACAGGGGGATCGTGGGTGTCTAGGACACCCGCGATCCCCCTTCTATTCCGAGTCACCGGGTCACCATAGACTCGTATGACCCGTAATCGGCGCAAATCGCAAGTGTGAATTCACTTGCGATTTGCGCCGATCGCCGACATGGGGGGGTCTAATGACCCCCCTGGGCATTTGCGCGGGGTGCCTGCTGATAGATATCAGCAGTCATCCCGGCACGATCCCCGCCCGGCGCGCGGCGGGGACCGAAATTCCCACGGGCGTACAGGTACGCCCTTGGTCCTTAACCCCTTAACGACGCAGGACGTATATTTACGTCCTGCGCCGGCTCCCGCGATATGAGGCGGGATCGCGCCGCGATCCCGCATCATATCGCGTCGGTCCCGGCGCTAATCAACGGCCGGGACCCGCGGCTAATACCACACATCGCCGATCGCGGCGATGTGCGGTATTAACCCTTTAGAAGCGGCGGTCAAAGCTGACCGCCGCTTCTAAAGTGAAAGTGAAAGTGACCCGGCTGCTCAGTCGGGCTGTTCGGGACCGCCGCGGTGAAATCGTGGCGTCCCGAACAGCTGATCGGACACCGGGAGGGCTCTTACCTGCCTCCCCGGTGTCCGATCGACGAATGACTGCTCCGTGCCTGAGATCCAGGCAGGAGCAGTCAAGCGCCGATAATGCTGATCACAGGCGTGTTAATGCACGCCAGTGATCAGCATTAGAGATCAGTGTGTGCAGTGTTATAGGTCCCTATGGGACCTATAACACTGCAAAAAAAAAGTAAAAAAAAAAGTGTTAATAAAGGTCATTTAACCCCTTCCCTAATAAAAGTTTGAATCACCCCCCTTTTCCCATAAAAAAAATAAAACAGTGTAAAAAAAATAAAAAATAAACATATGTGGTATCGCCGCGTGCGTAAATGTCCGAACTATAAAAATATATCATTAATTAAGCCGTACGGTCAATGGCGTATGCGCAAAAAAATTCCAAAGTCCAAAAAAGCGTATTTTGGTCACTTTTTATATCATTAAAAAATGAATAAAAAGTGATCAAAAAGTCCGATCAAAACAAAAATCATACCGATAAAAACTTCAGATCACGGCGCAAAAAATGAGTCCTCATACCACCCCATACGTGGAAAAATAAAAAAGTTATAGGGGTCAGAAGATGACATTTTTAAACGTATAAATTTTCCTGCATGTAGTTATGATTTTTTCCAGAAGTGCGACAAAATCAAACCTATATAAGTAGGGTATCATTTTAACCGTATGGACCTACAGAATAATGATAAGGTGTAATTTTTACCGAAATATGCACTGCGTAGAAACGAAAGCCCCCAAAAGTTACAAAATGGCGTTTTTTTTTCGATTTTGTCGCACAATGATTTTTTTTTCCGTTTCGCCGTGCATTTTTGGGTAAAATGACTAATGTCACTGCAAAGTAGAATTGGCGACGCAAAAAATAAGCCATAATATGGATTTTTAGGTGGAAAATTGAAAGGGTTATGATTTTTAAAAGGTAAGGAGGAAAAAACGAAAGTGCAAAAACGGAAAAACCCTGAGTCCTTAAGGGGTTAAGTACCAGGGAGCAAAGGCGTACCTGTACGCCCTTGGTCCTTAAGGGGTTAAAGGGGTACTCCGGTGGAAAACTTTTTTTTTTTTTTAAGAACTGGTGCCAGAAAGTTAAACAGATTTGTAAATTACTTCTATTAAAAAATCTTTACCCTTCCATTGCTTTTTAGCAGATGTATGCTACAGAGGAAATTCTTTTCTTTTTGAATTTATTTTTTGTCTTGTCCACACTGCTCTCTGCTGACACCCCTGTCCTTGTCAGGAACTGTCCAGAGCAGCATAGGTTTGCTTTGGGGATTTTCTTGTGCTCTGGAATGTTCCTGATACGGGCATCAGGTGTCAGCAGAGAGCACTGTGGACAAGACAATAAAATAATTTCCTCTGTAGCATTCAGCTGCTAAAAAGTCCTGGAAGGGTAAATATTTTTTGATAGAAGTAATTTACAAATCTGTTTAACTTTCTGGCACCAGTTAATTTAACCCCTTAACGATGTAGGACACAAATGTACATCCTGGTGAGGATGTACTTAAACACCAGGACATACATTTACATCCTATACATAACCGCGAACATCGGAGAGATGCTCAGCTCATGCAGTGGCAGGTCCCGGCTGCTGATAGTAGCCAGGGACCCACCGGTAATGGCCGACATCCGCAATTGGCAGGTCCCCTTACCTGCCTCTACTGCCTTCCACGGGTCTTCTACTCTGGTCTGAGATCGAGCAGACCAGAGCAGAAGATGACCGAAAACACTGATCAGTGCTATGCCTTCTGCTTGGCACTGAACAGTATTAGCAATCGAATGATTGTTATAAATAGTCTCCTATGGGGACTATTAAAGTGTAAAAATAAAAGAAAAAAAAAGGGGAAAAAAAGGAAAAAAATTTGAAAAATCCCCTCCCCCAATAAAAATTTTAATTGTCAGTTTATCCCCATTTTACCCCCAAAAAGTGTAATTTCTTTTTAATAAACATATTTGGTATTGCCGCATGCGTAAATATCTGAACTTTTAAAATATAATGTTAATTATCCCCTACAGTGAACTGCGTGAACGTTAAAAAAAAAAAAAAGTTATTATTATTATTGTCTAAAAAAAAGTTATTATTCCAAATAAAATTGATAACAAATGTATTAAAGGTTTTATATATGCAAATGTGGTACAAAAAAATCACAGATCACAGCACAAAAAATGAGCCCTCATACCGCCGCTTATACGGAAAAATGAAAAAGTTATAGGTCAGCAAAATAGAGGGATTTTATATTCATTAATTTGGTAAAAAAAATGTTGTGATTTTTTTAAAGCGGTATAATAATAGAAAATTATGTAATCATGGGTATCATTTTAATGGTATTGACTCACAGAATAAAGAAAACAGGCCTATTTTACCATAAAGTGTATAGCATGAAAACAAAACCTTCCAAAATTTGCAAAACTGTGGTTTTCTTATCAATTTCCCCACACAAATAGTATTTTTTTTTTGTTACGCCATACATTTTTGGGTAAAATGAGCGATTTAAATTACAAAGGACAACTGGTCGCGCAAAAAACAAGCCCTCAAACTGGTCTGTGGATGAAAATATAAAAGAGTTATGATTTTTAGAAGGCAAGGAGGAAAAAACTAAAACGTTAAAATAAAATTGTCTTTAAATCCCAAATGGGCTGAGTCATTAAGGGGTTAAAAACAATGTTTTGTACCAAAGTACCCCTTTAAGCGTAACCCAGCATACTTTGCAGCTAGCAACAAGATCACATGACACCAGGTTAGCCAATCATTGTTTACATAATGCTGCACAGAGCTCCCAGGCCAACCAGGAGACAGCATATGGGTGGGTTTGAGAGACTGCATTGGAAACACTGGAATCTTGAAGAGGAAGCTAACCAGTGAGCAGTGCACAAAAGAACTCTCTGTAGAACTACCGATCCCAGTAAGCTATCACACTATAAATCAAAGCAAGTTAAGTAAAGCATTGTGCAGTTGGCTGACCTCAGTGATCTGTCACCTGCATTACTGTGCCAAGTTGCTGAACCACAAATCCCAGCAGTGTGACTGCAGAACACTGACTGCAGAACATTATAAATCAAAACATGCTAAAGAAAACTGTCACCCTGATCACCCACACTAAACCCAAAACACTGGGTTATAGTGAATGTTGCGGTGTCACAGTACCGCATTTCATACGGTACTTATTTATCTATGGGTTGCGTAGCCAGAGTCCCTAGGACTTAGTAATATCTGTTAATCAGTCCGCCCCTAGTCACCTCCATTATAGTGTATAAATTCCTAATTCATCCATAGAATAATGTATATAGTATTATTTCGGCATATAAATGGTTAATTACTTGTTTCCATGGTGTCGCAGGGCCTTCGGGTCATGTGATGCATTCCAAGCCTCATTCTGGATGCGTTCCAGGCCTCACTTTGGTATCTCTAGCCTCATTTTGGGTTTTGCAATGTATATAGATCCTGTGATGTAAGCAATCCCTTGATACCATGTAAAGTGAGTGGCAGACGTTTGGACCAATCAAAATCGCCACGCCCCCTGCCCATATAAGGGAGCGGCCGCCATCTTATCTCTCTCTTGTTCCTGGGATAGCAAGCAAGCAAGACCTGTATAGCAGTAATCGTAGTGAGTTGGGCCTGAGACTTGCGGCAACGGCTGAATGATCTAAATTATAGAGTGTGTCATCCCCTAAGCACTCTGCAGTATCACCGGACCCAATATTTCCCCTAAATCCGGACGGATCTGCACATCACTCCCTAAATTCAGAGACTATAATTTTAATGCAAGGACCGCAACTTCTGCCTGTCGCTAAGCAACCTAAGAACTGTTATATGAGACTGTTACTACGCATTGGATATTGCAAGCACTGCAGTAAAGTTATTCAAGTTCAAATTAAATCTGCTTGTGGACCTTCAGTCATTTCATTGCACCTATTGCTTCTGGGAAGGGCGGCGATTGGCCGGAACATAGATTCAGCATACCAGCCCTCACCCTGGTGTCACGAGTGACTGGGTTAATATTAACCCCTCATAAACCAACATCATACCATCCCTAACATACACCCCCCCAAGGGCTACCACAATGTGATCAGGAATCCAAAGAGGGGTCACTTACTATAATCGGTGCGGTGGTTCCTGAAATATTGGCTGGCGAAGTTCCCCTTTTGAATTCCGGGAGTCGCACGCATGAGGTGGGGCCCCGTCCGCTTGCCACCCCTGCTTCTTTTTGTCTTCTCAATCAGCCATCCCCTTAGTTAGCTTATTCATATTCTGCGACTTCTTGTCCTAGTGATGTCAGTCACATATCACGTAAGCGCTGCGCTCTGTCAGTAGAGCGCTTGCGCAGGCAGTTTACATACAGCTCTCATGTCCTGAGCTCTGACTGCTGAAAGCAGTCATGTGAGAGCTGTATGTAAACTGCCTGCGCATGCGCTCTATTGACAGAGCGCAGCGCTCACGTGATATGTGACTGACATCACTAGGTTAAACCGCAAGGTTAAAAATGTTCAATCTTTCAGCAGATTCGCTACAGAACTTCCGTAGTGTGCACTGAGCAGAAGACTCCCATTAAGATCAGTACTGCAAGCAGAATTTGCACACAATTTCCTTCTGGAATTTCAGTATGAAATGCGCAGTCCTGACTGTTTGTACCAAAATCTTTTTATTAAATTTTCTCAAAACAAAAACAATAAAATCCCATGCTGTCTATCAATTCTAAAATCTACAATTCACCCTATTAACTTTTTATAAGCATCATTTAATGAGATTTCGGGAATGGGATGACTATTAGAAGATTATAAAGCTAAGAATAGAAAATTATTGTTTTATGTATGAATTCATTTGCAGTTAAAAGGATCATCAAATGAAAAAGACTAAATCAAGCCTTTTTTGGTATAGTGACCTTTAGTTTCCTACTTGTAAGTGGAGGAAATTACTCTGCTATTATATACTTAAAATGTTAAAAGCCACTCTTGATTATTTGTAAAATGGAAACAGGTGACCTTTGTTTTGACCTAAGGTCAAAAAGATGAGGAGTCTGAAAGCACTTATAAAAAAAATTGTGCTTCAATATGAACAAATGTTTATCAGCTCAGTATTTGAAATGAGTCTGGCTTTTAAATTATACATGACAGAATATACTTTTCAAAATAATGACTTCATGTTTGTATTATCCTGGGTATGTCTTTATCTCTGCAGTAAGCCGAGGCATAGTTACGCCATGTCAGATCATAGCTTCACAAATTTCAGACATGAAAAAAATTACACTTCTTTGTAATTTATTATTAGAATTAAATGGGTTATCCAGGCCTTTAAAATTGGTGGGGACACTATATTATACCCCTGCTGATCAGCTATTTTAGAGGTCCATGGCACTTATGTGACCCTTTCACCCCAACATTTAACTACACTTATCCTTTCCTTTGCCCCACTATTGGTAGTGTCAGTACAAGGAACAACAGCATTGTCCCATTTAGGTGAATGGAAAAACCACAATAATTGTTCATTTATTTACATAGTGACCACATACTCTGCAATGTCCTACAGAGATTGTCATTATCCATATTGGTCCCTATGCTCACAATCTTAAAGGGGTACTCCGCTGCTCAGCGTTTGGAACAAAATGCTTAGAGCTGGTGCCGGGAGCTTGTGATGTCATAGCCCCGCCCCTCATTACATCACGCCACACCCCTCAATGCAAGTCTATGGGAGGGGGCATGACAGCCATCATGCCCCCTCCCATAGACTTGCATTGATGGGCGGGGCTATGATGTCATGAGCTCCCGGCGCCGGCTCTAAGCATTCGGAACATTTTGTTCCAAACGGTGAGCAGCGGAGTACCGCTTTAATTCTATATAAACCTATCAGTATATTTTGGAATGTGAGAGAAAACCAGAGCACCCAAAAGAAAACAATGTAAACACAGAGAGAACATACAAGCTCTTTCCAAATGTTGTCATTGTTTTTGAACCTAGCACCCCAGTGCTGTAAGGCAACAATGCTAACTATTGTGTGGCAACACAAGAACCATAGAGAGTGACTGAGAGGTACTGAGAGTTGGACCCCCACTCATCAAATATTGATGCTCTATCTGGAGAACATAATGCAGATGGCAACCAATATCAGCTTTCATTTTACTAGAACAATTTGCGAAATATTTAGCAAACTGATAAATCTGTGTCATAGTCATCTTGAATGCAGTCAGAAGAGATAGATTGAAAAAGAAACAAATGAAAAAAAATTCTGGTTATAAAGGGAGCTTCCTGTTGGAACTATTTCTAAAAAATAGTGAATCCCCATCTAAATTCTGAAACTACAGTACAATATTAGTAAATACGGTATGAACAAACTCAAGTGACTCACAGAGTAAATTGTCTGCAGCGCGTTCTACGCATGCTGCAGATTTTCAAATCCTTGAAATGCCATAGATTTTATATATTACAGTGCAATAGGTTTAATTTTAGCTGCATTGTTATGTTGTGAGTAAACTGAGCATTACAATCATCGCTTGAACCAATTAGTCACTTATTTTTTGTTTACTTTATACAGTATTTTAATTTATCATGAATGTAATTTTTCTCAAAAAATCAAATGGCTTTTCAGCCAAATAATCCTTTTAACCTCTTCTTTACAATGTAATTTTATAAATACTATCATTTCACAATGGTGTAGAACTAAAACAAGAAGGAAGAGCACTCCATAGCGTAAAACCGCCACTCCAGGGCCCAAATAGTAATATTAAAAAAAACCTTACTGAAGACGGTTGTGTGAACTCACACACAATGGTCTGCTTGAATGAGAGAACAAGTCTGGTCTGCAGCCTCCCCAACCTAGGCAATATTAAACAGGTGAGGACTCCCAAGGGGCGGTGAGGGATATCGGCGCTGACCAGGAACGGACACATCCGGTGAGTAATAGATTTCTTATTTAAATGCGTACTGAGACTGCTTCATCAGGCATGACAAACAGGATAAGGAGGGGTTTATATACAAAATAGTATTACCCCTATCAGTAGAGATGAGCGAATCGAAGTTGACAAACCCAAATTCGTTACGAATTTAATGAAAAATTTGATTTGCAACAAATTCGAATATCGCTGTGATTCTATTGCTTCATTAAACTCTCTTTTACAGCGTTCCAGGCTATTGGAGACCTAAGATGGAAGATCCACATGTGAGTACATGGGGCATGGGATTATGGTGGGGTGGGAAACAGCGGCGGGAATGAAGGTAGGCGGGCTGACCCTGAATCACATGTGAGATGCAGCCTATCAGTGTTCACTGACCCCTGTTATGTAACAGCCCTATATAATTGTCGGCCATCTTCCCTCTGGTCATTTCTCCTATGCACGAGATAGGGAAAGGAAGTGACTGCACGTCTGTGTGCTGATCGCATACAAAGGCGTTATACAGCATATATGCAGCGGTGACATCAGCATTAGGGAAAGACACAGGGCACAATGTTGCTGCAGTTCTGACCAAGAACGATTCTCGCAAAACCTCATTTTCTCAGAGGTGCTGCATAGCAGTCACCTGCGTCATAGATCTCACAGCTGTTTTACCTGTATGGAGCATCTAATCTCCTCTTTTTTCAGCCCAATTGAGTTTTTTCTGTTACTCCACAAATCTGATTCTCACATTTGTGTGACAGAGTGCAATTTAGGCTTTAATCCCTGTAAAAAAAAAATTCTGTGGTGCTGCCCGGTTGGGTCCTGCAGCTGTTCATAAATAAGTCCTATTAGTATGGACTTTAGTGCCTTTTTACAATTTTTCACCTGTTACTCTGTCTCTGTGCTAAATTCAGAGTTATACCATATGTTATACACCTGCCAGTGTATTAAAGAAAAAAACAAAAGTTTTTCCTGCGTACAAATACGCTTTTTCAGTGGCCTTATCATTGCAAAGGGCCTACATGCAAGCAAATAGCGTGCCATATACTACCTTTTTTTCTGTCTCTGTGCTAAATTCAGTGTTATACCACACGTTATACACCTGGCGGTGTATGAAAGAAAGAAAAAAGTTTTTCCTGCGTACAAATACGCTTAACAGTGTCCTTATCATTGCAAAGGGCCTAAATACAAGCAAATAGCGTACCATATACCACCTTTTTTTTCTGTCTCTGTGCTAAATTCAGTGTTATACCACAAGTTATACACCTGCCGGTGTATTAAAGAAAAAAAAAGTTTTTCCAGAGTACAAATACGCTTTTTTAGTGGCCTTATCATTGCAAAGGGCCTACATACAAGCAAATAGCGTACCATATACTACCTTTTTTCTGTCTCTGTGCTAAATTAAGTGTTAGACCACACGTTACACACCTGCCGGTGTATTAAAAAAAAAAAAGTTTTCCCTGCGTACAAATACGCTTTTTCAGTGGCCTTATCATTGCAAAGGGCCTACATACAAGCAAATAGCGTACCATATACCACCTTTTTTTCTGTCTCTGTGCTAAATTCAGTGCTATTCCACACATTAGTATACACCTGCTGGTGTATTAAAAAAAAAAAAGTGTTTTTTCTGCGTAGAAATATGCATACCAGTGCACTCATCATTGCAAAGGGCATACATACAACAAAGGAGTGTACTATTTAGTAACTGTTATTCTGTCTAGGGCCTATATACTTTGAAAGGACAGCCGTAAGTAATCGCCTGCTGCTGTTCTATACCCTCATAAACTCACTAAGTATGTCAGGCAGGGAAGTGCCAGGACATGCACAGAGAAGGGGCAGAGGCCTACATATGTCAGGCAGAGTTGGCAGCAGACTTGGGGCGAGTGGCAGCAGGCGTCGCAGCAATAGGCCTGAGCTCCCGTTAACACCCAGCGGTTGTGTCGTTGACCCATCTCTCCTCGTCAATTGGTTTGCACACTCATCCCCATCATCACAAGCGACATCTGACAACCCCAGTCAAGAGTCGGTGGGTTCCTCAGACACAACCCTCAGTTGGCATGGCCCGGGAGCAGTCCCCGTAATCCCATTGCCTTTATCCTATGCTGTTCCCTCTCCCAAAGAAGTATCTCATGCTTTGGGTTCAGCTCCACTATTTAGTGAGGACGATGTAATATAGGACTGTCAGCAGCTAATGGGCAGCCAATAATGTGAGGAGACATGCGTCTCGAAGAGTGACGTGGGAGGCGATGTTTCAATTGTTCAGGGTCCTGAGGCAGACACTGTTGTGGAACACGAGGAGGACATCAGTGACGTGCACACATCTTTTGATGATGATGAAGCCGATCGCAATTGGGCACTGGGTGCAGAAGCCGGGGCTTCATCATCATCAGGAGAAGAGATTTGCTCTTTGTCTATGAGGCAGCAAGGCGGTAGCACGGTTGGCAATCAGCGTGGTGGTGGCAGTAGTGGAAATTCAGGAGCCAAACGTGCCAGGGAGAGACCACCTGCTTCGCGTCAAGCTACCATTCAGGGAGGTAGTGGAACAGGGGTTCCTGGAGACGGCGCCAATAGCAGTGAAACAGTGCAGACTGCGGGTGGGAAAATCCGCTACTCTGCGGTGTGGTTGTTCTTCATAAAGAATCCGGAGGACCTTAGCGTAGTCACATGCAAAATCTGTCGGCAGAAAGTGAAGCGTGGCCAGGATCCCAATCTCGGCACCACGGCCCTGCGTCAACACATTATTCGCCACCATAAAGTGGCCTGGGATAACCGTGGCTCCGATGTAGTGGTCCAGCCTGCCGCATCACCCAGTGGCCCCTGCTCCCTCCGTCATCCAGCCAAGGCTCCACCACCTCTGCCGAAGGGAGCATTGTTTCAAACCCTCCTTCTTGAGCTCCTGCTTCTTCCGCTCGTAGTCAGCCATTCCGCCAACAATCGGCAAAGCCATGTCCAAGAGACAACAGTATGCGCCCACTCATCCAATGGCGCAGAAGTTGAATGTGCTCCTGTCCAAGTTTCTGGTGTTGCAGTCCCTTCCTTTCCAACTGGTGGACTCTGCAGCTTTCAGGGAATTGATGGCTTGTGCTGAGCCGAGGTGGAGAGTCCCAAGCCGTCATTTCTTTGTGAAGCAGGCAGTACCAGCCCTGCATAAGTTTGTACAAGAGAAGGTGGGCCAGTCCTTGAGCCTGTTGGTGTGTTCAAAAGTGCACGGCAACGCCGATGTGTGGAGCTGTAACTACGGGCAGGGACAATACATGTCTTTTATGGCCCACTGGGTAAATATTGTTCCTGCACAGCCACAACAGCAACTTGGACAGGTCACACCGCTTCCTCCTTCACGCTCTCGCTCCCATGCAGTTGGTCCTTTTACAGTGTGCGCCTCCTCCTGCCCCGTGTCCTCGGCCTCCACTGCACGTCCAAATCTCGGTGGCCCTTCATCGTACCACGTGTGTAGGGCACAGCGGTGTCAAGCCGTCCTTCACATGGTTTGCCTTGGCGAACGGAGTCACACAGGGGAGGAACTGCTAAAGTTCATTAGGGAAGAAATCTGAGTATGGCTTACTTCACGAAATCTGGAAATGGGAACCATGGTGACCGACAATGGGAAGAACATTGTGGCCGCGCTGCGACAAGGAAGTGTGAACCATTCGCCCTGCATGGCACAAGTGTTGAATCTGGTTGTCAAGAAGTTCATCAAGTCTTCACCCCATTTGCAAGACGTCCTGACAATGGCAAGGAAACTGTGCATGCACTTCAGTCACTCGTACACCACCAAGCACACTTTGCTAGAGCTGAAGCGCCAGAACGTTATCCCACAACATAGTCTCATTTGTGACGTTGCCACACGTTGGAATTCCACCCTCCATATGTTGGACAGATTATACGAACAAAGAAAAGCCATCACGGATTTTTTGATGATACAAGCAGATAGGAGTACTCCCCTGTGTAACTTCAATGTGAATGAGTGGCAGCTCATACGTGACACCTGCCGTTTGCTGAGGCCCTTTGAGGAAGCCACATTTTTTTTTAGTCCCTCAAATTACGCCATGAACGACATAATTCCACTCCTACATTTACTTCAAAAAATGATTGAAAACATGGCTGGTCACGGCAATGGAGACGTTGCACCTACATCAGAAGGCTACATGAGTCCTGTGGAGGATGATGAGGGGCAGAGCGGAGCACAGTTTATGGTGGATGAGATGGCCAGTGTTTCAGGTCATTGGACAGGAGAGGAGGAGCAGGACCAGCCAGAGAAACTGGAGGGTTATTATGAGGGAGGTGAGAAAGAGGACCAAGACACACCGTGGCAGTATGCAGTGGAGATGGAGGCAGGTAGTCCCAGCAAGTCACTGTCACAAATGGCACGATGCATGCTGAGTTGCTTGCGTTGTGACCCCTCGAATTGTCAAAATTCGTCAGCGCGATGACTTCTGAATCTCCACCTTATTAGACCCTCGCTACCGGCCCAGAATGGGGGCCTTTTTTACACTCACTGAGAGGGAGGACAAACTGACCTACTTCAGGGAGCTTCTACGTAGTCGGCCACATGGTCCATCCACTCGCAGGTCTGACTTGGGGGGCCCTCTGCGCTCACCTTCCACTGCCACGGCTGCTGGGGAGGGGAGGGGTGGCAGGAGCAGTACTGGCTCAATCAGCAGCAGCCTGAGTCTACAGTCGCTGATGAGTAGCTTCCTTCAGCTGCATAGTGAAGCTACTCATCAGCAGCAGGTGGACATGGAGCAGGACCTGAACCAGCAGGTGGTGGCATACCTCGACATGACCCTGCCAACAACCGTTGAAGATCCGCTGGACTTCTGGGCAGCCAAACTCGATTTATGGCCGCAACTAGCGGAGTTTGCCCTGAAAAAGCTGTCCTGCCCGGCTAGTAGTGTGCCATCAGAGCGGGTGTTTAGTGCGGCCGGGGCCATAGTCACCCCAAGGCGAACTCGTCTGTCCACTAGATTTCCAGCCACCAATGACAGATGGGTCTGAGTAGATTGACCATGCTCCTACAACAAAATTTTCTCCATTGTGGTTGGTTATGAAACCCTCTAGGGCAGACCTGGGCATTGTACGGCCCGCTTGCCACATACGGCCCTCTGATTGGCTCTGATCAGCCCGCGCTGATTGGGGGACTACTATGCTGCCTAATCTGGGGGACATCTATGCTGCCTAATCTGGGGGACATCTATGCTGCCTAATCAGGGGACATCTATGCTGCCTAATCTGGGGGATATCTATGCTGCCTAATCTGGGTGACATCTATGCTGCCTAATCTGCGGGACAACTATGCTCCTTATCTTGGGGACAACTATGATCCTAATCTGGGGGGACAACTATGCTCCTTATCTGGTGGACATCTATGCTCCTAATCTGGGGGACATCTATGCTGCCTAATCTGGGTGACATCTATGCTGCCTAATCTGGGGGACATCTATGCTGCCTAATCTGGGGGACATCTATGCTGCCTAATCTGGGGGATATCTATGCTGCCTAATCTGGGTGACATCCATGCTGCCTAATCTGCGGGACAACTATGCTCCTTATCTGGGGGACAACTATGATCCTAATTTGGGGGACAACTGTGCTCCTAATCTGGTGGACATCTATGCTCCTAATCTGGGGGACATCTATGCTGCCTAATCGAGGTGACATCTATGCTGCCGAATCTGGGGGACATCTATGCTGCCTAATCTGGGGGACAACTATGCTCCTAATCTGGGGGACATCTATGCTGCCTACTCTGGGGGACAACTATGCTCCTAATTTGGGGGACATCTATGCTGCCTAATCTGGGGGACAAGTATGCTCCTAATCTGGGGGACATCTATGCTGCCTAATCTGGGTGACATCTATGCTGCCTAATTTGGGGGACAACTATGCTCCTAATCTAGGGGACATCTATGCTGCCTAATCTGGGTGACATCTATGCTGCCTAATCTGGGGGACAAGTATGCTCCTAATCTGGGGGACATCTATGCTGCCTAATCTGGGGGACAACTATGCTCCTAATATGGGGAAAACTGTTGCTTCTGGCCTTGGGCCTATAATTTTTTGGAAGTTTAGCAGTAGCTAAATACATGCTTAACACAAATGTCAACATTGATCTTTAAATGTAAGGGGTTATGAAACCCACTTGGGTACTGCGAATGACTGCTCCAGACTCATTCTGTGTCTTTCACAAACTACTTGCCTCCCTGGTGCCTCAGGCCTTGGGCCTATAATTTTTTGAAGTTTAGCAGCAGCTAAATACATGCTTAACCTCTTAACGACGCAGGACGTATATTTCTGTCCTGCGCCTGCTCCCGCGATACGAAGCGGGATCGCGCCGCGATCCTGCATCATATCGCGGCGGTCCCGGCGCTCATCAACGGCCTGGACCCGCGGCTTATAACACACATCGCCGATCGCGGCGATGTGCGGTATTAACCCTTTAGAAGCGGCGGTCAAAGCTGACCGCTGCTTCTAAAGTGAAACTGAAAGTGACCCGGCTGCTCAGTTGGGCTGTTTGGGACCGCCGCAGTGAAATTGCGGCGTCCCGAACAGCTGATCTGACACCGGGAGTGCCCTTACCTGCCTCCTCGGTGTCCGATCAACGAATGACTGCTCCGTGCCTGAGATCCAGGCAGGAACAGTCAAGCGCCGATAATGCTGATCACAGGCGTGTTAATACACGCCAGTGATCAGCATAGGAGATCAGTGTGTGCAGTGTTATAGGTCCCTATGGGACCTATAACACTGCAAAAAAAATTAAAAAAAAAGTGTTAATAAAGGTCATTTAACCCCTTCCCTAATAAAAGTTTGAATCACCCCCCTTTTCCCATAAAAAAAAATAAAACCGTGTAAAAAAATAAATAAATAAACATATGTGGTATCGCCGTGTGCGTAAATGTCCGAACTATAAAAATATATCATTAATTAAACCGCACGGTCAATGGCGTACGTGCAAAAAAATTCCAAAGTCCAAAAAAGCGTATTTTGGTCACTTTTTATACCATTAAAAAAATGAATAAAAAGTGATCAAAAAGTCCGATCAAAACAAAAATCATACCGATAAAAACTTCAGATCACGGCGCAAAAAATTACTCCTCATACCGCCCTGTACATGGAAAAATAAAAAAGTTATAGGGGTCAGAAGATGACATTTTTAAACGTATACATTTTCCTGCATGTAGTTAGGATTTTTTCCAGAAGTGCGACAAAATCAAACCTATATAAGTAGGGTATCATTTTAACCGTATGGACCTACAGAATAATGATAAGGTGTAATTTTTACCGAAATATGCACTGCGTAGAAACGGAAGCCCCCAAAAGTTACAAAATGGCATTTTTTTTCCGATTTTGTCGCACAATGATTTTTTTTTCCGTTTTGCTGTGCATTTTTGGGTAAAATGACTAATGTCACTGCAAAGTAGAATTGGCGACGCAAAAAATAAGCCATAATATGGATTTTTAGGTGGAAAATTGAAAGGGTTATGATTTTTAAAAGGTAAGGAGGAAAAAACGAAAGTGCAAAAACGGAAAAACCCTGAGTCCTTAAGGGGTTAATGCAAATGTAAACATTGATCTTTAAATGTAAGGGGTTATGAAAACCTCTTGGGTACTGCAAATGCATGCTCCAGACTCATTCTGTGTCTTTCAGGAACTACTTGCCTTTCTGGTGCCTCTGGCCTTAGGCCTTAAATTTTCCTTCTCCTACCCCGCCTGGGCCGATCCGAGGACCTCACTAACCAACTCACTAACTTATCCAATCGCTTATAGCGACGAGCGGTGTGTACAAAGGGCAGGGACTTAATCAATGCCAGCTTATGACCCTCACTTACTGGTAATTCCTCGTTTTAAGGTTAAATAATTGCAATCACAGATCCCTATCACGAACTGGTTTCAGCGTGCAACACGCACCTGTCCTTGAAAGATAGAGACACGCTAATCCGTTCAGTAGAGTGCTAGTGCGGCCCAGGACATCTGAGGCCATAACACACCTGTTATTGCTCGATCTCGCAATTGATCTGGCAAGGTAAGGGGTTATTAAAGCCTCTTGGGTATTGCTGAGGCCTAATCCTGACTGCTCCTGGTGCAATGTATGGGGTAATTAAACACTCTTGGGTAGTGTTATTGTTAAATTTACTGGTAATTTTATCAGTAATAACACACAAAGGAACACTTGTTGCGCGTGATTTTTTTATGTAAAAAAAATTAAAAATAGATGGAGAGGGATTAACTCTGCTTAATCATTTTTGGCGATTAGAATCCTTTTGTCATCTGATTTTTTGGAGACACGTAATAATTTTTTTAAACAAATTTCAAACATTGTTTGGTTTATTATTTTTGAGAAGAATGTCTTTTGGTGGTCCACCATCCTGCATTATAGAGTCTCCTGAACTGCTGTATATGCGCTTGTTTAAAAAAAAAAAAAAAAAAAAAGGTATTTTGTCAGCAATTTCGATAAAATTTTGCGGTTTTTTGGGGTGGATTGTGAAGCCCGGGTGACAGGTGTGTAGTGTGTACTCGTGGATCAGTCAACTCCAGTCTGTGTCCGTTAGGCAATATATGGGTTACTGATGCAGCAGAGGTGGGGCCTTGGCCTTGGAATTTCAATTATTTAAAAAAAATTAACATATTGTGTGGCTTATTATATTATAGAAGAATGTCTTTGGGTGGTCCACCATCCTGCTTATAGAGTCTTCTGAACTGCTGTATATGCTCTTCTTTCTTTTTTTTTTTTAAAAAAAAGGTATTTTGTCAGACAATTTCGATAAAATGTTGCGTTTTTTTGGGGTGGATTGTGAAGCGCGGGTGACAGGTGTGTAGTGTGTACCCGTGCATCAGTCAACTCCAGTCTGTGTCTGTTAGGCAATATATGGGTTACTGATGCAGCAGAGGTGGGGCCTTGCTCTCGGAATTTCAATTATTTAAAAAAATTGAACATATTGTGTGGTTTATTATATTAGAGAAGAATGTCTTTGGGTGGTCCACCGTCCTGCATTATGGAGTCTTCTGAACTGCTGTATATGCGCTTGTTTTAACAAAAAGGTATTTTGTCAGACAATTTAAAAAAAAAATTGTGTTTTTTTGGGGTGGATTGTGAAGCCCAGGTGTGTACTCGTGCATCAGCCAACTCCAGGCTGTGTCTTTCTGGCAATCTATGGATTACTGATGCAGTTGAGGTGGCGCCTGGGTCTAGGAATTTTAATTTAAAAAAAAAAAATTCAACAATTCTTTGGTTCATTATTTTTGAGAAGAAAGTCTTTGGGTGGTCCACAGTGCTGCCTTATAAAGTCTTCTGAAATGTTGGATATGCGCTTGTGCTTACACACAGTTGTAAATTTAAAAAAGTTTAAAAAATTTAAAATTTTTGGATTGCGGGTGCTACAAAAAAAGATGGACACACCCTAATCCGTTCAGTGGAGCGCGCCTGCGGCCCCGGACATCTGAGGGCATAACACACCTGTTATTGCTCGATCTCAGGAGAAGGGGGGTTCATCATCGGGAGAAGAGAGTTGCAGGTTGCCCTTGAGTCAGCAAGGCGGTAGCACGATTGGCAGTCAGCGTGGTGTGGCAGTAGTGGAAATTCTGGAGCCAAACGTGCCCGGGGGAGACCACCTGCTTCGCGGCAGCTTACCTTTCCGGGAGTTAGCGGGTTACCAGCACCGGTTGATGAAAGATAGAGACAGAGCACGCCTTTCGGCCCCGGAGATCAGAGGGCATAACACACCTGGTATTGCTCGATCTCGCAATTGATCGTGCAAAGATAGGGGGTTATTAAAGCCTCTTGGGTACTGCTGAGGCCTACTCTTGACTGCTCCTGGTGCAATGTATGGGGTAATTAAACAGTCTTGGGTAGTGTTTTTTTTTTTATTTACTGATAATTTTTTTCAGTAACAAAATTTTATTTTCCAGAATGCCAATCGTTACACAACGGAAGGCTTGTTGCGTTTGATTTTTTAATGAAAAAAAAAAATAAAAAAATACAGACAGGGATTAACTCTGCTTCATCATTTTGGGCGAAAAAAGTCCTTGTGATCTGATCTTTTGGAGACAGATGCACTTACACACATATTGAATTAGTTTTTGTAAAAAAAAATTCAAACATTGTGTGGTTTATTATTTTTGAGAAGAATGTCTTTGGGTGGTCCACCGTCCTGCATTATAGAGTCTTGTGAACTGTTGGTATTTCTTAAAAAAAAAAATAATTGTTGTTTTTTGGAGGGGATTGTGAAGCCCGGGTGTGTACTGGTGCATCAGCCAACTCCAGGCTGTGTCCTTCAGGCAATATATGGGTTCCTGATGCCGCAGAGGTGGGGCCTGGGTCTGGAAATTTCTAATTTTTCGATAGCGGGTGCTACCTATGAGAAATCTTTGTCAAAAATGTCATATATTGTGTTGTTTTTTGGGGGGGATTGTGAAGCCCTGGTGTGTACTCTTGCATCAGCCAACTCCAGGCTGTGTCATGCAGCCAATATATGGGTTACTGATGCCGCAGGGGTGGGGCCTGGTTCTGGAAATTTCAAATTTTGGGATAGCGGGTGCTACCAATGACAAATCTTTGACAAAAATTTCTCATTGTGTTGATTTTGGAGGGGGGATTATGAAGCCCTGGTGTGTACTGGTGCATCAGCTAACTCCAGGCTGTGTCCTTCAGGCAATATATGGGTTACTGATGCCGCAGAGGTGGGGCCTGGGTCTGTTAATTTCAAATTTTTGGATAGCGGGTGCTACCAATGAGAAATCTTTGTCAAAAATTTCATATATTGTGTTGTTTTTTTTTTTTTTTTTGGGGGGGGGGGGGGATTGTGAAGCCCTGGTGTGTAGTGTACTAGTGCATCAGCCAACTCCACGCTGTGCCATTTAGCCACTAAATGGTCTCCTCTTGCTGCAAACATGTCCATGCTATCTCATTCAGTCACTATATGGTCTCCTGACACTGATTACCACCACCAGGCTCTGTCATTGTGCTGCTGAGCGGCAGTGATTCTAAGAGCGATGCTGGTAATCTGCATGCTATTCTGAATAACAGTATTATTTCACTACCCAAGCACACTCCGTATGCGTTTTAGGACACAGCAAAGTGTTCTATACCCCTATAGAGGCTGTATGTAGGCTAGAAATAGCCTTTTTTAATATCGATTCGCCGCAAACAAATTCGGATCGCAACAAACGTTTTGGGAAAATTCGGCAAATCGGCCGAATCAAATTTTTGAAAAGTTCGCTCATCTCTACCCCTTACATTTAACCCCTTAAAGACCAAGGGTTTTTCCGTTTTTGCATTTTTCATTTTTTCCTCCTTGCCTTTAAAAAATCATAACTCTTTCAATTCTGCACCTAAAAATCCATATGATGGCTTATTTTTTGCGCCACCAATTCTACTTTGTAATGATGTCAGTAATTTTGCCCAAAAATCTACGGAGAAACGGAAAAAAAAATCATTGTGAGACAAAATTGAAAAAAAAAAACGCTGTTTTGTAACTTTTGGGGGCTTCCGTTTCTACGTAGTAAATTTTTCGGTAAAAATGACACTTCAGCTTTATTTTGTAGGTCCATACGATTAAAATGATACCCTACTTATATCGGTTTGATTTTGTCGTACTTCTGGGAAAAATCATAACTACATGCAGGAAAATTAATACGTTTAAAATGGTCATTTTCTGACCCCTATAACTTTTTTATTTTTCCGCGTATGGGGCGAAATGAGGGCTAATTTTTTGTGCCGTGATCTGAAGTTTTTAGCGGTACCATTTTTGCATTGATAGGACTTATTGATCCTGATATAAAATATATATTCCTGATATAAAAAGTGACCAAAAATGCACTATTTTGGACTTTGGAATTCGGACATTTCCGCACGTGGCTATACCATATGTTTATTTTTATTTTTATTTACACTGTGGTTTTTTTTTATGGGAAAAGGGGGGGGGTGATTCAAACTTAATAGGGAAGGGGTTAAATGATCTTTATTCACTTTTTTTTTTTTTTTTTTTGCAGTGTTATAGCTCCCATAGGGACCTATAATACTGCACACACTGATCTATTACATTGATCTCTGGATTCTCATAGGAAACCAGTGATCGATGATTCTGCCGCTTGACTGCTCTTGCCTGGATTTCAGGCACTGAGCAGTCATTCGGCGATCGGACAGCGAGGAGGCAGGTAGGGATCCTCCAGCTGTCCTGTAAGCTGTTCGGGATGCCGCAATTTTGCCGCGGCTATCCCAAACAGCTCCCTGAGCGAACCGGCATGCTTTCACTTTCACTTTAGACGCGACGTTCAACTTTTAACACCACGTCTAAAGAGTTAATAGCGCTTAGCACCAAGATCAATGCCGCGCACTATTAGCCACTGGTCCCGCGCTATTAGCCGTGGCCCCGCGTTATAGATCGGGAGCGGACACATGACGTACCGGTACGTCATGTGTCCTTAACCCCTTAAGGACTGAGCCCTTTTTCACCTTAAGGACCAGAGCATTTTTTGAACATCTGACCACTGGCACTTTAAACATTAATAACTCTGGGATGCTTTTACTTATCATTCTGATTCCGAGATTGTTTTTTCGTGACATATTCTGCTTTAACATAGTTGTACATTTTTGTGGTAACTTGCATCCTTTCTTGGTGAAAAATCCCAAAATGTTATGAAAAAATTTTAAATATTGCATTTTTCTAATTTTGAAGCTCTCTGCTTGTAAGGAAAATGAATATTCAAATTAAATTTATTTTTGGTTCACATTAGAGATAAGCAAATTTACAGTAAATTTGATTTGTCACAAACTTCTCGGCTCGGCAGTTGATGACTTTTCCTGCGTAAATTAGTTCAGCCTTCAGGTGCTCCGGTGGGCTGGAAAAGGTGGATACATTCCTATTAAAGAGTCTCCTAGGACTGTATCCACCTTTTCCAGCCCACAAGAGCACCTGAAAGCTGAACTAATTTATGCAGGAAAAGTCATCAACTGCCGAGCCGAGAAGTTTGTGACAAATCAAATTTACTGTAAATTTGCTTATCTCTAATGTGAACCAAAAAGAAATTTAATTTGAATATTCATTTTCCTTACAAGCAGAGAGCTTCAAAATCAACTGCCGAGCCGAGAAGTTCGTGATGAATCGAATTTACTGTAAGTTCGCTCATCTCTAGTTCACATATACAATACAATATGTCTACTTTATGTTTGCATCATAAAATTGACGTGTTTTTACTTTTGGAAGACACCAGATGGCTTCAAAGTTCAGCTGCAATTTTCCAATTTTTCACAAAATTTTCAAATTGATATTTTTCAGGGACCAGTTCAGTTTTGAAGTGGATTTCAAGGGTCTTCATATTAGAAATACCCCATAAATGACCCCATTATAAAACTACACCCCCCAAAGTATTCAAAATGACATTCAGTCAGTATTTTAACCCTTTAGGTGTTTCACAAGAATAGCAGCATAGTGAAGGAGAAAATTCCAAATCTTCATTTTTTACACTCGCATGTTCTTGTAGACCCAATTTTTGAATTTTTTCAAGGGGTAAAAGGAGAAAATTTTTACTTGTATTTGTAACCCAATTTCTCTCTAGTAAGCACATACCTCATATGTAGATGTAAAGTGTTCGGCGGGCGCAGTAGAGGGCTCAGAAGGGAAGGAGCGACAAGGGGATTTTGGAGAGAACATTTTTCTGAAATGGTTTTTGGGGGGGCATGTCACCTTTAGGAAGCCCCTAGGGTGCCAAAACAGCAAAAAAAAAAAAAAAAAACACATGGCATACCATTTTGGAAACTAGACCCCTTGAGGAACGTAACAAGGAATTAAGTGAGCCTTAATAATACCCCACAGGTGTTTCATGACTTTTGCAAATGTAAAAAAAAAAAAAAAATCTAAAATGCTTTTTTTCCCCAAAAATGTTAATTTTTAAAAAGGGTAATAGCAGAAAATACCCCCCAAAATTTGAAGCCCAGTTTCTCCCGATTCAGAAAACACCCCATATGGGGGTGAAAAGTGCTCTGCTGGCGCAGGTCTCAGAAGAGGAGTAGCCACATTTGGCTTTTTGGAAGCAAATTTAGCTCTGGGGGCATGCCACATTTAAGAAGCCCCTATGGTGCCAGGACAGCAAAAAAAAAAAAAAAAACCCACATGGCATACCATTTTACATACATACCATACTAAAAAAGCCCTGCGCCCCCCAAAAAAAGTGTTTATCTAATCAGTGGTGTGCGCACTGATTAGCGCTTGTGGCGGCAGGGGGCGCAGAAGTCAGTGGGGGGTCCAGCCACTCAGCCCAGAACAGTGGCTGGTGGCTTGTTCAAAGACCCCCACACAAAAAAATCCCGAAAAATAAAATAAAAAAACGCTTTACCCCGAAAAAAAAATGCACCCACCTGAACCCAAAAAAAACGCCGATCAGTGATAAATCACTGACAGCGGTGGAACAGGCTGCACACACAGGTACGGTCCGTCCACACAGTACACGCCTGCTAGTCGTGCCACGGACCGCCTATGGGTGCAGGAAAACGCGAAAAAAGCGCCGGCACCACACAAAAAAAAACGCTGATCAGTACTATGGGACTGATAAGCGGCAGGTGGGCTTTAACAAACGGTGGCGGACCGCTCTTTTATAACTAAGAGGGTCCGCACACACGCTTCGGGAAATAAAAAAAATAAAAAGATCTGCGCCAAAAAAAAAAACGCTGGCAGCAGACCGCAGCGACCCAGCAGGGCTGGGGTCACGCAGCTAAAGGTGCTATGGACCCCCGGAAACCCACTGATGTACGCTGAAAAATAATTTTTTTTTAACCCTAACCTGTCCCTACCTAATCTAAAACTAAACCTGGGGGATTTCTGTGCCAAGGGGCCACAGAAAGGGGGCAAATGGCACTTTTTTTTTGCTGAGGGGATAGTGGGCAGCACGAGGCTCTGTCCTGCTCGCCAGATCTCTGTGAAATGGCGGGCAGAACGGAGCAACATGCTCCTAGCCCCCACCATCCCCTCCCATTACTATGTGATTGCTGTGGCCACTTTGGCCACCCAATCACAACTGTACTGAGGGGGGTGGCCACAATGCCAGCCCCCAGTACAGTACGGATGGTGATTGGTGGTGTATACTACACCACCAGTCACCATCTATATCCGGGTCACAGGGTCACACGTAACCCTCATGACCCGGAACCGCTGCAGAACGCCGGTAAGTAGTCCCCGGTGTCCTGCAGTGATCGCCGGTCTCCTCCAGCACACTGCCGGGATGTCTGCTGATTGAAATCAGCAGACATCCAGCTCCGATCCCCGCCCGGCGAGCGGCGGGGAACGGAATCGCAGCACGTCGCTCATCTGAATTGACGAGCGGTGCGCTGCGATCGCCGACATGGGGGGTCACCCCCCTGGGCGATATGCCGGGAAGCCTGCTGAATGATTTCAGCAGGCATCCGGCATCGGCTCCCCTCCGGCTCCCCTCCGTATGGATACGCCCTGTGTCCTTAAAGGATTAAGGGGTTAAAGATCAATGTTGAAATTTGCATTAAGCATGTATTTAGCTACTGCTAAACATTCAAAAATTAAAGGCTCAAGGCCAGAAGCGTCGGTGAGGAAAGTAGTTCCTGAAAGACACAGGATGAGTCAGGAGCAGGCATTCACAGTACCCAAGAGGGTTTCATAACCCCTTACATTTAAAGATCAATGTTGACATTTGCATTAATCATGTATTTAGCTACTGCTTAACTTCCAAAAAATTAAAGGCCCAAGGCCAGAAGCATCAGTGAGGCAAGTACTTCCTGAAAGACACAGGATGAGCCAGGAGCAGGCAATGACAGTACCAAAGAGGGTTTCATAACCCTAATTGATAACCCAAGAGGGTTTCATAACCAACCATAATTGGGACATGTTGGTGTGGCAGCATGGTCAATCTACTCTGAGGCATCTGGCATTGGTGGCTGGAAATCCTGGCTGATCCATCCCTGATTAATCTTGACAAACGTCAGTCTCTCCACATTTTTAGTGGACAGACGAGTTTGCCTTGGGGTGACTATGGCCCCGGTCGCACTAAACACCTGCTCTGATGGCACACTACTGGCCGGGCAGGACAGCTTTTCCAGGGCAAACTCTGCTAGTTGCAGCCATAAATCAAGTTTGGCTGCCAGAAGTCCAGCGGATCTTCAATGGTTGTTGGCATGGTCATGTCAAGGTATGCCACCACCTACTGGTTCAGGTCCTGCTCCATGTCTACCTGCTGCTGATGAGTTGCTTCACTATGCGGGTGAAGAAAGCTACTCATCAGCGACTGTAGACTCAGGCTGCTGCTGATTGAGCTGGTATTGCTCCTGTCACCCCTCCCCTCCCCAGCAGCCATGGCAGTGGAAGGTGAGCGCAGAGGGCCCCCCGAGTCAGACCTGCGAGTGGATGGACCGTGTGGCCGATAGGCATCGACCAACTGACTATGTAGAATCTCTCTGTAGTAGGTCAGTTTGTCCTCCCTCTCAGTGGGTGTAAAAAAGGCCCCCATTCTGGGACGGTAGCGAGGGTCTAATAAGGTGGAGATCCAGAAGTCATCCCGCTGATGGATTTTGACAATTAGGGGGTCACTACGCAAGCAACTGAGCATGCATCGTGCCATTTGCGCCAGTGACTTGGAGGGACTACCTGCCTCCATCTTCATTGCATCCTGCCACGGTGTGTCTGGGTCCTCTGTCTCTCCTTCCTCATAACCCTCCAGCTCCTCTGGTTGCTCCTGCTCCTCCTCTCCTGTCCGATGACTAGAAACACCGGCCATCTCATCCAACCTAAGCTGTGCTCCGCTCTGCCCCTCATCATCCTCCTCCAGTTCAGCCCCCACAGGGCTCATGTAGCCTTGAGATGTGGGCGCAACGTCTCCATTGCCGTGACCAGCCATGGTTTCAATAATTTGTTGTAGGAAATGTAGGAGTGAAATTACGTCGTTCATGGCGTAATCCAAGCGACTTACAAATAATGTGGCTTCCTCAAAGAGCCTCAGCAAATGGCAGGTATAACGTATGAGCTGCCACTGGTTCACATTGAAGTTACACAGGGGAGTACTCCTATCTGCTTGGATCATCAAGAAATCGGTGATGGCTTTTCTTTGTTCGTATAGTCTGTCCAACATATGGAGGGTGGAATTCCAACGTGTTGCCATGTTACAAATAAGACTATGTTGTGGGATACCGTTCTGACGCTGCAGCTCAAGGAAGGTGTGCTTGGCGGTGTACGAGTGGCTGAAGTGCATGCATAGTTTCCTTGCCATTTTCAGGATATTTTGCAAATGGGGTGAAGACTTGAGGAAGTGCTTGACAACCAGATTCAACACGTGTGCCATGCATGGCGCATGTTTCACACTTTCTTGTCGCAGCGCAGATACGATGTTCTTCCAGTTGTCGGTCACCATGGTTCCCATTTCCAGATTTCGTGGAGTAAGCCATACTCGGATTTCTTTACGAATGAACTTTAGCAGTTCCGCCCCTGTGTGACTCAGTTCGCCAAGACAAACCATGTGAAGAACAGCTTGACACCGCCGTGCCCTACACACATGGTACGATGAAGGGCCACCGAGATTTGGACGTGCAGTGGAGGCCGAGGACACGGTGGAGGATGAGGAGGCCGCGTTGCACACTGTAACAGGACCTACTGCCTGGGAGCGAGAGCGTGGAGGAGGAAGCGGTGTGACCTGTCCAAGTTGCTGTTGTGGCTGTGCAGGAACCACATTTACCCAGCGGGCCATAAAAGACAAGTATTGTCCCTGCCCGTAGTTACAGCTCCACACGTCGGCGCTGCAGTGCACCTTTGAACACACCGACAGGCTCAAGGACTGGCCCACCTTCTCTAGGACAAACTTATGAGGCTGGTACTGGTACAAGCCATGAATTCTCTGAAAGGTGCAGAGTCCACCACTTGAAAAAGGAGGGACTGCAACACCAGCAACTTGGACAGGAGCACATTCAACTTCTGCACCGTTGGATGAGTGGGAGCATAATGTTGTCTCTTGGACATGGCTTCGCTGATGGATTGTTGGCGGAATGGCTTACTAAAAGCGGGAGAAGCAGGAACGACAGAAGGAGGGTTTGACACACAGCTCCTTTCGGCTGATGTGGTGGAGCCTTGGCTGGATGAAGGATGGCCACTGGGTGATGCAGCAGGCTGGACAACTACATCAGAGCCACGATTCTCCCAGGCCGCTTTAAGGTGGCGAAGCATGTGTTGACAGAGGGCCGTGGTGCCGACATTGGGACCCTGGCCACGCTTCACCTTCTACCAACAGATCTTGCATGTGGCTACGTGAACCTCCTCCGGATGCCTTATGAAAAACTTCCACACCGCCGAGTAGCTGATTTTCCTACCCGCAGTCCGCACTAATTGACTGCTACTGGCGCTGTTTCCAGGAACCACTGTTCCACTACCTCCTGGAAAGGTAGGCTGCCGCGAAGCAGGTGGTCTCCCCTGGGCACGTTTGGCTCCTGAATTTCCACTACTGCCACCACGCTGACTGCCAACCGTGCTACCGCCTTTCTGCCTCAAGGGCAACCTGCAACTCTCTTCTGAAGATGATGAAGCCCCTTCTGCTGCCGGCTCCCAATTGTGATCGGCTTCATCATCATCAACAGGTGTGTTCACATCACTGATGTCCTCCTCAGGTTCCCCAACAGTGTCTGCTTCAGGACCCTGAACCCTTGCAACACCGCCTCCCACGTCACTCTCCGCATCACTACTTGGCCGCCTAGCGGAGCAAGCGGTGCATGTCTCCTCCCCTTCTTGGCTGTCCAGTAGCTGATGACTGTCCTATATTAGATCGTCCTCAATAAATAGTGGAGCTGAACCCACAGCATAAGATACTTCTTTAGGAGAGGGAACAGCATAGGACAAAGGCAATAGGAGGACAGGGACTGCTCCCGGGCCGTGCCAACTGAGGATTGTGTCTGAGGAGCCCACCAACTGTAGACTGGGGGTGTCAGATGTCACTTGTGATGATGTGGATGAGCGTGTTAACCAATAGATGATGGCAGATGGGTTGCTGATCGACACACGACCGCTGGCTGATAACGTGAGCTCACGCCTCTCGCTGCGACTCCTGCTGCCACTCGCCCCAAGTCTGCTGCCAACTCTGCCTGAAGTATTTAGGCCTCTGCTACTCCTCTGTGCAAGTCCTGGCACTTCTCTGCCTGACATACCTAGTGCGTTTATGAGGGTATTACAATACGCTACACTACTCTTTAAACAGTATTTGTCTAGAACAGCAGCAGGTGATTACTTACGGCTGTCCTTGAACAGTATGTAGGCCCTTGAAAGATTAACAGGTACTAAATGGTACAGTACTTGCACTGATGAGGGCAGTAATATGCGCAACTATAGGCAGAAAAAACTCTGTATGTTTTAAAAACACCAGCCGGTGAATACTATTCTTTGGACTTTGACGGTATGGAGCACCTTGACAGATTAACAGGTACTAAATGGTGCAATACTTGGATGTACCTTTGCGGTATGTACTGATGAGGGCAGGAATATGCCTAACTATAAGCTGAAAAAACTCTGTATTTTTGTAAAACACCAGCCGGTGAATGCTATTGTTTGGACTTTGACGGTATGGAGCACCTTCACAGCTTAACAGGTACTAAATGGTACAATACTTGGATGTACCTATGCGGTATGCACTGATGAGGGCAGTAATATGTTTAACTATACGCAGAAAAAACAATAAAAAAAAAAAAACAGACAGTGAATACTATTGCTTGGACTTGCACAGTATGTAGCCCCTTGACAAATTAACAGGTACAAATGGGAAAAATGCACTACAATCCACTGAACAATCACGTATTTCTGAACAGCAGCAGGACCCAACTGTGCAGCACCACAAAAATATTTGCGAATATAGCACTATATATTCGTAATTACGAATATTCGTGTTTTTTTATTTTTTTTATTTTTATTTTTTTTACAGTACACATCACAGTGATCACCCCTCTCTGCTTCCAGCTTGTGTGGTGTAAAGAAGGCTCAAATACTACTGTGTGAGACTGGCGTGCGAATTTTCGCATATGCAAAAATTTGCATATGCTAATTTGCGCATATGCAAATGTTCGCGTATGCTAATTTTTTATGCTAATTTTCGCATATGCGAAAATAAAACGCGAATATTGCGAATATGCGAATTTAGCGAATATATGACGAATATTCGTCCATATATCCGCAAAATATCGCAAATTCGAATATGGCCTATGCCGCTCAACACTAGTGAATAGGAGGTTTATTTATAGTAAGATCTTCCCCAGTGAGAACCCAACAGCACTGCAGTCCTGTCTTTCCCTCATGCTGATGTGACTAGCAGTTGCAGTGGTACGCTGTGGTATGAGCTATTCACACACACACAGTCATGTCCTCTCCATCTGAGTGCAAAGATGAAATGAAGAGAGGCAAGATGGCTGCTGATTATATAGGGGCTGTGACATCACAGGGGTTAGTGAACACTGATAGGCAAGCATCTCCTGCCCCATGTACTCACATGTGGATCTGCCATTTTAGGTCTCCAATAGCCTGGAATGCTGTAAAATGGAGTTTAATGAAGCGATTTGCGCAATGGAATTTGTTGCAAATCAAATTTTTCATTAAATTCATAACGAATTGGGCTCAGTTTGGACATTTCCAATTAGGGGTGTACTCACTTTTGTTGCCAAGGTTTAGACATTAATGGCTGGGTGTTGTTATTTTTAGGGGACACAACATTAAACATTGTTATACAGGCTGCCCGACCAAGCCCCTGGCTCCGGGCTACACCACCCCACAGACAAAGCATCACAGCAACAATGACCGCCGCAGTGCAACCACACCAATGTGAATACCTACCAAATGCTTTCTGCAGAGGGCTGGGAGAATGCTAGGAGGAAACCCTTATGCAGTCTCCTGCTAATTAAAAATGCCTGGGCCAAATGGGTGGAGCAGAGTGTTGGCTATGAAAGAGGGAAGAGACTACAATTGTAAAACATAAAGAGAAAAAGAAACACAGCTGCACATCCACAATTTGTATTTTGATCTACTTGCTTCTCAGCATAAATGCAAACACCAACATTTTGATCAAAAAGTACAAGCCCATTCGCCACATCAAGGCCACCTATTTAGAGTGAGTCCCTAACCCAACATTGGGGTATCACCGGGCGGCGGCCACCACCACTGCAACACCATGTCCCCAGTGGGAGTGACCCAGTGGCCAGGCAGACCCACTTCTGCCCACGAGGCCACTGGCTCCGGGCCACACCACCTCACAAAGCATCACAGCAACAATGACCGCTGTGCAACCATACCAATCAGAATACCTACCAAGTGCTCCCTGCCAGGGAGCTGGGAGAATGCTAGTAGGAAACCCTTATGCAGTCTCCTGCTAATTAAAAATGCCTGCACCATTTGGGTGGAGCAAAGTGCAACCATACCAGAGTGCAACCATACCAAGAGGGGAGAGACTACAATTGTAAAACACTAAGAGAAAAAGAAACACAGCCGCACATCCACAATTTGTATTTTGATCTACTTGCTTCTCAGCATAAATTCAAACACTAACAGGTTGTTAGTATGCCTTTTGATCAAAAAGTACGAGCCCATTCACCACGTCAAGGCCAACTATTTAGAGTGAGTCCCTAACCCAACAATTAAACAAAACAAAAAAAAAAAAACAGAGGTGCCAGAAAGGTCTATGTGGCTAAGCCACAGATTAGCCACATAGAACTTTCTGATGAAGCTAAGGTTCCAGTGAAGCCTTAACCCCTTAACGACGCAGGACGTATATTTATGTCCTGCGCCGGCTCCCGCGATATGAAGCGGGATCGCGCCGCGATCCCGCATCATATCGCGTGGGTCCCGGCGCTAATCAACGGCCGGGACCCGCGGCTAATACCACACATCGCCGATCGCGGCGATGTGCGGTATTAACCCTTTAGAAGCGGCGGTCAAAGCTGACCGCCGCTTCTAAAGTGAAACTGAAAGTATCCCGGCTGCTCAGTCGGGCTGTTCGGGACCGCCGCGGTGAAATCGCGGCGTCCCGAACAGCTGATCGGACACCGGGAGGGCTCTTACCTGCCTCCTCGGTGTCCGATCGACGAATGACTGCTCCGTGCCTGAGATCCAGGCAGGAGCAGTCAAGCGTCGATAATGCTGATCACTGGCGTGTTAATACACGCCTGTGATCAGGATGAGAGATCAGTGTGTGCAGTGTTATAGGTCCCTATGGGACCTATAACACTGCAAAAAAAGTAAAAAAAAAGTGTTAATAAAGGTCATTTAACCCCTTCCCTAATAAAAGTTTGAATCACCCCCCTTTTCCCATAAGAAAAATAAAACAGTGTAAAAAAATAAATAAATAAACATATGTGGTATCGCCGCGTGCGTTAATGTCCGAACTATAAAAATATATCATTAATTAAGCCGTACGGTCAATGGCGTACGCGCAAAAAAATTCCAAAGTCCAAAAAAGCGTATTTTGGTAACTTTTTATAACATTAAAAAATGAATAAAAAGTGATCAAAAAGTCAGATCAAAACAAAAATCATACCAATAAAAACTTCAGATCACGGCGCAAAAATGAGTCCTCATACCGCCCCGTACGTGGAAAAATAAAAAAGTTATAGGGGTCAGAAGATGACATTTTTAAACATATAAATTTTCCTGCATGTAGTTATGATTTTTTCAAGAAGTGCGACAAAATCAAACCTATATAAGTAGGGTATCATTTTAACCGTATGGACCTACAGAATAATGATAAGGTGTAATTTTTACCGAAATATGCACTGCGTAGAAACGGAAGCCCCCAAAAGTTACAAAATGGCGTTTTTTTTTCGATTTTGTCGCACAATGATTTTTTTTCTGTTTCGCCGTGCATTTTTGGGTAAAATGACTAATGTCACTGTAAAGTAGAATTGGCGACGCAAAAAATAAGCCATAATATGGATTTTTAGGTGGAAAATTGAAAGGGTTATGATTTTTTAAAGGTAAGGAGGAAAAAACGAAAGTGCAAAAACGGAAAAACCCTGAGTCCTTAAGGGGTTAAAGGCATAGGCTATAGAAGTTTTTAAATAGCAGCATTACAGTTTCCTCACTCACAACCAATAATAACACTAAAAAGTGGAAGGGCCAGACCATTATAGTGCACCCGGTACTATCAGTGCAGTTGTCAGTTACAATATAGGAGGACTGGGGCTGTGTTTTTAATCACTGTGTGGTCTTGAAATCTAGTGGACATTTTGCTAATTGCACCTTATAAGTTCATATTCAATTTTAACTGACATTAATAAAAGTAAAATTTTTGTTGGAAGGGACCTAGTTTAGGGCACCCCTTTGGGGGTTTCCCCTAAAGTTGTTGTGATACCTAACTCAACAATGGCGTAGCGCCGGGCGGCGGCCACCACCACCGCAACACCATGCCCACAGGGGGAGTGTCCCAGTGGCTGCCTGCCCCACTGCTGCCCGGCAAAGCCCCTGGCTCTGGGCCACACCACCCCACAGACAAAGCATCACAGCAACAATGACCGCCGCAGTGCAACCACACCAATGTGAATACCTACCAAGTGCTGACTGCCAGAGGGCTGGGAGAATGCTAGGAGGAAAACCTTATGCAGTCTCCTGCTAATTAAAAATGCCTGGACCATCTTCCTTTTGGGAAGACAGCCTTGTAGACCAATTAAATGCAGTGTGTGGCATATAGTCTAAGCACAAATAGGCTGACCTCCACCCCTTTAGCCTCTACAGCAATGCTGGCAGCACTCATACATCTATTTCCCAAAGACAACCTCTGAATATGAAACTTAGCCTGTGCATTCAACAAAGCAGGGATGTTTTGAGTGGAACCTGTCCTGGGAAACTGCTGAATGATCTTATCCACTGTGCTGCAGCACAATTTCAGTGTCTTGACAATCTTCTTATAGCCTAGGCCATCTTTATGTAGAGAAATAACTCTATTTTTCAGATGTTCAGAGAGTTTTTTGCCATGAGGTGGCATGTTGAACTTTCACTGACCAGTACTAGAGAGTGTGAGAGCAATAACACCATATTTAAAATGCATGCTCCCAATTCACACCTGAGACCTTGTAACACTAACTAGTCTAATGGCTAATAAAGCACAATTTGGATAGTTTCACTTAGGGGTGTACTCAGCTTTGTTGCCAAGGTTTAGATTTAGAAATGGCTGTGTGTTAAAGGGGTACTCCGCTGCTTGGAATAAACTGTTACGAATGCTGGAGCGGGCGCCAGGAGCTCATGATGTCATAGCCCCGCCCCATCATGACATCACTCCCGCCCACTCAATGCAAGTCTATGGGGGGTGGCGTGAAAGCCGTCACACCCCCTCCCATAGACTTGCATTGAGGGGGCAGGGTGTGAAATCATGAGGGGGTGCGGCTATGACATCACGAGCTGCCGGCTCCAGCGTTCGGAACAGTTTGTTCCAAATGCTGAGCAGCGGAGTACCCCTTCAAATAATTTTGAGGGTACACAACATTAAACATTGTTATATAGGCTGTGCACTACTTTCTATTGTAGCAGTATGTCATTTCTCCAGTGTTTTAAGAAATACAAGAAAACATTTCCAAAAATCTAATGGGTGTACTCACTTATGTGAAATATTATATTATAATATATATATATATATATATATATATATATATATATATATATATATACATATACACACATATATTGTGTGCGTTCCCTTTAGGATATATTTTTTTTTCCGCTTAACATCGATTAAAAAAAATCTTGACTCTTTTTGCCCTTTCTTTCAAGAAGTGTCATTCTTTGTACATATACTTACGTCTATGTTATTTTGTGTTGACAGCATCTAGTTATGAAACCATCCCCATGACCTTGTACTGAAGCACAAAACCATTGATTTGTTTAGTGTATTAATGTCTACCCTTTAAATGACATGCAGACATGGCTTTGTGCTATGTAGCCGTTGAATGAGTGCCAGAGAACAATTCTGGTGTGCGATAGATAACAAACTAGGACCCAGAACACAACAGCAATGTCACTTTTTACCATAGAAAACCAAATATGAGGAATTAAAGGATCCCAAATAATTTTTAAACTTGAACTGTTGCTTTGAAATTTACAGTTGCAATGACAGGATGACTTTTGAAGTCTTCATGACTTCATGCAATTTTAAAGAAGTTGAATTATTTTATCTACAGAGCAGTAACATATTTGTACTTCAAATAAAGTGTGCTTGTCATCAAACAATAAATACACTTTGAAACAACTATTTTATTTTTTTGTAATACTCCTTCCAAAGTGATTGATTGAATATTGTTCTAGGGAACATAGTACAGTTTCCCTTTTTGTGACTTTTTTTTTTTTTTATAAAAATGTTGCCATTTTTTTAAAGAATTTAACCTTTTTTTTTTCTTAAACACATCTGTAAGCTGTAAGGTATGGTATTACAAGACCAAACAGAAAAATGTTTACAGACTATGCTAAATGAATAAAATACATAAATATGTAAAAATAAATAAAGAATTTGAAATCATGAAACATTGTACATAAATTGGACAATAAAATGTACTTTTGATCAACATCAGAAACTCTCATGATATGTACAGAAATGTGTCCTTTTGGGGTGCTAATCTACAATGAATTGGTAAGACCCTTTATTGTCTCTGCAGAGAGGGGCAAAGAGAATGTGGTTCCCTGGGCTGTCAGGGCAGATCAAGGCAGTATAAATAGAATTTTTGGTAAACTAAAATACTTGCCAGTACCCTTAGCCCTCTTCTGCAGCTGTGGCAGGTGCTGAGATACTGAATATTTCTGTTCCTTGTGCTTTGGACATTGTCTTCTGACGTTGTTCAGGCTACCAAGGCAGTAAGGTATACGTGATCTGACAAGTTGATTCTGCTTTCTACTCGCAGACTATTAATGTATCTTGGTGCAACAAGTAGTAGTTCAGCTCACCACTGCCGCCTCTGTGTGCGGACTCGTGCGGACGCGACAAACACAGCCAATAATAGAAAGAGAATGTCCAGCACTGTGAGCACGATGCAAGATGATTTATTGTAGAATAGAACATCAAACAGCAACAGTGATCATGGAGTGACGCGTTTCAGCGACCAAGGTCGCTGAAACGCGTCACTCCATGATCCCTGTTACTGTTCTATTCTACAATAAATTATCTTGCATCGTGCTCACAGTGCTGGACATTCTCTTTCTATTAATGTATCTTGCAGCCCAGAATACATCTCCCAAGGGCTCAGGCAAGACTTCAAGATTTCACATGGAATAATAATTTATGTTGCCTGCTTGTTGGTAATACTGATATGATAACATAAGTCCTATGTATAGTACTCTTAAAAAAAAAAAAGTAGAGACAGTGCTTAATTGTGTAATAATGTATAAGACACTTGCAGGTAAGTAAAGGCAACACTTACCAAATTTGGTAACACTCCACCAAGTGTAACAATGGAGATAGCATGAAAGTAGGGTTGTATGCATCTGTTCCATGTCTGATCCAAATAACCAATGATCTATATATACCTATGTATAGTACTCAACACTATATAATATTCTTGATAATACTCTACACTAAGTTTAAGTTATTCCCAGGACCCACTCTGCAACTATAACCCCCCCCCCCCCCCTTCCTGGATCTTAACAATAGCTCCCAGCACTAAGATACCACAAGGATTCAATAGGCTGATAACACAGTATAGAGAAATGTTCAGTATGTATGAGGTAGGTACCACATGGGGTGTCTGGTGATTCCTTATCTGATATATTTCCATAATGCATGCATTCAAGCTCCATGGTTCCCGGTCTGAGATTCAGTTTACCATGCATAATAAGTGAATTTTAGCCTATGTTCACACAGGGTAATATAAACGGCAAAATATGTCTATAAAGTAGGGATGCAATATGTACATAATTATAATATTATAATGTTCACAATTAAGTCAATGGAAAAGTGACTGTAAGTGCACACAGTGTTTTAAAAAGAAACATCTAATGTTGGAATTACAGACTTTTTTTTTTATCAGTGTGTGCACTTTTCCATTCCTCACTTTCATTGGGCACATTATTAAACTAAAAATATGGACATATTGTAATTCTATTTTTGACTCATTTTGCTATTCATTTTACACTTGAGCATGAACCCCTTAACCATTAATCCAACAATCTCTGCTCAGCTTGCATGTCCTAAACTGTTTGATCAGAAGATATACAAAATGGTCACTGAAATTAACATCTGAAGACAGCATCCCTTACTATTTGGAGTAATCTTAGTGGTTGTACTGTAAGCTTTGGGAGGGTTAAAAGTGAATGTTAGGTTTACTGTAAATTGAAGGATTTTAATAATTTTAGATAGACCGGGTGGTTGGGTATTAATTGACACTTTCACAACCACCTATTGCTTGTGACAAGCTCTAAAAACAAATAGATGAGAAAGCCTACCCCAACTTCAGTTCTTAATAACTGACTAATAGTATTAGTTAAGGAGGTAAGGGTTGTATGAAAAGCAGAGGGTAGATAGTAGATTTCTCTTTTTTGTCAAACTCACCCTTGGTAAATTCCTAAATGTAGTTAAAACAGTGTTACATCTACTGATGTTACATTGTGTACTGGAGCTAAAAACTGATGTTTAGGGAAAGCTACCTGAAAAGGTTGTGTGATAGAGTTACTCTGCATATTGCTTTTCCCAGAAGGCCTAGTGGAGTGCTAATGGCCTTTGAAGCCCCACAAGGAGGAAGCCCCACAAGGAGAATACTTACACACACATATATATATATATATATATATATATATATATAGTAAATGTGAATAGCCGCATTAGTCCAGTGATGCAGTAGTCCAATAAAAAAAGGTATTACAAGATACTGCAACATACTTATGATTTTGTGTGTGTGTATATAACAAACAATTGTATGTTATGTCTTTTCCTTTAGGTTGCTCGTTTACGTAGTTGTTGTTGTCATGGCATAACTGTTATGTGTATGAGCAGCCATAAAATAATGTCAAACTGTTTACATAAATAATTCAAAAGGGAGTTCCTAATTAAAAGTACATGGAGAATTGTGGATGTTCTAATCAAAGTGAGCTTAATCCTATTGTAAGCTCACCAGCTTTGTTGGAAGAAATTCCGAACAACCTTGTTACTTTTGATAACTGTAAACCACTGACTCATGGCCCCTTGACAGCTTGCTGAGCATGTAATAACACTCCTCTGTATTTGGGGACTGGCTTAGCTGGCTTTACAATAGATTATTGTGGATGTTAAAGTGAAATGTTATTCTTTACTTAAAGCTCTCTGCTTCTCAGTAATTAAGGTTGAATAAAAGGGCACTAAACACAATGATGTCCCAAAAGAGAAATACATAATGCTTACATTAATATACTGAAATTTGTTATTTATTATTTTTTTTGGATTTTATCAATTGGAAAAAAACCTTGGCACAGAATTGAACATCAGAAATCTAAGAATGTTGTTAGAGGTTTTAAAGCATTATATATTTATTGTAAATAAATCTGACCTCCTGTGCAAGACATTGTAATGCAATTTACTATTAATTGACCTTATTTTGCTAAGAGCAAAACATTTTGCTCTTAGTATTTGGCATTTTGAATCACTCTTTAAGTTCATCTTTAGAAAATGTTAAGCCCGTAGCCTCAGATAAAAAATAAAAAATAACTACCGGTATATTTGTAAACTATAGTTTACAAATAAAACTAAATAGTAAACTATTTAAAGGGGTACTCCGGTGAAAACCTTTTTTTCTTTTAAATCAACTGGTGGCAAAAAGTTAAAGATATTTGTAAATGACTTCTATTAAAAAATCTTAATCCTTCCCGTACTTATTAGCTGCTGAATGCTACAGAGGAAATTCCTTTCTTTTTGGAACACTGATGACATAACGAGCACGGTGCTCTCTGCTGACATCTCTGTCCATTTTATAAGCAGTATGTAAAATACTGTATAGACCTACAAGGGGTCAATTTGCCTCCCAGCATAAACAATATGAAAAAAACCTCTAAATAAATATAAGGTGTGAGGGAAGTGCTATTTAAGACATAACTTTTAATATATGCTTACTAAAACACACCAATATGTGTCAAGTGATTATACCCACATAAGAATAAGATCATGCGACACAGGATCTGTTAGGATCACCACCCATCTGGTGGATTTATCATGAATCTAATGTGTAGGTACACATATTCAGATATGCATCTCTAATAGAAAATATAATTCTCAACGCGTTTCTACTCCAATCAAGAGTGTCCTCAGGAGAATATCAGAATAATAGAGATAATAGAAGTATCACATTTAAATAAACATGGTATTACTGAGTGACCCACGATACGGGGTATCACTCAGAGGGTGTGATCTTTCCCAGCTGTAACAGGAGAATGTCGGCACGACAGTCCTTGTCGTGGTTCCGGACACTGTCAGCTGGTCTAGGTGCCGATCAAATGATGATCGGCACCTAGACCAGCTGACAGTGTCCGGAACCACGACAAGGACTGTCGTGCCGACATTCTCCTGTTACAGCTGGGAAAGATCACACCCTCTGAGTGATACCCCGTATCGTGGGTCACTCAGTAATACCATGTTTATTTAAATGTGATACTTCTATTATCTCTATTATTCTGATATTCTCCTGAGGACACTCTTGATTGGAGTAGAAACGCGTTGAGAATTATATTTTCTATTAGAGATGCATATCTGAATATGTGTACCTACACATTAGATTCATGATAAATCCACCAGATGGGTGGTGATCCTAACAGATCCTGTGTCGCATGATCTTATTCTTATGTGGGTATAATCACTTGGCACATATTGGTGTGTTTTAGTAAGCATATATTAAAAGTTATGTCTTAAATAGCACTTCCCTCACACCTTATATTTATTTAGAGGTTTTTTTCATCTCTGTCCATTTTAGCAACCATGCATAGCAGATGCATAGCAGATGTACGCTAAGGGCAGTATGGTGGCTCAGTGGTTAACTGGACAACAATTATTATATTAACGTCAGCAGAGAGAACTGTGCTCGTGATGTCATCAGAGAGAATTCCAAAAAGAAAATAATTTCCTCTGTAGTATTCAGCAGCTAATAAGTACAGGAAGGATTAAGATTTTTTTTATAGAAGTAATTTACAAATCTGTTTAACTTTCTGCCACCAGTTGATTTAAAAGAAAAAAGGTTTTCACTGGAGTACCCCTTTAAGGGGTATTCCAGGATTTTTTAAAATTTTTTATTTGACTTCAAGGGCTGTAAAGTTAGTGTAGTACAAAAAATATATATAAAGGAAAAAATGTGTGCAGCTCACAAATCTGAAATCCGAGGATATAGTTGGTTATATGCCGAAACCCCAACGGCTGGGAATAAATAGTATATGAAAAGAAAATATAAAACCAATCCTTCTAGAATTTTACCCCGAAGGGTACACAATGAATTCAAAAATAATATAGAGAAATTTCAATTGACATAAATGTTATTAAACATATATAAAACAGTTGATGAAATTGTATACAATTCTAATCCTGGCACAGATATAGTATAGGTGAATATTCCACTGGGCCCTAGGGGTAATGATCACTTAAAGTGGCAAGACTTTGTTCTAACAATCATAGATAATAGAAAAATTAATAAAAAAATTTATGAATAAAAAATTATTAAAACATTATAAAAATATACCGGTCTAAAAAAGGTATTATGTCCTTCTCTGGTGCAGCTGATATAATATCTTAGCGATGTATAGATGGACAAGTAATGTATCCACTGTGCAGTTGATTTTTTCAGTCTATTGGCTAATGCAGGCTTGGTCTGGTCTGTATTGGATACTGCTGTTACAATGTATCTCACCCTCTCCTGGGGCTCGATGTTGTCTCCGTCCACCATACGCCGGCTGCGCTGGCACAGAGCTGTCACTTGTGCAGAGTTTTACTTATGCAGGGGTACGTTTGGCACAACGTCCCCAGTGGCCTCCATGTTGTTCCTGTGATGGTATTGCAGGGCGGGCGCAGCGCTGGCGTCCCTCATGGTGGATGATGATGGAGAGTGGTAATTTCTCAGGGCGGGTGGAAGATGGATCTTTCCCAGCAGATTCAGGTTAGTGGAAAATCGCGGTGTGAGTCCAGGTCGGACTGCAGCTGCGGTGATTGTTGCTTCCAATAAATAGCAAGTCTCTATGCCAGGTTCACACCATTGATATATAGCAAGGTGTGGCAATTGATCTAGACGCGTTTCAGGGTTCTTTTGCTAAATTGCATGACCCTTTCTTCAGTAGGAGAAATAAAGAATGTATTGAAGCTTCTCTTATGGATCATTTATATATGGTGGTTCACATTTGGAGCTAATTCGTTAGAAGATCAGAAATAATATCTGGCCTGGATTACACAACTGAATCTAGTATCTATTAGTCCAGTTCAGACTGGATGATAGCGTTTTTGTTCACATATAAACGTATTATACTGCAGGAGAGCAGTTAAACAGCAACCTGGATCATACTACTACAAACACAAGAATATCCTATAAAATCGCATCCAACTTGTTGGATGCAAAAAAGAACTACACATTTACAATGAAACAATATTATCTATGAATACATATTGCTTAAAGACAATGAAAAAATAACAATAGTAAAACATATTCATATGTTTTTGACGTATTTTGCATATAAATAAAATAGAAAAATAAATATATATGGAAAAGAAAATTAAATGAACAAAAACTATAATAAATTATTTATTTATTAAAGTTTTTGTTCATTTAATTTTCATGCACTTTTAAATACACTTTTCTTTTCCATATATATTTATTTTTCTATTATCTATGATTGTTAGAACAAAGTCTTCCCACTTTAGGGGATCATTACCACTAGGGCCCAGTGGAATATTCACCTATACTATTTCTGTGCCAGGATTAGAATAATTTTATACAATTTCATCAACTGTTTTATATCTGTTTAATAAAATTTATATCAATTGAAATTTCTCTATATTATTTTTGAATTCATTGTGTACCCTTCGGGGTAAAATCCTAGAAGGATTGGTTATATATTTTCTTTTCATAGTACATAAAATAGTTTTTTTTTTTTTTTCCTCCTTTCAAAACACAGCAATGAATGACTGCATTCACAAAGCCATATTAAATAACTGGTTTCTATTAGAGCAAGACCCAGACCTCAAATAAATAACCCAGCACTATTCCATAATAAACTACAAAAAGAATAGGACAATTGTGAATTACATTAAGAACAGGAAACACAAGCAAGAACAATTGAATTGAAATCTAAAGGTAACTTCCCTTGCGGCTCCTTTCCTTTCTGTAAACATAATTTGGGTAAGAGTTCGTTTAGACTAGGTGCAGAATGGATCAATGTCAACCAACTAGTCAGATGTAGATCCATCCACATAGTATACGCATTGACTTGTGAATAGGGTTTCTACTTTATCAGCAAAACTATTCGACAACTTCTCCACCGTATCAGAGAGCTTGTTCGCTTGCTGCGAACTGGAGTAGGCACCCGGGCTCCGTTTCTGTACCTGTCTGATGTCGTGTTGTATGTTGGGAAACCAATAAATATCTTCACTTTTGCAAGCTACCCGGTGAGTGTGAGTTCAATTCTACTTGTTACATTGTTAGATTGACTGCATATATGTGGACTTACACACACCACCACGAGGGATAGTGTATCTATATGGACATTGGTACATTATCCAGTTTTGAAGCTCAAACACCAGATTATTGAGAGGCAACAATGCCCCACATTCGCATCTTATTTCCATATGTTCATAAAATAGTGTCTGTACCTGTGTGTGATAGTGTTCTCGCAGTTCTTCTGTAATTTTTCACACAATATTTTTAACAGCATACAAAATTACTCAGGTCTCAGGTTTTCCCAGGTTACAGTGTGGCTGAGATATGACATCACTAGTCAGATGATCAAAGGGAGCCTGTCCTGCTTCAATGGGTGGAGTGACTGCTGGATGGGAGAGACATCATTCTGCAACTAATTGTATTTTTGCAACGGCTGGTTGCACCCTGGTTAGAAAACACTGGTCTTTTGAATGGAATGCAGCCCATTTGTGTTTTAATGAGTGGGGTGACTAATGTATGGGAGGGAGATAAATGACCTCACACTTACAAAGAAACTATGGGATTTGTAGTTTGAGAGAACAAACTCCAACATGAAATACCCAGTTCACAAAAAGATAGCCACAGCATTATGGTAATCTCACAACATAGCCATTTAGCCCAAAGACAAGCACATATCCTTCCTAAGCATGTCATTTACTGTCTAGCAGGTACATACCTAAATCACCTTATGGTGAAGAACCCCTTTCAATTTAATTGAAAAAACTATATATTAAGAATTGCATACCTCCAAATATATTTTTACACTTTTACTACCCAGAACTTGCTGAATTAAAAAAAAAAGAAAACTCTACAAATCTTATAAATTCCTGCAAAAGGCTAAAAAACAAAAAAATGCATTGTACTTAGAATTTTTCATTCATTGTGTCCTGCCCAAGAATTTCTGCAACCTTTTTTTTTTTTGTGTGTGAATATATGTGAATATATCAGTCTCATTGTTACGCCGAGCGCTCCGGGTCCCCGCTCCTCCCTGGAGCGCTCACAGCGTTCTCCTATTCGCAGCGCCCCGGTCAGACCTGCCTACCGGGTGCGCTGCGATAATGTTCCCAGCCGGGATGCGATTCGCGATGCGGGACGCGCCCGCTCGCGATGCGCATCCTGACTCGCTTACCAGACCCGTTCCCCGTCTGTGCTGTCCCGGCGCGCGCGGCCCCGCTCCTTAGGGCGCGCACGCGCCGGGTCTTTACGATTTAAAGGGCCGGTGCGCCACTGATTGGTGCATGAGGTTTTAATCAGTACCTTCACCTGTGCACTTCCCTATTTATACCTCACTTCCCCTGCACTCCCTTGCCGGATCTTGTTGCCATTGTGCCAGTGATAGTGTTTCCTTGTGTGTTCCTAGCCTATGTTCCAGACCTCCTGCCGTTGCCCCTGACTACGATCCTTGCTGCCTGCCCTGACCTTCTGCTACGTCCGACCTTGCTCTTGTCTACTCCCTTGTACCGCGCTTATCTCAGCAGTCAGAGAGGTTGAGCCATTGCCGGTGGATACGACCTGGTTGCTACCGCCGCTGCAAGACCATCCCGCTTTGCGGCGGGCTCTGGTGAATACCAGTAGCAACTTAGAACCGGTCCACCGACACGGTCCACGCCAATCCCTCTCTGGCACAGAGGATCCACCTCCAGCCAGCCGAATCGTGACAGTAGATCCGGCCATGGATCCCGCTGAGGTCCCGCTGCCAGTTGTCGCTGACCTCACCACGGTGGTCGCCCAGCAGTCGCAACAGATAGCGCAACAAGGCCACCGTCTGTCTCAACTGACCGTGATGCTACAGCAGCTACTACCACAGCTTCAACAATCATCTCCTCCGCCAGCTCCTGCACCTCCTCCGCAGCGAGTGGCCGCATCCAGCCGCAAATTTGATGGGGACTCTAAATTTTGCCGTGGTTTTCTTTCACAATGTTCCCTGCATTTGGAGATGATGTCGGACCAGTTCCCAACTGAAAGGTCAAAGGTGGCTTTCATAGTCAGCATTCTGTCTGGGAAAGCCCTGTCATGGGCCACACCGCTCTGGGACCGCAATGATCCTGTCACTGCCTCTGTACACTCTTTCTTCACGGAGATTCGAAGTGTCTTCGAGGAACCTGCCCGAGCCTCTTCTGCCGAGACGGCCCTGCTGAACCTGGTCCAGGGTAATTCTTCTGTTGGCGAGTACGCCATCCAATTCCGTACTCTCGCCTCCGAATTGTCCTGGAATAACGAGGCCCTCTGCGCGACCTTTAAAAAAGGCCTATCCAGTAACATCAAAGATGTGCTGGCCGCACGAGAAATCCCTGCTAACCTGCATGAACTTATTCATCTTGCCACCCGCATTGACATGCGTTTTTCCGAAAGGCGTCAGGAGCTCCGCCAGGATATGGACTTTGTTCCCACGAGGCGGTTTCTCTCCCCGGCTCCTCTCTCCTCTGGTCCACTGCAATCAGTTCCTGTGCCTTCCTCCGTGGAGGCTATGCAAGTTGACCGGTCTCGCTTGACATCTCAAGAGAGGACACGACGCCGCATGGAGAACCTTTGCCTGTACTGTGCCAGTACCAAACATTTCTTGAAGGATTGTCCTATCCGACCTCCACGTCAGGAAAGACGCACGCTGACTCCGCACAAAGATGAGACAGCTCTTGATGTGAACTCTGCTTCTCCACGTCTTACTGTGCCTGTGCGGATTTCTTCTTCTACCTTCTCCTTCTCTGCTATGGCCTTCTTGGATTCCGGATCTGCAGGAAATTTTATTTTGGCCTCTTTCATCAACAGGTTCAACATCCCGGTGACCAGTCTCGCCAGACCCCTCTACATCGCCTCTGTTAGTAATGAAAGATTGGACTGTACTGTGCGTTACCGCACGGAACCCCTCTTAATGTGCATCGGACCCCATCACGAAAAAATTTAATTTCTGGTCCTCTCTAACTGCACTTCGGAAATTCTTCTTGGATTACCGTGGCTTCAACGCCATTCCCCAACCCTCGATTGGACCAGCGGGGAAATCAAGAACTGGGGTACTTCTTGCCACAAGGACTGTCTTAAGCCTGCTCCCTGTACTGTCAGTCAAGACCCTGTGGTTCCTCCGATATCTGGTCTCCCCAAGGCCTATCTGGATTATGCTGATGTTTTTTTGCAAAAAACAAGCAGAGACTTTGCCTCCTTACCGGCCTTATGACTGTCCTATTGACCTCCTCCCTGGTACTACTCCACCCCGGGGCAGAATCTATCCTCTGTCTGCTCCGGAAACACAAGCCATGTCGGAGTACATCCAAGAGAATTTAAAAAAGGGGTTTATCCGCAAGTCTTCCTCCCCTGCCGGAGCTGGATTTTTTTTCGTTTCCAAAAAAGACGGCTCCTTACGCCCTTGCATTGATTACCGCGGACTTAATATAATCACTGTAAAAAACCGCTATCCCCTACCTCTTATCTCGGAACTCTTTGATCACCTACGAGGCGCCCACATCTTTACCAAACTGGACTTAAGAGGTGCATATAATCTCATCCGCATCAGGGAGGGGGACGAGTGGAAGACCGCATTTAACACCAGAGATGGACACTTTGGATATCTGGTTATGCCCTTTGGGCTTTGCAACGCCCCTGCCGTCTTCCAAGACTTTGTAAATGAAATTTTTCGTGATCTTCTATATACCTGTGTTGTGGTTTACCTAGACGATATTCAGATTTTTTCTGCTAACCTAGAAGAACACCGCCAGCATGTCCGCATGGTTCTTCAGAGACTTCGGGACAATCAATTGTATGCCAAAATGGAAAAATGTCTCTTTGAATGTCAATCTCTTCCCTTCCTAGGATAATTAGTCTCTGGCCAGGGCCTACAAATGGACCCAGATAAACTATCAGCCTTATTGGATTGGCCACGCCCCTCCTAACTCCGTGCTATCCAACATTTTTTGGGGTTTGCCAATTATTACAGACAATTTATTCCGCACTTTTCCACTATTGTGGCCCCTATCGTGGCCCTAACCAAGAAAAACGCCAACCCTAAGTCCTGGCCTCCTCAAGCGGAAGACGCATTCAATCATCTCAAGACTGCCTTTTCTTCTGCTCCCGTACTCTCCAGACCTGATCCATCTAAGCCCTTCTCGCTGGAGGTAGACGCCTCCTCGGTGGGAGCTGGAGCAGTACTCCTACAAAAAAATTCTTCCGGGCATGCTGTTACTTGTGGTTTCTTTTCTAGGACCTTCTCTCCGGCGGAGAAAAACTACTCCATTGGTGATCGAGAACTACTGGCCATAAAATTGTCGCTTGAGGAATGGAGGCACCTGCTGGAGGGATCCAAATATCCAGTTATTATTTACACTGATCACAAGAATCTCTCTTATCTTCAGTCTGCCCAACGGCTGAACCCTCGCCAGGCTAGGAGGTCGTTGTTCTTTGCCCGTTTTAACTTTGAAATTCTTTTTCGCCCTGCTGACAAGAACATTAGGGCTGATGCCCTCTCTCGTCCATCGGATGCCTCTGAAGTGGAAGCTTCCCCGCAACACATTATTCCTCCGGACTGTCTGATCTCCACTTCTCCAGCTTCCATCAGACAAACTCCTCCAGGGAAGACCTTCGTCTCTCCACACCAGCGCCTTAGGATTCTCAAGTGGGGACATTCCTCACACCTCGCAGGCCATGCCGGCATCAAAAAATCCATCCAGCTCATCTCTCGATTTTATTGGTGGCCTACCCTGGAAGCTGATGTTGGTGATTTCGTGCGGGCTTGTACAGTCTGTGCCCGGGACAAGCTGGTCTCCTCCATCCTCTGCCTGTTCCTGAACGACCATGGTCTCAGATTGGTATGGACTTTATTACTGACTTACCTTTATCCCATGGCAACACAGTTATTTGGGTGGTCGTTGATCGATTCTCCAAGATGGCACATTTTATCCCTCTTACAGGTCTTCCTTCTGCGCCTCAGTTGGCGAAACAATTTTTTATACACATTTTTCGCCTTCACGGGCTGCCCACGCATATCGTCTCGGATAGAGGCGTTCAATTTGTGTCTAAATTCTGGAGGGCCCTCTGTAATCAGCTCAAAATCAAATTAAACTTCTCGTCTTCTTATCATCCCCAATCCAATGGGCAAGAAGAAAGAATTAATCAGGTTCTGGGTGACTATTTGCGACATTTTGTTTCCTCCCGCCAGGATGACTGGGCAGATCTTCTACCATGGGCCGAATTCTCGTACAATTTCAGAGTCTCTGAATCTTCCGCTAAATCCCCATTCTTCGTGGTGTACGGCCGTCACCCTCTTCCCCCCCTTCCCACTCCCATGCCCTCTGGTTTGCCCGCTGTTGATGAGGTGACTCGGGACTTCTCCACCATATGGAAAGAGACTCAAAATTCTCTCTTACAGGCTTCATCCCGGATGAAAAAACATGCCGATAGGAAAAGAAGAATTCCGACCATTTTTTCTCCCAGAGACAAAGTATGGCTCTCCGTCAAGTATGTTCGCTTTCGTGTCCCCAGTTATAAACTGGGACCATGTTATCTTGGTCCTTTCAAAATCAAGTGCCAAATCAACCCTGTCTCTTACAAACTCCTTCTTCCTCCTTCTCTCCGTATTCCCAATGCTTTCCATGTCTCTCTCCTTAAACCACTCATCCTTAACCGCTTCTCTCCCAAAGTTGTTTCTCCCACTCCAGTTTCTGGGTCCTCTGACGTTTTTTCGGTGAAAGAAATTCTGGCATCCAAGACGGTCAGAGGTAAAAAAAAATTTTGGGTTGATTGGGAGAATTGCGGCCCAGAGGAGAGATCATGGGAACCTGAGGACAACATCCTGGACAAGAATCTTATCCTCAAATTCTCAGGTTACAAAAAGAGGGGGAGACCCAAGGGGGGGGGGGTACTGTTACGCCGAGCATTCCGGGTCCCCGCTCCTCCCCGGAGCGCTCACAGCGTTCTCCTATTCGCAGCGCCCCAGTCAGACCTGCCGACCGGGTGCGCTGCAATAATGTTCCCAGCCGGGATGCGATTCGCGATGCGGGACGCGCCCCCTCGCAATGCGCATCCCGACTCGCTTACCAGACCCGTTCCCCGTCTGTGCTGTCCCAGCGCGCGCGGCCCCGCTCCTTAGGGCGCGCGCGCCGGGTCTTTACGATTTAAAGGGCCGGTGCGCCACTGATTGGCGCATGATGTTTTAATCAGTACCTTCACCTGTGCACTTCCCTACTTATACCTCACTTTCCCTGCACTCCCTTGCTGGATCTTGTTGCCATTGTGCCAGTGATAGCATTTCCTTGTGTGTTCCTAGCCTGTGTTCCAGACCTCCTGCCGTTGCCCCTGACTACGATCCTTGCTGCCTGCCCTGACCTTTTGCTACGTCCGACCTTGCTCTTGTCTACTCCCTTTTACCGCGCTTATCTCAGCAGTCAGAGAGGTTGAGCCATTGCCGGTGGATACGACCTGGTTTCTACCGCCACTGCAAGACCATCCCGCTTTGCGGCGGGCTCTGGTGAATACCAGTAGCAACTTAGAACCGGTCCACCGACACGGTCCACGCCAATCCCTCTCTGGCACAGAGGATCCACCTCCAGCCAGTCGAATCGTGACACTCATTTAGTAACAAATTATTTGCTCTAGCGTATATGGTACAATATATTATTTATTGGTTTATTATCAAGTTTAAAAGAATAACAATGGGGTTAATTTCAAAACTTTAAATACGACCTCTTTTATGACCACATTAAGCAGTAAATAAATTGAGGACACAAACAGGGAATCATTTAGGATTTTATTTAAGTATTCATATAACAGTGAGTAAAATTAACCCTTCTCATTTTTGAGTTACTCTTCAGGATTCAGGATATAGTGTGCAGCATTGAGCACAGAGTCTTACTACTGACAGAATTAGGGCTGTCTACATGGTAACTCCTGAAGATGAAAAGGAATCAGCAAGTGAGAAGGGTAAGTGTTTCAAGGGGTACTCCGGTGGAAAACTTTTTTTTTAAATCAACTGGTGCCAGAATCTTAAACAGATTTGTAAATTACTTAAAAAATATTTATCCCTCCAGTACTTATTAGCTGCTGAATAATACAGAGTAAATTATTTTCTTTTTGGAACACAGAGCTCTCTGCTGAATCACGAACACAGTGCTCTCTGCTGACATCTCTGTCCATTTTAGGAACTGTCCAGAGCAGCATATGTTTGCTATGGGGATTTCCCCTGTAGTATTCAGCAGCTAATAAGTACAGGAAGGATTAAGATTTTTTAATAGAATTAATTTACAAATCTGTTTAACTTTCTGGTTGTCACGATGCCGGCTGGCAGGTAGTGGATCCTCTGTGCCAGAGAGGGATTGGCGTGGACCGTGCTAGTGGATCGGTTCTAAGTCACTACTGGTTTTCACCAGAGCCCGCCGCAAAGCGGGATGGTCTTGCTGCGGCGGTAGTGACCAGGTCGTATCCACTAGCAACGGCTCAACCTCTCTGACTGCTGAAGATAGGCGCGGTACAAGGGAGTAGACAGAAGCAAGGTCGGACGTAGCAGAAGGTCGGGGCAGGCAGCAAGGATCGTAGTCAGGGGCAACGGCAGGAGGTCAGGAACACGGGCTAGGAACAAACAAGGGAACGCTTTCACTAGGCACAAGGGCAACAAGATCCGGCAAGGGAGTGCATGGGAGGAGGTCAGATATAGTCAGGGACCAGGTGGAAGCCAATTAAGCTAATTGGGCCAGGCACCAATCATTGGTGCACTGGCCCTTTAAGTCTCAGGGAGCTGGCGCGCGCGCGCCCTAGAGAGCGGAGCCGCGCGCGCCAGCACATGACAGCAGGGGACGGGAACGGGTAAGTGACCTGGGATGCGATTCGCGAGCGGGCGCGTCCCGCTGTGCGAATCGCATCCCCAACGGCCATGACAGTGCAGCGCTCCCGGTCAGCGGGACTGACCGGGGAGCTGCAGGGAGAAAGACGCCGTGAGCGCTCCGGGGAGGAGCGGGGACCCGGAGCGCTAGGCGTAACAGTACCCCCCCCCCCCTTAGGTCTCCCCTTTTTTTTGTCCGGTGACTGCCTCCCCTGGGATGAGGACACCGGGAAGGAATGGATGGTTTCCTCAATGGCAGGCAGTACAGCAGGAGTGGGAATGGGGAGGGAGGGCAGAGGGCGAGGCCTGGCACGGGGCAGTGTGACACCAGGACGAGGGCCATGAGGAGGCACTGAGGCTTGCCTGAGTGGACTGGGAGGGGGGGAGAGGCATTTTCTGTGGCAGGCAGAGTCCCTAACGACCTTAGGGGGACCGGATACAGGAGGAACCACAGGGTCACGGCAGGGAGTACTGGGAACCGGTTTAAGGCAGTCCTTGGAACAAGAGGGACCCCAACTCTTGATCTCCCCTGAGGACCAATCCAGGGTTGGGGAATGGTGTTGAAGCCAGGGTAGTCCAAGGAGAATTTCAGAAGTGCAATTGGAGAGGACCAAAAACTCAATTTTCTCATGATGAGGTCCGATGCACATTAGGAGGGGCTCCGTGCTGAAACGCACGGTGCAATCCAACCTGGCTCCGTTGACCGCGGAAATGTGGAGTGGCTTGACAAGACGGGTCACCGGGATACGGAATTTATTCACCAAGGACTCCCGAATAAAATTCCCAGAGGCACCAGAGTCCAGGCAGGCCACGGCTGAGAGGGAAGAGCTGGCTGAAGAAGAAATCCGTACAGGCACCGTGAGACGTGGAGAAGCCGACTTAGCATCAAGAGACGCCACACCCACGAGAGCTGGGTGCGAGCGTGCGTTTCCCAGACGTGGAGGACGGATAGGGCAATCCACCAAGTAATGTTCGGTACTGGCACAGTACAGGCAAAGATTCTCTTCCTTACGGCGATTCCTCTCTTCCAGGGTCAGGCGAGACCGATCCACTTGCATGGCCTCCTCGGCGGGAGGCCTAGGCGCAGATTGCAATGGAGACTGTGGGAGAGGTGTCCAGAGATCTAAGTCTTTTTCCTGGCGGAGCTCTTGATGCCTCTCAGAAAAACGCATGTCAATGCGAGTGGCTAGATGAATGAGTTCATGCAGATTAGCAGGAGTATCTCGTGCGGCCAGAACATCTTTAATGTTGCTGGATAGGCCTTTTTTAAAGGTCGCGCAGAGGGCCTCATTATTCCAGGAAAGTTCAGAAGCAAGAGTACGGAATTGTATGGCGTACTCGCCAACGGAAGAATTACCCTGGACCAGGTTCAGCAGGGCAGTCTCAGCAGAAGAGGCTCGGGCAGGTTCCTCAAAGACACTTCGAATTTCCGAGAAGAAGGAGTGTACAGAGGCAGTGACGGGGTCATTGCGGTCCCAGAGCGGTGTGGCCCATGACAGGGCTTTTCCAGACAGAAGGCTGACTACGAAAGCCACCTTAGACCTTTCAGTAGGAAACTGGTCCGACATCATCTCCAAGTGCAGGGAACATTGCGAAAGAAAGCCACGGCAAAACTTAGAGTCCCCATTAAATTTGTCCGGCAAGGACAGGCGGAGGCTAGGAGTGGCCACTCGCTGCGGAAGGGGTGCAGGAGCTGGCGGAGGAGATGATTGCTGCTGAAGTTGCTGCACAATGGTGAATACTTCCGACAGCTGGTGGGTTAGATGGGCGATCTGTCGGGATTGCTGGGCGACCACCGTGGTGATATCAGAGATATAAGGCAGAGGGACGTCAGCGGGATCCATGGCCGGATCTACTGTCACGATGCCGGCTGGCAGGTAGTGGATCCTCTGTGCCAGAGAGGGATTGGCGTGGACCGTGCTAGTGGATCGGTTCTAAGTCACTACTGGTTTTCACCAGAGCCCGCCGCAAAGCGGGATGGTCTTGCTGCGGCGGTAGTGACCAGGTCGTATCCACTAGCAACGGCTCAACCTCTCTGACTGCTGAAGATAGGCGCGGTACAAGGGAGTAGACAGAAGCAAGGTCGGACGTAGCAGAAGGTCGGGGCAGGCAGCAAGGATCGTAGTCAGGGGCAACGGCAGGAGGTCAGGAACACGGGCTAGGAACAAACAAGGGAACGCTTTCACTAGGCACAAGGGCAACAAGATCCGGCAAGGGAGTGCATGGGAGGAGGTCAGATATAGTCAGGGACCAGGTGGAAGCCAATTAAGCTAATTGGGCCAGGCACCAATCATTGGTGCACTGGCCCTTTAAGTCTCAGGGAGCTGGCGCGCGCGCGCCCTAGAGAGCGGAGCCGCGCGCGCCAGCACATGACAGCAGGGGACGGGAACGGGTAAGTGACCTGGGATGCGATTCGCGAGCGGGCGCGTCCCGCTGTGCGAATCGCATCCCCAACGGCCATGACAGTGCAGCGCTCCCGGTCAGCGGGACTGACCGGGGAGCTGCAGGGAGAAAGACGCCGTGAGCGCTCCGGGGAGGAGCGGGGACCCGGAGCGCTAGGCGTAACACTGGTACAAGTTGATTTAAAAAAAAAAAGTTTTCCACCTGAGTACCCCTTTAATTTTAAATGAGTTTTTTTCAGACCCTGGAACTTTCCATTGATTCCTATTAGGAGATCTCCTAACCTGCCCATTAGTCAATTCTATTAATGTGAGAGGTGGGTCCTCTATCTAAATTAAAAGGCCTATATGGAGTCTCATGGTCCCCTAGACAAATTTTGGCATGTTCACATCCATCCATCCACATAGTGTCCCCTATCCCCCATGCCAGTGTGTTCCAACCAAAGAGCCTCCAGCTGCTGCAAAATTACAACTCCCAGCATACCCAAAGGCTGTCCAGGCATGCTGGAAGTTGTTATTTTGCAACATCTGGAGGCATCTTGTTTGGGAAACACTGCTCCACTTAGTTACCCCCTCCTCCACATGTCCCTAATCCCCCTACATAATGCACCCCCCCAGCATGTTCTCCATCCTTCCTCAGAGTGTTCCCCATCCATCCACACCAATGCTTTCCAAAAAGGTTGCCTCTAGCTGCTACTAAGCTATAACTCCACGCATGAAAAAGTATGGTCTGAGAGTTGTAGTTTGCAATATGTGGAAGCACCATGGTTAAGAAACAGTACTCCACACAGTGCATAAAACATAAATAAAAGTAATGTTTTTAAAAGGTTCCCATCATAGTCCGCTAGCAAGATAGGCAGGTTAATAGCAAGCTAGGTAGCAAGGTTGGTAGGTAGCTAGGTTGGTTCTTAGCTAGGTATGTTAGTAGCTATACAGATAGCCATGTAGATAGCCAGATAATAAGGTAACTAGATAGATTGATAGCCAAGAAGGGAGGTAGGTAGGTTACTAGCCAAGTAGGTAGCCAGGTAGTTATGTAGAAAGCTAAGTAGGTAGGTAGCTAGCCAGGTAGTTATGTAGCTAGGCAGATTGCTAACCAGGTAGGTAGGTAGGAAGACAGTCAGATAGGTAGGCAGCTAGGTTGCCTGGTAGTCAGGTATATATATATATATATATATATATATATATAGCCAGGTAGGTAGGTGTCCTGTCCCCTGGTTCCTACACTTATAGCTGCATTGATGTGTTTATGTGACCCAACAATACAGCATGTGTGGCAGGAGGGCTGTCCCAGTCGCAATTGCAACCCTTGCGACCCCAATAGAAATGTTGAGTCCAACCTATAATGTCAAACTTACATCAAGGTAACAAGCAACAAGAGTGGATCTGCTTTGCTGCTCCAATAGTTTGGTTTTGAGCCATTTTCAAAGGTGTTGTCTAAGTACCCCCTAGGATTTTACCTACTATTGACTACCAGGTCACTATCTCTAAATGTGGTTCTAATATGGATAATAGTTGGTCCAACAAACCAGGAGATACAAGCTTTACAAGGATCATATAGGTTTAGACTGAGGTCAGGGTCAGGCAGTGTGTTAGCTTGTGAAGACAAAATAGAATGGTTGTGGCAGTCAGCTCAGTTTCATGGTTAGAAGTCACAAGAGAGACAACGACATACAAGGGAACAGGCAGAGACTTGGAAAGCCAGCTGCAAAACACCATACAAACAACACCATAACAGAAACACTAAGAAACCTTTCCTCAGGCATAGGTGGTATGGTGTGGCTGCTTTGAATAAGGAATGCCATGTGATAACTGAAAAAAAAAACTTGTAGAATGCAATTACAGTGGATATAAAAAGTCTACACACTTTACAAAATGCAAGGTTCTTGTTATGTTAAAGGAAAACTGTCAGTAAACTCCCCCTGCACTAACCAAAGGTACTGGCTGGTAGTGTGGGGGACTCTGATCAATATGCTGCCTACCATGCCCAGATTTACTGCCAGTTTTCCTTTAACCTCTTAAGGACCCAGGGTGTATGGGTACGCCCTGGCTCCGTGGTACTTAAGGGAATTTCGGTCCCTGCCGCGCATGGGCTAGGACCGGACGGGGTGACTACTGATATCTATCAGCAGGCATCCTGTGCTAACCCCTGGGGGGGGTCTTGAGACCCCCCCATGCCAATTCAGACCGGCGGTCTGTGGCGATTCCGGGTCATATGGGTCTCCGGTGACCTGGAAAATAAGGGGGATCGGGGGTGTCCAAGACACCCACAATCCCCCTGAAGGGATAGGAGCTAGGTGGCAAGGGTGCCACCCCTCCTATCCCTGCTATTGGTCGGTCAGAAGCGACTGACCAATAGCAAATCGGGGGTGGGGGGGATTAAAGTTTGGTTCCCCCATTCTGCCCACCCACGGTAATCCAGGCGTGGCATGACCAACAGTGGTGGTGGAGGTCCCTTACCTGGTGGATCGGGTGGCTATCCTCTCGCTGGTGCAACATGCTGCAGACTACAGAAGCCGGTGAGTTGCCTAGCAACATCTGGAGGGCTACAGTTTGGAGACCACTATACTGTGGTCTCTACACTGTAGCCCTCCAGATGTTGCAAAACTACAACTCCCACCATGCCCAGACAGCTGTTTTCTGTTGGGGCATGCTAGGATTTGTAGTTTTGCAACTGCTGGAGGGCTATAGTCACGAGATCACTGTGCAGTGGTCTCTAAACTGTCGCCCTCTAGATCTTGCAAAACTACAACTCCCAGCATGCCCAGACAGCAGTTTGCTGTCTGGGCATGCTGGGATTTGTAGTTTTGCAATATCTGGAGGGCCACAGTTAGGAGATCACTGTGCGGTGGTTTCTAAACCGTGGCCCTCTAAATCTTGCAAAACTACAACTCCCAGCATGCACAAACAGCAAGCGGCTGTCTTACCATGCTGGGAGTTGTAGTTATGTACCTCCAGCTGTTGTACAACTACATCTCCCAGCATGCCTTTCGGCGATCAGTACATGCTGGGAGTTGTAGTTTTGCAACAGCTGGAGGCACACTGGTTGGAAAAAACTGTGTTAGGTAACAGAATCGAACTGAAGGTTTCCCAACCAGTGTGCCTCCAGCTGTTGCAAAAGTACAACTCCCAGCATGCACAGTCTGTCAGTGCATGCTGGGAGTTGTAGTTTTCCACAGCTGGAGGTTTGCCCCCATGTGAATGTACAGGGTACATTCACCCGGGCGGGTTTACAGTGAGTTTCCTGCTTCAAGTTTGAGTTGCGACAAATTTTCCACTGCAGCTCAAACTCCTATCGGGAAACACACTATAAACCCCTGCCAGTGCAAATTTACCCTAAAAACACTACACTACCACATAATAAAGGGTAAAACACTACATTTACCCCCTTACACTGTCCCCCTCCCCCAATAAAAATGAAAAGCATATCATACAGCAGTGTTTCCTAAACGGAGCCTCCAGCTGTTGCAAAACAACAACTCCCAGCATTTCCGGACAACCACTGACTGTCCAGGCTTGCTGGGAGTTTAGCAACAGCTGGAGGCACCCTGTTTGGGAATCACTGGTGTAGAATACCCCTATTTCCACCCCTATGCAATCCCTAATTTAGTCCTCAAATGTGCATGGCGCTCTCTCACTTTGGAGCCCTGTCGTATTTCAAGGAAACAGTTTAGAGCCACATATTGGGTATTTACGTACTCGGGAGCAATTGCGTTACAACATTTGGGGGGATTTTCTCCTTTTACCCCTTATGAAAAGGAAAAGTTGAGGTCTACACCAGCCTGTTAGTGTAAAAAAATATTCAAAAAAAATGTACACTAATATGCTGGTGTTGCCCCACACTTTTTATTTTTACAAGAGGTAAAAGGAAAAATAGACCCCAAACTTTGTAAGGCAATATCTCCTGAGTACGGAAATACCCCAAATGTGGACGTAAAATGCTTTGCGGGCGCACAACAAGGCTCAGAAGTGAGAGCAAACTATGTACATTTGAGGCCTAAATTGGTGATTTGCACAGGGGTGGCTGATTTTACAGCGGTTATGACATAAACGCAAAAAAAAAAAAAAAATACCCATGTGTGACCCCATTTTGGCAACTACACCCCTCATGGAATGTAACAAGGGGTATAGTGAGCATTAACACCCCACAGGTGTTTGACGACTTTTCGTTAAAGTTGGATGGGAAAATGAAAAAAAAAGTATTTTTTACTAAAATGCTAAAGTTTTCATTTTTACAAGGTAAAATAGGGGGAAAAAAGTATAAACCCATTTCTTCTGAGTAAGAACTTACCCCATATGTGGATGTAAAATGCTCTGTGGGCGAACTACAATGCTCAGAAAAGAAGGAGGGCCATTGGGCTTTTGGAGAGAAAATTTGTAAGGAATTGAAGGCCACGTGTGTTTACTAAGCCCCCATAGTTATACCACAAATACAAAAGGAGTCATTTAAGTAGAATATAAAATATATATAATTTTATTGATTGTATTAAAAACATATAGTTCACAAAACATCAAAGAAGGGGAGGATTACAACTACTGGGGGAGATTAGACAAAAGGGGCGACACTACCTGTTTGCGCATAATACATTAACACAAAGATGAAGTGCATGACTGGTGGACAAATATAAAGTGCATAATAGGGGCTATTACAGCTTCCATAGAGTGCATAATCATGTCTAAGAACCAGCATACATACCAAAGAACTATAGAAAAACAATACAGCAGCTGACCCAAGCAGGAGTGACGCCACTCCTGCTTGGGTCAGCTGCTGTATTGTTTTCCTATAGTTCTTTGGTATGTATGCTGGTTCTTAGACATGATTATGCACTCGATGGAAGCTGTAATAGCCCCTATTATGCACTTTATATTTGTCCACCAGTCATGCACTTCATCTTTGTGTTAAAGGGTACCTCTCATCAAAAAAACTTTTGATATATTATAAATTAATGTATGCAGAATAACTTTACAATTGCATGTTATTAAAAAATATGCTTCTTTCTATTTAATTTTCCACTTTGAAGAAATGACCACTAGGGGTCTCCCTACCAGTCCTGGCAGCAAGCATTTCAGACTCATGCTGGAGTCCTAAACACTACGAGCTGCCAGTCTGCTTTGTTCGCAAAGGAGAACACTCAGAGCTGTCAGCCTGCTTTGTTCACAGCCTGTTTGGCTGTGAACAAAGCAGGCTGGCAGCTCTGAGTGTTTAGGACTCCAGCATGAGTCAGAAATGCTTTAGACAGGACTGATCGGGAAAAATACAATAGAAAGAAGCATATTTTTCATTAACATGCTATTGGAAAGTTATTCAACATTCATTAATCTAAAATATATCAAAAGTTTATTTGATGAGAGGTACCCTTTAATGTATTATGCGCAAGCAGGTAGTGTCGCCCCTTTTGTCTAGTCTCCCCCAGTAGTTGTAATCCTCCCCTTCTTTTATGTTTTATGAACTATATGTTTTTAATACAATCAATAAAATTATATATAATTTATATTCTACTTAAATGACTCCTTTTGTATTTGTGGTATAACTAATTGTATGGAGATCATATATGAAGCCACAGTCACTTTAGTGCCATTATTTTTTAGAGATATATGATATCCTAATTATATAGTACAGGCACTACTGTTTGTATGCTGCTGATTGCGTTTACATAAGCCCCCATAGTGCCAGAACAATGGACCCCCACCACATGTGACCCGATTTTTGAAACTACACACCTCAAAGAATTTAATAAGGGGCGCAGTGAGCATTTACACCCCACTGGCGTTTTTCAGACACCGTTGGGGTGTAAATGCTCACTGTACCCCTTATTAAATTCTGTAAGGGGTGTAGTTTCCAAAATGGGGTCACATGTGAGGGGGTTCCATTGTTCTGGGACTTCAGGGGCTTTGTAAACACAAGAGTCCTTCAATTCCTGACATATTTTCTCTCCAAAAGCCCAATGGCGCTCCTTCTCTTCTGAGCATTGTAGTTCGCCTGCAGAGCACTTTACATCTACATATGGGGTATATTGTTACTCAAAAGAAATGGAACTACAAATTTTGGGGGGCTTTTTCCTGTCCTCCCTTTTGAAAATGAAAAGTGTAGGGTAACACCAGCATTTTAGTGAAAAAAATCTTTTTTTTTCTTCATTTTCACATTCAACTTTGACGAAAATTTGTCAAACACTTGTGGGGTATTAAAGCTCACTATACCACTTGTTACATTCCGTGAGGGGTGTAGTTTCCAAAATGGGGTCACATGTGGGTATTTATTGTTTTGTGTTTTTTTCAGAACCACTGTAAAATCAGCCACCAATTTAGACCTCAAATGTACATGGTACGCTCTCACTTCTGAGCCATGTTTTGTGCCCGCAGATCACTTTTCACCCACACATGGGGTAGTTCTGTATTCAGGAGAAATTGCGTTACAAATTTTTATTTTTTTTATTTTCCTTTTACCGCTTGTGAAAATTAAAAGTATGGGGCAACACCAGAATGTTAGTGTAAAAAATATTTTTTTTACACTAACATGCTGGTATAGACCCAACTTTACCTTTTCATAAGGGGTAAAAGGAGAAAAAGCTCCCCAAAATTTGTAATGCAATTTCTCCCGAGTACGGAAATACCTCATATGGGGCACTAAGCTGTTGCCTTTAAATACGACAGGGCTCCAAAGCTAGAGAGCACCATGCACATTTGAGGCCTATTTTGGGGATTTGCATCCGCCACTAAAATACCCTACTGTAGTATTTCCCAAACAGGGTGTCTCCAGCTGTTACAAAACTCCCAGCATGCCTTGACAGTCAGTGGCGGTCCGGCAATACTGGGAGTTGTTGTTTTTCAACAGCTGGAGGCTCTGTTTTGGAAACAGTGCCATACAAGTTTTTTTTTTTTTTTATTGGGGGGGGGGGGGACTGTGTAGTGACAAATGTTCAACAAAAAGACAGAAGAGAAAGGATACACTCACCCGGGGGTCTTGATAGCAAAAGACTTTATTACATCAACGGTATATCATGCAGGCGGGTAGGCGCAGAGGAGCAACCTCACAGCAACAGGCGGTTTCCTGAACACAAGGCGCACTTCTTCGGGCTGGTGAGTGCATACTTTCTTTTCTGTCTTGTTGATGAACATTTGTCGCTACTACCTAGTGGATTGCACCCCCGGTACCACACGGACTGTGTGACTTGTTTGCACATTGTTTGCTGGGATCTGTGAGTGTTGGACAGTGGTGCCGGACGTCAATTCTCACTATTTGTATATACATAGTGTTTTGTGTATTTTATTTTGTGTAGTGTAGTGTAGTGTTTTTAGGGTACATTCACACCAGCGGAGATTTACTGTAAGTTCACCCTTTTTTCCCAGATCACCAGAGACCTGATTGACCCGGAATTGCGGCAAATCGCCGGTTTGAATTGACTGGCAATTTGCAGCAATCGCCAACATAGGGGGGTCTCAGGACCCCCCCCAAGGTTTTGCACGCGGTGCCTGCTGAATGATTTCAGCAGGCATCCCGGTCCAGTCCCTGTCCGGCGTGAGGCGGGAACCAAAATTCCCACGGGCGTACAGGTACGCCCTGGGTCCTTAAGTACAAAGGAGCCAGGGTATACTCATACGCCCTGGGTCCTTAAGGGGTTGAGGCCATTTTTATTTTTTATTTTTTTCATTTTCATTTTTTTTCCTCTTTGTCTTGTAAAAATTGCAACTCTTTTGTGTTTTCAGACCCATATGAGGGCTTGTTTTTTGCGTGACCAATTGTACTTTGTAATTACATCATACATTTTACCATAACATGTACGGCAAAATAAAAAAAAAATATTATTTGTGGAAGGAAATTGAAAAGAAAACCACAACTTTGCTGATTTTTGAGGGTTTCATTTTCACACTGTACACTTAACAATAAAAAATGACATGTTTTCTTATTCTGCAGCTTAATATGATTAAAATGATTCCCATGTTTAGATATTTTTCTATTATTGTACTGCTTTGAAAAAACATCTTTTTTTTTTTTTTCAAAATTATTATGTTTAAAATTGCCCTATTTTGACCACCTATAACTTTTTGTGTCATGATTTCTAGTTTTTATTATTAGATTTGGATGTGTGCTTTTGGGCATTTTTGGGAAAAGTGAATTTCCTCTTCAACTTTCTAATGGATGCCTGAAAGTTTTGAACCAAAATTGCATTGTATTTGGAACTGTTCATATGTTTATAATTCCCTCCACCCTGACTAAGACCCTGGTGCCAGCTGAAGAAGAACAGCTGCATAGCATGATGCTTACACCACCATGCTTCACAGTGGGTATGGTGTACTATGGGTGATGTGCAGTGTTGTTTTTGAGCAAAACATTCTTTTTGGAATGATGGCAAAAAAAAAGTTTAACCATGGTTTTGTCAGACCATAACACATTTTTCCTGTGGATGTTTTTCTTTGAAAGAAAAAGCTTTTGACATACCCCCCTATCCCATTGCCCATTCATATGAAGAATATGGAATATTATTGTCACATGTGGCATACAGCAAGTACTTGCCAAAAATTCCTGCAGTTCCTTAAATGTTGCAGTAAGCCTCCTTGACCAGTTTTTGTTTAATCAATTTTGGAAGAACGTACAAAGCTTGATAACGTTTTGCCATATTTTCTCCACTTAATGTTGACTGTCTTCACTGTGTTCCATGGTATATCTGATTATTTTGTACTCTTCTCCCAACTAATATTTTTTTACAATGAGATCTCTCCTGCTTTTGAAAGCTCTCTGCAGACCATGGCTTTTGCTCTGAGATGCAAGTAAGCAAATGTCAGGAAAATCCTACTAGAACAGCTTCACTTTATTTGTGATTATTCAGAGTCAATTTAAATGATGTCAGGTGTGTAGTGACTTCTATTTAACATGTGTTTGAATGTGATTGGTTATATTTGAATTATAAGAGGGAGTCCACACTTATGCAACAAGGTTATAGAGTTATTTTTTTCCTTCCCCGTCAAAAATGTCAGTTTGTTTTACAACTGAATTGTTCATGTTATAGGTCATATTAAAGGTGGAAGAGTTCTGACATGATTTATCTTTGTTTCATAAATGTTCGTGATTGGTGAAAAATCACGAACATTTGTCACTTATTTAAGATTGATGTTTGTATCTTTGTACTATGCTTGAAAAAGGCTTGTTTAGCCGAAACGTCGCACCTTACGCTCTGATGCAGTAAAGATCTCTTAGCCTGTATTTAACCCAGACCTTGTGACTGGTGCTGTTTCCTTGTGGGGAGAAGTGAGTTTGTATCCAGCATGGCACACTGGGGGATACTCTGCACCGCACTGAAAGCCGTCCTGTGCTGAAATCTCCAAAAGTTTATATATATGTTTTTTTGTACATAAGCTCTCCTTTACAGTATATGATTGTGTCATATAACATGAAAATTTATAAATGTCTCAATTGTTGATGCCTTTGGGCAAAAGCCACTTTTACCCTCCCTCTATTCTGCTTCTGTGTGCACTTGAATATACAAGTAGCCATGAGGTTTGTTCTTTTCAGAAGCTCTTCTGTAACTTCTTTCTCTGACCTCAAATGTGTTAAAGTCATTTGATTTATGATGCTAGGGTAAACTTAGGAACCTTGCTCTATATTTTGTCCTACAAATTGATATCTTATTCATATAAATGCATTGTATTACTTTATTAAGTGTAATTTAAAGTCAATTAACGTGCGATGAGTGATGTTAACTCAAAAGGAGACAACATAATCTAATAGAATACAATGCAATGTCTCTAGAATGAAAACATAATATGTTTTTAGTCTATTATCATCAGTCACTGTCAGAACACTGCTGGACAATAGACTTCTATTCTCTTTTTTTCTTTCTGTCATTTGTTAAAAAAAAAATACAAAAACAGACCATGTAGAAATTCACTTTGATAAAGTTAATTACGTTTACAATCAAATTTACAATTGATTTTCTAATGAAGGTGAATACTGCAATTAAACAAAAGACTATGCAGGTTTACACCTTATTTACATTAATAACAAAGATAATTAAAAAAATACTTTTTATTTCCTTTTTTAATAAGACTTGTTCAAAACTTTTACCTTTTATTTAAAGAATGTTCTTACACGTGCTGCTGTAATGCAATTTGTCATGCAGATGATTGTCATACAGGAAGGTGAAATATTCAGGTAAAATTGTGCTCCTTTTTTTTTTTTTTTTGCATCAACAATTACTTTTTACTTACATCAAACTGGCCCATAGGAAAGTGCACTAAACAAAAAAACAAGCATCCATCAGGTTATACTGTATTTCAACATGCCAGATTTTTTGTTCCCTTGAGAAATCCTGCCTCTCCCGCCAGTGATACCTAGTAGCAGCCTATCTTCTTCTGCTTATGGTGTTCAAAATAAATATATATATATATATATATATATATATATATATATATATATTGAGAGATGGGCACCACTCAAATTATAAATAGTATGGGTACACCCAGTTTCTGAAAACAACGACATCTAACAAGAGAGAAAGATAGCAACTGTACAAGGATGCAAGCCAACAACGATACATTTAAATGTAAAGTCAATACATTTTATTAGACACAAACGAAACACAAAACAATTAAAAACATTAAAAATATACACCCCAAAGTGGAGGAATGTAATCCTACTACACTAACCCCTGTGCAGGGTATAATGATCCTTAAAGGGGGAGGAGAAGGAGCCCCAGTCCTATGTACATCAAATAATCAGCAGTACTTGCAAACTACAAAATCCAAACAAACAAACAAACAAACATTAAAGACTATGTTATCCACAATAATCCTCTAAGTGTATGCAATAAAATGTGTGCATATTCTAAATGTGTGTTAGAAGTTCATGTTTTATCCATGTGGAGAAGAGGGGTTCCATCTAGTACAAGAAAGTACTTTATTTAAAATCAACTGGTGACAGAAAGTTAAACAGGTTCACAAATTACTTCTATTAAAACATATATTACCAGTATTTATCAGCTGCTGTATGCTCCAGAGGAAGTTGAGTTGCTCTTTTTAGTCTGACCACAGTGCTGACAACTCTGTTCATGTCAGGAACTCTCCAGAGCAGGAGAGGTTTGCTATGGGGATTTGCTCCTACTCTCCTGACAGGACAGAGGTGTCAGTAGAGAGCACTGTGGTCAGACAACTCCTCTGGAGCATACAGCAGCTGATAAGTAATGGAATGATTAAGATTGTTTAATAGGAGTAATTTACAAATATTTTTTACTTTCTGGTGCCAGTTGATCTGAATTAAATTGTTTTCCACCAGAGTACCCCTTTAAGTTGGAGAACCCAAAGTGAAACATAACACTACTAGGGAGCTTAAGAGAAGACTTTTATGTGATGTGGAAGACTTACAGAGCTGGCCGAACATGCTGATGATTGACATGCAAGTGGATAAAGTAACTAAAAAGACAACTTTGCCAACTCGGAGATCCAATGAATTAAATGGCAGAGAACCTGTTGAAACGGCCCTGATGCAGATTAAAAATTTTGAAACCTGAATTTTTGTTGCAGGTTTTAATTATTTTTTATTTTTATTTTTTTTAATCACTAGCTCAGGGATAACTTAAAATTTTAAATGAGGATCGCAAAGCAGAAGTTTGATGATAAATGGCATATACAAATTATATAATGGCCAGAAATAGTGTTTCTCATACACACACAGGGCAGCCTATCCTCAAAAGTTTTCTGAAATAACAGGTACTCTTTAAATATTTTTTTTCTCATTTAGCTATTTAATTTACTTGATAATTTAAAAAATATTTGTGTTTACTTATTGACATGCATAATTTATTGTTTAAAGTTGTTATATAATAATGTTACAAATTTATATGGCATATATTCTATGATGTATACGAACAGAAATGTTATAAGAAAAAAAATACATATTGCTCAGGAACGGCTGAACAAATATGATTAGGTAAAATATGTTTTAAACAGTTTTCCTTTAACCCCTTACACTATTTTAGACCAGAATAAAGATTTGCTCATCAACCCATTAACTCTTTTATTGCCCTAGATCCCCACATATCTAATAATTAACCCTTTTTTGTGTCTATTATCTCTTTCTATATCTAGTCTAAGAGATACATGCTGTACAAATCAATCCAAGTGGGAATCTGGTGGGCGCCAAGAGAACATGCCCTGGATATCATCAACATTATTGTACCGTATGTACAGAATGTTAAGGGTAGTAGTCCAACAAAGTATAGTTAGAAAATTGACTGCCACATGCAACCTGTTCTATGACCTGGAAGCAGCGCTCTACAGTGCAGATCACCACTGACTTTACAATACTTGGCTATGTCAAAATAACACAGACCCTCCTTAAAAAGATTATGATAGAGGATAGATGATTATTTGGATTCAGTAGATAAATTATTATGTTTCCGTCCTACTACTGTTTTCCATCATACATTTTTTTATCCATAGTTATTTTATGTCTACGGGCAACATTGCATCAGGATTTCCTCCCCTATGGAAAATGAGATATAAAAAAATAAATAAATTATAAGCAATAAACATTCATCAGGATAATACTCTAGGACATCAGGGGTGTAGCTATACTTGGTGCAGAGGTAGCAGTTGTATCTGCACCCTGGTGACTAAAAAGGCTCAAAGGTCTCTTCCACATGGGAAGAGACCAGTTTTATAAATGGCCATGGTAAGTTGAAAATCATCTGACAGCAGTTTATCGGGGGGTAAAAATAAGACTATGGTATGATAAGGCTTCCCATTGAGATTCTAGGTATACTCTTTTTTAATTTTTATAGTCCAATATATAAACCATTAAAAAAAAAATGTATGTGAGGCTCAGGTACCAAGGGGTGTTCCATAGCAAGGGTTAGCCAGCTCATTCAACACCTCTGGGATTACCTGAAAGCACCTACCCCTTTGATTGACAGGTTTACTTTAGGTACAATGTGACAAATCAGAGGCAACAGTTATAACAAATTTATGGCTCTACTAGACCTTTACCTAAATAAGAAGCCATCCATAAAATGTTTGCACAAGGGTATTGTCAAAAAATAAATATATATGTTTGCATCTCTTGCTGAGAAACCTGAAAGGCATACCTGTTGGGTCACATGCACAGCCAGGTTAAGGTTCTGTAAATGCCCAAAAAACAAGTCATGGGTCTTCAAGAAAAACACTAGAATCTTCTGTCAATCATCCTCAATAGGGTGTAGGAAGATAGAGGCACAACCCACCACAGGGTATTTGTAATAATAATAATAATAATAATAATAATATAACTATTACTAATATTGTTTTAATTTTTAATAGTAGTAGTAGACATAGTAGTAGTAGTAATAGTAGTAATAATAATTATTATTATCATTATTATTATTAATAATAATAATAATAATAATAATAATAATAAATGCACAAATGCCCCTTTAAACTTTGCAGTGAACAAGTCACATCTGCATACTTAAAGAATTTGACAGAAATTTATGTTGACTGTTTTATGTCTTCAACTTTTGTACCTTTCATGTACTGGTATGAGGGTAGGTCAAGTAAAATAAAAAGAAAGCCTGTTTTGTTTGACACTTATTAAGGCTGACTGTGTTTCTTCACAAACACATATTTATTTCCTTGCATGTTTCTGTCAGGGTAGGTCAACTGGAAACAGGACGATAAAGTACTTCTGTTCTTATATGTCATTAAATACATGCCATATAATTTAGTAGTATTATTATATGAGAAATTGAAACAATAAATTATGCATGCCAATAATTTCTAGCCATTATATCATTTCATATAGAAATTTTCATCACACTTTTGCTTTGCAGTCTTCATTTCCAAATTCAAGTTCTCTTTGAGTGATTGTAAAAAAATAATAAATAAATGATAATAAAAAATAAAGAAATAAAACAAATAATTACTTGAAATTGAGGTTTCAGATTTTGAACCTGCACCAGGGTCTTTTAAACAGGTTCTCTGCCTTTTAATCCATTAGATCTCTGAGTTAGTAAAGTTGTCTTTTTAGTTCCTTCAACCATTTGCATGTCAATCTTCAGGATGTCCTGCCAGCTCTGTAAGGGTATGTTCCCCCTTTCTGCAGAAGAATTCCACCGGAAATTCCCCGTAATTTACTGTTTATGATTTAAATGGGATTCTGCATTCCCATTTAGGCTGGGTTCACATATGTCAGTCGTCCGGCAAAGTTTCCCTCCGGCGTGCACCGGAGGGAAACTGATGCTAGAACTGATCCCATTCATTTGAATTGGACAATTCACAATCATCCAGCGTCTCAATTTTGACGCCGGGTGGTTGGACATGCCGGAGGGCAGCGGACAGGGGAACACAGCTTGCTGCGTTCCCCTGTCCGTTGCCCAGAAACAATGGACGCCGCATGCCATACAACTGATGACAAGTTGTCATCAGTTATGGCATCAGTTGCATCGAGATTAAGGCTTAGTTCCCCTATGCAGGATGCCGGACATATGTGAACCCAGTCTAACTCTTCCAGGAAAAAAAATAAAAAAAATTGATTGTTATGCACACTGTAAACTATGTTATTTGTTCTCAATCCTGTAAAGAGTTTGTCCTTGATGGAACGTTTTTTCTAGGTACCTTCTTAATAAGTAGAACATGGGAAGATTTATCAAAACCTATGTAGAGGAAGAATTGTGCAGTTGCCTATAGCAACCAATCTAGCTTCTTTCATTTTTAAATGGGCCTCTGAAAACTGAAAGAAGCTAACTGATTGGTTACTATGGGAAACTGAAGAGAAATTCAAGCAAATCCTTCTGAGGTAGCAAAGGATAACATATAGTAACATAGCTGCCCAGTTGCCCATAGCAACCAATCAGATTTCTTTCATTTTTAACAAGGCCTCTGCAAAATTAAAGAAGGGATCTGATTGGTTGCTATGGGCAACTGAGCAACGTTTCCTCTGCACAGGTATTGATAAATCTTCCCCGTAGAGTGTAGAATCTCACCTCGCATTGTTTGTCTGAGTTCTTGAAGAAAAGAAGCTCCATCTTCAAACAAACTCATTAGAACAAGTATCACTGATAGATCTTTTACAAGAAGAGCCTATTTTAGCATCATTGCACAAAAAACTTAAATTGCCAAGGCTTGTTGGTTTCTCTAGTTGCGAGGAATGTCTGTCCTACCTGAAGAGAATTGGTGTAAACTCTACTGCCTTGTACTGTAATATAGCTTTCAGTCAAGAACTGGAGTAGGAAACCATTAGATAAATAGGAGCAACAGGGGTCTCCATAGCATCAGCAAAACTAGGGCCATAAATATCAGCTGCGGACTAACACACGGGCTAGTATTTAGAGTGTTAGTACTTACAGACCTCAGATCAGCAGCGACCTGCAGAAGAGCCAAGCTTTTAAACTTTACCTGTCAAGTTGATTAATGATGTTGGGATACATCCCTATTAGTAGGTCTCCATTCAATTGATCAACTGATGCATAGAGAATTATTTAATGTCCCTTCTGGCTGAGCTTGGGCCCTTTTGATAGGCTGCGGGTTTAATGTCTAGGCTGCATGTCTCTCAACAGGCTGCAGACCACCAAAACAGCCACTGTCCATCCAGCTGGGTCACAGGTCAAGACATGCCACAAGTCCCATCTAGGCTACAAGACTCCTTGGAGAGACCATAGACCTCCGGAAAGCAGCAAGCTGACAACAGCTGATTGCCAGTCAGAAGTAGATCTTGGTACTGCTATGCACCCAGGAGTGCACATAGCTCCCTAAGGAGAACTGGATCATTCTTTACAAGGCATTTAAGAAGGCCTACCAGGTCTACCAGGAAGGAAGAGTTCAGGCCCCGATCAATCCTGCCATTTTATCCAGGTACCATTTGGGTCTTCTTTATATCACGATGGTCATGGCCCTCCTTTCATGCCTATCCTTGTAGGGACAGTAAAAGCACAGTGAAGTAGAGTTGAGGAGTGAAATTAATTCCCTTCTGTAAATGTATGTCATGGTGCTCTGGCGCAACGTGACGTACCATGATGTATTAAGCTGTGGTCGCCGCTATCTGCAGCTGGGACCTTGCCGCTATAAGTGAACATTAGCGATGATGTTGATGCCTTTTGTTAAGTCTTTAGATGCTGTGATCAATGCTTACCATGGCATCTAAAGCAGTTGAAAGCTTTGGGGACATTCATCGGCTAACTCGCAGCGCAGTTGCAGGGTTACAATAAGTAAATATGGTAGTCAAAGGTCTCTTTACCTGCTCTGTGCTGCTCTAAGAGGATCTTCTTGTATGGTCTGCCAACTGTACTGACCGGTGCTATGCCAATGCATATCACTGAACAGCAATAACAATCAAAAGATTGCTATAAAAATGTAAAAAAAATAAGTAATGAAAAGTTCAAAAAATATATAAATAAGCCCCTTTTTGCAATAAAAATGTAATCATAGTATTTCTGCACGTGGCAACCCCGATAAATATATTTGGTGTTGCCATGTGCAGAAATACAATGTTAGCGATCATGTACAGTAGATGACTTAAATGTAAAAAAAATAAAAGTACCCAAAATTGCTAATTTTTGGTGACATCACATCCCCAAAAAATGTATTAAAAAACTTTATATGTAAGAGTATATTGATAAAAACTACAGCTCATGGAGAAAAAATTAGCCCTCATACAGCCCCTTACTGTATATTTCCCTCAACAAATTATAACTTTTTTGGTTGTGCCATACATTTTATGGTAAAATGAAAGATTTCATTACAAAGAACAATTGGTCGAGCAACAAACAACCCCCTCATTTAGCTGAGTGGATGTAAAAATAAAATAATTATACCTTTTATCCTCTTAAGGACACAGGGATTGATCATTTCTTCATTTTGGTTTTGTCCTTCTTGCATCCTAATAGTTATAATACTTTAAATTTCTCCTTACCAACCCATATGAGGGCTTGTTTTTTATATAATCAACTGTACTTTGTAATGACATCCCCATTTGCCACAAAACCTATGGTGAAACAAAAAAAAAATATATATATACAATGTTTGTGGGATGAAATTAAAAAAACAACAACAAAAATTGGGGGGCGTCAGGGAGAGTGCAGAGTGACAGGGTGAGACAGGCAGTATGGTATCCCTAACATGAAGTGTTCAGCTAGTGAAGGTCTCTGAATTCAGGGGATGAGATGAATGCAAGCCCAGGGGACCAGACAGCCTGGTGCTTCTCCACCTGGAGATCCTCCATCCTATGCGTATGGGCAATCTCCTGAAGCCAGGATCAAAAGGAGGGGAAAAGGGGGGATTTCCAGAGGTGAAGAATCACTGTCCTTGCAACTAGGAAAAGGAAACAGAGGAGGGACTTAGTCCATTGGGTTAGGCTGGGTTCACATATGTCCGGCATCCGGCATAGGTGAACTCAGCCTAAATCTCGACGCAACTGATGCCACAACTGATGATGACAACTTGTCATCAGTTGTATGGCATGCAGCGTCCATTGTTTCAGGGCAACGGACAGGGGAACGCAGCAAGCTGCGTTCCCTTGTCCGGTGCCCTCCGGCATGTCCAACCATCCGGCGTCAAAATTGAGATGCTGGATGATTGTGAACTGTCCAATTCAAATGAATGGGATCAGTTCTAGCATCAGTTCTAGCTTGTTCTGTTTTTTTTTTTTTTTTTTTTTTTTTAATTAATGTAAAAAAAAATCACATTCTTAATTTTTTCACATTTTTTGTCAAAATAGGGAAATCTTTTGATTGCATGTACTGAACAATGCTGCATAGATCAATTGTGTATATTGTTTTTTTTATTTTTACTAAATACTAAATTTACTTTTGTTAATAAATATTAGGTGATATACAAGAGCAAGAGCATGATGTTCACATAGCAAACAACAGCATTTGTAAAAATAAATACCTTACAAGAAAACACACTATGTGCCAATGTAATCATTGTGCAAAATGCCATGAGGCCAATACAATATATGTATATAACAAATGTCATGTGGTAGGTCAAGAAAACAAAAATATGAAAGTGCATTGGGGTAATGGGTCTATATTAATTCTGGACATTGTTGCACAGGTACACCCTTGCCGACTGGATCAGGGCGTACATGTTAAGTAAGCACAGGAGAAGCTCTTGTCAGTAGCCGTACATTCACCGCTAATCACGGGCAATTGCGATCCTGCCGCTGCCTGTCATTAATCCTTTAGATCAATGTTTCCTAACCAGGGTGCCTCCAGGTGTTGCAAAACTACAACTCCCAGCATGCCTGGAAAGCCAAAGGCTGCCAAAGGCTGTCCAGGCATGCTGGGAGTTGTAGTTTTGCAACATCTGGAGCCACCCGGTTAGGAAACACTTTTATCAGTGCCGATCACAGGGTCTAAAGGAATAAATGATCTGTCCAGGCTATCTCAGAGCAGGAACTCGGAGCAGGGACTCTGGTCCATATACTAATGGGAATGTGGGCTCCAGTATTGTATACAGCTCTGTGCTATGCACTGCTGTATACGCCTAGTCAGAAGATGTGAAACACACCAATGTTTTAAATCCACATGGTTGTTTTCTGGCGTTTTCTTTCTACCATAGTATAATATATTTTCCTTAAAAAAATCCATAGTCTCAGCAAGCTGTAATTTTTGGAAACTGCCACTGATCCTAAAAATGTCAATGAAGAGGGGAAAAACGCCAATGAAAGGAAAAAATGGCAATTGGCTTTGGCAGTATAGTCAAACCTAGACAGAGAAAAGATACAAATCTTTCCATTGCATGTTTTTCTCTGTAGATTCCACTTTGGATTATGGCTTACAAATACTAATATTAAGAGAAAAGATTTGGTAAAACCTGTGCAGAGGAAAAGTTGACCAGTTGCCCATAGCAACCAATCACATTGAATATTTTTCAGATGCTGATTTGGAAGAAGAAAAAAAAAGCAATTTGATTGGTTGCTATGAGCAGCTGCCCGACTTTTCCTCTGTACAAGCTTTGATAAATCTTCCCCATGGAATTTTGGTCAGCATTTGGTCCTAATTTTGATCAGTATTTTATCAGGAGTGGGTCAAAAACACAAGAAGAAAGTTTAAAAGTTTCCATTATAGTTTTTTCTCTGAGCTCTCTGGATTCCATTGGATTTCACTTATTGCTTTGTCGAAAAATATTGCCTAAAATCAAAACCAAATACTGCCCAAAGAATTACATGTTAACTCAGCCTTTTACGTTACAAATATGTTATGATTAGTCCCGTTCCACACTACAGAATTTCGGGATGGACAAAATCTGGTCAGAAGTTCTATAAATCAGTCTAATGTTTTGGTGGAATTTTTGGGGAGGTTTTTCTGGGCAGAAAGCCTTCCCCGAAAACTCTGCAGTGTGCACTCTGCAGCAGAATCCCAGTGCCAGAAATGGAACTCTGCTTCATCAGGATTTCTGAGCGGAATTTCAAAACCGAATTCTGCTTGAAAATTTTGTAGTGTGAACCTAGCCTAAGGCTACCGGTAAGTTTCCACTAGTTTTCTTCTCTGGCAGTTTTTGGAATATTGCCACTGCAGTTTTTGAGCCAAAGCCAAAAATGCATTCAAAAGGAATAGGACATATAAAGGAAGGACTTTCAATTCTCCTCCCTTAGGCTAAGTTTCTACTTGGTTTTTTGTCCTGCGTTTTTTTCTGGTGTTTTTTCATTTGTGTGGAAATTGCCCCTTTGGCGTTTTTATGTTTGTTTTTGTTTTGGTACCCAAAATTTGTTGGGTATCAAAAAAAAAAAAAAAAAAAAAAAAAGAATGCAGTAGTGATGGAAAAAAATGTATTTAACAAAATTTCAATTTTTTTTATAACAAAATTGTAATTCATTTTAAAGTGTGTGTTTCACTTTTTTTTCTCTCTTTTTTGACATTTTTTAGGTAGTACTTCTACTTCCAGCATGGAACGCTCTGTTCCATGTTGGGAATAGTAGTACCTGCAGTTAAGGAAAGATCACAGTGGATGTCACTCCTGACACCCGCTGTGATTCTCCTGTATAATGTATAGATGCAGATGGCCACTCTTCTATGGTCTCCTGCACTGACGTATATATACACCTATTCATATTTCCCACAGAGTACTGTGATTGGCTGGAACCATCTGGCCAATCACAGCTCTCTGTGGGAAATATGAATAGGTGTAAATATACGTCAGTGCAGGGGACCAAAGAAGAGCGGCTGGACGCATCTATGAATTATACAGGAGGATCGCACTACTCCCATCACCGAACAGTGTGTCCCATGCTGGGAGTAGTAGTACTACCAAAAAAATTTGAAAAATAAAGAAAAATAGTTAAAAACACACACACTACATTTTTATTATTGTTGGCTACATTTTTAGGTCCCCGCCTGCTCACATAAATTGATCCCTGTTTTAAAAATGTTGTTAGAAAAAAAGTTATATTTCATTAGATACAATTTTTTCCTTCTCTATTGTATCTTTTTTATAAAATTTTTTTAATGGTACCTTACAAAATTTTATTAAAAAAGGTATCTCCATCACTTTTTTGGATTGCTAAAGTCCCCAAAAAAACTAAAACTGCCTGCAAAAACGCCAAAGTTACAACCCACATATCGTTTTTCATGCCATTTTTTTACTCCCATAGACTTCTATGGCAGAAAAACTCCACGATTTTGACAAAAAAAATAGCCAGTGGCTCAACATGCTGCGATTTTGGAAAACCACCAAGGAGCTGAAAAATGCCAAAAAAGAGTGAAAAAACAGCAAAAGGATAAAGAAAAAAGAAAAACGCCAAAGTGAAAAACGCCAAGTGGAATAAGATTTTTGCGATTTCTTATTGATTTACAGCTAACATCTGGCCGCAGCGTTTTTTGGCCGAAAAAACACCATGTGGCAGAATTGGCGTTTTTTTGGGCATTTCCCCCCGCCCCAAAAAAAATTTTCAATAAAAAAAAAAAACAAGTAGAAACTTTGCCTTAGGGAGTGAGAACATGGCAGTTTTACAAACTCAAGAACTTTAGGTCTTTTGTAAGGCCCAAGAGAATTGTTATTGAATCTATGCGAAATGGTATTTAGTTACATTCTTCTTTCCTTTCCCAGTCTGATAGGTGCCGGAGATGCATACATTTGCTCCATTGTACCTTTTACATCTCCGGCACCTATCAGTGGTCCTTTTGGCTAAAGATTTTCAGCAATATCTTATGTGAATTGTTTAAGCTGGTGGGGGAAGGGGGGATTGGGAGAGATAGCTGCCAGCTGAATGAATGTTGGCCATGTTCAGACATTGCTTTTCACTTCATTTTATGAAATCGCAATAAAAATTGTGCAATTATACCAAGATTATGTCAATTACAGTAAAAATTGCAATTTTTCTATGATTTCCATCATTTGTCATTAAAATGTGTCAAAAATATGTGCGGTACCGAACCAGTACCACAAATAACATGTAAACACAATTGTAGGTGGGTTTAACACAAACCTTTTTTTCCTTAACTTTTTACCTATTTTGCTTCTTGTAATCTTTTGACTTGTCCCTCTCCACAGCGCTGGATGAATGGAACAACTATCTTCATTTTGTCATGAGCATATTTAGATTTTTTGTCGCCATATGTGGTGAATTCAGAATCCTGCCTCTGTCCTTGTAGAAGAGATTGTTAGAATATTTTATTTATTATTATTATTATTATTATTATTATTACTTTTCTGATCGTAATAACTGCACAAATATTTTTGGGTTGTTATTTCTTCCAATTACTTGTAAATGTATGTGGTTACTTTATTAGGTATAAAATAAATATTATGAAAGGCAAATGCAATCATTTTGTGAAGTTACACATTAAATTAACAATACAGAACCATTCCTCAAGGAGGAGATATAACACCACTAAAGCATGCATGCAGAATTGATTTTTGCCAAGTATTTTGATTAAAACAGCTGAAGATTTTGGTTATAATGAAAATCTTTCTTAAACATATAGAACTGCAATCATGAAGCATATTTGGGCAATAATCTATTTTCAGACGTTAAAAGAAAACAAGTATTTTATAGATTTCAAGGATAATGCAGACTGGTATACAGTTTATGTATAATGCAGACTGGTATATACAACATTTTCAACATTTTTTAAAAGAATCAGCCGTTACATTTATGTTGCCCTATATGTGGGTAACATTAGCTAATTGCAAACACACAGATTTTAGCAGAATGTCCTATCTGTGATTAAAGGGTACTGTTTTTTAAATACAAAGATGTAGGGTACTTCCAAGTGGGTCTGATACACTGTAGAACTCTAGCAGATTTTCTGCAAACACTTGAAAAAAATACTCCAAGAATAATTGATTTTTGTTATAAAAGTGCAGCATAAGCTACAAATTGAGAATAACACAATCAACCTATTTTGCAATAGGTAAATTACCACCATATAGAGGAAGTGTCCCTCACATTAGGCTTCATTTACTAAAGTTAATTCCCCTGTCTTTTTTGGCGCCCAAATTATGTTGCACGTTGCATGCGCCAGGTCTTGCCACCAAAAAATAACAAAAATCTGACCAACACTCAGTTTTACTCAGAAAACCAGAAAAAGGGGGCATGATAACCGGGAAAGGGTACTTGAACCCAGAAAAGGGGTCTTTTGCCGGCAGTGTAGAAAAATCCTTACAAAATGACCTATGTTTCCACATAAAATGTGGTGGACTGATGCTCTGGAAAACTGACAGCTCAGAGCAAGTGTGACAAAAAACTAAAACAAATATCAAATCAGTGAATAGCATGGAAAAATGCCTGTAAGGCGGGAAAAAACACAAAGAAAAAATGAGAGTCATTAAAGGGGTACTCCGCACCGTCGGCCATTGTGGTCGGGATCCCAAGCCTCCAGCGTTGCCGGTGTGAGGTGAAAGCCGTACAGGTGGGTGCTGCAGCCGAGATTCCGGGGGTCTCCAGCAGCGGGACCCTGGCGATCTGACATCTTATCCCCTATCCTTTGGCTAGGGGATAAGATGTCTAGGGGTGCGGAGTACCCCTTTATGTAACCCCTAAGTAACTATTGATAACCAAGTTATATTTGTCCCATTGTACCAAAAACAAAAAAATTTACTACAAGAAAAAGGCAGTAATAAGAAAAATAACATTTTTATTAATTCATACACATGATAAAATCATACAAATACATATAAAAGAAAAATACAGAGACTGAAAGATGGGCTCGTGATCACCTCACACAGATATCAAACAATGTATAGCACAGATGGTATGGCAATGCTAGATTATATACACAATATTTAGTAGTTAGGAAGTACACAATTGTGATGGCACTAAACTACAAACTCAAGCTTTCTTGGTTGCAATGATCTGATTGGTTGCTATGGGCAACTCAGAAACTTTTCCTCTGGACGGGTTTTGATAAATCTCCCTCTATGATTGCTTCCTTCATTTTTGAAAAGGCCTCTGAAAAAGGAAGGAAGCAATCTGGTTGCTATGGGCAACTCAGAAACTTTTCCAGGAAAAGTTTCTGAGTTGCCCATAGCAACCAGTCAGATCACTTCTTTCATTTTGCAGAGGCCTTGTGAAAAATGAAAGAAGCGATCTGATTGGTTGCTATGGGCAACTCAGCAGCTTTTCCAGGAAAGTAAAGTTAAACTACAACACTGTAACACTCTGCATATGCGCATACATTTTTGCATATACGCATACAATTTTGCATATGCAAAAAAAATGAATATTCATAATTACGAATAATATATAGTGCTATATTCGCAATATTTGCGAATTCGCGAATATGCAATATTCGCGATTAAAATTCTAATTGCGAATATTCACGAGCAACACTAATAGGTACAGAGTTTACTCTCCCTTCCCTGTAGGTATAGACAGCAGAGTCAACCCCCCTTCCCCAAAGGTATAGGCAGCAGAGTTAGCCCCCCACCCTTCCCCATAGGAATAGGCAGCAGACTTAACCCCCCTTCCCCATAGATATAGGAACAGAGTTAACCCACTTTCTCATTAGGTATAGGCATCAGAGTCCCCTCCCCCCTTTCCCCGTAGGTATAGGCAGAATTAACCCCCCTATTCCCCATAGGTATAGGCAGAGTTACCTCCCCTTTCCCCATAGGTAAAGGCAGAGTTACCCATTCCCCATAGGTATAGGCAGAGTTACCCCCCCCCCTTTCTCCATAGGTATAGGCAGAGTTACCTCCCCTTTCCTCAGAGGTATAGGCAGAGTTACCCCCATCTCCCTTTCCCCATAAGTATAGGCAGAGTTACCCCCCTTCCCCATAGGTATAGGCAGAGTCCCACCCTCCTTTCCCCATAAGTAAAGGCAGAGTTACCCTCTTCCCCATAGGTATAGGCAGAGCCCCCCCCCTTTCCCCATAAGTATAGGAAGAGTTACCCCCTCCCCCTTTCCCCATAGGTATAAGCAGAGTTACCCACTTCCCAATAGGTATAGGCAGAGTCCCCCCCTTTCCCCCATAGGTATAGGCAGAGTCCCCCCCTTTCCCCCATAGGTATAGGCAGAGTTACCCCCCTTTCCCCATAAGTATAGGCAGAGTTACCCCCCCTTCCCCATAGGTATAGGCAGAGTCCCCCCTCCTTTCCCCATAAGTAAAGGCAGAGTTACCCCCTTCCCCATACGTATAGGCAGAGCCCCCCCCTTTCCCCATTGTATAGGAAGAGTTACCCCCTTTCCCCATAGGTATAGGCAGAGTCCCCCCACTCTTTTCCATAGGTATAGGCAGGGTTAAAAAATAAAAAATAAAGTGATGCTCAACTGATATCCCATGCAGCGATCTCCTCAGCAGCAGGGGCACGCATCTTTTCCCCTCAACAGTGCAAGCGCCGAGGAGTGACGTCATTGGTGCCTGTACTCCATGCTGCATGGGAGTGGAGGTCACATCTCCTCTGTGTAAACTGCAGATGCGGCTCAGACAGAGGGGACGCCTTCTCCTGTATGTGCGTGTATCGCACATACAGGGGAAGGCAACGCTGTCTGCTGGGGATCCCAGATCCTCAGTAGCAGTGGCGACGGCGGGCCTTTAACCCGGCCGGGCCCTCAGACAATGTCCGATCGGACCGGCCGGTTAGTCCGCCCCTGTTCCATACCTTTTTACAGCATTTGGCTGTGTTTTTGCCCATTTATACTGTGATATGCACAATTCTGTTAAATTAACGCCAAACAAAACCTCATCACTAAAGACAATATATTTACAGTTCATAGCAGTCTAGGTTTCTCACAACATCATTGCAAGTGTAGGTCATAGTGGCTAGCGGTCAATGGCAAAGGGCCCGCCGCTGCTGCCGCTCCTTATGATCCAGGACACTTATCCCAGATCCCCAGCAGACAGTGCTGCCTTCTTCTGTATGTTCAATACACACACATACAAGAGAAGGCATCCCCTCTGTATGAGCCCTATCTGCGACTTACACAGAGGAGACGTGACCTCCGCCCCCACACAGCACAGACACCGATGATGTCACTCATCAGCACCTGCACTGTGGAGGAAAGAAGACGCTGGCCCCTCTTGCACTCCGGAGAAGATCACTGCATGGGACACATACAGGTGAGCATCATTTTTTTTTCAACCTGGGAAGGGGGAGGGGGAACCACTCTGCTGCCTACACCTACTAGAAGGGAGGGGGCACTCTAACTCTGCTGCCTACACCTACTGGGGGAGGGGGGACTCAAACTCTGCTGCCAACACCTACTTGGGGGAATCTAACTCTGCTGCATACACCTACTGGGGGGAACTCTAACTCTGCTGTCTACACCAAATCGGGGGGGGGGAGGACTCTAACTCTGCTGCCTACAACTACTGTGGGGGGACCCTGCTGCCTACACCTACTGTGGGGAGAACTTGCTGCTTAGGCCTACTGTTCGGGGACCCTGCTGCCTACACCTACTGTGGGGGGACAATGCTGCCTACACCTACTGTGGGGGGACCCTGCTGCCTACACCTACTGTGGGGAGAACTTGCTGCCTAGGCCTACTGTGGGGGGACCCTGCTGCCTACACCTACTGTGGGGGGGACAATGCTACCTACACCTACTGTGGGGGGACCCTGCTGCTTACACCTGTGGGGGGACCCTGCTACCTATACCTACTGTGGGGCACCCTGCACATAAATCTACTGTGGGGGGCCCTGTAGACTACACCTACTGTAGGGGAACTTTGTTGCCTATACCTACTGTGAGGGAACTCTGCTGCCTACACCTACTGTGGGGGAACTCTGCTGCCTACACTTACTGTGGGGAAACTCTGCTGCCTACACCCACTATGGGGGAACTCTGTTGCATACACCTAATGTGACGGAACTCTGCTGCCTACACCTAATGTGAGGGACAATCTACTATGTTCCTGCCTAGCTAATATGGGGACAAACTACTAAACAAAGAGATGGGCTACCTACTAACTACATAGGGGGTTTTCATAATGCCCCTCCTGAGACTAGATTCTGGATCCGCCACTGGGTACAGGGGGTGCTGGCTACCTACTTGACTAACTCACTGGCTACCTAACTTTGTACCTGGATGCCTAATTACTTACATACCTGGCTATCTAACTACCTACATACCTGGCTACCTAACTATGTACATACCTGGCCTTCATACATGGCTGCCTAACTACCTAGCTAGCAACCTACCTACCTATCTACCTGGCTAGTCATCTACCTACATATTTGACTTCCTGATCCACCTACCTAGTTAACTATTTACCTGGCTACCTACCCTTTTACCTAGCAGGACACCAAGGAGGGCTTTATAACAGTTAGGGGCTTATAGATGGAAAGATTGTGTAGAGGAGGGGGGCACTGTAAAAATGCAGAGTCTGACATGCTTGTCTTGCAGATGTTAAGAGATTGACATGTCGGTTTGATCCGGACAGAGAAGAAAAGGAGAGAAGATGCCGCTGATCAGAAAATATGTAATTGTGAGTTCCTAGATGTAACTGTAATCATTTATATAGTATACAGATCCTGTGTCCAGCTGATATCTACCACCATATGGTCCTGTATAAAATCACTTATATGGTATACAGATCATGTGTACAGCTAATATCTACCGCCCTATGGTCCTGTATATAATAACTTATATGGTATATAGAGCATGTGTTCAGCTGATGTCTATTGCCATATGGTCCTTGTTACGCCGAGCGCTCCGGGTCCCCGCTCCTCCCCGGAGCGCTCGCTACACTTCCCTCACTGCAGCGCCCCGGTCGGTTCCACGGACCCGGGGCGCTGCGTTACCACCTCCGGCCGGGATGCGATTCGCGATGCGGGTAGCGCCCGCTCGCGATGCGCACCCCGGCTCCCGTACCTTACTCGCTCCCCGTCAGTTCTGTCCCGGCGCGCGCGGCCCCGCTCCCTAGGGCGCGCGCGCGCCGGGTCTTTGCGATTTAAAGGGCCACTGCACCGCTGATTGGTGCAGTGGTTCCAATTAGTGTTTACACCTGTGCACTTCCCTATATCACCTCACTTCCCCTTCACTCCCTCGCCGGATCTTGTTGCCCTAGTGCCAGTGAAAGCGTTCCTTGTGTGTTCCTTGCCTGTGATTCCAGACCTTCTGCCGTTGCCCCTGACTACGATCCTTGCTGCCTGCCCCGACCTTCTGCTACGTCCGACCTTGCTTCTGTCTACTCCCTTGTACCGCGCCTATCTTCAGCAGCCAGAGAGGTTGAGCCGTTGCTAGGGGATACGACCTGGTCACTACCGCCGCAGCAAGACCATCCCGCTTTGCGGCGGGCTCTGGTGAAAACCAGTAGTGACTTAGAACCGATCCTCTAGCACGGTCCACGCCAATCCCTCTCTGGCACAGAGGATCCACTACCTGCCAGCCGGCATCGTGACAGTAGATCCGGCCATGGATCCCGCTGAAGTTCCTCTGCCAGTTGTCGCTGACCTCACCACGGTGGTCGCCCAGCAGTCACAACAGATTGCGCAACAAGGCCAACAGCTGTCTCAACTGACTGTTATGCTACAACAGTTACTACCACAGCTCCAGCAATCATCTCCTCCGCCAGCTCCTGTACCTCCTCCGCAGCGAGTGGCCGCTTCTGGAATACGACTATCCTTGCCGGATAAATTTGATGGGGACTCTAAGTTTTGCCGTGGCTTTCTTTCCCAATGTTCATTACACTTGGAGATGATGTCGGACCAGTTCCCCACTGAAAGGTCTAAGGTGGCTTTCGTAGTCAGCCTGCTGTCTGGAAAAGCCCTGGCTTGGGCCACACCGCTCTGGGACCGCAATGACCCCGTCACTGCCTCTGTACACTCCTGTGTTGTTGTATATCTGGACGATATCCTGATTTTTTCTGCCAATCTTGAAGAACACCGCCAGCATGTCCGTATGGTTCTTCAGAGACTTCGTGATAATCAACTCTATGCCAAAATAGAGAAATGTCTGTTTGAATGCCAATCTCTTCCTTTTCTAGGATACTTGGTCTCTGGCCAGGGACTACAAATGGACCCAGATAAACTCTCTGCCGTCTTAGATTGGCCACGCCCCTCCGGACTCCGTGCCATCCAACGTTTTTTGGGGTTCGCCAATTATTACAGGCAATTTATTCCACATTTTTCTACCATTGTGGCTCCTATTGTGGCTTTAACAAAAAAAAATGCCGATCCCAAGTCTTGGCCTCCTCAAGCGGAAGACGCCTTTAAACGACTCAAGTCTGCCTTTTCTTCGGCTCCCGTGCTCTCCAGACCTGACCCATCTAAACCCTTCCTATTGGAGGTTGATGCCTCCTCAGTGGGAGCTGGAGCTGTCCTTCTACAAAAAAACTCTTCCGGGCATGCTGTTACTTGTGGTTTTTTTTCCAGGACCTTCTCTCCGGCGGAGAGGAACTACTCCATCGGGGATCGAGAGCTTCTAGCCATTAAATTAGCACTTGAGGAATGGAGGCATCTGCTGGAGGGATCAAGATTTCCAGTTATTATTTACACCGATCACAAGAACCTCTCCTACCTCCAGTCTGCCCAACGGCTGAATCCTCGTCAGGCCAGGTGGTCTCTGTTCTTTGCCCGATTTAATTTTGAAATTCACTTTCGGCCTGCTGATAAAAACATTAGGGCCGATGCTCTCTCTCGTTCCTCAGATGCCTCTGAAATTGAACTCTCTCCTCAACACATCATTCCTCCTGACTGCCTGATTTCCACTTCTCCAGCCTCCATCAGGCAAACTCCTCCAGGAAAGACCTTTGTTTCTCCACGCCAACGCCTTGGGATCCTCAAATGGGGTCACTCCTCCCATCTCGCAGGTCATGCGGGCATCAAGAAATCTGTGCAACTCATCTCTCGCTTCTATTGGTGGCCGACTCTAGAGACTGATGTGGTGGACTTTGTGCGAGCCTGCACTATCTGTGCCCGGGATAAGACTCCTCGCCAGAAGCCCGCTGGTTTTCTTCATCCTCTACCTGTCCCCGAACAACCTTGGTCTCTGATTGGTATGGATTTTATTACTGACTTACCCCCATCCCATGGCAACACTGTTATTTGGGTGGTCGTTGATCGATTCTCCAAAATGGCACATTTCATCCCTCTTCCTGGTCTTCCTTCAGCGCCTCAGTTGGCTAAACAATTTTTTGTACACATTTTTCGTCTTCACGGGTTGCCTACACAGATCGTCTCGGATAGAGGCGTCCAATTTGTGTCTAAATTCTGGAGGGCTCTCTGTAAACAACTCAAGATTAAATTAAATTTTTCTTCTGCATACCATCCTCAATCCAATGGACAAGTAGAGAGAATTAACCAGATCTTGGGTGACTATTTACGACATTTTGTTTCCTCCCGCCAGGATGACTGGGCAGATCTTCTACCTTGGGCCGAATTCTCGTATAATTTCAGAATCTCTGAATCTTCCTCCAAATCTCCGTTTTTCGTGGTGTACGGCCGTCACCCTCTTCCCCCCCTCCCTACCCCCTTGCCCTCTGGTCTGCCCGCTGTGGATGAAATTTCTCGTGATCTTTCCACCATATGGAAAGAGACCCAAAATTCTCTCTTACAGGCTTCTTCTCGCATGAAGAGATTCGCAGATAAGAAAAGAAGAGCTCCTCCCATTTTTTCCCCTGGAGACAAGGTATGGCTCTCCGCTAAATATGTCCGTTTCCGTGTCCCGAGCTATAAGTTGGGACCACGCTATCTTGGTCCTTTTAAAGTTTTGTGTCAAATTAATCCTGTCTCTTACAAACTTCTTCTTCCTCCTTCTCTTCGTATCCCTAATGCCTTTCACGTCTCTCTTCTTAAACCTCTCATCCTCAACCGTTTTTCTCCTAAATCTGTTCCTCCCACTCCTGTTTCCGGCTCCTCGGACATCTTCTCTGTCAAAGAGATTTTGGCCTCTAAAAAGGTCAGGGGAAGAACTTTTTTTTTAGTGGATTGGGAGGGTTGTGGTCCAGAAGAGAGGTCCTGGGAACCTGAGGACAATATCCTGGACAAAAGTCTGATCCTCAGGTTCTCAGGCCCCAAGAAGAGGGGGAGACCCAAGGGGGGGGGTACTGTTACGCCGAGCGCTCCGGGTCCCCGCTCCTCCCCGGAGCGCTCGCTACACTTCCCTCACTGCAGCGCCCCGGTCGGTTCCACGGACCCGGGGCGCTGCGTTACCACCTCCGGCCGGGATGCGATTCGCGATGCGGGTAGCGCCCGCTCGCGATGCGCACCCCGGCTCCCGTACCTTACTCGCTCCCCGTCAGTTCTGTCCCGGCGCGCGCGGCCCCGCTCCCTAGGGCGCGCGCGCGCCGGGTCTTTGCGATTTAAAGGGCCACTGCACCGCTGATTGGTGCAGTGGTTCCAATTAGTGTTTACACCTGTGCACTTCCCTATATCACCTCACTTCCCCTTCACTCCCTCGCCGGATCTTGTTGCCCTAGTGCCAGTGAAAGCGTTCCTTGTGTGTTCCTTGCCTGTGATTCCAGACCTTCTGCCGTTGCCCCTGACTACGATCCTTGCTGCCTGCCCCGACCTTCTGCTACGTCCGACCTTGCTTCTGTCTACTCCCTTGTACCGCGCCTATCTTCAGCAGCCAGAGAGGTTGAGCCGTTGCTAGGGGATACGACCTGGTCACTACCGCCGCAGCAAGACCATCCCGCTTTGCGGCGGGCTCTGGTGAAAACCAGTAGTGACTTAGAACCGATCCTCTAGCACGGTCCACGCCAATCCCTCTCTGGCACAGAGGATCCACTACCTGCCAGCCGGCATCGTGACAGTCCTGTATATGATCACTTATCTGGTATACAGATCCTGTGTACAGCTGATATCTACCGCCATATGGTCCTGTATATTATCATTATATTGTATATAGATCTTGTATAGTATACTGGTCTGTGTATAGGGGTTTTATTCAGTACAGTATGGCAGTATTATCCAGTTATTGTTTGGTGGTAAATATTTACTCCTTATATACTGGTATTATTGGGCATGAAAAATTATTTTACCTACCTTAAAGTGTTTCTTATATATAAAATTTAGTTTATTTTGTGTATAGGGCTGGTGGAGGGATTTGGGTAGAAAAGGGGAAGAAGTGTGACCAGCAGCAGAGCTTCGCAGGGGGCCCTTGCTTTTTTTATTCCCGGGGCCCTGAGGTTTGTCATTCCACCCCTGATGGCAGGATATGTAATGGCTGCCTTCCCTTTCCTTGCACAAGCACATATAAATGGTCCAGGCAGAGACAGGGGTTTGTAATGAAAGTGCCACTTGTGTCTGGAGGATGGACAAGGAAAATGTGGTAGCTACTCTATGGTTTAGGTAGATCATGACACTTTCTACTGGTGGTCTGCCTGGACCATGTGGAATAGACTTGTGCACTAGAAAAATTTTCGTTTAATTTCGTTTCGTTTTTTCGTTTTGGAAAAATTTTTCGGTTCGGCAATATTTTCGGTTTAGATTTTTCGGATACATTCGGTATTCGGGTATTCGTGTTGGTTTTTTTCGGATACATTCGGTATTCGGGTACATTCGGTAAATCTTTTTAGTCTTTTTTTGGACTTTAGCGATCCTAATAAATAGTGGAGATACCTTTTTTATTAAAATTTCGCAGGGTATCATAAAAAAATCATAATAAAAAAGATACAGTGGTGATGGAAAAAATTGTATCTAACGAAATGTATCTTTTTTATTATGAAATGTTTATTCATTTTTAAACAGGGATCAATTTATGTGAGCGGGTAAAGCACAAAAAATGTAGCCGACAATAATGAAAATGTAGTGTGTGCGTGTTTTTCACTTTTTTTTAAAAACATTTTTTAGGTAGTACTACTACTCCCAGCATGGAACACACTCTTCCATGATGGGAGTAGTAGTTACCTGTACTAATTGACAGATCGCAGGGGTCCCTTGCGATCCTCATGTATAATGTATAGATGCGGCGGCTGCTCTTCTTTGGTCCCCTGCACTCACGTATATATACACATATTCATATTTCCCGCAGAGCTGTGATTAGCCAGATGGTTCCAGCCAATCACAGCTCTCTGTGAGAAATAGGAATATGTGTATATATACGGCCGTGCAGGGGACCATAGGAGAGCGGCCGCTGCATTCATACATTATACAGGAGCATCACAGCGGGTGTCAGGAGTGATACCCGCAGTGATCTTTCCTTTACTACAAGTACTACCACTCCCAACATGGAGTACACTCTGCTCCATGCTGGGAGCTGTAGTACCTGCATTAATAGACAGATCGCAGCGGGTGTCAGAAGTTACACTCGCTGCGATCTGTCTCTATTAATGCAGGTACTACAGCTCCCAGCATGGAGCAGAGTGTGCTCCATGTTGGGAGTATTAGTACCTGCAGTAAGGGACAGATCCCAGGGATGTCACTTCTCCTGACACCCGCTGCGATCCTCCTGATGTGAATGTCGGGATCAGCTGTTCTCAGGGCTACAGAGCCGGGAGAACAGCTGGCGCTGAGCCGTAGGTATACATCGTATATCTGCTGCCCAGCAAGAACTTACAGTGAGCCTGCAATGTGTATATACAGTATACACATTGCTGGCTCACTTAACCCCTTGCTGAGCTGTGCGCTATGCGCAAGCCCAGCAAGGGAAGAGTTAACTTACACTGCTGGACAGTGTAGGTTAACCCTTTGGGCGGTATACACTTTATACAGCTATCTATAGATAGCTGTATACAGTGTATACAGAAGACGAAGTCCAGCTTACTTCCCTCGAGTCCCGGGCTGGGTTCGTGTGGCTCCGCCCCTAGTGATGACGTCATTAGGGGGCGGAGCTACAGAAGAGAACAAGGCTAGTTAATCTGAAGCTCTGTTCACATTGTACGTTTTGTATAATGTGAACAGACCCTTCTGGCAGTGTCTACCCAGACAGGGAGACTCCAGCTGTTGCTAAACTACAACTCCCAGCATGCCCAGACAGCCAAAGGCTGTCTGGGCATGCTGGGAGTTGTAGTTTTGCACCAATTGGTGGCTCCCTGTTTGGGTAGACATTGCATCATGGGTGCTCTCCCCAGCGGACAGCGCCAAAAATGTCATAACCAATTTTTTGTGTTTTTTTTCTTCTCTTTTCAGATCCGTGTATGCAGAGGATTACTGCGGATTCGATGGATTACGGCGGATTATTTATTTTTTCCTTTAATAAAATGGTTAACGAGGGCTGTGGGGGAGTGTTTTTTTAAATAAAATAATTTTTCCAATGTGTTGTGTTTTTTTTTAATTTTTATTGAATTTTCAGGGTTAGTAGCGGAAGCTGTCTTATTGACGGAATCCATTACTAGGCCAGGGCTTAGTGCTAGCCCCAAAAACAGCTAGCGCTAACCCCCAATTATTACCCCGGTACCCACCGCCACAGGGGTGCCGGGAAGAGCCGGTACCAACAGCCCGGAGCGTCAAAAATGGCGGTCCTGGACCTAGGCGGTAACAGGCTGGCGTTATTTAGGCTGGGGAGGGCCAGTAACAATGGTCCTCGCCCACCCTGGTAACGTCAGGCTGTTGCTGTTTGGTTGGTATTGTGCTGAGAATGAAAATACGGGGGAACCCTATGCATTTTTTTTTTTAATTTAAATAAAAAAATGTAAAAAAAAAAACGCATAAGGTTCCCCGTATTTTCATTCTCAGCACAATACCAACCAAACAGCAACAGCCTGACGTTACCAGGGTGGGCGAGGACCATTGTTACTGGCCCTCCCCAGCCTAAATAACGCCAGCCTGTTACCGCCTAGGCCCAGGAGCGCCATTTTGACGCTCCGGGCCTGTTGGTACCGGCTCTTCCCGGCACCCCTGTGGTGGTGGGTACCGGGGTAATAATTGGGGGTTAGCGCTAGCTGTTTTGGGGGCTAGCACTAAGCCCTGGCCTAGTAATGGATTCCGTCAATAAGACAGCTTCCACTACTAACCCTGAAAATTCAATAAAAAAAAAAAAACACAACACATTGGAAAAATTATTTTATTTAAAAAAACACTCCCCCACAGCCCTCGTTAACCATTTTATTAAAGGAAAAAATAAATAATCCGCCGTAATCCATCGAATCCGCAGTAATCCTCTGCATACACGGATCTGAAACGAGAAGAAAAAAACACAAAAAATTGGTTATGACATTTTTGGCGCAGTCCGCTGGGGAGAGCACCCGTGATGCAATGTCTACCCAAACAGGGAGCCACCAATTGGTGCAAAACTACAACTCCCAGCATGCCCAGACAGCCTTTGGCTGTCTGGGCATGCTGGGAGTTGTAGTTTAGCAACAGCTGGAGTCTCCCTGTCTGGGTAGACACTGCCAGAAGGGTCTGTTCACATTATACAAAACGTACAATGTGAACAGAGCTTCAGATTAACTAGCCTTGTTCCCTTCTGTAGCTCCGCCCCCTAATGACGTCATCACTAGGGGGCGGAGCTACACGAACCCGGCCCGGGGCTCAGTGAAGTAAGCTGGACTTCATCTTCTGTATACACTGTATACAGCTATCTATAGATAGCTGTATATTGTGTATACCGCCCAAAGGGTTAACTTACACTGTCCAGCAGTGTAAGTTAACTCTTCCCTTGCTGGGCTTGCGCATAGCGCACAGCTCAGCAAGGGGTTAAGTGAGCCAGCAATGTGTATACTGTATATACACATTGCAGGCTCACTGTAAGTTCTTGCTGGGCAGTATATATACGATATATACCTACGGCTCAGCGTCAGCTGTTCTCCCGGCTCTGTAGCCCTGAGAACAGCTGATCCCGACATTCACATCAGGAGGATCGCAGCGGGTGTCAGGAGGAGTGACATCCCTGGGATCTGTCCCTTACTGCAGGTACTAATACTCCCAACATGGAGCACACTCTGCTCCATGCTGGGAGCTGTAGTACCTGCATTAATAGACATATGACAGCGAGTGTAACTTCTGACACCCGCTGCGATCTGTCTATTAATACAGGTACTACAGCTCCCAGCATGGAGCAGAGTGTACTCCATCTTGGGAGTGGTAGTACTTGTAGTAAAGGGAAGATCACTGCGGGTATCACTCCTGACACCCGCTCCGATCCTCCAGTATAATGTATGAATGCAGCGGCCGCTCTCCTATGGTCCCCTGCACGGCCGTATATATACACATATTCCTATTTCTCACAGAGAGCTGTGATTGGCTGGAACCATCTGGCCAATCACAGCTCTGCGGGAAATATGAATATGTGTATATATACGTGAGTGCAGGGGACCATAGAAGAACAGCCGCCGCATCTGTACATTATACAAGAGGATCGCAAGGGACCCCTGCGATCTGTCAATTAGTACAGGTAACTACTACTCCCATCATGGAAGAGTGTGTTCCATGCTGGGAGTAGTAGTACTACCTAAAAAAATGTTTTTAAAAAAAAGTGAAAAACACGCACACACTACATTTTTACCATTGTCGGCTACATTTTTAGTGCTTTACCCGCTCACATAAATTGATCCCTGTTTAAAAATGAATAAACATTTCATAATAAAAATCATACATTTCATTAGATACAATTTTTTCCATCACCACTGTATCTTTTTTATTATGATTTTTTTATGATACCCTACGAAATTTTAATAAAAAAGGTATCTCCATAACTTTTTAGGATCGCTAAAGTCCAAAAAAAAGAATAAAAAGATTTACCGAATGTACCCGAATACCGAATGTATCCGAAAAATCTAACTATCTGTATCCTTTTTATTAACTTTGTTATCAGAATTAATTCTTCACGTCGTTTACGGATAACGAATGCATTCGTTATTTACAGGTCGGGAAATAACGAATGTATTCTTTACTTTGCTATTCGTATTATCGTGGCTATTCGGGAATGTTCAAAATATGTTTTCGTGCATTCGGATGGGTCCGAATGCACGAAAACGGTAAAATTCGTTAATTTAGACATCCGTGCCGAACCGAATTGCACATGTCTAATGTGGAACCTGTTTGCCCTATGTGCTCTCACAAAACCACTGCTCCCAACACCTCCTATCAGCTTAGTCAGAACAGCCTAGATCAGTGTTTCTCAAGCATGGTCCTCAAGTACCCCCAACAGGTCATGTTTTCAGGATATCCTTAGTCTTACACAAGTGATAGATTAAGGTCAGTCAATCAGGCATCACCAAAGTTACAGTCATGGCCACAAAAGTATTTCTCACAGAAAAGGATTGCAGTAACACGTTTTGCTATATAGATGTTTATTCCCTTTGTGTGTATTGAAACCAAAAAAGGGAAGAAAAAAAGCAAATTATTGGACAAAATGTCACTCCAAACTCCAAAAATGGTCTGGACAAAATAATTGGCACCCTTAACTTAATATTTGATAGCATACTCTTTGGAAAAAAAAAAATAACTGAAATCAGCCGCTTCCTATAACCATCAATAAGCCTCTCAGCCGGAATGTTGGGCCACTCTTCCTTTGCAAACTGCTCCAGGCCTCTCTTATTGGAAGGGTGCCTTTTCCAACAACAATTTTCAGATCTCTCCACAGGTGTTCAATGGGATTTAGATCTGAACTCATTGCTGGCCACTTCAGAACTCTCAAGCGCTTTGTTGCCATCCATTTCTGGGTGTTTTTTGACATATGTTTGGGGTCATTGTCCTGCTGGAAGACCCAATATCTCGGATGCAAACTAAGCATTCTGACACTGGGCTGTACAGTGCGACCCAAAATCCGTTGGCAATCCTCAGATTTCATGATGCCTTGCACACATTCAAGGCACCCAGTGCGAGAGGCAGCAAAATAACCCCAAAACATTATTGAACCTCCACCATATTTCACTGTAGGTACTGTGTTCTTTTCTTTGTATGCCTCATTCCGTTTTTGGTAAACAGAATGGTGTGCTTTACCAAAAAGCTCTATCTTGGTCTCATCTGTCCACAAGACATTTTCCCAGACGGATTTTGGCTTACTCAAGTTCATTTTGGCAAAACGTAGGCTTGCTTTTTTATGTATTTGTGTCAGCAGTGGGGTCCTCCTGGGTCTCCCGCCATAGCATTTCATTTCATTTAAATGTCGATGGATAGTTCGCGCTGACACTGATGCTCCCTGAGCCTGTAGGACAGCTTGAATATCTTTGTAACTTGTTTGGGGCTGCTTATCCACCATCCAAACTATACTGCATTGACACCTTTCATCAATTTTTCACTTCCGTCCACGCCCAGGAAGATTAGCTACAGTGCCATGGGTTGCAAATTTCTTGATAATGTTGCGCACAATGGACAAAGGCAAATTTAGATCTCTGGAGATGGACTTGTAACCTTGAGATTGTTGATATTTTTCCATAATTTTTGTTCTCAAGTTGTCAGACAGTTGTCTTCTCCTCTTTCTGTTGTCCATGCTTAGTGTGGCACACACAGACAGACAATGCAAATGCTAAGTGAACTTCTCTCCATTTTCTCTGCTTTCAGATGTGATTTTTATATTGGCCATACCTGTTACTTGCCCCACGTGAATTTAATGGAGCATCACATGCTTGAAACAATATTTTTTTATTTACAAATTTGAAAGGGTGCCAATAATTTTCTCCAGACCATTTTTGGAGTTTGGTGTGACATTATGTGCAATTTGCTTTTTTACTCCCTTTTGTGGTTTAGTTCCAATACACACAAAGGGAATAAACATGTGTATATCAAAACATGTGTTACTGCAATCCTTTTCTGTGAGAAATACTTCATTTTCTTGAAAAATTTCAGGGGTGCCAACATTTGTGGCTGTGACTGTATATCACCTGTGAAAGACTAAGGAAATCCTGAAAACATGACCTGTTGGGGATGCTTGAGGACCTCGCTTGAGAAACACATGCCTAGATGGCAGGCAAGTTGTCAAAATGACCATCCTGCTTCTCTGTCAGTTGAACAAAATGTCCATCATAGAGGCATGTTTAACAGTCAACAGTCTCTCAACAAGAGTAACACTATCCAAAAGTAGCCTCTGAGAGCATTTTTCTAGGGCAGAAGGAGAGACACTTTTTAGACCACACCTGTAGTAATTTACATATTTGCCTAAGACATAACTGCTCTGTCGGGTTTTGCAGCAATTTAACATTCATTTCTATATGGATGTGTTATTTATTATTATTATTTTTTTTTTATGAATACATATGTGTGTGTTTGTGTGTGTGTGTTAGACAATTAGCTCCATAGAACCAGTCCAATAGTGGTAATGGCAGACAAAGACACAGACATGGAAGAAATATTTAAACAGGGCTTCTCTCTATAATTTTCAGAAACAGTAAAGTTGCTTACTTCCAGCACCAAACACAACAGTCAACAAATATGTTACTCACATCAGTAGTGCAGGTTTCTCACAGTTTTACTTACATACTACCTCCTTCCTAGTTTTAACTACCTAGAGGTTGCTACATCAGTCGGAGGATATTTAAATGAAGCCACAAATAAGCCTTGCTATCGTCTGTCTGCATTCATGTGCTTTGTACTGTATATATGTTTGCTTTGATGTATTATAAATATGTATAGTTCTAATTGTCCTCCCATCTTTTGTGCATTAAGTTGTGCCTTTGTCCATGTGTTGCACGCTATATATATATATATATATATATATATATATATATATATATATATATATTGTTCCTCCATATCTCTGTGCTTACTAGGTATATATTTGTATACTGTTGTTGTCATCCCCTGATGAACCGTTGTATATCACAAGATACACGGGGAAACGCGTTGGGATATACAGTTGTTCATCATAGGAGAACTTCTTCTTTCTTATGTATTGATACTAATTATTTATATTATTGTTATTGGGTTTTTTACGAGGATTTAATAAAATTGTGAATTTTTAGCTACATGGTTTAATGTTATTCTGGTATAAAATAGCTATAGGACACCATTGTGTCCGACTGTCAGTGAGATTATTTTTTGATAACCTTAAGGAAACAGACTATTTTTGCCTTAAAGGGGTACTCAGCCCCTAGACATCTTTTGGATAGGGGATAAGATGTCTGATTGCGGGGGTCCCACTGCTGGGGACCCCCGTGATCTTCCTGCTGCATCGGGCGTTCATTTAGAACATTGGGTGCAGCGCCGGAGGCTCGTGACACCACGGCTGTACCCCACTCGTGACATCACGGCTACGCCCCCTTAATGCAAGTCTATGGGAGGGGGCGTGATGGCCGTCATGCCACCTTCCATCGACTTGCATTGAGGGGGCATGGCGGTGATGTCATGAGTGGGGCATGACCATGACCTCATGAGCCTCCACCCCGCATCGCCATTCATCCGGCACGGAGCGAAGTTTGCTCCGTGCACCGGATGTCTCGGATGCCACAGCCGAGATCGCAGCCATAGAAACATAGACATAGAATGTGTCGGCAGATAAGAACCATACTTCCTGATATTACTTTTAAACTTTTGCCCTTCTAATTTAAAACTATGTCCTCTTGTGGTAGTTTTTCTTCTTTTAAATATGCTCTCCTCCTTTACAGTGTTGATTCCCTTTATGTATTTAAAAGTCTCTATCATATCCCCTCTGTCTCTTCTTTCTTCCAAGCTATACATGTTAAGGTCCTTTAACCTTTTCTGGTAAGTTTTATCCTGCAATCCATGTACTAGTTTAGTAGATCTTCTCTAAACTCTCTCAAGAGTATCTATATCCTTCTGGAGATACGGCCTCCAGTACTGCTCACAATACTCCAAGTGAAGTCTCACCAGTGTTCTGTACAGCTGCATGAGCACTTCTCTCTTTCTACTGCTTATACCTCTCCCTATACATCCAAGCATGCTGCTAGCATTTCCTGCTGCTCTATTACATTGTCTTCCTACCTTTAAGTCTTCTGAAAATAATTACTCCTAAATCTCTTTCCTCAGATACTGAGGTCAGGGCTGTGTCAAATATTCTATATTCTACCCGAGGGTTTTTACGCCCCAGGTGCATTATCTTGCACTTATCCACATAAAATTTCAGTTGCCAGAGTTATGACCATTCTTCTTGTTTGCCTAAATCCTTTTCCATTCTGTGGGTCCCTCCAGGAACATGAACCCTGTTACATATCTTTGTGTCATCAGCAAGAAGACATACCTTATCATCGAGACCTTCTGTAATATCACTAATGAAGATATTAAACAATATTGGTCCCGGTACAGATCCCTGAGGTATCCCACTGGTGACAAGACCTTGCTCTGAATATTCTCCATTGACTACAACCCTCTGTTGTCTGTTACTCAGCCACTGCCTAATCCACCCAACAATATTGGAGTCCAAGCTCAATGACTGTAGTTTATTGATAAATCTTCTATGTGGGACAGTGTCAAAAGCCTTACTAAAATCTAGATATGCAATGTCTACTGCCCCTCCGCCATCTATTATTTTAGTCACCCAGTGAAAAAAATCAATAAGATTTGTTTGACATTATCTCCCTGAAGTAAACCCATGTTGTTTTTCATCTTGAAATCCATGTGATTCTAGATGTTCCCCAATCCTATCCTTTAGTAGGGTTTCCATTAATTTCCCCACTATTGATGTCAGACTTACTGGTCTATAGTTTCTTGATTCCTCCCTACTACCTTTCTTGTGAATGGGCACGACATTTGCTAATTTCCAATCTTACGGGACGACTCCTGTTACTCCTGTTAAATAAATCTGTTAACGGTTTTGCTAGCTCACCACTAAGCTCTTTTAATAATTTTGGGTGTATCCCATCAGGCCCCTGTGATTTATTTGTCTTCACTTTAGAAAGCAAATGTAGAACCTCTTCCTCTGTAAAGACACATGCATGACATGATTCATTAGTCTTCCTCCCTAATTGCGGTCCTTTTCCTTCTTTTTCTTCTGTAAAAACTGAACATTAAGGCAGTCTGCTAGCCCCTTATTCTCTTCTACATATCTTCCTTCCTTTGTTTTTAATTTATTTATTCCTTGTTTCAATTTCCTTTTTTCATTTATATATCTGAAGAATGTCTTATCCCCTTTTTTTACAGACTTAGCTAGTTTTTCTTCTGCCTGCGCCTTAGAAGTTCTTATAACTTGCTTGGCCTCTTTCTGCCTAGTCTTGTAGATTTCTCTATCTTCATTGCTCTGGGTTGTTATATAATTACTAAATGCTTGTTTTTTTGTTTTTTATGATTTTGGTCACTTCTGCTGAGTACCACAGTGGTCTCTTCCTTTTTCTGCTTTTACTGACAAGTCTAGTGCAATTTTCTGTTGCCTTCAATAAAGCATCTTTTAAGTAGTCCCATTTCTCCTGAACTCCATGTAATTTGCTCCAGTCTGAGATCTATCCTTTGGATAGGAGCGAAGTATCCCATTAACCCCTTCATGACCACAGGCATAAATGTTCGTCCTGGCTTGGCGGGACTTCCCCCACCAGGACGTACATTTACGTCCTGTGTATGACCGCGAGCATTGGAACGATGCTCGCGTCATACACGGCAGTTTCCGGCTGATCGCACGGATGTCCGCCATTAACCCCTCAGATGCTGTGATCAAAACAGATCACGTCATCTGCGGCATTGCAGTACTTTGATTGGATGATCGGATCACCCATAGCGCTGCCACGGCGATCCGATCATTCAGCATGGCGGCCGGACGTCCCCTCAACTGGCTCCAGTCGTCTCCCGGGGTCTTCTGTTCTGGTCTGAGATCGAGCAGACCAGAGCAGAAGATCACAGATAATACTGAGCAGTGCTGTGTCCTATACATAGCATTGCACAGTATTAGCAATCAAAGGATTGCTATAGATAATCCCCTATGGAGACATAAAAAGTGTAAAAAAAAAGTAGAAAAATGTAAAAATAAAAAAGTAAAAAATACCCTCCCCCAATAAAAATGAAAATTGTCTGGTTTTCCCCATTTTACCCCCAAAAAGCGTAAAATATTTTTTAATAAACATATTTGGTATCACCGCGTTTTTAAATGTCCAAACTATCAAAATATAATGTTAGTGATCCCGTATGGTAAATGGCGTAAATGTAAAAAATAAAAAAGGCCAAAAATGCTGCTCATTTGTCACATTTTATTTAAAAATTTTTTTATTAAAAATGATCTAAAAGTTTTATATATGCAAATGTGGTATCTAAAAAAAAGTACAGATGACGGTGCAAAAAATGAGCCCTCATACCGCCCTTTAAATGGAAAAATGAAAAAGTTATAGGTGGTCAAAATAAGGTGATTTTAGATTACTGATTTTGTACAAAAAGTTTTAGATTTTTTTTAAGCGGTACAAAAATATAAAAGTATCTAGCCATGGGCATCATTTCAATCGTAGTGGCCCACAGAATAAAGAACACATATCATTTTTACCGTAAATTGTACAGTGTGAAAATTAACCCCTCCAAAATGTGCAAAATTTTGCTCTTCAATTAAATTTCCTCCCTAAAAAAATTTTTTTGGGGGTTCGCCGAACATTTTATGCCAATATGAGAGGTTTCATTACAAAGTACAATTGGTCACGCAAAAAACAAGCCGTTATATGGGTCTGTGGATGGAAATATAAAAGAGTTATGGATTTTAGAAGGCCAGGAGAAAAAAAACGAAAGCGCAAAAATAAAATTGGCCTGGTCCTTAAGGTGAAAATGGGCTTGGTCATTAAGGGGTTCAGGACACAGCCAATTTTATTTTGCATTTGTTTTTTTTCATCCACAGACCCATATGAGGGCTTTTTTTTTTTGCGTGACCAGTTGTCCTTTGTAATGCCATTACTTATTTTACCATAAAATGTATTTGTGTGGGGAAATATCTAAGAAAACCACAATTTTGCTAATTTTGGAAAGGTTTCCTTTTCACTCTGTACGCTTTACGGTAAAAATGACATGGTTTCTTTATTCTGTCGGTCAATATGATCAAAATGATACTCATGACTATGTACTTTTCTAATATTGTACCTCTTTTAAAAAATATCAAACTTTTTTACCAAATTAGTATTTTTAAAATCCCTCTATTTTGACGATCTATAACTTTCAAATGTATACATATACAGGGCGTTATGGGGGCTCATTTTTGTGCAATGATCTGTTCTTTTTATTGATACCACATATGGGTATGTGAAACTTTTAAATACTTTTATTTTTTTTTTTTAAGAAAAATTGGCGTAACATTTGGCAAAAAAGCATAATTTTTACAGATATCATTAACATTATATTTTACTAGTTCAGATATTTACACACGTTGTAATACCTAATATGTTTAAAAATTATTTTTTATGCTTTTTGGGGGTACAATGGGAAAAACTGACACTTTACATTTTAATTGGGGGAGGGGATTTTTAACATTTTACTACTTTTTTTTTTTTTTTTTTACTTTACACTTTTTATGTCTCCATAGGGGATTATTTATAGCAATCATCAGATTGCTAATACTGTTCAGTGCTATGCATATGCATAGCACCGATCAGTGTTATCGGCTATCTTCTGCTCTGTCTGCTCGATCTCAGACCAGAGGAGAAGACCCCTCGAGATGGATGGAGGCAGGTGAGGGGACCTCCAGTCACCATTTTAGATTATCGTATCCCTGTGGCATCTGAAGGGTTAATAGCGGACCCCAGCAAGATCGCTGATGTCCGCCATTACTGGCGGGTTCCTGGCTACTGATAGCAGTTGGGACCTGCCCTGTATGATGCGAGCACCGATCTGGCTCTCGCGTCATGCACAGGACGTAAATGTATGTCCTGATGCATTAAGTAACACCACATCAGGACGTACATTTATGTTCTGTGTCGTTAAGGGGTTAAGGCCCAATAATGAGCTGTTTTTTGTATCTGTACTAATGGGGGCAAGTTTGAAAACCTGGGGTACCCAGGAAGGGGATGTAAGGCCTCACTACTAAACCTGCCTTTCATTCCATAAAAAACAATGACTAGTCCAAGGACTTGTAAGAATCACTCATAGATCCCATTCTAAACACCAAACAATTAGACCATATTAGACAAGGAACACGATAATGTAGATAAAAGGTATACATTTTATTGAATAACAATCAATTTTAAAAGGACATACCGTATATAAAAGACACATAATGGTACAACAACAGAGCTCGGACAGATGAGTGGAGGCTAGAGGCATTGATAAGATGTAATAAAATACTGCTCTTATAGAAAATTGTACAGGGCCATATATCGGATCTGTGTCTGATGATAGAATCGTTATGAAGAAATGGGCTACGATAATTATGAATAATACAGGAACTGACAGCAGATATAACCACAAAACTGTGTATTAATGCTATAAGACCAACATGAGAAAAGGGCAGTAACCACTTTAAATGTCGCTCAGTATCCAAAGACAGCTTCCGATAAAGACATCAAGACATAATAAAGCAATGGAAGATCATGCACCCTAGAGAGCAATGCCTCTTACCTCCTACCCCAAGCACGTTTTCGCAATGTGGCTTAGTCAGGGGGCGTGTAAACCATAGCATGTTGTAAGTATATATAGGGGTTCTGCACCAATCACAAAGCGCCGCACTTAAACAAAAAATAGAATACACCTGGGATATCTACTTGACCATGTGTGCTGAAGAAATTCCTGTGAGACTGCCGTGTGTCATATGGTGTATAACCTATGCGCCAAACGAAGCCGGGAACGCTGCGTACAGGAAACCGGAAATGGAGCTCGTTCCATTCTACTGTAGTCAGAGGCGTAACTAGAAGGGGTGTAGAGCGCGCCGCCGCAACGGGTTTCCTAAGGCTCATCTTCCCCATAAGAGACCAATAATATTAACATCACATGATAGCCATGGGGACCTGTTACATATTTTGCATTGGGGCCCAGAAGCTACAAGTTATGCCTCTAATTCTAGTTAATAGGAGCCATGCACAATATTCACTAGGCTTTGGATAGATGACTTGGCTAGTTTTAGTGTGCATTTATTTCCCTGCATACCTGATGTAGGAGAATATACCTGGACAACCACCTTTAACCCCTTAAGGACACAGCCTATTTTGGTCTTGAGGACACAACTACAACTTGCATTTTTGTTTCTCTTTCCCTTGTCTCAAACCCCTTAAAACCCACAATTTTTAATCTTTACATTATTTTTTTGTTTTTACGCAGTGCACTTTATGGTAAAACTGACATGTTCTCTTGGGTCAATGCGACTAAAGTTATACCCATCTTTTCACACCTTTGTATTATTTTACTGCTTTAAGGCTAAGTTTCCACTTCTCTGAAGTGGATCCATAATGGAGGGGAAGTGTAAGTTCTTCCTTTATGTGTCCTATTCCTTTTGAATACACTTCTGGCTTTGACTCAAAAACTGCAGTGGCAGTTTTCCAAAAACTGCCAGAAAAAATACCAAGTGGAAACTTAGCCTTATAAGAAATAACTATTTTTTATCAAAATAAGTATGTTTAAATTGTCCTCTACTTACCCCTACAACTTTTTTTTTCATGTAGGGGGCTGTATGAGGGCTATTTTTTTTGCGCTGTAATCTGTAGTTTTCATTGGTACCACTTTTTTGTATATGTGACTTTTTTAAATCACTTTTTAATTTTTTTCTTTTTGCTAGGATGTGATGTGACCTCAAATCACCAATTTTGTACTTTGGTATTTTTTTACGTTTATGCTTTTCACTGTACGGGATCATTACTATAATATTTTAATAGATTGGAAATTTCTGCATGCGGCAATAGTAAATATAAATATAATAAATAACAATATATAAATATGTTTTACATTGTTTTACTTAATAGCCCTTTTATGACTCAGTCCAATTTGGCCTTAAAGGGGTACTCCGCCCCTAGACATCTTATCCCCTATCCAAAGGATAGGGTATAAGATGTCTGATCGCGGGTCTCCCGATGCTGATCGCGGGTCTCCCGATGTGGGGGGAACTGTGCTGCACCTAACGTGGGGGGAACTGTGCTGCACCTAATGTGGGGGCCTCGTATCGACATTTGCTCACGCCGCGCTCCCAGAATTCAAGGGCCGGCGTTACTACGTCCTGACGCCGGCCCTAGAGCGTGACGTGCGTGAACATCAAGGGGGGGGGCTCCATGTCCATTTTGCTTGGGGCCCCCAAATTCCTTCAAACAGCCTTGCTCCTTACCTCCTTACACTCCGTGGGCTGGGCGCTCAGCATCTGACCCATGGTGTAGAACCTGAAGGCAGTGAAACAATTGCCCAATTGCCACAGGGTACAAAAATGACTGTTTCCACACACCAGCAAAAACACAAGAAATATTGCCAAAATGCAGGAAAAAGCTGTTACAGTTTTTCTGGCATTTTTGCTGGTTGACAAAAAACCTCAATGGAATCTGAGCCTCAAAGCGATAGAACACAATCCCTGTGTCCACTTTTACTGTAAGTGCAGCTCAGGTGCACAAATAGAACTGTGTGGAGATTTAGGACTTTGCACAAAATTTATCATGTGGCTTGCATAAATATGGTAAATTTGCTGGTTTCAGATGTGGTTTCAAATGGCAGGAAATGCTTAACCCCAAATGCAGTTGTGCATTTATGCTGGGGAGCAGATCCTGCGCTTGTGGTCCATTGCTAAGGGCAATCCCAAGCATAAAATGTATACAATGGGTAAAGCCTGCAGCAGACTACAAGTGCCACAATGGCATCCTACACCAGATGAAAAGTGTGGATGTGTAACATATAGAATAATAAATAAATTTCGGTGCACTACTGTGGTAGATGTAAACAGTAACATATGACTAACCCTCAAAATGATGTTAAAATTGAGTTATTAGCCAGTATATCCTTATATGAAGGACATACCTGAGCCCGCACACCAATGCCAAAGTTTGTCAAGTGGCATTTTGGTGCACCTGTGAGTCTGGCAACATATGAGCCTACTTGGGTGGGGCTTATAGCCTTCCTCCCTGCTCCTACTGTATGTGTGCTTAGCCACACTGGAGTGAACTGGGAGGAGGCTGTGAGTCGGACCTAATGCCGCTGTAATTGCCCACTGGCCCCTGGTATTGCCCATACAGCACAGGTAGGTTTAGTGTTAGGTCCCGTGCCACATGAGAAACCTTGGTGTTGGGGTGCAGGCTCAGGTATGTCCTTCATACAAGGATATACTGGCTAATGTCTCAATTGTAACATCATTTTGAGGGTTAGTCATATGCTACTGTCTACATCTACCACAGTAGTGCACCTAAATTTATGTATTATTGCACCAAATTTAGACCAACCAAAACGATCTACAAAAAGCATCTACATACACCAACATTGATAAATGTCCGTCCATGAATGCACCAAAGCACTTGGAACACCATTTTTGCATGTGTTTATAGCCTTATTAACGTCAATGAGTTTCCGCAGTCCCAGTCACACTGCTAATTTTTTGTTGAGAACGTTCCCCAGCTAAAATTTCAAGTTCTGTGGTTAATTAAAATGTAAGTGATGTCTTAATTTTTTTGCAGAATTCCGCTGCCTAAGCCCAATGAAGTCCATGGAAAATTCTTTTATCCACTAAATATGGATATGTTGCAGAATTTAATGGGCCTGCAGCAAATCCATTTGCAGATTTTCTGCTGCAGGATTTTCTGCTTGCGGAATCATGTACTTGTGAACATACCCCTAGGCAATGATTGAACCATGCAAAAAATCAAGGCTGTTGACAAGTATGCATTAAAGGGGTTATCCACCATAAGGTGATTTTAGTACGTACCTGGCAGGCAGTAATGGACATGCTTAGGAAGGATCTTTGCTTGTCTTGGGGCTAAATGTCTATGTTGTTAGATTACCATAACACTGTGGCTAGCTTTTTGTGAACTGGTATTTCTTGTTTGAGTTTTCTTCTTTGCTTACAAATCCCACAATTCCATTTCCTCCCTCCCACACATCAGCCACCCAACCCATTGAAACAGAAATGAGCTGCATCCATTCAAAAGACCTGTGGTTTTCAATCAGGGTGCCTACAGCTGTTGCATTGGTTGCAGATTGATCTCTCTCCTACCAAGCGATCGCTCCACCCATTGAAGCAGACAGGTTCCCTGTCATCAGCTGACTAGTGAGTCAGGTCTCCGCCGCATTGCAACCTGGGAAAAATCTGAAACAACAGTCATTTTGCATGCTGTTAAAAATAAATATTGGTACAGACATTATATTATGAACTACACTAACTTCACAGCCCCTGTAGCATAGTCAAATAAAAAAAAACCTTGAAATACCCCTTTAAGAGCATCTAACACTTCCACTCATCCAACTAGGAGACAGAAAAGCAGACTTTATCATTGCTCTTGTGCCTTGGCATAAATTGCCAAATTTTTCATAAACATTTTTACTTCATCATATTTATTGTGCAGTTGTGCCTTTTTTTTTTTTTTTTGGCACATTTGCACCTTGCTCACCAGTGTTGCTTACTAATAAATGTTAGAGACATGACACAGATGGAGTATATATACATATTTATTATTTTAAACTTTTTAAAAAGTCAAAATATTTTTGTCCAAACTCAGTAGTCGGCAGTGATCAAGACAAATATGTGATAACTAGATGTGGAGTACAGAAGAATAAAAATGAACATGTATGATTTACCTAATTTACCTACTTATCAAACCATTAAAAACTTACAATGTTATAAAAAAGAACATATTAAGGAATTTTAAACATTAAATAACACTGACCTTTGTGTTTCTCCAAATTGTAAGAATTGATGGTATACCTTTCCAAGAGAGGAAATTTAAAACAACCTTCATTGATATTCATGCTGAGTAAAGCTGTGGACAAATGTTTGGATATGTTCCATTCATTACACATTTGGAAAAGTTTCTAGAAAAAGGTATTTCATGCATGAATCAACAAAGTGAATGGATATGCTTGATCAGTTAGTGCTGCTAATTTTCCGACTGTTTACCATAACAATAATCTTATTGGCCACACAATGTACAATACAATGTTTAAAAATGCAAGACTAATAATAATAATTATGTAATATGTCATAATAACCTACATAACATGAGTACCTTGAACTCATTTTTGAAATAGTAAAAAAAAAAAAAAAACAACGCAGTGATACAAAACAATACAATGTGATGAAAATTTATTTATGATGTTCCTCAAAGAAAATAAATGATGTACCATACTGATGCTAACAATTTTGAAACAGAAAATATTGGGTTTAATATTTTGTCCTCAAGTATTTATTTTTGAAACATGACATTTTTCTTAATAGTTGGAAAGTTTTTTTTTTTTTTTAAATATTTATCCATAAATCTTTATTTAAAAAATCTGCCTACATTTGCTTCAACATCCTCCTCAGTTTGCTGTATAAGGTCTATTTTATCTCTACTTGTGCACAGTCTATCAGATTCTCCACTGCAAATTACATTTTGTGTGCTCTACTCTCTTTCTTCAGCCTGTGTAAGCTGTCCTACAGGTATTCTCTACTGTCCATTTTTGAGCTGATGTGTAACTCACTTTTCCACCCTACTGCTATCTCTAACACTGAGAACAGGACATTATTTGTTGGATTTACCTTATCTTTCTCTGAGTAACAAGTAAATAGTGGGACATTTTTCATTTTTAAACTACTTAGAAATGTATTTTGCTTTGTGCTAATTCAGAAAAAGATCAACAAAAAAAAAATTACCACAGAATTGTCCAAGGTTTTTAACCACTTAAGCATCCAGGATGAAGCTGTTGGGGATTGAGGGCATACAGGTACACCCTTGTGTCCTGGTACTTAAGGATGGAGGGCATACCTGTACACCCTCCATATTTCCGATCACCACCGCTCACTGGGTGGTGATCGGACTGGGATGACTGCTGATATCTATCAGCAGGCATCTCGTGGCAATGCCCAGGGGGATCCTGAGACCCTCCCCATGTTGGCGATCACCACATATCGCCGGTAAATTCAGACCGGCGATTTGCGTTTATTTCAGGCCAATCGGGTCACTGCCATTGGTTGATCAGGACTGACCGACCAATGGCAGTTGGGGGTGTTAAAGTTCATTTTCACCGCTCTGCCCACCGATAGAAGTCTGGCCAGAGCGAGGGGAACAAGTGCAGTGAGGGGCGAGCATGGCCGGCTTATTGGGTGGCATCGGAGTGGCGGCGTTGGCAGGGACATCTGGCAGCGGCAGGAGGAGGAAGGCCAGAAAGTGCACCAGTGGAGGAGGCTGCAGTGAAGATCGCTGGTAAGTGATCTTCACTGTGGCCTTCTAAAAGTTGCAAAACTACAACTCCTAGAATGCCTAGAAAGCCACAGTTTGTAGGCCACAGTTTGAAGACCACTGTATAGTGGTCTGCAAACTGTGGTCCTCCAGATGTTGCAAAACTACAACTTTCAGCATGCACTGATTGTCTGGGCATGCGAGGAGTTGTAGTTTTGCAACATCTGAAGTGGCACACTTTGGAGACCACTATATGTTGGTCTCCAAACTGTAGTCCTCCAGATGCTGCAGAACTACAATTCCCAGCATGCCCAGACAGTCAGGGATACTGGGCGGTGTAGTTCTGCAATATCTGTCCCTTCAGATGTTTCAGAACTACAACTCCCACCATGCCTGGACAGTCTGGGCATGCTTGGAGTTGTAGTTTTGCAACATCTGGAGGGCTACAGTTTGGATACCACTACTTAGCGGTCTCCAAACTGTTCTTCCCCAGTCTAGCTCAGTTATTCCAACCCGTGTGCCTTCAGCTGTTGCAAAACTACAACTCCCAGAATGCAGTGACAGACCCTACATGCTGGGAGTTGTAGTTCTGCAACAACTGGAGGCACACTGGTTGGAATCACTGAGCTAGTCTGTTTCCTAACTCAGTGGTTCCCCACCAGTGTGCCTACAGCTGTTGCAAAAGTACAACTCCCAGCACGTACGGTCTGTCAGTGCATTCTGGGAGTTGTAGTTTTGCAACAGTTGAAGGTTTGAGGGAATGTACAGGGTACATTCACATGGGCAGGTTTACAGTGGGTTTCCTTCTACGAGTTTGAGCTGTGGCAAATTTTCCGCCGCAGTTCAAACTCCAAGCGGAAAGCTCACTGTGAACCCCCGCCAGTGTGAATGTACCCTAAAACCACTACACTACACTAACACAAAATAAAAAGTACAACAGTACATGCACACCCTTACATGTCCCTCCCCCCCTGCCCAACAAAAATGAAAAACGTCTCCTAAACTGAGCCTCCAGCTGTTGCAAAACAACAACTCCCAGTATTGCCGGACAGCCATTGACTGGGAGTTTTGCAACAGCTGGAGGCACCCTATTGGGGGAACACTGCCGTAGGGTTTTGGTGGAGACAAGCATCATCCTTGTATCCGGGTCCATCCCTATTGCAAATTTCAAATTTAGGCCTCAAATGCGCATAACGCTCACTCACTTCAGAGCCCTGTTGTATTTTCCCTTCTGAGCCCTATAGTTTACCCACAGAACACTTTACATCCACATATGAGGTATTTCCTTACTCAAGAGAAATGGGGTCACAAATTTTGGGGGGGCATTTTCTCCTATTACTCATTGGGAAAAAGTTTGGGGTAACACCAGCATTTTAGTGTTAAAAATCTAAATTTTCATTTTTACGTCCCAATTTAACAAAAGTTTGTCAATCACCTGTGTGGTATAAAGACTCAATTTACCCCTTGTTATGTTCCTTGAAGGGTGTAGTTTCCAAAATAGTATGCCATGTGAGTTTTTTTTTTTTTACTGTTCTGGCATCATGGGGGCTTTCTAAATGTGACATGCCCCCCAAAAACTATTTCAGCAAAAGTCGCTCTACAAAATTCCATTGTCGCTCTTTCCCTTCTGAGCCCTCTACTGCATCCACAGAGCACTTTACATCCACATATGAGATAATTCCTTACTCAAGAGAAAATAAATTACAAGTTTTGTGGGGCCTTTTACCCCTTGTAAAAATGAAAAAAAAAATTTTTTCTCCTTCATTTTGCTGCTATTCTTGTGAAACATCTAAAGGGTTAACAAACTTTTTGAATGTTATTTTGAATACTTTGAGGGGTGCAGTTTTCACAATGGGGTCCATTACAGGGGATTTCCAACATAAAGATCCTCATATTCACTTCAAAACTCAACTGGTCCCTGAAAAATTCAGATTTTGAAATTTTCATGAAAAATTGGAAAATTGCTGCTGAACTTTGAAGCCCTCTGATGTCTTCCAAAAGTAAAAACATGATGCAAAAATAAAGTAGACATGCTTCCTAAGTAGAAAAAAGAAAGATACTCGGCACTGCTGCCTATATGTAATGTCAGTATAATGTACCTCTGTTGGCTCACCTGTGCCAGGTGGTGCTCTCTGTCTAACAATCAGACCAATGTGCAGCTTCCAACAATGTAGAAAATGAACAGGGCAACTCACCATCTGCGTCTTCTTCAAACTTCTTTATTCAAGAAACATAACACGTACAAACAGTGCAGGACAAGGGTGGACAGTAATGTCGGGGGGTATGTAGTTCGGGGCTACATCCCCCCTACCTTACCGTCCACCCTTGTCCTACACTGTTTGTACCTGTTATGTTTCTTGAATAAAGAAGTTTCAAGAAGACGCAGATGGTGAGTTGCCATAAAGTAGACATATTGTATGTGTGAATCAATATGCAATTTATTTGACATGTCCCTTTTCCTTACAAGCAGAGAGCTTCAAAGTTAGAAATATGCTACATTTTTCATGACATTTTTGAATTTTTCACCAAGAAATGATGCAAGTATCGACAAAAATTTACCACTAACAAAAGTAGAATATGTCACGAAAAACAATCTCAGAATCAAATTTATAATTAAAAGCATTCCAGAGTTATTAATGCATAAAGTGATAGAGGTCAGATTTGAAAAAAATGCTCCCGTCCTTAGAGTCATAATGGGCTCCATCCCCAAGGGGTTAAAGAACAAAAACTCATCTGTTGTGTGTGATGTAATGAAGTTCAGTTCCATTGAAATAAAGAGGACACAACTTGTAATACCATAAAACCTGAGGACAGTGAGGGGAATTCATCAAGCTATGTACACGACTTACGTACATTCTTTTCCATGGTGTAAATGTTTCTTAAGTGTGACACATTTATCATTTGGTTGATAAATTTGGCATACATAAGCAAAAAAGATTTTTTTTAGCATACATAAGCAAAAACCAAGAAATGACTTCAGAACATCACTTTGTAACACCACCTCCTCTCCTCTGTGAATTTTCTGCTCTAAAACCACATTTGTGACAAAAAAAGTGCAATATATATGTATTTATTTATTTTTTTTACCACTTTTTTCCCCTAAATGTACTAACCAATTTTTTGTATGTTTCTTTTTCTCATTTCAGTTCATGTATGCAAAGGACTATTTTGGACTACAGTGGCCAGCATGTTTTTTTTTTGTTTAATATTAATAAAATGGTAAACAAAGGCTTGTGTGGGAGTTGTTTTTTTTGGGGGGGATAACATTTTTTTTAAACTTGTGTTTTTTGTTTTTTTTTTTAGTTTTCTTAACAAGATTAGTAGTCAGAATACATTACTAAGCCGGGCTTAGCGTCAGCCCCCCAAAAGTTAGCGCTAACCCCCAATTATTACCCTGGTACCCACCGCCACAGGGGTGCTGGGAAGAGCTTGTCACCTTCGCCGCATGACTACAAACCCCAGCATGTCCTTACTGTAAGGGCATGCTGGAAGTTGTGGTTGTTTGGTGCCCGCAGGTGACAAGCGCTCCACTCTGCTCCCAGGCCAGGAACCATGTATATAATACTAAAGCATGGTAATTTCATATTCCCCGCTCGGAGCTGAGAAGCCAAGGGGTCTCGGCCAATCACAGCTTCAGGAAGAAAATATGAAACTACAGTGCGGTAGTTTTTATATTCCTGTGAGCTGGCAGGGGAGCACCACGCAACTACAACTCCCAGCATGCCAGTACTGTAAGGGCATGCTCAGAATTGTAGTCATGTGGCGCAGGTGACAAGCATTCTGCTCCCCGGCTGGCTACCATCAATACGAAACTACGGCACTGTAGCTTCATATTTCCCTCCTGGAGCTGTGATTGGCCGAGGCATACACCCACCACCCACAGTATGCCACCACGTCGCCCCCCCCCCCCCTCCCCCGCATATACCACCTGCTGTCCGGCCAAATTTAACACCCGCCAGTTAGCTACTGCAAGACTACAACTCCCAGCATGGCCTCACTGTAAGGCAATATAAGAGAGAAAAAGAACAAAGGAGAGGACAACGTCTCGTGTGATTCCGCGGATATAATATCCCACACGACTATAATCTGCAATTGAGAAAGGGGTTACTTAAACCCGAAACCTGTCTTGCTTGTCTGTCTTTTTATACTTTTTTTTAACCGGACTGGAACTGAATTTGGTCTCTGAAAGGCATCGCAGCTGCAGAACAACTTTCCCCCTCCAGTAACTACTATCCTCACTGCAAGGGCATGCTGGGAGTTGTAGTCTTACAACAGCGGGTGGTATATGTGGGCAGCCAGTGATAGATGTGGGTGGCGGGTGATGGATGCGGGCGGGCAGCGGGTGTTAGATGCGGGTGGGACTTTACGGGACTTTTTTTAAGCCAACTTTTTTTTTGGTGTAGATTTGAGACTTTTTAGGCTGCCTGCGAGTTATTTAACAAAAGTCGCAGTTAGTAAATCCCTGCCTACAGCTAAGTAAAAAACAGATCTAGTGTAAAACAGCTGGATTGTGAGAAATCGCACAGGGCGGCGTACCACTAAAAGTCGCACAAAAGTCACACATGCAACTTTTTTGAGACAAATATACAACAAAAATCCTGTGTAAATCCCTTGATAAATTCCCCCCCTGCATGTTTTGATCAAAAAGTGTGCTAAGTGCCAAAAATGTACAGTTTATATAGCAGTAATACAATTCCGAATATTCCATATCAGCATTTGCAGAGTGCTGCCACCCTTTCTTTTTTAAACATGTGAACATATTTGAACTTTTAAAAATACTATTATTTATACAAGCTAGTGACTGCCTTAATAAAAAATAAAAAAAAAGTTTTTTGATTAAGGCATTCACCATCCCACAAAACATGCAATAAAAAGTGACCAGAAGGTCCCATCTACACCAAAATAAGTTCAAATAAAATAAATATAGTTTACAAGCAAAAAAAAAAATAACCCTTACACAGCTCTGTAAATGGAAAAAATGTACCTTATAAGGTTAATTATAGCTATGTACAACAATCATTTTTTAAACCTTTTTGCGACACATGGCAAATGTAGTCCATCATGGTGCCACTTAGAGTGCATGGAGCGGGCTCCTGACTCAAGCCCACTCTATACCTGGTGATGGCATGCAGCAACATCTAAAGGGATCTGTAAACTATCCCTGGTCGTTTAATGGTCGTTTTACCTCTTTACGCTGGCTGCGGCTCTGTAACAGTCTGGAGTAGGCTCTACTAATGGAGCACAGATTACATAGATCAATGCATTTAAACAGAAATGCATTTATCTGTATAAGGAGTCTAATGATTCCTCCTTAAAGGGGTACTCCGCCCCTAGACATCTCATCCCCTATCCAAAGGATAGGGGATAAGATGTCAGATCGCGGGGGTCCCGCTGCTGGGGACCCCCGGGATCTCGGCTGCAGCACCCACCTGTATGGCTTCCGGCAATGCTGCAGCCGAGATCCCGGGGGTCCCGCTGCAGACATCTTATCCCCTATCCTTTGGATAGGGGATAAGATGTCTAGGGGCGGAGTACCCCTTTAAAGTCTTCTAAGGGGTATAATAAAGTGTAAAATAAAAAGTTTAATAAAGGTTTAAAAAAAAAAAAACACATTAACCCCTTAATGACGCAGGACGTAAATGTACGTCCTGGTGAGGTGGTACTTAAAGGAGTACTCTGGTGCAGAGTACTCCTGCTCCGTCCTGCCTGGGCTGCAAAAAAAATGAAAATAAACCATCACTCACCTTCCTGGGTTCCCGCGGAGCGCCACTACAGCTGATCGGTCCTCCGGTCCATCTTCTTCATACTTCCGTGTGAACGAAGCGTTATATGGCAATCAGCCTATTATGGGCCGAGGCAGAAAATCGTGGCAGCCGGCGATAGGCTGATCGCCATGTGACGCTTCGTTCACACGAAAGTATGAAGAAGATGGACCGGAGGACCGATCAGCTGTAGTGGCGCTCCGCGGGAACTCAGGAAGGGGAGTAATGGTTTATTTTCATTTTTTTGCAGCCCGGGCAGGACGGAGCAGGAGTACTCTGCACCAGAGTACTCCTTTAACGCACCAGGATGTACCATGCGCGGCAGGTCCCGGCTGATGATAGCAGCCAGGGACCCGCCCGTAATGGCGGACATCCGCGATCATGCGGATGTCCGCCATTAACCCCTCAGATGCCGTGATCTGTAATGAGCTCAGTTTTCAGTAACTGGTTGTTGGCAGGTGATGGGTGCACTGGTAAGTATTATCCAATCTAGGGATTTCAGATCCTTTTTTATACTTGTTAGGCTGGGTTCACACTAAGTTTGTATTGTACGTGAACCAGATCCGGCTGGGGGGAGTTGAAACCGGGTGCTCCCGTATTCCAGTCAGGCCCAAACCCCATTCATTTAAACGAGCTGACCGGAGTCAAACACTGACTATGGTCGGCTCATTTTTGTCCCATATATGGTATCCCACAGTTCAAGGTCCACTTAAGGAACCATATATGGGGCAAAAATGAGCCGACCGGAGTCAGTGTTTGACTCCGGTCAGCTCATTGAAATACCTTACATACAGGCTGGGTCCGGCTGGGATAAGGGAGCACCCGGTTTTCACTCCCCCCAGCCATATCCGGTTTCCGTATTGCCAAATTGTAGTGTGAACTGGCCTTTACAGTAATTTTACCCTGCCAGTAAGGCATGCTACATACAGATAATGGGATAATGGCCATATAATAAAAAATCCATATTAGTTCCATCTCCTGCCTGGCACTTTAAGTGGAATAACTGTTCTGAAATGAGTAATAAAACCACCAATGAAAATTTGTTCTCCAAATATTAATGGGGTGAAATGGGGAAAAAAACACACAATTGTACAGTTTTGTGAGTACAATTTTTTTTTGCTCTGGAGCTGAGAGTGCTTTATACCCGGTGGGTCCCGATCATTAACCAAGACCCACACCTATTGCCGGACATTTCCGATAGGGTGGATATCTGGCATTAACCCCTTAAAATGGGAAAATCACTCTGCGGTGGCTGTGAGGAGGTGATTAGGTCACCTGGGGCCAAATCGTGGGGTCTCAATAAGAGGACGAGAGGGAGTTCTCTTACCTTCCTCCTCAACACCTGACTGGTTGTCCCATGCTGCAGCCAGCTATGATCACTGATCAGTGCTGTAAAAAAATATAAAAAAAAGTGTGAATTAAAGTATTACAGATATTTATTTTTTTATTTGACTATGCTACAGGGACTGTAATTCATAATAAAGTGTCTGTACCTGTGTGTGATGGTGGTCTTGCATGTCTTCTGTGATTTTCACCACAATATTTTTTTTTAACAGCAAAATTACTCAGGTCTCAGGATTTCCCAGGTTGCAGTGCGACCGAGACATTTTATCACTAGTCAGGTGTGCAAAGGGATCAAGTCCTACTTCAATGGGTGGAGCGGCCGCTGGGTTGGAGAGAGAGATCATTCTGCAACTAATTGTATTTTTGCAACAGCTGGATGCACCCTGGTTAGAAAACACTGGACTTTTCAATGGAATGCAGCTCATTTGTGTTTCAATGTGTGGGAGGGAGGAAAGTGACCTCAAAATTACAAACAAGGAACTATGGGATTTGTAGCTGAAGAAGAAAACTCCAACAGGAAATGGCCAGTCCCCCCCCCCCCCCCCCAAAAAAAAAAAGCTTAGCGTTATGGTAATCTCACAACATAGCCATTTCGCCCCAAGATAAGCACAGATCCTTCCTGAGCATATGCATTACTGTCTTGCAGGTATGTACTAAAATCACCTCATGGTGGATAACCCCTTTAACACATTCCCTAATAAAAGTTTGAATCACCTCCCTTTTCCCATTTTTAAACAATATAATGTAAATAAAAATAAACAAACATATCTGGCATCTATGCATGTGTAAGTGGCCCAGCTATTAAAATATAACATTAGTTGAACCACACGGTCAATGGTGTGAACATATAAACATACCAAAGTCCTGAATTGCGCATTTTTGGTCACTTCATATACCAGACAAAAAATTTTAAAAAGCAATTAAAAAGTCTCATCAAAACAAAAATAGTAACAATATAATCTAAATCTAAATTCACCGATCAGTATGTTTTTAGGAGTGTGGGTGGAAACTCTTTTTTTCATTTACACACCCATATGAGGGCTTGTATTTTGATGGACCAGTTGTACTTTGTAATTACTTTCTTCATATTTCCATTACATATGTTCTGTAAGTGAATAAAAAATTACTTGTAAAGTATAGCTGAAAAAAAAATGAATTTAGCAAATTTTTCGTGGCTTCTAATTCAAGCCATTAATCTTTCGGTCAAACTAACATATTATTGAGTATCTTGATTTTTTTTAAGGTCAAATAATACATTTGTATAGTTTATGTCATGTTTTATTACATTTAAAAAAAATCTGAACATAATTCTAGGGCAGTGATTCCCAACCGGGGATGCCCTGGCGTCCCGGGGTGTGGGCAGGCCCTGACAGGGGTGCTTTGACACTCCGATGGGACGGATGGCACAGACATATTTTTGAAATATTTCCCACCCCAGCCTGCGCACTTGTGACTCACGGCCCTGCAGGGGGGAAAGGGAAGCCTTCTTCCTGGCCTCTGGATTCTTCCCAGCAACTTGAATCTTCCCAGCCCCCCACAAATGGGCATTGAGATGGAACAACAGTTCAGCTTAAATAAGGTACTGCACCCTCTCTCCTCTGTCACCTCTGTCCATCCCCCTTTGTCACCCCTCTGTTACTCCCTATCACCCCGTCCACTCTACTGACATTCATGTCCACCTTGTCCACCCCCTGTCCACCCCTCGGACCACCCGCCAGTCTACTCCCCTGTCACCAGTGTCCACCCCTCTGTTCCCCCCTCTGTCCCTTTGTCACCTCTGTCCACCCCTCTCTGTCACTCATGTCCAACCCTCCTTTACCTCTTGTCACCCCTGTTAGCCCTCTTACCCCCTGTCATCCCTTGTTCACCCTCCCTGTCTCCCATGTCCACCCTCCTGTTATCAATGTCCACATTTGCCACTCCCATATCCACCAATCTGTCACCTCTGTCCTCCCCTCTGTTACCCATGTACACTCTGCTACACCCCTGTCACCCATGTACACACCTGTCCTCCTCTTTGTTACCCATGTACACTCTGCTACACCCCTCTGTCACCCTTTTATACCCCTCTGTCATCCTTGTAAACCCCTCTGTCACCCATCTTTCACCAATGTACACCCCTGTGTCACCCCTTACACCCCTCTGTCACCAATATATACTCCTCTACACTTCTCTGTCAATCATGTGCACTAATCTACACCACTCTATCATCCATGTACACTCTTCTACATCCCTCTGTCACCCATGTACATCCATGTACCCTCCTCTACAACCGTCTGTCACCCCTACACTCCTCTGCCACCCATGTACACTCCTCTGCCACCCTTGTACACCCGTCACCCATGTACATTCCTCTCCACCTGTCTGTCACCCCATACACTCCTCTGTCACCCATGTACACTCCTCTAGGAGTAGAAGACATTAGAAGCAGACATCTAGGAAGTAGGGGACATGTGTGGCGTAATCTGGAGGCTGATGTTGGAAAAATGTTGAGCCTAATAGTTTGTTTTGCCAGTTTTGCAGTGAAGAGTTGTGGCTGGAAGAAATTGTCATGATGGGAGAAGAAAAGGAATGACGCTGATCGGAGAAGACATCATTTGTGAGTTGCTGTATATAGCAGCACTGTAATCTACATAGCCAGCAGATATTTAGGTATTGTACATTGCTTCTTTTTAGCCTTTTTTCTTTGGTCATGCATCGAAAATTATTCAGTAGGGGTGCCCCACACATTTTTTTTTCCCGAGGGGTGCCCCAGGCTGAAAAAGGTTAGAAACCACTGTTGTAGGGTTTAGTATTATTTAATGTTTAGGTTATTTACCATATGGGATAAGTAATGTAATATTTTAATATTTTGGTTATTTTTCATGTGGCAATACCAAACATATTATTTTTATTAGAGTACCTGTCATCAAACCATATTTTTTTTAAACTAAATCAGATTCTATTCCCTAACTACCCCTAACACCCCTCCTGCCCTTAAAGAAAATTTCCGAGCTTTAAAAAAAGCTCTGTATCATACCTTTCCCCTTGCTTACATTGTGTGAGCTCCCAGCAGAAGAAAGTGGACGTTCTCCAGCAGGCTCAATGTCACTGAAGCTTTCAAGAGCTGAGACTCATCATGCCTCGCATGCACTTCCTGAGTTTGGTCTCCTACCAGGCCAGGAGGAGAGCAAACTAACTGTTTGACTTGAGACCCTGGGCAACAATGGAAGGAAAGGTAAGCCCTCCAGCTGCCACAACAGTGGATTGCACCAAACCACTGTGCTTTTGTGGTTTTATGTGAGAGGTAGAGCAGCGAGGGAGCATAATATTAAGTTCACAAGATTGTGGAGACTCCCTCTAAAGAAACTATGAGGACATTCTGAATAGTGAGAGGGGAGAAAGATGCTGCCAGATAGCTCTGGTAACTGTCAGAATGCCTATTCCTTCACTCCCCCAGAATTCAGCCATTGTAAGGCTGGATTCACATATATCAGTTGTCCGGCACAGTTTCCCTCCAGCGTGCAGTAGAGGGAAACTGATGCTAGAACGGATCCCATTCATTTGAATGGGACAGTCCACAACCATACAATGTCAAATTTTTGACATCGGATGACTTGAAACATTCGGAGGGCACCGTACAGGGGAATGCAGTTTGCGGGGTGCCCCTGTCCACCATCCAGAGACAATGAACGCCGGATGCCATACAACTGATGACAACTTGTCATCAGTTGTGTAGAGATATAGGCTGAGTTCAGCTATGCCGGATGTCGGACATTTGTGAACCCAGCCTAAGAGAGTAAGGAGGCCACCAAATACATTAGATGAGTTGTCTATCCAGTTGAAATTGACAGATTTGGTCAGAACATAACTTAAGTGTATGGCCACCTTACAATTTAAACTGTTAAAGGGGTACTCCACTGCCACATTTTGTTCCGAACACTGATTGCGGCGCCGGGGCTCATGACGTCATGACCATGCCCCCTCGTGACATCACGCCCAACATGACGCTCCTACCATAGACTTTCATTGAGGGGGTGTGGCGTGATCATGACGTCACAAGCCACGGCACACGCACTCAGTGTTCAGAACAAAATGTTCCGAACGCTGAGGCAGTGGGGTACCCCTTTAAAGGGGTATTTTAGGATTTTTTTTATTTGACTATGCTACAGGGGCTGTAAAGTTAGTGTAGTTCATAATCTAGTGTCTGTACCTGTGTGTGACGGTTTTCTCACAATTCTTCTGTGATTTTCACCCCACTATTTATTTTTAACAGCATACAAAATGACTGTTGTCTTGGATTTTTCCCAGCTTGCAATGTGGCCGAGACCTGACTCTCTAGTCAGCTGATGACAGGGAGTCTGTCTGCTTCAATGGGTGGAGTGATCGCTTGGTGGGAGAGAGATAAACTGCAACTAATGCTATAGGCACCCTGATTGAAAACCACAGGTCTGCAGCTCATTTCTGCTTCAATGGGTGGGGTGGCTTTTGTGTGGGAGGGAGGAAAATGAAATTGTAGGATTTGTAGTCAAAAAAAGAAAAGTCAAACAGGAAATACAAGTTCACAAAAAGCTAGCCACGGTGTTATGGTAATCTCATGACATAGCCATTTAACCCCAAGACAAGCGCAGATCCTTCCTAAGCATATTCATCACTGTCTGCCAGGTACGTACTAAAATCACCTTATGGTGGATAACCCCTCTAAAGCTAATGACCAAAAGTGTTTCCCATTGAATTTTTATTTTTCTTTTGCTTACTTTTACGGCCTTTAAGCGTTTGTTTACAATTGTGTTGTGGTCTGGTAAATGGAGCACCATTGACTAGTCCATTGGAAAGACATGAGTGGAATAAAAAAAAATAATAGATGGAATATCAAAGATCTGATAAAATACCGGATACCCCAATGGATGGGATTATTCTAAACTAGTAGGTGTCAGTTGTGCTCCAATCCTTTTTAGGTTCATTGTTGCAAAAAAAAGCAGCCAAACTGTCCCAGAAAAGAAAGGTGAACAACAGCTGTGTGGACTAAGCCTAAACTGTATGTAAACTTGTTTAGCAGCAGACATCACAAAAAGGTGTCTGGCAAAATTTGCAGTAGTTGTATTGCAAAGCTTGTGGATACCTGCATACTCCTTTGTTTGGTAATATAATTAAAATTATGTCAAATATAATGTGCCATTTTTACACACACAAAGAGGGGGGGGGGGGTTAGGGAACATTCTCCACTGTGTATTTAGAAGAACAAACATGTACTTTCTCTAAAAGAGCAACTTACATTTCATCTATTGGAGGTAGCTGAAAGTAACTCACTGAAGCTAGAGAGCACTGGAGAGCATCCCAAAACTAAAGTTAAAAACAACTTGACTACATTCTTTTCTGGAGCAACTTCAGGGAAAGAAAGCTTACAATAGGGAAGGCTGACTGTGTTCTGCAGGAAACAGGTTATCTGTGAACCAGTTAGAGACAGACTGGTAGTCTGTCCAAAGAGGACTGCTATCTGTGAACCAGTTATCTGTGAATCAGTTAGAGAAAGACGGGTAATGTGTCCCAAGAGGACTGCTATCCAACATTTTATTAAATTTTTTTATCAATTGGTACCAGAAAGTTAAATAGATTTGTAAATTACTTATCTTAGAAAAATGTTAAAGGGGTACTCCGGTGCTTAAACATCTTATCCCCTATCCAAAGGATAGGGGATAAGATGCCTAATCGCGGGAGTCCCGCAACTGGGGATGCCCGGGATCATGCACGCGGCACCCCATTTGTAATCAGTGCCCGGAGCGTGTTCGCTCCAGGACTGATTACCGGTGACCGCAGGGTCGGCGGCGTGTGATGTCACGCCTCTGCCCCCATGTGACGTCACGCTCCGCCCCTCAATGCAAGCTGATGGGAGGGGGCGTGATAGCTATCACGCCCCCTCCCGTAGGCTTGCATTGAGGGGCGGAGCGTGACATCACACGGGGCGGAGGCGTGACGTCACACGCCGCCCGCCCTTCGGTCGACCTTAATCAGACCCGGAGCGAACACGCTCCGGGCACTGATTACAAACGGGGTGCCGCATGCATGATCCCGGGCATCCCCAGCTGCGGGACTCCCGCGATCAGGCATCTTATCCCCTATCCTTTGGATAGGGGATAAGATGTTTAACCCCTTAAGGCCCATTTTGGCCTTAAGGACTCAGACAATTTAATTTTTACGTTTTCATTTTTTCCTTCTCGCCTTCTAAAAATCATAACTCTTTTATATTTTCATCCAAAGACTAGTATGAGGGCTTGTTTTTTGTCCTTTGTAATGACATCACTCATTATATCATAAAATGTATGGTGCAACCAAAAAATACTATTTTTGTGGGGAAATTAAAACGAAAAACGCAATTTTGCTAATTTTGGAAGGTTTTGTTTTCACGCCGTACAATTTATGATAAAAATGACGTGTGTTCTTTATTCTGAGGGTCAATACGATTAAAATGATACCCATTATTACATACTTTTATATTTTTGTTGCGCTTAAAAAAAAATCACAAACTTTTTAACCAAAGTAGTACGTTTATAATCCCTTTATTTTGTTGACCTCTAACTTTTTTATTTTTCCGTATAAGCGGCGGTATGGGGGCTCATTTTTTGCGCCATGATCTGTACTTTTTTTTATACCACATTTGCATATAAAAAACTTTTAATACATTTTTTATAATTTTTTTTTAATAAAATGTATTAAAGAAGTAGGAATTTTGGACTTTTTTTTTTCGTTCACCGTACGGGATCATTAACATTTTATTTTAATAGTTCGGACATTTACGCACGCGGCGATACCAAATATGTCTATAAAAAATGTTTTTTACGCTTTTTGGGGGTAAAATAGGAAAAAACGGACATTTTACTTTTTTATTGGGGGAGGGGATTTTTCACTTTTTTTTTACTTTTACATTTAAATTTTTTTTTTTTTTACACTTGAATAGTCCCCATAGGGGACTATTCATAGCAATACCATGATTGCTAATACTGATCTGTTCTATGTATAGGACATAGAACAGATCAGTATTATCGGTCATCTCTTGCTCTGGTCTGCTCGATCACAGACCAGAGTAGGAGACGCCGGGAGCCGGACGGAGGAAGGAGAGGGGACCTCCGTCCGGCATTCTGAATGATCGGATCCCCGCAGCAGCGCTGCGGGCGATCCGATCGTTCATTTAAATCGCGCACTGCAGCAGATGCCGGGATCTGTATTGATCCTGGCACCTGAGGGGTTAATGGCGGACGCCCGCGAGATCGCGGGTGTCGGCCATTGCCGGCGGGTCCCTGGCTGTGATCAGCAGCCGTGATCAGCCGCGCATGACACGGGCATCGCTCCGATGCCCGCGGTTATGCACAGGACGTAAACGTACGTCCTGGTGCGTTAAGTACCACCTCACCAGGACGTACATTTACGTCCTGCGTCCTTAAGGGGTTAAGCACCGGAGTACCCCTTTAATCCTTCCAGAACTTATCTGCTGACACCTCTGTTCATGTCAGAAACTGTCCAGAGCAGGAGAGGTTTGTTATGGGGAATTGTTCCTGCTCTGGACAGTTCCTGAACTTCCTCTGTATAATACAGCAGCTGATAAGTACAGGAAGGATTAAGATTTTTAAATAGAAGTAATTTACAAATCTGTTTAACTTTCTGGCACCAGTTGATTTAAAAAAAAATGTTTTCCACCGGGGTACCCCTTTAACCCCTTAAGGACCCAGCCAATTTTCACTGTAGGACCCGGTCATTTTTTGCACATCTGACCACTGTCACTTTAAACAATAACTCTGGGATGCTTTTACTAGGGATGAGGAACTTACAGTAAATTCTATTCGTCACGAACTTCTCGGCTCGGCAGTTGATGCCTTATCCTGCATAAATTAGTTAAGCTTTCAGGTGCTCCGGTGGGCTGGAAAAGGTGGATACAGTCCTAGGAAAGACACCTTTTCCAGCCCACGGGAGCACCTGAAAGCTGAACTAATTTATGCAGGATAAGTCATCAACTGCCGAGCCGAGAAGTTTGTGACGAATCGAATTTGCTGTAAGTTCGTTCATATCTAGCTTTTACCTTTCATTCTGATTCCAAGATTGTTTATTCGTGACATATTCTACTTTATGTTAGTGGTGAAATTTTGTCGATACTTGCATCATTTCTTTGTGAAAAATTCCAAAATTTGATGAAAAAAGTAGAAAATTTAGCATTTTTTTTTTAACTTTGAAGCTCTCTGCTTATAAGGAAAATAAATATTCCAAATAAATTATATATTAATTCACATATACAACTTGTCTACTTTATGTTTCCATCATAAAGTTGACATGTTTTTACTTTTGGAAGACATCAGAGGGCTTCAAAGTATAGCAGCAATTTTCCAATTTTTCACAAAATTTTCAAAATCAAAATTTTTCAGGGACCAGTTCTGTTTTGAAGTGGATTTGAAGGGCATTCATAATAGAAATACCCCACAAATGACCTCATTATAAAAACTGCACCCTCAAAGTATTCAAAATGACATTCAAAAGGTTTGTTAACCCTTTCACAGTTTCCCGTTTCACAGGAATAGCAGCAAATTGAAGGAGAAAATTCTAAATCTTCATTTTTTACACTGGCATGTTCTTATATACCCAGTTATTGAATTTTACAAGGGGTAAAAGGAGAGAAATCTTCCTAAAATGTGTAACCCAATTTCTCTCGAGTAAGGAAATACCTCATATGTGTAAGTCAAGTGTTCGTCGGGCGCAGTAGAGGGCTCAGAAGGGAAGGAGCGACAGTGGGATTTTGGAGAGTGAGTTTTTCTGAAATGGTTTTTGGGGGGCATGTCACATTTAAGAAGCTCCTATGGTGTCAGAACAGCAAAAAAAATAACACATGGCATACTATTTTGGAAACTACGCCCCTCAAGGCACGTAAAAAGGGGTCCAGGGAGCCTAAACACCCCACAGGTGTTTGACGACTTTTCGTTAAAGTTGGATGTGTAAATTATTATTTTTTTTCACCAAAATGCTGGTTTTCCCTCAAATATTTTTTTTTTACAAGGGATAATAGGACAAAATGCCCCTCAAAATTTGTAACCCCGTTTCTTCTGAGTATGGAAATACCCCATGTGTGGACGTCAAGTGCTCTGCTGGCGCACTACAATGCTCAGAATAGAAGGAGCGTAATTGAGCTTTTGGGAAAAAAATAGTTTGGAATGGAAGTCAGGGGCCATGTGCGTTTACATAGTCCCTCGTGCTACTAGAACAGTGGACCTCCCCACATGTGACCCTATTTTGGAAACTACACCCCTCACATAATTTAATAAGGGGTGCTGTGAGTATTTACACCCCACTGGCGTTTGACAGATCTTTGGAACAGTTGGCTGTGCAAATGAAAAATTAAATTTTTCATTTTCAAGGACCATTGTTCCAAAAATCTGTCAGACACCTGTGGGGCATAAATGCTCACTGTACCACTTATTGCATTATGTGAGGATTGTAGTTTCCATAATGGGGTCACATGTGGGGGGTCCATTGCTCTGGCACTATGGGGGCTTTGTAAACACACATGGCCTTCAATTCCGCACAAATTTTCTCTTCAAAAGCCCAGTGGTGCTCCTTCTCTTTTGAGCATTGTAGTGCTTACATCCACATATGGGGTATGTTCTTAATCAGAAGAAATGGGGTTACAAATTTTGGGGGGCTTTTTTCCTATTTTCCCTTGTGAAAATGAAAAATTTAGGGTAACACCAGCATTTTAGTGAATTTTATTTATTTTTTTTTCATTTTTCCATCCAACTTTGAAGAATTTTCATTAAACACCTGTGGGTTGTTAAGTCTCACTATAACCCTTGTTACGTTCCGTGAGAGGTGTAGTTTCCAAAATGTGGGTATTTCTTTTTTGCGTTTATGTCAGAACCGCTGTAAAATCAGCCACCCCTGTGCAAATCACCAATTTAGGCCTAAAATGTACATGGTGCGCTCTCACTCCTGAGCCTTGTTGTGCGTCCGCAGAGCATTTTACATCCACATATGGGGTATTTCCGTACTCAGGAGAAATTGCTTTACAAATTTTGGGGGCCTTTTTTTTTCCTGAGATTTTTCCAGCTGTCTCATTAAAAACAACATATCCGTTGGAAACGTTGCACCCCCCCCCCCCCCCCACCCTTTCATGCCGTTCAAAGACTAACCTGTCTTTAGTATTTCGATCAGGTTCTATCATGATGAGCATTCTCTTTCTCGGGGTTCCACCTGTTGCTCCTCGTGCACCTGTATCCCGATCCTCTGCAGCGGGAGCTTTCTCCATCTCCGGAACTGCTGGAGGAGCATGTTTAGCGGTGACCACTCATAGCAATGTTTGGAGAAATACAGTTCTACTCCAGCCCTCTGAAAGCACCTGCGCAGCAGACCCGCCAGCACCGCCCTGGCTTCAAACACCAAAGTCCAAGTAGAAAACGAATGTCCAGCACTAGGTGTTCAGGTGCAAAATATTTTGCGCTTTATTGGAATACAACAGGATAAAACAGGCACGATGAAACCTCTGACACGCTTCACGCACTAGTGCGCTTTGTCATAGAGTGGATTCATAGTTCACACAACATGTAAAAAACTCATGGAAACAGATCACATGACAAATTTAAAACAAACAGTTGGAAAACAAGGTCCGGATTTGTGTCCAGCAGTATTACATACTTAAACAGGTATAGTTATTAAGTATGATATACATACATATTTCACATAGAAGAATACTATGAGGTCCACCTGAATTTCCTTTACAAAGCAGAAATAAGTTTTACCCTGTGTATAAATAAATCTAAGCCAAAGCTGAGTTGTATGCAATAATTCTTCCGAGCTGGAGGTTCTCCAATCAACATAACACCAGGGAATAAGGTTGCTTCTGCCTGGTAATGGATGTTTACTTATTTTTAATGTATTAAAGCACAGATTTCACTGTGAACTTTTTCCAAAGTTTTGTTTCTTGAAAACAAATACACAGAAAAGTTAACATGAACAAAGATACAAAAACAACATTATTGTATTATCTTGCAGCAGAAAGCTTTTTTTCTTTTTGTTTATCCCTTGAAAGTGAAACAATTAAACTGATTTAAGTGTTTTTACAAACTAATTACACCTAACAGCATATGGATATTATTAAGGATAATTTATCACTAATGTAAAGACAAAAAACAAAATCACTATATATGTCATTGTGTTTTTTTTAAGCTGCAAGTTGCTAAAGCATAACATATTCTGTTGGCAGGATATCTGTTTTAATCCCAAAACCTGAGACTACAGCGATCATAATTTTGAAATAAGTTTTTTTTACCGCGAATATCAGCACTTTGCGATTCCACAAATATTTTGTATATAGTGATATATATTCGTAATGACGAATATTAGTTTTTAATGTAAATGTATGCGAATACTGTATTTATGCAAATATCGGCACTTCCAGACTGGACACTGATTCCTCCCTTCTTTTAGGTGAAAGATATAATTGTGCATGCACGCTATGTGAATTTCATTAAGAATTTTTTGCATGAAAAAAAAAGAGAATGAACATAGCGAATATGCAAATTTTGCAAACATAGGAGGAATATCTGCCATATATTTGCAAATTTTGGGAAATCGAATATGGCCCCTGCCACTCATCACATGGGACTTCAGGCATATTCATATTTTGATCACTGTATTCTCGGGTACCTCTCAAGCTCCAAAGTTGCAGTATGTTAAAACAGATATCCTACTAGGGTGATAAATATTTTATTCAGTTCTTTTTTTTCCAGAAATGTTGTCAGCTTCACCCTGAAACTACAGCTTTTAATGCTATAATTAGCTACACCATGTAAAATAATAGTAATAAAGTAATCATATTTCTGTAAATTAACTTCCATGTAATACACACAGGACACTGTCATTATGACTAATTATGAGCGACATTGCCCATATTCTATTTTGCAATATTTCGCAAATATATAGACAAATATTCATCCTATATTCGTGAATTTCACGCATTCATTATATTCGCATATGTGAATATTTGCATATTCGCGTCTTCGAGGAAGAAAACAGTGAGGGGGTGGGCAACTTTACTATTGGTTGCTAGGGATGTTGTTGATAACCTCTGACAAGTGTATTTGCATCATTCTAATTGGCCCACAAGTGAAAAGAAGTAATATGCGCATATGTGGAATAAAGTGAATATTCATAATTTCGAATATATAGTGAATATATTCGCAATATTCGCAAATTTGAAATGCGAATATTCACGCCCAAAACTTATTATGACTCACTTGATAGCTGCAGCCAAAACTTTTTTTTCTCATTTTTGGTTAGGCGATAACCTTTCTACCATTCTACCAATATGGTTTGAAAAAAAAACATATGAGTTAAGCAGAATAGAAGAACATTTACAATGAGTTAAACACAAATACAATTCATTTTTTTTTAATACTTGGTCAATCGGATTACTAATACAAAAGACTGCAAGTGAGGAAAAAGAAAATAGTGATCTGACTTATATACAGTATATAGCCAGGACTTTATGTACAAATCATGCTCCCTTATGCCCCAAGGCTGAATGCTACACTGGTTTTATTGTTTCAATTTTGCTTCACATACATGCTCAACTAATAGTGTAGAAAATGGAGCATCAAACATGAGTGGTGGTCTTGTAGTTAACCCCCAGTGGGCTGATGGTAGTATAACCAGGGGCCGGGTAATGATTGTGCTGCTGAGAAAATGAAACAACAATATTATCAAATTCAAGAGCTTTAGCAGCAAATACTGGAACATTTTACTAAGATGAGGTACTTCAGGCTTGGTGGTTACAGTCTTTCTCATTTGACCAAAGTTTACATTCCCCACTTGATGAGAAACAAGTCTGTATTTATGCAATTGTGACTACTTGTCCATAGAATGGTCACACGGTCTTATGCCCACTGATAACAGTTGCATAGCAGGCTCTCCATGTTAGCCCCTGCTAGCTATTTATAGCCACATGTTGTCCAGGGGCAATATTCCTTCAGGTTGCCAAACCACTCAGAAACTGCAAAAAAATGACAAATGCATATATTAACAGATTAAAACAGTTTATAGGAACTCTTAGCCAATGTGGCTTATAGGTGTGTGTGTGGGGGGGGGGGGTGCATGTCAACTGAAATTACAACTTGGTATGTTCTTATTGAAAAACCTTCAAAATGAAAAGTTGCAAAACGTTGGCGCTAAAAATCACTGTGCCAAAGAAAAGCACCAAAGAACAGAAAAAAACCGGGTTAACAGTTCAGAATTTCCCCCCATTATCTTTAGAGTTCAGAAAGAATGACCATCTGGTTCTTGGTTACCTTTCTTACCAAAGTCTTTCTCCTCTGATTGATTATTTTAATAGAGCAAACAGCTCTATGAAGAGTCCTGGTTGTTCTAAACTTCTTTCATTTAAAAAGTATGGTAGTCACTCTACTCTGCTCTTGGGAACCTTCAGTGCACAATAATTTTTAGCACCCTCTTCCAGACCTGCGCCTCCACAAAATCCTGTTTCTTGGCTTTACAGGCAGATCATGGCTTAGTGCTCTGATATGTATTGTCATCTGTAAGACCATATATAGACAGGGCTGTATCAACTGAATTTATCACAAATGATACCAGTCAAGGTGTAGAAACATCTCAATGATGATAAAAAGAAATCAGAGGCCCCAGAACTATTTTCTTCACTTTAAAATACATTTGAAAATGAATTCAAAATTTTATTTTTTCACATTCTCATTCTGGGGTATTAAGTGCAATATGGAGAAAAGAATGAAAAACATGACTTTGTGTTTTTAATAATATATGTGAAAATGTCAAAGGATCCAAAGACTTTCCAAATGAAATACAAATATATATATATATATATATATATATATATATATATATATATATATATATATATATATATATTTTTTTTTTTTTTTAACCCCATGAAATCCATTTGTTCTATCTGATACTCTAAATTTGATTAATACGGTGTAAATAATCAGCACACAGGCTCGCTGGATTAATGTAGAGGTGCAAGCCTCAATATAAATCTTTGCACCCATGTTGAAATCTCTGCTATCTCTAAGTTAAAGGGGTACTCTGGTTGGAAAACTTATTTTAATTTTTTTTAATGAACTGGTGGCAGGAAGTTCAACAGATATGTAAATTACTTTTATTAAAAATCTTAATCCTTTCAGTACTTTTTAGCAGCTGTTTGAATCAGAGGAAAATCTTCATTGTTTTTAATTTCTTTTTTGTGTTGTCCACAGTGTTTTCTGCTGACACCTGATGCCTGTATCGGGAACTTTACAGAGCAGGAGAAAATCCCCATAGCAAACCTGTGATACTCTGGACAGTTCCTGACACGGACAGAGATGTCAGCAGAGGGCACTGTGGACAACACAAAAAAGAAATTCAAAAAGTTAAGAATTTCCTCTGTAGCATACAGCTGCTAAAAAGTACTAAAAGAATTAAGATTTTTTTAATAGAAGTAATTTACAAATCTGTTTAACTTTCTGGCACCAGTTCATCTAAAAAAAAAAAAAAAAAATTCCACCGGAGTACCCCTTTAATGGAGATTTTAACATAAATTTATGCTTTTTTATGAGCATCAACTGCCATAAATCTTGCGAGTGAGGTCCAAAACAATCCACATCTTTTAGTTAAACCATGTCCATTCAGAGAACATTTAGCGCTTGCACCAAAATTTTGTGAATATTTGCTGTTCTTGCTACTTAATAAAAAATAGAAAATAATGGCAATGATAAATACACCCACAATCTGATGTTGCCTTATTTTTTTCATAGTCATGCTTAACTTAGAAAAGAGGGTTACAAAGGGTCCGTGTGCACTTGGAGCAGTAAAAAAAAAAGTGCTGGTGGTTCTATGCAGCAACAAGTCTTATACTAATAATACAAAACGCAGCAGGGGCTGTATACATAGGTGAAGGTCTCAGCCATACCTCTTTTTTAATGAGAACATTCACTTCTCTTTTTACCTAGGGTGTGCATCATTCATGCTAAATAAAGTACTTTGACATCTATCATTGCATTAAAGGACAACTGCAGCAGTATGACACTTATCCCCTATCCACAAGATAGGGGATAAGTGTTTGATTGCGGGGGGTCCGACCGCTGGGACCCTCCACGATCTCCCTAATGGGGTGCCGCCATTAGCGCTCATGGTGAGCGCTAAGGCACGTAGCCCCGTCTCCTCCCCGTCCCCATAACGTTCTATGGGGGAGGCACGAACGCTGCCTCTCCCATAGAGATGTATGGAGGAGGCGTGCCAGCTGCAACCTCATGCTGCGGCCGGCACGCCCCCTGCACGGGACAGCCGCGGCCCCGTACAGGAGATCACAGGGGGTCCCAGCGGTCGGACCCCCCGCGATCAAACACTTATCCCCTATCCTGTGGTACCTCTTGTGATACCTCTCGATGTGCTGACATAGAGGCCTGATTCCCAAAGTCAGACCCGGGCTATGCCTTACCTTCTCTCTGCAGATATTGCGCTTTGCTTGGTTTCCTGCATTTGGTAAGATAGTAAAGAATTTCCACACGGCAGTACATTGTAAAGAGCTTTGTACACCACCACCCGAATGTGCCTCTGACTTTGAAGGTAGGTATAAGGGAAGTTTGATTAAAACAAGAATCTCTCTCTCTCTCTCTCTCATGTGAAACTTCGCTTATGTGAATATTCACGAATAATGATCCCTCCCTTCTGCTGCTTCTATCAAGTTACACTGGTATATTTGCTATAAAGTTCATAAATTTTCACATATGCAAATTTTCGCATATGCGGGAAAAAAAGTGAATATTACGAATATGCGAATTTAGCGAATATATATGATAAATATTTGTCCATATATTCATGAAATATTGTGAATTCGAATATGGCCTATGCCGCTCAACACTAGTATTAAATAGCTTTATGCCATGATCTTACCCAGTACTGCACCAACATATCCAAAATGTTAACTAGGAATGACATTTTAAAATGAATTGTTTAGAGAATGCGGTGTGGCAAATGGAGCAAGGCAAAATCTGCAACCAATTGTGAGAACTAGGCTATTGCGAATGGAAGATTCAAAATGCCATCTGTAAGGTCTCAAAGAGAGATGGGAAAGAGTTAGTGTTCTAAGAAATAATAAGTGTAATGACCAACTCTGGGTAAGATACAATTTAGACAGTGCCTAACAGAAAAAAATAATCTAACAGAAAGAGGACACTGTACAGAATTGTAAATATGACATTAAAAATACTAACAAGGATTATACAAACAAAGGATTTCCTCTCACCTTTTAACCTCTTCAGCCATGAGTTTAATTATGTAAAAACTATATTTTACAAAAATCTTGGTGTTATATCAGCATGATACTATCAAAGAGATATTGCAGAATGAAGAACATGTTATTACATGTATGACTTGATATCAATATTAAATGGGTCTCTGTTTATGCACACATCTGCACACATTGATCCTTACCTTATTGTTTTTGGTAGCTGGTATTAATATGGCTATACAGGATTATTTGTGTATTATTCATATATACAAGTGCATAACCTTTATTTTTCTTATACTGTGTTGCATATTACCAGAATGGGGTCCCAATGATGTTCATAAGCTCTTTTTTGTTTATTCAGTAGACATTGTTGTCAATATGAGTTGTACCTTTTCCCCAAACTTCCAAACTTCTTTTCCTAAATTATTTTCCTTCTTTTAAGATATATGGTATATATATATATATATATATATATATATATATATATATATATATATATAATGTTCCTTTAAATGTAGATGTCCCCACTCTTGATGAGGTTTGTAGAAAAGGGACACTTTTCTGGCGCTTGCTGGACCATATAATACTTTATACATATAAAACAACCCCTGTTTGCATGTGTCCCCCTCCCTGACCTGAGGAAGAGGGGTGCAGATCCCCTCGAAAAGCGTTGTCAACTGTTTGTTACAATAAAGAATGCTGTTTTGGCATCCTTACAACTCCGTCTTCAGATCCAGCAACCGCCAGAAAAGTGTCTCTTTCCTACAAACCTCACTGGGAGCGCGGAATTCTACATTTCCACACCTTTCCAGGATGCTGGACACAGACAGACACGGGCTGCTGCTGTTTCCTCCTCGCTTAAGGCTGACGTCAGAGTTGCTCTCGGAGCACAACACATCGAGGTCAGCAGTTATATTATACACACTTTTACACCTGCCACCACGCGGTAAAGGCACAGGGTGCACCGATGCATGTCCCCTTTTCTCTTTTTGTATAGAGTTAATGTGCCTTTAAATGACCCCTTGTCTGATTGTGAATTATGACATTCATGTGTGAAGGGGATGGTCTATTGTATCTATTCTTAGTATTTTTTTCAGTGATGTATATTACTGAGTAAGGCCATACTGTCCGAAACGCATCAGTCACTTTTTATAGATCTTTTGTACTGATTTCACATCTGTATGCTTCAATAAACTTTTTTTTTTCTTTTATATCTTTTGACTGTAACATAACGATCCTTAGCTGGATCGTCTTTGCCTTTCAGGAATAACTTGCAATTACAAGAGTTAATGTGTTTAGACCTGGAATGGACAGTATTACAGTAGTGACTCTGTGAAAGGAAAATGCTGCAGGCCTTCTCTGTGTTAATGCAGCATCCACTGTAATAAAACTTATCTTCTGACTAAAGGTGCATTTGCTGATAATAGGTTTGACATCCCCATTTTATAAAAACCATGGCTTATGAAAATTATGGCTTATACCACCATACCTTAGTGATATGGGGACCATTAGGGATCCCACCCATACCATCCAGAACATAAGCACAGGCAGGGGCAAAGTCCTGTAAGTGACAGTGGGACTAGCACTCCTCTGTGTTCACTACTTGTCTGAAACCAGAGAGGAAGGGGTTGCAGAGCAGCCTGCAGATATTGGATATAGAGACTCAGCAAAGCACAGCAGACTCAGGACACAGGGCAAAAGTGAAGTGAGGGTGGGCTCAGTGCTTTCCTCAGACATACCCCTTTCCAAGCAGTGAATGTCAGAATGAGTGTGCAGAAGAACAGATGGATTTGTGAGCTAAATACAGAAGCTGGACACATAAGAAAGAGATGTAAAACATCTACTGGAACACTTTACTAAGATGAGGTACTTCAGGCTTGGTGGTTACAGTCTTTCTCATTTGACCAAAGTTTACATTCCCCACTTGATGAGAAACAAGTCTGTATTTATGCAATTGTGACTACTTGTCCATAGAATGGTCACATGGTCTTATGCCCACTGATAACAGTTGCATAGCAGGCTCTCCATGTTAGCCCCTGCTAGCTATTTATAGCCACATGTTGTCCAGGGGCAATATTCCTTCAGGTTGCCAAACCACTCAGAAACTGCAAAAAAATGACAAATGCATATATTAACAGATTAAAACAGTTTATAGGAACTCTTAGCCAATGTGGCTTATAGGTGTGTGTGTGGGGGGGGGGGGGGGGGGTGCATGTCAACTGAAATTACAACTTGGTATGTTCTTATTGAAAAACCTTCAAAATGAAAAGTTGCAAAACGTTGGCGCTAAAAATCACTGTGCCAAAGAAAAGCACCAAAGAACAGAAAAAAACCGGGTTAACAGTTCAGAATTTCCCCCCATTATCTTTAGAGTTCAGAAAGAATGACCATCTGGTTCTTGGTTACCTTTCTTACCAAAGTCTTTCTCCTCTGATTGATTATTTTAATAGAGCAAACAGCTCTATGAAGAGTCCTGGTTGTTCTAAACTTCTTTCATTTAAAAAGTATGGTAGTCACTCTACTCTGCTCTTGGGAACCTTCAGTGCACAATAATTTTTAGCACCCTCTTCCAGACCTGCGCCTCCACAAAATCCTGTTTCTTGGCTTTACAGGCAGATCATGGCTTAGTGCTCTGATATGTATTGTCATCTGTAAGACCATATATAGACAGGGCTGTATCAACTGAATTTATCACAAATGATACCAATCAAGGTGTAGAAACATCTCAATGATGATAAAAAGAAATCAGAGGCCCCAGAACTATTTTCTTCACTTTAAAATACATTTGAAAATGAATTCAAAATTTTATTTTTTCACATTCTCATTCTGGGGTATTAAGTGCAATATGGAGAAAAGAATGAAAAACATGACTTTGTGTTTTTAATAATATATGTGAAAATGTCAAAGGATCCAAAGACTTTCCAAATGAAATACAAATATATATATATATATATATATATATATATATATATATATATTTTTTTTTTAACCCCATGAAATCCATTTGTTCTATCTGATACTCTAAATTTGATTAATACGGTGTAAATAATCAGCACACAGGCTCGCTGGATTAATGTAGAGGTGCAAGCCTCAATATAAATCTTTGCACCCATGTTGAAATCTCTGCTATCTCTAAGTTAAAGGGGTACTCTGGTTGGAAAACTTATTTTAATTTTTTTTTAATGAACTGGTGGCAGGAAGTTCAACAGATATGTAAATTACTTTTATTAAAAATCTTAATCCTTTCAGTACTTTTTAGCAGCTGTTTGAATCAGAGGAAAATCTTCATTGTTTTTAATTTCTTTTTTGTGTTGTCCACAGTGTTTTCTGCTGACACCTGATGCCTGTATCGGGAACTTTACAGAGCAGGAGAAAATCCCCATAGCAAACCTGTGATACTCTGGACAGTTCCTGACACGGACAGAGATGTCAGCAGAGGGCACTGTGGACAACACAAAAAAGAAATTCAAAAAGTTAAGAATTTCCTCTGTAGCATACAGCTGCTAAAAAGTACTAAAAGAATTAAGATTTTTTTAATAGAAGTAATTTACAAATCTGTTTAACTTTCTGGCACCAGTTCATCTAAAAAAAAAAAAAAAAAATTCCACCGGAGTACCCCTTTAATGGAGATTTTAACATAAATTTATGCTTTTTTATGAGCATCAACTGCCATAAATCTTGCGAGTGAGGTCCAAAACAATCCACATCTTTTAGTTAAACCATGTCCATTCAGAGAACATTTAGCGCTTGCACCAAAATTTTGTGAATATTTGCTGTTCTTGCTACTTAATAAAAAATAGAAAATAATGGCAATGATAAATACACCCACAATCTGATGTTGCCTTATTTTTTTCATAGTCATGCTTAACTTAGAAAAGAGGGTTACAAAGGGTCCGTGTGCACTTGGAGCAGTAAAAAAAAAAGTGCTGGTGGTTCTATGCAGCAACAAGTCTTATACTAATAATACAAAACGCAGCAGGGGCTGTATACATAGGTGAAGGTCTCAGCCATACCTCTTTTTTAATGAGAACATTCACTTCTCTTTTTACCTAGGGTGTGCATCATTCATGCTAAATAAAGTACTTTGACATCTATCATTGCATTAAAGGACAACTGCAGCAGTATGACACTTATCCCCTATCCACAAGATAGGGGATAAGTGTTTGATTGCGGGGGGTCCGACCGCTGGGACCCTCCACGATCTCCCTAATGGGGTGCCGCCATTAGCGCTCATGGTGAGCGCTAAGGCACGTAGCCCCGTCTCCTCCCCGTCCCCATAACGTTCTATGGGGGAGGCACGAACGCTGCCTCTCCCATAGAGATGTATGGAGGAGGCGTGCCAGCTGCAACCTCATGCTGCGGCCGGCACGCCCCCTGCACGGGACAGCCGCGGCCCCGTACAGGAGATCACAGGGGGTCCCAGCGGTCGGACCCCCCGCGATCAAACACTTATCCCCTATCCTGTGGTACCTCTTGTGATACCTCTCGATGTGCTGACATAGAGGCCTGATTCCCAAAGTCAGACCCGGGCTATGCCTTACCTTCTCTCTGCAGATATTGCGCTGTGCTTGGTTTCCTGCATTTGGTAAGATAGTAAAGAATTTCCACACGGCAGTACATTGTAAAGAGCTTTGTACACCACCACCCGAATGTGCCTCTGACTTTGAAGGTAGGTATAAGGGAAGTTTGATTAAAACAAGAATCTCTCTCTCTCTCTCTCTCATGTGAAACTTCGCTTATGTGAATATTCACGAATAATGATCCCTCCCTTCTGCTGCTTCTATCAAGTTACACTGGTATATTTGCTATAAAGTTCATAAATTTTCACATATGCAAATTTTCGCATATGCGGGAAAAAAAGTGAATATTACGAATATGCGAATTTAGCGAATATATATGATAAATATTTGTCCATATATTCATGAAATATTGTGAATTCGAATATGGCCTATGCCGCTCAACACTAGTATTAAATAGCTTTATGCCATGATCTTACCCAGTACTGCACCAACATATCCAAAATGTTAACTAGGAATGACATTTTAAAATGAATTGTTTAGAGAATGCGGTGTGGCAAATGGAGCAAGGCAAAATCTGCAACCAATTGTGAGAACTAGGCTATTGCGAATGGAAGATTCAAAATGCCATCTGTAAGGTCTCAAAGAGAGATGGGAAAGAGTTAGTGTTCTAAGAAATAATAAGTGTAATGACCAACTCTGGGTAAGATACAATTTAGACAGTGCCTAACAGAAAAAAATAATCTAACAGAAAGAGGACACTGTACAGAATTGTAAATATGACATTAAAAATACTAACAAGGATTATACAAACAAAGGATTTCCTCTCACCTTTTAACCTCTTCAGCCATGAGTTTAATTATGTAAAAACTATATTTTACAAAAATCTTGGTGTTATATCAGCATGATACTATCAAAGAGATATTGCAGAATGAAGAACATGTTATTACATGTATGACTTGATATCAATATTAAATGGGTCTCTGTTTATGCACACATCTGCACACATTGATCCTTACCTTATTGTTTTTGGTAGCTGGTATTAATATGGCTATACAGGATTATTTGTGTATTATTCATATATACAAGTGCATAACCTTTATTTTTCTTATACTGTGTTGCATATTACCAGAATGGGGTCCCAATGATGTTCATAAGCTCTTTTTTGTTTATTCAGTAGACATTGTTGTCAATATGAGTTGTACCTTTTCCCCAAACTTCCAAACTTCTTTTCCTAAATTATTTTCCTTCTTTTAAGATATATGGTATATATATATATATATATATATATATATATATATATATATATATAATGTTCCTTTAAATGTAGATGTCCCCACTCTTGATGAGGTTTGTAGAAAAGGGACACTTTTCTGGCGCTTGCTGGACCATATAATACTTTATACATATAAAACAACCCCTGTTTGCATGTGTCCCCCTCCCTGACCTGAGGAAGAGGGGTGCAGATCCCCTCGAAAAGCGTTGTCAACTGTTTGTTACAATAAAGAATGCTGTTTTGGCATCCTTACAACTCCGTCTTCAGATCCAGCAACCGCCAGAAAAGTGTCTCTTTCCTACAAACCTCACTGGGAGCGCGGAATTCTACATTTCCACACCTTTCCAGGATGCTGGACACAGACAGACACGGGCTGCTGCTGTTTCCTCCTCGCTTAAGGCTGACGTCAGAGTTGCTCTCGGAGCACAACACATCGAGGTCAGCAGTTATATTATACACACTTTTACACCTGCCACCACGCGGTAAAGGCACAGGGTGCACCGATGCATGTCCCCTTTTCTCTTTTTGTATAGAGTTAATGTGCCTTTAAATGACCCCTTGTCTGATTGTGAATTATGACATTCATGTGTGAAGGGGATGGTCTATTGTATCTATTCTTAGTATTTTTTTCAGTGATGTATATTACTGAGTAAGGCCATACTGTCCGAAACGCATCAGTCACTTTTTATAGATCTTTTGTACTGATTTCACATCTGTATGCTTCAATAAACTTTTTTTTTTCTTTTATATCTTTTGACTGTAACATAACGATCCTTAGCTGGATCGTCTTTGCCTTTCAGGAATAACTTGCAATTACAAGAGTTAATGTGTTTAGACCTGGAATGGACAGTATTACAGTAGTGACTCTGTGAAAGGAAAATGCTGCAGGCCTTCTCTGTGTTAATGCAGCATCCACTGTAATAAAACTTATCTTCTGACTAAAGGTGCATTTGCTGATAATAGGTTTGACATCCCCATTTTATAAAAACCATGGCTTATGAAAATTATGGCTTATACCACCATACCTTAGTGATATGGGGACCATTAGGGATCCCACCCATACCATCCAGAACATAAGCACAGGCAGGGGCAAAGTCCTGTAAGTGACAGTGGGACTAGCACTCCTCTGTGTTCACTACTTGTCTGAAACCAGAGAGGAAGGGGTTGCAGAGCAGCCTGCAGATATTGGATATAGAGACTCAGCAAAGCACAGCAGACTCAGGACACAGGGCAAAAGTGAAGTGAGGGTGGGCTCAGTGCTTTCCTCAGACATACCCCTTTCCAAGCAGTGAATGTCAGAATGAGTGTGCAGAAGAACAGATGGATTTGTGAGCTAAATACAGAAGCTGGACACATAAGAAAGAGATGTAAAACATCTACTGGAACACTTTACTAAGATGAGGTACTTCAGGCTTGGTGGTTACAGTCTTTCTCATTTGACCAAAGTTTACATTCCCCACTTGATGAGAAACAAGTCTGTATTTATGCAATTGTGACTACTTGTCCATAGAATGGTCACATGGTCTTATGCCCACTGATAACAGTTGCATAGCAGGCTCTCCATGTTAGCCCCTGCTAGCTATTTATAGCCACATGTTGTCCAGGGGCAATATTCCTTCAGGTTGCCAAACCACTCAGAAACTGCAAAAAAATGACAAATGCATATATTAACAGATTAAAACAGTTTATAGGAACTCTTAGCCAATGTGGCTTATAGGTGTGTGTGTGGGGGGGGGGGGGGTGCATGTCAACTGAAATTACAACTTGGTATGTTCTTATTGAAAAACCTTCAAAATGAAAAGTTGCAAAACGTTGGCGCTAAAAATCACTGTGCCAAAGAAAAGCACCAAAGAACAGAAAAAAACCGGGTTAACAGTTCAGAATTTCCCCCCATTATCTTTAGAGTTCAGAAAGAATGACCATCTGGTTCTTGGTTACCTTTCTTACCAAAGTCTTTCTCCTCTGATTGATTATTTTAATAGAGCAAACAGCTCTATGAAGAGTCCTGGTTGTTCTAAACTTCTTTCATTTAAAAAGTATGGTAGTCACTCTACTCTGCTCTTGGGAACCTTCAGTGCACAATAATTTTTAGCACCCTCTTCCAGACCTGCGCCTCCACAAAATCCTGTTTCTTGGCTTTACAGGCAGATCATGGCTTAGTGCTCTGATATGTATTGTCATCTGTAAGACCATATATAGACAGGGCTGTATCAACTGAATTTATCACAAATGATACCAATCAAGGTGTAGAAACATCTCAATGATGATAAAAAGAAATCAGAGGCCCCAGAACTATTTTCTTCACTTTAAAATACATTTGAAAATGAATTCAAAATTTTATTTTTTCACATTCTCATTCTGGGGTATTAAGTGCAATATGGAGAAAAGAATGAAAAACATGACTTTGTGTTTTTAATAATATATGTGAAAATGTCAAAGGATCCAAAGACTTTCCAAATGAAATACAAATATATATATATATATATATATATATATATATATATATATATATATATATATATTTTTTAACCCCATGGAATCCATTTGTTCTATCTGATACTCTAAATTTGATTAATACGGTGTAAATAATCAGCACACAGGCTCGCTGGATTAATGTAGAGGTGCAAGCCTCAATATAAATCTTTGCACCCATGTTGAAATCTCTGCTATCTCTAAGTTAAAGGGGTACTCTGGTTGGAAAACTTATTTTAATTTTTTTTAATGAACTGGTGGCAGGAAGTTCAACAGATATGTAAATTACTTTTATTAAAAATCTTAATCCTTTCAGTACTTTTTAGCAGCTGTTTGAATCAGAGGAAAATCTTCATTGTTTTTAATTTCTTTTTTGTGTTGTCCACAGTGTTTTCTGCTGACACCTGATGCCTGTATCGGGAACTTTACAGAGCAGGAGAAAATCCCCATAGCAAACCTGTGATACTCTGGACAGTTCCTGACACGGACAGAGATGTCAGCAGAGGGCACTGTGGACAACACAAAAAAGAAATTCAAAAAGTTAAGAATTTCCTCTGTAGCATACAGCTGCTAAAAAGTACTAAAAGAATTAAGATTTTTTTAATAGAAGTAATTTACAAATCTGTTTAACTTTCTGGCACCAGTTCATCTAAAAAAAAAAAAAAAAAATTCCACCGGAGTACCCCTTTAATGGAGATTTTAACATAAATTTATGCTTTTTTATGAGCATCAACTGCCATAAATCTTGCGAGTGAGGTCCAAAACAATCCACATCTTTTAGTTAAACCATGTCCATTCAGAGAACATTTAGCGCTTGCACCAAAATTTTGTGAATATTTGCTGTTCTTGCTACTTAATAAAAAATAGAAAATAATGGCAATGATAAATACACCCACAATCTGATGTTGCCTTATTTTTTTCATAGTCATGCTTAACTTAGAAAAGAGGGTTACAAAGGGTCCGTGTGCACTTGGAGCAGTAAAAAAAAAAGTGCTGGTGGTTCTATGCAGCAACAAGTCTTATACTAATAATACAAAACGCAGCAGGGGCTGTATACATAGGTGAAGGTCTCAGCCATACCTCTTTTTTAATGAGAACATTCACTTCTCTTTTTACCTAGGGTGTGCATCATTCATGCTAAATAAAGTACTTTGACATCTATCATTGCATTAAAGGACAACTGCAGCAGTATGACACTTATCCCCTATCCACAAGATAGGGGATAAGTGTTTGATTGCGGGGGGTCCGACCGCTGGGACCCTCCACGATCTCCCTAATGGGGTGCCGCCATTAGCGCTCATGGTGAGCGCTAAGGCACGTAGCCCCGTCTCCTCCCCGTCCCCATAACGTTCTATGGGGGAGGCACGAACGCTGCCTCTCCCATAGAGATGTATGGAGGAGGCGTGCCAGCTGCAACCTCATGCTGCGGCCGGCACGCCCCCTGCACGGGACAGCCGCGGCCCCGTACAGGAGATCACAGGGGGTCCCAGCGGTCGGACCCCCCGCGATCAAACACTTATCCCCTATCCTGTGGTACCTCTTGTGATACCTCTCGATGTGCTGACATAGAGGCCTGATTCCCAAAGTCAGACCCGGGCTATGCCTTACCTTCTCTCTGCAGATATTGCGCTGTGCTTGGTTTCCTGCATTTGGTAAGATAGTAAAGAATTTCCACACGGCAGTACATTGTAAAGAGCTTTGTACACCACCACCCGAATGTGCCTCTGACTTTGAAGGTAGGTATAAGGGAAGTTTGATTAAAACAAGAATCTCTCTCTCTCTCTCTCTCATGTGAAACTTCGCTTATGTGAATATTCACGAATAATGATCCCTCCCTTCTGCTGCTTCTATCAAGTTACACTGGTATATTTGCTATAAAGTTCATAAATTTTCACATATGCAAATTTTCGCATATGCGGGAAAAAAAGTGAATATTACGAATATGCGAATTTAGCGAATATATATGATAAATATTTGTCCATATATTCATGAAATATTGTGAATTCGAATATGGCCTATGCCGCTCAACACTAGTATTAAATAGCTTTATGCCATGATCTTACCCAGTACTGCACCAACATATCCAAAATGTTAACTAGGAATGACATTTTAAAATGAATTGTTTAGAGAATGCGGTGTGGCAAATGGAGCAAGGCAAAATCTGCAACCAATTGTGAGAACTAGGCTATTGCGAATGGAAGATTCAAAATGCCATCTGTAAGGTCTCAAAGAGAGATGGGAAAGAGTTAGTGTTCTAAGAAATAATAAGTGTAATGACCAACTCTGGGTAAGATACAATTTAGACAGTGCCTAACAGAAAAAAATAATCTAACAGAAAGAGGACACTGTACAGAATTGTAAATATGACATTAAAAATACTAACAAGGATTATACAAACAAAGGATTTCCTCTCACCTTTTAACCTCTTCAGCCATGAGTTTAATTATGTAAAAACTATATTTTACAAAAATCTTGGTGTTATATCAGCATGATACTATCAAAGAGATATTGCAGAATGAAGAACATGTTATTACATGTATGACTTGATATCAATATTAAATGGGTCTCTGTTTATGCACACATCTGCACACATTGATCCTTACCTTATTGTTTTTGGTAGCTGGTATTAATATGGCTATACAGGATTATTTGTGTATTATTCATATATACAAGTGCATAACCTTTATTTTTCTTATACTGTGTTGCATATTACCAGAATGGGGTCCCAATGATGTTCATAAGCTCTTTTTTGTTTATTCAGTAGACATTGTTGTCAATATGAGTTGTACCTTTTCCCCAAACTTCCAAACTTCTTTTCCTAAATTATTTTCCTTCTTTTAAGATATATGGTATATATATATATATATATATATTATATATATATATATATATATATATATATAATGTTCCTTTAAATGTAGATGTCCCCACTCTTGATGAGGTTTGTAGAAAAGGGACACTTTTCTGGCGCTTGCTGGACCATATAATACTTTATACATATAAAACAACCCCTGTTTGCATGTGTCCCCCTCCCTGACCTGAGGAAGAGGGGTGCAGATCCCCTCGAAAAGCGTTGTCAACTGTTTGTTACAATAAAGAATGCTGTTTTGGCATCCTTACAACTCCGTCTTCAGATCCAGCAACCGCCAGAAAAGTGTCTCTTTCCTACAAACCTCACTGGGAGCGCGGAATTCTACATTTCCACACCTTTCCAGGATGCTGGACACAGACAGACACGGGCTGCTGCTGTTTCCTCCTCGCTTAAGGCTGACGTCAGAGTTGCTCTCGGAGCACAACACATCGAGGTCAGCAGTTATATTATACACACTTTTACACCTGCCACCACGCGGTAAAGGCACAGGGTGCACCGATGCATGTCCCCTTTTCTCTTTTTGTATAGAGTTAATGTGCCTTTAAATGACCCCTTGTCTGATTGTGAATTATGACATTCATGTGTGAAGGGGATGGTCTATTGTATCTATTCTTAGTATTTTTTTCAGTGATGTATATTACTGAGTAAGGCCATACTGTCCGAAACGCATCAGTCACTTTTTATAGATCTTTTGTACTGATTTCACATCTGTATGCTTCAATAAACTTTTTTTTTTCTTTTATATCTTTTGACTGTAACATAACGATCCTTAGCTGGATCGTCTTTGCCTTTCAGGAATAACTTGCAATTACAAGAGTTAATGTGTTTAGACCTGGAATGGACAGTATTACAGTAGTGACTCTGTGAAAGGAAAATGCTGCAGGCCTTCTCTGTGTTAATGCAGCATCCACTGTAATAAAACTTATCTTCTGACTAAAGGTGCATTTGCTGATAATAGGTTTGACATCCCCATTTTATAAAAACCATGGCTTATGAAAATCATGGCTTATACCACCATACCTTAGTGATATGGGGACCATTAGGGATCCCACCCATACCATCCAGAACATAAGCACAGGCAGGGGCAAAGTCCTGTAAGTGACAGTGGGACTAGCACTCCTCTGTGTTCACTACTTGTCTGAAACCAGAGAGGAAGGGGTTGCAGAGCAGCCTGCAGATATTGGATATAGAGACTCAGCAAAGCACAGCAGACTCAGGACACAGGGCAAAAGTGAAGTGAGGGTGGGCTCAGTGCTTTCCTCAGACATACCCCTTTCCAAGCAGTGAATGTCAGAATGAGTGTGCAGAAGAACAGATGGATTTGTGAGCTAAATACAGAAGCTGGACACATAAGAAAGAGATGTAAAACATCTATCTCCCCTAGTGAGTAACATATAAGCATCATTTTTTTTTCTGTGACATGAAAGGTGGCTAAAAGTTAGTTTGGGGGGTATCAGAATGTTCATGTCTACTATCTTTCTTTCATATGCTAATTGCAAAGGCATAGGCTATTTATTTACTATGTTGTTTAGTAAATGCCTCATTCTGCACACTATGAAAAATTAACTAGTAACTACATAGTATTGTTTTCTACACACTGTAATTTCTGAATTGAAAGTTGTTTTTGAAGAAATATTTTAGAATTGTGAGTTCACTGTGTTTAGACAATAAAGTTTGAAAAATAAATATATGATTAAGTGACTTTTGGAAACATAATCATGGAAAAGTAGCAGGTCAGGTTTATGGAAATTCATTTTCTTTAGTAGACTGCATAAAGCAATCCTGTTTCAGATATAGCCAACATTACATGATCCCTGGCATGTTAAAGTGGTAGTTCAGGGAACTACACTTATCCCCTATGCACAGGATAGGGGATAAGTATCTGAACATAGAGGGTCCAACCATTGGGACCCCCTCCAGCATGGGGCCCATCTACTCACTCATCCTCAGAGCAGAGCTGCCCCACGCACCCCTGGGGAAATGATGAGCCACCACTTTTTCCCTGCTCATGTTTCCATACATTCCCTCCACATTGTGTCTTAAAAAATAGCAGTAATTCCAGCATTAGAATAACTGCTACTTTTAATACAATGTGTGCAATCATGGACACTTTTTTTTAGATAAAAAAAAATACTGCACCTTTATACATATTTTACTTTGAGTCTTTTCTTTTTCAATTTCACAACTTGCATCCTCAAGCTAGGTTCAGCCAGTATGTTGGTCAGGATTTTGGTCAGGATGAGTGAAACTGACACAGAGGCTGGAGATCAATTTAGTTAACCTCTTCACACACCATGATATACATGTACGTAATGGCAATCCTGTGCAATACTGTACAGTACTGACTATTGAACCTTTAAAATTAATAGGGGGAGGGAGCTCCATCGGAGGGGGAGGGGTCATCCATCGGAGACCTTGTAATGTGATCACAAGATTCCAGGGGTTGCAATGGCAGTTGTAGACTATATCATGTGCTAACTATGCAAAATGGTTCTCCATTCCTTGTAAGTAGATACCATATGCCCAAATTGAAGTGTATGACTACATATGGCGTACTACTTTTACACATTTTCGGCTTATTCTCCTGTGTTCTTTGTCAAAATGAGAAGATGTAATCTGTAACCAGATCATATTGGAAAATATAAAATTATTAGATTTTTTTTAAATACCTAATTCTAATAAATTCCAGGAAACATCTGTTGAGGTCATTATTCTCCTATATAAATTCCTTGAGGAGTGTGGTTTCCCTGATGTTCCTTGTGTTTTGCCACCTTAATATGGTACCTACAGTAAATAAACAACCCAATAAAAAGTAAGCCCCAAAATCCTCAAGGTGGTCTTTTAATTTTCCTGCGTATAAGTCAAGCAGCACACCAAGGTCAAACATGGGATATTTTTATTTCATATACCAAATAAAATGTTGGTATATAAATATTCTGTAGAATTTTTACATTAATATTTGCTTCTCAATACTTGCTTCCATTAATACTTGCTAAATCGTAAAAAAAAAACATATAAAGAAAAGTTGAAGGGTTTCGTTTTTAAAATGGATAGGATATAAGGGGGTTTCTAGCATCTAGTCCTCTCAAATCCACTTAAAGGGGTTCTCTGGGGGATAACTTTCTTTTTTTTTTTTAATCAACTGGTGCTAAAAGGTTAAACAGATTTGTAAATTGCTTCTGTTCAAAAAATGTAATCCTTCCGGTACTTACCAGCTGCTGTATGCTCCACAGGAAGGTCTTTTTTTATTTTTATTTAATTTCTGTCAGACCACAGTGCTCTGTCCATGTCAGGAACTGTCCAGAGCAGGAGCAAATTTCCATAGAAAGCCTCTCCTGCTCTGGACAGTTCCTGAACAGAGGTGTCAGCCGAGAGCACGGTGGTCAGACATAAAGGAAATTAAAAAAGAAAAGAACTTCCGCTGGACCATACAGCAGCTGATAAGGACTAGAAGGATTAAGATGCTGAAGTAATTTACGAATCTGTTTAACTTTCTGGCACCAGTTAATTAAAATAATTACATGTTTTCCTTCAGAGTACCCCTTTAAGAAATAAAATGATCCATTAAAAATAGATTTTGATGCTAAACTTCTAAGCCCTCTAATTTCAAATTGAACTTTGTAATTACACCTTTTTACCATAATATGTATGACAAAGTAAAAAAAAAATAAAAAATAAATAAATAATAAATAAATAAATAAATAAAAATATATATATACATATATATATATATATATATGTTATTTGTGTGTGTGTAAATTTTTTGCAACCTTTTGTTTTTAGGCAGAGCACTTAATGGTAAAAAATTCCATGTTATTTTTAATCTGAGGGTTATTCCCATCAAAACAATGCCCAATTTATATGGGTTTTCTATTACTGTACTAGTTTTTAAAAAAGTCAAGCAATTTTTTAACAAAATTAGTATGCTTAACATATACCTGGTTATTATGTCATACTCTGTATAGTTTTGTATGAATGGGACTTTAAATATATATATATATATATATATATATATATATATATACACACACACAGTGGGGGGAACAGTATTTAGTCAGCCTCCAATCGTGCAAGTTCTCCCACGTAAAAAGATAAGAGAGGCCTGTAATTTTCATCATAGGTATACCTCAACTATGAGATGACATAATGAGGAGAAAAAATCCATAAAATCACATTGTCTGATTTTTAAAGACTTTATTTGCAAATTATGGTGGAAAATAAGTATTTGGTCATTAACAAAAGTTTATCTCTTTACTTTATTATATACCCTTTGTTGGCAATGACAGAGGTCAAACGTTTTCTGTAAGTCTTCACAAGGTTTTCACACACTGTTGTTGGTAATTTGGCCCATTCCGGTTGGTAATTTGACTCCATGCAGATCTCCTCTAGAGTATTGGGGCTTTCGCTGGGCAACAAGGACTTTCAACTTCCTCCAAAGGTTTTCTATGGGTTGAGATCTGGAGACTGGCTAGGCCACTCCTGGACATTGAAATGCTTTTTATTAAGCCAATCCTTTGTTGCCCGTGTGGTGTGTTTGGGATCATTGTCATGCTGAAAGATCCAACCACGTTTCATCTTCAATGCCCTTGCTAATGGAAGGAGGTTTTCACTCAAAATCTCATGATACATGGCCCCATTCATTCTTTCCTTTACACGGATCAGTCATCCTGATCACTTTAAAAAAAAAAAAGCAGCCCCAAAGCATGATGTTTCCACCCCCCCCCCCCCATGCTTCACAGTAGGCATGGTGTTCTTTGGATGCCACTCAGCTTTCTTTCTCCTCCAAACATGACAAGTTTTTACCAAAAAGTTCTACTTTGGTTTATTTGACCATATGACATTCTCCCAATCCTCTTCTGGATCATCCAAATGCTCTCTAGCAAACTTAAGATGGGCCCGAACATGTACTGGTTTAAGCAGGGGGACACATCTGGCCCTGCATGATTTGTGTCCCTGGCAGCATAGTGTGTTACTGATGGTAACTTTTGTTACTTTGGACCCAGCTCTCTGCAGGTCATTCACTAGGTCCCCCGTGTGGTTCTGGGATTTTTGCTCACCGTTCTTGTGATAAATTTGACTCCACGGGGTGAGATCTTGCATGGAGCCCCAGATCGAGGGAGATTATCAGTGGTCTTGTATATCTTCCATTTTCTAATAATTGCTCCCACAGTTGATCTCTTCACACCAAGCTTCTTGCCTATTGTAGATTCAGTCTTCCCAGCCTGGTGCAGGTCTACAATTTTGTTTCTGGTGTCCTTTGACAGCTCTTTGGTGAGCCATAGGGGAGTTTGGAGTGTGACTGTTTGAGGTTATGGACAGGTGTCTTTGATACTGAAAACAAGTTCAAACTGGTGCCATCAATACAGGTAACAAGTGGAGGACAGAGAAGACTCTTAAAGAAAAAGTTACAGGACTGTTAGAGCCAGAAATCTTGCTTGTTTGTAAGTGACCAAATACTTATTTTCCGCCATAACTTGCAAATAAATTCTTCAAAAATCAACAATGTGATTTTATGGATTTTTTTTGTCATTATCTCTCTCATAGTTGATGTATAGCTATGATGAAACTTAGAGGGTACTCCACCCCTAGCATCTTATCCCCTATCCAAAGGATAGGGGATAATATGTCAGATCGCCAGGGTCCCACTGCTGGGGACCCCTGGTATTTCAGCTATGGCACCCCGTTATCATTACTGCACAGAGCAAACTCGCTCTGTGCATAATGATGGGCAATACAGGGGCTGGAGCATTGAGACTTCACGGCTCCTCCCCCTCGTGACATCACGGCCCGCCCCCACAATATAATTCTAAGGGAGGGGGCGTGGCGGCCATCACAACCCCCTCCCATAGACTTGCATTAAGGGGGCGGGCCATGACGTCACGATGCTCCGGCCCCTGTATCGCCGGTCATTACGCACAGAGCGAGGGTGCTCTGTGCAGTAATGATAGCGGGGTGCCACAGCGGAAATCCCAGGGGTCCCCAGCAGTGTGACCCCAGCGATCTGACATCTTATCCCCTATCATTTGTATAGGGTATAAGTTGTCTAGGGGCGGAGTACCCCTTTAAGTGGGAGAACATTATTGGGTCAGCATTTCTGGCATGTTTTTTATGTTTTCTTCCTTCCCTTCTAAAAATCTTAACACTTTCAGTTTTCCACCTACAGACCCAATGCTTGTTTTCTGTGCCACCAATTTTACTTTGTAATGACATTGATCATTTCACCACTAAATCTATGTTGAAACAAATAAAAAATATTAGTGGGGCAAAATAAAAAAAAAATAAAAAAAACGCCATTTTAGGGCCTTTCAACTGCTAATGTGTGAGGGCTAATTTTTTGCACCATTATCTATAGTATTTATCAATACCATCTTTGTTTTGATGGGACTTTTTGTTCACTTTTTATACATTTTTAGGCTATGCAAAATGACTAAAAATACGCAATTCTGAACTTTGGTATTTTTTTAAGTATATGTCATTGACGTGTGACATGTGGTTAAGTAACATTACATTTTTATAGTTCCGACACTTACACACACAATATCACATATGTTTATGTTTATTTTTGTTTACATTTTTTCTAACTTGTTGGGGACAGAGGGCGTACAGGTATGCCCTCGCGGCCCGGTTCTTAAGGATGGAGGGCTGTCACGATGCCGGCTGGCAGGTAGTGGATCCTCTGTGCCAGAGAGGGATTGGCGTGGACCGTGCTAGTGGACCGGTTCTAAGCCACTACTGGTTTTCACCAGAGCCCGCCGCAAAGCGGGATGGTCTTGCTGCGGTGGTAGTGACCAGGTCGTATCCACTAGCAACGGCTCACCTCTCTGGCTGCTGAAGATAGGCGCGGTACAAGGGAGTAGGCAGAAGCAAGGTCGGACGTAGCAGAAGGTCGGGGCAGGCAGCAAGGATCGTAGTCAGGGGCAACGGCAGAAGGTCTGGAACACAGGCTAGGAACACACAAGGAACGCTTTCACTGGCACAATGGCAACAAGATCCGGCAAGGGAGTGCAGGGGAAGTGAGGTGATATAGGGAAGTGCACAGGTGAACACACTAATTGGAACCACTGCGCCAATCAGCGGCGCAGTGGCCCTTTAAATCGCAGAGACCCGGCGCGCGCGCGCCCTAGGGAGCGGGGCCGCGCGCGCCAGGACAGAACAGACGGGGAGCGAGTCAGGTACGGGAGCCGGGGTGCGCATCGCGAGCGGGCGCTACCCGCATCGCGAATCGCATCCCGGCTGGCAGCGGAATCGCAGCGCCCCGGGTCAGAGGATGTGACCGGAGCGCTGCAGCGGGGAGAGTGAAGCGAGCGCTCCGGGGAGGAGCGGGGACCCGGAGCGCTCGGCGTAACAGTACCCCCCCCCTTGGGTCTCCCCCTCTTCTTAGAGCCTGAGAACCTGAGGAGCAGACTTTTGTCTAGGATGTTGTCCTCAGGTTCCCAGGATCTCTCTTCAGGACCACAACCCTCCCAGTCCACCAAAAAAAAAGTTTTCCCTCTGACCTTCTTGGAAGCCAAGATTTCTCTGACAGAGAAGACGTCCGAGGAGCCGGAAACAGGAGTGGGAGGAACAGATTTGGGAGAAAAACGGTTGAGGATGAGTGGTTTGAGAAGAGAGACGTGAAAGGCATTAGGGATACGAAGAGAAGGAGGAAGAAGAAGTTTATAAGAGACAGGATTAATTTGACACAAAATTTTGAAAGGACCAAGATAGCGTGGTCCCAACTTGTAGCTAGGGACACGGAAGCGGACATATTTAGCGGAGAGCCATACCTTGTCTCCAGGGGAAAAAACGGGAGGAGCTCTTCTTTTCTTATCCGCGAACTTCTTCATGCGTGAAGAAGCCTGTAAGAGAGAATTTTGGGTCTCTCTCCATATGATGGAAAGGTCACGAGAAATTTCATCCACAGCGGGCAGACCAGAGGGCAAGGGAGTAGGGAGGGGGGGAAGAGGGTGACGGCCGTACACCACGAAAAATGGGGATTTGGAGGAAGATTCAGAGACCCTGAAGTTATACGAGAATTCGGCCCATGGGAGGAGATCTGCCCAGTCATCCTGGCGGGAGGAAACAAAATGTCGCAAATAATCACCCAAGATCTGGTTAATTCTTTCTACTTGTCCATTGGACTGGGGATGATATGCAGAAGAAAAATTTAATTTAATCTTGAGTTGTTTACAGAGAGCCCTCCAGAATTTAGACATGAATTGGACGCCTCTATCCGAGACAATCTGCGTAGGCAACCCGTGAAGACGAAAAATGTGTACAAAAAATTGTTTAGCCAACTGAGGCGCAGAAGGAAGACCAGGAAGAGGGATGAAATGTGCCATTTTGGAGAATCGATCAACGACCACCCAAATAACAGTGTTGCCACGGGAAGGGGGTAAATCAGTAATAAAATCCATACCAATCAGAGACCAAGGCTGTTCGGGGACAGGCAGAGGATGAAGAAAACCAGCGGGCTTCTGGCGAGGAGTCTTATCCCGGGCACAGATAGTGCAGGCTCGCACAAAGTCCACAACATCCGTCTCCAGAGCCGGCCACCAATAGAAGCGGGAGATGAGTTGCACAGATTTCTTGATGCCCGCATGACCTGCGAGATGGGAGGAGTGACCCCATTTGAGGATTCCGAGGCGTTGGCGTGGAGAAACAAAGGTCTTTCCTGGAGGAGTCTGCCTGATGGAGGCAGGAGAAGTGGAGATCAGGCAGTCAGGTGGAATGATGTGTTGCGGAGAGAGTTCAACTTCTGAGGCATCCGAGGAACGAGAGAGAGCATCGGCCCTAATGTTCTTATCGGCAGGACGAAAGTGAATCTCAAAATTAAATCGGGCAAAGAACAGAGACCACCGGGCCTGGCGAGGATTCAGCCGTTGGGCAGACTGGAGGTAGGAGAGGTTCTTGTGGTCGGTGTAGATAATAACAGGAAAACTTGATCCCTCCAGCAGATGCCTCCATTCCTCAAGTGCTAATTTAATGGCTAGAAGCTCTCGATCCCCGATGGAGTAGTTCCTCTCCGCTGGAGAGAAGGTCCTAGAGAAAAAACCACAAGTGACAGCATGCCCGGAAGAATTTTTTTGTAGAAGAACAGCTCCAGCTCCCACTGAGGAGGCATCAACCTCCAATAGGAAGGGTTTGGAAGGGTCCGGTCTGGAGAGGACGGGAGCCGAAGAAAAGGCAGACTTGAGTCGTTTAAAGGCGTCTTCTGCTTGAGGAGGCCAGGACTTGGGATCAGCATTTTTTTTGGTTAAAGCCACGATAGGAGCCACAATGGTAGAAAAATGTGGAATAAATTGCCTGTAATAATTGGCGAACCCCAAAAAGCGTTGGATAGCACGGAGTCCGGAGGGGCGTGGCCAATCTAAGACGGCAGAGAGTTTGTCTGGATCCATCTGTAGTCCCTGGCCAGAGACCAAATATCCTAGAAAAGGAAGAGATTGGCATTCAAACAGACATTTCTCAATTTTGGCATAGAGTTGATTGTCACGAAGTCTCTGAAGAACCATACGGACATGCTGGCGGTGTTCTTCTAGATTGGCAGAAAAAATTAGGATATCGTCCAGATATACAACAACACAGGAGTATAACAGATCACGAAAAATTTCATTGACAAAGTCTTGGAAGACGGCAGGGGCGTTGCACAGGCCAAAGGGCATGACCAGATACTCAAAGTGTCCATCTCTGGTGTTAAATGCCGTTTTCCACTCATCCCCCTCTCTGATGCGGATGAGGTTATAGGCGCCTCTTAAGTCCAATTTAGTAAAGATGTGGGCACCTTGGAGGCGATCAAAGAGTTCAGAGATGAGGGGTAAGGGGTAGCGGTTCTTAACCGTGATTTTATTAAGACCGCGGTAGTCAATGCAAGGACGTAGGGAGCCATCTTTTTTGGACACAAAGAAAAATCCGGCTCCGGCAGGAGAGGAGGATTTACGGATAAAGCCCTTTTTTAGATTCTCCTGGACGTATTCAGACATGGCAAGAGTCTCTGGGGCAGAGAGAGGATAAATTCTGCCCCGGGGTGGAGTAGTGCCCGGGAGGAGGTCGATAGGACAATCATAAGGCCTGTGAGGAGGTAGAGTCTCAGCTTGTTTTTTGCAGAAAACATCCGCGAAGTCCATATAGGCCTTAGGGAGACCGGTTACTGGAGGAACCACAGAGTTACGGCAAGGGTTACTGGAAACCGGTTTTAGACAGTTTTTGGAACAAGAGGACCCCCAACTCTTGATCTCCCCAGTGGACCAATCCAGGGTTGGGGAATGAAGTTGAAGCCAGGGAAGTCCAAGGAGAATTTCCGAGGTGCAATTGGGGAGGACCAAAAGTTCAATCCTCTCGTGATGAGATCCGATGCTCATAAGAAGGGGCTCCGTGCGGAAACGTATGGTACAGTCCAATCTTTCATTATTTACACAATTGATGTAGAGGGGTCTGGCGAGACTGGTCACCGGGATGTTGAACCTGTTGACGAGAGAGGCCAAAATAAAATTTCCTGCAGATCCAGAGTCCAAGAAGGCCACAGTAGAGAAGGAGAAGGCAGAGGCAGACATCCGCACAGGCACAGTAAGACGTGGAGAAGCAGAGTAGACATCAAGGACTGTCTCACTTTTGTGCGAAGTCAGCGTACGTCTTTCCAGGCGGGGAGGACGGATAGGACAATCCCTCAGGAAGTGTTCGGTACTAGCACAGTACAGGCAGAGGTTCTCCATACGGCGTCGTGTCCTCTCTTGAGGTGTCAGGCGAGACCGGTCGACCTGCATAGCCTCCACGGCGGGAGGCACAGGAACAGATTGCAGGGGACCAGAGGAGAGAGGAGCCGAGGAGAAGAAACGCCTCGTGCGAACAGAGTCCATATCTTGGCGGAGTTCCTGACGCCTTTCGGAAAAACGCATGTCAATGCGAGTGGCTAGGTGAATAAGTTCATGTAGATTAGCAGGAATTTCTCGTGCGGCCAGAACATCTTTAATGTTGCTGGATAGGCCTTTTTTGAAGGTCGCGCAGAGGGCCTCATTATTCCAGGACAATTCTGAAGCAAGAGTACGGAATTGTACGGCATACTCGCCAACGGAAGAATTACCCTGGACCAGGTTCAACAGGGCAGTCTCAGCAGAAGAGGCTCGGGCAGGTTCCTCAAAGACACTTCGGATTTCCGAGAAGAAGGAGTGTACAGAGGCAGTGACGGGGTCATTGCGGTCCCAGAGCGGTGTGGCCCATGACAGGGCTTTTCCGGACAGAAGGCTGACTACGAAAGCCACCTTAGACCTTTCAGTGGGAAACAGGTCCGACATCATCTCCAGATGCAGGGAACATTGGGAAAGAAAGCCACGGCAAAACTTAGAGTCCCCATCAAATTTATCCGGCAAGGATAGGAGTAGCCCAGGAGCGGCCACTCGCTGCGGAGGAGGTGCAGGAGCTGGCGGAGGAGATGACTGCTGAAGCGGTGGTAGTAACTGTTGTAGCATAACGGTCAGTTGAGACAGCTGTTGGCCTTGTTGCGCTATCTGTTGTGACTGCTGGGCGACCACCGTGGTGAGGTCAGCGACAACTGGCAGAGGAACTTCAGCGGGATCCATGGCCGGATCTACTGTCACGATGCCGGCTGGCAGGTAGTGGATCCTCTGTGCCAGAGAGGGATTGGCGTGGACCGTGCTAGTGGACCGGTTCTAAGCCACTACTGGTTTTCACCAGAGCCCGCCGCAAAGCGGGATGGTCTTGCTGCGGCGGTAGTGACCAGGTCGTATCCACTAGCAACGGCTCACCTCTCTGGCTGCTGAAGATAGGCGCGGTACAAGGGAGTAGGCAGAAGCAAGGTCGGACGTAGCAGAAGGTCGGGGCAGGCAGCAAGGATCGTAGTCAGGGGCAACGGCAGAAGGTCTGGAACACAGGCTAGGAACACACAAGGAACGCTTTCACTGGCACAATGGCAACAAGATCCGGCAAGGGAGTGCAGGGGAAGTGAGGTGATATAGGGAAGTGCACAGGTGAACACACTAATTGGAACCACTGCGCCAATCAGCGGCGCAGTGGCCCTTTAAATCGCAGAGACCCGGCGCGCGCGCGCCCTAGGGAGCGGGGCCGCGCGCGCCGGGACAGAACAGACGGGGAGCGAGTCAGGTACGGGAGCCGGGGTGCGCATCGCGAGCGGGCGCTACCCGCATCGCGAATCGCATCCCGGCTGGCAGCGGAATCGCAGCGCCCCGGGTCAGAGGATGTGACCGGAGCGCTGCAGCGGGGAGAGTGAAGCGAGCGCTCCGGGGAGGAGCGGGGACCCGGAGCGCTCGGCGTAACAAGGGCGTACCTGTACGTCCTCCGCATTTCCGTTCACCGCGGCTCACCGGGCGGTGATCAGAATGGGATGCCTGGTGAAATCATTCAGCAGGCACCCTGTGACATCGCTCAGGGGGGTCCTGAGACGCCACAAATTGCCGGTCAATTCAGACTGGTGATTTGCAGCGATTCCAATCCTCGCTACTCACCGGGTGGGGATCGTAAAGGGATGTCTGCTGAAATCATTCAGCAGGCATCCTGGCTCATCGCCGAGGGGGGTCCTTAGACCCCCCCATATCGTCGATCACAGCAAATTGCCGGTCAATTCAGACTTTTGCGGCTTCCAGGCCATTCGGGGTCTCCAGAGACCCGAGAAAGGATCACAAGTGGCGTAACACACATGACCCACCTCCCTCCTAATGTAGCTGTGAGACGAAGCAGTGATGCTCCTTCCACATCTCTTTGATTAGACGATTGGTACAACCGTCCAATCAAATATGTTGGCGGGTGGGGAGCCCCTTCCCGTTGCCCTCTAGATACCCCCAAATCACCTCAAAGTCCTTTTCTGCCCACCAACCGCTTGTAGTTTGTGAGCAGAGCAGAGACTGTAAGGTGATTTTGTAAAATTCCCTGCATACTGTGCCATAAGAGCTCCCCTGTCCCCCTGTCCTGTGAGGGATAGTGTTGTTAGGCAGGGACAGCTTGTTATAAGTAAAAAAGGTTAAAAAAAATATTTTTGCATGCCCCAGTTATAGGCTTACCCCCATCTTTTTTGGGGGGTGTAAGTTTTTTTCCCCCCTTATTCACTAACTTTGTCCGGACCCTCTTTCCTGTAAAGAGCATCCAGCCACTGTTAGCGAATCGCCCATCCCACCGTGTTGTTTTGTGGTTCAGCGTTTTTCTTAGATCCTTTTTAGGAGATTTTCAGTCCATGCCACCAGCAGCATGTCAGTGCTGTGTGGACGGACAGTACCCCTGTGTGCGCCTTCCCTGATCGCTGATGATAACATATATCAGCATTTTTTTTTTGAGTTCAGGCAGGTGCTTTTTTATTCCCCCCCCCCCCCCCCCCTTTTTGGTGTCTTCCGCCACTGAGCCCTAATCAGCGGTGCACACAACTGATTAGATATGCACTCTTTGGCACAGAGTTTTTGGCGTTAGAAGCACACCCCTATCACCCCTATTTTTTATATACCTTTTTTTTTTCTTTGTTAGGTTTGGTATTCGTTTTGAGGCCATACGGAACCTGCATTTCAATGACAATGCAGCATTCCCCCCCCAAGGTGATTGTGCCAGTGACCGCCTGTACAAGATATGGCCGGTCATAGATCACTTTGGGGCCAAGATTTTGGAGGCCTACGTTCCCCAAAGGGAGGTCTCATTTGATAAATCTCTTATCAGTTTTAAGGGGAGACTCATGTTCCACCAATACATTCCATCCAAGCGGGTGAGATATGGCGTGAAACTCTATAAGAGTACCTCCAGGTACACTTACACGTTTAAAGTTTATAAGGGTCGAGATTCCCGTATTGAACCCCCAGATTGTCCCCCTATTCTGAGTGTCAGCGGGAAACTCATGTGGGACTTTTTGCACCCACCACTAGATAAGGGTTACCACCTTTACATGGATAACTTTTACACTAGCATCCCTCTGTGTGTTGCAGAATGGGGATGCGGAAGGACAACACCACTCAATGCGACACTTGCCCAGATCATCCGGGCCTCTGCATTAAAGATTGCTTTAAGGAGTATCACATTTAAAAATCATCTTTCCCCATTTTAATTCCCCTTGATAAGACTACATTGTCCTCCAAATTTTAAACCCAACTCCAAATCTATTAACATAATACCTCTGATAAGACCACTGGTGGTATTGGGTCATGTGTCAGAGGCATTAGCATCAGGGGTTTTCAGGTTGCCTCAAATGCGCAGTTCTCTCTCTCTATACCTGAACTGTGTGCGCATTTGAGGTAACAGAATAGGGATGGCCACATACTGGATCAGAGTATACGGTTTGGGGCGGTCATAATTTTTACTTTTGGCTATACTCTGGGTCATCATTCTGGGTACCCAATTGGCAAATTATTATGAAAATTGCAATTAGGAAACTCCCGTCCATTCAAAATGTGGTCACATGTGGCTGTTTATTTATTTATGTATTTTTCTCTGAATGTATGTAAGCGTCAGTTACTGATGTCAGTTAGAAATACAGGCCTCAAATGCGCAGTGCTCTCTCCTCCACTGAGCGGTGTGAGCATTTTCAAGTAACCATTTAGGGATGGCAACCCAAAAAAAAATTCCCATAATGATGAAGCAGAGCACAGGGTTTGTGGCGGGCACACATTTTACTTTTCCTTATGCTCTGGGTCATCATACTGCGTACCCAGATGGCATATCAGTTGGAAAATTGCAATTTTCATTTTTCCCAAAGTACAGTTAACCCATACTGTTCCAATGTCCACTTTACCCCTATAAAGATTACTCAGGTGGTGTACTTTCTGTAATGGGGGTCACATGAGGGTGTTTCTTTTTTTATTTTCCTCTGAATGTGTGACCGTCAGCTACTGATATGTCATAGGCCCCAAAATGCAAACATTGCTCTATAAGTCTTGAGCCATGTTATGTGTTCGCACAGCAAGTTACGTCCACAGCAAGTTACGTTGGGTTAAAAGGTTTTTGGGGATTTTTCGCCAATTCACCCTTGTAAATTAGCAACATTTTTGGTAACAACAGCATTTTAGTGAAAAATAACAAATTTTTCCTTTTTTTCAGCCTACTGTTCCAAAAACCTATGAGGTGTAAATACTCACTGTACCCCTTGTTACGTTCCTTTAGGGGTGTCATTTCAAAATTCAGGTCACTTGCCGGGTTTAATTTTTTTATTTCATGTCAGAACCTCTGCCATTGCAGGGCAATCCCCACCTTAGGTCTCAAAGGTGCTCACTCCAGGTGCACAACAGGGCACTCTCACTCCTTAGCCCTGTTGTGCACCCGCACGGTATGTTACATCTACATATGTGGTATTTCCTTACTCATGAGATACTGGGCTCCAAACTTTTGGGGGCTTTTCTCCTATAATCCAAGTTAAAAAAGAAAAAGTTGGTGCAACAGTAGCAATTCACTGTTGAAAATCTGATTTTTAATTATTACGGCCCACTGTTCAAAAAAACTGTGAGTTGTAAATCCTCACTGTACCCCTTGTTATGTTCCTTGAGGGGTGTAGTTTCCAAAAAGATGGCACAGTTGGGGGGATCCTCTGTTCTGCCACCATGAGGACTTAAATGCACATGGCCCCCAACTTCAATTCCAGTCACATTCTCTCTCCAGAAGCCAAACAGCGCTTCTTCTCTTCTGAGACCTGTAGTGCGTTTGAAGAGCAATTTACATCTACATATAAGGTATTTACTTATTCAGGAGAAATTGGGCTACACATTTTGGGGGAGTTTTTGTTCAATTACACCTTGTTAAAATGAAAAATTTGGGGTAACACCATAATTTTAGTGTTAAAAATCCAAATTTTCACATTTACAAACCAATGCTTAATAAACCTGTGAAGTGTAAGTTCTCACTGTAATGCTTATTCCTTGAGTGGTGTTGTCTACAAAATGGGGCCACATATGGGGGGTTTTCTGCTGTACTGGCACAATGGGGGCTTTGTAAATGCACATGGCCCCAACTTCAATTCAAGCCAAATTCGCTCTCCAAAAGCCAAATAGCGCTCCTTCTCTTCTGAGACCTGTAGTGTGCTTGCAGAGCAATTTACATCTACATATAAGGTATTTACTTATTCAGGAGAAATTGGGCTACACATTTTGGGGGAGTTTTTGTTCAATTACACCTTGTTAAAATGAAAAATTTGGGGTAACACAAGAATTTTGGTGTTAAAAATCCAAATTTTCACATTTATAAACCAATGTTTAATAAACCTGTGAAGTGTAAGTTCACACTGTAATGCTTATTACGTTCCTTGAGGGGTGTAGTCTACAAAATGGGGCCACATATGCGGGTTTTCCACTGTTCTGGCACCATTAGGGCTTTGTAAATGCACATGGCCCCGACTTCAAAACCAGCCAAATTCTCTCTCCAAAAGCCAAATAGCGCTCTTTCTCTTCTGAGACCTGAAGTGCGCTCGCAGAGCAATTTACATCCACATATGCGGTATTTCCTTATTCAGGAGAAATTGGGCTACACAGTTGGGGGGGGGGGAAATTATATTCAATTACACCTTGTAAAAATTAAAAATTTGGGGTAACACCAGAATTTTTGTGTTAAAAATAGAATTTTTCACTTTTACAAATCAATGTTCAATAAACCTGTGTGAGGTATAAGTTCTCACTGCAATGCATATTACATTCCTTGAGGGGTGTAGTTTCCAAAATGGTGTCACATGTGGGGGGTTTCTGCTGTACTGGCACAATGGGGGCTTTGTGAATGCACTGTACCCCTTGTTACGTTCCTTTAGTGGTGTAGTTTCCAAAATTGTGTGCCATATGTGGGATTTTTTTTGCTGTTCTGGCACCATGGGGGTTACTTAAATGCAACATGCTCCCCCAAAAAACTATTCCAGCAAAATTCTCTCTCCAAAATCACAAAGCTGCTCCTTCCCTCATGAGCCATGTTGTGTGTTTGCAGAGTACTTTACATCCACATATGAGGTATTACCAAACTCAAGAGAAATTGAGTTACTTTTTCTCCTTTTTTTCCTTGTAAAAATAAAAAATGGGGCTACAAGTTAGTGTAAAAAATTTAGATTTAGATTTTTTTCCCTCCACTTTGCTGCTATTCCTGTGAAACACCTAAAGAGTTAACAATTAATTTGAATGTCATTTTGAATACTTTGAGGGGTGCACTTTTTATAATGGTGTCCATAATGGGGGGGTTCTTGCAAAAATGTCCCTCCAATCCACTTCAAACTTATCCCGAAAAAAATCATATTTTGAATTTTTCATGAAAATTTTGAAAATTGCTGCTTTACTCTGTAGCCCTCTAATGTCTTCCAAAAGTAAAAACATACACAGACAAAACACAAAAATGAGGGATACGTGCCCCTAGTGTAATATGTTAAATAAAATATAATGAACGATAAGTGGATTTGCACTCACCAAGTGGGGATGTGCTAAGAGCACAACACCTCAGAAGACATCAAGTATCAATGTGATGGCCACTTGGATCTGCAGCTGTGGCTTGTCTGGTGTCAGCAGCGCTGATCCAGTAGGAAGATGCTCATAGAAATAGAAAAAATTCAAGCTTCTAGGCGCTGATCCGGCAAAATGAACTGGTCTGCACCAATTCATTTTGCCGGATCAGCGCCTAGAAGCTTGCATTTTGTCTATTTCTATGAGCAAAAGTAAAAACATGTCAACTTTATGGTGCCAACATAAAATAGACATAATTTAAATGTGAATCAATATGTAATTTATTTGGAATGGTTATTTTCCTTACAAGCAGAGAGTTTCAAAGTTAGAAAAATGCTAAATTTTCAAGAAAGTATCGACAAATATTTATCACTAACATAAAGTAGAATATGTCATGAAAAAGCAAGCTCGGAATCAAATTCAAAAGTAAAATCATTTCAGAGTTATTAATGCTTAAAGTGACAGAGGTCAGATTTGCAAAAAATACTCCCGTCCTTAGGGTCAAAATAGGCTCCTTCCCTAAGGGGTTAAATGGGAAATGGGGGGTGATTCAAACTTTTATTAGGGAAGGGGTTAAATCCCTTTTATTTATTACTTTTTTAAAACTTTTTACACAATTTTGTTGTCCTCAAAGGGGACTATTACATGCAGTTTTCAGATTGCATACACTGTTCCATGCTATGCAATAGCATATCATTGATCAGTTTTATCAGTGCTCCATTGCTCCAGCCTTCCATGGCTAACTGGAGCTTTGGATTATCAATCGGATGGCGAGAAGGCAGGTAAAGGCCCTCCCGCTGTCCTCTCAGCTGGTCGAGGCTGGTCGAGTCACTGCTGTTTCAAGGCGGTGGTCCCGATCAGCACCGCTGAGCAGCCGGGAAGTGTTTTTTAATATTTTAGATGCTGTAATCAACTTTGATCATGGTGTCTAAAGGATTACTGCCAGGCATCACCGTGATCGGCGATGTCCGATATTAACCATGGGTCCTGGCAGCAGATAGCCGCGGGGACCACCCCGCTAAGAACCACCCTCAGCATCATAAAAACATCATAGAAGGGTAGCAGACCAACGGCATACAAGCACACCCTTCGTCCTCATGAGGTTAATGGAACAAATAAATAGAAATACTGCCGCTTTCTATTTTACAGAATTTTTTTTAACAATGTGTAAACCTGACTGAAGACTTGAATACAATGCAAAAATCCATTCCCAGAATAACTGAACAGAGACATTGGTTTTAAAACATTTATTGCAAGAGCTAAATAACTGTAAATAACGTTGAACTGGCAAAGCAGTAACAAGGATAACTGGTTAGATACGTATTCTGTCATATTCATCAAACACCCCTCACAAACTGACAAATTACTGCAAAAAAGCAATGCACCCTTTCCCCTTTTCACGCCTAAATTGTGGATAAAATTGTGAGTTGCTATACACAAAATATATTTCTTAAAAAAAGGAAACAAAAAAACATCCAATTAACAAACTCTTCATAGATGTTTAATTGTGGCATAAGATATTTTTTTCAGTAAGGAATTTTGCATGCTATTTATTTGTTTAAATTGTCTGTCATGCCTTAACTAAAACTTTGATAAAATGTTCCAATTTATGTCTACGTGCAACTGAGATTCTATGAACATCAGAATTCACTTTTGGCTAAACAGTGATATGATTTATTTTTATTTTTTCCTGCCAGGCATTGGCCAATGATGTTAACAAACATTATTTAACAACATAAAGTGATATCTAACCTTTTCTGCAAATTGGCCTACTAGGAGAATGCCCTTTTATACTATGGAATCACAACACATTTAATATTTTGTGACTAATGATCTAAGAAAAAACACTTGTGTTATTACAGCACACTAACAACAAAGGGTGCCATATTAGCAATAAAACTGTTTTCGCAAATAGATCAACAACATTAGGACTACACAACCATTTTATTGCAGGGTATTATGTCTTATTTAGAATTCTATTTCATAAAAATATTTCATTTTGTTTTAGATTTGACATTATGTATAAATGCATAAAGTTCCGGATATAGTAACATATTGCCAAGTTATCTTCTTTAGAGAACAATTTAATTGCTAAATGACCTTCATATATCCCTACCACACTAAAACAGGATCTTCTATATTTTAACACAAGTGTTTTAAGTTATTATATGTTAGACATAAAACACTGAAACACTCAACACTGGAAGAAAAACAGAAAATAAAATACTGTAGAATGCAACCTTGACACAAAATTATGCTACAGTATATAAGTGAACTTTATAAGTACACAAAATTGTTAGTAGTAACTTGCTTCTATTTACAGGTATTTGAACACTGAATGACATACAAGTGTCCACTAACATTATTAATAGCACGATAGGTTTTATCATTAAAGATTTAGCTGGTTTGTTTTGAAGTATGATGTCAAGTATAACTGTTCCAGCACATATCGACAACAACAAGAGTACAATTCATCTAATTGATATGCTTCTCAACTACAACAATCCACACTGAGTTCTGTCTTTTCCCTGTTCCTATATCTTTACAGCAAGATGCCTCCTGCAGTCGGTAGCAGCAGTCCAGGGTAAAAATAAATCTTGAAAAAGAAGGAAAAAAAAAAACAAAGAAAAGAAGATAAAACAGTTTTCAACTCCATTCACCAAAATAATCACAAATCTAGAAATATATTTATTCACATATAGTAGAACACCACATTATCAATGGTGCTAACACAAAAGTATGCATATTTTTGTTATATGTCGCATAGTTCTAGAGGTCTACTCAGTACGTGAAGCTTCGAACACACAATTATAGCAAACCTAGTTTGGCTAAAGTCATTGGTCCAAGAAACACATGTTTATAGTTGCTGCTCCATTGGGCTATCCAGAGCACCTGAGACTTGCTTGTAGGACTTTAAATTAGCCAAAGGAATGTCACTCATATGATTTCCGCTTGAGAATTGTCCATCAGTACTGCCATATTGGTTTCGATCATTGAACTGGTTTTTGTTGCTATCTTCTTTCCATGTTTTTGTCAATGTATGTCCATTAACCAATTTGTCCTTTTTCAGCCAATCCTTTTGAGGTGCAAACGTGGACAGAGGTGATTTTGGCTGCTGGAAAGGACCCAGGCTTGGTGGCATCCAGCAATTATCAGAGTGTCCCAAAACCAGGCATTCTTGGGTACACATTTCAGTAGCTTCTGCTAATCCTCTAGGTCCAAGAGGTCCATCTGTGTAAAAGACAGAAAAAAAAATCATGTTAATAAATATAATGTACAAATATGTACAAAATTAAATTGCATACAATATATTTCTTTTTCATCAAGGTTAAGCATTTATTTACTTACTTTTAAATCGCATGACTAAGAAATCTAAATCTAAAATAAGCCGGGTGTGTAGGTAAGTTATTTACTATGGGTTTAAATTAATGACAATTCCTCTCTCCCACAGACAGCAGTGGCACAGTTCTTGTTTATATGGGGAAATATGCTTTGTTTTTAACTTTTTATCCCAAATCCAAAGGATAGGCAATGAGTGTTTCGACCGCTGCCACCCCCACAATCTCCAGCAAAGCACCACTACTCTCCACACGCACACTACTCTTCATGAAGTGGGGGTGGACATGCTCCCTCTATGCATCTCTATAGGAGAGCTGGAGATACAAGAGCATTGTACTCATGTATATCCGGCTCTCCCATAGAGATGAATGAAGAGGGTGTGTCGGTCCCCGCTCCATGAGCGTGGAGAGCCAGTGCACTGAGTAGAAAAACATGGGGGGGGGGGGAGGCTGGGGGTTTGCACAAATATGACCTACCACATGAGACACTTACCCATAGAATAGGGTATAAGAAGTGAAATGTGGAACAACCCCTTTATAATTGACCTCCAACATGAGACACTTATCCATAGAATACGGTATTAGTAGTGAAATTTGGAAATACTCATTTAATATTGATATAAAAGATGCAATCAGTTGACTAATGAGCATTTACTAAGTTAAGAGCTTATAGCTGGGATGCATACACTGAATTACATTGGATTGTTAGGAATTAACATAGGAAAATTTGTTCACCAGATAATCGCACCCGATAATCATCCGATCTTTGTCACCCAACAACTGCATGTAACTAGAGATGATTTAATTCGGTTAGTTCTCTGAATGCTGACAAAAATTTAGCACTTCACTAAAAGTCCAAAATAACGTTTTAGGGCCCGAAAAGCCCTGCCTTACAATGTTAGTCGCCTAGGAGTGAATATAAGTATTTTTTGAGTTTATAAGACAAAGTTTATTTCAAAGTAGCAACAGGACGGGCATATGGTGTCCCTCATAAAGATCTTCACCTAAAAACTGCTATCTCTAAAATGGCTGCTGAAGCTATGTGTATAGGCTTTTAAAGTGACTCACACCTCTACTGCTTACTAATCAGTTGGAAGAACTGTTCACAAGGTATTATGGGCAAACGTCAGCTCATGTGATTCTTACTGCTCTACGTTCTGCCATATGGCTGAGGTTATAGCAGGTTCAACCAAATTTAACCAACTAAACTTTTAGCAAACCAAAGTCAGGTTCTAGGGTTTCCACTCGATCATCTCTACATGTAACCAAACACTTGCCTCTCAATGCCATTTAAACTGTGGGAACACTAGAGGGTCACAGATGCTCAGGAATTCAGCAAATGACTGAAGGACATTAAACTATTATTTGTAGGCAGTGAAATCGATACAGGGGCGCAATGGGGGGTGGGGTTGTTTTACTTTTACTCTTCCTGTGGATCGGGGCTTTAGTCACTCGTTGTCTTATTAAACATAGCTACAGAACTTCCAGCATTTCTTTACCACTGTTTAGATCATATTGTGATGCACTACACTATGGGCTTTGTTGTGGCACATGGGGAACCTGTTAAAAAAATGTAATCCTACCCCTGTGTGTATAAATAATCTTATAATTACCCCCTCTACTTTTTTGTCCTGCCCCCCCAGTGTGTCTCCTTCCAAAATATGAAAGCTAGAATCACCACACTTCATAAGGTGTAAAATAAAATAATACTAATCTGTTGTTATTTTCCTATTTATAATAGGGGCCATCATTTTCAAACTTTGAAGGGGTACTCTGGCACAAAGAAAACTTATCCCCTATCCAAAGGATAGGGGATAAGATGCCTGATCACGAGGGTCCCGCCACTGGGGATTCATGCAGCACCCCGCTATCATCAGCCTCCGGAGCAAACACATAACACAGGGGCGGAGCCGTGACATCACGATACTCCGGCCCCGTGATCATGAGTTATCAGACCCAGAGCATTGTTCGATGATAGTGGGGTGCTGCTTGCAAGATAGTAGGGGGTCCCCAGTGGCAGGACCCCCCGCAATCAGGCATCGTATTCCCTATCCTTTGGATAGGGGATAAGATGTCTTATCACCAGAGTACCCCTTTAAAAATAAAATGCTAATGCTTGACAAAATGTCAAACTTTCTTGAAGTTTAGCCAAAAAAAAAAGATTTATCGTTGATATTCACAAAATATTGTATATAGCTTTTCCAATGCATGAAAATATGTGAACCCTAATAAACCTAAATGCTTTTTCTGAGTACAAAATGGAAAATTTCAACATACTAGAACAAATAAAAACCCTTCAAGGCTCCGGGCACCATTCAACTTAAAGTGCTCTTTTAGTGTTGTATTTTATTTGCTTGTGTTTACAAACGCTTTTAGTGCTATTTAGACATCTCCTGCTATTTTGTGCTCCTTCTAAAGCTTTGCTTTTTTACGTATGTGTGTGTATATATATATATATATATATATATATGTATGTATATATGTGTATATATATATCTATATCTATATATAGATATATATATATATATATATATATATATCTATATATATATATATCTATATATAGATATATAGATATATATATCTATAGATATATAGATATATATATAATACAAAGTAACTGCAGACAGCTGTTTCGGGGTCCTCTTCCTTCTTCTGGGGAGAATTCTGGCTTGGCATAAATCCAAATCAGCTTCTGAGACTTTGTAACTGGAGCCAGAGCTGATCTTAGGGCACGCTACCTGAGAAGGTGGTGTGATGAGTTACTTTGCATACTTCTTACCCAGAAAGCCTGCGAAGTGCTAATGACCTTTTTGAATCTCCGTTTTCCCCCGGAAGCAGTGTTCCTCTCCCTGAGGAAAATACTTGACTATATATATATATATATATATATATATATATATATATATATATATAACATTGGCACTTTTATGTTCCTAATGTCAAATTGGCATTTGTATTCATTTATGATTTCCACACTACATATGTTAATTCTCAATGCGTATTTATTCAGAAATCTAGTCTTCTAGTTATTCCACATTTTTTTGTTTCTGACAATAGAAGCAATCAACTAATAACATGGATTCAATTGCCTTGTTTAAAAGAAACATAAGATATTTATGTTTACCTTGTATACAGAAGACACAGTGATAATAAATAATGTAGTGGAGATCAAACCAAAACACTGGTACCATCAATGCAAGGACAAGATGACTTTGGGTCTACATTACTTACTGACAGGATAATAAGGATTACAGTGAGAAGCAGTAATTTAAATATCAAGCACCACAAAAGAGAAAGATATGTGGGATTAATTGCTAGCTAAGCTGTAAAAGAAGGTTTAGCTAAGTCAAATGGAGTCTAATAATAAGAAAATTGAAATTACCTGTTGCCTTATACATAATGAGCAAAGTCTTAAAGAGTCTTTTAAAAGAGTTATTTGAGAAAAAAATAAGACTTATAGTGACTATGCTAATAAAAGTATACACTATAGTAAAATTGTAAGGTTTTTTACTCAGCATACTCATGTTGATTAATGAAGATACAGTATTTAAAGGGGTATTCCAGGCAAAAACTTTTTTTTTTATATATCAACTGGCTCCGGAAAGTTAAACAGATTTGTAAATTACTTCTATTAAAAAATCTTAATCCTTCCAATAGTTATTAGCTTCTGAAGTTTTCTGTCTAACTGCTCAATGATGATGTCACGTCCCGTGAGCTGTGCATGATGGGAGAATATCCCTATAGGAGATGGACAGCTCCCGGGACGTGAGTCATCAGAAAGCAGTTAGACAGAAAACAGCAACTCAACTTCAGAAGCTAATAACTATTGGAAGAATTAAGATTTTTTAATAGAAGTAATTTACAAATCTGTTTAACTTTCCGGAGCCAGTTGATATATATAAAAAAAGTTTTTGCCTGGAATACCCCTTTAATATATATATGTTACATTGATACATTTTCTGCCAAATGTAACAAGAATACGCACTAGTATGTCATAGATCGGTAACATTAATGTTAATACTCTGTGGGTGGAGCCATGTGAGGGCTTGCTAAATTTCTTTGGTGCATATTAATATTGATTAAATTATAGAATCATACAGGAATAGACATGAGATCAGGTGATTTTTGGTCTAATTTGACTACAAATCTGTCCTATTCTTCTTGAATTTGGATCATGCTATTTGGAAGTGCCCCGATTGCCCTGTAATTGCCATGAAGCAAGGACTCCAAATCTTGTTTTGTGAAGTTTGGACCCAATCCGATTTGTGCCTGATCAGTTTGTTACCTCTATATTAATGTTAATACATTGGTATGAGGTGCAGAAAATGTGTTGGTCATAAAGTACAAGAAGCTCTGATATCCCTATCTTCAACAAGACAAACTATAAGGTGGGAATTTATTATGCTCAAAAAGTCATCAGGGCTTAGTAGGAAGGGTTTAGCCTCCCCCAATCCAACACATTTTCTATAATTTAAACCCTAGTTTACAAAAGGAATAGGTTTTAGTCTGTGCCACACAGTTAGGCATTGTTTTCACTAAGAGACTTCGAAGTAGCCCACAGTCTATCTTTTAGGAGCCACATATGGCTAACTCGATAGTAGTTTAAACAACAATGGTACTGCACACTATGTTTATATTATGGTGTTCAATGGTATGACTGGTATGTACAATACAATTCTGGTAAACCATGGCACACCGTGATTTACATTTTTTATTTCTAACAGATATGTATTGTTGTGTTATTTTTTTCTATTTTTCTTTTCTCCCTTCCAAATATGCTTAAAAAAGCATTTTTACAGCAGCAATTCACCTCCCAGTCACATCAGCATTCTGTTGCAGAGAGAGAGAGAGGACAGAGAGCAGTGTGTGTTGCACAGAAAAGCATTTTTACAGCAGTGATTCACCTCAAGCCCAAATCCAGCCTAAAAGCAGTGATAGGGAAGGGAGTGAGATTAAGAGGAAAGTGCAATTTTGGGTGTAGTGCACAGCGATTTTATTCCTGTCAAAGTCTTAAGGGCCTAGATACTGTGAAAGGCCATCCAAAAGTACACACCTGCTGGTGTTGTAGACAAATACTGTTTTCAGCATACTGGAGCGCATTGTCTTACCCTCATAAGTGCATACCACATACGTACATCTAAGTGGTGTACCATTTTGTACCTGTTAAAGTCTGAATTACTGCCCAAATTCAGCCTAAAAGCACTGATAGGGAAGGGAATGAGATTAAGAGAGAAAGTGCAATTTTTGGTGTTGTACACAGTGACTGTGTGCTGCAGCACTGGTGTGTACAACAACTGAAAAGCAAATAGTAGCCAGCCAGTTAGGGTGAGCAGAGCACTAAAAGCGTATAGTCCTCTATTAAGTGTAACCTGTGGTAAATCTAAGTGGTGTACTATTTTATTCCTGGTAAAGTCTTAAGTGCCTAGATACTGTGAAAGGTCAGGCAAAAGTACACACCTGCTGGTGTTGTAGACAAATACTGTTTTTAAACAGAAGAAAAAATGGAGTTCACACTATGCTGCTTCAAATAAGATATAATTTTATTGAAAACACAATTCTTAAAAAATATGTCTCAAATACTGGACCAATAGAGGACCACAGTGTTTAGGCCGGGCAACAAAACAGAGAGCAAATATAATAATAAAGTATATCTGGGAGCACCTATCTGTGTCAGACTATAAATGTAAATATGGAGAAAGAAATCATATTAGTATATCTATCATATGGGTGCTGAGTGTCCCAATATTAGTCTCTCCATATGCAACTCAAGAGTGCAAAAAATCGCTACTCAAAATAAAGTGCATGACATAAAGGTAAGGTGCCTAGTGCTTATACATTGCGTGGCTGCTCTGTACCCCAACACCGTTTTGAATCCTTTTTCAAGGGGCTTTTGCTCACAGACTTGTATTGACCTTCATTACGCACAGAGCGAGTTTGCTCTGAGCAGTAATGAAAGCAGGGTGCTGCAGTACAGATCCCGGGGGTCCCCAGTGGCGGGACCCCCGCGATCTGACATCTTATCCCCTATCATTTAGATAGGGGATAAGATGTCTAGGGGCGGAGTACCCCTTTAAATAGAAAGAAGCATATTTTTTAATAACATGCTATTGGAAAGTTATTCTGCATATATTAATCTATAATATATCAAAAGGTTTTTTGATGAAAGGTACCCTTTAACCAATCTAAACTTTAAATCTGTCTGGGCATTCATTTAATTTACAGCAATGCTTTATTTAATCATTATGTAATTATTTTATGTAAACCTGATGACTATACACTAATCTACTTACTCAACTATTTACTATATTTACTATATGACTTGTTAATGACAATTCTATAGACAAGTCTATGTTTTAAGAATTAGTACAATATTAAATTAAATCTACTTTAGTAAATGTGAAAAATCATTGCTAATAAAATCTATAAAAAGTAAGGAATATAGAAAATAATAATCATTTGGGGTATATATCCATATTCCAAAGTATACATGGTATTCTGCCAAAGGTGATTTCATCCAGTAGTTAAAAATACTTTCTGCTTGTTGTGAATCTTGAACATATTGGAGCACAATAAGATGAGATCATTCTGCTCTTTAGGACTATGATCGCATACCTCAAAAGCATTGCACAATGTTTTACTGTAGAAGAATTAGCAAGAAAAAATTTCTGTCTGAGCAGTTTACGAAATTATTTGTTGCACTTTTAAAGGTTATATACCTTACAATATAGTAAATATAGTATACCTACAATGTTGATATAGCTGTATAATCCCAGGCCCAGGCCCACCTCTTTTAATTGCTGGAAATCAAATGTTTTGACCATAAATGGCTAAACAAAGAGTACATGAATTAACTTTACAGCTGTAGCAATTATAACTGTAACAATTTATTCATGTGTGAACAAAATGGATATTTTACTATTGAGTTTAAAGAGTACCTGTCATAAAACCATATTTTCTAACTACTCCTAACAGCCCTTCTGTGCCTAAAAAACATTTTTGAGCTTTAAAAAGCTGTGTATCACACCTTTCCCCTTGCTCACATTGTATGAGCTCCCGGCAGGAGAAATTGGTCATTCCCCAGCAGGCGTGATGTCACTGAAGTCTGCGAGAGCTGTGCCTCACCAGGCCCCACACGTACTTCCTGAGTTTGGACTTCTGCAAGTCCAAGTGGAGATCAAACTAACTGTTTGATTAGCGCAGGGAACAGAACACAACCACCTAGTCCCCATTTTTTCAATCACATCAAAAACATATAAAGGTTGAGAATTTTAACAGCAAGGAAATAGCAAAGTGTCTTATAATAACATAAGGGACAATATATTAAAAGTTAAGATTGGTGACAATAGCGGATAAGATGTTAGATTGTGGGGGGCCCGCCGCTGGGGACCCCTGCGGTCTCCGGGCCGGCAGCTGCGGTATCCGGAACATGACAGCTTACAACTTCCACATTCAGGATGTCATACCATGCCCCCTCCATTCATGTCTATGGGAGGGGGTGTGACAGCTAGTACAGAGCCGTCATGCCTCCTCCAATAGAATTGAATGGAGGGAGCGTGGTGGCTTGCATTACCAGTAATCTGGCCCGGAGCTGAGTTCGCTCTGTGACCCAAATGACCGGGTTTCTGGCCTGGAGATTGTGGGGTCCCCAACAGTAGGATCCCCCATGATATAATATCTTGTGCCCTATCCAATGGATAGGGGATGAGGTGTGTGCAGCGGAGTACCCCATTAAAGGATTAAACAAATTATTCACAACTTGTTTGTGCTACCTAGTCTGAGATTATTGGGCTGTGTGACAGCTCATGAAATGAGTGTTGATGCTTGGTCCTGTGCTATTGTCATCCCTTGTAAAAAGGCCTTTAAAGAACTACTTTTTATTTAGTTTCCAGAAAGGGAAAATATATTGTGCGGATCTCAATCTAGTTTAACACAATTGTAGAAATCAGCACATTTAGGGTAGGGTCACACGCTGTGTATACACAGCATATTTCATGCTGTGCAAAATCCACTGCACAGCAGGAAATCTGCTGCATATTCTCCTATGAGCAGTGTGAGAAGGTGAAAGGGATAATAGTGGACGGTCAATATGTGTCATCGAGGTTCATGGCCTCGGTGAAGTGAGAGTAATTTTTCCAGTGGCTGTGCTGCATGTTGCAGACCGACACTGCAGCTGTAGTATAGCTGCAAAGCTAATTCGGGATGGCTCTTATTGGGAATGGTCAAGTGTCGGGTGGGGGCCATTCCCCACAACCCAGGCTGCCTTTTGTTGCCTTAAAGGCAGCTTGCTTCACCAGCTGGGAGAGGATTTGCTAGTTGCAGCTCACATTGCCAGAGAGAGTTGAGTGTAAAGATCTTCCCTGAGAGTTTGAAAGCTGGTGAGCAGACTGCCTGGAGGCTTGGAAAAGACTTGCTTGATGCCGCATGGAATGGACTCAGGTGTGAACAAACACCTAAGGAATACAGGTGGACTGTAGTTGCTTTTTCCTTTGTTCTGCATTGAAAGACTGTTTGCCAAGTGTGAATAAAACACTGAACTTTGATTTGAAAAGTCATGTTTACGTGCCTCTATACTGCAACCGCACCTGTCTGCAAGAGTGAGTCATCACAAAAGAAACATGGGGTTACCCGCGGCAGCTCTGTGTGTGCAGTGAGGTTTGGAGGTGGGGCCAGCACGCTTATGTAACTGTGACACTAGTGCACGCCTTCAATATTCCTTGCGCACACACAGGGCTGCTGCCAGGTTGCCCTGTGTGTCTGCTCATAGGAGAATACAGAGCAGATTTCTCTCTATGCAGCATGAAATATGCGTATCCTATTGGGCTTAACTGCGAGGCAGGTGTATGAAGCAGTCCCTTAGTTAGGTGCGGTGCAAGTGTGGAACAACAGGTAACTTGTATCACCGCCCACCTGTAGGATCACTAGACTGGAAGAAGCATAATTTGATGCGAAACTAGCTGGTCGTCTAGTGACCTCCCTGCCGCTAAACACCATCTCCCTCTCCCCTGAGCACAGCCCTGATGTCGATTGACCGCATTCACCATTCTTTTGTTGGAAGATAAGACGGCAATAAAGACAAGCTTGAAGGTGGTGAGTTGCAGCGTTTTTCTTACTTCATTGGTGATACAAGTTACCTGCTGTTCCACGCTTGCACTGCACCTAGCTAAGGGACTGTTTCATACACCTGCCTCGCAGTTAAGCCCAATAGGATACGCAGTGCCTAGCTCTGTTCTCTACATTATCAGTTGAATTATCCTCTATCAGCTATGAGCACGCTGAATGCGGGTCCAGTTGAGGCCATGATGGAAGCACAAACGAGTTCGGAGGCACATGAATCCCAGCTCCCTATGGGGAGAGAGGACGCGGGGAGGTTTTTCCTTACTTGTAATTCCCAAGATGAGCTGCAGCTCCTGAGCCTGAAAGCTCTTGAGCATAGAGTTCAGAATTTAGCTGAACGGGAAATACGCATTTTCTGGACTATACAATCATTGACAGCATATGTGGAAGAGTCCCTAGAGGATTACGGGTCTATAAAAACCCAACACAATTTTTGGATGACCCCGAGTTTTTACAGCTATGGCAAGCTGAACATTTAAAACACTCTATGAACCTGCAACTATTGGTATTAGACAAAAATAACAGAGACTATGTATCTATCACCACCACATTGTTGAGAGCAAAGGCAGAATTACGTACGAGAATCACAGAGGAGAAAATACAATTTGTTTATTAAAACCTTGGAAACTAGATTAAATAAATTACAAGAAGAGATCAAAGCACAAAAGCGCGACAAGTATATTCGTGATAAAAAAGATTTTGATGAAAACACTGTGTTTACATGGGGAAAACAGAAAACAAAACAACGCGCACGATATAGAAATAATTATAGAAAAACCAATAGCAATGCCAAAAAACATAAAACCGACTATTTAACTACTGAAACAGAAACAAGTTCGTCCGATGAACCGCAGGCTGAGAAACGCAAAAACGCCCAGAAAGGCGAGCAGGTCTACCCTTTAGGAGGAGAACAAGGAGGAGTAGGAGGAAGAAATACGGAGATCGGTAGCACCAAACCGAAAAAGCAAAAGAATGTCACCTGGATGAATTGAGATCATACACTAACGTCATTAATCTGACTGACACAAATTTATCAGATACCTGCCTAGCAGCACTATCGAAAGGACTGAATTTCGGACTTACTGAGGACTTCCGTTACCATCATTTTGAAATAGAGCTATACAAAGCACTCTGAAAAGTCAATATTCACAAACACTTTGCAAATATTAAGGGTAAATTAAGGGCATTCTTCAACAAGTATGTAAGAATGGGACAAATAAGTGAGTGCCTCACCCAAAGATCACCCCGACCCTTTAAATGGTACATAATACCAAAGTGCATAAGGGCAACCAGAGGCTTTCCATGGGACAGCACATACAGTATGGCTTCTATTGATGTCGAGAACCTATATACCCGCATCCCGCATGATGCGGGTATATGGGTTCTCAGAGGTTTTCTGCAAAATTCAGATAAATCACAGGATTTTCAGAACTTCGTAGCAGAAGGTATGGAGTTGATAATCAAAAAGAACACGTTTCAGCAGGCAAGCAAGTGGTATGTGCAAGACCGGGGTACCGCGATGGGTACCCCGGTCTCTTGCACATATGCCAACATCTACTTAGCTATGTTAGAAAGTAAATACATCTATTCAACCAGTAATCCTTACATTAGGAACATTAAATTATACCTTAGGTTTGTCGACAATGTGTTTGTCATTTGGGATGGATCTTCAGAATTATTTGCACAATTTGTACAATACCTGAATACTACTAACGATCTTAATATGTTCTTCACCCACCAATTTGGAGGACAGGAACTTGACTTCCTTGATGTCCATATGTGGGTGGAGGGGAATGAGATCAAGTCTACAGGGTACAGCAAAGAAATAACCCAAAACTCCCTGTTACACTATAAAAGTTCCCATCCTAAACATTTGCAGCGCAGTATCCCCTACAGCCAATTCCTCCGCTTGAGGAGGATTAACACAGAGGACAGTATGTATCTGTCCCAAGCGGAGGAATTAAAAGGTCGATTAAAGATTATCCTATGGAAGTTATAGACAGAGCTTTTAAAAAAGTACTGGAGAAAACCAAAAAAGAAGTCCAAATACATCAACCGCAAGTATCAAAACAAATAGATAAGCGATTTGTGTTTAGTTTTCATAATTCCCCAGTCAATCACATAATAAACAGAGTGATAAAAAAACATTGGTATATCTTAGAATCAGATCCCGATATAGCCACCATTGCCAAAAATCGCTCAATCATAACCTACAAGAAAAATATGACTTTAGGTGGAAACATAAATAAGAGGAAATATCGAAAAACTAAACTAAAAGATACTTGGTTAAGTAATGCAGCTCCCAAAGGCAATTTTGCCTGCAGGAGCTGCGGTGTCTGTCAACACAATTTGCAGAAGGACAAATTCACACTAGGAGGTAAAACCATCCAAGTTACAAAAATGGTCACATGCTGCAGTACAAACATAGTCTATGCACTCGTCTGTACTTGCGGCATGTATTATATCGGAAAAACAAAAAGATGTCTGAATAAAGGAATCAAAGAACATCTATACAGTTTAAAGACAGGAAAAGGTTCGCAAACATTTATGAATCATATGTAAGAAGTCCATGCGAATGATGCATCCCAATTAAAGTTGGCAGGCATCGAAAGAGTTACTGTTGCGGGTCAGGGAATAAATCGAGACCTAATTCTATTAAAGAAAGAAATAAGATGGATAAGCTATCTGAATGCTTTGAGTGCCATGGGTCTTAATGAAAGAAATGATCTATCCCCCTACCTGCAACAATAGTACAAGTAGTTTTGATTTTAAAGGTGTATTTTTATGTTAGTAAGGTGAATGGTTTGTACTATAAGTATGTATTCACACTAGTCGGTTGGTAACAAGAAGATACACCCCGCCTGACTGCGGGAGTTCCCTATTTAATCACAGCACACCTGTAGGACCACTAGACCGGAAGAAGCTTTATTTGATGCGAAACTAGCTGGTCGTCTAGTGACCTCCACGCCGCTTCACACCATATCCCCTGAGCACAGCCCTGATGTCGATTGACCGCATTCACCATTCTTTTGTTGGAAGATAAGACGGCAATAAAGACAAGCTTGAAGGTGGTAATTGCAGCGTTTTTCTTACTTCATTGGTGATATATATATATATATATATATATATATATATATAGTTTAAAAAAACATGGAGCAGCAGGAGTAAACAAGGAGCAAACAAGGGCAAAGACACCAAGGGCATCAGAGAAAGGGTGGTTTTTGCCAGATAGGTATTTTTAAAGAATTGAATTGTTCCCATTATGCTACTTTACCATGAAGGGACGATGCAATGACCTCATAATTGCTCTCATTTTATAAAGAATTCATTTTTCTTCATTTCGATGTGTAAGCTTGGGAGCAATTTCCAAGATGGAAAAATGCTAACATTACACAACTGCAAATGACGATCAATACAAGTAAATTGGATATTGAAGTTTCACAATGAAAATGGCTTTAATAACACAGAATGGGAAAACTAACTAGTAATTAGTACAAAAAAGAAGTGTTTTATAACAGAGTTGTTTCATTGATGCATCAGGAGAATACCAGTCTATTTCCAAATGGATATTAGAAGTATCTGGCTAGAGACCCTATAATGTTTCCAAACAGGAAACCTGTAGATTGTATGTCAATGCAGTTTAAGGATTTTTAAATGATTTGACTACAGACATTGGACTAAGAAAATCACTTGGAGGAGCTTATGATAACATGTCCTGCTACTGACAGATGGACTAGCCACTTTATTTTGTCTGTGTTTTTCTGTAAGAGCAAACTGGAATATGTAAACCTTTCCTCTAGCAGTCCTATATATTATAAACACTATTGAAAACCAATATGATGCATAGTGCCACTGTTATCTTTTATCTCCATAGGCAATATCTAACCAGAAGAATAATTGCATACAGTTCAGACTTTTGTCAATGAAAATGAAGATTATTCTAAGTGGATCCTATATTTTTGGATAATGGTATGTTGTTTTGATTGCAATAATTAAATACTTAGCCAGGAATGGGTTAAAAAAAAGAGTGAAAGTCTCAGTCTTTCCTTTAGATGTACCTCCATTTATGATTTGTTTCTGCCTTTGCATTCAATAATTGCAATTAAAAACCTTAACGTGTAAACACCCCTTAGGGAACTGCATTATTAGCAAATCTATAATATAGATTTATTAGCAAAAATATTTACTTGAGGAAGAGAAACAAGTTGGGCAATCACATTTCCACTGCTGCCCACCCAATGACATAAAGATCAAGTAGTCATTTGATTTCATTCTGTAGATCAAAGGTTTCCCACCTTATTTGACCTGCCATCCCCTTTACAGAAAAATTTACCCAACACCCCCTGGAAAACTCCCTTCTTTAAGTAAATAAACAGACAGATGCAATGACTAATTCTATCAACATCCTGCACCACATTCAAAACAGATCATAAAATGATAAAATGTAAAATTAAGATAACAACGGATATACTTACACATACACAGTTCTACAGCATACACTTTATAAACATACACATTCTTCACTGTGCGATTACTTCCCAGCATGCTTCGTCCTGACACTAGAAAAGGCTTGCAGCAAAGCAGGACCTTTCCCTTTGGGATGGGTATGCTGCTATCTGGTGGTTGGAAGCTGGACGCCATGTGTACATAGCATGCAGCTTCCTTTCCTTCCCAACCACATATATAAGTATTGAGCAGGAGGAATATTCTCTTAGGGGGAGATTTATCAAAACTTGTGCAGAGGAAAAGTTGTCCAGTTTCCCATAACAACCAATCAGATGGCTTCTTTCATTTTTCACAGGCCCTCCTAAAAATGAAAGAAGCGAGCTGATTGGTTGCTATGGGCAACTGGGCAAGTTTTCCTCTGCACAGGTTTTGATAAATCTCCCCCTTAGTGATGGAGAGGACAAAGCCTGTGAGTTATCCAAACTTTCCATGTATCACTGTTTATGGCAATTTATTAAAATGCAGAAAATGGTGTATAGTATATATTAGTCTGTAGAAATGACTACAGGTGCCACAGTCAGTGAAAACCATGGGAATTACCTGGGTTTATGAATTAATTGGTAATAAATTGTAAGTACATTTATATTTATAGGCAAAAAGAATTCTGTAGCTACAAGTAAGACTTGCATGACATATTTCACTCAAGTAACGGTGGATCATTCTTTACTGCACACGTGTTTCAGTTCACCATCTGGGATAATTTACATGCAAATCCTTCTATAAGTCATGTTACAGCATCTCAATAGGGTTGTACCATGATGCAAATTTGGTGAAATCAGTTGTGTACCACATACAGTGCATATGTGTATAAGAGATCAAATGTGCTGTTCCTAGTTATTTTACACAGTTTTCACATAATGCATTAGTTTATACAAATTTATTTTTGTGGAAAACAACCTTTAAAGGGGTACTCCCGTGGAAAACTTTTTATTTTTATTTATTTATTTTTTTATCAACTGGTGCCAGAAAGTTAAACAGATTTGTAAATGAATTCTATAAAAAAAATCTTAATCCTTCCAGTACTTATTAGCTGCTGAATACTACAGAGGAAATTGTTTTCTTTTTGGAACACAGAGCTCTCTGCTGACATCATGACCACAGTGCTCTCTGCTGACATCTCTGTCCATTTTAAGAACTGCCCCGAGTAGGAGAAAGTCCCCATAGCAAACATATGCTGCCCTGAACAGTTCCTAAAATGGACAGAGATGTCAGCAGAGGACACTGTGTTCCAAAAAGAAAACAATTTCCTCTGTAGTATAAAGACCCTAAAAAGTACTGGAAAGATTAAGATTTTTTAATAGAAGTAATTTACAAATCTGTTTAACTTTCTGGCATCAGTTAATTAAAAAAAAATATATATATATATATATATATATATATAGTTTTCCATGGGAGTACCCCTTTGAGGTGAGGAGACTTTCTGGCATTTAACCCCTTAAGGACGCAGGACGTAAATGTACGTCCTGGTGAGGTGGTACTTAACGCACCAGGACGTACATTTACGTCCTAAGCATAACCGCGGGCATCGGAGCGATGCCCGTGTCATGCGCGGCTGATCCCGGCTGCTGATCGCAGCCAGGGACCCGCCGGCAATGGCCGACGCCCGCGATCTCGCGGGCGTCCGCCATTAACCCCTCAGGTGCCGGGATCAATACAGATCCCGGCATCTGCGGCAGTTCGCGATTTAAATGAACGATCGGATCGCCCGCAGCGCTGCTGCGGGGATCCGATCATTCATAACGCCGCACGGAGGTCCCCTCACCTTCCTCCGTGCGGCTCCCGGCGTCTCCTGCTCTGGTCTGTGATCGAGCAGACCAGAGCAGGAGATGACCGATAATACTGATCTGTTCTATGTCCTATACATAGAACAGATCAGTATTAGCAATCATGGTATTGCTATGAATAGTCCCCTATGGGGACTATTCAAGTGTAAAAAAAAATGTAAAAAAATGTAAAAGTAAAAGTTAAAAAAAAGTGAAAAATCCCCTCCCCCAATAAAAAAGTAAAACGTCCGTTTTTTCCTATTTTACCCCCAAAAAGCGTAAAAAACATTTTTTATAGACATATTTGGTATCGCCGCGTGCGTAAATGTCCGAACTATTAAAATAAAATGTTAATGATCCCGTACGGTGAACGGCGTGAACGAAAAAAAATTTAAAAAGTCCAAAATTTCTACTTTTTCAATACATTTTATTAAAAAAAAAATTATAAAAAATGTATTAAAAGTTTTTTATGTACAAATGTGGTATCAAAAAAAAGTACAGATCATGGCGCAAAAAATGAGCCCCCATACCGCCGCTTATACGGAAAAATAAAAAAGTTATAGGTCATCAAAATAAAGGGATTATAAACGTACTAATTTGGTTAAAAAGTTTGTGATTTTTTTTAAGCGCAACAATAATATAAAAGTATATAATAATGGGTATCATTTTAATCGTATTGACCCTCAGAATAAAGAACACATGTCATTTTTACCAGAAATTGTACGGCGTGAAAACAAAACCTTCCAAAATTAGCAAAATTGCGTTTTTCGTTTTAATTTCCCCACAAAAATAGTGTTTTTTGGTTGCGCCATACATTTTATGATATAATGAGTGATGTCATTACAAAGGACAACTGGTCGCGCAAAAAACAAGCCCTCATACTAGTCTGTGGATGAAAATATAAAAGAGTTATGATTTTTAGAAGGCGAGGAGGAAAAAATGAAAACGTAAAAATTAAATTGTCTGAGTCCTTAAGGCCAAAATGGGCTGAGTCCTTAAGGGGTTAAAAAAAAGAAATAATGTTGTTTTTCAACTATGCTTTAGTTGATTTACATGTGCGCTTTGGATGTTGCTTTGTTGCATCATCCAATGTCTATTCAGCTTCAGCTTATTCATTTTTCTACTAAAAATTCCATTGTGCTTTTGTGATACAAAGTTAAACTTTTGTGTCATCTATTCATATGACATTTTCCCAAAAGCACTGAGGAACATCCAGGTAGTCCCAATCAAATGTGAGACAAGGCACAACAGTTGTGGCTTCACCAACACCATTATAGTTTAGTATTTTTCTAGTAGTAGACATATAAACTGAGATCTTCTGTACATCGTTTGCCGTTACCATTGGGTACTGGGATATATAAGGGGCTGCCCAGGCTTCTTTATAAACGTCATGCCTATCTGGTTACCCTGATCACTAGTTTGAGGGAGCTGTCATGCATGCATGTCTGCAACATTGGTATTGCCTATGAATATTTAGACTATATTCAATATATGAATATCAGTGGCATACTTACTGTTTGGCGAACCCATCCCCCACCCCACTACTAGTTTATAACATACACACGCCACGGGGTAATGGGGTCTCACTGACAGGCCCCTATAGCCAGGTAAACTTTTTTTCCTTCACATTGCCAGAAGACTTCCTGGTGTAGTGCCCCTGCACTAGCTATGCTCCTCCCTCTCCCCTGCGCCACCACGCACAGCCTTCAGACAGCCACCATGCACAGCGTTCACCTCACCCAGGGGGGTGACAGAGTACACCATATGCTCTGCTCCCCAAATGTAAACAGCACAGAATGATAAAGAAGCCTCCCAGTCTCCTGAGCTCCCTCCCCCAGCCCCAACTCTCTCTTACCCCGGTGTCATGGAAGCAGCAGAGCAGACACTGCAGATGGAAGGAAGCCTGGAGAGGTCAGTGACAGTCAGGAGATCACTGATAACATGTAACCATCACCTCCCAACATGCCCTAATAGTGAAAAGTGACCTCATGGCTATAAATTGTTGATGTACTTGTGTACAAAAACCTCCCTCCCTATGTGCAATTTCAAAGAGCACCATTCCTATAGAGTAGTGCTTCCCAACCAGGGTGCCTCCAGCTGTTTCAAAACTACAACTCCCAGCCAGCCTTTGTAGTTTTGCAACACAAGATGCTTGAGAAAGACGATGTGAGATCATTGAAACGTCGCACCTTTTGCATTGTGCTGAGGATGAAATAAACTTCACCTGGATACCATATTTGCTGTGTGCGTCCATCCTTTCCTGTGGATATTACGAATGTTGGGATCTCTAACCAAGGCCCAGATGATGGTGTGCACTGACTGACTTTTTATATGATTTTGGATGTGGATGTGATTTTGTATATATATATATATATATATATATATATATATATATATATATATATATTAGCCCATGCAGTGGCCTCAATATTAGTTGCTGCACAGCTTTCCCAGTAGCCTATGTGACTAGGCAAAGGCCAACTAGAAAAATTATTTTACACCTAACAGTGCTGTTTGTCATCCTGCTTTTCAAGAAACAGATAACATTTTCCATGTCTCTTTGATTGTCTGTCCCTTAGGCATTTGTGTGCCGAATTCTGCAGAAGAATTCCACATGGAGATTCTGCAGCAGCATAGTCCCATTGATTTCATTGGGATTCTGCTGTACTGTTCACATGGCAGAATTTCCACGCAAGATGTTTCTGGCATGGAAATTCAGATTTCGATGTCCACGGAAAGAATGGACATGTAAATTCTTTCTACAAAGTCTGCATGGAAATGCATTGTTGTTTATGAGATGGTGCATTTCCAAGCGGTCCTAGTGCTGTCAGATTCTGCTGGTGCTCCACTGTCAGTGGAAAGTGGAAATTTTCCGTGCGGACATTCCCTCATCTGTACATAGCCTTAGACAGCATGCCTGCATTATCCCTTAACCCTTTCAGGACATCACCAATTATTATTGTTGCGGTTAATATTTGGGAGGAGGGGGAATCTGAAAAAAAATGATGGGAGTTGTAGCTTTTCAACACCTGGAGAGCTACTTGAGGTGATTGATGGAGGTCCCAGTAATGGGACCCCACCAAAAGTGGTCTTAGTTTTGTACCCAGTCCGCAAGGGGGATAGGGGGCCCAGGGCAATTTTTTTCATCAGAGCCCTGTGGAGGAGTGTAGGGACCTGCGCACCACTGCTGAGCATGGGCCAGGCCTGTAGAGAAGATTTAAGGCACACATTATCCTGTGGCAGCAGGCTGCATCACGATCAGGATCTATTCCATAAAGGTAGGGGGGGGGGGGAGCACAGTATCTAATCCATATGGATTAGATACTGTGCCCCTACTGTTTGGATTAGATACTCTGTTCCCCCCTCATGGATTAGATACTGTGCACTTTCCATATGATGTAGATACTATGCCCCCATATGTATTAGAATTAGATACAATGCTCCCCATATATGGATTAAATACTGTGCACCAAACTATATAGGGGGCACAGTATCTAATCCATATAGGGGGCCACCATATCTAATCCATTTATGGGGGGTTACAGTATTTAATCCATATAGGGGAACAGTATTTAATCCATAAAGGGGGGTGCATTATCTGATCCATACAGGGGGCAGAGTATTTACTCCATTGGGGGGGGGGGGGGTTTGTAGTGTGATAACAGCACAGTATCTAATCCATAAACATTAATTGGGGCACAGTATCAAACCCATACAGGAGGGCACAGTATCTAATCCATTGGGAGGGCGGGGGCACTGTATAATACCATGGAAGTGTTTAATGTATACATGGGGGCAAGGCATGTAATCCCTATAGGGGAAGCCAGTATCTAATCCATACAGTGAGGCAGAGAATTTAATCCATATGTATTTCGGGGTGGGGGGTGCCGATACATCACCTTGCCAGGGGCGCAAGGGGCACTAGATATGCCTGATGAATATAATTTGGTTGTTTGTATTAAGCAACATTTTATACAGTAAGTTGTAGTTAAATTAACAGGTAAAAGGAAGAAACAGGTTTAACTGCTACATGTTTCACCGTGGTACTAACAGTATCCATTATTAATGATCCAGTGTCCAATTTTTTAATAGGGGCAGGCAGAATATGATTGAGCCTTTCGAAGATAGAAAAATGATGTCTCAAAGTAAGTTTTCTAACATATTGATTTAAACTAAAAATAACTGAAAGTCATTTGGATGGATTGCAGCCTTTAGATAATAAACTTACTTCATTATTTGATAAAATATAATCGGATAGGTTAAATATTTTAATCTCAACTCCATCGGTCATATTTATAGCATTAAATGTATTTATCGTATTGAAGGGGTGGAGGGGTAGGCTGCTTTTCTTGGATGATCGACCTCCTCTGCAGCCCCTGGGTTTTCTTTTCTTTTTAGGGATTTCTTGTTTCACAGTAGTGTTGAGCGGCATAGGCCATATTCGAATTTGCAATATTTCGCGAATATATGGACGAATATTCGCAATATTCGCAATATTCGCGTTTTACTTTCGCATAAACCAAACATTTGCATATGCGGGAATTTGCATATGCAAAAATTAGCATAAATACAAATTTGCATATGCGAAAATTACCATAAGCGAAAATGAACATAAGCAAAAATTTGCATATGCGAAAAATGTGCATATGCGAAAATTAACATAAGCAAAAATTTGCATATGCAAAAATTAGCATATGTACGCCAGTCTACACAGTAGTATAAGAGCCTTCTTTATACCACACAAGCTGGAAGCAGAGAGGGATGATCACTGTGATGTGTACTGTGGAAAAAAAAATTTGTAAATGCGAATATATAGTGATATATTCGCGAATATGTGATATTCGCGAATAAAATTTGCATTGCAAATATTCGCGAGCAAAACTATTTAACAGGGATGTTCTGATCCGAAAATAATGTGTGATAGGATGATGATTGACAGTTACTTTTCCTACTGTCGGTGCAATGTTGACATGTGGAGGAAGGGAGTCTAACAAAGGTGAAGATGTGGTATCTGATATAGTAGGTGTAGAGTAGATGGTAGAATCAGTTATGGAAACAGAAACCTCATGAATCGTAAGCAAAGAGGAGTCTAAAGCATTGTCCGATACAGGTGTATCAATGTGTACAGCTAAAATATTGTCAGATGCTGGTGTATCTATTTGTGTAGTGGATGATAACCTTTGTATAGTTGAGGATATTTGTGAATGTCTCGGTGTATCATTAAATGATAGTGGGAGAGAAACAGTGTTTTTCATGACTAAAGGGGGGAGAAGTGGACAAACCATATTAATGGCCAGTACTTCATTAGTTACTAAAACAGTGGGTTAATATATACCTGTGTTAGTGATAGAAGCGTCTGTGTTCAGTTTTGTTTTGTTATTATTATCCCTTTTATTTGGGATATAGCAAATTTGTCTTATCGTAAATATAAGTCACCATTAAATAATCCAAATAAAAGGGATAATAATAACAAAACAAACCTGAACACAGACGCTTCTATCACTAACATGGGTATAAATCAATCCACTGTTTTAGTAACTAATGAAGTACTGGCCGTTAATATGGTTTGTCCACTTTTCCCCCCTTTAGTCATGAAAAACACTGTATCTCTCCCACTATCGATGAATGATCCACAGAGACATTCACAAATATCCTCACCTATACATAGGTTATCAGCCACTACACACATAGATACACCAGCATCTGACAATATTTTAGCGGTACACATTGATACACCTGTATCCACCAACAATACTTTAGACTTCTCTTTTCTTACGATTCATGATGTTTCTGTTTCCATAACTGATTCTACCATCTACTCTACACCTACTATATCAGATAACATATCTTCACCTTTTTTAGACTCCCTTTCCCCACATGTCAACATTGCACTGACATTAGGAAATGTAACTGTCAACCCCCCGATACGATAAATACATTGAATGCTACAAATATGACGGATTAAGTTGAAATAAAAATATTTAACCTACCGATTATATTTGATCAGATAATGAAGTAAGTTTATTATCTAAAGGCTGTAACCAGTCCAAATGACTTTCAGTTATTTTTAGATTTAAATCAATATATAAGAAAACTTACTTTGAGTCATAATTTTTCTATCTTAGAAAGTCTCAATCATATTCCGCCTGCCCCTATTTAAAAATTGTACACTGGATCATTAATAATGGATACTGTTAGTACCACGGTGAAACATGTCCCAGTTAAACCTGTTTCTTCCTTTTACCAAATTCATCATTGGGGTAACCATTTAGACACTTTTTATGCAATGGTTATGAGATTTTAATACTTTATGTGAGAAATCTTATAATAATGAAAAAATAATTTAACTTTGTCGGAAAGAAAAGCTATAAAAACACTACAGGACAATAATTCCTGTACGGCTGAACGGCCTATGAAAGAAGCACTTAATATCTTATCAGACACAAAGTATAATATACAGTTAAAAAGTGATCCATCAGAAGAATATTATTATCTCTATTGTAATCTAATCAAGAAAGCTTTTGACATGCAGCTGTTGGATAGGAGGGAGCACACGTTTGTGTCTATTAAAAATTATTTTTTCCCATTTTTATTATTTATCAAAATTACATAAGGATCCGTTAAATCCCCCAGGTTGCCCTATTATTTCAGGTGTAGGTTCCCTTACTGTTACAACCTTATGTACTTAGATTATCATCATATTTGCGTGATTCTTCTCAACTTATTCAAGAATTAAATAATAATTATTTATCCCCATTTTTTTTCTTTTTTGACACTTGACATGTGCTCCCTCTATTCTAATATTAGCACTAATTTGGGTATTGATGCCATTAAGGACATTTTCGCTCAGGATCCCTCTCTGAATATTGACCAGTCTAATTTTTTGTTGGAAACTATTCAGTTTATTTTGGAGCATAATATTTTTTCGTTTGATAGTGTTATTTATAAGCAGACCAGGGGCTGTGCCATGAGGACTCATTTCACCCCAGTTATGCAAATCTCTTTATGGGGTGATTCAAGTCCCTCATCATGACACAGCTCCTGACTTTTAATAGTTTTGTTTGTTTTTTTCATTATATAGATGACCGTTTTTTTTTATTAGGAGTGGCACTCAAGCACAGGTAGAGGAATTTGTCCTGGAGCTAAACTGTAATTCTTTGGGTATTCAATTTACCATGTACTTTTCATCTAATTCTATTCAGTTTCTTGATTAAGAAATGTTTAAATCTGCTACTTCTCAAATATTGACTAAAACCTTTTTTTTAAAAGGTTGATGTTACGGTATATTGTGTATTTGTTGTAAAACAAAAAACCCAGTTTAAGTAAACAATTATATAAAAAAAAAAGGTTGATGTCAATAGTTTTTTCAATTATAATAGTGCACATCATCCTAGTTGGTTAAGGAGTGTCCCCTATGGCCAGTACCTGTGCATCCAGAAACACTGTTCTTTAGAGGGGACACTTCCTTGATAAAGGATATCCCAACCATGTTTTATCTGATGCATATAAAAAAGTTAAAAATTACAAACAATCTGAAATAGTAATCATAAAAAATTGTAAAACTAAAACTGAACACAACTTTAAATCTATCCTTATTACTAAATATAACTGTGAGGCAGTGAATATTAAAAGAATTCTAAGTAAAAACTGGCCTATTATCCTGAATGACCCCATACTTAAGGATTTAGTACCTTCAACTCCAAGGGTCACCTTCAGACACTCAAAAAATCTTCACAACCTAGTCCCTGCTGGCAGACTTAAGAAAGTCTCATTCAACACCGTTCAGAATGAATCATGTTGTGCTCTGTGTGGCAAAAGTCGCTGCTTGCGTTTTGCACTCATTAAAAATAAAACATATGATTTCACTTCATCCCAAACTAAGAAAGTGTTTAAGATTAAGGGTAATGTCACATGTGAAACAAAATATGCTATTTATTTTCCATTGTCTGATAGTAATTTACAATACGTATGCTACACTGTCCAGGCAGTGCGGTCCTGTATTAATAATCAGAGGTGGAATATCAAACATGGCTTTATGCTCCATAGTATATCAAGACACTTTTCTACTGTACACCACCGCACTTTAGATTGTTTGAGCTTGAAAATAGTAGAATCCATTCTGAGCAATTCACCAAATAGATACCAACAACAAATAAATAGAAAATCCTTTTGGATTCGTAAATTGGTTACATTAGCGCCTTTTGGGCTAAATAATGTCTTGATATGATAACTATTTTTTATTATTGAGATATATATATATATATATAGTAGTTAGGAGTAGCCGTATTAGTCCAGTATCTGTAGTTGCAGTATCTTGTAATACCTTTTTTATTGGACTAACAAGATTTTGAAGAGACAAGCTTTTAGGATTCCTCCCTTTATCGAGTCATAAGCATTTCTGAGCTCACAAGGAGAAAACACATGTTCTATCTCACAAAATATGCAGGGGTTAAAACAACATATGTGGAGAATGGACTTTAAGTTGGGCCATAAATTGTATTACTATAGGACGATAGACTACAGATAAGAATGGGGGGGGGGGGGGCTGGAGAGCAGAGGTGAGAACGGTGATTACGGACAGAGGAGAAAGGACAATTTTGCTACAGAACCATAGACTGAAGATAAGACTTAGACAGGGGAGGGGGAGCAGGGGTGTAATGGTGTTAGAGCACAGAGAGGGAAGACAGTTTAGCAAAGGTTATAGGAAATTTTGATAATGGGATAAGAAGCTTAAATCCACATTAAGTCCTCTGTTCTTGGAGTCACAAAAAAACTATCATTTTGGCTTCAAATGTCTTTCTTTCCTGGGTGTTCTTGAAGTTTCCTTTCAGGATCTTGATTTTGAAGTCCTGTAGGGAGTGACCTGTTTGGGTGAAATGGTGTCCAACTGGGGTGCAATAGTCCTTTTCTCTATGGTTGTTGATGGATGATTTGTGGAGGTTCATCCTTTTATTGAGTGGCTGACTCCGCCCCTCAATGCAAGCCTACGGGAAGGGGTGTGACAACTATCATGCCCCCTCCCATAGGCTTGCATTGAGAGGCGGAGAGTGACGTCACACGGGGCGGAGGCGTGACATCACATGCCGCGGGCCCGGTGTCGCCCGTAATCAGACCCGGAGCGAACACGCTTCGGGGACTGATTACAAACGTGCAAGATCACGGGGGTCCCCAGCGGCGGGACTCCCGCGATCAGGCATCTTATCCCCTATCCTTTGGATTGGGGATAAGATGTGTAAGCACCGGAGAACCCCTTTAACAAAAAGTCCACACTTGGAGAAACGAGCAACAATCTTGAATTATCTCTATGTGTACACAATCTGGAGAAGGAGAGGGGTTTTGTGTTTTTATGTGGTGGCATGGAACTTATATATTAGCTCTTGAAGAAGTTATTAACACACAAGTTTACTTACTTTTTTTTTTCAAAGTAAAGTTTTATTGTTTTCAACAAAAATAACAATCAGTAAGTCAAGATAGTAACAGGTATCATACAACAGAAAATCCACGAAGAACCGTCTTTCCAGATCAGTCTGTATACCCTTGCAGAACGAGAGACAGTCAGATATACTATCACTAGATAAGGTCAAAAGCAGGGTTTATGGAGAAAAGGCCACCTCGTCACATTGAATCAGGTGAAACAGTGTGCATAGTATACACTATCAATGGGCCATGTGGGTACCAATCCGTACTGTTCAGGCTATAGAGTAGCATAATCTATGCTTAGGTACCAAGAAGGAGAGAAGTGTGTGAAGCACAGTAAAAGGGGGAGAGAAAGAAGGAGGGGAAGTAATAGACAGGGAGAGAAATGGAGAGGAAATGAAATTTACATACTTTTTTATCCCTGCAAGGGGGAGGTTTATTCACTATTGAAGGCTTGAACAAAACAACTGTGTGTTATTAGTTTAGTTAGGTGTGTTTACATATGTTTGTCTGAAAGTGTAACTTATATAACAATCACATTTTATTATTAATTAACGCAGAAACCCAGTTGACCCCAAAGACCCCACTTACTGTTTCCTGAAACTGTTAAAGCAAATAATGCTATGCTATATAATACATAACTTTTTCTCATATATTTTACGGCAGTAGAACATGTACATATTAATAATTCTTTTTCTTTTTCAAGTTGTATTAAACCTGCCATTTTATTATTCTCTCTTTATATCTCTATTAAATACCCATGTCTCTCTGAAATCATTTCAGTGGAACATTTGCCTTTGTTCACCTTTAATAAAAATGTTCTGGTATGTTTTACAATATTTAGCTTCTTTAACACAATTGTCCTCACTTTGTATGTTCCTTATTTGTAACTGTATCATTCTATTAATTGTGTTATCATAAACTGTACATGTCACATTTTAATTTGAGTTCAGCTATTTTAATTGACTTGAGAGCTGTGATGATTTTCTGAATGCTAATGAAAGCTATTCACCAGTTGCCTTTGTAAGGATGAATGTATAAATGTTAACATCAATAGATAAGTAAAAAAAAAAAAATAGTCACAAACACATTTCTATTTATCTATTTATTCTGATATAACAAAGTGTCAGAAATTTTTTTGTAAATTTTTTTTCAATATTATTTATGTTCAATATTATTATTAAAATCATTATCAAAAATGTTATCACATTTTTAAATTAACTTTCTTAATGTTGGAGTAAATATTCCACTTACTTTCTACAACCCTTTTTACTGATCATCATTTTATGTTCAATGCAGCTTTAGGTTTTCAGATGTATTGTTTTTGTACTTTTATTGCTGTTATTAAACTCCTGAGAGTCTTTTATGTGATGCATAGCTATTTTTCATTCCATTTTAAGGGACAAAACCAGAGCTGGGCTGTTTGCCAGCAGTTCTCAAACCTGGACTTCCTATCTTTTACTTCTCTGATCAATCACAAGGCAGCACCTACTTACAATACTTGTTCCTCTCTGTTATGCTTCTCTATCAGGGCCTGCATCCCTGCTCCTCTCTAACCTCTCTATCTGCATGACAGTGAGGAGAAATTGTGCAACACATAGACCCTGATTCATCTTTCTATCAAAATGTAACACTTTTGTGGTTCATTCTTTGGTGTAGTTTGTCTTTGGTCATGGGCTATTTAATCATTATTAGACAAATTAAAGTCAATGTACAAAGGTGGCATGTCATCAATTTGTCTAATCTACATACAGCTTTATAAAGCTGTCTTTTCTGTTGGACAAAAACGAAAGGCATGACTGAAAATAAAAGTATCTTATAAGCTTAGATAAGGCACAAACCCAAAAATAGCTTCCAATTAGACAAAAAAGTTACTCAGACTCAATAATAAATTACCCCCACAGTACTGGAGAAAGTGCACTGGCTAGCACTGTGTTATTGATGGATTAACAATACAAATTTATAGATGGCATGTGGGGGGTATTGATATTATGTTGTTTCTAATGTACTCAAAAAGAACAATGGATTAAAAAAGAAGAGGATTGAATCAAGGAAGGGGTTACATAACAAAAGTAGCCCATGCATCAGCGGTAACCTGCTACTAATTATGATGACAAGATGCCAGACTAAATGGGTAGAAAGGGATTACATTCAAGAGGCAGCATAGGGTAAATATTATGAAGACAAGTATTTTCACAAGCTATAGTTGTTCACATGGTATTCCCCTAACAACAGGCAGAGGACAGCCATTTGCAAGGAAGTGGTAAAGTGATTAGGGCTCATGATCTGGAAAATTAAGATCTTAAAAATCATGTGAGCTACAAAATAGAGGTATTTGAAATGACAGTGTCCATTCATTAAAATATCATATACGGTAATCAACTTTACCAAATGTTAATTTTATAGGTAATGGGAAACAGAACAAAATGCTTTTGAATGACATACAAAAAGTATAAACTTATTGTACTATATTTGACATTAATTTATTTAAGTCACTTATAAAATGCAGTATCAAAGACTGAAATACTTTGCATGGTATATGTTGCATTTCGATAACTGCACTTTTGAAAAAATTATTTTTAATGCATTGTATAATTATGGTTGCCGCTGGCATGTTCTGTAGATGGGAGTCTATTGGAGAACACTATAAAAAAAACATCCCATAATGAGAAATGACAAATGCTATGGTGAATTATGAATATGAGATTCTGCCAAAATGTGCCTACATCACTGATATTCCTGCTGTTTAGTGTTCTGCTTTGGGATAAAACTTATCAAAATAATAGAGCACTCAAGAACATCATACCCATTTAGTGTCAAATGCAACACTCTTTCCAACTGTTTTGTGCTAACAATCTGTCCAATGGGATGGCAAGTTGCCAAAAAATTCCAGCTCGGGGAAAGAAACTACTACAAAAAATGTAGTTCTAAGAAAATTAAAACCCATATTTAAGGAGATTAGCAGCACTGGAATGACTGTATTCATTTATTAAAGAGCAGCATCAGACAGCGAGTCCCCTACTATAGAAAGGAAAAGTGACAATTATACCTTACATGATGAATTCAACATAATTAAGTCAAACGTAAAAAATATATATTTAAAAAAAAATAGTGCTAAGATTTCTACCTTTTTAGGTAAGTTTATTTTGGCTGCATCTAGATTGTGATATTAAAGTAAAAGTCTTTTGTCTGCTAAACACATGTCCAATGTTGGCTGCATAATTTAGTGCGCAATTGCTTGTGGGGTCCCGTCTTTGAGTCTGAAAAATGAAGGTATTGGGATCTTGCTGTTTCACACTGATCAAGTGACATATTTGATTAAGTGTGCTAGGAAACACTCATCTATATAAGTGTCTGCCTCAGCATGTCCTGCAGAGAAGCACAGCACCTAGGCAAAGTATATGCACATATTGCATATTTAACAGGTTACATCTGGGACTCATTTTTCCTCCCTTACAATTTTAAAACTACTTTTTGTATTATAATTGTTCCCCCCTGAGTATGAATTTACTGATAAATTCTTAAAAACTCACTGGTACTTAAGACGAAAAGAAATCTCTCAACCATGGTCTGCTTCCCATATTGTAATTTTCGGCCATAATAATCATTAACATAATTCTGTTTTATATTGTTCTCTGCAAAGAAATTGGAATTTTACACTTTTTTTTGCAGATTAATTTCTGAACACATAATGTTCTACATTTATCACAACTAGACTAGTTGATATCATAAGGTCACGTTGACTGCATTTTTAGAATAACTTTACATACTTTGCCATTCCTGCCTAAAGAGGGCAAGCAAAGGCTTCATTGGTGCATTGATTGGAATGAGTATCATCTGTTTACCCATAGACATGCATGTTGCCGTAACTTTGAACTTTGATTTGCCTTATGAACAGCTCAGAAGTACACCACTCAAAAACTTAAAGGAAACACTAAGATAACACATCCTAGATCTAAATGAATTAACTAATCGTATGAAATACTTTTGTCTTTACATAGTGTAATGTGCTGAGAACAAAATCACACATAAATTGTCAATGGGAATCAAATTTATCAACCCATGGAGGTCTAGATATAGAGTCACACTCAAAATCAAAGTGGAAAACCACACTACAGGCTGAACCAATTTTGATGTAATGTTCTTAAAACAAGTCAAAAGGAGGCTCAGTAGTGTGTATGGCCTCCACATGCCCGTATGACCTCCCTATAACACCTGGGCATGCTCCTGATGAGGTGATGGATAGTCTCCTGAGGGATGTCCTCCCAGACCTGGACTTAAGCATCCACCAACTCCTGGACAGTCTGTGGTGCAACGTGGTGGATGGAGCGAGACATGTCCCAGATGTGCTCAACCAGATTCAGGTCTGTGGAATGGGTGGGCCAGTCCATAGCATCAATGCCTTCCTCTTGCAGGACCTGCTGACAAACTCCAGCCGCATGAGGTCTAGAATTGTCTTGCATTAGGAGGAACCCAGGGCACACCCCACTAGCATATGGTCTCACAAGAGTTCTGAGGATCTCATCTCGGTACCTAATGGCAGTCAGCCTACCTCTGCCAAGCACATGGAGGGCCACACACGCCATTACTGACCCACTGCCATACTGGTCATGCTGGAGGATATTGCAGGCAGCAGAACATTCTCCATGGCATATCTAGACTCTTTCACGTCTGTCTCATGTGCTCAGTGTGAACCTGCTTTCATCTGTGAAGAGCCCCAAGGCACCAGTGGCTAATTTGCCAATCTTGGTGTTCTGCATGGTGTTGGGCTGTAAGCTCAACCCCCGCCTGTGTACGTTGGGCCCTCATACCACCCTCATGGAGTCTGTTTCTGTCCATTTGAGTGGACACATGCACATTTGTGGCCTGCTCGAGGTCATTTCTCAGGGCTCTGGCAGTGCTCCTCCTGCTCCTCCTTGGACAAAGGTGGAGGTATTGGTCCTGCTGCTGGGTTTTTGCCCTCCTACGGCCTCCTCCACGTCTCCTGATGTACTGGCCTGTCTCCTGGTAGTGCCTCCATCCTCTGGACACTACGCTGAATGAGACAGAAAACCTTATTACCACAGCTCGCATTGATGTGCCATCCTGCATGAGCTACACTACCCGAGCCACTTGTATGAGTTGTAGACTCTGTCTCATGCTACCACTAGAGTGAAAGCACCACCAGCCTTAAAAAGTGACCAAAACATCAGCCAGGAAGCAAAGGAACTGAGAAGTGGTCTGTGGTCACCACCTGCTGAACCACTTCTTTATTGGGGGTGTCTTGCTAATTGCCTATAATTTCCACCTGTTGTCTGTTCCATTTGCACAATAGCAGGTGAAATTGATTGTCAATCATTGTTGCTTCCTGAGTGAACAGTGTGATTTCAAAGAAGTGTGATTGACTTGGAGTTACATTGTGTTGTTTAAGTGTTCCCTTTATTTTTTTTTGAGCAGTGTACATAGATACACTCTTATGTGACCTAATAGTGTTAAACAGGAATTTCACGGCTCTCAGATGGTGCTATACACATGTTCTTGGGATACTGATGTAGTACATGTTTAGACAGGAGTAGTCTGTTCGGAAACAGAACTTTTTATCAGAGATCAGTAAACTGGCATAACCGACTTTTTAAAAAGTTGCTCATCTATAGTTGGGAGGGAGGAGGGGAATAAAACTACCCATAAAAAGCACTCTATAATACACAGGGAATAATGTGACCCTCTCACTTAATTGGCCTCAGAGCATGACCAGATCACTGAAGTGATGGAACAATGCTTCTGGAGCAGCCTGATCCATGTTATGCCCACAATATATTTAACCATTTTTTTTTTTTACATGGTAAACCCATTTAACGCTATGTTCACACACTGTTTCTTTGGTTGTTCTTTGATGCCATTCAAAAAATTGGCCTATTTTTTTAAATTCACAAACTTTTTTTATTCCTTTTTTTTTTTGGCAGTTTTTTCTACCATATGAGCATTATCGGCTGTTTTTCCATAGACTTTCTATGTCTAACATTGTAACACATTGTTAGACAAACATTTGTGAACCACAAAAATGATTTTATTGTGTATGAGCATAGCTGGATCTGCTTTTAATTATTTTGTGCCAGGTAACTCGGAAATGCATTGCTGTCTATGAGACAACACTTATTTGAGTGGCCCTAGCGCCTGCCGGATTCTTTAAATGTGTGGAATGTCCGCACATGTTTTACGTGCGGACATTCTGCAATTTCACGTTGTGCGAACATGATCTAAAGCTGCTTTGTCAGCATGGGAAGGATTTCCACAATATTAGGCAAGGAGTTTTAATGCTATGGCTGATCAGCATAAGTACACTGAAAGAAATATTTCCCTTGTAGAAAAAGCAATAAAAACAAGTATATATATATATATATATATATATATATATATATATATATATATATATATATGGCTCGAATATATCCATTTATTGTTATTTTAAATTTTTTGTTTCTTGAAGTGAATGTAATATTCTTGAATTCTCCTTGACTATCCATATTTGCATGCACCAAGACATTCTGTGTCTTCCTGGAAATAAAACCATCTTGCTATTTTTTTGTAAGAATGATATATGTTGGGATTTGGTCGTGTTCCAGATTGTGAATTTTAGAGGAGAACCAGAGAAAGGTTTTCTCTCATTTTACTCCAAAGGGCACCAGCATTCAGCAGTAATGAGGTAATTTTTTTTCCAGTCCTGCACATTTGCCGTTCTGTCAGACTTAGTTGTTTAAAGCTGGCACTATCCTTTTTCCAAAGCAAGATAGACTCAATCACAAAACTATCAAAGACATTTCCCTTCCCAACAACATCCTTCTAACACAGGAACAATCTTCTAAACATTAAAAATGTCTAGGCAGTCGGGACTTTTTAAGATGAAAACTGCATGCTGATGAGTTTGCTATATATGCAGACTTGGCAAATGTCCTCTGTTTGTACATTTAATTTATTTCTACAGCACCCATTAACAAAGGGCAATCATTCTGATTTTGGCCGCATCTGCAAGGTTATTCAGAGGGAATCCTACAGTATATCTTAATCAGGCTCACATTTTTGTAAGTCAGACGGCTGCAGTTTGATCCATTAGTTGGCTGCACAAAAGGCAAGTGTTCGTTTGTCGACATTCTAACTATAAACCATCACTGTGGCGTTACACAGAGGATCTACTATTCCTACAGCTGTGTAAGCAAAATGGCTTCACTAAAAAAAAAGATCCAAAATTAAATATAGCATCAGTGACAAAATCAAATAAGCAATCTATTCTACTACCAAGGGTCAATGTAAAGGAATCTTTTACTGAACATCAATCAGAATGTTTTTGTTTATGATATATTATAATTCTAGCAACACTTTTAGAAAATGTTTAATATTTGTTTTGAAAAATCTGCAAGTTTTTGAAGAGAATTTTATATTGTCTTTTAGATCATCATGTTTTTAATTCTTACGCTTTATTGGATGTTTTACAAGCATTAAGCTAGTTAACTATTAATTATGTTTTTCATTTAAAGCTGTGATCACAAAGTGCATTTCTAGTGCAGTTTGAAGGTCAGGGCTATATAAAAACCATGGAAAACAGTGGTGTGATAAAAAGCTACATTTCCATCTTTACAATTTTTTTACATTTATTGCAATTTCTAAACAAAACTTTTGCTTTGGCTGCAAGGTGCTCTGAAAGTAAAAGGTGGGCAACAAACATTTATACATATATATATATATATATATATATATATATATATATATATATATACAAATATATATATATATATATATATATATATATATACAAATATATATATATATATATATATATATATATATACACACATATATATATATATATATATATATATATATATATATATATATAACAACATCATCAATTTTATGTTTTAGAGGTATAATAACTAATTTTATTCGAAAACTAGCAGAGTACCCGACATTGCCCAGTCTTCCTACCTAAACCTTGTGGGAGAGGAAAAGCAACAATGATGCTGTTGTCCTCAAGTTCCATCCTCATCTTCCTCATATCCTTATATCCTTTCCACATACTGACCTCATATCTTAAACTCATATCCAGTTCTCATATCCTGTCTTCAGGAAGAGCTGAGCTGTGATGAAAATATTAAACGCCAAAAATGGAAGGCTTTGTGGCTTATGGAAGGGGCGTTGCTTGCAGGCCAGTCAAAACATTTACCTGGAGATGTGCAGCTTGTGGAGAAAAGTGAGGCTGAGCTATGATGAAGACATTGGCCCTTATTTACTAAGAGTGGAGTGTAGGTTTCTTTGTGGGTTTTAATTCCCTACAATTAATTTTCCACAATATTTACTAAGGTTTCCCTACATTTTCAACTTTCCCTACACTTTGCTTTTTTTACACATGCTCTGATTTGTCTGGTTTTCCTCAGCACAAATCCACCCCATTTTATGTGAAAACCTTAGTAAATATGTTGGGTTTTTGTGATAATGTCGGGAACACGCCCCTTTTCAGCGACCATGCCCCTTTTCCCGGTGGTCACGCCTCTTTTTTTAGGTTTTCTTCGTTTTTTTCACTTCTGGCGCAAATTCGGGCGCAAAATATGCCGCAGACAGAATTTCTAGCGCAATGCGACAGAATCTAGCGCAAAACCTGACAAAACATGTCGGGTTTACAATAGTAAATGAGGGCCATTGAGATTGAAAGACCTGTAATGTGGGTGTATCAGGTGGAAATTGTGTTTTTGGCCTTGAGCCAAAACAAGAAAAGGTTTATTTGGCTTGCATGAGGGGTTTAACTTGTAAGAGAGGCTTAGATATCAGAATGAGCATGGATTGCAAGCTGGACTGACACACTCACCAGAAGATGTGGAGTGGAGCGGAGCTGGTAAAGTACGTTCCAGAAGTAAAGACCAGAAGTCCCATAGACTTGCAAGGATCATTAGACAAAACTCAGACCTTCACAAATGGGGTGAGTTAGGGTTAACTTAAAGTGTGTCTGTCGATAACAAAAAACTTTTGATATAATGTAGATAATACTTCAGATTGTATTTATATTTGTAATATACATTGATTAAAAAATTTGTATTTTTTGGGTGAAAAAAAAAATGCTGTCCCTGCAGCTATTGTCTGTGTGTCTCTGTGAGGAGACCAAATACAGGAAGTGAGGGCAAGACAAGCAGGGCTCTGCTCCTGGGTTGTCAATCATCCTTCTGTGTGAGCTGGGAGCATGCCATAGAGCCTCATTGCACAGAACCCTGCTTGTCCTTAATATACAGAGCCCTGCTTTTCCTCATGGTACAGAGTCCTGCTTGTTCGCAGTATAGAGAGGCCTGCTTGTCCTCAGTGCACAGAGCTCTGCTTTTCCTAAGTGTACAGAGCCCTGCATGTCCACAGTGCACAGAGGCCTGCTTGTCTACCCACACTTCCTGTATTTGGTCTCCTCACACAGACAATAGCTGTAGGGACAAAAATATACACATTTTTTTAACCAATATATGCTAAAAATATATAATGGTATTATCTACATTATATAAAAAGTTTTAGTTAAAGATAGGTACACTTTACCTTTCCCCTTTTAGTTGACATATTAGTAACATGTGTACCAAGTTACATTGAAATAGCCTCAGCCATTTGGAAGTGATGCTGGAACATACATCCACACATATAGATACACATGCACACACATTGAGTTATACATAAATATATATATGCCATTTTACATTTCCCTATTGGTTCCAGCACACATCTGGCGACAGCACTTTTGCAATAAAAAAAAAAAAAAAAAAGGCCATGTGTGGTTTCTTTGAAAATGGCCATGTGTGAATTTACTCTTATACAACAATGTTGATAGTTTGTATGTTTTTAAGCAACATTGTGTTTTATGAAACTACTGCATGTATAATATATATATATATATATATATATATATATATATATATATATATATATATAAACTCTTACTTTTAAGAAGTTGCTTCACAGCAAACATCTATCCATATTTGTCAGTGACATGGAGGTTGACCTAATTTTCTATATCATGTTTCTTCCAAAGCGTAGCATATATAAGTGCCATATGTCCAGTGTTAAGAGTTATGTAAATTCTACCCTGTGCAGAGTTTGTTTCAGCTTCACAGTAGAGATGATAAATTCTTCCACAAAATATATATAGCCGTTTGCACCAATATAGTTAACAGCTATAGATTTTCCACTGTTGATAAAAACAGGCTTGTTTATTGGGGAGCTCAGCAATTCTTTTCTGCAATTGAAGGAACAATATAGCAGTGACAAGGGACTACTGAAAAATATGTTAGATACTAAAATCTTCAATAACAAAACCTAGATTTGCAGTAAAGGAGCAAAATCAAAATGTATGTGTTTCTATCTTTTATTCCTGCCTATATAGGAATACTTTTGGGCAAATGGGTTTGTAACAATATTGTTTTAACCAATAAAAAAATATATATTTTTTTTCTTTTTCCACAGCATATATAATGTATGCATAAGAAGCTAAGCTATACTTGTTCTTCCTGTGAAACACTGTATGGCAATTGTTATGTAATAAAAGGTCACTAAGTTATTCTACTATAAAAGCTACTAAATTGAGCTTGAGACCCAAGACACTTATATACCATAACATGGTTGCATTTTAATGGGGTACTCTGCCCCTGGACATCTTATCCTCTGTCCAAATAATAGGATAAGATGTCTGATCGCGGGGGTCCCATTTTTTTTAAGAACACTGGGTATGGGTGGCTATTGTCATGGTGTCATGCCCCGCCCCCTCCATTCATGTCTATGAAAGGGGGCATGATGGCTGTGCTTTCTTGTCACGCCCCCTCCCATTGACATGAATAGAGGGGGCGCGGCATTAAGTCATGACATCTGCCACCTGAACTCAGTGCTCTGGACAAAAATGTTTGGAATGCCGGAGTGCCGCCTGGACATTGCGGGGGTCCCAGCAGCTGGACCTCCTGCGATCAGACATCTTATCCCCTAAATCTGGCACACATTATACAAAAAAAAGGTGAAAATCCCCTAACTGACCTTAACCCCTTAACAACGCAGGACGTATATTTATGTCCTGCGCCGGCTCCCGCGATATGAAGCGGGATCGCGCCACGATCCCGCATCATATCGCGTGGGTCCCGGCGCTAATCAACGGCCGGGACCCGCGGCTAATACCACACATCGCCGATCGCGGCGATGTGCGGTATTAACCCTTTAGAAGCGGCGGTCAAAGCTGACCGCCGCTTCTAAAGTGAAACTGAAAGTATCCCGGCTGCTCAGTCGGGCTGTTCGGAACCGCTGCGGTGAAATCGCGGCGTCCCGAACAGCTGATCGGACACCGGGAGGGCTCTTACCTGCCTCCTCGGTGTCCGATCGACGAATGACTGCTCCGTGCCTGAGATCCAGGCAGGAGCAGTCAAGCGCCGATAATGCTGATCACAGGCGTGTTAATACACGTCTGTGATCAGGATGAGAGATCAGTGTGTGCAGTGTTATAGGTCCCTATGGGACCTATAACACTGCAAAAAAAAAGTAAAAAAAAAGTGTTAATAAAGATCATTTAACCCCTTCCCTAATAAAAGTTTGAATCACCCCCCTTTTCCCATAAAAAAAATAAAACAGTGTAAAAAAAATAAAAATAAACATATGTGGTATCGCCGCGTGCGTAAATGTCCAAACTATAAAAATATATCATTAATTAAGCCGTACGGTTAATGGCGTACGCGCAAAAAAATTCCAAAGTCCAAAAAAGTGTCTTTTGGTAACTTTTTATAACATTAAAAAATGAATAAAAAGTGATCAAAAAGTAAGATCAAAACAAAAATCATACCAATAAAAACTTCAGATCACGGCGCAAAAATTGAGTCCTCATACCGCCCTGTACGTGGAAAAATAAAAAAGTTATAGGGGTCAGAAGATGACATTTTTAAACATATAAATTTTCCTGCATGTAGTTATGATTTTTTCCAGAAGTGCGACAAAATCAAACCTATATAAGTAGGGTATCATTTTAACCGTATGGACCTACAGAATAATGATAAGGTGTAATTTTTACCGAAATATGCACTGCGTAGAAACGGAAGCCCCCAAAATTTACAAAATGGCGTTTTTTTTCGATTTTGTCTCACAATGATTTTTTTTTCCGTTTCGCCGTGCATTTTTGGGTAAAATGACTAATGTCACTGCAAAGTAGAATTGGCGACGCAAAAAATAAGCCATAATATGGATTTTTAGGTGGAAAATTGAAAGGGTTATGATTTTTAAAAGGTAAGGAGGAAAAAACGAAAGTGCAAAAACGGAAAAACCCTGAGTCCTTAAGGGGTTAAAGGGGCACTCCGGTGGAAAACTTTTTTTTTTTTTATCAACTGGTGCCAGAAAGTTAAACAGATTTATAAATTACTTCTATAAAAAAAATCTTAATCCTTCTAGTACTTATTAGCTGTTAAATACTACAGAGGAAATTTTTTTCTTTTTGGAACACAGTACTTTCAGCTGACATCATGACCAAGGTGCTGTCTGCTGACATCTCTGTCCATTTTAAGAACTGTCCAGAGTAGAAGAAAATCCCCATAGTAAACATATGCGGCTCTGAACAGTTCGTAAAATGGACAGAGATGTCAGCAGAGAGCACGGTGGTCATAATGCCAGCAGAGAGCTCTGTGTTCAAAAAAGAAAATAATTTATTCTGTAGTATTCAGCAGCTAATAAGTACTGGAAGGCTTAAGATTTTTTAATAGAAGTCATTTACTAATCTGTTTAACGTTCTGGCACCAGTTGATTAAAAAAAAAAGGTTTTCCACCGGAGTACCCCTTTAAAAATACTGACTAATCCACACTGGGGTTGTTTAAGGTGAAACATTTCAATATTTTGGAATGACCTAGATCAAAGCTTAGATTTCAGTCCAGTCGGGAATCTGTAGCATAACATTAAGAAGACCTGTGGCTAAATACTGTGTGAAAATCCAGACATTTGTACTTTCATTTTCTTTCTTTTCTGAGAGTTTCCTGGCAACAGTAATTGATTTGTTTTTATTTATCTACATATCTCTAAAGGTCACAATCAGAGATGGGCGAATCGAAGCTGACAAAGGGGAATTCATTACAAATTTCATGAACAATTAGATTCTGAATGAATCCGAATTTCCTCGCGCTTTTTGGTAACAAATTGCTTCGTTCACTACATTTTGTGCTGGCTGGGGGGCACAAATAGTGGCTACACATGTGAGGACATGGGGCTAGGAAGTCTGGGAAGGTGGGATGGCGGGGATCACCCTGAATCACATGGTGGCATGCAGCCTATCAGCAGCCAGCCAGTCCTGTGATGTCACAGCCCTATATATTCGGCAGCCATTGCCGAAAACGGGCATTTCCAAGAGCAGAGACTGTGTGTGCACACTAATCACTAATACTGACAATATTCGTTCTGGCTTAAGAGAGCAGACACTGTGTGGTCACTAATCAGCGTTACTGACAATACAGATCATCACAGGGGAAATCCATTTACCTCAAGCCCGCATCACTGCAGGCAGTTAGGCAGACTTTATAAGTTGTTTCATAGTCTGCTAATTGAGATCTTTACAGGAAGCACTTCCCATTCAAGACTGACATTGTGCCGCTCTGCGGCAGTGATTCTAATAGCGATGCCTGTAATCTATATGTCATACTGAATAACAGTATTATTTCACTACCTCAGCACACTCCCTATGCGTGTTATGGCAAGGCAAACTGTAGCCCGGAAATAGCCGTTTTATAATAGCAAGTATATTCGGATCGAACCAAATTTTTGTCTGAAGGCCTTAGTGGGAAAAGGGCCCGCTGTCTGTCGCTTGTCATATAAAATAAAATAAAAATTTATATATTTTTTTAAATAGCCGGCTTGCCGCAGCTCCGATGTCGCAGCACGGCCCGGAGCTGTTACAGTTATTCCGCATTCAGACAGCCAATGTAGCGGCGGCCCTTTAGGAGAACCGCAGTGGCTGCCTGGGAGAGGCCCTCAGGTCACGTGAAGTTCATGTCTAAGTGCGGCAGCGCCAGAGTTATCTGCTGCCACCGAAGACCAGTGCGCCCACCCTGCTTGTCCTCAGTGTACAAAGCGCTGCTTGTCCACTGTGTACAGAGCCCTGCTTGTCCTCAGTGTACAGAGCCCTGCTTGTCCTCAGTGTACGGAGCCCCGCTTGTCCTCAGTGTACAGGGCCCCGCTTGTCTTCAGTGTACAGAACCCTGCTTGTCCTCAATGTACAGAGCCCCACTTGTCCTCAGTGTACAGAGCCCCACTTGTCCTCAGTGAACAGGGCCCCGCTTGTTCTCAGTGCACAGAGCCCTGCTTGTCCTCAGTGTACAGAGCCCTGCTTGTCCTCAGTGCACAGAGCCCTGCTTGTTCTCAGTGCAGAGCCCTGCTTGTGTTCAGTGTACAGAGCCCTGCTTGTCCTCAGTGTACAGAGCCCTACTTGTCCTCAGTGTACAGAGCCATGCTTGTCCTCAGTGTACAAAGCCCTGCTTGCCTCAGTGTACAGAGTCCCGCTTACCTCAGTGTATAGAGCCCTGCTTGTCCTCAGAGTACAAAGCCCTGCTTGTCCTCAGTGTACAGAGCCCTGCTTGTCCTCTGTGTACAGAGCCCTGCTTGCCTCAGTGTATAGAGCCCTGCTTGTCCCCAGTGTACAGAGCCCTGCTTGTCCTCGGTGTACAGAGCCCTGCCGAAGAAGTGCCCTGATCTCTCTGCTGGATTTCTTAGTGGACATCTGCATGGACCCAAAAACAGGCTAGCCTGGCTAGGTGGGTGGATGGCTTATGAATTGTATAATTGTAAGTATCTTCTAACTGCCTTTCACTGCTCCCTACATGATGGCACAGTCTGAGATATAAGTTATACGTAATATATAACTTATACCTCTGACTCTGCAATCATGTAGGGGTGGTGAAAGGCAGGTAGAAGATGGAGTAGGCTTCCCAACAGCACAGAGTATTTCTGGCAGGAACTGTAGTGAGGCAGACGGTCTGCCTCACTACAGTTCCCTCCAGAAATACTCTGTGCTGCTGTGCTATTTCTGTAATAAATCTCAGCCTCACCCAAGCAGGGGGCAAAAAAGTTAAAGTGTGTAGCTTATGAATGCCCTAGTTGCTATTTTCTACCTGCCTTTCACCGCTCCCTATATGATGGCAGAGTCAGAGATATGAGTTATATATCTGACTGTGCCATCATGTAATGAGCGATGAAAGGCAGGTACTCAGGTGGAAAACTTTTTTTTTTTTAAATCAACTGGTAGCAAAAAGTTAAACAGATATGTAAATTAGTTCTATTAAAATGTTTTAATCCTTCCAATACTTATTAGTAGCTGTATACTACAGAAGAAATTATTTTCTTTTTGGATTTATTTTGTCATGACCACAGATCTTGGTGTAGTTAAGGTGATTGACATTGCCATCCCTCAAAGTACAGTATAGAATGAAGTGCACTGCACCCCCTATTCCTTTCTATGGCAAATATTAACATACATACAAGGCAGAAATAGGGGTGGGGCAGAGGTGGAGCCAGGGGTGGAGTCTTGCTGAGGGTCCTTGCTTTATTTGGTCCAGGGGCCCTGAATGGTGACAGTACCCCCTGCACCTGGGGGAGAGACACGTGTGATACATCATTTACTCTGGAGGTGCCAACCATTTTCCTTTTTTGCATTGTATATGTAATGGAGTAGCTGCCTCCTGTTGGTTGTCCACTCAACCCATCCACCCTAGGTTGATTTTAATTGGAACAAAGTACAGCTACAATAAATCCTATATGCTCTTAGTTTATTTAGAGGCCCAGCACATAAGGAGGTCATTCTGTATTATGAGAAATCCAACCTGTCCTTGATACATTGTGGAAGCATGGTCACTGGAGAGATGAATGTGTTTACTGTTAGGCTGTGTTCACGTGATGAATTTTCTGTGAGGAATTCCGTATTAAAATTCAGCTCAGAAATTCTAGAGTCCTATTGATATCAAAGGGATTCTGCTGCATTGTTCACATGGCAGAATGTCCAAGCCAGATGTTTCTGGCGAGGAAATTCAAATTCTGGTGTGTGCAGACAGAATAGACATATCTATTATTTTTGCGGCGACCACACGGAAATACATTGCTGTCTATGAGATGATGCATTTCTGAGCGGTCCTAGCACCGCCATGTTCTACCGTGGCTCCACTATCGGGGGAATTTCTGTAAAATTCAGCCTACGACCTATACAATGGAAGTATATGCAATGTTTATATACAGTATGTGTTAGAATTGTGGTGTGCTGCTGTATTTTTTGTGTGATTACATATACTAAGGTCAATCAGGTTCCTCTTTTGGTACTTTTGGTGGCAAAAGGAAATTTGCTGACACATTAAAGTGTATGTGTCGTTAGCAAAAACTTTTTATATAATGTACATAGAGCAAATACAGGAAGTGTGTGTGGACAAGCAGGGCTCTGTGACAGCACACACAGCAGGATGATTGACAAGCCTGCACAGAGCCCTACGTGTCCTGCCTTCACTTCCTGTATTTGGACTCCTTATAGAGACGAACAGGCAACAGCTGCAGATACAGCATTTTTTTTTACTCAATAATGTACACATTTTTTATCCAAAGTATCTTACAAATATTCATATAATGGTATTATCCAAATTATATAAAAATGTTTTTGCTAATGACAAGTACACTTTAATCATAAAGAAATGTGAATGTAGACTAAAATTGGGATATTTTGCAAAAACATTGAGGGGAATTCATCACTAGTGGTGTAGGTGCACTTTTTACCTCATTAATTTGTGTGGTGGAAACTGTGTACCTGCACCAAATTTATTTCATGGTGCAGGGCATGTGATTAATAAGGTGCTGATCATATTTTTTTACTTCAGTACTCCACTTTGTATGGAGCCCCCTCTGCAACTTTTTGTTTGACTTTTTAACCTGTGCCACAAAACGTGTGACTTTTCATTAATGCGGTTCACAGCCAGGATTGTAAGCCAGGCCTATGTGATTGTAGATTTATATCTAGCGAAGTTGCGCCAAAACATGCAAAAAATGGAAGAGTCGTACATCATAAATTCCTGACCACTGCATGATATCAACTGAAATTACAACTTCGTAGGGTCTTTTTAAAAAATCTTCTAAATGAAAGTCACAAAATGTTGGCACAAAAAATCACTGCACCAAAGAGAAGTGCCAAAGAACAGCTAAACGGGACCGGGATGACTGCTGATATCTATCAGCAGGCATCCTGTGCCAATGCCCGGGGGGTACTGAATGAATTCACACCGCTGATTTGTGGCGATTCCGGGTCATAAGGGTCTCCAGGAATCAGTGTTGTCCACGGTGCCACCCCTCCTATCCCTGCTATTGGTCGGTCAGAAGCGACTGACCAGTAGCAGATTGGGGGTGGAGGGGTTAAAGTTCGGTTCCCCCGTTCTGCCCACCCACAGTAGTCCAGGCAGAATGGGGGAACTGACAGTGACCGACGACGAAGGTCCACTTACCATCTGCAATCGGAGGCAGGCGGCAGAGGAGGGCCATGCGGCTCCCTGGTGCGGCTCCCTGGTGCTGCGATCCTACGGAAGCCGGTGAGTAGTTGCCTAGCAACATCTAGAGGGCTACAGTTTGCAGACCACTATATAGTGGTCTCTTAACTGTAGCCCTCCAGATGTTGCAAAACTACAACTCCCAGCATGCCCAGACAGCTGTTTGCTGTTTGGGCATGCTGGGATTTGCAGTTTTGCAACAGCTGGAGGGCTACAGTTTGGAGATCACTGTGCAGTGATCTCTAAACTGTGGCCCTCTAGATCTTGCAAAACTACAACTCCCAGCATGCCCACACAGCAGTTTGCTGTCTGGGCATGCTGGGATTTGAAGTTTTGCAACATCTGGAGGGCCACAGTCTGGAGATCACTGTGCAGTGGTCTCCAAACTGTGGCCCTTCAGATCTTGCAAAACTACAACTCCCAGCATGCTCAAACAGCAAACATCTGTCTCGGCATGCTGGGAGTTGTAGTTACGTACATCCAACTGTTGCATAACTACATCTCCCAGCATGCCCTTCGGCGATCAGAACATGCTGGGAGTTGTAGTTTCTCAACAGCTGGAGGCACACTGGTTGGAAAATACTGAGTTAGGTAACAGAACCTAACTGAAAAATTTTCAACCAATGTGTCTCCAGATGTTGCATAAGTACAACTCTCAGCATGCACGGTATGTCAGTGCATGCTGGGAGTTGTAGTTTTGCAACAACTGTAGGTTTGCCTCTCCCTATGTGAATGTACAGGGTACATTCACACGGGTGGGTTTACAGTGAGTTTCCTGCCTCAAGTTTGAGCTGCAAATTGTCCGCCGCAGCGTAAACTCCTAGCGGGAAACTCACCGTAAACTCCCGCCAATGCGAATGTACCCTAAAACCACTACACTACACTACACAAAGACATAATAAAGAGTAAAACACTACATATACATCCCCTTACACTGCCCCCCTCCCAAATAAAAATGAAAACGTATTGTATGGCAATGTTTCCAAAACGGAGCCTCCAGCTGTTGCAAAACAACAACTCCAAGCATTTCCGGACAGCCACCGACTGCCCATGCATGCTGGGAGTTTAGCAACAGCTGGAGGCACCCTGTTTGGGAATCACCGGCGTAGAATACTTCTATGTCCAATCCCAAATTTAGTTCTCAAATGCACATGGCACTCTCTCACTTCGGAGCCCTGTCGTATTTCAAGGAAACAGTTTAGGGCCACATATGGGGTATTTCCGTATTTGGGAGCAATTGCACTACAATTTGAGGGGGCTTTTTCTCCTTTTACACATTATGAAAAGGAAAGGTTGGGGTCTACACCAGCCTGTTAGTGTAGAAAAAAAAATTACACTAACATGCTGGTGTTGCCCCATACTTTTCCTTTTCACAAGAGGTAAAAGGAAAAAAAGTACGGAAATACCTTATATGTGGGCATAAAATGCTCTGAGACGCACAACAAGGCTCGGGAGTGAGAGCGCACTATGTACATTTGAGGCCTAAATTGGTGATTTGCACAGGGGTGGCTGATTTTACAGCGGTTCTGACGTAAATGTAAAAATAATAAATACCCACGTGTGACCACATTTTGGAAACTACACCCCTCACGGAATGTAACAAGGGGTATAGTGAGCCTTAACACCCCTCTTGTGTTTGACAAATTTTCATTAAAGTGGGATGGGAAAAAAAATAATTTTCTAAAATGCTGGTGTTACCCTGAATTTTTTTTTCACAAGGTAAAATAGAAGAAAAGCCCCCCAAAATTTGTAACCTCATTTCTACTGAATAAGAACATACCCCATATGTGGATGTAAAGTGCTCTGCGGGTGCACTTCAATGCTGAGAAGAGAAGGAGCGCCATTGGGCTTTTGGGGAGAAAATTAGTCTGAAATTGAAGGCCACGTGTTTACAAAGCCCCCATAGTGCCAGAACAATGCACCCTTCCCCACTTGTGACCCCATTTAAGAAACTACACCCCTCACGTAATGTAATAAGAGGTACAGAGTTTTTGGAACAGTGGTTCATGAAAATGAAAAATGTAATTTTTCATTTGCACAGCCCACTGTTACAAAGATCTATCAAACGCCAGTGTTGTGTAAATGCTCACTGCCCCCGTTATTAAATTAGGTGAGGGGTGTGGTTTACAAAATGGAGTCACATGTGGGGGGGGGTCCACTGTACTGGCACCACCGGGGGGGGGGGGGGAGCTTTGTAAACGTACATGGCCCCTGACTTCCATTCCAAACAATTCTCTCTCCAAGCGCTCCTACTCTTCTGAGCATTGTAGTGCGCCAGCAGAGCACTTGACGTCCACACATCGGGTGTTTCCATACTCAGAAGAAATGGGGTTACAAATTTTGACAGGCATTTTCTCCTATTACCCCTTGTAAAAATTAAAAATTTGGGGAAAAACGAGCATTTTAATGAAATATTTTTTTATTTTTTTTTATTTACAAAAAGTCATCAAACACCTGTGGGGTGTTAAGGCTCACTGTACCCCTTGTTACGTTTCTTGAGAGGTGTAGATTCCAAAGTAGTATGCCATGTGTTTTTTTTTTTTTTTTTTTTTTTTTGGCGGTTCTGGAACCATAGGGGCTTCCTAAATGCAACATAACCCCCAAAACATTTCAGCAAAATTTGCTTTCCAAAAGCCAAATTTGACTCCTTCCCTTCTGATCCCTCTACTGTGACCCCCGAACACTTCACATACACATGAGGTATTTCCTTTCTCAAGAGAAATTGGGTTACAATTTTTTGTGGGCTTTTTTGGCTATTACCCCTTGTAAAAAATCAAAAACTGGGTCCACAAGATCATGTGAGTGTAAAAATTGAAGATTTTGAATTTTCTCCTTCACATTGCTGCTATTCCTGTGAAACACCTAAAGAATTAACAAACTTTCTGAATGTCATTTTTTATACTTTGAGGAGTGCAGTTTCAATAATGGTGTCATTTATGGGGTATTTTAAATATGAAGGCCCTTCAAATCCACTTCAAAACTGAACTGGTCCCTGGACAATTCTGATTTTGAAAATTTCGTGAAAAATTAGAAAATTGCTGCTGAATTTTGAAGCACTCTGATGTCTTCCAAAAGTAAAAACATGTCAACTTTATTTGACAAACAGAAAGTAGACATATTGTATATGTGAATCAATATATAATTTATTTGGAATGTCTAATTTCCTTACAAGCAGAGAGCTTCAAAGTTTGAAAAATGCAACATTTTCAATTTTTTTAATCAAATTTTTGATTTTTTCACCAAGAAATGATGCAAGTATCGACAAAAAATTTACCACTGACATAAAGTAGAATATGTCATGAAAAAACTATCTCAGAATCAGAATGAAAAGTAAAAGCATCCCAGAAAAGTGACAGTGGTCAGATGTGCAAAAAACAATCTGGTCCTTAAGGTGAAAATGGGCTTGCTGCTTAAGGGGTTAATCACACTTGCAATATTATTTGCATTATTTATGGCATGGTTATATCATCCATTAACTTTAAAAAGTTAAAATGTTAAATATGTCAAAGTAGGTTACAAAAACAAAATACAAAGCTGTCCAATAAGTGAATTGATACAAACAAGTAAAACAGTGGGTAGGCTGACAATGTTAAAGGATAGAGCTGTCTATGACTGAATATAGTTTGACAGTTTAATTTGACATAGTTTACTCTTGCACTTATGACAATATTAATGTATTCATGTTGTATGTGACCTTGTGTAGCACGTAGATTATACCTCATACACAATTTCTCCATGGCAAAGGACATAACAACACTTCAGAAAAGAAGACTAAAGAACAAAAAAAAATTAAAAGAAAATGTTAAAATGTAAAGTTATTGTAAGCTATTTTGATAACCTATCAATGTCTAAGACAGCACATAATGGACTGCCAAGATATTTCACGAGGAGTTCTTAGAACATAATTTTTTCCATTTGTAATGAATCTTCCCTTTGATTAAACAACTATTAAATTATGCTTTACATGGTCACAAGTATCTTAAAGAATGGAGACTGTTTTGGCCAGCTGTCACAGACAGTTTTCTTAGGAAAAAGGCCATGATTTTTTTTCTTTTTCTTTTGGTGATGGTCTTTATGTTCTTTGTGTCTACTGTTGTGGCACATTGTGATGTATTGTAATAATCTTTTATTAAAGTAATTTACTTGATTGAGGAAGATTGAAAACTTAGCAAAATGTACAAACATGCAAATATTTGGCCAGAAGCATATACTTGACATGTCCCAAAATATTCTTTCACCTTAATGGTGTCAACACAGAGATCCTTTTAGGAGGAATTAGGAAATACATGCTTTATGGTAAGAACTGTGTCCTGCTATGAAGAGCCAAATGGATACCACCATGGAAAATAAACTCAAACAGCTTGACTATCCCATTGCAGAAAACTACCAGCACAGTAGTGATAATAGAACTTGGAAAGTTGTTTTCCATGTAAATCTAAAAGTTAGGGATATGCCTCCTCATGTATTAAAATAATGGAGCTGCTATACTTACCTCCACCGCTCTACCACAGCTTCTGCTGTCCGAACATCACATCCCTGCTATCCTTCTAATGATGTTCTGCTCCCTGATCAGACAATTACTGGGCTGAGCAGGGCAAATATTAAGAAATTAAGTTATATGTAATAATGTGAAATGACACAGGGAAAAAGTATTGAACATGATTACTAATATTTATTTAATTCTTGGTACAAAAGCCTTTTTTGGTAATGACAGCTTCAAAACGCATCCTATATGGAGAAACTAGTTGCATGCGTTGCTCTGGTGGGATTTTGATCCATTCTTTCACAAAAGCAAATCTTGAAGGTTCCATGGACCTCTTCTATGAATCCTGCTTTTAAGTTTGTTCCATAGATTTTCAATTGGATCTAAGTCAAGTAACGGGCGGAGCCATTCTAGCAGCTTTATTTTTTTTTCTTTGGAATCATTTAAAAGTTTCCTTTGCTGTGTGTTTGGGATTATTGGGGGAGATTTATCAAAAACTGTACAGAGAAAGAGTGGTGCAGTTGTCCATGGCAACCAATCATACTGCTTCTTTCATTTTAAAAGAGACCTGTAAAAAATGAAAGAAGCGATCTGATTGGTTGCTATGGGCAACTGCCCCGCTCTTCCTCTACACAGGTTTTGATAAATCTCCCCCATTGTCTTGCTGAAACGTCCTCCCTAATTTCATCTTCATTATTCTGGTAAATGGTAGCAGATTTTATCAGGAAGGTTTCACTAAATATTCCTATGTATCTTTTATATAATAATGTAAAGTTTGCCAGTACCATTTGCTGAAAAATAGCCCCACACCATGATGTTTCCACCTCCATACTTCACTGTTGGTCTGGTGTTTTACGGTGATGTGCAGTGTCATTTCTCTTCCAAGCATGAGTATTATGGCATTGAAAATGTTCAGTTTTGCTCTCATCTGACCATACTATATTTTTCCATTATTTTACTGTTTTTTCCAAATGGTGTACTTGAAACAACCCTTAACATGTTTTTAATTCAGCAATGGAGTCTTGTGTGGTAATGGTGCATACAGGCCATGGAGAGTGCATTACTTACTGTGTTATTTGAGACAACAGTACCTGCTAATTACCTTTTTTTTAAAGCTCTCCACAAGCGTGCCTGGCTCTTGGACAACTCTTCTGGTTATTCTTTTCTGACTTCTGTCAGAAATCTTGCAAGGAGCACCTGATCAAGGCAAATTTATGGTAAAATGATTGTCTTTAATTTTCTTATAATGGCCCAAACAGTACTCACTGTTCAGAAGCTTAAAAATGCACCTGTAACCAACAATATATGTGTGTGTATATATATATATATATATATATATATATATATATATATATATATATATGTTTTACAACAATTAGGTTGTGAAGGTCTTGAGACAGCTTTGTTTTTACACATCATGAGATGTGTCTTTTGTGACATCTTGGCAATGAGATCTTTTTGTAGGCCATGAGTTTGGACTGAAACGGCTGATATTAATTTTCACTGACAAGAGTCTGGAATAATTTTTTATCATTGATAGATTTCATCTGTTGCCTTGGCTTTCCATGCCTTTTTGCACTTCATTCTTCATGTGTTCAATACGTTTCCCTGTGTCATTTTATTGCATATAATTGAATTTCTGAGATTATCTGTTTTTTGTTTCTTTGTAAGTATGTATTACTTGGGTTGTTACCAACATATCTTAAAAATTCATGACAAAATACATTTACTGAAGAAAAAATGGTGACCCGTTCAATACTTAGTTCACGCACTGTATTTCAAGGGAGTTGTAAAAGAATAACTAAGACAGTTAAAACTGTGACCAAATTATTGCTTATTATTATTATAGCTCCAACATCTGCGTAAGTGTAAAACTGTCATGATGGTATTGAATAAAAACAGGATGAATAAAATGTACATAGAACTGTGGGGTCATGATTCTAAGAACAAAGTTCTAATTATTCAACTAAAACAATGTTTAAAACTGTACCCACTGTCATATCCGTACGAAGAACAAGTAACCTTTTCACTAACCTTTTAGTCATATAAGATAGTGAGATATGCTAAATTCCCAGTAATTCCTATTCAGATCCAAAATTCTGAATATGTTTGATTATTATTATTATTTTTTTTTATTTAAGATTTTATTTTACACCAAAACAATTACAAACTTACATCAAAAAACATTTTACATAATCTACTCATAAAAATTATATATACCCTTTGCCCTTTGTCACCCCTGCTTTTTGCGCTCTTTGTGGAACCGCTAGCAAAAAGAATAAGGGATACTGATCTTTTTGAAGGTTTTGGGGTAAGTGGTAATAAGGAAAAAATTCAGTTATATGCAGACGATCTTGTAATATTTATGGTGAACCCAGTGGAGAAAGTACCAGTTTTGTTGCAAATGGTGGAAATGTACGGTTATTTATTAGGGTTCAAAATAAATTGAGGGAAGTCATGTCTTCTACCATTAGATGAAGACAATGTAGAACCTATTGGGAGAGTAAGAATACTTAAAAAAAACTGATCATTTTGAATATTTAGAGATAGTAATATCTAAGGAAGTGAAGGAATACGGAAAATTAAACTTAAACCCCTTGAAGGAATGAGTGGGGAATAAATGCAAGATATTGTGTGCTTTAGGATTACAGATGGCTGACATATTGGCACTGGTGAAAATGGTCATCTTACCTATGATATTGCACTATTTGAGGGTATTACCAATTTGGATCACAGAATATGGTTGATTATTAACACAACAGTTGCTCAATTTGTAAGTAGATAAGACAATATAACAATAATATAGTATAATTTTGGTTTTACTAGATAAATTATAATGTTTAGAACACTTTCAAATGTTCAGCCCAACTTTTTCTTTATAACACACTCAGCAAATTGTCCTGAGACAACAATTTTTTTTACAAAGATTTGTTTTATACAGACCCCTAAAAGGAATTGTCTAGATGTAAAAATAGTCTACCTTATTTTTCGCCGTATAAGACACACTTTTTCTTCCCCAAAACTGTGGTGGAAAAGTTGGTGCTTCTTATACGGCAAATACACAATAAAACCTGTCCTATCACGGTGGTCCCTGCGGCCATGAACGTCCGGGACCCGCGGCTAATACAGGACATCACCGATTGTGATGATGGCCTTTATTAACCCTTCAGATGCGGCGATCAAAGCTGACCGCCGCATCTGAAGCGAAAGTGACACTAACCCGGCTCAGTCGTGATGTTTGGGACTGCCGCTGTGAAATTGCGGCATCCCGAACAGCTTACAGGACACCAGGAGGGACCTTACCTGCCTCCTCGTTGTCTGCTCCATGCCGGCATCCCCTGCATGGCCGGCGCTCTCCTTTGTCATCATCACGTCGTCACGCATGCCATCCCGTCATCCAATAGGAGCGGCGTGTGTAGCGGCGTGATGGCGGAGACGGAGAGCGAGGATACCCGGCAGCAGAGACGTTGCGGAGCGACGGGGACACCCCGGGGACATGGCAACAGCGATGGAGGGCGACATCCAGAGCAGCGGTGACGGGTCCGGAGTGGTGGGGACACGTGAGTATTACCTCCTTCAGTGGTCTTCAACCTGCGGACCTCCAGATGTTGCAAGATGTTGTCCGGGCTTGCTGGAAGTTGTAGTTTTATAACATCTGGAGGTCCGCAGGTTGAAGGTTCAGAATATTTTTTTCTAGATTTTCACTCTTTAAAATTGGGTGCGTCTTATATGCCGTAGCGTCTTATATGGCAAAAAATATGGTAATTTCTGAAAAATGGAAAAAAAATATGGTTATAACAGCACTGGCATTAAAATTTTGATGGATTTAACAAGCATACACATGCTTTTTTGTTTTAAGTTCAATGATACCTTTGCACTTTGTTTTTGTTGATTTGTTTTCTAGATAAAAAAAAAACTACTTTTTTAGTCTATTCTTTATTATAAATTTTCTACCATTTAGTTGATGCACAAGATTAATCTGTCAAATGGAATTTTTGCTCTCTCAGTAGAGAGACGGGGAGAGGAAAGTAGACGAGAAAGAGAAAGACTAGACGTCAGATCACAATAGCTGTAGAAAGAGAGGAGAGCAGATACAGGCAGGGGAGAATCATATAGGTTGTGTACAGTATAGAGGAAAAAACAGAGCTCACACAGCATGCTATAAAGTGGTTAGCTAAAGTTGGCATTGTTTTCAAATAAATACTTATGGAGAAAGTGTTTTTTGCACCATTATAATTACAGAGCAAGAATAATAATAATAATAATAATAATAATAATAATAATAATAATAATAAATAGTTTTTAACAGAGCCTTTAGCCTTTTAAATGTCCCTGTCAGTATAAAAATCATTTTACATGGAGTCAAATCTCAATTAAATGGTAAAGAACAAACAAATGCCACAAGAAACATTAGATCAGGGGTCTCAAACTCAAATTCTGGGAGCCACTGGAGGTAGAGGTTGGGTGAGGCTGGGCCGCATGTGCCCCTCACATATAATGCCGCCATCATGCACCCCCCACATATAATGCCCCCATCATGCACCCCGCACATATAATGCCCCCATCATGCGCCCCTCACATATAATGTCCCCATCATATGCCCCTCACATATAATGCCCCATCATGCGCCCCTCACATATAATGCCCCCATCATTCCCCAGACAGGCCCCCAGATGGATATGACCCCCATCTGGTAGGGCTCCCCAGTAGGTAGACAGGCCCCCAGATCGATATGACCCCCATCAGGTAGAGCTCCTAAGTAGGTATAGAGGCTCCAGATATATATGATCCAATCACTGATGGGGATATCTATCTGGGGGCCTGTCTACCTACTGAGGAGCCCTACCTGATGATTAGGTAGGGGTTCCCAATAGGTGTACAGGCCCCCAGATAGATATTACCCCCAGCAGGTAGGGCTCCTATTTAAACAATTATGCCACCTAAGAAGATAGGTTAGCCCCTGGTGAAAAGCAGGTCCTCCCTTATTAGGAAAATAATTAGGCAAGTTCAGTTAAAGGGATATTCCAGGCCAAAACTTTTTTTTATACATCAACTGGCTCTGCAAAGTTAAACAGATTTGTAAATTACTTCTATTAAAAAAATCTTAATCCTTCCAAAAGATATTAGCTTCTGAAGTTGAGTTGTTGTTTTCTGTCTAACTGCTCTCTGATGACTCACGTCCTGGGAGCTATGGGAATATTCTCCCATTATGCACAGCTCCCGGGACGTGACATCATCATTGAGCAGTTAGACAGAAAACTTCAGAAGCTAATAAATATTGGAAGGATTAAGATTTTTTAATAGAAGTAATTTACAAATCTGTTTAACTTTCCGTAGCCAGTTGATATATATATATATATATATATATATATATATATATATATATATAAAAAGGTTTTGCCTGGAATACCCCTTTAAGTTTCACAGCTACAGTGCTTACATCTCCCTGCTGCAGCCTAAAACGAGCCTTCTTTGCGGTGATGCGCGAGTTAGGTAATGTCATCACATGGGCCATGCAGGACGTGCGGATGCGCTGACGTCACCAACCATGCGCAATCCCTCCAGGAAGGCTCATTATAGGCTGCAGCAGGGAGATATAGGTACAGTAGCAGTGTGTGCCGACGTGTGTTGAAGACTTCCAGCATTTAGCACTGCTAAATGCCTGAAGAAATCACCTGCCCCTGCATTAGATTGTAAAAAAAAAAAAAAAAAATTATAGAAAAAAAATAATTATAACATTTTAGGGTAGTTGCACTTGGTATACATAGTTTATTTTGTAGTTGTTGCTGATATTCTATTATATCATAATAATCTGATTATGAATGATAGAGGCCTAACACTACTCAAGCACTGGCAGTATTACTGATCTGTGTGGTACAGATTTACAATTTGTTTCCTATATAATTCTACGTGCCAACCTATAAACCTATTATTTTACATGGAAGCACATATATTTTCTTATGAATTCCATGGTAATAGGTAGGAATACAGGGGGTTGGAATTATTAAGTATTTATGACAGGTGTCTCGCACAAAAAATAAAGAAAAAGTTGAAATATTTTGCATAATGTAAAGTTGTGTAAAAATGTGTGACTTTTGGACAGATTTACACCACACTTTAAAAAAAGTGTGGTGTAAAAGTAGAATGGCCATGTCAAATTTACTATGCTATACACGAGTCAAGTGGCATAAATCACAGCTTAACAAGTTTGCTGTGAAAGTTTACTTAAAGGGGTACTCGGCTCTAAACATCTTATCCCCTATCCAAAGGATAGGGGATAAGATGTTAGATCACGGGGGTCCCGCCACTCTAAGGATTAATAAGAAGTATATTTGCCTCATTTCCCACTGTGACATGTACCCCACCCGCACAAATGCTAAACTCAAGGTACAGAAAGGAGGCTCCAAAACACATTGCATAAATAATGTAGAGTGTATAGGATTCTTATGTCACTAACCTACCATTAATGGATGTCCCTCAAACTCATTTCACACTACGACAAGGCCAAACACTATTGACTTATAATTTAGTATGTCTCTGAATGACATTGTGTTAGGATTCGGCAGGCTGGATGTGGATCCTCTGTGTCAGCGAGGGATTGGCGTGGACCGTGTCGGTGGACCGGTTCTAAGTTGCTACTGGTATTCACCAGAGCCCGCCGCAAAGCGGGATGGTCTTGCTGCGGCGGTAGCAACCAGGTCGTATCCACCGGCAACGGCTCAACCTCGCTGACTGCTGAGAAGGCGTGGGACAGAAGGACTAGGCAGAGGCAAGGTCAGACGTAGCAGAAGGTCGGGGCAGGCGGCAAGGTTCGCAGTCAAATAGGAATAGCAGAAGGTCTGGAACACAGGCTTTGGACAACACTAAACACTTTCACTGGCACAAGGCAACAAGACCCGGCAAGGAAGTGCAGGGGAAGTGAGGTAATATAGCCAGGGAGCAGGTGGAAGCTAATTAGGCAGATTGGGCCAGGCACCAATCATTGCTGCACTGGCCCTTTAAATCTTAGAGAGCTGGCGCGCGCGCGCGCCCCCTAAGGAGCAGTGCCCCGCGCGCCAGGATATGACAGCCGGGGGCCGGGACAGGTGAGTGACTTGGGCTGCGATTCGCGAGCGGGCGCGTCCCGCTATGCGAATCGCATCCCCGCCGGCAGTGTCAGTGCAGCGCTCCCGGTCAGCGGGTCTGACCGGGGTACTGCAGAGAGAGGAACGCCGCGAGCGCCCTTAGGTCTCCCCCTTTTTTTGTCCGGCAATTGCTTCACGTGGGACGAGGACACTGGGAGCGATTGTAGGGTTTCCTCATCAAAGGCAGGCAGTTCAGCAGGAGTGGGAATGGGGAGGGAGGGCAGAGGGTGAAGCTTGGCACGGGGCAGAGTGTTACCAGGACAGGGGCTATGAGGAGGCAAAGCATAGTCCTGATAGGCTTTGGGGAGACCAGGTGTAGGAGGAGGCACCGAGGCTTGCCTGACGGGACTGTGAGGAGATGTGAGGCATTTCTTGTGGCAAGCAGGGCCCCAATTCTTGATCTCCCCGGTGGTCCAGTCAAGGGTGGGAGAATGATGCTGGAGCCATGGCAGACCGAGGAGGACTTCAGAGGTACAGTTAGGAAGGACGAACAATTCAATCTTTTCGTGATGGGGTCCAATGCACATTAAGAGGGGTTCACGTGAGCTGGGTGCGTGCGTGCGTTTCCCAGACGTGGAGGACGAATAGGGCAATCCACCAAGAAATGTTCGGTACTGGCGCAGTACAGACATAAATTTTTATCCCTACGGCGAGTCCTCTCTTCATGGGTCAGGCGAGACTGATCCACTTGCATAGCCTCCTCGGCGGGAGGCACAGGGGTAGATTGCAAAGGATACTGTGAGAGAGGTGCCCAGAAATCAAGGTCTTTTTCCTGGCGGAGCTCCTGGTGTCTCTCAGAAAAACGCATGTCAATGCGGGTGGCCAGATGGATAAGTTCTTGCAGGTTGGCAGGAATCTCTCGTGTGGCCAGCACATCCTTGATGTTACTGGATAGGCCTTTTTTAAAGGTCGCGCAGAGAGCCTCGTTATTCCAAGATAATTCGGAAGCGAGAGTACGAAATCGGATGGAGTACTCACCTACGGAAGAATTACCCTGGACCAGGTTCAGCAGGGCAGTCTCGGCAGAAGAAGCTCGGGCTGGTTCCTCGAAGACACTACGGACTTCAGCGAAGAAGGACTGGACAGTGGCTGTGGCAGGATCATTGCAGTCCCAGAGCGGTGTGGCCCAAGACAAAGCCTTTCCAGATAGAAGACTCACTACGAACGCCACCTTAGACCGTTCTGTAGGAAATTGGTCCGACAACATCTCCATATGCAGGGAACATTGAGACAAGAAGCCACGGCAGAGTCGGAAGTCCCCATCAAATTTGTCCGGCAGGGACAAGTGGAGGCTAGGAGCGGCCACTCGCTGCGGAGGAGGTGCAGGAGCTGGCGGAGGAGATGGTTGCTGCTGTAGCAGTGGCAGAAGTTGCTGTAACGTGGCGGTCAACTGCGACAGCTGCTGTCCTTGTTGGGCAATTTGCTGCGATTGCTGGGCGACCACCGTGGTTAGGTCAGCGAGACTTGGCAGCGGCACCTCAGCGGGATCCATGGCCGGATCTACTGTTAGGATTCGGCAGGCTGGATGTGGATCCTCTGTGTCAGCGAGGGATTGGCGTGGACCGTGTCGGTGGACCGGTTCTAAGTTGCTACTGGTATTCACCAGAGCCCGCCGCAAAGCGGGATGGCCTTGCTGCGGCGGTAGCAACCAGGTCGTATCCACCGGCAACGGCTCAACCTCGCTGACTGCTGAGAAGGCGTGGGACAGAAGGACTAGGCAGAGGCAAGGTCAGACGTAGCAGAAGGTCGGGGCAGGCGGCAAGGTTCGTAGTAAAATAGGAATAGCAGAAGGTTGGAACACAGGCTTTGGACAACACTAAACGCTTTCACTGGCGCAAGGCAACAAGATCCGGCAAAGAAGTGCAGGGGAAGTGAGGTAATATAACCAGGGAGCAGGTGGAAGCTAATTAGGCTGATTGGGCCAGGCACCAATCATTGGTGCACTGGCCCTTTAAATCATGGAGAGCTGGCGCGGATATGACAGGATATGACAGCCGGGGGTCGGGACAGGTGAATGACTTGGGATGCGATTCGCGAGCGGGCGCGTCCCGCTATGCGAATCGCATCCCCGCCGGCAGTGTCAGTGCAGCGCTCCCGGTCAGCGGGTCTGACCGGGGCGCTGCAGAGAGAGGAACGCCGCAAGCGCTCCGGGGAGGAGCAGGGACCTTTTTTTTAGTTATGTGTCATGAATATGACTTTTTTTGAACATACAATATTATTCTCTATGTCGTATTGAAATAGCACACATTTATTGACAAAGTATCATTGTTCTTTTCAAGGTCTAAATATAATTGTAACAGTAATTATTGTCTGCAAATGATATATAGCACAAAATGTAATAACAGATGCCTGCCGTAGGTGAAATATTTGTCAGGATAAGGAAACAGCAAGGTAACACCTTTTATTTAACAGAAATATGTCCAGATGCAGAAGAGATAAAGTTGTTATTTAACTGTTTCCACTTTGTAACACAACATAATATTGGTTTTTAACAAGCTAATTGTTACGCCGAGCGCTCCGGGTCCCCGTTCCTCCCCGGAGCGCTCGCCTCATCTTCGTTGTTGCAGCGCCCCGGTCAGATCCACTGACCGGGTGCGCTGCGGTCCCGCCTTCAGCCGGGGTGCGATTCGCGATGCGGGTAGCGCCCGCTCGCGATGCGCACCCCGGTCCCCGTACCTGACTCGCTCTCCCTCGGTCCTGTCCCGGCGCGCGCGGCCCCGCTCCCTAGGGCGCGCGCGCGCCGGGTCTCTGCGATTTAAAGGGCCAGTGCACCAATGATGGTGCCTGGCCCAATCTTCCCAATTAGCTTAATTGGCTCCCTCCTGTGCACTTCCCTATATCTAGTCACTTCCCCTGCACTCCCTTGCCGGATCTTGTTGCCCTTGTGCCTAGTGAAAGCGTTTTGTGTGTTTATACCCTGTGTACCAGAACTACTGCTTTCTCCCCTGACTACGAACCTTGCCGCCTGCCCCCGACCTTCTGCTACGTCCGACTTTGCTTCTGCCTACTCCCTTGTACCACGCCTATCTTCAGCAGCCAGAGAGGTGCCGTTGCTAGTGGATACGACCTGGTCACTACCGCCGCAGCAAGACCATCCCGCTTTGCGGCGGGCTCTGGTGAAAACCAGTAGTGTCTTAGAACCGGTCCTCTAGCACGGTCCTCGCCATCCCTCTCTGGCACAGAGGATCCACCTCCTGCCAGCCGGCATCGTGACAGTAGATCCGGCCATGGATCCCGCTGAAGTTCCTCTGTCAGTTGTCGCTGACCTCACCACGGTGGCCGCCCAGCAAGCCCGACTGATCGCCCTTCTAACCCGTCAGCTGTCGGAAATGTCCACCATTTCGCACCAACTTCAGTCGCAACTTCTCCAGCAATCTTCTCCTCCGCCAGCTCCTGCACCTCCTCCGCAGCGAGTGGCCACTCCTAGCCTCTGCCTGTCCTTGCCGGACAAATTTAATGGGGACTCTAAGTATTGCCGTGGCTTTCTTTCGCAATGTTCCCAGCACTTGGAGATGATGTCGGACCAGTTCCCTACTGAAAGGTCTAAGGTGGCTTTCGTAGTCAGCCTTCTGTCTGGAAAAGCCCTGTCATGGGCCGCACCGCTCTGGGACCGCAATGACCCCGTCACTGCCTCTGTACACTCCTTCTTCTCGGAAATTCGAAGTGTCTTTGAGGAACCTGCCCGAGCTTCTTCAGCCGAGATTGCCCTGCTGAACCTGGCCCAGGGTGTTTCTTCCGTTGGCGAGTACGCCATTCAGTTCCGTACTCTTGCTTACGAGTTGTCTTGGAATAGTGAGGTTCTCTGCGCGACCTTTAAAAAAGGCCTATCCAGCAACATTAAAGATGTTCTGGCCGCACGAGAGACTCCTGCTGACCTACATGAACTCATTCACCTTGCCACTCGCATTGACATGCGTTCTTCCGGATGGCGTCTGGAGCTCCGCCTGGATATGGACTTTGTTCGCACGAAGCGTTTTTTCTCTCCGGCTCCTCTCCCCTCTGGTCCTCTGCAATCTGTTCCTGTGCTTCCCGCCGCGGAGGCTATGCAAGTTGACCGGTCTTGCTTGACACCTCAAGAGAGGACACTACGCCGCATGGAGAATCTTTGCCTGTACTATGCCGGTACCGAACTCTTCCTGAAGGATTGTCCTATCCGTCCTCCCCGCCTGGAAAGACGTACGCTGACTCCGCACAAAGGTGACACAGTTCTTGATGTCAACTCTGCTTCTCCACGCCTTACTGTGCCTGTGCGGATATCTGCCTCTACCTTCTCCTTCTCTACTATGCTCTTCTTGGATTCCGGATCTGCAGGAAAATTTTTTTTGGCCTCTCTCATCAACAGGTTCTACGTTCCTGTGACCAGTCTCGCCAGACCCCTCTACATCTATTGTTTTTACAATAAAAGATTGGACTGTCTCGTACGTTTCCACACAGAACCCCTCCTAATTTGCATCGGACCTCATCACGAAAAAATTGAGTTTTTCTTTCTCAGGTTCTTTGGCCCCAAGAAGAGGGGGAGACCCAAGGGGGGGGGTACTGTTACGCCGAGCGCTCCGGGTCCCCGTTCCTCCCCGGAGCGCTCGCCTCATCTTCGTTGTTGCAGCGCCCCGGTCAGATCCACTGACCGGGTGCGCTGCGGTCCCGCCTTCAGCCGGGGTGCGATTCGCGATGCGGGTAGCGCCCGCTCGCGATGCGCACCCCGGTCCCCGTACCTGACTCGCTCTCCCTCGGTCCTGTCCCGGCGCGCGCGGCCCCGCTCCCTAGGGCGCGCGCGCGCCGGGTCTCTGCGATTTAAAGGGCCAGTGCACCAATGATGGTGCCTGGCCCAATCTTCCCAATTAGCTTAATTGGCTCCCTCCTGTGCACTTCCCTATATCTAGTCACTTCCCCTGCACTCCCTTGCCGGATCTTGTTGCCCTTGTGCCTAGTGAAAGCGTTTTGTGTGTTTATACCCTGTGTACCAGAACTACTGCTTTCTCCCCTGACTACGAACCTTGCCGCCTGCCCCCGACCTTCTGCTACGTCCGACTTTGCTTCTGCCTACTCCCTTGTACCACGCCTATCTTCAGCAGCCAGAGAGGTGCCGTTGCTAGTGGATACGACCTGGTCACTACCGCCGCAGCAAGACCATCCCGCTTTGCGGCGGGCTCTGGTGAAAACCAGTAGTGTCTTAGAACCGGTCCACTAGCACGGTCCTCGCCATCCCTCTCTGGCACAGAGGATCCACCTCCTGCCAGCCGGCATCGTGACACTAATGCTTTGATTCACCTCCACTTTAGTCAGCTTCATTTTCCTTTATCTGAGTATAAGTTAATATATTTATATGTTTCAGTTTTGTAAATTAAGTTGACCTCGAAGTAATTAATACATGCTGTACTTACCTTGGTCATTCAAGCATTTTGAATATTGTCCCTTATAGAGGATGGAAGGTATTACCAATGCATAATATGTGATACATGTGCAATTTCCTAGTGTAATATAGAATATAGCATCTTAACGCCAGTATGAATCTAGCCTGAGGGGTTGTAGTTTATGTGCTGCTATCATATATCTTGCAGAGTGTTGTATCGTAATGTAGTCTGTTTTATCTCAGTATAAATATATATCTCACACAAGTACACATTTATGATAAGAAAACTGTTTCAATGTAGCCTTTGGCAGAATATGAAACGAAAACTTTAATACTTTTGGACTACTATGAAGGATAGAATAAAACATCTCAGTGAAGGAAACATACCATCAATGAATGCGAAATTGGTCAAGACTCTAGAGGTATACATTATTACTGATACACAAAGTTTAATGTGATGAAACGTTCATCAATCTAATCTTTAATGGGTTGTACTAGTTGAAAATTAGATCAAATATTTTGAAATTAAGCAATACATGTTTACATTTTTTTTAAATAATAATAATTTAAAATCAAATCTAAGTATCTATTGTTGATAATCAAGCATATTTACTCATCAAAACACACATGTACGCACATGTGCATACACACACAGGCCCAGATTACAGTGTATGGTTTTTTACTTCCTAGAAGAGAATATATGATTGGTCTTACTCTTTTCTGGTAGTAAAAAGTGGGATATTTTCGTGCAATGTTTAAAAAAGTTGCTAATTTTTGTGCAGTGGGCTTAGACTCAAGAAAACTACTTGAATGTAGTGCGACATGGTTATCTTTGTGCAGGGCTCAGGGATTTATCAACTTTTGCACAAACATTTAAATTCAAGCCCATACCACTCTTTGAAACTTCTATACATCTAAGCTACTTTACTATTTATAAATACAGTGCACCTCTTTGATAAATAAGGGGGGAGTGCACATGACCTATCTCCAGCAAAAAGTGGGTAAAATTTGATTTACACAAAAAATGATATATTTTCCCCTGGAATGAGTTTTTCCTTCACTGATTATTTGTTACCAATATTGTTGTTAAAGGGGTGCTCCAGGGAAGTTAAGAAGCATAAAAATGCCCCAAAGCCACCACAATACCTGTTCTGTGTCCTCTGTAGTTATCCATGTGATTTTTACAGCTCCCTTGGCCCCTGATGTCTCCTAAATACTTTTTCATTGTTTGCAGCACAGACTAAAACTCCCAGAAGTCACTGCAGCTTTGTGTAATGGCTGCCAGCCAACTGCTTTCACTATCTGTGTGCATGTTTACACTGCAACTCACACACTGTACATGTCTTTTCTTTCAGATTATCCTTCCCCCAGCAAAAAGTCATGCTGTGCTCTGAAAAGCAGCAGTCAGTGATTAGATTTTCAGCTAAAAAACAGCCGTTATGTGCTCAGTTGTGACTGAGAATCTTCACTTCTCTTCTCTCACAGCTCACAAGCTCCTCACACAGGGAGGGGAGGTGTGGCTGTACAGCCAGAGCTCTAGACCAAACAGAAATCAGACAGAAATCAGATGTCGTTGTTTTGAAGGGAGGGGGCTAGGTCTCACTGAAGAGACAAAGTGGATCTTAAAATTAGGGTTTTCTCTCAATTGCTGCATTTAAGTGACACCAGAAAGAGGGAAACCGCTCTATATAGCTAATGAATGATATTTAGACAACTACATAGGTTGGTGAGAGGGAAATAATGGGCTATGGATTTTTTTTCCCTGGAGTACCCCTTTAAGAAGGATATCCTGCACACTAACTAAGTGGGTAAGATCAACCAATGCTGGGCTGGGCATTCATACCCATAAATATTAGAATATATTTATAATGCCCTGGTACAAAAATTAAACCATGACAACTTTTCATGAAAATAAATCCATTCCAATCCATTACATCATACCATTTGTAACCATTTATAATTCAGGGCAAGCTAATAATAAAACTGTCCACAACAGGCCCCAACATGATGCTATTGCCCTCTAAAACTCTAAAATCAAGCCACCATTGATGTGAGCAGTCTCTAGAATGCCACAGGGTGTTTTATTTTCTCGTAGATTCCTTCTCATTTTTTTTTTCTCCTGAACAGAGTGCTTTTCATAACAATAGTCTATTAGAAAATTACATATCTTGTTGTTATATTATTCATTGCACTAATTTACTTCTAGCCCTATGGGTAAGCAATGGTAAAAATTCAACTTCAAATATGTTAAAGACTAAATTTATACTAGTGCCGGATCATCACGTTTAGTTTTATAAGAAGTATCCTAGAATGCTTTGTTCACAATTTTTTGAGCATTGGTCACTCACAAAGGAAATATAAATGTATCAAAAATGCTGTATGTACATATTCCAGGAAGAAAAATGTTACAATAATTTTGCAGCTAATGATGTATACTAAATGTAAACTACAGACATCTGACAGCACTTAAAGTTCAACTGGACCATCAAGCCTGCCCATTCAGCATCATAATGTCCTATTTTATGACATAACTATATTGATACCAAAATACATTGTGTAAAATCACTTTAGTTTTAAACCTTCACAATTTTAACCCTTAATGTATGCTTACCACCTGCAGGATAATGAATCTTAAAGGATGTTTCACCTTGTTTTTTACAGCTAATACAGATTTAAACCAGATTATTTCCATGATTACATAGAACACATTAGTATTAAGACTTTACTAGTTATTTATTGATTGTTTCTTGCCGGTTATAGCCAATAATCTAATTTCATTCTAACATCTATATGCACACCTTAAGCCGGCTGTGTAAACAGTCATCAAGGTTGTAGGCTATGGAGACAAGTAAATAAGCAAAGAATATTGATAGTATAACAAAGGGCAGATTCATTGACTTTTCTCTGCTGGTAGCATCAGACCACAAAGTAGCAGTCATATTGACTTTGATAGAGGAGAAATAAAAGCTACTGCTTTTGATCCTTATTAGAAGATTCAAACCACTTAATAGATTTAGGAGGATGGGGGGGGGGGGAGTGCAAGACTGCAAGTGTAGAATTTCATTTTTCAGGAGGCACACAACTCATAATAAAGCAAGGAGCATGTGAGGCTGCCTGTGCCGCAGCCTCAGAGATCTATGCCAGCTTTGAGCCACTATAAAAGCCTATGCACTTAGCTTAAGCAGCCATTTTAAACACAGCAGAGGTTAGATGAAGATCTCTGTAAGGTTCACTAAGAAATTAACAAGACAAATAGGTGTAGGACCACACATGTAAAATAATTGTAGTAAAGCAGCAGTGAGCAATCTGCATCTCTGACAGTTTTTTTGTTTTACACTAATTGTAAAAAAAAAGTTGTGCAAAGAAGGTTTAAGGTCACTTTTGTGCACTGTCTAGAAGGCCAATTTTGTTGTCACACCTCACTTTTGAAATAATTTTGCACAGCTTGTAAAAATCCACTGTTTCTTCACTTTTCAGGCAGAAATCATGTTGCTACTCCCAAAAAGGGATCATTTTTGGATGACTTGGAAAAGACATTGCTTCTTTGGATAGCTATGTGTGCATATAAACACTGGCAAGCATCTGCCTTTTTGGACATAAATTTTAAAACCATGACATATCTGCTAGTGCACTGTGTTTTTATTCTACCAGTTAGTTACCTCCGGGTACCATCCGTTAATCCATAGCCATATATGTTTGAAATGAACTTTGCCTTACAAACAGCTCAGAAGCACATAGATACATTCCTAGGTCATCTAACGGTGTTATAAAGGGGTTTTAGGGCTATTAAACCGTGTTATACACCCATTTTTTGGCTATTGGTGAATCCAGGTTTAGACAGAACCAGACATTTTTGCAAGAATTTGGTGAACCAGCAGAACTGGTCAGATACAAAAGCTTTTTATGCATTGCACATCTTGGCAAAACATTAATCTTTCTAATATACTTCATGAGACAATCTTATCTCCTTTTCATAAAAATTATGGCTTGTAAAATCATGGATTTGTCCAAGCTGAAGCACAAGCATGGACACAGTCCAGTAAGTGAGGGTGGGCCAGCACTCCTCTGTGCTCTCCTTTGTCTGATATGACAGGAGAGAGGAGGAGAACTATCAGACAGGAGAGAGCACAGAGAAATACTATCAGACAGGAGAGAGCACAGGGGAGTCCTATGAGACAGGATAGAGCACAGAGGAGTCCTATCAGACAAGAGAGAGCACAGAGGAGAACTACCAGACAGGAGAGAGCACAGAGGAGTACTATCAGACAGGATACAGCACAGAGGAGTACTATCAGACAGGAGAGAGCACAGAGGAGTACTGTCAGACAGAAGAGAGAACAGAGGAGTACTATCAGACAGGAGAGAACACAGAGGAGTCCTATCAGACAGGAAAGAGCACAGAGGAGTGCTATCAGACAGGAGAGAGCACATAAGAGTACTATCAGACAGGAGAGAGCACAGAGGAAAGGTAAATAGTTTTTGTCAAAACCAGGAAAAGATACCAAGTAAGGAAGTTAAGAAAATAACTCAATTCTCTATGAAACAATATTGAGAGCATGCCATGTAACATGTGCAGAGATCACTGTGCATCGAAGGAGAGGAGGTGAAATGTTTTAATAATTTTTTTGTCAATGGTTAATCCTGTGTTATCTGCCCCCCCCCCCCAGCTTTATATATAATAGAGGTGCAATCTTTCATTCTAATCCTGAATGTAATGATAATAAAGTGACTGATGAAAAAAATTAGCCCCCTGTAATAGCCCACTGGACAGTTCCCTTTTATAGTGATTTGGGGAAAATGTGATAATCCTACTAAACTATACAGCCTAATCTTTTGTGAATAACAATGAATAATACACAGAGCATTGTTATCTGCATGAGACATCATAAGACAGAGGTGTTTCTCCACATGTAAGTAATATTAAAATCAAGATATTCTATAATGATGTCCCTAAACATAAAGTACCAGCATGATGTCTATCTGTTTTATCTAGATAAATTTACCATATGGTAAAAAGCAATCACTGGGTGGCTTAATACTTTTGGTAGACGTTATTGTGAACAATTGCCTTATTAAAATTCAGCAGTGAATCCAGTGTACCCTTCAATGAGAAATCAAATATTTGTGCAGGTTAATAGCTTTGATTGCTTTAACACAGGCCACATGTGCATATCATTCTCTAGGTCTGTTCTATTATGAACCGCATATCATGCAAGAACTTTATTTTGCACATCTATAAAACACAATATAATGTATAACATAACAAGAACTAGTTATATGATACAAAAACATTGTTTACATTTTAATTAAATGTTTGTTATAATATAACGCTACATGTTAATGTTTTTTTATATAATGCTTTCATATATGCCTATAAATACAATACATATAAACAAGGAATAAATCACTATTTTTATTAATTTGACAAAAGTCAAACTGACTCTGTATCCTAGTCTAGTCAGATGCAGCCACAAGGATATTGTTACTTTTCCAAGCCTTGTTGTGTCCACCTTAAATGTGCATAGTGGACATACATACTGGCCCTCATTTACTAGAGTGGAGTGGAGTTTTTTTCAGTTCTTTTTTTTCCCCGACAGGTATTTTTTCCATTGTATTATTATTGTAAGCTGTATATAGCCATTTTCTCTCCCTTTTTTTTACACATTCTCTGAGCTGGGTTTTCCAGAGCTCTCATCCACAAAAATGTAAACACATTTTTTATGGGTAAATTTGTAGGTTTTTTGTAGGTCTCCTTCGAGAGATAGAAGGGTGTTTTGGATTTTTGTTGTAAATTCTGGCAAATGCAATACAAAAAACCTACAGAATCTACTTGAAAAAGCCTTAGTAAATTAGGCCCACTGAATTTTTCTTCTTTAGAGGGCATTTGGTGGTGAGAAAGGTTCTCTGAAACTGCAGTGTTTTGTCTGCTTTAAAGAAAAGGGGACATGAATTGGACCTGCTAAACATTTTCTCTGAGAAGCAGAGACAATGCCGCTTCAGAGTGTCACGTATGGGCGAGATTCGGTGCTCTCTATTTCTACTCTGTTTTTCTCTGTTAATCTGTTTTTCATTAGCTCATGACAGCACCCATGGAGAGGAACTTCCACAACATGACAAGAAACCTGGGAATATAAAAAGGGACACGCCTCTCCACACCTCAGTTCAAAATAAAGTACTCCAAAGGAGCCAATAAACATAGAAAATTATTTTCATTCTCTAGAATCATTAAATAACATAAATTCGTATTTTTTTTTTAGGGCGGATTAAATGAAAGGTGCTGTCATGAGCTAATGAAAAACAGATTACCCGATAAGTAATCTACCTTTACCTAAAGACTAGAATAGTAACCAATCAGGTTAGAGGACCCGGCAGGACACATCACTCGTCATATTATCCACACAGCCCACAAGACCCACCACATTGCCTGAGCCTGCGGAGCGCGGCCAGGTAAGGAAATGTGATGGGACTATTCAATTGCTTTTTTCGATATTTGTTATGGTATTTGAAGTGACCAAAAATGTGCAAATCTGGTTAGTGCACTATTACGACTTTTGGGGCCCCTCTTTTGATTTTGCCTAGGGCCACGCTAAGCCTAAAACCGGCCCTGGCCACTGCTCTGGTAGAGTGAGCTGAAAAAAAAGAAAGGTGGATCCTGATTATTTGTAGTGTAGGCTAATGTAATTGATGTCCTGATCTTTCTGCTGAAAGAAGGTTTAGAGGCAATCTTGCCTTTGTTAGGGCCAGAGAACTGGACTAAAAGATTTTGTGTAGAAAGAAAGTCCTTAGTAGAATCCAGATACTTCAGGAGGCATCTTCTGACACCAAGTGCTGGATACTGCTGGATACTGCTGAGAGCTGGCTGCCTGCTGTCCACTGGGTTCTGGACACTAGGGAACAGGGTATCCAAAATGGTGAAATCCCACGCCACTTTTGAATCGAGCCGGAACCGGAAGTAACGCTACGCTGTGGACTGACGTTACATCTGCCGGCGTTACTGCGCAAACTAAGCACCTGCCCCAGAGATGGAAGAGCTGGCGGAAGCCACGCTACTCCACAGCCCTCACTTCCTTAACACCATTAAACCTGGGGAAAAAGGATGGAAATGCAGGGCTTTTGGGACACCACTGGACCCCCGCAGGACCCACAGGCAGGCTTATGGCTGATCCCCAGAGGAGACTTCTGCCAGTAATTACATGTACATATTCAGGATTGGAGAAACATAAAACAATTTGTTTTTTTGTGGGGTATGACAGGTACTTTTTAAGTTGTTCTTAAAGTTTATTTAGGAAGCTTTTTTCAACTTTAGGCAGTACATGTAAAAAGCACATTACAACAACTCAATGTAAAGCACTGTAATATTTATTTAGGAAACAGTTTTTTCCAATAGTATAAATAAGGACGACGGTTATCAATGTTTCATAGACTGTGAAAAAAAAAAAAAGCAACCTCACTTTAAATCTATTCACTATGACACTGTTTATATACAGTTTCCTTTTTTTCTCTCTAAACAATTGTTTGTGCCAGGTACTTCAGCCAACTCAGGATCTTATAAAAGCTCTTACTAGGACTCCTTACTTCCTTCCATCTGCCACAAGTATGTGTTTCCAAGATGAATAGACCATCTCCATGACATTGATGCATGTTATATGTATTTTAACTAATGCACAGAACATAGACATAATTTATTATTCTTCTTCTTATTATTATTATTATTATTATTATTTTAATCGATATTACACATGTTTGATGAAATAGGAATAAAACTATTTATTAGAACCAATAATTTCATAATTTATCTGTTACTATAAATTAATTAATACAATTCCCCATGAAAATAATTTTTTTTTACTACTCCTTTATATTAAAGGGAATGTAGCAGTTTTCTTATACAGTATATACTATAACAATATACAAAAAATTATATATTAAAAGGTTACATTTCTTTATCTATGAACCTACATCAAAATGCAAGGATTATTTCATGGAATGTTAAAGGGGTATTCCAGGATTTTTTTTTATTTGACTATGCAACAGGGGCTGTAAAAATAGTGTAGTTCATAATATAGTGTCTGTACCTGTGTGTGACGGTTTTCTCACAATTCTTCTGTGATTTTCACTCCAATTTTTATTTTTACCAGCATACAAAAGGACAGTTGTCTCAGATTTTTCCCAGCTTGCAATGCGGCCGAGACCTGACTCACTAGTCAGCTGATGACAGGGAGCCTGTCTGATTCAATGGGTGAAGCGATCGCTTGGTGGGGGAGAGATCAACTGCAACTAATGCAACAGCTTTAGGCACCCTGATTGAAAACCAAAGGTCTTTTTGAATGGATGCAGCTCATTTATGTCTCAATGGGTGGAGTGTCTGATGTGTGGGAGGGAGGAAAATGGAATTGTGGGATTTGTAGTCAAAAAAAGAAAAATCAAACAGGAAATAGCAGTTCACAAAAAGCTAGCCACAGTGTTATGGTAATCTCATGACATAGCCATTTAGCCCCTAGACAAGTGCAGATGCTTCCTAAGCATGTCCATTACTGTCTGCCAGGTAAGTACTAAAATCACCTTATGGTGTATAACCCCTTTAACTTACTCTAAACACTGAAGTGTGCAGCCTATTTTTTGGTATATGCATTCTCAAATGGAGTGTACATACAGCAACTATTGTATCTGCATATAAACGTCTGTACTGTATACCAATTGTCTTTACTTAATATAATATTTGTTATAATACCTCTTTTTTGCCTTATTGATGGTAAAGTAACGTGTAGTATATATGGCGAATGGTCGTAAGCAGGTCTCAAGTCCTGCAGGAATGCATGGGAACGGAGTTCCTGCACTTTTTCCACAGTAGGAAACCTGTTCCCATTAGCAGGGGTCCTGCGGACCAGCCCTTAAGTGGAAATCTTGAGTGAGTTCCCACACTTTTTTCCCAGGACTTGACCCCTGGTTGTAAGGGTTCCATTTATATTCAGCAGCATTAGAGGCATTTCCATCAAAGCCTTGTGCCAGTAGATAAATAGATAGATATAGATAGATAAAGATAGATAGATATATATAGATAGATAGATAGATAGATAGATATCTATCAGGTGTGTATCAGGTGTGTATATAAGGTGTCTTGGATGTTTCAGACCCTGCCATGCTTACTGAACTGTTCACACAGAGGCATATTCACAGTGTAGGGTCCGTCCCAAGGAGGCTACCTTATCGCGGTGGGACGGTCCAAGCTATTTGACCGCCGGCGGAGACAAATTTGCGAGCTAAGTGCCTCACTATTTCATGGTTTCACATTTGCATCTATTACACCATAGCTGTATAGCTCTCCATGTTTTAACTGCAGTTTCATGTTTCACCTATATCCTTGTGCTGGCAGTGTGCTGCTGCATTCTTCTGTTGCTGTATATCTAGCCTAGTAGTGTGCACCTGTAGGCCAGGTCCATATAATAGTTTGGTATCAACTAAAGTGCTGGCTGACTTATTCTTTGTCTGTATTGCACATAAGGGGGAGTGGCTACCTCCATGTTGGCCTTGCACCCCACCCACCTCTATCAGGTGTGTATATAAGGTGTCTTGGATGTTCCAGATCCTGCCATGCTTACTGAACTGTTCACACAGAGGCATATTCACAGTGTAGGGTCCGTCCCAAGGAGGCTACCTTATCGCGGTGGGACGGTCCAAGCTATTTGACCGCCGGCGGAGACAAATTTGCGAGCTAAGTGCCTCACTATTTCATAGTTTCACATTTGCATCTATTACACCATAGCTGTATAGCTCTCCATGTTTTAACTGCATTTTCATGTTTCACCTATATCCTTGTGCTGGCAGTGTGCTGCTGCATTCTTCTGTTGCTGTATATCTAGCCTAGTAGCGTGCACCTGTAGGCCAGGTCCATATAATAGTTTGGTATCAACTAAAGTGCTGGCTGACTTATTCTTTGTCTAGATAGATAGATAGATAGATAGATAAAGATAGATAGATAGATAGATACCACTTCAAACAAGGACACAGCAAAAGGTGGCGATATTCAGGGTGAAAAAAGTGGCAAAAAATTTGTTGCACCAATAAATTAATACATCCATCGAGGTCGATGTGTTCCATTTGCCGGCTTCATTAGTAAACAAGCGCACTGCGTCTGCGCTTGCCGGTCTGACGTCAGGTGCTGTATTTGACAGTGCAAGCAAGGTCCGCCCTGCCCGAAACTGGGCTGGACTTTGTTCGCAACTGCATAATGACTCTATGCTGCTATAAGTTCACCTAGCGGATGCTCTAGACCTGCTGACTAGACCCAAATGGTTTGCCGCAGGACAACACTAATTGGCTATCCGCTACACTATTGCTAAGTGTGCATAGAGAATATAACAATATTGGAGTGGAACACATCTTTTTGCAGAAATCTACATTCTATGGCATTCAAGTGGTATGAGATCCCCTGTTCTTCACATCACATATGTCTCCCCAGCTCTGAAATCCCCCTGGAGATTTTATATTATAGAGTAATAGATGGTATATTGAGTCACTTTATACACAATGTTTATTATTATGACTGTTCTTATCACACGATCTATGCACTTTGACCTATCATGAAGGGTAGGTTGAGTTGCTTGTATAATTATTAAGGATCCACACTTGTGTTGTAACCAATCACAACTAGTCACTATGTATTTAAGATGGCACATTGTATGTTTTAACTATGCTTGAGAAAGGCCATCAGGCCAAAACGTTGCATGAATTTTTCATTGTTGCAATACATTTTTTGCCACTTTTTTACCCTGAATACAGCCACCTTTTGCTGTGTCTTTGTTTGGAGTGGGATTCATTTGATCCAGCATTGGCACGCTGGTTGGACACTTACAAATGAGCTGGGACTCTCGTGTGCTGACTCTCCTTTGTACATTAGATAGATAGATAGATAGATAGATAATTTTATTTAATTATTTATTTTTTTATGTTTCATTACTTGTTTAATATTGATCCAAACTTACAGTCAAACACAGGTCCAGCAAGAATAACAGAGATTTCATTTCTAAAGTTGCAGAATTATAAATACAAACTTCGAGTTATAATATAAGCTGTAACGCAATCTAATGCAATGTACCAAACGGTTAACTTCCTTCGTGTTGTATTGTCATTGTTAACCTCTTCAGGACACAGGGCATATGGATACGCTCTGCATTCCGAGTCCTTAAGGACCGAGGGCGTATCCATACGCCTGTGGGAAATCCGGTCCCCACCGCTAGCCGGTTGGGGACCGGATCCGGATGCCTGCTGAAATCATTCAGCAGGCACCCTGGCACATCGCCCAAGGGAGTCCTGAGACCCCCCAGTGTCGGGGATCGGAGAAAATCGCATGTTAATTCAGACATGCGATTTTCTCCAATTCCGGGCTGATCGGGTCTCTGGTGACCCGATTACCCGGAAAATAGAACTGATCGGAGTTGTCAGCAACAGCCCCGATCAGCTGAAAGGATTGTAGTGAGATCACAAAGCTGCGATCTACTCCTATCCCCTGCCGTTACTCAGAACGGAGTTCTGACCAATGGCAGCGCAGGACAGGGGGTTGCCATGGCAACCCCCGTTCTGCCCGCCCCTGGATGTCGAGGGGCTCTGGGAAGAAGATGGAGGCCATACCTGCAGGAGAAGATGCCTGGGGACCTGGGATCTTTGCTGGAGCCTGCAGGATCCTGATCAGGTAGGGAATCGAGTGTGGGGGGGGGGGGTGGAATTGAAAGTGAAAGAAAATCAATATTTACTGTGGCAACCACTAGGGGGGCCAAACTGCAACTCCCAGCATGCCCAGACAGCCAAAGGCTGTCTGGGCATGCTGAGAGTTGTAGTTTTGCAACATCTGGAGGGTCACAGTTTGGAGACCACTGTTACAGTGGTGCCCAAACAGTAGCCCTCCAGATGTTGCCAAACTACAACTCTCAGCATGCCTTGACTGCCCAGGCGTGCTGGGAGTTGTAGTTCTGTAACATCTGTCCCTTCAGATTTAGCAATTTTCATGACATTTTTGAAAATTTCTGCTCTACTTTGAAGCCCTCTAATTTTTTCAAAAAGCAAAAATATGGCCATTTTATGATGCAAACATAAAGTGGACATATTGTATTTGTGAAGAAAAATAAAATGTATTTGGAATATCCATTTTCCTTACAATTAGAGAGCTTCAAAGATAAAAAAATGCAACATTTTCTAAATTTTCATGACATTTTGGGATTTTTCACCAAAAAAGGATGCAATTAATGCCGAAAATTTACCACCAAAATAAAGTAGAATATGTCACGGAAAAAAAAATCTCAGAATCAGAATATTCGGTAAAAGCGTTTTCGCGTTATTAATTCGTAAAGTGACGGTGGTCATAATTGCGAAAAAGGGCTCAGTCCTTAAGGTGAAAAAGGTCTGCGTCCTTAAGGGGTTAAATAGTTTTAAAAGTCAATGGACAATTTCTTACAATACATTTAGCTAATAAAAAGGTATCGTACAGTATTGGTGGCATCCACTGCTGATGGCCATTTGCTGATTTGTCAGATTAAATAAATATCTTTCTTTTTTAATACCAAAGCTATCTTACTGATTTTAGTGAGGCTCTTATCCTAGGTTACTTTGTTCTTTTTAGGATTGCATTAAGGTGTGAAGTCCAGTTGTATATCTAATACATTTCAACTATAGATAAGAATTCAATGTTCTGATAAATGGAAAAAAAATGTATAGACTTTGTGTTCAAGATCCACAATAATGGATTATGAGGCCAGATGAAATGAGTCATTGTTACTTTTTCTACTAACAAGAATCTTTCATGTGCATTGAAAATGCTCCCGATTCAGAACTTGAGTTGCAGTGATTGATTGTGGTTCTAGTAAGGAGAATTTAAGGTGAAAGAAAATGTGTGTGAATTGGAAGACCTGTTAACCTTTTCACTTTCTTACTCCTACATTACAGCTGGAATTGCATTTAGTGTTGCTTGTTAAACTTGACAATATCAGGAACACAATCAGGTATCAATTCATTAAATTATTTGTTTATGGATGTTATCACCTTGTAGGTTAATTGTGTGATTTACATACTTAGTAATTGAGGCATGTTTATTATGTTTTACTTTATATTTCTGTTATTATTGTACATCGGATCTATTCAATACTAGAAGCTAAACCACTAAACCGCAACCGTGTAGATTGTTAAAATCCCTTTTTTAGGAGCTGCACATGGGCGAACATAACAAGCTTTCATTTTCGTCATCCAGGGTAGACTGTCTTAGACTGGGTTCACACGGCCGAAAATGTAAGACATGTCTGCATGGAAAACATGGGTGGACATTCTGCACATTTGGATAATCCGGCAGGCGCTAGGACTGCTCAGAAATGTGTTGTTTCATAGAAGGCAATGCATTTCCGAGCGTAATCTACAGAAAGAATGGACAAGTCTATTCTTTCTGCGAAAACCAGTATCGGGATTCTGCCATGTGCACAGTGCAGCAGAATCTCTTTGAAACTAATGGGACTCTGCTGCAGCAGAATGTCTGTGTAGAATATCCCTGCGGACTTCCACACGGACATTCTGCCATTTGAGCATTCCCTCATAGTACCAAACTTGTTTCTGTTACATGACTAAAGTGACTATGTGTCTTGGGGCCTCATTTCACAAATAGGTCCATATTAGTCTGTTAGTCGGCTAATCACATTGTTTTAACCTGATTTAAAAAATAAGAAGAAGTAATTACAAATCTTTTTAACTTTCTGGAGCCAGTTGATATATAAAAAAAAGTTTGTTCATGCATAACCCTTTTAACTAATAAAACACATTTAAAGTTCTATGTCATATGTTTTTTTTTTTGTTTTGTTTTTAAACAAAAATGTAATTGAGCAAAATCAAGTAAATGTACAAAATAACTCTGAGACTCTTTTTCATAGCATTCTTTGAAAAACTCCTTTGCTCGACACTGCAGTCTGCCACATGGAGGTGCATAAGATAGATCTTAAAATGGGTACTCCAGTGGAAAACGTTTATTTTTTTTATCAACTGGTGCCAGTAAGTTAAACAGATTTGTATATTACTTCTATTATAAAATCTCAATCCTTCCAGTACTTATTAGCTGCAGAATACTACAGAGGAAATTATTTTCTTTTTGGAACACAGTGCTCTCTGCTGACATCTCTGTCCATTTTAGGAACTGTCCAGAGCAGTATATATTTGCTATGGGGATTTTCTCCATGCTGTTTAACTAACCTTATATTTTAATAGTTTGGACATTTACACACGCATACACATGGTACCACATATGATTATGTTTATTTTTAATTATATTATTTTATTTAAAAAATGGGAAAAGGTATGTGGGGGGATTCAAACTTTTATTGGGAATGGGTTGATTCACTTTTATTCACTTTTTTTTTTTTTAAATCCCCATTGGGGGCTATAACATGCAATATTTAGATTGCATAAATTCCATACACTGTTCAATGCTATGCCATAGCATAGCATTTATCAGTGTTATCGATGCTCTTCTCCTCTAGCCGGTCATAGCTGTACAGAGCCTCAGACCACCGTTTGGATGGTGAGGAGGCAGGTAAGGACCCTCCCGCCATCCACTTAGCTGATCGGAACCTACAATTTTGTTGCAGATGTCCCAAGCAGCTTCCCTGAGTTTTTCTGTTTTTGCCCTTTCGTTTTTTCCTCCTTACATTTAAAAAATCATAACTCTTTCAATTTTGCACCAAAAAATCCATATGATGGCTTATTTTTTGCACCACCAATTCTACTTTGTAATGACATCAGTCATTTTACCCAAAAATGTACGGCAAAACGGGAAAAAAATCATTGTGAGACAAAATTGAAAAAAAAAAACGCCATTTTGTAACTTCAATTCACAATCTCACCGCGGCAGTCCCGAACAGCACCACTGAGCTAACCGGGAACGTTTACTTTAGTTTTAGATAAGGCGATCAAGTTTGATCGCCGCATTTAAAGGGTTAATGCTGGACATTAGCCTGATCGGCGATGTCTGGCATTAGCAGTGGGTCCCGGTTGCTTGTAGCAACCGGGACCCACCCGGTATGATACGTGCTCACCTGTTGAGTGCGCGTCCAACATCGGGAGCCGCAAATGGATGTGAATGTATGTCCATTTGCGGCAAGAGGTTAAGGACACAGCCCACTTTGACCTTAAAGGGGTTCTCCGGTGCTTTGACATCTTATCCCCTATCCAAAGGATAGGGGATAAGATGCCTGATCTCGCCGCTGGGGACCCCCGTGATCTTGCACGCGGCACCCCGTTTGTAATCAGTCCCCGGAGAGTGTTCGCTCCGGGTCTGATTACCGGCGACCACAGGTCTGGCGGCATGTGACATCACGCTCTGCCCCTCAATGCAAGCCTATGGGAGGGGGCGTGACAGGTCTTTCATCTGCCACTCAGCTGGTGAAGTACTTCTTGTTGCATGTCTTTCATTTACATGGTCTTCCTCAGCATATTGTTTTGGATCGTGATGTGCAGTTTGTCTCTAAGTTCTGGCGAGCCCTTTGTAACCATCTGGACATCAATTTGGACTTCTCTTCGGCCTATCACCCTCAGTCCAGTGGTCAGGGGAAGAAGGTTAATCAAACTCTTGAGACTTATCTTCAGCATTTTGTTTTAGCTCGCCAAGACAATTGGGTCGACCTTCTCCCCGGGCCGAATCCTCATATAATCATAAGGATTCCGAGTCCACAAGGTTGTCTCCCTTTTTTGTTGTCTACGGACTCCATCTCTGGTCTCCTCTTCCTCTCAAACTTTCCTCCGGTGTGCTTGCTGTTGATGAGCTGGTCCGTGACTTCTCCACCATCTGGCAACAGACCCAACAGTCGTTATTCCAGGCTTCTTCACGCATGAAGGCGCAAGCTGATAAGAGTAGAAGACCTCCTCCATCCTTCTCTCCAATTGACATGGTGTGGCTTTCATCCAAGTACATCCGATTCAAGATCCCCTGTTACAAGCTTGGTCCTCGCTACCTTGGTCACTTCCAGATTCTACAAAAAAATTTATCCTGTCTCCTACAAACTCTGTCTACTTGCTATGTTACGTATTCCAAATTCCTTCCACAACTCTCCTCAAGCCTCTTGTCATAAACCGGTTTTCTCAAAAGAATCTTGTCCCCACACCTGTTTCCAGCGCTTCTGATGTCTACAAAGTTAAAGAGATTCTTGCCACTAAAACTTTGAGAGGTAAACAATTTTTTCTGGTCGACTGGGAAGGTTACGGTCCTGAGGAGAGGGGATTCTCAGCCCGTCACTGACCTGGTGCTTCTCCTGCCACCGCCTGTGCCTCTCTGCTCCGGTGCGCGTGTCCCCGTCCCATAGGGCATGTGCGTGCTGGAGCTTTAAGATTTAAAGGGCCAGTGCACCCATTAGTGAAGAAACATCTGTGGCTCATTGATAAATTCCTCCACCCCCCACACTTCCTTGCTGGATCTTTGCTGCCCCAGAGCCTTATAAAAAGCATTCCTGTGTATTGCCTTTCTGGGTATCATACCCTTGCTCCGAGACCTGACCTTGCTCCTTTGCCGCCTGCCTACTGACTATTTGCTACTTTCCTGACTATGCTACTGTGCCATCTGCCCTGACCCCTTGCTATCCAGACCACAAGTTGCCTTATCCCACCTGTGCCTCGAATCTCCTCAGCCACCTGGGTGCCGCCTGCCACAGCAAGTCCATTCCGCTTTGTGGCGGGCTCTGGTGAAAACCAGCAGCACCTTAGACTCCGCTCCCTGGTCCGAGTCATCTACCACACAGGTCCAGCGTATCCACTAACATCAGTGCTCCAGTCTACTGAAACGTGAGTGTTACAGTGGAAATTTATGGAGACATTGGAGGAGATTTATCAATCAGCCTGAAACCTTAATTGTCTGTTTTTTTCAACAACAACCAATAACAGCTTAACTTTTGATTCTTAACAAGCTATAAAGTGAAAGTGAAAGTTGAGCTGTGATTGGTTGTTGTGGGAATCAGGGCCATTATATCGGTATAGATCTGAACAACAAACTATTATTTTATGGAATTATATTAGCACAAATGTGCTTTGGGTATAGAAATATATTTACACATTATTGCTATAGGTTATATAAAAATTGGGCAAAAGACCAATAATTTCATTCACACAAGTCACAAATAAGCATTTTGAAAAGTAACCAGGGAAAGTCCAAAACACACTGGAAATGCTTATGAGGTAGTTTAAACTAAGATGCAACATAGGCATAGAAAATCCCAGTTGTTCAGATGAATTGATGCTTTAATCTCCTATAGAGATACAAGTTGCACATTGATTTGCTATTCATTGTACCCACTAAGATTAAGCTGTAAACAAGAGAGGAAAATGCACATTTACAAAGGTGCGGGAAGAACTTTGCTAACATGTCAATATCCTTCCTAAATATAAAAGAATTGAATTAAACATGTTTCTTTTGTATCCTCTTTAAACACCAGGTTGCCAATAAAGACAGTTTCTATGTTTGTTTACTGATTTTTTTCAATGTAATTCTGCAATAAATTAGTACATTGCCCTTTTTTAGACAAATCCTTCAAGGTTAAGAACTGTGGTCATGTTAAATATAAGGCTATGTTTACACAGTGCTATGTCACTTCTTCACACAGCTGCAAAAATGCTAAAAAAATACAGACTTAGTTTTGCAGATTTCTTTTTACAAATGAAATACACCTGAAAACACACCTCTTACATTGTCTTGGCCTCTATCTTTGGAGTTTAAATTATGCTCTGAAAAATGTATTTTGTGTGAACCCAGCCCTAAAATTAAAACATTTTATAGACAACACAAAATAGTTATTTGTGTGGATATTTTTACTAATATAAACTTGATATACAGTGGTCCCTCAATTTAAAATATGTATTGGTTCCAGGAAGACAATTATAAGACTATTGTATCCTGAGACCAAAACTCTATGGGAAACAAATAATTGGTATTGAAGCCCCCAAAATGTTAACTTAGAATAAGAAAAAAGGAAACTTGAAAAAAAAAAAATGCAGATATCTAATAATGCTAAAGCAAGCCCTTTTCTATAAGAGTTAGAAATAGCTGATATAAGCTGTAAAACTCTTCATACAAAGAGGACTTTAATACATTGAGCTGCCCTCATCTGGTTTCCAAGGAGTCAACTCATTCTGGCACAAGTAGAGGGCAGCATAGGACATGCAGTACTGCTCTGTATTGCATGGAGGTGCTATGGATGTTTTAGCAGTAAAATTCTCACTCTGATTGGTTAGATCTTCTAGCAAGTCATACGTGTCGTGAATCTGGACCGTCTGTAGCATTGTATGGTTTAGGAAAGACAATTGTCTGTTGGAAATATTGCAACTTGAGACCATTGTGACTTGAGGGATCACTGTACTTTATTTACAGATTGTAAAAGAGCTTATTTGGATGATTTTTTTTTCTCTAAAAATAATGTATAAATACAGTATGTTAAAAGACATTGGGGGAGATTCATCAAAAGTAGACCTTTCTATGCATCAGCCTATAGCGCATGACTCATCTGCTGACGTATAGAAGAAGAATACACATGATTAAGAACATAACTAAAACAAAATCCCATTGATTCTCTTTGTGTTATGTTCCTAATCATGTGCATTCTTCTTCTATAAGTCAGCAGATGAGTCATGCGCTATAGGCTGATGCATAGAAAGGTCTACTAAGCTTGGCAATATGATTGAGAGGAATTTTAGAGGGGTACTCCAGAGGAAAAAGTTTTGCAATTCCCATGTTGCCAAAAACTTAAACAGATTAACCCCTTAAGGATGCAGGACGTAAATGTACGTCCTGGTGCGGTGGTACTTAACGCACCAGGACGTACATTTACATCCTAAGCATAACCGCGGGCATCGGAGCGATGCCCGTGTCATGCGCGGCTGATCCCGGCTGCTGATCGCAGCCAGGGACCCGCCGGCTATGGCCGACGCCCGCGATCTCGCGGGCGTCCGCCATTAACCCCTCAGGTGCCGGGATCAATACAGATCCCGGCATCTGCGGCAGTGCGCGATTTGAATGAATGATCGGATCGCCCGCAGCGCTGCTGCGGGGATACGATCATTCATAATGCCGCACGGAGGTCCCCTCTCCTTCCTCCGTGCGGCTCCCAGCGTCTCCTGCTCTGGTCTGTGATCGAGCAGACCAGAGCAGAAGATGACCGATAACACTGATATGTTCTATGTCCTATACATAGAACAGATCAGTATTAGCAATCATGGTATTGCTATGAATAGTCCCCTATGGGGACTATTCAAGTGTAAAAAAAATGTAAAGAAATGTAAAAGTAAAAGTAAAAAAAATTGAAAAATCCCCTCCCCCAATAAAAAAGTTAAACGTCCGTTTTTTCCTATTTTACCCCCAAAAAGCGTAAACATTTTTTTATAGACATATTTGGTATCGCCACGTGCGTAAATGTCTGAACTATTAAAATAAAATCTTAATGATCTCGTATGGTTAACGACGTGAACGAAAAAAAAAAAGTCCAAAATTCCTACTTTTTTAATACATTTTATTTAAAAAAAAAATACAAAAAATATATTAAAAGTTTTTTATATGCAAATGTGGTATCAAAAAAAATTACAGATCATGGCGCAAAAAATGAGCCCCCATACCGCCGCTTATATGGAAAAATAAAAAAGTTAGGGGTCATCAAAATAAAGGGATTATAAACGTACTAATTTGGTTAAAAAGTTTGTGATTTTTTTTAAGCGCAACAATAATATAAAAGTATGTAATAATGGGTATCATTTTAATCGTATTGACCCTCAGAATAAAGAACACACGTCATTTTTACCATAAATTGTACGGGGTGAAAACGAAACCTTCCAAAATTAGCAAAATTGCATTTTTCGTTTTAATTTCCCCACAAAAATAGTGTTTTTTGGTTGCGCCATACATTTTATGATATAATGAGTTATATCATTACAAAGGACAACTGGTCGCGCAAAAAACAAGCCCTCATACTAGTCTGTGGATGAAAATATAAAAGAGTTATGATTTTTAGAAGGCGAGGAGGAAAAAATGAAAACGTAAAAATTAAATTGTCTGAGTCCTTAAGGCCAAAATGGGCTGAGTCCTTAAGGGGTTAATAAAGTAATGCAATTTGAAAACGCAAGCCTTCCAGCATTTATGAGCTGCTATATGCACTAGAGGAAGAAGTTCTTTCCAATCTAATATTGTAATCCCTGATACTACCTCTGTCACGGTCAAAAATTGTCCTGCTCCAGACAGTTCCTGACACTGAGGTTTCAGCAGTGTATTTGATTGTAAAGAATGTCACAGCTCGCTCTAGTGAAGCATTTCCCAAACCTGGTCCTCAAAATTTCCCCAACATGTCATGTTTTCTGGATTTACTTAGTCTTTCACAGGGGATATAATTGTGGTGATGCCTGATGCAAGGTAAACAATTAACAGACCTGTTCAAACAGTATAGGAGCTTGGAGCTAGATCATGCGCTGTGTCTGACACTATGCTGCGCATAATTCAGGGGTTTTGCCCCGAAACATGGCGTCAGACACAGCAATGAATGTGCATAATCAGGCTATGATCTCCTATCCTGTTTGAACAGGTCTGTGAAGTACAGTATGTACCAGAATTTATGGAGAGAAAATAAAATAAGTGAAATAACTTCTTAACAGATCTGTGAATTCCTCACCTTAAATATATAAAATCTTCTTGCAGTTTATCGATTCAAGTCAGTTACCCAGAGCATGGTAGAGCTCTGTAGGCGGAGGTGGCTATACCTTGTGGACTGATTTAATATTGATATGACTGTGTTCAAAATTGAATTGGAGATGACCATAATTATATCCATCGTGAAAGACTAAGGAAATCCTGAAAACATGGGGGTACTTGAGGACGGCTCTTGGGAAACACTGCTCTTGGGCATACAGCGGCTGATAAGTCCTAGAGGGAGCAAATTATTTAAATAGAGGTAATTTACAAATCAGTATTACTTTATTTAGATTTTTTTCCCCCTACAGAATACTCCTTTAAGACTCCTGCATTTGCAAGATTATAGTAAGGATATGCAAGTGCTTATGAAAAGAAATTACTATGAAAAAAGCATATTTAAAGCTATATATTAATTACTGTAGCTTAAGGGGTTTCAGACTCTTAGGTTTTAGGTGACAAAGTCTCTTTAAGAATTAAAATCTTTCCACATTTCCATTTTCATTCAGAGAATGATTACAGGCAAAGCATTATAAGTCATCTGTTTAATGGTATTTTTTATTGCAAGCTAACATAGTATATTAAGAGATGAGTTAATTCTTTATTACCAGTATCAGCTAGAAAACCAGGATACGTTTTAATTATATTTGAAAACAGAAGAAGAAGAAATGCAGTATAAAACACTGATGGGCATTCATTGACATTTGAAAACATTGTTTGCTATAAAGTGTTGCAAAGAACTTTCCGAACCAAATTAAAGCTAATGTACAAAAATCAAACATTGGCAGTCAATAAATAACTTGATCCTTCGTGTGTCCCTTTTATTTCTCGTATCTTCATCTTGTACCATATTGCAACACATTTATTGGTCTAATGTACCTCATGAGGACAATTATTTCCATTTTTTGTCACTGTATTTATTAGTTTTATTGGTAACTTTGCTGATGCAATGTAAGGCATGTAAATACAAATGTTTTATGATATTAATCCCTAGGAACCATCTGCCATACATTTGCAGCAGAAGGTACAGGGTAAGGAATAAGCTCAGGAGCTGAGCCTGCTCGACATACCGAAGGTGTTGACTGTATATTATTACAGCGGCCTCTGTGGTGCAATGGCTGGGATTGACGGTATCTGTGATCACCTGATCAAACTCCCTGTTAAAAGATCAGGGTATGCTAATGGGATATAATAGTGGCTGGGGGACTAATCACAGTATCTTAATACTCTATCAAACCTTTCCTACTAGGTTTATTGCTCTCAGAGAGAGACTAAATAGCAGTCTTACAATACCTAACAATGGCTAACAAAAATAAAACAAAACAAAGGATATTACATAGCAACCTTTCAAACCAACTTTTAGGGTTCCTCTTCTGGCATTTTATGACAACTATCAAAATAAAGAGCAATAAACTTTTTTTCAACTTGCTATCATAATACCAAACACTTGTCTTTTGCTGAAGAGGATAATACTGAGTGTCACGATGCCGGCTGGCAGGTAGTGGATCCTCTGTGCCAGAGAGGGATTGGCGTGGACCGTGCTAGAGGATCGGTTCTAAGTCACTACTGGTTTTCACCAGAGCCCGCCGCAAAGCGGGATGGTCTTGCTGCGGCGGTAGTGACCAGGTCGTATCCCCTAGCAACGGCTCAACCTCTCTGGCTGCTGAAGATAGGCGCGGTACAAGGGAGTAGACAGAAGCAAGGTCGGACGTAGCAGAAGGTCGGGGCAGGCAGCAAGGATCGTAGTCAGGGGCAACGGCAGGAGGTCTGGAACACAGGCTAGGAACACACAAGGAAACGCTTTCACTGGCACTAAGGCAACAAGATCCGGCGAGGGAGTGAAGGGGAAGTGAGGTGATATAGGGAAGTGCACAGGTGTAAACACTAATTGGAACCACTGCGCCAATCAGCGGCGCAGTGGCCCTTTAAATCGCAAAGACCCGGCGCGCGCGCGCCCTAGGGAGCGGGGCCGCGCGCGCCGGGACAGAACTGACGGAGAGCGAGTCAGGTACGGGAGCCGGGGTGCGCATCGCGAGCGGGCGCTACCCGCATCGCGAATCGCATCCCGGCCAGAGGCGGTATCGCAGCGCCCCGGGTCCGTGGAACCGACCGGAGCGCTGCAGTGAGAGGAGTGTAGCGAGCGCTCCGGGGAGGAGCGGGGACCCGGAGCGCTCGGCGTAACAGTACCCCCCCCCTTGGGTCTCCCCCTCTTCTTGGAGCCTGAGAACCTGAGGACCAGACTTTTGTCCAGGATATTGTCCTCAGGTTCCCAGGACCTCTCTTCTGGACCACAACCCTCCCAATCCACTAAAAAGAAGGTTTTCCCTCTGACCTTTTTAGATGCTAAAATTTCTTTGACGGAGAAGATGTCCGAGGAGCCGGAGACAGGAGTGGGGGGAACAGATTTGGGAGAGAAACGGTTAATGATAAGTGGTTTAAGAAGAGAAACATGAAAGGCATTAGGAATACGAAGAGAAGGAGGAAGAAGAAGTTTGTAAGAGACAGGATTAATCTGGCGCAAAATCTTGAAAGGACCAAGATAGCGTGGTCCCAACTTATAGCTAGGGACACGGAAGCGGACATATTTGGCGGAGAGCCATACCTTGTCTCCAGGGGAAAAAATGGGAGGAGCTCTTCTTTTCTTATCCGCGAATCTCTTCATGCGTGAAGAAGCCTGTAAGAGAGAATTTTGGGTCTCTCTCCATATGATGGAGAGATCACGAGAAATTTCATCCACAGCGGGCAGACCAGAGGGCAAGGGGGTAGGGAGGGGGGGAAGAGGGTGACGGCCGTACACCACGAAAAACGGGGATTTGGAGGAAGATTCAGAGATTCTGAAATTATACGAGAATTCGGCCCAAGGTAGAAGATCTGCCCAGTCATCCTGGCGGGAGGAAACAAAATGTCGTAAATAGTCACCCAAGATCTGGTTAATTCTTTCTACTTGTCCATTGGATTGAGGATGGTATGCAGAAGAAAAATTTAATTTAATCTTGAGTTGTTTACAGAGAGCCCTCCAGAATTTAGACACAAATTGGACGCCTCTATCCGAGACGATCTGCGTAGGCAACCCGTGAAGACGAAAAATGTGTACAAAAAATTGTTTAGCCAACTGAGGCGCTGAAGGAAGACCAGGAAGAGGGATGAAATGTGCCATTTTGGAGAATCGATCAACGACCACCCAAATAACAGTGTTGCCATGGGATGGGGGTAAGTCAGTAATAAAATCCATACCAATCAGAGACCAAGGTTGTTCGGGAACAGGCAGAGGAAGAAGAAAACCAGCGGGCTTCTGGCGAGGAGTCTTATCCCGGGCACAGATAGTGCAGGCTCGCACAAAGTCCACCACATCAGTCTCTAGAGTCGGCCACCAATAGAAGCGAGAGATGAGTTGCACAGATTTCTTGATGCCCGCATGACCTGCGAGATGGGAGGAGTGACCCCATTTGAGGATTCCGAGGCGTTGGCGTGGAGAAACAAAGGTCTTTCCTGGAGGAGTTTGCCTGATGGAGGCTGGAGAAGTGGAAATCAGGCAGTCAGGTGGAATGATGTGTTGAGGAGAGAGTTCAATTTCAGAAGCATCTGAGGAACGAGAGAGAGCATCGGCCCTAATGTTCTTATCAGCAGGCCGAAAGTGAATTTCAAAATTAAATCGGGCAAAGAACAGAGACCACCTGGCCTGACGAGGATTCAGCCGTTGGGCAGACTCGAGGTATGAGAGGTTCTTGTGATCGGTGTAAATAATAACTGGAAATCTTGATCCCTCCAGCAGATGCCTCCATTCCTCAAGTGCTAATTTAATGGCTAGAAGCTCTCGATCCCCGATGGAGTAGTTCCTCTCCGCCGGAGAGAAGGTCCTAGAAAAAAAACCACAAGTAACAGCATGCCCGGAAGAGTTTTTTTGTAGAAGGACAGCTCCAGCTCCCACTGAGGAGGCATCAACCTCCAATAGGAAGGGTTTAGATGGGTCAGGTCTGGAGAGCACGGGAGCCGAAGAGAAGGCAGACTTGAGTCGTTTAAAGGCGTCTTCCGCTTGAGGAGGCCAAGACTTGGGATCGGCATTTTTTTTGGTTAAAGCCACAATAGGAGCCACAATGGTAGAAAAATGTGGAATAAATTGCCTGTAATAATTGGCGAACCCCAAAAAACGTTGGATGGCACGGAGTCCGGAGGGGCGTGGCCAATCTAAGACGGCAGAGAGTTTATCTGGATCCATTTGTAGTCCCTGGCCAGAGACCAAGTATCCTAGAAAAGGAAGAGATTGGCATTCAAACAGACATTTCTCAATTTTAGCATAGAGTTGATTGTCACGAAGTCTCTGAAGAACCATACGGACATGCTGGCGGTGTTCTTCTAGATTGGCCGAAAAAATTAGGATATCATCAAGATATACAACAACACAGGAGTATAACAGATCACGAAAAATTTCATTAACAAAGTCTTGGAAGACAGCAGGGGCGTTGCACAGGCCAAAGGGCATGACCAGATACTCAAAGTGTCCATCTCTGGTGTTAAATGCTGTTTTCCACTCATCCCCCTCTCTGATGCGGATGAGGTTATAGGCGCCTCTTAAGTCCAATTTAGTAAAGATGTGGGCACCTTGGAGGCGATCAAAGAGTTCAGAGATGAGGGGTAAGGGGTAGCGGTTCTTAACCGTGATTTTATTAAGTCCGCGGTAGTCAATGCAAGGACGTAGAGAGCCATCTTTTTTGGACACAAAGAAAAATCCGGCTCCGGCAGGAGAGGAGGATTTACGGATAAAGCCCTTTTTTAGATTCTCCTGGACGTATTCAGACATGGCAAGAGTCTCTGGGGCAGAGAGAGGATAAATTCTGCCCCGGGGTGGAGTAGTGCCCGGGAGGAGGTCGATAGGACAATCATAAGGCCTGTGAGGAGGTAGAGTCTCCGCTTGTTTTTTGCAGAAAACATCCGCGAAGTCCATATAGGCCTTAGGGAGACCGGTTACTGGAGGAAGCACAGAGTTACGGCAAGGGTTACTGGGAACCGGTTTTAGACAGTCCTTGGAACAAGAGGGCCCCCAACTCTTGATCTCCCCAGTGGACCAATCCAGGGTTGGGGAATGAAGTTGAAGCCAGGGAAGTCCAAGGAGAATTTCCGAGGTGCAATTGGGGAGGACCAAAAGTTCAATCCTCTCGTGATGAGATCCGATGCTCATTAGAAGGGGCTCCGTGCGGAAACGTATGGAACAGTCCAATCTTTCATTGTTTATACAATTGATGTAAAGGGGTCTGGTGAGACTGGTCACTGGGATGTTGAACCTGTTGACGAGAGAGGCCAAAATAAAATTTCCTGCAGATCCAGAGTCCAAGAAGGCCACAGAAGAGAAGGAGAAGGCAGAGGCAGACATCCGCACAGGCACAGTAAGACGTGGAGAAGCAGAGTGGACATCAAGGATTGTCTCACCTTTGTGCGGAGTCAGGGTACGTCTTTCCAGGCGGGGAGGGCGGATAGGACAATCCCTCAGGAAGTGTTCGGTACTAGCACAGTACAGGCAGAGGTTCTCCATGCGGCGTCGTGTCCTCTCTTGAGATGTCAGGCGAGACCGGTCGACCTGCATAGCCTCCACGGCGGGAGGCACAGGAACAGATTGCAGGGAACCAGAGGAGAGAGGAGCCGAGGAGAAGAAACGCCTCGTGCGAACAGAGTCCATATCTTGGCGGAGCTCCTGACGTCTTTCGGAAAAACGCATGTCAATGCGAGTGGCTAGGTGAATAAGTTCATGAAGATTAGCAGGCATTTCTCGTGCGGCCAGAACATCTTTAATGTTGCTGGATAGGCCTTTTTTAAAGGTCGCGCAGAGGGCCTCATTGTTCCAGGATAATTCAGAAGCAAGAGTACGGAATTGTACGGCATACTCGCCAACGGAAGAATTACCCTGGACCAGGTTCAACAGGGCAGTCTCAGCAGAAGAGGCTCGGGCAGGTTCCTCAAAGACACTTCGAATTTCCGAGAAGAAGGAGTGTACAGAGGCAGTGACGGGGTCATTGCGGTCCCAGAGCGGTGTGGCCCAAGCCAGGGCTTTTCCAGACAGCAGGCTGACTACGAAAGCCACCTTAGACCTTTCAGTGGGGAACTGGTCCGACATCATCTCCAAGTGTAATGAACATTGGGAAAGGAAGCCACGGCAAAGCTTAGAGTCCCCATCAAATTTATCCGGCAAGGAAAGTCGTAGTCCAGAAGCGGCCACTCGCTGCGGAGGAGGTACAGGAGCTGGCGGAGGAGATGGTTGCTGGAGCTGTGGTAGTAACTGTTGTAGCATAACAGTCAGTTGAGACAGCTGTTGGCCTTGTTGCGCAATCTGTTGTGACTGCTGGGCGACCACCGTGGTGAGGTCAGCGACAACTGGCAGAGGAACTTCAGCGGGATCCATGGCCGGATCTACTGTCACGATGCCGGCTGGCAGGTAGTGGATCCTCTGTGCCAGAGAGGGATTGGCGTGGACCGTGCTAGAGGATCGGTTCTAAGTCACTACTGGTTTTCACCAGAGCCCGCCGCAAAGCGGGATGGTCTTGCTGCGGCGGTAGTGACCAGGTCGTATCCCCTAGCAACGGCTCAACCTCTCTGGCTGCTGAAGATAGGCGCGGTACAAGGGAGTAGACAGAAGCAAGGTCGGACGTAGCAGAAGGTCGGGGCAGGCAGCAAGGATCGTAGTCAGGGGCAACGGCAGGAGGTCTGGAACACAGGCTAGGAACACACAAGGAAACGCTTTCACTGGCACTAAGGCAACAAGATCCGGCGAGGGAGTGAAGGGGAAGTGAGGTGATATAGGGAAGTGCACAGGTGTAAACACTAATTGGAACCACTGCGCCAATCAGCGGCGCAGTGGCCCTTTAAATCGCAAAGACCCGGCGCGCGCGCGCCCTAGGGAGCGGGGCCGCGCGCGCCGGGACAGAACTGACGGAGAGCGAGTCAGGTACGGGAGCCGGGGTGCGCATCGCGAGCGGGCGCTACCCGCATCGCGAATCGCATCCCGGCCAGAGGCGGTATCGCAGCGCCCCGGGTCCGTGGAACCGACCGGAGCGCTGCAGTGAGAGGAGTGTAGCGAGCGCTCCGGGGAGGAGCGGGGACCCGGAGCGCTCGGCGTAACACTGAGTGGCACAATGAGCTGTACTATTGAAGTATTTATGTGTATGAAAGCAATCAAGGGTTCACAAGGTAAGTGTATAAGGTAAAAAGGTTTAAAGAGTACCTGTCACCAAATACATTTTTTAATATAGTGTTCCTTGTGTAATTAGCAGACACTTTCCAACTCACTTGCTTTTACAATTATTAACATAAATATGTTTAAAATGTAATAGAAAATAACAGCCACTAGGTGGCTCAGTTCTGTTCCTTGCCACAATTAATACAGTGAGTTTGGTCTCCTTCCGGCCTGGCAGGAGAGAAAACTCAGGAAGTGCTTCTGGCTGCACTTAGCTTGATTGACAGAAAGTGAAAGCTCCACAGATTCTCACAGAAAGCTGCACAGACTGAAACCTGCAGGAAAGCCTCATTGATAGCAACACAGACTGAAACATGCACAGAGCTTGAGGTTTTCTATTCATCACACTGCAGCCATGTGAGGGCGGAAGTTGTCCCCCAGCAGACTTCAGTGATGTCATGCCTGCTGGAAAATGCCTGCTTTCTTCTGCTGGAAGATTTAAGGTTGGGAGGGGTGTTAGGAGTAGTTAGGGAACATAGCCTGAGTTAGTTTAGAACAGTTTATTTGGTGGGAGGTACTTTATTAAAATAATAATAAATAAAACTTATATTTCTGCAAAGAAAGCATAAGGGCCGTGATTAACAAAAACATTCTAGATCTCAGACCATATTAAAGAGGTTGTACGTAGAAAAGGTAAGGTAAGTAAAAAAAAGAACATTATTTTACATTTCTAGCTCCTGCATTCCAACAGGTATGATGGAGCTGCATTCCCAATTGTCTGATGCTTCTAAGTTTGAGAATCCTGCTTCAGCCACTGAATGGGCATGTGGCAGCAGGAAACTAAGCTCTGTTATACTGGCAGGGAGGGAGGAGAAGTAAAGAAGGCAATGGAGTGTTTTTCTTTTATTTACCCCCTCCCTGACCAAATCCTTTTTTTTTTTTAAACCTTTTCCTCGAGCAACCTCTTTAATTTAGAGTAGATAGGCTAACAGTTTTCACAATTTCTCAGGCTGTTTGGAAATGTATGAATACTGTTCAGGCTTTCCTACCATGGGCCCCAGTGGTCTAAGTGGACTGGGGTAGCAATAGGGGCTAGAATGATCCACTGGAGCTTGTAAAATCTTTAAGGACACTGTGAGTTGAACTAAGGGCTGATATGACCTCTACAGGGACTCATTATCAACGTATAAAGAAGTTATAGTTGTCCCAGTAAAGGTCCTATAAGAGGCATTACTTATATACCGAGGCAATTAAAGAGGTACTCCCGTGGAAAACTTTTTTTTTCAACCAACTGATGCCAGAAAATTAAATAGATTTGTAAATTACTTCTATAAAAAAAATCTTAATCCTTCCAGTACTTATTAGCTGCTCAATACTACAGAGGAAATGGTTTTCTTTTTGGAACCCAGAGCTCTCTGCTGACATCATGACCACAGTGCTCTCTGCTGACACCTAACAATGACAATTTGCCACAAAAGTGTAGTTGTAATGTGTAAAACTGTGGACACATTTTCATAGGCTATCTTTGGATAAAATATAAGACGTGTCAAAAATTTCACGTTGTGTGAACTCATTCTTGGGCATTTTTCTCTTTAACTACTTAATGTGTGCCATCTACTTGCTTCCTTAACCCCTTAAGGACCAAGCACATTTTCACCTTAACGACCAGAGCGTTTTTTTTACAAATCTCTCACTTTAAGCATTAATAACTCTGGAATGCTTTTACTTTTTATGCTGATTCTGAGAATGTTTTTTGTGACTTATTCTATTTTATGTCAGTGATAAATTTTTGTTGATACTTGCACCATTTCTTGATGAAAAATCCCTACATTTAATGAAAAATTTGAAAATTTTGAATTTTTTTTAGCTTTGAAACTCTCTGCTTATAAGGAAAATAGACATACCAAATAAATGATATATTGATTCACATATACAATATGTCTACTTTATGTTTTCATCATAAAGTTGACATGTTTTTACTTTTGGAAGACATCAGAGGGCTTCAAATTAGGGCCTTCATATTAGAAATACCCCATAAGTGACCCCATTATAAAAACTGCTCCCCTCAAAGTATTTAAAATGACATTCAGAAAGTGTGTTAACCCTTTAGGTGTTTCACAGGAATAGCAGCAAAGTAAAGGAGAAAATTCAAAATCTTCATTTTTTTACACTCACATTTTCTTGCAGACCGAGTTTTTGAAATTTTACAAGGTGTAAAAGGAGAAGAAGCTCACAAAATTTGTAACACAATTTCTCTTAAGTAAGGGAATACCTCATATGTGTATGTAAAGTGTTCGGCGGGCGCAGTAGAGGGCTCGGAAGGGAAGGAGCGACAATGGGATTTTGGAGAGTGAGTTTTTCTGAAATGGTTTTTGGGGGGCATGTCACATTTAGGAAGCCTCTACGGTGCCAGAACAGCAAAGAAACTACCCCCCTCAATAAATGTAACAAGGGGTACAGTGAGCCTTAACACTAAACAGGTGTTTGACGACTTTTCGTTAAATTTGGATGTGTAATTTGATTTTTTTTTCACTAAAATGCTTGTTTTTCCTTGAATTTTACATTTTTACAAGGGGTAATAGAAAAAAATTTCCATAAAAATCTGTAACCTCATCTCTTCTGATTATGCAAATACCCCATGTGTAGATGTCAAGTGCACTACGGGCGCACTACAATGCTCAGAAAAGAAAAAGTCACATTTGGCTTTTGGAAAGCAAATTTAGCTGTAATGGTTTTTGAGGGGCATGTCGCATTTAGGAAAAAAAAAACTACATGGCATACTATTTTGGAAACTACACACCTCAAGGAATGTAACAAGACATACATTGAGCCTTAACAGCCCACAAGTGTTTGACAAATTTCCTCTAAAGTTGGACATGAAAATGAAAAATGCTATTTTTTTTCACTAAAATGCTGGTGTTACCCCAAATTTTTCATTTTCACAAGAGGTAATAAGAGAAAAAGCCTCCTAAAATTTGCAACCCCATTTCTTCTGAGTATGGAAATACCCCATATGTGGATGTAAAGTGCTCTGTGGGTGAACTACAATGCTCAGAAGAGAAAAAGCGCCATTGGAACTCCAGCTATTGCAAAACTACAACTCCCAGCATGCCCTTTAGCTGTGCATGCCGAGAGTTATTGCAACAGCAGGAGGTGAACAGGCCTCACCTATTGCTGTATCCTGCCGCGTGCACCGCTTGGACCGTCGCTGCTGCTGCCACCACTCCTGCTGCTCCTGTTTGCCACTGCCGCACCTGAGGGGACCCCCGCTAGGCCAGGGAAAGGTAGGAGACCCCCGCCATCCCCAATTGCCGCCCAGTAGGGTAGTGATTGGTCGGTCTGAATTGATTGGTAATTTGCTGCGATCGCCGAGATGGGGGGGGGGTGGGGGTCATCCCGCCCTGTGTCCTTAACTGGTTAATTGCCATGCAAATAATGCTCACTAGCATAGGATGGAGTTAGGTACTTACATTCTAGTATTTCCATCGCATTTATCTTTGTTGGGAAATTAGTAACATATTTTGGAGTTTTGATTCCTCTTTTGCTACATGAACTGCAGCAAAGCCAGTAAAATATAAATGTGACAAAGGTTTCAAATGTCAGACTGATGTATTTGTGCCATTTTTCTCTTGTTACAAGATTGATACTTGTGTCCCATTTACTCTCCTGCCAGAGTTTTTGTATCACTGTTATATGCCATGATACATATATTCAAATAAAAGAAATATAAAAAAAGAAAAAGAAAAGCCTTTAACAAATTATACAATTGTTGTAATAATAATTGAGATAATACGTTTTGCTTATAGTTTTAAATATATATATATATATATATATATATATATATATATATATATATATTACTATTTTTTTCTAGCAGGTGCACATTAATCTTTATGGTTGGGTCTGGTCTTCTGTATACATGTTGTCATGCTTTGCTTTATGTTGATAGGGTTGTTTGTATAGCGGATTTATATTGGCTCAGATAAGCTGCTCTGCTCAGCCCTTTGACCAATCATGGCTGAGATTGTGAGCAAACTCAATGGCAACTCATGATGTTCAGTTATAGCCTGTTTGAATGTTTACACATGCATTTTCTCACTGAATAGTTTAAAGTGTACCTGTCATCAACAACAACTTTTTAGATAATGTAGACAATACTGTTATATGTATATTTGTAATATACATTGCTTAAAAATGTGTATCTTTTTGTCACTGCAGCTATTGCATGTGTGTCTCTATGAGTAGTCCAAATACAGGAAGTGAGGTTAGACAAGCAGGACAGTGTGCACTGAGGCTCTCTAACATGCTTCTGGCTCATACATCAGGATGATTGACAAGCCAGGAGTCTGCATAGATCCCTGCTTGTTTTGCCTTCACTTCCTGTATTTGGACTCCTCATGGAGACACAGACAATAGCTGCTGGGACAGCATTTTGTCACCCAAAAATATACACAATTTAAAATATTTTTTTTTATTTCTTTCACCTAAAAGGAAGGAGGAATCAGTGTCCAGTCTGGAAGTGGCGATATTCACATAAATATTTGCAGAAATATTTGCATAAAAAAACATGAATATTCATCATTACGAATTTGTATCACTATATTCTAAATATTCACAAAATCGCAAAGTGCCGATATGAACTGTAAAAATTTGCATTTTGACTATTCACGCTCAACATTATGTATGTGTTCTGCTTTAAAGCGGATTTCAAAATGCTATTAAAAACAATTCAGCCCCCCATAATATTGTACAACAATAAAATAAAATTGCAATAAAAAAAGATAAAGACATTAGAAAAGAAGAACATGCTTCAGTACTTGGCTCCAATAAGTAAAAAAAAATTTACAAAAATCTAGGCAATCTGTTCCCTTTAAGAAGAAATAAAAAGTAAGGTTATTAAATAAAGATGGTCACTAATATAGCAAGCTGTCAACAAGGTCAACAACCACTAAGGAATCGATATTCAAAGGATAGTATATAACCTTCAGCACACACTGATTAATCAACATCAAAAATAGATAGGACATTGGATATCAGCGTTCAGCAGCCTTGCTGCCACTGCTAACAAATATCTGGTGTGTTCAAAGATTTTACAGCCATAAATTTCAAGATGAGATGGCTATTGATCAATGCCATAGGATATTTTACTCTGCAGGATATCACAAAATGTATTTCTGCTCAGCCTGATTTATTCTTAAAGGTGAACAAACGCTCTCTTAATGTTTTTTGTTTTCAGCATGGAAACAGCATGATATTCTTTAAATCATATTGCCTGGTTTTATTATTATTCAGCAGCAGTAACATGGATTCGATATATACACACACCTACAACATTTGTATGCAACAATTATTCTGATATTATTGAAAATATGAATTCAAATACTTCATACAAAGATTTTTTGAAGAAGAAGACCAAAGTAAAATAATCTTTGAAAAGATCTTTTTTCTTATTCAAAACATTCATCTATTTTTTTTAATAGTTACTTTAGAAACAACTACAGTATTTGTAATATTTATAATCCCAGAAATTCATAAATACAATAAATATATTCATACACGTCAGTTTGGTCACCATATTGGTAATCAATTATACATTGGTCTATTAATATGATGAATATCAGCATTTAAAAAAATAAAATAAAAAAGAAAGAAATTAAGGACATAGCTGTAAAATATGGTAGATCACACCAGATCATGCCATGCACTTTTTGATGACAGTCTATTGCTCAACATGGGCAATCGTCTTTTTTAGCAGACATTAGTTGACCATCTCATATAATTGTTTGTGTGAATATTCACATTGTACGCAGATTGTACACAACTATTATATTACTTTTTGTAGGGAAAAGGCAGGTAAAGGCTTTATTTGTCAAAGTTGTATAGCATCAATTTAAACCTTGGAATTTTTTCTGCAATTAGGATCAATCTGCATATAAACCTGATAGTGACATAAAAATGATGGTATATGACCTTACATCACAAAATGCCTTTGCCCGACATCATGGCCTGCCCCCTCAATACAAGTCTGTTAGAGGGGGCATGGCAGCCATCATGCCCACTCCCACAGATTTGTATGGAGGGGCGGGCTGTGACATCATGAGGGGGGTAGGGCAGTGATGTCACGATACTCCGACCTCTGCATCACCTGCCATCATGCACGAAGCGAACTTCGCTTCATGCAGCAGATGACAGGGGGTGCTGCAGGAGAGATTGTGGGGGTTCCCAGCAGCGGGACCCCCTTGATCAGATATCTCTTCCCCTATCCTTTGGATGGGGGATAAGATGTCTAGGGGTGGAGTACCCCTTTAACCTTGTGCATTTTTTGGAAAAAAATGGCAGTTTTTTAAACCAAAAAAATATTATAGGTTAGACATGGATCATATTGGGAAATCCCAGGAATCATTAATTAATACATTTGTAGGGCAGATGATAAGAATAGCTTATGATAAAATGTACTCCATATTAAAATTTCTCAGCATGTTTCTAAATCTCAATGCTAATGTTTCCCTTTTCCATGGGAAAAATAAACATTAGCTAAGTTATGCATGATTTGTTGGTGAGACAAAGAATATCTTCCTAGCTATTGGATGTCAGGTTATTGTTATTAATAGATGTATATTCGGGACACCTAGCTTTAGTAGGTGTGTGACAAAAAGTGGCAAGGAGAAAGGGTAATGATTAGCAAACTTACATATGAATACAGTTAGATGTATGTATAGTTAGATGTAAATGCAATGTTTACACATCTTAAGTGCTTACTGGCTTGTAGTAATGATTGGGCACACTAGAGCAGTGTTTCCCAACCAATGTGCCATCAACTGTTGTAAGAAAACAACTCTCAGCATGCCTGAACAGCCAAAGGCAACAACTGGAGTGACGCTAGTTGGGAAACCCTGCACTACAGACAACAGCAAGGCTGCATACATTTCTTTACAATATGTTGTGATAAACACACAATATTCTTATTTATCATTTAAGATGAACCCCCAAAAAATAGGATGCACCAAGAACAAAATAACAAAATATACAATCTTTATTGAAGAACCATCATATTATAAAAACAATAAAAAAAATGCATAAATAATATATTATAGGCACATTACACACTCTAAGTGAAAGTGAAAGAAAGGAGTGAGGCAAATAAATAAGGCTGGGTTCACATATATCAGATGTCCGGTATAGTTTTCCTCCGGCATGCACTGGAGGGAAACCAATGCTAAAACTGATCCCATTCATTTCAATTTGGACACGCCAGAGGGCACCAGACAGGGTAACACAGAAACAACGCCGTACAGAAACAATGGACACAGGATGCCATGTAACTGATGGCCACTTGCCATCAATTGTGGCATCAGTTGTGTCGAGATCTATGCTGATTTCCCTGATGACGGATGCATATGTGAACCAAGCCTAACTACGCCTTTGTCTAGGAGGTGTCCTCTGATGAAGCAGCAAGGTAGCAATATGTACATTGGGATACACATGTGCTTGTTTGTTGGCATTATACATGGCTGGCTTTCCTTTTCATCTATGTTTTGTTTAGTGTCTCTGTAAGCCCCGGTCAGGTATTTACTTAGTTGCTTTGTTTACTTATTTTGTGCAGTACATGTTTTGTCTGCTTTGTAATCTATTCTTGGTTGTTACACTGCTATTGTTTATTTGCCTCACCCCTTCATCTTTCAATATGAGTGTATCAGGCCTCTATTATATATTTCTTATGCATTTTAAAACAGGTTTTAATACCATGATGGTAAATATTGTATATTTTGCTATTTTGTTGTTAGTGACTCCTATTTCTTTAGGGTTAATTTATTTTTTTTTTTTATTCAGGCTCAGCATACTGTTTAACATTGGTTGCTACTTTAGTTTGGACCTATTATCCTGTAATAGAAGACAAAGTAGTTACCATATGTGACAATCCGTTCTTACAAGCTTATAAGATGCATCATAATATTTACATAGTGCTCAGCATGGTACAACTATATGGCGTTAAAACACTGCAAAAATTAACGTGAGCGGTTACCTGTAATGGAGTACAGTAGAGTGAATAAATGAGATGCTTATAGAATATACTTCACAAAGAAATCATTAATCAATTGAGTCACTGACCAAGATATTATCAAATCTATTACGACATTAAGAATGACTTGCGAAAGACAAAGGAATTCTAGGTGGCAATGCCTCTGATATTTAATTATGCTAAGAGCTCTTGTCATTTCACCCTTTCTTCAGAGCAAATACAAAATATACAAATGAAGTGTGGAATGCACCAGTGCTGCTACCCTGCAATCTACTGTACAACCACAGTAAATCAAGAGATTTCCAATTGCCTGTAAATGCTACTAATTAAATATATACTTTATAAGACAAAATCTGCCTAATATACTTGTATGAAGCAGCTTCTTGCAAGGTCAAAATCTTTGTACTTGGCAGAGATCCTTATGTAGTTGTCACATGTTTAAAGAACACCAATAACTTCTGAAAGAAAGGGCACTGGCATATGAAGGTCAGAATAAATCATAACATATTACATCAACCTTAATATTACCAGTACATGGTCAGATATATCTTCTCATTTACTGGCTCTTGCAAGAAGAATTTTGTTTCTCGTAGAGGAAGATTGGCAAACACATTTACAGCATGGGAAATAATAATAATTAGAGGTAGTATTTGCCTTTTTAATAATGGTAAAAAATTGATATGAACATGAACACTAATAGAAAAAGTGCATAAAATGATGCCTGGAAACATAAAGATGTACATATAGATGTGTTCACCTTTTACAGTTCCTTTGGTTTAGTTAAGGATTCTATTTTTGTGAAACCCTTCAGTAACACAACATGCTATCAAGAGACTCAAAAGGCTTAATTTACTTAGCCATCACTCGGCAAGACTAGACAAACACAGTGTTTACACAAAGCAAATGGGTGTCACAAAGTCATGTGGAAATCTGGTAATTTCATGTCACATTTGTATGTATTTGTTTATATTACAGGGGATAAAACTGCTTGACCTTTATGCCCTGGCTTCCTGGTACTTGTCACACCAGAATGTACATGTATAAATAAAAACACAAAAACTATTGATTTTTCATCTTTGGACACATCACAACCCAGAAAAAAAGGAATAAAAAGTGATCAAAAATTCACTCATACACCAAAGTAGTACCAATAAAAAACTACAGATCATGGCACAAAATGTTGCCATAAACAGCCCCATATACAGCAAAATAAAAAGTTATAGGGGTTTTTAACCCCTTAATGACCAAGCCCATTTTCACCTCAAGGACCAGGCCAATTTTATTTTTGCGTTTTCGTTTTTTCCTCCTTGCCTTCTAAAATCCATAACTCCTTTATATTTCCATGTACAGACATATAAGGGCTTGTTTTTTGCATGAGCAATTTTACTTTGTAATGAAACCTCTCATTTTACCATAAAATGTACCGGCGAACCCAAAAAATTATTTTTTTAGGGAGGAAATTTTAATGAAAACCTAAATTTTGCACATTTTGGAGGGTTTTGTTTTCACACTGTACACTTTATGGTAAAAGTGATAGGTGTTCTTTATTCTGTGGGTCAATACAATTAAAATGATACCCATGGCTAGATACTTTTATATTTTTGTACCGCTTAAAAAAAATCTAAAACTTTTTGTACAAAATCAGTAATCTAAAATCGCCCTATTTTGACCACCTATAACTTTTTCATTTTTCCGTATATAGGGCGGTATGAGGAATAATCTTTGCGCCGTCATCTGTACTTTTTTTAGATACCACAATTGCATATATAAAACTTTTAGATCCTTTTTTATAAATTTTTTTTTAAAAATGTGCCAAAAAAGCAGGATTTGTGGCCTTTTTTAATTTTTTACGTTTACGCCATTCATCGTACGGGATCATTAACATTATATTTTGATAGTTCGGACATTGACACATGCGGCAATACCAAATATGTTTATAAGAAAAATATGTTTACGCTTTTTGGGGGTAAAATGGTAAAAACAGACAATTTTCATTTTTATTGGGGGATGGGATTTTTCTCTTTTTTATAACTTTTTATTTTTACATTTTTCAACTTTTTTTTTACACTTTTTATGTCCCCATAGGGGACTATCTATAGCAATCGTTTGATTGCTAATACTGTGCAGTGCTATGCATAGGACACAGCACTGCTCAGTATTATCAGTGATCTTCTGCTCTGGTCTGCTTGATCGCAGCCGGAGCCAGGTGAGGGGACCTCCAGCTGTCATGCTGGATGATCGGATCGCCGCGGCAGCCATCCAATCAAAGTACCGCAATGCTGCAGATGCCGTGATCTGTATTGATCACGGCATCGTAGGGGTTAATGGCGGACATCCGCGCGATTGCGGATGTCGGCCATTACCGGCGGTTCCTCGGCTGCTGCCAGCAGCCAGAACCTGCCGTGTATGACGCAAGCACCCTTCCGATGCTCGCGGTCATACACAGGACGTAAATGTACATCCTGGTGCGGGAAGTCCCGCCAAACCAGGACGTACATTTACGTCTGTGGTCGTTAAGGGGTTAAAGCAGTACAATAGAAATGTAATTGTATTGACCCACCGAATAAAAAGAGCATGTCAGTTTTACTCTAAACAGCACTGTGTAACAATGATTCCCCCCCTCATTATCTAATTTTGGTTGTGCTGTAAATGTTAAGGTAAAATTAAAGATGTCCATACAAAGTACAATTGGTCAGGAAAAAAACAAGTCCTCATATCAGTCTGAAAATTGAAAAATAAAAGAGTTAGGCTGGGTGCACATATGCCTGATATATGTCCGGCATAACTGATGCTAGAACTGATCCCATTCATTTGAACTGGACAATTCACAATCATCCAGCGTCTCAATTTTGGAGTCGGATGGCTGGACACGCCAGAGGGCACTATACAGGGGAACACAGAAACAATGGACGTCGGATGCCATACAACTGATTACAACTAGTCATCAGTTGTGGCTAGTGTTGGGCGCGAATATTCACATTTCAAATTTTTATCGCGAGTATCACAAATTTGCAAATTTGTGAATATTGCGAATATATTCGCTATCTATTAAAATTTTTGAATATTCACTTTTTCCCTGCATATGCTCATATTTGCATATGTGAGTATTCGCATATGCGCATATTCGCATATGTGAATATTCGCATGTGCGAATATTCGCATATGTGAACATTCGCATATTCCTTTGCTTCACTTGTGGGCCAATTAGAATTATGCAAATACACTTGTCAGAAGTTATGAACAACATCCCTAGCAACCAATAGTAAAGCTGCCCTCCCCCCTCACTGTTTTCTTCCTCGAATATGCAAATATTCACATATGCGAATATTCGCATATGCGAATATAACAAATACACGAAATTCACAAATATATTCATCTATATATTTGCCAAATATCACAAATTTGAATATGGACAATGCTGCTCATCACTCGTTGTGGCATCAATTGTGTGGAGATCTAGGCTGAGTTCACCTATGCCTGATGCCGGACATGTGTGAACCCAGCTTTATAGCTCCTAAAAGGCGGGGAGGAAAAACTAAAATGGCAAAAATACAAATTTTCTGTGACCTCAAGGTCAAATTGGGCTGTGTCCTTAAGGGGTTAAACAGATTTTTATTTTTTTAACAAGAGGATCTGACCCATGGGGCCCAGTTGATCAGCTGGTACCCTATCATTTTTGCTCATCCTTATACTGGCATAGTAGAGAAATCCAGAGAAAAGGGATATGCAGCAAATTTGTGAAAAACTGCATTTTGCAGCAATTTTTATGATTTCTAATCATCACAAAACACCTTACCATAGCAACATATATTGTTCTATATTATGACTGACAATGTTGCTTGAGTGACAATTCAGCTGAGGACAATGGAAAAGGAAAATGGAGGGCATACAGTTTGATGCAGACAATACTTGGAAAACAAAGTGGCAAGGCATGACTAAGTACAGACAGGGTGATAGAAAAAAAACTACAACAGAGAACAACTTGAGGTGCTATCCTCAGTATCCAGTCATAGCTTATCTTACAGGGGTCTCATTGAGCATAATGGTGGCCATAAGGCTACAGTTTGGAAAATTAAAAAGAAAAATGATGTCATTTACAGTATATGTCAAAATATACTGTACATTACCATAGTCCATTATTACTAACATAGTGGGCCACAGATCAGAAAAAAGGGGTAGAATAGATATTAACAAAAGGGAAATAAGTTAGTTTGGAAGAAATAAGATATTTTTTATAGTGTCTTTGTTATGCTTCAAAATGCATACAAAATAAATCATATTTGCAATTAGTCAATACAGTAAAATAAAACTAAACATATTGTTGTCATAATTATAAATGAGTTTCTTTTCTTTCAATAGTGAGATAATGAGTAATGATAGCAATGCTAATAAAGAAGACCGAGGTAATGCACATATCTCAGTGCTAATGAGACTATTGACTGGTCAGATAAATGTAAACCCTCAAAGCAACAAGCTAACATGCATCTGCTTATCTAAGTAGGAGCTTGATTGTTTTTAGAGAAATAAATAATCAGTTTGATATTATCTGCAGTCACATCTGAACTTTCTTTTACAACTTCTTCGGAATTTAAATGTACAGCCTTTGGCAACGGACATGGCATTTGTGCTGCTACATGGAGGTCATATTTCCCTATAATTAATATTTTAATGTGTCTATATCAGTATGAGTTCTAAATGCAGTGATAATATTTATTATATAAGAAAATCAAGATTCTTCGGGTCTACACTTAAAGAAACACTCCAGATTTGTTTATTCTTGCACACTCGCCAGAAATTCACCATGTGAACACAGCCTGAAGACTTCAAATCCTCATAAAACACCCAAATTGTTATTAGGTCACTCTCTACTCATGACAATATTTTTCTAAAATCCACCTTCAATAAGAAAATGCTAAATTGCATGCAATGTAAACAGACACCAACACACTTTAGAGGTTAAAGGGATACTCCACCCCTAGACATCTTATCCCCTCATTTAAAGGATAGGGGATAAGAATTTTGATCATGGGGGTCCGGCCGCTGGGACCTTCCACGATCTTCACCACAGCCGCTTTGGGATAGTCCATTCTCTTAGTTGCTGTCTTGCTTTATACTTTGCAGATAGTATTGCTTTTCTAAAGTGTAATGGTTCTTCTCAGAAAGACAAAAAAAAAAAACACTCCCATATATCTTATTTGGGAATTTTGAGTAAATCGGAAAGTCAACTATTGTGCGTCCTCATCTATTGTAAACCTTATAATAGTATGTAAATTGGTATGTGAATGGCTTTGCTTAATGTGTATTATAAGCATTTGTTGCAATGAGGGAATTTTGGAAAAATTTGATTCGGCGGATTTGCTGAATAAAAATAAAAATATCCTTTTAATAGACAGATCGCCCTGGGTGTCACTTCTGACACCCACTGCAATCGTCCTGTATAATGTATAGATGCGGCCGGCTTTCTCAAATCTAGATAGGACGATCGCATCGGGTGTCACGAATGTCACTCGCTGTGATCTGTCCTCAACTGCAGGTACTACTGCTTCCAACATGGAGCACACTCTGCTCCATGCTGGGAGCTGTAGTACCTGCAATAATAGACAGATTGCAGTGAGTGTCACTTCTGACACCCTATGAGATCGTCCTGTATAATGCATAAATGCGGGGTCCAATCACAGCTCTCTGCGGGAAATATGAATAAGTGATGTGAATTATTTTCATATCACTGGCTAGCAGAGAATAGTGCAGTGATGGGAGCGCAGGAGAAAGCCGCTTCTTCTCTTCAATAGAAAGGACAATTGAATCTGGTGTTAGGAGTGACACCTGCTGTGATCTGTCTATTAGTACAGGTACTACAGCTCCCATCATGAAACCGGTCTGTTCCATGCTGGGAGTAGTACTACCTAAAATGTAAAAAATAGAGAAAGAGTGAAACACACACACACATTATTAAATGCAATATTAAAATACATTACTAATAAAAAAAAAAAATTCTAAAAAAAATATTTTTACATTTAAATGACCCCTTTCTACATTTTTATTATTGTCGGTTACATTTTTAGGTCCCTGCCTGCCCATATAAATTGATCCCTGTTTAAAAGTTAACATTCATTTTTTATTTTTTTATTTTTTTTTGTCTTTCAATTTTCGGGAGTGCGCAAGGATCAAAAAATTCAGTGCTCAATATTAGAAATGGGGCTAAAAAAAGTTGAAAATAAGAAAATGATTATTTAGAAAGAAAACTAGAAAAAAAATTATGAAATACACTCCTCATTCATTTTTAATATTGAGCGCTGAATTTCTGGTCCCTGACCGCTCCCGAAAAAAAAAAAAAAATGTAATGTAAATTTTTAAACAGGGATCAATTCATGTGGGTGGGCAGGGATCTAAAAATGTAGCTGACAATAATAAAAATGTAGAAAGGGGCATTTAAATGTAAAAATAATATATTTTTTATAATTAATGTTTTATTTTTTTTTATTAGTAATGCATTTTAATGTGTGTGTTTCACTTTTTTTTCTCAATTTTTTTAACATTTTTTAGGTAATACCGTATTTTTCGCCCTATAGGACGCACCAGTGTATAAGACGCACCCAATTTATAGATGCAAAATGTTAAAAAATAAAGATTCCGTTGGCTGTCCGGGCATGCTGGAAGTTGTAGTTTTGCAACATCTGGAGGTCCACAGGTTGAAGACCACTGGATAAGAGGTAATACTCACATGTCCCCGCCGCTCCGGACCCATTAAAGCTTCCCTGGATGTCGCTCCATCGCTGTCACCGCGTCCCCGTGGTGTCCCCGACTCTCTGGACATCTTCTTCCCCGGGATCCACGCTCTCCGTCGCCGTCATCACGTCACTACGCACGCCACTTCTTTTGGATGACGGGACGGCGTGCGCGACAACGTGATGACGTCGAAGGAGAGCGCCGGCCAAGCAGGGGATCCCGGAACGGAGCAGACACTGAGGAGGCAGGTAAGGTCCTGTAAGCTGTTCGGGACCACCGCGATTTCACCGCAGCGGTCCCGAACAGCCCGACTGAGCCGCCGGGTTAGTGTCACTTTCCCTTCAGACACAGCAGTCAGCTTTGATCGCTGCGACTGAAGGGTTAATACAGGGCATCACCGCGATCGGTGATGTCCTGCATTATCCGCGAGTCCCGGCCGTTGATGGCCGCAGGTATTTGCCGTATAAGACGCACCAACTTTCCCCCCCCAGTTTTGGGGAAGAAAAAGTGTGTCTTATACGGCGAAAAATACGGTACTACTGATAAGGATGACCCTTATGTTTCTGATGACTGATCAATATATATTAATACTAATATGCCATTGCTGATGCTGGAGAAAGATATTTGTTAAACTACCCTTAAAGGGGTACTCCCCCCCTAGACATCTTATCCCCTATCCAAAGAATAGGGGATAAGATGTCAGATCGCCGCGGTCCTGCTGCTGGGGTCCCCGGGATCCCCGCTGCGGCACCCCGATATCATTACAGCACAGAGCGAGTTCGCTCTGTGCGTAATGACGGGCCATACAGGGGACGGAGCAGCGTGACATCATGGCCCCGCCCCTTGTGACATCACGGCCCGTCCCCTTAATGCAAGTCTATGGGAGGGGGCGTGACAACCGCCACGCCCCCTCCCATAGACTTGTATTGAAAGGGGCGGGCCGTGACGTCACGAGAGGCGGAGCCGTGACATAACGATGCTCCGGCCCCTGTATTGCCCGTCATTACGTGCAGAGCGAACTCGCTCTGTGCTGTAATGATAGCGCAGTGCCGCAGCTGGGATCCCGGGGATCCCCAGCAGCGGAACCACAGCGATCTGACATCTTATCCCCTATCCTTTGGATAGGGGATAAGATGTCTAGGGGCGGAGTACCCCTTAAACCCATAAATCAGCTTGCTGTTTGCTTGCAACTAAGAAACCTTGTAATGACGCCAGGAGGCCCAAGATGAGACGTCAGAAGACAAAACATTTGAGGAAGACACAGATTCTATAGAAGGGCAAAGATCTGGGATTTGTACTGCGTACAATACTCCATGTGAGGTCTCACCATTGGCCTGTACAGCGGCATGAACACTTCCCTTGTTCTATTGCTAATACCTATTCCTATACACCCAAGCATTCTACTTATATTTCCTGCATTATCAGTCTTCTGAAAAAATGACCCCTAAATCTCTAAATCTTTCCTCAGATACTGAGTTTAGGACTGTGTTAAGTTTTCTATATTCTGCAATTGAGTTTTTAGGCCAGTAAAAGTCAGGATCCGCGAACATTTATGTGACACGGTCAAAACTGAAAGTAATAGGAACAAATCGGGTGCATCTCTGCATTTCTTTCAGGTTCACAATGGCAATGCAGCTAGCTTCAAAGTATATGGAATGGAAAGAGTTAATAAAGCTGCAAGAGGAGGTGACATGCAAAGAAAATTGTTCAGCCGGGAAGCCTTCTGGCAATATACATTGCGAACGAGAGCTCCCCATGACGAATCAGGGCGATCGTGAGGTGGCACCAGTGCCACCTCACCCCTGCAGGCTATGGCTGTTCGGGGCCGTCAGAGACGGTCTCGATCAGCCAGTAATTCCGGGTCACCGGGTCACTGGAGGCCCGATTGACCCGGAATAGCTGCAGATCGCTGGACTGAATTGTCCAGCGATCTGAGGCGATTGCCGACATGGGGGGCATAATGACCCCACTGGGCGATATGCCGGGATGCCTTCTGAACGATTTCAGCAGGCATGCGGCTCCGGTCCCCAACCGGCTGAAGTAGAACCTCTTCCTCTGTAAAGACACATGCATTAAATTATTTATTAGTCTTCCTCTCTAACTGAGGTCCTTTTCCTCTAAAAAGGATCCCATACAAAGGATTTTTTTCCCCTTTCCAGGATGCCAGTCCTTTTGCTACTCTCAAAAAAGGGATATTTTTTGACCATTGGAAAAATACATTCCTTCTGATTATACTATATGTTTTACCACTGACTTTTTAAAGCATACAGAATCTGTGTGTTTTTAAACGAGCTGTTATTTACCACACATACCTTGTGTTTACCCATAAACATACACATTTTTATAACTTTGACATGAACTTAGTCTTAAAAAATACTTTAAGTATTTGGATACAATCCTATGTGACATAACAATGTTCTAGAGGGCTTTTAGGGGTTTAAGACAGATTTATTAGTTTTAGCATTGGTTTAAGGGTAGATCCCCACCAATTAAAACTTTTGCAATGCCTTTATGACATGTCAAACGTTTTTTTTAAATAACAGTTACACTTTAAGCTCCCATTTACATGTCCTTATTATTTAATGTTAAAAGTAACATCAGCACATACATGGGAGGGGGGGCAAACCTCTAGCTGTTTCAAAACTACAACTCCCAGCAGGTACTGACAGACCGTGCATGCTGGGAGTTGTACTTTTGCTACAGCTGGAGGCACACTGGTTGGAAAACCTTCAGATAGGTTCTGTTACCTAACTCAGTATTTTCCAACCAGTGTGCCTCCAGGTTTTTCAAAACTACAACTCCCAGCATGCACTGATCGCCGAAGGGAATGCTGGGAGACGTAGTTATGCAACAGCTGGAGGTATGCAACTACAAGTCCCAGCATGCCGAGACAGCTGTTTGCTGTTTGGGCATGCTCGGATTTGCAGTTTTGCAATATCTGGAGGGCTACACTTTAGAGACCACTGCACAGTGATCTCCAAATTGTGGCCCTCCAGATGTTGCAAAACTACAAATCCCAGCATGCCCAGACAGCAAACTGCTGTGTGGGCATGCTAGAATTTGTAGTTTTGCAAGATCTAGAGGGCCACAGTTTAGAGATCACTGTGCAGTGATCTCCAAACTGTGACCTTCCAGCTGTTGCAAAACTGCAAATCCCAGCATGCCCAAACAGCTGTCTGGGCATGCTGAGAGTTGTAGTTTTGCAACATCTAGAGGGCTAAAGTTTAGAGACCACTATAGTGGTCTCAAACTGTAGCCCTCCAGATGTTGCTTGGCAACTCACCGGCTTCAGTAGGATCCAGGGAGCTGCATCGTCGTCCTCTTCTGCCGCCGATCGCCGCCCGCTGCCACCACCGATGGGTAGGTGGACTTTGGCGCCGGTCTTCCTCGGTTTCCCCACTCTGCCCGGCCTACAGTGGGTGGGCAGAACGGGGAAACCGAAAGTTAACACCCCATGATCTGCTATTGGTCGTCGCTTCTAGATGACCAATAACATGGATAGGAGGGGTGACACCCCTGCCACCTCATTCCTATCCCTTCAGGGGGATCGTGGGTTTCTTGGACAACCCCAATTCCCCTTATTTTCCGGGTCACCAGGTCACGGAGACGCGTATGACCCGGAATCGCGGCAAATCGCCAGTGCAAATTCACCGGCGATTAGTGGTCACCGACATGGGGGGTCTGATGACCCCCCCTGGGCATTTGCATGGGGTGCCTGCTGATCAATATCAGCAATCACCCCAGTCCGGTCACAGCCGGCACGCAGCAGGGACCAAAATTCTCGTGGACGTACGCGTAAGTCCTTGGTCCTTAAGTACCAGGGAGCTAGGACGTACACGTACGTCCATGGTCCTTAACTGGTTAATCCACTATACTGTTAGTATTTGTATCCTGTCTGGTTTATCTGTTCTGGTTTTTGTATTCCCGTTCTGTTACTGGCCTGCGACCGACTATGTATACTATTTGTTTTTATGCCACTGCACTTTAGCGCATGCAGGGACCAGCTCCAAGTTGTCGATTCACTGCCTAGGGTGTATGGGCAAGTAAGCAGGGATATTGTCACTAGGGACAGCTTAGGGCTCACTCTCCCTGTCCACCCAGTCTGTCATGACCGACTGGGTGGACAGGGAGAGTGAGCCCTAAGCTGTTCCTAGTGACACTCTCCCTGCCTACTTGCTTATCCACCCTAAGCAGTGAATCCACAACTTGGAGCCGGTCCCTGCCTGCGCTAAAGTCCAGTGGCTTAAAAACAAATAATACATATGTAGTCAGTCACAGGTCAGAAACAGAATGGGAATACAAAAACCAGAATAGCTAAACCAGGCAGGATACAAATACTAACAGGGCAGAATATAGTGTACTAACAAACAGTTCACAAACCAGAATCCAGATAAACGGCAGACATGGATAAATGAACAAGACTAGGCATAGTATGAGTATACAGCAGCAACCAGGAATTGCAGGGGATGGGCAGAAGAATTGAAAGCTAGAATATTAAACTGATTAGGTAACATAGGACACTGTTCACACGGGGACACAGAACTAACAAACTGGACACCCCACTCCACAATAGGAGTATAGAGCATAATAAAGCCAAACAGAGTACTAGCCAGCGGGGCACACACCACCGTGTGATCAGGATGCTGACCTAGTAGGAAACAGAAATATGAAAACACGAAACACAGGACTAGAACCAGATGAGTTAAAATAGACTCCAGGATACAAAACAGGAATTATTACTTACAGAGCACACATAAAACTAGACTCGACTCAGAAGTGTGAACACAGACTAAGCAGAAAGGACATACAATCCTAAAAAATGAACAATGTAACACAGACTAAAATCTACTATAAACAAGACTATTTCACAATGGCTAAATGATATATCACAGGATAAATACAAGGTGCATGCTCAAGCAGACCTAAATGTGTATTGCACAAACAGACATCATAGTAGCATTATTGCACAAAATAACCAGCAGAGAATGCAGGGGAACTCTGGTTAAAATAGACACACTCGAGATCTCATTGGTTCTGAGCAATAACCATTCCCAATCCAGGGAGAATAGCAAACTGCTCAGAACAAACTAGTGTGTGAACACACCTAAACAGAAAAATACCAATAACAAATAAATGGACAATTCACAGACGTTGAGGGATATTTGGAGGACCATGACACACATTAGATGGTTCTGGGAAATCGTATGTCTAGATTACAAAATGCTCATGTTCTTATAAACAATGGTCATGTTTTTTAACCTCTTTACTATAGTTAGTGCAGTTGTCAATTCAATAATTTCATTCTGTTTACCAGGCTGGGTTCTGCAATATAATAATTAGATTTTTATGAAGTGGTAAAAATTGTCTGGTTATAAAAACTATTTTATCATACCATTTTATGAATAATTATGAAATAACATGGGCAGAAAGTGACAAAAAAGAATTTTCTTATCACCAGGTAACTGCACAGCTTAGGCTCCTTTCACACTATACTGTTGCTCTGTTAAAAGACCAGTTACAAAGTTCCGTTAGAAAACCCTTAAAATCGGGCGTTAAAAAATCCCATTCAATCTATGGGATTTATTGATTATCCGTTATGACCCGTTATGACTAATGGCTGTTATTTTTGACAGCACAAAAGATGATGCATGCGCTAATAAAACAACGGTGGAATAACGGCCGTTAAAATTTTAACATTGAAGTCTGTGGTAAACGGATGAGCCTTTAATGTCATCTGCTTTCACCCAGTTTATAATATCCATTATTACTTCTGAGCATGCTCAGAAGAGGTGACATCAGCAGACTCCTGCAGTGTTGAGGGACTACTACTCCCATCATGGGAAAGACTTGTGTCCATGATGGGAGTAGTAGTTCCCCCAGCTGCAGGAGTCTGTTGGCAGCTAGGGAGGCTACATTAGTGTTTGTACTACTACCCCATCATGGAACAGAGTATGTTCCATGTTGGGGGTAGTAGTACAGGGGCTGAGGGATTGATCACATTGGGTCTCACTTCTGAGCTTGTGGTCTAAAGAAGGCTCCAATATTATTTACTGTGTGAGTCAGTGTGTCGTGCGAATATTTTGTTTATGCGAATATGCAAATATTCGTCAATATCGGCACTTCAAGAGGACACTGATCCCTCCCTTCTTTTAGCTTGTGGGCCAATGAGAAGGATGCAAATACAGTTGTCAGTTAACAACATCCCTAGCAGCCAATAGCAAAGTTGCCCACTATATATGATTTTTTTTTTTTGCAGTTTCATGTGGTTGTGAGAGGAGATTGAACACTGTACTGTGCTTTTTTTAAAAAAAAGCAAATCAAATTATATATTGATAGTTAGTGTTATACTGGAAGCAGGCACGGCAGCACTCCAAGATAGTGATAAGTAGTGGCTTTTATTATCATCAAAGAAATGTACAACAACAACGTTTCGGCTTGCTCTCCAAGCCTTTATCAAGCCCTTGGTAAAGGCTTGGAGAACAAGCCGAGACGTCCTGGTTCCACTATATCAAGAAGGGACCTGTGACCACGATCTAACCACAGCCTGACCCACCTACTGCTTTAAGTGTGCCGCTCTATCTGCTTTGTGGCAATTAGTGTTAGATAGGGTAGGTTAGTTTAGCAGATAGGTTCTAGTGTAGGGTTAGTTAGTTGAAAGATATAATCGCGCATGCGCACTATATGAATTTCATTACAAAGTTCACATGGAAAAAAGTAACATACATAGCGAATATGCAAATTTCACGAACATAGGACGAATATTCATCCATATATTTTTGAAATATCGCAAATTTGAATATGACCCCTGACGCTTATCAAAATACTGTATATCAGTTATATAACTTTTATACTTCTTATGCTAAAAGTTTCTTCAAAGAACATCACAGTTGGTATTAAATATTTTTCTTACTTCCTCAAGACATTAATCAAATGTAAACAAGTATGATACGATTATCTGCATTAATATAAAAGTATTATGATATTAGCAATTACACTTTCATTTATTAAATATTTTGACACAAAATAATAAGAATGTGCCATGCAATAAAAGTCAGAATTCATTGTGCATGTCACATGAAATGCTGTTATGCATGGTCATTCCATGTTGGCTTTCAACGGCTTCTAAAATGTTGTACAAGGTATAAATAGGATGTGTTACAACAACAAAGCAGCATTGACTTTTATAAAACAGTCATGTTTTGGGTATTATGGTTAAAGCAGAACATTTATTGTCTTTGCAGGGAGATACTTTGTTTTTGTGGGTTTTGACATAGAGCTTTTTCTAGGAAAGGATAGAGATCAAGAAATATCACCTTAATCTGTATGGAGTATTGCTATAAAGCGTCGGTTACTTTCCATAACACTTTCATCTTGGGGATTGAGAGAGGATGAGAAACATACTTTCCTGTAGTTCATGTGTGCATACCAATATTCTTTTCCTGAATATCCTAGATGATTGTATCAACAAGCATGCATCACTGTGACTTTGGCTTCAGACACAGATCTGTATAAATGTACTATAATGGGTTCATGGGTTCATATATATATATATATATATATATATATATATATATATATATATATATATTTATTATTAACTTTTAAATCCATGCAATACATGTATTTTTAATAATATTTCTGACATACAACTATGTCACTTTATAAATAATATAACCTGCTTTAAGCTAGTGAAAACATCATCTATGATCAGACGTTTTTAAACCACCCTGAATCCTGCAAGTGTTTTAGATTAACAAGCATAACCTGATTGGATTGGAGTAAAATAGCAGTGTGAACCTAGCATTACATGAATTAGCTAGATATGAAAGCTGGAACAATTGACAAAATCACACCAGAGTCCTAATGGAAGTCTACTTAACTTGCAATACCGGGGTTTTGGTATTGAATCTAATGAGATGCAACATCTACATGGTGTTTTTTTTTAGGTTCTCTCCAATTTTGTATAGGTTTACTGTGTATTTTGTGGATGGACTGTGATTGATATTCATCCACGTACAGTGTCCACGTGGGCACTATATACCTAAATACATGCATACATCCCAAAATAAAAAATAAATAAAAATAAAAAATACAACTTTCTGCTTTGGTTGAAGCTACCTAGGAAAGCTAGACATGGATTGGTGTACATCTGACATTTGGAATAGGTTTTAACCCCTTAAGGACTCAGGGTTTTTCCGTTTTTGCACTTTCGTTTTTTCCTCCTTACATTTAAAAAATCATAACCCTTTCAATTTTCCACTTAAAAATCCATATTATGGCTTATTTTTTGCGTCGCCAATTCTACTTTGCAGTGACATTAGTCATTTTACCCAAAAATGCACGGCGAAACGGAAAAAAAAATTATTGTGCGACAAAATCGAAAAAAAAAACCCATTTTGTAACTTTTGGGGGCTTCCGTTTCTACGCAGTGCATATTTCGGTAAAAATTACACCTTATCATTATTCTGTAGGTCCATACGGTTAAAATGATACCCTACTTATATAGGTTTGATTTTGTCGCACTTCTGGAAAAAATCATAACTACATGCAGGAAAATTTATACGTTTAAAAATGTCATCTTCTGACCCCTATAACTTTTTTATTTTTCCACGTACGGGGCGGTATGAGGACTCATTTTTTGCGCCGTGATCTGAAGTTTTTATCGCTATGATTTTTGTTTTGATCTGACTTTTTGATCACTTTTTATTCATTTTTTAATGTTATAAAAAGTTCCCAAAATACGCTTTTTTGGACTTTGGAATTTTTTTGCGCGTACGCCATTGACCGTACGGCTTAATTAATGATATATTTTTATAGTTCGGACATTTACGCACGCGGCGATACCACATATGTTTATTTTTTTTTTTTTTTACACTGTTTTATTTTTCTTATGGGAAAAGGGGGGTGATTCAAACTTTTATTAGGGAAGGGGTTAAATGACCTTTATTAACACTTTTTTTTTACTTTTTTTTTGCAGTGTTATAGGTCCCATAGGGACCTAAAACACTGCACACACTGATCTTTCATCCTGATCACAGGCGTGTATTAACACGCCTGTGATCAGCATTATCGACGCTTGACTGCTCCTGCCTGGATCTCAGGCACGGAGCAGTCATTCGTCGATCGGACACCAGGGAGGCAGGTAAGAGCCCTCCCGGTGTCCGATCAGCTGTTCACCGCGGCGGTCCCGAACAGCCCGACTGAGCAGCCGGGATACTTTCAGTTTCACTTTAGAAGCGGCGGTCAGCTTTGACCGCCGCTTCTAAAGGGTTAATACCGCACATCGCCGTGATCGGCCGTTGATTAGCGCCGGGACCCTCGCGATATGATGCGGGATCGCGGCGCGATCCCGCTTCATATCGCGGGAGCCGGCGCAGGACGTAAATATACGTCCTGCGTCGTTAAGGGGTTAAACTGTGTGCAGTAAAAATGGTTTATAATTATCCTTTTGTACTGAACACAGTGTGTAAGAATTTATTTCACTGTAAATTATATTCAAAATTGTGAAAAAAAAATAAAAGAGAAACACTAGGCACAGGAGGATTGGCGGCTGACACTACTGTTGAAACTGGCAAACATCAGAAAATGCATATTTGTGAGTACACTAAGATATACTAAATCAAGTCCAACAGAATCCATACTAAAAATATTATTTTGAAAAAAGCGGGCACTCATCATTAAAGCATAGCTTATATTGTTGCTTCATAGTAATAACCGCTCTTCTGGAAAGGCAATAAGATGAACACTAGCGGCCACTGGGATCAGACAGGCTACAGACTGTTATGCGGAAGCAGGTAGTACCACTAAACAGTCTGTTGCCTGTCTGATCCCAGCGGCCCTGGTGTTTGTCTTGTTCCCTTGCCAGAAGAGCAGTTTTTGCTATTAAGCAACAATAAAAGCTACATTTTAAGGGTGTCTGTGCTCACTTTTTTTTCACATTATATATTTAAAATTTTATTTTTGGATCACTATATATGCCCAAAAAATCTTACATGGTTGGACTGCTACTCTATTTAACAGCCAGTAATGAAAAAATGATTTTTTATCATATTTATATGTATTTTTTTGTGTATTATTTCCCACAGCCAAGTTAGTGTTTAAAGTAAAATGGCACCTGAAATGTGGAGAGGCAAGAATGAAAACATCTTCACTGGTTGATTAAGGGGGTTAAGTGATGGACATCTCTGAAAGAATAGCTATTACGTGTATGTATGTAGACATATATTAGTCCTCAGATTACATCACATTGTTTGAATAAAGAGATGTGCAAATTGTATTGAAACACGGAGCGGGTTTGTAGAAGAAGTTGCAGGACTACCAAGTCAACATGTAAATGAGCTGTCAAAGGCTGATTAATCAGTCGGCACATTCATTATTTGCCTTGACACAACACAAATACAATTTGCTTACTTTTATCAGCAAGGCCCAGAGTCATTTGTTTATGTTGTAGGATTTTTTTAAATTCTACTCAGAGGAAATCTCTTAGACAATATTTTGTTACTCTAAATAAACATTTCACTGTTTTTAGTTGTATCTAATTAGGCACCTGTCACGGCTTGGATTTAATATGCCAGCTTAGTACATATAAGAATAAGAAATATTACAGCAGTGTGTACAAAGCACAATAACCTTTAGTGAACGTTTCTAAAGTTTTACATTATGCATAAATCATTTTTACTTTCCGTGATCTTCAATTTATTGAAACTCTGCTTTAATATGACTTTATACAATTTGAATGTAACATAGAATGATTGCAATTTATACTTTAAACGTTTTTTTTTTTTTTTTTGTCTACTAATGTGTGTGATCTTCACAACGGTTAGCAAAGATATTTTTTTGTTATTCGGGTAGACGAAAGAACCACCGGCACTGCCTCTCTGCCACAAATTCCCTGGGAGCATATACAGGTATTACCCTTCCAAACTGCTCATGTATAGTGGTGCTCAATCTTAGGAAATCACAAATCCCAATGGAAGTAGGTACTATAAAAGAATCAGATGGCACTGACGGTTTTGCAGAAAATGTCTTTTTAATCCAACACTACAGGTACAAATGCAGTCAAGGCCACGCGCTGTTTCAAGCTAGTTGCACTTCCTCATAACCTTCCTTGAGAGGTCATGAGGAAGCACAATTACCGTGAAATGGCCCATGGCCTTGCCTGCATTTGTACCTGTTGTTTTGGATTGAAAATAAATTTTTTGCAATAACCGTTAGTTCTATCTGATTCTTTTACAGTACTTATTTTTGTGCTATTGCCTGTATTCTAGAATAAATGAAGGGTGTTTGCACCAGGGCCAGATTATGGGAAGGATACCTCGAATGCACACCTTGGGGGCTCCTCCAATAAGAAGAAATCAGGGACCTCACTACATGCCATGCAATGATGTTGGGAGCATTCTTACAATATCCTACAGAGGAGCAAGGACTCCTTTAATTTTAAAAAGAGTCCCAGCTCATTTACAATAGGCAGAATGCACTATGAATCACTGCTTCCTGTTTTTATAAGGAGGTAAGTGATGATGCTTTATATTACCACTTCATAGAGTACTCCAGTGGATTTTTTTTCTTTTCAAATCAACTGGTGCTACAAAGTTAAATAGATTTTTAAATCCCTTCTATAAAAAAATCTTGACCCTTCCAGTACTTATCAGCTGCTGTATGCTCCAGAGGAAGTTGAGTTGTTCTTTTCTGTCTGATGACAGTGCTCTCTGCTGACACATTTGCCTGTATCAGGGACTGTCCAGAGTAGGAGCAAACCCCCAAAGCAAATCTCTCCGGCTCTGGATAGATCCTAACATGGACAGGGGTATCAGAGAGTACAGGTGGTCAGACAGAAAAGAACAACTCAACTTGGAGCATACTGCAGCTGATAAGTACTAGAGGGATTACGATTTTTTAACAGAAGTCATTTACAAATATGTTTAACATACTTGCATCAGTTGATTTAAAAAAAAAAAAAAAAAAAAAAAAACAACCTGAGTACCCCTTTACCTTTTTATACACTTTTGTAGAATAAACTTGATATGCTGTTCCATGTATGGAAAGTCAATCAGGTTACAAAAAAATAGCAAAATATAGCAAAATATACTTCTATATATACAATATTTCTCTTTTTAAAAATTGTATTAACAATCTGAGCTATTTTTATGTATAACAATTAATTGTCCATTCTCCTTTGACTTGTGTTTGCCAATGCCATTGTATATCCCAAGTAGGAATTACAATTTGACTTTTTTCTAGTAAAAAATGGTTCAAAGTTGATATTCAACACAGAAGTATGTGCCAACTGATGTCAGTTAAAATCACTCTGAAAAATATTTGTGCTATTGTTAAATTTAGCACATCTTGCATGGTATTAGTATAAATTCAGTCTGAATTAATGATGCATTGCTGTAATTATTCAGAATCAGTGTATTTTGCTTTTAAACTAATATATAAATTAGTCCCTTGGACAACGATGGATACAGAACTAATTATTATAGGACATCCATTAACCAAATTAATTATAGGGCTAAATTAAGAAACAAAAGTGCAATATTTTTAAATAAATGAGTCATTTCTGCTGCTGCACAATTCAGAATAAATCCGGTAGTTTTGTCACTGTCGATTTTACAGCCTCCCTTTTAAGAGAGGGAATTTCTATGTAGATGTTAATTATTTGAATATATACCAATCTCTGTGTCCATTTTATGCAAACATGCTAAATAAGCAGGCTCAGTTCCAATGATAATTTTGTTAAGCAATGCATAAAAATACAGGACAAACCAGATACAGAGCAATAAAATATAGATTGCATTCAGTGAGTAGCTAAAGGTCACAAAAAATGAAGTACAACTTTTATACTTCAAATTATGCAAAGTGTTACCAAATGAGAAATATTGCTGTCTAAAATAAAAGCATAACTTATGTGTTTCCTATAATTTAATTGCTGCCTGCTAGGGCTGAGTACAGTATAACTTGGCAAATTCAGCAGTCAAAGAACATTTTGAACCCTGTGAATATCACCTTTTCTGCTAAGTACATTTTCAAAATTGTGCTATACACTCCTTTAATCACTGATATATTAAAAGATGTTCTTTGACCCTATAAAAGCTATAAAAAAAATGGAAAATCACATATAGAGATGAGTGGAAAGGCTTTAAGTACTTCAAATAATTGGTAACTATGTTATTATTGTTAGCATGAAGGCATGGAAGCATTTGTGCGCCACTGGATAGTTATATACTCATTACCTTATTGTAGTGTGGCTGAAAGCTATTGTATATATTTGAAATATAAGCCATGTCCTTGCCAAATCCATTAGTAGTGCATACATAATGGAAATATATCTTACTGCATAAATAGTACACAAGAACAGAAAGGGAAAACAAGCTTTGGTTTACACAATTGTCCATTAAAAGGGGCTATCCACAATTAGTGAATTTAGTACTTACCTGCCAGACAGTAATGGATAAGCTAAGGAAGAACCTGCTGCTTTCTTTTTGTAAAATGGATATTTGCTGTTGGAGTTCCCTTCCTCCAACTACAAGTCCCATGATTCCTTATTTGAAAGTGTAAGTTCAATTTTCTCCCTCCCACACATCAGCCACCACACCCATTGAAGCACACTGGGACAATATCCTGCAATATCCTCCTTGTGGAGATTCATCTCCTCTCCCCCCACCCAGCGGTCACTTCATCCATTGAAGCAGACAGGTTCCCTTTCAACTCCTGACTAGTGATGTAATGTCTCGGGCAGCACTGCAACCTGGGAAAACCTGAGACAACACTCATTTTGTATGCTGTTAAGACATATTATGAATTACATTAAAGGGGTACTCCAGTGGAAAACCTTTTTTTTTTTTTTTTTTTTTTTAAATCAACTGGTGCCAGAAAGTTAAACAGATGTAAATGACTTATATAAAAAAAAAATCTTGATCCTTCCAGTACTTATTAACTGTTGAAATCTACAGAGGAAATTATTTTCTTTTTGGAACAAATGGTACAAGGTAAGTTAAGTAATTTAAATGTAAGCAAATCTCCAGGGCCAGATGGATTGCACCCAAGAGTTCTTAGAGAGGTAAGTTCAGTAATATATGTACCCCGTTCATGATATTTAGAGATTCACTGGTGTCTGGTATTGTGCCAAGGGACTGGCGCAAGGCGAATGTGGTGCCAATCTTCAAAAAGGGCTCTAGGTCTTCCCCAGGAAACTATAGACCGGTAAGTTTAACGTGCATTGTGGGTAAATTGTTTGAAGGACTTATAAGGGATTACATACAGGAATACATAGGGGATAATTGAATTATAAGTATAACCAGCATGGGTTTACTAAAGATAGAAGTTTATGAAGAGGTGAGTAGAAGCCTTGACAGAGGAATGGCTGTGGATATAGTGTTTCTGGATTTTGCTAAAGCGTTTGATACTGTCCCTCATAGACGTCTGACAGGTAAGTTAAGGTCTTTGGGTTTGGAAATTTTAGTTTGTAAATGGATTGAACACTGGCTCATGGATTGTACCCAGAGAGTGGTGGTCAATGATTCGTACTCTGATTGGTCCCCGGTTATTAGTGGTGTACCCCAAGGTTCTGTACTGGGACCGCTGTTGTTTAATTTATTTATCAATGATATAGATGATGGCATTAACAGCTCTGTTTTTATCTTTGAAGATCACACCAAGTTTTGTAGCACGGTACAGTCTATAAAGGATGTGTATAGGTTACAAGATGACTTGGATAGACTAAGTGTCTGGGCATCCACTTGGCAAATGAGGTTCAATGTGGATAAATGTAAAGTTATGCATCTAGGTACTAATAACCTGCATGCGTCGTATGTCTTAGGGGGGATTAAACTGGCAGAGTCACTGGTAGAGAAGGATCTGGGTGTACTTGTAGATCACAGACTACAGAATAGCATGCAATGTCAGGCTGCTGCTTCCAAGGCCGGCAGGATATTGTCATGTATAAAAAGAGGCATGGACTCGAGGGACAGGGACATAATACTCCCCCTTTATAAAGCATTGGTACGGCCTCACCTGGAATATGCTGTTCAGTTTTGGGCACCAGTCCATAAAAGGGACACTGTGGAGCTGGAGAGGGTGCAGAGACGCGCGACTAAACTAATATGGGGCATGGAACATCTTAGCTATTAGGAGCGATTAAAGGAGTTACAATTGTTTAGTCTTGAGAAGAGACGTTTAAGGGGAGATATGATAAATGTATATAAGTATATTAATGGCCCATACAAAAAATATGGAGAAAAACTGTTCCAGGTTAAACCCCCCCATAGGACGAGGGGGCACTCCCTCCGTCTGGAGAAGAAAAAGTTTAGTCTCAAGGGGCTACACGCCTTCTTTAACCTTGAGAACTGTGAACATATGGAACAGTCTATCTCAGGAACTGGTCACAGCAGGAACAATTAACAGCTTTAAAACAGGATTAGATACATTCCTGGAACAAAATAACATTAATGCTTATGAAGAAATATAAAATCCCATCCCTTCCCCAATATCGTGCCACACCCCTACCCTTCAATTCCCTGGTTGAACTAACTATGCAACTATGTAACACAGAGCTCTCTGGTAACATCATGACCACAGTGCTCTCTGCTGACATCTATTGAGATATGTTTTCTATGGGGATTTTTTTCTACTCTGGACAGTTCTTAACCTGTTCAGGACCCAAGACGTATGCATACTTGGGACCCTGGTACTTAAGGACCAAGGACGTATGCATACGTCCTGAGTCATTCCGGTCTCCGCCGCTCGCCGGGCAGAGATCGGAACCGGATGCCTGCTGAAATCGTTCAGCAGGCATCCAGGGCAAACGTTGAGGGGTGCCATGTAGGCCCCCCATGTCGGCGATCGCCGCATATCACTGCTGAAATCACAACAGCGATCTGCGGCGATACCGGGCTGATCGGGTCTCTGGGACCCGACCGCCCGGTAATTTTGCATGATCCCGGTTGTCACAGACAGCCAGGACCATGCTGAAGTATAGGAGCGAGGTGGCAAGCCTGCCACCTCCTCCTATCCCCTGCGATCCGTCGGTTAGCTAACCGACCAATCGCAAGGGGGGCGGTTACTTCCTTCCACCCTGCCTGACCCCTGGAAGTCCGGAGAGAACGGGAGGAAGACCGGAGGACACGTCGGGGGACGGGGGAGTGCTGAGGCCGGCCCCGGTACTTACCTCGTCCCTGAAGACCCGGATTCCGACGACGGAGACGGCAGCGGGGGAGACAGGTGAGTTGATCTTCGGCGGCGGCGCGGGACTTTTGTAGAAGTCCAGACCGCCGTAAAGTGATCTGGACTGCTCCATCTGGTCCCCTTACACTACTACTCCCAGCATGCCCAGACAGCCCTTGGCGTCTGGGCATGCAGGGAGTTGCAGTTTTGCAACATCTGGAGGTCCACAGTTTGTAGACCACTGTGCCCTTCCAGATGTTGCAAAACTACACATCCTCAGCATGCCCTTACTGTCCAGGCATGCTGGGAGTTGTAGTTCTGTAACATCTGGCCCTTCAGATGTTGCAGAACTACAACTCCCAGCATGCCTGGACAGTTTTGGCATACTGGGAATTGTAGTTTTGCAACATCTGGAAGGGCACAGATTGGGAGCCACTGTATTAGTGGTCTGCAAACTGTAGTCCTCCAGATGTTGCAAAACTACAACTCCAATCATGCTGGGAGTTGTACTTTGGCAACATCTGGCTCTAAAGAAGTTGTCGAACTACTACTTCCAGCATGCCTGAGAATGTTTTGGAGTAGTGGTTTTGCAACAACTGGAGGCACACTGGTTGGGAAACATTGTCTGTGTCCTAACTCAGTGTTTCCCAACCCGTGTGCCTCCAGCTGTTGCAAAACTATAACTACCAGCATGCACTGATAGACTGTGCATGCTGGGAGTTGTTGTTTTGCAACAGCTGGAGGTCCCCCCCCCTGTGAATGTACAGGGTACATTCACATGGGCAGGGGGCTTACAGTGAGTATCAGGCTGCAAGTTTGCTATGCAGCAAATTTTGCGCGGCAGCTCAAACTCGCAGCGGGAAACTCGCTGTAATCCCCCGCCTGTGTGACTGTACCCTAAAAACACTACACTAACACAAAATAAAATAAAAAGTAAAAAAACACTACATATACACATACTTCTACACAGCCCCCCTCCCCTCCCCAATAAAAATGAAAAACGTCTGGTACGCCACTGTTTACAAAATGGAGCCTCCAGCTGTTGCAAAACAACAACTCCCAGTATTGCCAGACAGCCGTTGACTGTCCAAGCATGCTGGGAGTTTTGCAACAGCTGGAACTCTTTTTATTAGAAAAATATAAAACTTTTACAAAACACAAATACAATGCTTAATCAGCTGAAACATAAGCAACGAAAAAGTAATAAATATAAACTCTTTGTTACAGAATAAAAGGACCTACCTAACCGACCAGCCCAGCTTAACTCAACTAACAAATAATGCCTGATACTACTAATTCTTACCTATTATCCTTCCAAACAAACACACACATTAATTACCAACAAAACATAAATATAGCTTTCCCTAATTAAGCTTTAACTGAAAACATCCGAATAGGAAACTTATCCCCACATACCATACACAAAATGCATTAAACAAAAATAAATAGGGCTAACTGCCATTAAAATAATAAGGAAATAAATAAAATAATTCCATCTTGGAAATACCATTAATTTTACACACATACAACAACCAATACTCACAATACATATTATATCATAACAACGGAAAAAAAAAATTATAATAAAAAGAGGGCTTATTGCCATAACTAAAAATAATTCCAACTTGGAAATTTTTTCTTGTTTTTTCTTGTTTTTTCTTTTCTCTTTTCCCTTCTCTTTAAACTATAGTAACACACACATGCATGGATACATTACCATAAGGGGGGGAAAAAACACGATAATATCAACTAAAAGCTGGTCCGACTGCCTTTACCCTACAATGAGGTATAACACTATACAAAAATACATAAAACTATTTATACTTATGAAATACATGTAAACAAGAATAAAACCTAAAGAAAAAGAACCTACACTATGAACTCTCCCATCACCCACACCACCCCCACTGGACATGGTCAGAGTTCGTGTCACAGTTTTTTTTTTGTTTTTTTTTTAACTGAAACAGTCATTGTCCATAAACTGACCCAAGTCAGACCCAAAACATCACCCCACCCCCCAACAACCCCCACCCAACCTAAAATTAATCCCCCCCACACTATTATTAACTAACTCAACAATGTACTAACTCACTACAACCACAGAAATAATATGAAAAACAAAGTAATACAGTACTACAAACCCCCACCAGGCCCAAGATTGGTTGCCTGCAAGCACTTTACATTCAAATTACAAAAAAACAAAACATAAAGCTAGAGTGACAAGCATAGCCCACCACCAGGAAGAAGGATGGCAATCCTGATAAAACTAAATTTCAAAATGCTTACCCTATGAACCTTACTTCTAACCCTATTGCTATCCCTTCATAAAACTGACCCTATACTCACCCTAACATCTATATACTGTCCCTAACCAAAATTAAGGTACATCAAAAAAAAAACCTCTCCATAGGAGAGAAGCCCTACTGGTACCAAGACTGCCATACTCCAAAGACCTGATCTTCCTGAGGTCACCAGTGATGTTCCTACACACCTCCACCTCGGAGAGAACTTTCTGTTGGGTCGATACTAAGCACCGTGCATTCCACATGTAGTACCTAACCACTAAGCTAACTAAGAATAAAGTGCCCCGATCTCGGCCACCCAGGTTCCTGAATGCCCCATAAACCCACTCCGGATAGGAAAGGCCGGCAAGTTGACTCCAGCCGATGGAAGCGCCCACCCGGTTGTAGACCCCTATATTAAAGGGACAATGAAGCAGGAAGTGGTCCATGCTTTCCAGCGTGTCCCCGCGCTCTTCTCGGGGACATCCCTGGTCATCAGAGTTCCTGTACTTCAGGTTGTCCCTCACATATAGCTTCCCCTGAAAGCAGCGCCAGGCCAAGTCCCAAAACTTCTGGGGGATCCTTTTCATATTTAAAAGATACAACCCCACCCTCAGATCCCGACCTGGGCAGTCCCTGAGCGCCAGAGGCTTCTGGAAATGGGTCAACAGAACCCGTTTGTCAAGGAACTGCCTTGACTGGGTCCTGATCTCCAACACTCCCAGACCCCACCAACGTATCGCCTTCAGAGTCGGGGTAGCGTAAGCCGGAAGATATTCATGTGGTGTACGGAGGTCCTTCACTTGCCCTCCTCTCTCCCATTCCTGGAAGAAAGGCCGAAATCATTCCCTGCAGGAGAGTACCCACGGAGGAGCCCTCTCTGACCAGAGGTTTGCAATGTTGGCTTTCAAGAAGGTGTTCGTTAAGAACACCACAGGGTTTACCAAAGATAAACCCCCTAGTCTCCTCGTACGGTACGTAACCTCCCTCTTGACTAGGTTTAACCTGTTCCCCCATAACAGTTGGAAAAAGAGGCTGTAGATCCTAGTGTAGTAAGCCTCTGGTAAGATACATACACTGCCCAGATAGATAAACAAGGGGAGCAGGTACGATTTGATCAGGTGTACCCTTTCCCTGAGGGTTATAGACAAACCCTTCCACTGGTCCACCCTCTGAGTGGCATCCTGGAGCTTACCATCCCAGTTTTTGGTGGGATAATCATCCTGGCCGAATGTGATGCCCAAAACTTTTGCTGACTCTTGGGGCCCTGGAAGGGTGTCCGGGAGATCAAACGTGGGGTCTCCCCCTCCCAGCCAGAAACTCTCACACTTATCCTGGTTGATCTTAGACCCGGATGCCTCCGAGTAGCGTTCCACTTCTGACATCACCACATCGACCTCCTCTCTCTCGACCAAAATGGTGACATCATCAGCGTACGCCACCACTCTCTGGGCGACACCCGGCTCCGCCAGAATCATCCTGACTCCCGCCAATGGTCCGCAACTCACCCTCCTAAGGAAGGGATCGATCGCAAATACATATAAGAGCGGGCTCAAAGGACAACCCTGACGGACTCCGGACCCCACCTCAAAAGAGCGGCCAGACCAACCGTTCACCAGCGGGAAACTCTCTGCACCTGCATACAAGATCTTAAGCCAATTAACAAAAGTGCTCGGTAAGCCATATCTCAGGAGGACCGACCAGAGGTACTCGTGGTTCACCCGATCAAATGCTTTGGCCTGATCCAAGGACAGTAAGTACCCCTTCCAGAGACCTGCACTACTCCGCTCCACTGCCTCCCTGACACTGAGGACAGCACTTAAGGTGCTTCGGCCTGGAACAGAGCAGTGCTGGGCCCCCAAAAGGAGCCGGGGTGCAAACTTCACCAGCCGATTAAACAGTATCTTGGCCAGAAGCTTCCTGTCCGTATTGAGAAGAGCTATGGGCCTCCAATTCTCAATACGGCTGGGATCTTTACCCTTTGAGAGAAGAATCAGGGCTGACCTCCTCATTGACTTTGGTAGAGTGCCCAAGGAGAGACACTCATTGAATACCTCAGTCAAGAGGGGAGCTAAAGACTCCTTAAAGGTCCTGTACCACTCGGATGTTAAGCCATCCGGACCTGGCGACTTCTTGGGGGCAAGCCCCTCGATCGCCAGTCTCACTTCCTCTTCCCTGATTTCTTCTGCCAAAATGCCAAGAGAGGGGTCTACCCCTGGCTCAAGAATGGTTTCAGCCAGGAAAGCCGTCATCCCGTCTCGATCTAGATCCTTCCTCCCCAAGAGGTTCGAGTAGAAGGATCTGACGACCTTCAGGATCCCTGATCTGGACTGATTCAGAGATCCCGTACTATCAATCAGTCCTGAGACTACTTTACTACTCACTGACATCTTGCAGTTCCTGTAAGGGTTGGGCGAGCGGTACTTCCCGTAATCCCTCTCAAAAACCAAAGATGCGTGCCTATCGTACTGACACCTCATCAGCAAGGACTTCACTCTGGAGATATCCTCTCGGCTACCTCCAGTCGAGACAAGGAGCTCGAGTTTCCTCCTCAGACCCTGATACAAGCGATACCTGTTCAGGGACCTGAGGCTCGAGAGCTGGCGGAAGAACCCCGCAACCCGCTTCTTGAATATCTCCCACCACTCAGACTTACTACTACAAAAGTCCAGTAAAGGTACCTGACTCTGAAGAAAATCCTCAAAGGAGGATATCTCCGCTTCCTCCAGGAGGGACGAATTCAGCTTCCAATAACCTTTTCCCATCCGGGGGGTCTCTGAAACATTCAGGGAAAACAAAATCATACAGTGGTCGGAGAACTCCACCTCAACCACGGACACTGCGGAAGAGACGGCTTCCTCCTTTAAATAAAACCTGTCTATCCTAGACCTGCTGCTACCTCGATGAAAGGTGAAACTCGCATGGCCTGAGGGGCTCCGGATGTGGGCATCCTCTAGGCGAGCTTCCCTGACTATATTACTAAGGGCCACACAGTCATAAGCCAGCCGATCATTGGAACCTCTCCTATCTTGGGACCTTGTGACATTATTGAAGTCCCCTCCAAAGATCACTTGCCGGCTAGTAAAAAGAAAGGGCTTAATCCTCATAAAGAGATCCTTACGGCCCCACTTTGTTTGTGGGGCGTAGATGTTAATGAGCCGGAGCTCTTGTCCCTTCATGAAGACATCTAAGATCAGGCACCTCCCCATTTCTAACTCAATGACCCGTCTGCATTCGACCGGAGTGGTAAAAAGGACCGCCACCCCACTATACAGCTCAGCCGCAAGAGACCAGTGGGAGGGCCCGCACCTCCACTCTCTTCTGGCTTTCACCAGAGAGGCTAGATCTGACAACCTGGTCTCCTGTAAAAAGAAAATGTTGGCTTCAACACGGCCGAGAAAATCAAAGGCTGCGAATCTAGCCGTATCAGACTTTATACTGGCACAATTAATAGATGCCAGCGTCAATGGGGTGAGTGCTGCCATCCTGGGTAATTGAGTTAGACGGCCTTACCCATTATTTTTTCTTGCCCTTTTTCTTCACCGCCTCATCCCCTAAAGAAGAAGGAGCATTCTTACTTTCTTTAGATCTCTTTTTTGACTCAGACTGATCCATCTGGCTCCCATCTCCATCTGGCCCTGAGTTAGCCCTGCCCTCCGAGGAAGATGCCTCAACAGGACAGGACCCAGTTCCCCCCAGAGGCTCCAATCCCTCAGGCACCCCATCCTCGCCACCCCCCTCCAATGAGGGGGAGGAGATGGTATCAAGGACAAGGTACCTGTTCAATAGGTCAATCAGAAGGTGGGCAGGTAAGCTTCCTTTTAGGACCTGGCCTTTAGCACCTGAAATAGAGGACTGAGACTTCCCCTTTACAACTTTTTTGCCCTTGTCTTTTTTTGGCCTTTCCCTCCCCTCCTCATCCACACTTTCATAGTGGGAGGAATCAGAAAGATCAGCCTCTTTGCCTTCCTCTTCGCAAATCCTCCTAATCTCCTCATCCAACACATCATCCCCCAGGGTCTCAGCAACATCTGGGCTAGTGACAGGAGCAGGGCAAGGAGCTACCCCTGCCACCTGAGAACTCTCCAGCTCCCTGCTCCTTCTGCGGTTTTCCTCTCGCCTTAGTTTGGCAGGCCCCTTCTTGCTCTTCATTAACCCTGTTGCTCCTTCACCCATGCCCGTACCCTCCCCAGCCGGGGCAACCCTAAAGCTCTCCCCAGCTGGAGCGGCCACCACACGGGAAAAGGCGCTGGGGCAACGGCTGAAAGGGTGTCCTAGGATACCACACAGATGACACCGGATCTGCCCACAGGATGCAGCCAAATGACCAGCCCCACCACACAAAGCGCAAACCTGCACAGTGCAGGCTGCGCTAAAATGGGTAGGACTACCACACCTGTGGCAGACCTTAGGCTGCCCCTGGTAGAAGACTTGGATTCTGTCACGTCCGAGGAAGGCTGACGATGGGATGTGGGCAACTGTGCTCCCTGAACGCCTAAGTTTGACGGAAAACGTCCAGGCCCCAGACTAGATCCCGTGCTCATCAAGATTTTTCTTGGGCATGTCCGTCACATCCCCATAACGACCGAGCCAGGTCATGATGTCGTAGCAAGAGAGCGACTCGTTACGGGTCAAAACGGTCACTCTCTTGGTTTGGTTCTGCCGGGATATCACTTTTACAGCCGGGCTCGTTCTTCACCATCTCGTAATTCGACCAGAAAAGTTCAAGACCCTCTGGCCGAACAAAGCTGATGTCGAACTCAGAAGAACCATAGGGGTGAATCAGGGCAAAGATGTCACTCGCCCTGAACTCCATCTGAAGGAGGAGCTCATCCACCCTTGCCCGGCGCGCATCTTTACCCCTCCAAATCAGACGGGCCACATTCCTACGGTTACTATTCTGCCCGGGTGTCGGGAGGGACCACATCACCTCCCCATTCTGTTCTCGGAAGGCACCCAGACCATGACTCTCTATCCAAAAAGACAGGTCAACCAAACCCCTCCCTTCTACATCAATTGACCTATCACCCATACGCAGAGCCTCCAGGAGGCGCCGCTGCAAGTGACCCCCAGAACCAGATGGAGACGGGGACCCTCTTGATTCCCCGGCAGTGACGCTCGCATAGCTTCCAGCAGTCACCACCGGGGGGCAGCCGAACCAGCCCCTACTTCCTCAGTACTCTTTACTGATCCAGTGACATCCCTTTGCCCGCCTCCAGCACTCTTCTCTTGCACACCGCTAGCATCCCTCTCTTGCACACCGCTAGCACCTCTCTCTCGCACACCTCTAGCACCCCTCTCTTGCACACCGCTAGCACCCCTCTCTTGCACACCGCTAGCACCCCTCTCCTGCACACCGCTAGCACCCCTCTCCTGCACACCGCTAGCACCCCCCTCTTGCACACCGCTAGCACCCCTCTCTTGCACACCGCTAGCACCCCTCTCTTGCACACCGCTAGCACTCCTCTCTTGTACTCCTCTAATGCCCCACTCTTGCACACTGCTAACATTTTCATGCAACATACCATCACCAAAATTTTCACTCTCTTTTGCACTCTTCCCTTTCACACTATTATCCTGGCTAAACTTTCCTGAGCTGGCCGGGTTATTTGCGTATGCCACGGGGGTTTGTGCTGCTGGTCCCGCCCCCGATGACCGCTTTTTCGGTTCTGGCGATGTTACTTCCAGTTCCAGTGATGTCACTTCCTTCAATGCCGATGATGTTCCCAGTGAGAACTGCTTCACACTGGGTGGGAGCTGTCCCTCCGGACGCACCCCCACCCCTTCTACAGCAGCCGACGTGCAGGGATTCCCCACAGCGTCAGTGCAACCTTCAGGAGCCACCTCACCCGACCGTCCGGGCTTTTCTACCAATCCAGACGCATGGACACTCCCCCCCCCCCCTCACAGAGGAGTGCCCTGCTACGCCCAGATCGCTCGGGGGACCGCCCCCGAGCAGACAGCAACATCACCAAGCTCCGGCACTAGGACACGCCCCCTGCCCACCTGGGGTGGTCCTGCAGAAAGCTTATCCACCATGTACCCCCATGCTGGCCCCGCTTTACAGCAAAAGCGGGGTCGGGCAGACTGGGGGCCCACCAGCCTGAACCACCTTTTCAGATGGCCCAGACTGCTGGAGAGAAGAATAAATAAGTCTGGTGACCTCTCCTTTTTTCCTTTTATTTTTCCTCTTCCTCTTGCCCTTCACCTCAGTATCTGGGCCCAAGTCATTTCCAAATGAGAAGTTCTCAAAATGGGTAGGTGACTCTTGGAGCACAATCGCCTTCAGCAATCCACCACCAATTAACCCATTGCTTCTGCCGCTGTCGTCACTGCTGTCATCTGACGTTACAGGCAGGGCTACCTGAGCAGGATTTATGTATGAACTCTGGGTTGTGTCCTCCTCCATTTCACTCTCCTCTGCACCACCATCTTGCTTCTCTTTAGCACCTTCCTCAGCACTGTCCTCTCTTTCTCCACCACCATCTTCCTCCACACCATCCTCCTCATCACTGTCCTCTCTTTCTCCTCCACCATCCCTTTCCACACCGTCCTCCTCTGCACTGCTTTCGCTGTGACTGACCTCCTCCTCTCTTTCTGGGTCCTGCTGGCCTCTGAACCGACTTTCATTGCAGAGTTTTTCTCTGAAGATATCAGCCCCTTCCATGATCTCCATCCTCACCCTTTCTACCTCCACAACCTCTTTTTTCAGGGTGCGCACTTTAGCCAAATACACTGGCCTCAGATTTTTCGAGGTGTAATCAGCCTGGTAACGGGCAAATTTTAAGTCCTCTCTTAGCCCACGAAGCATTTTGCCAAGACGCTCATACTCCGCCATTTTTGCTTGGAGTCGGGACCCATTTTAGTGTTTTTTTTTTTTTAACATATGCAAAAGTCGTGAAACCCCTGTGGGGTATTAAGGCTCACTTTATTCCTTGTTACGTTCCTCAAGGGGTCTAGTTTCCAAAACGGTATGCCATGTGTTTTTTTTTTTGCCGTCCTGGCACCATAGAGGCTTCCTAAATGCGACATGCCCCCGAGCAAAATTTGCTCTCAAAAAGCAAAATATGACTCCTTCTCTTCTGAGCATTGTAGTTCGCCCGTGGTGCACTTCAGGTCAACTTATGGGGTACCTCCATACTCAGGAGAGAAGGGGTTACAATTTTTTTTTTTGGGTGGGGGGTATTTTCTGCTATTAACCTTTGCATAAATGTGAAATTTGGGGGGGAAACACACATTTTAGTGATTTTGTTTTTACTTATGCAAAAGTCGTGAAACCCCTGTGGGGTATTAAGGCTCACTTTATTCCTTGTTACGTTACTCAAGGGGTCTAGTTTCCAAAACGGTAAGCCAAATATAACTCTTTCTCTTCTGAGCATTGTAGTTCGACCCGTAGTGCACTTCAGGTCAACTTAATTTAAAAATTTGGGGGGTATTTTCTGCTATTAACCCTTGAAAAAATGTGAAATTTGGGGGGAAACACACATTTTAGTGAACATTATTATTTTATTTTTTTTACATATCCAAAAGTCGTGAAACACCTATGGGGTATTAAGGCTCACTTAATTCCTTGTTACGTTCCTCAAGGGGTCTAGTTTCCAAAATGGTATGGTATGTTTTTTTTTTTGTTTTTTGTTTTTTGCTGTTCTGGCACCATAGGGGCTTCCTAAATGCAACATGCCCCCCAAAAACCATTTCAGAAAAACTTACTCTCCAAAATCCCCTTGTCGCTCCTTTGCTTCTGAGCCCTCTACTGCACCCACCGAACACTTTACATAGACATATGAGGTACGTGCTTACTCGAGAGAAATTGTGCTACAAATATAAGTATACATTTTCTCCTTTTACCCCTTGTAAAAATTCAAAAATTTGGTCTACAAGAAAATGCGAGTGTAAAAAATTAAGATTGTGAATTTACTCCTTCACTTTGCTGCTATTCCTGTGAAACACCTAAAGGGTTAAAATGCTGAATGAATGTCATTTTGAATACTTTTGGGGGGGGTGCAGTTTTTATAATGGGGTCATTTGTGGGGTATTTCTAAGATGAAAACCCTTCAATTCCACTTCAAACCTGAACTGGTCCCTGAAAAATAGTGCTGTTGAACTTTGAAGCACTCTGGTGTCTTCCAAAAGTAAAAACATGTCAACTTTATGATGCAAACATAAAGTGGACATATTGTATATGTGAATTAAAAAAAATATTTGGAATATCCATTTTCCTTACAAGCAGAGAGCTTCAAAGTTAGGAAAATGCTAAATTTTCAAATTTTTCATCAAATTTTGGGATTTTTCACCAAGAAAGGATGCAAGTTACCACAAAATGTTACCACCATGTTAAAGTAGAATGTGTCATGAAAAAACTATCTCGGAATCAGAATGATAACTAAAAGCATTCCAGAGTTATTAATGTTTAAAGTGACAGTGGTCAGATGTGCAAAAAACGCTTTGGTCCTAAGGTGTAAAATGGCCTGGTCCTTAAGGGGTTAAAATGGACAGAGATGTCAACAGAGAGCACTGTGGTCGTGATGTCAGCAGAGAGCTCTGTGTTCCAAAAAGAAAATAATTCCCTCTGTAGTATTCAGCAGCTAATAAGTAATGGAATGATTAAGATTTTTTTAATAGAAGTAATTTACAAACCTGTTTAACTTTCTGGCACCAGTTGATTAAAAAAAAGAATGGTTTTCTGCAGGAGTACCCCTTTAACTTTACAGCCTCTATAATACCCTTTTAAGTTGGTTTTTACCCTATTTATAGGAAAAATATTTTTCTGATTTGACATTGAATGATTTTGGTTTTAACAGTCCTGAAAACAGCTAGAGATATGATGGTAGATTCTTAGCTTTTTTTTAGATTTCCAATTGGGGAAAAGTATGTCTACAATACTAAGTTTTATTTCTCATTGGGGGTTAATTAGAAAGTATAAACTAGGACAAGGACAAACCAATGATTTGTTTTATAGCTCCAATAAACATAGTAATAGCTTTTATCTGCTGGCCTTCGTTTGGAAAATTTTAGTTGTTATCTGCCTGGTTACAACTGAATTTTTCTTCTTTATATTTTTATTGCTACCATTTATTATCATTTCTTAAAAATTATTTTCTAAATCTACAGCAAACCCAAACATACTATGGTCAATTTCATTTGGAGCTATTGAATTTTAAGGCTCAAAGTATTATTATTTGGTCTAGATAGACTTATATTCTTGTTGTGCTATTAAATTTAAGCATGCTTTTAGAATACCTGTGCAAAGTAGTTATATATCCACTTAGTTGAATAAATATTTGTGAAAAATGTATTTTTAATACTATTATTAAGGATCAAACTGTAACCTTTATCATACTTGTCCACTAACTTTGATGAGTTGTTATGCATATTTGATGTTAACGTTGTATTTCAGGAGAAAAAATCAAAACATTCAAACCATTTAGAATATGCAGTAGTAAGCAAGACAGAAATCAGAGGCACCTGACTCATACACCTGAGACTGACTGTATAATGAGGGAGGAAGTCCATGGACAAAAACGGCTCAATACCGACAATGCGGTGGGGCCTGGATGACGAGAACCATCAATAAGCAAAGTAAATAGAACGGATAGATCCAGCAACTCACCGCACACGTAGGTGAATCAACTGATTCACCTACGGGTGCGGTGAGTTGCCGGATCTATCTGTTCTATTTACTTTGTATTTATAATATGCCATACATGACTGGTGAGAATCCTACTAATGGAATAAATACCCATCAGAAGAACAGAGGTTTGTATTTCCCAGTACTGCTTTCTAAAGGCGCTTATGTCTATGTGGCTGAATTTCACTCAGTTTTCACTGTGGTACTGGAGGGAAACGGATTATTGTATTGATTCCATTCATGTAAACAAGACAGTTCTGATTAATCCGGCATCTCAATGCCGCCTTGGAATGCTGGACAGACCGGACAGCAGAAGGAGTCTTGCAGCATTCCCCCTTCAACCTCCAGAAAAAAATGGATACCAGACCATACACAATTGATGCACTTGTTGTCATCATCCGTATCATTAGTTGTGGCCGATGATCCAGCTCAGTACTGGACCAAATCGTCGGACATATGGGAAATCAGGAGAAAAGGCAATGTGTATTTCTGCCATTAATGTCTATATAAAAATGTTGCATTGTAGAAAGTTATTGAAACTTCTAAACATCCACACAGATCTATTCATGTATCACCTATTGATTTGAATGGAAAGTAGCTAAATAACTTTGTATCTATTGTCAACATCCTTGAGTTAAAACAGCTGATCACCTCACCTTTGTTAGGTGGTTCACTATTCAAAATGTTAAATGTAACAAAAGGACCTTTGAAACTAAGTCAATTGTAAAATGTTATGTTAGCAATATTTTCCACTTCAGATCAAGACCTTCAACAACATCGCATTTAACTCAATGGAAAACTGTAAGTGAACAGACATTGTTGAAAGAACACAATGCTTCAGATAATCCACTATTGCACCGATCCTTACTCTTCATATTAGACCAGTAATCATTTGCAAGGATAACTGTTTCCACTAGTTCCCTGCAATCTTTAGGAGTTAGTTGCCCATGGTTTGCTGACAAAGTGACATTTGAAGATCAGTCATTAGCATTATATGCACGCTATTGTTTCATTGTTTATTTTACAGTACATGAAGCACACAATAATGAAAAGGCTGATGCGATCGATTCCAGTATCTTTAGTAAAGACTAACAAGTTACCTATATTTGCAATTTACCATTGTTACAGTGTGTAAACAATGCAATTATTTTTTGTTTCTGTGTAAAATTATAAATTCATGGTTCAGAGGTTTGCTGAACCATCTGCCATAGATACTGGATGCAATTAATTATACTTACTTTAGGCTTACTAAAAGACATCTCAGAAATTACCTTTATAGCAAAATACTGATAAAATGTATATTGCATCATTTAAATCCCTTTTTTTCCCACTTTTTAAAGGCATACTGCTTCAGTACTTAATTGTGGATTTAGTCAGACAGTTAATTAGTTTTATTCTATACAACATTTATATAACTACTAGATTCTACAAAATGAGTTGTATTGGGTTGGTTCATAATGTAAAAAATATGTTAAAAAGGAGTTTATGAGGTTATACAATTGCATCTGCCTTTTCTGAGACAGAAATTGCACCACTATAAATCTGAATGATGCTGAGCTTCAACACCAAAGACTATACACAGTGGCATTGTGGAACTGTATATACACCCTTCATCCTCTAGGGTTTAAAGCTCTTGTGTCCTAATGACAAATTGCAGCTCCAGAATGTAGTACCATGTAGCATCTACAATAATGGCGTCTTCTTATGTGGTAGAAGTAACTTTGGACACCTGCAGGCACCATTGCACACGTGCAACAGTTACCTTTACATTACCTATTGTTAGAATGTTGTGGTTGCTATTGAATGTAGCATTTTTGTTGCAGAAATTCATAGGACTAACAATCAGTTATTCTGACTGGCTTCCTTTCACAGCGGGTAAAATAAGTAATGAATGCGTCACCATTTTTTCACTTTATAGATAAATACATGTGAATTAAGGGAGGTGCAAAAAGACATGGAAAGCTAAGACAAAAGTTGAAAACTAACAGTAATTAAAAAGCAATCCAGATGCTTAGTGCCAATTAATATCAACTGGTTTAGTCCCAACTGATGGCCTAGAAAAAATGGTCTCATTGCCAAGGTGTCACACAAGACACATCTCATGATTAGTAAAGCAAAGAGCTGTCTCAAGACCTCTGCAGCCTAACTGTTGCAAAATATAACAATGATTTTGGTTACAGGCATCTTTCTAAGCTTCTGAATGTTTCATTGAACACTGTTGGGGCCAGGGTCGACTCCACCTAAAGTCAGGATAGGCACCTGTCTGGAACACCTACTTGATGAGGGTGCCCCGCACACAGTATTTATGTGAAATAATGTGATAGTGTTTAAAATTCTTTACAACAGGATAGAGGAGTGCTCCTTCGCACACAGCATTTGTACATTCCTCCTTGGCACTGCCAGGGCCCATTTTACCACTCTCAGTCTTACCTCATTACTCAACATCAAAACTTGCATCAAGAATAACAAATCATGTACAGATTGTCGCTCTGTGCATTCAGGCCTGTACTGCTTCTATGTCCGCATCACACATGCAGGGGGCATCTGGACTGGGCAGGTAACCAAGAGCTGTAACATTGATCTGATCCAATACCAGGGCCTTTGAGTACTATAAACTTCTTTTTTATGTGCAGAGGATATTATACTTGTTAATTAACACTGCTCTATATTTCTGGATTCATGCTGGATTTCTGCTATCTATGTAGCAAAGCCAAAGTGGAAATGTCAACCTTTTGGAGAAAGTTTTATCCAGTTTAACATTGTATTTCACCCATTGTTCCTGACTTTCCTATAAACTTTGGAAAAACTATAACTACCTGCATGCTGGAGGCTTCCTATTTGGGAAATACTGCTATAGCCCTTTAAACAGTATTGCAAAACTGCAATTCCCAATTTTATTGCAGCTGCATGTATTAGTCATTAGTCAGTGGTAATGGTAGTGGTCATGATGTGGTCACGGTGCAAAAAAGTGATGTGACCAAGGGACGGGGCCAAGGGATGGCAAAATTATGTTTTGCCGAAGATGGCAAAAAACCTTGCACAAGCCCTGATACAAGTATAATACAGAAAGGGGAAGACAATTATTTCACCATTAATTTGCCTCAACCATGTGGTCCTCACAAGTAGGAGTAAAAAGAGTAATCAGAAGAGTTGTCCAAGAGCCAAGGACCACTTTTGGAGAGCTTCACAAAGACCTCAAATTGTCTCAAAGAATGTACTCCGCCCGTATGGCCTATATGCATGCTCACACATAAGACTTCATTGCTTCATAAAAAGCATATTGAAAAGTCTGCTTCAGAGCATTTGGAAAAGTCACCAAAATGAAACTCTTTGAATGCCATAATACTCACTATGCTTCGAGGAGAAATGGCACTGCACATTACCCTAAAACACCAGACCAACAGTGAAGTTTGGAGGTGGGAATATCATGGTGTGAAGCTTCTTTTCAGCAAATGGTACTGGCAAACTTTACATGATTAAAGAAAGAATAAATGGGCAAATGTACTGACACATTCTTTACAAGAGTTGAGCAACCCTAGCCCTCCAAGCCCAGTTTCGATGTGAACTTTGGGGGGTTCACAGGTTGCCAAACTCTTGAATATTGCCAGGTTTGGTTTGCGCAAACCTGGCAATATCGAGGCTGATCTGCGCTCACAGTTCAGTCCAGCAAGGAAGAAGTTACTTAGTGCTAGTAAACTCCTTGGGGGGTGGGTATTGTATACATTATACAGCTATCTATGTGTCTGTATGATGTATACAGTGAAGAGAGTAATACTCACTATCCTGTCACTGGTTCGGACCTCTTTTATGTAGCTGTCCCCCCCTAGTGATGTAATTGTTAGAGGTGGAGATACACAAGTGTCACGATGCCGGCTGGCAGGTAGTGGACCCTCTGTGCCAGAGAGGGATTGGCGTGGACCGTGCTAGTGGACCGGTTCTAAGCCACTACTGGTTTTCACCAGAGCCCGCCGCAAAGCGGGATGGTCTTGCTGCGGCGGTAGTGACCAGGTCGTATCCACTAGCAACGGCTCACCTCTCTGGCTGCTGAAGATAGGCGCGGTACAAGGGAGTAGGCAGAAGCAAGGTCGGACGTAGCCGAAGGTCGGGGCAGGCAGCAAGGATCGTAGTCAGGGGCAACGGCAGAAGGTCTGGAAACACTGGCAAGGGACACACAAGGAACGCTTTCACTGGCACTAAGGCAACAAGATCCGGCAAGGGAGTGCAAGGGAAGTGAGGTAATATAGGGAGTGCACAGGTGATAACCCTAATTGGAACCACTGCGCCAATCAGCGGCGCAGTGGCCCTTTAAATCGCAGAGACCCGGCGCGCGCGCGCCCTAGGGAGCGGGGCCGCGCGCGCCGGGACAGAACAGACGGGGAGCGAGTCAGGTAGGGGAGCCGGGGTGCGCATCGCGAGCGGGCGCTACCCGCATCGCGAATCGCATCCCGGCTAGCAGCAGGATCGCAGCGCCCCGGGTCAGAGGTCGTGACCGGGGCGCTGCAGCGGAGGAGGTGAAGCGAGCGCTCCGGGGAGGAGCGGGAACCCGGAGCGCTCGGCGTAACAGTACCCCCCCCCTTGGGTCTCCCCCTCTTCTTGGAGCCTGAGAACCTGAGGAGCAGACTTTTGTCAAGGATGTTGTCCTCAGGTTCCCAGGATCTCTCTTCAGGACCACAACCCTCCCAGTCCACCAAAAAAAATTTTTCCCTCTGACCTTTTTGGCAGCCAAAATCTCCTTGACCGAGAAGACGTCCGAGGAGCCGGAAACAGGAGTGGGAGGAACAGATTTGGGAGAAAAACGGTTGAGGATGAGTGGTTTGAGAAGAGAGACCCTGAAGTTATACGAGAATTCGGCCCATGGAAGGAGATCTGCCCAGTCATCCTGGCGGGAGGAAACAAAATGTCGCAAATAATCACCCAGGATCTGGTTAATTCTTTCTACTTGTCCATTGGACTGGGGATGATATGCAGAGGAAAAATTTAATTTAATCTTGAGTTGTTTACAGAGAGCTCTCCAGAATTTAGACACGAATTGGACCCCTCTATCCGAGACAATCTGCGTAGGCAACCCGTGAAGACGAAAAATGTGTACAAAAAATTGTTTAGCCAACTGAGGCGCAGAAGGAAGACCAGGAAGAGGAATGAAATGTGCCATTTTGGAGAATCGATCAACGACCACCCAAATAACGGTGTTGCCACGGGAAGGGGGTAAATCAGTAATAAAATCCATACCAATCAGAGACCAAGGCTGTTCGGGGACAGGCAGAGGATGAAGAAAACCAGCGGGCTTCTGGCGAGGAGTCTTATCCCGGGCACAGATAGTGCAGGCTCGCACAAAGTCCCCAACATCCGTCTCCAGAGTCGGCCACCAATAGAAGCGGGAGATGAGTTGCACAGATTTCTTGATGCCCGCATGACCTGCGAGATGGGAGGAGTGACCCCATTTGAGGATTCCGAGGCGTTGGCGTGGAGAAACAAAGGTCTTTCCTGGAGGAGTCTGCCTGATGGAGGCAGGAGAAGTGGAGATCAGGCAGTCAGGTGGAATGATGTGTTGCGGAGGGAGATCAACTTCTGAGGCATCCGAGGAGCGAGAGAGAGCATCGGCTCTAATGTTCTTATCGGCAGGACGAAAGTGAATCTCAAAATTAAATCGGGCAAAGAACAGAGACCACCGGGCCTGGCGAGGATTCAGCCGTTGGGCCGACTGGAGGTAGGAGAGGTTCTTGTGGTCGGTGTAGATAATAACAGGAAATCTTGATCCCTCCAGCAGATGCCTCCATTCCTCAAGTGCTAATTTAATGGCTAGAAGCTCTCGATCCCCGATGGAGTAGTTCCTCTCCGCTGGAGAGAAGGTCCTAGAGAAAAAACCACAAGTGACAGCATGCCCGGAAGGATTTTTTTGTAGAAGAACAGCTCCAGCTCCTACTGAGGAGGCATCAACCTCCAATAGGAAGGGTTTGGAAGGGTCAGGTCTGGAGAGCACGGGAGCCGAAGAAAAGGCAGACTTGAGTTGTTTAAAGGAGTCTTCTGCTTGAGGAGGCCAGGACTTGGGATCAGCATTTTTCTTGGTTAAAGCCACGATAGGAGCCACAATGGTAGAAAAATGTGGAATAAATTGCCTGTAATAATTGGCGAACCCCAAAAAGCGTTGGATAGCACGGAGTCCGGAGGGGCGTGGCCAATTTAAGACGGCAGAGAGTTTGTCTGGATCCATCTGTAGTCCCTGGCCAGAGACCAAATATCCTAGAAAAGGAAGAGATTGGCATTCAAACAGACATTTCTCAATTTTGGCATAGAGTTGGTTGTCACGAAGTCTCTGAAGAACCATACGGACATGCTGGCGGTGTTCTTCTAGATTGGCAGAAAAAATTAGGATATCGTCCAGATATACCACAACACAGGAGTATAATAGATCACGAAAAATTTCATTGACAAAGTCTTGGAAGACGGCAGGGGCATTGCACAGTCCAAAGGGCATGACCAGATACTCAAAGTGTCCATCTCTGGTGTTAAAAGCCGTTTTCCACTCGTCCCCCTCTCTGATGCGGATGAGGTTGTAGGCGCCTCTTAAGTCCAATTTAGTGAAGATGTGGGCACCTTGGAGGCGATCAAAGAGTTCAGAGATGAGGGGTAAGGGGTAGCGGTTCTTAACCGTGATTTTATTAAGACCGCGGTAGTCAATGCAAGGACGTAGGGAGCCATCTTTTTTGGAGACAAAGAAAAATCCGGCTCCGGCAGGAGAGGAGGATTTACGGATAAAGCCCTTTTTTAGATTCTCCTGGACGTATTCGGACATGGCAAGAGTCTCTGGGGCAGAGAGAGGATAAATTCTGCCCCGGGGTGGAGTAGTACCCGGGAGGAGGTCGATAGGGCAATCATAAGGCCTGTGAGGAGGTAGAGTCTCAGCTTGTTTTTTGCAGAAAACATCCGCGAAGTCCATATAGGCCTTAGGGAGACCGGATACTGGAGGAACCACAGAGTTACGGCAAGGGTTACTGGGAACCGGTTTTAGACAGTTCTTGGAACAAGAGGACCCCCAACTCTTGATCTCCCCAGTGGACCAATCCAGGGTTGGGGAATGAAGTTGAAGCCAGGGAAGTCCAAGGAGAATCTCCGAGGTGCAATTGGGGAGGACCAAAAGTTCAATCCTCTCATGATGAGATCCGATGCTCATAAGAAGGGGCTCCGTGCGGAAACGTATGGTACAGTCCAATCTTTCATTATTTACACAATTGATGTAGAGGGGTCTGGCGAGACTGGTCACTGGGATGTTGAACCTGTTGACGAGAGAGGCCAAAATAAAATTTCCTGCAGAACCAGAGTCCAAGAAGGCCACTGTAGAGAAGGAGAAGGCAGAAGCAGACATCCGCACCGGCACAGTAAGACGTGGAGAAGCAGAGTAGACATCAAGGACTGTCTCACCTTTGTGCGGAGTCAGCGTACGTCTTTCCAGGCGGGGAGGACGGATAGGACAATCCCTCAGGAAGTGTTCGGTACTAGCACAGTACAGGCAGAGGTTCTCCATACGGCGTCGTGTCCTCTCTTGAGGTGTCAGGCGAGACCGGTCGACCTGCATAGCCTCCACGGCGGGAGGCACAGGAACAGATTGCAGGGGACCAGAGGAGAGAGGGGCCGAGGAGACGAAACGCCTCGTGCGAACAGAGTCCATATCTTGGCGGAGTTCCTGACGCCTTTCAGAAAAACGCATGTCAATGCGAGTGGCTAGGTGAATAAGTTCATGTAGATTAGCAGGAATTTCTCGTGCGGCCAGAACATCTTTAATGTTGCTGGATAGGCCTTTTTTGAAGGTCGCGCAGAGGGCCTCATTATTCCAGGACAATTCTGAAGCAAGTGTACGGAATTGTACGGCATACTCGCCAACGGAAGAATTACCCTGGACCAGGTTCAACAGGGCAGTCTCAGCAGAAGAGGCTCGGGCAGGTTCCTCAAAGACACTTCGGATTTCCGAGAAGAAGGAGTGTACAGAGGCAGTGACGGGGTCATTGCGGTCCCAGAGCGGTGTGGCCCATGACAGGGCTTTTCCGGACAGAAGACTGACTACGAAAGCCACCTTAGACCTTTCAGTGGGAAACAGGTCCGACATCATCTCCAGATGCAGGGAACATTGGGAAAGGAAGCCACGGCAAAACTTAGAGTCCCCATCAAATTTATCCGGCAAGGATAAGCGTATCCCAGGAGCGGCCACTCGCTGCGGAGGAGGTGCAGGAGCTGGCGGAGGAGATGACTGCTGAAGCTGTGGTAGCAACTGTTGTAGCATAACGGTCAGTTGAGACAGCTGTTGGCCTTGTTGCGCAATCTGTTGTGACTGCTGGGCGACCACCGTGGTGAGGTCAGCGACAACTGGCAGAGGAACTTCAGCGGGATCCATGGCCGGATCTACTGTCACGATGCCGGCTGGCAGGTAGTGGACCCTCTGTGCCAGAGAGGGATTGGCGTGGACCGTGCTAGTGGACCGGTTCTAAGCCACTACTGGTTTTCACCAGAGCCCGCCGCAAAGCGGGATGGTCTTGCTGCGGCGGTAGTGACCAGGTCGTATCCACTAGCAACGGCTCACCTCTCTGGCTGCTGAAGATAGGCGCGGTACAAGGGAGTAGGCAGAAGCAAGGTCGGACGTAGCCGAAGGTCGGGGCAGGCAGCAAGGATCGTAGTCAGGGGCAACGGCAGAAGGTCTGGAAACACTGGCAAGGGACACACAAGGAACGCTTTCACTGGCACTAAGGCAACAAGATCCGGCAAGGGAGTGCAAGGGAAGTGAGGTAATATAGGGAGTGCACAGGTGATAACCCTAATTGGAACCACTGCGCCAATCAGCGGCGCAGTGGCCCTTTAAATCGCAGAGACCCGGCGCGCGCGCGCCCTAGGGAGCGGGGCCGCGCGCGCCGGGACAGAACAGACGGGGAGCGAGTCAGGTAGGGGAGCCGGGGTGCGCATCGCGAGCGGGCGCTACCCGCATCGCGAATCGCATCCCGGCTAGCAGCAGGATCGCAGCGCCCCGGGTCAGAGGTCGTGACCGGGGCGCTGCAGCGGAGGAGGTGAAGCGAGCGCTCCGGGGAGGAGCGGGAACCCGGAGCGCTCGGCGTAACAACAAGAAGAGACCTAGACCAGTGACAAGATCACAGATAAATAACATTGTCTTCATTTAATACATTATACAGCCATATAGATGGTTTTATAGTATATACATCCCCCCAAGGAGTTAATTAGTGCTGCGAACTGAACACTTACGGAATGCTCACTCGATGATGAAGATAAAACAATTTTAGCAAAACAATGATACTAAACACCAAGCCAATGAAACTCTCAAGCGCTCAAAGTAAGAAAATAAAACTGCTAGAATCCCAAGTCAATCACTAAGATTCTATTGAAAATCTATGGAAAAAAACTGAAAATCCTGATTTATAGAAGAGGTGCAAGGAACCTTCAAGACTGATTGTGTGGAAGAATGGGCTAAAATCACATAGAGCAATGCATGTGACTAGTTTCTCCATACAGGAGGCTTCTTGAGGCTGTTATTGCCTACAGAGACTTTTTTACAATGTATTAAATAAACGCCATAAGCCTGCGCAACACTTTCTCCCTGTGTCATTTCACATTAAGACACATGCTGTAACTTAATTTCTGAGCTAATTGTTTTTAGATTCTTTGTATGTATGGATTACTTGGGTTGTTATTAACATCTTGTGAAACTTTTCATGTCAATATCGCCTATATTTAGTGAGAAAAATTGTGATGTGTTCAATGCTTATCTCACCAACTTTATGATTTTTTTTTGTAAGTAAAAACATAATTGAAAACATACTTACTAGACAAAAATAGAAAGATAGATAGATACATACATACATACATGAACTGCAAAAGCGTTGCCAAAAAGCCTCAATGTTAACTTAATGGTTTCGGTAATAATCTATAATATATGTCTTGTTGAGTAAGATTTTTTCTGTAATGACATTTTTTTGCTGTCACTTAAATAAGTACAATTTTTACATATTGTGTGAACAGACAACCACTTTCCTAAAGGCTGACATAGAGCGCATTAATGTTAAAAATGCGGATGCAATTTGTTCACGATTTGATGGATGCATTTAACAAATGAAATATGCCTGAAAAAACATTGTGTGAACCTAGCCTCATGCTGTAGGTCAGATTGTACTATATACTAGGTTTCTGTTCTTTTATGGCAATAGTGTCTTCTCAAGAGTACATTAGAGAACTTTCAATATTCACAGGTGGCAACAGCATAGAATGTTTTTTTCATATGTTCTAAATTGTGAAAAATAGAAAAGGTACATAAAATCCAATTTGTAAAGTGGTTCTGAATGATGCACGCAGCTACAGTGTATCATTATTTTGCTAATTTAATTTGTAAGAGCTTTTTTTTATAATACAATAGTTTGTAGCAAATAAAACAATTTAAACTTTTAGTGTACTCTATAAAGAGCTAATGAATAGCATTACTTTTATTCAGCAATGCTATGGTAACAAAACAACCAAAGGCTACAAGTGCCTAAAAATTGAAAAGCAATGCAACTTATTGAAGATAATAATATACTTTTATAGCAACTGTCAGGGACGGCTGTCAATCAGTGAAAATAAATTGCATAAACTTTGAGAAGTGTAATTTCTACTAAAATAGATTTGATTGACATGTTCATTTTCCACTTCCTTATACTTGTCTATATTGAATGCTAACATGAGAGTGCGAGTTAGGTAAGAGTATACAATAATGTGGTTAGTTTTAAAGTATATACTGTAAGGTGAAAAGCTGGTAAATGTAGCTTTTATTTTTTTAACCTCTTAAGGACACAGGGCATACCTGTATGCCCTGCGCCCGGTCCCGATATTTAAAACGGGGTCACGCTGTGACCCCACATCTTAACGGGTCGGTCCCGGCGGCTTAGGATAGCCGGGACCCTAGGCTATCCTAAGTCGTGGCCCCGATTGTTGTGTCATGCAATATTAACCCTTCAGACGTGGTGATTAAAGGGAAAATAAAAGCTTCCCTGCAGCTCAGTCGGGCTGATCGGGACTATCGAGATAAAATCGCGATGTCCCGATCAGCTAGGATGCGAGCGAAGGACCCACTACCTTGCTCTGTCACGTCCGATCAGCATTTGATTGCTCCAAGCCTGAGCTACAGGATTGAGCAATCGAGACCCTATTACGCTGATCCATGCAAAGCTATGGCTTTGCAGGGATCAGGGTATAAGATCAGTGTGTGCAGTGTCATAGCCCCTTATGGGAGCTAAAACACTGCAAAAAAAAGTGAAAAGTTTATAAAGGTCATTTAACCCCTTCCCTAACCTCCTGAGCGGTTATCCCGAGCGTGACTCGGGGTTAATTTTCCCTGCCAGGATCGGTAACCCCGAGTCACGCTCGGGGTAGAATTGCAGAGTTCCCGGCCGGGCTGCACGATATATCGCCCGGCCGGGAACTCTGCAATTCTACCCCGAGCGTGACTCGGGGTAGAATTGCAGAGTTCCCGGCCGGGCTGCACGATATATCGCAAAAGCAATGCGATATAGCGATGCGGCCCCCTGGGAAAACATGCGATTATCTGCTCTGGTCGGCTCCCGTTGCGGGGGCCGGCCAGAGCAGGTAATGAAAAATACTAAAAGTCAGTGTTTCCCTACCAGGGGGCCTCCAGCTGTTGCAAAACTACAACTCTCAGCATGCCCGAACAGCCAAAGGCTGTCCGGGCATGCTGGGAGTAGTAGTTACACAACAGCTGGAGGCCCCCTGTTAGAAAAACACTGAATTAAGTGTAAAAGGAAGAAGTAGTAAAATAAAAAAACCTTTTGCTTACCTAATCCCGGTCCCTGCAGATGCCGTTCCCCTCCGTGCGGTCTGGGGTGTCCTCTATTCACTATTCATCTTCTAGGACCTTTCACTTTTCAGCCAATCACAGGCCGCAGTGGTGTAAAGCCTGTGATTGGCTGAAGGGGAAAGGGCTTGTTCTGCAGCAAATACACTAGGTTTGAAATCTGCCCGGCAAACCTAGTGTATTTGTTGCAGGACAAGACAAGGTGACATGGGGGGATGAATGTGACAAAGGGGGGAATGTGACAGGAGGGGGGGATGTGACAAGGGGGGGGGAATGTGACATGAAGGGGGGAAATGTGACAGGGGGGGGAATGTGACAGGGGGGAATGTGACAAGGGGGGGAATGTGACAGGGGGGGGGGATGTGATGGGGGGGGGGAATGTGACAGGGGGGATGTGACAGGGGGGAGGGGAATGTGACATAAAGGGGGGGATGTGACAAGGGGGGGATGTGACAGGGGGAGGGGAAGGGGGAGAATGTGACAAGGGGGGGAATGTGACAAGGGGGGAAGAATGTGACAAGGAGGGGGGAGAATGTGACAAGGAGGGGGAGAATGTGACAAGGAGGGGGGAGAATGTGACGGGGATGTGACAAGGGAGAGGGGGAATGTGACAAGGGAGGGGGAATGTGACAGGGGAGATGTGAAATGGGCGGAGGGAGATGTGAAATTCAGTTAAAAAAATTGTACCGCTTTTGGTACAAATTTCCAGACAGAATCATACCGCCAGGGAGGTTAATAAAAGTTTGAATCACCCCCCTTTTCCCATGAAAAAAAACCTGTGTAAATAAAAATAAACATACGTGGTATCGCCGCATGCGGAAATGTCCGAACTATAAAAATATATAGTTAATTAAACTGCACGGTCAATGGCATACCCGCAAAAAAAATCCAAAGCCCAAAATAGCGTATTTTTGGTCACTTTTTATATCATAAAAAAATGAATAAAAAGCAATCAAATCAATACAAAAATGGTGCCGATAGAAACTTCAGAACACGTCGCAAAAAATTAGTCCTCATACCGGCCCGTACGCGGAAAAAAAAGTTATAGGGGTCAGAAGATGAGAATTTTTAACGTATAAATTTTCCTGCATATAGTTATATAGACAAAATCAAACCTATATAAGTAGGGTATCATTTTAACCGAATGGACCTACATAATAAAGATAAGGTGTCATTTCTACCGAAAAATGCACTTCATATAAATGGAAGCCCCCAAAAATTACAAAATTAAATTTTTTCTTTTTGTTGCACAATTAATTTTTTTTTCCATTTTGCTGCTGAATTTTTGGTAAAATGACTAATGTCACTACAAAGTAGAATTGGTGGCACAAAAAATAAGCCATCATATGGAATTTTATGTGCAAAATTTAAAGTGTGCTGATTTTTAGAAGGCGATGAGGTAAAAATGAAAATGCAATAACGGAAAAACGCTGAGTCCTTAAGGGGTTAAGGATGCAGGGCGTACCTGTACGCCCTGCACCTGGTACCGTTCTATAATGTGGGGTCACGCCATGACCCCGCATCATAATCGGTCGGTCCCGGAAGCTAATGAAAGTCGGGACCCTGGGCTAATAATGTGTGTGGCACAGATCGTTGTGATGCGTGCTATAAACCCTTTTGACACGACATTCAAAATTGATCGCCACGTCTAAAGTAACAAAAATACACTCCCGGCAGCTAAGTCGGGCTGATAGGGACTGGAGATGAGCGAATCGAAGCTGACGAACCCGAATTTGTTACAAATTTCATGAAATATTCAAATTGGCAACGAATGCGAATATCGCCGCGATTCTATCATGCAAATCGCTTCATTAAACTCCATTTACTGCGGTCCAGGCTCCAGGGCATCAAAAATGGCGGATCCACATGTTAGTACATGGGGCAACGAACACTGGGAAGGCGAGAAGGCAAGGTGGGAAGGGAAGTAGGCAGGCTGGCCTTGAATCACATGCAGGATGCAGCCTATCAGCAGCCAGTCACCCCTGTGATGTCAAAGCCCTATATATTCAGCAGCCATTTTGCGGCTCGTCATATAATTCATTACCCTGCATGGAGATAGGAAGGACATCACTGTGTGTGGTGTGTGTTTCACAGAAAAGCTCATTCCAGCAGCGTTTAACATCCTAGTCACATCAGCGTTCTGGTGGACAGAGAGCAGTGTTTTTTTCACTGTAAAGGATTTTTACTGCAGCCATTAACCTCCCAGTCACTTTCCACAGCATTGTATTACAGAGAGGGGCAGATAGCTGTGTGTTGCCTGATACGTTTCAACAAGCTGCCTCAACTTCATAAACCTTAGCAGTGGAGGCAGGAATACTTTTTCAGCGCAATTCTGTGTCTTTGTTCCACAACAAATGATTTGCTGGTTATACTAGTCTGTAGATGGTATAAAACCCAGAAGTCCATTCCTATTAGTATTTGACAGAGTGCTGCAGCACTTTTTTTTGTGCTGCAGCACTGTTGTGTACTGCTGGTGTTGTGCAAAAATATGTTTTTTTTTTAAGAGTACTGTACCGCATTTTTCTGCCCTCATAAGTGCATACCACATACCTACATCTAAGTGGTGTACTATTTTGTGCCTGTTAATCTGTCAAGGGTCTACATACTGTGAAAGGACAATCAAAAGTAGTCACCGGCTTATGTTTTACTCCAATACGTTTATTAAGCATACAGTAGCGCATCATTCCACTGCTTCATTTCTTACAACACATGTTGGAAACAATGGCTGGTCAGAGCACTGGAGACGTACATCTCAAGGCCACATGAGCCCTGTGGGGGCTGAACTGGAGGAGCAGGAGGAGCGGGAGGGGCACAGTGGAGCACAGTTTAGTTTTCACCAATTGAACTTTTTTTCTAGTAATCTGACAGGAGTGGAGAAGCAGGAGCAGCCAGAGGAGCTAGAGGGTTATGAGGAAGGTGAGACAGAGGACTCAGACAAACCGTGGCAGTATGCAGTAGAAATGGAGGCAGGAAGTTCCTCCAAGTCATTTGTACAAATGGCTCGATGCATGCTCACTTGTTTGCGTAGTGACAGCCGAATTGTCACCATTTGGCAGCGGGAGGACGTCTGGATTTACACCTTATTGGACCCTTGCTACTGCCACAAAATAGGGGCCTTTATTACACCAACTGAGAGGGCGGACAAACTGACCTACTACAGAGGCATCCTATGTAGTCATTTGGCCAATGCCTATCGGCGCCATCGTTCATACTCTCGCAGGTCTGAATCGGGGGGCCCTTGCGATCAAATTCCACTGCCATGGCTATTGGGGAGGGGTGGTAGAGCAGTACCAGCTCCATCAGCAGCAGCCTGAATCTACAGTCGCTGATGAGTAGCTTTCTTCCCCCGCATAGTGAAGCAACTCATCATTAGCAGGTACACCTGGAGCAGGACCTGAACCAGCAGGTGTGGCATACCTTGAAATACCCATGCCAACATACCTTGAAGATCTGCTGGACTTCTGGGCAGCCAAACTTGATTTGTGGCCACAACTAGCAGAGTTTGCCCTGGAAAAGCTGTCCTGATTGGCCAGTAGTGTGCCATCAGAGCGGGTGTTTAGTTCTGCGGGGGCCATAGTCACCCCAAGGAGAGCTTGTCTGTCCATGGAAAATGTGGAGGGACTGACCTTTTGGAAGATGAATCAGGCATGCATCAGCCAGGATGTCCAACCACCAATGCCTGATGCATGAAAGTAGATTGACCATGGTGCCACATCAACAGTTCACAAATATGGATAGTGTCAAACAGATTTAATGCGCTGCTCCCCAGTTAAAAACATACCTCTGCATCAGACTATTTTTCACCCACCTTCATCACCCGGAACTGGTATTGCCACCCACCATACCACTCTGTCGCTGGGTCATATCAGGACTCCTAATGCTGCTGCTTCCACTTCCAGGCTGCCTCATTCAGCCACTATATGGTCTTTTCTCATGCTTCAGCCAACTCCAGCCACTATGTGGTCTCCTCATGCTTCAGCTACCTACAGGCTGTGCCATTCAGCCACTATATGGTATTTTCATGATGCCACAAACTCCAGGCTGTGCCATTCAGTCACTATATGGTCTCTGCATGCTTCCGCAACCTTCAGGCAGTGCCATTGAGCCACTATATAGTCTCCTCATGCTTCAGCCACCTCCAGGCGGTGCCATTTAGCCACTATAGGGACTCCTCATGATTCAACCACCTTCAGGCTGTGTCATTAAGCCAATATATGGTTTACTGATGCTGCTGGGCACTAGCTACCATAAATCTTCAATTTAAATTTCAAAATTCATCTTTTATTCTTAGTGATTGTGAAGCCCTAGTGACTACTCATGCTGCTACCAGCTCCGGGCTGTGTCATTCAGCAACTATATGGTCTCCTCATGCTGTCAACACCTCATTCAGACACTATATGGTCTCCTTATGCTTCAGCCACATCCAAGCTGTGTCATTCAGCCACTTTATGGTCTCCTCATGCTGCCAACACCTCCACACTGTGTCATTCAGCCACTATATGGTCTCTTCATGCTGCCAACACCTCCACGCTGTCATTCAGCCACTATATGGTCTCCTTATGCTGCCAACATCTCCACGCTGTGTCATTTAGGCACTGTATTGTCTCCTCATGCTGCCAACACCTCCACGCTATATGGTTACCTCATAATGATGACACCTCAAGGCTCTGTCAATGTGCCTCTCTGCGGCAGTGATTCTACAAGCGATGCCTGTAATCTGCATGTCATTCTGAATAACAGTATTATATCACTACCCCAGCACACTCAAAATGCGTGTTAGAACAAAACAAAGTGTTCTACACCCCTATTGAGGCTCTCTGTAGTCCAGAAATTGCTGTTTTTAATATACATTTGCGGCAAATAAATTTGGATCGAACTAAACAATCGGCTGAATCAAATTAAAAAAAAAGTGCTCATCTCTAATCGGGACCATCTCAATGAAATCATGATGACCCGACCAACTAGAACATGACTAGATTGTGCATCCGATCGGCAAATGATTGCTCCAAGCCTGAAATCTAGGCTTGAGCAATCAACCTCTGATAACACTGATCCTTGCCATGTGAATGCATGGCAGTGATCTGTGTAGAAGATCAGTGTGTGCAGTATTATAGCCTCTATAGGGGGGCTATAACATTGCAAAAAAAAGTGTGAAAAAAAGTTAATAAAGATCATTTAACCCCTTCCCTAATAAAAGTAAGAATCACCCCCCTTTTCCCATAAAAAAAAACTGTGTAAATAAAAATAAATATAAACATATGTGGTATCACTGCGTGCAGAAACGTGCAAACTATAAAAATATATCTTTAAGTAAACCACACGTCAATGGCGTACACGCAAAAAAAAAAAATCCAAAATAGCTTATTTTTTGGTCACTTTTAAATCATGAAAAACATGAATAAAAAGCGATCAAAAAGTCAAACCAATGCAAAAATGGTACCACTAAAAACTTCAGATCAAGGTGCAAAAAATTAGCCCTCATACAGCCCCGTACAGGGAAAAATAAAAAGTTATGGGGGTCAAAACATGACAATTTTAAACATATTCATTTTCATGCATGTAGTTATGATTTTTTCCTGAAGGAAGACAAAATCAAACCTATATAAGTAGGGTGTCATTTTAATCATATGGACCTACAGAATAAAAAAAAGGTTTCATTTCTACAAAAAATGCACTGCGTAGATACGGAAGCCCCCAAAAGTTACAAAATGGCATTCTTTCTTCAATTTTGTTGCACAATTATTTATTTTTTTTCATTTTGCTGTAGATTTTTGTAAAACGACTAATGTTGCTTCAAAGTAGAATTGGTGGCACAAAACATAAGCAATGATATAAAATGTTAGGTGCCCTGAGTCCTGAGTCCTTAAGGGATTAATAAATCGTGTTTATTCTGCAAAGTAAATAAATAAATGTTTAGGTGCATTATGTGTGCCGCATATTCCTATTTTTATTATTATTATTATTTTAATCTAAATCAGGTTAGGTATAAAGTATAGGCATTTATTGAAAGGTTAATATTTAAACATTTTACTCATAGAAAATATTTTTAACATACTCACCCCTCTGGGTTCACATATATCACTTTTAACATAAGCACCCCGGCATGCACTGGAGGGAAACTGATACTAGAACGGATCCCATTCATTTCAATGGGACAGTCCACAATCATCTGGCATCTCAATTTGATGCTTGATGGTTGGACACGCCGTAAGGCACTGGACAGGGGAACGCTACCTTGCTTGCTGCGTTATCCTGTACGCCATCCAGAAACAATGGATGCTGAATGCCATACAAGTGATGACAATTTGTTATCAGTTGTGGCATCAGTTGCGTAGAGATATAGGCTGAGCTCACCTATGCTGGATGCAGGAAATATGTGAACCCATCCTTATTATCGCTGGGTTCACAGATGTCCGACATAGTTGAACTTAACCTTGATCTGCACCGGAGGGAAACTGATGCTAGAACTGATCCTACTCATTTGAATGGGATAGTTCACAATCATCCATCATCAGTTGTATGGCATCTGGCATCCATTGTTTCGGGACAGCAGACAGGGGAAGGCAGCAAGCTGTGTTTCCCTGTCCGGTGCCCTCCGGCGTGTCCAACCATCCGGCCGCTGCCACTTTCTACATATATAAATTTGACTAAAGTATTTTTTGTTTCATTTTACAACATCTGAACTTAGCCTTAAAGTTTATGGAAAACTTGCCATCAGTAAAACACAGAGAAAAAATTGGAATTATGGCCATTTTTTAAATGTGTGTGCACTGTGTGTCAGATGAACATATCCTAAGACTTTATTCCCATATGGGGGGGGGGGGGGTCATTTTTCAATGGCTGTTGTCTTCATTTTGGTTCATATTTTTTCTCATATCTTCTTGCATGCGCAATTTTGAGCAAAAAAATTAAGAACTTAAAACATCCCTGTATCTCTAGTGATTCTTAAAAATCTAACTTGGTACACTTGTCCATTCAGTGGTCAGAAATGTAAGTACCAATTATGCAAATATACAACAAAAAGCACAGAAAAAAAAATCTACACCACCCCAATCATACCCCTAGAAAAGGTTTTCTGATACACAAATATTTCCCTCGACTAAACAACATTGGGTGCGGGAAAAAAAAAAAAAAAGCCAGAGAAAAGAAAACACAAAAGGATTGATAATAAATCCCCCTCATAGTATTTTACTCAGTATTTTCAACTATAACCAGGAGTGAAGCTGACACAGAAAAAGGTACAAGTCTTTCCATTACAGTTTTGCAGATTTTTTTTTGTGTTGGTTCCACTCTGTGTTTCCGATGCAGAGCTCTAGTTCAGACAATTCTGTATGCAGCAATATCAAATATGTGTAGTTTTCTTTTTGTTTACATTTGTATATGGAAAATGGGGTAATTTAGGTTTTTAGTAGGGAAAAGATTAATTTATATTTGTAAAAACTGTACATTACATTAATAATAAATAGTAGTAAACTTTGACAGCAGCATCTAAAGGAATAATACTCATCTCCTTTATTAAATGAGCTTGCTCCTGACGTGATCTCACTCTACCACTCGGTTGATGTCAGTAGCCAGGATTCGCTGCTTATAGTTGACATGTAGTAATTGTGAATATTAATCCTTTAGATGCCATTGTCAAAGTGACATGTAACTGCCCATTAGAACAGGCATTGGTGATGAAGGGGTTCTGGTCAGCCCAACTCATCATGTACCCTTAACAGACACATGACATAAATATCCTTCATAGAGCGGGGAATCTCTAAAATTGGTTATTTAGGTCTTCCTTATACCGAATACCATATAGAATACTAACTAAAAATGTAAAGTCAAGTGACTGTGTTTTGTTTCAAAACAAAGTGAAAAGCCATAAATATAGAGCACACTTATATATTCCAAATAAGTTTGAACCTGTAGACAATTATTGCTTTTTACTTTCCAAACATGTCTTTTTCCTATAATGCAAGATAAAAGCCACTGCCATGTCCTTCAGCAAGATTATTTTAAGCAACCGTAGAAAAATGTGCTTCTGTCTCACATACTGTATGATCCCAAAGTAGGAAATTCATATCGTTGAGGGTTTTACCACACATAACAGGCATGCCCATTTGAATATGAGAAGGATAAAAAAAAAAAAAAAAAAATAATGTGTGCTTTCCTCTATGGAAAAAAAGTTAGCTATCAATGTATGCCATTGTGAGGTGCAAAACGAGTTTGGTTTTTATTCTTTCATGTCCATTTACTTTAAAATGTCCTTAATAATTTAGGAAAGTTTTTCTTTTTCATGAAAAGAAAAAGTATAAACCCATTGTGGATGTAAAGTGTATGGGTGCAAGGCATACCTGTATGTCCTGCATTGTTCTGCTCACAAGGTGGTGATCGGTTCATGATGCCATCTGAAATCATTCAGCAGGCATCCCGGCACATCCCCCAGGGGGGGGGGGGGTCCTTACATCACCATGATAGCTGGACAATTTTAACTGGCGAATCACGGCACTTCCATACCAATCAGGTCTCTGGTGACCTGACGGCATGGAAGATAAGGGTGACTGGTGCTCTCTGAGACAGCACCAATCACCTTTCACCAGCAGGAGGGAAGTTCCCGATCACCCTCATTCATCGGTAAGAGCGACCAACCAATTAGGGTTCCTGTAAAACTACTACAACTACTAGCATGCACTGACAGCTGTGCATGTACTGACAGCTGTGCATGCTGGGAGTTGTAATTTTGGAAGTTTATGTCCCCCCCCCCCCCCCCCCCCGGAAAAAAAAGTACAGGATACATTCACACAGGTGGGTTTACAGTCACTTCCCTACAAATTTTCTGCCGCCGCTCAAACTACCGCTGATTGTAAACCCCCAGGCATGTGAATGTACCCTAAAAGCACTACACTACACTACAGTACACAATACCTACAAAAAATACAGAGGTAAACACTACATATACACACACCCTTGCACTTTTACTACCCTCCCCCCTATAAAAATGAAATATGCCCTGCCACCAGTTGTTACAAAACTACAACTCCCAGCATGGCAGGACAGTCTTTGATGGTCTAGTCATGCAGGGAGTTGTAGTTTTGCAACATCTGGAGGTTCACTGTTTGTGAGACACTGCCATAGAGTAGTTTCAGTGGAGGAAGCATACACCATTCTTGCCTCCGACAAAGTCCACCAGTGAGGGACAAGAGGAAGACTGCACTTTCTTCCTCTCCCCCAATCTCATCATCAAGTGATGATGACCCCCCTATAAGGTGGCGCCACAGGGCAATGTCAGTAGAGACCACCATACTAGTGACCCTGTCCCCCATATTAGAAACCTTGTCCCCCTTACATTTTTCCCTGTCCCCCAAATAGGTGACCCCGACGGGACCCCAATTTCGTAAGGTTATGAGCCACTGATTCCTGGGTTTCTTGGCCACCCAGGAATCCAAATTGACTGCACTGTCAACACTGAAATGGTCTTTATGTTTTTTTTTGTTTTTTTTTTTATGAGGACTTTATCAATTTGATTGTGGCTCAAACAAACTTGTCTATCCAACTGTTTGTGGCTCAGCAGCCTGATGCTTCTTGGCTAGGCCCAATGGATTGACCCCCATCAATGCCGCTGAGTTGAGGATATATTGAAGTCTAATACTATATATGGGCCTAGTCAAAAAATCATAGATTAGGCAATATGTGATTGGGGGTGTTCTGTACAACACTGCACTTTACCATATGGCCATAAGAAGGGCTCGTCTCTAATTAAGTCCAGTGACTATGTGGCTGCCATTGTGCTAGTCACAGAAATATACACCACATATCCAGGAGGTATATTTCTGTGACTTTACGTGTTGCGAGTCGGCCCTAAAGTTGCTTGTAAGCCACCACACACTCGCTATAGGGATGAGCAAATCGAATCTGACGAATCCAAATTTGTTACGAATTTCAGGAAAAATTCGGTTCACAACGAATGCAGATATCGGCGCAATTTGATCATGCAAATCGCTTCATTAAACTCCATTTAGTGTGGTCCATGCTCCAGGACATCTAAAATGGCAGACATGGGGCAAGGAATCCTGGGAAGGTGGGAACAAGGGTAGGCGGATGACCCTGAATCACATGCAGCAAGTAGCCAGTCACCCCTGTGATGTCACAGCCCTATATAATTGGCAACCATATTGTGGCCAGACACTTCAGCCTTTCATTGCAGAGAGATAGATGGGGACAAACAGCGCTGTGTGTTGGCAAGAAAAGCTTTTTTCCAGCAGTGATTCACCTCCTAGTCACATCAGCGTTCTGTTGCACAGAGAGAGGGACAGAGAGCAGTGAGTGTTGCACAGAAAAGCATTCTTACTGCACCGATTCACCTCCCAGTCATTACAGTGTTCTATTACAGAGAGGGTCAGAGAGTAGTGTTGCTTGCGAATATTCGCAATTCGAATATTATTCGCGAATATCGCATATTCGCGAATTCGCGAATTTCGCGAATATAGCGCTATATATTCGTAATTACGAATATTCGTTTTTTTTTATTTTTTATTTTTCTTCACAGTACACATCACAGTGATCACCCCTCTCTGCTTCCAGCTTGTGTGGTGTAAAGAAGGTTCTAATACTACTGTGTGAGACTGGCGAGCGAAAATTCGCATATGCGAAAATTAGCATATGCTAATTTTCGCATATGCGAAGTTTCGCGTATGCTTATTTTGTATATGCTAATTTTCACATATGTTAATTTTCGCCTACGTGAATTTTCGCATATGCGAAAATAAAACAAGAATATAACGAATATGCGAATATTCGCGAATATATGACGAATATTCGTCCATATATTCGCGAATATTCGCGAATTCGAATATGGCCTATGCCGCTCAACACTATCAGAGAGCAGTGTGTTGCACAGTGTGTGCACAGAACAGCAGCGATTGAGCTCAAGCACAAATCCTGCCTAGAAGGACTGATAGCGAAGGTAGGGAGATTGAGAGAGAAAGTGCAAGTTTGGGTGTAGTACACAGTGACTGTGTGCTGCATCACTGGTTTGTACTGTTGGTGTTGTACACAACTACTTTTTTAGGTGTACTGTAGCGCATTGTCCTCCTCTCATAAGTGCATACCACATACATACATCTATGTGGTGTACTATTTTGTTCCTGTTAAAGTCTCAAGGGCCGCGATACTGTGAAAGACCAGGCAAAAGTACACACCGGCTGGTGTTTTACACAAATACTTTTTTAAGCGTACTGTTGCGTATTGTCCTCCTCTCATAAGTGCATACCACATACATACATCTATGTGGTGTACTATTTTGTTCCTGTTAAAGTCTCAAGGGCCTAGATAATATGAAAGGCCAGGCAAAAGTACACACTGGCTAGTGTTGCACACAAATACTTTTTTTACATTGTACATCTATGTGGTGTACTATTTTGTCTCAAGGGCCTAGATACTGGGAAAGGCCATGCAAAAGTACTCACCGGGGGAGTGGGGTCATTGTACACAAATACTTTTTTAAGCGTACTGTAGCACATTGTCCTCAGCCAAGGCTCCACCACCTCAGCCGAAAGGAGCTATGTGTCATACCCATTTCTGTCTCTCCAGATGCTCCTGCTCCTCCTACTTCGAGTCAGTCCTTCCACCAGCAATCCATCAGCGAGGCCATGTCCAAGAGCCAACAGTATGTGCCCACTAACCCAACGGCACAGAAGTTGAATGTGCTCCTGTCTAAATTGCTGGTGCTGCAGTCCCTCCCTTTTCAAGTGGTGGACTCTGTACCTTTCAGAGAACTGATGGTTTGTGCCGAGCCGAGGTGGAGAGTCCCAAGCCGTCATTTCTTTGCGAAGAAGGCAGTACCAACCCTGCACACTTTTGTGGAACAGAACAGTCCTTGGCACACCTATTCACTCTTGTTGTCAAGTGGTTCCTGAAATGTTCCGCGCATCTGCAAGACATTCTAACAATGGGAAGGAAACTTTGCATGCACTTCAGCCACTTTTACACCGCAAAGGACACCCTCCTTGAGCTGCAGCGTCAGACCGGGATCCCACAACATAGTCTGATTTGCGATGTTTCGACATGTTGGAATTACACCCTCCATAAATTGGACCGATTATGGGGATTATGAGGAAAGCGAGACAGAGGACCCAGACAGACTGTGGCAGTATGCAGTGGAGATGGAGGCAGGGAGTCCCTCCGAGTCACGATGCATGCTAATTTGCTTGCATAGTGACCGCCAAATTGTCACCATTCAGCAGCGGGATGATTTCTGGTATTCCACCTTATTGGACCCTCGCTACCACCACAAAATGGGGGCCTTTTTTACACCCACTGAGAGGGAAGACCAACTGACCTACTACAGAAGACATCCTACGTAGTCAGTTGGCCGATGCCTATCTGCGCCATCGTCCATCCTCTCACAGGTCTGACTCGGGGGGGCCCTCTGTGCTCACCTTCCACTGCCATGGCTGCTGAGGAGGGGTGGGGTGGCAGGAGCAGTAACAGCTCCTTTAGCAGCAGCCTGAGTCTACAGTCGCTGATGAGTAGCTTTCTTCACCTGCATAGTGAAGAAACTCATCAGCAGCAGGTAGACCTGGAGCAGGACTTGAACCAGCAGGTTGTGGCTTACCTTGACATTACCATGCCAACACACCTTGAAGATCCTCTGGACTTCTGGGCAGCCAAACTTGATTTGTGGTCACAACTAGCAGAGTTTTCCCTGGAAAAGCTGTCCTGTCCAGCCACTAGTGTGCCATCAGAGCGGGTGTGTAGTGCAGCGGGGGCCATAGTAACCCCAAGGAGAACTCGTCTGTCCACAAAAAATGTGGAGAGACTGACCTTTGCGAAGATGAATCAGGCATGGATCAGCCACGATTTCCACCCACCAATGCCTGATGCATCAGAGTAGATTGACCATGGTGCCACATCAACACTTCACAAATATGGATAGTGGAAAACATGTTTAACCCCTTAACGACCACGCTTGTATATTTCCGTCCATGTCTGGCTCCCGATCTGTGAAGCTAATGCCGGACATCGCCGATCGGGCTGATGTCCGGTATTAACCCTTAAGACGCTGCAATCAAAGTTCATTGCAGCATCTAAAACGGGAAAAGTCAATACTGACTAGCTCAGCGGTGCTGTTCAGGACCGCCGTGGTGAAATCGCGGGATGCTCTTTACCTGGCTCCACGCTGTCTGATCAGCGTTTGTTTGCTCCAAGCCTGAGATCAAGGCTCAAGCAATCAACCACAGATAACACTGATCAATGCTATGTTATTGCATAGCATTGAAGAGTGATTGCAATCAGTGTGTGCATTAGTATAGTCTCCTATGTAGTCTTAAACATTGCAAAAAAAAGTGTAAAAACAAGTTAATAAATGTCATCTAACCCCTTCCCTAATAAAATTTTGAATGACCCTCCATTTCAAAAAAAGTTGTGTAAACAAAATAAAAATAACCGTATGTGGTATCGCCACGTTCGTTAATGTCCAAACTATAAAAATATATCATTAATTTTAAAAATCCAAAGTCCAAATTCCATATTTTGGGTGACTTTTTATACCATAAAAAATGTTATGAAAAGCAATCGTAAAATATGATCATAACAAATATGGTACTGATAAAAACTTCAGATCACGGCGCAAAACATGAGCCCTGATATAGCTCCGGACATGGAAAAATAAAAACGTTATAGGGGTCAGAAGAGGACAATTTTAAACATATAAATTTTCCTGCATGTAGTTATGATTTTTTTCAGTAGTAATACAAAATCAAACCTATGTAAGTAGGGTATCATTTTAACCGCATGGACCTACAGAATAAAGATAAGGTGTCATTTTTACGGAAAATGTACTGCATAGAAACGGAAGTCCCAATGATTACAATATGGTGTTTTTTCTTAAATTTTGTCCCACAATGATTTTTTTTTTGTTTCGTCGTAGATTTTTCGGTAAAATGACTGATGTTATTACAATGTTGAATTGGTGGCACAAAAATAAGCCATCATATGGATTTTTAGGTGCAAATTTAAAAGGTGATGATTTTTAAAAGGTAAAGAGGAAAAAACAAAAGTGCAAAAATGGAAAAATGCTTGGTCCTTAAGGGGTTAAAGGGGTACTACCATGCTGACAACTTATCCAATATCTAAAGGATAGGGGATAAGTTGTCTGATTGCCAATGGTCCTGCCATTGGGGACCCCCGCGATTTCACACACAGCAACCCGCTCTCATTAGGCCCCCGGAGCGAACATCTGCTCCGGGTCTGATGACGGGGCCGGTGATTGTGACGCCACAGCTCTGCCCCTGTGTGACGTCACGCTCCACCCCCTAAATGCAAGTCTATGGCAGGGGCGAGACAGCTGTCTCGCCCCCTGCCATGGACTCACATTGAGGGGGTGGAGCGTGATGTCACATGGGGACGGAGCCGTGACGTCACAATCACCGGCCCCGTGATGATCGGCAGTCATCAGACCCGGAGCGGATGTTCGCTCCGGGGCCTGATGAGAGCGGGGTGCTACGTGCGAGATCGCGGGGGTCCCCCTTTAGATAGGGGATAAGTTGTCAGCACGGTAGTACCCCTTTAAGGTGCTGCTCCCCAGTTACAGACATTCCTTGCCATCAGACCACAAGTAAGTATTGAGGATATGCATTAGCTAAAACTTAAATTTTCTTAGAATAAAATATATGTACTCAAATTTTTTTGAAATCAAACAAAAAGAAAGGTGAGCAAAAAACTCAATGTGCCACCTACACCACCAAGTAATGATGAGATGCAAAGATGGAAGGGAACAACGTATGGTCAATTGTAACCAATGGGAGTAAAAACTTCCCTTGTAAGGCCCTACTCTCGCATTATTAATTCCCTTCTTTGCAAGTGTTACTCGCCCTAAAAAGAACATCCCCACACAGGAACCTCTCGCTATTTCCCCATTTCGCCATTTCCCAGGATTTTTAGGTGGAAATAGAGAGAGTTTCCTGTGTGGGGCTGCCCTTTTTAGGGCGAGTAACACTTGTTAAGAAGGGAATTAATAGGGCGAAATTTTTCAAAAATGTGCTCATCTCTAACCTCCTCCATGCGAGATCATCACAATCCCTGCAACTGTCTGCTACCCCTATGCAAATCCCTAATTTGGACCTCAAATGTGCATGGCACTCTCCTTCCTGAGCCCTGTTGTATTTCAAGGCAACAGTTTTTGGGGGCTTTTGCTCCTATTACCCTTGGGGGCTACACTAACATGTTACTGTAAAAATAATAATTTTTTACCACTAACATGCTGGTGTTGCCCCATACTTTTCATTTTCACAAGAGGTAAAAGTAGAAAAAGACCCCCACAATTTCTCCTGAGTATGGAAATACCACATATGTGGACGTAATGTGCTCTGCTGGGGGACAACATGGCTCAGGAGTAAGAGAGCTGCATGGATTGCATGGATTTCAAAGTGCAGTACACATGGTAGCTGCTGCAGTGCCTTACTCATTTGGAGGCGTGTGCCTCTTAATGAATTGGCCGAATCCAAGATCAGTGTGTGAGACTCTGGTCTTAGTAAATTTCCCCTATTACGTATTGAAAACGTTCATTTTTTTTGGTAGTACGAGGGAAGAAATCAATTCTGAAATCCTTGGTGTTTTACATTTTATGTTTTAACATTCCCACTATTCAGTATAAATTAAATATTAAGTCTATTATGTAGGCCATGAGATATATAATTTTTTTTTTTTTTTTTCATTTTGTTCAAAGGTGGGCTTAAATGAGGGGTTAAATGATCTTTATTCATTTTTTTTTTCACTTTTTTTGCAGTGTTATAGCTCCCATAGGGACCTATAACACTGCACACACTGATCTTTTACATTGATCACTGGTTTCTCATAGGAAACCAGTGATCGATGATTCTGCCGCTTGACTGCTCATGCCTGGATCTCAGGCACTGAGCAGTCATTCGGCGATCGGACAGTGAGGAGGCAGGTAGGGACCCTCCGGCTGTCCTGTAAGCTGTTCGGGATGCCGAGATTTCACCATGGCTATCCCGAACAGCTCCCTGAGCTAACCGGCATGCTTTCACTTTCACTTTAGACACGGCGTTCAACTTTGAACGCCGCGTCTAAAGGGTTAATAGCGCACGGCACCACGATCAATGCTGCGCGCTATTAGCCACGGGCCACAGCCGTTGTTAGAGGCCGGGCCCGACCCGCTATGATGCTGGGCCGCGCCGTGGCCCCGCGTTATAGATCGGGAGCGGACATATGACGTCCCAGTACGTCATGTGTCCTTAAGGGGTTAATGGAAGCATTTGCCAAACAACTTCAGTTTCTATTGTTTAATGACCATTGAAATCTATAGCACCAGATGTTGCTGTTCATAAGTGATGACTGCGTTTGTTTTCAGACAATAGTAAACCAAAAACTTTGCAATGGTCTATAAGCAACTATTGCTCAATGAACATACATGTATGTCAGCCATATTGCAAGCTTCATGTTAAATCAGTTGAGTACCAGAAGCGGCCTAATGTTAAATTGTACCATGCATGAGCTTTGTTTTTCCCCTCAAAACACAAAATGAAAAAATAAATAAAAAAACTGACAACTGACAAATGAAGCTCTCCATATGATTCTAAGGTAATTTTGTTTGTGTCAGTAGGACTACTGGAGATCTAGATCTAGATCATAAAATGTACTTGTAATGTCCGTTTATCTGTATTTAGCATTTTTCTGCTTTGGGACCTGTTCAGACATTGGCATAGATTTATCAAAGTTTGTAGAGCTTTTTTTCCCTTAACTTTGGCACAACTTTGGCACAACTCCACTTATGTGCAAGTTTTTTTTGTTTACATCCCACCGCTCATCTTGACATCTTGCTCATTTTTTTACTTTTCACTATCCAGTACACCCTGATTTATCAACTGCGACTGTCGCAGTCTAGGCACATCTGATTAAAAAGCTCCAGGAATCTACACCAGCTTGAACCTTGCTTATGTTTCTGCTTTTCTGACTACCTGATCACGGATCACACTGATTTACATCCCCATCTTGTCTCCCACCCGCCCGCACATATCCCTTCTGTCTGCTACCTGTTACAAGACTACACCTCCCAGCATGCCCTTACAGTGAGTGCATGCTGGGAGTTGTAGTCTTGTAGCAGGCGGGAGATGTGCAGCACGGGCGGATAGGAGACAAGGGGTATGTAAATCAGTGCCCCCGTCATAAAGTGAAGGATAGAATCAGATGGAGCCTTGGCGGCTGCAGAGTGATGTCAGCCTGGGCTCGTTTAACATAGCTCGGCGCCGCAGAGTTTTCTGGAGTCCCTAATGTAATGTCCCATTACCTGCTGGATCCCATGATTGGCAGGGACCGAGCAGCCAATCACAGGATGCGGCGGGAAATTTGCGCTGTTATATGTTAAAAGGAGCCCGGGCTGGCATCATTCTGCAGCAACTTGGGACTCCTGCAGACGGGCTGGGAGATGTGTAGGAGCCATCCCTGCCATCCATCAGCACTGTGGTACATGCATAGGGATGGCAGGGATGGCTCCTGCACATCTCCCGGGCCGGCTGCGGGAGTCCCAGGCAGCTGCAGTGTTATGTCAGCCCTGGCTCCCTTTGCTACGGCGCCACAGAGTTTACTGTCATTAAAAATTTCTCATCGGGTCCTGTGTCACGGGACCCGGCGGGAAATATGAAATTACAGTTATTTTCTGATCATCGCCGCCCAGGGAGTAGAGAGCATTACCGCCCGCTTCCCTGGCTTGCATGACTACAACTCCCAGCATGTCCTTACAGTAAGGACATGCTGGGAGTTGTAGTTGTGCGGTGGGTTCGGGTGACAAGCTTGTCCCTTGCCCTCTGCTGCACAACTACAACTCCCAGCATGCCCTCACTGTAAGTTCATGCTGGGAGTTGAAGTTGTGGGGCAGGTGACAAGCTTGTCACCTGCCCCCTGCCGCACTATTACGACTCCCAGCGTGCCCTTACTGTAAGGGCATGCTGGGAGTTGTAGTCATGCAGTGGGGGGGGGGGGTGTAGGTGACAAGCTTGTCACTTGTCCGCACATCTCCCGCACTACATGACTACAACTCCCAGAATTTCCTTACTATATGGGCATGCTGGGAGTTGTAGTAGTGTGGCACGGGAGATGCATGGGCGGGTGACAATAAATGTATTAACCTATTTTTCTCATTTCACATCCGTTTATCCTGGGGACTACTTCAAATTTGGTGGACTGCGTCGATGCTCAGCGGTTTTTTTTCTTCTGTTTAATGTTAATAAAATGGTTAACGCGGGCTTGTGGGGGAGTATTTTTTGGGGAATAAAAGTTTTTTTAAACGTGTTAAGTTTTTTTTTTTATTTACTTTGCAGGCTTAGAAGTGTAAACTGTGTTATAGACAGAATCCATTACTAAGCCGGGGCCTAGCGTTAGCCCCAAAAACAACTAGTGCTAACCCCCAATTATTACCCTGGTACCCACCGCCACACGGGTGCTGGGAAGAGCCGGTACCAACAGGCCCCATAGCATCAAAAATGCGCTCCTGGGCCTAGGCGTTAACAGGCTAAATTTATTTAGGCTGGGGAGGGCAAGTAACAATGGTCCTTGCCCACCCTGGTAACATCAGGCTGTTGCTGCTTGGTTGGTATCTGGCTGAAAATAAAAATAGGGGGGACCCTATGCATTTTTTTAAATATATTTAATTATTTATGCAAAACTAAAAAATAAACATAAGGTTCCCCTTATTTTTATTCTCCCAAATACCAACCAAGCAGCAACAACCTGATGTTACCAGGGTGGGTGACCATTGTTACTGGCCCTCCCCAGCCTAAAAAATGCCAGCCTGTTACCGCCTAGGCCCAGGAGCGCTATTTTTAATGCTCCGGGCCTATTGGTACTGGCTCTTCCTGGCACCCCTGTGGCGGTGGGTACCAGGGTAATAATTGCGGGTTAGCGTTAGCTGTTTTTGTGGCTAAAACTAAGCCCGGCTTAGTAATGGACTCCCTCTATAAGACGATTTCCACTACTAAGCCTGTAAAGTAAATAAAATAAAAAAACACAACACGTTTTAAAAAAAACTTATTCCAAAAAGAACACTCCCCCAAAAGCCCTTGTTAACCATTTTATTAACATTATACAAAAAAAACACTGGTCACCGTAGTCCTCCAAATCTGAAGTAATCCATATGATACACGGATCTGAAATGAGTAAGTAAAAAAAAAAAAGAGTTAGTACATTTAGGGGAAAAAAGTGGTAAAATTTTTTTTAATAAACACATGTATATATCACAAATTTTTTTTTCAAAGCTGCAAATTTATGTTCTGAAGTCATTTATTGGTTTTTGCTTATGTGTACTAAAAAAATTGTATTCAAAAGTGATTTATTGGTTCTAGCTTATGTAAGCCAAATTTATCACCCCCCCCTGTGATAGTATGATAAATGTGCCATAAATAAGCAAAACTAAAGCAAAAAAATATGCCTAAAGAGCTTGCTTAACAAAGCAATGACGATAAATCTCCCCCATTATGTTTATGTCTGAAAAGTTTCTGTGTTTATTCTCCCTTGTTTAGGAAGAGTTAATGCTTCCAGCCTTCAGCACTGGCAGGATATATAAGGCCTCTACAGGTACTGTTCTGGGCTGGTAATTACACATTAGGCTACATTTCTACTTGTTTTTTGTGTGAACGAACACCCCCCCCCCCCAAAAAAAAAATAAATAAATAAAAAAAAAAAAAAATTGTGGCAGCATGTTGAGCCTATGGCATTTTTTTTTGCTCTGAAATCGTGGTGCTTTTCTCCCATAGAAGTCTATGGGAGTAAAAAAGCGCCCAAAAAAACGACATGTGGGTTTTAACTTTGTCGGTTTTACAGGAGGTTTTTATTCTTTTTTAGACTTTAGTGATCCAAAAAAGTGATGGAGATACCTTTTTAAAAAAAAATTTGTAGGGTACCATTAAAAAAAAATAATAAAAAAGATACAGTAGTGATGGAAAAATTGTATCTAACAAAATTTTTCTTTTTTATAATAAAATTTTTATAAATTTTTCAAACAGGGATCAATTTATGTGGGCGGACAGGGACCTAAAAATGTTGGTGACAATAATAAAAATTTTGTGTGTGTGTGTTTTTCACTTTTTATCATTTATATTTTAACTTTTTTAGGTAGTACTACTACTCCCAGCATGGAACACACTGTTCCATGATGGGAGTAGTAGAACCTGTACTTCTGACACCCGATGTGATCCTCCTATATATTGCATAGATGAAACCGGCCGCTCTTCTATGGTCCCCTGCACTGCCGTATATATACACCTATTCATATTTCCCGCAAAGAGCTGTGATTTGCCAGATGGTTCCAGCCAATCACAACTCTGTGGGAAATATGAATAGGTGTATATATACGTCAGTGCAGGGGACCATAGAAGAATGGCTGGTCGCATCTATACATTGTACTGTAGGATCACGGCGGGTGCCAGGAGTGACACTCGATGCGATCTGTCTATTAATGCAAGTACTACAGCTTGCAGCATGGAGCAAAGTATGCTCCTTGTTGGGAGTAGTAGTACCTGCAGTTAGGGACAGATCACAGCAAGTGTCACTTCATCCTTCATCCCTGAGATGCGGGACAGCTTTCTCCTGCGCTCGCATCCCTTCTCTGTACTCCGGCAAACCACTCACTCATTCATATTTCCCACTGAGAAATCAGGGATTGGATGCCACCATCCAGCCAATCCCCACGCTGGGCGGAAAATATGAATGAGTGAGGAGGTGAATCTGCAGAGCTGTATAGAGCCGCTCTGCATCTCTGCCATATTATGGACGATCGCATCGGGTGTGAGGAGTGACACCCGGGATGACATGTCTATTAGTGTTGGAACTACTACTCCCATCATGAAACAGTGTGTTCCATGGTTTCATGCTGGAAGTAGTAGTACTACCTAAAGAAAAAAAAAACACACTACATATTTATTATTGTCGGCTACATTTTTAGTACCCTGCCCGCCCACATAAATTGATCCCTGGTTAAAAATTAATAAAAATGTAGTTTTAAAAAATATACATTTCGTACAATAATTTTTTTTCCATCACTACTGCATCCTTTGTTTTTGTTTTTGGTACCCAACAAATTTTGAAAAAAACTCAAAGGGGAGGAAAATGCAATGTCCACTCAAAGGCAAAAAACGTAAGAAAAAAACGCAAGAAAAAAAATGCCAAATACAGGAAAATGCTGTATTTGCCCTTGAGTGAAAATTGTATTTCACTAAGGCTGTCTGAGCACATGTCCTGAGTTTTAAATCCATGGTTAGCTATCCTGTTTGATACATAGATTTTTAGCTTGCCTCGTTTTAGTACCTTTGTTGGGTTTAAAGTATTCTTGAATTGTTCATTCTGCTTTGTGTTTCCTGAGTCTGTATTCACACTGTGTGTTTTGTCAGTCCTGTTTTGACCCTTTTTTGATCCTGAAACTCCTAGGATAGAATCCTGTTCTGAAACTTGTGCTAAACCGTCTTCCTAGGAGTGTTTGTAACTGTGTTTGCTTGTATTTAGGATTTCTGTTTCCTCCTAGGCTAGTATCCTTCACTGTGGAGTGTGTCCGCTAGCTAGGAGCCTATTTGGCTTTAGTATTGATGTCGCTCCATGATTGGAGTGGGGTGTCCAGTGTGTTCCTTGTTCTGAGTCCAGTGTGAATAGTGCTCTTTATTTCCTGACTCGTTAAGTGTTCTGACATTCAGTTAACCTGTTCATTGCCTGTATTTTCTGTTTTTGTTTGCTGCATATTTATCCTCATATCTAGTCTTGTTCATATTATCATATCTGCCGTTAATCTTGATCCTGGTTTTTGAACTGTTTGTTAGTATGCTATATACTGCCTGGTATATCTGTTTGTAGCTTTGTAGTATTCCAGTTATGTTCCTGACTTGTTTCCAGACATGTACAGTTGGTTTGTTTTGTTTGACATGTACGCCCATGCACTTTAGCGCAGGAAGGGACTAGCGCCCAGTTGTGGATCCATCATTTAGGGTGAATGCAGAAGTAGGCAGGGAGACTGGTTTTTAGGGACAGCTTAGGGCTCATTTCTCTTTGACCTCCATTCATGACTACTTCTGTCAGTAATCCTCAAAAAAAACAGTCAAAAAAATTGCATAAATAATGAAAGTGACTAAGTTATCTCGAAGAGTGAAATGGCCCATCGGCCATACGTGTATCCTTGCCCAAACTGTTCTGAAAATATATATAATCTTCTATATGGTGAGTGCCATTTGCCTTATCTTTATTGGAATAAATAAAATATGTTAGTTTATGATGAGTGAAGGCTATGTTCACACACCATTTTTGGCTGTTATTTTCAGCTGTGAAAAATGCTGATTTTCATGAAAAAACTGAATAAAAAAATCTAGCATTTTTATTAACGTATTTGCATAAAAATCAGCAATTTTCAAATTCACATTTGATATAACATTTGCACAATTTTTCTTCCAGTATCTGTTTGTGCTTCCATATCATAAAAAATGAATATATATATATATATATATATATATATATATATATATATATATATATATATATATAGTACAGACCAAAAGTTTTGAAACACCTTCTCATTCAGAGTTTTCTTTATTTTCACGACTATGAAAATTGTAGATTCACACTGAAGGCATCAAAACTATGAATTAACACATGTGGAATTATATACATAACAAAAAAGTGTGAAACAACTGAAAATATGTCATATTCTAGGTTCTTCAAAGTAGCCACCTTTTTCTTTGATTACTGCTTTGCACACTCATTATCTTCATGAGCTTCAAGAGGTAGTCACCTGAAATGGTCTTTTAACAGTCTTGAAGGAGTTCCCAGAGATGCTTAGCACTTGTTGGCCCTTTTGCCTTCACTCTGCGGTCCAGCTCACCCAAAACCATCTCGATTAGGTTCAGGTCCGGTGACTGTGGAGGCCAGGTCATCTGGCACAGCACCCCATCACTCTCCATCTTGGTCAAATAGCCCTTACACAGCCTGGAGGTGTGTTTGGGGTCATTGTCCTGTTGAAAAATAAATGATGGTCCAACTAAACGCAAACCAGACGGAATAGCTTGCCCCTGCAAGATGCTGTGGTAGACATGCTGGTTCAGTATGCCTTCAATTTTGAATAAATCCCCAACAGTTTCACCAGCAAAGCACACCCACACCATCACATCTCCTCCTCCACACCAGCACACCTGTAAAGTGAAAACCATTTCAGGTGACTACCTCTTGAAGCTCAACAAGAGAATGCCAAGAGTGTGGAAAGCAATAATCAAAGCAAAAGATGGCTACTTTGAAGAACCTAGAAAATGACATATTTTCAGTTGTTTCACACTTTTTTGTTATGTATATAATTCCATATTCATAGTTTTGTTGCCTTTAGTGTGAATCTACAATTTTCATAGTCATGAAAATAAAGAAAACTCTGAATGAGAAGGTGTGTCCAAACTTTTGGTCTGTACTATATCTATATATATATATATATATATATATATATATATATATATATTTATTTTTTTTTTTTTTTCTGTGGTAAAATGTATCTTTATGAATAAAATATAAAAAGTATAGCAGAAAAAAACACAGCCCTCTCAATGCAGGACAGTCCAATGCATTCCTAAATATCCCAAGGGCTGATCCCCACCGATCATAAAGTAATGGTATATCCTTGCAAGTTGGTATCACTTTGATATCACAATATGTCAAAACCCTTTAATTGAATTTTAAAATATATGTTTAAAGCTTAGCATACTTATTATGTAGAATATCAATGAAACATTTATAAACATGTAATACATATTTCTATAAATGGATTCATTCTTATTAATACTTAGCCAAACTACAGCAAAATTATGTGCAAATTTGTATACTTTTACGAACTAAACCGTATTAATACAATACATAACGAATTGTAATTCATCTGAAACCAGAAGAAAGAAAAAGTACCACCAGTTTTCTCTGTTCAGCTGATCAATATGGCTTACTGAAAAGAGAAGCGCAAAGAAACTTGATTTATGGCAGTTGCCATAACAATAGAATTCTAAAATGCTTGCTACATTCCTCCCGCCAGATCTGATGTTAGTTTCTGTCAATCTTTTGCAACATGTTTTAAACCAGAGCTATTTTCATTTGTTTCTGTTGTCATACCAGTGATTTTTTGTTGTGAAAATTGGGTTTTAAGGTTGCTTATAAGATTAATTGAATTTCACATTTTTTACAAGCTTTTGTTTCCTCTGGGTTGGCAATGTTATTTGTTTTGAAATTTTTCTAAAATATATTACAAAAGAGTCATATTATTGCTTGACATAACAGTTTAAACACTACATATCAAGTCAAGTAAAGGAAGATAAATGTGTCATGAAGCAATTAATAGAAACATTAGCACCGCTCACTATGAGTGACAAGAAAAAACACAAGCCGTTTCTGTGATGTCTAAATTTGTGGTAAATCTAGATACACATGAGATGAACAGATATTTGCCCTCATAGGCTATGTTCACACACTGTCAAAATAACCATAAGCCACACCAAAAAAAGACATACTGTATTTTGTTATATGGCATTTTGTTATACGGCATCTGGCAATGTAGAGCCAGATGCCACCTGCACTTACCCCAACGTACGTTTCGCGCTGCTGCGCTTCGTAATGGGGCCTGACAATGCGCAGCAGCGCAAAACATACGTTGGGGTAAGTGCAGGTGGCATCTGGCTCTATATTGGGTAACCTATATGGTTCTATCTATGCATTCTTTGTAGTTTGTACTATTGTGATTTGCTTCATTTTGTATTGTACCACTGTTACTTAGTTGACTAAACCTATGCAGCTATAGCCACTTTATTCCAATGTTTTTCTAGCCTGTGCCTCCTGTATTCTCTCAGTCTTGTGCACCATGCTTATGTACTTTGATTTTATCTTCATTTGTGTATTTACCCAATAGAATTTATCATTTTTAGTATTTTGTGCATTGCTGAAATTTATTTAGGTGTTGAAATAAAATCATGTGCCAAAAACTTTACATAGTGTGACAGTTATTATTATTAATAATAATAATAATAATAATAATAATAATAATACAAATATTACTATTATTATTATTAATAATAATAATAATAATCATAATAAAATGTGTTCTAATTTTTTAATTAGTAGTAACAGTATCAGTCTTTTTTATAAGAATAATAATTTTTAAGCAGATAGAAATCTCAGTATTTGAAAAATTATATAATAAATGTAAACACATTTTTATTTATTTTACACAATGTATTTAGTGTGGGAAAAATTGGCTTAGTATGATACAATAATCAGGTGTATTCCTAAATTTGACAAAACAGACTACAAATTATTACAAGAAGACAATGTGATAAAGAATAATATGGCTGCCTGCACTGAAGTCATGTTGTGTTAGTATTAAAGAGAAGCTTATTTACAGACGTCATCTCAAGGGAGACTGAATCTGGCACCAGCAGATACTAACAATACAATATTGCAATTTAACAGGCCTTACTGTGATGATACCGAAGAACGCTAGCAGCAAGCTTCTGGGACATTCTGAAAACATGATGGATGAGGCTAGGGGTATTTCTTTTAAGCAGGAGCAGCAACAATAGTTTTAAAGAAGTATTTCAAGCAAATATAATTTCATTACAGTATTGGATCTACAATATTACCTACATTCACAAGTGGGTTGCTGCTTTTGTGTATCTGATTATTCATATAATGTATGACTTGTATCCTATCAATAAGATTATTATATATAGATAAAATGAGGTTACAAGCACAGGAGTGGTCACATTTCGAACAACTGTTTTACATCTGTTATAGAGCATTAAAAGAGAAAACTATTTTATGTACTGAATTAGAGTGAGTTAAATTTATCTCCTCTGAGTATTGTATGCCTACATATATGTTGCATTTCAGTACTGGAAAAAACATGGTTGTCAGTTTATGGGAAGAAAAAAAAAGGCTCTGGCAACAACACTCTGTTTGCACTTTATTATTTAGGCCTGGTTCACACAAAGTATTAAAAAAAATCACATATTTTATGTATGGCTGTTAAAAAACATCACCAAAGTAATTAGGGATGTGCAAATCAAATCTGAAGAATCCGAATTTGTTACAAATTTCTGGAAAAATTCAATATGCATCAAATGCGCAAATTGCTGCGATTCGATTGCGCAAATCGCTTCATTAAACTCGATTTAGTGCGTTCACGGCTCCAGGACATCTAAAATGGCAGATCCACATGTGAGGACATGGGACAAGGAATCCTGGTAAGGTGGGTAGGCGGGGTGACCCTTAATCACATGCAGCCTATCAGCAGCCAGCCACCCATGTGACGTCACAGCCCTATATAATCGGCAGCTATGTTGCGGCCAGTCACTTCAGCCTTTTATTGCAGAGAGAGAGAGAGGGACAGACAGCAGTGTGTGTTGCACAGAAAACCATTTTTACAGCAGTGATTCACCTCCCAGTCACATCAGTGTTCTGTTGCAGAGAGAGAGGGACAGAGAGAGAGAGAGAGTGCTTCTAGCCCAAATCCAGCCTAGAAGCACTGACAGGAAAGGGAGTGAGATTGAGAGAGAAAGTGCAATTTTGGGTGTAGTACACAGAGACTGTGTGCTGCAGCACTGGTGTGTAAAACAACTGAAAAGCCAATAGTTGCCAGCCAGTTAGGGTGTGCAGAGCACTAAATGCATATTGTCCCCTATTAATTGTAACCTGTGTGTACATCTAAGGGGTGTGCTATTTTGTTACTGTTAAAGTCTTAAGGGCCTAGATACTGTTAAAGGCCAGCCAAAAGTACACACCTGCTGGTGTTGTAGAAAAATACTGTTTTAAGCATACTGGAGCGCATTGTCCTCCCCTCATAAGTGCATACCACATGCGTACATCTAAGTGGTGTACTATTTTGTCCCTGTAAAAGTCTTAAGGGCCTAGATACCGTGAAAGGCCAGTCAAAAGTACACACCTGCTGGTGGTGAACACAAATACTGCTTTAAGCTTAGTGGAAAGTATTGTAATCCCCTCATATACGCACTAAGTATGTCAGGCAGAGAAGTGCCAGGACATACGCAGAGGAGTGGCAGAGGCTTAAATTTATCAAGCAGAGATCGCAGCAGACTAGGGGAGAGTGGCAGCAGCAGTCGCAGCGAGAGGCCTGAACTCTCAGTATCAGCTTGCAGTCGTGTCTCGACCAGCAACCCATCTGCCATCATCGATTGGTTAACACTGTCATCCACTTCATCACAAGTGACATCTGACACCCCCAGTCAACAGTCGGTGGGTTCCTCAGACACAACCCTCAGTTGGCATGGCCCGGGAGCAGTCCCTGTGCTCCCATTGCCACTGTCCTATGCTGTTCCCTCCCCCACATAAATATCAAATGCTTTGGGTTCAGCTCCACTATTTAGTGAGGACGATCTACTAGTACAGTCAGCAGCCAAGAAGAGACATCCACCGCTTCCTCCTTTAGGTGGGCAAGTAGTTATGAGAAGAGTGGCGTGGGAGGTGGTGTTGCGAGCATTCAGGCTCAATAAGCAGACACTTTTGAGGAACCTGAGGAGGACATCAGTGACGTGCAGACACAACTCGATAATTAATGATGAAGTCGATCGCACTTGGGAGCTGGGTGCAGAAGGGGCTTTCCTCATCATCAGGAGAAGAGGGTTGCAGGTTGCCCATGAGGCAACAGCTGAGCCAGCAAGGTTGTAGCATGGTTGGCAGTCAGCATTATGGCAGAAGTGGAAAGTCTGGAGCCAAACATGCCCGGGGAAGACCACCTGCTTCGTGGCAGCCCACCTTCCTGGGAGGTAGTGGAACAGGTGTTCCTGGAGTCAGAGACAGTAGCAGTCAATCAGTGCAGACTGTTGGTGGGAAAATCGACAACTCGGCAGTGTGGCAGTTTTTCCTCAAGCATCCATAGGATGTTAACCAGGCCACATGCAAGATGTGTTGGCAGAAGGTGAAGCGTGGACAGGGTCTCATTGTTGGCACCACGGCCCTGCACCAAAATATGCAGCATCACCATAAAGCGGCCTGGGAGAACCGTGCCTCCGATGTGGTAGCATAGCCTGCTGCATTACCCAGTGGCACGCCGTTCCCTGTTTCAGCCAGCCAAGGCTCTACCACCATAGCCGAAGGGAGCTGTGTGTCATTCCCATCTTCTGTCGCTCCAGATGCTCCTGCTCCTCCTACTTTGAGTCAGTCATTCCGCCAGCAATCCATCGGTGAAGCCATGTCCAAGAGAAACAGTATGCACCCACACATCCAACGGCGCAGAAGCTGAATGTGCTCCTGTCCAAGTTGTTGGTGCTGCAGTCCCGCCCTTTTCAAGTGGTGGACTCTGCCCCTTTCAGAGAACATATGGCTTGTGCCGAGCCGAGGTGGAGAGTCCCAAGCTGTCATTTCTTTGCGAAAAAGGCACCACCAGCCCTGCACAATTTAGTGGAACAGAAGGTGGGCCAGTCCTTGGGCCTGTCGGTGTATACCAAAGTGCACAACAGCGCCGACGTGTGGAGCTGTAACTATGGTCAGGGACAATACATGTCCTTTATGGCCTGCTGGGTGAATGTGGTTCCAGCATAGCCACAACAGCAACTTGGACAGGTCACGCCGCTTCCACCTCCACGCTCTCCGGCCGTTGGTCCTGCGACAGTCTGCGACTTCGCCACCTCATCCTCCACCGTGTCCTCAGCCTATACTGCACAGGCAAGTCTCAGTGCCCCTCCAGCATACCATGTGTGCAGGGCACTGCGGTGTCATCCTGTTATTCACATGGTTTGCCTTGGCAAACAGAGTCACACAGAGGAGGAACAGCTAAAATTCATTCATAAAGTAATTGGAGCATGGCTCACTCTACGAAAACTGGAAATGGGAACCATGGTGATCGACCCAGCGGCAGGACCCCCACGATCAGACATCTTATCTAACATCATAAGATGTCTACAGGCAAAGTACACATTTAAGTTCAAGGCCAAATTCACTCATCCATGCTTTTATGGACCTTGATTTGTTCCCTGTGCCACAGTCATACTGGAACAAAACAAGGGCCCAAAACTTTCTCCACAACTTTGGAAGCATACAATTGTCTAAAATGTTTGAATGCAGAAGCATTAAGATTTTCCTTCAAAGGAACTAGGAGGCCTAAATCAACCCCAATAAACAACCTCACAGCTTTATTTGTCCTTTAAGATTTATAGTTAGCACAATGCCAATTTTCCTAATTTCTGCAAAAATGTAGTATGTTATATATGTCCTTAATCATTTTTGGCAAATTATGCAACACCCTAGAATAGCGCAAAGCTGGTAAAAAGCTCACACATATTACTACATCAGCTGGTCCCTGTGTGCATTTGCACAAAAATAATTTTCACGCAAGTGACAAATTCAGTGCACCAATGAGTGCATCTGCTAACCACGTCAACTGGAAGCTCACAACAAGAAAAATTACGAAGCCCGTGCATACAACATAAAAATTGCGCAAAATTAGGTTATAACCCCCAACCACCTAGAGAATATTTTTCCAAAACATGGAGAAGCACTATGTTGTAAGAACATCTAATTCTATTTCTATTCTTGTCAAAAGTGCACATAACACTCCAAAAAGACTAAAGCATTTCTAGTTTTCAGTCCTTTCAGATTATTGTGTGGAATTTTTTAATCAAATATGATGTCTCAACTAAATAATTTCTCTTAGTGTGCTGGAAACATATTCTCTGGGGTTTCTTATCAGATATTTGGACCAACTGCAGCAATTAATTCATGAATCTGTATCTATTGTGGCATTGAGGCAGGTTTGAGGGCAATTAAAGGGTATTTTTCCCAGTCCTCTATCCTAGGTGAGCTACCAGAGATGCTCATCGAGTGCCAAATTAATAAGGCCAGCAGAAGTGTGGAAATTCTGCAGGAAACATAATGGTCTGGTCTCTCCCCAGAAGACAGCAAGGTGGCTGTAATGGGAGGAGGAAGGGTCCTTGTGAAAAGCACACAGCCAGGCGCTGTGAGTGATCCCCCACCAATGAAGTGGACAGACAAGGAGTCTTAGAACACACAGCAAGATGCTGCAAATGCTGTGTGTGAACAGTGAGTAAAGATTGCAGGAAACTTGTGTTTTAAGCTGGTGGAGACTAGCTTATCAGTGGATAGAGAGGGAAGTGACTAAAGTTTAGTTAGTGCTGGACGGCGTAGTATTTTGTTTGTTCCTGTGTCATATTTTTGTTTATCCTGCAACCTGTCTAATAAAGTAGGCGAGGAGCCAGACTTGCATAAAGAACTGTTGTTTGCCTGCTGAATGCATAAAAAACATGTCCTGTCGCTATGGCAAGGATGATCCCAGAGCTAACCCCAGAGTGAAATCATTACACTATCCACCTGTGACTGTATCCATCCACCTGTGATTGTATCCATCCACCTGAGACAGTATCCATCCACCTGTGACTGTATCCATCCACCTGTTACTGTATCCATCCACCTGAGACAGTATCCATCCACCTGTGACTATATGACGGTATCCATCCACCTGTGATTGTATCCATCCACCTGAGAAAGTATCCATCCACCTGTGACTGTATCCATCCACCTGAGACAGTATCCATCCACCTGTGATTGTATCCATCCACCTGAGAAAGTATCCATCCACCTGTGACTGTATCCATCCACCTGAGACAGTATCCATCCACCTGAGACAGTATCCATCCACCTGTGACTGTATCCAACCACCTGAGACTGTATCCATCCACCTGTGACTGCATCCATCCGCCTGTGAACAACTCTTCTTTTACCAGTGTTTGTAAAGACAAAGGGGGAGATTTATCAAAACCTGTCCAGAGGAAAAGTTGCTGAGTTGCCCATAGCAACCAATCAGACAGCTTTTTTTGTTTTTTAGAGGCCTTTTCAAAAATGAAAGAAGCTATTTGATTGGTTGCAATGGGCAACTCAGCAACTTTTCCTCTGGTCAGGTTTTGATAAATCTCCCCTAAACTGAATTAGTAGGTGATTGATTGTATACACATGTGCCAATGGAATGGAATAAAACACCTGAATTCAATGATTAGGAGAAAATCCAGCTTCTTTTGGCCATAAATAGGGAGGGGAAGGCCTTTAAAAAAAATGAAAGAAGCGATCTGATTGTTGCTATAGGGAATTGCACCACTCTTCTACTACACAGATTTTGATAAATTTTCCCCAAAGTGTATATCAAACCTAAAAAAAAAGAAAACTATATGAATTTTTGTTTAAAATCTGAGTTTCATACGTCAGTCTTTAGATTTGCTTTAAATCTGCCATTTTTATTAAGAATGCGTCAGTAGATAAAAAGCATTTGGCTCGTCTACTCTGCCCAACATTTGGAAAATTATCGTCTCTAGCCCTATGTTATATGAAGGATAGGCTTATGCCTATTCCATCCATGCTTAAACTCCTTCACTGTATTTGCAGCGACCACTTCTGCAGGAAGGCTATTCCATGCATCCACTACTCACTCAGTAAAGTAATACTTTCTGATATTACTGCATAAACCTTTCCCAACTAATATAAAACTATGTCATCTTGTTGTAGTTTTTCTTTTTGTAAATATGCTCTTCACCTTTACCGTGTTAATTCCCTTCATGTATATAAAACTTTATATCATGCCCCACATGTCTTGTCTTTTTTCTAATCTATACATGTTAAGGTCCTTTAACTTTTCTGGTAAGTTTTATCCTGCAGTCTATGTAGTAGTTTAGTAGAACTTCTCTGAACTTTTCCAAAATATCTATATTCTTCGGGAGATACGGTCTCCAGTACTGCGCACAGTACTCCAAGTGAGGTCTCAACAGTGCTCTGTACAGAGGCATGAGCTGTTTCCTTTTTCTACTGCTAATACCTCTCCCTATACACCCATGAGCATTTCCCCCATTTCAATGCTAACACCTCTCCCTATACAAGCCTCCTTCTAGCATCCCCTGCTGCTCTATTACATTGTCTGCCCACCTTGAAGTCCTCAGGAAAAATTACCCCTAAATCCCTTTCCTCAGATACGTGGGTCGGGACTGAATCAAATATTCTTACTCTGTCCTTGAGTTTGAGCATTTGAGCACTTATCTCCACTAAATGTCAGTTTCAAATGTCTGACCATTTTTCTAGTTTACCTAAATCCTTTTCTATTTGGTGTATCCCTCTAGGAACATCAAACCTGTAACAGATTTATTAAATCTGGCACTATGGCAATATGGCCCCTTACTGGAACCTATGCCAGCTATTAATTGATTTTATCTGAAGCGTATACCTATTTGCTTGCATAAGCTTTTGAAAATCTGTTGGGTGCAAGAGGCAAAGCTTTAGCAGAAGGGGGGCATAGCCTCTTGCACCCAACAGATTTTCAAAAGCTTATGCATGCAAATAGGTATACGTTTCAGATAAAATCAACGTCAGCTAATAGCTGGCATAGGTTCCAGTAAAAAAAAACTTTTTCATGCTGTACTTAGTTGATACATTTGTTAAGACTAGCTAATGCATAAGATTTAGTTTTTTTTTTTTGTTTTGTTTTTTCTCAGCCACAACATTTTTTGATGGTGGAAGAAAAACTATGGCTTCACAGAAAAAAAAAGAATACATTACAAAACTCTGCCCGTATATTACCATTTTGTAACAATGTATGCGAAAAAGAACTCAGTGCCATAAATCTGATCACTTTTAAATAGTCACAGAGTATGGCCACTCCAGCTGGGACCAGGCTCAGGCAGTAGCGCAGGGCTGACTGACAAATGTGCTCCAGACTAGCTCCAAATGACCTGTAAACATTAGCCAACATTTATCAAAAGGTGCAAGCACACTGGTGGAAAAAAAAATCACACACATAAAGGGGTACTCCACCCCTAGACATCTCATACCGTCTCCAAAGAAGTTTTTGCTACAGAAATCCTGATTCCTGTGTCCTCAAAAAGAATAGACTTGTTTATGAGATGGCGCATTTCTGAGTGGTCCTAACACCTGCTGGATTGGACAAATGTGTGGAATGTCCGCATGTGTTTTCTGTGCGGACAATTCACACATATTATACCATGTGAAGATATAATAATAGCCTATGAACCTATGATAGCGTCACCCACCCGTACATTTCTAGGTCCACCTTGATATCTCTGTTACTAGAGACTGGCTGAACCTAACAACAGGCAGGGGACGACAAATTCAGTAGAAATATAGAAATGAACATTGGACATTATACAAGAGAAATGAAGCTGACATTACAATTGAAAAATGAAGTGGAGAAATTGCAGTTACTTCTAAGTTGGTGGTCATTTTGAGATCTGTTGCGGTATATTATTGAAAGCAGCTAAGTCAGAGCATTAAAAAGTCACTCTATCTCTTTCTCTATGTGGTCACAATGTGATAAAATAGCTATTTTAAAGATGTTACTTCACTACAATTCCATAACCCCAGAAAACAGAGAATCTTTTTGTTCGTTTAAACTTTTGCAGCTTCATCACAGTGATGTGTACTTTCCTTTATTACGCAGGTAACCTATTGTATTCACTAAAATAAATCAAGATATTAAAGTATTCTTTTGAGTTCAATGCCCTTAAATCTTTGTCACCCATTATACATACTTTAAAACAATTTTTTTTTAACAAAAATACTTTTTTTTTTATCTGGACCTTTGTACTAGGAGTTGTGCAGACTATGTCACGGTAGCAGAGAATGATCAAGATTTTGAAGGCTGCTCAAAATGGTTTCTATAAATTGAAAAATCTCTGAATTCCATCAACCATATTCCAGGAATGTCCTGTGTTTTAGAATCTAATTCCCTGAAGAAAACAAGAATGAAATTTTGTCAAGTAAAGATACTTCAGAAAACTCTAAAACAAAAAGACAAAACAAAAAAAAAGGAATATTTTGTAGATCAGTAAAATATTATGTAAGTCCCCAAAAAATTAGCTTACACGACATCATAATATCCACACAAAAATTATTATAGGGACTGTTCAAACATGGGTAATAACCTGCAAATTTTTTTTGTATTTTGTTAGTTTTTTTAAATTGAATAACATATTCAATAACTCTGATCTTCAGTCATTTAACCACCTAAATGTCACTGACAATGGTAACTGTGGAATCAATGTAAATCCATGTCAACTATGAAATCGTACAATGCTGATCATTTGTCATGGTAGCCAGGACTCTGAAGGCCCTTTGTGGCTACCAATGTAGGACTAAGGAGGACAGAATTTTGACAAATTTCTGCAATCCATCAGTATTAAAGTATATTGTACAATCAATTACATATTTAAAGGGGTATTCCACTGGAAACATTTTTTTTTAATTAACTGATGCCAGAAAGTTAAACAGATTTGTAAATTACTTCTATTTAAAACTCTTAATCCTTCCAGTACTTATCAGCTGCTGTTTACTGAATTTGAATTTCCTTTCTGTCTGACCACAGTGCTCTCTGCTGACACCTCTTTACAGGTCAAGATCTGTCCGGATCATGTATGTAATGGGGATTTTCTCCTACTCTGGACAGTTCTGAATGGACAGAGGTGTCAGTAGAGAGCACTGTGGTCAGACAGAAAGGAAAAAAAAAAAAAAAGAACTTCCTGTGGAGCATGTTTTCCAGCGGAGTAACCAAAGTAACACAGGGTGAAACAATTAAAAAATAGATATGTTTAAGAATTTTTTGCAACTCGACCTATGGGCGACATATTGGAAGTGCTAGCTACTGAAAATGGCAGGTCTATTGCCAGTATATAGTGGTTAGTACATAACAAAGGTGATCTAAGAATCACAACCAATAAACTGCTGACACGATCATAAGTATGCAAGGATCATTAATGTGTCTGCTGTGAACTGAAGCCCCACCTCCCAAATTTCAAAACTTAAAGGGGTATTCTGTAAAAAATAAAAAAATAAAGAGTTGTCAGAAAAAAAAATATTTTAACAACTTACAAAAATATGAAATGAAGAAAAAATGTATAAATAAAAATTAAGCCTTCCCGTACTTATCAGCTGCTGTATTTCTTTGGAGAAAGTAGTATAGTCTTTTCATTCAGAGCAGGTATTCCTCGCTGCCACCTCTGTGTCAGGAACTTTGCTATCATGAATTATTATTGCCCTTGTCAGTTCCTTACTTGGACAGAGGTAGCAGCAGGAACGGGTATATTTTGTGAGTCATGTTTACAGATTTTGGGAAAACAGTATTATAGCAGGAGGGTTGAACAGAGATGGAATCCCCTAATATATATATATATATATATATATATATATATATATATATATATATATATAAAATATCATTTGGAATACCTTAGTACAATTTTTTTTCTTATTCAAAGCTTTTATTTTCATAATAAACTAAAAAGGAAAATAGAAAAGAAAAATATAATAATATGCAAAATGATTGCCAAAGTGTTATGTCACATCTTAGCGAAATACAGTTATGAACATGCATAAGTAGAAGATGTAGCACAATTATAAAAAAAAACAAAAAAAAACATAGGGGGGTCAATTTGTATCCATAAATATAGACACATACCAAGCATCTCAAATTTTACTATATGATCATAAAGAAGCTAGCACTAACTCTTAAAAATAAGAAGGAAATCTAACCAATCTAAGATGAAGAGGAAGTGGGACGACACCAACCACTCCAAAGTTTTTAAGTCACAAAAATAATAGGCCCCCACAAGAAAAATCCCCCTGTAGGGGGAGAAGGCAGGGGGATATCCTAAAGGTTTAAGGCATAAGAGGGTAACATGATAGGTGATGGCGATATTGAAAAACAGAGTGTAAGTAAGTAAATTCCAACCAGGGAAACCAGAGTGTAGCCTGATTATCCACTAGTGGGATGTTAAATATTAGGAGTTCCTCCATTCTATGGATCCTATTTATTTCTGCAAACCTTCCATAATCGGGTATAACTGTCCTAGTGGCCATTAATAAGAAGCAAAAAAAAGAGATTTAGCTATGCGGGAGGTTCTCCCAGGGATCATAGATAAGAGCAATGGAGCCAGGTCATTGGGTATGACTTTTTCTGTTACAGTATGTATAACAACTAGCAACTGAAGTAAAGGACATGACCACCAAATATGGGCCATCGTACCTATTCCCTGGTTGCACAACCAGCATTGGCGTGAAGACAGGGAATAGATTTTATGCAAAAGATAGGGGACTCTATACCATCTGGATACTATTTTGTAATTAGTCTCCTGAATTCCCCCATAGAGCGGCATTTTGTGTCTTAGAGCAAAAGCTTTAATCCATTCAACATCAGAGAATGTGCAATTTAATTCCCATTCCCAGCCAGAAATGAAAGTTAGATGTTTATCGTCAGAGGGATCAGTAAGGAGCGTATACATTAGGGAGCTAGAATTAACTGGTGGACTTGTAGAAACACATAGCAATTCTTATGGAGTTAGATATCTAAACAGAGATAACATGGTCTTTTGCAATGTCACAAAATGTCTGAATTGAGCATATTCCAAAGAGTGTTTACTAGTAATAGGGTCTTCAGGTTTAAGGTTCCAGTTTAGGTTTATGACTAGAACCAGATCTAACCATATAAATAGCTCAGAATGTTTATTTTTTTTTCTTCTTGCTTTCTATATAAGTCATTATGACATATAATTCAAATTTTGCATCTAAAAGAACATAAAACAGCATTTTTTTGGCGACAGAGTCCCTAAGATTGTGTCCCTTGAACTGAAAAAGAGCTTTTTATCAGTCATTAGACTGTAAGGTTGTGCCTTCAAATATGTATAATAGAAGGACATAATATGGTAAGTCATAGCCTGAGAGATAAAAAAAAAAAAAAAAGTTGAGTTGTGAGATATAAGGAAGGGTCAAAGCAAATACAATAAAGTTGTTGTAGACCAGCCACTTCGTCATCATTTACTGCTCAATGTCAGGAACATCCAAGTGCCCTTGATAAGGTCTTTGTAAAATCTATTACATAATCAATCCAGTTTAGGCAGTTGACTATTTACCTTGAGCTGTGATTTATTAGTCTTCTCTTTGCTGTAGTATAACCTCTTGATTAGTATTTGTAGCTAAATATACCTGGCTTAATTTTTATCACTTCAATGTGATTGTACAGTGTATTTAATGGACTGTACCTTGTTTGCTGCATAACTGGTCTGTGACTGTCAGTACACACACACATTCAATTCCAGCCTTTTGTTAAACTTGCACCTGATTTCATTTTGTACATCTTTATATAAATCTGAGTTTTAGGTAGCTTAACATTTTTTGGGTATTTAAATAAACAATCACATTTTTTTTCTGAGCAAGTAAGACTATATTTACATTCAGGGCTGGTTGAATTGTATCCCTAAATAAAATGAAAAAGGGGCCAAAATGTTGAAATATTGTTATTGTTACTGCTGACTATTCATGAGCAGCATTGGCCATATTCAAATTTGCGATATTTCACGAATATATAGACGAATATGCATCCTATATTCACGAATTTAGCGCATTCGTTATTTTCACATATTCACATATTCGAGGAAGAAAACAGAGAGGGGGTGGGCAACTTTACTATTGGTTGCTAGGGATGTTGTTGATAACCTCTGACAAGTGTATTTGCATCATTCTAATTGGCCCACAAGTGAAAAGAAGGAATATGCGAATGTTCACATATGTGAATATGCGCATATGCGGAAAAAAAGTGAATATTTGTAATTTCGAATATATAGAGAATATATTCGCAATATTCGCGAATTTGCGATAAAAATTTGAAATGTGAATATTTGCGCCCACACTACTGCTGACAGTTACATTATAATTTATATTAACCATAGTTACAGTCACTATACAAACAATAATATTATCACTGTACCCAAACAACACATCTATACCATGACTATTAAAGCAAACCTGTCAGCAGGTATTTGGTGCTAACACTTAGTTTATAGTTATACTGGACTTCCTAACCTGAATAAGGGCATACCTTTGGTTTTTTTTAATTGACTGTTCTAGCACCATTATATTGTTTTTTTTTTTTTTTTTATTAATACCCAAATTGGGCACAAGTACTCAAGGTCCTTGTGGGCTGCTATTTCCTTTGACCTTTCCTTTCTGGGCTGCAAAAGACCAGCAAAATTCAGCCTATCTGCTTCTAAACATGTAACTGTCTCAATTCTCTTCATTTACAACCACTGGCCTGTCTTTTCCTCTCAATGTATCAGACAAAAAGGAAAAGGGTAAGAAGGAGGGCAGTGGTGCAAAGTATAACAGTAAGAGTTCAATAAAAAACATAATGTTTTCTGAATAGGGGCTCACTTCTTTTCCCACTGAGTACTCCGACCTCAACCTTTTGAGATGTATTAGTCTTGAAAGTGATGTATTAGTCTTGAAAGATGTAGGAGGCCAGAGAGCTCACAGGGGAGTGAAGGGCCATTTTCTGACCTCTGTGATCAGGCATTTATTCCCTATGATAATGATATGGGAAAGAAAGAAATTAGAGCTGGAATACCCCCTTTAATTATAACTCAATGATGCCACCATATTATAAATGAACAAATAAATAAATAAACAATATACAAAAGCAATGACTTACAGAACACATTTTTTCCCCAAAAAAATAAAGTTTCATTTACTACGAAGTTACCTGAATATAGTGCTCAATACATCTCTATGTGCAAACCAAAATGTGCATTTTGCATGTTGTTCTTTCATAATAGTAGACAAGTTTTATAAGCTTGTATTTTAACCCCTTTAGGATGAAAGGCGTTATTGGGGTTTGAAGCGTGCTCATGAGCTGAGCACGCTTCATACCCAGTGGGTTCCAGTTGCTATAGGCAGCCAGGATTCATGATCAATGCTGGACATCATCGATTGAGCTGATGCCTGGCATTAACCCCTTAGATGCCACAATCATAGTTGATTGCGGAGTCTAAAATGCGGGATTAATGGTGTCGGTTAGCTCAGGGCAGGTGATCAGGACATCCCCTTCCCAATCAGCTAAGTGGATGGCAGGAGGGCCCTTACCTGCCTCCTTGCTGTCCAATCAGTTTGCTGAGGATCTGGCAAGCTATGGCAGGCTAGAGCAGCAGTGCACCGATACCACTGATCAATGCTATGCTTTGGCATAGTATTAAACAGTGTATGCAATCAAAAGATTGCATGTTATAGCTACCTATGGGGACAAAAAAAAAGTGTAAAGTGTAAAGAAATAGTTAATAAAAGTTAATTAAACCCTTCCTAATAAAAGTTTTAAGTTACTGAAGTTACTGTATATACTTACGTATATACTTACATATGATAATGCTGGTCTGGACTAAAAAGGTTAAAAGGTTTGCATAGAATGATATAAAGCACCGCAAATAATTGGGCTTGTAAAGCTGAAGAGATCTGCTGTATATACTAACTAGTATAACTACTGAAACAATAAAAATCATGAAGTAATGCAATGTTATCATGTTTCTGTTTGAATGTTGTTACTATACTCACAAACCAAAATCCTGTTACATTACAGGAAGCAAACACTGATCCAGATGTGGATCTACCCAAAAGGTTTTTGGACCTAGAGAAACTCCATAGAAGTGAAGTCCATTATCATTTGGACAAAAAATTCATGCAGATCTACACAGGAATACATCATTCTGAGGGGTCTAAGATTACGCCCTTAACATGAATTAAAAAATGATGCAAATTTTGTGAAAAAAATGGGAAAACCTCATTTATGACTTTTCGCTAAGTATGATGTAAACATTATGCGATAAAAGAGAGAAGTTGTGTACCTCTATGGATAACAAAATCACACAGGCTACTGAAGTTGTATACACATATAGGAACAGCTGGGATTTAAGTCAAATGGACACATTACTCACTATAAGAATCCTCAACTCTGAAAAAGACACATTAAAAAAAACAAAAACTAAATAGGGATAAAAAAAAAGATAACATAATGGATAACATCAAGCATTGGAAAAAAGAAAAAAACTGAAACTACGGAAGACAGGTTACCTATAGAAGCATCACAGTCTATGATGGATAGAGTAACCACGACAAGATCAAATACCTAAAACACCCCCAAATCTCAAAATGGATGTTTCTTCACCAACAGCACATTTAGGAAATCCCAGTGCAGGAAGGATATCTGAAATAGTCCCTGTTAAAAATGACCAAATCAAAAATGACCAAACAAAACCTAATCCTGGAAAAAATATAATTAATAAAAAAGAGAATAACACCAAAAAGAACATTACTAATGAATTTCCGCTTCTTAGTAAGAAACTTACAGCAACACAACTGGGAACCTCACTAGTCATACCACCAACATACATAGTGGATGCCCACCCTGGAGAGGATGAAACTTTTAATGAAGTCCATCAGTCCATCTCAGTCCTGAATCAGTAATACTCATTACAGCCACACAGGAAGGATCAGACAAAGGGGAACTATCCGATCTGGACATCTTTTTACAACAAGCAAGGGAACTGTCATCACTAGCCCTGCCACCTTCTTCATTTATAGAAGATTTGGAAAATACCCCGAATCCATCAAGGAACACCAACATTGAACCTAGCACCTCAATGGAACATCAGAGTGGTTTTAAATCTCCCCCGAGACTAGATGGCGAGGGAGAAACTTTTAAAAGGGGGCCAAATGGAGGTGAACACACTACACCCTCCAGCGCCAACAGATGCTCTCCGGCTTTTTAAGAGTTACCACAGATGCTAATCCCAACTTCTATGTATCACGGCAGGACAGAATCACTAAAGACATTGATCGTACAGTACTACAGCCCAGCGAGAATGAAACGGAAAACCCTAGAGGAAGAAAGACCAAGAGGGGCTGTAGAGGAAAGAGAAAAGGAATATGCTAACAAACCCAAATCAAAAAAGAACAAAAAACTTTGCTAAAGATCTTCAACTTTTCAAATAATGCATTATCTGAAGCAGAATGCGATGTCCTGAATAAGGGACTATCTTTATGCCCCAGCGGAATTTTAATTATTCGTCGATTTGAACACATACATAAGGAAGCTCACACTCAATCAGCCCTTCACTATGGTGAAGAATAACAGGACTAAACCAATTACCATACAGGAAATACCCACATCAACCCTTGATCCACCAGCTATCTGTACAGGCCTAAAACCCAAGTCTAATTGTCTAATAATTCTAAATGAAAACGATTACATTTACAGCAAACATCCCTGGAGTCAATACATTACTCTATACAAGAGATACATTGATAATTTGCTCTTTATATGGGACAGATCAGAAGAGGAATCCACCAAGTTTCCTAATCAATAATAACTGGAACTTAACCCTCTCTGGAAAATGTGATAGCAACAAAATGGAATACTTGGATTTAGAGCTAACATCGGAGAAGTCCACCATTATTAATAAAACCTACTTTAAGGCAGTCGATTGTAACAGCCTGCTCGATTTCAAGAGTTGCCATTTTGAGAAATGGAAGAAAAGCGTACCATATGGACAATTCCATAGGGTTAGACGCAACTGTACAAAAACTTCCGACTTCAAACTACTGAATGGAAGAAAGAAAGTTTTGAAATATAGATGCTCTAATTGGAGCAAATAAAGGTTAATTGAATAATGAGACCACAGCCAATTAAGGTCAAATAGGTAATAGAACATCAAAGGAATGTAGGTCAAGTGGCTGTGGTCTCATCATTTAATTAAGGTCTTTCCCTCCTATTTCTTGTTCTTCATTCTGTATGCTGTGTGAGCGAAAAATATATTGTATATGTAAATAAATTGTATACGATGGCGGCCATCAGAGCCACATGCACCAAATGGATTGACAAGTCAGCTCGTACAAATCCCTCAAGAATCCTAAATTGAGGAAACGCGTAGGACGGGGAGCGTACTATGTGAACACCGACCAGGACGACCAAACATAAGCACCTTGATTTGGAAAGCTAAGTGCAAAATGTGCAATAAATGAAATGTGGAATATGTGCAATACATGAATCTGTGCAATAAAGGAAGTGAAATATATGTCTAAAGTGCAATAATACAAGTGCAATATCAAACGTGCAATATATGCTTATCTATATGGAATATGAATGAAATGAAATATAGAAAGGACTTTATATGCTGAGTGGACTATGAGAAATGCGAACAGGAATAGTGTTTGATTAACGCATGTACAGAGTCAGCAGCGGCATAAGGAAGGCAGAGCACTATTGCACATAATATGCGGGACTATATGCAATAATTCATCTGGACACATAAGCACACCTGTGACCAGACACAGTAGCACATTCCATGCACATAATATGCTATAACCAATCTGGACAACTAGGCCAGTTGTGACCAGAAACAGTAGCATACTCTATGCTTATGGTGACACTTTCTAAAAAATATATGGACACCTATATCCAATTTGAGGAATATTTGGATAATTATAACGCATAATTGCATATCCATTTATGATCAATAAACGCACATAAAAGGAGATAAGAGATATATGGTGCATAACAAAAGACTATATTAAGAACTCCGGTGTTTCTTTCTTCACTAATACTATATCGTGCAGTTTTTGAAAAGAAAAAAAAAGTAACATAAAAAAAATTAAGTTTTAAAAGGTTCCCTCATGTTCTAATTTGAAATCTATATATTGGGAGACCTCCACCTAGCATTGGTTTATATAACCGGTCAGTGTGATATATATATATATATATATATATATATATATATATATATATATATATATATATATATATTCCAGAAGAGCAGCACTACTACAAAAATAAACTCATTATTGCCATTATTGTTTTTATGATGCACAGGTGAACTATTTATGTATTTTGTAGCACTAGCACTTTGTATTGTATATATAAAAGTATTTGCACATGTAATTATGTACTGTATAGAGCACCAATGCGCTTTTTATATCATTGGCTTGTGAATTATGTAATATATGCACTTTATTATATAGAATCATGTAATGATATATTTAATGGGAGGTCCTATATATATCCTCTCTGTGAGTCACTTGAACAGCTTGAAAATGGCGGCGAGAGGCTGCTGAAACGTAGCATATTTGTAACACTGGATATGGAATAAAATCACCATTTATTTTTGAAAGAATCGTTTTGGTGTGCTGTGGAATCATTGGATTGCTATATATATATATATATATATATATATATATATATATATATATATATACAAATCAAAAAATGTTGCAGTATCTCGTAATACCTTTTTATTGGACTAACAGCATTTTGTAGAGAAAAGTTTTCGGGATTCCTTCCTATATCAAGTCCAAAGCAAATCAAAGCTCACAAGCAGAAGACACAGGTTACATCTCACAAATATGCAGGGGTTAAGACAATAGATGTGGAGAATTCACACTAAGATGGGCCATAAATTCTCCTGCTATATGAACAAGAAATGAGCCCTCATACTTCCCCATATGCGGAAAAATAAAAAAGTTATAGGGGTCAGAATAGGATATTTTTAAAATTTTCCTGCATGTAGTTGTGATTTTTTCCAGAAGTACGACAAAATCAAACCTAAATAAGTAGGATATCATTTTAATTATATGGACCTACAGAATAAAGATAAGGTGTCATTTTTACCAAAAAATGCACTGCCTAGAAACGGAAGCCCCCAAAGGTTACAAAAGGGCATTTTTTCTTCAATTTTGTCGCACAATGATTTTCTTTTCCGTTTCGCCGTGGATTTTTGGGTAAAATTACTAATGCCACAGCAAAGTAGAATTGGTGATGCAAAAAATAAGCCATAATACGGATTTTTAGGTGCAAAATTAAAAGCGTTATGATTTTTAGGTGATGAAGAAAAGATGAAAATGCAAAAACAGATCTTGATCTTTAGTGTATCCCTGTTCAGGAACTTTTATTATTTCAATGGCGAATCATTTCAATGCTTTTGGGTTGTTATTGTGGACTTTTAGCATATGGGCAATCAGGCATGGAGCTCCTACACTTTTTTCAGGGATCTAAAGTGTTCTCTTACCCTATGGAAAAGGGACCATATTGTTTTCCCTATGTAGAAGTATCCACAAGTACAAAGCAGGCAAAAGACAACAAATGGAGTTCTGCATGTGAAAAATGGTTTTATGTTTATATCATAACCTCCTAATATGGCTGATTTTTGTTTTCCATTAAATTTACAGAACAAGCAAGACCCACAGGGAAAATTTCCCATGGATCGACTATTTTTTAGCCAATTACATAGTTCATAAGGTTGAAAAAAGACCAGAGTCCATCAAGTTCAACCTATAACCCTAATGAGTCCCTACTGAGTTAATCCAGAGGAAGGAAAAAAAAAACTCATACTAGAGGTAAAAATCCCTTCCCGATTCCAAATATGGCAGTCAGAATAAATCCCTATAATCCCTATAATTCTAATATACATAACCTGTAATGTTATTATTCTCCAAAAATGCATCCAGACCTCTTTTAAATTATTTTACAGAGTTCCCCATGACCACCTCCTCCGGGAGAGAATTCCACAATCTCACTGCTCTTACAGTAAAGAACCCTTGTCTGTGCTGGTGTAGAAACCTTCTTTCCTCTAGACGTAGAGGATGCCCCCTTGTTACAGATACAGTCCTGGGTATAAATAGATCATGGGAGAGATCTCTGTACGGTCCCTTGATATATTTATACATAGTTATTAGGTCTCCCCTAAGCCTTCTTTTTTCTAAACTAAATAACCCTAATTCTGATCATCTTTCTGAGTACTGTAGACCTCCCATTCCCCGTATTACCCTGGTGGTCCGTCTTTGAACCCTCTCCAGCTCCACTGTATCTTTCTTGTACACTGGTGCCCAGTACTGTACACAGTATTCTATGTGTTGTCTGACTAGTGATTTGTACAGCAGTAGAATTATTTCCTTGTCATGGGCATCTATGCACCTATTGATGCACCCCATCATTTCATGTGCCTTGGCAGCAGCTGCCTGACACTGGTCAGGTCACTACAGCTAAATTTACTATTAACTAAAACTTCTAAGTCCTTTTCCACGTCAGTCGTCCCTAGTGTGCTCCTATTTAATACATAATCCCAGCCCGGATTTTTCCTCCCCATGTGCATTACCTTTCATTTATCAGTGTTGAACCTCATCTGCCACTTCCCAGCCCAAACCTCCAACCTATCCAGATCCATTTGTAACAGTGCCCTGTCTTCTATTGTGTTTACCGCTTTACAGAGTTTAGTATCATCTGCAAAGATTGCTACTTTACTACTCAACCCCTCTACAAGGTCATTAATGAATATATTAAATAGGACAGGACCCAATACTATCCCCTGTGGTACCCCACTAGTAGCAGTCACCCAGTCAGAATAAGTACCATTTATAACCACCTTCTGTTTCCTATCACTGAGCCAGTTACTTACCCACTTACACACATTGTCCCCCAGCCCGATCCTTCTCATTTTATGCACTAGCCGTTTATGTGGAACCGTATCAAATGCCTTGGAAAAATCCAGATATACGACATCCAGCGATTGCCCCTGGTCCAGTCTGGAGCTCACCTCCTCGTAGAAGCTGATCAGGTTAGTTTGACCGGACCGATCCCTCATAAATCCATGCTGATATGGAGTCATACATTTATTTGTATCAAGATATTCCAAAATAGCATCTCTTAAAAAACCCTCAAACAATTTACATACAACATAGGTTAAACTAACAGGCCTATAATTTCCGGGGTCACCTTTTGTCCCCTTTTTAAATATTGATTTGCACTGTTTGCAAACTGACTGTTGGTGGGACCCGCAGCATATCTCAATACTGTTGCATGACAAAGCATATCGAGTATATATACCATATAGATAATATATAATAATATATGTATACATAAACAGGTGGGATGGTTGTGGTGGGATGGTCCAAACTATTTGGCCGCCAAATTGTGAGCTAAGTACCTAATTTTATCTTTTTTTGCATTTTAGCAATATAACATTTCATGTTTTATCTGTATCTTTGTGATAGCAGTGTGCTGCTGTATTCTCCTGTTTATGTATATTCAGCCTAGCAGCATGCACCTGTATGCCAGGTCCATGCAGTAGTTTTGGTATCAGTATGTGCTGGCCAACTTATCCTTGTTTGTGTTATACATATAGGGGAGTGGCTACCTCAATGTTGGCTCCTGCACCCTACCCTTCTCTATTAGGTGCTGTATAAGGTGCCAGATGTTTCAGACCTTACAAACCTGTTAAACTGATTGCACAGACGCATATTTACAGTGTAGGGTCCGTCCCAATGAGGTCACATTGTCGTGGTGGGATGGTCCAAATTATTTGGCCGCCAAATTGTGAGCTAAGTACCTCATTTTTTGCATTTTAGCAATATAGCATTTCATATTTTATCTGTATCTTTGTGATAGCAGTGTGCTGCGGTAGTCTCCTGTTTATGTATATTCAGCCTAGCAGCGTGCACCTGTATGCCAGGTCCATGCAGTAGTTTCGGTATCAGTATGTGCTGGCATACTTATCCTTGTCTATATGTATATATATATATATATATATATATATATTTATATATACATATATAGACAAAGAATAAGTCAGCCAGCACTTTAGTTGATACCAAACTATTATATGGACCTGGCCTGCAGGTGCACGCTACTAGGCTAGATATACAGCAACCATATAATAGTTTGGTATCAACTAAAGTGCTGGCTGACTTATTCTTTGTCTGTATTGCACATACGGGGGAGTGGCTACCTCCATGTTGGCCTTGCACCCCACCCACCTCTATCAGGTGTGTTTATAAGGTGTCTTGGATGTTCCAGACCCTGCCATGCTTACTGAATTGTTCACACAGAGGCATATTCACAGTGTAGGGTCCGTCCCAATGAGGCCACCTTATCGCGGTGGGACAGTCCAAGCTATTTGACCGCTGGTGGAGACAAATTTGCAAGCTAAGTGCCTCACTATTTCATAGTTTCACATTTGCATCTATTACACCATAGCTGTATAGCTCTCCATGTTTTAACTGCAATTTCATGTTTCACCTATATCCTTGTGCTGGCAGTGTGCTGCTGCATTCTTCTGTTACTGTATATCTAGCCTAGTAGCGTGCACCTGCAGGCCAGGTCCATATAATAGTTTGGTATCAACTAAAGTGCTGGCTGACTTATTCTTTGTCTGTATTGCACATACAGGGGAGTGGCTACCTCCATGTTGGCCTTGCACCCCACCCACCTCTATCAGGTGTGTATATAAGGTGTCTTGGATGTTCCAGACCCTGCCATGCTTACTGAATTGTTCACACAGAGGCATATTCACAGTGTAGGGTCCGTCCCAATGAGGCCACCTTATCGTGGTGGGACGGTCCAAGCTATTTGACCGCCGGCGGAGACAAATTTGTGAGCTAAGTGCCTCACTATTTCATAGTTTCACATTTGCATCTATTACACCATAGCTGTATAGCTCTCCATGTTTTAACTGCATTTTCATGTTTCACCAATATCCTTGTGCTGGCAGTGTGCTGCTGAATTCTTCTGTTGCTGTGTATATATATATATATATATATATATATATATATATCTCCATATATCTATATGTCTATATGTCTGTCTCTCTCTTTTTAGTATTGGAAGTGAACCAAAAAAGCTAATTGGACTAAATGGACAAAATTATTGGTACCCTTAACTTAATATATGGTTGCACACCCTTTGGAAAAAATAATTGAAATCAGTTGCTTCCTAAAACCATCAATAAGCTTCGTACACCTCTCAGCCGGTATGTTGGACCACTCTTCCTTTGCAAACTGATCCAGGTCTCTTTTATTGGAAGGGCACCTTTTCCCAACAGCAATTTTAAGATCTCTCCAGAGGTGTTCAATGGGATTTAGATCAGGACTCATTGCTGGCCACTTTAGAACTCTACAGCGCTTTGTTGCCATCTATTTCTGAGTGCTTTTTGACATATGTTTAGGGTCATTGTCCTGCTGGAAGACCCAAGATCTCAACTGCAAACCCAGCTTTCTGACACTGGGCTGTACAGTGCGACCCAAAATCCATTGGTAATCCTAAGATTTCATGATGCCTTGCACATATTCAAGGCACCCAGTGCCAGAGGCAGCAAAACAACCCCAAAACACCATTGAACCTCCTCCATATTTCACTGTAGGTACTGTTCTTTTCTTTGTAGGCCTCATTCCATTTTCGGTAAACAGAATTATGTACTTTACCAAAAAGCTCTATCTTGGACTCATCTGTCCAAAATACGTTTTCCCAGAAGGATTTTGGCTTATTCAAGTTCATTTTGACAAAATGAGTCTTACTTTTTTATGTCTCTGTGTCAGCAGTGGGGTCTTCCTGGGTCTCCTGCCATAGCGTTCCATTTTATTTAAATGTTGACGGATAGTTCGCACTGACACTGATGCTCCCTGAGCCTGCAGGACAGCTTGAATATCTTTGGAACTTGTTTGAGGCCGCTTATCCACTATCCGGACTATCCTGTGTTGACACCTTTCATACATTTTTCTCTTCCATCCATGCCCAGGGAGATTAGCTACAGTGTCATTGGTGGCAAACTTTGTGATAATGTTGCACACTGTGGACAAATCTAGGTCTCTGAGGATGGACTTGTAACCTTGAGATTGTTGATATTTTTCCACAATTTTGGTTCTCAAGTCCTCAGACAGTTCCCTTCTCCTCTTTCTGTTGTTCGTGCTTAGTGTGGCACACACACACAATGCAAAGACTAAATGAACTTCTCTCCTTTTTATCTGCTTTCAGGTGTGATTTTTATATTGCCTGCACCTGTTACTTGCCTCAGGTGAGTTTTAAGGAGCATCACATGCTTGAAACAATCTTATTTTTCCACAATTTTGAAAGGGTGCCAATCATTTTGTCCAGCTCATTTTTGGAGTTTGGTGTGAGATTATGTCCAATTATCATTTTTTCCTCCCTTTTTTGGTTTAGTTCCAATACACACAAAGGGAACAAACATGTGTATAGCAAAACATGTGTTACTGCAATCCTTTTATGTGAGAAATACTTAATTTTCTTGAAAAACATTTATGGCCATGACAATGTGTGTGTGTGTGTGTGTGTGTGTGGGTATATATAGCTATCCATATATCTATATGTCTTTCTCTCTAGATATATAAATCATATATCTGTATATTTTTTCCCCTCACACAGCAGACATATGAATGAAGTACATGATATAGGGGGGAAAGCTCTTAAATGAATAATGAAACCACAGCCAATTAAGGTCAAGCCACTTGACCTACCTTTGATATTATATTACCTATTTGACCTTAATTGGCTGTGGTCTCATTATTCAATTAACCATAATTTGCTCCAATTAAAGCAGCTAATCTATATTTCAAAACTTTCTTTCTTCCATTCATATGGACCCAGTGACTCCCTGCCGGTCCCCACTGCAACCACTGTGATTGCAAGCGGGGACAACCGGAATTCAAGAATTACAATTCCCATCATCCCCTGCATAAACATTTAAAGATTTTGCACATATATAAAAAATATGTGGGTAATCCCACATCCCACATCCATGGTTACATATTCCCTTCTACATCTTACAGAAACAAAAAACTCCTTTCTATCCTACTGAAATTATAGCTCCCATGTATGTCTTCCTGAATATGCAGAGGCATTGGTATTACAAGAAGAGTTTTGCAGTAATTTGTCATTTAAAACCAGCTCAAATTGTATAATTACAATGACACTGTCCTTAACAATTACATTAAACACATACATACATTATTGTCCCAGCCATCTGCCTCCTCAAATTACAATTTGAAGTATCTTTAATTTCTGATCGAAGACCTCTATAAATGTATGGATGTTTGGTAAACTAGGGAAAGCCTTTTTTGCCTACTGTATAACACATATTATTGATGTCCCTGTCCTCGTCTCGTCTCTGACCCCCACAATTATTCATGGTAGCACATCTAAATGCCTGAAAAAATAAAATAAATGGGGCTTAAAAAGTAAAGTGAAACAAAAAAATAGCTCTTAAATGGGTCTGTAGGTGCCAAATTGAAAGTGTTAAGATTTTTAGAAGGGGAGGAGGAAAAAATGAAATAGCAAAATGAAAACTGTGCTGATGCCAAAATGGGCTTGGTCCTTAAGGGGATAAAACAGCAGGCACAGTTAGACATTTTCACATCTAATTAGTAAAGTTATATTAGTTATAGAACATTTCATCTTTTGTTATATTAATAAAGCTCCAAATACAGATCTTCAGTATTTTGGAAATTCTGTATTTTCTTTAATATTCCTTGACTTCCTGGTGTTTGAGTCTAATCAGTCTTACAGAAGATAGATTATTGTACTGTTAAAAATGCATCCATTGATTAATAAAGCAGCAAATCACCAAGCTCCTTGACCCTGGAGTATACAGGGTCTTCAACAACAGAAAATACTGATATTTGTTTCAATTGGAGTTTGACTCTCCTTGAAATAGGTCATTTTGTAATGTCATCTATTAATATTGTATTTTTATCCATAAACCTCATCCAGTGTATATCTTCAATCCTACAGAGGTTCAAGGGTGATCCTGTAATCTTCTAGTACCACAATTTGTCATATAGTTGTTTTCCATAGAGACAGAGCTATTTTCTCTTTTTCTAAGTTTTACAATTGCTATATGATTTCATACTAAACGTAGCTAATCCCATAACATTCTACAGTAAGAAGATTAGAGTAAAATAGTTTCCATTTGTATTACTGTACCGGTAAAACTGATATAAAGATTATCAGTTATTGAACAATTCATGCTGTATTAATATTTCCAAGATATTCTTACATCCTGCTCAGAGCTGATGTCAGGAGAGAACTCGAACCCATCAAATGATAACAATATAGAAATATTATTTGCACATAAAAAAACTATTTCTTTAGTTATTTCTCGTTTACTATTATATGATGTGTTTCATGGTAATTTGATTTGTTTATTTTTACTTTAAACCTTTTACATTCTAAAATAATGCATGTTATTGTCTTACTATGGACAATGACTGAGCAATATACTTCATGCTCATATGGTACACTGTATTGCAGTGAATTATTGACACTGAAACCAATCTGCAGTATTAAGCCAATGTTAAATAGCAAAAAACAGAACAGGGTCCTTTGTTCCTCATTGTTTCTTTGTTAGGCCCTAGGCTGCCATGACCAAGCCACAGTCAAAAAGTATGGTAAGTAAAACTAATGAAATAGATAAGATATCTAAAAACTGCATTACTGTGTGTGTGTATATATATATATATATATATATATATATATATATATATATATATATATATGTATATATATATATATAAAGTGGGGATCAAAAGTTTGGGCACCCCAGGTAAAAATTTGTATTAATGTGCATAAAGAAGCCAAGAAAAGATGGAAAATTCTGCAAAAGGCATCAAATTACAGATTAGACATTCTTATATATAGCAGCTGAACCAAGCAGGAGTGACGCCACCCCAACGATCATCCTGGGGGACGAAGGTATCGCCGAAACGATCGTTGGGGTGGCGTCACTCCTGCTTGGTTCAGCTGCTATATTGTTTTTCTACAGTCTTTTGGTATGTATGCTGGTTCTTAGACATGATTATGCACTCTAAGGAAGCTGTAATAGCCCCTATTATGCACTTTATATTTGTCCACCAGCTATGCACTTTATCCTTGTGTTAATGCATTATGAGCAAGCAAGCAGGTAGTGTCGCCCCTTTTGTCTAGTCTCCCCCAGTAGTTGCAATCCTCCCCCTCTTTTATGTCTCATGAACTATACGTTTTTAATACAACCAATAAATCATATATATTTTATATTCTACTTAAATGACTCCTTTTGTATTTGTGGTATTACTATATGTTAATACATTGCAGACATGTGATAGGTTAACCAAGAAAACTACATATAATAGTCTGTTTTAGGGATGGGGTATAAATCACTCCTTATAGAGGTCAAAACACCTATGCTGTATGTCTCTCTATCACAATTACATATGCACAAGTACAGCATTACGCTTACACATTATATCGTAGTCCTGTTCCAGCACCTCCCCCAACCTCAACACATGTTTTTCAAGAGTTATTGGAAGTTGTTATGTAAAAGACTTATATCATGCGTTATAGATATTTTTAATGAAATTTAAATAAAGTTTATGGTTTTATTTGATCTTGAATATTGGTGATGTGCTTCCTTTTGTTCTTCAAGTGTACAAAGAGTTAATATCTTGTACTGCCCCCTTTGGCAAGTATCACAGCTTGTAAATACTTTTTGTAGCCACGCACTGCTCTTTTAAGGTCTATCCATAGATTTTCAATTATGTTGAGGTCAGAGGATTGTGAAGGCCATGGCAAAACCTTCAGTTCACACCTCTTGATGTAATCCCCCGTGGATTTCGAGGTGTGTTTAGGATCATTATCCATTTGTAGAAGCCATCCTCTCTTTAAATTCGGCTTTTTCACAGATGGCATCAAGTTAGCATCCAAAATTTGCTGAAATTTTATTAAATCCATTTTTCCTCTTACTCGCGAGATGTTCCCTGTGCCACTGGCTGCAATACAACCCCAAAGCATGATTGATCCATCCCCATGCTTAACAGTTGGACAGAGTTTCTTTTCATTAAATTCTGTTACCCTTCTTCTCCAAACGTACCTTTGCTCATTCCGGGCAAAAAGTTAAATTTTAACCTCATTGGTCCACATAACTTGTTTCCAAAATGCATCAGGCTTATATATATGTTCATTTGCAAAGTTCAAACGCTCATTTTTTTTTGTGAGGACGTAGAAGAGGTTTTCTTCTCATGACTCTTCCATGAAGACCATATTTGTACAAGTATCTCTTTATAGTGGAATAGTGTACCACAACTCCAGCATCTGCCAGATCTTTCTGGGGGGATTGTGCAGTGGGTTTTGAACTGTTTTTCTCACAATCCTGCGAGCTGTTCTGTCTGATATTTTTCTTGGTCTTATAGATCTTGCTTCAAATTCCACTGTTCCTGATGACTGCCATTTCTTAATTACATTCCGAACAGAGGATATTGACATCTGATTATGTTTTGCTATCTTCTTATAGCCTTCTCCAGCTTTGTGAGCATCAACAATTTTCAGTTTCAGATTTCTAGACAACTGCTTAGAAGAACCCATGGTGCTGATTGTCGGGGCAAGGTCAGATGAGTTTGGGCATTTAAAACCTTTGAGATTGACATCACCTGGTCTTCCCAGATGATGATTGAGAACAATCCATGACACTGGCAGGTCTCAGCTTTGCAAACGGGGCAGTGCACGCTATAAATTCTGCAGGGTGCCCAAACTTTTGCAGATGACATTTTTTTGTTTTCTGTTATTTTGAAAGTGTAAATGATGGAAATAAAATCTAACTTTTGTTGACATATTATTTGTAATTTGATGCCTTTTGGAGAGAGAGAGAGAGAGAGAGATAGACATCACTGTATTTGATCATAAAAGAATGAAATTGGTGGTTTATTTATTGCACCACCCATCTCTCTAAGTGTAAAAATGAAGAAAAAAAAAATTTGTCTGAAAATGTCAGAAACAAATTTGTACAAACACATTAGTAACTTTCAGTGGAGCATACAGCAGTTGACAAGTACTAGATGGATTACAATTTTTAAATAGAAGTAATTTACAAATATGTTTAACTTTCTGGCACCAGTTGATTTTAATAAAAGGTTTTCCACCGGAGTACCAATTAATTTTTCTGCCCTTGTGCCCGGGCTGCAAAAAGTAGGATAACAAACTTTAACACATATTTTGCCACTCCCCTGGTGCACCAATATTGCCCTTTGTCTTTGGGGTTCTGGTCTCCTTCCGCATATGGGAGCTTGACTCGTCACACTGCAACATGAGCTAAACAAGTTATCAGCTTATCGCCAGCTGCAGCGGCTCACCTCGGCCAGTGGTAGGCGAAGCGTAGTGTCATGTTATGGGCCTGGAAGGCAAGGAGAAGGCGGGACCTGGGCTTGTTACATGACACTGCACTCATCACCTCACTGCCTAACACTGGTCGAGGCGGGACATCGCTGCGGCCAGCGATAAGCAGCTGAGCTTGGCTCTATGCAATATTTTAGCCAGCCCAGTTGTTTATGTATGCATCATGTAAAAGACAAGTGAACTAAACTGATCTGTGCCATACAGAAATCCTCTTCAAGCATAGCACTAGTTGTCCTCTGACACAGAGAAAGGAGGAATTTTCCTTTCTGTGCAAGAAGGACTGGGAAACTGAGCAGGACTAGCACAGCTATCATACTAAAAGCATATAAGTAAGAGTTATTAATTTCTATTCTAAACATACTAAAATAATGTTTTGTCTGAAAATGAATACATAAGTTTATAGACGGATGGCAATGTAAACTACTGCAGTAAATGCACATTTTATTCTGATTTATCTGTAGTCGTGTATTGAAATGCTTGTCTGGATATTGCATCACTAAATTCCCCCAGGATTATATTATATTGCCATTTTCTATAACAACAGACAGATACCAGACAATCCCAAGGGCAAGGCAGAAGTGATATCTGGGGAAAAAAAGGCAGATGTCAGCATCAGTGTTAATCGGCATTCAGGGTCAGAAGCGACAAGAATGAGAGGAGGGAGAAGATATAAACCTCTATCAGCAGGGAAGGCATGGCAGGATGATTCCCCTCTCAAACACATTGCTTTCAGATCTTAAACACTTTGTTGTGTTCCTCAAACAAATGTTTACAATTTGGCATGGTGCATTATCTAGCTAAAGGAGACCTCTGTCATTAGGAAATACTATGAAGGGGTGTACTTGGTCCATAGCAATGTTTAGGTAAAGAATACATGTTAAAGTAACATCCATCTGAATGCTAAGACTCAATGTACAAACAAAACATTGAACTTCCTATAGCTTGTCTTATTGCAAGGTACAATTCTAATAACATATTTTGCTCAGGTAAGCAACACATATACACATGGCCATCACCACAATATAAATTGTTCCATGGTGCAGTTCTGATAATTAGAGTACATGCCCATTGAAGGTGTTTTGGTGGTGGTGAGAGATATGCATGTGCGTTCTTAATAGTCTGTGGATATGCAGCCCCATGCCCAATGAACTGAAAGTCACTATGTGTTTTAAAACCTTTATATCATAGCCAACATTAACTATTTCAGCAATTTAATAAACAGTAGCTGTTCTGGCCCAGATAAACCAACCTTTATTCTCCACATGCATTATGGCACTCATATCCCTGTTGCTGGTTCACTAGGGTCACATCTGCAGTACATGTTACACTGCGGAAGCTCCGATGGTGGTCACAAGAGCAAGCTTCCTTATGCGGCTGGGTAGCTCTCTGTGTCCATTCATAGTGGGAAATTACCTGCTCATAGTAGATGTACAGCAACAGCAATAAAACCAAATTTATGAGCAGACCTACAGAGATACCCAATCGCAGCAGGGAGCTCACTCTTGTTATTGCCATCGGTGCATCCACAGTGTGAAATACACTGTGAATGCCCCTTAATACGCCACTTTTGAAAGGTACTGATGGTGAGTGACTCAATAAAGAAAACAATTATGTGTGGTTTAAGTTGCTGAGTGGACAGGGATAAACTTAGCCCCTAATCTGGGTAGAGTAAAAAATACTCACCCATCCCCTTGTGTGGCCTGGTCTAGTGTAATAAATAATTGTTACCAAAACACCAAATATGAAATACCCAAACTGGGCTTGCCCACAGGCAGAAGCAGAGAGTAGATAATTATTCAAATACCACATTGCAAATAGTGATTTTGTGTGGAGTACCTGCTCCTCTACAGTAAGTAGGGATGGCCTATGTATTGCTGTTTACTATTCTTATAAGGAGGTAAGTGTAACTCCTTATATTCACTAGACCATGCATTTGTGCCCATCTCAATGAATATTTATTGAGCAAGAGACATACAGCTTTGACAGGTGACATTGTCCCACATTCCTATAATAGTTACTCACTTTATCTGTATAGCTATGGTAATTTATGTATTTATATATCTACCTTTCTCTGTCTACTCTGTCTATCTATCTATCTATCTATTTAGAGTTAAAAAAAACGCAGTACACAAAAGGTGATATTTATTCCATCATTAGCAGGAAATACAAAAATGCAGCATTTCGGTAGTCTCACACCACCATCTTCAGGCATGGTGGTGTTGAGACTACCGAAATGTTGCATTTTTGTATTTCTTGCTAAGGGTGGACTAAATATCCCTTTTTTGCACTGAAGACCCTTTTTGTGTGCTGCGTTTTTTCTACTCTGTTGAAGTTGGAGTCCCTAACCAAGCCTCTTATCACTGCGTGCACCTACTTATCTTCATTTGCTATCTGGCGGATGTGCTGCTTCTTTGAAATTCTATCTATGTATATCTATCTATCATCTTTCTATCTATCTATCATCTATAATTTATCTATCAATCTATCTGTCAAGTTTTTTTCTGAACTACAGGATTGATTCTACTTGCAGTGTTTCCTTTCCTTATCATTTTCACCTTTATGCATTTAGCAATCATTGCTCCCCAACCATTACAATGTTCTCTCATTCAGCTCACACTCATTCACTTGTTATTCTTTATCCATTCCCAGAATTGATCTCTCTGCTACAAAACGTGTTCTTCAGCGCTGACTCTCCTTTGTCACCTCTATCTCTGTTCCTGACATCTACGTCAAATTCACAGTCTAATTCTCAAGCTATATGCATTGTAAATGTGTCCCTAAACACAGTGCCTTAAATGCTTATGCTTAGGTTTAGACATTGTGATGGCTGTTGTATAGTCTAAATGAAATGTTTAGGATATTTTTAACTTGTGTTCACAGAATGTAATCTATAGGATCTGTCTGGCCCTCTCGCTGCCTCGTACATATGTGTGGTCTACATGGTATTAAACTACCAAAGGTAATCACATTCCCCATTACCGTGTGTTGTCATGTGTATTTCTAAAACTACAATCATTTATTGTGGGATTTCTGTTTCAAATCCCCACTGTATTCACTTGGCTTCTTCAATAATCCACAGGTATTTTTTCTCATTGTTTCACATCTGTCTTCATTATCACTGGCTGCCTGAACAACATTTTAACCTATATCATCCAGAGATCTTCTTCTAACCCAATGACCTACATTGGCAATGTTATCCATGTTCTTTGCATTTTTTTTAACTCATTTGAAAGCAGGACCTCAACTCTGTACATTCCTAAACTTCATCCAATATTAATTCAATAATAACATTTCTTTGACTTCTAAATCAAATTTTAGAGACATTTTCTCAGTGCTGTATTTCTGTAACTTCTTTTATTTCACAAAATGTATGTGTGCAATGCATACAAAAATATTATCTCTGGGTAATATTGAGGATAAAGATTATTTCAGCTTACATGATTGTGGTCCAACACCTCCTTATGATCCCAAAATACGGATTACATCCACAAACAATTTGCCTTAAATGCAATTAAACAGGATTTCCTCAACACTGTTCATGTGTAAAGTAAATTCTTTGTGTAAATCCCTGGCAAATAAGCGTGTATGTTTGTGGGGTCTACCTGTCATCTAACTACCAAAGGTTATTAAATTTCCCATGACTGTGTATTGCCATATGTAGTTCTAATACTATAACATTTACAGTAATTTTGAGGAATTTCTGTTGCAAATCACTACTGCATTCTCTTGGATACATCAATAATCCACAGGGGTGAGTTTTCATGTGGATCAGTAACAGTGCAAACAACATATCCACGGCAGAAATAGGGTCAGATATAGATTTGCACGCTGAACGTACACATCAGATTACTATCTGAAATGTGAACATACTCTCTAATTGTTAACTGAGACAAATGGTCTACATACTGTCCCAGCACAGGTGTCACGATGCCGGCTGGCAGGTAGTGGACCCTCTGTGCCAGAGAGGGATTGGCGTGGACCGTGCTAGTGGACCGGTTCTAAGCCACTACTGGTTTTCACCAGAGCCCGCCGCAAAGCGGGATGGTCTTGCTGCGGCAGTAGTGACCAGGTCGTATCCACTAGCAACGGCTCACCTCTCTGGCTGCTGAAGATAGGCGCGGTACAAGGGAGTAGGCAGAAGCAAGGTCGGACGTAGCAGAAGGTCGGGGCAGGCAGCAAGGATCGTAGTCAGGGGCAACGGCAGAAGGTCTGGAAACACAGGCAAGGAACACACAAGGAACGCTTTCACTGGCACTAAGGCAACAAGATCCGGCAAGGGAGTGCAAGGGAAGTGAGGTAATATAGGGAAGTGCACAGGTGAAAACCCTAATTGGAACCACTGCGCCAATCAGCGGCGCAGTGGCCCTTTAAATCGCAGAGACCCGGCGCGCGCGCGCCCTAGGGAGCGGGGCCGCGCGCGCCGGGACAGAACAGACGGGGAGCGAGTCAGGTAGGGGAGCCGGGGTGCGCATCGCGAGCGGGCGCTACCCGCATCGCGAATCGCATCCCGGCTGGCAGCGGGATCGCAGCGCCCCGGGTCAGAGGACGTGACCGGAGCGCTGCAGCGGAGGGAGTGAAGCGAGCGCTCCGGGGAGGAGCGGGGACCCGGAGCGCTCGGCGTAACAGTACCCCCCCCCTTGGGTCTCCCCCTCTTCTTGGAGCCTGAGAACCTGAGGAGCAGACTTTTGTCAAGGATGTTGTCCTCAGGTTCCCAGGATCTCTCTTCAGGACCACAACCCTCCCAGTCTACTAAAAAAAAATTTTTCCCTCTGACCTTTTTGGCAGCCAAAATTTCCTTGACCGAGAAGACGTCCGGGGAGCCGGAAACAGGAGTGGGAGGAACAGATTTGGGAGAAAAACGGTTGAGGATGAGTGGTTTGAGAAGAGAGACGTGAAAGGCATTAGGGATACGAAGAGAAGGAGGAAGAAGAAGTTTATAAGAGACAGGATTAATTTGACACAAAATTTTGAAAGGACCAAGATAGCGTGGTCCCAACTTGTAGCTAGGGACACGGAAGCGGACATATTTAGCGGAGAGCCATACCTTGTCTCCAGGGGAAAAAACGGGGGGAGCTCTTCTTTTCTTATCCGCGAACCTCTTCATGCGTGAAGAAGCCTGTAAGAGAGAATTTTGGGTCTCTCTCCATATAATGGAAAGGTCACGAGAAATTTCATCCACAGCGGGCAGACCAGAGGGCAAGGGGGTAGGGAGGGGGGGAAGAGGGTGACGGCCGTACACCACGAAAAATGGGGATTTGGAGGAAGATTCAGAGACCCTGAAGTTATACGAGAATTCGGCCCATGGAAGGAGATCTGCCCAGTCATCCTGGCGGGAGGAAACAAAATGTCGCAAATAATCACCCAGGATCTGGTTAATTCTTTCTACTTGTCCATTGGACTGGGGATGATATGCAGAGGAAAAATTTAATTTAATCTTGAGTTGTTTACAGAGAGCCCTCCAGAATTTAGACACGAATTGGACCCCTCTATCCGAGACAATCTGCGTAGGCAACCCGTGAAGACGAAAAATGTGTACAAAAAATTGTTTAGCCAACTGAGGCGCAGAAGGAAGACCAGGAAGAGGGATGAAATGTGCCATTTTGGAGAATCGATCAACGACCACCCAAATAACGGTGTTGCCACGGGAAGGGGGTAAATCAGTAATAAAATCCATACCAATCAGAGACCAAGGCTGTTCTGGGACAGGCAGAGGATGAAGAAAACCAGCGGGCTTCTGGCGAGGAGTCTTATCCCGGGCACAGATAGTGCAGGCTCGCACAAAGTCCCCAACATCCGTCTCCAGAGTCGGCCACCAATAGAAGCGGGAGATGAGTTGCACAGATTTCTTGATGCCCGCATGACCTGCGAGATGGGAGGAGTGACCCCATTTGAGGATTCCGAGGCGTTGGCGTGGAGAAGCAGAGTAGACATCAAGGACTGTCTCACCTTTGTGCGGAGTCAGCGTACGTCTTTCCAGGCGGGGAGGACGGATAGGACAATCCCTCAGGAAGTGTTCGGTACTAGCACAGTACAGGCAGAGGTTCTCCATACGGCGTCGTGTCCTCTCTTGAGGTGTCAGGCGAGACCGGTCGACCTGCATAGCCTCCACGGCGGGAGGCACAGGAACAGATTGCAGGGGACCAGAGGAGAGAGGAGCCGAGGAGACGAAACGCCTCGTGCGAACAGAGTCCATATCTTGGCGGAGTTCCTGACGCCTTTCAGAAAAACGCATGTCAATGCGAGTGGCTAGGTGAATAAGTTCATGTAGATTAGCAGGAATTTCTCGTGCGGCCAGAACATCTTTAATGTTGCTGGATAGGCCTTTTTTGAAGGTCGCGCAGAGGGCCTCATTATTCCAGGACAATTCTGAAGCAAGTGTACGGAATTGTACGGCATACTCGCCAACGGAAGAATTACCCTGGACCAGGTTCAACAGGACAGTCTCAGCAGAAGAGGCTCGGGCAGGTTCCTCAAAGACACTTCGGATTTCCGAGAAGAAGGAGTGTACAGAGGCAGTGACGGGGTCATTGCGGTCCCAGAGCGGTGGGGCCCATGACAGGGCTTTTCCGGACAGAAGACTGACTACGAAAGCCACCTTAGACCTTTCAGTGGGAAACAGGTCCGACATCATCTCCAGATGCAGGGAACATTGGGAAAGAAAGCCACGGCAAAACTTAGAGTCCCCATCAAATTTATCCGGCAAGGATAAGCGTATCCCAGGAGCGGCCACTCGCTGCGGAGGAGGTGCAGGAGCTGGCGGAGGAGATGACTGCTGAAGCTGTGGTAGCAACTGTTGTAGCATAACGGTCAGTTGAGACAGCTGTTGGCCTTGTTGCGCTATCTGTTGTGACTGCTGGGCGACCACCGTGGTGAGGTCAGCGACAACTGGCAGAGGAACTTCAGCGGGATCCATGGCCGGATCTACTGTCACGATGCCGGCTGGCAGGTAGTGGACCCTCTGTGCCAGAGAGGGATTGGCGTGGACCGTGCTAGTGGACCGGTTCTAAGCCACTACTGGTTTTCACCAGAGCCCGCCGCAAAGCGGGATGGTCTTGCTGCGGCGGTAGTGACCAGGTCGTATCCACTAGCAACGGCTCACCTCTCTGGCTGCTGAAGATAGGCGCGGTACAAGGGAGTAGGCAGAAGCAAGGTCGGACGTAGCAGAAGGTCGGGGCAGGCAGCAAGGATCGTAGTCAGGGGCAACGGCAGAAGGTCTGGAAACACAGGCAAGGAACACACAAGGAACGCTTTCACTGGCACTAAGGCAACAAGATCCGGCAAGGGAGTGCAAGGGAAGTGAGGTAATATAGGGAAGTGCACAGGTGAAAACCCTAATTGGAACCACTGCGCCAATCAGCGGCGCAGTGGCCCTTTAAATCGCAGAGACCCGGCGCGCGCGCGCCCTAGGGAGCGGGGCCGCGCGCGCCGGGACAGAACAGACGGGGAGCGAGTCAGGTAGGGGAGCCGGGGTGCGCATCGCGAGCGGGCGCTACCCGCATCGCGAATCGCATCCCGGCTGGCAGCGGGATCGCAGCGCCCCGGGTCAGAGGACGTGACCGGAGCGCTGCAGCGGAGGGAGTGAAGCGAGCGCTCCGGGGAGGAGCGGGGACCCGGAGCGCTCGGCGTAACAACAGGTCAAAAACAAACACAAGTTAAACTTTTTCCAGATCTTCGGATATTGCTATTTGATCCAAGATAAAGAAAAATAGGAATTGAAAAAATAAATTAAGAAAAACTCTCTGAAAAATGGTATCCACATTATTATCAAGACTTACAAGAATGCTCCAACCCCAGGAAACAGTTTTTTGGCATTTTGCAAAAAAAAAAAAATCTTGCTATGGTCAGTAGAAATTGCAAAATAACCAAAAACCTAAATAAATGCCACATTTACCTAGCCATAGTCCCCTACTGATACCACACAACTCCCCTGACTCTGTTTAGTCCCCCAATCTCCTTTCTGCTTCTGAGATGAGTGTTTCCGAGGCTTAACAACACTTTGGCCAGTGATTGGTAGAGCTGACAATTCTTTCTTCTAGTGCTTATCTCAGAAGAAGAAAACAGAAGATCAGAGGACTGGAAAGAGCCAAGTGAGAGTTAAAAGGGACCAATGGGGGACTGAGGCTAAGTAAGGCTGGGTTCACATATGTCTGGCATCTGGCATGGGTGAACTCAGCCTAGATCTCTATGCAACTCTTGGCAAAACTGATAACAACTTGCCATCAGTTGTATGGCATCCAGCGTCCATTGTTTCTGGACAGCAAGCTGCGTTCCCCTGTCCGGTGCCCTCCGGCGTGTTTAACCATCCTGCGTCAAAATTGAGATGCGGGATGATGAACTGTCCCACTGAAATAAATAGGAACAGTTCTAGCATCAGTTTCCCACTAGTGGACTTTTGCACAATGCCAGACAACCTCTTTAATCCATTCCTTGTTTCAGTGTAATACGTTGCAAAACCTATCATTTATACTGTAGCAAAAAATCTAGTGATCATGTGTTGTATCCTCTAGAATTAGAAAATAAAAATATATATTAATAACTTAAAAAATATATACATATATATATATATATATATATATATATATATATATATATATATATAAAATAAGAATCATTATATGACAAAAAAAATATATATATGTCTGAACGTAAAAAATATTATGTTATAAATCATACTTGCTGAATGCTGTAAAACAACAATCAAAGAATACCCCCCAAAACAGCGCAAATTAAATATTACATGACACTTATTGGAATCAATTGAACATCTACATTGAATACAGAAACTTTTACTAACCAGTCATTTCTTTTTAGGATCTCTTTACTCCAAACCAAACTAATGTTTAATTACATTTTGTACCCATGTGGTTGTAATTCATGTTTTTCCGTTAAATTAAAGTACCTGAAGGTGTTTTGAATTTTATCTATGTATGTTATTCAAATTATTCCAAATTAAAATGGTCAAAACTATGGAAACTGCAGTTCAATGTTTTGAAATCTAAAATTATGCACCTGGGAGCAAAAAACCTTCTGACAATTGTATTGGCAGTTCTGTTTTAGTGAAGAGTTCAGAAGAGAAGGATTAAAAGATATTGATTTCTGACAGCTTGAAAATGTGTCAACAGCGCAGCCAGGCAGTGGGAAAAGCAAGTCAAATACTTGGCTGCAAAGCCAGAATTATAACCAGAAGTAAGAGGCAGATTGGGATCCTGCTGTATAGAACTCTAGTAAAACCACAAATGTTCATTTGTAGATAAATCACTCTAAAAAACAATACAAAACTTTGTAAAATATCTTTAGAATGTGACTTATGAGGAAAGAGTTAGACTGGGTTCATATATGTCCGGTATTGTGCCAGAGGGAAACTGATGCTAGAACTGATCCTGTTCATTTGAATGGGATGGTTCACAATCACCCTGCGTCTTAATTTTGACACTGAATGGATGGACATGTTGGACTGCACCAGACAGGGGAACGCAGCTTGCTGTGTTCCCCTTTCCGGCATCCAGAAGCAGTGGACGCTGGATGCCATACAACTGATGACAACTGATGCATGTTGTCATCAGTTATGACATCAGCTGAATCAAGATCTAGGCAGATTTCACAGATACCGGATGCCGGGCTGTGTTGGGTCTTTTCATCCAATCACTGCTGGTTGCTCTGTAACCCCCTCCTCTGGATTTTTATGCTACAGTCTGATAGAACAGAAATGAGCACAGATGAGTACTAGTCCTGCTCTCCTTTACTGGTCTTTGTCCCTTAGTGTGCTTCAAAAGAAAGTTGATTTTGCAACTTTTTTGTTTTTATGCAGGGCACTTCATGGTAAAAATGACACATTTTCTTTATTCTCTGGGTCAATGATCCAAATAAAAAAAAAAAAAAAAACTTTTTAAACAAAATCTTTTCATATACAGGGCTGTATAACGGCTATTTTTTTGTGTTGCAATATTTAGTTTGGATAAGTACCACTTTTGCATATATGCCACTTTTTTAATCATTTTTATTTTTAAAGGGAAATGTCACAGAAAATCATAAATTTTATACTTTGGTATTTTATTACGCAATCTGAAGATTGCATGTAATAGGCACTTATGGAGACTATAAAATAGTGTAAAAAAAAGTTTTAATCACCCTCCTAAAATAAACATAAACATATGTGGTATTGACGCATTGGTTAAATGTCTCAACTATAAAAATATAATGTTAATTAAAACACACAGTCAATTGTGTATATGTGAAAAATACCAAAGTCCATATTTTTTGTCACTTTGTATACCCTAAAAATATGTATAAAAAGTCTGATCAAAACAAAAAATGGTACCAAAAAAATTAGAGATCAAGACACAAAAAATGAGCCCTCACAAATGAGCCCCATATACGGAAAAAAAAAAAAAAAGGTATAAGGGTCAGAAGAGGACAATTTTAAACATATTAATTTACTTTAACAGAAGTAAAACAAAATAAAACTGATATAAGTTGGGTATCAAATAAAGAAACGGTGCAATTTTTACCGAAAAGTACACTGTGCAGAATCGGAAGACCCCAAAAGTTACAAAATGGCATTTTCTTTTTTTTTTTCAAAGTTGCCCCACAAATATATATTTTTTTGTTTTGCCATAGATTTTGTGGTTAAATTATTGATGTTATTACAAAGATAAATTGGTGGCACAAAAAAACAAGCCCTCATATTGGTCTGTAGGTGGAAAATTAAAAGTGTTATGATTTTTAGAAGGTGAGGAAGAAAAGTGCAAAAATGAAAAAAAAAAAAAAAAACGATGTCTGAAGGGGTTAAAGCCAATGCTCTTTGGTTGTTTACTATGGGACATTGACACTTTTTTTTTTAAAAGCTTGAAGTAATGTGATCTTTTGGCTTCACTGGGATATGGCAAAACAGATTCACATATTGGCCCTGATTTACTAAGAGTGGAGGGGGGTTTTCTTTGTAGGATTTGTTGCCTTGTATTTTTCCAAAGTATTTACTTATGCTAACCTCCGTTTTGCACTTTTCCCTAAATTTTTTTTACACCTGCTTTGAGTTATGGGATTTATCAAATCTACCACATTTTCTGCTGAGACCTTAGTAAATATGGTGGAAATTTTTGAAAATGTTGGGGCCATGCCCCCTTTTTCCAGTGGCCACACCCTTTTTTTGAGTTATCTAAGTAAAATGGAGTTGGTCAGATTTTTTAAAATTTTGGCGCAAATTCTAATGCAGACAAAATTTGTGGCGCAATGCGACATTTTGGCTCACATCCCGAAAAAAGAGGTTGGGTTTACAATAGTAAATTAGGGCCATTATTTTCTCCCTCTAGCCTTTTCCAGTGCTCATGAACAGACTTTATGAAGTTTGTAAAGTATTGCATAAATAAGCACTAAATTTGATACAGGTTTCTAGTATACAATGCCATTTTACCCCGATTAGTCTGATGGAAGGGTATCAATTAGTAATGAGCGAACTTACAATGATTCGATTTGTCACAAACTTCTCGGCTCGGCGTTTACTGACTTTAGCCTGCATAAATTAGTTCAGCTTTCAGGTGCTCCGGTGTGGGCTGGAAAAGGTGGATATAGTCCTAGAACTATGCCAGGATTTTGCCAGATTTAAGAACGTAAGTTCTGTTTGGATTATTTTTATGATGTCTGAATCACACCTGTCTAGTTGTTTACCTGTTCCCAAGGAGACTCTTCTGGCGGGATGCTTTTAAAACACACCCCCTTACCTGAGACATCAGCGGCCTCATGAAGCACTTGTAGCGCGAGACGGGTCCGTAGCTCACGCTCACGTCCTCCTTATGTCATCTCCCTGCACTGTATACCTTTGATGTGGACTTTGAATAAACCTCATGGATAAAGCAGCTACTGTGGTGAGTGCACTTATTTCCTTTTCTACTTTGTTGGATAATATGGACTTGAGGCTCTCACATTAATAAGTTTTCACCACCACTTGCTGCTATAACACCACGCTGCAGGAAAGTGTTCATCACACGCAACATCCTACCGGTGTATGATGAAGCAGTGCCAGGCTGTCTTTCTCTCTTACCTTGTTGTTAGTCCTAGGTCTGTATCCACATTTTCCAGCCCACCTGAAAGCTGAACTAAATTATGCAGGCTAAAGTCATCAATTGACGAGCCGAGAAGTTCGTGACGAATCAAATTACTGGAAATTCACTCATCTCTAGTATCAATCTATCTCCGAAACAGGATGTGCTCCTTTACTGTATGGGATTTTTATGTAAAGTGAAAATTTTAAGCAAATCTTGGTGCTATAAAATCCTAATCTATTGTACTTTATACCACCGATAAACAAACATTTCTCCACGTCCATGAATGTTAAACTTTCCTGTTATCAGCAATGCAAATTCCAAACTTGAATACAGTTAATCATTTGAAGCTTGCATATCAAGAGTATTAGAAATTATGCTGTTTCATAAAAATCCCATCTATGCTGTACTCTTCTTTAAAAAATATCCATAACAATGCACCAGAGTCATTTTTTTCTAATCTTTTTCACACTATTTGAAGTCTTTTAGTCGCTATTAGCTTTACAACCTCAAACAGATGTGACAAATGTTTGATACAAAGAATTCAGACTATTCAGACAGATACTATAATGGAAGTTTTACCAGCAGAGATATGAAAGAAGAAACACTTGTTCTCAAGAAATTCATTTTTAGAAATCAGACACAAAATAACAAATAGCGTTTTTAATAATTCTACATTAAAAGTTACTTTACAAGTTGTCATCGCCTACAATAGATGAACTTTATAATAATTCAAGGTCCACAGTTGCCCTTGTTTCTGAAAATGGAGACATTTATCAGCACATTTTCTAAAATGTTGAAAGCCTCGGATATCTCAAGCTGTTTAATATTTTAACCCTATAGTAAATGATTTATAAATTATTACAAAAGTAGTCCTTTTGCCTTCACACTTAGTGCATAATATTGGTGATGGTATATATAAATAGCACAAATAGAAGTTTACTTTAGTTTTGGAACAGATAGCTACTTTATATGCAAATTTTTGCACACCAGCAAGCATGCTCATGGTTCTAAAAGAAGAAAAAAATCCAGCATGTTTAACCTCTTAAGGACCAAGGACATATGAGTACGTCCTTGGTCCCGCTCCCATGATATAATGTGGGGTCCCACGGTGACCCCGCATCATATCACGGCGGGCCCGGCGTCATAGTGAAGCCAGGACCCGCCGCTAATAGCTATTAACCCTTTAGCCACGCGCTCAAAGCTGAGCCACGTGGCTAAAAGTGAAAGTAAAAAGTGCCGGTTAGCTCAGGGAGCTGTTGGGGATCGCCGCGGTGAAATCGCGGCATCCCGAACAGCTGTACTACAGGAGGAAGGTCTCCTACCTTTCTTTCTGCAGTCCGATCGCCGATTGAATGCTTCAAGCCTGAGATCCAGGCTTGAGCAATCAATTGCCGAAAACACTGATCATTGCATCCCTATGGAGATGCATTGAACACTGTTAAAGATCAGTTAATGCAATGTTATAGCCCCCTATGGGAGCTATAATATTACAAAAGAAAAGTGTAAAAAAATGATTAACCCTTTGAATTATCCCTTCCCCTAATAAAAGTTTGAATCATCCGGCATTTCCAATAATAATAAAAAACAGTGTAAATAAAAACAAAAATAAACATATGTGGTATCACCGCGTGCGGAAATGTCCGAATTAAAAAATATACTGCTAATTAAACTGCACGGTCAATGGCGTATGCGCAAAAAAATTCCAAAGTCCAAAACTGCGTATTTTTGGTCACTTTTTATATCATGAAAAGATGAATAAAAAGCGATCAAAAAGTCAGATCAATGCAAAAATGGTACCTACAATAACTTCAGATCACTGTGCAAAAAATTAACCCTCACAGCACCCTGAAAACAGAAAAATAAAAAAGTTATAGGGTTCAGAAGATGACAATTTGAAACGTATAAATTTTCCTGCATGTAGTTATGATTTTTTTCTGAAGTAATACAAAATCTAACCTATATAAGTAGGGTATCATTTTAACCGTATGGACCTAGAGAATAAAGATAAAGTGTCATTTTTTCCAAAAAATGTACTACATAGAAACGAAAGCCCCAAAAGTTACAAAATGGCTGTATTTTTTCAATTTTGTCGCACATTGATTTTTTTCCCGTTTCGCTGTAGATTTTTGGGTAAAATGACTGATATCATTACAAAGTAGAATTGGTGGCGCAAAAAAAAAGCTATAATACAGATTTTTAGGTGCAACATTTTAAGAGTTATGATTTTTTAAAGGAGGAAAAAACGAAAGAGCAAAAACCGAAAAATGCCCGGTCCTTAAGGGGTTAAATTATGTAAGCACCTGGTTTAATACTTATATGGCTGGATAAACACCTTGGAGGGTGGCTCAGTGAGTTGCTGTGTAGGTGTCTGTGTAGGTGAGTTACAGTGTTATTGGCAAGAAAAGATATGTGAAGCAGCTCTCACACCAACTATTCAGGTAGATTTTCCTTAAAAGTCAGGGCTTTACTGCAACTTGGAGTCTTAGAAACTGACTGGGAATGTATGCCAAGCAAGATATCTCTTTTGAAACCCAATCTAGTCACTGTAAAAGTGTGCTATACTTAAGGATTACTAAGTTGAAGCTTAGGAACCCCACAGGCAATGGTGCCCATGATTTTTTTTTTGCTCTCCCAGGTTGGCAAATATAGTGAGTGACAATGTACAATAGTCTGATTGTCAGACCTAGTGTGAGAGCACATACAGTACTGTGTGCATTGCTAATCCCCTCACAGCCACAGGTCTGCTGTGCTGCAAAGAAGCACATGCGTCAATGCACTATTTTAACTAGATGTTGGGCCATCATGCTATAGTTGGTGAATGCTATATGTATGTATGTTCAAGTACACATATTGCTATTGTGTAGAATGTAAAGTGCCTTTAACCACTGAAGCCCTAGGATTAAGATAATAGTCTCTTACCTGTATTTTAGGACCCCACTTGATAAATGTACTTTGAATATTGCATAGTAGCAATACTTGTGCACATCTATGTACAGTCTATACTTAAGTCAGCTAGAAAGACAATAGGTTGGGGAGAGCAGTGGACCAGCAGCACAATATTAATTTTAACTATTAAATGACAGCTATGGTCCACAAATTGCATGTAGCTCAATGTATTGTTTCCCACAGTGGCTGCAAAATCATTTAGTAGTGCTGCAAAAAGTCACAGTGTAGCATATATTGTGCATTAAACAAATAAATTGTAAATAAAGATAACTGTGGCAAGTGCAACCACTACCAGAAAGAAATGCAGAATTACATGGTGGAGATTCATAGGAATGGAGTCTAGAGTGTCTGTCAGGTGTCTGTCAAGTCATATAGACACAGGGCACACGGATATGGGTCACTGTCCTGAGAAAACCTGTTTAACTTTAGCTTAACCACAATGTGTAAAAATGTGTGCTGTCCTATTTTATCTTTCATGAAGGAATAAGCAACAAATGAACAATTTGCTCTTACACAATAGAATTATACAGAATTAGCTTAAATAATTCATTTTACAGCACAGTATTAAAAAACATTTAATTTGTAAAATATCCTAATGCCACGATTCTGCTACACAGATGCAAAGATTTAATAACTTTAGTCAAAGAAGACAAAACAAATACCTTGACTAACCAAATAACAAACAAAACAAATTGTACTTTTTTTTTTAAACTACACAAGGCTTTACAGAGAAGTAAGGATAAACCAGAAGAATGTTTTAGGGTTTTCCACTTTCTGACTATCATAATTTGAGCAAATTTTCAAATGTTTGGTTTGGCCGGTTTACCAAACTCTGGCTAAAAGTTTGATTTGGATAAAACTCAGCCAGTCCAAACCTGTAATTCATAATAACCCAAAATAATGTGCATTACACTGTCTAAAAGCCCTATATTATACAGTTGTAGGTGCGCATCACTTGTGGCTCATTCTGTATAACAATGAAGATACTAACATCCCCCCCCAACCCCCATCCTTGTGTGCCTGACAGCTTAATAGCATGGCCATCTATAAAGAAGCATATAACACGCATACCACCTGTTTTCACAATAGATGCAGAATAGGGGGTAGAGTGATGTTGTATGGTCACATGTCCCTGCATAGCCATCCATGTTATCATTAGGAGAGCCAGCCAGCCAATATTTGCTCATAAATGGGCTGATCGCTGGTCCTTTTACATAGGACTCTATCAGCCTTGTAATTGGATTTCTATTGTGGTGATTGCAAAACTTTTGCCAAGGATTTTAATGATCAGTGTTTGGCCAAAGAGCGGCCACAATACTGATAAAGAATGTGCCGGTATACAGTTTACAAAGCATGGTACCGCATGACATAACACAAAATACATCACAATTTAGGTTTATCCAAATGAAAAACAATAAAAGATCATGATCAGCAGTGAAACATGAATGTTGGCTTCAGATGTCAGCCTGACAATGATTTGAGCTGTATATCTAATATATATATATATATATATATATATATATATATATATATATATATATATATATACATATCTATCCTCTGCTGCTCATTCATTTTATATAGTGCAACTATCACAGTTCTGTCTTAAACATTACTATCATGCCACAGAATGGTGAAAAAAAAAACTTCACATTTTCAAGGTCATTAGGTGTCCAGTAACAAAAAGACTATGAGTCCTCCGTTCACATTATGGCATAAAGCTTGTATTATTTAAGTATGCTCTTTTTTGCACACTGTCAGCTTGTAAACCCCTTATGGAATGAAATTCTGATCCCCTGTATCTTAGTCATTTGTGTTAAGCAGGTGATTTTTGTTTTAGCAGCAGCTGCAAATCCATGGGGTCTAAGATCGCTGACATAAAACTGATAAGTTCAAAATCCAAAACACAAGTGATATGTAGTTTATGATGTACTGTGACAATGCCTCAGTGATGATATTACAATGCTTGCCTGGGGTGTTCTCATTCCATTTTCAGCATGATGCTGCATTGATGTTCCAGCTTGTTATAACTCAAAATACACACAGATTTATCCCTTGCTGGTGGTTTATGGAAACAACCCAGCATTTTGACGGTAAAAGATAAAATCTACATTTTTCTCCACACATGATAAAATAAAATCTTAGGATTTAAGAAAATCCATCTATTGCCACTGCACTTTTTATAATGTGGCATGCAATAAATGTTTACTGTTATGTCTCTTTTGTTACAAGTATCACATTTGTTCTTTTAGAGTAACTTAGAGAAGGCACCCTTCTACTTATTTGTTACTTAGTTAATGTTGCATTTCTAATATCTATCTATCTATCTATCTATCTATCTATCTGGCCAAATGGTAAGCTAAGAACCTCTATTTTTCACCATAGCAGTATTGCAAAGTTAGATATGTCATAGTTCACATATAACTTAGCGCCAGCAGTGTGCTGCTGTTATCCATTTGCTTGTATTTGTAGTGTAGCCGCAGCAGCGTGCACCTGTATACTTGTTTGATGCTAAAACTGTGTATTATGATGTGCTGACCAATTATAATTTTTTATGTTCCACATGCAGGGCGAGTGGCTGCATCCATCTTGGTTCATGCCCTCCACCCATTGCACTTGGTGATGGATGTACTAGACCTTACATGACCAGATATTGAGGCTCAGAGCTGGCCTAGGTGAGGCATATACATAGTGTAGGGTCCATCCCATAGAGGTCTTCTTATCACTGTGGGATGGTACACACTATTTGGCCAAATGGTAAGCTAAGAACCTCTATTTTTCACCATAGCAGTATTGCAAAGTTAAACATGTCATAGTTCACATATAACTTAGCGCTAGCAGTGTGCTGCTGTTATCCTTTTGCTTGTATCTATCTATTTATCTATCTATATATCTAGAAAGAGAAGAGCAGCACATCCATACACAGTGGCTCGGTGCCAGTGGTGTGATGTCCAGGTCAGGGACGTCCAAGTATACATCACTGCATCACTGCAGCACTCCCGTAAATAGTGAACAAAATATTATTACATAGGGAATTCAGAGGCGACATTTCAGCTGCTCATGCAGCCTATATCAAGCGGCTAGCTATCTATTTATCCACCCATCCCTTTCCACAGGAGTTTTATTTTATTTTTATTTTTTTTAACTCATAGCAAATACTGTATGTCAACCAGTAAAAGACATTGGGGACATTTATGAAAGCATTTATTTATTTTAAATTGTCGCAAAAAAGTTGCATGTGCAACTACTCTATTTTTTATGCAACTTTTTGATTGTGCAGTGCCCTAAACAAAAAAAGAAACTTGCTTAAAAAAGCAAAAAGTGATTTTTGACTTGCAGTGGTCAGAGATTTATCAAGTGCATCACATGAAAAAATTTACCAAATTTACTCCATCTGTCTATCTATCTATCTATCTATCTTTATCCATCTATCTATCTATCTATCTATCTATCTATCTATCTATCCATCTCCTATATATCTATCTCATTTCTAATATGCTTAATTTCAAACTTTAGGCAGTGTTTAATCACGTACTGAATGAATGTGTTTGTTTCTTGTATTTGCTCTGCAGGTATATAGCCTTTGTTGCATGCTTGGGTTAGATTGTGCAGCAGAGTGAACATATTTGTTTCAAGCCATTGATCAGTGGAATGGCAATGTCTTGCTTCAAAGACATTTCAGTAAAAACAAGTTATCTGAATAAAGTGGTTATTTACGTTTTTAGATTATGGTTAACAAAAAAAAAGCTTATGCAGATGATTGTCAAGGTCATAGAAGTCGATTACTATTGTTACAATATTCAACTATCAATTGCTTTTATGGATGTATTTTATATGTCATTTGTAGATATTTAAGCTCTACAGGCAAAAAAAAATGATGAATGCATTATGAACGTATTTCTTATTATTTATAAATAACCAACATATTCTGCAGAACAAAATAAAATCTGTAATCTTTTGCATCAGTAAATGAGATTTTACGATAATTATCACCTGGAGGACACACAACATACATGTATATCACTGTGTCCTGATATTAAGCACACAGCAAGTATTAAGCGCACCAGCTACTATTATCAGCAGTTGGGACCTCATGGGCAATAGCGAACATCAGCAATCAAACTGATGTCCACTATTAACACTTTAGATGCCGTGATCAATATTGATAACAGCATCTAAAGCCATTAGTGGGCTTTGTGAGACTCACTGGACGACCCGCAGCGCAATTGCTCAGGCCCAATGAGTCAAGATGGTTCCTGGAGCTCTGCTTCTTTTCACAGATTATACTGGATTGCAGCTATCAACCCTTTTCCCCATTTTACAAAATAAGCAATGTAAATACATAAAATATAAATACACATATTTGGTATTGCCACCTGCAAAAATGTCATTACACTGAAATGTAATGTTAATGATCCAATGGTGCAAAGTCTTAAATTGCAGATTTATCGTCAAATTGCACCCCAAAAAAAAAAAAAATTATGAAAAGTGTTTTAAAAGATGTATGCGACTGAAGTATATATAGAAAAGTGGTACTAATTAAAACTAGAGATCACAGTGCAAAAAATAAGTCATCATACAGCTACGTGTATGAAAAAAAATTAAACATACTTATTTTGTTAAAAAAGTTGGAGTTTTTTTTAAAGCAGAACAACAATATAAAAACATGTAACAATGGGTATCATGTTATTTGTATTGACCAACAAGAAAAAGAAGTTTTCTTTTTCAATTTTCCCTACAAATAATATATTTTCTTTTGGTTACACCAAACATGTTATAGTAGAATGAAAGTAGTTATTACAAAGTAAATTTCAAACAAAAAAATGGATTATAAAATAGTAAAAAAAAAAATTATTATCCAATTTTTTTTGTAAGATTCCTATGAATATATAAATAAGTTACATTTGCAGTGATTAACAATATATCTGTGTGAAACTGAAGACAATGTTAAAATATAAAATAAACGCTCAAAATGGTAGAAAATAGCAACTGTAACTATTGATTTTTGGCACAAAATTGCTGAAGTCTTAAGCCTAAATTCTTCACAAAAATTAGATTTTAAGCACTTAGCATGTCCGTCACAAGACCCACAAGCAGAATGATTGTTACACAATGTGCTCTGGCCACCTGTGCTGGCCGTGAGCGCATTGGTCCCCTCTCCCCTGCTGCCAGCGGGGCTGGGATTCGCATCGCAGGATGCCCCCGCATGCGAGTCCCAGCCCATCACTTACCACGGTCCTCTGCCGCCTTTTCCACTGTGTCTCAGCTCTGGAACGTGTGTCCACGTCTCCAAGGGTGCGAGTGCGCCGGAGCTCTGAAATTTAAAGGGCCAGTACGCCTATAATTATGTGTAACACCTGACACTACTGTATTAGTCCCTGCACCTCCCACAATTCCCTGCAGGATCTTCAGCGCCCCTAGCCTGAGATTAAGTGTTCCTATTGTCTGTTGCCTTGCCCATGTATTTGATCCTTCCGCTATGTTATTTGACTTCGCACATTTGCCTCCTGTCCTGACCTTCTACTAAGTCTGACTACCCCTGTGCCTCATCCTTCTGTAGCTCATCTTGCCCAGTTACCTGTGTGGTCAAGTCGTATCAGGGGTAGCGACCTTGGTGTCGCCTGCTGCAGCAAGCCCATCCTGCCTTGTGGTGGGATCTGGTGAAGACCAGCAGCACCTGAGACTCCGCTCCCAGATACGGCCCATGTCATCTGCCACACAGGTTCGAGGATCAACATCTAGCTGTGCTACTACAACTACCATGAGTGTTACAATGATATGATAAAGGAGAAAAGTGCAGCCAAGAGAACAACATTATACACTTCTATGAGAGAGCCATTACAGTGTTGCTGTACTGAACATAACTAGGAACTGTCTTAGGATGATATTATCTTCATAAGCGGTGTGGTCACTTATTTTTCCTGTTGTAACTTTTATTTATCAATAGTTTAAATGAAATATATCATGAACAAAAACGTATCCCCTATCCACAGCATAGGGGATAAGTTTTAGATCATGGGGGGTCTGACAGCTAGAGCGTGTTGACCGCTGCACAAAGCGGTCACCAAAACGTCCTCTGCATATTACTATATGGGAGAGATGACGAGAGTCATAGAGCTATATAAAGGAGGCGTGCCAGACGCCTCTTCCTGCAGGGGTCCCGGAGAAAGATTGGCCGTGTACAGGACATCGCAGGGGTTCTCATCGGTCAGACCCTCTACGATCTAAAACAATCTTACATTTTTCTGCATGATATATCCCTTTTAATGAAATGCTAAATGGCCAATGTCAGATAAAAAAATGTTTTAAATGTTGTACATCTTGGCAAAACATTAACCATTCTAATATACTTCGGAAGAAGATTTTATTTCCTTTTTATTGAAATCATGGCTTATAAAATCATGGCTTTATCCATGCTGATGCACAGGCATAGACAAAGTCCTGTAAGTGAGGGTGGGCTAATACTCCTCTGTACTGTCTGATAGGACAGGAGAAAGCACAGAGGAGTACTATCAGAAAGGAAAGAGCACAGAGGAGTACTATCAGACAGGAGAGAGCACAGAGGAGTACTATCAGACAGGAGGGAGAACAGAGAAGTACTATCAGACAGGAGAGGGCACAGAGGAGTACTATCGGACAGGAGAGAGAACTGAGGTGTACTATCAGACAGGAGAGTGCATGGAGGAGTACTATCAGACAGAAGAGAGCACTGAGGAGTACTATCAGTCAGGAGAGAGCACAGAGGAGTGCTATCAGACAGGAGAGAGCATAGAGGAGTACTATCAGACAGAAGAGAGCACAGAGGAGTACTATCAGACAGGAAAGAGCACAGAGGAGTACTATCAGACAGGAGAGATCACAGATGAGTGATATCAGATGGGAGAGAGCACAGAGGAGTACTATCAGACAGGAGAGATCACAGATGAGTGATATCAGATGGGAGAGAGCACAGAGGAGTACTATCAGACAGGAAAGGCACAGAGGAGTACTATCAGACAGGAGAGAGCCAGTGTAGTACTATCAGGAAGGAGAGCACTGAGGAGTCCTAGCCTATCCTCACTTGCTGGACTTTGTTCATGCCTTTGCTTCAGCAAGTGAGAGTGGGCTAGCACTCCTCTGTGTTCTCTTTTGTCTAATAGGACAGAAGAGAGAACACAGAGAAGTCCTATCAGACAGGAGAGAGCACAGAAGAGCACTATCAGACAGGAGAGTGCATAGAGGAGTACTATGAGACAGAAGAGAGCACTGAGGAGTACTATCAGACAGAAGAGAGCACAGAGGAGTACTATCAGATAGGATAGAGTAAAGAGGAGTACTATCAGACAGGAGAGAGCACAGAGGAGTCCTATCAGACAGGAGAGTGCACAGATGAGTACTATCAAACAGGAGAGAGCACAGAGGAGGGCTAGCCCACCCTCACTTACTGAACTTTGGGAGGTATTTATCAATTTTACCTGTTGTCAGTTTCTTTTTACCCGTTTTTTACAGACATGTGCCAAATAGTATTGAGCGGCATAGGCTATATTCGAATTCGTTATACTTCACAAATATATGGACGAATATTCGTCATATTCGCTAAATTCACATATTCGTAATATTCACGGTTTATTTTCGCATATGCAAAAATTTGTGAATGCGAAAATTAGCATATGCGAAAATTAGCATATACAAAAATTCGTATAGGGGAAAATTAGCATGCACGAAAATTAGCATACGCAAAAATTAGCATATGCGAAAATTCGCACGCCAGTCTCACACAGTAGTATTAGAGCCTTCTTTACACCACACAAGCTGGAAGCAGAGAGGGATGATCACTGTGATGTGTACTGTGAAGAAGAAAGAAAAACAAAAAAAAACGAATATTCGTGATTACGAATATATAGTGCTATATTCGCGAGTATTCGCAAATTTGCGAATATGCGATATTCTCGAATAAAATTTGCATTGTGAATATTCGCGAGCAACACTAGCGCCAAATTTATAATTTGGTACATATCCTTTAGTAACTTTGTTGCATACCATATTCTTCCTTTGGTATGTGTGTTTTCCATGTCACAATATTGTTGGAGGTGATTTGCATCAAACATGCGTCAAATACAGGCAAATTAGCGCCAAAATACAATTGGTGCAAATGATAAATTACTTACCACTGCAAAAATCATACACAGGATGGTCAAAATCCTAGCAAGTTTACACAATGACAGTGGAGGGAATTTGCCAAACTTTGGCGCAAAAAGACACTGCACCAAAAAAATATGCCAAACATACACAACAAAAGACACATAAATTCATTGATAAATACCCCCCTTTGTCCATGCCTGTGCTTCAGCTTTGACAAAGCCATCATTTTATAAGCCATGATTTCTATAAAAATAAAATTGTGTCATGAAGATATTAGAAAGGTTAATGTTTTGTCAAGATGTAAAACAAATAAAAAGTTTTTTGTATCTGGCGATGCTTATTTATGTATAGTCATAATAGAAGAGATTTATCAAAACCTGTGCAGAGGAAAAGCTGGCCAGTTGCCCATAGCAACCAATCAGATTGCTTCTTTCATTTTTAAGAAAGCCTCTGCAAAATGAAGGAAGTGATCCGATTGGTGGCTATGGGCAACTGGGCAAGTATTCCTCTGCACAGGTTTTCATAAATCTCCCCAACTATAGTCCACTATAGTGAGCACTTTTCTGTCTTCTCGCTCACAGAGAAGGTTTATACTGATCTAACACCACATGTGTATTTCTTTACATATGTATGTGGTACATATATTTTATCAAATTTGCTATGTCCTTAAAGGGGTTAATTAAAAAAAAAAATATCTACAAGGATATATGAACCCCAAAATAATAGCTTTAACTCCTTAAAGGGTACCTCTCATCAAAAAAACTTTTGATATATTATAGATTAATGTATGCAGAATAACTTTACAATTGCATGTTATTAAAAAATATGCTTCTTTCTATTTAATTTTCCACTTTGAAGAAATGACCACTAGGGGTCTCCCTACCAGTCCTGGCAGCAAGCATTTCAGACTCATGCTGGAGTCCTAAACACTACGAGCTGCCAGTCTGCTTTGTTCACAAAGGAGAACACTCAGAGCTGCCAGCCTGCTTTGTTCACAGACTGTTTGGCTGTGAACAAAGCAGGCTGGCAGCTCTGAGTGTTTAGGACTCTAGCATGAGTCAGAAATGCTTGCTGACAGGACTGATCGGGAAAAATACAATAGAAAGAAGCATATTTTTCATTAACATGCTATTGGAAAGTTATTCAACATTCATTAATCTAAAATATATCAAAAGTTTATTTGATGAGAGGTACCCTTTAGGACACATGAACGCTACGTCATGTGTCCCGGTCCTGCGATATAACGCGGGGTTACACGGTAACCCCGCATCATATCGCGGCTGGCCCGGCGTCATAATGAAGCCGGGACCCGCCGATAATAGCATTGCGGTGCCGCGCGCTCAAAGCGGAGCCGCATGGCTAAAAACTAAAGTGAAGGTGCCCGGCTAGCTCAGGGAACTGTTCGGGATTGCCGCGGTATAATCACGGCATCCAGAACAGCTGTACTACAGGAGGAAGGTCTCTTACCTTCCTTCCTGCAGTCCGATCGCTGATTGAATGCTTCAAGCCTGAGATCCAGGCTTGAGCAATCAATCACCGATTTCACTGATTGTTGCCATGCAATGGCAAGGCAGCAGTCTGTGAATGAAATCAGCCATTGCAAGCTGATAAGTCTCTATGGCACCTATCAGCTTGCAAAAAAAAAGTGCAAAAAAAAAAGTTAACCCTTTCAGGTATTCCCTTCTGAATTAAAAGTTTGAATCACCAGGCATTTCCTAGTAACAAAATAAAACAGTGTAAATAAAAATAAAAATACACATATGTGGTGTCACCGCGTGTGGAAATGTCCAAATTATAAAAATATACCACTTTTTAAACCACGTTCAATGGCATAAGCGCAAAAAAAAATTATAAAGAAAAATAAAGAAAAAGAAAAAAATTAGAGGGGTCAGAAGATGACAATTTTAAACATATAAATTTTCCTGCATATATTCATGATTTTTTTTTCTGAAGTGACACAAAATCAAACCTATGCAAGTAGGGTTTCATTTTAACTGTATGACCTACAGAATAAAGATAAGGTGTAATTTTTGCTGAAAAATGTACTGTGTAAAAACAGAAGCCCCCAAAACTTACAAAATAGTGTTTTTTCATCAATTTTGTCGCACATTGATTTTTTTTCCCGTTTCACCGTAGATTTTTGGGTAAAATGACTAATGTCATTACAAATAAGAATTAGTGATGCAAAAAATATGTCATCATATAGAATTTTAGGTAACATTTTTTAAGAGTTATGATTTTTTAAAGTTAATGAGGAAAAATCCTTAAGGGATTAAAAAGTACAACTTGTCTTGGAAAAATCGATGAAAAAACCCAGAGGGCATTTTTGGGGAAGGAAATAATAATAACAATAATAATATTAATATTAATAATAATTACCAAATTACAATTATTATTATTATTATTATCATTATTATTGTTATTATTATTATTATTATTATTATTATTATTATTATTATTATTATTATTATTATGCACAATTTACAGTATATGCAAAAATGCATACTGCTAGATGGTTTAAAGTGTATCCTACATCTCTCCATGCACATAAAGTAGAAAATCAAGCTTGGAATAGTTATAGTTTGTTTTAAATAAGAATGTTGATGTTGGTGATAACATTTTGTGTATTTTCTTAGCTGCACCATTTCTCTAAATGACAGGATTATTACATTTCCAGCTGAAAGCCCATTTACTCTGCAATCACTTGTCACAATTTGGAAAGTCAATGGAGATCAGAATGTTTGTTTTGTATGTTTACAGATATCATTTCATGAATTAAGATTTTAAGATAAATTTTATCCAGAAAAAGACAGACTTAGAATTATTAGATGATAGCCTTTTTCAAGAACACCCATTTTAGATGTTTATAACATTTTCTAGTCTTTCATGTATTCAAAGAAAAGAAGTTTAACTTGTAGTCAGGTGTACTTCCCATTTAAATGTCTCTATCATGATGTTAAAAGTTGAGAACATTGGTGCTTTACTGAGAGTTCCACACTGTCTATACTTTTAGAAACATACAATAAAAATGATATCTTTCTGGGAAATGTGTTAAGAAATACTTCAAGTAAGAAAATAAAAATGTTCAATCTGACAAAAGTAGTATGTGCAATATGCATGATATTGTATGGTGTGCAATGAGCAATGTCTTGTGTCCAATTGTGGGGGGGGGGGGCGTGTTTTTACACAGTGTTCTTGACATGATACCCATTGGTAAAAGCTTGTCTGTTACTGTACTACTTAGAAAAATAATAATACTTTTTGTAAGAAAATAAGTATGCCTAAATTTGCCCTATTCTGACACCTATCACTTTTTTTTTCCTTATACAAGACTTTATGAGGGATAATTTTTCTGCCTTGATCTGCAGTTTTTATTGGCATCACTTTTGCTTTTAAGTTACTTTTTGATTACATTTTGTTAAAATTTTTTGGGACTGTAAATTATATTTTAAAAGTTTTCATCATTTTTTTGCCCTTCCCTCCCCTTCCCTTTTATTCTTTTCTTGTCTCCCTCCCTTTCAAAGATCCTACCATCTTGTTTAAGATCTGGATGCTGCACTTGAACAGTTTCCTGGGGGTTAAGTTCTTCTTCCTTGAAGTGTTATCCCATCTTTCAACTTATATAGATTATGGTTAATTTTCTTTCATTGAATGTTTATGCCTCAATTCTCAGGTAAAGCAGAGTTGGTCAATTTTTTCCAGGAAACTCACTTTGACCTTTCTGGTACAATTGGTTTTGTCTGTTAGCATTATCTGGTTTCATATATGGAGTCCAATGGGATGAAAAAGGGTTGGGCAATATTCTGCTCTCCAACTTGCAGGTGACTATACAACTTATAGGTGACTATACAATCCTGTATGGCATAATTAATTTTATCTTTTTAACCCTTGCCGCAAATGGACGTTCATTAACGTCCATCGGTGGCTCCCGAGGTATGACGCACGCTCAGCAGGTGAGCGCGCATCATACCCAGTGGGTCCCGGTTGCAATAAGCAACCAGGACCTATGGCTAATGCCGGACATCGCCGATCAGGCTGATGTCCAGCATTAACTCTTTAGACGTGGTGATCAAAGTTGATCGCCACGTCTAAAGTGAAGGCTTCCTGGCAACTCAGTCGGGCTGATCTGGACCATCACGGAGAAAACGCGATGTCCCGATCAGCTAGGATGCATCAGGAGGGTGCCTTACCTGCCTCCTGCACATCATATTGGCGATTGCTCCAAGCCTGCAATCCAGGCTTGAGCAATTGACTGCCGATAACACTGATCAATGCAATGGCAATGATCAGTGTATTGAATAAATGTACTGCATGTTATGGTCCCCTATGGGGTCTATAACATTGCAAAGAAAAGTAAATAAAGATCATTTAACCTCTCCCCTAATAAAAGTTTAACCTCTTAAGGACCAATGACGTCCTGGGACGTCATGGCACCCTGGGCTTTAAGGACCAATGACGTCCCACAACGTCATGGCCTTTTCCGGTCACTGCCGCTCGCCGGGCAGAGATCGGAACTGGATGCCTGCTGAAATCCTTCAGCAGGCATCCAGGGCAAACGCCGAGGGGGGCCATGTAGGCCCCCCATGTCGGCGATTGCCGCAAATCGCAAGGGAAATCGCCCTTGCGATCTGCGGCGATACCGGGCTGATCGGGTCTCTGGGACCTGATCAGCTGGAAATTTTGGATGATCCCGGCTGTCACAGACAGCCGGGACCATGCTAATGTATAGGAGCGAGGTGGCAAGCCTGCCACCTCCTCCTATTCCCTGCGATCTGTCGGTTAGTTAACCGACCAATCGCAGGAGGGGGGGCGGTTACTTCCTCCCGTCCTGTCCGGCCCCTGAAAGTCCGGAGAGGACGGGAGGAAGACCGGAGGAAGCGGCAGGGGACGGGGGAGTGCTGGGGACCGGCCCCGGTACTTACCTCGTCCCTGAAGACCCGGATCCCGGAGATGAAGACGGTGGCGGCGGCGACAGGTGAGTAGATCTTCAGCCGCGGTCGGGCCCTTTACAGCAATGCACGTCGCCGTAAAGCGACATGCATTGCTGTATTGGGACCCTGTATACTACAACTCCCAGCATGCCCAGACAGCTCTTGGCGTCTGGGCATGCTGGGAGTTGTAGTTTTGCAACATCTGGAGGTCCATAGTTTGGAGACCACTGTGCGCTTCCAGATGTTGCAAAACTACACATCCTCAGTATGCTCTTACTGTCCAGGCATGCTGGGAGTTGTAGTTCTGTAACATCTGGCCCTTCAGATGTTGCAGAACTACAACTCCCAGCATGCCTGGACAGTTTTGGCATACTGGGAGTTGTAGTTTTGCACCATCTGGAAGGGCACAGATTGGGAACCACTGTATTAGTGGTCTGCAAACTGTAGTCCTCCAGATGTTGCAAAACTACAACTCCAAGCATGCTGGGAGTTGTAGTTCGGCAACATCTGGCTCTAAAGATGTTGCCGAACTACTACTTCCAGCATGCCTGAGAATGCTGGGAGTTGTAGTTTTGCAACAACAGGAGGCACACTGGTTGGGAAACATTGTCTGTTTCCCAACTCAGTGTTTCCCAACCCGTGTGCCTCCAGCTGTTGCAAAACTATAACTACCAGCATGCACTGAGACTGTGCATGCTGGGAGTTGTAGTTTTGCAACAGCTGGAGGTTCCCCCCCCCCCCCTGTGAATGTACAGGGTACTTTAACATGGGCAGGGGGCTTGCAGTGAGTATCAGGCTGCAAGTTTGCGATGCAGCAAATATTGCGCGGCAGCTCAAACTCGCAGCGGGAAACTTGCTGTAATCCCCCGCCCGTGTGACTGTACCCTAAAAACACTACACTACACTAACACAAAATAAAATAAAAAGTAAAAAACATTACATATACACATACCCCTGCACAGCCCCCCTCCCTCCCCAATAAAAATGAAAAACGTCTGGTACGCCACTGTTTTCAAAATGGAGCCTCCAGCTGTTGCAAAACAACAACTCCCAGTATTGCCGGACAGCCGTTGACTGTCCAGGCATGCTGGGAGTTTCGCAACAGCTGGATGCACCCTGTTTGGGAATCACTGGCGTAGAATACCCCTATGCAAATCCCTAATTCAGGCCTCAAATGCACATGGCGTTCTCAATTTGGAGCCCTGTCGTATTTCAAGGCAACAGTTTAGGGCCACATATGGGGTATCGCCGTACTCGGGAGAAATAACATAACAAATTTTGGGGGTCTTTTTTTCCTTTCACCCCTTATGAAAAGGTGAAGTTGGGGTCTACACCAGCATGTTAGTGTAAAAAAATACATTTTTTACACTAACATGCTGGTGTTGCCCCATACTTTTCATTTTGACAAGAGGTAAAAGGGAAAAAAGCTCCCCAAAATTTGTAATGCAATTTCTCCCGACTACGGAGATACCCCATAAGTGGGCGCAAAGTGCTCTGGGGGCGCACAACAAGGCCCAGAAGGGAGAGTGCGCCATGTACATTTGAGGTGATTTGCACAGGGGTGGCTGATTGTTACAGCGGTTTTGACAAACGCAAAAAAAAAAAAACTCCACATGTGACCCCATTTCGGAAACTACACCCCTCACGGAATGTAATGAGGGGTGCAGTGAGAATTTACACCCCACTGGTGTCTGACAGATCTTTGGAACAGTGGGCTGTGCAAATAAAAAATTTTGTACAGCCCACTGTTCCAAAGATCTGACAGACACCAGTGGGGGGTAAATGCTCACTGTACCCCTTGTTACGTTCCTCAAGGGGTCTAGTTTCCAAAATGGTATGCCATGTGGGGGTTATTTTGCTGTCCTGGCACCATAGGGGCTTCCTAAATGTGACATGCCCCCGAGCAAAATTTGCTCTCAAAAAGCCAAATATGACTCCTTCTCTTCTGAGCATTGTAGTTCGCCCATAGTGCACTTCAGGTCAACTTATGGGGTACCTCCATACTCAGAAGAGATGGGGTTACAAATTTTGGGGGGTATTTTCTGCTATTAACCCTTGCATAAATGTGAAATTTGGGGGGAAACACACATTTTAGTGAAATTTTTGTAAACATTTTTTACATATGCAAAAGTCGTGAAACACCTGTCGGGTATTAATGCTCACTTTATTCCTTGTTATGTTCCTCAAGGGGTCTAGTTTCCAAAATGGTATGCCATGTGGGTATTTTTTGTTGTCCTGGCACCATAGGGGCTTCCTAAATGCGACATGCCCCCGAGCAAAATTTGCTCTCAAAAAGCCAAATATGACTCCTTCTCTTCTGAGCATTGTAGTTCGCCCATAGTGCACTTCAGGTCAACTTATGGGGTACCTCCATACTCAGAAGAGATGGGGTTACAAATTTTGGGGGGTATTTTCTGCTATTAACCCTTGCATAAATGTGAAATTTGGGGGGAAACACACATTTTAGTGAAATATTTTTACATTTTTTTTACATATGCAAAAGTCGTGAAACACCTGTCGGGTATTAAGGCTCACTTTATTCCTTGTTACGTTCCTCAAGGGGTCTAGTTTCCAAAATGGTATGCCATGTGTTTTTTTTCCTGTTCTGGCACCATAGGGGCTTCCTAAATGCAACATGCCCCCCAAAAACCATTTCAGAAAAACGTACTCTCCAAAATCCCCTTGTCGCTCCTTCGCCTCTGAGCCCTCTACTGCGCCCGCCGAACACTTTACATAGACATATTAGGTATATGCTTACTCGAGAGAAATTGGGCTACAAATACAAGTATACATTTTCTCCTTTTACCCCTTGTAAAAATTAAAAAATTGGGTCTACAAGAACATGCGAGTGTAAAAAATGAAGATTGTGAATTTTCTCCTTCACTTTGCTGCTATTCCTGTGAAACACCTAAAGGGTTAAAATGCGGACTGAATGTCATTTTGAATACTTTGGGGGGGTGCAGTTTTTATAATGGGGTCATTTGTGGGGTATTTCTAATATGAAGACCCTTCAAATCCACTTCAAACCTGAACTGGTCCCTGAAAAATTGTGATTTTGGAAATTTTGTGAAAAATTGGAAAATTGCTGCTGAACTTTGAAGCCCTCTCTTGTCTTCCAAAAGTAAAAACACGTACATTTTAGGATGCCAACATAAAGTGGACATATTGTATATGTGAATAAAAAAAAAATGATTTGGAATATCCATTTTCCTTACAAGCAGAGAGCTTCAAAGTTAGAAAAATACAACATTTTCAATTTTTTCATCAAATTTTGGAATTTTTCACTAAGAAACGATGCAAGTATCGACAAAATTTTACCAATAACATAAAGTAGAATATGTCACGAAAAAACAATCTCGGAATCAGAATGATAGGTAAAAGCATTCCAGAGTTATTAATGTTTAAAGTGACAGTGGTCAGATGTTCAAAAAACGCTCTGGTCCTAAGGTGTAAAATGGCCTGGTCCTTAAGGGGTTAAAACACCCTCCTTTTCCCAAAAAACTGTGTAAATAAAAAAAAATTAACATATGTGGTATTGGCGCGTAATAAAATGTCCAAACTATAAAAATATCTAATTAATTAAACCGCACGGTCAATGGCGTGTGTGCAAAAAAATTCTAAGGTCCAAAATAGAAGAAAAACTGAATAAAAAGCGATCAAAAAGTCTGATCAATACAAAAATAGTACCACTAAAAAATTCAGATCACGGCGCAAAAATGAGCCCTCACACCTTCCCATACACAGAAAAATAAAAACGTTATAGGGGCCAGAACATGACAATTTTAACCCCTTAAAGGGGTACTACGTCCCTAGACATCTTATCCCCTATCCTTTGGATAGGGGATAAGATGTCAGATCGCCGCTGTCCCTTTGGTGCCAGAACAGCAAAATACCCCCACATGGCATACTATTTTGGAAACTATACCACTCAGGGAAAGTAACAAGGGGTCCAGTAAGCCTCATGACCCCACAGGTGTTTGAAAACTTTTTGTTAAAGTTGGATGTGTAAATGACTTTTTTTTCACTAAAGTGCTGTTTTTTCCCCCAAATGTTACATTTTTAAGAGAAAATGTCCCCCAAAATTTGTAACCCCATCTCTTCTGAGTATGGAAATATCCCTTGTGTGGGCGTCAAGTGCACTGCGGGCGTAGTACAATGCTCAGAAGGAGTCACATTTGGCTTTTGGAAAGCAAATTTAGCTGTAATGGTTTTGGGGGGGCATGTCACATTTAGGAAGCCCTTATGGTGCCAGAGCAGCAAAAAAACAAAAAGACAAACAAACATTGCATGCTATTTTGGAAAATACACCCCTAAAGGAACATAACAAGGGATACAGTGAGCCTCAACACCCCCCACAGGTGTTTTATGACTTTTTGTTAAAGTTGCATGTGTAAATAAAAAAATAAAAAAGAAAGAAAGAAATTTCACTAAAATGCTGGTTTTTCCCCAAAGGGGTAATAGGAGAAAATGCCCCCCAAAATTTGTAACCCCATTTCTTCTGAGTATGGAAATATCCCATGTGTGGACATCAAGTGCTCTGCTGGCGCACTACAATGCTCAGAAGAGAAAGAGTGCCACTGAGCTTTTGGAGAGAGAATTTGTTTTGAATGGAAGTAAGCCGCCATGTGCATTTACAAAGCCCCCCGTGCTGCCAAAACAGTGGACCCCCACATGTGACCCCATTTTGGAAACTACACCCCTCACAGAATTTAATAAGGGGTGCAGTGAGCATGTGGACCCCACTGGCGTTTGACAGGTCTTTGGAACAGTGGACTGAGCAAATGAAAATTCATATTTTTTATTTACACAGACCACTGTTCCAAAAATCTGTCAGACACATGTGGGGCATAAATGCTCACTACACCCCTTATTACATTCCGTGAGGGGTGTAGTTTCCAAAATGGGGGTCATATGTGGGGGGTCCATTGTTCTGGCACTATGTTGGCTCTGAAAACACACATGGCCTTCAATTCAAGACAAATTTTCTCACAAAAAGCCCAATGGCGCTCCCTCTCTTCTGAGCATTGTAGTGCGCCCGCAGAGCACTTTACATCCACATATGGGGTATGTTTTTTCTCAGAAGAAATGGGGTTACAAATTTTGGGGGGGCTTTTTTCCCTATTTTCCCTTGTGAAAATCAAAAATTCAGGATAATACCAGCATTTTCGTAAAAAAATTTCTTTTTTCGTTTTCCCATCCAACTTTAACAAAAATTTGTCAAACACCTGTGGGGTGTTGAGGCTCACTATGCCCTTGTCATGTTCTGTGAGGGGTGTAGTTTCCAAAATGGGGTCACATGTGGGTATTTTTTTTTTTGCGTTTATGTCAGAACCACTATAAAATTAGCCACCCATGTGCAAATCATCAACTTATGCCTCAAATGTACAAAGTGCACTCTCACTCCTGAGCCATGTTGTGCGCCCGCAGAGCATTTTGCGCCCACATACGGGATATTTCCGGTACACATTTTTTCCTTTTACCTCTTGTGAAAATAAAAAGTATGGGGCAACACCAGCATGTTAGTGTAAAAATTAGGCTGGTGTAGACCCCAACTTTTCCTTTTCATAAGGGGTAAAAGGAGTAAACGCCCCCCCCATAATTTTTTACGCAATTTCTCCCAAGAAATACCCCATATGTGGTCCTAAACTGTTTCCTTGAAATACGACAGGGCTCCAAAGTGACAGAGCACCATATGCATTTGAGGACTAAATTAGGGATTACATGTGGGGTGGACATAGCGGTATTCTATTCTATGCCAGTGATTCTCAAACAGGGTGGCACCAGCAGTTGCTAAACTCCCAGCATGCCTGGACAGTCAATGGCTGTCCGGAAATGCTGGGAGTTGTTGTTTTGCAACAGCTGGAGGCTCCGTTTGAAATCACTGCTGTACAATACATTTAATTTTTATTGGGGGGGCCGTGTAAGGGGGTGTATATGTAGTGTTTTACCCTATATTATGTGTTAGTGTAGTGTAGTGATTTTAGGGACATTCACACGGGGGGTTTACGGTGAGTTTCCCACTAGGAGTTAACCCTGTGTCTCAAACTTGAAGCAGAAGACTCACTGTAAACCCGCCAGTGTGAATGTACCCTGTACATTCACATGGGGGACAAACCTCCAGCTGTTGCAAAACTACAACTCCCAAACTGCACTGACAGACCGTGCATGCTGGGAGTTGTACTTTTGCTACAGCAGGAGGCACACAGGTTACCGAACTCAGTATTTTTCAACCAGTGTGCATTCAGCTGTTGCAAAACTACAACTCCCAGCATGTACAGATCGCCGAAGGACATGCTGGGAGATGTAGTTATGCAACATCTGGAGGTACGCAACTACAACTCCCTGCATGACAAAAAAGCTGTTTGCTGTTCGTGCATACTGGGAGTTGTAGTTTTGCAAGATTTAGAGGGCCACAGTTTAGAAACCACCGCACAGTGATCTCCAAACTGTGGCCCTCCAGATGTTGCAAAACTACAAATCCCAGCATGCACAGACAGCAAACTGCTGTCTGGGCATGCTGAGAGTTGTAGTTTTGCAACATCTGGAGGGTTATAGTTTAGAGACCACTGTATAGTAGTCTCCAAATTGTAGCCCTCCAAATGACCCCGAATCGCCGCAAATCGCCGGTGTGAATTTACCGGCGATTTGTGGTGATCGACGACATGGGGGGGGGTCTAAGAACCCCCCTGGGCATTTGCATGGGATGCCTGCTGATAGGCACATGTATGTCCTAGGTCCTTAAGTACCAAGGAGTCAGGGCGTACCCATTCGCCCTGGGTCCTTAAGGGGTTAAACATATTAATTTTCATGCATGTAGTTATGATTTTTTCCAGTAGTAAGACAAAAGCAAACCTATATAAGTAGGGAAGGTATCATTTTAATTGTATGAACCTACAGAATAAAGACAATGTGTCATTTTTACCTAAAAATGCACTTTGTAGAAATGGAAGCCCCCAAAAGTTACAAAATGTATTTTTTCTTCAATTTTGTCGCACAATGATTTTTATTTTTTTTTTGTTTCACCGTAGATTTTTGGGTAAAATCACTGGTGTTAATAAGCCATCATATGGATTTTTAGGTGCAAAAATTGAAAGGGTTATGATTTTTAAAAGGTAAGGAGGAAAAAATGAAAGTGCAAAAGCGGAAAAACAGTCCTTAAGGGGTTAATGTGTTCACCCTTCACATAGGCCGGAAGACATTTAAAATAATGCTTTATATCTTCAAGGTTACGTGTCTCTGTCCACTGACTGGTTTTCAATAACTTTTAAATTCTACATGCTTGAAGTTTTTTTTTTTTTTTTTCATGTCGGTTGTATGTTTACTTGTTTAACCCATTACTGGGTCATATTTGCCCATTACCCTTTTCTTATGTGTCTAGCTTGTGGTCAAGTGTGGCCTTATTAATGTAATTTTAAGTGAAGCTTAAAACTAAAGTTTAATAATGTGTTTTCACAGGTTACCTTTTAACATGACTTTTTTGTGTAAGGTTCAAAAAACTATTTAGTGTGATAAATATGCAATAAATAGGGACATCACAGCTCTGTAAATATCATTAGCATTATGAATAACTTGTAATTATATCAATTAAAAACACAGCATAAATGTAATTTTCTTCATTCAACGCAACTGTTGAAAATTCCATTTAACATCAATTTTACTTGCTAAGTCTATTCTAAAGCATATAATTTATTATGACATTTGCACAATTTTTCCAAAATGAGCTATTTGTATCCCCTAAGAGTATAATAGACAGACCTCTTATTAGGTTTTTGCATCAGTAACTACCAATGTTGGATAATACTGGTAAACTTGTAAACATATAAAATTGCCTATCTTTTCTGGCAGCTAATGTTACACGTTCTTTGACATCTTGGTCAGGGAGATACTAAACAATGATAACTCACTGTGACATGTCATCAATCAATCTGGTTCTGCACTCCAGCCATTTCTTCATGGATGCATTGAAATAACATTGGATCTTTTTCTTTACAATGTTCAACTTTTGTTTGTAGATGGTTTATGATTTCCTAGAATTTCTTTCATTTCCTCTCCAATTTCAGGTCTAGGGGACAATGATTGTCCACTGAAGGGCACTTAGATTTTCAGCAAATTTAGTTTAACCTCTAACACTAGGAAGAAATCCATTCCTCATATTGTGAGTTTGATTGATGGGGACCTTTGTGTTTTCCTGGGGCAGCACAGGTTAAATTGTTTGGTGGCATCTGGCATTTTAATGGATAATGTAGCCATCTAACATCAATTAAGCAGTAAGGACTAACAAGATCAAGTATGAAGATACAGAAAATAAACCCCTAGTAAAGTATAAAGAGTAATTCACGCATACATGTACTCAATAGAAACAGATGCACTCTATGTAAGTTCAAATAGATTTGACAATTACGCTGACTTTTAGCTTTTACAGCATTCAACAACATGCTACGGGAAGCTAATCAACAATGGTGGAGGAACCTACAGTCATCATGACAAATCCATTTAGTTACCAGAATCCACATACAAAAAGAAGTAAAAAAGAAGCACTGCCTGTGTGAACACTGCTATACAGAAGATAGTACAGATGGGGTAGGATACTGCTCACCTCCATCTGTTGTGTTGTGGGTCCAAACAACTGTGAAAAAATAGGGCTGGTCGCAGTCAGGCTGTCTTTCTAGAATGGCATGGAGCTCCCAGTCTCTACACTATCAGAAGCTTAATTCAAATAGGCATCTTTGAAAAATAAAGACTGGCACCCCAATGGCACTGAACATGCTGGGTGATGACTGCAGCAGTAATATCATGTTTAATGGGATATTTAAGTAACTTTTAGAATGGACCCTATCACTTCTTAAAACTTTTGATATGTCGTAAAGACAAGCCAAAAGTTTTGATCAGCCGAGGTCTGAGTATTAAGACCTCGAACAATGATTAGTAGGAGCCACGATAAGTGTGACAAGTTCCCTGGCAATGTAAATCTATGTGACCATCTTGTTTTCATGGACAGGGACTGGGGATATAGAATTTGTGCTGTGCTTATTGGCCATCAAAACATTTGACATGTCTCCATATATCACTTGGACATGTCATCAGTGTGAGTGTGTGTGTGTGTGTGTGGGGGGGGGTGCTATCTTGTATATCACCTTAAGTCAGCTAATACAGATCCCCGGGTCCCAACCCTTCAATCAATGTACTAACATTTTCAGGTTGTGCAGTTTAGGCACAATGCTAATTTAAGCCAGACAGCAATAGGTGGCTGCAGTAATAAAAAATATGATATGAAGTCTCTGTGTCCTGCAGTATGAAGGTGGTTCATCCAATTAGCCTGGTCCTGGCATTCTCACATTCAGTGGAGGTGCAACTGCCTATGCCAATAGCTACAGAAAAGCTGCTGCTCTACCAGAAAAGTACCAGATCACATGATTGTCCCATTATGGACCATTGCTATCCATGAGACCATTGAAAGAAAGTTACAGTGTGGAAGCTCTGGCACCACTACATAAGCACTTCCGTTTAACCCCTTAAGGACCCAGCCCAAATATACCTTAAGGACCCGGCCATTTTTTGAACATCTGACCACTGTCACTTTAAGCATTAATAACTCTGGAATGCTTTTACCTTTCATTCTGATTCCGAGATTGTTTTTTCGTGACATATTCTACTTTATGTTAGTGATAAAATTTTGTCGATACTTGCATCATTTCTTGGTGAAAAATTCCAAAATTTGATGAAAAAATTGAAAATTTTGCATTTTTTTTACTTTGAAGCTCACTGCTTGTAAGGAAAATGGATATTCCAAATAAATTATACATTGATTCCCATATACAATATGTCTACTTTATGTTTGCATCATAAAATTGACATGTTTTTACTTTTGGAAGACATCAGAGGGCTTCAAAGTTCAACAGCAATTTTCCAATTTTTCACAAAATTTTCAAAATCTGAATTTTTCAGGGACCAGTTCAGTTTTGAAGTGGATTTGAAGGGCCTTCATATTAGAAATACCCCATAAATGACCCCATTATAAAAACTGCACCCCTCAAAGTATTCAAAATGACATTCAGTAAGTGTGTTAACCCTTTAGGTGTTTCACAGGAATAGCAGCAAAGTGAAGGAGAAAATTCAAAATCTTCATTTTTTACACTCGCATGTTCTTGTAGACCCAGTTTTTGAATTTTTACAAGGGTTAATAGATGAAAAATCCCCCCAAAATTTGTAACCCAATTTCTCTCGAGTAAGGAAATACCTCATATGTGTATGTCAAGTGTTCGGCGGGTGCACTAGAGGGCTCAGAAGGGAAGGAGCGACAATAGGATTTTGGAGAGGGAATTTTGATGAAATGGTTTTTGGGGGGCATGTCACATTTAGGAAGCCCCTATGGTGCCAGAACAGCAGAAAACCCCAACATGGCATACCATTTTGGAAACTAGACCCCTCAAGGCACGTAACAAGGGGTCCAGTGAGCCTTAACACCCCACAGGTGTTTGACGACTTTTCGTTAAAGTCGGATGTGTAAATGAAAAAAAAAAAATTTTCACTAAAGTGCAGTTTTTCCCCCAAATTTACCATTTTTACAAAGGGTAATGGGAGAAAATCCCCCCCCCAAATTTGTAACCCCATCTCTTCTGAGTATGGAAATACCCCATGTTAGGATGTAAAATGCTTTGCGGGCAAACTACAATGCTCAGAAGAGAAGGAGTCACATTTGGCTTTTTGAAAGCAACTTTTGCTGAAATGGTTTTTTGGGGGCATGTCGCATTTAGGAAGCCCCTGTGGTGCCAGAACAGCAAAAAATACCCACATGGCATACTATTTTGGAAACTACACCCCTCAAGGAACGTAACAAGGTGTCCGCTGAGCCTTAACACCCCACAGGTGTTTGACGACTTTTCGTTAAATTTGGATGTGTAAATGAAAAATTATTTTTTTTTTACTAAAATGCAGTTTTTCCCCAAAATTTTACATTTTTACAAGGGGTAATAGGAGAAAATGACCCCCAAAATGTGTAACCCCATTTCTTCTGAGTATGGAAATACCCCATGTTAGGACGTAAAATGCTCTGCTGGCGAACTACAATGCTCAGAAGAGGAGGAGCGCCATTGAGCTTTTGGAAAGAGAATTAGTTTGGAATGGTAGTCAGGGGCCATGTGCGTTTACAAAGCCCCCCGTGGTGCCAGAACAGTGGAACCCCCCACATGTGACCCCCTTTTGGAAACTACACACCTCACAGAATTTAATAAGGGGTGCAGTGAGTATTTACACCCCACAGGACTTTGGAACAGTGGGCTGTGCAAATGAAAAAGTTTATTTTTAATTTTTACGGACCACTGTTCCAAAAATCTGTCAGACATCTGTGGGGCGTAAATTCTCAATGTACCCCTTATTACATTACGTGAGGGGTGTAGTTTCCAAAATGGGGTCACATGTGTCGGGGGTCCATTGTTCTGGCACTATGGGGGCTTTGTAAACACATGTGGCCTTCAATGCCGGACAAATTTTCTCTACAAAATCCCAATGGCGCTCCTTCTCTTCTGAGCATTGTAGTTCGCCCGCAGAGCACTTTAAATTCACATATGGGGTATGTTCTTACTCAGAAGAGATGGGTTTACAAATTTGGGGGGGCTTTTTTCCTATTTCCCGATGTGAAAATGAAAAATTTAGGGTAACACCAGCATTTTAGTGAAAAAATATAATTTTTTTCATTTTCCCATCCAACTTTAATGAAAATTCGTCAAACACCTGTGGGGTGTTCAGGCTCACTATACCCCTTGTCACATTCGGTGAGGGGTGTAGTTTCCAAAATGGGGTCACATGTGGGTATTATTTTTTTTTGAGTTTGTCAGAACCGCTGTAAAATCAGCCACCCCTGTGCAAATCACCAATTTAGGCCTCAAATGTACATGGTGCACTCTCACTCCTGAGCCTTGTTGTGTGCCCGCAGAGCATTTTACGCCCACATCTGGGGTATTTCTGTACTCAGGAGAAATTGCGTTACAAATTTTGGGGGTCTTTTTTTCCTTTTACCACTTGTGGAAATAAAAAGTATGGGGCAACACCAGCATGTTAGTGTAAAAAAATTACAAAAATTTACACTAACAGGCTGGTGTAGCCCCCAACTTTTCCTTTTCACAAGCGGTAAAAGGAAAAAAAGCCCCCCAAAATTTGTAGTGTAATTTCTCCCGAGTACGGAGATACCCCATATGTGGCCCTAAACTGTTTCCTTGAAATACGACAGGGCTCCGAAGTAAGAGAGCACCATGCGGATTTGAGGACTAAATTAGGGATTGCATAGGGGTATTCTACGCCAGTGATTCCCAAACAGGGTGCCTCCAGCTGTTGCTAAACTTCCAGCATGCCTGGACAGTCAGTGGCTGTCCAGAAATGCTGGGAGTTGTTGTTTTGCAACAGCTGGAGGCTCCGTTTTGGAAACCCTGCCGTACAAGACGTTTTAAATTGTTTATTGGGGGGGGACAGTGTAAGGGGGTGTATATGTAGTGTTTTACTCTTTATTAGGTGGTAGTGTAGTGTAGTGTTTTTAGGGTACATTCACACTGGCGGGTTACGGTGAATTTCCCGCTAGGAGTTTGCACTGCGGCAAAAAATTTGACGCAGCCCAAGCTTGAAGCAGGAAATTTACTGTAAACCCGCCTATGTGAATGTACCCTGTACGTTCACATGGGGGGGGGCAAACCTCCAGCTGTTTCAAAACTACAACTCCCAGCATGTACTGACAGACCGTGCATGCTGGGAGTTGTAGTTTTGCTACAGCTGGAGGCACACTGGTTGGAAAACCTTCAGTTAGGTTCTGTTACCTAACTCAATATTTTCCAACCAGTAAGCCTCCAGCTGTTGCAAAACTACAACTCCCAGCATGTACTAATCACCGAAGGGCATGCTGGGAGATGTAGTTATGCAATAGCTGGAGGTACCCAACTACAACTCCCAGCATGCCGAGACAGCTGTTTGCTTTCTGGGCATGCTGGGAATTGCAGTTTTGCAACATCTGGAGAGCTACAGTTTTTAGACCACTGCACAGTGATCTCCAAACTGTGGACCTCCAGATGTTGCAAAACTACAACTCCCAGCATGTCCAGACAACAAACAGCTATGTGGGCATGCTAGGAGTTGTAGTTTTGCAACATCTGGAGGGATATAGTTTAGAGACCACTGTATAGTGGTCTCAAACTGCAGCCCTCCAGCTGTTGCAAAACTACATATTCCAGCATGCCCAAACAGCTGTCTGGGCATGCTGGGAGTTGTAGTTTTGCAACATCTGGAGGGCTACAGTTAGAGACCACGGTCTCAGACTGTAGCCCTCCAGATCTACTTACCGGCTTCCGTAGGATCCCGGCAGCCGTCCTCTTCAGACGCACGTGACGCCGCCCGCCGATCAACGTCGCCGCAGCCTCCGGACGGGTAAGTGGACGTCGGCGCCCGGTCCCCTTCGGTTCCCCGTTCTGCCCCGCCTATTGTGGGAGGGCAGGACGGGGAAAACGAAAGTTAACCCCCCCGCCCCCGGTCTGCTATTGGTCGTCGCCTCTGACGATCAATAGCAGACCAATAGCAGGGATAGGAGGGGTGGCAACCCTGCCACCTCACTCCTATGCCTACAGGGGGATCGTGGGTGTCTTAGACAACCGCGATCCCCCTTCTATTCCGGGTCACCGGGTCACAATAGACCCGTATGACCCGGAATCGGCGCAAATCGCAAGTGTGAATTAACTTGCGATTTGCGCCGATCGCCGACGTGGGGGGGTCTGATGACCCCCCTGGGCATTTGCACGGGGTGCCTGCTGATAGATATCAGCAGTCACCCCGGCCCGGTCCCCGCCCGGCGCGCGGCGGGGACCGAAATTCCCACGGGCGTATGGATACGCCCTGGGTCCTTAAGTACCAGGACGTCAAGGCGTATCCATACGCCCTAGGTCCTTAAGTGGTTAAGCAGTGCAACTTTATTCTAGTACATTCTAGTAATTGGTGTCTTGTCTCTCTAAGAGGGTTAGAGAGACAAGACACCCCCCAGTTGGACATTGATGACATGCTAGTAGGATAGGTACTATCAGTTAGGAGAGAGCACAGAGGAGCACTATCAGACAGGAGAGAGCACAGAAGAGTACTATCAGACAAGAGAGAGCACAGAGAAGTCCCATCACACAGGAGAGAGCACAGAGGAGTACTATCAGACAGGAGAGAGAGCACAAAGGAGTCCTATCAGACAGGAGAGAACACAGAAGAGTACTATCAGACAAGAGAGAGCACAGAGGAGTACCATCACACAGGAGTGAGCACAGAGGGGTGCTATCAGGAGAGAGCACAGAGGAGTACTATCAGACAGGAGAGAACACAGATGACTACTGTCAGACAGGAGAGAGCACACAGAAGTACTATCAGACAAGAGAGAGCACACAGGAGTACTATCAGACAGGAGAGAGCACAGAGGAGTGCTATCAGACAGGAGAGATTACAGAGGATTACTATCAGACAGGAAAGAGCACAGAGGAGTGCTATCGGACAGGAGAAAGCACAGAGGAGTCCTATCAGGCAGAAGAGAGCACAGAGTAGTGCTATCAGACAGGAAAGAGCATAGAGGAGTACTATCAGACAGGAATGAGCACAGAGGAGTGCTATCAGACACGGGAGATCACAGAGGAGTCCTATCAGACAGAAGAGAGCACTGACGATTACTATCAGACAGGAGAGAGCACAGAGGAGTACTATCAGACAGGAGAGAGCACAGAGGAGTGCTATCAGACAGGAGAGATTACAGAGGATTACTATCAGACAGGAAAGAGCACAGAGGAGTGCTATAAGACAGGAGAGAGCAGAGAGGTGTGCTATTAGACAGGAGAGAGCACAGAGGAGTCCTATCAGACAGGGGAGAGCACAGAGGAGTACTATCAGACAGGAATGAGCACAGAGGAGTACTATAAGACAGGGGAGATCACAGAGGAGTCCTATCAGACAGTAGAGAGTACAGAGGAGTCCTATCAGACAGAAGAGAGCACATAGGAGTGCTATCAGGAGAGAGCACAGAGGAGTACTATCAGACAGGAAAGAGCACAGAGGAGTCCTATAAGACAGGTGAGAGCACAGAAGAGTACTATCAGACAAGAGAGAGCACATAGGAGTGCTATCACACAAGAGAGAGCACCGAGGAGTGCTATCGGGAGAGAGCACAGAGGAGTGCTATCAGACAGGAGAGAACACAGAGGACTACTGTCAGACAGGAGAGAGCACACAGGAGTACTATCAGACAGGAGAGAGCACAGAGGAGTGCTATCAGACAGGAGAGAGCACAGATGAGTGTTATCAGACAGGAGAGAGCACAGAGGAGTGCTATGAGACAGGAGAGAGCACAGAGGAGTGTTATCAGACAGGAGAGAGGACAACAGTATACTATCAGACAGGAAAGAGCACAAGGGAGTCCTATCAGACAGGAGAGAACACAGAAGAGTACTATCAGACAGGAATGAGCACAGAGGAGTACTATCAGACACGGGAGATCACAGAGGAGTACTATCAGAGAGAAGAGAGCACTGACGATTACTATCAGACAGGAGAGAGCACAGAGGAGTGTTATCAGACAGGAGAGAGCACAGAGGAGTGCTATCGGACAGGAGAAAGCACAGAGGAGTCCTATCAGGCAGAAGAGAGCACAGAGTAGTGCTATCAGACAGGAAAGAGCATAGAGGAGTCCTATCAGACAGGAGAGAGCACAGGGGAGTACTATCAGGCAGGAGAGAACACAGAGGAGTACTATCAGACAGGAATGAGCACAGAGGAGTGCTATCAGACATGGGAGATCACAAAGGAGTCCTATCTGACAGAAGAGAGCACTGACGATTACTATCAGACAGGAGAGAGCACAGAAGAGTCCTATCAGGCAGAAGAGAGCACAAAGTAGTGCTATCAGACAGGAAAGAGCATAGAGGAGTGTTAGCTCACCCTCACTTACTGGACTGTGTCCATGCCTGTGCTATAGCTCGGACAAAGCCATGATTTCTATAAAAAATAAAATAACATTTTCTTATGAAGTATATTAGAAAAGACAACGTTTTTCCAAGATGTACAACATATAAAAAGTTTTTGTTTCTGACAATGCCCATTTAATAGTGTTTCAAACATCTTTACTGATATAATCATTACAACTCCAGTTATGCTCTAGATAAACCTTATTGAATACAGATATACCATTTTTCAGCAATAAAAATAAAGTTGCCTTGCCAATTACCTAGAATGCCATTATTAAATAGTAAAGATCTGTGATATACAGAACTGAATTGTGCCATCAAAGTTCTCTTTATAAATCAAGTATAGGATATGATCATAAAGTTATTATTATTTTTTTTTGTGAGCTTGCCTCTAAGATTCATGTACATTCAAGTTCAGCAATATTGCATATATATATATATATATATATATATATATATATATATATATATACAGTGGTCCCTCAACATACGATGGTAATCCGTTCCAAATGAACCATTGTTTGTTGAAACCATCGTATGTTGAGGGATCCGTGCAATGTAAAGTATAGGAAGTTTTACTCACCTGTGCCCACCGCTCCGGACCGTCGCCGCTCGTCACCGCTGCCCTGGATGTCGCCCTCCATCGCTGTCGCCGCGCCCCCGTGGTGTCCCCGATGCTCCGGGCGTCTCTGCTTCTCCGGGATCGTCGCTCTCACATCGCTGCCATCACGTTACTACCCACGCCACTCCTATTGGATGACGGGATGGCGTGCGTGGTGACGTGATGACGACGATGGAGAGCACAGACGATGCAGGGGATCGTGAAGAGGAGCTCTGGAGACCCAAGGACAGGAAGAAGACCATTACCGGAGCACACGGGACACCGTAAATGGCTATCCAGCGGCAGCTGAAACAGTCAGCGCTGCCTGATAGCCGTTTATGCAATGGCCCCGACATACAAAAGTATCTTATGTTGATGCTGCCTTCAACATGCAATGGCCTCTGAGAGGCCATCACATGTTGAAATTATCGTATGTCGGGGCCATCGTAGGTCGGAGGGTCACTGTATGTATATATATATATATATATATATATATATATATATATATATATATACATATATATCCATAGGAGCAGAAATGTTGCCTGTATTGATGTGACAGAAATAAATCCACAGTTTTTTCACTATTTTTCTGGAGTGCTGAGTTGTTGCTGGATGTTATCTAACTAAGGACTAGTATCAAGAAGTTTTGGACGCTGGCACCAATACATTTAGGCTGAGAAGTGCTGCAATGTTTCTTTGGTTTTATATACAGGGTGGGTCATTTATATGGATAAACCTTAATAAAATGGGAATGGTTGTAGATATTAACTTCCTGTTTGTGGCACATTAGTATATGTGAGGGGGGAAACTTTTCAAGATGGGTGGTGACCATGGGTGGTGACCATTGAATACAACTTTAGTTTTTTCAATAGGAAGAGGGTCATGTGACACATCAAACTTATTGGGAATTTCATAAGAAAAACAATGATGTGCTTGGTTTTAACGTAACTTTATTATTTCATGAGTTATTGACAAGTTTCTGACCACTTATAACATGTGTTCATTGTGCTGCCAATTGTGTTGGATTATCAATGCAACCCTCTTCTCCCACTCTTCACACACTGATAGCAACACCGCAGGAGAAATGCTAGCACAGGCTTCCAGTATCCGTAGTTTCAGGTGCTGCAGAATGGGCAAAACAAAAATTGGAACAGGACCCTCAGTTTACACAGAAGATTTTGTTCAGTGATGAGGCAAACTTTTATGTGAATGGTGAAGTTAACAAACAAAACCACCGCTATTGGTCTGACACTAACTCACATTGGATAGATCCCTCCAAGACTGTTGGAACACAAAAATTGCTGGTATGGTGTGGTATATGGGGTACAAACATAGTGGGGCCATTCTTCATCAATGGAAACCTCAAGGCCACTGGATATGCAAAATTGCTACATGATGATGTGTTTCCCTCTTTATGCACTGAAGCTGGCATGTTCCCTGAGTTTTTCCAGCAAGATGGTGCACCACCACATTATGGGTGTCAGGTCCGAGCATTCCTAGATGAACAGTTTCCTGGAAAGCCAGTTGAATGGCCCCCAAGGTCTCCCGATCTGACCCCCTTAGACTTTTATCTTTGGGGTCATTGTCCATGCTCTGAAGGTACTAGATGAGATGTAAAGCACCTGAAACTACGGATACTGGAAGCCTGTGCTAGCATTTCTCCTGCGGTGTTGCTATCAGTGTGTGAAGAGTGGGAGAAGAGGGTTGCATTGACAATCCAACACAATGGGCAGCACATTGAATACATTTTATAAGTGGTCAGAAACTTGGAAATAACTCATGAAAGAATAAAGTTACCTTAAAACCAAGCACATCTTTGTTTTTCTTGTTAAATCCCCAATAAGTTTCATGTGTCACATGACCCTCTTCCTATTGAAAAAACCAAAGTTGGATTCAAAATAGCCGACTTCAAAATGGCCGCCATGGTCACCACCCATCTTGAAAAGTTCCCCCCTCACATATGCTAATGTGCCACAAACAGGAAGCTAATATCACCAACCATTCCCATTTTATCAAGGTGTATCCATAAATGGCCCACCCTGTAATGTAATGAAGGAGCACCATGAAGGTGCTTCAAGCCCTATAATGTAAATTTGGGGGTGCTCAGCCGGCTCCAACCTTGACCAAAGGTGCATTAAACAAGAATAGTCCAACAGGAAGCAAAAAGCGGCACTCCAGCAGTTTGAAGAAAAGAAAAGTTAATTTATTCACCCATAGTGCAGTATGGGTGAATAAAATAACTTTTATTTTCTTGAAACTGCTGGAGTGACGCTTTTTGCTTTCTGTTGAACTATTCTTATATATATATATATATATATATATATATATATAGATAGATAGATAGATAGATAGATAGATAGATATGTGTGTTTTTTTTTGTTTGTTTTTGTTCTCCAATTCTATTTCACAGCATTTTTTTCCCCCATGTTTCCTCATTTTAGTATAGAGGAACACTAGAAAACTGATTACAAAAAAAGCAAAGCAAAGAGTGCTGACATTTCTGTTCAGTATTTAGGGCTAATTTGTATGTAAATAATTCAGAATGCAGTTAGTACAAACAAAACATGAACTCAATATATTGTATCAGTTGTTAGCACCATGTATGCTTAACCCACACAGCTCTAAGTGGTAAAAAAGAGACATACTGAAATAAGATAAAAAAAAAAATATATATATATATAAGTGAAACAAAAAAAAATGTGCTTTATAAAAATATAGACTATTTTATTTTAATTCATAATATAGCAATTCATCAAATCAGGCTTATGGGAGTACAGGAACAGATAAAAGGTAGGTGGTATCTGGAGGTGGGCTTGAAGCAAAAATGATTATATGCACAAAGCCAAGGGTATACTCTTCATATAAATAAGAATATGCATTTAGCAAATGTCACAAAGGGTAATAGATACTATGGAAGGAGAATCTCAGGTGCTATGCCATGAGTAATATTTATTCACTCATTAGAATAAGGATGGGTTCACTGGACATACAGCATGTGAACCCAGCTTAAGCAAATTTTTAGAAACAATAATAGATAACATATTGTTGCATATAATTTCATTTTTTCCTTATCTTTTTTCTTTTTAGGAACAATAATATTAAATTTGTTATATTGATTACATTTTGGCAGGTTTGTTTTTTGTGAGTACACAATGTAAACTTTAACTATAGTTGAATTGCTTTGTATCCTTTGCTGTAGTTTTATTGGTTTACTTTGGGGTAAATGTACTTTGGTAGTTGAAACACACAGAGACACAAGTTCTGTAATTACATTTTTTTTAAATTTACATTTACCTATTTATTTATTTAAAAATGGGAAAAGGGAGGTGGAGCGGATTTTTTAAAGGGGTAGTAAAAAGTATCCCCTATTCAAAGGGTGGTCCGACTGCTGGAACCCTCGGGGATCTCCTGCCTGGAACCCCGGCTCTTCCCATGAATGAAGTGTGTTGACCACAGCATGAAGCAGTTGCTGAAACGCCCCCTCCATGCATCTCTTTGGGAAAGCCAGAGAAACAAGATTGCTGTATCTCCGACTCTCCCATATAAATGCATGGAGGGAGCGTGTTGGCCATTACTTTATGCTGTGGTTGAAACAACTCTTTTAAGGAAGAGAGTGGAGGCCGTCGGGCAGGAGATCCCAGGGGGTCCCAGCAGTCGGACTTCCCATGAGCAGACATTTACTTTGGATAGGGGAAACATTTTACTAAGCTGTAGTACTGCTTTAAGTTCCATAGAAACATAGAATGTGTCAGCAGATAGGAACCATTTGGCCCATTTAGTCTGCCCAATTTTCTGAATACTATGAATAGTCCCTGGCCCTATCTTATATGAAGAATAGCCTTATGCCTATCCCATCCATGCTTCAACTTCAGTGTATTTGCAGTGACCACTTCTGCAGGAAGGCTATTCCATGCATCCACTACTACATAAACCTTTGCTCTATGTTCTCTTATGGTATTTTTTTTTCTTTTTAATATACTCTCCTGCATTCATTCCCTTGAAGTATTTAAAAGTTTCTATCATAGCCCTCTGTTTCGTCATTCTTCCAAGCTCTACATGTTAAGATCATTTAACCATTCCCGTAAAGTAGCAGAATTCATCAGCTCACCCCAATATGCCATAAGTCCACCAGTGGAAATAGATAAGCAACAAAGGATGAATCCAGTGCGGATCTCATGCGATTCACTTTTTTACTAAAGCACCAACAGATACAGGATAAAAGTTACACATTTCAGCCAGTTAGCCTAGCCTTACTCATACTACTTCCTGATAAGTTTTATTCTGCAATCCATGGACTAGTTTAATCCCCCAATGGAATTTAAGGCCCCATTTGTACCAAAGAATTTACCAGCTGAATATGGCAAATAAATTTAGTGGTGTAAATTTCGATTCTGTCCTCCACAGAAAGATTTGACCTGCCAAATCTCTTTCAGAAATCCATTGCTGGAGATGACACATTTCCTAGCGGTCCTAGCATTGGCTTATTCTGCCATGTACACTAAAGATCATTAAGGCACTTGCATAGTACTCTGGAATGCTATTTTATGCAGGCTGTACTAGGACATCAAACATGGAAGTCCCTCTCCACACATACCAAAATGGAATAATCTGGTTTGGTAACCATTTCTGGGCAATTTGAAGGCAGGGCTTAAACTATCCTGTGAATAAGGATTCAAATGTTTGGAGGTAGGTTAAAGTTACTCTATCTAATCTGCTAAAGCTCTATAAGATACTTTGAAATGCTAGATTTCAATTTTTTATTTTATTCAGAAGTCTCACGTGAAAAGGTAATTTTAGTGATTATATGGTGTCAATCTCATACAGATGAATAATTGTGTGTGGATGAGAAGCATTGAAATGTTTTTTTTTTCTTATGGTAATTTTGGCACCCCTTCCTCCTTTAAGGAAACATAAGACACATAAGATCTTTTTTAATATTAGACAACACATTATGTGTGTGTATGTATATATATATATATATATATATATATATATATATGTGTGTATGTATGTATGTTTGTGTGTGTGTGCGTGTGTATGTGTATAGTTTTTCTGCAATATATGAGTTATAACATTAGAAGTGGTCCTATTCTCCATAAAATATTTCAAAAATGACTGCCCGTTTAGATGTTGGGAGGGAAATCTCCCAGTTCCATTTTTCTTGACTTTTCCTTATGCACAATTTTTAAAGTGCTCATCACATGTTAAGTTATAAAAACATTTTTGATGGAATTATACCCCTGACAGATTGACATATACTGTATGTGTAGGGCTATTCCGTTGAGTGTTGGAGAGTAGGGATGAGCATATCGAATCTGATGAATCTGGATTCGTTGCGAATTTCAGGAAAAATTTGATTCACAACGAATGCGAATATTGTCGCAATTTGATTGGGCAAATCGCTTCATTAAACTCCATTTAGTGCGGTCCAGACTCCAGGGCATCCACATGTGAGGACATGGGACAAGGAATCATGGGAAGGCGGGAACAAGGGTAAGTGGGATGACCCTGCATTACATGCAGCATGCAGCGTATCAGCAGCCAGCAACCCCTGTGATGTCACAGCCCTATATAATCGGCAGCTATCTTGCGGCCACTCACATCAGTGTTCTATTACAGAGAGAGAGAGGGACAGAGAGCAGTGTGTGTTGCACAGAAAAGCTTTTTTACAGCAGCGATTCACCTCAAGGCCAAACCCAGCCTAAAAGCACTGATAGGGAAGGGAGAGACATTGAGAGAGAAAGTGCAATTGTGGGTGTATTACAGCAGCGATTCACCTCAAGCCCAAATCCAGCCTAGAAGCACTGGCAGGAAAGGGAGTGAGATTGAGAGAGAAAGTGCAATATTGGGTGAGAAGAGCACTAAAAGCGGAATGTCCTCTAAGGGCCTAGTTACTGTAAAAGGGTCCCGGGACTCAATTGCTTGTGAAATCTCAGTAATTTATGTATGCAACATGCATAGCATACAGGCCTGCCTGTATGCTATGCATGTTGCATAAATAAATTACTGAGATTTCACAAGCAATTGAGGGCCGGGACCCTTTCTTCATTTGGATCATTGCTATATTTGGTCCTCGGGCACCAACTACCTATTTGCAGTGCCGACCTTCTCTGGACTTTCATTTACAATAGTTACTGTGAAAGGCCAGCCAAAACTACACACCTGTTGGTGTTGTAGACAAATACTATTTTAATAGTAGGGTAGTGTATTGTAATCCCCTCATATCCGCACTATGTAAGACAGGCAGAGAAGTGCCAGGACGTGCACAGAGGAGTGTTAGAGGCCTAAATTTATCAGGCAGAGGTTGCAGCAGTCTAGGGGCAAGTGGCAGCATGAGTCAAAGTGAGAGGCATGATCTTCCGGTATCAGATGTGCAGACACAACTCGATGATGATGAAGCCGATCACACTTGGGAGCCAGGTGCAGAAGGCGTATCATCATCATCATCAATAGAAGATGGTTTCAGGTTGCCCATGAGGCAGCAGCTGAGCCAGCAAGGTGGTAGCATGGTTGGCAGTCAGCATGGTGGCAGAAGTGAAAAGTCTGGAGCCAAATGTGCCCGGGATAGACCACCTGCTTCATGGCAGCCCACCTTCCCGGGAGGTAGTGGAACAGGGGTTCCTGGAGTTGGCAACAGTAGTAGTCAATCATTGTGGACTGTTGGTGGAAAAATCAGCAAACTTGGCTTTGTGGCAGTTTTTCATCAAGCATCCGGAGGAGGATAACATGGCCACATGCAAGATGTGTCAGCAGAAGGTGAAGCGTGGCCAGGGTCCCAATGTTGGCACCACGGCCCTGCGTCAACAGATGCAGCGTCACCATAAAGCGGCCTGGGAGAACCGTGGCTCCAATGTGGTTAGTCTGCTGCATCACCCAGTGGCATGCTGCTCCCTGTTTCAGCCAGCCAAGGCTCCACCACCTCAGCCGAAGGGAGCTGTGTGTCATACCCTCCTTCTGTTGCTCCAGATGCTCCTGCTCCTCCTACTTTGAGTCAGTCATTCTGCCAGCAATCCATCGGCGAAGCCATGTCCAAGAGACAACAGTATGCACCCACTCATCCAATGGCACAGAAGCTTAATGTGCTCCTGTCCAAGTTGCTGGTGATGCAGTCCCTCCCTTTTCAAGTGGTGGACACTGCATCTTTCAGAGAACTGATGGCTTGTGCCGAGCTGAGGTGGAGAGACCCAAGCCGTCATTTATTTGCAAAGAAGGCAGTACCAGCCCTGCTCAATTTTTTGGAACAGAAGGTGGGCCAGTCCTTTAACCTGTCGGTGTGTACCAAAGTGCACGGCAGCGCCGACGTGTGGAGCTGTAACCAAGGTCAGGGTCAATACATGTCCTTTATGGCCCACTGGGTGAATGTGGTTCCTGCACAGCCACAACAGCAACTTGGACAGGTCACGCCGTTTTCGCCTCCACGCGCTCAGGCAGTTGGTTCTGTGACAGTGTGCAACTCCGCCTCCTCATCCTCCACCGTGTCCTCAGCTTTCGCTGCACGGGCAAGTCTCAGTGCCCCTCCAGAATACCATGTGTGCAGGGCACGGCAGTGTCACGCTGTTCTTCACATGGTTTGCCTTGGCAAACGGAGTACCACAGGGGAGGAACTGCTAAAAGTCATACATAAAGAAATCGAATCATGGCTTATGCTACGAAACTGGAAATGAGAACCATGGTGAACGATAATGGGAAGAACATCTTGTCTGCGCTGCGACAAGGAAGCCTGAGCCATGCGCCCTGCATGGCACACGTGTTCAATCTGGTTGTCAAGCTGTTCCTGAAGTGTTTCCCTCATCTGCAGGACAACCTAACAATGGGAATGAAACTTTGCAGGCACCTTAGCCCCTCGTACACCGCAAAGCACACCCTTCTTAAGCTGCAGCGTTGAAACACTATCCCTTAACATAATCTGATTTGAGACGTTTCCGCACATTGGAATTTCACCCTACATATCTTAGACCAACTATACGAATAGAGAAAAGCCATCACCAATTTCTTGATGATCCAAGCAGATTGGGGGACTCCCCTGTGTAACTTCAATGTCAATCACTGGCAGTTCATACGTGACACGTGTCGTTTGCTCAGGCCCTTTGGGGAAACCATCTTATTAGTCAGGAATACGGGATGAACAAAGTCATTCCACTGCTTCATTTACTACAACACGTGTTGGAAACGATGGCTGGTCAAGGCACTGGAGACATGGGGGGGTATTTATCAAAGGATTTATGTGTTTTTTTCACGTAACTTTGGCGCAATACTTTGGCGCAGTGTCTTTTTGCGCCAAAATTTGGCGCATCTTCTCCACTGTCATTTTTACAACTTTCTCAAACTTACACGGTCCTGTGTGATTTTAACTTTAGTCAGTAATTCATCATTTGCGCCAATCGATCTTTGGCGCAATTTTGGCGCAAATCCCTTTTTTTGGGCGCAAATCCCCACCAAGAAATTTTGCACATGGAAAACACACTTAGCAATGTCATAAAATATTAAGGCGTCAAAATACAATGAAAATGTTTTTGGGTGAAAGCAGCGACGCCTCCAGGGCTGCTCAATACTATCCTGCAACATAGTTGTCTCTTAGGAACCTTCACCCTCTGTTGTGCCAGCATTGGACATGGCCACACAGGTTCAGGAAAGGTAAGCACTAAAGCAGTGGTCTCCAACCCGCGGACCTCCAGATGTTGCAAATCTACAACTCCCCACATGCCCAGACAGCCAACGGCTGTCCGGGCATTCTGGGCATTGTAGTTTTGCAACATCTGGAGATCCGCAGGTTGAAGACCACTGCACTAAAGTAAAAAAAAATAAAACTACCCAAGTTGAAAATAAAATCCATTTCACATGGTGCCTATAAACCCCACAAAAGAAAATAACTCATGTCGCTTGCTGATATACTGGAGGAGGGACTCTGAAATGGCTGCTCTACAGGGTTAAATACGCTGTCCTCTGTGGTGGTAAGTTCTGTGTAAAAGGCGCTGTAAACAGCTGATTTCAACATTTGAGCCAAAATTACTAACAACTTGCACCAAATGATAAATTAGGTGCATGTCCACGAAAACCAAAGTGAAAAAAAAAAGGATAAAAAGAAACTGTCAACAGGCAAAATTGATAAATACCCCCCATGGCGTCTACATCTCACGGCCACATGAGCCCTGTGGGGCTGAACTGGAGAAGGAGGGGGAGGGGCACAGTGGAGCACAGTTTAGGTGTCGCGAGATGGGGCAGGAGCAGCTAGAGGAGCTAGCGGGTTATGAGGAAGGCGAGACAGAGGACCCAGACACACCGGCAGTATGCAGTGGAGATGGAGGCAGGGAGTCCCTCCGAGTCACTTGCACAAATGGCACGATGCATGCTCACTTGCTTACATAGTGACTACCGAATTGTCACCATTCTGCAGTGGGATGACTTCTGGCTCTCCACCTTATTGGACCCTCGCTACTGGCACAAAATAGTTGCCTTTTTTTATACCCACTGAGAGGGAGGAAAAACTGACCTACTACAGAGACATCCTACGTAGTCAGTTGGCCAATGCCTATCTGTGCCTTCGTCCATCCTCTCACAGGTCAGACTTGGGGGGCCCTCTGTGCTCACCTTCCACTGCCATTGCTGCTGGGGAGGGGAGGGGTGGCAGGAGCAGAACCAGCTCCATCAGCAGCAGCCTGAGTCTACAGTAGCCGAATAGTAGCTTTCTTCACCTGCATAGTGAAGCACATCATCAGAAGCAGGTGGACCCTGAGCAGGACCCGAACCAGCAGGTAGTGGCATACCTTGAAATGCCCATGCCAACACACCTTGAAGATCCGCTGGATTTCTGGGCAGCCAAACTTGATTTGTGGCCACAACTAGCAGAGTTTGCCCTGGAAAAGCTGTCCTACACGGCCAGTAGTGTGCCATCAGAGCAGGTGTTTAGTGCGGCGGGGGCCATAGTAACCCCAAGGAGAACTCATCTGTCCACAAAAAATGTGGAGAGACTGACTTTTGTGAAGATGAATCAAGCATGGATCAACCAGGATTTTCACCCACCAATGCCTGATGCATCAGAGTAGATTGACCATGGTGCCACACCAACACTTCACAAATATTGTTAATTGCTAAACATATTTAAGGTGCTGCTCCCCAGTTTCAGACATTCCTCGGCATCAGACAAAAGGAAAGGTGTGCAAAAAACAGCATGTGCCACCTACACCACCATGTCTTGATGTGATTCAAAGACCTCTAAAAGGTGGACGGGAACAAAGTATGGTCCATTGTAACCGGTGGGGGTAAAAACTTCCCCTTTAAGGTGATACTCTCGCATTATTAATTCCCTTCTTGGCAAGTGTTACTCGCCCTAAAAAGGTCTGCCCCACAAAGGAGCCTTTTCCTATTTCAACCGACAAGCACTGCCATTTCAAAGGCTTTTTAGGTTGAAACAGGGAGAGTTTCCGGTGTGGGGCTGCCCTTTTTAGGGCGGGTAACACTTGCCAAGAAAGGAATTAATAATGCGAGAGTAGGGCCTTACAGGGTAATCTTTTACCCCCACCTGCTACAATGGACAATATGTTCTTCCCTTCCACCTTTTCGATAGCAAGAAGCAAAAATGTAGAGCAAACATGGATCCTCACAGGCGCATAAACAGCAAAGGATAAAGTACCAAAGGTCATCAAGTACATATATTTATTTAAAGCACATAAAGCAACACGTTTCCTGCCCGTAGCGGGCACTTCATCAGGCAAGTGTGCATGTCTTGCCTGATGCACACTTGCACATGCACACTTGCCTGATGAAGTGCCCGCTACGGGCAGGAAACACGTTGCTTTATGTGCTTTAAATAAATGTATGGACTTGATGACGTTTGGTACGTTATCATTTGCTGTTTATGCGCCTGTGAGGATCCATGTTTGCTCTACATTTTTGCTTCTTGCTGTTCGGACCGGTGAGCTGGTGTCAACCGGAGGATCGTGGCTGCTAACAGACCTTCCTTGATTAATAAGATGTATGGTGTTGTGTCCTTAGCGCAACACTTTCTTGTAAGGGTGACTTTTATTGCACTTAGCCATCATCCTAACATATCAAACTAGGGGCGCGTGTGCCTTTTATTTCCCTTTGTCTTTACATTCTACCTTTTCGAGGAAAGTGTTACTCGTCTTAAAAAGGCAGCACCACACAGGAACCTCTTCCTATTTCCACCTAAAAACACTGGGAAATGGCAGTGTTTGCAGGGGAAAATAGGGAGAGGTTCCTGTGTGGTGCTGCCCTTTTTAGCGCGAGTAACATTTGCCAAGAAGCAAATTAATAATGCGAGAGTACAGTGCAGTTACAATGAACCATACGTTGTTTCCTTCCACCTTTTAAAGATCTTTGCATCACATCAGTACTTGGTGGTGTAAGTGGCACATGGTGTTTTTTTGCACACCTTTCCTTTTGTTTGATTTAAAAAAAAATTGGATACATATATTTTATCCTAAGAATATTATTAAAAGTTTTACATAATGCATATTCTCAATACTTAGTTTTGCACACTAACACTTTTACAAAAGAGACAGTTTTCTTCTGACTACCTGCCTCAGCTACTATTCTTATCCTGTCACCTGCCTGTTGCCAAGTTCTCCTTTTTTCATTCACCTTTGTCACCAGTTACAAGTATTGCCACCCACCACCCCACTATGTCACTGGGTCACTTTCAGGACTCCTGATGCTGCTGATGCCACCTCCAGGCTGTCTCATTCTGCCACCATATGTTGTCCTCATGCTGATCCCACCTCCAGGCTGTCTCACACTGCCACCATATGTTTTCCTCATGCTGATGCCACCTCCAGGATGTGTCATACTGCCACCATAAGCCACCATACTGCCCTCAATGCAAGTCTATGGGAGGGGGCGTGACGACCGTCATGCCCCCTCCCATAGACTTGTATTGAGGGGACGAGGCGTGACGTCACACGGGGGCAGAGTCATGATGTCACAGACTTCCGTTCCCGTGATTGCGGACAAGAAACAGGTGGGTGCTGCATGCTATATTGTGGGGGTCCCCAGCGGCGGGACCCCAGTGATCAGACATCTTATCCCCTAATCTTTGGATAGGGGATAAGATGTCTAGGGGTGGAGTACCCCTTTAATAAAAGTAAGGGGCAATTATCAATAAATTATATTATATTGACATAGCACATTGGTTTTAATTAGTCATTTTAATTTAGTACAGACAGTTCAGAAATAATCAGTACTGAATTTCTATAGACATCTATAAACTTGTGGGCGGTATGTGCCTCAAAGAAAGTTATTTACCTATGGAAAAGTTGTTCTTGTGTATTATTTTGACTAAACTACCTACAGTACGCGGTCTCTTTATAAGGAAGTCAGGATACTTGTCTAAACTAAATTCTAACATTTAGCATGTGGCAGCTCCATTCTGCACAGTCATGACTCTTCTTAAATCGAATACTGTGAGTCAAGGTTAAAAAGACAAACATATGAACTTCAATTATTTCTACAAAAAGTCAAAAGGAAAGCAGCTAAGCAGTGTCAGAACAATTGACCATTCTTCAGTATAGCATGAGAGGAATGCTTTGTTTACTTTACATCAGATAAATACTAGAATACTAAACAATACAAAAACAGAGATACAATAAAACATAAAAAGTACAAAATATTTATGTGTTAATAACAGGAAAAACATACTTACAATTAATTAAGAATTTAAAATGTGCTGTTTAGTTTCCAGTTTACAGCTGGTTATTCAAGATCCAAAATATTCTGTAATCAGCTAAAAGGGAATCTGTCACCAGTGTCACCCACACTAACCTGTTCATCGCTGATGATAATGATACTTATCTACCCCCAATTCGTGGTCCTTTTTGCCTTAAATCCTTCTTCAGACAGCAGGCTTGGTGCACAGGCGGAGCACACCGATGTCTCCACCACTTCTTCCCCAACCCTGCTCACATGCTCATAGCCAGGCCAAGTTAAGAAGCAACAGCAGTGACATAAGCATGCTCCTGGAGCCCAAACAAGGAGGATATTGGACAAATGAAACCACAGATCAGGGATAGGTAAGTGTCATTATCATTAGTGTCACCCGTACTACCAGCCTATATGAACAGATCAGTGTGGTTGACACTGCTGACAGATCCCTTTTATAATTGGGGCATTCATAAAAAGAAGAATTATTTAAATGGGCCAGCCACTATTGCTTTAAAAAACATTGGTGGAGATTTATCAAAACCTGTGCTGAGGAAAAGTTGCCGAGTTGCCCATAGCAACCCATCATTTTTAACAAGGCCTCCACAAAATGATAGAAGTGATCTGATTGGTTGCCATGGGCAACGTTTCCTTTGCACTGGTTTTGATAAATCTCCCTAATGGTTCTTCCCTAAAAATGCACAAATGCCATTTATATGTACAGTTGGAAACATAAACTTCAGTTAACTCATTGGATGACATGGCTGATAGCAGGTTCTCTAAAAATAGTTTTCCTTCATGAATAAAATGACTTATATTTGATCAGTTGGGCTCCAATCCCTGAAAATCAGGTATTTTAAAGGATTGATTGTGGCCATGCCTGATACTGCAACACAATATTACTCAGTAGGTAAACAATTAATGGTGCTGGGTGGAGTTTTGTGAGGTTAGCAAATCAACAGAGGTACAAAGATTTAGCCCCTCCCCTCTCCCGATCAGATATTGATGGACTATGACTTACAGGCTTAGGAAACCTCTTGTAACTTTCTGGATATTATCCTGGCCCCCAACAATTTCAGAAAAAAAAAAATAAATAAAAAATAAATAATGTTTAACCTAATGACAACAGTTTCTTAATTTTGAGCAGATAGCTAAGTGAATAATTTGAATAATTTCCATTTATTTCCAGGTCTTTCCAATTTTCCTTTTTCTTGTTTAGCTGAAGAAAAACAAGTTAACATTTGAAAGTAGCAAACTGTATGAAACAACTAGTGACATTTCCATAGAGCAATTTTAAGAAGTAAGTTTCAGCAGCGTAGCTAGAAGATTATTTATCTGACAATGATGTCTGATTTCTAAGGGAATGAGACCTATAAAGTAAATTTATGAATTCATATTGTAGGTGTTCTAAATCAGGAAAGGTAATTGTGCCAGTGTGAGACAATTTTAGGAGCGCTAAGTATATTTCCTTGCAAAGAATCTGGCATTACCCTGCATATTTAACAAACATAAAGGACTAAAATGTTTGGTGTTTTTATCACATTCAGGTAAAGTCAAAGAGCTGTTTTGGAAAATAACAAAAAAAAGTTGGAAGGGAATGTGGTTTAAGGGCAAGGCAAACCTTCACTGATCATTTTCACTGCTCATAACATGATTATACATATTATTTGATAACCTTAGATTTGTTTTTATCACTTGGTGACAAGAACTGGGTTTCATGATCATTATATTTCCAGATTGTATCCATTTGTATTTGTATCTAGCTAGTCTTGTTTTGCTCGCATTGTTTTCTGAGGTAAGCTGTGACCTTTGTGGTGGCACATCTAAAATAAAGGTTCTGGGTACCCAGAGACATTTTTTTTTTTCAGTGGATATTTGTTGTACTAATGTTGTAAAAACTACAACACAAAATTAAAAGTTCATATGCTGGTCACTAGAGTGTAACAATGGAGCCCAATATGAATACATGTATAGGCACCCCACTCTTCAATGTTCACAATTTGCAGTGCATGTGCTATAAATTGACTCAATCTGACTCTGTTTGTTTATTTTTTCCTCTCTTAGGGCAGGGTCACATGGGGCACATCTGCAGTGCATTTCATGAACTTCAAATAGGTGACTTGCCACATTTAGACTATATATTGGTATTAAAAGGACTCTTCAGTAGTTTTGATATCCCAAAATTGTTGACAGTCCCATAAAGTCAGCTGGGAGTGGAATGATACCTTTAGGACTAAGTCATGCTGCTTGCATGATCAAGATAAAACTTGTTTTGCTCCCTGACTGTTGCTGCAAGTATCAAAAAGGCTAGCCCTTTTTCTTCACCCAGAGCCCTCTAAATTGAGAGCTTTCCTGGTCCTACCTCTCATATATGACTTGCAGCAGTCTTTTGATGGGATACCAGAGCTGTCAACCATATACAAGTTCTGGGATCAAGGAAGCTTTCAATGCAAAAAGCTCTAGTCACAGAGAAGGGTCCACCTCTTTGACACTTGAAACAGCTGTAGTCGTGGCACAGAACAAAGTTTGTCTTTTGGCTGCATTCCAAAGGTGTCATTCTTTTGTAATTCCACCTTCTACTTTATGGGATTTTCACTAGTTTTGGTGCCGCCAAACTGTTCACAGATCCCCTTTAAAGAAATAAATACATTTAAACATTTTTTTAAAACACATCACATAGTACAACTAAGCCTAAAGTTAAAGGGGTAGTTCAGTTAATAATTTTTATCTATTACTAGCTGAGTACACAGCGTTGCACAGTTTTTCCTTCCTAATCCTTGTTGGGGAAGAAAATCAACAAAGGAGGAAGCTTTTGACTTCATATAACTATCCTATATTTTAAGTGGACATATCAGTAACATGTAACCAAGTATTATGGAAATATCTCCAGCTATTTGGAAGTTATTCAGTAACATATATTTCCCATAGACTTGTATGTGACTTTAAACAAAAACCCCGACCCTGGAAGATGGGGGTGGGTAAGGGTTTAATGACCTATCCTATGTTTGTTGTTGACATATAAGTAACATGTGTGCCAAGTTTCATGTTAATATCTTTAGCCGTTTGGACGTGATGCTGGAACACACACATACATACATACATACACACACACACACACACATTAGCCCTCATTTACTAAAGTCCAACCGACTCTTTTTCTCGGTTATTGCGTCTAAATTTTGGTTGCAACATCTGTGCGCCTAATTTTGCACCCGAATTTTAGTCGCTGACATTTTAGAAAACACTCGGAATGTTTTTTTTTACTCTGAAATGGGCGTGTTTTATGCAAAAATGGGCGTTTTACCGACAAAACCCCCAAAAAATACTCGAAGTACTTCCAAAATCACTCGAGAAAAAGTGTGAGTTTGCCTCACACAATAACCGACAGCCAAGAGGCCGAGTGAAATAAAAAAAAATGGAGTGATTTCTAACAAGGGACTGTTTGCCATTGTGTTTTGTGTGAAAGTAACTTGTTTTATAACCTGATAACATTTTGTACAGTTCAACACTTTTATGAATAAAATATTGAATGCTTTTGTGATAGTTAATGTATATATATATATATATATATATATATATATATATATATATATATATATATTTCTTTTTAACACAATATTAGGTTTAAATCATTTAACACTCAAGCTGATAACACATGAATACTTTTGATTCATGGAAACATTTTTAAACAAACAAGCCTAAACCATTTTGACTCACACAACTAATTTCTTTAGCTCGGAGTTTGTGCGACACAATTGACTAGTGCGACACAAAAACCTGTGCAACAGAAAAATAACCGACATGTGCGACAGAATAGTAAATAAGCCTGAAAAAAAGACAAGTGATATTGAAATCACTCCAGAATAAACACTGCACTCTTAGTAAATCAGGGCCATTGAGTTATATATATATATATATATATATATATATATATATATATATATATATATATATATAGATTAGTTTACTCATTTACTCCTTCATGGTTTTTTATTTTAGCAATTAACATTCCTACCACTATTATTAATATAGTGAAAAGTCATCCAAACTCATTTTTGCCTCCCCCTTCTTGCATCTCCGTCTCGGCTGCTGTCCCTCCTCCTACAGCCCCACCTTCCAAGACAGAGATCTCTTTCTGTGAGGGAGAATAATGATATGTTTGCATATATATATATATATATATATATATATATATATATATCTATATATATATATATATATATATATATATCTATATATATATATATATATATATATATATATATATATATATATACAGTGGCGTAGCAACCGGGGTGCGGGCCGCATCAGGTGACACCGCATCAGGTGACACGCATCAGGTGACACGCATCAGGTGACACCAACTGTCGCATACCTAATGTGGGGGAACTGCCGCATACATAATGTGGGGGAACTGCTACATACATTTTTTTTTTTTTTTACTACAACTCCCATCATGCACTGACAGCCGAAGGGCATGCTGAGAGTTGTAGTTATGCAACAGCTGGAAGGGTTCATTTTGGAAATCACTATCTAGTGGTCTCCAAACTGTGCCCCTTCAGATCTTGCAAAACTGCAATTCCCAGCATGCCCAGATTATCCTTCACATATTGCCGAACTACAACTTCCAACATGCCTGGACTGTCTGAGCTTGCAGGGAATTGTAGTTTTGCAATGTCTGGAGGAGTGCATTTTGTAGACCACTGCACAGTGGTCTCCAAACTGTTGCCCTCCAGATGTTGCATAACTAAAACTCCCTGCATGCACTGACAGCTGAAGTGTATGCTGAGAGTTTTATTTATGCAACAGATGGAAGTGCAAAGTTTTGAAACCAATGTGTAGTGGTCACCAAACTTTTGCCCTCCAGATGTTGCAATACTACAACTCCCAGCATGTCCTCACTGTACAGGCATGCTGGAAAATTATAGTTTGGCAACATATGAAGTGCCAAATGTTGCAGAACTGCACCTCCAAACATGCATGGAATGTCTTGGCTTGCTTGGAGTTGTAGTTGTGCAACATCTGCAGAGGAATAGTTTGTAGACAATTGCACAGTGGTTTCCAAACTGTGGCCCTCCAGATGTTGCAAAAACTACAACTCCCAGCATGCCCAGACAGCCTCTGGTTGCTTAGGAATGCAGGGAGTTTTAGCTTTGCAACAGCTGGAGGGACCCTGGTTGAGAAACACTGATTATATATAACATATTTAAAACGTGTGTAGGTAGCTACAACCAGACAATATGGACAATAGTATTGTTGCCAGACAAGGACTAATGTGAAAAGGTTGTGTATCCCATACAACCAGCAAACAATGTATGTAGTGGGGGTACACTTTCCTCAAGTCTGGGCTTGATTCAAACCAATGTATAGGTGTATACAAGTTGCTACTGAAAAAGAGGTAAATGAGTACCTCGAAACGTGTCTAGCCTTCACCACGTATACCCCAGTATTGGCAAACTTGACATCATCCATCGGACTGCAAAAACTATATCAGAGCACGCTCCCAGGATTGCACGTATCCCGCCTGCCAGCGGACGTCTCCCCGGTAAAAACCTATGCCCGGTAACCTCGCTCCAGGACATTACTGGTAAGAGGCACAGTGGGCCAAAAACCGAAACCCACTCAAACTTTCCCCATGCTGCCGTGGTGGAGTGGTCCACATTTGTGGGGTCTCCAGCACTGCAGAGCACAGCTTCATCCACACACAGGATTACAAATAACAGGCTATCTATATCCCAATATCTCTATCAGATGCCAGCCACACAGAGACCTATGAAAGCCGAAGACAATCTACAAGCTCATCCGAGCTAAGGACTTGACCGAGCTGGTTCCGGGACTCCCCGCAGCCACTGCAGAGACAGTTTGGAATAATGTAGCCTCAAAGCGGCTTACCAATGGACACAAGGACTTGTCGTGGATGGCCGTCAAGGGAGGACTCTCTCTCAGGTCATTCATGCATGCCCGCAACCTGTGCACAACCCGGTACTGCCCCCGGTGCCCCTACGTGGAGGAAACATCTTTTCACGTGTTTTGGCAGTGCCCCTTTGCACAGGGTCTGTTGGACGCTCTGGAACATGAACTCAGAGACTCTGTACCCAGGAGCTGCCTGTCGTACCATTCGGTGCTTTACGGTCTGTTCCCTGGGACCCACGACGTGGAGGCCATCCAGGAGGCCTGGCGCCTTATGAACTGTTTTAAGGACGCAGTGTGGCTTACCAGGAACCGCCTCGTGATCAACAGGGAAAACATGTCCGTCCGGGACTGCCGCAGGTTCATCAAGAGCCTGCTTAGAGACTATTCCATCTTGGACAGCCCGGCCGTTTATGAGGAAGAAGAGGAGTGAAGACCCCTCTCCTTCTCCCATGTCTCCCTGAAGATACAGCCCAGCAGTTTGGCCCTGTGATCTGCCCCCTCCCCACCCCCACATAGTCGCCCACACCCCTATCCCGATCACAGATTGTATTGTTTTGTTGTTCGATCTCTTGTGCTTTTTATTACAGGATTGAGTGGAGTGTTAGAGTAGCATGATGTGCGATGTATAGCTTAGGGAACCTTTGCTGTGTATTGTACTGTCATGCTTTGTGTGACTGTAATTTACTGTATGACTTGTAATGACTGAACGGACAATAAAGCTCTTTCAATCACCCGAAACAGCTGTCTGCAGATGGGTCGAAACTTCCCTTTTGGGGAGTAGTCTGGCTCGGCATATATCCCGTTCAGCTTTTTATATTCCTTAACAGGAGCTAAGCTGATACCAGGGAACACTACCTGAAAAGGTTGTGTAATGAGCTGCTTTGCATATTCCTATATATATATATATATATATATATATATATATATATATATATATATATATAGTGCACCCCCACTAAATACATTATATATAATATATAAAAATATTTTTGTATGGATATATAAAAATATCTAATACACACAATTGCTTGTATGAAAAAAATACGTACGTGTGTATATGTACTCTTACTCAAATATATATGTGTCTATATGTAATGAATATATACAACCTATATATATATATATATATATATATATATATATATATATTATGTTGTAGTAGAGCTTAATTAGCGAGATATATTTCTGTCTATCTATATATATATATATATATATATATATATATATATATATATATATATATATATATATACTATGTAGCAGTGTTTCCCAAAAAGGACCCCTTCAGCTGTTTAAAAACTTTTACTCCACGCATGCACAGATGGACTTTGAGTTTTTGGGAATGCAGGGAGTTGTAGTTTGGCAACAGATGGAGGCCCCCATTTTGTGAATCATTGCTATATAGTACAACAGATAAAAGCAAGATAGGAATGGTTGCTTAGAAACATTCCGAATGCTGGGGCTGGTCAGGTGACTAGGGCAGAAATCGGCAGTTATGAGGAAGGGAGCACAGACCGTCAGCGACAGCATGCGGCGACATGAACAAACAGGAGGGCAAAAAGGTTAATGTCCTATGCTGATCTGAGTTTTTATTTTATTTTTTACTTAGTTTGTTGGATAACCCCTTTAAAGTTCTTCTTGACTAACTATACTCACATGACTAACTAGCCAGAAACTTTGAACATCTAAAATGCCTCCTCATCAACCTCAAAATGCCATTGAAATATAAAAAAAGTTGTTGTATTGCTGCCACAATATTTTCTTTTGATTGTACACTTCAGTAAAAAACATGAAACTGCCACCTCTCCGTAACCAAAGTTATTTGACTTATCTTTTAAAAGAAATTAAATTAAATATTTATTCAAGGACTGCTTTTCAGGTTCAAACTATCGTAATCTCCTTAAGGCAAAATGTGTTTAAGTAGCACCAAAGTTATTTCATCTTTACAGTGGAAAAATAAAGCCTATCCGCTAACACAGAAAAAAGCCATAAATATTCAAAACAGGTTGTTATACTCTTCTAGCACTGACGAGTATAGTTTATTTAGACAAAGACACTTTGATGGGCCATTGTGTAGCGTGTAATATTAATCCTTTAGTATTTGTAATGGCTAGAGACACAAAGCCTCAACGAATTGTTCATCACTTGCATACACAGTAGTCATAGAAATGATTACGACCTTGCAATCAGGTTTAATGGTCAAGTCACCTTAAAGCATATGCAGGGTGTAAATATGTGTCTTTGGGAACAATTAGTCAAATAGAAAATAATTAAACATTATAAAATTGTTTCTTTTTCGGTAGCAATTAACTTCAGAATAACAGTATATATTAATCACATGTGCACTTGTATATGTAAAGTATATACATTTATCACTGATGTCCACTATATTGCTTTAATTGTTATATCAGCCCCAGAAGCGGCTGTATCATTGAAAGCATATACTACTTACATAATAACTAGGCACATAGGACTGTTTAAAGGGGTACTCCATCCCTAGACATCTTATCCCCTCTCCAAAGGATAGGGGATAAGATGTCTGATCGTGGGGGTCCCGCCGCTGGGGACCCCCACAATATAGCATGCAGTACCCACCTGTTTCTGCTCCGGAAGCGCTGGAGGGTCTGGGTCCCGACCACTGGAACGGAAGTCTGTGACGTCACGACTCCGCCCCCGTATGATGTCACGCCCCATCCCCTCAATGCAAGTCTATAGGAGGGGGCATGACGGTCGTCACGCCCCCTCCCATAGACTTGCATTGAGGGGACGGGGTGTGACGTTACACGGGGGTGGAGTCATGACATCCGTCCCGGTGGTCGGGACCCAGACCGTACAGCGCTTCCGGAGCAGAAACAGGTGGGTGCTGCATGCTATATTGTGGGCAGTCCTCAGCGGCGGGACCCCTGCGATCAGACATCTTATCCCCTATTCTGTGGATAGGGGATAAGATGTCTAGGGGTGGAGTACCTCTTTAAAATACTAGGGATCGTTTTGTGATAAAACCCGCTTTCTCTGGCCTCAGTACAGAGGTAGCAAGTTTTACCGCAAAACAGTCTGTCATTGCAGGACTTCTGTGGGCACCATGTCGGTCTTTGTTCCATTGCCATGACAGCATTTTTAGCATGAACTACTAATATAATGATGATAAAACCAAACTCTCAAAAAAAAGCTAAGGATGAAAAAAAAAAAAAAATTATAAAAAAATATTATGCTAAGAAGCTCATCGGCATTTAACGTTTATTGAACCTGCATTTTTTAACCTCTCGATGGTCTGGATTTAACATACAAAAGTGGTCCATTATATTAATTATATTACATAAGCCTGCATGCAACTTTACCTGGTAACTCTCAGATCCTGTCATTCCCCACCCAGCTCTATCTGTATGTTGCTGCTATCTTGATGGGACCAGGAGTGCACTCATATAGTATACAGTAGAATGTGATTCATACATATAATTTATCTAGTGTTTCCTATGTGATGAAGCCTAAGACTGCTTCCCTGTGTGTAAGAGCCATAGTGACAAGGAGAAACATACCGTATAAAACAGTATAACAATGTTTGAGTCTGGGGATATGTAATGTACTACTGGGGTGATGTACCGTTTGTGACTCCTATCTATCTATCTGTCTTTGTCATATCTACCTATCAATCAATTCTTCAAGGTTTTTTTTTTTTTTTTTGCTTATTAAAACTTTCCCAAATTATAAATAAAACTGTACATTGCATGGTGTAGATATGTGTAAAGTGATTGATCAGTCTGTATTTCCATAAAAGAACCGCTAGCCCTGGTTTTACTTTCACCATTGGTTTCCAATGCCAGCTACACATATTTTGCAGTAAACTTTATTTCCCCAACATATGGTTATTCCATTGTTTTAATGGCTAATAATTTGAATAATTTGTTTCTACAAAACACATAGAATTTATTTTGTGCACAGACACCTGAAGCTTGAAAGAGTACAGGTCCTGCTTCATGTCTTGCTTGATTTACCTTGAACAGTTTGATGAATAACACCTAGTACTAAGTTTTTGTGCCTGAATGCAACAGTGAATTCCCTTTGGACTTTGATAAATAGAGCCTTCTTACAGAATCTAATACACAGACATAGTGTTTTCTTTGTTAGGAAATATACTATAATTTGCCACATACCTGTAAAAATGTCTGAAAATAATAATACAGATTATATGAAACAGATTCTAACCATTTAGATGGCTAGAAGATATTCTAAATGATGTTTTGTTTAAATTGCAGTAACATATGTATCTGGAGGATATAGCTTTTCTATTGATTCAGCCATGACAGAAATTGAACCATTGGTACTGCTTGATGTTGCTGTGTTTTTTTTTTTTTTTAACCCTACTCCTTTTCAGAAGCATTTTTGTTGCTTTCCTTATTAGCTGCAGTACGTTCATACACAAATGAAAAGGGCACACCATATGTTCCATGGAACAAGGACTGTGTCTACATTAAAGGAGTACTTTGGTACCAAAGGATAGGGCATAATTGTCTGATCGCAGGGGTATGACTATTGGGATCCCCGCGATCTTCTGCACAGCACACCAGCTCCCCAAGAATAGAGCATGTTGACCCCTGTGTATCTCTATGGGAGAACCGAAGATACAGCATTTGGGTATTTCCGTCTCTCCCATAGAGATAATACTCTTACTAAATTAGACAGGAGTGCATGAAGTAATGTCACGACTGTGCTATTTCTTTTTGTTTGTCTTATATTCCTTTAGAAAATTTTATAGAAATTACATGAACAGAGATTTATGGAGGGGGCCGACGCTGCGGCGTTCATGAACACGTAAACCTGGAGCTTCTGTGTTCATGATGTCACCCCACGTCCCCTCCATTCATGTCTATGGGAGGGGTGATAGGGGAAAACATATCTAGGGGTGGAGTACCCCTTTAAGATATTGCAGGAGCCATCCTAGATTTTTTGTTGGACTCCGACAGATCAAATTAACTTATAATAGGTCCATGAGGTATCTGTTTTTGGGCCCCACTGGCCCAAAAAATGTTATGGTTGGCATTTTCCCATGTCTTACAGTCACCGATAGCACACAGATGTTAGTAGGAGGGTAAAGCATCTTCTGTGGGTGTGGGTTTCATCAATGTTTCTTCTGTGTTTAATTTACAGTATACAGACTCTCACTGTGGAAGTTGTGTTTAAGAAAGCCCAAATTTATCAATCTGTCTGAAACAAAAATCAGAAAGACTGATAAATCTGGACCATTGTGTCTTACAGAAATATAAAATAACCCAAAACATTATTATCATTCATAGGAATTCACAATATCATACAAATATGCAGATTAAAATAAAATATTAATTAAAAATAAATACGACACTGTAAAAATAATACAGTGTAGTGTAAATGTTGACATTGCAGTATGGTATACCTGTGTTCATAGAAACTGTATGGCTTACTTTGAGAAAATAGCACACATGAGAATATGTGCTTTTGTCCAAATCCCGTATAATTATGTTAAGCATGTTTTAAAGATTTTTTGGGTGATATTGTTAAGGACTAAGGGCGTACCTGTACGTCCTGGGTCCTTTCCTTTTCTATAACGCAGGAGCACGGCATGGTACCGCATCATAGCGGGTTGGGCCCAGCCTTTAACAACGGGCAGGACCCATGGCTAATAGCACACGGCACTAATGGCGGTGCCGCGCACTATTAACCCTTTAGATGCAGTGTTCAAAGTTGAATTCCGCATCTAAAGTGAAAATAAATTACCCCCATCTAGCACAGGGGGCTGTTCAGGACCGCCATGGGGAAATTGCGGCATTCCAAACAGCTGTAGGACATGAGGAGGGTCCCCTTACCTGCCTCCTGATTTCCGATCGCCGAATGACTGCTCAGTGTCTGAGATCCAGGCATGAGCAATCAAGTGGCATAATCATTGATCAATGGTTTCCTATGAGAAACCATTGATCAATGTAAAAGATCAGTGTGTGCAGTGTTATAGCCCCCTATGGGGGCTATAACATTGCAAAATAAAAGTGGGAAAAAAAGTTAATAAAGATCATTTAACCCCTTCCCTAATTAAAGTTTGAATCACCCCCCTTTTCCCATAAAAAAAGACAGTGTAAATAAAAATAAACACATGTGGTATCACCGCATATGGACATGTCTGAATTATAAAAATATATTGTTAATTAAACAGCATGTTCAATGAATTCCTCGCAAAAAAATTCCAAAGTCCAAAACAGCGTATTTTATATCATGAAATTTTTTTTTTATAAAAAGCAATCAAAAAGTCTGATCAATACAAAAATGGAACCACTAAAAATGGAACCACTAAAAACAGATCACATTGCAAAAAATGAGCCCTCATACCGCCCCATACATGAAAAAATTTAAAAGTTATAGGGGTCAGAATATGACAATTTTAAATGTATAAATTTTCCTGCATATAGTCATGATTTTTTCCAGAAATACGATATGGACCTACAAAATAAAGATGAGGTATCATTTTTACCGAAAAATGTACTGCGTAGAAACGAAAGCCTCCAAAAGTTACAAAATTGTGTTTTTTCTCCAATTTTGTCAAACACCGTTTTTTTCCCCCCCGTTTCGTCTTAGATTGTTGGCTGAAATGACTGAAGGCATTACAAAGTAGAATTGGTGGCAAAAAAATAAGTCATCATATGAATTTTTAAAGGTAAGGAGGAAAAAATTAAAGTGCAAAAATGGAAAAAACCCTGGTCCTTAAAGGGTTAAATTCTATTTTTCTGTCTATATTATAAAATAAAAATCTTGCAGTTTTTATTCTGGCCACTGGGCCTAAAAATTACTTAATACATTATTTTCTGTCACATTCCTGAAGCGCCTGTCTTATCATAACAGACAGGATTACAATAAAAGGGGACATCAGCATAAAAAATACACCATTCACAGTAGTTGATACTCAGAGCTTAGCCTCCCCACATATGAATGAACTCTGTGTGCACATAGCACACCTAGAAACCTCTTCCATATAAATGAATAGGCACTGCACTAGACTAGTGTACCAATATGTACAGGACTTGCTATAAATCATATCACTAAATTAGACAAAATGACAACCTCCTTCATTATGTAAACAAATAAATAAATAAAAAGAAATGTACAATTTAGGAAATAAAAACAGGTAAAAAGAAAAAAAAGATGTCTAATCAGTAAAAACAAACCTAGGCAATACATTCCCTTTAAGGAAATTACAGTTCATGAAAAACAAAACTAAAAGTCTCTCAGGATGAAGAATCTAATTTTCTTCTTGGCTCCTACAGGATGCTCATGCATCCCATTTGCCTCTTCTATATTGATTGGATTGGCATTCAATGTGTCCTATATTTGTTTTGTATGAGCCACCTCATTTCACTGTCAAGTGAGCTTATCCATGATTTCTTGATAATCTGATCATTGTTGTTCTTTTTTTATCCCTTTCTTACTCAGTTTTGTCAGATTTTTCCATATCTTGTTTACATTCATCACAGTGATTTGATTTGTTTATTAAACCTTCTATTTCCTGTCTACAGCAGAGGCATAACTATGAACTGCTAAGTCCAATGCTTGTTATTTGTCTAAAAAAAACATTGAAAGGAACCCGCACGTATGGCAGAGCACTCCAGGTGAGCAAAAAGTATTAAAGGGGTACTCTGACCCTAAGACATCTTATCCCCTATCCAAAGGATAGGGAATAAGATGCCTGATCATGGAGGTCTTGCCACTGGGTACCCCCTGCAGCACCCCGCTATCATCAGCCTCCAGAGCGAACATTGCTCCATGTCTGATGAATCCCGATGACGGGACTGGAGTATCGTGGCATCACGGCTCTGCCCCGTGTGACGTCACACTCTGCCTCCTCAATGCAAGCCTATTGGAGGGGGCATGGCAGCCTCGAAGCCCCAACACACTGGGGGGAGCCATGATGTCACGATACTCCGGCCCCATGGTCGTGATTCTTCAGACTGATGATAGCGGGCTGCTGCATGAAAGCTTGCACTCCCCAGTGGCGGGACCCCACGATCAGGCATCTTATCCGCTATCCTTTGGAAGGGATTGTGCAAATATATATGGATCTATAGAGGTGGAACCATTATGACCATATACAGTATCTGGGGATATGTTATGAGCTCTAGCTGTCAGAGCGAAACACAGGGTGTCCCGTGCTGGTCAGCATGGTGTATATCTTGATTCAAGCATATATAAAAATATATGCTTGAATCAAGATATATAGCATGCTCACCAGTGTTCTGGTGTTCTGCTCTGACAGCTAGCGCTCACAAATATCTCCAGATACTTTGTATCCAACATTGTACTGCACCGGCCAGCACTAATACTAAGTTACGAACACCATAATATTGTTTGAATCTAATCATAAATAAGCATGTCTTCATGGCAAGTTCCACTCATTTATTTATATCTTTATATCTATGTACAAAATGATATGTATTCCATGTAGTGTTTTGTTGCCGGAGCGAGACATCTAGTACGCCACTCTGACAGAGAATACAATGTACCTTGTGAGAAATTATATGCAGTTTTGGACATTTTAATTTTTCAGCAATTCGAATGACAAAATATGCGAATATTACTACCTGCCAATATGCGAATACTATCATCGTTCAACGATATGAACTTTGAACAATTCCTGAATCTGACAGCTAACACATTGGTGTGTGCCTGTGCCAACCATGCCAACCATAGAGCGCATCCTTGGAACACATCACTTCTGCTGTGGAGTGACATCACAGATTTTGACCCGTGCAGATTCAAACTTCTCTAGGGTTTGCCTATGTATTCACCAGTTGCACATCTTCTTATGATACTAGCCTGATGACGCAGGGGCCACCCTGCAAAATGCGTTGGTTATCTTGTTTTACCCCTATGTTTTATCTCTAATAAACACTTATCTAATACCATAGGACAATTGCAGGCTCGTTGCACCATTACAGGCAAACCAAGCAATTGCTTGGGGCCCCACACTGGCCTGGGGCCTCGAGCAGAGCCAGTGCTTGTTGTGCCATCCTCTGGCCCCTATCCCAGTTTGGCAGCTCGCCCTGTTGACCGGCCGGGCCAGCAGTGCGAGAGCCTGGAGCGGGAGGCAGAGACTAAAGCTGCTCCACCTCCGGCTCCTATTTTTGTGCCTGCCCCGGCTCACCTGTAGACTAGGCTGTAGTTACCGGGAACTCAGGATGTCCCCGCCCCAGTGCCGTTCAGCTACGCGCATGACGTGTCGGCTTCATATTGATGTTTGCCTCACGTCACGCTCCCAGAATTCAAGGGCCGGCCCTAGGTACTCTGAGAGCATGACGTGTGCGGTGCAGCAGAGGTACCAGCCGGGGGGGTCTAATCTAGGGGTACTAGGGCCCCCCAGATTAAACCCCTCCCCCAGTAGGCAGGTAGTATCCTCAGAATAAAACCCTCCCCCAGTAGGCAGGTAGTTCCCCCAGATTAACGCCCTCTCCCCCAGTAGGAAGTTAGTACCCCCAGATTAACCCCCTTCCCTCCAGGTGGCAGGTAGTACCCCCAGATTAACTTCATCTTGGGGTACTGGGGGTACTACCTGCCTACTGGTGGGGAGGGGTTAATCTGGGGGTACTAACTGCCTACTGGGGGGAAGGGGGTTAATCTGGGGGTACTACTTGTCTACTGGGGAGGAGGGGATTAATCTGGGGGTACTACATGACATGCCTACTGGGGGGAGGGGGTTAATCTGGGAGTACTACCTGCCTGCTGAGGGGGACGGGATTAATCTGGGGGTACTACATGCTTACTTGGGGTAAGGGGGTTAATCTGAGGGTACTACTTTTCTACTGGGGGGTCTAATCTGGGGATACTACCTGCCTACTGGGGAGGAGGGGGTATATACCTCTATATGGTCCTGTATAGGTAAGGTGTGGAGGGGGTGGAGGGGGGCCTCCATGTCTATGTGCTTTGGGCCCCCAAATTCCTTCAAACGGCCCTGGACACTTGTCTTTTTTGCTTAGAATATTATCATAATCTCGAGGCGCCACTGATACCATCCCTCATTTTTCATCTCTGGAAACTGCTTTATCTAAGAACAACTACAATATTATAGACATAATTATATGCAGTAAATCTACCTATAGTTCTATGCAACTACACAGCTCAAAAAGATAAAGGGAACACTAACATGACACATCCTAGATCTGAATGAATGAACTAATAGTATGAAATACTTTCGTCTTTACTTAGTTGAATGTGCTGGCAACAAAATCACGCAAAAATGATCAATGGAAACCAAATTTATCAACCCATGGAGGTCTGGATATGGAGTCACATCCTTAAAACAAGTCAAAATGAGGCCAATTAGTGTGTGCGGCCTCCATGTGCCCATATGACCTCCCTACAATGCCTGGGCATGCTTATGATGAGGTGGAAGATGGTCTCCTGAGGTATGTCCTCCCAGATCTGGACTAAAAATATCCGCCAACTTCTGGACAGTCTGTGATGTGACGTGGCATTAGTGGATGGAGCGAGACATAATGTCCCAGATGTGCTCAATCGGATTCAGGTCTGGGGAACAGGCGGGCCAGTTCAATGCCTTCCTTTTGCAGGAACTGCTGATACACTCCAGCCACATGAGGTCTAGCATTGTCTTGCATTAGGAGGAATCCAGGGCCATCCACACCAGCATATGGTCTCACAAGGGGTCTGAGGATCTCATCTCGGTACCTTATGGCAGTCAGGCTACCTCTGGTAAGCGCATGGAGGGCTGTGCGACCCCCAAAGAAATACCACCCCACACCATTACTAACCCACCGCCAAACCGGTCATGCTGGAGGATGTTGTAGGCAGCATAACTTTTTCCATGATGTCTTTAGACTATGTCATGTCTGTCATATGTGCTCAGTGTCAACCTGCTTTCATCTGTGAAGAGCACAGGGCATCAGTGGCAAATTTGCCAATCTTGGTGTTCTGGCCTGTCTCCTGTTAGCGCTTCCATGCTCTGGACATTACATTGCCAGATACAGCAATCCTTCTTGCCACAGCTCACATTGATGTGCCATTCAGGATGAGCTGCACTACCTGAGCCACTTGTGTGGATTGTAGAATGCATCTCATGCTACCACTAGAGTGAAAGCACTGCCAGCATTTAAAAGTGACCAAAACATCAGCCAGGAAGCACAGGTACTGAGAAGTGGTCTGTGGTCACCACCTACAGAACCACTCCTTTATTGGGGGTGTCTTGCAAATTACCTATTAATTCACCTGTTGTCTGTTCCATTTGCACAACAGCATGTGAAATGTATTGTCAATCAGTGTTGCTTCCTGAGTGGACAGTGTGATTTCTCAGAAGTTTGATTGACTTGGAGTTACATTGTGTTGTTTAAGTGTCCTTTTTTTTTTTTTTTTTTTTTGAGCAGTGTTTATATGATCAACTGAGATGAAATGAGTTGCTAATTCTCTACAGTGATCCTCTACTGAAAGTGATCAGTAACAAGCTGTGGTCCTTACTGGAAAGAAGTGAATAATTAACATTTGAAACTACCTTTGATATCAGTAACAGAATATAAGAAACAATGTTCTTATTCTAATGCTTCACATGAGAAGACCAAGTGGTCAGATGGTTATTTTACATACAGTACATATATGCATACATAATGATCTGAACACTACTTCCACAGGGACAGCAGTTGAAGAAGCCACTTGTGTATCAGATCTAGCTTTAATCTCGTTTTACCAGCAATGAGGGACCTCAGACAAGGCCCAAAGGCCATGATAAAAAAAAAAAAAAAAAAACTAAAAAGTCACAAGAAAACTAAATATTTTCATTGCATCTAGATTTTAATCAAAAGTAAAACTTCAGATAGTGTACAAGTGTTAGGACAGTCTAATTAGAATTCTTAGCATTAGTTTTGAGTTATATACTAGTCTCTGTGGTCCACTGCATTATTCCAAGATTTTCTGTGAAGAATATCAAACAGCTATTTTTCAGAACTAGTATTTCATGTTCTACTCCCATTGGGTTAATATGTGTAATCTGCATGTTATCTATTTTATTATGCCATCCAACAACATCTCGTCTTTTCTTGGTGATCACAATGTTTTATGCTATTCGCTAATGAGCTTTTCTAGAGATTTTAAATTGAACATGCACGGGCACTTGTTATGTATAAATTTATGAAAACAAAAGAAGCACAGTAGTCCTAATTGTGAAATTAACATTTTATGTATGTCATTTTCTTGCTGAACACAGCAAGCGAGCATAATTATTATTTAATTGTTTTGAAAATTCCTAGCCACTTTTCTAAACAAACAGAAATATCATTGGGGAGGGAGTTTATAAATAATTCTATGAAGATGCATACTTCTATATGTCTGCATAGTGATGCTGTACTTTCTTCCAAGTGTGTGACAATTATATTAATAAAGTTTGGAGAAACAAAGTTTTAAGCACACAAACAATGAAAAGTTTAAATTAAAGGGGAGGACTTTAAAATAGTTGGAAAGGGCAATACTATAACTGTATAATACTATAACTGTCATTATTTCAGTTGTTTGGAACATGCAAAGAACTACAAATACCAGAGCACTGCTTGTAAAATATAAGAGATATTATATTAAAATATGTTCTTTATGCATTGATTTTAGGCATTGGGTCTGATGAGCAGAGGTAGTATTTGTCTAGAAACATCAGCAAAGTTGATTTCATACGCATGATGCATGCACATAATGGACAGAATTTGGATGTGATACTGTAAGTTTTCACGAATGCAACATCTATGGAGCCATCTCAGGGTCATTAGCTGAAGAGTATAGGCAAGGAAAATGTAGGCAGATTATCAAGGCAGAGTGCAAGGATAAGAAGAGTGTTTAATCCTCTATAAATGTAATATGAATGAAATATAGAAATAATATAAGGTTTTATAGGACAGTCTTATAAACCCGACTAAAGGACATGAGGTGTGTTTGTTCTTGTGCATAAGAAGATTAGATGGACATGAAGAGCTTATAGATTTCTACACATGCGCTATGGGTTAAATAAATAGATATATGCATATTATAAATCTCTATAAATATCACATGCTCTTAGAGTACCTACCAAAAACCAACCCCACAGCACCAAAATTGTACGAACTATTTCCAATGTTGGGTTCATTTTTAGTTACATTATATTCATATAACAATGCCTGCTAACCACAACATGGCAGAACTGGACTTCACCCATAGCTAGAGATGAGCGAACTTACAGTAAATTCGATTCGTCAAGAACTTCTCGGCTCGGCAGTTGATGACTTATCCTGCATAAATGAGTTCAGCTTTCAGGTGCTCCTGTGGGCTGGAAAAGGTGGATACAGTCCTAGGAGACTCTTTCCTAGGACTGTATCCACCTTTTTCAGCCCACAGCAGCACCTGAAAGCTGAACTAATTTATGCAGGATAAGTCATCAACTGCCGAGCCGAGAAGTTTGTGACGAATCAAATTTACTGTAAGTTCGCTTTCCAACGATACCTCATTTGTCAAATTTGGCCCAGCCATTCTCTTGTAATTGCCACCTGTAGCAGTAAGCAGCCATGTCGTAAAGACTACATTTCCCATGACTCCCTGCACCAGCTTCCTGTTAGCTGCTGCTCTCTCCCCCTCCTCCCCCCCCCAGGAAATTATAATAAATTATAATAAAGTGACGCCCACAGCTCCTTCCCTTGTGGTTATCTCCTGCCATCCTCCCCCTCCCAGCTCATCAGCCCTCTCCATATGCCCACTAGCCCACTGATCCATGTGCCCACTAGCCCACTGATCCACCCATCCATGTGCCCACTAGCCCACTGATCCATGTGCCCACTAGCCCACTGATCCACCCATCCATGTGCCCACTAGCGCAGTGTTTCCCAACCAGGGTGCCTCCAGCTGTTACAAAACTACAACTCCCAGCATGTCCGGGCATGCTGGGAGTTGTGGTTTCACAACAGCTGGAGGCACCCTGGTTGGGAAACACTGCACTAGCGGTGTCACAAGAATGCCGCAGCACTACGCAAATAGCGTAGGGCTAACGTAGGCAGCGATAGGAGCCTAGCATTAGCCCTACACTATTTGCGTAGTACTGCGCATGCGCAGAATAAATTAACTTTGGGGGAGTAGCCGACTCCGGGCTGGGAGGAGCGATGAGTCACCGGGCAAAGATGGCGCCGGATCGTGAAAAAGACGTGGTCGAGTGTCATCAAAGGACCCAGCTTCCGGCCAGATGGAAAAGCGAGGAGAAGTTCGGGAAGAAGCCGAAATGGACAACGTGAGTATATTACAATGTGATATAACTTTTATTAATGCTTCATTTCCCCCATAAACAGGTTGCATCGGAGTACTCCTTTAAAGACAGGTTTAAAACTCAAAACAAGCCTTACTTTTGCATGTTTGAATGTTTGATGTATAGGTCATTACAGTAAATATATCTTTCTTCAAATAGGGACATGTATGCATTAGCATATGGGGGGGGGGGGGGTATGTTTGCACCCATCGCCGATCCTCTGCATTAGATGTAAAACAGTCCTCAAATAGGAAGTAATTTTCTCTGATTACTATGTTTAAGGTATCCATGAAAAAACCTTTCTGATCAGTTGTGTATTGACTCTGTTGTAATAACCAGCCTACTGCCTCTATCCCTTTATCATGCTCGATGGAAGTATAAAGACTTACTACATAAATTGTAACTAGCAGTGTCTCATCTGTGATGTTTGTTATCGTAGAGTTGGTATTAAGAAAGTCAGATGTATCTAGCAAGAAAGCTGGTGTTTTTTTGACTATCAGTGTTAATGCCTTTTCTAAGACTATGGATAAAGGTGATAGCACCAAGTCCACTGATGCCACTATTGGGCGTCAGGGTGGATTGTGTAACTGTTTAATTATTTTGGGTACCATATATATATCACAGGTGTTATTGGATTGGCATGTTGTAAATATTTACACAATTTTTCATATATTATACCAATGTCTTGATATTTCATTATCACTTCTGTTATCATTACAATAAAGCCCGCAGATAAAGGGGGCACTGTCATAGTTATGGACACAACACAGTATAAAATAGAAATCCTATGACAGCGGACAAAAATACATATGAGCATGATGATAAAGATCCATTAATAGGTATACAAAAAAAGATAACAGAAGTGATAATGAAATATCAAGACATTAGTATAATAGATGAAAAATTGTGTAAATATTTACAACATGCCAATCCAATAACACCTGTGATATATATGGTACCTAAAATACATAAACAGTTATACAATCCACCCGGATGCCCAATAGTGGCATCAGTGGACTCGGTGCTATCACCTTTGTCCATAGTCTTAGAAAAGGCTTTAACACCAATAGTCAAAAAACCTAACATCAAAGATGAGACACTGCTAGTTACAATTTATGTAGTAAGTCTTTATACTTCCATCGAACATGATAAAGGGATAGAGGCAGTAGGCTGGCTATTACAACAGAGTCAATGCACAACTGATCAGACATTTTTTTTTTCATGGATATCTTAAATATAGTACTCAGAGAAAGTTTCTTCTGATTTGAGGACTGTTTTTACATCCAATGCAGGGGATCGGCGATGGGGGGCGAACGTGGACCTCCCCCATATGCTAATACAGGGTGGGCCATTTATATGGATACACCTTAATAAAATGGGAATGGTTGGTGATATTAACTTCCTGTTTGTGGCACATTAGTATATGTGAGGGGGGAAACTTTTCAAGATGGGTGGTGACCATGGCGGCCATTTTGAAGTCGGCCATTTTGAATACAACTTTTGTTTTTTAATAGGAAGAGGGTCATGTGACACATCAAACGTATTGGGAATTTCACATGAAAAACAATGATGTGCTTGGTTTTAACGTAACTTTATTATCTCATGAGTTATTTACAAGTTTCTGACCACTTATAAAATGTGTTTAATGTGCTACCCATTGTGTTGGATTGTCAATGCAACCCTCTTCTCCCACTCTTCATACACTGATAGCAACACCGCAGGAGAAATGCTAGCACCGGCTTCCAGTATCCGTAGTTTGATGTGTCACATGACCCTCTTCCTATTGAAAAAACAAAAGTTGGATATTGTATGCATATGGGAGGGACCACGCTCGTCCTTGGAGACATTTTTTTCATTCATCAAAAATATAGTGGAGTTCATTACATAGTGTCTGTACCTGTGTTTCACAGTGGTCTCAGAATTCTCATGTGCTCTTTGCCCTAATGTTTATTTTTTAATAGCATGCAAAATAAGTTTTGTCTCAGCTTTTCCCAGGTTGCAGTGCATCCCGAGACATTACATCACTAGTAAGGTGTTGAAAGGGAGCCTGTCTGCTTCAATGTGTGGAGAGACGACTTGGTGGGAAGGAGATCATTCTCAACAAGGCTGCAGGGAATTGTAGTTTCATGAACAGCCCAGCATAGCTCATGTGGGTTGCAATGTGTGCTATGACTGATTTGTGAAAGAGAGAAAAGTGAACTCACACTTACAAACAAGGGATCCTGGGACTTGTAGTTGAAACAGCCATTTCACAAAAAAAAAATTAGCAGCATTATATTGGACTCATAACAAAGCCATTTAGCCCCAAGATAAGCATGGATCCTTTCCAAGCATGTCTATTACTGTCTGGCAGGTAAGTACTAAAGTCACCTTATGATGGATAACCCATTTAATGTCAATTATTTTTGTTTAAGACACTCCAACAATGTTTAGAACTTTGTGTACTATACAGTTTGGATATTTGCTTAACAAATTCCACATAATATTAAGGTGCATTAATGTGTGAATCAGTATGGCACCTATACTATTCAAAAACAATCGATTTTGGCAGAGAATTATAAACTGAGCATATCAGTCTTTAAAACAAAGAAGTAAGTGTGTTGAGTTTGCTTTTCCACAAGAATGTTTAAAGCGAGAATTTGTCGAGTGATTGGCAGAAATGCTAGCACTACCGAAATTAGCATATGTATTTAACTTAACTCCTACCATCAAATATAATTTGAAATCTGATATTTGACAGTTTGCAATCAATTATATAGCTGTTATTGAAGTCAGCAGGAAAATGTTATGCAGTCTCACCCTCTGTAAATCAATCAGTCTTATGATTTCGATTGACAGTGAGTCGTCTCAATTGATTTAAGCCATTGAGATTTCACATGTCGCTGATGTATTGAAATTATAGAAAATGAAAAATGACAGGTGTTTTAACTATATTTGTGTTTGTTTCCCTGATTTGATGCAGTTTTTTTTTTTTTACATTTTAAAAAACTCATTGCATATACCATCACCGGCTAAGTGATGTTGATTACCAGACCCACTGATTGCTAACTATAGATTAGTATGATGCGTGCACTTGTTGGATAGGTTTTGTTTTGTACATTGTGTATTAGTTACCATATATATCTCCATAGTGCACATAAAATGGATTTGTTCATTGACATTGTATTATTGCCATACATCACAGAATCATCTGTGGTCAAGCTTTTTTTTTAATGATATTAGAAAGCTATAAGAAAGTCTTTAAAGGGGTACTCCACCCCTAGACATCTTATCCTCTATCCAAAGAGGACCCCTGCAATCTCAGCTGTGGCACCCATGACATCCGGTGCTCTGTGCCGGATGACTGGCGATGCGGGGCGGAGGCATGTGAGGTCACGGTCACACCCCACTCATGACATCATGACCATGCCCCTTCAATGCAAGTCTATGGGAGGGGGTGTGATGGCATCTGTGCATCTAAGATATAATCTCAGGATACTGACTGGACCAAAGGTTTTTTATTGGTATGAAGACCCTTCCAGGGTGAAAAATGGGCAAAAAGTTTACTAATAAAGAAACCTTATGTTAACAATAAATAAAAAAATTAAAAAAAATGATCACTGTTGTTTGTTTTATTGTTGTACTGTGTGTATCACCTTTCACTAAATTAATCTGGCTTAGGGAGCCCACCATACCAAGAGAGTGCCGCAATAGGATTCCATTCCCTTCCCTTCTTTTTCTGAATTTCAAAGCTATTGGTGTAGTGTTTCACCGAAGCAGAACAGTGTTCAATCAATGTGTTTGACAGTATTTACATCTGTAGGCCACACTTTTATACTTTAGTACAGGAAAAGCAAGTACGTTGGAGTTAAATTGGAGATGCCAGATTCAAAATTTTAATACAAATTCCACCTAAAAAATAATTATTAAATCATCATGGTTCACTGTAATGTTTATTCACTGAAATCTGGATTACAACCAACACGACCACCATTAAAGCTCCTATAATGTATCTATCACCTAGCTTCTGCATGTCAAATCTAGTAACTGGACCTTACAGGGCTAAAGGAATTATTGCTGTAATATATTAAAGATAAAGGATATATCCACATTATTTGTTTTAAAGAGCTTTTGTCTGGCATTTTAAAGAGCAAAATAAATATATTGTTAAAGGGGTACTCCGGTGAGGGGAAAAAAAAATCCGGTGGCAGAAAGTTAAACAGATGCAGAAGTTACTTCTTTAAAAAAAAATATTAACCTTTCCTGTACTTATGAGCTGCTGAATGCTATAGAGGAAATTGTATAGTTCATTTCTGTCTGACCACAGTGCTCTCTGCTGACAACTCTGTCTGTGTCAGGAATTGTCCAGAGCAGGTTTGCTATGGGGATTTGCTCCTACTCTGGACAGTTCCTGACACAGACAGAGGTGTCAGCAGCGAGCACTGTGGTCAGACAGAAAAGAACTATACAACTTCCTGTGGAACATACGGAGCTGATAGGTGCTGGAAGCATTAAGATTTTTAAAGAAAAGTAATTTACAAATCTGTTTAACTTTTTGGTATCAGTTGATTAAAAAAAATTGTTTTCCACTGGAGTACCCCTTTAAGTGTAAAACCAACCCTCCTTATCCTTCTCTGACCACAGCCTAGTGCCAATTTGCTATGGATTTAGTGACTGACAACCCTATATAGAAGGCTGCAAATTATGTGCAACTAGTCTGTAATTTACTTGTCAGCTCAAGCTGGATTTACATACATAAACTAATGCTTAAACATTAAAAGTAAATGCAGAGATGTAAAACAATACTACATCCTGCATCATATACTTTCTTTAGGAGATCTGTATGCCATGCGTATCTGTTTTATCATACTATCAATAAGATAATGTCATATATAAAATAGAATCCTGTATATAACACATTCACTGAATACTACTAAACTTCCTTGAAAGTGCTAATGCATGCTTAAGCCTATCACACTTGATTATTATCTGAAGAAACACAGTATTAAATAAGACCCATAAAATCTCCTTCTCAAATTTCCTATTGATTTTCTGTCAAACCTGATTTAGCCATAGACCATGTCAGACAGTTCATGGATGGGGGGGGGGAAGGGGGGGGGGGGGGGGGGTGACCAAGGAAACTATACTTTGACCTGACAAATAAAAAATAAAAAAAATAAAAAATAAATAAACCGCTGCCAAATCCTGAAATTCGATTAATGTTGGTAGATTTAAAATAAATCAATATAAACCATGTGCAACTCTTCTGCTAACATTCAAGGGTGTTTTATGACCTTATAAACAGAACTCAACAAAGAAGAACATTGGAAGGTAACAGAGGCTTGCAGACAGCAATGAAAAAGTAGCTTTATCTCATGTTTATTATGACTTTTTCAATCTGTGAAGTGAAATAATAATGTGTTGAGAAAAAAAAACCACATAATAACATTTTACTGTAATGATTATTTTTGTTCTTTCATAAATACTTCTATATTTTGCATTTCCTGGAAAGAAATTGTACACTGGCACATGATAATGCGGTTAACTGTGTACATTTATATTGTTATCATTATATATATATATATATATATATATATATATATATATATATATGTGCCAGATAGGATATGCATGGTCCTCCATTACACAAAAGAGGCCAAAAAAAAAGAATCAGTGTGGCCTCAATTTGGGAAATTTACTTCAAGCTTTTCTGGGTGCAATAGCATAGACTAGTTTATTTTCCTACTGACCTGGATCCAGTAAAAAAAAAAATGTAAACATTATGGCCCAGATTTATCAAAATGTGTGAGAGAAAAAGTGGAGTGATTTTTCCACAGCAACCAATCACAGCTCAGCTAATGCGCTCTGGTAAAGTCAAAGCTGAGCTGTGATTGGTTTTTGTGGAAAAATCACTCCAGTTTTTCTCTCAAACAGTTTGATAAATCTGGGCCTATGGGTATACATCAGGATGGTCACCTGACATATTCCTTTGTCAGACATTGGCCCAGATTTATCAAACTGTGTGAGAGAAAAAATGGAGGGATTTTCCCACAACAACCAATCACAGCTCAGCTTTCACTTTACCAGAGCTCGTTAGCTGAGCTGTGATTGGTCGCTGTAGGAAAATCCCTCCATTTTTTCTCTCACATAGTTTGATAAATCTGGGCCTTTATCTGATTCAGTATAAAAGTAGTTTAGTACTTATTAGGTAAGAGTCAATATATTTATACCACATTCCAAGAGCCCAAACTTATCCTTTTAAGAGCGTAGAAACAGAAGGCCTAAATGTAGCAAAGGGATGTCAAAGAGAGCTATGGACCGTGGTATCTAAGCAGTTAATGTCTAGTATCAGAGCTATCTTTGATTTCAGTCATTGTAGCATGGTGTCAGTTGTCTGTTACAGCTAAAACCCACTGGTGACCACATAACCACAGGTTCTACGTCTTAACCATCCTCGTGCCACACATTTGCAGGACAGCCAAGGAAGAACTTCCTGTTTACTTTTGCAGTTATGTAGTGGGTTGCAAAAAGCAGTTGTAAGGAAAGAAGCTTACCATAGAACTGTCACCTGTGGCTCTGTATTGCACCATGTTGCTCAATCATAGATGAAGTTGTCATGATGGGTAGGGTTCAGTGACGCCCTACTTTCACCCCAGCCACTACCCCTACCTACTTGGACTATCCACCCTGATGTCCTATGATGTCCTATAACTGGGTGATGGTCCCTATGATCACTAAGTGCATGGGGTGCTAATGTGAGAGTCAGACGGGCCAGGTCAATAACACATGAACACTCCAAGTACAGAATCAGTATAAAGACCAGGGAGACATTACAACACATTACAATACATTACATTACAATACAGAAACAGAAACAAAGCAGGGGTTAAACCAGGAGATTCAGAACCAAATCAGCTGGCACAATACAAGGTCAGGAAACAGGCAATAGTCATAGTAGGGAATGCATGTACGCAAATACCCCTAATGACAGCATAGACCACAATCATAGGCATTTGTGACATAAAGACATCTATGTGAGCGCTGGCACCACAGCTGATTGGCCCAAGGCTCTCATCTCCTGATTGACTGGCCAGGCCTGCTGCAGAATGAGGAGCAGCTCTACATTGGCATGGTCCTGGCAGCATCAGGTCTGGACATGATGCAGGAATGAAGGAAAGTAAATCTCTGACAGTTCTACACCTGAGTTTGAATGGTTTGCTGATGGACAGCTGAAGGAACTATCATCAGTTTTACAGGCTTTATCCTTCTTGGTGTACTATTGAAGAACCGGAGCAATGTTTCTCATAGAGCCATATGCAACATGGTCAAAGGCAAGTTCATGAAAAGAGGGAAACTTGGCTTTGATCCCTATTGAACTGTATATCCCTGTTCTTATTGCTGCGCTACTAACACTGTGCTACTTGTCCCCTAAATGAAATGACAGTTTCCATATGCAGTGCCTCAATGCCATTTGCGCAATACAAAACATAGGAAAGCAATCTTTAGCTTGTAGTACATGGCTATATAATGCAGCACTATTAAATATTGGAAAATATTACCCCCAACAAACATAAAAATATACTATGTTGATTTTTATATAGAGATAGTGACATGGAATGTTTGTATTTCGGTAGTTTAAAATAACATCTTTTGTGCATAACTTCTGTTTGCAAACATATGAAATGAAGTGTAGTCACAGTGCAATGGTAAACTTTAGCCATGCCTTGGTATTAACAACCCTAAACATTATTTTAGGCTGATCTACAGCTGGGATACATGTATTCTTTGCTGCTGTAGCAATGTGGCGTGCAGGTCTACAGTGATGGAATTTACAAGCTAGAAAAATCCTAAGGCCAGGGCTATGACACAGACATATATTGCTGTGTTGCACTGCAGGGATCATGTAAGTGAATGGGTTCACACTGCGACTCACAGGCAGTCTCAACCGCGCACGGACAATTTCAAGAAACTGCTCTGAGATGGATCGATTGCAATTGTCAGATCTCAGTCACCTGTTGCTTGCTATGTGATCCCCAGTCACAACCAAAGATGCCATTTAGCCCTAGCCTAATTTGTGTTGGATGCCATCTGCTGAATATGGAATGATAATCAGATTTTCTGTAGGGTTTTTAATTATCTGTTTGCAGCAGTGCATTGTAGTAACTGAGAGAAAGTAAGCAAATTTACTGTGTTTTTCGCCATATAAGACGCACTTTTTCTTCCCCAAAACTGGGGGGGAAAAGTTGGTGCGTCTTATACAGCGAATACACACCTATCGCGGTGGTCCCTGCGGCCTTTAACAGCCGGGACCCGCGGCTAATACAGGACATAACCGATCGCGGTGATGCCCTGTATTAACCCTTCAGACGTGGTGATCTAAGCTGACCACCGCCTCTGAAGCGAAAGTGACACTAACCCGGCTGCACCGGGAGGGACCTTACCTGCCTCCTCGGTGTCTGCTACGTGCCGGGATCCCCTGCATGGCCGTCATCACGTCATCGCGCACACCGTCCCGTCATCCAATAGGAGCGGCGTGCGTAGCGACGTGATGACGGCGACGGAGAGCATGGATCCCGGGGAAGAAGACGTCCAGAGCGTCGGGGACATCACGGGGACATGGCAACAGCGATGGAGGGCGACATCCAGGGCAGCATTGATAGGTCCGGAGCGGCGGGGACACGTGAGTACTAGCTCCTACCAGTGGTCTTCAACCTGCGGACCTCCAGATGTTGCAAAACTACAACTCCCAGCATGCCCGGACAGCCAATGGCTGTCCGGGCATGCTGGGTGTTGTAATTTTGCAACATCTGGAGGTCTGCAGGTGGAAGATCACTGTTGGGTTCAGAATCTTTTTTTTTCTAGATTTTGCACCTTTAAATTTGGGTGCGTCTTATATGTCGGTGCGTCCTATAGGGCGAAAAATACGGTACTTGAAATAAAATAAAAAATAAATAAAATAAATAAAAAAAACAGCAAAATTGCATCATATTATTATCATGAGATTGTCAAATGGCAAACTCAGCTCTGCTGTACAAGTAAACAACCTCTTTATTTTACCGGCGAGTGTAAATCAGTTCCAAGTATTACAGCAGGAGAAATGTACTTCAATAAAGGATTTTGATCCCATGTCTGCGCTGCAGGAACAGTACATAGGAATTTAATAATTTCTGGACTTCTGCTGCTTCATTTCCTCACTTCTTCATTGTGTGAATTAATCCACCAGATCATAAACATATTCCCTCATTTTTTAAGACAAGGATGCGAGTTATCAGTCAAAAACAATGCAGTCAGCACCGGGTTCTGTAATGAAAACCTTGATTTCATAAATCATAGCTCTCAAGTTGAGGTCAGCGTTAAGAAAAGTTCTTAGCAGGTTGAAAATTCCTTATAGTCCCTCATGCTGTTCTGTTTATTGAAAAGAATAGAATTGATGCTGGCAGCCCAGACAGGATAAGACATTTTTTGGCAAAAAAGAAATGATCACAGACAGATTATATCTTACAGTCCCATTGCAATCAATTAATTAAAGGAACACTAAACCTAAAGGCTATTGTACCTGCATTGTATAGTTGAATTTATTCTATTGTCTACAGACAGCTATTTTATTCAGAGGAAAGGTGGATTAAAGAGATATGATTATATCGAGAGAGAGAAATATAGATATAGATAATAGAGCTTTTCAATGTGAAGTACAATACTTACAGGAAAACGGTCATCTTGTTCACCCACACTAAATACATTGGGCTATAGTGTGGGTGATCAAGGGAGCAACGAGGGGTCACTGACTAAAATCCATACCTTAGGTCCGGACATATGTCCCTCCAAAGATCCGCTTCTATCTTCTCTGAATTGCGTGCTGGAGGACCTAAGGTATGTCCGGACCTAAGGTCCGGACCCCTCGTTGCTCCCTTGATCACCCACACTATAGCCCAATGTATTTAGTGAGGGTGAACAAGATGACCGTTTTCCTGTAAGTATTTTACTTCATATTGAAAAGCTCTATTATCTATATCTATATTTTTCTCTCTCTATATAATCATATCTCTTTAATCCACCTTTCCTCTGAATAAAATAGCTGTCTGTAGACAATAGAATAAATTCAACTATACAAAATTTGCATATTCCTTTTCTGTGACTCCACGTCCTAGTAAGGTTGAGTCACTGGCCAAGTGAGCACAGCACCAACTGAGCGCTCATGTGACCAGCAACAATGAATATGCAAATTGAGCTGACGGGACCCGCCTCCAGAGCGCAATTCAGAGAAAATAGAAGCAGATCCATTTTAAATTTGTATTCAGAGAAGATAGAAGCGGATCTTTGGTGGGACCCAAGGTAAGTATTTTAGTCAGTGGCCCCTCATTGGACTCCTGATCATTCATACTATAAGGGTTTGGTATGGGTAAACAGGATGACCGTTTTGCTTTAAAAAATATTCTTCTAAACCAGAGAACTCAACTTTCCGTCTTTCTGTGCAACAAATACAGCTAAAGTTCCTATAAAGTACACATTATTGAGAATGTATGAACAATCATGACTTTGATTTTGAATTCCTCCAAATGTTTTTTTCTTTTTTTTTTCCTTCAGTGTTTTATTTTAAGGACCTAGACATGGACATCTAAAATATGATAAAGATTAGCAATAGAAGTGTTCAATGTATCACACAGAATTATAAATCTCTTGAAATATGAACATTGTGAAGTTACATAGAGCTGATATCAAAATACAATCCAGCATTCCAGTCTTCGCCAATGCCATAATTCATGTTTTTATCAGCTAGGTCACTTTTTTTCTTTCTTTTTTTTTTTATTCCTTTCGCATTTTGTATTTTAAATTTGTATCCAGAATGTTCATCAATCAAAGATTAATGGGCAATATCACTTTACATTTTGTGGATTTCATCCAAAATTCCTTTGCAGAGTGACTAGTATCAGACATATTTTTCAAGGACAATCTGCTATTTACTGAAGTATCTTTTACTTAATATGCACATTTTAATTGTGTTCAGCTTTTATAAATAGAAGTGGTGAGAAATAATTTTTGACTAAAATGGCATACATACATTACAATTGAAATGTTTACATTTTAAAAAGACACTTATTTTTCAAAGAATGAAAAATATTTGATGGTAGGAGTATCTAAATATCTAAAGTATTGTCTTTAAAAATGCTGTTTTCTTACCTTCTAAAATGTGTCTAAAGTTTCAATTCCATTGAATTTGCTGCTCACTTCCTGTTGTTAGGCTCAGTCTGCTGGTTTGACGAACTCTCACAAAAAGTTTAGTTCTAACTTAACTAGTTCTGTCCAAACCTCTACTTCACCATTAGAGATGAGCAAACCTGTAGCATTCCAGTTAGGTCAAAACGTATCTAAACTTTTCACCAAACAAATATTGTGGCTCAAGGATCAAATGGACACATATAATCAATAAAAACTAATTTATTAAAATCAGTCAATAAAGACATACACATATAAACCTGCAGTCCACAGGCCCCTTGTGGGTGCACTATAAATCGTACAGCACTGTTTACATAGAAAGTCCTGTAACTAAAAAAAAAAAAAAAAATGTGCAAAAAAATATTCCTGAAAGTAAATGTCCTGAAAAATAAAATCTAATCAACCAAATTGTGAGTCAAATCCTGTATAAATGGAAATGTTCCAAGATGCCTAGTGTCAAAATGCAGCACAGTCAAGAAAAATGTGGCAGATAGTAGATACAAGAAATAGCTCATCGCTTCAGCACCCCGGTCTCTGGAGTTCTGGAAAGCAATGGTTTGTGCATCAATCAGCCGCTGCCTGGTGATGTCGCAGACCGGCTATACTGGGGTGTTTGATGTGCCACTTTGCCGTTGCCTGATGGAATCGCAGAAAGGCTATGCTGAGATGTTAACTGCGCTTTTCTGACTCTGCTAGGTGGAATCGCAGACTGGTTACATGGGCATACAGTTGGCTATAAATTCACTGGTAGCATCCAGATGAAATTATAATCCAGCTATAAGTAAAATCAGGTATCGGGAGCTGTATGTCTCACTGGTGATAGCATAGAAGGAACCCCAGTCAGCCTCAGGCAAACTCTGGCATATGAATTAGATAATTCGGACCTATTGGGGTCTTGAAACTTTAACCCTTTAAGGACCCAGCCCATTTTCACCTTAAAAGGGTACACCCGTGGAAAACTTTTTTTTTTATCAACTGGTAAACAGATTTGTAAATTATTTCTATTAAAAAATCTTAATCCTTCCAGTACTTTTTAGGATCTGCACACTACAGAGGAATTGTTTTTATTTTTGGATTTCTCTTATGTCACGACCACAGTGCTCTTTGCTGACCTCTGCTGTCCATTTTAGGAACTGTCCAGAGCAGCATATGTTTGCTATGGGGATTTTCACCGGCTCTGGACAGTACCTAAAATGGACAGCAGAGGTCAGCAGAGAGCATCGTGGATGTGACACAAGATAAGTCCAAAAAGATAAGCATTTTCTCTGTACTATACAGCCCCTAAAAAGTCTGCCACCAGTTGATCTAAAAAAAAAAGTTTTTCACGGGAGTACCCCTTTACGACGCTGGACGTAAATGTACATCCTGGTGAGCTGGTACTTAACGCACCAGGACATACATTTACGTCCTATACATAACCATAAGCATCGGAGCGATGCTCGGGTCATGCACGACAGGTCACGGCTGCTGATAACAAACAGGGACCCGCCGGCAAATGGCGGACAAATGGCGGAGTTTGAGTTGCGGCGGAAAACTTGCTGCATCTCTAACTTCTAGCAAGAAGCTCGCTGTAGACCCCGGCCGTGTGAATGTACCCTTTACATTCACATGGGGGTGGGGGGGGGGGTGGGAGGAGGGTGCAAACCTACAGCTGTTGCAAAACTACCACTACCAGCATGCCCTTTGGCTGTCCGTGCATGCTGGGGTTTGAAGTTATGCAACAGCTGGAGGCACACTGGTTGCAAGACACAGAGTTTGTTACTTAACTCAGTGTTTCGCAACCAGTGTGCCTCCAGCTGTTGCAAAACTACAACTCCCTGCATGTACGGTCTATCCGTGCATGCTGGGAATTGTAGTTTGCAACAGCTGGAGGCACACTGGTTGCGAAACACTGCCTTAGGTAACAAACTTCACAACCAGTGTGCCTTCAGCCGTTGCAAAAACTACAACTCTCAGCATGCAGTGACAACTGAGGGCATGCTGGGACTTGTAGTTATGCAACAGCTGGAGGCATACTACTAACACTCCCAGCATGCCCTTTGGCTGTCCGTGCATGCTGGGGGTTGCAGTTATGCAACAGCTGGAGGCACACTGGTTGCAAAACACTAAGTTTGTTACTTAACTCAGTGTTTCCCAAAAAGGGTGCCTCCATCTGTTGAAAAACTACAACTCCCTGCATGCCCAGACCGCCGAAAGACATGTTGGGAGTTAGTTTTGCAATATCTGGAGGGTCACAGTTTGGTGACCACTGTGCAGTGGTGTCCAAGCTGTAGCCCTCCAGATGTTGCAAAACTTCAACTCCAAGCATGCCCAGAATGTCCAGGCATGCTTGGAGTTGTAGTTCTGCAACATCTGAAGGGCCACATGTTGCAGAACTACAAATCCCAGCATGCCTGGACTGTCTGGGCATGCTGGGAGTTGTAGTTTTGCAACATCTGTAAGAGCACAGTTTGGACACCACTGCACAGTGGTCTCCAAACTGTGGGCCTCCAGATGTTGCATAACTACAACTCCCAGCATGGCCAGAAAGCCTTTGGCTGTCTGGGCTTGCTATGAGTTGTAGTTTGGCAACTCCTGGAACGCAGCAGTGAAGATCACTTACCGCTGATCTTCACTGCTGCGTCCGCCGCTGCCTTCGCTGGTCCCGCGCTGTCTGTCCGGATACCGCCGCGGGTCCCGACACGATCGCCGGTCCCGAGACATGATCGCTGGTCCCGGGACCATCCACCATCTTCCCCCCACTCTGCCCCGACATCCAGGAGCGGGGCAGAGCGGGGATTTCCCCTCTAACCTCCCTCCTGTCATTGGTCGCTAGTCCTAACGAACAATGGCAGGGGTTTAGGAGCTGCCACCTCGCTCCTTTCACTAAGGATGGATCGGAGCGGTCTCTGACTGCTCCGACCATCCCTATTTTCCGGGCGATCGGGTCACCAGAGACCCGATCAGCCCAGAACCCCGCAAGTCCTTGTCATTAGTCAGGGACTAACTGACTGACTAATGACAATGATCTGCAGCAGGGGACCAGTCCGATTGGTCCCCTGCTGCATAGTGTTATCGGTCAGCTGTCCAGAACAGCTGAGATGACGTTTCTATCACCATGCCAACGGACATGGTGATAGAAAATGTATTGGACGTGTATACACGTCCATTTGCGTTAAGTCACAGAAAAAATGGACGTGTATACACGTCCATTTGCGGGAAGGGGTTAAGGGATTAAGGACCCAAGCATTTTTTGCACATCTGGCCACTGTCACTTTAAGCATTAATAACTCTGGGATGCTTTTACTTATTAATTTGATTCCAAGATTGTTTTTTTCATGACATATTCTTCTTTAACAAAGTGGTAAATTTTCGGCAATGCTTGCATCATTTCTTGGTGAAAAATTCAAAAATTTCATGAAAAATTTGAACATTTTTCTAATTTTGAAGCTCTCTACTTGTAAGGGAAATAGACATACCAAATAAATTATATATTGATTCACATATCCAATATGTCTACTTTATGTTTGTATCATAAAGTTGACATTTTATTACATTTGGAAGACATGAGAGGGCTTCAAAGTTCAGCAGCAATTTTTCCCAAAATTTTCAAAATCGGAATTTTTCAGGGACTAGTTCAGTTTGAAGTGGATTTGAAGGGCCTTCATGTAAGAAATACCCCATTATAAAAACTGCATCCCTCAAATTATTCAAAAAGACATTCAGTAAGTGTGTTAACCCTTTAGGTGTTTCACAGGAATAGCAGCAAAGTGAAGGAGAAAATTCAAAACTTTCATTTTGTACAAAAGGAGAGAAATCCCCTCAAAAATGTGTAACCCATTTTCTCTCAAGAAAGGAAATACCTCATATGTGTATGTAAAGTGTTCTGCAGGCGCAGTAGAGGGCTCAGAAGGGAAGGAGCAACAATGGGATTTTGGAGAGTGAGTTTTTCAGAAATAGTTTTTGTGGGGCATGTCACCTTTAGGAAATCCCTATGGTGCCAGAACAGCAAAAACAAACAACAACATGGCACACTATTTTGGAAACTACAACCCTCAAGGAACGTAACAAGGGGTACAGTGAGCATTAACACCCCACAGGTGTTTGAGGACTTTTTTTTGTTAAACTCGGATGTTTAAAATAATTTTTTATTCACTAAAATGCTGGTTTTCCCCAAATTTTACAGTTTTACAAGGGGTATTAGGAAAAAATGCCCCCCAAAATTTGTAACCCCATCTCTTCAAAGTATGGGAATGCCCCATATGTGGACGTCAAGTGCACTGTGGGCGCACTACAATACTCAGAAAAGGAGTCACATTTGGATTTTGGAAATTTTGCTGAAATTGTTTTTGGGGGGCATGTCACATTTAGGAAGCCCCTATGGTGCCAGAACAGCAAATAAAAAGCCCCACATGGCATACTATTTTGTAAACTACACCCCTACAGGAATGTACCCTAAAGGAATGTAACAAGCCTTAACACCCCACAGGTGTTTGAAAAGTTCCAGGCACATTCTCTCCAAAAGCCCAATGGCGCTCCTTCTTTTCTGAGCATTGTAGTGCACTGCAGAGCACTTTACATCCACATATGTGGTATTTATATGCGCAGAAGAAATTGTGTTACAGATTTTGGGGGGATTTTTTCCTATTACCTCTTGTGAAAATGAAAAATTTGGTATAACACCAGCATTTTAGTGAATTTTTTTTTAGTTTGTTTTTTTTGCATTTTCACGTCCAACTTTAACGAAAATTCTTTAAACACCTGTGGGCTGTTTAGGCTAAGTGTACCTCTTTTTACGTTCCATGAGGGGGTGTAGTTTTCAAAATGGGGTCACATGTGGGTGTTTTTTTTGGCGTTTATATAAGAACAGCTGTAACAATCAGCCACCCCTGTGCGAATACCTCAAATGTACATGGTGCTCACACTCTTGAGCCTTGTTGTGTGCCCGTAGAGCATTTTACATCTACATATGGGGTATTTACATACTCAGAAGAAATTGCGTTACAATTTGTTTTTTTTTTTGTTCTCCTTTTACCCCCTATAGGGCAACACCAGCATGTTTGTTACGCCGAGCGCTCCGGGTCCCCGCTCCTCCCCGGAGCGCTCGCTACACTTCCCTCACTGCAGCGCCCCGGTCGGTTCCACGGACCCGGGGCGCTGCGTTACTACCTCCGGCCGGGATGCGATTCGCGATGCGGGTAGCGCCCGCTCGCGATGCGCACCCCGGCTCCCGTACCTTACTCGCTCCCCGTCAGTTCTGTCCCGGCGCGCGCGGCCCCGCTCCCTAGGGCGCGCGCGCGCCGGGTCTTTGCGATTTAAAGGGCCACTGCACCGCTGATTGGTGCAGTGGTTCCAATTAGTGTTTACACCTGTGCACTTCCCTATATCACCTCACTTCCCCTTCACTCCCTCGCCGGATCTTGTTGCCCTAGTGCCAGTGAAAGCGTTCCTTGTGTGTTCCTTGCCTGTGATTCCAGACCTTCTGCCGTTGCCCCTGACTACGATCCTTGCTGCCTGCCCCGACCTTCTGCTACGTCCGACCTTGCTTCTGTCTACTCCCTTGTACCGCGCCTATCTTCAGCAGCCAGAGAGGTTGAGCCGTTGCTAGGGGATACGACCTGGTCACTACCGCCGCAGCAAGACCATCCCGCTTTGCGGCGGGCTCTGGTGAAAACCAGTAGTGACTTAGAACCGATCCTCTAGCACGGTCCACGCCAATCCCTCTCTGGCACAGAGGATCCACTACCTGCCAGCCGGCATCGTGACAGTAGATCCGGCCATGGATCCCGCTGAAGTTCCTCTGCCAGTTGTCGCTGACCTCACCACGGTGGTCGCCCAGCAGTCACAACAGATTGCGCAACAAGGCCAACAGCTGTCTCAACTGACTGTTATGCTACAACAGTTACTACCACAGCTCCAGCAATCATCTCCTCCGCCAGCTCCTGTACCTCCTCCGCAGCGAGTGGCCGCTTCTGGAATACGACTATCCTTGCCGGATAAATTTGATGGGGACTCTAAGTTTTGCCGTGGCTTTCTTTCCCAATGTTCATTACACTTGGAGATGATGTCGGACCAGTTCCCCACTGAAAGGTCTAAGGTGGCTTTCGTAGTCAGCCTGCTGTCTGGAAAAGCCCTGGCTTGGGCCACACCGCTCTGGGACCGCAATGACCCCGTCACTGCCTCTGTACACTCCTTCTTCTCGGAAATTCGAAGTGTCTTTGAGGAACCTGCCCGAGCCTCTTCTGCTGAGACTGCCCTGTTGAACCTGGTCCAGGGTAATTCTTCCGTTGGCGAGTATGCCGTACAGTTCCGTACCCTTGCTTCAGAATTATCCTGGAATAATGAGGCACTCTGCGCGACCTTTAAAAAAGGCCTATCCAGCAACATTAAAGATGTTCTGGCCGCACGAGAAATCCCTGCTAACCTACATGAACTCATCCATCTTGCCACTCGCATTGACATGCGTTTTTCCGAACGGCGTCAGGAGCTCCGCCAGGATATGGACTCTGTTCGCACGAGGCGTTTCTTCTCCCCGGCTCCTCTCTCCTCTGGTCCCCTGCAATCTGTTCCTGTGCCTCCCGCCGTGGAGGCTATGCAGGTCGACCGGTCTCGCCTGACACCCCAAGAGAGGACACGACGCCGCATGGAGAATCTCTGCCTGTACTGTGCTAGTACCGAACACTTCCTGAAGGATTGTCCTATCCGTCCTCCCCGCCTGGAAAGACGTCCGCTGACTCCGCACAAAGGTGAGACAGTCCTTGATGTCTACTCTGCTTCTCCACGTCTTACTGTGCCTGTGCGGATGTCTGCCTCTGCCTTCTCCTTCTCTGCTGTGGCCTTCTTGGACTCTGGATCTGCAGGAAATTTCATCTTAGCCTCTCTCGTCAACAGGTTCAACATCCCGGTGACCAGTCTCGCCAGACCCCTCTACATCAATTGTGTAAACAATGAAAGATTGGACTGTACTATACGTTTCCGCACGGAGCCCCTTCTAATGTGCATCGGATCTCATCACGAGAGGATTGAACTGTTGGTCCTCCCCAATTGCACTTCTGAAATCCTTCTTGGACTTCCCTGGCTTCAACTCCATTCCCCAATCCTGGATTGGTCCACTGGGGAGATCAAGAGTTGGGGGCCCTCTTGTTCCAAGGACTGCTTAAAACCGGTTCCCAGTAAACCTTGCCGTGTCCCTGTGCTTCCTCATGTAACCGGTCTCCCTAAGGCCTATATGGACTTTGCGGACGTTTTTTGCAAAAAACAAGCTGAGACTCTACCTCCTCACAGGCCTTATGATTGTCCCATTGACCTCCTCCCGGGCACTACTCCACCCCGGGGCAGAATCTATCCTCTGTCCGTCCCAGAGACTCTTGCCATGTCTGAATACGTCCAAGAAAATTTAAAAAAGGGCTTTATCCGTAAATCCTCCTCTCCTGCCGGAGCCGGATTTTTCTTTGTGTCCAAAAAAGATGGCTCTCTACGTCCTTGCATTGACTACCGCGGTCTTAATAAAATCACGGTTAAGAACCGCTACCCCCTACCCCTCATCTCTGAACTCTTTGATCGTCTCCAAGGTGCCCATATTTTTACCAAACTGGACTTAAGAGGTGCTTATAATCTCATCCGCATCAGAGAGGGGGATGAATGGAAAACGGCATTTAACACCAGAGATGGACACTTTGAGTATCTGGTCATGCCCTTTGGTCTATGCAACGCCCCTGCCGTCTTCCAAGACTTTGTTAATGAAATTTTTCGTGATCTACTATACTCCTGTGTTGTTGTATATCTGGACGATATCCTGATTTTTTCTGCCAATCTTGAAGAACACCGCCAGCATGTCCGTATGGTTCTTCAGAGACTTCGTGATAATCAACTCTATGCCAAAATAGAGAAATGTCTGTTTGAATGCCAATCTCTTCCTTTTCTAGGATACTTGGTCTCTGGCCAGGGACTACAAATGGACCCAGATAAACTCTCTGCCGTCTTAGATTGGCCACGCCCCTCCGGACTCCGTGCCATCCAACGTTTTTTGGGTTTCGCCAATTATTACAGGCAATTTATTCCACATTTTTCTACCATTGTGGCTCCTATTGTGGCTTTAACAAAAAAAAATGCCGATCCCAAGTCTTGGCCTCCTCAAGCGGAAGACGCCTTTAAACGACTCAAGTCTGCCTTTTCTTCGGCTCCCGTGCTCTCCAGACCTGACCCATCTAAACCCTTCCTATTGGAGGTTGATGCCTCCTCAGTGGGAGCTGGAGCTGTCCTTCTACAAAAAAACTCTTCCGGGCATGCTGTTACTTGTGGTTTTTTTTCCAGGACCTTCTCTCCGGCGGAGAGGAACTACTCCATCGGGGATCGAGAGCTTCTAGCCATTAAATTAGCACTTGAGGAATGGAGGCATCTGCTGGAGGGATCAAGATTTCCAGTTATTATTTACACCGATCACAAGAACCTCTCCTACCTCCAGTCTGCCCAACGGCTGAATCCTCGTCAGGCCAGGTGGTCTCTGTTCTTTGCCCGATTTAATTTTGAAATTCACTTTCGGCCTGCTGATAAAAACATTAGGGCCGATGCTCTCTCTCGTTCCTCAGATGCCTCTGAAATTGAACTCTCTCCTCAACACATCATTCCTCCTGACTGCCTGATTTCCACTTCTCCAGCCTCCATCAGGCAAACTCCTCCAGGAAAGACCTTTGTTTCTCCACGCCAACGCCTTGGGATCCTCAAATGGGGTCACTCCTCCCATCTCGCAGGTCATGCGGGCATCAAGAAATCTGTGCAACTCATCTCTCGCTTCTATTGGTGGCCGACTCTAGAGACTGATGTGGTGGACTTTGTGCGAGCCTGCACTATCTGTGCCCGGGATAAGACTCCTCGCCAGAAGCCCGCTGGTTTTCTTCATCCTCTACCTGTCCCCGAACAACCTTGGTCTCTGATTGGTATGGATTTTATTACTGACTTACCCCCATCCCATGGCAACACTGTTATTTGGGTGGTCGTTGATCGATTCTCCAAAATGGCACATTTCATCCCTCTTCCTGGTCTTCCTTCAGCGCCTCAGTTGGCTAAACAATTTTTTGTACACATTTTTCGACTTCACGGGTTGCCTACACAGATCGTCTCGGATAGAGGCGTCCAATTTGTGTCTAAATTCTGGAGGGCTCTCTGTAAACAACTCAAGATTAAATTAAATTTTTCTTCTGCATACCATCCTCAATCCAATGGACAAGTAGAGAGAATTAACCAGATCTTGGGTGACTATTTACGACATTTTGTTTCCTCCCGCCAGGATGACTGGGCAGATCTTCTACCTTGGGCCGAATTCTCGTATAATTTCAGAATCTCTGAATCTTCCTCCAAATCTCCGTTTTTCGTGGTGTACGGCCGTCACCCTCTTCCCCCCCTCCCTACCCCCTTGCCCTCTGGTCTGCCCGCTGTGGATGAAATTTCTCGTGATCTTTCCACCATATGGAAAGAGACCCAAAATTCTCTCTTACAGGCTTCTTCTCGCATGAAGAGATTCGCAGATAAGAAAAGAAGAGCTCCTCCCATTTTTTCCCCTGGAGACAAGGTATGGCTCTCCGCTAAATATGTCCGTTTCCGTGTCCCGAGCTATAAGTTGGGACCACGCTATCTTGGTCCTTTTAAAGTTTTGTGTCAAATTAATCCTGTCTCTTACAAACTTCTTCTTCCTCCTTCTCTTCGTATCCCTAATGCCTTTCACGTCTCTCTTCTTAAACCTCTCATCCTCAACCGTTTTTCTCCTAAATCTGTTCCTCCCACTCCTGTTTCCGGCTCCTCGGACATCTTCTCTGTCAAAGAGATTTTGGCCTCTAAAAAGGTCAGGGGAAGAACTTTTTTTTTAGTGGATTGGGAGGGTTGTGGTCCAGAAGAGAGGTCCTGGGAACCTGAGGACAATATCCTGGACAAAAGTCTGATCCTCAGGTTCTCAGGCCCCAAGAAGAGGGGGAGACCCAAGGGGGGGGGTACTGTTACGCCGAGCGCTCCGGGTCCCCGCTCCTCCCCGGAGCGCTCGCTACACTTCCCTCACTGCAGCGCCCCGGTCGGTTCCACGGACCCGGGGCGCTGCGTTACTACCTCCGGCCGGGATGCGATTCGCGATGCGGGTAGCGCCCGCTCGCGATGCGCACCCCGGCTCCCGTACCTTACTCGCTCCCCGTCAGTTCTGTCCCGGCGCGCGCGGCCCCGCTCCCTAGGGCGCGCGCGCGCCGGGTCTTTGCGATTTAAAGGGCCACTGCACCGCTGATTGGTGCAGTGGTTCCAATTAGTGTTTACACCTGTGCACTTCCCTATATCACCTCACTTCCCCTTCACTCCCTCGCCGGATCTTGTTGCCCTAGTGCCAGTGAAAGCGTTCCTTGTGTGTTCCTTGCCTGTGATTCCAGACCTTCTGCCGTTGCCCCTGACTACGATCCTTGCTGCCTGCCCCGACCTTCTGCTACGTCCGACCTTGCTTCTGTCTACTCCCTTGTACCGCGCCTATCTTCAGCAGCCAGAGAGGTTGAGCCGTTGCTAGGGGATACGACCTGGTCACTACCGCCGCAGCAAGACCATCCCGCTTTGCGGCGGGCTCTGGTGAAAACCAGTAGTGACTTAGAACCGATCCTCTAGCACGGTCCACGCCAATCCCTCTCTGGCACAGAGGATCCACTACCTGCCAGCCGGCATCGTGACAATGTTATTGTAAATAATATATATTTTTTTTTTCAATAACATGCTGGAGTAGACCCCAACTTTCCCTTTTCGTAAGAAGTGAAAGGAGAAAAAGCCCTACCCCCCAAAAAAAAATTTGTTAGGAAATTTCTCCCAAGTACGGAGATATCCCATATATGACCCTAAACTGTTGCCTTGAAATATGACAGGGCTCCGAAGTGAGAGAGAGAGACATGCACATTTGAGGTCTAAATAATGGATTTGCATGGGATGGACTTGCCTCCAATACCAAAATTACCCTACAGCAGTGTTTCCCAAACAGAGTGCCTCCAGCTGTTGCAAAACTCCCAGCATTCCTGGACAATCAATGGCTGTCCGGCAATACTGGGAGTTGTGGTTCTGCAGGAGGCTGGAGGCTCCGTTTTGGAATCAGAGCCGTATGAGACGTTTTTAATTTTTATTGAGGGGGGGGGGGTAGCTGCAGTGGAAAATGTTTTGCATCTCAAACTTGCATTGAGAAACTCACTGTAAACAGTGCATGCTGGAAGTTATAGTTTTGCAACAGCTGGAGGCACACATTTTGGGAAACACTGAGTTAGGAAACAGACAATGTTTCCCAACCAGTGTGCCTCCAGTTGTTGCAAAACTACAACTCCTAGCATGCCCAGACAGCCAAAGGGCATGTTGGAGTTGTAGTTATGCAACAACTGGAGGAGAACAGTTTGGAGATAACTGTGTAGCGGTGTGCAAACTGTAGCCCTCCAAATGTTGCAAAACTTCAACTCCAAGCATGCCCAGACTACCCAGGCATGCTGGTAGTTGCAATTTGGCAACATCTGAAGGACCAGATGTTGCCAAACTACAACTCTCAGCATTCCTGGACAGTCTCGGCATGCTTGGAGTTGAAGTTTTGCAATATTTGGAGGGCTACAGTTTGGAGACCACTGTATAGTGGTCTCCAAACTGTGTCCTTCCAGATGTTGCAAAACTATAACTCCCACCTATGCCAAGACTGTCCAGGCATGCAGGGAGTTGTAGTTCTGCAACATCTGAAGGGCACAGATTGGAGACCACTGCACAGTGGTGTCCAAACTGTGGCCCTCCAGATGTTGCAAAACTACAACTCCAAGCATGCCCAGATGGCCAAAGTCTGTCTGGGCATGCTGGAAGTTGTAGTTTTAAAACTCCTAGAAGCAGCAGTGAAGATCACTTCATAGCGATCTTCACTGCTGCCTCTGACGTTGCCGCCGCTGCATTCACTTGCCTGCGCCTCCTTTCTGCCGCTGGTTCTCCGTGTGTCCTCCAGGTATCTGCCGCTGGTCCCCCCGCATCAACAGCCTCTGCAGCCGTCACCGCCATCTTCCCTTGCTCTGTCTTGACTTCTAGGGGCATGTAGAGCATGGGAAATTAACTTTCACCCCCCCGCACCTGCCCTACAATTCGCCGGTCAGTCCTGACTGGCCAATCGCAGGGGATAGCAGTTGGCACCCCTGCCACCTCTCTCCTATCCTTCAGGATGATCAGAGCTGTCTCTGACAACTCCGATCATCCCTATTTTTTGGGCCATCAGGTCACCAGAAACTCGATCAACTCGGACTCGCCGCAAATCGCTGACATGGGGAGGGGGTCCCCCCGCAGGGGGTTTGCCCAGGGTGCCTGCTGGGACTAAAATTCCCACGGGCGTACAGGTACGCCCTGGGTTCTTAAGTACCAGGGCGTCAGGGTGTACCTGAGTGCCCTGGGTCCCTAAGTGCTTAAAGAGAGGGAACACAAAATTGTGGGCAACAGCTGGGGAAATAACAACACAAATTTACAGTTCTAGGAACACAAAAAGGTTTTTACAATTTTATCTACATGTAGAATAATTTTCTAACTCAAAAAGTCTTTGGGTCTGGGTCTATTGGGTCTGTAATAGTTTGTGTGTATTTGCAAGGGTGTGTGTGTGTTTTCACAAACCTCTAAAATAAATAAATAAAATAAATAACCTTTTCTTTTATTTCTGGATTTCGGTAATGCATACAGTTGTATATGGTTCTTTTAATATAAGCATAATGGTTTCTGGTATTCAGAAAACAACAAAAGATCTGTACTTATATTGATACTAAAGGATCTGATGAAACAGACCCTAACGTCAGTGTGAACTGGGCCTTAGTAGGACATCAACAAAAGAAATTTGCCCCGTGCCAGATGACTTGCGACTACAGTCGCCACGCCCCTCCACTCATGTCTATTGGCTACATACTAGCCATTAAGCCCCCCCCCCCATAGACATGAATGGAGGGGGCGTGCTGTAATGTCACAAACGTGGAAGCTCCAAGCTTCCATGTTCCGGACGCTGCCAGCCCGGAGATCGGTGGGGTCCCAAGCGGTGGGACCCCCGTGATCAAGCATCTTATCCCCTATCCTTTGGATAGGGGATGATATGTTTTTAGGTAAAGTACCCATTTAAGTGAGTCAATTTTTTATGAATGCTAATTTTTCTAATAATGCTCCTTTTTATTGCACTTACCTTGTACACCATGTACTATACTTTGTATAAATAAAATAAAAAAGAACAAAGCATTGATAATAAACAATTTTATATTCTTACATTCCCAATGTATGTTGCTAAGGAATAACATGTTTAACATTTTCACATTACCTCAAATTGAAGGTGACAATAATGTTTAGTAGTTTAAATTAATTCTTCAGTGTTTTTGTGACTGACTTTGTAAATTCCATTCACTATGCCATATATCTGGCTTAACATTTTACCTTTTAATCCTAGTGTGTAAGTAAAGGATTATTGTTTTTGTTTCTTCTATCCAACAAGCACTACTTTGAATACAAACTGAATTGTTGATCCTTTACTCTGATGTGAAATGGGATTTCTTTAATGAATATGCATGGCATTGGTTTGCGTACAATGGATTAGTTTGATATGCATTAATATAAAAGAGCATTCAATGTCTGTTGGTGTTCTGGATCGAAAGTCAGACTGCATAAATCTTTAAACTATGGTTCACCCAAACCTCAGCAATGAGCAAAAGGAAAGGTGCTCTTGTGCGTAGCTGGAATATGAAAAGCACATTATTCTATACAATATAGATGCTAATTAGAAAAGTTATGAAAACTTCTTAAACCTTACCATTTATAATTACATTTGTAAGATATCTTAAGAAAGATTCTTAAAAATGTATCCCCTATTTACAGGATATGGGATTAGTGTTTGATTATGCAGGGGTTCCCATAGAGAATAAACAGATTCTGTGATGACACGGAGCTCCATGAAAATGGAAAGATGGGGTCCCATTCTGGAGATCACGAGGGGTCTCACATCAGAAGCTGGTTCTTCATTCTGCAATTAGGGAATGTCTTAAAGAAGGGGCCTACCAGATTTGATAGATATTAAAACAAGACAACAGCACTCCGTCTAAAATGAATTAGTGCTTGACCTTATTAATCAGAATTGGCTATGTTTTGGCTGTCTCACACAAGGGCTTGATAACGGCTGTGCGAGACAGCCAAAATTTAGCTAATCCTGAAAGGGGCACTGTCATTGAGAAAAACTTTTTATATTTTGTAGTACTACTGATAAGATTACTTTTTAAATATATATTTATTTAAAAAGATGTAAATTTTACTAAAAAATCTAAAATGAAAATAGCCTCCACTAGGGGTGATCTATCTTTAGCAGACAGACTGCTCTGTATTTTGCAGCATACTGCATACCATCCGTAAAGTGTGTTGGTATCCAGTATAGTAGATCACCATTGCACCACTACAGCCTTCAGTTGTTCCTAAACTACAACTCCCATTAAGTTTAAAAAAAACTGGTGGTATGATCTTTGTAAAACTCTGTTTTAGAGCTGTGTATTCTCCAGCTGTGTGCCTCCAGCTCTTGCAAAACTACAGACAAAGGATGTGTGGGCATGCTGGGAGTTGTAGTTTTGCAACAGCTAAAGGTAACACTGCTTTAACACAGTGCTTTATAAACACGGCAGCTCCAGCTGTTGCAATGCAAAACAACAACTCCCAGCATGCTTGAACAGCCAAAGCTTTCTGACTCCTGAATGACAAAGAATGACAAAAAAGTCAGGAGTCTGTGAAAGCTGAATGACACACATAGTGACAGCTTTACTAGGAACAGATAGAAAATGTGATTTGCAGACTGCCAGGCTGCTCCCAGACTCAGAGCAGATGAGTCATCACAGTGAGGGAGAGAGACGGCACACGCCCCTTCAGAAGGAAAGACCAAAAAGCAAGTGAGCGACATATAAATGCTATTTGTTAAGAATATATAGGTCCTAAACACATACAAATGATAGGTACATGATCATGATTAGGTAGTGAGTAACATATCACTTTTTTTCATTGCACTATGACAGGTACACTTGAAGAATAAAGCCATGCACTAATTCATCTTAGACAGAGTGCGGCTGTTTTGTTTTACTTGCCACTGAAGAGCCCCTGACCCAGACTCTGCAGCTTGCACCTGGGCACAAGAATAAGAGTGCTGCTTTCCATGGGACTGAGCTGACTATTGTCTTTCAATAATGGAATCTATCAAGTTGTCTTGGCCATGGCAGTCTCAAAATCCAAAGATAATTTGTTACTTTAGGGTAGGGTGACACATAACACATCCACAGCGTGTTTGACACTGCACATGTGTTACTGTCCATCCCTAAAGTGTGCCTCTAACTGTGTCCGGGTGTCCTGCTCGCAGCAGCAATCCGCCGCTATGATCAGACAGAGAGTAAGCTCCAAGTCACGCGCGGATGCGCAGCTCTCCAGACATCGCGGCAGCTCCCCCTGCTGCCTGAGCTAGGCCGAGAGCGGCCACAATGTGTGGAGAAGACTGCTCATGTGCAACTAGCAGCTCCCTCTTTGTCTGCTCCTAGGGGCGCATTGCTGGTGCGAGCTGGACACTCTAGGAATGGGCAGTAGTGCATCCACAGCTTCAAATACGCTGCAGATGCACTACCATCATAGAAGGTCCACTTCATGTCCGTTTTCCCCCAGTTTTAGACTTTCATGTTGCCTGTGAAAATGTTTATGTGAACAATCCCACAGCCATTGCATGGACAGTCAGAAAGATTTATAAATGTATACATTTTTTAGTAAGCAGAATTTCTTCACTTTGCATTATATTGTCTGATATATGACACATGAAACACACACATACATAGATAACACAATTGTTAGCTAATTTATTATGCAATTATATGGAGATATAATACTATCTCTTGATAGCTTGCTTTCAAAATGAAGACTGGAAGGTACAAAACAGGTCATTCAAAATGCTGGCTGTAGATAACAAATGATTTGTTTAACAAGTCATTTAATACAGAATCTTACGCAAACATGAAAAGTTGAAGTCAAATGAGAATAAATGTTCTGTAATCAAATCTTGATGCTGCCTTTCACATGCGATTAATACGCCCTATCATTATTACAATCCAGGCAATCATTCAGCGTTTTACAAATACATGCAAATACAAAGCCATCTGAACAAAAAGTCACTCTTCATCTGAAACTTAAAGGAGGACTCCACCCCTAGACATTTTATCCCCTATCCAAAGGATAGGGGCTAAGATGTCTGATCACAGGGGTCCAGCCTCTGGGGACACCTGCGATCTCCCTGCTGTACCTGACATTCGTTTAAAGTGTCAGGTGCAGCGCTGGAGGCTCGCGATATCACGCTCATGATGTCATGGCCGTAGAGAGTGCAACTTTTCCACGACTAAAACCAGAGCATGAAGGAGACTGCGGCTGTGCAATTAGCTCCTTGGCTTGCAGATATTTCCATCTTTCTTTACTAGATGGCCCTATAGACTTATATTAAAGCTGTCTAGTGATGCTGGGCAGAGATTGTTTTGTGCCAGGGAGTGAAGAAAATATCTGTGCAGCATTTCTCCCAGTACTACTGATCAGTGGAGGTCACAGGCAAATGGAAATGTTCTGGAAATACAAGGGTTAAAACTCTACACCCTGCAAACAGTTAAATATTTTAGAAAACCCACTGTCCTCATTAGAATCATGTATAACTCCTTCCTTTCCAGAGTGCACAGCTTAGAAGGAACATTGATCTCAGCACTGAGACCCTAACCAATCAAAACTTTTGACATATCTCTGTGTCATTTGAATTTTATGTAGATTTTTTTTATATACAATATTATGAAGATACTGTCCCATACAATGAATGGTTTAAGTTTAAGATACCTCCATTATACAGGATTTTACATACAGTAAAATAATTTTAGAATCTGACAGAAAGGTGCCTCCATGAGAAATTAAACAGCAAGGTCCACGCAAGACTTTGGGGTACATATTTTGGCTCTGACATTTTATAAAGCCACAATATACTCCTGTGTATATTTTTTTTCTTAATTTTAAATTAAATACATATATTGTTGAAAATTTACAAAAACACATAAAAATAAAATGATATGTCATTATTAATCTGTAAATAAAATCTCAGGCCTCTCAGGATATGTTATTTTTCTTTATAGAAATAGCTTTAACAACAAAATAACATATCTACAATAGTTCCATGGTGTAACAATTTTTTTAAAACTAAATATCACATATTTTCCCATAACTCATAGCTGAAAATCCCCCTTTGTGAAATCAATTTGTGCCACATATATCTTCTGTGCTTCTCAAAATGACATTTTCTATTTTCTATTTCCAAATATTTAAGCTGAGCAAGAGAACTGTGACCATCCATGATAAAATGTGATTGCATACTGTTTTTATTTTTTTTTTCCTAATACGTTTTAAGGAACAGACACTATATTACGTTTAGGAAATATTGTTTATATTTTCATGGTTCCTACTTCTACAGAAGTTTTCTCCTGCTGGTTTAGTTTGAATAATATTACTTAAATAATGTGGCTATTTATATGATCATTTTCAGCATCTAGTAGCTGGCTTGGGGTGATCTGAAGAATCCTATAAACAATACACCAATACGACAATAAAATATAGTAATGCAGCATGGTTGAAATATGTATATATCAATATATTGGCATTTATGGCTCTTAATCTTCAATACCTCTTACATTTTCAGTACATCATAATGATTCTTGAAATAAATATGTTTAGAGAGGTGAAGATAAAGATTTATCTTTGGAGCCAATTTCATTTACTTTAAGAATTTGGCCGTGAGAGTCTCAAAGAATTGGTTAATGTTACCGCTTTGTATTATGACAGTTGTAATATTTTTACTTTGCCCATTTATTGCACTGTATTTCAGGGAAATTAGTTGTATTTTCTAAAATGTTCCATTATAAATTATGTGTACATTAGAATTTAATTTAACCCCTAAACCCCCCCCCCCCCCCCCCAGATGCTTTCTAGACCTTAAGATCTAAATACCTTATTTTTTGTTTTGGTTTTTCTATTGTTGCTTTTCAAATGGTATAACTTTTTTGTCAGCAAAGCCATAAAAGGGCTTGTTTTTTTGTAGGACAAGTTGTGCTTTTTGAGGCCACCATTTGTAGGGGTTATATATATATATATATATATATATATATATATATATATTATTGGTTATTTTTTACTAATTCTTTTCTCACAAGGAAAATGGAAAAGTGTGATTATGTCACCCCTTTTCCTTTAAATGTACTATATTCACCATACCAAAAAATTACATTAAAGCTTTATTCTGCAATGAACCAAGAACTTTAGCTCACCTGGTCTGGATGCCTGTAGCAACTGACAGTGTAGGTCCAGTGCAATGTTGTGGAAACCAAAAAATACCTACAATTTATTTTTATTTTTAACCTGACAACCTGAATGTTTTATTTTCCATTTTTAAGGAGGCAGATTTATAAATCACTGCAATGGTTGTGTCAGTCATTCACTTATTTCTTAATTTATTCACAAAATTCAGCATTCTGTATAAATAGTAAAATCATTGGATTTTTTGGGGGAATAAATTTATATTCATGAGGCCCTGGCTGCCTTGTAAACCCACTGCCATCAGCAATCATGTCGCCAGGAAGCTGATGGGTTAAACAGCGCACACAGATTACTTACATGTCAAATTGTGACTGTGGCATATAAGGGGTTAATCTCCCAGGAATAGAGGTTTCTCTGCTCCTGGTAATTATAGCGGGGCATCTACTGTCCTGCTGACAAAGGTCAGGTCACAGGTCTCCTGTTTAGTCTTAATCTAGCCCTGAGATGAAACATGGTGGGCTAGAATAAGGACCTTTATTGACCATCATAAAAAGACATATCAGCGATCATTAAGAGATAATTTTTGGAAGATAATCTGATAAAACTTCCTCAGTTTTTATTAACTTTTTTATGTCATCATTGGTTGTTCTTGCTAAGAGGATATGTACTACATATAACAATGGTAAAGCACTCAATTTTTTGTGAAAAATAGTGATTTCTTCATGTCAGATGAAGCAGCTATTTGGGCATGCCTTAATATTCCCTAACAATAGACAATTCAGTCAGACAGCTCCAGGGTTCTTTAAGGTCAGTAAATTTTTTTTTTTTTTTTATATTCTACCAAATACAAATGACACATCATGATGGATTTCCATAATCTGAGAAAGCAAAAAACCACTAAATATAAGTGTATTTAAATGGGCACTGTCACCAACTTTATTTTTTGATATGTTGTAGTACTTATGTACTACAACATATCTCTAATATACTTTTATTTTTTTTTTATTTTTTTTCATTAAAAAGGTTTAATTTACATTTAAAAACCGGCAACTGAAAAAGGACTGATTTTGGAGTGGTAATCAGTCCTTTTTCAGTTAGGCTGCACTTGCTCCCTGCCTGTCAATCAGACAGACGGGAGCGAGCGCATTGGCTCCCCAGCCACTGGCTTGGAGGCCACTCCTCCCGCACATCGCCGCCACCGCCTCGTTGCCGCCACTGTCCCTGCACGCCCGCTGCAGTAACTGCAAGTGTAATGAGGGAACGGGGAATGCGGGGCAGAGGGGGGAGGAAGGAACGGGCTAGTGCCGGAGCGGGGGGGGGGGGGGGGGGGAATGGGCTAGCAAAAAAAAAAAAAAATAGGATGGTGGGAGCTACCCTTTAATGATATATGATAAAATGCCCTTGCCTATTTACAACAGTCATTTTTTCTTCTGACAGTATATTATCAATAATGTAAAAGTATATCACCTCTCTATAAGAAATAGGGCCTTTGACTTTTTAACACATTTGTGTCTGGAGCTATACATTCATTGTACAAAATGGCCGGACATTTGATTTCAGTTGTTTGCTATGCAATGTAACATGGAAAAATAACCTACATAATTTATCCCTTGATTCCCATATACTCCTCATACTTATCAGAGCAAGATCTCCAGTCCTCTGTCCTAATGTTATAAATAAAGTAACACTGCATGGTGAGTGCTGCAGACTTTGCTGCTTTCTACCTATACATTGTACACATCTCTTGCTATTGGAAAGTGCACCACCAGCAATGGAACAACCAATGCTGGGGGTTCGTTCCGACTGTGTCTCCTACAGTATTGCAGTGCCAGCTTTGAGTTAGAGTCTATTTTAATGCATCTGCTGACCTGTCTTTCTTGTATCATTTCAAATACACAAAATGTAAGAACATTTGATATCACAAATTAAGTAATTATTCAGTAAATCCAATGGCTAATTGCACACAGGAACCTTTGGGAAATGTGTGACAAATCTGCATCTGAGTCTAAAAGGCAGAAAAGCAGCTGAAGTTAATAACCTCTCAAACGCTGACAGGTTTGAGAGTACCTGAAATGCATCATTTCTCCAGACATTTTCCTTGCTTAAGCAAAATGAAAAATTCTTACTGTACCCGTCTGTCCTGCAATAACTTTAATGACTGCAGAGTCAATGAAGCCACACAGCATCACCCACATCACCTTGATAACTGAATTCCAAAATGATGCTGAGGTGACTATGAAAACGCACATTTTTGGCTGACTGCAGGGTTTTTCGTCCCCATAATTAATGAGCTGATCATAATGTTAAAGACAAACTTAAATTTTGTGCGGATTTGATTAATGGATCCTCTTCTTAACATTAAATTCTAATTGCCAATTATGACTGCATGATATACAATGAACACAACTGTTAACTTGTAAATTACAATTTAGTTAAACATGAAATTATTTTATTTAAAAAGAGTAGAATTGCTTATGCATGCTGTTCCAGTATTACTATTTAATAAACAGTTAAACATATAAGGATATGTGGCATATGCAGTATACTATGTGTTTTGTTTGATCACTGACATAATATACAGTAATACTTTTGTATTGCAGTGCATGATGCCTGTCAGCATAAAATGGACAGTCTGTTAGGCTCTGCCTGGCATCACACGAGTGAACATAAGGTTCCAGAGCAAGCCTCCTTTCTTGGTCTAACCACTTAGATGCCACAGTCATTATTGACCATGGCATCTGAGGGGTAAAATGGTTTAATATGTTGTTAAATGGACTAAGGGATGCAATTACAAAAAAAATACTCATTTGTCTTGATCCTGCACAGTTTCTATTCCAACAACACCCTGTTCCTCCTGTTCACCACTTCTCTCTTCCTTTGACACATTTTCCCTGCAGGAACTGCCTACTCACTGACCAAAACAGTGATATGTCTCAACCAGTGACTGTCTGATAAGACATTTCCTGCAGGGACAACACATTACTAGAAGCAGAAAAATGTGGAGGGCCAAACATCCTTAAAAAAGCAGCATCTGTTGAATGGTATTAGAAGGATTGAAGAGATTACAGCAATGTTAGCTGCAATATACGCCTGTACATATAAAATTCTCACTGTTCTTTTACAGAACTGGGCACTATCTACATAGCACCAGTGTTATTACTTTACAGCACATAGCACCAGGGGGTTAAAGAGGACCTGTCACTATTTTTGACATATCTTTTTTAAGAAATACAAATGGCCATTCTTGTCCTCTAATAATACTCCTGGAAACGTTTAAATTAAACTGACTGCTGAGAATAGCCATTCCCCTTGTCGAGAGGGTATGTCGCTACATAAATGCAACAGTAACAAATGGATTGGTAAAAGCAGGCCAATTCATTCACAAATTTCCAAGAGGAATGGCAATAATGCCCCAACCCAGAATGCAAGTATAAAATGGATTTCAGGAGAACTGATACCACTATGCTTTCTAGATCATTCTACAAAGACGTTCAGAAACACATATCGTCTGGTGAACAAACCATATAATGGAGTCTGCCATTGCATAAGGAAGCTACCTGCTCATCTAGTAGCTGTATTCAGTTATTGGAGTAATGCTAGTATTCACCATTATAATGGGGCCACTGACCCTTACTACACATTGTTACTAACCAACTAGAGGTGGAGTAATCATTACCTACTATAAGTGACAGTAGGGGCATCCTAATTGTAAGTTTATTGCCTTCCAGCACTGACAGTAGGGGCATCCTAATTGTAAGTTTATTGCCTTCCAGCACTGAATGTATTTTGTGTTTGTCTGTATACATGAAGTACTTGTTTTTCATACACTTTTATTAATAATATGGAGCAACTAAATCTTTTTATATAGTCTTTGGTAATAGTTTTCAAGTGGACTTTTAGGTTTAGTACAGTTTAGGAAGTTATGCAGCCATATGCCCATTTTACGGCAATTGCTCTGCTGCCTCTAGGACTACACAAATTGGGTCCAGTTAGCGTCAGTGGCCTATTTTTGTTGCTCTTATCAGCGGTATCAGGTTTATTGGTCAATTTTGTTGTTACTCTAATACAGAGTACCCATACAGAGATATAGTACTTAGTGGCAACAGGTATCTTTTTTTTTTTTTTTTTCCCTATGGTAGTTTCCTAGTGCAATGCCAAAATGATGCTCAATTTTCTTCTGTTTGCTTTTTCAGTGATTGTGATTGTTATGCAGGAAATATATACTATAGGTAGTCACTGATAATGTATGTACAAAGAAAGCACACCCATAGGTTGGAGTTTGTGAGCTCATCTGTGGGTAACTGAATTTTCAACCTTTTTAGTGGTGCTTCTAATACTCATGTTAATGTGGAGAGCCCTGATACAATTTTAATTATATTCATCTTATCTATACATATCATTTTTTTAAATGATTGTTCCTTTTACATGGTGTTCAAATAAAGAAAGTCACAATTCAATGATTAAATATTTAACTATGAAAATAGGAGTTTCAGTCAATATCTCAAAGCTGAAATAGATGAAAATGCATAAATGTGGCAAGGAAGACCAAATCTATGTTCTAGTTTTGATTGGTTGTTTTCCCCAGTCATTAAATTTTTTATTCTTTCTTGCTCTTGGAGATTTAGCCATTTAACCCTTAAGGACCCAGGCCATTTTCGCCTTAAGGACCTGTCCATTTTTTTGCACATCTGACCACTGTCACTTTAAGCATTAATAACTCTTAGATGCTTTAACTTTTCATTCTGATTCCGAGAATGTTTTTTCGTGACATATTCTACTTTATGTTAGTGGTAAAATTTTGTCGATACTTGCGTCATTTCTTTGTGAAAAATTTGAAAATTTGATGAAAAAATTTGAAAATTTAGCATTTTTTTTACTTTGAAATTCTCTACTTATAAGGAAAATCGACATCCAAAATAAATTATATATTGATTCACATATACAATATGTCTAATTTATGATTGCATCATAGAGTTGACATGTTTTTACATGTTTTTACTTTTGTAAGACATTAGAGGGCTTCAAAGTATAGCAGCAATTTTCCAATTTTTCACAAATTTTTCAAAATCAGAACTTTCAAGGGACCAGTTCAGATTTGAAGTGGATTTGAGGGGCCTTCATATTAGAAATACCCCCAAAATGACCCCATTATAAAAACTTCACCCCTCAAAGTATTCAAAATTGCATTCCGTAAGTGTGTTAGCCCTTTAGGTGTTTCACAGGAATAGCAGCAAAGTGAAGAAAAAAATTCAAAATCTTCATTTTTTTTCACTCGCATGTACTTGTAGACCCAGTTTTTGAATTTTTACAAGGGGTAAAAGGAGAAATAACCCTTCAATTTGCAACCCAATTTCTCTTGATTAAGGAAATATCTCATATGTGTATGTCAAGTGTTCTGTGTGTGCACTAGAGGTCTCAGAAGGGAAGGAGCAACATTGGGATTTTGGAGAGTGAGTTTTTCTGAAATGGTTTTTGGGGGGCATGTCACATATAGGAAGCCCCTATGGAACCAGAACAGCAAAAAAAAAAAAAAAAAAAAAACACATGGCATACTATTTTGGAAGCTAAACCCCTCAAGGAACGTAAGAAGGGGTGTAGTGAGCCTTAACACCCCACAGGTGTTTGACGACTTTTCGTTAAAGTTGGATGTGTTTAATTTTTTTTTCACTAAAATGCTGGTTTTTCCCCAAATTTTACATTTTTACAAGGGGTAATAGGACAAAATTTCCCAAAAAATTTGTAACCGCATCTCTTCTGAGTATGGAAATACCCCATGTGTGGACGTCAAGTGCACTGCAGGCGCACTACAATGCTCAGAAGAGAAGGGGTCACATTTGGCTTTTGGAAAGCAAATTTTGCTGAAATGGTTTTTGGGGGGCATGTCACATTTTGAAGCCCCTATGGTGCCAGAACAGCAAAAAAAATAAAAAATTAATAAACACATGGCATACTATTTTGAAAACTACACTCCTCAAGGAACGTAACGAGGGGTACAGTGAGCCTTAACACCCCACAGGTGTTTGATGACTTTTCGTTAAAGTTGAATGTTCAAATGAAAAAAAAAAAAAAGGTTTCACTAAAATGCTGTTTTTTATCCCAAATTTTATATTTTTACAAGGGGTAATTGGGGTAATTATTTTTGGTACAAAAAAGGAACAGTACTCAGTGTACTTAATGTTTTGCCCAGTAAGTCAGCTTACTTTAATCAGCTTAGAACAGTATGCCTCAGGGTTTTGGTTTGCTTTACCTGGCCTTTCTCGGGGAATCTACTTATAGCATAGCTGGAATACATCTGACTAAAGATATAGATTATCTGTGCTGGGCCCAGGGTGCCCAGCCTATTAAATCTGCTAACAGTAAGTGAATGATGCATAAAGCATATCTGGTTTACTATACAGTAATGTAGCAGGGACTCCTTTCTTTTGACAAGAGCCCTAGCTTTAAAATTGGTGTGGCACTCAACCTTCATAACGTAGAGCACCACATTAACCACTGGGGAATCTCTTTATATGCACAAAAACACACCAATGGGCCATAACAATAAATACACTGACTGGTGAAATGTTATATTCACTCACAATGGATCTAATAAGAAATGGTATGTGTTAGAGAAAGTAAAGAATCAGTTCTTGAAGGTGATCTGTAGAATGCAGGAAAATGGGCAAGTCTAAGGATTGGGCTGTTTTGACAAACGCAAAATTGTGCAGGCTAGATAATTTACAGCATGCAATGGTATGCAGTGGTTAATAACTACCAAAAGTACTCCAAAGAAGGACAACTGGTGAACTGGCAAAGAGGTCGTGGGTGCCCATGTCTACTTGATGCGCGAGGGGAGCAAAGGCTAGATCATCCGGTCTGATCCTTCAGAAGAGCTACTGTATGTATATCCCTAGCAGCAATCTCTAGAGTTACAGTCAGTTGTGTTGAAGAACAAATGATTGATTTGTATGTGTAAAAGGGAAAATAGTATTATCCCTATATTTCACTTGTATACGCTGCTATTTTGAATTAAACAGCTATTTCTATGCATTCAGATGCAATAATTCACCTAGGAATGCTTAAACGAGGATATTCAACCTAAAATAATGGTTGTATTTAGTTTCTTTTATATTACAAACAACACTGGGTCATTAAGCATGGTGCAGCATGAATGCAAGAAAGAATCCTTTACGATAAAAAAATAAATATATTCCAAGAGCAATTATAATAAAATAATAATTATAATAGCATTGCTTACAAAATGGTTATTACCAGGCTTGTCAAGTAGACAATGGTTTGCTCACAATGGTGGTTATGTATGTGACATATGGTTTTATTGTATGAGAAGATGCACTCGTACTTACAGAGCCGAGAATCCTTATTGTCAGGTAAAGAGAGTTAATAAGGAGGTTGCATTCCTTTTTATTGTGAAATAAGAATACAGTACTCTAGTTTGTCTCATGATATTGTGAATGTGAGATACAAAGCTGAATGCACTTAAAGGGATGACTTTGATTATTTGTCACAAGTTAATATATAATAGCACATTTTGATGCACTCTATAACGATGGTCATGGCTCACATCAGTCATTGTCCCCAATAAGACTTACAATATCATTTCTAACACATGATCAGGCTGATTAGGATGATGCTTTTATGTAACAGTAATGACCTTATATATTATTTTTTATATATTTGGGGGGATGTACTAAGACTGGCATTTTATTTGCTGGTTTTATGTAAAACATTGTCGGTGTACCATCATGCCAGTTTTATCAAGAGGTTTCTCTCAATAAAGTTGAGCACATCTTTGGCTGCCTCATGCATCTCACTGACATCTACATCACTACATCTAGGAGTTGGTGTGGATTTCATTGAAGACTTGCAGGCTGTGCATGGTCAGGGAAAAGTCACCGCTGTAGCTACCAAAACACTGAGAGAACAAAATAGAAGCGATCCTATAGTGAGACAACTCCCAAGCAGGTGAGCTAATCTGTATTGAAGTCGTTTACCAGAGATGGTTGTGTAACCTCATACACAACAATTGGTCTTTTGTAGAGGTATACTTGGGTCCTATCTGCAGCATTCATGCCAAGGGTATATACAGAAGCACGAACAAACTTCACAACAAATGTAGAAATATTTTGGCGCTGACCAGGACCAATGCATCAGGAAAGATAGAATAAACTTTTATTTTTCATCATGCAGCGCATTTCACTGCTCAGGAGCAGCTTCCTCAGTCAATGCTTGATGAAAAATAACAGTTTATTCTACCTTTCCTGGTGCCTTTGTCCTAATCAGTGCCAAAATATTTCTGCATTTGGTGTAAAGTTTGTTTGAGCTCCTGTGTATACTGATTATTGAAAGATTTCTCTCTTCTCCCTTACAGTGATGACTCCCTTACAGTGAGAACACTGAAAGCGTAAAAAAAGTTAAAAAAAAGTTTTAAAACACACACATTATCCTCTTCTATATTAAAAGTTTTAAACACCCCCCTTTTCCCCAACTCCATATAAAAAATATATAAACATAATAAAAATAAACATATGTGTTATTGCCGCATGTATAAATGTCAAAACTATAAAAATATATTATTAATTAAACCGCACGGTCAATGGCGTACGTGCAAAAAAAATTCAAAAGTCCAAAATAGCGTATTTCTTATCACTTTTTATACCATGTAAAAATTAATAAAAAGTGATGAAAAAGTCTGATCAAAACAAAAATGGTACCGAAAAAAACTTCAGATCACAACACAAAAAAATGAGCCCTCATACAGCCCCGTACTTGATTTTTTTTTTTTTTAAGTTATAGGGGTCAGAGACAATTTTAAATGTATTAATTTTCGTGCATGTGTAGAAACATAAGCCCCCAAAATTTACAAAATGGTGTTTTTCTTCAATTTGGCATACAATGATTTTTTTTTTCCCGTTTCACCATAAATTTTTGTGTAAAATGACTGATGGCGTTACAAAGTAGAATTGGTGGCACAAATTTTTTTTTAAATTGGTTATGATTTTTAAACGGTAAGGAGGAAAAAACGAAAGCGCGAGAAACTGAAAAATGCTTGGTCCTTAAGGGGTTAAGTATACCACTTTGTATGGTGCTCTTCTGTGACTTTTTGTATGACTTTTTATCCCATGTGACAAAATGTTCGACTTTTTGATAATGCTGTTTGCTGTCAGTTTTATAAGCCAACTCAGGGCTGGCGTAGATTTGCGCCTAATTTAGTGCAGATGCGACAAAAGATGCAACAAACTGAAAAGTTGCATATCATGAATTCCTTACCACTGCATGATATCAACTGAAATCATGACTTGGTACAACCTTCTAAAGCAAAAGTCACAATGAAAAGTCTCAAAACAGAATCTGAGACAAACTGTGAGACAAATGTACACCACAAAACCAGGATAAATCCCCCCCTGTGTGTCTATGAATCCTCCTGTGGGGGCAACATAACCTTTTTGATTGGTAGAGATGGGCAAATCAAAGCTGACAAAGTCAAATTTGTTCCAAATTTCATGAAAATTTAGATTCTGAACAAATCCAAATTGTTCATGACACACTGCTCTTGTGGCTTATGGCCACGCTACAATTCACTTCATTGCATGGCTCTTGGCCGATTCTTCTATTCTCTGCACCACTCCTGTATAATTCTGATGAAGGTACTGGTAGGGCCGAAACGTCAATTGATTTAAGGACTGTGAAAATAAAACTCTTTGCATTATACATTGCAGTGCCAAGTTTTCTTTACAAGTATTAAAAGGGTTGGGATTCCTACTTGGGCACCAGTTGAGAGGGAGTGACATAATTGTTTCACATACTGAATGACAGCATTGTTTCACTACCCAAGAACACTCCCTATGCGTATTACGGCAAGGCAAAGTGTTCTATTGAGGCTTTCTGTAGACCAGAAATAGCCGTTTTTAAACTCTTAAGGACGTAGGGCGTACCTGTACGTCCTACGTCCGGTCCCGGTGTTTAAAACTGGGTCACGCTGTGACCCCGCATCACACCGGATCAGTCCCGGCTGTTAGTTATAGCCGGGACCCTGGCCTAACAGCGCACGGCATCGATCGTTGTGCTGCGCGCTGTTAACTCTTCAGATGCAGCGATCAAAGTTGACTGCCGCATCTGAGAGTGAAAGTAAATGCTTCCCGGCAGCTCAGTCGGGCTGATCGGACATCGCGATAAAATTACGATGTCCCGATCAGCTAGGATGCAAGTGGAGGTCCCCTTACCTGTCTCTGCGGCGTCCGATCGGGGTTTGATTGCTCCAAGCCTGAGCTACAGGCTTGAGCAATCGAGCCCCTATCTCACTGATCCGTGAGAAGCTATAGCTATGCAGGGATCAGCATAAGAGATCAGTGTGTGCAGTGCTATAGGTCCCTATGGGAGCTATAACACTGCAAATAAAAAGTGGGGGAAAAAAGTTAACAAAGGTCATTTAACCCCTTCCCTAATAAAAGTTTGAATCACCCCCCTTTTGGCATTAAAAAAACTGTGTAAATAAAAATAAACAAATGTGGTATCACTGCGTGTGGAAATGTCCGAACTTTAAAAATATATCATTGATTAAATTGCACGGTCAATGGCGTACGCGCAAAAAATTTCCCAAGTCCAAAATAGCATTTTTTTGGTCACTTTTTATATCATGAAAAAATTAATAAAAAGCGATCAAAAAGTCCGATCAATACAAAAATGGTACAGATAAAAACTTCAGAACACGGCGCAAAAAATTGGTCCTCATACCAGCCCGTACGCGGAAAAATAAAAGTTATAGGGGTTAGAAGATGAGAATTCTTAACATATAAATTGTTAAATTTAGTTATATATAGTTATGATTTTTTTCCGAAGTACAACAATATCCAAACTATATAAGTAGGGTATCATTTTAACCATATGGACTTACAGAATAAAGATAAGGTGTTATTTTTACCGAACGTTGCACTGCGTAGAAGCGGAAGCCCCCAAAAGTTACAAAATGAAATTTTTTTTTCAATTTTGTCGCACAATGAATTTTTTATCCGTTTCGCCGTGGAGTTTTGGGTAGAATGACTAATGTCACTGCAAAGTAGAATTGTTGGTGCAAAACGTAACCCACCATATGGAATTTTATGTGCAAAATTTAAAGTGTTATGATTTTTAGAAAGTGATGAGGAAAAAATGAAATTGCAAAAATGGAAAAACCCTGCATCCTTAAGGGGTTAATAGCGATTTATATTCTGATCAAACCAAATTTTGGGGGGAAAATTTGGTGAATCGGCCAAATCAAATTTTTAAAAAATTTGTCTATCTCTAGTGATGGGCAACATGTGTATTCATCACTTCTAAGCCTCCTTATAAATTATATCTGTTGCAAAGAAACAGAGATGAGACCCATAAAACCTTTCTAATCATACTGCAATATAGAACCAAATGCACCAGTGTAATCTGGGGCATTCATTTATATAACAAGAAAATTGTGATGATAGGGACAATGTTGAATGGCATCTCTGTGTTCGGTACTTTACAGGGAATACTGTTGAACTACTTTATCAGCAATTCCCTATCACTTAGAAGAAATCCTTTAAGCACATGACAGAAAGTTGCAAATGTCAGCCTGTACTCTATGAATTGGACCTAGAATATCGCCTGCAGCCTGCTGACTACATATTACGAATGGAGCTGCCTTGTAATATGCGACTCCTAATGCCTAAATGGTTTCACTCTTTTCATTTATTATTCTAAGGCTTATCATTTTCGTGTAGTAAAATGTGACACAATATAAAAGATGCAACAAGATTTCAAAACAATACTCTGCATGTGATGCTTTTAGAGGTGAAGTATATAGAGAATGTTATACACTTAGATTTGTGCATGAATATCTTTAATAGCCAGCATTTAGAATTAAAAAATCATTTGCAAGGCAAAGCAGTTATCACAAAGTTGGATCTGTAAAGCCTGTGGAGGGCACTATATCCTTGTGAAATATAGCATTCTCGGTGACAAATTATAGCAAAGTCAGGCAAAATTAAAAATGATGCAACTTGTCAATTTGCTCCTCTTGATAAATAGGCCCCAAAGGTCCTCTAACTCACATCATTAGCTCCTTTCTCTCGAAACATTTCTAAAGATTATACTCTACAGCAGTAGAAAAAAAACTACAATTCTATTTTTTATCTAGTTCAGGAAGATTTGACCTTAAACTGACTGTGAAATTTAAAATAGGATGTGTATACCTTTGTACTTATTAGTAAGTAGGAGATGTTGTATGTTTCTTGGACGTGCAATTAAAATGATGTGACATGTTTTCTTCAAATCCAATGAATTCTGTCTTTGAAAGTAAAGTGTGAGTTTATTTTATTCACTTCATTTTTTTAACCCTTTAATCGACAGGCCTCAAAAAGCCTTCATGATAAGCTGAATGTTCCCATTTTTACTTCTCTTTGCATTTTGGCAGCCAAAATCTGCCTGTGTGATGTCTTCTTATATGCGGTAGAAATTTTACTTTTTTTGGCATATTTTGGTGGTACATATAAATTACTGTAATATATATATATATATATATATATATATATATATATATATATAGACCAAAAGTTTGGACACACCTTCTCATTCAGAGTTTTCTTTATTTTCATGACTATGAAAATTGTAGATTCGCATTGAAGGCATCAAAACTATGAATTATCACATGTGGAATTATGTACATAACAAAAAAGTGTGAAAATATGTCATATTCTAGGTTTTAGCCACCTTTTGCTTTGATTACTGCTTTGCACACTCTTTGCATTCTCTTGATGAGCTTCAAGGGGTAGTCACCTGAAATGGTCTTCCAACAGTCTTGAAGGAGTTCCCAGAGATGCTTAGCACTTGTTGGCCCTTTTTGCCTTCATTCTGCCGTCTAGCTCACCCCAAACCATCTCGATTGGGTTCAGGCCGGTGACTGTGGAGGCCAGGTCATCTGGCGCAGCACCCCATCACTCTCCTTCTTGGTCAAATAGCCCTTACAAAGCCTGGAGGTGTGTTTGGGGTCATTGTCCTGTTGAAAAATAAATGATGGTCCAACTAAACGCAAACCGGATGGTATAGCATGCCGCTGCAAGATGCTGTGGTAGACATGCTAGTTCAGTATGCCTTCAATTTTGAATAAATCCCCAACAGTGTCACCAGCAAAGCACCCCCACACCATCACACCTCCTCCTCCACACCAGCAAACCTGTGAAGTGAAAACCATTTCAGGTGACTACCTCTTGAATCTCAACAAGAGAATGCCAAGAGTGTGCAAAGCAGTAATCAAAGCAAAAGGTGGCTACTTTGAAGAACCTAGAATATGACCTATTTTCAGTTGTTTCACAAATTTTTTTTATGTATATAATTCCACTTGTTAATTCATAGTTTTGATGCCTTCAATGTGAATCTACAATTTTCATAGTCATGAAAATAAAGAAAACTCTGAATGAGAAGGTGTGTACAAACTTTTGGTCTGTACTGTATATATATATATATATATATATATATATATATATATATATATATATATATATATATAAATATATATATATATATATATATATAATATACACACACACATCCTGTTCAAAATGAATATGCAAATTCTATTTAAGTGTCACAAAGATTAAATATTTTGTTTTTCAGTTTAACTAATTGATGCCATTGTGTCTCAGGGCTCTTTTGATCACTGAAAACAATATCGGACATCTGTGATAATTAGATTGCCAGGTGAGCCCGATTTAAGGAAAAGGATTTAAGTGTTCCACATTATTAAGCAGAGCACAATTTTTCAAGCAATATGGAGAAGAAAAAGGATCTCTCTGCTGCTGAAAAGAGTGAAATAGTTCAATGCTTTGGACGAGGTATGAAAACCTTAAATATTTCACAAAAACAACATGATCATCGCACTATTAAGAGATTTGTGGCTGATTCAGAGCACAGACAGGTTCGTGCAGATAAAGGCATATTGAGGAAGATTTCTGCCAGATTCATGCATTGGAACAAGAGAGCAGCTGCTAAAATACCTTTACATAGTAGCAAACAGATATTTGAAGCTGCTGGTGCCTCTGGGGTCCCACAGACATCCAGGTGTAGAGTCCTCCAGAGTCTTGCAACTGCATAAATCTTCTATTCAGTCACCACTAACCAATGCTCACAAGCAGAAACGGCTGCATACAGAAGGAAGAACTATGCTTTCCTTAATAAAATCATGTTCATGAATGACAATGCACCATCTCATGCTGCAAAGAATACCTCTGCATCAATTGCTGCTTTGGGGATAAAAGTAGAAAAATTCATGGTGTGGCCACCATCCTCCTCCATGAGCAGCTCTGGGAGGCTATTCTGACATCTTGCAAACAATTTCAAGCAGAAACTGTCCAAAAACTCACATGTTCAATGGATACAAGACTTGTGAAGCTGCTATCAAATAAGGGGCCCTATGTTAAAATGTAACTTGACCAGTTTTCAGTTCTTTACAACCTATGAAGTGTTTTGAAACTTACTGTGCATAATAATTTGGAACAGTGCATTGTAAGCTTTGTATGTTTAAGATAAAATACTGTTGCCATTAGGAGATTTGTTCAATAACATTTGAATTGTACTCTTAATAGTTGATAACTTGAGAATTATGCTGATTGTTATTTAGGTAAATGAGAAAAATATAATTTGCATAATAATTTGAAACTGGGTGTATACAGTATATAATAATATGTATAAAATGTGATTTATTATATTAATTTTTTTCTTTAGGGATGCCCAATATCTGTAGATTTATTATTATAAATAACTTTTTTTATTTTATTTATGATGTTTTAATCCAAGGGATTACTATTTTAAACCTGTATTTCCTACTATAAACTCCATAGAGGGGTGCTCCAGTAAAATGTATTATTTCTCCAATATCCCCACTGGCTGCCTCATAAAATAGAAAACACTTTTACTCACCTTCTTCTGCTCCCTGGAAGCTCTGGTATTGGGGCACTCTGCCTGAAGCCTTTTTCTCTGCTACCCCCCAAGCTGCCGAGCACAGCATTTACAGCTGGGGGAACTGACGGTGCAACTCACTTATCACTAGAGAGGCCGGAGTACCCCTTTGAGTACCCCTTTAAGTTCAAGCATACATACCAATCCCAGACATCAGACAAACAGCAAGTAAAAATCAGTTTTCATTTGTAATCGTGAAGAATATGTCTAAAAGCACATTGAAATGAGGTAGTATTCACCAGACAGAAATGGGTTGTCACCAGTAAGGATTTGAGACAGAAGTTGATATCCACTTCGAGATGTCTTAAAAGAAATGGACATCACTGTAAATATTGAGTTTTTGCATAAACTTAACGTATTTGTCAATAAAAGTTTAAACTAGTATGAAATGCTTCTAATTGTACTTCAGTAACCATAGAAACAACTGACTAAAAGATCTAAAAACTCTGAAGCAGCAAACTCTATAAAAACATACATTTTTGTCAGTCTCAAAACTTTCACCCACAATTGTAGTGTATAATTTTGCCTAATAGTAGAGCTGTAAGATTTTTGAATCCCTCATCTCTTTTGTATCAACATTAAACTCTTACTTTTAAAAGACATACAGTTATACAGTATATATATTCTTATAGCAATATGCTGTGGTTCTGGAGGTCCATTATGCTTCAATTATCCACCACTAGGAGGCAAAGGAGCAATGTCATTGTGAGCCACTTAGTTATTGTGAGAAGAAATGTTACGTCTGCCTGTATTAAGTAAAATGATAACTGTATAGACATGAGGCAGCCAAGAGTTTGAAAACAGAAAATACTCTTCTGCTACTAGTGGTGACCTATTAGTGAACTGCTACTATTGGTGACCCAAAACACTACAGTATATGTAATTAATACAGGAGACCATTGTAAGCCCAGAAAACAGAGGTGAAATACAGTAATGTACAGAAAGGGAATCTGTGAGATATTGTTATTCTATCTAATATTATGATTTAATTGATTGCTATGCATTTCTAATTGATCAGTGGGGATTGTTTAGCACATGTATAAATATTTGCAAAATTATTTTATAATAATAATACCTAAAAATCTATAAATATATAAAAATAACTACCTATTACTATCACAAAGCTGATAAATTAGCTTCCCCCTACTCACACCATATGTCTTCCACAATTAACAAGGGTCAACACGGAGTCAGCAAGAATCCAATACACTCTGCATTCATCATGCTGATTTGTAGCTTAGAAGACATTTATAAGTAATGACATTTCTACTTGTGTAAGCATTTATCTTTTCAATATCTTTACAAATGACACAGGTAACTAATATAGGTAAAAAAGTACAATGAAATAATTTTTCACAGGTTGGCTTTGTTCTTCAACACATTCCTTTAGAAGAAAGAGATAAGTAAATAAAAAAAGACAAGTAACTGATACTGTCATGCATATAGTAACCCCAGATGAAGCAAGCTAATGCAAAACGCGCTTAGGGTGTGGTGGTGTTCCCTGTCATTTTAATGATCTTATGGGTGTTACTTATCCTTCATAGTCTTGAGTAGGACATTTATTATGAGGTTACTATGTCATTGACTGTTGTCTTGTAGGTTTACCCAGCTCTGATACATTCTTTGTAGTTCTGCTCCTTTTACCAATAGTAGCAGTTATGTCATGCTATTGGCATCTTACATTTTTACTAGCAATTGCACCTCAATCACACTGTTGAGCACTTGCACTACTTCTGTTATTATTATTTTTATTTTTTGTGTGCATTTATATTGTTTTTTTGAGTCTTGTTGACCTTGTCTATCTTTGTACCCAATATGTGCTTGAACTTTCTTCCCTTTTAAATTTATGTTATACTATATATAGGGACCCCACCACTTTTGCCATTACGTGAAGGTTTTCCTGTCTTTTTTTTTTGTGATATTCTTTGTACTGTTTTGTATGTCTAATAAATATATTTCTATAGTCATCCATATATGCACTTTTTTTTTATGGACGTGTGTATAGTAATACCCAACATCTGAATTAACTAATTTTAGTGATTTAGCGATTTTTCTATGAAATGCAAAGTCACTATTTAGCTGTCTCTCACTATAAATCTATACATCCATCCCTCCATTCTCACTAGGGGACCCATATTGGAGAGATTCTAAATGCTCATTTGCTCATTTGTATAATACACAGATGGTGCATTGGCTAAAATGTATGTCATGTGTTCCCCGCCAAACACCCCCCCCCCCATCCCCAGGATCTGCTTGCCAAAGAACATTTTAGATTAAATGTTTGTCTTATCTCTCAGTGTACAGAGAGGCAGGAACCCCTGTAAACACTTTCTATAGAGGCCTATGATACTGATAGAGGGCACCTCAGAAACTATGTACAGGGGCTCCTGTCTTTGACTGTCTACTGTAAGTACTGTGTGGAGAGACACGCACTGGTGAGGCCTTGTAACTTAGAGTATATAGAGTATAGGGACAGGGACTCCTGTTTTTTACAGGGATGTCTGTTTCTAAGGTTGAAAGACTTAAAGTGAATATATAATAAAAAAATAAAAAAAATGAAATTTGGAGCTAAATCAGTATGTGCTGAGCCGATTCGCTTATTTCCATTATTGAAATATGTTGGTTTCTAAATTTTTATGAGCACCTACGAGTATCCTTTAAGAGGTCCCTGATCTCCTTGTTTTAGGTACCCGACGTATGCAAAACATGTGCTTATATTTTAAAATACAGGTCAACTAACTAAATATGTATATATTATTTAATAGCATAAATAGAAAATATTTTACCAAAATCAAATATACTTTAATATCCTACTTCCTCCGCCTCTGTTCACTTTCACATTCCTATCAGAATTGTTGTCTGTGCTCCTGATACTTAGGTCTTTTAGGACTCCAGATTTTGTAGTTCGGTGTCATATGAAGGACAGACATTTAAGGGAAACAGAAAAAAATCTAAATACTTATTTCAGGAAGCAACACAGATGAGTATTAAATCATACTAAGGACTTCTAAATAAGTCTAGCATTCCTGGATAGATCATGACCTGGACAAATAGCAGAGTTAAAGCAATCTCCATTTAGCAATGATATGGTTTATTTATGGAGATTCCAGCCTCACAAACAGCATAGCTGCAGAACATGTAGCAAAAGTGAATCTTTTACTGGGGACAGAGTGAGATACTAGAAAAGATATATTAAAGTCCAGCCTAAGCTTATATATGCACTTCCGAGGACATCATCTGTTTAATTCATGGAACTGAAAGTTCAGTTTGACAGACTGATGGGGATTGTGGGAGAAAGGAACATTGTTGAAATTTAGGTTGGCAACTTCTTTTTAATATTTTTTCTTAAATAATACATTCTACTTATAATTGCTGACTTGCAAGCAGATTTTATGTATTGACAAAATATCAGCTTTAAACCCTTCCTGACCCATGGCATACATGTACGTCATGAGTCGGGTGGGCGGACATGACGGGGCCCGCGGGTCAGGTCCATGTCATGACCATGAGATGTCCGCTGCTATCAGCAGCATACATCTAACAGTAATGATGGATATTGGAGATCGCTCCGATGTCCCTTATTTAACAGTTTAAAGGGGTTCTAAACTGCCCTGCCTTATGGAGCTCCGCTCGCAGCTTCCGGAAGTTTGCCACCCCCTCGTGACGTCAGTGGTCACGCCCCCTTCTCATAAACTTTCGTTGAGGGGGCGGGCGTGATGTCACAGGGGGCGGGTATGACGTCACGAGGGGGCAGGTGTGACGTCACGAGGGGGCAGGCGTGACATCATAAAGGGGCGGCCTCAAACACGGAAGCCCGCACACAGCGTTCGGAGTAATAAACTTCCGGACGCTGCGATCGGAGCTCCGGAAGGAAGGGCAGTGGAGAACCCCTTTAAACACCTTGATCTATACAGATCACAGCATTAAAACATTAAATGCCACTATTCCCTGGTGTCTAGTGGTCCCATAGATTACATCGCAGGGGGGCTATGGGTTGCTAGGGAAGCCTGAGGCCTTGTCTGGTCTTTGGCATCTTCCCTGGCTCTGAGATTGCTTAGGGCTCCCTTTGGCAGCCCTTAGCAATTGAACACAGATTTCATGGATTAATGTAATGCAATAGCATTACATTGATCTATGTAAGCCATCTGATTGGTATTAGATTGGTATCTCCGCATGTGTAATTGTCCGAACTATTAAATTATTGTTTCTGATCTGCACAGTGAACGGCGTAAACCCCCAAAAAAATTCCAAATGCCAAAATTGCTGATTTTTTGTTACATTACATCCCCAAAAAATTGTAATAAAAAGTGATCAAAAAGACAGAACTACACAAAAGTGGTACTGTTTAAAAACAAACCCTAACACACATCTGAAGATGGAAATATAAAAAAGTTATAGGGGTGAGAACATGGTAATGAACTAAGTTTTTTTTTTTTTTTTCAAGGTTACATTATTTTTTTTAACCATAAAACAAAACAAAAATTATTCAAGTTTGGTATCATTGGAATCCTACCGACCCATAGAATAAACATTGAATGTCAGATTTACTGTATTTTAAACTCCGAAAAAATTATTGCCATACAAAATTGTGCAATTCTGTATATATATTAAAATTTTGCCCTGCATATAACTTTTTTCTGGCTTTGTAATACATTGTATGATAAAAAAAAGTGAAGAAGTGGAAAGTCCAACTCATCACACAGAAAATAAGCCCAAATACAACTTTGTCAGTGGAAAGATAAAAAAGTTATGGGTCTTAGAATGTAAGGAGGAAAAAATGTGAGGAGGAAAAAAAATAGCTGGGACATGAAGGGGTTAAAGGGTTATTCCTGCCAAAGACATCTTATCCCCTATCCAAAGGCCCTCCCATGCGGTCACATCTCCTCCCATAGACATGAATGGAGGGGGCATGACGAGATGTTGTGAGGGGGCGTGGCGTGATGTCACGTCTCCAGTCCCGTAAATACAGAGTTTTCCAAGTATGGAAAGGGAGCCCGGCATAGAATGCGGGGGTCTAAGCGGAGGCCCCCCACGATCAGATATCTTCTCCCCTATCCTTTGGATTGGGGATAACATGTATTTGGCCAGAACACGCCTTTAAATAAAGTGACATAAATTAAGCTACAGCAAAAAAAGAAAAAAAAACACCTCCCAAACTGGCAGTGCTTTAGGACACTACTTAAACTTTATTAATTGACAGCAGTCTTCAGTGTACTTATTACAATACACAAAATATTAAAACAGGAGATAATGGATTGTAGGACACCTAATTATTCTGTAATTTGAAAAGGTCAGATAATTAAAATTAAACACACATAATATTGGAAAGCATCATAAGGCAAACAAAACATCATAAAAATCAATGTGTCATTGAGTTGATTTTATTGAAATTAATCAGTAGAAGAATCCCACTGAAACTTGCCTATATGTGCTTTTCTTAATGAGTAGGACAGAACTGATCATGTAGAACCAAGGACAGTTAATGATATTTTTTTCTTCCCTTAATTTATGAATGCAATGACAAATGAAAAGTCAGCCAGCTTGGACGAACGCCAAATCACTTTTTTAACGAAAAATAAAACACATAAATATGCAAAGTTTAAAAAAATATCCAGACTCTGCATAAACTTCCCTCATTTTATTTGAGTCACATTTAAGTGTACTCTTTTTTTTATAATAGCAGAGCTTGTACAGGCCAATATATCATCCTCTAAAATTAATAAATATTTATAATATACAGAATATACACCACTCATATCCAATAAAGTCATATCAATAAAACCATCATATTGTGTATGTATCCCTTGTGCTGCTAAAATAGCTCTGACTTGTTAAATCAGGAACTCTTTATGATCTCTGACGGTGCTTGATACCAAGACATTAGTAACAGTTTATTGAACTTGTTAAGGATGAAGGGTTTACAGGTACACCCTTGATTCCTGTTACTTAACCCCTTAAGGACGCAGGACGTAAATGTACGTCCTGGTGAGGTGGTACTTAACGCACCAGGACGTACATTTACGTCCTAAGCATAACTGCGGGCATCGGAGCGATGCCCGTGTCATGCGCGGCTGATCCCGGCTGCTGATCGCAGCCAGGGACCCGCCGGCAATGGCCGATGCCCGCGATCTCGCGGGCGTCCGCCATTAACCCCTCAGGTGCCGGGATCAACACAGATCCCGGCATCTGCGGCAGTTCGCGATTAAAATGAACGATCGGATCGCCCGCAGCGCTGCTGCGGGGATCCGATCATTCATAACGCCACACGGAGGTCCCCTCTCCTTCCTCCGTCCGGCTCCCGGCGTCTCCTGCTCTGGTCTGTGATCGAGCAGACCAGAGCAGAAGATGACCGAAAACACTGATCTGTTCTATGTCCTATACATAGAACAGATCAGTATTAGCAATCATGGTATTGCTATGAATAGTCCCCTATGGGGACTATTCAAGTGTAAAAAACAATGTAAAAAAATGTAAAAGTAAAAAAAAAGTGAAAAATCCCCTCCCCCAATAAAAAAGTAAAACGTCCGTTTTTTCCTATTTTACCCCCAAAAAGCGTAAAAAACATTTTTTATAGACATATTTGTTATCGCCGCGTGCGTAAATGTCCGAACTATTAAAATAAAATGTTAATGATCCCGTACGGTGAACGGAGTGAACGAAAAAAAATTTAAAAAGTCCAAAATTCCTACTTTTTTAATACATTTTATTAAAAAAAAAATTATAAAAAATGTATTAAAAGTTTTCTATATGCAAATGTGGTATAAAAAAAAAGTACAGATCATGGCGCAAAAAATGAGCCCCCATACCGCCGCTTATACGGAAAAATAAAAAAGTTATAGGTCATCAAAATAAAGGGATTATAAACGTACTAATTTGGTTAAAAAGTTTGTGATTTTTTTTAAGCGCAACAATAATATAAAAGTATATAATAATGGGTATCATTTTAATCGTATTGACCCTCAGAATAAAGAACACATGTCATTTTTACCAGAAATTGTACGGCGTGAAAACAAAACCTTCCAAAATTAGCAAAATTGCGTTTTTCGTTTTAATTTCCCCACAAAAATAGTGTTTTTTGGTTGCGCCATACATTTTATGATATAATGAGTGATGTCATTACAAGGGACAACTGGTCGCGCAAAAAACAAGCCCTCATACTAGTCTGTGGATGAAAATATAAAAGAGTTATGATTTTTAGAAGGCGAGGAGGAAAAAATGAAAACGTAAAAATTAAATTGTCTGAGTCCTTAAGGCCAAAATGGTCTGAGTCCTTAAGGGGTTAAAGGGGTACTCCGGTGGAAAAAAAATCTAAAATGAACTGGGGCCAGAAAGTTAAACAGATTTGTAAATGACTTCTATAAAAAAAAAATATGAATCCTTTTGGTACTTTTTAGCATCTGTATGCTACAGAGGAAATTCTTTACTTTTTGAATTTATTTTTTGTGTTGTCCACAGTGCTCTCTGCTGGCACCTCTGTCCATGGCAGGAACTGTACAGAGCAGCATAGGTTTGCTATGGGGATTTTCTCCTGCTCTGGACAATTCCTGATACAGGCATCAGGTGTCAGCAGAGAGCACTGTGGACAACACAAAAAAGAAATTAAAAAAATAAAGATGTTCCTGTGTAGCATACAGCTGCTAAAAAGTACTGAAAGGATTAAGATTTTTTAATAGTAATAAGTAATTTACAAATATGTTTAACTTTCTGGCACCAGTTCATTTAAAAAAAAAAAAAGTTTTCCACCGGATTACCCCTTTAAGGACTAAGGGCATACCTGCACTCCCTGGTCCCAGTTTAAAGTTTAAAGTTTAAAGCTCGCTCACAAGCTTAGTCAAAGCTCAGCATTGAACAGTGTATGTAGTCTTAATAAAAAAAAAGAGTTTATCAAAGTACAAAATTGCACATTTTTGGTCACTTCATATATCACAAAAAAATTTATAAAAAGCGATCAAAACAAAAATGGTACTGATGAAAACTACAGATCATGGCACCAAAATGAGTCCTCATACATCCCTTATGCAGATAAATAAAAAGTTATAGGGGTCTGAAGAGGACACTTTTCAGCATACTAATTTCGGTGCATGTAGTTGAAATTTTTTAAAAGAATATTCGTCATATATTCGCGAATATTCGCATATTCGTAATATTCTCGTTTTATTTTCGCATATGCGAAAAATCACGCATGCGAAAATGTACATATGCAAAAGTTAGCATATACAAGAATTAGCATAAGCGAAAATTTGCATATGCGAAAATTAATATATGCAAATTTTCACATATGCGAAATTCGCACACCGGTCTCACACAGTAGTATTAGAGCCTTCTTTACACCACACAAGTTGGAAGCAGAAAGGGGTGATCAATGTGATGTGTACTGTGAAAAAAAATATGCGAAAATTCGCACACTGGTCTCACACAGTAGTATTAGAGCCTTTTTTACACCACACAAGTTGGAAGCAGAGAGGGATGATCACTGTAATGTGTACTGTGAAAAAAAAAATCTGAATATTCGTAATTACGAATATATAGTGCTATATTCGCGAATATTCGCGAATTCGCGAATATGCGAGATTCGCAAATAAAATTCGCATTGCGAATATTCGCGAGCAACACTAGTAAATACCAGACACTCTTAGTAAATGAGGCCCATTAATTCCAGCACACTTCTGTCAAGCACTATGTCATGGCATAGAAAAAAGGGGAAGATGACATGTCTCTTATTTACACAGACTGTTTTTACTTACGGTGTGCACAGATGATCAATTTCCCATAGACTTTGATTAAAGGGGTTATCAAGGAAAAAAACTATTTTTTTTTATCTATCAACTGGCTCCAGAAAGTTAAACAGATTTGTAAATTACTTCCATTAAAAAATCTTAATCCTGTCAGTACTTATGAGCTGCTAAAGTTGAGTTATTCTTTTCTGTCTAAGTGCTCTCTGATGACACCTGTCTCGGGAACTGTCCAGAGTAGAAGCAAATCCCCATAGCAAACCTGTTCTAAACTGGGCGGTTCCCGAGACACGTATCATCAGAGAGCACTTAGACAGAAAAGAACAACCTTAATTTCGGAAGCTCATAAGTACTGAAAGGATTAAGATTTTTTAATAGAAGTAAAAGTGCAGTTCCCGAGACAAACATAAATGTCAGCAGAGAGCACTGTTGCCAGATAGAAAAGAACAACTCAACTTCAGCAGCTGATAATTGTTGGAAGGATTAAGATTTTTTAACCTCCCTGGCGGTATGATTCTTTCTGGAAATTTGTACCAAAAGCGGTACAATTTTTTGCACTGAATCTCACATCTCCCCCCCGCCCATTTCACATCTCCCCCATCACATTCCCCCTCCCTTGTCACATTCCCCCTCTACCTTGTCACATCCCCCGTCACATTCTCCCCCCTCCTTTCCACATTCTTCCCCCCTTGTCACATTCTTCCCCCCTTGTCACATTCCCCCCCTTGTCACATTCCCCCCCTGTCACATTCCCCCCCTTGTCACATTCCCCCCCTTGTCACATTCCCCCCCTGTCACATTCCCCCCTTGTCACATCCCCCCCCTTGTCACATTCTCCCCCTTCATGTTACATTCCCCTCCCCCTGTCAAATCCCCCCTTTGTCACCCCCCCCCCTTCATGTCACATTCCCCCTCCCCTGTCACATTCCCCCCTCTTGTTACATCCCCCCCCCCTTGTCACATTCCCCCCTGTCACATTCCCCCCCCCCCTTGTCACATCCCCCCCTCTGTCACATTCCCCCCTTTGTCACATTCATCCCCCCCCCCCCTTCTCCCCTTGTCCTGCAGCAGTATACACTAGGTTTGCCGGGCAGATTTCAAACCTAGTGTATTTGCTGCAGAACAAGCCCTTTCCCCTTCAGCCAATCACAGGCTTTACACCACTGCGGCCTGTGATTGGCTGAAAAGTGAAAGGTCCTGTAAGATGAATAGAGCAGGAACCGGAGCGCACGGAGGGAAACGACATCTTCAGGGACCGGGACTAGGTGAGCAAAAGTTTTTTTTATTTTACTACTTTTTCCTTTTACATTTAGCTCAGTGTTTTTCTGACAGGGTACCTCCAGCTGTTGTGAAACTACTACTCCCAGCATGCCCGGACAGCCTTTGGCTGTTCGGGCATGCTGAGAGTTGTAGTTTTGCAACAGCTGGAGGCCCTCTGGTAGGGAAACACTGACTTTTAGTATTTTTCTTTACCTGCTCTGGCCGGCCCCCGCAACGGGAGCCGACCAGAGCAGATAATCGCAAGTTTTTCCGGGGACCGCATCGCTATATCGCATTGCTTTTGCGATATATCGTGCAGCCCGGCTGGGAACTCTGTAATTCTACCCCGAGCGTGACTCGGGGTTACCGATCGTGGCAGGGAAAATTAACCCCGAGTCACGCTCGGGAATACCGCTCAGGAGGTTAATAGAAGTAATTTACAAATTTGTTTAACTTTCTGGAGCCAGTTGATATAAAAAAATTTTTTTTTTCCTGGAGTAACCCTTTAAGCACCTTCATTTTGAAAATGCAGGTGTCATTTTTATGCAATTTTACATGAAATTTTGCATGAAAATATGCAAATGCATGAAAATACAATTTGGGAGCCCAGCCTTTGCCTTCTTTTATGCAGCTATAACATTTTCACATGTATAATATAGCGGAAACACTATGAAACCCTGCTGTTCCACCAACTGAACCACCATGGCTCTTTAGTGTGACTCTTGCTGTTGAAAATACCTAAACGTAGACGAAACCTGGTAGAGCTTATTAAAAATCAACATATTTCTTCAGTATTCCTGATCCATTATATAAAACCATCAATACCAAAGGCCTTGATATCACAGTAGTGCATCAGATCCTTATTCCTGCAATTCTTTTGTCACATCTATATCCATACTGATCAGTATGCACCGGCTCACTTTACATAGTGTACAAGTAGCCCTTTGAACGTGACTGTGGGACATTTTACTTGGAAAATTAATTTACAACCCAGACACCTGCCTGAAATTGTATATAAAAAATAAAAAATCCTCTGGGTTTTAGAATTTTCTACAGAAAGTGCACTGCAGAAGGCTAATGTATATTTCCTTTCTAGTGTTAGTTTGCTGTTTGACAAATGCGTTTTACGACGACAGGCATGGAAATGAATTTGTTACTCGTACTCATTAGAGTCCCCCCTCTGGATCGTAAGGGAGAAAGGTACACTTAAAGTTTTCCATCATAATGACATGTGAACAGACAATGCCAATGTTCTTTCGCTGTTTTCATTAAATTAGCTTGCTCACTTTGCCCTTCTTCCTTCTTTTGTGTTCTTCAAAGGAATAAAGTAAATTGTGAATACGTAGAGTGCAAAAAAAAATAAATAAAAAATGACATCCAGTTTCCTGATCTGCCGCTTAAAATAAATGTGTTGTGTTTCAAAATAACATATATTTGAACAGAAATATCAGATCAAAGGATAAAACACTTCTCATTTTCAATCTTGGGGCTTTGAAAAGTAAGTGCTCTGACAGGTTTGCCTTAAATATAACAGTAGACATGTCGGCAGGATTCTCAACAATTTGCATTGTTAGTTTAAGCAGCCTGTGATAGCCGTAGAAAGGTGCATATAACATCTTATGAGGACTGTTGTTCTACAAATTGCTCCGATAGCTGGGATATACAGAAGTGGTAATGAGAAGAAGCTTGAGAGACAAATGCAGGGGATATTTTCTTTTTGTAAAAAGGGATATTTTTGTAGAGAATGCTTATGCATATGGTCTATGAATGTGAAAAACTGGAGTGCATATTGCTGTCACATTAGAGGTTTACCTTGCATTTATGATATGTTTCCAATAATACATGTTACTAGGGTAGCCATCACTTATAAGAGACGTATAGAGCAGTGTTTCCCATAGAGTGTGCCTCCAGCTGTTGCAAAGCGATGTTTCACAGCATATCCAGAAATTCTACAGAGTAAAATTTCTATATTTGCAGATGAATCTAAACTGGATAGGGTGATCACCACAAAAGAGGATAATATAATATTACAGAGGGATCTGGGAAAGCTGTAGGCTTGGGTACAAACATGACAAATTAAGTTTAAAGGGGTATTCCAGGATTCTTTTCTTTTATGCTACAGGGGCTGTAAAGTTAGTGTAGTTCATAATATAGTGTCTGTACCTGTGTGTGACAGTGGTCTTGCAATTTTTCTATGATTTTCCCCCTGATATTTACTTTTAACAGCACACAAAATTACTCAGGTCTCGAGTTTTCCCAGGTTGCTGTGCATCGAGACGTGACATTGTTAGTCAGGTGATGACAGGGAGCCTATCTGACAGGGTTGGAGAGATAATATTTTGCAACAGCTGTAGGCACCCTGGCTAGAAAACACTGGTCTTTTGAATGGATGCAGCTCATTTGTGTTTAAATGGGTTAGGTGGCTTATGTGTGGGAGGGAGGAAAGTGACCTCAAACATACAAACTATGGAACTATGGAATGTGTAGTTTGAGAATGAAATCCAACAGGAAATACCCAGTTCACAAAAAGATAGTCACAGAGTTTTGGTAGTCTCACAACACAGCCGTTTAGCCCCATGACAAGCACAGATCCTTCCTGAGCATGTACATTACTGTCTGGCAGGTAAGTACGAAAATCACCTTATGTTCATGAGATGTATCAAAAGAGGCATAGAGGCTCGTGACAGGGATGTAACATTGCTGCTGTCAGACCACGTATGAAGTATTGTGTCCAATTTTGAGCACCTGAATATAAGAAGGACATGGCAGAACTGGAGAGGGTACAGAGGAGGGTGACAAAAATAATGAATGGTATGAAAAGATTACAGGACCAAGACAGGTTATCAATTTTTATACCTAGGTCAGTAACCATGACATCCGGCATCCTTTACACCTAGAGGAAAGAAGGTTTCACCATCATCACAGACAGAGATTCTTTACTGTAAGAGCAGTGAGACTTTGGAACTGTCTGCCACAGAATGTTGTAATGTCTTACTCAATAATATTCAAGGGGGCCCTAGATGTTTTTCTGGAAAAAAAAATATAACATTACAGGTTATGGATACTACACTTTTATGGATAGAACATTGATCCAGACATTTATTCTGATTCTGGAAAGGAATTTTCCTCTGTCATGGGGCAATTGGCATCAGCCTCTGGATCGACACAAAAGGGTTTTAGGTTGAACCTGATAGACCCTTGTCTTTTTTTCAAGCTTACCAACGATATAACTATGTAACTTTTTTTTGTGGTGCTAATGTGTACGTGTGACAAATTTGTGAAAAGGTTGCAGCGCATTTGTTGCGCTGGTACACATTTCCTGAAATTTCACTTCAGTACACGCATGTGAGTTTTTATCTCGTGCAAAAATGTGGAACTTTTCTACAGACACCAAAATGCTCAGCCATGTCTGGGCTGGTGGATGTTTGTGATTTTTAGAAGTGTTTTGGGGGAAAAAAATGCAACAATCATAGTTCAGAAATCACTAACCACTGCAAAAAGCTAACCATGCCATGCTACATTCAAGTTGTTTTCTTTAATGAGTCTAAATAAACTGCTCAAAAAACATCAACTTTCTTTTACCAATTACTTAAACATTTCCAACTTATTAAGAAACGAAATAAGAAAAAAAGAAGAAAAAAAAACAATGGAAAAAAATTAAATTGTTATAGGAGATTTATAATACTGTTTAACCCCTTAGGGACTCAGCCCATTTTCACCTTAACCCCTTAAGGACCCAGCCATTTTACACCTTAGGACCCAGCCATTTTTTGCACATCTGACCACTGTCACTTTAAACATTAATAACTCTGGAATGCTTTTAGTTATCATTCTGATTCCAAGATTGTTTTTTCGTGACATATTCTACTTTAACTTAGTGGCAACATTTTTTGGTAACTTGCATCCTTTCTTGGTGAAAAATCCCAAAATTTTATGAAAAATTTGAAAATGTTGCATTTTTCTAACTTTGAAGCTCTCTGCTTGTAATGAAAATGGATATTCCAAATATTATTATTTTTTATTCACATATACAATATGTCTACTTTATGTTTGCATCATAAAATTGACAAATTTTTACTTTTGGAAGACACCAGAGGGCTTCAAAGTTCAGCAGCAATTTTCCAATTTTTCACAAAATTTCCAAAATCAAAATTTTTCAGGGACCAGTTCAGGTTTGAAGTGAATTTGAAGGGTCTTCATCTTAGAAATACGCCACAAATGACCCCATTATAAAAACTGCACCCCCCAAAGTATTAAAAATGACATTCAGTCAGCATTTTAACCCTTTAAGTGTTTCACAGAAATAGCAGCAAAGTGAAGGAGAAAATTCACAATCTTCATTTTTTACACTCGCATGTTCTTGTAGACCCAATTTTTTAATTTTTACAAGGGGTAAAAGGAGAAAATGTATACTTATCTTTGTAGCCCAATTTCTCTCGAGTAAGCACATACCTCATATGTCTATGTAAAGTTTTCGGCAGGGCACAGTAGAGGGCTCAGAAGGGAAGGAGCGACAATGGGATTTTGAAGCGTACGTTTTTCTGAAATGGTTTTTGGGGGGCATGTTGCATTTAGGAAGCCCCTATGGTGCCAGAACAGGAAAAAAAACACATGGCATACCATTTTGGAAACTATACCCCTTGAGGAACGTAACAAGGAGTAAAGTGAGCCTTAATACCCCACAGGTGTTTCACGACTTTTACATATGTAAAAAAAATGTAAAAAAATTTCAATAAAATGTGTGTTTCCCCCCAAATTTCACATTTTTGCAAGGGTTAATAGCAGAAAATACCCCCCAAAATTTGTAACCCCATCTCTTCTGAGTATGGAGGTACCCCATAAGTTGACCTGAAGCACACTACGGGTGAACTACAATGCTCAGAAGAGAAGAAGTCATATTTGGCTTTTTGAGAGCAAATTTTGCTCGGGGGGCATGTCGCATTTAGGAAGCCCCTATGGTTCCAGAACAGCAAAATAACCCGCACATGGCATACCATTTTGGAAACTAGACCCCTTGAGGAATGTAACAAGGGGTACAGTGAGAATTTACCTCCCACTGGTGTCTGTCAGATCTTTGGAACAGTGGGCTGTACCCCTCATTACATTCCGTGAGGGGTGTAGTTTCCGAAATGGGGTCACATGTGGGGTTTTGTTTTTTTTGCGTTTGTCAAAACCGCTGTAAGAATCAGCCACCCCTGTGCAAATCACCTCAAATGTACATGGTGCACTCTCCCTTCTGGCCCTTGTTGTGCGCCCCCAGAGCACTTTGCGCCCACATATGGGGTATCTCCGTAATCGGGAGAAATTGCATTACAAATTTTGGGGGGCTTTTTTCCCTTTTACCTCTTGTCAAAATGAAAAGTATAGGGCAACACCAGCATGTTAGTGTAAAAAATGTATTTTGTTACACTAACATGCTGGTGTAGACCCCAACTTCACCTTTTCATAAGGGGTGAAAGGAGAAAAAGCCCCCCCAAAATTTGTTAGGCAATTTCTCCTGAGTACGGCGATACCCCATATGTGGCCCTAAACTGTTGCCTTGAAATACGACAGGGCTCCAAAGTGAGAGCGCCATGCGCATTTAAGGCCTTAATTAGGGATTTGCATAGGGGTGAACATAGGGGTATTCTACGCCAGTGATTCCCAAACAGGGTGCCTCCAGCTGTTGCAAAACTCCCAGCATGCTTGGACAGTCGACGGCTGTCCGACAATACTGGGAGTTGTTGTTTTGCAACAGCTGGAGGCTCCATTTTGAAAATAGTGGCGTACCAGACGTTTTTCATTTTTATTGGGGAGGGGAGGGTGGCTGTGCAGGGGTATGTGTATATGTAGTGTTTTTTACTTTTTATTTTATTTTGTGTTAGTGTAGTGTAGTGTTTTTAGGGTACAGTCACACGGGCAGTGGGGGTTACAGCGATTTTCCCCCTGCGAGTTTGAGCTGCCGCGCAAAATTTGCTGCATCGCAAACTTGCAGCCTGATACTCAGTGAAAGTCCCTGCCCATGTGAATGTACCCTGTACATTCACAGGGGGGGGGGGGGGGACCTCCAGCTGTTGCAAAATTACAACTCCCAGCATGCACAGTGTATCAGTGCATGCTGGTAGTTATAGTTTTGCAACAGCTGGAGGCACACGGATTGGGAAACACTGAGTTAGGAAACAGACAATGTTTCACAACCAGTTTGCCTCCTGTTGTTGCAAAACCACAACTCCCAGCATTCTCAGGCATGCTGGGAGTAGTAGTTCGGCAACATCTTTAGAGCCAGATGTTGCCGTACTACAACTCCCAGCATGCTTGGAGTTGTGGTTTGCAACATCTGGAGGACTACAGTTTGCAGACCACTTATACAGTGGTTCCCAATCTGTGCCCTTCCAGATGTTGCAAAACTAAAACTCCCAGTATGCCAAAACTGTCCAGGCATGCTGCGAGTTGTAGTTCTGCAACATCTGAAGGGCCAGGTGTTACAGAACTACAACTCCCAGCATGCCTGGACAGTAAGGGCATGCTGAGGATGTGTAGTTTTGCAACATCTGGAAGGGCACAGTGGTCTCCAAACTGTGGACCTCCAGATGTTGCAAAACTACAACTCCCAGCAGCCCAGATGCCAAGGGCTGTCTGGGCATGCTGGGAGTGTTAGTATACAGGGTCCCAATACAGCAATGCATGTCGCTTTATGGCGACGTGCATTGCTGTAAAGGAGGGCCCGACCGCGGCTGAAGATAAACTCACCTGTCGCCGCTGCCGCCATCTTCATCGCCGGGATCCGGGTCTTCAGGGACGAGGTAAGTACCGGGGCCGGGCCCCAGCACTCCCCTGTCCCCAGCCGCGTCCTCCGGTCTTCCTCCCGAATGATTTCAGCAGGGATCCGCTTCCGATCTCCGCCGGGTGAGCAGCGGAGACCAGGAAAAGACCATGACGTATGCATACGTCATGGGTCCTTAAGAGGTTAAGGACCCTTTTTTGCAATTCTGACCACTGTCAATTAATGTATTAATAACTCTGAGATGCTTTCACCTTTTATTCTGATTCCGAGAATGTTTTTTGTGACATATTCTACTTCAACATAGTGGTACATTTTCATTGTTAATTGCATCCTTTCTTGGTGAAAAATCCCAAAATGTAAAAAAAAAAATTGAAAATGTTGCATTTTTCTAACTTTTAAACTTTCTGCTTGTAAGAAAAATGGGCATTCCAAATAAATTATGAATTGATTCACAAAGACAATATGCATACTTTTTGTTTGAATCATAAAGTTGAATTTTTTTTCTTTCTGAAGACATTAGAGGGCTTCAAAGTATAGCAACAATTTTCAAAATATTCACAAAAAATTCTAAATCTGAATTTTTCAGGGACCAGTTAAGTTTGAAGTGGATTTGAGGGGCCTTTCTGTGAGAAGTACCCCATAAATGACCCTAACATAGAAACTGTACCCCTCAAAGTATTCATAATGACATTCAGAATGTTTGTTAACCCTTTGGGTGTTTCACAGGAATAGCAGCAAATGGAATGAGAAAATTCAAAAGAAGAGAAATCCCTCCAAAATATGTCACCCAATTTCTCTCGAGTAAGGAAATACCTCATATGTTTATGTGAAGTAGAGGGCTCAGAATGTAAGGAGCGACAATGGGATTTTGGAGAGTGAATTTAGCTGAAATGGTTTTTGGGGGGCATCTCACACTTGGTGCCAGAACAGCAAAAAAAAAAAAAAAAAAAAAAAAAATATATATATATATATAGAAATTAATTAAATTAAAGCGATAGGCAGCACTTCCGATAGGATAAGTATGGTGTAAGCAGTCTTGGGACCCTGGTCTTGGGTCCTAGTCATGCAGAGAAGAAAGGATGACCGCAGCACTCAATAGTAGTGAAAAATTTAAAAAGTGGCTTTATTCCAAAAGCAAACAGCAGCTTGGGAATGGTGTTGTGAGAACACCGAAATGTCGCTGCTGTTTGCCTTTGGAATAAAGCCACTTTTTTGATTTTTCACTACTATTGAGTGCTGCGGTCATCCTTTCTTCTCTCTCTCTCTCTCTCTCTCTCTCTCTCTCTCTCTCTCTCTCTCTCTCTCTCTCTCTCTCTATATATATATATATATATATATAAAATTAAGAAAAACACATGGCAAACTATTTTGGAAACTACACCCCTCAAGGAATGTAACAAGAGGTACACTGAGCCTTAACACCCCACAGATGTTTTAACAACTTTTCATTAAAATCAGATATGTAATTGATTTTTTTTCCCAATAGAATAGATTTTTTTCCCCAAATTTTACATTTTTACAAGGGGTAATAGGAGAAAATGCCCCCAAAATTTGTAACCCCATTTCTTCTGAGTATCGAAATACCCCATGTCTGGACGTCAAGTGCTCTGCTGGTGCCCTACAATACTCGGAAGAGAAGGAGTCACATTTGTTTTTTGGAAAGCAAGTTTTGCAGAATTTTTTTTTTGGGGGGGGCATGTCGCATGCCCTATGATGCCAGAACAGCAAATAAAAAAAATTAAAATAAAAAAACGAACACATGGCATACTCTTTTGGAAACACCCCTTAACACCCCTTAACACCCCACAGGTGTTTGACAACTTTTCGTTTCGTGGAATTATTTTTTTCACTAAAATGCAGTTTTTTCCCCAAATTTAGCATTTTTACAAGGGGTAATATGAGAAAAAGCCCCCAAAATTTGTAACACCATTTCTTCTGAGCATGGAAATACCCCATATGTGGATGTAAAGTGCTCTGCGGATGAACTACAATGCACAGAAGAGTTTTTGGAGAGATAATTTGTTTGGAATGGAAGTCGGGGGCTATGTGTGTTTACAAAGCCTCCAAGGTACAAGAACAGTGGACACGTGAGCTCATTTTGGAAACTACACCCCTCACAGAATGTAATAAGTGTTGCTGTGGGCATTTACACCCCATTGGCATTTGAGAGATCTTTGGAACAATAGGCTGTTCAAATAAAAAATAAAATTTTAAATTTTCACGGACCACTGTTCCAAAAATCTGTCAGACACCTGTGGGTCATAAATGCTCACTGTACCCCTTATTACATCACTTGACGAATGTAGTTTCCAAAATGGGGTCAAATTTGGGGGGGGGGGTCCATTGTTCTGGCACTATGGGGGTTTTGTAAACAAACACATGTGGCCTTCAATTCCGGACACATTTTCTCTCCAAAAGCCCATTGGCGCTCCTTCTCTTCTGAGCAATGTAGTTCACCCACAGAGAACTTTACATCCACATGTGGGGTATTTATTTACTCAGAAGAAATGGGGTTACACGTTTTGGGGGGCCTTTTTCCTATTTTCCCTTGTGAAAATGAAATTTTTTTGGTAAAACCAGCATTTTAGTGAAACAAAATTAGTTGTTTATTCATTTTCCCATTCAACTTTTACAAAAATTCATCAAACACCTGTGGGGTGTAAAGGCTCACTATACCCCTTGTTACGTTTCATGTGGGGTGTGGTTTCCAAAATGGGGTCATATGTAGGTATTATTTCTTTGCGTTTATGTCAGAACCGCTGTAAAATCAGCCACTCCGTGTAAATCTCCAATTGAGGCCTCAAATGTACATAGGGGGAGATTTATCAAGACATGTCCAGAGGAAAAGTTGCTGAGTTGCCCATAGCAACCGATCAGCTCACTTCTTTCATTTTTCAAAAGGCCTGTTCTAAATGAAAGTAGTGATCTGATTGGTTTCTATGGGCAACTCAGCAAATTTTCCTCTGGACAGGTTTTGATAAATCTCCCCCATAGTGCACTCTCATTCCTGAGCCCTGTTCTGCCCCCACAGAGCATTTTTCGCCCACATAATGGGTATTTTTGAGAAACCGCATTACAAATTTTGGGGGTCTTTTTTTTTTTTTCTTTTACCCTCTTGTGAAAAGTTTGGGGCAACACCAGCATGTTGGTGTAAAAATTAATATTTTTTAACAATAACATGCTGGTGTAGACCCCAACTTCACCTTCATAAAGAGTAAAAAGGAGAAAAAGCCCACCAAAATGTGTTAAGCAATTTCTCCCGAGTACGGAAATACCCCATGTGTGGCACTAAACTGTTGCCTTGAAATACAAAAGGGCTCCGAAGTGAGAGAACGTCATTCACATTTGAGGCCTAAATTAGGGATTTGCATAGGGACGGACCCGAATGCAAGAATTACACTTGCCTCCAATATCAAAATTACCCTACAGCAGTGTTTCCCAAACAGGGTGCCTCCAGCTGTTGTAAAGCTCCCATTATGCCTGGACACTCAATGGCTGTCCGGCAATACTGGGAATTGATGTTTTGCTACAGCTGGAGACTCAGTTTTGGAAACAGTGCCGTACTAAACATTCTTCCTTTTTATTGGGGCGGGGAGGGGGGGGGGACAGTGTAGGGGTATATGTATATGTAGTGCTTTAGTTTTTATTTTGTGTAGTGTAGTGTTTTTAGGGTACATTCACACGGGTGGGGGGTTCCCACTGGGTTTCCCACTGGGAGTTTGAGTTGCAGCGTAAAATTTGCTGCATCCCAAACTTGCAAAACTTACTGTAAACCCTGCCCATGTGAATGTACCCTGTAAATTCACATGACAGGGGGGAAACCTCCAGCTGTTGCAAAAGCTACAACTCTCAGCATGCAGTGACAGCCGAAGGGCATGCTGGGACTTGTAGTTATGCAGCAGCTGCAGGCATACTACTAAAACTCCCAGCATGCCCTTTGGCTGCCTGTGCATGCTGCGGGTTGTAGTTATATAACAGCTGGAGGCACACTGGTTGCAAAACACTGGGAATTTGTTCCTAACTCAGTGTTTCGCAACCAGTGTGCCTCCAGCTGTTGCAAAACTACAACTCCCAGCATGTACAGTCTATCAGTTCATTCTGGAAGTTGTAGTTTGTAACAGCTGGAGGCACACTGGTTGAAAAACACTGTTAGGTAACAGACTTTGTACTTCACACGCAGTGTGCCTTCAGCTGTTGCAAAACTACAACTCTCAGCATGCACAGACAGCCAAAGGGCATTCTGGGACGTGTAGGTATGCAACAGCTGGAGGCACACTACTGCAACTCCCAGCATGCCCTTTGGCTGTAAGTGCATGCTGGAGGTTATAGTTATGCAACAGCTGGAAGCACACTTTTTCATAAAAAAAATGTGCCTTCTGCTGTTGCATAAGAACAACTCCCAGCAAGCCCTTTTGTGCATGCTGGGGGTTGCTGCTAAGCAACAGCAGGAGACCAGCCTCACCTCCGCTGCTACTGACTCCGCTCCTGGGGCCCAGATCCCACCGCCGATGCCGGGTATTGGGGGCCCCAGACTCCCGGCTACTTACTCCCGGCACCCACTCTCACCCTCCGGAACAGGGACAGAGCAGGTGCCATTAGGGACAACTGCATAGCAGGAGTCCTGATTCATTGGCCGGTAACGGCCGACAAATCAGGAAGATAGTGAGGCGACACCTGTGCCACCTCACTCCTGCTGCTAAAGGGTGATAGGTGCTGTCTCGGATAGGTGCCGTCTCTCTACTGACACATTTGTCCGTGTCAGGACCTGTCCAGAGCAGGAGAAAATCCCCATGGCAAACATATGCTGCTCTGGACAGTTTCTAAAATGGACAGAGGTGTCAGCAGAGGGCACTGTGGAAAATAAATCCAAAAAGAAAAAAATTTTCTCTGTATTATACAGCAGCTAATAAGTACTGGAAGGATTAAGATTTTTTTAATAGAAGTAATTTACAAATCTGTTTAACTTTCTGGCACCAGTTGATTTAAAAAAAAAATAATTTCCACCGGATTACCCCTTTAAGGAGCTTTTACAATGCTCAATTATAGTGCAAGCAGGGCTACATGAACAGACATGCTGCCCTTTACATTCCCCATTGTAGGTCCCACATATTTTGTTTACAATGTATACAATGTGCAGGCGACTAATAATAATTTCAAGCTTGTATACACAAGATGATCTGCCGATTCATTGGCTGATTTCTGGCCCTTTTACAATCAACTATCGAGAATGAACTTTCCTATGAACATTCATGGAGCCAATAATGAGCCCATGTAAAGATCCCTTGAATGACAATTATTTTTCTAAATTACAATATTTCTAAACACTAATGTTTTATATAATTTTATTGCTGTGGTTTGGTACACCTTGCGACTTTTAGCCCACAGCAGCTTTGAAAGAAAACACTGTGGAAAGTCAAATCTGTCTTTACAGATGTAGGGATCAGCAATTCAAAAAGTCGCAAACCCCTTCAAAACACCATAAATCGACACCAGCCTGGCTTACAAAACTGCCTCTGAACAGCATATTAAAAATGTCCCACATTTTGGTGCAATTGGTAAAAAAGTTGTACAAAAAATCACAGAGCAGGAAACTTATAAAGGGATGTACTGAAGTAAAAAATGACAGTGAAGACATACTGGGAGTTGTAGTTTTGCAACAGCCGGAGAGTCAAAGGTCGGGGTTTGCTGTGCTAACATGTGTCTCACTATATAGTACACAACTACAGCTCCAAACATACCCTGAGTTTTAATAAATGTAATAATCCCCTCCCCCCCAAGAAAAAAAAATTACAAAAAAGAAATAAATAAACATATTTGGTATAGCCATGTGCAGAAATGCTAATGGGCCCATACAGTGAAGGGTGTAAAAGTAAAAATACCAACGACCAATATTTTTGGACACATCTCAAAAAATTTATGCAATTGCGCAGACAAATTTATCATATGCTTTGTGCCATTTCTTAAACTTGACGCACATCCGCACTTTCACAGCAGAAAATTATTGACTGCAAAACATGTCTACCACAGACAATAATGATAAATCCCCTCCCCCCTAAATCTATCACAAAAATCTATAATTTATTGAGAACAAGATGATAATAATAGCAGTACTAATACGATAAGTTTCATTTGCCCTTTTTTGGCATAGAATTAACTATTTTAATTTACTGTACACAATAAATTTCAACTAAAGGACAAAACAGAGTGCACTCAGGAGAAACAGTTTCCCCAGATATCTATCAGGCATAGCTTTGTTTATTGCACATCTGGGAGAGTCAGAATAATTAAGGTATTATCTCAGGTTCTGCATGTGTGTCCCTTATTAATAATGTAACTTCCTCTCCTTAACATCTAAAATTCCTTCTTGACAATCAATTAAGACATTTCCCTGAGACATTCCTCTAACAGAGCATGACATCTTCTTAATCTTCACCCTATTTCTGCTGGGGGGGGGGGGGGGGGGCTTAAATAATTTCTAGTTAAAAGAAAAATAAAGTTAAATCCATCAGTAAATAATGTTATTTTCACACCAAAAAAATTTATATATTTAGTTTAACTTAATACAGTATACAATAAACAAATAGAACAATTGTCTATTTAAAAAAATATTATTATTATTATTTTATTTAATTTTTTTTCATTTTAAATGTGTTAAAATAGTGTAAAGGTTTTAAGGACAATGTGGGAGATTTATCAAAACCTGCAGAGGGAAAGTTGCCCAGTTGCCCATAGCAACCAATCAGATTGTTTCTTTCACTTTGCAGAGGCCTTGTTAAAAATGAAAGAAGCGATCTGATTGGTTGCTACGGGCAACTGGGCAACTTTTCCTCTGCACAGGTTTTGTTAAATCTCCCCCAATGTAATAAAAAGTATTCTACTACAGGAGCCATAATTATAAGTGACAATCCAGACCAGTGTTGTTGGTGTTACTTTTAATTAGTAACTTCTCTGAATCACTTCAATGAGACCGAGTCTAAGCTATCTGCAGCGTAATCAAAGTTTTGCGCTCATGAAAGTCTTCGTGCTTATTTTATGTTATGTGATTCCAAGGGCATGATCCAAAGTGGATGAATCTTTACAATAATAGTGCTTCATAAAAGAAAGTTCAAAGTCTTAAATAATATTGTTTCCTTATAAGAAGATACAACTATGCCTGAAAGAGCAACAAAGGGAGGAATTCAGGACTCCCTTTGGGAGGAATAGTAACTAGAGCATGCATTAAATATGTAAGAGCACATTAAGAATGATTAAAGATTAATTCGGTGTCACCGACCTTGCTCGGGATCACTGCAGGTCATGAAAATGTCCTGACAATTTTGTTTATTGTTTTTATTTCATTAGCACTTTTCTAATTAGCAAAATGTGGAAGACATCAGAGACCCGAAAGCAACTTACAATATGGAAAGCTTACTATTCTACTTTTCGAAAACTCAATGTACTATCTCTGCTGGGAATCCTTCTTTAAATCCCACATAATATTTGGAACATTTCCAAATCATTCAATGAATTACTTCATTTTATAAGAAAATGAATTCGGTTAGTTGCATTCATTTATCCAGGGATTTCACGAGAAAATGAGTTAAAACTGCAATTTGGTAAACTCCCAGAGCACACAGGACTGACATGCACACGTATATCTGAGCTGTTATGAGTAATATGACATTTAAGAATAATGTATTGTGATTCTTTTTGCCAGCTGCAGTAGTTACACAGGTCCTCAAAATCAGAACGAGTTTCTGTTTTATATGTTAACATTGTAAAATGTATTAAATTGATATAACCACAGATTTATTATACTTTTTGCATGATTCTACTGGTCTTCCATGTTTTTAAACTCTCCCTCGATATGCAGCTGAAGCATTCTGATTCAGAATAAAGTCAATAGCAGTGATTCATCTATTTCTAAATGAATGTTAAGTTATGGTAAATACAGGCAAGAGGTAAGGACTACAAACACATTTGCATAAATTTTTTTATGTTGATTTGTTTTCTGAATGCTAAATTAAGTAACTTTTTAATTAGTCTTCATTAACAATTTCCTACAATTTAGCTGCTGCTCAGAAATAAGAAATACTTCATTAGAGACAATAGCAGTCATGGTTACAAATCAGATCAGAAAGTAGATGGGAGACAAAGTCCTTAAATTGGCACTGTCAGATATAAAAAAAAATTATATGTTGTACATCTTGACAAAACAATAGTTTTTCTAATATACTTCATTAAAAATGTTCACATTTTATTATAGAAAACTGCCTTTAAAAAACCAACCACTAGGTGTCCCAATACCTTCTGTAACACTGATGAGTCCCACAGCAGCATGAGCGTGTCCAAGAGTCATGGACACGAGATGGCTGATTGACAAGGCTGCAGGAGGAATACAGCCTACAGCAACACTGCTGTAACACAGAGAGTGAGGGAGGGGGAGGAGTCATCACAGTGCAGGCAAGAGAAGGACAAGCCCCCCTTCCTCTGGTAAGATGAGAAAGACAGCTGTAATATGCTATTTTTTAGTGAAATATTGTTGATAGATACATAAAAATTACATGTACATCAGGATGAGGTACTGAGTAACATAAACCAATTTAGTTTTTTATGTGGGATCTGACAGGTGCACTTTAAAGGAAAGCTCACACAGGTTAGAAAAAGAGAGTAGAACAGATGTAAGCCACATCACATAGGCTATGCACACATTTAGAGAATATAGCTTATGCAAATAGAGTGTGGAGGCAAAAATATATATATCTATTTTTTTTTACTAAAGACCTAAGTAGAAAATGTTTTTAGCACGAAAATAAGTATGAAACAAGAATATCATTAGTTAAAGGTAATCTGTCGCCAGCATCACCCACGCTAACCTACTGGTACAGGGCGATAGTGCAAGTGATGCTGATCCAAACTCTGTCTACCTTTTTTTCTTTTGCCTGAATATTCAAATAAGTGTTTTGGTGCACTCTTCTTCCCGCCTTGCTCGGCCCTGTGGAATGCCCACTTCATGATTATGACCTGAGCTCCATTCTAGGTAGGGAACATGCAACTATAGATACATTCTCCCCACTCCTGTCACATAATGTTCATCCTAGGTCCCTTAGAATCATTGTCTTTAATCCTAACATGTATTGGTCACATGCTTGTGCATTATTACAGGTTCTTTACCTCTAGCATGTAGCAGATACAAAGCAGGTATTGGCTAACAGTCCTTGCTGTTGACTTGTGTGAAGATCTCTGCTTCTTAGTTTCTGCCCAACCAGTACCGGCTTTGTATCAGCTACATGCCCACAGTGTGACCGCTTGCCAGTGGAGTGGACTGACAGGTCGTCAGGCACCTGACCACTGCCCGAGGGCTGGGCCAGAGATGGGGTTCGCCATATCACTTTGTTTTTTTAATCAACAACCAGCCAATGGCAAGTCAATCAGACTAAGAACTGCAGCCCTTAGTGAGTGTGCAGTGCCTGCACACTCATTAAGTAGCTAAGCAGACATGCCACACACAGGTGACAAGACATCATGCCCTAGTTATGTGACAATGTACTGTGGATTCTGCCTGCATGGCGCAGAGGAGAACATGCAGCCACCAATGTCTCTGCAGTGATTGCAATTAATTGTCCATCCCCTTTGCATGTACTAGGGTAAAATGCAAGTAAAAATGTCACAGCGGCTCTGTGAAATTAAGTGAAAACAACTAACCTACCCAAATTCAGGACCTGGGAAAGTGTTTACTTCCCTGCCTCATAAGTGTCTAGAAAAGTGTATGTGGAAGAACTTTTCCCACCACAGCAGATCTGCGCAAAATTCATCATCCTGCTGCAGGTTCTTGATAAACAAGATGCACGCTAGTCAAACCCACCACTCAAATAAATGTGGAAAAATAGCTCTACCGTAGACATTCTTTGATAAATCCGGGCCTTTCTGTAAAGGCACAACGCTTGTATTACATATTTGTTTGTGGTGTGCTCAACTCTAGTAAGTATATATATATATATATATATATATATATATATATATATATATATATATATATATAGTATATACACTGCTCAAAAAAACTAAAGAGAACACAAAAAAAATAAAGAGAACAAGATAACACAGCCTAGATCTGAATGGATGAACTAGTCGTATGAAATACATCTTTACATAGTTGAATGTGCTGACAAAAAAAATCACACAAAAATGTAATAAATGGATATCACATTTATCAACCCATGGAGGTTTGGATATGGAGTTGTGGTGTCCCGGTACAGGACTTGGTCCTGTCCCTTTGTCTGTGGTCCCCTCAGCCAGAGTCCCTTCATGCTAGTAGGGCTCTCCTGGAGGGCTAACCCCTAGTTGCCTCTTGATAATGTGTAAACATGTATATATTCATATATTTTATTGTAGTATGTCTATGTATAGGACCTTAGAGGTCATGTGCCTTTAAATAATTGTGTTATGTTAAGGTTCAAGGACCTTTAGGTCACGTGACATACCCATAGTTCCTTGGGTCGGGACTGACAGGTTTGCAGAACCAATGAGCTTTGTTCCTGCCCCCTTAATATATAAGGGGCTGCTGCCACTAAATTTGCTCTCTTCCTGCTAAACTCAAAAGCAGTAACATCTCTCTTGAGACCTGTACATGTAAGAAAGCACATCTCAGCACAATCATCAATTCAAGCTAGCCCTGAAGCCTTAGCTTCCGCAGCCACTAAACCATGAGTTATCCAGCTCAAAACTACAAATCCTGTGTGACTACTGCAACTCCAAAATACCCTAAATTCAGTAGCACAGTGGCTAGCAAACCTAAGCTCATTAACCTCAGAAGTCCCAGCAAACCTGTGAGGACCCTGTACTACGGTCCTCTGCTAAAAGACTGTTATGTTACCTGCAGTTGCCTGAAATATACAGTAAAGTTTATTCCAGTTTTCATCATCTTCTGCTGTGGACATTCATTTATTCCTCCCTATCGTTTTTGGGATGGTTGGTGGTGGGACCATTGCATAGAGGAAACCTCACACTGGTGTCACGACAATTAAGGGTTAATCCCATACCTACCCTACCACTCCGCAACACCCCAGACACCATCACCCCTCCAGGCTACCACATAGCCACACTCAAAATCAATGTGGAAAACCACACTACAGGCTGATCCAACTTTGATGTAATGTCCTTAAAACAAGTCAAAATGAGGCTTAGTAGTGTGTGTAGCCTCCATGTACCCATATGACCTCCCTACAATGCCTGGGCATGCTCCTGATTAGGTGGCAGATGGTCTCCTGAGGGATGTCCTCCCAGCATCTGCCAACTCCTATACAGTCTGCAGTGTTGGTTGATGGACCGAGACATGATGTCCCAGATGTGCTGAATAGGATTCAGGTCTGGGGAACAGGCAGGCCAGTCCATAGCATCAATGCCTTCCTCTTGCAGGAACATTGTCTTGCACTAGGAAGAACCCAGGGCCAACCACACCAGCATATAGTCTCCCAAGGCGTCTGAGGATCTTATCTAGGTTCCTAGTGGCAGCCAAACTACCTCATGAAAGCCCATGAAGGGCTGTGCAGCTCCCCAAAGAAATGTCACCCCACACCATTACAAATCCCCCACCAAACCAGTCATGCTGGAAGATGTTGCAGGCAGCAGAACGTTCTCCACGGCATCTCCAGACTCTGTCACGTCTGTCAAATGTGCTCAGTGTGAACCTGCTGTCATTTGTAAAGAGCACAGATTGCCAGTGGTGAATTTGCCAATCTTGGTGTTCTTTGGAAAATGCAAAACGTCCTGCACGGTGTTGGGCTGCATGCTCAACCCCCACCTGTGGACGTTGAGCCCTCATACCACTCTCATGGAGTCTGTTTTTGACCGTTGGAGTGGACACATGCACATTTGTGGCCTGCTGGAGGTCATTTTGCAGAGCTCTGGCAGTGCTCCTCCTACTTCTCCTTGCACAAATGTGGAGGAAGCAGTACTGATGCTGGGTTATTGCCCTCCTACGGCCTCCTCCACGTCTCCTGATGTACTGGCCTGTCTCCTGGTAGCGCCTCCATGCTCTGGACACTACGCTGACAGACACACCAAACCTTCTTGCCACAGCTCGCATTGATGTGCCATCCTGGATGAGCTGCACTATCTGAGCCATTTGTGTGGGTTGTAGACTCCATCTCATGCTACCACTAGAGTGAAAGCACTGCCAGCATTCAAAAGTGACCAAATCATCAGCCAGGAAGCAAAGGAACTGAGAAGTGGTCTGTGGTCACCACCTGCAGAACCACTCTTTAATGGGGGTGTCTTACTAATTGCCTATAATTTCTTCCTGTTTTCTGTTCCATTTGCACGATAGCATGTGAAATTGATTGTCAATCAGTGTTGCTTCCTGAGTGGACAGTGTGATTTCGCAGAAGTGTGATTGACTTGGAGTTACATTATGTTGTTTAAGTGTTCCCTTTTAAAAAATTTAAGCAGTATATATATATATATATATATATATATATATATATATATATATACTTTAAAGGGGGTCTGCATAGTTAGCAGCTCTAGACACAAAATAATAAAACATTCTTAAAACAGACATATTTTAAAGTTGTTCAAAGTTTTTTTTTGGTTTATTATGCTTTTAAAAATGATTAAATGGCTTATTGTTGCAGATAATTAAATTCTAAGAAACTTAATGGATACAATAAATATTTTTTTTTTCCAGTGGATGGACAATTCCCTATTTTTAACCACAGTATCATTTGTTTGGAAGTGCTGTAAGAGCTTTCATTATTTATGATGTCTTAAATGGGCCAATGTGTCCGAAAACTATCTCTTTTTTCAATTGTACCTGCAAATCATCAACCCTTGTGTCTCACAATGGTACTGTGATGATGCAGAGGATATAAACCAGCCCACCTGTACCACAGCATCCATGAGAGCAGAGAGGTAGGTGAGGATACAGAAGCAGAAGGGAAGAATGGGAGGATGGAAATGTTCATAGCAGAAACAGCCTTTCAGCAAAGAGTTTTATGTTTTTATGCAACAAACGTACATGAAATAATTGTTAAAGGTTCTCACCTTTTCTGTTGCTCCGGGTCCTGCGCCACTGCAGGACAGGACCACTGGAACTAATTTACAGTGAAAACACCCTTCACTGTGTATAAGCCAATGAACCAATCTCTGGTCTCAGCAAGCACCTGCACCCAGTCTTACATGTTGTCATTGAGGTCAGAGATTGGTCACTGCACATGTCTGTGCAGTCTGATGTGGCAGTGTGGGACTAAAAGTGACAGAAAGGATTAGATAAGCCTTTCTTTTTTTCAATGGAATCAGAAAACCTCTGTAACATAGGATGTTTGGAAAAGCAAAATACTGAAAAAAATCTAAACCAAGGATAGTTCTAATTAGAGATGAGCGAACTTTTCAAAAATTCGATTCGGCCAATTCGTTCCGAATTTTTTTGCGGCAAATCTATATTAAAAAAGGCTGTTTCTAGCCTACATAAAGCCTCTATAGGGGTATAGAACACTTTGCTGTGTTCTAAAACGCATATGGAGTGTGCTGGGTTAGTGAAATAATACTGTTATTAAGAATAACATGCAGATTAACGGCATCGCTTTTAGAATCACTGCCGCACAGACACAATTAAAGAGCCTGGTGGTGGCATCAGTGTCAGGAGACCATATAGTGACTGACTGACACAGCGTGGAGGTGTTGGCAGCATGAGGAGACCATATAGTGGCTGAATGGCACAGCATGGAGGTGTTGGCCGCATGAGGACACCATATAGTGACTGAATGACACAGCGTGGAGGTGTTGGCAGCATGAGGAGACCATATAGTGGCCAAAGATTTTGGATAGCGGGTGCTACCTATGAGAAAATTTGAAATTCCCAGACCCAGGCCCAAGAGTGGCATCAGTAACCCGTTTATTGCCTGAATGACACAGCCTGGAGATGGCTGATGCACGAGTACACACCAGGGCTTCACAATCCCCCCAAAAAACACCACAATTTTAGAAATTTTTAAAAAAGATTTTGGATAGTGGGTGCTACCTATGAGAAAATTTTAAATTACCAGACCCAGGCCCCACAGCGGCATCAGCAACCCATATATTGCCTGAATGACACAGCCTGGAGTTGGCTGATGCACGAGTTCACACCAGGGCTTCACAATCCCCCCCAAAAAACACTGCAATTTTAGAATTTTTCAAAAAAGATTTTGGATAGCGGGTGCTACCCATGAGAAAATGTGAAATTCCCAGACCCAGACCCAGCAGCACCATCATTTTTTGATTTGAAATTTAAAACAACCTTTGCGTGTCCCGGACCCTAGCGTGTGGGTACATAGTACCAAATCCAACAAGCCCCCACAGGGCTCATGTGGCGGTGAGATTTAGGCACAACTTCTCCATTGCCCTGAACGGCCATTGTTTCCAAGACTTCTCTCCAAGGCAAACCATGTGAAGAACAGCTTGACACCGCCGTGCCCTACACACATGGTACGATGAAGGACCACCGAGATTTGGACGTGCAGTGGAGGCCGAGGACACGGTGGAGGATGAGGAGGCGGCGTCGCACGCTGTGACAGGACCAGCTGCCTGGGAGCGAGAGCGTGGTGGAGGAAGCGGTGTGACCTGTCGAAGTTGCTGTTGTGGCTGTGCAGGAACCACATTTACCCAGTGGGCCGTAAAAGACAAGTATTGTCCCTTAGTTAGAGCTCCACACATCGGCGCTGTCGTGCACTTTTGAACACACCGACAGGCTCATGGACTGGCCCACCTTCTCTTGTACAAACTTATGCAGGGCTGGTACTGCCTTCTTCGCAAAGAAATGACAGCTTGGGACTCTCCACCTCAGCTCGGCACAAGCCATCAATTCTCTGAAAGGTGCAGAGTCCACCACTTTAAAAGGGAGGGACTGCAACACCAGCAACTTGGACAGGAGCACATTTAACTTCTGCGCCGTTGGATGAGTGGGCGCATACTGTTGTCTCTTGGACATGGCTTCGCCGATGGATTGTTAGCGGAATGGCTGACTAAAAGCGGGAGAAGCAGGAGCGACAGAAGGAGGGTATGACACACAGCTCCCTTCGGCTGAGGTGGTGGAGCCTTGGCTGGATGAAGGAGGGAGCGGATGGCCACTGGGTGATGCAGCAGGCTGGACCACTACATCGGAGCCACGGTTCTCCCAGGCCGCTTTATGGTGGCGAAGCATGTGTTGACGCAGGGCCGTGGTGCCGACATTGGGACCCTGGCCACGCTTCACCTTCTGCCGACAGATCTTGCATGTGGCTACATGAACCTCCTCTGGATGCCTTATGAAAAACTTCCACACCGTTGAGTAGCTGATTTTCCCACCCGCAGTCCGCACTAATTGACTGCTACTGGCGCCGTCTCCAGGAACCCTTGTTCCACTACCTCCCGGAAAGGTAGGCTGCCGCGAAGCAGGTGGTCCCCCCCGGGCACATTTGGCTCCTGAATTTCCACTACTGCCACCACGCTGACTGCCAACCATGCTACCGCCTTGCTGCCTCAAGGGCAACCTGCAACTCTCTTCTCCTGATGATGATGAAGCCCCTTCTGCACCCGACTCCCAATTGCTCTTCATCATCATCAACAGTTGTGTGCACGTCACTGATGTCCTCCTCAGGTTCCCCAACAGTGGCTGCTTCAGGACCCTGAACACTCGCAACACCGCCTCCCACGTCACTCTCCGCATCACTACTTGGCCGCCTAGCGGAGCAAGCAGTGCATGTCTCCTCCCCTTCTTGGCTGTCCAGTTGCTGCTGACTGTCCTCTATTAGATCGTCTTCAGTAAATAGTGGAGCTGAACCCACAGCATAAGAAACTTCTCTTCGAGAGGGAACAGCATAGGACAAAGGCAATGGGAGGACAGGGACTGCTCCCGGGCCATGCCAACTGAGAGTTGTGTCTGAGGAACCCAACGACTGTTGACTGGGGGTGTCAGATGTCACTTATGATGATGTGGATGAGCGTGTTAACCAATCGACGACGGCAGATGGGTTGCTGGTGGAGACACGACCGCTGGCTGATAACGGGAGCTCAAGCCTCTCGCTGCGACTCCTGCTGCCACTCGCCCCAAGTCTGCTGCCAACTCTGCCTGAAATATTTAGGCCTCTGCCACTCCTCTGTGCACGTCCTGGCACTTCTCTGCCTGACATACTTAGTGCGTTTATGAGGGTATTACAATATGCTACACTACTCTTTAAACAGTATTTGTCTAGAAAAGCAGCAGGTAATTACTTACGGCTGTCCTTTGACAGTATGTAGGCCCTTGACAGATTAACAGGTACTAGATGGTACAATACTTGGTTGTACCTATGCGGTCTGCACTGATGAGGGCAGTAATAAGTGTAACTATACGCAGAAAAAACTCAGTATTTTTGTAAAACACCAGCCAGTGAATGCTATTGTTTGGACTTTGACGGTATGGAGCACCTTGACTGCTTAACAGGTACTAAATGGTACAATACTTGGATGTACCTATGCGGTATGCACTGATGAGGGCAGTAATATGCCTAACTATACGCAGAAAAAAATCTGTATTTTTGTAAAACACCAGCTGGTGGATACTATTGTTTGGACTTTGACGGTATGGAGCATCTCGACAGCTTAACAGGTACTAAATGGTACAATACTTGGATGTACCTATGCGGTATGCACTGATGAGGGCAGTAATATGCCTTACTATACGCAGAATAAAATCTGTATTTTTGTAAAACACCAGCCGGTGGATACTATTGTTTGGACTTTGACGGTATGGAGCACCTTGACAGATTAACAGGTAGTAAATGGTACAATACTTGGATGTACCTATGCAGTATGCACTGATGAGGGCAGTTATATATATGCGTAACTATACGCAGAAAAAACTATTTAAAAAAAAAAAACAGCCGGTGAATACTATTGTTTGGACTTGCACAGTATGTAGCCCCTTGACAGATTAACAGGTACAAAATGGTGGAAATGCACTACAGTCCACTGAAAAATCACATATTTCTGAACAGCAGCAGGACCCAACAGTGCAGCACCACAAAAAAAAAAAAAATCCAGGGATTAAACCCTAAATTGCACTCTGTCACACAATTCTGAGCAGCAGAAGATTTGTGGAGCAAAAAAAATAAACTCAATTGGGCTGAGAAATGAGGAGATAAGATGCTTCAGAAAGTTCAGGCAGCTTGGAGATCTGTATGAGGCAGCTGACAGCTATCTGCCCCTCTCTGCTGCAATGCTCAATAACTTGAATAGGAGGTTTAGCAATCAATGATCCTTCTCAGTGTAACAGCACAGCACTGTGCACTCCTGCCTTTCCCTAATGCTGATGTGACTAGCAGTTGCAGTGTAACGCTGTGGTATGAGCTATTCTCTCTGCATCTGAGTGCATAGGTGAAATGAAGAGAGGCAAGATGCCCGCCGATTATATAGTGGCTGTGACATCACAGGGGTCAGTGAACACTGATAGGCTGCATCTCACATGTGATTCAGGGTCAGCCCGCCTACTTTCATTCCCGCCGCTGTTTCCCGCCCTCCCATAATCCCCTGCCCCATGTACTCACATGTGGATCCGCCATCTTAGGTCTCCAATAGCCCGGAACACTGTAAAATGGAGTTTAATTAAGGGATTTGCGCGATCGAATCGCGGCGATATTCCCATTCGTTGCAAATCAAATTTTTCATCAAATTCGTAACGAATTTGGGTTCGTTAACTTCGATTAGCTCATCTCTAGTTATAATGTAATTATAATTGTAATGTAATGTGCCGTATCAACAATATTTCAAAATACATTTTTATTATTAGTAATGATTTAACTTTTTTTCTTTATTATTTATGGAATAATGTTTGAATTGTAATATTTTTGAATATATATATATATATGTTTCCCTGAAAATAAACCCTACCCCAAAAGTAAACCCTAGCAGGATTATCAGGGTGCAATATAAGCCCTACCCCGAAAATAAAACCTAGGCCAGGGGTAATCAACTGGCAGACGTGTCCCTGCCCCCGGCTGCTAAGCAACAGAAGGAGATCATGCCGCCGCCGAGAGCTGCAGGTACCGTACAGTACAAGTTGCGAACGCTACCGTATGAAGGTAGGGAAGTGCTGGTCTCTGCTGGGGATGAAATGTGTACCGTAGTTAATTATGGCAGAGGGGTGGGGACACTGTAGGAGTGTGGAGGACGACGGGGGAAGGGGAGGATGGGGGGCTGTAGGAGTGTGGAGGATGGGGGGCTGCAGGAGTTAGAGGATGGGGGGCTGCGGGAGTGTGGAGAATGGGGGGCTGTGGGAGGATGGGGGGCTGTAGCAGTGTGGAAAATGGGGGGGTTCCGCATCCTCCACATTGCTACAGCCCCCCATCCTCTACACTGCTACAGCCTCCGCATACTCCACATTGCTACAGCCCCCCATCCTTCACACTGCTACAGCCCCCCCCATGTTGTTCAAGGTACTTACCGTAAATAAACCTACCCTGAAAATAAGCCCTAGTGTGACTAAAATTTATATTAGACCCGGTCTTATTTTCGGAGAAACACGGTATGTGTATGTGTGTGTGTGTGTGTGTGTGTGTGTGTGTGTGTGTGTGTGCGTGTGTTTACTGTCCTAATACTGAATAAAGTCAAGAAGATAACAGAAAGGAAAAAAAAGAATGATTATGTTAGTCTTCATGGAACACAGTAACAGTACTCTTCAATTTTTATATAATTAGAGTTCTCTCTGTGATAAAAAGGTCACAGTTTAAAATGGCAACAAGAACATACAAGACGTGTCTGTATCTGATATGCAATTTTGGTAATTCATTTTTCAGAAAACCTAAATGCATATTTAATGCTATTAAAAGGTGAGAATGTATACATGCTTTGTATACACATTTCTGTAGCTTAGCTGAATTTATTATTATATTTTTTTTAATGACAACAAATTACTTGATAGCTTCATCTGAAATTCTACAAATGAGCAAATACAATGCTTCATGGGTTTATTGTAAAAAGTTTTTTTTCTATTCAAAAGTGAATAAAATAAAACTTTCTTCAGAAAAAAAAAACAAGAAAAAGCATTCTTTAGAGTGTATTTCAGGAGAAAATGTGCAGAAGTTAATTTTCTGCCATTCAATTATTTAACATTCTGTAAAAATATCACACTGGTGTTTTGTGCTCATTAATGAAAGTGAAATATGAAGAGTATAATAAGATAAATCCAGCTTAACATTCAAAATAATAGAACACTGTAACGAACCACATTGATTTACTGATTCAAAATCTTTTTTATCACTTCTTTTTCTTCCCTGTTAAAAAAAAATTACCAGTTAAAAAAAAAAGTCAGGAGTACAAAAAATGTAGCTGCAATGAAATAATTTTCTTTCATAAATTGTCATTTCCAGGTACTCAGGTAAATTAATTAAGATAATTAACATTAATGATTTGTATAAGGACCAGGAAAGGCATGCACAGTAAACAAATTATTCAAGAAATAGGCAGATTCACTATGGCACAGTTTAAAGGGGAACTTTGGTTACAAGATAAAGAATAAACGTCTGATCATGGAGGCCCAAATGCTGGGACCCCCCACAATCTCCTGGCCAGCACCCCGGCTCTCCCCATACTCGGGGTGGCCACTGCTCTGTGTAGAGAGCTGTGTCAACCACCAAACAAAGAAATGCTCGACATGCTTCCTCTATGCATCTCTATGGGAGAGCCAGAGATAGTGCTGACAAAGAAACACTGTTGTCTTGAATGCATTGTGATTTGGCTTAAATAAAGAAGTTATTCTACCTTTGAGTTGGTGTACTGGTGGGTTGCGCTACGAGCCCGGTTTCTTAAAGATTTATTTCACTCGTGAGGTAGTTGACACAGCTTCATGCACAGAGCAGTGGTAGCTACATGCATAGGATGAGCCAAGATGCCAGCCAGGGGGTGCCAGCAGCTGGACCTCCGCAGTCAGATACTTATCCTCTATCCACAGGATAAGTTGATAAATACCTGAGTTTCCCTTTGATATGGAACGCTAAGGCTGATGTCACAGTGATTTTTTTTTTGTAAAAACATGTATAGACCCAAACATTAATGTATCTTGAGAGCTCATCAATTCAGTCAACAATTTAAAATGTACCTATCATTAAGAACTCTAGGGGGGCTGGATATTTTTCTGTAAAAATATAATACTAACCCCTTAAGGACAATGGACGTAAATGTATGTCCTGATGTGCTGGTACTTTGTGCAGCAGGATGCACATTTATGTCCTGTTAATGATATTGAGCACCAGAGAGGTGCTCACGTCATGCACGGCAGGTTACAGTTGCTATCACCTGCCAGGGACCCGCCGGTAATAGAGGACATCAGCGATTGCGCTAATGTCCACTATTAACTCCTCAGATGCCATGATCACTGAATCTGCAGCAGTGTGTATTGTAATGGCTGATCTGATCGCCCACCGGACCCTCACCTGTCTCTGCCGCTCTCCCGGGGTCTTCTGCTCTGGTCTGACATCGAGCAGACCACAGAAGATTGCTGATAATACTGATCAGTGCTATGCCTATGCATAGCACTGAACAGTATTAGCAATCTAATAATTGCTATAGATAGTCGCCTATGGGGACATAATGAGTTTTAAAAAATGTAAAAATCCCCTCCCCAATCCAAATTAAAATCACCCTTTTCCCCATTTTACTTAAAAAGCATTAAAAAATAATAATAAAGTAACATATTTGGTATTGCCATGTGCGTCACTGTCCGATCTATCCAAAGATAATGTTAATGATCCCATATGGTTAATGGTGTGGGGATAGAACACATTGATCCAGGGATATATTCTGATTGCTATATTGGAGTCAAGGGGCAACTCAATGGACTCTTTTCCAACCTTACAAACTATGTTGCTATTTTAATATGTAATGATTTTAATATATTATATTTTAATTTAAAGGTAGGAAAACATCCAATGGCACTAGACAATTTATTAACTTGATCCATATGGTGGAAGACAATCAAGTGACTTCTTTGATAATTTCACTTCGATACAGAGAAGGCATTTGACATTGGGGTAGTTAAAATGTTCTGTCTAAACTATTTTTTTCAGGACATATCCTTCAAGCTATAATTGCCCTATTCTCATTTTCTCCAGCAGAAGCTTACTCATTGTCTTATCTATCTATACATTTTAACATAACCAACAGTACGAGGCAAGGATGCCTTTTTTTCTCCACTTATCATTGCATTGGTCATGAAATTGCTTGCTGAATCAAATCGAGAGGATGTCATCATTCAAGGGACTAAAATAGGAAATTAGGAGCAATGAATGGGACTATTAGTTCTACTCTTAGTACTGAGCCAGATTACTGGACAAATGTGACAGCACCCTAAGTTTTCCATCATTTTCCGTCCACCCTTAGTATTGTTAAATATAGATGCTAATACATATCATGACCCTGTTATGATATTTTCTTTCACTTTCTTATACTGCTTTGATTATAAATAGCAAAAATGTCTGATATGATCACAACTAGGGCACATATTATTAGACAAATAAAGACATGTAGGTATAAGTCTAGATTCACTCTGACTAATAACATTGTTATGCAAATTTTATTTTACTTCAGACTTTTGGCTAAGTAATATCTCTAAACTATAATCATTTTTTAGAAGTCTACACTAGTTCAGTGAGGGGCATATAAAAAATATATGTATATATTTAAACTGTATACATGTTAACTGTATACATGTTAACATTTAACATAATCCTTCATGCCTATGACCACAAAATGGGCCCACTTAATTTTTTGTTAAAAACATGTTCTTTTTGTATCATGTTTGTTTATAACTTTGTATTAACATGACTTATTGCCCTATGGACAAACTTATTTCTTTGTACAATTAATTAAACTTTAATAAAATGTTAATGGAAAAAAAGTAGCAAATTGGTGGTCAAGCTATGTTCTTTGTAAAGGATTAAATTTGATGAAATATCTACTTAGCATATATTAAAAGATACGGAAACCTATAGGATGAATTGCCACACTTCATAATTTCCCTTAAACTTCTAAATATTGTATAAGAAATAAGTCCAACAGAAACAGAACAAAGCATAATAGAAACATTCAGCATGTTTTTTTAATAATTTAAGTACAAAATCCTTTAAGCGATTCTCGCCAGAAGCTAACAATCTTGCTGTTAAAAAAGAACAATATCTGAAAGTGCTGTCAGATTTTAAAACTCAGAAAAAAAGCTCAGCACGAGTGATGTTTGAAGGCCTTCAGAGCCAATATCTCAGTAGTCTATCCAAATTAAAACCCTTGAAGGAAAAACACAGAGCATAACAATATTGTTAGAAAATATTTTACCCAGTGGTCCTTTAACTTTCACTGTAATAAAGTACCAGTTTAAGAACATCAGAGCCTTTGTTTCCTCAAAGGAACTATGAAGAAGCCTCAAGCAAGTGGAAAAAAGTCATAGGGAAAAAGACTTAAAGAGGTTACTTAAAAAAAAAATAATTGCTTACTTGAGAGAACAATGGTAACCCCATTTTGGTCAGACTGTATTAATCATAAAGAATTACTTTTGATAATGTGAAGTAGATACATATAATGATACTAATTTATAATCCAATCAAAACCTGAGTTTCTCTATTACAAAGTTTATTTTAAGTGTCTAAAGCATTTACAAATATATTTGTAAAAGTTCCCATAACTTAGCAGAACATGTATATTCCTTATTCCCTTTTCATTTTGTAACATATTTAAGCTTCTGTACGCATGTAAAGTTGGCTTTATCCTTGAGGTTAAGTTTCCACTTTTCAGAAAAAAACTCCCGAAATTGCACTGGCGTTTTTTCCTGACAATTTTTATTTTTATTGGGGGAGGGGATTTTTCACTTTTTTTTACTTTTCATTTTTACATTTTTCAACTTTTTTTTTTACACTTTTTATGTCCCTATAGGGGACTATCTCTAATACTGTTCATTGCTATGCATTGGACATAGCACTGATCAGTATTATCGGCTATCTCCTGCTCTGGTCTGCTCGATCTCAGACTAGAGCAGGAGATGCCGGGAGATGGACGGAGGAAGTTGAGGGCACCTCCGTCCGCAATTATAGATATTCGGATCGCCACGGCAGCACTGCGGGCGATCCGATCATCTATTTTATTATGCGCATTGCTGCAGATGCAGTGATCTGTACAGATCACGGCATCTGAGAGGTTAATGGTGGAAATCCGCGCCATCGCGGATGTTGGCCATTACTGGTGGGTCCCTGGCTGCTGATAGCAGCCTGAACCTGCCGTGTATGACGCGAGCACCGCTCCGATGCTCGCGGTCATACACAGGACGTAAATGCACATCCTGGTGTGGGAAGTCCCGCCAAACTAGGACGTGCCTTTATGTCCGTGGTCATTAAGGGGTTAAATTACAGGCAAATTCTGTCAACATTGTAAAGATTCAGATACATTGGGGGAAACTTATCATGGTACAATCATGCCAACCAAAACCATACAATCAAAATATGAAATTTTTATCATCAATATGTTCTCCATAAATGCTTGGTTCCTCACATTTAACCCCTTAAGAACCAAGGACGTACCGGTACGTCCTTGGTCCTGCTCTTCTGATATAATGCGGGGTTACACAGTAACCCCGCGTCATATCACGGCGGGCCCGGCGTCATAGTGAAGCCGGGACCCGTCTCTAATAGCGCGCAGTGCCGATCACGGCGCCGCGCACTATTAACCCTTTAGCCACGCGCTCAGAGCTGAGCCGCGCGGCTAAAAGTGAAAGTTCCCGGCTAGCTCAGTCGGGCTGTTCGGGATAGCCGCGGCTAATCGCGGCATCCCGAACAGCTGACAGGACAGCGGGAGGGCCCCTTCCTGCCTCCTCGCTGTCCGATCGCCGAATGACTGCTCAGTGCCTGAGATCCAGGCATGAGCAGTCATGCGGCAGAATCGTTGATCACTGGTTTCTTATGAGAAACCAGTGATCAATGATGAAGATCAGTGTGTGCAGTGTTATAGGTCCCTATGGGAACTATAACACTGCAAAAAAAAGTGAAAAAAAAGTGAATAAAGATCATTTAACTCCTCCCCTATTAAAAGTTTGAATAACCTCCCTTTTCCAATAAAAAAAAAAACACAGTGTAAATAAAAATAAAAATAAACATATATGGTATCACCACGTGCGGAAATGTCCGAATTATAAAAATATATCATTAATTAAACCGCTCGGTCAATGGCGTGCGCGCAAAAAAATTCCAAAGTCCAAAATAGTGCATTTTTACAAAAATGGTACCGTTAAAAGCTTCAGATCACGGCGCAAAAAATTAGCCCTCATACCGCCCCATACACGGAAAAATAAAAAAGTTATAGGGGTCAGAAGATGACAATTTTAAATGTATTAATTTTCCTGCATGTAGTCATGATTTTTTCCAGAAGTCTGACAAAATCAAACCTATATAAGTAGGGTATCATTTTAATCGTATGGACCTACAGAATAAATATTAGGTGTCATTTTTACCAAAAAATTTACTACGTAGAAACGGAAGCCCCCAAAAGTTACAAAACAGCGTTTTTTTTCAATTTTGTCGCACAATGATTTTTTTCCCTGTTTCACCGTAGATTTTTGGGCAAAATGACTGACGTCATTACAAAGTAGAATTGATGGCGCAAAAAATAAGCCATAATATGGATTTTTAGGTGCAAAATTGAAAGAGTTATGATTTTTTAAAGGCAAGGAGCAAAAAACGAAAATGCAAAAAGGAAAAACCCCCGGTCCTTAAGGGGTTAAATATTTACTAGCATTAATAAAATGTACTTTTTTTTGTGCAAGTTGACTTCATGAGCATGCCAAAATGTTAAAGGAGTACTATGGTGAAATGTATTTTTTTATCCATTGTGCTCGGGCCGCAAAAAAGTTAAATAACAAACTTTAAAGGAGATCTGTAGCATATATTCTTTATATTCCCCTGTGCCTGGGCTGCAAAAAGTAACCAAACAAACTTCAACTTACTTTCCGACGTTCCCCTGTTGTGCCGTTATCGGTGTCTCAGTCCTCCAGTGATGGGCTTCTTCCTGCTTCCTGGCGGACGGTGATGCACAGCGTATCTCCGGCTGCAGTGATGTCCCGCCTCTGCTGTTGATAGGCTGAGCGCACTGTCATGTAAGGATCCCAGGAAGCAGGAAGAAGCCCATCACCGGAGGACCGAGACACAGATAATGGCGCAACATGGCAACGTTGGAAGGTGAGGTAAAGTTTGTTTTATTACTTTTTGCAACCGGGGCACAGGGGATTATAAAAAATGTACGCTACAGATCTCGTTTAACTCATGTTTTGTCACTCCCACAATGTGCTGATATAGCTTTTTTGTCTTCTGGGCCCGTTCTTTCCCATCTTGGAACCTGACATGTCAAACTGCGATCAGCTTATCACCGGCCGCAGCAATGTGATAGGCCAAGCATAGTGTCATGTAACAAGCCCGGGACCCTCCTTCACCCTGCCTGAGCCCGTTACATGACACTGCACTCAGGCGGCACATCGCTGCAACCGGAGATATGCTGATGGTAGAGTGATGTGTTGGGCTCCAAGATGCGGAAGAAGACCGGGCCCAGAAAACAGAAGAGTGATATTGGCAAACATAAGAAGCAACAGAAGGTTGCACTATTTCTCCCTTTACTATTTTGCGTCACAAAATAACAGGCTATAACGGGTTAAAATGGCTATTAGAAAAATCCTATAGACTATAATAGGATCTTCTAACGGCCGTATAGAATTTTGTAACTTACGTTTTTAGCTGATTTTCAGATGGAACTTCGTACGGATCTTTAAAACTGAGTCATTTTGCAGTTGCAAGTGCACCAGGCATACAGTACGTGGTCCTTATATGTAATAAGGACAACATAATGTTCAGATGCAAATTCCACCAATTGTTTCATGTATATGACCTGGTTAATTTTTTTTCTAGTTTAAGGGGAAATCTTTTTATTTTATTTTTTATTTTTTTTAATCAACTGGTGCCAGAAAGTTATACAGATGAGTAAATTACTTCTATTATAAATTCTTAATCCTTGCAGTACCTATTAGCTGCTGAAAACTACAGAGGAAATTATTTTATTTTTGGAACACAGAGTTCTCTGCTGACATCATGACCACAGTGCTCTCTGCTGACATCTCTGTCCATTTTAAGAACTGTCCAGAGTGGAAGAAAATCCCCATAGAAAACATATGCTGCTTCGGACAGTTCCTAAAATGGAGAGAGATGTCAGCAGAAAGTACTGCGGTCATGATGTCAGCAGAGAGCTATGTGTTCCAAAAAGAAAAGAATTTCCACTGTAGTATTCAGCAGCTAATTATAGGGGTTGTGCGCTGCCCTGCAGTTCGTAGCTCCGCTCACAGCGTCCGGAAGTTCATTACTCCGAACGCTGTGTGCGGGCTTCCGTGTTCGCAGCCTCCGGGCGTGACGTTACGCCCGGCCCCTTCGTGACGTCTCGCCCCCCCCCCACCCTCGTGACATCACGCCCGCCCCCTCAACGAAAGTCTATGGGAAGGGGGCACGCCCGCGGTCACGCCCCCTTCCCATAGACTTTGGTAGAGGGGGCAGGCGTGACATCACAAGGGGGCGGGCGAGACATCACGAAGGGGCCGGGCGTGATGTCACGCCCGGCGGCTGCGAACACGGAAGCCCGCACACAGCGTTCGGAGTAATGAACTTCCGGACGCTGTGAGCGGAGCTCCGAACTGCAAGGCAGCGCACAACCCCTTTAAAGCACTGGAAGGATTGCGATTTTTTAATAGAAGTGATTTACAAATTTGTTTCACTTTCTGACACCAGTTGATTTAAAAAAAAAGTTTTCCCCTGGATGTTCCCTTTAAATGCAGTATTGCAGCCAATAAGGTTGTGATACTTCTTGACAGGCTAATTGTTATGATTGGATCTGGTCCCCAAAACCGACTATTCTGTTTTCTGTATTTGTACTGCAAGCGCTCTAGATTTGGATTTTGCCTTTCTGATTACTTCTACATTTTGGATGTTTATCCACTGTGTTTTGTTCATTGTACTATGCCTGTCAGCCCATTGTGTCCTGACCTGCTTCATTGACTTCGGTACAGTGTTGTTCATTGTATTGGACTTTACTGCACCATGCACTATAGTAAAGAAGGGTCCGGAATCATGCTATTAAGGAGGTGGACAACCGCAAGGCAGGGACAGTACTTTTCCCTTCCCAATTTGACATTAATAAGAAGAAATTACATATTTGAAATCACATATTGGATTGTCAATATTTAAGTATATGTTTACAAATGTAGCAGAACTAAATGTATTATTGTAATAGTTTTTATCTTCACTGTGAAAACTTACTCTGTTAAATAAAAAAATCAATAGGCTTTTCAGTAGTCCTATGGAAGCCAACACATAACACACTATGATATCAGCACTCTCTTTAGTTTATATTTGAAAATAAGTACAAAGAAAGCCTGTACTGACTGTTCCAAAATACATTAGCTTGTCAGTGGATCCCATCAAAATTGGTGGGATTCCGTAACAAATATCTATCGGAGGTCTAGATTTATCTCTGACTAATCAATTGCAATGAGCTTGTTCAATCCAATTTAATCCCATTAAATCCAAAAGCCCTAATTCTGTTTTAAAGTAAGCCAGATCAGATAAACCACTGAACTCTGTATAAACTCTAGTTTATCTATTTTATCCAGATTCAGAGAACTGTTTAAATAAAGGTAAGATAACTTTAACTCACAAGCTCTGCCACTTGTGGGCTAAATAATATTGAACACCAATTAACTGGGGTGGTGCCATCTATGCCTTCTCAACTTTCCCTATCCCCCATTTTAAATTAGCTTTTTTTATTTCCATCACCAATGATTAAGCAATAAAATGTTTTGAGTAACAAAATTAGTTTGTTTATTGTAGTTTACAATTAACTTATTTATGATCTAAGGAGTCTAATGGATAAGCTATGAGCTGCATTTATGGATTAGAAAGGAAGGGCCTTAAACAGGCTCTTTCACCAAAAGCATTTATCATCTATGCATTCGATAGGGGGTAAATGTGTGATCACTGGGGTCCAATCAGGAAGATAGAGGTTCCCTGGTGTCCGTTGTTAATGGAGCTGCAGTATGCTTGCATTGTCACTACTCCATTTACTGCAATTGGAATAAGAGAGATCAAAATCTTCTTCGATAGGTGGTGGATGCTTTTAGTGGTAACCTGACAATTCAGCATGTTCTAGACAAGTGGTTTCTAGGCTGCAAGTTTCAGCGTAGACATTGGTGGACAATGGCTGAAATCTACACAGTAGGAGGATCAGAACCACAAATATAGCAGGAGACAGATGATGATACTGAATAACTATCAGAACCATTGGGACCAGGTCAAACTCAAACTAGGAAATTGGTCAGAATATAGTAACATACTAACATAGTTCATAAGGTTGAAAAAGACCAGAGTCCATCAAGTTCAACCAATAACCCTAATGAGTCCCTACTGAGTTGATCCAGAGGAAGGCAAAAAACCCTCATACTAGAGGTAAAAATTCCTCCCCAACTCCAAATATGACAGTCAGAATAAATACCTGGATCAACGTTCTGTCCCTATAAATGTAGAATACATGACTAGTGATGTTATTATTCTCCAAAAATGCATCCAGACCCTTTTTTAACTCTTTTGCAAAGTTTACCATGACCATCTCCTCCGGAAGAGAATTTGTGGTAAACTCTGTAAAAAAGTTCAAATAGGGTCTGGATGCATTTTTGGAGAATAATAACATCACTAGTTATGTATTCTACATTTATAGGGACAGAACGTCTGACTGCTGTCTCACTGCTCTTACAGTAAAGAAACTCCCGTCTGTGCTGGTGTAGAAACCATCTTTCCTCAAGACGTAGAGGATGCCCCCTTCTTATAGATACAGTCCTGGGTGTAAATAGATCATGGGAGAGATCTCTGTACATAGATCTTTATACATAGTTATTTGGTCTCCCTTAAGCCTTCCTTTTTTCTAAACTAAATAACCCTAATTCTGATAATCTTTCTGGGTACTGTAGTCCTCCCATTCCTCGTATTACCTTGTTTGCCCATCTTCGAACCCTCTTCAGCTCCACTATATATTTCTTCTACACTAGTGCCCAGTACTGTACACAGTATTCTATGTGTGGTCTGACAGTTGTACAGTTGTAGAATTATTTCCTTGTCGTGGACATCTATGCCCCTATTTATGCACCCCCTGATTTTATTTGCCTTGGCAGCAGCTGCCCAACACTGGTCACTACAGCTTAATTTACTATTAACTAAGACTCCTAAGTCCTGTTCCACGTCAGTCATCCCAAGTGTGCTCCCATTTAATACTTAATCCCAGCCTGGATTTCTCTTCCCCATGTGCACTACTTTACATGTATCAGTGTTGAACCTCATCTGCTACTTCCCAGCCCAAATCTCCAACCTATCCAGATCCATTTGTAACAGTGCACTGTCCTCTATAGTGTTTACCACTTTACAGAGTTTAGTATCATCTGCAAAATTTGCTACCTTACTATTCAACCCCCCTACAAGGTCATTAATGACTATATTAAATATAACAGGACCCAAGACTGACCCCCTTGGTACCCCACTAGTAACAGTCACCCAATCAGAATAAGTAATAATAATAACCACCATTTGTTTCCTATAACTGAGCCAGTTACTTACCCACCTGCACACATTCTCCCCCAGCCCAATCCTTCTCATTTTATTCACCAACCTTTTATGTGGCACCGTATCAAATGTTTTGGAAAAATCCAGATATACAACATCCAGCAATTCCCCCTGTTCCAGTCTGGAGCTCACCTCCTCATAAAAGCTGATCAGGTCAGTTTGACATGAGCTATCCCTCATAAAGCCATGCTGATATGGAGACATACATTTATTTTTATCAAGATACTAACAGGCCTATAATTCCCGGGGTCATCTTTTGAGCCCTTTTTAACCCCTTAAGGACCCATAATGTACCAGTACGTCATGAGTCCGCTCCCGTTCTATAACGCGGAACCACGGCGGGGCCCCGCATCATAGTTAGTCGAGCTGACCTCTAACAACGGCCGGGACCCATGGCTAATGGCACACGGCCCTGATCGTGGTGCCGTGCTCTATTAACCCTTTAGATGCAACGTTCAAAGTTGAATGCCACGTCTAAAGTGAAAGTAAAACAATGCCGATTAGCTCAGGGAGCTGTTCAGCATCGGCGCGATGAAATTGCGGTATCCCAAACAGCTTACAGGACAGCCAGAGGGTCCCTTCCTGCCTCCATGCTGTCTGATCGCCGAATGACTGCTCAGTGCCTGAGATCCAGGCATGAGCAGTCAAGCGGCAGAATCATTGATCAGTGGTTTCCTATGAGAAACCACTGATCAATTTAAAGATCAGTGTGTGCAGTGTTATAGCCCCCTATGGGAGCTATAACACTGCAAAAAAAAAAAGTGAACAAAAAAGTGAATAAAGATCATTTAACACCTTCCCTAATAAAAGTTTAAATCACCCCCCTTTTCCCATTTAAAAAAAAACTGTAAATAAAAATAAACATGTATGGTATCGGCGCATGCGGAAATGTCCGAATTATAAAAATATATAATTAATTAAATTGCATGGTCAATGGCGTACGTGCAAAAAAAAAATCCAAATTCCAAAATAGTGCATTTTTGGTCACTTTTTATATCATGAAAAAATTCATAAAAACCTATCAATAAGTTCTATCAATGCAAAAATTGTACCTCTAAAAATTTCAGATCCTGGCGCAAAAAATGAGCCCTCATACCGCCCCATATGCGGAAAATTAAAAAAGTTATAGGGGTTAGAAGATGACAATTTTAGACATATTAATTTTCCTGCATGTAGTTATGATTTTTTCCAGAAGTACGACAAAATCAAACCTAAATAAGTAGGGTGTCATTTTAATCATAAGGATCTATAGAATAAAAAGAAGGTGTCTTTTTTTCCGAAAAATGTACTGTGTAGAAATTGGAGCCCCCAAAATTTACAAAATTGTGTTTTTTTTTTCTATTTTGTCTCACAATGATTTTTTTTTTCTGTTTCGCCATACATTTTTGGGTAAGATGACTGACGTAATTACAAAGTAGATTTGGTGGCGCAAAAAAATAAGCCATCATATGGATTTTTAGGTGCAAAATTTTAAGAATTATGATTTTTTAAAGGTAAAGAGGAAAAAAACGAAAATGCAAAAACGGAAAAACCCCGGGTCCTTAAGGGGTTAAATATTGGCACCACATTTGCCATGCACCAGTCGTGGGTAACAGTCCCTGGTGAACAGTTTATTACTATAGAGCCCCTGAATATTAAAAATAGAGGTCTGTCTATTACATTACTTAATGCCATTTGGACCTGGCGAATTGTCTATTTTAATTTTTGGTAGGTGGCACTGTACTTCTTCATGGGTTTGACAGGTGACCTGTACTGGGGAGTTTACCTTTTCTTGATGTATTTCACCTGACATTTCATTTTCCTCGGTGAATACAGCGGAGAATAATTTGCTTAACATATTTGCTTTTTCCTGATCTCAAACCCTTATCAGCATTTTTTTTATTTTATCTCCATATATTTCTACCTAAAATGACTCCATATTAACGTTTGCCTCCCATATATGCTCCCCATTGAGGTGCACCCCATCCCTATGGTAGAGTCGGTATCTGACAGCAAAGTTGGCCCAGTTCTCCATGAACCCAAACCCCTCCTTCCTACACCAGCTTCTGAGCCACTTGTTTACCTCCATAATCTCCCGCTGCCTCTCTGGTGTGGCTCGTGGTACAGGTAATATTTAAGAAAATATTACCTTGCAGGTCCTTGCCTTACGCTTGCAGCCTAAGTCCCTGAAATCATTTTTAAGGACACTCCACCCACCTCTTACTTTGGAAAAAAAGTTTGCTCACTTGGAGCTGGAATCCCTCAGCACTTCCAGACACATCAATGTGTATAAAAACACAAGCTTTATTTAATCTTCATTAAAAGCATCAGGTTAACAAATCAAGTTTAAAACATGGTTCGAGGCATTTCGGCTGTGTAGCCTTTTTCAAGGTCTGCTTCAGACAAATATCTTATGCTGAATAAATATACAAATTGATTTAGAACTCCTCCTTTTGTGCACATCACTTCCCGTATTGTTCCTGGGCCAACATTCCTACATTCACACCTGGTCAATGTAATGCGCGGTATAGCTCCCAATTCACACCTAGTCAATATCACAAGTGAATAAGGGGCAAAAAAAAGGGGGGAAAAGGGGCAGTATAAGTCCTAATTCCCACTTGATCAATATCACAAACAGATAAGGGGAAAAAATAAAAATAAATAAGGGGGGGGGGGTTGCAGTGTAGCTCCTAATTCACACTTGGTCATTATCACAAGCGGATAAGGGGAAAAAAAAGAAGGGTGAAAAAAAGGGTCAGTATAGCTCCTAATTCACACTTGGTCAATATCACAAGCAGACAAGGGGCATTGAGGTGCAGCAAATCCCTACGGTAGAGCTGGTATGCAACAGCAAAGTCAGCCCAGTTCTCCATGAACCCAAACCCTTCCTTCTTACACCAGCTTCTGAGCCACTTGTCGTACAGGTAATGTTTCAGAAAATATTACCTTGGAATATCATGAAATCATTTTTGAGGACACTCCACCTACCTCTTACTTTGTCATTGGTGACAATATGTACCATAACTGCTGGGTCCTCTCCAGTCCCACCCAGCAACCTGTCAACCCCATCCATGATGTGCCGAACTCGAGCGTCAGGAAGACAACACACTGTTCGGCAATCCCGGTCTTTGTCACAGAACTTGTTGGGGTGTGCCAGATCAGGACTAGCCTCCGTGACACTTTTCCCTCTACCCCGTTTTCTAACTGTAACCCAGCTAGCTGGCTGACTGTCCCGCACCTCTGTCCCACTATCCTCCCTACCTCTACCCAGAGAGTACTTGCTCAGTGAGCAGGAGACACCTCTCCAAGTTGTCAATGCATCTCAGTGTTGCCAGTTGCTTCTCTAGATCCAGAATCTGGGCTTCCAAATGAACAACTTGCACACATCTCGCTCGACAATATGCACCTTCAAACTGCTGTTCATTAATTGCATACATTGTGCAAGATGTACACCGGACTGCCTTTTCCAAAATGGAGGCCATCTAGTTATGGGGTTTCACAGATTAACAGCCAAAAACAGACAGTAACTTTTAAAATTAAATTTTCAGTAGACCTTGTGGGTTAAAGTCTCTACAGTGTAAGGAAAGTAACACTCACAGTGATCTCAAACTCCTGCTTTCAAACTCTGTTTTACAACTCTCTTTCAGCTGTCTCTCTTCCAAAGCAACACTCAGACAGAGCACATGACTAAGGTTACATGAGAGCCAGAACTGGAAACAAGGAAATATATGTTGTGGGATGATAAAACCAAGGATGCAGATTTGCACATAAGTGTTCAACAAACTCTGATATGCAGGTCTTCCAAAATTTTTGAGATTTAAAAAAAAAGGCCCCAGAAGACAGGCATACTAACAGCTAAACTTATACACACGACAAATACCAGAAAAATAGGACATTATTAGTAATGTTAGTAGTACTAGTAGTATTTTTTGTAAAACCAGGTGAGCAACAAATAGAAGGTATTTGTGAGAGAAATATAGGTGCAAGCAACATAAAAGTATATGTACATGATCAGGATTAGGTAACATATTTGTGGGATATTACAGGTGCTCTTTAAACTACTGGTGTAGGTCATCATCATATAACTATGCATTTCAGCATACATAACAAATAACAATAAGAATGACTTAAAAAAAAATGCCATGATACTGTCCCAGGACAATTAAGAAATCTGAAATTGTTTAAAATTAATTTTGCTTTAATGATAACATCAGTAAACCATGCTCCCTACAGACGCACAGCAAATAAATGATGAACTTAGCGAAGAATAAATGATACTAGTGAAAAAGTGGATGATAACTTCAGCTCATGTCATTGAACAACAGGTCAGGGTTTCCCAACAGTGTGGCTCCAGCTGTTGAAAAACTACAAATCCCAGCATGCTTGGAGTTGTAGATTGGGGTATGCTGGGAGTTGTAGATTTGCAACAGCCAGAGCCATACTGGTTGGGAAACACTGCAATAGATAGACACAAAATGCACACACTTAAAGGGGTACTCCGCTGGAAAACTTTTTTTTTTAATCAACTGGTGCCAGAGAGTTAAACAGATTTGTAAATTAGTTCTATTTAAAATTCTTAATCCTTCCAGTACTTACCAGCTGCTGTATACTACAGAGGAAGTTCTTTTCTTTTTGAATTTCCTTTCTGTATGACCACAGTGCTCTCTGCTGAGATGTCAGCAGAGAGCACTGTGGTCAGACAGAAAATAAATTCAAAATGAAAAGAACTTCCTCTGTAGTATACAGCAGCTGCTAAGTACTGAAAGGATTAAGATTTTTAAATAGAAGTAATTTACAAATCTGTTTAACTTTCTGGCATCAGTTTTTTAAGGAGGTATGCACAAATAGATAAATTCCACTATAGTTTGTATTACTATTATTATTATGAATAATAATATTATTATAATGTATCTTACACCACATACTAAAATAATCTAAGCAGCATTTTCCGTGTCACACATCGCACAGTACATTTAGTGAAAAGTGCTAACATCAGCACACGTCATTGCACAATAGGTCAGTGTTCCCCAACTAGTGTGGCTCCAGCTGTTGCAAAACCACAACTCCCAGCATGCCCGGACAGCCAGTTGTAGTTTTGCAGCAGTTGGAGCCAAACTGATTGGAAAATACTGCAATAGGTAAACAGACAATGTGCACAATTGAGCTGCAGAGTTTGATGCCCGGGCATCATTGGCTCCTTATCTCTGTCCACCTTCTCCAGGCTCCTTTGTCCCCCCAGACTCCTCTGTGCCTTCCTTCAGGCTCCTCTGACCCCCCCCCCCCATATTAATCTGTACCCCTCTTCCAGTCTCCTCTATCTCTCTCCTCAAGGCTCGTGTGCACACAACTTGATAAATTCCCCTGTAGTTTGTATTACCAAATTATACTCTAATAATAATTAGGTAAAAAAAAAAAAAGAACAATAATAATACTGTATGTATTTTACACCGCATACCAAAATAATCTGAGCAGCATTTTCCGTGTCACGCAGTGTACAGTACATCTGCAGTTTAACTTTCTTCATTGCAGAACAATCTATTTTTCATCAATCACACCTTCTCTGCCTCCAACCATTTCATTATGTTATATGATATCTCAACTCCCTTCTTTGCCCTAAGACAGAAACATACAACTGTACACCTACATCCGCCGCAGTAAAGTCCTTTCAATTACACGAAGCAATAAAACCATCCTAAAGCTTCTTACACCATTCTGTTTATTTAGTGCCGCCAACATATCGTACAGGACATGGAGGGAATAAAGAACATTACAGATCGTTGTATAATTATTCGGCTAACAAGGTTCCTAATTGACATATTAATGCAGTCGACTTCAGCTACAGCGTCATCCGTGTATTTCGCTGCGTGCAAAGCTTTTCTTAAACCATCTTAAATAATAGTTCTAGTTCTGCTTCCTCCTTTTCCAATTAACATGGCTCCATTCACTCTCTAACAATGTTGTCAAGTTTGACAATCTAGAATTTCTATTTTAACATCTTGACACAATGACAGTAGAGTGAGTGAAGAAAGTATCAACATTTACCTACAGGATATGCTATAGATGAAAATATGCTTCATTAACTGCCATGGCATATATAAATAAGATGTGTGAATGGGAATGTATTAAAGCAGTGAGTATAGGGAATAATAATAGGAATTAAGAAATACAATAGTCAACATTTGTATTGTAAAAATTTATATAACATGTAGGCAAGAGCCATAATTATAATTAAATCTAAACACACGTCTTTACCGATAAGAATAGTTAGGTAGATTTACGGGCAGCATATATTCAGAGATTTCTGGGATAGGATAGGGGATAAGTTTCAGATCTCGGGGGGGTCCGACCACTGGGGCCTCCCGCGATCTCCTGTATGGGGCCCCGGCTCACTGGCCAGATAGTGTGTGTTGATCACCGCACAGAGCGGCAGCCGACATGCCCCCTCAATACAACTCAATGGCAAAGCCGGAGATTGCCGAAGGCAGCACTCCGGCTCTGCCATAGAGTTTTATTGAGGGGGCGTGTCAGCTGCCGCTTCATGCGGTGGTTAACATGCCCCCTACCCATAGGCTGTCGGGGCCCCATACAGGAGATCGCGGGGGGCCCCAGCGGTCGGACCCACTCCGCGATCTGAAACTTATCCCCTATCGTTAGGATAGGGGATAAGTTTTTCACCACTGGATATCTCCTTTAATACATCAGATTGCCATCCAGCAATCACTGCTCATGGTGGGACATCTCTGCTGCTAGCGAATGCTGAGCCGCAGCATGAAGTGTTGAACACAGGGAACCCGGAGGAGGAGTGAACTAGTGACCACAACAGAAAAACAGAAGCATTGGGGAGCGGCTGAAGGTAAGTAAATGTTTATTTATTTTATGCTGTAAGAATTATGAAATTTCATAAGAAATTTATTTTAAAAAAAGAAAAAGAAAAAAAAATTAAGTATAGCTCATTGCAACAGGGTCAGCCAATCATCTAACATGTATGGGGCCTCTCCTGACTCTCCTCTGAGTACAGTTGTTGGGGAAAAGAATGGTTGGTCATGTTGAACTTCAACTGTCAAATCCTTTAGCTCTCGAAGTGATAAGCTACTTCCCGAGATTTCCGGCAGTGGCTTTCTCCCCTTCCTCCACTTAAAACACATGCACACATGCCCAAGCCACAATATTTTATTAACATTTTCTTGAAGCTGAAAGCTCATTCTGATCTCATAGATTTCCTACAGATATGTCCACTTTAACTGTTCCAACAAGTTAGTTAAGAAGTCCCTGTTCTCTCGCATATATCCATTAATATCAATGGAATTCTGCTGAGCTGTGCACACAACCTCTGCTGTGGAAATACCGATTCTGAAGTCTGCAGAAAGAATAGGCATGTCTATTCTGAGTCGCACAGAAATGCATTGCCATCTATGCAATGACACAACTGTGACTGATCCTAGTGCCGACATGTACTGCCAGAGCTCTGCTGTCGGGGGAATGTCTGCACGGAAATTTTCCATGCAGGGAATTCCATTGTATGAACATGGCCTTCTACTTAGACCCCGGGAAATCAGTGTAGATTAGTTATCCAAAATTAGAAAATCATGGCTGTTTAAAGAAAAAGAAAAAAAAAAACAGCACCAAAGATGTTTACAGGTTCTTTGGTGTATAGAGCAGCTGAGCCCCATTTACTACAATGAAGTTTAGCTGCAAAATAACACAAACAATGAACGGGCATCGTGCTGTTTCTGAAGAAAGCAGATATGAAGTTCGAATTCTGAACAACCCATATGTAAATCTAGATGAAAAACTTCAGATGTCCTGCAGAGCTAAATCAGTAAAAATGAACATTACATAGTGTGCAAAATAAATTGTCTGTCCATGTATTGTGCTGATATACTCTGCTAAAAAAAATAAAGGGAACACTTAAACAACACAATGTAACTCCAAGTCAATCACACTTCTGTGAAATCACACTGTCCGCTCAGGAAGCAACACTGATTGACAATCAATTTCACATGCTGTTGTGCAAATGGAACAGACAACAGTTGGAAATTATAGGCAATTAGCAAGACACCCCCAATAAAGGAGTTGTTCTGCAGGTGGAAACCACAAACCACTTCTCAGTTCCTATGCTTCCTGGCTGATGTTTTGGTCACTTTTGAATGCTGGCGGTGCTTTTACTCTAGTGGTAGCATGATACAAAGTCTACAACCCACACAAGTGGCTCAGGTAGTGCAACTAATCCAGGATGACACATCAATGCAAACTGTGTCAAGAAGGTATGCTGTGTCTGTCATCGCATGGAGGCACTGCCAGGAGACAGACCAGTACATCAGGAGATGTGGAGGAGGCCATAGGAGAGCAAAAACCCAGCAGCAGGACCGCTACTTCCGCCTTTGTGCAAGGAGGAGCAGGAGGAGCATTGCCAAAGCCCTGCAAAATGACCTCCAGCAGGCCACAAATATGCATGTGTCAATTCAAATGGTCAGAAGCAGACTTAATGAGGGTGGTATGAGGGCCCGACATCCACAGGTGGGGGTTATGCTTAAAGCCCAACACCCTACAGGACGTTTGCCATTTGCCAGAGAACACCAAGATTGATAAATTTGACAATCTGTGCTCTTCACAAATGAAAGCAGGTTCACGCTGAGCACATGTCACAGGCGTGACAGAGTCTGGAGATGCCGTGGAGAATGTTCTGTTACCTGCCACATCTTCCTGAATGACCGGTTTGATGGTGGGTCAGTAATGGTGTGGGGTGGCATTTCTTTGGGGGGCCGCACAGCCCTCCATGTGCTTGCCAGAGGTAGCCTGACTTCCATTAGGTACTGAGATGAGATCCTCAGACCCCTTGTGAGACCAAATGCTGGTGCGGTTGGCCCTGGGTTCCTCCTAATGCAAGACAATGCTAGACCTCACGTGGCTGGAGTGTGTCAACAGTTCCTGCAAGAGGAAGGCATTGAAGCTATAGACTGGCCCGCCCATTCCCCAGACCTGAATCCGATTGAGAACATCTGGGACATCATGTCTCGCTCTATCCACCAACACCACGTTGCACCACGGACTGTCCAGGAGTTGGCGGATGCCACCTCATCAGGAGCATGCCCAGGCGTTTTAGGGAGGTCATATGGGCACGTGGAGGCCCCACAAACTACTGAGCCTCATTTTGACTTGTTTTAAGGACCTTACATCAAAGTTGGATCAGCCTTTATTGTGGTTTTCCAATTATATTTGAGTGTGACTCCATATCCAGACCTCCATGGGTTGATAAATTTGATTTTCATTGATAATTTTTGTGTGATTTTGTTGTCAGCACATGTTGTCAACTATGTACAGATGAAAGTTTTTCATACGATTAGTTCATTCATTCAGATCTAGGATGTATTATCTTAGTGTTCCCTTTAGAAGTACTTGGTCCTCCAGTGTGATAAATGCTCATTGCAGCCAACCTCTTTTGTTCCTAAATGTCCTTATTGTGGTTGGGGGGCTACGTTTTACTAACTCAAAATTCCCCAAAAGGGTACTTGATAACTGGCTTTCGAATGCAGACAATATTTTCTTATATTTTTGTGGCTAAAAGAATCAAAGGGGTTATACAGGAGCAGGGAATGTATTATTGATCCTCTTTTCGTGACACCTTACTACTGCTTCGGTGGCATCGTGGACCCTGTCAGTATTTGGTGACCAATGGCCTCACAATGTTTCTGCAATATTAGTAAAATGGTACAGCCATTAGTCATCACAGTGTTTTCCAGCCAGGTTGCCTTCATTTGTTGCAAAACACAACTCCCTGCATGCCAAGACAGCCATTGGCCTCCAGCTGTTGCTAAGCTACAACTCCCTGCCAGCATGCAGTGTTCGATGCAAAGTAACTACCCCACCTATCTTGAAAGTTATACTTCAAACGTGACACTGTGGTGGATGGGGGGGGGGGGGGATGGAGCACTGGAAATCAAGGGAAAGTAATACCAAACTATGCAAAAAACAGGAACCCAAGTGACATATCAGGATTCTGTTTTTACTAAATATCGGGTTAGTCATCAAGTGTGCTGACATTGCCTTATTTTACAGCTGTGTGGCATGAAAACAAATATATGGGAGATATATATCTAAGTTAAACACTATTGAGACGAACTGTGAGCATACTGTGACCTTGAACAATAAAGGGAAAGAGCAGGAAGAGTTAACCTAAGAATGTGCGGTACGAAATAATGCAGAATCTGACATTTCCAGGTATTAAGGGACATCTTAATTCTATATGATTGTCAAACAAGTTTAACAAGGAAACATGATTGGGGTGGCCCATATCATCCACATCTTTTTATTTATTTTTTTATTATTTCCTATTTAATCTTGAGAAAAGTTTAGAAGTAACATTTTGAGTGAACCAACACTTTAACCTCCACACCACTGATTTTATTTGCATACGATTGTATTGTACCATCTGTTTTGCAAAATGGCATTTCAGAAAAGTAATCCTGCCATCCTGCGTTTCTTCATACAGCTTTGTTTGTCTCATTGTTTTGGAGAAAGCAATATGTAATGATTATCTTTATATGACAGTTCTATTCTTGTTAGCAAGAGAAATATATAAAACCTTCCATAAAAGAATGGAGACCAGATTATTATTGTCACTGACATTATTTTTAAGAACATTTGAACTATGCTTATTTATTACCGTACAATAGAGGGGCTGACGGGTACTGCTCATCTAAACAAGGCCTGATGGAAAAGAAAATGATAATTACAGCGCAGAAGAATTTGGGTGATTTCTTTTTAATGAAGTTAATAAAAAGATTAACATCAGTGAAGAAAAAACAGTCAGTCAGTAGAGAAAACAGCTGCAATGAAATGATTGGGATTATAGTGCTTTTCTAGAATATTGAATTCAGATGCACAATGCAAAATATCTATACACCCTAAAGAAGTTGTGCTATTTATTAAAGCAATTTTGGAGGCTTCACAAATACTAAGATCTATTCTAGAAGCTGTGCTAAATAAGTCAACAATCACCATACCTTAAGATTTACAGTAAAAACTTTTTTATGTGTTGTAACCCTTCTAATATACATATTATTCATAAGAAAATGTTATTTCCTTATTATAGAAATTATTGATTTTTTTTAAAGACCACTAGAGGTCCCCATACCATCCAGAAAATAATCCTGACTGATTTCAGCATCATTTTTGTCCCAGCTGAAGGACAGTTTGGGCCAAAGTCCAGGATGTGAGGTTGGGACAAACACTCCTCTGTGCTCACCCCTGTCTTATTAGACTGCAGCATGAAACCAGAGAAGAGGGGATAGCAGAGTAGCCTGCTGTGATTGGATAAAGATACACAGCACATCAGACTCAGGGAGGAAGATGAGTAATGTAGAGTGAGGACATAACTCCTCCAGAGCCCAGAATGACAAACCAAGTTAGCAAGAGAAAGAAGGTATTTGTAAGATAAAAATAGGTGCTAGACACATGAATCATATATTAATTATATGTATATGATCAGGATTAGGTACTGAGTAACATATAACTTTTTTTTGTTTGTGGGATATGACAGATACTGGTCCATTGGACACACGTTGTGGAACTATTTTTCCTTAAAGGCAATAGAATCTTTCAAAAATATAATTAAACAAACAGCAATAAAATAAGTATAAAAAGTGGCAGTTATTTTAGTCTATCTAGCAGAGTACCTGGCGTTGCCTCATCTTCCCTACCTAAACCTCGTGAGAGAGAAAAAAAACACAAATATACTCTCCTGTCCAATTTTCCCTTTCTCACATGTCGTCCTCATGGAGGAGAGAATATTTAAAAAGGAATTAGCTTTATTTTGGAGGGGCAAAGATTTATGCAGTAATATCAGGAATTATTACTTTATTGAGAGAGTAGTGGATGAATTGAATAATGTTCATGTAGAAGTGGTAGCTGCAAATACAGTAAAGGAGTTTAAAGGGGTACTCCGGCGCTAAGACATATTATCCCCTATCCAAAGGATAGGGGATAAGATGCCTGATCGTGGGTGTCCCACCGCTGGGGACCCCCGTGATCTTGCATGCAGCACCCCGTTATAATCAGTCCCCGGAGCATGTTCTCTCTGGGTCTGATTACTGGTGATCACGGGGGCCGGAGCATTGTGACATCACAGCCCCATCCCAGTGTGATGTCACGCTCCGCCCCCTCAATGCAAGGTCTATGAGAGGGGCGTGACAGCTGCCTTTACTTCTGATAGGGGATAAGATGTCTTAGCGCCGGAGTACTCCTTTAAGCATGCATGGGATAAGCATAAGGCTATTCTTAATATAATTGAAGACAAGGGTCTATTGATAATATTCAGAATATTGGGCAGACTAGATTGGCCGCATGATTCTTATCTGTGACAAATAGCATGGACTTTCCATTATTTACAGCATCCTTTCCCTATCCCAGAAAATACTTCCACTTGTAAATCATGTATTAGGAAAATGACAAAAAAGACTTGTAATATGATATTTGATGGTATAATTCATTATGATGGAGAAGTAATAGTCCATAGTTTTTCATAAACTCCCCCAAGCAGATGCCAATATTGAGAGATAGCAGAGGAATGTACATGCAGCAGCTGTTCCGCTCTATTCTGTAAGAATATCTGTATGACTGGATATATCGGTGTAAAAAGATGCTAATGACTGACTATTCTCCCCCAGGTGTTAGCCTCCAGTTTCCCCAGAAGCCTGAATGACAAAACTGTCCATTTATTTAGAGGAAGTGAAGTGATTTATTTCTGTATAATAAGCCAGTTTTGCCATTCAGGAAAGCCTGGTTGACAATCCTTTTGGGACTTGTAAAGGCCACAATATTAATTTTCGCTCAGTTTCCCAGAAACTGACAAAGCACTGAATAGAAAATTAAAAGACTTCATAGGATAGATGTTTTCATCCTGTTTTAAACTTTATTATTATTAACTTTTCATTTTCCCTTTAACCCCTTAATGATAGCCAATTTTCATTTTTGCATTTTAGTTTTTTTCTCCCTATGTTTTAAGAGACATAACTCTTTTATGTTTCCATCCACAGAGCCATATGAGGGCTTGTTTTTTGTAGGACCAACTGCACTTTTTCAATGCCCCTATATTTTTCAATAAAATATACAACAAAACTCAAAAAAACTATGTGTGTAAGGAAAGAAAAAAAACTGAATGTTGCTGCATTTTGGGGGGTTTGCTTTTAAATCAGTGCCCCCTAGGATAAAACTCACATGTTGGCCCTGATATAATAAGAGTGGAGTGTAGGTTTTGTTGTGTTTTTGGCTGTTCCGACCTTATTTTTCTATGGCATTTACTAATTTACTCTGCTTTTGGAAACTTTATACATGCTTTAAAGTGTAGGGTTTTCTTCCCAGAAAATTCACATAATTTTGAGAGTGGTTTGCAAAAAAGACAAGTGATTTTGGATGAAATGTAGGGAACACGCCTCTTTTCCTGAAAACCATGTGCATTTTGTAGTTTTTTTTCACTCTGAGTTTCTGATTCTGTTGTTTTTTTTTACACATTCAGAATTTATACAGAATTTAGGCACACAACCCTACAAAAAGAGTGGGAATGCTCTTAGTAACTGAGGGACGTTATCTTCATTTTGTGGGTCAATTCAACATCAATACTCATATTTGCATAGCTTTTCTACTGATAAAATAAGTATGCTTAACGGCTTAATGGCTTTTTACAGCAGAGCTAGAATAAGGTGGCTTTGGTCTCCCATGCAAGGATTGCAGGAGTTTGGCTGCCAGTATGATGGCTGATCTCCCGCTGTAATTACAAGGAGCGGAGAACTACCAGGAGCCGAGAAATCTCTGCTCCTGGTAGATTATCTCTTTACAGGGGTACTCTAGTGAAAAACATTATTTTTTTTAATCAATTGGCTCCAGAAAGTTAAACAGATTTGTAAATTACTTCTATTAAAATAGCTTAATCCTATTTAAGTTGAGTTGTTCATTTTGTCTGACCATGGTGCTCTCTGCTGACACCTCTGTCTGTCTAAAGAACTGTCCAGAGTAGGAGCAAGTCCCCATAGCAAATCTCTCCTGCTCTGGACAGTTCCTGAGACAGACAGAGGTGTCGGCAGAGAGCACTGTTGTCAGACAAAAAAAAAAAAAAAAAAAAGAACAACTCAACTTCGGCAGCTGATAAGTACTGGTAGAATTAAGATTTTTTTTTATAGAAGTAATTTACAAATCTGTTTAACTTTCTGGAGCCAGTTGACATGAAAAAAAAATAGTTTTCACTGGAATTCCCCTTTAAGTTTGGCAGTAAATCTTGACTGCTTCCTGTGAGGAGTCTCCATGCACAATTTGTCCCATCAGCTTCCCGGTGACATGATCATTAGGTTGGGTACATTTCCTGACAACGTGATGCCTCCTATCCCCAAAAATAATTAATACATTTCCTCTTTACACCTCCTTTTTCAGCATCAAACATACACATATTTGGTACTGCCATGTCTGTAACAATCCCAAACAATAAAATATTATTTTATTATTTACCCTGTACATTTAATGCTGCAAAACAAAACAACAACACCATGATTTCTGTATTTTGTAAATCTGCCTCCCAAGAAAACTATCTATTGCAGAATGTACAAAATGAGCCCTAACATAGCGCCATCATGCAAAAAAAAAAAAAAAAGCTATGGGTGTTGTCATTTGTTTTGTTTTTTTTCAATAGTTTTTACTGTAACCGTATAAAGCTGTAATGTTGGTTATACCATAAAGAATAACAAACAAAAAAGTTAGTAAAAATTAATCAATAAGATAAATTAACTTCAGAAAGGAGACATAAAAAAATACAAGCCCTCATTTGGCTTTAGTGATGGGAAAATGTCACAAAAAAAACAGCAGTTGAAAGGCAAAGATGAAAATACGGAAAAAAAATTCTCACGCAATAAAGGGATACTCCGCATATCCAAAGGATAGGGAATAAGATGTCTGATCACAGGGGTCCCGCCGCTGGGGACCCCCGCAATCTCTCCTGCTGCACCCCTGTACATCATCAGCCTGGAGCTATGTTTGCTCCGTGGCTGATGACGGGCGATACAGGGGACGGGGACATGATGGCTGTCACGCCCCCTCCCATAGGTGCCATTGTACATACGCCACAGATTGGTGGCGTATTTTTTTGCCCCAGATACTCTTGTTCTGGGCAGCAACATTTTGTCAATAACGGGCACATGCGAGCTTCTTTCAGGGCCAAAATGTTGCCTTTTACTTTAATATTATGCCTTTTATGTGTTTATTTTGTGGATACAGAGCAGGCTGCCTCCAACATATGAATATTAGAGATTAGAGGGTGCAGACAGATAACCAAACGTGTTGGAGGTGGTATGCTCTGTATCCACAAAATAAACACATAAAAGACACAATTTAAAAGTAAAAAACAGTAAATCTGACTAGCAGGTGCAGTTTAGACACATACTTCCTACACATGTGACTTCATTATTCATTTATGCATGGTGGGCATATATTGGAGCATTTGTAGCAAAACCATAACTTCTTTTGGGACCTACACATCCCCCAACAATATTGTAATCATCTTTTCTATTTGTGTTATTTTGATTACTGATCAAATATACATTGACAGAGATACAACTTGTAGCTTCTTGGCCCTGATGTAAAATCTGCAACAGGGCCCCATGTGCCAATTATAATACTGGTTTTAGTATTATGGGGCAGATGTCCTTTGGGGCCCCCTTAGGCACCAGGGCCCGATGCAACTGCTGTACATGGGTACATTTTGTGGCCATACAACAAATGATAAACTAAAAGTATTACTTCATAATAACTCCTTTTTCAGAAAGTATATTCAATTTAACATGCATATACAATAGACATTTCCGTGCTGTATACATGGTAAAAGGGCTGTAATGAGATAATGTAGAACCATTTCAAACATAATAAAAAATAAATAAAAAGTGCCGGAAGACACATGCAGATATTTGCCTATGCATAAAAGCCATCCTATAGCTGTAAGTAAACCTCATAATGACATATTAAAGATTATTCAGCACTAATGTACAAGTGCACAGAAAACAAGCAACATCTACATTAGTCTGTTTAGTCCTTGCATGTCTCTAGTACAGTATCGTGCTGTGATACTGATCTTTACAAAACAACAATCCAAAATATTTCACAGTGTCAACCTGCCCTCCAGCACCTGCTTTATGCTGAAATCAGGTAATGGAGACTTCTCTAATGTGCACACAGCCTGACTAAGTCTTTTAGCATTTACAAAATACATTGTCTATTTCTTCATTAAAATTTGTCTTTATCAATTCCCTTGTAATATCAACATTTTAAATGGTGTTTTTCCAGTCGACCACTTTGATGATGATGCTTTAGGGATTAGTTGGGCCAATTTTAGAAAACAAACTTCATTGATCAGCAGTTACTCCAACATTTAAGGAAGAACTATTAAGGCCTTGTAATATCATATAAAGTACGACTAAAAACATCCTGTACTCCCATGTCTACACTAAGGTAACCATTATTTTGCTGCAAAATATCCTTCTAACTCTTCTTATGATTCCCACGGGCATTGACACTGTAGATGAATTTGAAAGACTGAAGCACACTTTCTTTAGGTTATAAAAACAAGGCAAAACTTTTCATGGAGAGACTGCACACACAGACCTAAGGAAAAATAAAACTTTTGACCTCACATTTATCTATCTATCTATTTATTTATTTTTTTAATACTTTTTTTTTATTGCAGTGAAAGTGTAATGCAATCGTTTTTTACTTGCCTAATGGTATGGTCAAGGCAACAGTTAAAAAATATGTAACAGGTCACAAAAGTCAAAAATCTAAAACAAGCAAATATTTTCTCTGGCTAAAAAAAAGTTGTTTTTGGATACAGAAGAATGTTAGGTATGATTTTAGCCTCCATATACTATTTGAACTTAGATCTGTTGCTTTAGACAAGTAAACTATATTAGAAAACTGGGGAAAATTTATGAATAGTGGTTTTAAATAGGATGCCAATGAAAAAGCCGTCACAAACAAAATAGAGAAAATTCTAAAACCACAAGAATGCACAAACTAAAGAAAAATTGAAAACCAGAGGGCCATACAAATTCATCTAGTTGTTTTGAAATTTTTATACACAATATTTCCTGGTTTCAGATGGTTCAGTAGGGAGAGAACCTCTCTAGATTCTGTTAAAGGGGTGTTCTCATCTCAGACAGTCATGGCTGAATCAGAATTACCCTTCAGAAAGTGGCGCCAAAGGTGGCTGCATTATGGATGTTAACATCTGGACTGTTCTAAAGAAATATTGTACCATCACAAGCTATTCGTTTTCCCTACCTATCAGCATAGCTCATGACGCTACAATATTTGCGTAACTCCATGTTCATGGAATGGGGTTGGAGGGCCTGTTCTAGAGATAAGTGAGGCTGCATTTATCAGACATTTATGTCATATTCTGTGCATATACCATAAAGGCCTGGGATGGTAATACCCCCATTAAATTGACTAGTAATTCACAGATTGAGGGTCACCACTAGTATTAATTGGTACTTGTACCTTCTAGTTTATCTTTAAGATGCCAAGGGGTTATCCATGCGCTTGTCTTGGGGCTAAATGGCTATGTCATGAGATTACCACAACATTGTGGCTAGCTTTTTGTGAACTTGTATTTCCTGTGTGACTTTTCTTTTTTTGACTACAAATCCCATAATTCCATTTTCCTCCCTCCCACACATCAGCCACCCCCCCCCCATTGAAACATAAATGAGCTGCATCCATTCAAAAGACCTGTGGTTTTCAATCAGGGTGCCTACAGCTGATACATTAGTTGCAGATTGATCTCTCCCACCAAGTGATCGCTCCACCCATTGAAGCAGACAGGCTCCCTGTCATCAGCTGACTAGTGAGTCAGGTCTCAGCCACAATCACTGTCATGTTAGATAAAGTTTTCATACATTTTGGTTATCTCTTTACTGATCCCCAAAATGAATACAATAAATCCAATGAATATAATCAATAACATAAGGAAGATTAAATCTCCGAATAGAGTTTTATGTTATTAAGTTACCAGACTAATATTCTTCTCCATCCCAGAGATATACGCAGCTCATCATACCTAGCCTATCACATTTTACATCCATTCATGTAGACAGACAGCTCATATTAGTCTGATGAATCCTAAGCCATTTCTCTGACACATCTATTATTTCTGGAATGCACATAAGCATTGTTGCGTGAGGATTTACACAAATCTCAGATTTTGTCAGCTTTGTGTATGTTCATTATCTCTGGTCAGTGCTCATGTTATCAACTTTACTGGAAAAAATGTTATACCGTGGAGACATTTCTGCTGTTCTTCATATCCGATTGAGGATTGAGCAGCTCAATGTGTATTTAAACATGGTGAAGGCAATGCTGTGAGCAAATATCCAGACTACTATAGTCTGATCTTTGTTAACAGATAAAGGGATTATCCTAAAGATATTAATTATCACCTATTGGCAGGATAGGTGATAATTATCTGACTGTGGGGTCTTTTATCCCCTGTTTGAGTAGAGAAGCTTTCAATCAAAGTAAATGGCAGTGCACAGGCTCAGCTACCATTCTATTTAAACAGAGAACCAGCCAAATAGCAGCAAGATAGCAGTCAGAGTAAGGGGCACAGAAGTTACATTTGAACAAGGCTTCTTCTCTTTTTACAGCAATCACATTCAGGCATAAACACAAATTAAATATTTGTTTAGATGCCCGGCATAGGCAAGGGCCCCATGTCTCACTACTCTAGGGTGCAATGTTGCCGACTCATAGATTTTCTGTAATACTACCATCTGGCATGACTAAAAGTTAAACTCCCCTTTAAAAATATGGTTGTTTCCTATGCTCATAGATGTGTAATTTGAAAAGGAAATTTCCTTTTATGTTCAAAAATTCATGTTCTTATTTATTTTACCTAAATGCACTTTTGAAGTTATAAACAAAAGTCATAAACAGATAATTTTTTATCCCCAATAATTTGTCAGACTGATGATGCTTTTATGTTTCAATTCAAACATTTTATTGTCATTATACACAATACATATCTAGCCTGGTAATAAACATACAAGACACTTAATTGGCAAATAAAATTGTGTAGCCCCTAAGCAATAGGTTATTTAAAATATCTTTAGGCAAACTAGTGCATGTGCATTGGGCGCGGTGTTGCCACTAACGGAAAAGAGACAAAATGGTGCTTGTGTGAGGGGCATGGTATAGCCGCTGACTGAGATGGCTGCATGATATAGCTGCTTCTGCCATAGTACACTCTAAGTTGCTTTTTCTGCATCCCATCAACTTCAATTCTGCCTAGGTAGACATCAGCAACCATCATGACTGACATGGATAGTAATTGAAACACCGCACCTGGAAGAAACAAGCCCATCTAGTATTTTTATTTTATTTTCAGCAAATTGGCCTGCCAATAGTTTTTCAACTCCTGCTCTCAGCTCTGCTGTCCAACGAGCTACTCCTGTTCTGTCTGAACTTTAAATACTAGACTCACCTTCAACCAACCAGTCCAGTTTGACTAAAGGCCAATCTGCTTTTTTCGCTGTCAAAACATTAGTATTCACTAGCCTCTCCTGCGGTGCACAACCTAGCCCTGACAAACTTCTGCACCTACCATTTTTTTTTTTTACTTTGCTTAGCCCCATGATGGATTGCCCAAGGAAATGCTTTGAACACTTATCACCGGGATTCCAAAGCCAGGAAAACCCACCGATCAAACTTCCAATTACCGTCCCATCTCCCTCTTAGATGGATAAGGTTTACATCAAGATCCTTGCTGCAAGAATTATGCCTTTGCATCCAAACTTAATCAGAAGAGATCAAGTCGGCTTCACTCTAGGTCGCCAAGCCTCAAACAATACGAGGCACATTATATTCCTTTTGCAAAAACGTGCAGCCTACAATATCCCTGTTACTTTTCTTACGCTACATGCAGAGAAAGCATTCTACAGGGTGAACTGGCAATATGCTTTTCAGCACTGGAAGCTTGTGGTTTTTCAGGTCCCATTATAACAGCGATTGGTGCTTTATTCTCGAACCCTGCTCCAGTAGTTTTTGTCAATGGAGACCTTTACTGCTAGTTCACTCTGACAAATGGAACATATCAGGGATACCCCTTTTTCCCATTGTTCCTCATCCTTTCTATCAAACTTAAGCTTAAGCTTTCAGATTAAATCCAATCTTTGGTGTCAAAACTGGCAATATGATTAATACCAAAGGGATTTAGCCCCCTAAAAAGCACTCCAATTGGTTAACCTTAACTCTTGCCTTACTTAATTCCAATCTATAGTTGCACACATTTGTATGGCAACTAAATTGTGTTTAGTTAGAAACTAGAAGAACCCAACTATAAAGTTCCAGCTGTGATAAGTGCAAATGGATGAAAACTTTTACCAGTCAACAACCAATTCAAACCTACATTTTACTGGTAACATGTTCACAACCTCCATAGCCAAAAATAACATTCACGTTGTAGTCTAGTCAAATAAATCAGGGCTGTATTTCTGAACTAGTGTACAGGTTCTTATTGTCATGCTACGTATACTACACTGCTATCTAGCAATGCTACTCAATACTTGTTAAACTGTTACTTGTTAGAATCTAAATATGCCAGCTAGGAGCAGCATGCATACAATGGCACATAAAAAATGCAATACATAGGGCATTAGCATAAACACATATTAAAAAAAAAAAATTGGCACAATAGGAGAGATTTATCAAAACCTTTCCAGAGGAAAATTGCTTAGTTGCCCATAGCAACCAATCAGATCGTTTCTTTCATTTTGCAGATGCCTTGAATGAAAGAAGCAATCTGATTGGTTGCTATGGGCAACTCAGCAACTTTTACTCTGGACAGGTTTTGATAAATCTCCCCCAATGGCTCTACTTGACTCATAGAAATTTGAGCCATATAATCTTAAAGGGGTACTCCACCCCTAGCATCTTATCCCCTATCCAAAGGATAGGGGATAAGATGTCAGATCGCGGGGTCCCGCCGCTGGGGATCCCCGGGATCTCCGCTGCAGCACCCCGCTTTCATTACCGCACAGAGAAAACTCGCTCTGTGCGTAATGACGGGCGATACAGGGCCTGGAGCATCATGACATCACGACTCCACCCCTCGTGATGTCACGGCCCGCCAACTCAATACAACTCTAGGGGAGGGGGCATGGCATACGTCACGCCAGCTCCCATAGACGTGCATCAAGGAGGTGGGCCGTGACATCACGAGTGGGGTGGAGCCGTGATGTCACAATGCTCTAGGCCCTGTATCGCCGGTCATTACGCAGAGCGAGTTGCAGCAGAGATCCCGGGGGTCCCCAGCGGCAGGACGCCCATGATCTGACATCTTATCCCCTATCCTTTGGATAGGGGATAAGATGCTAGGGGCGGAGTACCCCTTAAGGACCGGGCATTTTTCGGTTTTTGCTCTTTCGTTTTTTCCTCCTTACCTTTAAAAAATCATAACTCTTTAAATTTTGCACCTAAAAATCTGTATTATGACTTTTTTTTGCGCCATCAATTCTACTTTGTAATGATATCAGTCATTTTACCCAAAAATCTACGGCGAAATGGGAGAAAAAAGTCATTGTGCGACAAAATTGAAAAAAAAAAACAGCCATTTTGTAACTTTTGGGGGCTTCCGTTTATACGTAGTACATTTTTTGGTAAAATTGACACCTTATCTTTATTCTCTAGGTCCATTCGGTTAAAATGATACCCTATTTGTATAGGTTTGATTTAGTCGTACTTCAGAAAAAAATCTTAACTACATGTAGGAAAATGTATATGTTTAAAACTGTCATCTTCTGACCCCTATAACTGTTTTATTTTTCTGTGTTCAGGGTGCTATGAGAGTTAATTTTTTTGCGCCGTGATCTCAAGTTTTTGCCGATTCCATTTTTGCATTTTTGCACAGACTTTTTGATCGCTTTTTATTCATCTTTACATGATATAAAATGTGACCAAAAATACGCTATTTTGGACTTTGGAAATTTTTTGCGCGTACGCCATTGACCGTGCGGTTTAATTAGCAGTATATTTTAATAATTCAGACATTTCCACACGCGGCGATACCCCATATGTTTATTTTTGTTTTTATTTACACAGTTTTTTTTTATTATTGGAAATGCTGGGTGATTCAAACTTTCATTAGGGGAAGGGATAAGTCAAAGGGTTAATGATTTTTTTACACTTTTCTTTTGCAATATTAAAGCCCCCATAGGGGGCTATAACATTGCATTTACTGATCTTTAACAGTGTTCAATGCCTCTCCATAGGGATGCATTGATCAGGGTTTTTGGCGATTGATTGCTCAAGCCTGGATCTCAGGCTTGAAGCATTCAATCGGCGATCGGACTGCAGGAAGGAAGGTAAGAGACCTTCCTCCTGTGCTACAGCTTTTTGGGATGCTGAGATTTCACCACAGCGATCCCGAACAGCTCCTGGCACTTTTTACTTTCACTTTTTGCCGCATGGCTCAGCTTTGAGCGCGCGGCTAAAGGGTTAATAGCGCGCGGCATCGCGATCAGTGCTGCGCGCTATTAGAGGCGGGTCCCGGCTTCACTATGACGCCAGGCCCGCCGAGATTTGATGCGGGGTCACCGTGGGACCCCGCGTTATATCACGGGAGCGGGACCAAGGACGTCCTCATACGTCCTTGGTCTTTAAGGGGTTAAGTAGTCTCAGTGATGTTACGATATTTTTAAAATGCAATGCAGAGTAAAAGTTGACCATATGCCCATAGCAACCATATTGCTTCTTTCTTTTTTCAAAAGTCCTTTTAAAAAAAAGCAATCTTTCTGGTTGCTTTGGGTAACTAGTCAGCTTTTTCTCTGCACAGGTTTTGTTTAATCTCCCCAATTGTCACTCCTGTCCACAGATTGCTTGTAGCAGTTAATTTACTTCAATGGAGCTGAACTGCAATATCAGACAAAATTGTGCTCAGGAGTGGGGCTATTTTTGCAAAAGTAAAGCATCACTTTTCTGAGGCTAGAATTCCACTGAAGTTTTTCAAAAAGCCAATAAAATGGCCATTTTGCAGCATATGTGTCCAGATGTTTGCTGCTAGTCAATAGTGAACTGCATAATCCCAAATCCACTTAGGGGGAGATTTATCAAAACCTGTGGACAGGCAAAGTTGCCTAGTTGCCCATTGCAACCAATCAGATCACTTCTTTCATTTTCCACAGGCCTTGTTAAGAATGAAAGAAGTGAGCTGATTGGTTGCTATGGGCAACTGGGCAACTTTGCCTCTCCACAGGTTTTGATAAATCTCCCCCTTAGTGTTTTTCAGTTTGGCATTTTTTTTTATCCTTTAAGCTTTTTTTTCAGCTCTTTTTGGCATCTTGGCAGTTAAAAAAACAAAAAACAATCTCTTGTTGAGACATTGGCGTTTTTTTCGGAAAAATATTGGCGTTTTTCTCTCATAGAAGTCAATGGGAGTAAAAAAACACCAAGAAAAATGCCATGTGGATTTTAACTTTGTCATTTTTGCCAGCGGTTTTTATTCTTTTTTGGACTTTAGCGATCCAAAAAAGTCATTGAGATACCTTTTTTAATAAAATTTCGTAGGTTTCCATTAAAAAAAAATAAACAATAAAAAAGATGGAAAAAATTGTATCTAACGAAATGTATCTTTTTTCTAACTAAATTTTTATAAATTTTTAAACAGGGATCGATTTATGTGGGCAGGTAGGGAACTAAAAATGTAGCCAACAATAATAAAAATATAGAAAAGGGCCATTTAAATGTAAAAATAATATATTTGCTATACTAAATTTTGTTAAGCTTTTTATTAATACTGTATTTTAATAATGTGTTGAATAAAGTGTGTGTGTGTGTGTTTTTCACTTTTTTCACTTTTTTGTTACTTTTGTTATTTTTTTTAACATTTTTTAGGTAGTAGTACTACTATCCTTCTTCTATGATTGGAGTAGTAGTACATGTACAAATTGACATATCCCCTGGGTGTCTTCTTCTATGGTCCCCTGCACTGCCGTATATATACACCTATTCATATTTCCCACAGTGAGCTTTGATTGGCCGGATGGTTCCAGCCAATCAAAACTCTTTGTGGAAACATGAATAGGTGTATAAATAGGGTAGTGCAGGGGACCATAAAAGAGCGGCCGACCACCCTCATCTATACATTTTACAGGAGGATCACAGCGGGTGTCAGGAGTGACACCCGCTATGATCTTTCCTTAACCTCTTCAGGACGCAGGGCGTAAGCATTCGCCCTTCATCCTGAGTCCTTAAGGACGAAGGGCATATGGATACGCCCGTGGGAATTCTGGACCCCGCTGTCCGGTGTCCAGTGACCCGGAAAATCAGGGGGATCGGCGGTGTCCAAGACACCCCCGGTCCCCCTGAAGGGATAGGAGTTAGGTGGCAGGGGTGCCACCCCTCCTATCCCTGCTATTGATCGTCAAGAAGCAACGACAATAGCAGATCAGGGGGGGTTAAAGTTCGGATCCCCCATCCTGCAATGATGTGCAGCTCCCTTGTGGCTCCCTGGTGAAGACTACGGAATATGGTGAGTAGTTGCCTAGCAACATCTGGGGGGGGGGCTAAAGTTTGGAGACCACTATACAGTGATCTCTAAACTGTAGCCCCCCCCCCAAGATCTTGCAAAACTACAACCCTCAGCATGCCCACACAACAGTTTGCTGTCTGGATATGCTGGGATTTGTAGTTTTGCAACATCTGGAGGGCGACAGTTTGGAGATCACTGTGCAGTGTCTCGCCATGCTAGGAGTTGAAGTTGCGTACCTCCAGCTCAGCTGTTGCATAACTACATTTTAATTAATTATATAATTTTACAGTTTGGATATTTACGCACGTGGCAATACCACATATGTTTGTTTTTATTTTTATTTCCACAATTAAAAATTTTAAATGGGAAAAGGGGGGTGATTCTGATTTTATTAGGGAAGGGGTTAAATCACATTTATTAACTTTTTTTTACTTTACATATGCAGTGTTATAGCCCCTTCTAGGGGCTATAACATTGCACACATTGTTTGCAGGCACTGTTCAATGCATTGCTATAGGAATGCATTGATCAGTGTTTTCTTCGCTTGATTGCTCAGGCCTGGATTTCGGGCTTGGAGCAATCAAACACCGATCGGACAGTCGGAAAGAAGGTAAGGCACCTCCCGCTGTCCTCTCAGCTGTTCTGGATGCCACAATTTCACCGCAGCGGTCCTGAACAGCTCCGCTGAGCTAACCAGTATGGATTTCTCCCATTTTTGACACCGCAATCAAAGTTGAGGGTTAAAACCAGACATCAGCCAGATCGGCGATGTTCGATATTAGCCGCGGGTTCTGGTTGCTTATAGCAACCGGGACCCCGCAGATAAGAAGCATGCTCAGCTTCTGAGTGCGCTTCGCAGATGGGGAGCTGGCCATGGACATAAACATATGTCCGTGGTCGTTAAGTGGGAGAATTTATTTATAGGATATTTGTTGTGTAAGATAAAAAAAAAAATCAACAATAAAATGATTATTATTAAGATGCTTTAATTGCAAGTTGCCATACCTTTCTAGTCTGATTTCAATGGACATGTTATACCAATTGGTGCATTTTCATTTTCTAAAAATGCATTCATAACATGAAGAGAGGCTAATGCTATAAAAATCACCCTATCATTACACAAATTAAATAAAACAGCAGAACAACTGGGTAGGACATAGTATTTAACATTTCTAAGTGTGTGTTCTGCTGTCGTTTTAAGCCGAGCGCAGGATGCAAGGCTTGTTTATCATTTATCTTACTGTGAGGTATGTGTTTGTCTTGGATTTTTGTTTTGTTTTTTATCTTTGTGTTATTTTATGTATCAGCTTTAGAGTGTTTGTAACATAAAATGTTGTGTGCAGTGGCGTAGTGAACGGGGTGTGGGGGATGTGGACCACACCGGGTGACAACAGGCAGATGTATTAAAGGGGTACTCCGGTGGAAAGCTTTTTTTTTTTTTTTTTTTTTTTTTTAAAATCAACTGGTGCCAGAAAGTTAAACAAATTTGTAAATGACTTCTATTAAAAAATATTAATCATTCCAGTAGTTATTAGCTGCTGAATACTACAGAGGAAATTATTTTCTTTTTGGAACACAGAGCTCTCTGCTGACATCATGAGCAAGTGCTCTCTGCTGACATCTCTGTCCATTTTAAGAACTGTCCAGAGTAGTAGAAAATCCCCATAGCCGATATTTTCATTTCTCTTCACAGATACCATAATTTACAAATCTGTTTAACTTTCTGGCACCAGTTGATAAAAAAAGAAAAAAAAGTGTTCCACAGGATTACCCCTTTAAAGGGGTACCCCGATGGTCAAAGTGTTTTTCCGCTTTTGACTTACCCTATTTGTTTTGTTTCATTTCTCTTATTGTTGTTTAAGCTACTCTATTTCCATTCTTTGTTGTCTTTTTATCCCCCCACTTTGTTTTCCTATCTTTGCTTCTATTTCCTGTTTCTTGCTGTGCTGAAAACTACAAGTCCCAGCATGCCACATGCCTTGCTGGTTTGGGGCGGCTCCTTTTTTTGTTCTGCCGTTTACCCACCCTACTATTTTCCCGGGTCAGCCCCCTTATACACAGCACACTAATATAATCAGCCTTGGTTGGGATACACTGGCATACACACACAAAAGGGACTACAACTCCCAGCATGTGTCATTCAGGAGTGTTCAGTCTGTGGTATAACACCAGCATGCTGCCTCTGTAGTCTCCTGGGGGTTGTAGTTCACCACACCTCTGTAGGGCATACACCAGCGTTTCCCAACCAGGGTACCTCCAAGTGTTGCAAAACTACAACTCCCAGCATGCCCTGACAGCCTTTTTTGGGCATGCTAGGAGTTGTAGTTTTGCAACAGCTGGAGGCACCCTGGTTGGGAAACACTGGTGTAACATGATGTGTATGCTGAATAGGCTAAAACAGTGTTTCCCAACCAGTGTGCCTCCAGCAGTTGCAAATCTATAACTGTTGTAGTTTTGCAACAGCTTGAGGCACACTGTTTTGTAAGCAATAGCATATACACACACACATAACAGGGACTACAACTCCCAGCATGTGTCATTCAGGAGTCCCCCTCCCCCTTCACATATAGAGATCATCCCAAGTATGAGATTTATTCCCCTGCAGTCCATACAATCCCCAGCCCGTGCACCTTCTCATCCTCCCCTTCAGATAACACTTATCTTCTCTGTGTTCCTTCTCCTGTGCAGACCTGCATCATTAGAATACAGAGCAGGGGGGAGGGGAGGAGCTGTGTACTCTGGCTTTTGTCATGCAGACCTGCTTTCTCAGAAGTAGTGCAGGGGGGAGGGGAGATGAGGAGCTGTGTACTATGGCTTCTCATGGAGACCTCGAGAGGGGGGGAGATGAAGGGGCATGGCTTATTTCTCTCATGCAGACAGAGAAAAAAAAGCTATGACATCTTGTCCACAGCAGACTCAGAACATGGCTACTGTGGACAATGGTAAAAGAAAACCCTCTGAACTACAGAACTTCCTGCCCAACAAACAGGTAAGAAAAACACACACATGCTGCCAAAACATGTAACACATGAATATTGCAAAAAAAAAAAAAAACTTACAAAGAAGATGCCATATAGTCAACAAAATTAACCACCGGAGTACCCATTTAAGGTTAGCATGTGCAAACAATGAGAATAACAATATACAGGTGAAATAACTTGGTCACGCTAAAAAATCCACATATGAACCAAATGTATCCTAAAAAATATCACTGCTGGCAGGTAAAACCACAGCACGCACATGCGCACATACCCCCCCCCCCCCCCCCCCCAAAAAAAAAAAAAAAAAAAAAATAAAAATGATGCTTGGAAGTAACGTAACACTTGATCCTCCTTTATCCCCCATGGAGCCGCCTCATGCACCTCAACATACGCTGCGGCCGCTGAGTAATTGGTGCAGCCATAGAATCACATGACAGCCTGGCAGCATCATTTGTTATTGGTAACGAGGCAGAAAAGCCACATGACTTTTGCAAGACCTCACGTAATTATCCAAAACGAGGCTATCACAAATCACATGACTTATTGGAATGTTTATTGGAGGTTGTGAAGTCAGGTGATCATGTCCCCAGGCAAAGAAGGAGTATCACAAATCTAGCACATAAATAATAAACAGATGGGCATCGGGAGGTGGAACAAAGAAGGCAGGCTGAAACCACAGAACCCTTCCCCATGATGACATAATGATCATAGAAACTCTGCAAGATTGAAAAAAAAGTAGTTATCATGAGCAGGAAATCCCAGAAACTACCAGACTTCCTCAACACAGCAAAGGTCAGAAAAAAAATGTACACACAGTTAGCAAAAAAAAAAAAAAAAACCTTCACGTTCCATTCTGCTGTGACTAATGGGTATTCTAGAATAGACTTGACTTTGGTGGACAGGTCCCTTTTGGATTTTGTTCAGTCCTCCACTATTGAGCCCTTTAAATTGTCCAAACATGCTACAGTAACTTTAGAACTTGAGGATTGCTTGACTACTCCACAATCCTTTCTCTGGCGCTGCAATGAATTCCTCATAAAAGGGGTATTCCGCCCCTAGCATCTTATCCCCTATCAAAAGGATAGAGCATAAGATGTCAGATCGCGGTGGTCCCGCCGCTGGGGACCCACGGGATCTTGGCTGCAGCACCCCGCTTTTGTTACTGCACAGAGCAAACTAGCTCTGTGCGTAATGACGGGCGATACAGGGGCCGGAGCATCGCGATGTCACGGCTCCGCCCCTTGTGACATCACGGCCCACCCCCTTAATGCAAGTCTATGGGAGGGGCATGATGGCTGCCATTCCCCCTTACATAGACTTGTATTGAGGGGGCAGAGCTGTGACTTCACGAGAGATGGAGCCATGACATCACGATGCTCCGGCCCCTGTATCGCCCGTCATTACGCACAGAGCGAGTTATCCAAAGGATAGGGGATAAGATGCTAGGGGCAGAGTACCCCTTTAAACATCCAAAATGTAAAGCTTAAATTGAAGCAGACCTCCTTATGTATTTTGCGACTAACTGTAATGGAGATGTCAGCGATACTACGGTATGGAACGGTCACAAAGTCTTTATTTGTGGCTCTTTTTTTCCATGTTTTTATTTGTGGCTCTTTTTTTCCATGTTTTTAAAAAAGAGTGTAATAAACAGTTTAATGACCTACTTCCTGAGCATAAAGTGGTGTAGGATCTGAACAAATCTAACCCCTCTACAACGCTTGCCTCGAAGTTGAAAATTATTAGATAGAAAATACATGAACACTTCTTTGATGATTATGCTAGACGCCTAGATAAATCAAAATCCCAGTTTTATGCCTTTGACAATAAGGCAGGTAGGCTCCTTGCTTCCTGTCTCAAAACAAAACACGCTAAATCTAAAATCCCATTCATACTACACCCATCTATGTCCCACAAAATATATCATCCCCAGTAGATTGCCGACAGTTTTATGAAATACTACAGCTCCTCATATAACCTCTCTGAGGATTCCGCCATGGTACAACCTACAGATAGTGATATTGCATCCTTCTTAGAGGAGATCTCCCTCCCTATTTTATAACCTTCCCAATTAGCTTCCTTTAATTAACCCTTCACCCTACACGAGGGGTCCATAGCAATAAAGAATAGCCTTCTTGGTAAGGCCCCAGGGCCTGACAGCTAATTATTATTGTACCTTTACCTCTATTCTATCCCCGCATTTATGCAAATTCTTTGGGGAGGCAATGCGGCTTGGTTCTTTACCCAGAGAAAATCAGTGGGGCCTCATCGTCACTTTACCAAAGCCAGGTAAACCACAGGACAGACTAAGCAATTTTAGGCCTATCTCTTTCCTAAATTTAGATCTTAAACTATACGCCAAACTTCTGGCAAACAGAATACTGCCTTTGATGGCGCATCTTATATCCTCTGACCAAGTGTGATTCATAAAAAATTGTCAGGCATATGAGAACAGTAGGAGGGTAGAGAATCTACTTTATCACTTTGAATCAGAGGGGATCCCATCTGTGCTTTTGTCCCTTAACGCCGAGAAGGCGTTCAATCGCATACATTGGTCTTTTGCTTTCTCAGTGCTCCAGAAAATGGGATTTTGGGAACACATTCTGGAAGCGATTAAATAGTTGTGTTCTTGTATGCCGATGACGTGCTTCTGACGATGACTGATCTGGAGCACTCCCTGGTGGGTGCCTTGAAGCTGTTAGAGTGATTCTTTAGAGTATCGTACAATAAACTAAACACTACGAAGTCCCACATTTTACCTATTCCCCCTGACCAACAGCTGATCGAGAATCTCAGGGCTCGTTATCCCCTTGATTGGCAGTCAAACAACGTTACTTACCTAGGTGTTAAAATCCCTGCAACATACTCAAAGTTATATTCACAAAACTACCTTCCATTCCTCACTGAGTTTCAAAAAGATCTGGCAAGTTTGGGGAAGTTTGAAATATCCTGGCTGGGCAACATTGCCACTTTCAAAATGATGGTGCTTCCAAAACTACTTTATCTATATCAAACCTTACCTATTGAGATACCACTCATGGAAAAATACAAGACAAAAGGTATCTTTTAACTTGCTTACTAGACATAGAGATAGAGGGGGGTTGGGAGTACCCGATCTTCACAAATACTACATAGCGACGATATCCTCTCAACTTAAAGCCTATAGGAATCCAGACCTCAATACATCTTGGATAGGACTAGAACAATACTATTGCAAACCAACATCCCTACACTCCCTTCTCTTTTTGCACTCTTGGCACCTCATAGCTCCACCTGGGTTAACACCACTGACCCTGACGGGCCTTAAATGCTGGTCCACTTTACACTCTTAAGCAGGTACTTCCAGATCTAACTACTCACACGACACACACCCTTACAATTACTTACCTTAGCCATTCCAGACCTAAACATCACACATTGGGTCACTAGCGGCTTACAATACAACACCAGGATAAAACACCGGGATAATACACCAGGGTAATACACCGGGTTAAAGTGCGGGTGAAATACTTGCCACTATTCTTTTTTAAACCAAAATATTTTTTTTTGTTGCAGCCATATTGGTTTTTTTTTGTGCCAAAATTGCCGAGTTTGTTGCCAAAATCGAAATTTTTGTGCCAAAATTGTAGATTTTTGTGCCAACTTTTACATCCAAGAAAATTGTGATCGAAACATCTCATAAAATATTCCATGGTTACTAGTGCCCAGACAAGCGATAACTGTATAAATAAAACATTTCTGAGCTGAGTGCAGGTGCAGTTACCAAGAAAAAAGATTAAAATTTAAAATGTTTAATAACATTTTTCAATAATAATTATTTCTTATTTTAATAATTACTTACATAACACCTTTCCCCCCAAAAAATATAGAAATAAATATAATAAAATAAAAAAAAATAAAACTACAACCATTTCTGTGATTTCTACACTATCAAAAAGCTGGTGTGAAATTGTTGATGTAAACTGGACTCTCACCCCTTTGAAAATATCATGTAAAGCAGACAATATACGTGGACACGCCCACTTTTACAAAACTCTTTGAAAATGTCGCGCCAAAATAGATTTTTTCTTTGGTGCAAAATTATTTGAGAATCTTCCCCTCTGTGTACTTTATGAAGATTTTTGTTTGGCGCACACTGTTGCTCCAGCACTTCTAGCTATGTGATGAGCAGTGTACAGCGGGAAAATGCCACAGCTCGGTGAAGTGTACGGTAGAGAAGGAGTGCACGGTAGAGCGAGGTGGGGGGGTGTTTCTATATTTGCACAACATTTCTCAAAGGAGTGCACAACTTTAGTAAATCTTGAGCAAGAGTGTAAATTAGACAGCAGTGGAAAGGGGTAGATTTCTGTCTACAATAGACACCTAATGATACATGTCCCCCAATGAGTTATTTATATATATATATATATATATATATATATATATATGTATATATATTATTACTTTATTCACACATAAATAGTTTCATTTGATCCCAACAATCTTCTGTCAACCAGGGCAGTTATACAGATCCTTGCAATAGGTAATGGTGAATAAGGCTCTATACTGTGTAGCTGTGTAGTCCAAGTGTTAGGTGAAGATGCTTATTATTGTGCTGTAGAGTGACCAGTAGCAAAGTAAGGTGGATCTACCAAAAGTAAAAAAAAGTATATGACTTACTTACAAAGTAGAGTAAATTCTGTACACACTGGCATTTTTAATAAAATGTATTAAGGAATTAAAAAAATCGTATATAATAAATATCTGTCTACCTGATGGCCAGGTATTTTTAAAAATAATACAGTGACCCCCCCGACCTACGATGGCCCCGAAATACATTCATTTCAACTTATGATGGTCTCTCAGAGGCCATCGCATGTTGTAGGCAGCATCAACATACGATGCTTTTGCATGTCGGGGCCATCGCATAAACGTCAATCCGGCAGCGCAGACTGCTTCAGCTGCCACCGGATAGCCATTTATGGTGCCCCGTGTGGTCCGCTGATGATCACTTACCTGTCCTCGGGGCTCTGGCGTGTCCTCTTCGGGATCCCCTGCATCATCGATGCTCTCCATCGTCGTCATCACGTTGCTGTGCATGCCGTCCCATCATCCAATAGGAGAGGTGTGCGTAGCGACGTGATGGCCGCGACGGAGAGCGAGGATGTCGGGGAAGCAGAGGCCTTGCCGGAGCATAGGGGACACCACGGGGACGTGGCGACAGCGATGGAAAGCAACATCCTGGGCAGCGGTTATGACGATCCGAAGCGGTGGGGACACGTGAGTACAATTTCCTCTACCAGTGGTCTTCAACCTGCGGACCTCCAGATGTTGCAAAACTACAACTCCCAGCATGTAGACCACTGTCCTATACTTTACATTGCACGGATCCCTCAACATACAATGGTTTCAACAAACGATAGTCCGTTTGGAACGGATTACCCTCGTATGTTGACGGACCACTGTACTGGTTGAAGACCTATGCCATACACAAACAACTAAGCAGACTGCGGAAGGTCTTTACCAGTAGTACTATATGCCCCCTTGAGTAGTGTTGAAATTTCGAAGTGGGAATCTGTGATCCACCAAAAAGCATGGTGCTCAAAAAGCGCTCCTTTCCAGGATGGGTGATATAATGAAAGAGCCGTGAGTCCAGAATCCAATAAAACAGTCACATTGTTTGTTCCAGTATTGCTCCAGCGCACAATGGAGATAGGGAGCCTGTTCGCACAGCTACCCCTGCCTCATCAATCAAGTGCGACTGTTTTATTGGATTCTGGACTCACGGCTCTTTCATTATATCACCCATCCTGGAAAGGAGTGCTTTTTGAGCACCGTGCTTTTTGGTGGATCACAGATTCCCACTTCGAAATCTCAATTTGAACATAAGTCCTGGACTGGTTCCCGTGACGGCGAGGTGCCAGCAGCCCTTCCATAAACCACACGCTCCCCGGAGATTGGGTAAAAGCAACTAACGGTATTGTGCCTTGAACACAACACGCTCAGGTGAGCACAATACCTCTTTTACCTCTCTACACACCTGACCAACAGAATCATGGCACATTAGTGCGCTTTTCTTTTCTGTTTCTTTTTTTACATATCTGAGTCCCTTGAGTAGTGTGACTTTGTAAAAACATAAACAATAAGCTTGAATAGAGACAGCATCCATAGTGCATAGTTACTGTAAGACACAAACATCAGAATTATCTTTCTATATTATTTTTGTGCTATTCTCATGTTGCAGTCTCAGCATGCTCCATTTTTTTATTTTCTCCACCTGTCTAGTTGTAGGATTCTTACTGAATGTGAGAAATATGCATCTAAAAGTATCCTATCTATGAACATGGTTTTGACTGGTGTTGATGTGTTCATCAACAGGAGTTACATGTTTAATTCTGTTTCTACTTTGGAAACAACTGTTCTTCTACTAAGTTAACTTTAAAACATGATGCATATCTTCTCTTTGTCACTTTGTCAATTTTTTTAAATGTGAAAGTTACTGCATATTTCACAGTTCTTGGCAATGTGATTCATTTCATGCAATCCCTTTGTACATTTCTACATAGGATGAAGCATTAGATGTTGATGATGAAAATGTATCTTCGATAATAAAGCTTAAAAAATGATATTCTATTTTGAACAATATTCTGTTTTTATAAAAAAAATCTTAATGTGAGAGCATATAATGCTTCATAATAATAAAGTCATGACATTTTAGTCCTTTATGACTGTTTACATAAAAAAATATAAATAGAATACAGTGACCCCCCGACCTACGATGGCCCCGACATCCGATCATTTCAACATACGATGCTTTTGTATGTCGGGGCCATCACATAAACGGCTATCCGGCGGCGCAGACTTCTTCAGCTTCCACCGGATAGCCGTTTACGGTGCCCCGTGAGCTCCGGTGACGATCACTTACATGTCCTCGGGGCTCCGGCACGTCCTCTTCGGGATCCCCTGCATCGTCGGCGCTCTCCATCGTCGTCATCACGACGTGATGGCGGCGATGGAGAGCGAGGATGCCGGGGAAGCAGAGGCCTTGCCGGAGCATCGGGGACCCCCGGGTACGCGGCGAAGGTGATGGAAGGCGACATCCTGGGCAGTGGTGATGAGCGGTGACGGTCCGGAGCAGCGGGGACACGTGAGTACAACTTCCTCTACCGTTTGCTGTCCGGGCATGCTGTGTGTTGTAGTTTTGCAACATCTGGAGGTCCGCAGGTTGTAGACCACTGTCCTATACTTTACATTGCACGGATCCCTCAACATACGATGGTTTCAACAAACGATGGTCCGTTTGGAACGGATTACCCATCGTATGTTGAGGGACCACTGTAGTACAATTCTGTAACTATTATGTACGTAGTCACTTTAGAGACCAACTACAACCATAAAAGTTGTCACATTAGCAAGCTGTGATTATGTTATGGTTAGAACATGCTGACAAAATAGGAAGTTAAAAAAGTGACAACTAGTGATGACCAAATCAATTCGAAAAGAACATATTCTAAAACATAACAACAAAAATTGATTTGACCCTAATCTGACTTTTTGTGATTTTCAGAGCAAGTAAGAGTTCCTTACTGAGCATGGAGACATGCATTGTATGCTTCTCAGTTCACATTTACTGGGCCAGGTATAGAGCACTTGGCCCAGTAAATTTATACTGCCCGGGAGTAAGTGGAACACCTTAATGTATAGAAACACTAAAAACAGGAGTCTCTACTCTTTGCATCACTGATTACATTCCAACCCAAGGAGTTAGTGTCACAAAACACACACACCCACTGATCACTACAATAAATAGAGAGGAGCACTCAGTTGAGTGCTCTTTCTCCCTGTCTCTCCTCACTGCTGCTGATGAAATATATCACAGTAGAGTTCAATAGAGTTGGTTATGTAGTTTTACCCTGAAGAAAGAACGTGGCTGCATAATAGAGCCTTTTTCTTAAAGGAGAACTCCGGAACATAAAAATTGTCACCCATAGTGCCGGCAGTAAAAAAACAAAGATGTACATACCTTCCTCCTCTCCCCCGGGGCCTCCAGAAACTGGCTCCAGCCTCCGCCGTGATCCACTTCTTGGTTGCTGGTGGTCGGAGTGTCTTACTGCACTGGCCTATTACCGGCCACAGCGAAGTCCCGACTTGGCCGGCGATAGGCTGAGTGGCAGTGTGACGTTTTCGGTCCTGGCTGCAGGTGTCGGTGTAGTGAAGAATTTTGTGTTCTGAAGCGTTTTCACACTGCCGCTCAGCCTATTGTCTGACTTCACTGCGGCTGGTGATTGGCTGAGCGCAGTATGATTCATCCGACCACCGGCAACCAGGAAGTGGATCGTGGCGGAGACCGGAGCCGGTTACCCGAGGCCCGGGGGAGCGGAGGAAGGTATGTACATCTTTATTTTTTTACTGCCGGCACTATGGGCGACAATTTTTATATTTCGGGTTTTTTCAATTCTAGCGCAAATTCTGGCCCAAAATCTGGCACAGACAGAATTTCCGGCGCAATGCGACAGAATCTGCCACACAACCAGACAAAACATGTCAGGTTTGCAAGAGTAAATGAGGGCCATCATGTATAGAGAATGAGGAGCTGAGTAAATGTGTTTCCATTGTTTTCTGATTCAGCTGACTGCCCTCTGTGGAATAGTCAGAGACTATCAATTTATTTGAAAAAAAAAAGTATTTGGTTATTTGCCAGTCATGCTACACACATGCCGTATTTTGCTGCTGTATGTTTTCCTACCAATTGAAGTCAAAATCATCTGCAGAAAATATGTAGCAAAATACTACCTTTAGGGTACATTCATATGGGCCGATTACCTGCAGAAATTCTGCAGTGTATTTGATGTGGAAAATCTGCAATGGACTTTGCTACCATTGACTTCAATGTGTCAGAAGGAAAATCTGCAAATCTGCCTCTATTGTGGATTTTCTGCTGACCCATTGAAGTCAATGGTAGCAAAATTCTCTGCAGATTTTCTGCAGAAAATATGCTGCAGAAATTCCGCAGGTAATCCGCCGGTGTGAATGTACCCTTAGAGTAGGGTCACACGTGCAGTATTTTGCTTCATATTCTCTGCAGCTGATTTTGTTACCCATTGATTTCAATGGATAGTAAATTATACAGCAGTAAATACACTAAACATCCCATGTGTGACCCTACCTTAACACTGTCAAGTTTTTTCTGTCACTTTGAAGCCTAAACCAGGTGTGAGTCATAATAAATGAAATAATATGAAGAACAGGTGCCACGTCTACTATTTTAAAGGGGTATTTCCATGGAAATTTTTTTTTTTAAATGACCTGGTACCAGAAAGTTAAACAGATTTGTAAACTACTTCTGTTTAAAAATCGTAATCCTTCCAGTACTTATCAGTTGCGGCATACTACGAGGAAGTTCTTTTCTTTTTGAATTTCCTTTCTGCCTGACCACAGTGCTCTCTGCTGACGCATCTGTCCATTTTAGGAACTGTCCAGGGCAGGAGAGGTTCTCTATGGGGATTTGCTCCTAAAGTGGACAGAGGTGTCAACAGAGAGCACTGTGGTCAGACAGAAAGGAAATTCAAAAAAAAAAAACTTCCTCTGTAGTATACAGCAGCTGATAAATACTGGACGGATTAAGATTGTTAAATAGAAGTAATTTACAAATCTGTTTAACTTTCTGGCATCAGTTGGTAAAAAAAAAAAAATGTTTTCCAGTGGAGTACATTTTTAATCCACTATAGATGTAGAATAGATTCAATAAAAAAGTAAAAAAAAAAAAAAAAAAAGTAGAATCTGTTTATATTATCTAATTAATTTTGTTCCACAGCAGAAAAATCTGCAGCAAAACTGCACTGTGTAAGAGCAACTTAAACATTTGATGTTCTCTACTCATAAAACCAATTAGCTGTTTCAATAATGGCCCAGATTTTACTTTCCCCATAGCAACCATTCAAATTTTAGGTTTCATTTTACCAGTGCAACCTGAAAAATGAAAGCTATGCAGTGATAGGTTGCTTTGGGCGAATCAGATTTTGTAGGCCAATGAGGTTGGTAGAAGATAGTAGTAGTATTGATCTTTTTGGAATGCTATTTGCATATTTCATGGACATCTCTTATATACTGTAGATGTTCCACCCCTTACCTTTAATTTAGCCAGTTACATAACAATTGCTGGCTGAGATAGTTGCTCTTTAGGTGTAAGTGGCCAAACTCCACTACATTACAATATCAGGGACCGACCACTGTGCTTGTTTCCATGTGATGGTGCCATCAGCAAAGGCAGTATAACCTACTATTAAGGTACCTTTCACTGTTATATCCAATGGTTTAGTAAGGATTTTGTGGCATGTATAAAGGCTGTGTTTCATCAGATAAAGACTAATTGTTTAAATCAGTTTTTTAAAGAATTTTGGTGATTTTTTTCCCAATTCTAGAAACTTTCCTCCATTCTGCAGAAAGCATTATAACAAGCTAAAATATCCTGGTTTATAAAGATCACTTTTTAACACTCCCCTCTTTAACATCCCTTACTAGATTACAGTGAAAGATGACATCAGTATATAGATAAGATGGAATCAGGCCTCTCACAACAGGCAATAGTCACAGCTCCCCTACCTGAAAAATTACTTCTGCAAAGGTCAGAGAGTATGCATAGAAAACTCGCCACTGTACATCAATATGGCCTTCTTTAAAGGGGTACTCCGGCGCTAAGACATCTTATCCCCTATCCAAAGGATAGGGGATAAGATGCCTGATCGCGGGGGTCCCGCCGCTGGGGACCCCCGTGATCTTCCACGCCGCACCCCGTTAGAATCAGCCCCCGGAGCGTGCTCGCTCCAGGTCTGATTACTGGCGATCACGGGGACGGAGCATAGTGACGTCACGGTTCTGCCCCCGTGTGATGTCACACTTCTGCCCCCCTCAATGCAAGCCTTTGGATAGGGGATAAGATGTCTTAGCGCTGGAGTACCCCTTTAAACTATTGTTCCTATGTCCATGGGGCCTGCTGTAAAGAAAGTCTCTCATTGCTGTTAAAAGCAGTTCAGACAAAATACAATCTAAAAAGAGAAATAGTTTAATATATATATATATATATATATATATATATACATCTCTCTCTCTCTATATATATATATATATATATATATATATATATATACATGTATATATATGTACAAATCTATATAGAGAGAAAGAGAGAGAGAGAGAGAGAGAGAGAGAGAGAGAGAGAGAGAGAGAGAGAGAGAGAGAGAGAGAGAGAGAGATAATTTTATTTAGATTTTTTCGTAAAGGGTCTAATCAGTAAAAAAAAAAAATCTAGGTGATACATTTACCATACTGTAACTTACATTTCTGGTAAAAAAAAAAAAGACCGAAACAGCAGCTGGAATATGTTACCTGGAAATGGACCTACCTAATTTTAAAATGCAAGTGCATCTGAAAGTAATCTATTTTGGGCATGTCTTCACGGACAGTTTTGTGAAATGACCATCACAAACTTATGAGATAAAAATAACTCAAGAGTTTTTCATATTATATTTTACAACATTAGATAAACAGGCCTTATAATTGGAAGAGCTGTCAAGCATATAATAGAATTTTTTTCTTCATCTTTATAAATCAGATAGTTACAGTAGCTGGCAGAGAATTTAAAGAAAGCAATCATTATAAACTGTAACAAAGTATATTATTTTCTATCTTTTCTACATTATTCACTCTTTAAATGTATATGTGATGAATTCAACAAACTGCTCAATAGAGTACTCTGTACAAACTTTTTGACACTGGGATGTACTATACATTTCCCCAGGTATATGCACTTTAGGCTCTTTAAAGGGGTACTTTGGTGAAAAACTTTTTTTTTTTTTTTTTTTAAATGAACTGGTGCCAGAAAGTTAAACAGATTTGTAAATAACTTCTATTAAAAAAAATCTTTATCCTTTCAGGACTTATTAGCAGCTGTATGCTACAGAGGAAATTATTTGCTTTTTGAATTAAATTTTTGTCTTGTCCACAGTGCTCTCTACTGACATCTCTGTCCATGTCAGGAACTGTCCAGAGTAGCTTAGGTTTGATATGAGGATTTTCTCCTGCTCTGGATAGTTCCTGATACGGGCATCAGGTGTCAGCAGAGAGCACTGTGGACCAGACAAAAAAGAAATTCAAAAAGAAAATAATTTTCTCTATAGCAGGCAGCTGCTAAAAAGTACTGGAAGGATAAAGATTTTTGAATAGAAGTAATTTACAAATCTGTTTAAAGGGATACTCCGGCGCTAAGACATCTTATCCCCTATCCAAAGGATAGGGGATAAGATGCCTGATTGCAGGGGTCTCGCTGCTGGAGACCCCCGTGATATTTCACGCAGCACCCCGTTACCATCAGCCCCCGGAGCATGTTCGAGTCTGATAACTGGCGTTCACGGGGCCAGAGCAATGTGACGTCACGGCTCCACCCCATGTGACGTCACGCTCCACCCCATGTGACGTCACGCTCCACTCCCTCAATGCGACGGGACCCCCGTGATCAGGCATCTTATCTCCTATCCTTTGGATAGGGGATAAGATGTCTTAGCACCGGAGTACCCATTTAACCTTCTGTCACCAGTTGATTTTAAAAAATGTTTTCCACTGGAGTACCCCTTTAAGGAGGCAGTAAATTAATGTCAGTAAAATCTATCCCGGGCATCCTGGTTTCTTTTGATAGACTTTTCCTTGGAATATGATGGGCCCCTTAAGTAAATTAGCAAATAGCTTTCATTTAAAATACTTTTTTAAGGAGCCTTAAAAATGGACTGTGTTGTGTTGTTTTACTCCAGCATGTTATGGATTAGAATAACTCAGAGAAGGAAACTGCTGGTCTCTTAATATCACAGTACAACTAACCACAAAGGAGTTAGGTGACCTTCGTATTGTCCTACATATGCAATTACCATTTAGTGTCATTTCCAGTAACATGAAGCTCTCCAAGGAGGATTAACAAAGAGCAAGTGACATTGGTCTTTTACATTTCATAAAGAGAGAATGACTGAACAGACGTTATAAACATGACATTGTGACTTTAGAACAATCTTGGTGACTTTCGGTAAAGTCAGTATCCAAACTATATATTCAGTACACTGAAGATTGAGATTAAGATTGCTAGAATGGCTTAAAGGGGTACTCCGGTGCTTACACATCTTATCCCCTATCCAAAGGATAGGGGATAAGATGCCTGATCGCGGGAGTCCCGCAGCTGGGGACGCCCAGGATCATGCACGCGGCACCCCATTTGTAATCAGTCCCCGAAGCGTGTTCGCTCCGGGTCTGATTACGTCACGCCTCCGCCCCCGTGTGACATCACACTCTGCCCCTCAATGCAAGCCTACGGGAGGGGGACTGATTACAAATGGGGTGCCACGTGCATGATCCCGGGGGTTCCCAGCTGAGGGACTCCCGCAATCAGGCATCTTATCCCCTATCCTTGGGATAGGGGATAAGATGTGTAAGCACCGGAGTACCCCTTTAAGTATGGTCATTTAACTGTTATATTTTTGCTTTTGTTAGATGTCTGTTATCTATCTATGTATATGGAGATATTATTTGTTGCAGATATGTGTTCATTTTGTATGATTTTTAAAATTGTATGTTAAAACACTTGTATGTTAGTATTTTGGTGACTTGAATTGTATACACTGTTGCTGGTATTTTGGCTCATCCCTCCATGCAGATCTCCTCTAGAGCAGTAATGTTTTGGGGCTGTTGCTGAGCAACACAGACTTTCAACTCCTTCCAAAGGTTTTCTATGGGATTGACATCTGGAGACTGGCTAGGCCACTCCAGGACTTTGAAACGCTTCTTATGAAGCCACTGGCAGTGTGTTTGGGATCATTGTCCTCCTGAAAGACCCAGCCACGTTTCATCTTCAATGCCCTTGCTGATGGAAGGAGGTTTTCACTCAAAATCTCATGATACGTTGCCCCATTCATTCTTTCCTTTACATGGATCAGTCGTCTTGGTCCCATAGCAGAAAAACAGCACCAAAGCATGATGTTTCCACCCCCATGCTTCACAGTAGGTATGGATTTACATAGTTAAACAGTTCATAAGGTTGAAAAAAGACCATCAAGTTCCACCTATAACCCTAATGAGTCCCTACTGAGTTGATCCAGAGGAAGGCAAAAAAAAAAAAAAAACTCATACTAGAGGTAATAATTCCTACCCAACTCCAATAAGGCAATCAGAATAAATCCCTGGATCAACGTTCTGTCCCTATAAATCTAGTATACAAAACCAGTGATGTTATTGTCCAAAAATGTATCCAGACCTCTTTTGAACTCTTTTACTTAGTTCACCATGACCACCTCCGCAGGCAGAGAATTCCACAGTCTCACTGCTCTTACAGTAAAGAACCCCCATCCGTGCTAGTGTAGAAACCTTTTTTTCCTCTAAAAGAGAGGATCTCTCTACTGTCACATGATATATTTATACACAGTTATTTGGTCTCCCCTAAGCCTTTCTTTTCCTAAACTAAATAACCCTAATTCTGATAATCTTTCTGGGTACTGTAGTCCTCCCATTCCCCCTATTACCCTGGTTGCCTGTCTTTGAACCCTCTCAAGCTCCACTATATATTTCTTGCACACTGGTGCCCAGTACTGTACACAGTATTCTATGCTTGGTCTGACTAGAAATTTGTACAGCGGTAGAATTATTTCCTTGTCGTGGGCATCTATGCCCCTATTGTTGCAGCCCATGATTTTATCTGCCTTGGCAGCAGCTGTCCGACACTGGTAAATACAGCTAAATTTTACTATCAATTTTACTATCAACCAACAAGTCCTTTTCCACGTCAGTTGTCCCAAGTGTGCTCCCATTTAATTTAATACATGATCCCAGCCTGGATTTTTCTTCCCCATGTGCATTACCTTACATTTATCAGTGTTGAACCTCATGAGCCATTTCTTAGCCCAAACCTCCAACCTATCCAGATCCATTTGTAACAGTGCACTTTCCTCTATAGTGTTTACAACTTTACAGATAAATGTATGACTCCATATCAGCATGGCTTTTTGAGGGATCGGTCCTGTCAAACTAACCTGATCAGCTTTTATGAGGAGGTGAGCTCCAGACTGGACCATGGGCAATCGCTGGATGTCGTATATCTGGATTTTTCCAAAGCATTTGATACAGTTCCACATAAACGGTTGGTGCATAAAATGAGAAGGATCGGGCTGAGGGAGAATGTGTGTAAGTGGGTAACTGGCTCAGTGATAGGAAACAGAGGGTGGTTATTAATGGTACTGAATGGTGACTGTAACTAGTGGGGTACAACAGGGGTCCGTCTTGGGTCCTATTCTATTTAATATATTCATTAATGACCTTGTAGAGGGGTTGAATAGTAAAGTAGCAATCTTCGCAGATGATGCTAAACTCTGTAAAGCGGTAAACACAATAGAGGACAGGGCACTGTTACAAATGGATCTGAATAGGTTGGAGGCTTGGGCTGGGAAGTGGCAGATGAGGTTCAACACTGATAAATTTAAGGTAATGCACATGGGGGAGGAAAAATCCAGTCTGGGATTATGTATTAAATGGGAGCACACTAGGGACGACTGACATGGAAAAGGACTTGGGAGTTTTAGTTAACAGTAAATTTAGCTATAGTGACCAGTGTCGGGCAGCTGCTGCCAAGGCAAATAAAATCATGGGGTGCATCAATAGGGGCATAGATGCCCACGACAAGGAAATAATTCTTCCGCCGTACAAATCACTAGTCAGACCACACATAGAATACTGTGTACAGTAATGGGCACCAGTGTACAAGAAAGATACAGTGGATCTGGAGAGGGTTCAAAGACGGGCAACCAGGGTAATACGGGGAATGGGAGGACTACAGTACCCAGAAAGATTATCAGAATTAGGGTTATTTAGTTTAGAAAAAATAAGGCTTAGGGGAGACCTAATAACTATGTATAAATATATCAGGGAACAGGACAGAGATCTTTCCCATGATCTTTTTATACCCAGGACTGTATCTATAACAAGAGGGCATCCTCTCCGTTTAGAGGAAAGAAGGTTTCTACACCAGCACAGACGTGGGTTCTTTACTGGGGTCTGGATGCATTTTTGGAGAGTAAGAACATTGCTGGTTATGTATATTAGAATTATAGAGAAAGAACGTTGATCCAGGGATTTATTCTGATGCCATATTTGGAGTCAGGAAGGAATTTTTTTTACCTATAGTACAAGGGTTTTTTGCCTTCCTCTGGATTAACTCAGTAGGGACTCAATAGGGAAATAGCTTGAACGTGATGGACTCTGATATTTTTTCAACCTTATGAACTATGTTACTATGTTACAGAGTTTAGTTTCCTCTGCAAAGATTGCTAATTTACTATTCAACCCATCTACAAGGTCAGTGATGAATATATTAAATGGAATAGGACCCAAGACTGACCCCTGTGGTACCCCACTAGTAACAGCAACCCAATCAGAATAAGTACCATTAATAACCACCCTCTGTTTCCCATCACAGAGCCAGTTACTTACCCTTTTGCACACATTTTCTCCCAGCCCCATCCTTCTCATTTTATGCACATATCTTTTATGTGGCACCGTATGAAATGCTTTGGAAAAATCCAGATATACGACTTCCACCGATTCCAGTTGCAACTCAGAATTCTTTCTCCTCCAAACACAACAAGTTGAGTTTTTACCAACAAGTTCTACATTGGTTTCATCTGACCATATGACATTCTCCCAATACTCTTCTGGATCATCCAAATGCTCTCAGATGAGCCCGGACATGTACTGGCTTAAGCAGGGGGACACGTCTGGCACTGCATGATTTGAGTCCCTGGTGGCATAGTGTGTTATTGATGGAAGCCTTTGTTACTTTGGTCCCAGCTCTCTGCAAGTCATTCACTAGGTCTCCCCCCCCCCCCCTGTGTAGTTCTGGGATTTTTGCTCACCGTTCTCTTGATCATTTTGACACCACGGAGCGGGATCTTGCATGGAGCCCCAGATCGAGGAAGATTATCAGTGGCCTTGTATGTCTTCCATTTTCTAATAATTGCTCCCACAGTTGATTTCTTCACACCAAGCTGCTTGCCTATTGTAGATTCCGTCTTCCCAGCCTGGTGCAGGTCTACAGTTTTATTTCTGGTGTCCTTCGACAGCTCTTTGGTCTTGGCCATAGTGGATTTTGGAGTGTGACTGTTTGAGGTTGTGGGTGTTTTTTATACTGACAAGTTCACCAGGTGCCATTAATACAGGTAAAAAGAAGTTACAAGCCTTGCTTGTTTGTACGTGACCAAATACTTATTTCCCACCATAATTTGCAAATAAATTCTTTAAAAATTAGACAATGTGATTTTATGGCTTTTTTTTCTCATTATGCCTCTCATAGTTGAGATATACCTATGATGAAAATTACAGGTCTCTCTTATCTTTTTTATGTGGGAGAACTTGCACAATTGGTGGCTGACTAAATACGTTTTGCCCCACTGTACATGTGTACACCAATACACCACCTAAATGTAAAATCATAAGGAAACACTTAAACAATCAAAGAAAAAGTGATAACATCAGAACAAAGGGAAAATACATAATCACAAGAAAGCTATATACACAAAAAGGATGGATAAGATATATTTATACCCGCAATTTAGTAATGCAGAATGAGGTCCGATCTGTGATTGAGACCATAAGGTTGAAATGTTTGTAGTGAATGTATCCAATATACCACTCTATTATGGAGGATTTTGACATAATCGCCCCCTCTGGCTGGTTGCTGAACTACCTCTATACCATGGAAAGAGAAATATGTTGCATCACCAAAGTGAATGTCACAAAAGTGTTTAGACACCCTGGAAATATTAACATCAAGTGAATCTTTGGCACCTCTAATATGCTCCTGAATTCTTTTTTTCAAGGGACTCTTAGTACTGCCAACATATGATATTTGGCATTTTTTAAATCACACTGTAAATCATGAAGGCAGACTGACAATTAATTAACTGTTTTGACAGGAAACAAACTGTCACCAACACCGCTTGTGCTAATATTTTTTCTGCATATTGACAGACCACACACTTAGTTTGACCACATTTGAAGAAACCCTTCAAATGGAGCCAAGTGGAACTATATATTTATTGGTGTTATTTGTCAGTAATGATATCATAAGAGTTCCTAATAGTTGTTCAAATATACTGCTGGTAAAGTCTGCATTTGGAACCAGGTGCTGACAATAATAAATTCCCTTTCTAATGATCACAATGAATTGCTACAGTAAATGTAATAAAAATTCTTAATCATTTTTGGATTGCTCCATCTTGAGTTGCTGTTTAAGAGGAGTTAAAAACTAGATTTTTAAGCAGGAGTTGTTAGTATTACTTTTTTCTTTGGAAATGTTAAAAGCAAAAAAGGGAGGGGTGGAGGATTTAAGATTAAGAGAGTTTAGCATGCAACCAAATATATCTACAGACTGTTGCATCTACAGATGTGGTTTAGGTTCTGTGATATCTCCATAAATATGCAGTGTCCTCCATGATTACCAATGTGGTCTATTGTACACCTTGTGCAATGCATGCGATCCTTGGGCAACCATTTGAGATGGCCTATTGCTGTACAAGATGGGAACTTATATAGTTAGTACGGTCGAAAAAAGACATATGTCCATCAAGTTCAACCAGGGAATTGAAGGGTAGGGGTGTGGCGCGATATTGGGGAAGGGATGGGATTTTATATTTCTTCATAAGCATTAATGTTATTTTGTTCCAGGAATGTATCTAATCCTGTTTTAAAGCTGTTAATTTTTCCTGCTGTGACCAGTTCCTGAGGTAGACCGTTCCATAAGTTCACAGTTCTCATGGTAAACAAGGCGTGTCGCCCCTTGAGACTAAACTTTTTCTTCTCCAGACGGAGGGAGTGTTCCCTCGTCCTTTGGGGGGGGGGGGGTTAACCTGGAACAGTCTTTCTCCATATTTTTTGTATGGGCCATTAATATACTTATATACATTTATCATATCCCCCCTTAAACGTCTCTTCTCAAGACTAAACAATTGTAACTCCTTTAATTGCTCCTCATAGCTAAGATGTTCCATGCCCCATATTAGTTTAGTCGCGTGTCTCTGCATCCTTTCCAGCTCCACAGTGTCCCTTTTATGGACAGTTGGCCAAAACTGAACAGCATATTCCAGGTGAGGCCGTACCAATGCTTTATAAAGGGGGAGTATTATGTCCCTGTCCCTTGAGTCCATGCCTCTTTTTATACATGACTTGTGCATTCGGAAGCCCAGATCCTGGATCTAAACAACAGACTTGCAATGCTGAGTGGCAGGGAAAATATGGAGAGGAGTTGGCCACTCACTAAGTGAGCAGTCTCTGGGGCAGGGGGAAAAAGAGGATAGTGGTATGGAGGTGCAGGTGAAAGAGGTAGGTGGAAGAGTGACAGTTAGAATGTGAGGTAGAGTTCAAAGGGTCAGGGAGGCTGGCCCTGATCTGACACACACTAACAAGTTTACCCAGTTGGCAGATGAGGGGGATGTCAGTTCAGAGCTAGCAGTGCTACAGCAAGACATGGCCTCTTTCCAGCCAGGGTGTGTTTGGTCTAGTAAGGAGGGGACGTGGTGAGCATGGAAGGCCAGACAGGTGCTGGTATTGGGGGACTGAATTATTAGGGGGACAGACAGGGCTATCTGTCATAAAAAAACAGGACAGTGTGTTGCCTTTCTGCCAGTTGAGTTTGGAACATCGCAAATCTGGTTGACAGATTACTGCGAGGATCTGATAATGGTCCAGCAGTTATGGTACACATTGGCAATAATGACATAGATAGGGGTAGAGTGCCCATAAAAATTATTTTAAGGATATAAGTAGTAAGCTTAAGGCAAGGACCTCTAAAGTAATATTTCACAAAAATTGTTCTATGCCAAATGTCACACTAAAGAGCATGGCTCCTGAGGAAGCCTCCGTAGCTGGAGGCGGAACGCGTGGAGTCAGCTTCTCCCTGCTTTGGATGTGAGGAGTCCCGGTAGCAGCACTTGAGCACTGAGCCTGACAGCCAGACTTGACGGACATACAGCACTTTTTCCAGGTTGTAGTATTGCACCTTATATTGGTCAGACTTATTATATGCACTGAGATTCACATATATTTTTCATTACACTGACATTGGTTAGGCTGCTAGGCAATTTATATATTATATCAATACTTGCCAGGTGCTATTTATTGGTACAATCTTCACATATTGCTGCATAGATTGGTTTGTGTTTCATTGGTCCGGGACTGGCTTACATCTTAGGGTTATTTGTACCCACTGCAGGGTGGGCGTAGTAGGATTATATTCCTCCGCTCTTGGATTATGTGTTTTTAATTGTTTTTAATTTTGTGTACTCATCTGTCTGTTTTGTGATAAATAAAGATTCATATATTTTTTGGAACATATTGAATATTTGTGGTGTGCAATTTATATATGGTTGCTAGCTTTCTTTCTTCTTCTGGGTTTACATTCAGTTGCAGCCTATTGCACCCTATGTTTATTGAGGTGGTGCCCATCAGTTTTCTCTATTTAACTAAAGAGCATGGGACATAAACAAGTGGCTCAGAAACTGGTGTTGGAAAGAGGAGTTTGGGTTAATGGAGAACTTGACCAACTTCTCTGTCAGAAACAGGCTGTAAAGTAGGATAAGGCTGCACCTCAATGGAGAGAATGGAGAGAAAATGGTCAGAAGGGTGGGGAAACATTTAAAGGACAACTGTAGTGGTACCATTTTACATATGCCCGTGCCTCAAAAATAAACAAAATTAACTCATACATACCTTCCTACGAGCCCCCGTTGGGCCGACACAGGACTCACGGTCCGGCAGTGCTGACGTCATTCCACTTCCTGGGGACGGGGACGCCGCAGAGCCGTCAGCGTATCACCGCCTTACTAGGAACTGAAACTATGAATGTTGGAAGAAAATATAGCTGTATGTGAATTATAACTATACATGGGCAATTAAAGTACATTTTTAAGAGCATTATGAATAGATCTTTTAAGTTACACATGCCCTATGGAAACAAACATATTGGAAATAGGAGAAAATCACTGTGGTTAAAGGGGTACTCTGGCCCCAAGACATCTTATCCCCTATGCCACACGACTGATGATTAAAGGGGTTATCCACCATAAGGTGATTTTAGTGCGTACCTGGTAGACAGTAATGGACATGCTTAGGAAGGATTTGCTCTTGTCTTGGGGCTAAATGGCTATGTTGTGAGATTACCATAATACTGTTGCTAGCTTTTTGTGAACTGGCTTTTCCTTTTTGAATTTTCTTCTTTGCCTGCAAATCCCATAAATCCATTTTCCTCCCTCCCACACATCAGCCACCCCACCCATTGAAACATAAATGAGCTGCATCCATCAAAAGACCTGTGGTTTTCAATCAGGGTGCCTACAGCATTAGTTGCAGATTGATCTCTCACCCACCAAGTCATCACTCCACCCATTGAAGCAGACAGGCTCCCTGTCATCCGCTGACTAGTGAGTCAGGTCTTGGCCGCATTGCAAGCTGGGAAAAATCTGAGACAACAGTCATTTTGTATGCTGTTAAAAAGAAATATTGGGGTGAAAATGGCATAAGAATTGTGAGAAAACCGTCACACACAGGTACAGACACTATATTGTGAACTACACCAACTTTACAGCCCCTGTAGCATAGTCAAATAAAAATAAAAAAACCTGGAATACCCCTTTAACAAATGTGGTGCCCATATTCAAAAAGGTTTTAAAATGGGATCCTGAAAACAATCTGACGCAATGGATGTTTTTCTGGGGAATATAATATCGGAAGTTATCAATACTAGATTAATGGGAAAGAATGTTGATTCAGGGATTCATTTTGCTTTCTATATTGAAGTCAGGAAATAATTTTTCCTCTGTCATAAAACAATAGGCATCCGCCTCATCTGGGGAGATGGGTTTGCCTTTTTCTGGAGCAACACAGTAGGGTTTAGATTTAATTTGATAGACTCTGGTTTTTTTCCCACCTTTCTAAAAAATGAGTGTTGATCGTTTGGGTTCTGAATGTTCAGGTCCCTATTGATCATTGTAAAGAGCTGGCAGATATGCACACTTAAGAGCTACACTTCTGGCTCACAGTGATCTCTGTCTAGTCGCACTAGACTGGTTCAATAGTCTTATAATAGAGCCCATTTAGTGCAAAAGACTCAATTTTAAGACCCTGCTAATAAACCTAAATACACTTTTTTCTATAAGACTCTTCTTCATCTGTGTATAGATACAATTAAAAGGCAAATTCATCAATGCCTGGCATAAAAAAAAAATAAAAAATAAAAAATAATAATAATAATAATAATAATAATAAAATAGCTTGATAAATTTGCTTTTTTTCACAAGCTTTATGCCTTATTGTTGCAAAAAAAATTCAAATCTCATTAAAAAACTTAAAATAAAATGAAAAACATTAAGAGCATGACACAAAAATGTGTCTTTTTTACTCTTGCTTTCTGGTGTCATGCATTGATACATTCCCCTTCTAAGTTCTCACAATGTTTGTGCCTTATGCAAAACATAATATTGCTTTCTTAAATTCATGAGTTAAAATGTAGGTTACAGCATAAACTTTTTTCCCTGCTGTTTTGTAATGTGTATCAGCCTACGTTTTTCTGTGTAGTAATTTCTGTATAGTAAAAAACAAACATTTTTTTTTTACTAACATGGGCAATTTAGCTGCATGTCTATAGACTACACATTCAGCAAATGCCTTCCCACTACAAGTCTATATATATTGTACATGTATAGACTTCTAATATTTTATATGTAGCTGACCTGAGAAATTGTATTTTTAAGAAAAAAGGTAGAATATATGGGGACATTTATCATCGTTGCTTTGGTAAGCGAGTTCTATAGTCAATTTATTCTTGCTTTGGTTTTAAATATGTGCGACATATTTATCATACTATCACAAGGGTTGATAAATTTGGCTCACATAGGCAAAAAACTAATACATCACTTTTGAATACCATTTCTTTTTAATATCTATCTATCTATCTATCTATATATATAGATATAGATATATAAAGAAATGGTATTCAAAAGTGATGTATTAGTTTTTGCTTATGTGAGCCAAATTTATCAACCCCTGTGATTTATTTATTTTTTAACCCCTTTAGGACACAGGGTTTTCTCACCTTCTTAAAATCATAATGCTTTCAATTTGCCACCTTTCAAATAGGGCCTTGTTTTTTGCACCACCAATATTACTTTGTTATGACATCAATAATTTCACCACAAGATCCATGGCAAAATGGCACCTTCCATTTCTACTCAGTGCACTTTTCCGTAAAAAAGACACATTATATGTATTCTCTATGTCCATACTGTGGAAATTATATTAAACTTAGGCTTCTTTCACCCTGCCGTTGTGACTACTGATGAGCGGCATAGGCCATATTCGAATTTGCGATATTTCGTGAATATATGGACGAATATTCGTCATATATTTGCAAAATTTGCATATTCGTTATATTCGTTTTTTTTGCGCATAGGCGAAAATATATATAGCTTTTCCAGGAAAGTGAAGTTTAACCACAACATTGTAATACTCTGTCCCACCCCAGGACTCAAACCCATGGTGGTCTCCCAACCACTGTGCTGCCAAGTCGGTCCTGCTTAGCTTACTGTTTAACATACCGTGAGATCCCCATAGACCACAATCGGCCTATTGGTTTCAATGGGCAAAATATCACAGAGTTAATGCACTAGTCACAGTTCCCCATACAATTAACCTCTTCAGGACACAGGGCGTATGGATACGCCCTGCATTCCGAGTCCTTAAGGACAGAGGGCCTATCCATACGCCCGTGGGAAATCCGGTCCCCACCGCTAGCCGGTTGAGGACCGGAGCCGGATGCCTGCTGAAATCATTCAGCAGGCACCCTGGCATATCGCCCAGGGGGGTCCTGAGACCCCCCCATGTCGGCGATCGGAGAAAATCGCATGTCAATTCAGACATGCAATTTTCTCCAATTCCGGGCTGATCGGGTCTCTGGTGACCCGATCACCCGGAAAATAGGGCTGATCGGAGTTGTCAGCAACAGCCCCGATCAGCCTAAAGGATAGGAGTGAGGTCGCAAAGCTGCGATCTACTCCTATCCCCTGCCATTACTCAGAACGGAGTTCTGACCAATGGCAGCGCAGGACAGGGGGTTGCCATGGCAACCCCCCGTTCTGCCCGCCCCTGGATGTCGAGGGGCTCTGGGAAGAAGATGGAGGCCGTACCTGCAGGAGAAGATGCCTGGGGACCTGGGATCTTCGCTGGAGCCTGCAGAATCCTGATCAGGTAGGGAATCGACAGTGGGGGGGGGGGGGGAATTGAAAGTGAAAGTAAATCGATCTTTACTGTGGCAACCACTAGGGGGGCCAAACTGCAACTCCCAGCATGCCCAGACAGCCAAAGGCTGTCTGGGCATGCTGGAAGTTGTAGTTTTGCAACATCTGGAGGGTCACAGTTTGGGGACCACTGTTAAAGTGGTGCCTAAACAGTAGCCCTCCAGATGTTGCCAAACTACAACTCTCAGCTTGCCTTGACTGCCCAGGCATGCTGGGAGTTGTAGTTCTGTAACATCTGTCCCTTCAGATTTAGCAATTTTCATGACATTTTTGAAAATTGCTGCTCTACTTTGAAGCCCTCTAATTTTTTCAAAAAGCAAAAATATGTCCATTTTATGATGCCAACATAATGTGGACATATTGTGTTTGTGAAGAAAAATAAAATTTATTTGGAATATCCATTTTCCTTACAATTAGAGAGCTTCAAAGTTTGAAAAATGCAAAACTTTCAAAATTTTCATGAAATTTTGGGATTTTTCACCAAAAAAGGATGCAATTCACGCCAAAAATTTACCACCAAAATAAAGTAGAATATGTCATGAAAAAACAATCTCAGAATCAGAATATTCGGTAAAAGCGTTTTCGCGTTATTAATTCGTAAAGTGACGGTGGTCATAATTGCGAAAAAGGGCTCAGTCCTTAAGGTGAAAAAGGGCTGCGTCCTTAAGGGGTTAAGTAAGGGAGGACTCAATATTTGCGAATATGCGCATATATGCATAGATTTTCGCATATGCGCATAAAACTTTGCAATTGCGAAAAAAAAGAATATTCGTAATTACGAATATATAGTGCTATATTCGCAATATTCGCGAATATGCAATATTCGCAATTAAAATTAGAATTGCGAATATTCGCGAGCAACACTAGTTGTGACACTAGTTGGCCATGGGTAACCCAGGGAGAATAGCAGGAGGAAAAATACATCATGCAATGTTTTTTCCTCCCATTACTCCTGTCAAAAAACAATGGCGCTCTACAGACCCCATAATAGTGAAGGGAATCTGTCCGGACCCGTTGTTTCCCATTGTGCACCGTCAAAAATAACGATTGTTAAGGCACAAAAAAAAAAAAGTAGCTGATGTATGTTTGAAGAAGTGTGAAAGGGGCCTAATATAGGTTTGATTTTGTTTTACTTAAAAAAAAAAAATAAAAAAAAAAAATATATATATATATATATATAAATATATAAATATATATATATATATATATATATATATATATATATATATATATATATATATATGTATGTGTGTGAAAATTAGCACGTTTAAAATTGTCCCCCTCTGACCCCTCTAATTTTTTTTTATTTTTCCATATACAGAGATGTTTAAGGGCTCATTTTTTCATCACGGGAGTTGTAGTTTAAAACAGTGAGACTCCAGCTGTTGCTAAATAACAACTTATATCAAAGGCTGTCTGGAAATGATGGGTGTAACAGAACCTGCCCGCACACAGCTATTACCCTGACTGGCTCCTGTGTTCAAATGTCCTCTTATACCATCTTCTCTGGTTCCTGCCAAAGAGGCTATGGAGGTGGATCGCTTTCTCCTAAGGCATCAGGAAAGATCCCGACAACGCAATGAGCACTTTCTCAAAGACTGTTCTATAGTCCTCAGTGTCCGGGAGGACGCTTGCGACTTGGACAAGTAAGATTGGCGTCCCTAGATGTTAATATTACCTCTCCTCAATTGACAATTCAGGTCTTTTCTCCTGCTAAGACATCTTTCAATGCGTCTGCATTTTTGGACTCTGGTTCCGCTGGCGACTTCATTGGTGCCTCCCTGGTCCAGAAACTCCATCTTCCCGTAACTCATCTTGCCAAGCCCTTGTACATTTCCTCTGTTAATGGACACAATCTGAACTGTAACGTGCCATACCACACTGAACCTCTCCTCATGCAAGTAGGAGATTTGCATAAGGAAAACATTGAGTTCTACGTGCTACCACATTGTACTTCAGAGCTTCTTCTTGGCCTTCCTTGGCTTCAACGTCATTCTCCTCAACTAGACTGGAAATCTGGTGAAATCACACGTTGGGGGCAGTTTTGCCAAAAGTCATTGTCTTGTGCCAATCCAGTCTAAAACTCTTTCTTCGCCTCCTCCTAGGCCTGATGTTTTTTGGACTCCACGCAAAGGCATAATATTCCTCATGAGCAATTGATTCCTTTAGCTCCTGTCTATCTTCAGCAAGCTCCACCTGGAAAATCTTTTGTGCCTGCTGAACTGAGACGTAAAGTCCTGAATTGGAGACATTCTTCTTTGCTACCTGTTCATCCTGGAAAATGAAAGACTATTCAACTGATCTCCCGGCATTACTGGTGGCTGCAGCTTGAACGCGATGTTGCAGATTTTGTTCGTTCCTGCGTTACCTGTGCCCGTAACAAAACTATTTTAAGGAAACCTGCAGACCACTTACAGGGGGGGGGGGGGTACTGTAACATCAGCGCTCTGGCCAGACACACTGGCCGCGAGTGCTCTCTTCCCATGTCCCCACTGCTGGCGGGGCTGGGATTCGCATCGCGGGTTCCAGCCCATCACTTACCTCCCTGGTCTTCCATGTTCTCAGTCCTGGCGCACATGCCCCCGCCTCCTAGGGCACGCGAGCACCGGAGCTCTGTGATTTAAAGGGCCAGTATGCCCTAATTAGTGTCTTCACCTGTTCCTTTCCTTTAAGTGTGTGCACCTCCCCCTGCCCTGCACTGAATCTTTGTTGCCTTTTTGCCAGAGAGAAAGCTACTGGGTTCCTGTTTATCCGTGTACCTGATCTTTGCTCCATTTCCTGACCCTGCTACTGTGCCGCCTGCCCTGACCTTCAGCTATCCTGACCACGTCTTGTCTTATACTTCTGTACCAAGCTTCATCCCAGCAACCTGTGTGGACGGGTCGTGCCAGGGGTAGCTACCTGGGTACCGCCTGCCGCGGCAAGACCATCCCGCTTTGCGGCAGGCACTGGTGAAAACCTGCGGCACCTTAGACTCCGCTCCCTGGCACGGCTTATATTGTCATCCACACAGGCCCAGAGGATTCACCACCTGCCGTGACCCTTACAATGGGGGTCGTAGTTTAGCAACAGCTGGAGGCTCCCTGTTTAGAAACACCGGTGAATGGGTGTTTTGCCTAAGGGTGGGCACCATAAATGTACTAACTAATTTTCTGTGATTTTTTTTTTCCTTATAATTTCAGATCCGTGTATGCAGATTCGGTAGACTGCGTCGACCACCGGCGGTATATATATATATATATATATATATATATATATATATATATATATATATTAAATTTGAGTAGCCGTATTAGTCCAGTGATGCAGATGCAAATCAAAAAATGTTTCAGTATCTTGTACCACCTTTTTATTGGACTAACAGAATTTTGTAGAGACAAGCTTTCGGGATTCCTCCCTTTATCAAGTCTAATGCAAATCTAAGCTCACAAGCAGAAGACACAGGTTACATCTCACAAATATGCATATAACCCCGGGAGATGAGCGGCGGCCGGGGGAGATGAGTTATGGCAGCGGGGAGATGAACGGCGGCCGTGGCGGATTAGATGAGCGGTGGCGATGGAGGAATAAATATGCTCACGTACGGCAGTTTTGTACTCCAGGTCAGACCTGGAGCAGACTTGCAACTTTTCGAAGGGGGTTTGCGACTTTTTTGCATACGTGCGACTTTCACACATCATAAATACCTGACCACTACAAAGTGAAAACTGAAATTTGCTTAGGTAAGTCTGCTTGTAACTTTTTGCTTACCCACAAAAAGTTGCACAAAAAAGGTGCATGTGAGACTTTTGTAAGCAAAAATAAAGGCTCTAAATTCCTTGAAAAATTTCCCCCATAGAGATTGGTGTATTGTTCCATGAGGTCTACTGCTTTATCTTAACTTTTATTAGTTATTTATCTTAAAACACTGGTCCAATACCTGTTTGTTATTCTGAGTTTTCTCTTTTTTATTCGAATTGTCAATTCACTGAAGCCTAAGTTGGCATATCAAATTACACACATCCTTTTTCAAGTAGGTCCTGGTATTCCTAGCCGAGTTTGGTGAACATTAAACACAATTTCCCTTGTTTGATAAAAAAAGACCTGCTGGAACAGTGATGAACAGAATTGCCATGCTTTCAAAATAACAGTGTTATTGTCAGTAGGATGTCATATTTTTACAAACAGCAATCCTGTCAAATTCACTAAGTCTTCCGATAATGTGCAAAACCAAGCAAATCATCCACTTCATGATACATTCAGAAAATTAGCAATTGTTATGATTATTGGCAATTGGACATAAAGGCAACCATCACACAATTTTGCTATACTTGTCCATTTAATGAAGAGAACAAAATTGGATTTCTAATATATTTAGAGCAAAATCTAGCCACATTTTCTCCTTTCTTACTGTGATCTTTCTTACTAATGTGACTTTCTCTTCTAAATAATACTCTAGGTATTACAGTACAGCTTTATTGTACCACTGAGTTCAGGATTATGGTGTTTCAATTGATAGAACATTTTCTAATATATATATATATATATATATATATATATATATATATATATATATACTGTATGTATATATATATATATATATATATATATATATATATATATATATATATATGATCCTTTAATATTACACTTATGACTTTGTAAAGTTTTTTAATTATATGCTGCACAATGCTGTGAATAGGTTATGTAAGCTGGAGAATGCAGCAATTTCTTATTTTTGCATTTCAATTCTTTTCGTCCTGACCTTTTAGTAGCTATAACTCTTTAAATTACCCATCTGCAGGTCTATATGGGGGCTTGCTTTCAGGAGCGCCAACAAAAATGTTGGGGCCCCATACAGCTGAAGTTTCTGGGCCCCCCTAACTGTATAAGCATGGGTATTAGTTTAACCGTATTGACCCACAGAATAGAACTTGTTTGTTTTACTGTAAAATTCACTGCATAAAAACTGAACCCTAAAGTTGCAAAATAATGTTTTGTTTTTCAATTCTCCCAAAATAATCTTTTTTTTGTGCGCTGTACATTTTATGGTAAAACAAATTGCAAAGTACATTTGGTCATGCAAAAAACAAAAAGCAAGCCCTAGCATGGGTCTGTAGATGGACAGAGGTCTGGCTCTTAGGCTGCTTTCACACTATAGAATTCTCCATTTTAAAGATCTATTATAATGACCCATTAACAAAACCATTAAACACGGACATTAAACGGTCATTTCAAAATCCCATTATAGTCTATGGGATATTTATATCACCCGTTTTAACCCGTCATAGCCCATTATTAATAACAGACTTTTTCTTCTGTTCTTTCTCATGTAAAAATTTTATAGACTATAATGGGATTTTGTAACGGCCGTTTAACAAACTTTTTTTTATGTATTTTTTTTTTTTTTAACAGGTCATTATAACGGATCTATAAAATGGAGAATTCTATAGTGAGAAAGCAGCCTTAGAAGGAGAGGAGGAAAAATGAAAATGGGAAAACAAAAATTGGCTGTGTCCTGAAGGGGTGAAACAGACAGCAATAGTATGGTGTAAACATACCCTAAGGTGCTTGATGCAATGTGAAGCAGCCTTACAGCTACATCTTTATTACTTACAAGACCTAGCCTATGAATGAATAGAAGATTAGGCAAATAGGAAGGTATATAGTGAAGGTGGAAAAGAGGTGGAAGAAGAAGAGAAGTCTACAAGACTGAGGAGCAAAAAATGAAAGACTGATGAAGGTGGCTAAGGTGGTTCATATTGCATTTTGAATCTTTATCACAAGTAAGAACAGGATACCAACGTATACTGTAGTGGTGAGTAGTGGTGCAGACAGTTTAATTTAATTTTCCGAACAGTGTCCAATCGTGATTCTGTTCTGGCCATATACGCTATTTTAACTGGACAGGACAGCACAGCAGATTGTGCAGCACCATGTATTTGGGTCTGGTAAAATAGTGTATACAGCCAGAATGGAGCACACATTTCCCTGACCTGCACTGCAGTCGCAGGATCTCCTGCATTAAGTTTCTTTGGGTGTGAAAGCTGTAGGAGGATTAACAGAAAACTTCCCCCACACTTATGTCCAACTCCTTCTAATGACGTTCCAGGGGTGAGCAGTCTGACAGGGAGGCAGACAGCACTTCCTCAGCGGAGCTCCATGTATTTGGGCCATCATTACACTACTCCACCCAGCAGGGGAGGGGGAGGTGCAGGACTTGTCTCCTTCTCTTCCTCACAGTTGTGCCGCCCGGGTCCCAGTGATGTTCTTCTCCTAGGCATCCTTTGTGGTCCTCTTAAAGAACTGCACTGGCTACCTCGGCAATTAACCTCTCTCGGCTCCAGCACACAATGTGGTGGATAGCTAAATAGAGCAATTAGCATAGCAGATGGGCTCAGTTCCCACCCCCCACCTTAAAGGAAATCTGTCATCAGAATCACCCGAACTAAACCTGTTACACAGGCTTATAGTGCGGGTGATCCTGATTAAAACGCTCCTTACCTGGTTAAAAATGGTTCAGCGCTTCTTAAGATATCTATATTTTTAGTTTTCTGTTATTCCCTGGCTTGGGACTCAGTGGGAGGTGTTATCATCTGGGACTCGGCCACACGTCGTTCTAGCTGGGCGGAACTGCCGCCCGGCTCATGAATATTCATGAACTTAGACCGAGAAAGAAGAATTAGACCAGGAGGATAAGTTCATGAATATTCATGAGCCGGGCGGCAGCTCCGCCCAGCTAGAATGACGTATAGCCGAGTCCGAGCTGATAAGACCTCCCACTGAGTCCCAAGCCAGGGAATAACAGAAAACTAAAAATATAGATATCTTAAGAACCGCTGAACCATTTTTAACCAGGTAAGGAGCGTTTTAATCAGGATCACCCGCACTACAAGCCTGTGTAACAGGTTTAGTGCGGGTGATTCTGATGACAGATTTCCTTTAAGTTTTATCAGAACCCTGACTAGGTACCGAAACAGCAGCTCAGAAGCAGAAGACCACTGTTTAAACAGCAGTCTTCTGCTTCTGTGCTGGGGCCGCTGCGGGGGGGGGGGGCAGCGGAGCCTGGGCCCTCGGATGCCCGGGCCCCTTACTGGAGTACTGGCTGTACCCCCCAGATGGCGGCCCTGCTTGCTTTATACGGGATCAGTTGTGTTATGTAATGACATCACTAATTGTACCACCAAATCTACTGAAATGCCTTAAGGTTTTCACACAGGTTTTTCTTCAGCCATTTTTAAACCTCAAAGAATGTTTAAAAAAAATGAACTAGAGAATTATCCAAAACAATTTTATTATTATTATTTTTTTTATTCTTACAGCTCCAAAAAACAGCCAAACATTCTGAGGGTGAATATAGTCTAAGGCTTACTCTCTTATACAGAGTACCTGAAACAAATGCTGTGCAGAACATTGTATGAAATCATCATTATAAAGCAGCTCAATGAATTTATGTTATAGTGAGCACCTTTAATTATATTGTTTCCTTCCAATTATACAAAACTGTGAAAATGCTGTAGTTTTGTAAAGGCAAAAGTGTAAAATGATCTAAAGTTCTATCCTCTTATTTCCTTTGTGTTATGACAATATAAAATGTCTCGGCTTCAATGTAACAGGAATAATGTATTTCACATTAAAAAGAAAATAGGTTTAAGTAAAAGAATCAGGATGCAATAAAGTACATAGTAGATATTGAAAAGAGTAGAAGCTTTTTTAGAGCCATCAAATATAATGTTTTACCTCCTTCTGAGTTGAGATGTATAGCGTGCACAGCAGGCTTGTCTAGCTGGAAGACTTAAACATGAGAACCTTCTGCACTTAAAGAGTAGTCGCTCAACAAGTAGCTTTGTGAGGGCAGTACATGAGAACACTTTGTTCTTCTGCTCTTTGTACACAGACTTCTGGGTGAAATATATCATAACTTGCTTGCTGTTAGTGGAACTTGAAATCTACTATGGAACAATGCTTGTCTGGCCTGACCAGTGTGGAACAGTCTTTTTTGTTAGTGAGTTAGAGTTGCATTGTTATAGGACTAAGAGATCACAACCCATATCTTATCTTCTGAGAATCAATTAAATAATCTTTCTTTTTAACACAATTCCCATGGTCATCCCTAAAGTCGCCACAGTCAAACAATATTGAGTACTTAATGGAACTTATAGTACTTATGGTTTTATCAAGCCATATAATAAGATTTTAAAAAAATAGAAATTATTTAGTCATACAACACTAGTGTAATTCAAGGCTCAATGTCAAGAGAAACTTAAAGTGTAAAATCTGTAACAGAGAATTCTATATAACATGCTTTTTATAATATCAGTGTCTCCTCGTGTGAAGCCTTTGGACTTATATAGACACTACGTACATGTGTAAACAATAACTATGTCCTTGGTATTGGGATTATAGAAGAGATCTAAAGATTTAAGCAGCTGGTGATAACTGAACCTCCCCACTGAGTCAATATCGAAGTGAAATAGCTGAATAATTTTATTTTCATTTTTTTACATTGACATTTTTTTTAATCTTCCTTTTAACTTCACATTTCCCTTTTATCTCTTTACACTATAATCATAATGATCATACAGAAGAACAATAATGAGGTCACAAAGGGAGCCGCCTTCAACTTAAATAATGCAGTCAACATTGACTGCATCTTAGGGTTAAATAGCCAGGTGCTGAATGGCAAGGTGCCAACCATGATTGGAGTTTCTACTGTCACTAGCATTCTGTCTGCTTTATTGGTTCTACTGGGATTTCTGACCTCTACCTGCTCCCTGTCTTCTGCCCTTAGATCTTGTTTTAGACTTAATGAGACCTTGTTTTCTGGCCCAGCTTGATTTCTGGTAATGTTTTGGATTGTAACCTAGTTCTGATGCTGACTTTTAACTCTGATCCATATTTTTTTTTTATTACTCTGATTTTGTCATAGATGTGCTTGCTTAGTTCTGAACTGGTCTGTTTTACTACATTCCTTAGTTGTGCCCTAAGCACTTAGTGTAGGAACCATGGCCCATTTGGGTACCATCAGTTAGGACACATCATACAAGTAGCCATGGAAAGCAGGTTGGGTTCAGCAAAAGTGTTTTGTCAACTCTTCTTTAAAGGCAACCAATTAAGCATCCCGTATAAGTTAAAAAGTTTTCCTAGAAAAAAATATTAATTAGCAAATACTGAAACCACCACCAAGAAGCAGTAGGCTCTTTATTCTGGGATACTGCAGCCTCAGCTCTCATTGAAGTGGCTCTGTGTAGTGTGGGCACCAAACAGTCCATCAGTACGGGTGATGGGTTTTGGCATCCTGCCAGTCTAGCTATGTTCACCTATGTTTGATGTTATGTGAAATTCTATTTGTATTTAGTAGTTTTAGGTATGATATTCAATACCCAGCATTCCTCATTTTAGGATCGGTTTGCCAACATTTTATTGATAGAAATTTTACTTTTTGTATATTTTAGATAAAAAAAGAGAAGCTTCTATAGGATAATTGTCATTCTATGAGGCCCAGTAAAATCAATAGGATGTCCATGTATTGCATCACATGCTCCTAAGCTAATTGTGCCTATCACAGTAGCTCCCTGCTCAGGCAAATAGATGGAGTCCCAAGAAGATAACCTCACACTACGAAATACATATGCAAAAGCATATGTTAAGATATTGTCTAAACCAGACAACCTTTAGAAAATCCTGTGAGATTCTCAGACATTTACAATCACAAATGACACATAATCATATTACTTGTCATATTACATGTAATTCGGGTCCAGAAATAGAAAAGATTCACTAGTGCACAATATAAATAAATAATCAAATCCACTTTTGATAAAAATAAATCACAAAAGTAATCACTATTACAACACAGACATAAAAAAATTAAAATTAGCAATTACTTCCTCACTGCTGCAAAGAGGTTTGTATCACAAAAGACCCTAAGTGTTGCTAACTCGTGAAACAGAGTAATTTAGACTATGATTTGATTTCTAGACTATTATGTTCTATACGGAACCAATAGAGTCTTCTTTGCTTATATTGTAACATGTAATTGAAAATCACCTTGGTAACAGTTATTCTTTTCTTTGGAAAAGGGAGTGTAGCAGAGGGCTATTTGTTTACTTTTAATTATGTTTTTAATCATATCTTGTTTTACATATATTCAGTACTTTTCAGTTTGTGACGGAAGCATAATTGGTATAATAAGACAATGTTTCTTTGCCAGTATAAATTGCTTTGTATTTTCTTAATGCACAGTACTACGAATCAACCTTCTGTTCAGTATTTTATTATGAGTTGCAAATTATTATAAATGATGATGGAGCCCGAATTCAGTGGATTACCTGCTGCTTAACAAAATGTATTTTCAATATGTATAGAGCATCTAATTATTAAGATGGAAAAACAAAGTTAAATCTACAATATATTATGATGAATTTAAAACATCCTGACCTCCTAAATCCAAATTGATGTATGCATGTATGTGTGTACTCTGTGGGATGTTGCTGTAGGATACTGTAAAAGCATTAAATCGCCAATCACAATAACTGTGTCCATGTAAGAGTGTGTCAGCCATATTCCAGCACTAACAGCACTTACAGCAGGGGTTGGGGATAACAATGATTCTCAACTATTAAATCCCTGAAGCATCGGGAAGCTGTAGCAAAGGGAAATGACTTGTTCTTGGAGAAGTAAGAAAAAAAAAAAAAAAAAAAAAAAAAATATATATATATATATATATATATATATATATATATATATATATACCAGAAAACAGGGACCGCAGCACTCCAATGCGTAAAGGTGAAAATAAGTTTATTGACCTGACATCAAGGAACAACGTTTCAACTGCCAAATAGCAGTCTTTCTCAAGACTGAAATTGGGCAGTTGAAACGTTCCTTGATGTCAGGTCAATAAACTTCTTTTCACCTTTACACATTGGAGTGCTGCAGTCCCTGTTTTCTGGTGTAGATATCTATAGGACCCCTGACCCGGGACCTTTTCACCTTCACCTGCTGTTCTCTATTGAGAGGTTGTGCTGCTCTCTTCGCTTTTCTGTTTATATATATATATATATATATATATATATATATATATATATATATATAAATCAAAAAATGTTGCAGTATCTTGTAATACCTTTTTTATTGGACTAACAGAATTTTGTAGAGACAAACTTTCGGGATTCCTCTCTTTATCAAGTCTAAAGCAAATCTAAGCTTGCAAGCAGAAGAAACAAGTTCCATCTCACAAATATGCAGGAGTTAAGACCATAGATGTGGAGAATTCACACTAAGATGGGCCATAAATTGTCTTGCTATAGGAACATAGACTTAATAGATACGTCTGAGAAAAAGGGTGAGGGAGGGGGGAGCAGGGGAGAGACTGTAATTAAGCAGGACATAGTGAGATGAAAAGAGAATACAGTACAGAGCAGGTTTTAAGAAGATTTGATAATGCGATAAGAAGCTCAAATCCACATTGAGTCCTTGGAATAAGAAAAAAAGGAACATTTTAGCTTCAAAATTATTTCCCTCTTGTGTGTTTTTGAAAATCCCTCTCAGTATCTTGCATGTAAGGTCATGTATGGAGTTGCCTGCTTGGGTAAAATGTTGTCCAACTGGGGTGAAGTAGTCATTTTCTTTATGGCGGTTGATGGAATGTTTGTGTAGATTCATCCTTTTGTCGAGTATCCAGCCGGTTTCACCAATGTAGCATCTCATGTCACATTTGGTGCATTGTATCATGTAGACCACATTTGGGGATGTGCAGGAGTATAGTCCCTTAATGTTATATGTCTTGTTGTTGTGGGTGGCTTCTTTCTTGGTGCAGATATGTTGGTAGAGTTTACAGCGAGGTTTGGCACAGGGTTTGGTCCCATTGTCTGTGTCTGTTCTTTCTGTAGGTAATTTTCTGCTGACCAGCTTTTGTTTTAAATTGTGTGGTTGTCTGAAGGCCAAGATGGGAGGTTCAGCGAAGATTTCTTTTAGCACCTCATCTTCCGCCAAAATCGGCTGCAGGTCCTTGATAATTTAGCATATTTCTTTAAGGGCCAGGTGGAATGTGGCTACCAGTGGTACGCTTGGTGATGGTTATATCTCTCTGTATTGTAACAGGTGTTCCCGTGGTGTTTGAAGGGCGGAGTGTATTTTCTTATTGATTATCATTGGTTTGTATCCTTTTTGTTTGAATTTCTCAGACAGTGTTTGTAGATGCATGTCTCTGTCTTCTGGTTTAGAGCAGTTTTGATGGTACCTGGTAGCTTTGCTGTGCATGATGCCTTTCTTTGTGTGTGAAGGGTGGAAACTAGATGTATGTAGATAGCTGGATCGGTCTATGGGTTTTCTGTACACAGACATTTGTAGTGTGTTACTCCTAATTGTGACACTAGTGTCCAGAAAGTTTACACTTTCTGTAGAGAAGTCCATTTTGAGTTTGATAGATGGAGTGAATGTGTTAAAGGCGTCATGAAACTTTCTGCGTTTTTCTTTTCCTTCTGGCCAAATGATGAAAATATCATCGATGTAACGGTAGTATCTGTAGGGTTTGTGAAGTTGTGTGTCTACAAATCTTGTTCAAGGTCAGCCATGAATAGGTTGGCGTATTGTGGTGCCATCCTGGTCCATGCTACATTGGTGAAACCAGCCGGAAACTTAACGAAAGGATGAATCTACATAGACATTCCATCAACCGCCTTAAAGAAAATGACTACTTGGACACCATTTTACCCAAACAGGCCACTCCATACAGGACCTTACAATCAAGATACTCAGAGGGAATTTCAAAAACACACAAGAGAGAAAGACATTTGAAGCTAAAAGGATATTGTTTTTTTTTTCCAAAAACAAAGGACTAATTGTGGATTTGAGCTTCTTATCGCATTATCAAAACTTCTTATAACCTGCGCTGTACTGCATTCTCTTTTGAATTTCACTATGTCCTGCAGAATTATCAGTCTCTCCCCTGCTCCCCCTTCCCTCACCCTTTTTCTCAGACTTATCTATTAGGTCTATGTTCATAAAGCTAGACAATGTATGGCCTATCTTAGTGTGAATTCTCCACATCTATTGTCTTAACTCATGCATATATGTGACATGGAACTTGTGTCTTCTGCTTGTGAGCTTAGATTTGCTTTAGACTTGATAAAGGGAGAATCCCGAAAGCTTGTCTCTACAAAATTCTGTTAGTCCAATAAAAAAGGTATTACACGATACTGCAACATTTTTTTGATTTTGCATATATATATAGCAAAATCATTGGTAGTTGCAGTATCTTGTAATCAGAAAGAGTAAAGGAAGTTCCGGCTCCCAAGGCTGGATAAAACATTCAAATTTATTTCTCCATATAAAAAATCCAGTGCATGAGCAAACAGTGTATAAAAACAATGTAAAGAGAACAACACCGAACGCACCGACGCGTTTCGACTTAACGCTAAGTCTTAGTCATGGCCATGACTAAGACTTAGCGTTAAGTCGAAACGCGTCGGTGCGTTCGGTGTTGTTCTCTTTACATTGTTTTTATACACTGTTTGCTCATGCACTGGATTTTTTATATGGAGAAATAAATTTGAATGTTTTATCCAGCCTTGGGAGCCGGAACTTCCTTTACTCTTTCTGATTGCTACACCTGAGGACTGGGCCTCAGAGTTTATCCGGAGCTCCCGCTGGTGTAGGTGTATTGTGCTATCCGCTACATACCTTGGAGACGACTTGGTGAGCTGATTCTTTTTATCTATTGTTACTCAAGTATCTTGTAATACCTTTTTTATTGGACTAACAAGATTTTGTAGAGGCAAGCTTTCGGGATTCCTCCCTTTATCAAGGCATAAGCATTTCTGAGCTCACAAGGAGAAAACACATGTTCTATCTCACAAAATATGCAGGGGTTAAAACAACATATGTGGAGAATGGACATTAAGTTGGGCCATAAATTGTATAGCTATAGCACAATATACTACAGATAAGGATAGGGGGGGGAGACTGGATAGCAGAGGTGAGAAAACGCTGGGCAGAGGAGAAAGGACAATTTTACTACAGAGCCATAGACTGAAGATAAGACTTAGACAGGGGAGGGGGAGCAGGGGTGTAATGGTGTTAGATCAGGGAGAGGGAAGACAGTTTAGCAAAGGTTCTAGGAAATTTTGATAATGGGATAAGAAGCTTAAATCCACATTAAGTCCTCTGTTTTTGGAGTCATAAAAAACTATCATTTTGGCTTCAAATGTCTTTCTTTCCTTTCAATCGGAAACTACCCACAAAAACATCAGATACAGACAATGGGACCAAACCCTGCACCAAACCGCGCTGTAAACTGTCAACACATCTGCACAAATTCTGAGGCCTCCCACAACAACAAGACATACAACATCAAGGGACAATACTCCTGCACCACAGAGAATGTAGTCTACATGATACAATGCACCAAGTGTGACCTGGGATGTTACATTGGTGAGACCAGTCAGCCACTCAATAAAAGGATGAACCTCCACAGATCGTCCATCAACAACAATAGAGAAAAGGACCCCAGTTGGACACCATTTCACCCAAACAGGTCACTCCCTACAGGACCTCAAAATCAAGATCCTGAAAGGAAACTTCAAGAACACCCAGGAAAGAAAGACATTTGAAGCCAAAATGTTTTTTATGACTCCAAGAACAGAGGACTTAATGTAGATTTAACCTTCTTATCCCATTATCAAAATTTCCTATAACCTTTGCTAAACTGTCTTCCCTCTCCCTGCTCTAACATCATTACACCCCTGCTTCCCCTCCCCTGTCTAAGTCTTATCTTCAGTCTATGGCTCTGTAGTAAAATTGTCCTTTCTCCTCTGTCGAGCGTGTTCTGCCTCTGCTCTCCAGTCCCCCACCCCTCATCCTTATCTGTAGTCTATCGTCCTATAGCTATACAATTTGTGGTCCAACTTAATATCCATTCTCCACATATGTTGTTTTAACCCCTGCATATTTTATGAGATAGAACGTGTGTTTTCTCCTTGTGAGCTCAGAAATGCTTATGACTTGATAATGGGCGGAATCCCGAAAGCTTTTCTCTACAAAATCTTGATGGTCCAATAAAAAAATGTATTACAAGATACTGCAACTACCGATGATTTTGCTTTTTGCATCACTGGACTAATACGGCTACTCCTAACTACTATATATATATATATATATATATATATATATATATATATATATATATATCTCAATGAATTGCAGCACTACTCATCCAAGTCCATATGTGGTGCCAGCCCAGACCAGATCAAAGTCCATCCAGTACAACAAAGCAATGGCACAGCACTTCAATTGTGATAAAAAAAAAAATTTGATATGTTGGCTTAAAAAGTACAGTGGTCCCTCAACATACGATGGTAATTCGTTCCAAATAACCCATCGTTTGTCGAATCCATCGTATGTTGAGGGATCCGTGCAATGTAAAATATAGGAAGCTGTACTCACCTGTCCCCGCCGCTCCGGACCAGGTCCTCACCGCTCCCGATGCTGTCCAAGGGGCTCCGGATGCTGTCCCGCTGCTCCGGTGTCTTCTTCGCGATCCTCCGGCTTCTTCCGCATCTTCTGCAGGGTCCGGGCCTTGCTTTCTGGTGACGTTATTACGCTGCTGCGCCGGCACGGCGTGCATAGTGACGTAATAACGACGCCAGAAAGCGAGGCCCGGACCCCGGACAAGATGCAGAAGACGCCGGAGGATCGCAAAGTGGACCCGGAGCAGCGGGAATAGGTAAGCGAACCTGTCCGGGTTGCTTAAACTGCTATCCGACAGCAGCTTAAGCATTTTGCGCTGTCAGATAGCAGTTAATGCGATGGCCCCGACATATCTCTGAGAGGCCATCGTATGTCAATTTTATCATATGTCGGGGCCATCGCATGTCGGGGGGTTACTGTATAATAAAACAATAATTTACAGTTTTTTAGCAATAGTGCACAGATCTTTCATTATCAGCTTAATTGTCTGGCTTGTAGTCGTGGCATCCTGACACACTCCCTGAAAGCAGAGCCCCCATCCCTCTTTCCCCTTCCCTTCTTTTTGGTCAGGACAAGACCACTGATAGAAAGAGGGTAGCTCATATTACTGATTATTAGATTTTAAGGCAACAGAGAGCCTTTCTCAGATAAGACAGCAGTGAGCCTGTTTTGAGGGCTATTGTGACTGAGAAAGGCTCCCTGCTGCCTTAAAATCAAATAAGCAGTAATATAAGCTCCCCTCTTCCCATCAATGGCCTGGTCCTGAGCAGACAGGAGGAGAGGAGAGAGCAGGGACCAAAGCTCAGCTTTTAGAGTATCTGGCATTATGTCACAGCTTCAGGTCAGACAGCTTAACTGATAATGTAATATCTGCAATATGGCTAATAACATTATATCAGTAAGTTGCTTTATTATACTTTTTTACTCTATACACAGGTTGTATATTTCACTCACCCCTTTTCCCCATGAGAACCTACCACATGTCTTTATATTTTCAATTACTTTATTTAAAGATAAACTGACAGGCTGTTCACCCACACAATACCCAATACACTGGGTTAAAGTGTGGGTGAATCTGAGTAGAAAGTGTATTTATCCACTTAAGATATGTGAGATATAGACTCCATTTCTATAATATAAATGACCTCCTAAGAGCAATGGAGGTGGTAGCCGGCTTACTGAGATTCCTTTCCTCCATCCTCTTTGCTCAGCCATGCCCACCTCTCTTGTGAATATTCAAATGTATTGACTCTCACATTCTAGTGACATGAGAGCTTGTGCCAACATGAACACCCTGCTCTTCTGGCAGGGCACCTGTGTCACTCCCTCATCTTCACTCTCACATTGTAATGACATGAAAATTAAGAATTATGCACATTTACAAAATGAGTGTGCATAGCTAAGCAAAGAGAAAGAGGCAGAGGAGATAATTTGCATACTAACAACAGGTGCTATCTTCTTTCTGCCTCTGTCTTATTTGGTCAGCTATAAGAACAGTAAAGGAGTCACACCACACAAAAACAAAAGTTTTAGATTTTAGAAAAAAAATGTACTTTTCAAAGATGAGATTAGTCATAACTGAGTCCCTATCAGTAAAAGCAGAAAAAGAAAGAGACCACTGTGGTATTCAGCAGAAGTGGCCAAAATCATAAAAAACTAAAACCTAGCATTTAATAATTATAAAACAACCCAGAGCAATGAAGATAGGGCAGAAAGAGACCAAGCAAGTTATAAGAACTTAAAAAGCGCAGGCAGAAGAAAAAACTAGCTCAGTCTGTGAAAAAAGAGGATAAGACATTCTTCAGATGATATATAAATGAAAAAAGGAAATCAAAACAAGGAATAACTAAATAAAAAAAAGGAAGAAAGGTATGTAGAGGAGAATAAAGGACTAGCCGACTGCCTTAATGAATACTTCTGTTCAGTTTTACAGACGAAAAAGAAGAAAAAGGACCTCAATTAGGGAGGAAGACTAATGAATCATGTCATGCATGTGTCTTTACAGAGGAAGAGGTTCTACGTTCGCTGTCTAAAGTGAAGACATATAAGTCACAGGAACCTGATGGGATACACCCAACATTATTAAAAGAGCTTAGTGTTGAACTAGCAAAACCATTAACAGATTTATTTAACCAATCACTGGTAACAGGAGTTGTCCCAGAAGATTGTAAATTAGCAAATGTTGTGCCCGTTCACAGGAAAGGTAGTAGGGAGAAAATTAATGGAAACACCACTAAAGCACAGCATTGTGGAACATCTAAAATCCCATGGATTGCAAGATGAAAAACAACATGGGTTTACTTCAGGGAGATCATGTCAAACACATTTTATTGATTTTTTTTTACAGAGGGGCAGTAGACATTGCATATCTAGATTTTAGTAAGGCTTTTGACACTGTCCCACATAGAAGACTTTTCAATAAACTGCAGTCATTGAGCTTGGACTCCCATATTGTTGAGTGGATTAGGCAGTGGCTGAGTGACAGACAACAGAGGGTTGTAGTCAATGGAGAATATTCAGAGCAAGTCTTCTTACCAATGGGGACCTCAGGGATCTGTACTGGGATCAATTTTGTTTAATATCTTCATTAGTGATATTGCAAAAGATCTCAGTGGTAAGGTACCGTATATACCATATATACTCGTGCTGAAAACACCCCCCTCGGCTTATACTCGAGCGAACTCTCCGCCTGTCAATCCCTTCTCAGTGGTCTTCAACCTGCGGACCTCCATATGTTGCAAAACTAAAACTCCCAGCATGCACGGACAGCCATCAGCCATGAGCCTTCGTCATCATCCTGACCCCCACCCCCTTTAGTTTTCTACTCACCTCCCCTCAATGGGAAGGAAGGGTGAGCTGGTCCGGGCCATCTATGCTGCAGGGACCATCCGGTGAGAGGGTTATTCGTTCCGGGCTTTCCATCTTCCCTGAGAGGCCCTCTTCTCCACTCTGGGCCCAGCCCTGGACTAGTGACGTTGCCTTGATAACGACGCACAGGGATGTTCGTCCCTGCGCATGAACGTCCCGGTGCGTCATCGTCAAGGCAATGTCACTAGTCCGGGGCTGGCCCGGAGCGGAGAAGAGGGCCCCCCCCCCCCCCTTGTGATGATGGATAGCCCGGAACGACTAACCCTCCCCACCGGACGGTCCCTGCAGCATAGATGGCCCGAACCAGCTCACCCTTCCTTCCCACCAAGGGGAGGTGAGTTGAAAACTAAAGGGGGGGGGGGGTCTGGATGATGACGAAGGCCTGGCAGTGTTCTTCAACCTGCAGACCTCCAGATGTTTCAAAACTACAACTCCCAGCATGCCCAGATTGCCGATGGCTTTCCGGGCATGCTGGGAGTTGTAGTTTTGCAACATCTGGAGGTCCGCAGGTTGAAGACCACTGAGAAGGGATTGACAGGCGTTGATGATGAAGGGGGGGGATGATGACAGGGGGATGATGACAGGCAGTGATGATGAAGGGGTGGTGTGGGATGATGACGGGGATGATGACAGGCAGTGATGATGAAGGGGGGTGGTATGATGATAGGGGGAGGATGACAGGCGGTGATGGTGAAGGGGGGATGATGACAGGCAGTGATGATGAAAGGGGGGATGATGACAAGGTAATGATGAAGGGGGGATGATGACAGGCGGTGATGATAAAGGGGGGATGATGAAGGGGGGATGATGACAGGGTGATGATGACAGGGGTGTTAATGACGGGGGTCTGGATGATGACAGGGGGGGATGATGACATGGGGGGATGATGTATTTCCCACCCTAGGCTTATAGTCGAGTCAATAACTTTTCCTGGATTTTTGGGGTGAAATTAGAGGCCTTGGCTTATATTCGGGTCAGCTTATACTCGAGTATATACGGTATGATTTTTGCTGATGACACAAAGATATGTAATAGAGTTGATGTTCCTGGAGGGATGCACCAAATGGAAAAGGATTTAGGAAAACTAGAAGAATGGCCAGAACTCTGGCAAATGAAACTTAATGTGGACAAGTGCAAGATAATTCACCTGGGGTGTAAAAACCCTTGTGCAGAGTCCTGACCGCAGTATCTGAGGAAAGGGATATAGGAGTAATTATTTCAGGAATCATAAAGGTAGGAAGACAATATGATAGATATATTTATGGGTGCCGTTAATGTGTAAACATTAATATATATATATATATATATATATATATAGTAAATAGTAAATTTGAGTAGCTGTATTAGTCAAGTGATGCAAATCAAAAAATTTTGCAGTATCTTGTAACATCTTTTTTATTGGACTAACAGAATTTTGTAGAGACAAGATTTTGGGATTCCTCCCTTTATCAAGTCCAAAGCAAATTTGCTTTGGACTTGATAAAGGGAGGAATCCCGAAAGCTTGTCTCTACAAAATTTGTTTAGTCCAATAAAAAAGGTGTTACAAGATACTGAAACATTTTTTTGTTTGCATATATTATGAAAATGAAGCATTTCTCACAGAAAAGGATTGCAGTAACACATGTTTTGCTATACACATGTTTATTCCCTTTGTGTGTATTGGAACTAAACCAAAAAAGGGAGGAAAAAATAAAATTGTACATAATGTCACACCAAACTCCAAAAATGGTCTGGACAAAATAATTGCCACCGTTAAATTCATATTTGGTTGCACACCCTTTGGAAAAAAATTACTGAAATCAGTGGTTTCCTATAACCATTAATACACTTCTTACACCTCTCAGCCAGAATGTTGGACCACTCTTCCTTTGCAAACTGCTCCAGGTCTCTCTTATTGCAAGGGCGCCTTTTCCCAACAGCAATTTTAAGATCTCTCCACAGGTGTTCAATGGGATTTAGATCTGGACTCATTGCTGGCCACTTCAGAACTCTCCAGTGCTTTGTTGCCATCCATTTTTGGATGCTTTTTGATGTATGTTTGGGTCATTGTCTTGCTGGAAGACCCAAGATCTCTGATGCAAACCCAGCTTTCTGACACTGTGCTGAATCCATTGGTAATCTTCAGATTTCATGATGCCTTGCACACATTCAAGGCACCCAGTGCGAGAGGCAGCAAAGCAACCCAAAAACATAGTTGAACCTCCACCATATTTCACTGTAGGAACTATGTTATTTCCTTTGTAGGCCTCATTCCGTTTTCAGTAAAGAGTAGAATGATGTGCTTTACCAAAAAGCTCTGTCTTGTTCTCATCTGGCCACAAGATGTTTTCCCAGAAAGATTTTGGCTTACTCAATTTCATTTTGGCAAAATATAGTCTTGCTTTTGTATGTCTCTGTGTCAGCAGTGGGTCCTCCTGGGTCTCCTGCCTTAGTGTTTAATTTCATTTAACCCCTTCACGACGAGCGACATACCTGTACGGCGCCGCGAAGTGTCACTTGGCATGCGGCGAAGTACATGTACGTCGCGGGGTTCCGGGAGCGCCGCGTCACTGGTAGCGGTGATCGGGCCAGGATGACTGCTGTTATCTAACAGCAGGCATCCCGGCACATCGCCGAGGGGGGTCCTGAGACCCCCCCATGACCGCGATGGGCGCAAATCGCAGGTCAATTCAGACCTGCGATCTGCGCGATTCCGGGTCATACGGGTGACCCGGTGACCCGGAAAATAAGAGGGATCGGGGGTGTCCGAGACACCCTCGATCCCCCTGAAGGGATAGGAGTTTGGTGGCAGGGGTGCCACCCCTCCTATCCCTGCTATTGGTCGGCCGATCGACCGACCGATAGCAGACCGGGGGAGGGGATTAAAGTTCGGTTCCCCGCTTTGCCCACCTATCGGTGTCCTGGCAAAACAGGGGAACTGTCCAGGGAAGGTCGGCGCCGAAGGTCCCTTACCTGGATCCCGGATCCCGGAGCGTGATCCTCCATGCAGGGATCCCCCACGTGCGACGGCGGCGCCAGCAGTACATCCGGGTCGTGCTAGGTGAGTTGTTGCCTAGCAACATCCGGAGGCCGCAGTTTATAGTGGTCTCTAAACCGTGGCCCTCCAGATGTTGCAAAACTACAACTCCCAGCATGCCCAGACAGCTGTTTGCTGTGCGGGCGTGCTGGGACTTGTAGTTTTGCAATATTTAGAGGGGTTCAGGTTGTAGATCACTAAGTGGTCTCAAACTGTAGCCCTCCAGATTTTGCAAAACTACTACTCTCAGCATGCCCAGACAGCAGTTTTCTGTCTGGGCATGCTGCGAGTTGTAGTTTTGCAACATCTGTAGGGTCACAGTTTTGAGACCACTAGACAGTGATTTACAACCTGAACCCCTCTAAATCTTGCAAAACTACAACTCCCAGCATTCAGGAACAGCATAAGGCTGTCTTGGCATGCTGGGAGTTGTACTTGCGTGCCTCCAGCCGTTGCATAACTACATCTCCCAGCATGCCCTTCAGTACATGCTGGGAGTTGTCGTTTTTCAACAGCTGGAGGCACACTGGTTGGAAAATACTGAGTTAGGTCATAGAACTTAACTCAAGGTTTTCCAACCAGTGTGCCTCCAGCTGTTGCAAAACTACTACTCCCAGCATGCATGGTCTGTCAGTGCATGCTGAGAGTTGTAGTTTTGACCCCCCTCCCATGTGAATGTACAGGCTACATTCACACTGGCGGCAGATTACAGTGAGTTCCCCACTTCAAATTTGAGCTGCGGCAAATTTTCCGCTGCAGCTCAAACTCCTAGCGGGAGTAATCTGCCTCCAGTGTAAAAGTAACCTAAAAACACTATACTAACATAAAATAAAGAGTAAAACACTACATATACACACGTACACTGCCCCCCCTACCACCCCCCTTCCCCAATAAAAATGAAAAGCGTATTTTACGGCAGTGTTTCTAAGATGGAGCCTCCAGCTGTTGAAAAACAACAGCTGGAGGCACCCTGTTTGGGAATCATATGTCCACCCCTATGCAAGTCCCTAATGCAGGCCTCCCTAACGCATGGCGCTCTCACTTTGAAGTCATATTTCAAGGCAACAGTATAGGGCCACATATGGGGTATCGCCATACTCGGGAGAAATTGCCTAACAAATTTTGGTTGGCTTTTTCTCCTTTTACCCCTTATGAAAAGGAACAGTTGGGGTCTACACCAATAAACTTTTTTACACTAACATGTTGGTGTTGCCCTATACTTTTCATTTTCACAAGAGGTAAAAGGGAAAAACACCCCCTAAAATTTGTAACGCAATTTCTCCCGAGTACGGAGATACCCAATATGTGGGCGCAAAGTGCTCTGGGGGCGCACAACAAGGCCTAGAAGGGAGAGTGAGCCATGTACATTTGAGGTGATTTGCACAAGGGTGGCTGATTGTTACAGCGGTTCTGACAAACGCAAAAAATAAAAAAAACACACCCACATGTGACCCCATTTTGGAAACTAGACCCCTCACGGAATGTAATAAGGGGAGCAGTGAGAATTTTCACCCCACAGGTGTTTGACGGATCTTTGGAACAGTGGTCCGTGAAAATGAAAAATTTTGCACAGACCACTGTTCCAAAGATCTGTCAGACACCAGTGGGGGTATATGCTCATTGTACCCCTCATTACATTCTGTGAGGGGTCTAGTTTCCAAAATGCTATGCCATGTTTTTTTTTTTTTTTTTTTTTTTGCTGTCCTCACACCAACGGGGCTTCCTAAATGCGACATGCCCCCCGAGCAAAATTTGCTCTCAAAAAGCCAAATATGACACCTTATCTTCTGAGCATTGTAGTTCGCCCGCAGTGCACTACAGGTCCACTTATGGGGTACCTCCATACTCAGAAGAGATGGGGTCTTTTCTGCTATTAACCCTTGAAAAATGTGAAATTTGGGGGGAAACCCACATTTTAGTGAAAAAAATATATATATTTTTTTACATATGTAAAAGTCGTGAAACACCTGTGGGGTATTAAGGCTCACTTTATCCATTGTTACGTTCTTCAAGGTTTCCAAAATGGTATGCCATGTGTTTTTGTTTTTTTTTGCTGTCCTGGCACCATAGGGGCTTCCTAAATGCGACATGCCCCCCAAAAACCATTTTAGAAAAACGTACTCTCCAAAATCCCCTTGTCGCTCCTTTGCTTCTGAGCCCTCTACTGTGCCCGCCGAACACTTTACATAGACATATGAGGTATGTGCTTACTCGAGAGAAATTGGGTTACAAATACAAGTATATAATTTCTCCTTTTACCGCTTGTCAAAAATGAAAAAATTGGGTCTACAAGAACATGCGAGTGTAAAAAAATGAAGATTTTGAATTTTCTCCTTCACTTTGCTGCTTTTCCTGTGAAACACCTAATGGGTTAAAACACTTACTGAATGTCATTTTGAATACTTTGGGGGGTGCAGCTTTTATAATGGGGTCATTTGTGGGGTATTTCTAATATGAAGACCCTTCAAATCCACTTCAAACCTGAACTGGTCCCTGAAAAATTGTGAGTTTGAAAATTTTGTGAAAAATTTGAAAATTGCTGCTGAACTTTGAAGCACTCTGGTGTCTTCCAAAAGTAAAAACTCGTCAATTTTATGATGCAATCATAAAGTAGACACATTATTGTATATGTGAATCCAAAAAAAAATGATTTGGAATATCCATTTTCCTTACAAGCAGAGCGCTTCACAATTTTTCATCAAATTTGGGGATTTTTCACCAAGAAAGGATGCAAGTTACCACAAAAATTTACCACTATGTTAAATTTAGAATATGTCACGAAGAAACACTCTCAGAATCAGAAAGTAAAAGCATTCCAGAGTTATTAGTGTTTAAATTGACAGTGGTCAGATTTGCAAAAAAGGGCTTCGTCCTAGAGGTGAAAATGGGCTCCGTCCTAAAGGGGTTAAATGTCGACGGATAGATTGCGCTGACACTGATGCTCCCTGAGCCTGCAGGACAGCGTGAATATCTTTGGAACTTGTTTGGGGCTGTTAATCCACCATCTGGACTATCCTGCGTTGACACCTTTCATCAATTTTTCTCTTCCATCCACACCCTGGGAGATTAGCTACAGTGTCATGGGTTGCAAACTTCTTGATAATGTTGCGCACTGTGGACAAAGGCAAATCTAGATCTCTGGAGATGGACTTGTAACCTTGAGATTGTTGATATTTTTCCACAATTTTGGTTCTCAAGTCCTTTTTCTGTTGTTCATGCGTAGTGTGGCACACACAGACACACCATGCAAAGACTAAGTGAACTTCTCTCCTTTTTATCTGCTTACAGCTGTGATTTTTATATTGCCCACACCTGTTACTTGCCCCCAGGTGACTTTAAAGGGGTACTCCGGTGCTTAGACATCTTATCCCCTATCCAAAGGATAGGGGATAAGATGCCTGATCGTGGGAGTCACGCCGCTGGGGACCCCCATGATCTTGCACGCGACACCCCGTTTGTAATCAGTCCCCGGCACTCCGGGTCTGATTACCAGCGACCACAGGGCCAGGGGCATATGACGTCATGCCTCCGCCCCCGTGTGATGTCACGCTCCGCCCCTCAATGCAAGCCTACGGGAGGGGGTGTGACAGCTATCACGCCCCCTCCCATAGGCTTGCATTGAGGGGCGGAGCGTGACTTCACACGGGGGCGTCGGCGTGACATCACACGCCGCCGGCCCTGTTGTCACCAGTAATCAGACCCGGAGCGAACACCAAACATCCTTTGGATAGGGGATAAGATGTCTAAGCACCGGAGTACCCCTTTAAAGGAGCATCACATGCTTGAAACAATCTCATTTTTCCACTCTTTTGAAAGAGTGCCAATATTTTTGTCCAGCCTATTTTTGGAGTTTGGTGTGACATTATGTCCGATTTGCTTTTTTTCCTCCCTTTTTTGGTTTAGTTTCAATACATACAAAGGGAATAAACGTGTGTATAGCAAAACATGTGTTACTGCAATCCTACAAAAATAGTATAATAGTACTATAAAAATATAATATTAAATTAGTGCAGCAGAAATTCTTAACATTTAGATGTCAGTAAGTAAACAATAGATAATTATTTAGCATGTGACCTCACTGGCAAGACCTTTCTCTGTTAGTGTGCCTGCTGATTTTGTCAATAGGACTGGTTCAACTGCTTCCAAAAGTCTGTGAATTTTTTTTTTTTATGTGAATAAACATTTTCTTTATTTTATTTTTATTATTTGTTTAATTCTGAGGAAGAAGTGAAGAGGTATTAGCTAGTGTGGGAGATGTCGCTAGTTGAAAATCACTTAGCTAGCTGGCACGTGTATAATTGACGGACACATAAATCAATAAATCATTTGTTTAATTGGATCACTATTTATTTATTTTATTTATATAGCGCCTACAGATTCTGCAGCGCTTACAATTATGAGGTACAAACAAAGACAAGTATCAGACATAAAATTACACAATAACTATTCAAACAAGAGGTGTGGGGATATATTGAGGATATGTTGGGAATATGTTGGGGATATGTTGGGGATATGTTGAGGATATGTTGGGGATATGTTGAAACCAATTAGAGACTGTTATAGGCCTGTCTGAAGAGATGTGTTTTTAGGCCACGTTTGAAACTATGGATGTTGTTTTTGAGTCTGAGGGTTTGAGGGATAGCATTCCAGAGAACCGGTGCAGCACGAGTGAAGTCTTGGAGACGGGAGTGAGAAGTTCGGATTATAGAAGATGTTAGTGTGAGGTCATTAGCAGATCGGAGAGAATTTGTAGGATGGTAGACAGAGATGAGAGAGGAGATGTAGGGAGGTGCAGCTTTGCGGAGAGCTTTGTGTGTGAGACTGAGGATTTTGTACTGTATTCTGGACTGAATTGGTAACCAGTGTAGTGACTGGCACAGGGAGGAGGCGTCGGTGTAGCGGCTGGAGAGGAAGATGAGTCTGGCTGCGGCATTAAGGATGGACATGAGAGGAGAGAGTTTGGAGAAAGGTAGAGCTGATATAGAGGTATAGAGCTGGGTGTCATCAGCGTAGAGGTGGTACTGGAAACCAAATCTACTGATTGTTTTTCCAATGGGGGATGTGTAGAGTGAAAAGAGTAGAGGACCCAGGACCGATCCCTGGGGAACCCCGACAGCAAGGGGAAGAGGAGAAGAAGTAGAGCCAGAAAACGAAACGCTAAAGAAGTGGCCAGAGAGATAGGAGGAAAACCAGGCGAGAGTAGAGTCCTTGAGACCGATGGAGCGGAGAGTACTGAGGAGGAGTTGGTGATCCACAGTGTCAAAAGCCGCAGAAAGGTCCAAGAGAATCAGTAAAGAGAAATTGCCATTTGATTTGGCCCTCAGAAAATCGTTAGTGACTTTGGTTAGGGCCGTTTCTGTGGAGTGAAGGGAGCGGAAACCAGACTGTAAGGGGTCAAGGAGAGAGTTCTCGGAGAGATAGCGGATAAGGCAGGAGTAGATCAAGCTAAAAAACTGTATACATTTCTGTAAAAACTTTTTGGTGGATTCACACATTCTCTTTTTTATATCCATGTACATGTCCGACTAGAAGTCAGCTTCTCATGTAAGTAAAATGCAGCGCGTTTCAAGTGTTGAAAACACTCTTTATTAAGAAGGTACCAAATTTTGTATATCCATGTCTGGTTTTGGCTATACTATACCAAAGCCGTATTAGTGGATCTAGGCTTATAAATGTATTGGTCTAAGGAGATCCTAATATTTTTATTTTCTACCTAGATCACATTTGGCATGTAAGCATTTTAGCAATAGAACAAGAAAATATAAGCATTTGCCTGGCTGATATGTGTAACGTCACCTCTCTTTGCTTGAACTACATCTTATAAATAGTGATGAGCGGCGTAGGCCATATTTGAATTTGCGATATTTTGTGAATATATGGACGAAATGTATGCGCATATGCAAAAATGTATGCACATATGCGAAAATATATGCGCATATTCGCGAATATTGAGCCCTCCCTTCTTTACTGGTATAGGGAACTAATTGGCTAGTGCAGTGGTCTCCAGCTTGCGGTCCTCCAGATGTTGCAAAACTACATCTCCCAGCATGCCCGGAAAGCTGTTGGCTGTCCATGCATGTTGAAGTTGTAGTTTTGCAACATCTGGAGGTCCACAGGTTGGAGACCACTGCACTAGAGCATTTCTCTGTGTTTTTTTTTTGCCTATTGAAATCATTAGGCCCAAACTTTAAGATAAGCAGGAGGGTCCTGGCAGTGCAGTGGATGGGAGCCCCTGGTGGTGGTTCAATTCCCGGGGTGGGACAGAGTGTTACAGTGTTGTGGTTAAACTTTACTTCCCTAGAAAAGCTGATGAGTTGCCCATAGCAACCAATCAGATCGCTTCTGCAAAATGAAAGAATCGATCTGATTGTTGCTATGGGCAACTGGGCAACCTTTACTCTGCACAGGTATTGAAAAATATCCCATTATAATGGATACTTATCAATATCTGTGCAGAGTAAAGGTTGCCCAGTTGCCCATACCAACCAATCAGATTGCTTCTTTCATTTTTCAAAGGCCTTGTTAAAAATGAAAGAAGCAATTTGATTGGTTGCTATGGGCAACTGCACCACACTTCCTGTACACTGGTTTTGATGAATCTCCCCCTATGTTCCTTAACCTCCCATTCATTCATTCATACTCAGCCTCACACATTACATCCAGTTTCAATTAACCCCAATACCCATATTTGGTACACCTTTAACCTAGTTCCCAGGGTTCAAACACTCAGTTAATTGCCAATTGACCTAGTTCCCACGGTTCAAAGGATTTCTTAATTACCAATTGACCTACGTTTGTCAATCACGAGTAAAAAAGTTAAACTGCTGTAACACTCCGTCCCACCCCGGGACTCAAACCCCCACCAGGGTCTCCCATCCACTGTCCTGCCAGGACCCTCCACTCCTGCTTGTCTTACAGTTTTACATATCATGAGATCCCCATAGACTACAATGGGCCTATTGGTTTCAATGGGCCAAAAATCACAGAGTTAATGCACTAGTGCAGTGGTCTACAGCCTGCGGACCTCCAGATGTTGCAAAACTACAACTTCCAGCATGACTTGACAGCTAACGGCTGTCCGGGCATGCTGGGAGTTATAGTTTTGCAACATCTGGAGGTTCGCAAGTTGGAGACCACTGCACTAACCCATTAGTTCCCTATACAATTAAAGAAGGGAGGGCTCAATATTCGCGAATAGGCGCATATGCGAAGAGCAGAGGGGGATGCAGTGATCACTGTGATGTGTACTGTGAACAAAAAAAAGTGAATATTCGTAATTGCGAATATATAGTGCTATATTCACAATATTCGTGAATTTGCGATTAAAATTTGAATTGCGAATATTCGTGAGCAACACTACTTATAAATGCCTTCAAATGAGTTCTCTAGCTTTATTTTGCTGAAGAAAAACAGAAGTGTTAAATTAAATGTAACATTTGTGGTAAAACGACTCTATAAATAAGACCTTTAGATGGAAATGTAACCTGTTTTATAGTTGGTATGATGAACATATTTGTAACAGGAAGACACAATTAACAAAGAATTCCTGTATCACATCACTCAGTGTTAGGAAATAAAAATATCACACAACATCTGCAGTTCTTCAGGCTTTAGCCAGCTTTGCTCTGCTCCAGGTATTTCATTGCCAAATAACATTTTAAATGGAGATTTAGTGAAAAGTTCAAAGCACTTAAACATACTTCCAAATGATAATTACCGTAAGAGTAAGGTCTAACGCTGGTCATTTTCCTACTGTGACGTATGTATCTGACATTTTCTGTACATCAACAACAAGCAAAACGCAGCAAAATGCAAAAGAGAAAAGTCCCTGGGCTAAAAATTATCACAGAAATCTGCAGTACTGAGTACTCCCTCAATGTAGTTTGGGGGATATCTCTTCCAAAAATTCTTTATGCATGCCATGCTTCAGACTCTTTAAGGACAGTTATTTCTTACAAATGTTATATATAGTTTTGATGATAAGAATGGATAGTATCGTTTATGCACATGTCATGTCAATGAAACAATTGACTAGTAGTAATGGTTCGAACTGTAAGTGAAGTCCATGCTGACACTAAAACACGTTTTTTTTTGTTTCTATTTTCTAATTGTGATTTCTTTTATTCCATTTTATGTACATTATTATGGGGTCAACCATGTTCTTTGAGCTACCTGCACAACATTTAGAGATCTGCTCTACAGAAGTCCCATAGACATGGTTAAAAAAAAAAGACTGGAGCTAACCCTGTTAGCTTACTAAGAATGTTCTGTGACCTGTGCAGAGGTCATGTGGAGGAAGGAGGATATGATCTGACCATCAACTACTTAAGTGACCTGATTCTGTCTTATACATAGACTGGTGTCATTGTTCACTTTCATCCTGTCTGTGATGATAGGGAGGATACTGCAAAAAGTTTTCTGGTCTGGTGTATAATGTGCCACAAACTGGATATATAGCTAGGGGTTGGGTGTATAATGATAGAAGTAACTGAATTTGCAACCAGGCCCTAAAATTTGATGGAAACCAAAGGTTCTTTGTCATTTGAGACCAGTTCTATAAATGATAGCCAATATTTGGTAGAAAATTATGTTATTGGGGTCTCTGGAGCTTCAAATTAGGAATCTGATAAAGGACTTTAGAAGCTAACAGAATCTTTAAAAATGGTAAAGGAAATATTTACTATGGCTGTAGTTTATAACATATTTGTAGGATGAAATTTCTAAACTTCCATATTGACAAGGGTTAAAATCAGCAAGAAGTGAGCCAGGAAGAGCTGAGCAGGACTTAAAGGGGTATTCTGCCCCTAGACAACGTACACCCTATCTAAAGGATACCCGCTTTAAACCCGAACTCCGGCCTGGCACCCCAGCATTCTGAACATTTATGTTCAGAAAGCCAGCTGCGTTAGGCTTCAGGTGGTCGTGGTCATCACGCCCCCCCCCCCACCCCCACATTAATGTCTATGGGAAGGGGTGTGATGGCTGTTGTGCAATCCTTTGGTTAGCGGTTAAGACCTCTAGGGGCAGAGTATCCCTTTAGCTCAAACTCTGAGAAAGCTATAGCCACATGTATCCAGGGCTGAATAATAAGATAAGTCCCTCCTGTGCGGATTTAACAGGAGCTTTAACCTAGCATGGCCTAGTGTATTCAGACTAAACATATTCATGAGACTTGAGAGCAGAGTCTGAACACAAAAATGGTGGGACCCTTAACCCCTTAAGGACTCAGCCCATTTTCACCTTATAGCGGTATTCCGGGCAAAAACATTTTATCTATGTAATATCGCACAACAACTATATAGGTCCTGTACACGACCGTTATTCACAAAGATCCTCAAGGCATAGAAAGTATAGAGTACAACCAGTTAGACCAAAATAATAATTAGTGCTTGAGTTGCCTAAAACATAACCTTTAATAGTGCTATGTAAAATCTCCAAAACAAATAGTGTTTTCACGTGCTCATATAGTGATATATGTCCTACAAATCATATAGCTGTTAAAAAATATATTAAATTAAGGGTGCTCATTTGTTTGGCATCAGCACAACCTTAGTCACTTTAGCCTCTTTGATAATAATAAAAGATGGCTAATTCCCCTCACCCAACGCGTTTCTATCGCCCATTTGGCAATGTCCTCAGGGGTGATAGCAAGCTATTAGGGGTATGTGAAAAAATGACATATATAGTATAGTAAGACTACCAATGTCCTATATGCTCTTTAAGAAAATATATAATTTAGACCATATGGGTCCCGTGAAGCCTGCTGTCAGTGGTGATTCATCCTGAGATAAAAAAAAACAAGAGAAACATAGAACAGCAACAGTTACTAGATGCTCACATGTCATTATGTATACTTGTATGTGGGTATAAAGCTGCTCACTCACTATCATTCCACTGGCATACCTGCAAGATGAAAGACAGAGCCCTACTCAGTATATAAAGCTGAAGTCACCTGCAAGAAAAGGCCATGCTCCTTGCGAAGCATACTCACGGTTTAGAAGCTTCTAGGGTGGTGCGTAGTTACGCGCACTCGCCCAAGGACGCGTCGCCTAGGGAAGCAGAGCGGGTGCTTTGGATATGACGTAAGAACCTGGAAGTATAAGACGGCAGACGCCAGCTTCTCCGGCAGCGCGCTGGGTGAAGTCAGCCGGCCTCTTCACCACTGTGGGAGTGCGCGCTGCTGTTATACATTCCTAGAAGCTTCTAAACTGTGAGTATGCTTCGCAAGGAGCATGGCATTTTCTTGCAGGTGATGGCAGCTTTATATACTGAGTAGGGCACTGTCTTTTATCTTGCAGGTATGCCAGTGGAATTATAGTGAGTGAGCAGCTTTATACCCACATACAAGTATTCATAATGACATGTGGGCATCTAGTAACTGGTGCTGTTCTATGTTTCTCTTGTTTTTTTTTCTTTCAGGATGAATCAGCACTGACAGCAGGCTTCACGGGACCCATACGTTCTAAATTATATATTTTCTTAAAGAGCATATAGGACATTGGTAGTCTTACTATACTACATATGTCATTTTTTCACATACCCCTAATATCTTGCTATCACCCCTGAGGATGTCGCCAAATGGGTGATAGAAATGCGTTGGGTGAGGGGAATTAGCCATCTTTTATTATTATCAAAGAGGCTAAAGTGACTAAGGTTGTGCTGATGCAAAACAAATGAGCACTCTTGATTTAATATATTTTTTAACAGCTTTATGATTTGTAGGACATATATCACTATATGAGCACGTGAAAACACTCTATTTGTTTTGGAGATTTTACATAGTACTATTAAAGATTCTCTTTTAGGCACCTCAAGCACTAGTTATTATTTTGGTCTAACTGGTGGTACTCTATATAAAAACATTTTATCCCCTATCCAAAGGATAGGGGATAAGATGTCTGATCGCGGGGGTTCCGCTGCTGGGACCCCCGCGATCTCCCTGGAGCACCCGCATTCTATGCGGGAGCTTCATCTCCAGTTTCGGTAACCTCCGGGTTTCCGGGACTGGGGACGTGACGTCACGCCAAGCAACCTCCGTTCATGTCTATGGGAGGGGGGTGATGGCTGTCACGCCCCCTCCCATAGACATGAATGGAGGGGGTGTGGCATGACGTCACGTCCCCAGTCCCGGAAACCCAGAGGTTTCCGAAACTGGAGACGCAGCTCCCGCATAGAATGCAGGTGCTGCAGGGAGATCGCACGCGGTCCCTTTGGTGGGAACCCCGCAATCAGACATCTTGCTGGATAGGGGTTAAAATATTTTTGCCCAGAATACCCCTTTAAGGACTCAAAACTATTTTTGTTTTTGCACTTTAGTTTTTTCCTTCTCCCCTTCTAAAAATCCTGACACTTTCAATTTTGCATCTACAAACCCATATAAGGGCTTGTTTTTCATGTCACCACTTATTTTACACCAAAGTCTGCACAAAATTTTTAAAAATTAAATAAATAAATAAATAAAAAAAATTGTGTAACTTTTGGGGGCTTATGTTTCTACGCAGTGCACTTTTTGTAAAAATTGCACCTTATCTTTATTCTGTAGATTTATACGGTTACAAGGAGCAGCAAACAAACGATCGGACGACAAGGAGGCAGGTGAGAACCCTCCCATCATCCAGTCAGCTGATCGGATATAACAATTTCATTGTGATAGTCCCAATCAGCTCCGCTGAGCTGCCGGGTTAGTTTCACTTTCATTTTAGACGCCGCAATCAACTTTGATTGTGGCATCTAAAGGGTTAGTGCCGGGCATCAGCCCGATCGGCAGTGCCGGGCATTAACCCTGGATCCTGGCTGCTGATAGCAGTCGGGTCCCACAGGGTTTGAAGCGTTCTCCGCTCATGAGAACGTTTTAAACCCCGGTAATGAGATACAGGACGTACAGGTACAAAACTGAATACCTAAGAGTTGGGAACGGGGGCCTACGTGTACACCCTGCGTCCTTAACTGGTTAAAGAATGAGTTTGGGATAAGAAGAATAGAGCTCTAAGGAATTAAACCTAGAATAGGTGGAAAAGCCATTAAAGAATAGGGTTTGGGTTGAAATAGATTTTGTATTTGTATATTTGCCAGTTGAGGCCTGTATGAAGTAACACACTCCTGGGTTGTGCCTTATGTGAAGTGAACAGGAACTTGAGTTAGAGGGTTAAACAAGAGTTTAATGCAAAATATTATTTAGGTAAGTTCTGCAATGGTTTAAGCAACAGTGTTCCTTTGTGTGTGTTAAAACCTCAGGATTCCACGCCCTATCTGATTGTTGTAACCATCATGTGCACTGTATCGCTATTAATGAAGAGAAACAAGTAAAGGTTATTAGTTTGTATCTAAATCATTTTACAATTTAACAGAATTAATAGAAATATAATAATAGTTAACATACTTATTCATATTTTTTTTACAGAACATCAGTTAGTGACCATCAAATAAACCTCTATTCTCCTAAGTTCTACATCTCTACAGGTGTTTTTTGCCTTTAGAATGTAATATAAAATATTTACTCACAGAAAACTAAAAGTAGTGAAAAATTAAAACACAGACTGTGTTAGAAGATTGTATAAAATCATTACTCATTGATCACAACTTATTTCCATTGTAGACTACCTCATTGTAGAACACTATAGTTAGTCTTTCCACAGACTTCAAAGGCTGATAACAGAGACCAGTAGGGTGCATTGAACTTCACAGTAAAAGAAGAGACTGTTTGAAAGTCCCCAGATGAAAAATTAAAACAGAAATATGAATGGACAACGTCTTCCCTATAACATAAAAATACAACTGCTTATTGATGTTTGCATATAGAGCCTGTAGCGACGATACTTTGACCCTTAAAGCATTCTTAAGCTACAAATATTACCTTACTCCCATTGCACCAAGTCAGTAATTTAAGTATTTATGATCTTGAACTATCTCTTCCTTTGTTTGTCAGGCAATTCATAACCTTCAAACATGTTGAACTATAATGCACAGCATGCTCTTCTGTAATTAACAGACATGGGAGTTGCATAGCAACAATAATTTGAGAGTATGAGCCCATTAGGCCTGCTACATATCCTACTGAACAACAATACATACTTAAAGAGCGTTGTGTCACTTATACATGAAAATCTTTTAATTTTGTAGAATTTAGTAGAATTTTTTTAGAATTTTTGTACAATTTATAGGCTATTTGTTGCAGTTCAATAGTAATGCTGTGAGGGAGGCTTTACCTGCCAAACTGCCTTGTGGTCAGAGCATAATTAAAATTATCAGCCTTTTATGAATAAGGAAAGGTAGGGGAGCTTTTTTGAGATTCTCCCTGTTTGACAAATTGCCTATAAACTTTCCTGGTTGCTGCTCTTTACTTAGACATGTGACTATGCTGATACTGTGTGTGTGGCTGCACATTTATTGAGATAGTGTTAGTGTTATGGGCAGGGGCATAGCTGGAGGGGTAGCAGAGCATGTGCCCCAGGTGTCTATTTAATTGAGGGCAAGAGGTGCACCAGCCTAGTTAAACAATAGTTCAGTTACAGTAAGCTGGTGAAGGAAACAGCTGCAGTGACCGTCTGGGGCAAAAATACTAATTGCTTATTACAATAAGTTGTCAAGAAAGAGCCACATGACTACAAATCATTGATATCAATATTTACCCTGGGGTCTGAATATCTTTTTTGTTCTGTTGTAGGGTATATATTTGTTTTGGGGTCTATACTTACACTGGGGTCTGTCAGTCAGTTTTTCTAGGATCTGCAGTTACTGCAATGTCTGGTTGTCTCCCTTTTGCAGCATTAAAGGAGAAGTTCCAATACCTGGAAGTACAGAAAAATGTATACCCTATCTGCCGGATAGGGGATACGTTTTAGATGCTGGGGTCCCCAACAATCTGCTGTACAGAGCCCTGGCTCTCCCTCAGAGCGAGGTGCAATGACCTCCGTCCGAAGCAGGGGTCGCTACGCCCCCTCCAAATATCTCTATTGGAGAGTAGAAGATTGCCGAACGGCTCTCCCATAGAGATGTATGGAGGGGGCGTGGTAGCCCCCACTTCGGGTCGTGATGCGCCACTCTGGGGGTGAAGGGGCGCCCCATAGAGGAGATTGCAGGGGTCCCAGCTTTCCTACCCCCCGCAATCTGAAACGTATCCCCTATTCTGTGGATAGGGGGTATGTTTGTCTGTACTTCTAGGTATGAGACTTCTTCTTTAACATTTAAAATTTCCATTGTTCATTAATTTATTTTAGCTTTGTCATATTGGCAAAACATAAAAAATTAAACCAGTGTTATATCCATAACCTGACAGACAACAATGATACCCGACGGACCCATGAACTACAGTTTCCTTCACACTGCTTATTTCTTTTTTTGTTTGACTTGAAATTGCAATAGAACATGCCTTTAAGTATTCTATTCATTAAAGTCAATGGGGCCACCATGAACAGTCTGCAATATACATTGGCATACATTCCTTGTAGTATCCCATTGTATACTGGCAACCTACTGTAGTTTTCTGATGTGATAGTCTTATCAAGCATGTGACTTCACTGCTAGAGAAACTTTTCTGTTGTAAACTTTTGCAAGGTGCATAGGTTCTGTTATGAAGCATATCATTGAACTAGTATGAGTCATATGTGTCCACTATTTTTGAAAATATCTAAACTGGTTATTTAATTGCACTATTATTTAGCTTATAACTGCAATTAAATATACATGTGGAAGCATTGTTATGGTCATCAAATCCACTGATATGGGGCACCTAGTGTTATGGAGCCTAAGATTTAAATAGAATTCCTGTTATAAGATGCTCAGAGTTGCATGCAAAGGCCTTTTTTAATAAATGGAAAAGATATCTGCACTACTTACCTGATGTCGGCGAACGTCACAGGATAATGACATATTTTAAACATACTACATGGTATTCAACTGAGGCTCTCAGGGGCACTCTTGGTAATCTAGAGCTACCATCTTAATGTTATATGATCCTCTACATCCTTGGCTCTCTATGGGACCCCACTATTAGAACTCTCTGTATGCATAATGTATAGTCTGACCTCAGGTGGCAAATACCCTACATAGGTACGACACTGAACTCGGGTGGGAATGGTGCAGCCTTCCTTGGGAGATTTGAGGTTTTGTTTCACAGTTGTTACTTGTTATTTCCTATATTTCGGGGGTAATCCTCCGTATTACAAACTGGATCCAGACGATACTTTTGACCTATTATCCTGACATTGTATTGTTGTTCCAGATTCTGTCTGATTTCAATGCACCTTTGTCATATATGCTTTGTACATGCTCTGGATCCGTGAATAAAATATATTTAAAAAAAAAATAAAAAAAAATAGAATTCCTGTTGTTGTCACTTATATTGGGTGTCCACTGCAGTTGCCCTGTAATGGAGAATGTAGTTGAACCAGTATAGACCATATAGCTGAATGTTTTTTTGTGCAACTGTACGTTACTGAAACATGTGGCTGTGTTATTAATGGGCATGAGTACTGATGTACTGTATGTAACTTTAATTGTTACATTTAAAGTGTACCTGTCATCACCAAAAACTTTTTATATAATGTAGATAATACCATTATATGTATATTTGTAATATAGATTGGTTAAAAAAATGTGTATATTTTTGTCCCTACATCTTTTATTTGTGTGTCTCTATGAGGAGTCCAAATACAGGAAGTGTGAGTGAACAAGCAGGGCTCTGTGCACTTAGGACAAGCAGGGCTCTGCACACTGAGGCTCTATGACATGCCCCTGGCTCACACAGCAGGATGATTGACAAGCCAGGAGCCTGCACCGAGCCCTGATTCTCCTACCCTCACTTCCTGTATTTGGACTCCTCATAGAGACAGACAGGCAATAGTTTCAGAGGACAGCATTTTTTCCCCCACAAACATACACATTTTTAAATCAATATATATTACAATATATATATATATATATATATATATATATATATATATATATATATATATATATATATATATATATACCGTAATGCTATTCTCTACATTATAGCAACAGTTTTGTTGACGACAGGTACACTTTAATGGTAAGAATCAACTGGTCTGATATTAGTCAAGTGTAACAAGTGTCTACCATATCATATTGCTAATAAATGTTTAACAACCAGACATTTCTACTGATTAAAATTTAGATTTCCCTTAAGCTAATGTGAATAAATATATCTTTAGTGCATTTCAGTGATTTTATTTATTTTGAAACAATTCCCTAGTGGAAGTAATAGGAAACTTAAAAGTATTAACTATTGAACACATAAACCCATCAATGCTAAAAATAGCTAGAGAGATGTGCTTTATAATTGTAACAAATAAAAAAAGCAACTTTAACTGCTGGAAAAATATAGCTTTTTCCTTTATTACTACTTGCACAGAATCTTGAACTTTAATGTGAACTGCTGTACTGTGCAGTTTTTGGGAAAGTATATCTATAAAGGTCACTTGTGTTATTTTGAAACAATAACTAAAAAAAAATATCATTTTCTTTTTTGATAGAATCACCCTGTGGCATTCCGCCACCTTCACACAGCTATCCATAACTCTTCTACTGTTTACTACAATCTCCCACTTGCCACTCTCATTAATGACTTAGATACCCCCTGATGGTACTTAACATTTAATAGTATTGGAGCTCCATGTTTGCCCAAACAACCTTTTCCATTTACCTTACCTCAATGGCCTTCTAATTTTTCTTCAGAGACAGAAATCCTTTAAGCCCATTGTATCCTAAGGCTACAAATTTACTGAGATTTAGGTTTCCAATAAGAGGGTTGAGAATGAATGCCACCTTCTCATTTATGAGTCAATTTTTGGCCATCGGCTTTTCACTGTTATTACTTTTTATTTTATTTCTCACTTAAAAAAAATGTATAAGAAAGAATATAAAATACAGGAGCAGGGCCATGTACACAAATAGGTGTATGCCTACACAATGTAACACTGCATTGTATATATTTTCAAATATAGTACTTTATTTTTCATCATTTGGACTAACTTTATGTGTCTGATAAACATGTCTCAGTCTGTTGACTTATTGCTTCAGCTGCATTTAGAGCTATTCTCTCATAGATTTCTTGCTAGCTTGCCTTGAGCTGAAGAAGAATGTAATATTTTTTAAAAGTAGCAATTAGCAAAGTAAATGTTTTTAAAAGAAAATCCAATGACAGTGATATAGATTAAAGGCTTATGAACACTTCAATTCAAAAGTAAGGCTAATAATAATAATAATAATAATAATAATAATAATAATAATAATAATAATAACAATAACAACAACAACAACAACAACAATAATAATAATAATAATAATAATAATAATAATAATAATAAATAATTGTAAATAATTAGGTTTGCATTGAGGGGGTGGAGCGTGACATCACACGGGGGCGGAGCTGTGACGTCATAATGCTCCGGCCCCCGTGATCGCCAGTAATTAGACCCGGAGCGTACATGCTTCGGGAACTGATTATAATGGGGTGCTGTGTGCAAGATCACAGGGGTCCCCAGCGGCGGGAGCCCCACGATCAGGCATCTTATCCCCTATCCTTTGGATAGGGAATAAGATGTCTTAGCGCCGGAGTACACCTTTAAGGTCATATATTTTTTTTTTTTATCAGGCATTTTTGAATCCTTGTAATCTTAAAGGGGTTATCCAGGTTATTATATAATTTATTTTTATAATTTATTTCCAAAACCGCTCCCTGTCTGTCTCCAGGTTGGGTGTGGTTCTGCAGCTCAGTTTCATTGAAGTAAATGGAGCTAAGTTATAATGCCACACCTAACTAGTGTTGGGCGCGAATATTCGAATTTAGAATTTTTATTGCGAATATCGCAAATTTGTGAATTCGTTAATATTGCGAATATATTCGCTATATATTCGAAATTGCGAATATTTGCTTTTTCCTTACATATGTGCATATGCACATATTCGCATATGTGAATATTCACATATGCGCATATTCACATGTACGCATATTCGCATGTGCGAATATTTGCATATGTGAATATTCGCATATTCCTTCTTTTCACTTGTGGGCCAATTAGAATGATACAAATACAATTGTCAGAGGTTATCAACAACATCCCTAGCAACGAATAGTAAAGTTGCCCTCCCCCTCACTGTTTTCTTCCTCCAGCACACGAATATGCAAATATTCACATATGCAAATATTCACATATGTGACTATAAAGAATACGCGAAATTCACGAATATAGGACGAATATATCGAGAATTCGAATATGGGCAATGCCGCTCATCACTACACCTAACCTGGAGACAGACGAAGCAGTGTTTTAGAAAGAAATTACCTGTATGTTTCTATTCCTTGATACCCCCTTTAACTTGCAAGGCAAATTATATTTTTTTAAGTTGTGTCAAAGAAACCTACCCTTGGTCAATAAAACTGTTGCAGAATGTAAAAGAGGACTGGGCACTACACCTCAAATCCTTCAGAACCCAAGATGGCTGATGGCTTTCAGAACCTTCTGTGCTGCAGTCAAAGAAAGTCTGCCTCCTATCATAGCATGTTCTGTCAAGTTCAGTTGTGGATTTGCACTAGCTTCTTAAATATGGCACCTGGGAAAATCTAAGGGTTCTTGTGATGGTTAGGTCACTATTTTTTTAACAGAATTTATCTTCTGGACACCACTTGAATTTTGCCTAATTTACTCACTTAACATTATGTTTTTCAACTTTATTATATCAGCTGATGTCCAGATTGAACACATCAACATGTTAGGCAAAGAAGCATTTATAGTATTGATGCCAGCTACCTACAGATACATTGCCATTCTTCTTGGCACCACAGCCCTTGCTTTCATAGACCTACTTTGGAATTGACCAGGTTGATGGGGCATATGGTCCTCAGCACGATGATGACTTGATTTAGGTACTATAACAGCACTCCGACCCAATACCCTGCAACTGCTATTCTTATGCAATCGTTTCAGATTCACCAAACTCTTGAGTGACCCCTATGCAATGTCCCAGACTCCAGGTCCCAACTGTCTCTCATTTAGCTACTTACAAAGCAGTAACTAAAAACCACACTGCCTTAGGCTTTTAGTCTTGTCTTTTAGCAGACCTCTCTGCAACTCATGCATACACACTCACCTGGTGACAAATGTTTATTTTTATGGACACATCTCATCCTCAACTACAATGCAATCCATACATTACAACGCTCAAGTCAGCACAGTGCACCAAAAAATGGCCCCTGCTGATGGATACCCCTTTCCTTCAGGAAGACACTCAGGGACACCATTTCTAGTCATGATCATCAACTAACAGAGAAAATGGCAACACATTGACATAATGGCTTTTCTGTTCCTACTCATTGCACAAGGTGGGGCCCAGACTGTGTGGGGAATAAAAATGTTGTAAAGGTAGTATGCAATACAGTTATGTGTAGTTTACACTTACATCAAAAACAATACTGTGCAAGGGGGAAAAGTATGGGACACTAACATATCACCCCTTGCAGGTGCATATATGGCATACAATAATCATTACAAATGATAAACAATGATGTGCATGTTGTTAAAGTTATGAGGATACCAAACACTAAACATGTCTATACATTTCTTGAAATTCATATTTGCTAAATGTTATAATACAGAATGTATATATGTGTTTCCATTTATTTATTATTTTGTGAATCCCATTGGAAGATTTTTAATTTTCACTTTTTATACTGTATCTAACCATACTGTACTGGCATTGTGTCCTAATGATAGAAAACACAGCCGGACAGCCCTGGGGTCCTGTTGTCTTCCCCTACAAGGCATGGCGATCAAATCACAGAAATGAAACAATAAAATCAAAAGGATGTGCTCCGTAGTAGTAACAGTCTTTTTGAATGTCAATTATATATATTTTTAAATCTTGTCCTGAAGCTGATTGTAAGGGGTTAATCCTTTATCCCATTAAGGGGTTGAGGATGTTCCCTATATAATCTTGTTGTCTAGCCCTACCCTACATGCCTGAGGAAGTGAATTCTCCTCGAAACACGTTGCATTGTGGGTAATAAAATTCCCTTACCTTATCCTGGTCTCAGCGCCCTTTTATCCCGCTGTGGTTTTGGAGGAGGAAGTCTGTGCTCGTGTTGTTTGTTGGCGTGGAGCAGCTGCAGAGACCCTTGCATTCTTCATATGCTATCCCAATGTTGTACTTGGTTTTTTTCAGTACAACCCCCTATGGTAAGTGCAGTTCACATTTAGCATTACCATTTGATCTCAAGGTAATACACTACGGAGCACATACTTTTGCTTTTATTGTTTCAATAAGAAAAAAGTCATTACTGTACCTCTAACCTCTAAGAATAATAATGCTTATAAATATAATTTTATAACTGACTATAATTGTGCTGCAAGTGATGTAAGGAAAATTGTGAACATATTTTGGCCAATATTGAAGGATCATCCAATTATGAAAGATATAATACCCCAGCAACCACCTTTCAGCAATCGCCCAATTTACATAATATGATAGCCCCCAGTAGGTTCAAACTGGATTGTTCCTAAACTGATAGCAAGAGTTCTATAGGATCCCCCGGTACCTTCACTTGTGGATGTCCTAGGTGCATGTGTTGTCCCATGATAGGAGATCCCATAAATTCATTTTCTTCTTATGTCACCAAAAAAACTTTTTGTATTAAAAACCATTTTACTTGTGATAGTTCCTTTGCAGTGGATCTTTTGACCTGTCTTTGGACTCCAATATGTGTAACGCACTGTTCAGACAGTGCGGTAATGTATGAACAAGCACAGGTCAAACATAAAAAATTGGTTCATGCTTTATAGTATTTCCCGTAATTTTTTACAGAAGCATAATAAATGTTTTAGTGATCTAAAATTAACCATACCTGAAACTATCCCACAATATACCCACAATCATGTACAAAAATTAAACAATTAAATAAATGTACTTATTTTTATTATTTGCTTTAAAATATCTGAGATCCTATTCTTGCCTATATTTTTGCACACACACACACACACACACACACACATATATGTATATATATATATATATATATATATATATATATATATATATATATACATGAATAGTCCAACAGGAAGCATAAAGCGGCACTCCAGCAGTTTCAAGATAAGAAAAGTTATTTTATTCACCCATAGTGCTACGTTTCGCTTTATCAAGACTCTCAATGGAGTCTTTATCAAGCATGCTTGATAAAGACTCCATTGAGAGGTTCAAAACGTAGCACTATGGGTGAATAAAAGAACTTTTCTTATCTTGAAACTGCTGGAGTGCCGCTTTATGCTTCCTGTTGGACTATTCTTGTTTGATGCACCTTTGGTCAAGGTTGGAGCTGGCTGAGCACCCGCAGACTTACAATATAGGGCTTGAAGCCCCTTCATGGTGCTCCCTCATTGCTATTTTCATCGTTATTTATATATATATATATATATATATATATATATATATATATACAGTGGTCCCTCAACATACGATGGTAATCCGTTCCAAATGAACCATAGTTTGTTGAAACCATTGTATGTTGAGGGATCCGTGCAATGGAAAGAATAGGAAGTTATACTCACCTGTCCCCGGTGCTCCGGACCATCACCGTTCATCACCGCTGCCCTGGATGTCGCCGTCCATCGCTGTCGCCGCGTCCCCGGGGTGTCCCCGACGCTCCGGACGTCTCTGCTTCCCCGAGATCCTCGCTCTCCGTCACCGCCATCACGTCACTACACACGCCGCTCCTATTGGATGACGGGACGGCTTGCGCGGCGATGTGATGATGACGAAGGAGAGCACCGACAATGCAGGGGATCCCGAAGATGACGGTCCGGAGCACCGGGGACAGGTGAATGATCGTCACCGCAGCATACGGGGCACCATAAATGGCTATCTGGCGGCAGCTGAAGCAGTCAGCGTTGCCGGATAGCCGTTTATGCGATGGCCCCGACATACAAAAGCATTGCATGTTGATGCTGCCTTCAACATGCGATGGCCTCAGAGAGGCCATCGCATGTTGAAATTATCATATGTTGGGGCCATTGTAGGTCGGGGGGTGCAAAAAGATAGATAAGCATAGGAGCTCAGATATGTTAAAGTAAATAATAAAAAGAAAAAAATTACTATTGAAAGGGTGTCCGTTGCTGTAGTCAGGTTACTGTAGTCATTTGTCCTGATTTTTTTTTCTTATCCTACTTTTTATTGTTTTATAAAACTAACAAATGAAAATGTTCAAATATAAATTAGCCTTGTACAGAGTCAATATGAATAAAAATGTAAGTTTAAATATGTATGCATGACAATAGTGGGTGACTCAATGCACCACCCGGCAAGTTACAGATAAAGCTTTTATTTATTTTTCATTAATTTTTTTATGTTAAAATTGTATTTTTTTTAAAGCAAATTGTCTTGCCCTTCTCCCTCTAAGCATAAACATTAAGTCTAGGAGACGTGACCAAGTGATTGATATCTTACTGAATCCTTTTGAATGTTCTAATAGCATGTTTGGATATTGTTTTGAAAATTTTACATTGGAAACAGCATTCCATCACTTAACTAATAGAAAGATAAAGCTGGACACATCTGTATTTAGGCAAATGGCAGCCTTAACCGCCTTATTACAAATATGCGGGCTTTATCTACAAGCCATGATCACAGCATAAGACAGATGTAATAAAAATGATGATGTTTCATTTGTTACTGACTTTCTTCATCTCTGCTTTTCATGATTAAAAATTTTTTCTGCAAAGGCGAAAAAAAAAAATGAAAACAATTTTTTTTTTGCTAAATATCTGTACTATTTTATATACCATTTTTTTGTATAACTGTTTATTTAGAAGAGTTTTTCCATTTTAACATACAGAAAAAAATTAAGGAGCATGTACAATAGACATGTTCAGGATCGTATATGTGCAATAAACACATACATACTTAATAAAATGGCATTGTACATAAGGAAAAGAAAAACAAAAAAAAACAATTTTTATTTGGTAACCAGACACCATCAATGTGCTGTTGCTGAACTATTTTCTTTTTGAATTTATTTTTTGCACTTTGAAACAACATTGGTATATTGTAAATGTGCTGGGGTTCTAACTGACAATGCATTACCCCTACATCTAATATATATTCAAGGCAAGCATTACTTCTGCAAATATTAACCCCTTCATGACCCAGATATTTTGTTTTTGACTCCTGATTTTGACAGTTTTTTTCCTTATCACATTCTGAGACCCAAAACTTTTGTATTAGAGCTTATTTTTTGTGGGACAAGTTGAACTTTTTATTGGCTCACATTATTTGATCATTTAATGTATTACAGAGCCAGTTAAAAATATATGTAAGGCAAAATTGAAAAAAAAAATGTTGGGAGTTCACAATACGAAAAATCTGAAATGCCAACTTTATGGGTAAGTAAGATTCCAATGATGCCAAACTTTTTATTTTCGTTTTATGAATAGAAAACTTGAATAAGAAAAAAACAGTTTGTTCAATGCCATGCCTCTATAACTTTTTCTATACATTTTTCAACCTACGGAGCTGTGTTAAGATTTTTTGTGCCAAGAGCTGTAGTTTTTAACGATACTATTTTTGCGTATATGTGACTTTTTGGTCACTTTTTATTACATTTTTTTCTGGGACAAGATGTGACCAAAAATCAGTAATTTTGGCATTTGGATTGTTTTTGCATTTATGCTGTTCACTGTGTTTTTGCATTTATGCTGTTCACTTATGCTGCTCACTAGTAAACACAATTTAATAGTTCAGACAATTACGCACGTGGTGATAAATATGTTTAGTTTCTTATTTTTTTTACATTGTTTTATTTCAAAAATGGAAAAAGGGGGTTTCAACTTTTGTAGGCGGGGAAATTTTTTTAATATATATATTTTTTTGCTTTGTTTACACATTTTTTGCTCCCTTCCACCTATGGGTTTATCATAAGTCATCTTTTGATGGCTTAGATAGAGCAATTTAATGCTATTGCATTACGCTGATCTATGCTATTTTGGCTCGATAGCTAAGTGCTGCCTAAGGCATAAACAATCACTGAGCCAGGAAAGCCTGAGGAGCAGAGGTAAGCCCCCGGGCTTCCCTAGCAGCACATCATCTCCACCCATTCACATTGCTGGGGGGGGGGGGTGATGTGGCCACTAGACACCAGGGAACAGCACCATTTAATGTTTAAATGCCATGATCTGTATAGATCACAGTGTTTAATGAGTTAAATTAAGAACATCAAAGCAATCTTCAATGTCCGTCATTACCAGCAGATGTCTGCTGCTGATAGTAGTGGGCGTCTCCTGGCTATGACACGGACCCGACCCATGGGCCCATCCAAAGTTGTTCATCCCACCAGGTCTTACTCCTGATACCTATTGCGATTGTTAGTTATAAGCGGTCACTATTGCATTCATATGCATAGACTTTTATGCAAAGATATGTATTAATCTCTCTACAGAGGAAACCTTTTTTTTTTTTTTTTTTTTTTTTAATCAACTGGTGCTGGAAAATTAAACAGATTTGTAAATTACTTCTATTAAAAAATCTTAATCCTTCCAGTAGTAATAGTAGTTTTTAGGGGCTGTATACTACAGAGGAAATGCTTTTCTTTTTGGATTTCTCTTCTGTCACGACCACAGTGCTCTCTGCTGACCTCTGCTGTCCATTTTAGGAACTGTCCAGAGCAGCATATATTTGCTATGGGGATTTTCTCCTGCTCTGGACAGTTCCTTAAATGGACAGCAGAGGTCAGCAGAGAGCTCTGTGGTCGTGACAGAAGAGAAATCCAAAAAGAAAAGCGTTTCCTCTGTAGTATATAGCCCCTAAAAAGTACTGGAAGGATTTCGATTTTTTTTAATAGAAGTAATTTACCAATCTGTTTAACTGTCTGGCACCAGTTGATAAAAAAAAAAAAAGTTTTTCATGGGAGTACCCCTTTAAGGCATTATAAGGCATTTACACAAATCATTATGAAGGAGATGTATCCTTCTTTTTAAACGTATGACTTTTATATGACAATTTTTTTTTTTACTTACTTTTGCTTACTTGCAACCTATTTATCAAATAGTCGCATGGCCTTGATAAATAAATCCTACATAAGCAAAACCCGGGAAACCCGCTTACAAAAGCATTTTTTAAAGCAGAAAAGTTTTCCCTTATGTTAATAGCTGAAGTTCTTTGTCTACCCTTTATTACCAGTAGTGTTGCTAGAGAGTGACGGGGAGGGGGGGGTCATACCGCATATGGTGACACCCTGACTGGCTGGCCTGGCACTAAATAGCTGCACTCCAACTATCCCGCAACAACCCATCCACCCTCCTCAGAAATAAAAAAAATATTAAAAACATACTATGCCGCACCATGAATATCTGTACTCTGGAGGCTTTTTTTGTTTAATTTTGAGCCCAAATTTTGTGACGTTGCGGGGAGGAGTCTTGCATCGCTATGCTGAGGCCTGAGTTTATTTCAGGAAGGAAGACAGTGCAGCACCAAGAGGCACATAAACAATAGTGAAGCCACAAAAAAAAATGTAAAAAATAAAAACGCGACTATGCTACAGGGGCTGTAAAGTTAGCGCATAATATCGTGTCTGTACCTGTGTGTGACAGTTTTCTCACAATTCTTCTGTGATTTTAACTCCAATATTTATGTTTATCAGCATACAAAATGACTGATGTCTCAGATTTTTCCCAGGGTGCAATGCGGCCGAGACCTGACTCACTAGTCAGCTGATGACAGGGAGCCTGTCTGCTTCAATAGGTGGAGGGATTAATCTGCAAATAATGCAACAGCTGTAGGCACCCTGATTGAAAACCACAGGTCTTTTCAATGGATGCAGCTCATTTATGTTTCAATGGGTGGGGTGGCTGATGTGTGAGAGGGAGGAAAATTTAATTATGGGATTTGTAGTCAAAAAAAGGAAACTGAAACAGGAAATACCAGTTCACAAAAAGCTAGCCACAGTGTTATGGTAATCTCACAACATCGTCATTTAGCCCCAAGACAAGAGAAGATCCTTCCTAAGCATGTCCATTACTGCCTTGCAGATACGTACTAAAATCACCTTATAGTGGATAACCCCTTTAATTTTATAATTTAGTTGGTATGCCAGCATGTACATGTCCTAAAATCAACAAGGTGTGCAGTGTGTATTTTCAACCTTAAAATGAATAGAGTAATTAGTTACATAATATTTTTTTCTCTAATTAACTTTAACATTAATGTAGTGGCTTTGTTTCTTGATACAGAACAAGAACAGTTGTTAAAGTGGGTGTTAATTTCCTTTTCTGCGGACGTATGCACTTTCTGTAAGCCAGGTTGGACCTGGAATACATATGCGACTTTTAAATGGAGTGTTTTATTTTTTTCATAAATAGCGACTATCTCATTTGATAAACACATGACCACTGCAAAGTAAAAAAAAAAAAAAAAAATACTACATGAGCAGATTTCAGAAATGTGCAACTTTTTTTCACGCAAAAAAATCTACTGCAGAGCTTGATAAATCTCCTTCTATATGCAAGTTGTTTCTCACAGTTTTCAGGTAACAATGTTCTTTATTCCAGCTGACATCTAAAAAAAAGGGCTTGATTTTATTCTTCCTTTATAACAAATGCTAGGAAAATGTTCCAGGGATGTCTTAACCCGTTAAGGATGCAGCTCATGTTCACCTTAACCTCTTAAGGACGCAGGGTGTACCTGTATGCCCTGCGCCCGATCCCGGTATAAAACGTGACAGCCGGGACCCTGGGCTAATAGCCTGCGGCACCGATTGTTGTGCCGCACGCTATTAACCCTTTAGACGTGGCGTTCAAAGTTGACCGCCGTGTCTAAAATGAAATTAGAAGCTTCCCGGCAGCTCAGTCGGGCTGATCAGGACCTTCCCAGTGAAATTGCGATGTCCCGCCAAAGGAGGTCCTCTCACCTGCGTCCGTCGAGTCCGATCGGTGATTGATTGCTCAAGCCTGAAATCCAGGCTTGAGCAATTGACTGCCGATAACACTGATCTTTGCCATGTCAATGCACGGCAATGATCTGTGTATTTGATTGGTATGTGCAGTGTGTCGTTATAAGTCAACTGGTGCCAGAAAGTTAAACCGATTTGTAAATTACTTTGATTAAAAAAATCTTTACCCTTCCAGTACTTTTCAGCAGCTGCATGCTACAGAGAAAATTCTGTTCTTTTTCATTTCTTTCTTGTCTTGTCCCCAGGGCTCTCTGCTGACACCTCTGTCAGGAACTATCCAGAGCAGCATAGGTTTGCAATGGGGATTTTCTCCTGCTCTGGACAGTTTCTGATACAGAGATCAGGTGTCAGCAGAGAGCAATGTGGACAAGACAAAAAAGAAAAAAAGAACAGAATTGTTTGTGTAGCATACAGCTGCTAAAAATTACAGGAAGGGTAAAGTTTTTTTTTAATAGAAGTAATTTACAAATCGCACAGAGGAAGATCGCTGCTGGTAAGTGACTTCCAGCACCAGTACCAGCACAGTTCCCCCACTCTGCCTGGACTACTGTGATTGGGCAGAGCGGGGGAACTGAACTTTAACCCCCCCCCACCCCCGATCTGCTAGTGGTTGGTCGCTTCTGATTGACCAATAGTAGGGATAGGAGGGGTGGCATCCCCTCCGCGATGTGCCAGGATGCCTGCGGAATGATTTCAGCAGCCATCCCGGTCCGGTCCCCAACTGGCTAGCCACGGGGACCGAAAATCCCACGGACGCACCTGTACACCCCAGGTCCTTAAGGATGCCCTGCATTCTGAATAGGTTAAGTTAATTCTTTCTATAGTCAGGTTTTTATTTTACATTTTGTGTCACATCACTGAACATCGTTGACAAATATTTATTTTTGAATTGATGTTGTTTATAAATTATGTTTGAATTGTTGCATAAGATATAGGTTTTTGTTCTGTCTCTTTACAACTAAATAAATGGAAATATTGTCGTACTTCAGAGAACATTCTTTATCAGAAACATATTTATCAGGGAGAATAAAGTATAACCATTTTTACTGTATCTGTTTTTCCATGACTTGCTGTGACTTGGTGTTTTGACATGACTTGCTTATTACTTGTTCTAGTTTGTTCCTTTACAAACCATAGGTAGGATAAATGCTTAGACCAGGGGTCTCAAACTGGTTGCCCTCCAGATGTTGAAAAACTTCAACTCCCAGCATGCCTGGACATGCCCAGACAGCCATTTGCTGCAGCTAAAGGCTGTCAGGAATGCTCAGAGTTGAAGTTTTGCAAAACATCTGGAGGGCCACCAGCTGGAGACCCTGACTTAGACATTAGGCACAATATTCTGAGCTTAATGCAATCCCATTATTTATTATGTACTTGTCACTGCATTCCCCAGTACTTAATGACTCAGGTTGTTTTATGTCTATTAATATGTTGTGAGATTTAAAAAAATTTGGAAATCGGGAGCAGCGAGGGAGTGGTGCATGTGGAGTTACGCAGTGCAGAACGGCTCCTCCAACATCACTAGGATGTGGAGTAGCAGTAAATGATTTTGCAACAAGGGGGGGCGGCCTTCGGAAGCCTTCCTTTGGAACCCAAATAAATGAATATGCAAAAAGGGGGGCGGCCTACAGAAGCATTCCTTCGGAACCCAAATAAATGAATATGCAACAAGGGGAGTGGACTTCGGCATCTTCCTCCAGAACCCAAAGAAAGACTGTTGGTGGGGGACCTGCCTGCAGACCATAACAGGGGAAGTATGACACTTTAGAGGATGCTAACTCGGCGGCAACAAAACTTTACATAGTAAGTGAACCCTTTAGAGACTCCTGTTCACCCACACTATAACCCAGTGTATTGGGTTTAGCGTGGCTGAACTGGCTGACAGTTTTCTTTTAAATGCCAGTCTCTGTTTCTGGTATATATTGACATAATAAATTCTGCACAAACCCGGAATGCCAAACAAAAGCAAAGCTATTGTGATAGCAACAAATCATAGGTTGGACTTGATGGATGAGTGTCTTTTTTTCTACAATACTTAATACAGTATGCAACTAGGTACACTGGGCCCTGGTGCCTAAAAGTGCCAAATTGCCCCTCTGACATCACCTCAGCCTCTTCCTGCTATTATGCATATGGTAGTATGTGGCAAATGAGAAGCTATGCCAGCCTGGGGCATTCAAACTGCTTAGTACCACCTACTTGACACTATGCTATAAAAAATAAAAAGCTATTTATTATTTTTGCCAGCTACCATATGCTCCAGGAGAGGTACAATTAACTGTCTTACCCTAACAGCTATTCATCTGTAGCTCTTAGCAGCAAATGGCAGTGGTGTAACTATAGGGGTGTAATAGATGTTTCTATGGTTTCCTTCCATGTAAAAAAAAAATGATTCATGTAGGAGGCCCCCCTTCCTCATCTGTTTTCCACCTCTGCTCCTTCCGGTATCTGCTCTGGGCCCCTCCCATCGTGTAGAGGAAGTGAAATGCCATGAGGACAAGGCACATTCCTCATGATATTTGCTCACTCCCCATATGCTAGAAAGTCCCCTAGCAGGGGGTGGGAACTTATGTTAATGACAAAGGTGATATAAGCTTGAACGATTTGAAATAAAGCCCAGTGGACAGCACACAGGGAACGCTAAAGCACAATGGCTCTGTCTGATTTATTTCTCTATGCTTCGGTATATACATTCTGTAAAAGAACAATGAGTTTAATCCACCACAGGGGTTGCAGCAGTCACAATTGTGATAGTCCTTCAGAAGCCAGAACTAATGTTCCTCTTTTGCAAGTGAAAGTAATATCTTGAAATTGGTGCTGATGTCTAGGGGAGCAAAAATGAAGCATTCTGGGTGACGAAGGGAACATATGAAAGGGAGCCAGGTGTCTCCAATAACATGACTAATGTCATCACTCACTGTTCATGCTCTGGGAAAGGACTGCTGGCGAGTCTCTTATTTGTGCTTCCAGGTCACTTAGCGTCCTTGAGCCTCCCAACTTTTCCCTGCACTTCGGTGCTGGCTACTGTATACCTCATTCGCTCAATATGCTGCCCACATTAAGATGCTTTAATCTTTAATACTGCTCCTGATTTCCAATCTCCTGTTTTTTTTTTTCCCCTGAAATAATGAGGACACAATTGGGGAAGGGGGTAGGATGGCAAATGAGTTGGGTTTGTTGATTACTGACCTAGGACTGCAATGTATAAAAACTACAGTAAACTTAAAGAGATAGTAAGTAAATGATTTGGGATCAATTTCTAAATAATGAGATTTATACATAGATATGAAACTGAGGCAACTTGAGTCCTTGAGACAGAAAGGTTAAACATAGCTTTGAGTAAAAGCATATTAAGTAATGTATTAAGGCAGTGATTTATTCAAAATTTACATTTCAATAATGAGCCAAAGTGCTAATCAGTGCCCAAAGATACATAATAATAAATTCCAAAAAGTGACATAAATATTTCCAGCATACTAACTGCAGGCCTAATGATTTCATTAATCAAGACACACAAAATGGGGCTTTCTTTTTGCTTAGTATATGACCCTTTTATAAAAGTAAAAAATAATAAATAAAAGGAAACTTCCCACATCTGTCAAGTTGGAATTGGAATTAATGAAGCAAATGCCCAAATTATACCATCTTTTTTACCACCTTGTCAACAGGGACAAAACCTTTATTAATTAGTCTTCTGGTAATTTATTCTTGGATGGTGAGGAGAAATGTTATCAAAGTATCATCGGTATGCCCTTCCAAGATTCCAAAGGTCAGATTAACGGAAAGTTCTATTACATGGTTGGGAGTTCAGCATCTGTGTGCAAAATTATTCTAAAATAATTGTCTCTTCAAATATCATTATTAAGCTAAATGTCTCTTCATTAGTTTAACATCAATTTTAGACCATATTTATTAATGTTTAAGACAATTTTAATCTAACCAATTATTTGTTAAAATATAACTATGTTTTTAGGTTACTCTTTTTTGCATTATGATGTACAATTTGTCATAGGTAGGTGTTAGCACACATTTCCATACATTTATGGCAAATAAATATTGTGAGTTCAAAAACTGAGGCTGTTTTATCAGCAGTGAGTATCAGCTGTAGTATGCAGCTGACACCCAGCTACAATGTCTTAGATTAGTGATAACACTGGTCCTGACTATTTATCTCCTTAGTTGTCATGTTCAGTAGTGACCATTTCCCCCATTGACATCACCAAGCTATTATAAGCTGCCTCCTAGTTGCCATGGCAGCCAGTTCCTAATAATGCTCTTTGGGTTTGGCATCTTTGTACACCTATTAAAGGTAAATTGACAGGCTATTCACCTGCACTAAACCCAATACACTGGATTTATAGTGCAGGTGTACAGTACTAAAATGAGTCATCACTTACTGAAATTAGTTCAGAAAAGTGGCCTATGTTGCTAAACAACTGCCATAAAAACTGCAACAAAACAAATTTGGCATAAGAAAAAAAGTGATGCAAAAAAAAAAAAAATGAAAAAAAAAAAAGTGGCAGAAAAAAAATGAAAAGTGGCACAAAAATTTGCTGTTACATATTTTCTAAGTAGCACAGGGGTCCTTTAACCCCTTATGAGCGAAGCCCATTTTGGCCTTAACAACCAGGCCAATTTTCGCTTTTGCACTTTGGTTTTTTCCTCCTCCCCTTGTAAAAATCATGACACTTTCAATTTTGCACCTACAGACCCATATAAGGGCTTGTGTCACCAATTGTACTTGTTAATGACATCACCTATTTTATAACAAAGTTTGCAGAAAAATTTTAATAAAACATTATTTATGGGGTGAAATTAAAAAAATAAATTAAAAAACACAATTTTGTAACTTTCTGGGGCTTAAGTTTCTAAGCAGTGCCCTTGTCGGTAAAAATGACACCTTTTCTTTATTTTGCAGGCCTATATGATTACAAGGATACCTAATTTATGTAGGTTTTATTTTATTTTACTACTTTAAATTAATTATAACTACATGCACCAAAATTAGTATGTTTAAAATTGTCATCTTCTGACCCCTATAACAATCGTTTTTCATATATAAGGGCTAATTTTTTGATGTGTATTTTTTATGGGTGTAATTTTTATTTTGATGGGACATTTTGATTGCTTTTTAATATTTTTTTTTATAGTTTATGAAGAGATCAAAAATTATTTGGTATTTTTAACGTGTACGCCATCGATCGTGCGGTTTAACTAACCTTATATTTTAACAGTTCGGACTTTAACACATGCAGCAGGACAACATATAATTATTTTTATTTTTTATTACATTATTTTATTTAAAAGATAGGAAAAGGGGATTAAAACTTTTATTAGGAATGGGTTAACTCACATTTATTTTATAGAGTACCATTAACTCAGCAAATCGGGACATCGCAATTTTACTGCAATAGTCCCGATCAGCTCCGTTGAGCTGCCGTGATCGTTTCACTTTTGTTTTAGACACCGCAGTCAACTTTGATTGCGGTGTCTAAACGGTTAATGCCTCGCATTGGCCCGATGTGCGATGCCTCGCATTAACCGTGGGGTCCTGGCTGCTGATAGCAGTTGGGACCCACAGGGATTGAAGCATGCACAGCTTGTGAGCGTGCTTCGAACACCAGTAACAGGACCAGGGCATATAGGTACGCCTTTGGTCCTTAAGATGTTATAAATGTGAAGTAAAAAAATATGTGCGTGATATTGCTGTAATATAGCGATGCCTCGCATTAACTGTGGGGTCCTGGCTGCTGATAGCAGTTGGGACCCACAGGGATTGAAGCATGCACAGCTTGTGAGCATGCTTCAAACCCCGGTAACAGGACCAGGGCATACAGGTACACCCTTGGTACTTAAAGGGGTAATCCGCCCCTAGACATCTTATCCCCTGTCCAAAGGATAGGGGATAAGATGTCAGATCACCGGGGTCCCACTGCTGGGGACCCCGGGGATCGCTGCTGCAGCACCCAACTATCATTACTGTGCAGAGCGAGATCGCTCTGCATGTAATGACGGGCAATACAGGGTCGGAGCATCGTTACGTCACGGCTCCGCCCCTTGTGACGTCACGGCCCACCCCCGTCAATACAAGTCTATGGGAGGGGGCGTGGCAGTTGTCACGCCTCCTGCCATAGACTTGCATTAAGGGGACGGCCGTGATGTCATGATGGGCGGAGCCATGACGTCACGCTGCTCCGGCCCCTGTATCGCCCATCATTACGCACAGAGCGAACTCGCTCTGTGCAGTATTGATGGCGGGGTGCCGCAGCGGCGATCCCCGAGGGTCCCCAGCAGCGGGACCGCGCCGATCTAACATCTTATCCCCTATCCTTTGGATAGGGGATAAGATGCCAGGGGCGGAGTACCCCTTTAAGGAGTTATAACTGTGAAGTAAAAACAATATGTGCTTGATATTGCTGTAACACAAATTCAGTTGATTTGAATATGTAAAAATATTGTGGGGAAACAAAACTGATTAGACCTATTGTATAACCACATCTGAAGGCTGTGTTCTCATGTTGAATTTTTACTAAATTTTTACAGCACTTTGGCTTGTATGTGTTGAAATTTTCCAGTATTGTGTTAAAAATAACACATTTCTACCATAATTTGCACATTTGCAAAAGAAAACCAATTTTGCCAAATTTTTTGGAAAAGTAGGCAATCACATTTACAGTAAAATGCAGTATATGTGGGAATGTGGCAATATAGCCTTAAGGGAGGTGTATAACTACACTATATATACTGACTGAATAGAGATAGTAGCAGCAGCAGTATACAGATAGAGCTAGAAGGGAGGGGGGCTAAGAGCTAGCAGGATTAATCTGATATGTGATGAGGTCATACTGTAGTTTACAGGAAGTCAGTTGACTCAGGACTGACTTCCTCTAAGACAATAAGCCAAGTAATTTTCTTAGGGTCAGACTGGCGATCACATAATCAAGTTACAGTTAAGAAAACACATAGATGCAGATGTGCTAATTTCAAGGTCACCTTGCACAAATTGAGGTTTATCTTGCTCTCTAGTACAGTGACACCACCTACGTGTTGCTGTTTTAGATATTATACTGTATTGCTTGCTATCAGTGTGCATTAATTTTGATGGGTCCCTGTCCTACGCATATGTAATTAATATTTTCTTGCTAATTATAACTCATTATTCAGGTTAAAAAAACTTTGATTACAATAATGTTTAGGAGATATAATCCTTAAAAGCTATTCATTGTTAGTATATTGGAATTTAATAACCAATCAAAAAGCAATATACAGTTACTTAGAATAAATCATCTTAGTAATTAACTTCTAATTTGTTTGTGATAGACGCATAATCCAAATGTGACAGCCAACAATGATTTAGCTCCATTGTATAAATTAAACAGGATAGAACAGCAATACATGACAAGCTTCCCAGAAGCAAAGGAATAATATGCTATCTTTCATTTATGTTTGGTATCTCTCCCTCAGATATTGCAAATTAATTCAAATATATTTTTGTTATCAAATCAGTTACACTGGCTGATTTCCTCTCCAATAGGAGTACGTAAAGTAACAACTCTACATGGAATAACAAATTTAGAGTAAATAAACGAGATAAAATACATTCTCAGAATAAGTGACAAATCTATTCTGGTACATTAATGAAGATAACATTTTTAAAAAGGAAGCACTATACATATTTGGTAAGCATTTTTTTTTTTAGATTGCTGTTCACTTAGTATTCTACATGACATTCATTGACCTTTGTCAATAAAAAAATTAAGAAGAGATTCTCGAGAGTTATGAATACAAAAAGAAGCGCATACGTGCACTCACCACAAAGCAGGGACAGTTGAGTCTGGAAGTCCGGTGGCTGTAACGGGATGCCGGGTCTCGACGTCGGCGCTGGTGTGTGGGGCTCAGAGGCTACGCCGGCTGTTTCGAAACAGTATACTTTACACTATTTTACGTGCACCCCGCAGAACAGACTGTCAGAGGTCGTTGAGGACCTCTTCATATATATGTGAAGGTGATATTGCTCCTATGAGTGCCCTCCCTCTCCTTTTTCCTTTGCTTGTGTGTACATTCTCGAGAGTTACTCATACAGAAAAGGCTCCCTTCATTTTTTGGCTAGAGATGGATTGATTCTTTCATTAACCTTTTCATTTGGTGTCATTTTGGTGCAAATTTTTGCACAAATTTGCCCTAATTTACTAAGAGTGGAGTGTAAGTTTCTTTGTGGGTTTTGATTCCCTACATTTTCCACTTTCCCTACATTTTGCTTTTTTTACACATGCTCTGATCTGTAGGGTTTTCCTCAGCTCAAATCCACCACATTTTATGTGGAAACCTTAGTAAATATGTTGGGTTTTTGTGAAAATGTCGGGAACACGACACCTTTTCAGAGACCACCCCCCTTTCCCCGGCGGCAATGCCCCTTTTTCGGGTTTTCTTAGCAACATGGAGAGTTAGTTGGTTTTTTTTTAATTCTGGCGCAAATTCTGGCACAAAATCTGGTGCAGACAGAATTGATGGCGCAATGCGACAGAATCAGGCACACAACCCGATAAAACATGTCGGGTTTGCAATAGTAAATGAGGGCCATTATTGTTTACAAATTTGCAACTTTAACGGGTAAATTACTTTTTGATCTCTTTTTATTCATTTTTCATGATATAAAAAGCGACCAAAAATACATTTTTGCGCATATGCCATTGACCGTGCAGTTTAATTAATTATATATTTTTATAGTTTGGACATTTACACACGCGGTGATACCACATATGTTTATATTTATTTTTATTTACATGGTGTTTTTTTTTTTTTTCTTATGGGAAAAGGGGGTGATTTGAACTTTTATTAAGGAAAGGGTTAAATCACATTTATTAACTTTTTTTACCCTTTTTTTTGCAGTGTTATAGCTCCCATAGGGACCTATAGCACTGCACACACTGATTGCCAGCACTGTGCACTGCAAAGCCATAGCTTTGCAGTGATAAGTGTTATCTGCGGTTGATTGCTCAAGCCTGCATCTCAGGCCTGGAGCAATCAATCGCCGAATGGACACCCCGGAGGAAGGTAAGAGGACCTCCGCTCGTGTCCCAGCTGATCGGGGAACACCACATTTTCACTGCGGTGGTCCCGATCAGCCCCACTGAGCAGCCGGGCAGCTTTCATTTTCGTTTTAGACACGGCGTTAAACTTTGAACGCCGCTTCTAAAGGGTTAATAGTGCACGGGTCCCGGCTTCAGATACATTCCGGGACCAACCCAACATGACGCAGGGTCACCACTTGACCCCGCGTGAGCCAGCCAAGGACGTAAATATACGTCCTTGGTCGATAAGGGGTTAAATTTGCTCAAAAGTTTCCCATAGCAACCAATCATATTGCAGCTTTAATTCATTTTAGAAGCCTTTAAAAAAAAAAAGAAAAAAAATATCAAGGGGAGAAATGGCTATGTTGTGAGATTACCATAAAGCTGAGACTATCTCTTTGCGAACTGGCTATTTCCTGTTGGAGTTCATTCCTTGTTTGTAAGTGTGAGGTCAATTTTCTTTCTCCCACACATCAGCCACCCCACCCATTAAAACACACCTGTGATCCCTTGAATGCTATAGACCAGTGTGCCTCCAGCTGTTGCAAAAACAGAATGATCTTCCTTCCACCAAGCAGTCACACCACCCATTAAAGCAAAGATAGTCTCCCTCTGATCACCTGACTAGTAATGTAATGTCTCAGGCCCACTGCAACCTGGAAAACCTGAGCTGACAACAGGTTTGTATGCTGTAAAAATAAACCGTGGGGCAAAAATCACAGCAATATTGTGAGATCACCATGAAACACAGGTACAGATACTATATTATGAACCACAGTAACTTTACAACCCCTGTAGCATAGTCAAATACAAAAAAAAAAAAATCCCTGAAGGGTTCACATATATCAGGTGTCCGGCAGAGTTTCCCTCTGGTGTGCACCGGAGGGAAACTGATGCTAGAACTGATCCTATTAATTTGAATGGGACAGTTCACAATTGTCCAGCGTCTCGATTTTGATGCCTCTTGGTTGGACACGCCGGAGGGCACCGGACAGGGGAACACAGCTTGCCACGCTCTCCTGTCCGCCATCCAGAAACAATGGATGCCGGATGCGTATTGTCATCAGCTATGGCATCATTTACGTTGAGATCTAGGCTAAGTTCACCTATGCCAGATGCTGGACATATGTGAATCCAGCCTAACAATGCCTAAACAATGTCAAGGAGGCACCTGAAGGATAACAGGTGTTGCACAACCAAAAGTTGTCAATTGTCATGCACAAATTGCGCTGTGTCAGGGCTGAGGTAGCTGAATTGAGTCAAATTGCGATGCAAATGTGCCATGTCTGCAACTAAACAGTTGCAAGATGGGAATTAACTGTGAATGTCTTACAACCTGACCCCCTTCAGTCCCCTAAGCCTTGACAAATTGTGATCTCCACAATGCAATATGCCAATTGTTTTTGGTTACCTGAACCCTGTTGCAGCCAAAATCGTAGTAGCCCCAGCCTTAGTCAAATGGTTGCAAAGATGTAAGTAGCAAATAATATCTTGCAAAAAATAATTAGATAAATAGTACATTTTAATCCCAAGCAGTCATACCTACCTATACTTAAGATTTCTCCATCTTGTTAAGAAATATGAAATTGCTATTCACAGGTATCCTACACTTGTACATTTGTAGCACTTTTGAACATATATTAAAAGTCTAAGGTTTCATGTTCAGAGGTCAAATAGACTAACATTACAGCAGCCAGCTATTAAAATAAGTCAGAAGTGATATGAAGGTACAATGTTAAAGGACTTTATTACTTTTATTACATTGAATTTGGGAAGGCCATCAGTGTTATCTTGGCGTAGTCAGAAATTGTGACGTTGGCACATTCTGATCACTGCATTTTAAGGGAACAGATTATGACATGTTGTCATAACATTAATGGAAAATCTGAAACGTGAATTAGCCGAAATTAAATTTGAGCATTTGCAACAAATAAATTAGGCTGAAATAAGAAAAGTGACAGTATTTTAACTTATAATTGGCATGGCTTTTTTTGCTTATGGTAACATTTAAATGTTATTATTGTTCCAGATGATACATTATCCATTTCTCCTCATGGTGGCTTGCACAGCAGTTTGTTTTGTTTGCCCATAAGCTATGGAAATGGCTTCTGTGCTATTTTTTGCTGAGAACAGCAATTTCATATCGAGTCTATTAGAGTTAGTATACAAGGTTGTTTTATGCCAATTATCAGTGCTCGGCTAACTATTTGATCTATTAAATAATTATGAGCTGTTAAAAGAAGCACAGTAGTATGACAGGACACAACATCAGAATTTATACCGTTTGTAATGAGTATCCTTTGTTCCATTATTGTCAGGCGCTGACTTGACAGGAGCTGCAGGGCTATAGTCTGCTTAGAGAGAAACTGTTATTTTGTTTCCTACACAGGTATTTATAAAAGACAAATTTACACCGAGAAAACTATTTCAACTGCCTGAAGGGGTATGTCTGGAGACCGAAATGAAATGACTATTTTCATATATAAATATATAAGCACTAAATACTACAAGATTCATTTTTACTCTCAGACATGAAACTATTAATAAGACGTTAGTAAAGCCATAATGGTAGCAATCAATATATTCATAATTGATGAGCATTAAAAAATTTCAAACTTTAAAGCTGTCCTTTAAATTAGAAAAGTTTGGAAAGGGAAGTTTATGACACTTAGTTTCAGATAAAAAGGCTATCTTGTGAAGACACTCTTTTGACCAGAGGCTGGTTTCTCACACCCTGGTAATCTGATGTTATCACATTGGGAAGCTACATTTAGGAAGACATTAGAAATGACCTGCTGTTCATGTATTGCATGGATGAGCTGGGTATGTCGGCGGTAGACATTCTTAGGCTATGTTCATACAGTGTATTGTCAGGCAAATTTCATTATAAAAATGCATCTGTAAAATCACTGAACATTTGCGCCCATATGTGTCGATAATGGGCTCTATGTCTATGGCAAAGTGGTTGTCTGTACACATAATATACAAAAAAATGGTCATATTGATACAGGGGTTAATATTAAAGGGCCATAAAACCTGGCAAACCAACTATGTTTATGTTAAAAAGAATTTTAAATAAAAAAAAAAAACATTTTCTAACACTGATATTTTTATAATAAACAGTAGGAAGTGCATCAACTTTAATATTTTGGGGAAAATACCATTTTGCCATTTTGTGCTGTCAACAATGCTTTGACTGTTTACAAATATTGCTAAGCACAGCATCTAAAGGTGAAAATGACAGGTGTTGGTTGTTTCAGGGTTCTGACCTGGAAATCTGCAGAACAGCATCTGTCAAAGACCTCCTGCATACAGTCTGCCATGGCATAGCAATGAACTGTATAAGCAAGCAAAATATTGCTTATAATATTCCCTTATTGGGACTTTAACAGTGTGAATGAAATAATTAAAAGCAACAGTCCCTTAACCCCTTAAGGACCACATGTTTCTTCATTTGCGCACTTTTTTTCCCTCTTCACCTTTAAAAAATGATAATGCTTTAAATTTTCCACCTACAGACCCATATGAGGGCTTAATTTTTGCGCCAACAATTTTGCTTTGAAAAAGATATCAATCATTTTACCACAAAATCTACGGCGAAACCAGAGAAAAAAAATATTTGTGGGGCTAAATTGAAAAAACTAAAGAAAATGGCATTTTGTAACTTTTGGGGGCTTCAGATTCTACACAGAGACATTTTTTCTTATTATCCTAATTCTGTAGGTCCATACGAATAAAATGATACCCAACTTATATAGTTTTACTTCTGTTAAACAATTACAAATTCATGCACAAAAATTTGTAGATGAAAAATTTCCTTGACCACTATAACTTTTTATTTTTCCATCTAAATTTTTTTGCACCATGATCTAAATCGGTACCATGATCATGATCTAAAGTTTTTATCGGTACCATTTTTGTTTTGATGGGACTTTTTGATCAGTTTTTATAATTTTTTTAGGGTATACAAAGTGACCAAAAATACGTAATTTTGGACTTTGGTATTTTTTTTACATATACGCCATTTGCTGTGCGGTTTAATTAACATTATATTTTTATAGATCGGACATTTATGCACGTGGTGATATCACATATGTTCATTTTTATTATGTTTATATATTTTTATATGGAATTTGGGAAATGGGGGATGATTTCAACTTTTAATAAGGACGGGGTTAATGTGTGTTTTTTTTAACTTTTATTTAACTTTTTTTTTACACTTTATTAGTCCCCTTAGGGGACTTTTAGCAGGAATCATTAGATTCCTCATACAGATCAATAGAGTTCCATAGAACTCCATTGATCTGTGTGCTCTGCAGAGCCAAGACAAGCACAGAAGGAGAGGTAAGCCATCTGGCTACCTCAGCAGTGGGGGGGTACGTTCCACCCCACTGGACCACCAGGGAGTGTTTCAATGTGCCTTTAGATGCTGCTGTCAGTTTTAACGTTGGCAATGGGTTAACAGCGGTGTAAATGGTTAATAGCCACCTGCGGCGATTGCCGCAAGTGGGCTATTAACGCCGGCCCTCAGCTACAAAAATCAGCTGGGGGCCGGCTGGTATGGTGTAGGCTCGAGTTAGGAGCCCACACCATACACGGTTAACAGCACAAGGACGTGTATGTATTCATGTCCTTTTTCATTAACAAGTTAATAAAAATTCAATATTATCCACTTTTCCAATTTTTCAAATAAAATAAATATGAATAAAAGAAATAGTTAAAATATTTAGTATCGCTGCATGGTCCAAATATATAATGCAAAAAAGAAAAGTGAAATTACTAGGCTTGTTAGTTTGCAAACTTATCAGTCAATAACATGTCCCCCAAAACTGTGGCATTGAAAAGTACATTTTACCCCATTTAAAATAAGCATGTATACAGCTACATCAGTACCACCTTTTACACTCCAAAAGAAATGCATTAAAAAATTACTTTTTCATTAGTAGTCTATATATATATATATATATATATATATATATATATATATATATATATGACCATTGTAAATCCACTGCACTTTACAATTATCTAACATAACAACTGTGTAAGATTTAAACATCTTAGCAATACATTCTTTTTGTTTGGAATTGATGGACAGCAGTAATGGGTACATAACTGAAGCTGAACCATTTCTAAGGAATGTCTACTTGACAATGTACTTAGAAAGTTACCAAATTATTTTAATGGGAATGACTACTGTATAGTCCTTTCTGAAAGTTTGTCATTTTATAGCATTATGGCAATTTCTTTCCAAAACAAATGATACCAGGGTATTACTATGTGTTAGTATACAATGTTCGCTTGTTAAAATGTTCCTTCAGGGATACTTTCTAGGTATATATCAGGATTTTCATGTGTGCAAACACCCAACACAGGTATGTATACATGTAATTTTCTAAATACATTTTAATACATAGTGTAAAAAAATATATATATATATATAGAAACAGTTTTGCAAATAATTATAAATAATAATGATAATTATTATTTATATTGACAATTATAAACAGTACAGACATATCATTGGCCAAAATTATACATAAGTAATTGACATAAGTAATATAATATAATAAAATAGCATAAATGAAATTATTTCTCAGAACATCACAAACTGAACATTTAGTGTCTTCCATTTAGACACCACCTACTTGTCTCAAGTATTCTCTATTAGTATCCTCAAGGCTCTGTCCTGTGACTCCTAGTTTTCTCAATTCATACAACTGGCCAGGCAGAAGACAACATTGGCCATGATTTACAGAGTGGAGTGTACTTTCCTTTGTGTGTTTTAATTCCCTACAATTTTTTGGGACGTGTTTACTAAGGTTTCCCTACATTTTGCAGTTTTCCCTACACTTTTTACACATGCTCTGATTTGTAGGGTTTTCCTCAGCTCAAATCCACCACATTTTCTGTGGAAACCTTAGTAAAGTAGGGTTTTTGTGAAAATGTCGGGGACACATCCCATTTTGGTGACCACGCCCCCTTTCCCCAGCAACCACGCCCTTTTTCTGGTTTTCTGAGAAAAATGAGAGTTTGTCGTATTTTTTTTATACTGGCACAGACAGAATTTCTGACACAATGTGCCAGAATTTGATTCATAACCCCACAAAGCATGTTGGGTTTACAATAGTAAATCAGGGCCATTGTTTCCTGGATGCCAGTTTGCAGGAGGGGGAAGTGTAAAGACTCAGGGCAGACGCTGCCATAGACCACTGCACAAATAATGGAAATCTTCATCTCTGAGAGAAGGGTGCAAGATAAGCCTAACAAGAAGCATTTGGTCTCAGAACAGAGAACAGAGCTGGTTTACCTCAGAGGTCTTTCAAGCTTGGTTGAGTGAGCCAGATCAAGTACAGCTGCTTGCACACTGGTGGTCTAGAGATATCAGAAGAACCAGAGAGTCTGGTGCTTAGCAGCAACGTCTAAGTTTAAGCATTGTAAAATGAATCAGGAAGTTGGAGGGAAAAGCAGGGCAAGACGATCCGGCCCCTCCATGTTAGATTCCAAGAGCATGTTAGCTCTATTTGGACGGGAGTTGGTGCATCTAGATTGATTGCCCTCATGAGAGAAACCCATGCAAGTGATCGCCGGTCTTGAGAGAGTTAAAGGACATCTGCAGTGCTGGGCAAAAAAACTTTTTTTTTACCTCATTTAATAGGTCTTTTTAAGACCTTTCCAACGATGTCTCCCCCATCAAAATTGGCCCAGTCGTTCTCCCGCTATCAGCACACGAATTACGGAGGAGAAGTGAAAATAAAACTACATCTCCCATCATGCCTTGTGCTTACTTCCTGTAAGCTGCTGCCCTCCCCCTGTTCTATCCCCCCCGAGCAAATTATTATATTGTAACGCCCACATCTCCCTTCCCTATGCATACACCCTCCCCTTCTGCTCATCTCCCCCTCCCCATGCTGGCTCCTGTCCAGTGATGAAGCAGCTGCCTCCGTGCTCACTGTAGTGTGGACACTGGAGAGTGGAGAGTGAAAGTAAAAATGGTAAAAAAACATAATTGTTTGTCTATAAAACTGTCCTGATAGGGGTCCCTCCATCTTTTTCACAACTACAACTCCAAGCATGCCCAGTTATTTTTTATGCTGTTCGGGCATTCTGGGAATTCCAGTGGTGCCTCCAGCTGTTGCAAGACTACAAATCCCAGCATGCCCTGTCAGCTTTCTGCTGTATGTGCATGCTTGGAGTTGCAGAGGTGACTCCAGCTGTTGTAAGACTATACATCCAAGCATGCCGTGTCAGCTTTCTGCTGTTCGAGTGTATAAAGCAGTTGTAGTTCACCAACACCTCTATTGTATCAGGAGACTCTTGGGAGTTGTAGTTCACCAACACCTATATTGTATCTCTGTAGTCTCCTGGGTGTTGTAGTTCACCAACACCTCTATTGTATCTCTGTAGTCTCCTGGGTGTTGTAGTTCACCAACACCTCTATTGTATCTCTGTAGTCTCCTGGGTGTTGTAGTTCACCAACACCTCTATTGTATCAGGAGACTCCTGGGAGTTGTAGTTCACCAACACCTCTATTATATCTCTGTAGTCTCCTGGGTGTTGTAGTTCACCAACACCTCTATTGTATCTCTGTAGTCTCCTGGGAGTTGTAGTTCACCAACACCTCTATTGTATCTCTGTAGTCTCCTGGGTGTTGTAGTTCACCAACACCTCTATTGTATCTCTGTAGTCTCCTGGGAGTTGTAGTTCACCAACACCTCTATTGTATCTCTGTAGTCTCCTGGGTGTTGTAGTTCACCAACACCTCTATTGTATCTCTGTAGTCTCCTGGGAGTTGTAGTTCACCAACACCTCCATTGTATCTCTGTAGTCTCCTGGGGGTTGTAGTTCATCAACACCTATATTGTATCTCTGTAGTCTCCTGGGAGTTGTAGTTCACCAACACCTCTATTGTATCTCTGTAGTCTCCTGGGGGTTGTAGTTCACCAACACCTCTATTGTATCTCTGTAGTCTCCTGGGAGTTGTAGTTCACCAACACCTCTATTGTATCTCTGTAGTCTCCTGGGAGTTGTAGTTCACCAACACCTCTATTGTATCTCTGTAGTCTCCTGGGGGTTGTAGTTCACCAACACCTCTATTGTATCTCTGTAGTCTCCTGGGGTTTGTAGTTCATCAACACCTATATTGTATCTCTGTAGTCTCCTGGGAGTTGTAGTTCACCAACACCTATATTGTATCTCTGTAGTCTCCTGGCTGGGAGTTGTAGTTCACCAACACCTCTATTGTATCTCTGTAGTCTCCTGGGTGTTGTAGTTCACCAACACCTCTATTGTATCAGGAGACTCCTGGGAGTTGTAGTTCACCAACACCTCTATTGTATCTCTGTAGTCTCCTGGGTGTTGTAGTTCACCAACACCTCTATTGTATCTCTGTAGTCTCCTGGGAGTTGTACTTCACCAACACCTCTATTGTATCTCTGTAGTCTCCTGGGTGTTGTAGTTCACCAACACCTCTATTGTATCTCTGTAGTCTCCTGGGAGTTGTAGTTCACCAACACCTCTATTGTATCTCTGTAGTCTCCTGGGGGTTGTAGTTCATCAACACCTATATTGTATCTCTGTAGTCTCCTGGGAGTTGTAGTTCACCAACACCTCTATTGTATCTCTGTAGTCTCCTGGGGGTTGTAGTTCACCAACACCTATATTGTATCTCTGTAGTCTCCTGGGAGTTGTAGTTCACCAACACCTCTATTGTATCTCTGTAGTCTCCTGGGAGTTGTAGTTCACCAACACCTCTATTGTATCTCTGTAGTCTCCTGGGGGTTGTAGTTCACCAACACCTCTATTGTATCTCTGTAGTCTCCTGGGAGTTGTAGTTCACCAACACCTCTATTGTATCTCTGTAGTCTCCTGGGGGTTGTAATTCACCAACACCTCTATTGTATCTCTGTAGTCTCCTGGGGGTTGTAGTTCATCAACACCTATATTGTATCTCTGTAGTCTCCTGGGAGTTGTAGTTCACCAACACCTATATTGTATCTCTGTAGTCTCCTGGCTGGGAGTTGTAGTTCACCAACACCTATATTGTATCTATGTAGTCTCCTGGCTGGGAGTTGTAGTTCACCAACACCTGTATTGTATCTCTGTAGTCTCCTGGGAGTTGTATGTCACCAACACCTCTATTGTATCTCTGTAGTCTCCTGGGGGTTGTAGTTCACCAACACCTCTATTGTATCTCTGTAGTTTCCTGGGGGTTGTAGTTCACCAACACCTCTATTGTATCTCTGTAATCTCCTGGGAGTTGTAGTTCATACACCAGTGTTTCCCAACCAGGGTGCCTCCAGATGTTGCAAAACTACTACTCCCAGCATTCCCTGGTTGGGAAACACTGGCATACACACACATAACAGGGACTACAACTCCCAGCATGTGTCATTCAGTAGTCCCCCCTCTCACACACAGAATCATGTCCAGTATGATATTTATTCCCTGTAGTCTATACACCACCAGCCCGTGCAGTATAATATGTCTCCTTCACACACACGTCCTCCCCTCCCTGCTCTGTGGTTTGCTCTGTGTTTCCCCCATGAAAACTTGGATCCTCCCCGTGATAAGTGAGGTCCTATGTAGACAGAGCAGGGGAGGGGGGAGGAGCTGTGGACGTCCTCATTCTCCCCCTGCTTGAATCTTACAGATAGGGGCGTTTCTGAGGATGAGCCTATGGCTGCCTCAGAAAGCACCTGCTCATGCATATGCATAAGAGGGAGGAGCTGACAGAGGCTAGGGGGGAGCACAAACACTGCTGGGAGGAAGAGATCTCCGTCCCCAAGATGGCGGCTGCAATGTAATGAATAGGGGACGGACGCAGGACTACTGGGCTATGCTGGCAACTCTAATATCTCAGAAACGGCTGCATATAGGTAAATAGAACTAATTGACTGAATTGTATAACTTTTGTTTGGGGAACATTTGGGCAGGGATTTTTGACCACTACAGTTGTCCTTTAAGTCACTCCCAAGAGGTGGTGACAACATGCTGTCCTACTGTGCAGAGAAACTTATTGGATTCTCAAACTCGAAGCTGCTGGAGTATTGGGTCTTAATGACCGTGTAAAGTTAGTACCATTTATATAGTTTTCTCTGCGCTAGTATTGGGATAGCATATATTTGTGATCAGCCTTTGACCTATATGCAATGTTACTTTTAAACATCAGTCAGCCCTTTGCTTTTTAACTTTATGTAACATGATTTTTATATTGCGTGTTTTATGCTTTGGTCACATGCTTATATTGTTTTGACTCTTGGCAATGCCTATTTATGATGTCATGTTACAGGTGGAAGTCGTATTCTGGCTTGAGTAAGCGCTGTGAAAGTGTGAAACAGTCTGTCGCGCTCCGGCCCCCCGCCTCCACTACTGCTCCCACTTGCCATCATTGGAACGCCTGAATAAAGCCATGTTGTATGGTGAGTGCTGTCCTGTCTTCTGTATTAGCATTTGTATTGAACTTTATGGGGCATTGCACCGCCGATATCACCTGCAGTCTGTGTCACTATCGCATTCCTCCATTACTCGAATCTATACAGCCTTAGTCCTGTATGTGCCGGACCATCTTCTCTTCCTTCAGTTCAGACCCTGCCATAGACCAATGCACAAATATCAGCAAAATTCATCTTCATCAGAGAAGGGTGCAAGAGAAGCCTAAAAAGAAGCATTTGGTCCCAGAACAGAGCACATAGCTGGTTTACCTCAGAGGTCTTTCAAGCCTGGTTGAGTAAGCCAGATCAAGAACAGCTGCTTGCATACTGGTGGTCTAGAGATATCAGAAGAACCAGAGAGACTGGTTCTTAGCAGCAAAGTCTAAGTATAAGCATTGCTAAATAGATCAGGAAGTTGGGGGGGGGGGGGGGGGGGAAGCTAGACACTACATGTCTTAGAAGATCTTAGCAGCTCCAATAAAGCATAAAGTATAATTTCATTTGTTGGGACAGTATGTAGAATAAATTCATATGTAAGGTCAGTCTATAATATAAATTCATATATGGGAGCAGTATGTAGTATAAATAAACACTTTATATGATGTATATAATGTAATTTTACTTTTAAAAATGTTCTTCACTTATTAAAAGATAGTTTTCAGTGGGGAAAGCAGTTGATTCTAGTTTTCACAAAGGCATTTAGTCAAAACTAGTTTGAAACTAGTTTTCACTAGGGAAAACCAGTTTTAACTAAAAAACTAGTGACACACACACACATACATACATATATATATATATATATATATATATATATATATATATATATATTATATTGACTGGCATTTATATAGGTGAGGATTACACATTGATGGGCACATCAGGGCCCCATGAGTTGTCAGCTTACCCCTGCTAGATTACCTCAAAGACTTTTGATTCTAAAACCTCACAGAGGTGATGTCCCTGACTATATATATATATATATATATATATATATATATGTAAAGCAACTGCTTGATGAACAGTCTTCTGGAGCTTTACGGTCCTCTTTGAGACTAAACTCCCTTCCTCTATATGCTGACACTTAGAGCGATTATAGTTTACCGGCAACACATGTTTAAGCTACAACCTAAGAGACCTCCTCCGTAATTTACCCTGTTACCTGGGACTTTCTTATATATGATACAATATGGATGGATCTCCAGGGGACCAGAGCTTTATGCTCGTAGATGCTTTTAAAGCAGACTCTGATGACCTATAGTCGGTACTATCCCTATCTTTCATGCACACATTGCATTTTATGGCCATCTCTTCCCCTTTTTTCTTGGCCTTAAAAGTATTTGCCCCTACCTACCTTAACAGAGGATCAAATATTATGCATATACTGTATAATGACCTTCTCATAAAGTTATCCACTAAAACACCTAGTTTTCTGTATTCTCAGAGCAAATCATTTGACAGTGTCTTCTCCACGACCATTCTAAACTGCTCTATGAGCTTTTCAGAAACTCATCTAAATTACCTACTGGGTGGGGCAGGACTACTAATTGGTTGTATAGGCTTAACTTGATTAAATATATTTCTTAGTGGTGTGGCATCTCACTGGGCACTTTATTTCATATATGTCTATCTTGTTTGAAGTTTAAACATTACTAGGATGTGATTCTCTCTATGATAAAAGCAGTCACATGACTGACTAATCCACTGTTCAGCTCACTGACTCCACATACTGTCTTGGGAAATCTGGCTTAGCCACTCAAATGTTAATAGTGGCAAAGCTTTACATTCCTATCCTTTGGAGTTTTTCTTAATCCCCTTTATTCACAGCCTGGGTGTCACGATTCGGCTTACGGGTTGTGGATCCGCTGTGTCAGCGAGGGATTGGCGTGGACCGTGCTAGTGGACCGGTTCTAAGAGGCTACTGGTTTTCACCAGAGCCCGCCGCAAAGCGGGATGGTCTTGCTGCGGCAGTAGCAACCAGGTCGTAACCACTAGCAACGGCTCAACCTCGCTGACTGCTGAGAAGGCGTGGGACAGAAGGACAAGGCAGAGGCAAGGTCAGACGTAGCAGAAGGTCGGGGGCAGGCGGCAAGGTTCGTAGTCAGGATGGATAGCAGAAGTTCAGGTACACAGGCTTTGGACACACTAAACGCTTTCACTGGCACAAGGCAACAAGATCCGGCAAGGGAGTGCAGGGGAGGAGATCAGATATAGCCAGGGAGCAGGTGGAAGCCAATTAAGCTAATTGGGCCAGGCACCAATCATTGGTGCACTGGCCCTTTAAGTCTCAGAGAGCTGGCGCGCGCGCACCCTAGAGAGCGGAGCCGCGCGCGCCAGCACATGACAGCAGGGGACCGGGACGGGTAAGTGACCTGGGATGCGATTCGCGAGCGGGCGCGTCCCGCTGTGCGAATCGCATCCCCGACGGCCATGACAGTGCAGCGCTCCCGGTCAGCGGGACCGACCGGGGCGCTGCGGGGAGAGAGACGCCGTGAGCGCTCCGGGGAGGAGCGGGGACCCGGAGCGCTAGGCGTAACAGTACCCCCCCCTTAGGTCTCCCCTTTTCTTTGTCCGGTAACTGCCTCCCCTGGGATGAGGACACCGGGAAAGAATGGAGGGTTTCCTCAACGGGAGGCAGCACAGCAGGAGCGGGAATGGGGAGGGAGGGCAGAGGGCGAAGCCTGGCACGGGGCAGTGTGACACCAGGACGGGGGCCATGAGGAGGCACAGAGGCTTGCCTGACGGGACTGGGAGGGGGGGAGAGGCACTTCCCATGGCAGACAGAGTCCCAGTTCTTGATCTCCCCGGTGGTCCAATCCAGGGTGGGGGAATGAAGCCGGAGCCATGGCAGACCGAGGAGGACCTCAGAGGTACAGCCGGGGAGAACGAAGAGCTCAATCCTCTCGAGGTGGGGTCCAATAGACATCAGGAGGGGTTCTGTGCGGAAACACACGGTGCAGTCCAATCTGGCTCCGTTGACCGCGGAAATGTAGAGCGGCTTGACGAGACGGGTCACCGGGATGCTGAATTTATTCACAAAGGACTCCAATATAAAATTTCCAGAGGCACCAGAGTCCAAGCAGGCCACGGCTGAGAGGGAGGAGTTGGCTGAAGGAGAAATCCGCACGGGCACCGTGAGACGTGGAGAAGCAGACTTAGAACCAAGAGACGCCACACCCACGTGAGCTGAGTGCGTGCGTGCGTTTCCCAGGCGTGGAGGACGGATAGGGCAATCCACCAAGAAATGCTCGGTACTGGCACAGTACAGACAGAGATTTTCTTCTCTACGGCGATTCCTCTCTTCCAGGGTCAGGCGAGACCGATCCACTTGCATGGCCTCCTCGGCGGGAGGCCCAGGCGTAGACTGCAAAGGATGCTGTGGGAGAGGTGCCCAGAGATCTAAGTCTTTTTCCTGGCGGAGCTCTTGGTGTCGCTCAGAAAAACGCATGTCAATGCGGGTAGCCAAATGGATGAGTTCTTGGAGGTTGGCAGGAATCTCTTGTGCGGCCAGCACATCCTTGATGCGACTGGATAGGCCTTTTTTAAAGGTCGCGCAGAGAGCCTCGTTATTCCAGGATAGTTCAGAAGCAAGAGTACGGAATTGTATGGCGTACTCGCCAACGGAAGAATTACCCTGGACCAGGTTCAGCAAGGCAGTCTCAGCAGAAGAGGCTCGGGCAGGTTCCTCAAAGACACTTCGGACTTCAGCAAAGAAGGACTGGACTGTGGCTGTGGCAGGATCATTGCGGTCCCAGAGCGGTGTGGCCCAAGACAAGGCCTTTCCTGAAAGAAGGCTTACTACGAACGCCACCTTAGACCGTTCTGTAGGAAACAAGTCCGACAACATCTCCATATGCAGGGAACACTGAGACAAAAATCCACGGCAGAGTCTGGAGTCCCCATCAAATTTGTCCGGCAGGGACAAGCGGAGGCTAGGAGCGGCCACTCGCTGTGGAGGAGGTGCAGGAGCTGGCGGAGGACATGGTTGTTGCTGTAGCAGAGGCAGAAGTTGCTGTAACGTGGCGGTCAACTGCGACAGCTGCTGTCCTTGTTGGGCAATTTGCTGCGATTGCTGAGCGACCACCGTGGTAAGGTCAGCGAGACTTGGCAGCGGCACCTCAGCGGGATCCATGGCCGGATCTACTGTCACGATTCGGCTTACGGGTTGTGGATCCGCTGTGTCAGCGAGGGATTGGCGTGGACCGTGCTAGTGGACCGGTTCTAAGAGGCTACTGGTTTTCACCAGAGCCCGCCGCAAAGCGGGATGGTCTTGCTGCGGCAGTAGCAACCAGGTCGTAACCACTAGCAACGGCTCAACCTCGCTGACTGCTGAGAAGGCGTGGGACAGAAGGACAAGGCAGAGGCAAGGTCAGACGTAGCAGAAGGTCGGGGGCAGGCGGCAAGGTTCGTAGTCAGGATGGATAGCAGAAGTTCAGGTACACAGGCTTTGGACACACTAAACGCTTTCACTGGCACAAGGCAACAAGATCCGGCAAGGGAGTGCAGGGGAGGAGATCAGATATAGCCAGGGAGCAGGTGGAAGCCAATTAAGCTAATTGGGCCAGGCACCAATCATTGGTGCACTGGCCCTTTAAGTCTCAGAGAGCTGGCGCGCGCGCACCCTAGAGAGCGGAGCCGCGCGCGCCAGCACATGACAGCAGGGGACCGGGACGGGTAAGTGACCTGGGATGCGATTCGCGACGGCCATGACAGTGCAGCGCTCCCGGTCAGCGGGACCGACCGGGGCGCTGCGGGGAGAGAGACGCCGTGAGGGGAGGAGCGGGGACCCGGAGCGCTAGGCGTAACACTGGGTAGCTAAGATGGACACCCCATACCGAAGGGTGGAATTAGCAAATTGGAACTTTAGAACATACTGTGTTTGTTTCAATGTGGACCCCATGGCAGACTTTTTAAAGTATCCTTAAGCTTGCAAAAGTACCATGCATTCCCCTATTCTGTAACAGATGTATATTGTGCCTTGACTCTTTAACCACAGCCCCAACTATCATGAAGATTGCAACCCCCCTTTCCCTTTCCTGCCCTGCCTCACCCCATCCTTTTCCTAATAGTTCTGATTTATATTAATCATGCCTATGTAGAGGTTGTATTAATGGTTCATTAGAGTTATTCTATTGTAATCATGTCTTTATTGCTTTAAATTATTCACTAAATCTATCATCTACATCTTGTAATTGCCTGGCCTGTATATAGTTAGGGTCCCTGACACAGTTATTGCACTTTTGATGTTTGATGTATTCTATATGCAATACTTTCTTTGGCTGATGCTTTAAAAGGTGCCTACAAGCAAGGCCTACAAGCCGTTTGTGCAAATGTAAGTGTAATTCGTTGCCTGCATGTACCTTGTTCTTGTTAAAAACTTTTAAGATAAAAAAATAAAAAAGCAAATACATAAGGAAGCTGCTAGAAAGAGTGGGTGACTTTTGGAGCCATTACTAGATTGGAATGAGCAGTGGGTGCCACGTTTCAGAATTGAAATGACTTGTGCATTGTAATAAAGTTGCTGTCCTGAGGCTAACTGGGTGGCCTGTTTAAATGAAGGTAAGAGGATTTTTGTGAGTTTCTCCTCCTTCTCTATAACCTTCAAGATTCAAGATGTTGCATTATGTACTGCAGCATAAAGATAGTTGTACTATAGTTATGAGTTAATGTGAACAGTCTTTTAAAGCGATTTAACATCCTCTTCAAAAGGCACTTGAAATGGGGCTTACATGCTTGAAATCAAGGAGGGCTGGCTTTCCAAGAATTGTAGTGGTATCATAGTCATCAGGCCCCATGGGGTAATAGCTATTCTAAGTGATTAGGGCAAATCAGCAAGTTGTGTAAAGGTGGGAAAAGCTGTGGTACAGTGTAGATGTATCAGAAGTCAGCAGTGGCACAGTAGGGTGGGGGACACAGTCACTCTTGTGCAACCTAAGTTTGTTCGAATCTCTGGCATATATCAAAGTACTCTGCCCCAATGAAGGGTTTTCTCAGAAAATTTTAGGACTAATGTCAAGAAAAATATTGTATTGATTAAAATGCATGATAAAACAGCTAGATCATTTATATTGAATACAATCATATTAAACTCTTATGAGCAAAATTTTGTTAATTGTGTTTCTCTTGAATCAATAATAAACTATAATCTTCAATAGATTCAGAGGAAAATCTCACTTGGTTGTCATATCGTAGCTGTCATTTGCTAATTAATGTCATAGCAATGCTCTGCAATGACCCTAAGCAGGTTGACATAACACTGTGCTGATTAGATGATGTATGCTTCATGGCTATATTAATCTTCATACTGTTACCATAATTATCAGCATTATTACTTTTGATAGTAGTGGAAATAATTGAATAAAACACAATCTAAGGTGATCTTCATTGCTCTATTGTCCTCACCCCTATTGTATTTTTCCATATAATTTCTGTCTTTCCCGCTCATCACTTTCTTGTGTTTATTCTTCTCTTTAGAACAACAACAACAGACAAGGTTAATCCAATTTAAAACAAACATGGTATTTATTTACCAATCTGTGACAGTGATGTTTCATCATCTCATTTAAAGGGGCACTCCACCCCTAGACATCTTATCTCCTATCCAAAGGGAACCCCCACGATCTCTCCTTAAGCACCCCTATGATCTGGTGTACAGAGCTCGCTCCGTTCACCAGTTGGCAGTTTTGCTGCAGGACAGATCGCGGGGGTTCCCAGCAGAGGGACCCCCACGATCAGACATCTTATCATCTATCCTCAATGTGTCCTTTGGATAGGGGATAAGATGTCTAGGGGTTGAGTACCCCTTTAAGTCTTTCTCAAGCAGCAGCAAATCTTGCTGCATATCCCCAGCTCACGTGTAGCAGAAATCAGAGTCTTGGCCATAAATTTCTGCCATAAAGTATACCTAAGGGTATATTCACACAATGTGGTTTTGAAGAGCTCTTGGCCAGGAGATTTGTAGTAATGCTGGTCTTTATTTAGTAAAATACCCCAGCCATTAAATGTAGACACTTCATTAAAAGGTGTCTGTCTTTTATGAATCTACCTCTGCAGGCCCTTTGCTGCAAACACAAACCTCCACTAGCTACTGACATTAACTTTGTAAATTTGCCAGACCATGGAGCCCGTGTCTCCTTTTACATGGAGCTTGCTCACTTTTTACATATTGACAAGGGCGGCATACACACCTCAAAATCTAAAGGTTTCTTGTTTTCAATGCCTAACTAACAGAACTTGACATTGTTATGTATGAATGTGTCCTTAATTTCTCTCACACTGAGTATATCCTGTAATTTATTGTAGATTACCAACTTTTCACAACCACATGCATTTGTGATTATCTATCACTAAGTGTATACACTGTGCTTGTCAAGGTGTAGACACCAAATAAAGCCTTGATCACAGCATCTAAAATGGAAAAAATAGACTTTGGTAGCTCAGAGTTAATCGGGACACCCGCTGCAAAATCGTGGGGTCCCGATTAGCTGAGAGGACAGCAGGAGGGTCCTTATCTGCCTCCTTGCCATCCAATTGGCGCTCCAATGCTCTGGAAAGCCATGGCAGCCGGGAGCAATGGAGCTCAATGTGTCATACAGCCACTCAGTGAATTGCATTGAAGGACCAAAGCAGAACACTGGAGGCACAAACGGAGAGCTGGAGGTAAGTAGAGGTTTATTTTTTTTAAATCCCACAAAATGGGCATAGTTTAAAAAATTAAATTAAATTAAAAACTCCTCACGCTGGGTAACTCCTTTAAATTATTTTAGTAATTAAACAATAGTTTTACTGTTGTGGCAAACTACATTTAAATATAATATTATGTATACATACAAATATTACTTACAATAGCTCTACAAGCTCTAAAGTCTGTAAAATAACATCTTGACATTTTAATAGATAAAGTTTTGTTCATTCTGTCTGGTGCTTCATAGGTAGCTTTCAAATCCTCCTTAATAAACTGCACTTTTGTCCCTGTGATTATATGTCTCCAGATTATAATACTGATTACATATATTTTATCCAATAATGAAATAAGTCAATGAAGTATTTAGCTCCTCTGTACATCTATGCAAGAATAGCAATTCTTCTGAATTTACAGAATGTCCTTTGACCTATTTCATTCATGTGCAGCGGAGCAATTTTTGAAGTGCTCAGATTTCTTCACAGCAAGCTATTCATTTTATTATGGGTTTCTAAAAAACGGATAGTTAACGCAACTGTTCAACATAATACACCTTAATTGGAACAAGTAGCACACAATATGGGCCCAACTGAGTGTACTCTGAAAATGTTAGTTGTAATGCCACAACTAAAATGGAAAAGATTGCCCTTCTCACTTTCTGTAGCATATTTCTTATTAAGTCGCTCAATGTTTTCCAGTCTCTCTCGTTGCTTTTCAAGGTGTTCCTGCACAAACTACAATAGGCCAAATTATTGGTGTAACATGCTTTTTTTTTCCATTTGGATAATATATCTCCCTCTCTACTTAATTTTTCCACTTACAGGGAGTAAATTGAGCTGAATGACATAAGCAGTAAAACATTTCTTAAACGTTTTCTCCACCCAAAGCCGAAAAAAACATACCTTCTTAGAAAATACAGTAGTTCCTCAAGTTAGGCTAGGTTCAGACTACGGAATTTCCGACAGAAATTCCGTTTTAAAATTTCCGGCCGAAATTCCGCTTGCTAAAAAGTACATGCGAGTCAATGGGATTACCGTGCACCTGTTCATACTTCGGATTTTTTCACTCAGAATTTGCACGTCTAATTTCCGCTAGAAAATTTCCGCATGAAGAAAGGAGGTGTTCTTTCTTCAGACGGATTTCCGCAGCAGAATCCCATTGACTTCAATGGGACTCTCATTTCCCGGCGGATTTTTGTTCAAACGCGGAATGTAGGCAGATTGAAAGCATGTGGAAAATCCGTACAGATTTGAGTCAGAAATTTAAAGGGGTATTCCAGGAAAAAACTTTTTTTTATATATCAACTGGTTCCAGAAAGTTAAACAGATTTGTAAATTCTATTAAAAAATCTTAATCCTTTCAGTATTTATGAGCTTCTGAAGTTAAGGTTGTTCTTTTCTGTCTAAGTAATCTCTGATGACACGTGTCTTGGGAAACGCCCAGTTTAGAAGCAAATTCCCATAGCAAACCTCTTCTAAACTGGGCGGTTCCCGAGACACGTGTCATCAGAGATTACTTAGACAGAAAAGAACAACCTAAACTTCAGAAGCTCATAAGTACTGAAAGGATTAAGATTTTTTTTTTAGAAGTAATTTACAAATCTGTTTAACTTTCTGGAGCCAGTTGATATATATATATATATATATATATATATATATATATATATATATATATATATGTATAACGTTTTTTTCCTGGATAACCCCTTTTAATATGATCAGCCCACTGGTTCTTGGAATAGCCCACCTTGAAAAAATTGACTGACCAGGTTTGGGTCATGTGATCACATGGTCCAAAAGGGGCTGAACTTGGCACTTAGCACTCCCACTGTTTTCTGCTTGTAATTGAAGCGGAAATTTAAGGCGGATTTGGTGGCATCATTTCCGTGCAGAAAAGCTGCGGATTACTCGCGGAAATGACAAAATTACGCATGAAACTGAAAAACACCTTTGGAGGCGGAAAATAGTCACGGAAAATTTTGCAGGCAGACAGTCGGAAATTTCGTAGTCTGAACCTAGCCGCAATATTAATTGGTTCCAGGATGACATTGTATTGTATGTTGAGACCAGAACTCTATGGAAACCTGGTAATTGGTTCTAAAGGCAACAAAATGTCATCCAAAAATAGGAAAAAGTGAGAATTAAAGAAAAATAAGTAGATAACTAATATAGATAAAGCAAATCCTTACATATAAAAGTAAGAAAGATCTGCTGGGAGCTGTAATCACTGTCTATGTCAGTGTTTCCCAAGCAGGGAGCCTCCAGTTGTTGCAAAACTAAAACTCACAGCATGCCTGGACAGCCAAAGGCTTGTAGTTTTGCAACAGCCGGGGGCACCCTGCCTCGGAAACACTGGTCTATGTAGAGGACAGGATCTTCTTCGGGGTCCTGTACAGTACACGCAATGTCCTAAAAAAGTTACATGGAGTCGCCCTCACCTGGTGTCCAAAGGAGCAGGTAACCCTGGTACAGGTAAAGAGTACAGAAGAACATGTAATACCTCCCTGTACTGTAGGGGGCACTACCAGACACCAGTCAGTGCATACACTTCAGGAATACAGTGTTTTACCAGTAAAATGCCTATTCTGATTGGTCAGTTCTTCCAGCCATTGACATGTTTCACAGATCTGGACTGTCTGTACATTGTATGTTGAGTCTGGTTTCAACTTGAAACTATTGTATGTTGAGGCCATTGTAAGTTGAGGGATCACTGTAGGTAAAAACAACATATCTTATCACAGACTGTTTTAATGGACCATATTCAAGTCATAGGAAAAAATATGTTTTAGGTTGTGTTCACAAGCTTGTAACTAGCAGTGGGTGGCAATCTGCAAATCTGCCCATACAAGTGAATGGTGAGGTAAGTCGCAGTGGATTTCCAGCAGCGGGAAACTGACTGCTAGCTAAATGCACCCTAAATGGGTTATATTAGTGAATTTTCAACTGCGCCATTCTTGTCTTTGGTTTGCACCTAGCACTGGAGCTCAATCACAATCAAATGAATAGATTTTTTTATTTATTTATCTCATGTATAGTGTTGAGCAGCATAGGCCATATTCGAATTTGCGATATTTCGCGAATATTTGGACGAATATTCGTCATATATTCGCTAAATTTGCATATTCATAATATTCACATTTTATTTTCGCATATGCGAAAATTCGCGTATACGACAAATTAGCATATATAAAAATTAGCATATGCGGAAATTCCCACGCCAGTCTCACACAGTAGTATTAGAGGCTTCTTTACACCACACAAGCTGGAAGCAGAGAGGGGTGATCACTGTGATGTGTACTGTGAAAAAAAAACTTGAATATTCGTAATCACGAATATACATTTACTATATTCGCGAATATTCGCAAATTCGCGAATATGCGATATTCGTGAATAAAATTTGCATTGCGAATATTCGCGAGCAACACTACTCATGTAAAATATTTACAATGTACTTCATTTGTGATTAGTTTCATGGCGTGGAATAAGTAACATATTAATCAGTTCTCAATAGGACAGATTTACAAATGCACGTTGCAGCTAATTTGCAGTACCATTGTTAATTACCGCATTTTTTTTTCTTCAAATGACAAAAATAGCAAATTATGCTAATTGCAGTAAAATGCAGCATTTTTACTGCAATTGCGGTCATTCCCGACAAAAATGCATGTGGCAATATGCTGTGGTACCGCTACTTAGCCACAGAGTGGGAACACAGCCCAAATTTGCCAGAATTCTGTTCAAATTTGCAACACATTTTGGACTCATTTTTGAATTTTTTTTAACCTCTCCCGAAACAGCTATGTGGTTGCAGTAAAAAGTGAGCACAGCCTAAATGCTGCAAAAAATATGCCAATTTTTTGGTGCACAATTCTGGGGAAAAGTAAGCCAGCTTATAGTTCCCTAGACAGTTTACAGATGTAACAATAATTAAACAACCTGATCCACTGTACAAAATCTGGTGCATTTGAAGACTGTCCATATAAGTTTCCTCTGTCTAAAGGTGACAGTCCCGCACTGTAAAAAGGTGTCCGAGGGAAGGTGATAATCAAACTGATCTCATTTATTCGAATAAGACAGTTTAGATTTATCCGCCACCTCAATCGGGGTGTGAAATTATCGGAGAGCTGCTGGATGGGGAAACACATCCTGCCTAGTTGTGGCTGGCTCAGTACTGATCCTGATCACCAGACATGTGTGACGGCACCCTAACCTTTAGTAAATTCCTCTCATTGGCCAGATTTAACAATCTGCCTGATACTAAAACTGTCTGGTTTATCCCATAACAACCAATTACATCTCAGCTTTTATATAATACTGAGCACTGGTAAAAAAAAAAAGCTGAAATGTGACTGGTTGCTATGGGCAAGTCAGGCAAAAAAGGTATACATGGTATTTGATATGGGCACTCTGGGTCAATGTATTCTGTAGATCAAATAACTCTGATACTAAAGGTATCTGGTGGCATGTTTTATATTGTATGAAGTATATATACCTACTGTTTGTATTTATTAGTGATATTGGTACTTAATGGATACAATTTAGCAACTAAGATAGTGCTGTACATATTTGATTACACAATGATAGCATAATAGGCATCATGCCTGTCTTTTAACCCCTTAAGGACTCAGGGTTTTTCCGTTTTTACACTTTTGTTTTTTCCTCCTCACCTTTAAAAAAATAATTATTCTTTTAATTTTGCACCTAAAAATCCATATAACTGCTTGTTTTTTGTGCCAACAATTCTACTTTGTAATGACATCAGTCATTTTACCCAAAAATCTACGGCAAAACGGAAAAAAAAACATTGTGCGAAAAAATTGTAGAAAAAAAACGCCATTTTGTAACTTTTGGTGGCTTCCGTTTCTATGCAGTAAATTTATTGGTAAACATGAAACTTTATCTTTATTCTGTAGGTCCATGCGATTAAAATGATACCTCCCTTATATAGGTTTGATTTTTTTTATTACTTTTTTATTTTCACGTACGGGGAGGTATGAGGGCTCATTTTTCGAGCTATTGGCTGACGTTTTTAGCACTACCATTTTTGTATTGATCAGACTTTTTGATCACTTTTTATTCATTTTATCATTATCTAAAAAGTGACCAAAAATCCGCTATTTTGGAATTTGGAATTTTTTTCTGCGTACGCCATTGACCTTGCGGTTTAATTAACAATATATTTTTGTAATTAGGACATTTCCACATATGGCGAGACAACATATGTTTATTTTTATTTACACAGTTTTTTTTTTTTGTTTGTTTGTTTGTTTTATGGGAAAAGGGGTGTGATTCAAACTTTTATTAGGGAAGGGGTTAATTGATCTTTATTAACTTTTTTTTCACTGCACACACTGATCTTTTACATCGATCTTTGTTATCTCAAAGGATAACATTGATTGATGATTCTGCGGCTTGACTGCTCATGCCTGGATCTCAGGCACTGAGCAGTCGTTCGGCAATGCAGGAGGCAGGTGAGGACCCTCCTTGTGTCTTCCAGCTGTTTGGGATTCCGCGATTTCACTGCGGTGGTCCCAAACAGCCCCCTGAGCTAACCGGCAGTACTTTACTTTCACTTTAGACACAGCGATCAACTTTGAACGCAGTGTCTGAAAGGTCTAATTGCACGATCAGTGCCATGCGCTATTAGCCACGGGTCCTGGCCGATGTTAGAGACCAGGCCCGACCCACTATGATACCGTGGCCCCATGTTATAGAAAGGGAGTGGACTCAGGGCGTACAGGTACTTAAGTGGTTAAAGTCATTTGTAAAATGTATATTACAATAGGTATGAAAACTTTGAAGTGTAGTAATACAGTATAAAGTACTAAAATAAACTACATTTGTCAAAAGTAAGTAGCTTCTTCAGTTTTGAATTTAAACACTTAGGAATTTCTCCCATAAGGAGAGAATATCTTGTTGCTATGAAGATTGCGTAGCCAACATTACTGCTCTATTTCAGACTGTTGCAGTTACAATAGTTTGAGGCTTTAACACACTGTCGGTGGTGCCGATATTGCTACATTTGAAATAGTTGAAGATACAATGGTTTGAGGCTTTAACACATTTCCGGTGTTGCTACACGCAAAGTATACACATCTTTTCTTTTAGAATGAAAGCATGGTAATGACACCGAAATGGCTATAATTGCTACTAAGCACCTAAGGGCCTGGGGCAGCAGTGTTGAGATCAACAGCACTTAAATGATAAATACTTTTGATCTATCTGCCATCACTATGCTGTGGCCTGGAAACATAAATAAAGATCTACATGGGACAGAACTGCTGCATATTTTACCTAAAGATTTGCAGATACAGTTGCTTTTTAAAGGAGTACTCCGATGCTCGTTTTTTTAAGGGCAAACTAAGCCTAAAACAAAGTTATATAACATTGTAAATTACTTACCTTATCCATATGGCTCTTTTCCTGGTCTTCTCCCGCATTTCTTCTCCGACCGGAAGCTGGCTCCTTTTTCTTCAATCCATGACGCTCGACCGCTGCTTCTTAGGCACTGCCGCCATCTTAGCCCAGTGACTCATCGCTCCCATGAGTCACTGCGGGCTCTGCCTGCCTCCCAGTCCCGAGTCGGCCACTCCCCATCTCAGTAATACATTCATATATTCACAGAGCTGAGCTGCCATAGGCTCAGCTCTGCAAACCCCTATCTCTGCGCTGCCTTCCAATCAGCGCTTACGTTCTGCGCATGCGCAATCCTCCCTTTAGGCAGGAGCTGGCCAGATGTCAGGAGCGTGCATGCTGGGAGATGTAGTTTTTAGCAGAAACTTTGGGTGGCCATAAGAGGAGAACGGCTGGGCCATTTAAGATGATTGAGGGGTCGTTAAAAAGGTAAGTTAATGGACTACATTGTGGCATGTTTTTTTTTTTTTTTTTTGGTGGTGCATCGGAGTACTCTTTTAAGTTGTGGATTTGTGACTGATCTCCCACTTTTTGTGTTTAGGGATTAGATCCACAGTGAATCTGCAACAAAATCTGCATTACGGTAGGGTCACACTCAAAGGATCTGCTGAATATTTTTGCTGCATATTTTCTGCAGCTGATTTTGCTACCAATTAAAGTTAATGGGTAGCATGATCAGCTGCACAAAACGGGCAGCAGATCCTGTACGTGTGAATGGACCCTTAAGCTAATGTGTTTTTTGTTGCATATTTGTGAAAGATCTGCATGGAAAAATATCATTGCATGTGAAATCACCCTTATGGGTTGCAAGCAGTCTTAGAGACTAGGGAAGCAGAAGACTAGGGAAGCATGTGGCCCTGCACGCGATTAATGGAGCAGTGTGGCACTAGAAGGAGTGGTGGCCTACAACAGAGCTATCTCTTTCAATTAGTTTAGTGCATGATAAGAACATAAGAAATAGTAATCTAGAAAATAGCAGCTCTATCTAAGGGAGTGATCTACAATATAGTGGAATCAGAGGAGGTGTCATCTTCCAAAAGTTAATTGTCTGAGATACAGATTTATCAGATCTGATAAAGCTGTTCCATTGTTATTTATAGTCATTTATTTACATACCGTATTTTTTGCCCTATAGGACGCACCGGCGTATAAGACGCACCCAATTTTTAGGGGCAAAATCTAAAAAAATAAAGATTTTGAACCCAATAGTGGTCTTCAACCTGCGAACCTCCAGATGTTACAAAACTACAACTCCCAGCATGCCCGGACAGCCGTTGGCTGTCCGGGCATGCTGGGAGTTGTGGTTTTGCAACTTCTGAAGGTACGCAGATTGAAGACCACTGCAGGAAGAGGTAATACTCACGTGTCCCCGCCGCTCCGGACTCGTCACTGCTGCCCTGGATGTCGCTCCATCGCTGTCGCCGTGTCCCCGTCGCTCTGGAACGTCTCTGCTGCCGGCCGGGTATCCTCGCTCTCCGTCACCGCCATCACGTCGTTACGCACGCCGACGCACGTACGCAACGACGTGATGACGAGGAAGGAGAGCGCCGGCCATACAGGGGATCCCTGAACGGAGAAGACACCGAGGAGGCAGGTATGGTCCCCCCCAGTGTCCTGTAAGCACTAACCCGGCTATTCAGTTGGGCTGTTCGGGACCGCCGCGTTGAAATCGCCGAGGTCCCGAACAGCCCTACTGAACAGCCGGGGTTAGTGTCACTTTCCCTTCAGACGCGGCGGTCAGCTTTGATCGCCGCGTCTGAAGGGTTAATACAGGGCATCACCGCGATCGGTGATGTCCTGTATTAGCCGCGGGTCCCGGCCGTTGATGGCCGTAGGGACCGCCGCAATAGGGGTGTATTCGCCGTATAAGACGCACCAACTTTCCCCCCCCCCCCGTTTTGGGGAAGAAAAAGTGCGTCTTATATGGCGAAAAATACGGGATTTCACAAATTCATCTTAAAATCTAGTATTTTTTTCACATAATATAATATTGAGTAAATATTGACTTGCTCATAAATATGGTCTTACCCCTACTCTGATAGCTGACAGATGAAAATCGTCCTTTATTTTTTTTAGTCTATGAAGACTAATAAATTTAAACAACAGGATTTATAAGACAGTAATTTTGTGAGATAACATTTAAGCTGCACCACAACACCAATACATATCATCTTAAAATGTCCGATTACCATAAATTTCAATATATTAGCATTGTTATTATTCTCATGGTCAATTATTCATCAATTGAACTGACCTTGGTTTATGTTACATAAATTGTGTTAATTTTTAATGATTATTACACATTATTATTGGATTGTAAGGATAAAAACTCTAAATATGTGTTTTAGAGTCCAGAATAATAAATCTAATTGCTCCTTATTTACATATGTGATAAAAATCTAATCTAATATGGTTTGAAGAGATAAGTGTTCTTTAAAGGATTCAAGTCTTGCTTATGAAATACAAAAGCCTTTTATTTCTGTAGGGGTATAATAAAGAAACCATCTAACACTCCAAAGTGTGAAAACTCTAGAACACAAATAGACATTATGGCCCAGATTTATCAAAGAATGTCTACGGTAGAGCTATTTTCCCACGTTTATTTGGGTCGTGGGTTTGACTAGCGTGCATCTTATTTATCAAGAAGGTGCAGCAGGATGATGAATTTTGCGCAGCTCTGCTGTGGTGGGAAAAGCTCGACCACATACACTTTTTCTAGACACTTGTGAGGGAGGGAAGTAGACACTTTTCCGGTTAGGTGCTTTTACTTATTTTCAAAGAGCTGCTTGGACTTTTCCTTGCATTTTAGACGCTACAATCAAATTTGATTGCGGTGTCTAAGGGGTTAAAGCCGGGTATCACTGTGATCGGTGATGTCTGGCATTAGTGATGGTTCCTGGTGGCAGATAGCTGCCAGGACCACCCAGCTATGACCAGCGCTCAGCTCCTGAGCACTTGTCATAGAAGGGGAGTGGGAGGTTGTCATCCACAAGAGGTTAAAGGTTGAACTGTGGAAGGTAGAAATTATTCTCACGCCTACTGGTAGGTGGTGTAGCTTTGCGCCTAAAAAAGTACCTTTGCGCACAAAATAGTGACTTTTGACAAAAGTCGCAAATGATAAATACGTGACCACTGCATGGTCAAGAAGAAAAAGGTCTACGGGTAGGCAAAAAGAGTGAAACGGTCTATATCAAAAGGTGCATAAAAGTCTCAAAATATGCTGCTTGTTATTGAAATGCGCCTAAACATAGACAAAAAAAAAATGCTCTAAAAGCAATGATAAATCTCCCCCAAAGTACTTACGCAATGATTTTAACTACGTTAGAAATAAGTTATATGTTGTAGTATTTATTCTTCTGGCACTTTTTCTATTGAGTAAATCAATTCCTATACGTACAATGTCATATGTTACATTTGTGTAATTGTTAACTAATCACTTGTTAACGCAAATCAAATACTGTTGTGGAGAGTTGTAGCTTTAATATAGTGTTTAAATTAAAATGCAGACCACAGATGTGCACAATTATTTAATACTGTAACAGAATCTACTCCAACTTTGGTTGTTTGCCTACTAAAGTGCATAGTGTTACACAGACATTGTTTTCAAGAGGTATCACAATGGCTATTTTCAAACTACCTGGCAGCTAAGAGACATGCTGTGATGACATAATGGTGAATTACAGAATAAGAAAGGCTTAGAGTATATCATACTGTGAGTGATCATTTTCTTGCAGAAGTATTTGCAAATGCAAATTATAAAATAGATTTTTCAGTTTCAGAAATTGTTGAACTTACCCTTATATTGGTCATGAACAATAATAAGATTATTATTTTGGCTCAGCTGCATGGGAATATTGTTGATATTTTAGATAATAAAAAATACTTTGAAACAGCATTTCAGGATCAACATGATACTATCTATTTAATATGTATATCTATCTATCATCTATCTATCTAGAATGGAGGGGGGGCAGTATGCTGTAAGCGCCCTGTGTGCCAGGAGTGTGCGGGATCTGCTCTCGGTGGGAACGATGTTGCAGGAAGAAGAAGGACCTCCGGGTTACAGGGGCGGCACATGGTAAGGCTGGAGGCAGAAGTAGTGTGCTGCTTTCTGTGTGCATGCTGAGCCATTGGATGGAGGTTAATCTATTTACATAGGTATGCAAGTTGGATGTTAGTAGAGGCTGATGGGAAGGAAGCAATGACAATTAAATGAGACTGAATGTTGCAGGAGGTTACAGGGAGGAATGGGATGTTATTAACATCAGACTGTATATTAGAGGAGACTTAGGAAAGGTGTCAGATGCTATTTACATGGGATTGTATCTTTGCAGTGGTGAAGGGGTGGGATACTATTTATATGGGACCGTATGTTGGAAGTTATTTACATGGGACTTGTACATTGCAGGAGGCCTAGGGGAGGGATGTTATTTTCATGGGTCTCTACAATGGGGGCAGCTGAGGGATGGATTGAGACACTGTTTACATTGGGCTGTGTATTGGAGGGGCTGATAATGCTTTTTACATTGTACTGTACTGTACTGACATTCTTTTTTTGTTTTTTTGTTACATGAGACTGTATGTTGAAGTGATTAAAGACAGTGGAGGGATGTCCTTAACATGGCTAACATAACCTTACCAACACAGACACACATCTACAAGTATGTTAATAAAGACAATGGACCTCATTTACTATTGTGTTCCCGACGTTTTTGTTATCAGATTATGCGTCCAATTTTGTGTTGCATAGTCCGAGTGACACATTTTCCCAACAAAAAAAAAGATGAACTCTTAAAACACTCGGAGAGGTTTTTTTTTCCCTGTAAGAGTGGGCGAGGCTAACAAGAAAAGGGGTGTGTTCCCGACAAAAGTAAAAAAAAAAATCCAGAAAAAAAATCCAAAAGTAAACAGAAAAACCTCAAGGTATATGTATGTAGAAATGGAAAAGCTAGTTAAATATGCATAAACAATTTATTAGTAAAATACAATTGAAAGTATGTCCAAGCAGGACCCTCGCTGTGGACTATAGGGGAGATTTATCAAAACCTGTGCAGAGGAAAAGTTGCCCAGTTGCCCATAGCAACCAATCAGATCACTTCTTTCATTTTTTTTTTTTTTTTTTTAAACAATGTTTTATTAAAGCTTTCATAGAAACATCAGAAAAATGTACAAACAATATAGCAAAGTCACTGAGCAGAGCAGAGCAGTACACATTGGAGCACATCAGTATCTGTCACACACTACGTGTAACACATAGTCAGACATATAAATGCATGCCACTATAACCTACGATGTATCTACATATATGACTCATGGAACTAAGCGTTATTTTCCTCGAGTTATGAGAAGCCCAGCGGTATCTATTCGTGAGCACGATAGGCTGGTGTCGCCAACTAGGCAGTAGCATAACGCCCCTGTCCCATGGGATAAACATATCCTGTACTAATACAGTAACATTGCAAATCATGTCTACACAGGATATTAGTCGCTGCTCCGCGAACTAACCAACCACAAGAGTCTCCCCACTCAGTCAAGCCGAGATCTACAGAACTCATGTACCATCTAGACTACAACAAACAACACTATAGACACACACCACAGGAGAAGATAGAAATAAGATCCCATGGTGAACACAGATCAGCTACCTTGAGAAAAATAGGTAGAAAAGAAGTAGTGAAAAAGAAGGTAAAGAAGAAAAGAAAAGATAGAAGAGAAGAAGAAGAATCTCTCAGCATGTCCGCCCCGCCCCTCCACCTACTATGTAACTTTAAGACCACCCAGTGAGCCACTGATGCTTGCTCTGCAATACCATGAGGAGTCTACAAACTCCTTCATCAGATCAGGTAACTCACTGGGTGCGTATGCATCCTCCATGAACGATCGCCAAGTTTTGAAAAATTTGCCTGCTCTCTTTTCCGTATCTCTCAGTGTATCTAATCTATCAATAAACAGTAAGGTTTTCATAATTTCAATTACCTGCGTAAGCGTCGGAGGATCCTTCTGCAACCATTTTCTCAATAGACTTTTCACTGTGGCCAATAACATAAGATGAACCCCTCTAATAGCCATTATCGGGCCCCCGGAGGCTTCTTGGGAGGAAAGAGGCACATAATGAAATATCATAGCTAAGGGGGTAAGAGGAATATCCACATCCCAAACCCTCGCAATATAAGCCCTTACGTCTTCCCACAACGTTGTCAAAAATGAACACTCCCAAAGAGCATGCAGGAGAGAGGCCTTGGCCAGGCCACATTTGGGGCAACTTCTAAGATAATGTGCAGGGGCATCACTATAGGAAAGGTTAAAGGCATATGTGGCCCTATGTAAAATGCGGAAATGCATCTCCCTCCAGGACTCATTTATGACAGCTTTCCTCACTTGCGTCAAGCCTGCCAATAATTTGTGTCGTGCATCAGTGATGCCGAGCTCCTCCTCCCATGCTGTGAACAAGGAATTGGCCAGAGCATGTAAGGAGGCCTGTTTGAGTGCGAGGTACAATGTTGACAGAGAAAGTCTGCCCGAATGTAAATTCAGCAAAGTACGGAAAACCGCTTCTCTGGATACATATACCTCACTCCTGGGAAGGCTGGTCACATAGGAGCGCACCTGTAAATACTACAGGTAATGTCCATGTGGGAGATTAAAACGATGTTTCAGGTCCTCCCATGTGAGCACACCTCCTCTGTCTCCAGAAAACAATTGGTCCACAAGCAAGATACCTCTAGTTCTCCATACCTGAAAAGCGCCCCTGCCCACACCCTGAGGGAATGAAGGTGAGTCCCAGAGAGGCAACAGGCTGGACATAATGTAGGGAAGGCCGTATATTTTTCTGATCGCCTTCCACGCCGCGACAGTGTCTTTGAGGAGGAGATTTGTCTTAATTGGGTTCGGGAGGGCTGTGTATGGTACATGCAACAGAGCGCTAAGATCCCAAGGGGCCGCCAAGGCCCGTTCAATTCTCATGTTAGAGAACCAAGAGGTACCCAGCAGCCAGTCTCTGGAGTGACGTAACAATGCCGCTAGATTGTATAAGCGCAGATCGGGCAACTGGATACCTCCTTCATGAAGTGGTAGGCACAATTTTCTGAAAGCTATGCGCGGTCTTTTCCCCCTCCAAAGAAATTTAGTAAAGGCCGACTGCAACCTGGATACGTCCACATGTCTGAGTAACAGGGGTACCATTTGTAGGGGATAGAGCAATCTCCCGAAGCTTACCATGTTAAGGAGATGAGCTCTGCCGAAGAGGGTCAGCGGCAGGGACTGCCATCTAATTAGTTCCTGCTCTATCCGTCTAAAGAGTGGCATATAATTTAGTTTATATAGGGAAGACGGATTATTACCTACCCTAACTCCTAAGTATGTGATGTAGTTATGCGCCATCTCCACCCCCAAATCGCTCGTGGATTTATGATCGCCCGTTCCCAGATACAATAACTGGCATTTGGACGCATTAACCTTATAGCCAGAGTATCGGCCAAACTCGCGCAAAAGATCCAGGACCCTCCCTAGTTGAGAATTGGGGGACCCCATAAATAATAGCATATCATCAGCGAAACACGCTAATTTCATCTCTTGATCTCCTACCCCGATACCCGTATAGACTGTGGACTGCATGAGGTAGACTGCCAATGGTTCCAGGGCCAAATCAAACAAAAGGGGCGACAAGGGGCACCCCTGTCGAGTCCCCTTCTCTAACCTGACATTATCAGATAGAAAACCTGGTGTGTAGATTCGGGCCCTTGGTTCTGCATATAAAGAAGACAAGAAGGTCCTGAATGGCCCACTAAACCCAAATTTATCAAGAACACTGTCCAGCCACGCCCAGCTGACATTATCAAATGCCTTTTCGGCGTCTATGGCAAGGAGACCGGGCGGGTCTGGACAATATCCTCTCCTATGTGTAATCTCCAATGCAGCCAGGACTGATCTGATATTTGCCACCCCCGAACGGCCCTTAACAAAGCCAGTTTGATGTGGGCCTAACAAGGAGGGCAAGAACCCAGCCAGACGGTCCGCCATTATCTTTGCCAACAGTTTAAGGTCTTGGTTGATTAAAGAAATGGGTCTGTATGAGCCTGGGTTCTCTGGGGGCTTGCCCGACTTGTAAAGGACCTTTATATATGCAGTATTGCTAGATGGAATAATGGGATCTCCCCCTAAAATAGCATTAAATAAGGAAGTCAAAGGTTCAGCAGTGTCCTCCACCAACGCCTTATAGAATTCGCTGCCAAAACCATCGGGTCCTGGGGCCTTGCCACTTTTCAGACTTTTGATACATGCAACCACCTCCTCCCGGGTGATGGGCGAGTTAATCATTTCATTATCCTCAGGGGACAAAGTAGGTAGCTGTAAGCCTGTCAAGAATCTACGTCCGCCCTCATTATCGGTATCCTCCCTGGCATATAAGTCCGCATAAAATCGCTGGAGGACAGAATTTATCTCCTTGGGTCCCGTCTGGTGCTGTCCCTCTCCGTCCACCAGCGATTTTATATATTCGCCCTGTCTATGTGGCCTAGCCAATCTCGCTAACAGCTTCCCGGACTTATTCCCAAACTTAAAAAAATCCACCGTCTTCTGATTCCTATGAAGAATATCCCATGCCTCCATGCTAGCCTCAAAAGACTGTTTAGCTGCTAACCAAGAGTCCTTATTAAGCTGAGAGGGGGACCGAAGAAACTCATTGTAAGCCGCTCGCAATCTAAGGGAGTGTTCTGCGTAACTTGCCCTGCATTTCTTCTTCCTTGCCGACACATAAGCTATGATTCTGCCCCTGATGACCGCCTTGGCAGCATCCCAATATAGCGATGGCCTATCCAGCGAATCGGCATTGGTCGCTGCATACTCCATCCACCACCCCCTTAGACTGTCTCGAAAATCAGTATCTGCCGCCAGGGAACCCGGGAAGCGCCATAAAATATCTGAGCCTATCTTCACTCGTGGACACCACCGTGTTCAAATCCCCACCAACCAAGATGTTGGGAGAGTCATCCTGCAACAGTTGCGATTCAAGGGAGGAAAAGAAAGACGTATTAGAAGCATTAGGGCCATACACATTGTAAATAGTCAGAACACCAGCAGGCGTGTCTATCACAACTCTAAGAAAACGTCCCTGTTCGTCCGCCTCCTGTGACTGTGTACTATGCTGCAACCTCTTATGGATAAGCAGTAAGACCCCGGCTTTCCCGTTATCAGCGGGAGACCCCATAACCTCGCCCACCCACATTTGTCTCATGCGGATGAAATCATTCTCAGCCAGATGCGTTTCCTGGAGTAATGCTATATCAACATCCAGCTTCTTAAGGTGCTTCAGGATCATCCGGCGCTTCGCTGGGGACCTAAGTCCCTTTACATTCCAGGACACCAATTTCATACTGGGTACAATTTGTCATGTGGTATGGTATCAGATATTGACCGTGCGGAGCGGGTGAGGCAGAGACGCCCAGAGGCCGAGAGAGAGAGTAGCAGTAGAAGCAGAGAGAGAAAGATAGGAGGAAAGCACAGCAGACGAGACACAAGGGGACGAACAGACAGAAAACAAACATAAAACAAAACTAGTAGAAACTTATGTAACAACGCAATAGTACACTCAAATCCCACCTCCCTCTTCATAGTGCTACCACCCCTCTCTGGACTTCACTTCTTCCGCGTATCAATGGAGGCGCACTAACCCTCCCTATCCCACAGCCGCTCCCGAACCTGAAGTTCACCGTCTCTCCCTCCCCCCCCGCTACCACCTTATGCAGGTGTAATAGAACCCGTACCCTCCCCCCCCCCCCCCCCACAGACCAACTAACCCAACTGAGCAAAAACACATAATCGCCCTGGTGATATATGGGATAGCAGGTCCCCACCTGGCACATACATAAACCCGAACAGGGGTACCTCATATCAGAGCATAACAACTGTATACATTAGAGATGCATTCAGTTAGATAATAGTATAACATTCCTGGTTGCAATAATGAAAGTGACTACTGCAAAATGTTAATTAGCGCTATATACACAATAGAACCTTGATGTGAATATGAGGCCTATCCCAACATGAATAACATATAACGGCAGTATATATGTGAAACAGTAGTGGAATAATAACTCCCAGCGTCCATGGGTTGAACTGGAACAGAAAGAGTCCCATGACCCCACTAACTCCCTTCGGGGCCAGTCTCTCCTCTTAAGAGCCATAAAATATAAACCTGATGTACCATTAAGTAGCTAGCAATGCAATGGTACATCACTGAGGAAAAAAACTTTTAGCAAAATGAAAGAACAATGAAGGAGATCAGGTCGGTGGATCAGGAACACTGTTTTCCTTGTCCGTCCTGCGCCTCTTCTGTTGGGTGCGTGGACTGCCGTCTTGCAGCTTTAGGGATGCCAGCTTCGCAGCAACAGCTTCTGGCGAAGAGAAAGTCTCCGAGTTTCCATTGGGGAAAAATATCTTAAGTTTCGCAGGATACTGGAGAATAAAACGAACTTGTTGTTGTACCAGGGACGAGCAAACCGCAGAAAAGGCTTTACGCCGCTTCGCCACCTCCATGGAATAGTCCCCGAATAAGAGTACCTTGATACCCCTGATCAGCAATGGAGACTGCGCTTTCTTGAAGGTACGGAGAATCACCTCTTTGTCGTCATAATTAAGGTATTTGACAATGACTTGGCGGGGTTTCGAGTCCTCCATAGGGGACTGCCCAGACAAATGCAGCGGAGGGCCAATTCTGTGAGCCCTTTCAACAATACAGGGCCCCGGCAGCCCAAGAGCTTCTGGTAGCTCCCTGGCACAGAGTTGTGACAACTGATTGGGCATAATGGATTCAGGTAGTCCCACAATCCGCAGGTTGCTCCTCCTGGAGCGATTTTCTAAGTCCTCAACTTTCTCTTTAAGGGCAATATTAGATCTGGTAAGTGATCTTACTGTTGCATTACTGGCACCGACCTCGTCCTCCAAGCGGCTCACTCTCTGCTCTAGCTCTGTGAGCTGTGAGGCATGTGCTGTGACCTCCTTCTGCAACTGCTGCACGGTGCTGGATATGGCCGCCTCCACTGAGGCTCTGATCTCCGGCAGGAGAATGCGAGCGACAACCGCAACCATGTCGGTGTACGGGACCCCCTCCGCTCCCCTCTGTTCAGGTAAGGACGCCTGCTCCTCCATATCCACCGGCCCCTCAGTCTGCCCGCTGACCTGAGTCTGTGGTAAGTCCTGGCCTTGTTCAGGACTCGCCGCCATTTTCTGGGTCGCCATGTGCTGTGAGCCTCCGGAGGCTGGGGGGTCAGGTCCCGAGTCTCCGCTCCGGCGGAGAAACTTCTCCATGTGCTGCTGATATATTCTGACACCGGGGCGCAAGTTTTGCCCTCGGTGTCTGCGATATGGAAGCGGTGAGGGAGAGTTGGTAGCGGTGGCGGGCGCGGAGCTCTCCTAAGTGCGACCGCTCATACGCGCGCCAGAACCGGAAGTCCTTCTTTCATTTTTCACAAGGCCTTTGCAAAATGAAAGTAGCAATCTGATTGGTTGTTATGGGCAACTGGGCAACTTTTCCTTTGCACAGGTTTTGATAAATCTCCCCCTATATACTTATTTGTACTCAAAATGTATACATGAATGAAATGAACTGTTAAAATTGTTTACAATTATTTAAAAGTCATTGGGGGGTATATATGTTGTAAAAAATGTTGAACAAATGTTGTAAAAAATTCTCAATACAGCCACCCACAAGTAGTTCAATATGCTGATATTATATCCATGGTATTTACTATTTAGTAGCAAACTATATTTGTAGCAAAATTGATAGTTTATATCCAGAGGCTGGTGCTGTGCATCACTCACGGCACCGCTTCTGAAGATCTCCGTAATAAGAACCTCGCTTTTCTGGACTGGCATGGCTGTGCGGCCGGCCCGGGGATGATGTCTGTGCGCTGGTCTTGTTTGGTGTCCGGAGTGGCACAGGTTAGCATCTGGCCGGTGATGGATTGTTGGTGGAAAGATGGCAACAGTCCGGCGGTGAGTGTGAGAAGACAGCGTCCTCGTGTGTATCCAGCGCTACAGAGCGCTTGTCTGATCGGTGGGCTGCAATCTGGGGGGTTCCAGCGGTTGTAAGTGCTGTAAATGCTGTAAATGGTTGTTTCTTCGGGGTGGTCTGTATTGGCAAGGTGGGTAGGTATGCTAGACGCGTTTCGGGGAGACCCCCTTTCTCAATAGCAATGTAACATGTGCCCAACGTTTCACCAGCCGTAACCAGCTTTATCAAGGGTAGAGGTGCTTTTAGGTGGTCAAAAATAAACGAGACAAAAATAGGAGGCACCTGACTCACACATCTGCAGCTAAATGCAAAATACAATCGAAGTCTATAGAGTGAAGCAGCTAAATGATAGCTGAGAATACGGTGGTGCCTGGAATTCCAGAGGCACAAATAAGCAGATAACTGGAGTAGATAAATCCGGCAACTCACCACAACCCTATGTAAATCAGCTGTGTTTGGCCGTTATGGATGTACGGGATGGTGCGGGAAGCTCAGAGGTGACAAACCAGTAAGTTTTGTGCAATAGCACTTCTTCCGCCCTCAATCATGAGGAGTGCTATTGCACAAAACTTACCGGTTCATCGCCTCTGAGCTTCCCGCACCTTCCCGTACATCCATGACGTCCGCACACAGCTGATTTACCTATGGTTGCGGTGAGTTGCCGGATTTATCTACTCGATTTATCTGCCCCTTTTAGGTGGTCACACTGTAGACACAAACTGCATTAATGGGGTACTCCGGCCCTAATACATCTTATCCCCTATCCAAAGGATTGAGAATAAGATGTCTGATCATGGGGCCCCGCAGCTGAGGACCCCCCCCCCCCCCCCGGCAATCTGTCATTCAGCACCCATCTTTGTGAGCTCTCCGCAGCCACTGGGGGCATTGAGTGTGCAGCGTCATGACCACGGGGCTAGAGTATTCTGACGACTCCGCCCCATGTGACGTCACACCCAGCCCCCTCAATGCAAGTCTATGGGAGGGGGCATGATGGCCGCAAAGGGGCTGAATGACAGACGGTGGGGGTCCCTAGCAGCGGGACCCCCGTGATTAGACATCTTATCCCCTATCCTTTAGATAGGGGATAAGATGTATTTGGGCCGGGGTACCCCTTTAAGCAACATGTTGACAAACCATCAACAAATTGCGAATCTTATAAACGTGGGCCTGACATGTTTTTCTACCCTCAGCATCACAAGCGGCTTTTCAGATATTTTTCAATGATATTAACTAATATGATTCTCACTCAACTGTATAAAAAAGTGGGCCATTTGAGAACCATGATTTGCCTTGTTTTCACCCACATGGTACACTACTAATGCTAAGATGATTTTTCCATAGGTGCTGGAAAGCTTATGCCTCAACACCTGTATTGTACATTGCATAATTATCGGGTATCATAGTAAGTGAGTTATACCCATACCATGATGTAATATTACAGTGCAGTGGTGGAGTGGGCCCAGGGGTTGCACCTGTGCCATCTGCAGCAGGTGCAGAAGAGTAAAAAAAAGGTACAGAGAACACCGGATAAAATATGATGGACACCGGAGAGTAAGAGGGTGAATGAAAAGCAATGTACTCACCCTGTCAGATTGTACAAAAAGAAATGGTCTTGTAGCTTAACTATAATGGAAGTGCTACACAAAGTGGAAGAACATTCTTCAAAGAAATGTGCTATATTATTCAGGGTCAAACATACAATAAAGCCTATAAAAAGGCACTTAGCCACAAATACACAAAAATATACAGAACATAAAGAAAGGAAGAGACAATGGCCCTGATTTACTAAGTGTGGAGTGGAGTTTTCTTTGTGGGTTTTTTCAGATATTTTAGATATTTTTCCGATATTTTTCAACGGTATTTACTAAGGTTTCCCTACATTTTTCACTTTTCCCTACGTTTTGCTTTTTTACACATACTCTAATCTGTAGGATTTTTCTCTGCCCAAATCTACCAAATTTTCTGTGGAAACCTTAGTAAATATGTTGGGATTTTTCTGAAAATGTCGGGGACACGCCCCCTTTTCTACTACCACACCTCCTGTCCCTGGCTGCCATGCCTCTTTTTCTGGTTTTCTCAGTAAAATGGAGAGTTGGTCAAGTTTCTTTCAATTTCAGAATCTGGCGCACAGCCCGACAAAACATGTTGGGTTTACAATAGTAAATAAGGGCTAATATCTCCAGATAAAGTGTTAATATGGGACATCATATTGGACATACCTGAATATATCTTACGGGTAAGTGGGTCATACGGCTTCCTCCCCTGAATGTGTTTGTTACAAAAGCATGACATGGTAAAGATGTTTCTTGTCCACTAGCCACTTACATATGATAGTTCATTTGTACTGCTGTACTTTCCAAGAATTTACATTTGTGCGATCAGCTTGATTGGTATCATAAATATTGAATTACTTCAATTCAGTAGACTTATATTAGGGAACATCATTGTTTCTCTGTGTATTTTAGAGATAATTTCATATCTCCTCTATTACAATAGGGTTTAGTTAATTTGTTATAACTGTGTATGGATTAACAGCAAAATAAAATGATATAAAATAAAACATGTTTTGTGTATCTATGTCTAAGCTTTGTCTAAGATAGGTTTCAATGTTGCCATTTGTGCACAGTACACCTCAATTGGAGTCAACTGTGGTAAATTTGACTGATTAGATGTGATTTGGAATGACACAGCCCTGTATATATAAGGTCTCACTGCTGGGAATGCAAAGCAAGCATGAGTAGGAAATGGCTGCCTGTAAAGCTCAAATACAAAATTGTGTGGAAGCACAGATCTGGCAAAGGATACAAAATATGTGCTAAAAGTTCACAAGAGCACAGTGGACTTAATACATTTAAATGAAAGATGTTTAGAACAACCAAGACCCTTTCTAGAGTTGTCCACCCCACTAAACTAAGTAATAAGGGACTCTGGTAGAAGAGATGACCAAGAATCTAATGATTACCTTGGCTGTGTACCAAAGATCCTGTGTGCAGATGGGTGAAACTTCCAGAAGATCAACCATCACTGCAGCACTCCATAATCTGGGCTTCATGGCAGAGTGGCCTTGGGTTTGCAACTCCATAACAAAAAGCCAATAGTACTGTTCTGCCATATAGGATCCCTGCACACAGCCATGTAAATGTGGCCTAAGGCTGGGTTCACACTACGTTTTGTCCCATACGGGAGCGCATACGGCAGGAGGGAGCTAAAAGCTCGCGCTCCCGTATGTGACCGTATGCGCTCCCGTATGTCATTCATTTCAATGAGCCGACCGGAGTGAAACGTTCGGTCCGGTCGGCTCATTTTTGCGCTGTATGCGCTTTTACAACCGGACCTAAAACTGTGGTCAACCACGGTTTTAGGTCCGGTTGTAAAAGCGCATACGGCGCAAAAATGAGCCGACCGGACCGAACGTTTCACTCCGGTCGGCTCATTGAAATGAATGACATACGGGAGCACATACGGTCACATACGGGAGCGCGAGCTTTTAGCTCCCTCCTGCCGTATGCGCTACCGTATGGGACAAAACGTAGTGTGAACCCAGCCTTAGTTGGATTGCCAGCTGCTCTGTCCTCTGTAGTGATGTTGTTAAAGAGCGAGGAGGGAAATAAAGATTCACACTTTGGATAAGCTTCAAGTAAAAGTAGAAGCTGTGTAACAATTTCTTATAATGGTAAATCCCATATCCTAAGAACATAGGTATAGCAAAAGTAAAGTGGAGTTAAGTGAAAAAACAGCTGTACCATGGTATACAAATGAATCCCCCAGAGGGACATGTTTTTAACCAACCAGAAAAAATAAGCATTTTTGTATAATCATTCAATATTAATGTGGAAATGGCATACTCAATTGAAATGTCACATTAATAATGCCCTTTAAAGTTTATTTCTATTACAGGTGCATATCTATGGCTTTATTACATATTGCATCCATAATACAAAAGAAGATGACTTCCCCTGGGTATAAAATATACTACAATTAAATGTATTCTCGTCCTTTTAATCTGTGATGAAGAATGAATCACATCCATTGCTTGCAGCTATAATAATATAAACCAGTGAAGCTTGTTTAAAGAATGAAGACTAGATGTAGTCATTAAACGTGCCACTAGGGGGAGGACTTTTCCCACTTTTGTTTAAGAAATACACTTTGAGAATTGTTTTCATAGATACAAGTATATTAGATATAATTTGTTGTATGCTAATGAATAACACATAGATACCTAATGTGTTGCTTATATATATATATATATATATATATATATATATATATATATATATATATGCATGCATTCCAATTTTCCCTTTTCTTTAGTGAAAGGCATTGCAGCTTTTTACAATAGCATTCACATTATATTTCAGTACAAGGGTAAATGTCCTACAGAGCTGATTTTGCGAAACCGAAAAGCTTTTTACTGATAAACATAAAATAGCGCCTGAAGTCTCCATTTTAAAATTAAGTCTCTTGAAAACCTATACATTATAATAAATTAGTTTGTACAACCTGTTCTTTTAAAGGTTGTATTGCTTTGTTTCTTTGCTGCCAGCAATCTTTTAACACATTACAGGATTTCCCAAAGCAAAAATGACCACAGGAACAACAGACGCCAACATATTTATCAACAATACAACTCTGGGGTCCAGAGCTAATTATGTGTGTACTGATGAAATGTGTGCTTGTACCTTCTGTATGGGAAAATAGGAAGAGAAGGGAAAAGGAGAACGTCTATGACTTACAGCAGGGACCTCTAAATTCATATCACACTTCATGCACTTTTCACGCTTCATACCCTCAGTGCCATTAATAATATAGGAATATCCCTGGGAAGCCTAGAGAATTTTTCTAAGCTTACTTGAATTTTGTGAGCAACATATATATATATATATATATATATATATACATATATATATATATATATATATATATGAAAAAAATATATACATATACATATATATATATATATATATATATATATATATATATGTATATATATATATATATATATATATATATATATATAGTAAATTTGAGTAGCCGTATTAGTACAAATTTTTTTGATTTGCATCTATATATATATATATATATATATATAGAAAAAAAATCTATGTATCTAATCTCTATATAGCACCCTGAACGCAGCACTCCAAATAAAGTAAAATGTAAATTTACTCACTCATGTCAAGTCAAATACAGCAACATTTCTGCTACTATGGAGCCCTTTTCAGCTTGAAAATGGCTCCAAAGGAACAGAAACACTGCTGTATTTGACTTGACATAAGTTAATAAATCCACATTTTTCTTTATCTGGAGTGCTGCACCATTGTTTATGCTGCCCTAATTGCCCACAGGCCCCTGGTTTTGCTTATCATGCACATGTAGGATTAGTGTTAAGTCCCGTGCCACTTGAGAAACCTTGGTGTTGGGTTGCAGGCTCAGGTATGTCCTTCATATAACGATATACTGGCGAATGTCTCAATTTTAACATCAGTGTTGAGGGATTAGCCAATGTCATTGTATACATCTACCACAGTAGTGCACCTAAATTCTGGTATTGCATTATTCTAATTGTTACACATCCACACCGTTTATCTGGTGTAGGATTCTATTGTGGCACTTGTAGTCCGCTGCAGGCATCCTCGATTGTATGCATTTTATGCTGGGGATCACCCCTAGCAACGGAGTACAAGGGCAGGATCTGCTCCCCCAGTATATATGCCCAACTGCATTTGGGGTTGAGCTGCTCCAGCCATTTGAGACAACGTCTTTGTTGTTGTTTAAACTTTATACTTGGAGGTGTATAAACTCCATATGTAATGCACCTTGAACATCTTCCAGGCAGCATTAAGGTTCACCTGTGAGGCTGGTAACTATATCAGCCAACTTAGGTGGGGCTTATAGCCTGTCTCCCTCCTCCCATTGTATGTGCGCTCAGCCACACTGGAGGGCACCTGGGAGGAGGCTGTGAGTAAGCCTAATGTTGCCGTAATTGCCCACTGGCCCCTGGTTTTTGCTTATCATGCACAGGTAGGTTAGTATTAGGTCCCGTGCCACTTGAGAAACCTTGGCATTGGTGTGCAGGCTCTGGTATGTCCCTCATATAAGGATATACTGGCTAATGTCTAAATTTTAACCTCAGTGTTGAGGGATAGCCAATGTCATTGTTTACATCTACCACAGTAGTGCACCTAAATTCCTGTATTACATATATATATATATATATATATAGAGAGAGAGAGAGAGAGAGAGAGAGAGAGAGAGAGAGAGAGAGAGAGAGAGATGATTGAGAAAGACCCCATTGAGTGAGTTGAAACGTTGAATGTTTTGTATGAGTTATTGGGTGAATAAACCACGTTTTCCACTACTGGATTGCTGGAGTGCTATCTTTACCTTCTTTTGGTGTGGATTGTATATATATATATATATATATATATATATATATATAGATATATAGATATAGATAGATATGAGTAAAGAGTGTGGTTATTAATAAGAATATCTATAAACTCCTGGGGGAATTTAATGTAATGAGTTACAGGGAAATTTTAGGATCCTCCATAGAAATAATAATAATAACAACAACAATTATTATTACTAATAATAATGGTATTATTTATAATAATAATATTATATTATTCTTATTGTTCTCTTCATGGTCTTGCATAGTTCCACACAGACCTGCTAATTCAGCAGACATGGCAATCTTTGATGTGAAAGAGAGAAAATGGAATAAAAAAATAAAAATTCTATACACTGTAAAGTGCAGTGCTTCCCAAACAGGGTGCCTCCAGCTGTGGCAAAACTACAACTCCCAGTAGGCCTGGAAAGCCTTTGGCTGTCCCTGCCTACCGGGAGTTGTAGTTTTGCAACAGCACACTACACCATAGTTGGAAAAACATGGTATAGTGGAATGAGGATGTAAAAGGGCTGCCTGAGCAAATTCATTATTTACATCAGTGTTTTTCAAGCAGTATAGGGGGAGATTTGCAAAACCTGTGCAGAGGAAAAAAATTACCAGTTGCCTATAGCAACCAATCAAATTGCTTCTTTTAGGTTTGTTTTTAAATAGGCCTCTAAAATTTTTGATAAATCTCCCCCTGTGTCTCCAGCTGTTGCTCTGCAGGGAAACTGAACACTTGCTGTGAGATTCCCTCTCAGAAAACAAATGATCACTGTTGACCTCTGATCACCATACCATTTAGGGGGTATTTCAACAAAAAAAAGCCCAGTGGAAATGGAAGTGGAAAAATATTTTCATTCAAAATGCAGGAAGTTCCTGTTTAGCCAGTCACTAGCTGAGGCATGTCGCCGCTATGGCCAGAGATAGGCCGAGCAGGCACTTCCTGTTTGCCAAAACAAAAGAAGGAAGTACTGCTAAGCCCAGACAAGGCACTGTGGCGTGGAGTCGATATGGAAAAGGAACAGGACAGATGAGAATCCCTTTTTTTATTATTTTTTTTGTTTTTTGTCCAGCTTAAGGTCATACATTTTAATTTTCCAGTCAACCCATTCAAGCGGCAAGCATTGTAAATCATCTGTCCTATAGGAAAAGAAAAAAAAAGTATAGCGAGAGAAGAATTTTGAACTTAAAACTCATATTTTTAATGTTTTCAGATGACAACTGCCTATAACTCCCTATTTCCCAACTAGTGAGCCTCCAGCTGTTGCAAAACTACTACTCCCAGCATGCCCGTACAGCCAACATAGTAGGGGAATGCTAGCTGCATGTCAGTTTTTAAATAAATATATTATAAATGTGCCAAAACAGCAATCTTGGCCACTTTTCTGTCCCCATTTAGACATCTGCTGCTGCTCTTTCTCCCTTCTTTAACATTTCTCTCATCCTTTGATAGATAGTGCTGTTTTGTGAAGGAACAGCTGTGTCATCCATCTATGCTGTTTCTGAATGATACGACACACGATTTCTTGCCGACAACTGTCAAGGTATAATGTAAATGCAGGTCTTCATTTTTTTTTTCCCTTTGCTCATGTCACAGATGTACACTGAGCCGAGAATGTTGCTCTATCGCTGTCACAATTGCACACCAAGAAGATTGACTTAGATTAGATCTTCCGCCTTACCACACATGTACCGAAAACCTACAGTAGCGCCTTAATTAATGGGAAGAAGGCTCGGAGTCAACCTGCAAAGTACAGCGAGCTTTAACTGTGTTATTGGATTCATTTACCCTTTTAGTCATGGCACAGATGTACAGAAAAATGTACCTGTGTAAACAGATAGGGCTATGGCAGGCTCTGTCAGATGCTTGCAGCTGATTCCATGCTAGTGGCACAAGCAGGTGCCTGGCTGCTCAATAATACAAAGCTGAAAAATGTCTAGACATGATACTATGCTTGTGAGTAATGATAGCAACAAGATATCTCTTCTGTAATGCAACTTGTTTACAGTTATTCACTTTCTGCATTGTTAGTCCCTGTATATACCTATTATCTGCATGTTTGTCTGTCTGTCTGTCTATCTATCCATCCATATATCTATCATCTATCTATCTTTCTAATATATCACCTATCTATCTATCTATCTATCTATCTCACTATCTATTATCTATCTATCTATCTCTCTATCTATTATCTATCTATTTATCTATCTATCTATCTATCTCCCTATTATCTATCTATCTATTTATCTATCTATCCATCTATTATTTTTCTATCTAAAAAAGTCCAAATAGAAGCAGCGCATCAAGAGCAATGTAAAAGTGAAATAAGGGTGCTTGCACAACTGGAACCTTAGTCCTCTGGTTCAAAAATCCATACAAGAGTATATAGATACAGCACACCAAACTTCTATAGTACCAACAGAGGTTTTATTCCATGATGTGAAAAAGACAATGGCCTTGATTAACTATTGTAAACCCGACATGTTTTGCCAGGTTGTGTTCCAGATTCTGGCGCATTGCGACAGAAATTCTGTCTGCGCCAGAATTTTAAAACACTCAATAGGTTGGGTTCATGGAGAACTGGGCTGACTTTGCTATCGGATACCGGCTCTACTGTAGGGAAGGGCTGCACCTCAATGGGGAGGGTGCAGCTTTGCTTAGGGAGAAGACAGCTAGAAGGGTGGAGGAGTGTTTGAACTAGGGACTGGGGGGAGGAACCTACAACATAGAGGGGCAAGATAGTGTAGATAGAGAGGGAGGACTTATTACTGTACCTGGGTGTGGAGCGGAGGGAGGGGTTTGAATATTTAATAGGGATAGGCTTCATAGGAAGAAAAAACATACACCATTGAATTGCATGTTGACAAATGCCAGAAGTCTGTCCAATAAAACAGAGGAACTGGAGTGGTTGATGTCTGAGGAAAATTATGACATAGTGGGTATAACGGAGACTTGGTTGGATGATAGGTGTGACTGGGCGGTCAACATACAGGGTTATAGTCTATTCAGGAAGGATCAGACAAAACGTAAAGGGGGAGGAGTTTGTCTTTATGTAAAGTCCGGTCTGAAGGCCGCACTGCGGGAGTATATATGGGGGGGGGGGGAAACAAAAATGTGTAGTCATTATGGGTAGAAATATATGGAGATAAAGATAAAAAAAAAATGTTGATAGGGGTTTGCTATAAGCCACCAAACATAATGGAAGAGCCAGAAGATCAGTTGCTAAGGCTAACAAACAAGGCAGCAAATCAGAATGAGGTGATAAAAATTGGATAATGGATAAAAACAAGAATACTGACACTAAATGGGAGACTTTTAAAAATATCTTAAATTCTCACTGTAAGAAACTTATGGGAAAAAAGGGGTCAGAAATAAAAGAAAACCAATATGGATGAATACAAATGTTAAGGGTGCAATAAATGACAGAAATAAAGCATTTAAACTACTAAAACAGGACGGTAGTGAAGAAGCATTAAAAAGCTACATAGAAAAATGTAAAATATGTAAAAAACAGATAAAAGCCACAAAAATAGAGACAGAAAGACTCATTGCCAAAGAGAGTAAAACTAATTTCAAAATGTTTTTTAACTATATAAATAGCAAAAAGGTTAAAAATGAAAGTCTTGGCCCTATAAAAAAAATTATGAGGAAGAAATTATAAACAGGCATCAGGAAAAAGCTAATATATTAAACAAATTCTTCTCCACTGTATTCACCGAGGAAAATGAAATGCCAGGTGAAATACAGCAAGATAAGGTAAACTCCCCAGTACAGGTCACCACCTATTTAACCCAGGAAGAAGTACAGTACTGCCTACAAAAAATCAAAATAGACAAATCACCAGGTCCAGGTGGCATTCACTCCCACCCCCCCCCCCCCTCCCCGTGTTCTAAAGGAATTAAGTAATGTGAAGACAGACCCCGTGTTCTAAAGGAATTAAGTAATGTAAAGACAGACCCCTATTTTTAATTTATTCAGGGACTCTATAGTAACAGGGACCTTCTCCCAGGACTGTCGCATGGCAAATGTAATGCCAATATTTGAAAAGGGGTTAAAATGTGACCTCGGGAACTATTGGCCTGTTAGTTTAATCTCTCTTGTATGTAAATTGTTTGACGGATTTCTAAGGATGTCATTATTTATTTTTCATTGAAATATATTTATTTTATGCTTATTTATCTATTCATTACATCCAAGTCACTTTACCAAAGAGAAAATCCCAGCATATAGCCTTTCATCAGGCTACGGACATTCCTAAATAGCACCCAGACAGATGGTCTCCCATAGAACTCTGAGCCTTGGCTGGTCGTGCTGTGCCTGACATATGCACCAGGCATCTTAGGTACCCAGGCAGCTTAATGGCAGAAAGATTCAATGCAAAATCAGCTTAAAAAATGTTATGACTTCCCAGAGGTTTCTCTGATGCTCTGGGCTTGTCCAAAAGTCTCTCTCTCTCTCTCTCTCTTTCTCTCTCTCTCTCTCTCTCTCTCTCGCTCTCGCTCTCGCTCTCTCTCTCTCTCGTCCAATTTTTTGCGGTTCTTTTGTATATTTAAACACCGTCACTTACTTGTATCCAATCATTGTACCTGATGAAGACGTGGTGCCGCCACTTGAAACGCGTCGTCCCTTGGTACTTGTCTCAGTTTTTTATTGTCTTATTCAATAAATAATTATTTGGTTAACTGCTGGGTCCGCTCCATTGTGACTAAGAGGAGGACCTTGCATTCCGGAGAAGCTGCTTGCGGTACTTGTATCCTCCATTCCAGACCGTCCAGGAGGAGGTTTCCAGGATGGAGTAGTGCCGGCAGCACTCCCGGGTTTCCACTTACAGCTATCCGCCTACTTCCTTGGCGAACAGGCGCTACATGGTGTTGTGCTCAAACACCAGAAGGTGAGCAATACTTTTAAACCTGTATGATCTAGCTGGTTGCTAAGGGTAATGGCACATTGCTGCGCCTTGCATTTCTGTTTCTTTTTCATATTCTACTTGAATAGTAAAGTAGAAATCTTTGCAGATGATTCTAAACTCTGTAAAGTGGTAAACACTATAGAGGACTGTGCACTGTTACAAATGGATCTGAATGGGTTGGAAGTTTGGGCTGGGAAGTGGCATATGAGGTTCAACACTGATAAATGTAAGATAATGCACATGGGGAAGAAAAATCTGGGCTGGGATTATGTATTAAATGGGAGAACACTTGGGATTACATATGTAGAAAAGGACTTGGGAGTCTTAGTTCATAGTAAATTTAGCTGTAGTGACCAGTGTCGGGCAGTACAAATCACTAGTCAGACCACACATAGAATACTGTGTACAGTACTGGGCACCAGGGTACAAGAAAGATGTAGTGGAGCTTGGGGGGGTTCAAAGACGGGCAACGAAGGTAATACGGAGAATGGGAGGACTACAGTACCCAGAAAGATTATCAGAATTAGGGTTATTTAGTTTAGAAAAAAGAAGGCTTAGAGGAGACTGTTACGCCGAGCGCTCCGGGTTCCCGCTCCTCCCCGGAGCGCTCGCTTCACCTCCTCCGCTGCAGCGCCCCGGTCACGTCCTCTGACCCGGGGCGCTGCGATCCTGCTGCTAGCCGGGATGCGATTCGCGATGCGGGTAGCGCCCGCTCGCGATGCGCACCCCGGCTCTCCTACCTGACTCGCTCCCCGTCTGTTCTGTCCCGGCGCGCGCGGCCCCGCTCCCTAGGGCGCGCGCGCGCCGGGTCTCTGCGATTTAAAGGGCCACTGCGCCGCTGATTGGCGCAGTGGTTCCAATTAGAGTTATCACCTGTGCACTCCCTATATTACCTCACTTCCCTTGCACTCCCTTGCCGGATCTTGTTGCCTTAGTGCCAGTGAAAGCGTTCCTTGTGTGTCCCTTGCCAGTGTTTCCAGACCTTCTGCCGTTGCCCCTGACTACGATCCTTGCTGCCTGCCCCGACCTTCTGCTACGTCCGACCTTGCTTCTGCCTACTCCCTTGTACCGCGCCTATCTTCAGCAGCCAGAGAGGTGAGCCGTTGTTAGTGGATACGACCTGGTCACTACCGCCGCAGCAAGACCATCCCGCTTTGCGGCGGGCTCTGGTGAAAACCAGTAGTGGCTTAGAACCGGTCCACTAGCACGGTCCACGCCAATCCCTCTCTGGCACAGAGGGTCCACTACCTGCAGCCGGCATCGTGACAGTAGATCCGGCCATGGATCCCGCTGAAGTTCCTCTGCCAGTTGTCGCTGACCTCACCACGGTGGTCGCCCAGCAGTCACAACAGATTGCGCAACAAGGCCAACAGCTGTCTCAACTGACCGTTATGCTACAACAGTTGCTACCACAGCTTCAGCAGTCATCTCCTCCGCCAGCTCCTGCACCTCCTCCGCAGCGAGTGGCCGCTCCTGGGATACGCTTATCCTTGCCGGATAAGTTTGATGGGGACTCTAAGTTTTGCCGTGGCTTCCTTTCCCAATGTTCCCTGCATCTGGAGATGATGTCGGACCTGTTTCCCACTGAAAGGTCTAAGGTGGCTTTCGTAGTCAGTCTTCTGTCCGGAAAAGCCCTGTCATGGGCCACACCGCTCTGGGACCGCAATGACCCCGTCACTGCCTCAGTACACTCCTTCTTCTCGGAAATCCGAAGTGTCTTTGAGGAACCTGCCCGAGCCTCTTCTGCTGAGACTGCCCTGTTGAACCTGGTCCAGGGTAATTCTTCCGTTGGCGAGTATGCCGTACAATTCCGTACACTTGCTTCAGAATTGTCCTGGAATAATGAGGCCCTCTGCGCGACCTTCAAAAAAGGCCTATCCAGCAACATTAAAGATGTTCTGGCCGCACGAGAAATTCCTGCTAATCTACATGAACTTATTCACCTAGCCACTCGCATTGACATGCGTTTTTCTGAAAGGCGTCAGGAACTCCGCCAAGATATGGACTCTGTTCGCACGAGGCGTTTCGTCTCCTCGGCTCCTCTCTCCTCTGGTCCCCTGCAATCTGTTCCTGTGCCTCCCGCCGTGGAGGCTATGCAGGTCGACCGGTCTCGCCTGACACCTCAAGAGAGGACACGACGCCGTATGGAGAACCTCTGCCTGTACTGTGCTAGTACCGAACACTTCCTGAGGGATTGTCCTATCCGTCCTCCCCGCCTGGAAAGACGTACGCTGACTCCGCACATAGATGAGACAGTCCTTGATGTCTACTCTGCTTCTCCACGTCTTACTGTGCCTGTGCGGATGTCTGCTTCTGCCTTCTCCTTCTCTACAGTGGCCTTCTTGGACTCTGGTTCTGCAGGAAATTTTATTTTGGCCTCTCTCGTCAACAGGTTCAACATCCCAGTGACCAGTCTCGCCAGACCCCTCTACATCAATTGTGTAAATAATGAAAGATTGGACTGTACCATACGTTTCCGCACGGAGCCCCTTCTTATGAGCATCGGATCTCATCATGAGAGGATTGAACTTTTGGTCCTCCCCAATTGCACCTCGGAGATTCTCCTTGGACTTCCCTGGCTTCAACTTCATTCCCCAACCCTGGATTGGTCCACTGGGGAGATCAAGAGTTGGGGGTCCTCTTGTTCCAAGAACTGTCTAAAACCGGTTCCCAGTAACCCTTGCCGTAACTCTGTGGTTCCTCCAGTAACCGGTCTCCCCAAGGCCTATATGGACTTCGCGGATGTTTTCTGCAAAAAACAAGCTGAGACTCTACCTCCTCACAGGCCTTATGATTGCCCTATCGACCTCCTCCCGGGTACTACTCCACCCCGGGGCAGAATTTATCCTCTCTCTGCCCCAGAGACTCTTGCCATGTCCGAATACGTCCAGGAGAATCTAAAAAGGGGCTTTATCCGTAAATCCTCCTCTCCTGCCGGAGCCGGATTTTTCTTTGTCTCCAAAAAAGATGGCTCCCTACGTCCTTGCATTGACTACCGCGGTCTTAATAAAATCACGGTTAAGAACCGCTACCCCTTACCCCTCATCTCTGAACTCTTTGATCGCCTCCAAGGTGCCCACATCTTCACTAAATTGGACTTAAGAGGCGCCTATAACCTCATCCGCATCAGAGAGGGGGACGAGTGGAAAACGGCATTTAACACCAGAGATGGACACTTTGAGTATCTGGTCATGCCCTTTGGACTGTGCAATGCCCCTGCCGTCTTCCAAGACTTTGTCAATGAAATTTTTCGTGATCTATTATACTCCTGTGTTGTGGTATATCTGGACGATATCCTAATTTTTTCTGCCAATCTAGAGGAACACCGCCGGCATGTCCGTATGGTTCTTCAGAGACTTCGTGACAACCAACTCTATGCCAAAATTGAGAAATGTCTGTTTGAATGCCAATCTCTTCCTTTTCTAGGATATTTGGTCTCTGGCCAGGGACTACAGATGGATCCAGACAAACTCTCTGCCGTCTTAAATTGGCCACGCCCCTCCGGACTCCGTGCTATCCAACGCTTTTTGGGGTTCGCCAATTATTACAGGCAATTTATTCCACATTTTTCTACCATTGTGGCTCCTATCGTGGCTTTAACCAAGAAAAATGCTGATCCCAAGTCCTGGCCTCCTCAAGCAGAAGACTCCTTTAAACAACTCAAGTCTGCCTTTTCTTCGGCTCCCGTGCTCTCCAGACCTGACCCTTCCAAACCCTTCCTATTGGAGGTTGATGCCTCCTCAGTAGGAGCTGGAGCTGTTCTTCTACAAAAAAATCCTTCCGGGCATGCTGTCACTTGTGGTTTTTTCTCTAGGACCTTCTCTCCAGCGGAGAGGAACTACTCCATCGGGGATCGAGAACTTCTAGCCATTAAATTAGCACTTGAGGAATGGAGGCATCTGCTGGAGGGATCAAGATTTCCTGTTATTATCTACACCGACCACAAGAACCTCTCCTACCTCCAGTCGGCCCAACGGCTGAATCCTCGCCAGGCCCGGTGGTCTCTGTTCTTTGCCCGATTTAATTTTGAGATTCACTTTCGTCCTGCCGATAAGAACATTAGAGCCGATGCTCTCTCTCGTTCCTCGGATGCCTCAGAAGTTGATCTCCCTCCGCAACACATCATTCCACCTGACTGCCTGATCTCCACTTCTCCTGCCTCCATCAGACAGACTCCTCCAGGAAAGACCTTTGTTTCTCCACGCCAACGCCTCGGAATCCTCAAATGGGGTCACTCCTCCCATCTCGCAGGTCATGCGGGCATCAAGAAATCTGTGCAACTCATCTCCCGCTTCTATTGGTGGCCAACTCTGGAGACGGATGTTGGGGACTTTGTGCGAGCCTGCACTATCTGTGCCCGGGATAAGACTCCTCGCCAGAAGCCCGCTGGTTTTCTTCATCCTCTGCCTGTCCCCGAACAGCCTTGGTCTCTGATTGGTATGGATTTTATTACTGATTTACCCCCTTCCCGTGGCAACACCGTTATTTGGGTGGTCGTTGATCGATTCTCCAAAATGGCACATTTCATTCCTCTTCCTGGTCTTCCTTCTGCGCCTCAGTTGGCTAAACAATTTTTTGTACACATTTTTCGTCTTCACGGGTTGCCTACGCAGATTGTCTCGGATAGAGGGGTCCAATTCGTGTCTAAATTCTGGAGAGCTCTCTGTAAACAACTCAAGATTAAATTAAATTTTTCCTCTGCATATCATCCCCAGTCCAATGGACAAGTAGAAAGAATTAACCAGATCCTGGGTGATTATTTGCGACATTTTGTTTCCTCCCGCCAGGATGACTGGGCAGATCTCCTTCCATGGGCCGAATTCTCGTATAACTTCAGGGTCTCTGAATCTTCCTCCAAATCCCCATTTTTCGTGGTGTACGGCCGTCACCCTCTTCCCCCCCTCCCTACCCCCTTGCCCTCTGGTCTGCCCGCTGTGGATGAAATTTCTCGTGACCTTTCCATTATATGGAGAGAGACCCAAAATTCTCTCTTACAGGCTTCTTCACGCATGAAGAGGTTCGCGGATAAGAAAAGAAGAGCTCCCCCCGTTTTTTCCCCTGGAGACAAGGTATGGCTCTCCGCTAAATATGTCCGCTTCCGTGTCCCTAGCTACAAGTTGGGACCACGCTATCTTGGTCCTTTCAAAATTCTGTGTCAAATTAATCCTGTCTCTTATAAACTTCTTCTTCCTCCTTCTCTTCGTATCCCTAATGCCTTTCACGTCTCTCTTCTCAAACCACTCATCCTCAACCGTTTTTCTCCCAAATCTGTTCCTCCCACTCCTGTTTCCGGCTCCTCGGACGTCTTCTCGGTCAAGGAGATTTTGGCTGCCAAAAAGGTCAGAGGAAAAAATTTTTTTTTAGTAGACTGGGAGGGTTGTGGTCCTGAAGAGAGATCCTGGGAACCTGAGGACAACATCCTTGACAAAAGTCTGCTCCTCAGGTTCTCAGGCTCCAAGAAGAGGGGGAGACCCAAGGGGGGGGGTACTGTTACGCCGAGCGCTCCGGGTTCCCGCTCCTCCCCGGAGCGCTCGCTTCACCTCCTCCGCTGCAGCGCCCCGGTCACGTCCTCTGACCCGGGGCGCTGCGATCCTGCTGCTAGCCGGGATGCGATTCGCGATGCGGGTAGCGCCCGCTCGCGATGCGCACCCCGGCTCTCCTACCTGACTCGCTCCCCGTCTGTTCTGTCCCGGCGCGCGCGGCCCCGCTCCCTAGGGCGCGCGCGCGCCGGGTCTCTGCGATTTAAAGGGCCACTGCGCCGCTGATTGGCGCAGTGGTTCCAATTAGAGTTATCACCTGTGCACTCCCTATATTACCTCACTTCCCTTGCACTCCCTTGCCGGATCTTGTTGCCTTAGTGCCAGTGAAAGCGTTCCTTGTGTGTCCCTTGCCAGTGTTTCCAGACCTTCTGCCGTTGCCCCTGACTACGATCCTTGCTGCCTGCCCCGACCTTCTGCTACGTCCGACCTTGCTTCTGCCTACTCCCTTGTACCGCGCCTATCTTCAGCAGCCAGAGAGGTGAGCCGTTGTTAGTGGATACGACCTGGTCACTACCGCCGCAGCAAGACCATCCCGCTTTGCGGCGGGCTCTGGTGAAAACCAGTAGTGGCTTAGAACCGGTCCACTAGCACGGTCCACGCCAATCCCTCTCTGGCACAGAGGGTCCACTACCTGCAGCCGGCATCGTGACAGAGACCTAGTAACTATGTATAAATATATCAGGGGACGTTACAGAGATTTCTCCCATGATCTATAAAAAGGGGGAACCCTCTACGTTTAGAGGAAATAAGTGTTCTACACCAGCATAGACAGGGATTCTTTACTGTAAGAGCAGTGAGACTGTGGAATTCTCTGCCCGAGGAGGTGGTCATGGTGAGCTCAGTAAAAGAATTGAAAAGGGGCTGGATGCATTATTGGAGAATAATAACATTATAGGTTGTGGATTCTAGATCTATAGGGAAAGAGGGTTGATCCAGGGATCTATTCTGACTGCCATATTTGGAGTTGGGAAGGAATTTTTATCTTGAGTATGAGGGTGTTTTTTTCTGGATCAACTCAGTAGGGACTCATTAGGGTTATAGCTTGAACTTGATGGACTCTGGTCTTTTTTCAACCCTATGAACTATGTTACTGTGTTACTCTGTTAGCTCTCCACTTTACTGAGAAAACTCAAAGGGGACGTGGCCACTGGGGAAAGTGGGTGTGGCCATATACAAGGGGCGAGTCACAACATTTTCACAAAAACCCAACATATTTACTAAGGTTTCCACAGAAAATGTGGTGGATTTGACCTGAAAAAAAAAACCCACAGCTCAGAGCATGTGTTAAAAAAAAAAAAAATATATATATATATATATATATATATATATATATATATATATATAAAAACATAGGGAAAATTGCAAAATGTTGAAAAATCTTAGTAAATACCATGGGAAAAAAATGTAGGGAATTAAAACCCAAAAAGAAAACTACACTCAACTCTTTGTAAATCAGGGCTAATGTTTCGGTAGTCTCACACTACCATTTTTGAAATTGTCTGTATCACATCATGGAATAAAACCCCTGTTTGAACTAGAGACATTTGGTGTGCGGCATCTATATACTCTTGTATCTATCTATCTTACCATCTATCTCTCTATCTATCTATTTATCTATCTATAAATAAAGTAGAGCAGCACAAAGAAATCCAAATTAGTTAAGGTGCATGGTGCAAAGCGAATTCTAGAGTATGTGTCAAAAACTCCAAACTTGAATAAAACAAAGGATCTCCCCGCAACACAACAATTTTCAAAAAGTGAAAAAAGTGATTTATTCCATCAGAAAAAAACAAATGTTACAAAAAAGCAGCAACGTTTCAACCAGCTCACCTGGTCATTATCAAGCAGTGCACAATTGTGACAAAAGCATACATAGATAGGGGTATTATTCAAATACCAGAAGTGAATCAATTAGTCAAAATATATATGAATACAAGTTTATAATGCATATAAAATTACAAAGTGATAATCATCATATCATATATTCAAAACAAAGTGACTAGTGCATAATATAGTGAAAAAAATACATTAAGATCATATTAAAATCACTCTGCCAATATAATCAATCACATGTAGTTCATTCACATTGACAGGGGAGGGAAGATCAAACACTCACCGGATGAAATATGTAACACTATCCAAACTCAATAACCATGCTAGCCTGGTGTAAACACAGTGCGTGTGCGCATCCACCAGAACGCTATCAGGTGCAGGAGGTGCAGGAGGTGCAAGTAGCCAATCAGCTGCATTGTGTACAGGCTGTCATATTGACCAGCCTCACACACCGGATGTTACACACACTATGACATAGGTCACTATGACAGCCTGTACAGAATACAGCTCATTGGCTACATGTACCTCCTGTGCTCTATAGCATTCTGGGAGATGCTCACAATGCATTGTGTTTACACCATGCTAGTGCCTGACAGCATTCTGGGAGATGCTCACAACGCATTGTGTTTACACCATGCTAGCGCCTGATAGCGTTCTGGGAGATGCGTGCAGGCGCACAGTGTTTACAGCATAGCATGATAGTGTGGTTATGGAGTTTGGATACTGTTAGGTATTTCATCCGGTGAATGTATGATCTCCCCTCCTCTTTGCAATCAATGCAATTGGCAGAGTTATTTTAATATGATCTTAATGTCATTTTTTCACTACATTATGCACTGGTCACTTTGTTTATGAATGTATGATATGATGATTATCACTTTGTAATTTTATATATAAAGATAAACTTGTATGCATATATATTTTGACTACTTGATTCACTTTTGGTATTTGATTGTTTGTTGATCTTTTGTAACACTTGTGTGCAGCGGGGAAATCCTTTGATGTATCTATCTATCTATCTAATTATCTATCATCCTTTGTTCTATTATCTATCTATATATTACTTATCTATCTAGTATCTATTTATCTATCTATCTTCTATCAATCTATCTATCTATTTATCTATCTAGCTGTCTAATATCTATCTATAATCTATCATCTATCTATCTAATATCTATCTAATTATCTATATATCTATCTAATATCTATCTATCTATCTATCTATCTATCTATCTATCAATCTCTTATAGTGCTCTACAATCTATACAGAACCATACCGTATGAGATTGCTATATAGTATTGAGCGAGCCGAACCCCTCCCCCAAACCTAGGTCCAATCTGAACTTCGGTTCTCCAAATTTTCGAACATTGCCAGGTTTCGGCTCCCGCGATCCTGGCAATGTCAGAGCTGAGCTGTGCTCGCAGCTGACAACCGCAATTACAGCTTAGCCCAGCAAGGAAGGAGTTAATTAATGCTTAACCCTTTTAATGCCAGAACTTGTTTGCCGCAAACCGAGCCCTGCGAGCTGAATTCTTGGAAAGCTCACTCAACTCGATTGCTGTAGTATTTACAAGAGGTACATTTTTTTTGTTCAATGAAATGTTTTAAAAGACTAAGATCAATATTGTGTTTTTTTCCACAACAAATGTTTCCTATTTCAAACTCTAATTTGATGAGATTTTACGATTTGAGCTGTTTTAAACCTGCAGAGAATTTTAAAACTTCATGGGCGTCAATCTTTGTGCTTTGCTATCTGGATCAATTTCTTAATATATTTTTCTCACCTTCAACCTACCAAAGAGCCTGGAAGATATCTGACATATTCTATATACTTGAGAAAGAAAAGATATCCTATGCCTGGATTAGTCATGTGGATGCATTGGCATTTTCACATAGATATCAAGCTTAATGTATGCACATGGTTCATGTCATTTTTCCATCAGACATGTTACATTTGTGTAAAGATAAAAAAATAAAAAATGTAAATCACTGCAGACAGAATTTGGATATGTCATGTCTTACATTTAAGCACTCCCTTCTTTGTTTGAGCTACTTGGACATCTATGGTAGAGGACAGATAAAAAGACAGAACAGGTAGAAGCACTTGATCATTCAAGACTATACAGCTCCTGTTATCAGGTGAACGACAGCATACACCCCCAAGCTGCTATTATAGGGAATAATCCTGACTACACCCCCAAACTGCTATTACAGGAGTTAAACCTGACTATATCACTAAACTACTAATATAGGGTTCACTCATAACTACAGCACCAAATTGCTGTTATAAGGATCACTCACAACTGCACCATCAAGCTACTATAGGAGTCAGCCCTGAATACCCTATAAAACATGTCATAAGGAATTAGGAATCACTCCTGGCCACACCACCAAACATTTATTACAAGAGTCAGTCCTGACTATGCCACCTAACTGTGTAACTAGGGGCAGTCCTGACTGCCCCACCAAAGTGCTTATATAATGAGTCAGTCCTGACTGAATCACCAAACTGTCTTTATAGGGATCAGTCCTGAATACACAGCCAAACTACTTATATAGGGATCAGTCTTGACTTCACTACAAAACTACTTTTATAGGGGACAATATTGTCTATACCACCAAACTGTTTATATAGGGGTCCGTCCTGACTACACCAACAAACTGTTAATATAAAGACCAGTCCAGATTGCAGCCCCAAACTACCCATTAAGGGATCAGTCCTGACTATACTACCAAACTACTTAAATAAGGGTCAGCTTGACTACACCACACAATTGCTTACTTAGAGGATAGTCCTGTCTACACCACCAACTGCTTATATATGAACCGGTCCACACTATAGAACCAAACCACTTATATAGGGAACAGTCCAAACTACACCACTGAAAACTGTTGTTATGTAGGGGCACTCCTGATTGTAATACTAAAAGGGGCAAGTTCTAAATACACAACCAGACTGTTGCTTAGGGGGTCCAAACTAATTTGCCCGGACATTTGTAATAGGATTCAGACTACAGTTTTAAATGGTTGTCAGGTACAGACTACAAAGAAAAACTGTTATAGTGAAGAATATGACTACAGAGTTAAACTGTTATTGTAGAGGAACAGTCCAGATATATTTCTAACTAGTTTCTTGGCTAAATAATATGCATCTGTAGGTCCAATTATCAATGATAAGCTGTGAACGGCTGCAAAACAAGGTTAACAATATAGAAAAGATTACCCTACAGTGTACAATATGTAATGTGTGGGCAATCTCTAAAACATGGTTGTTTTTATTGCAAAAAAAAAGGAAAACAAATAAAAAAACACATAGGGTCCTCTGTTTTTACTTTAAATTATAATACAACGAATGCATTGTCGTTTTAGGGTTAAAACTGCAGAGACATAAAAGTATTCCGCTAATAATGACAAGTCATCTCAAGAATCTACAAGCAAATTGTGGTATTGACCTTTTCAGCAGGGAAGGAAAAGTGCACATTTGGATAGAAAAAGATCCATGTGGAAAAAAAAAAGACAAGTTCTCTGCTTGTGGGAAAAGTGCAAACCTATTTTGTCTTCTTTATATGAGATATTTACTGTACTTGCCAGACAGTACTTGAAGTGTATTCATTTGGTTTGTTTAGTTTTAGCTGAACTTTTGCTACATCTGTATATGCTAATATGCGAGTAATGAATCAGAATCACGTATCATCATCATGACTTATTATTTGACTGTCATAAAAAAATAAATAAAAATATATATATTTTTCTTTTAACAAGAACTGAGAGCACATTGTTAGAAAACACCTACCATATCCTTTTAAATATGATGTATACTTTGCTTTTCTGTACCACAATGCTGCAGAGTCACATATTATGATGGGCCGATCGTTCTGGGAGGTTTCAAAGAGAACATTAAAATGTTATTTTTAAATGTGAACATCTAGCAAAACGACTGCTTAACTTGGGTTACAAGTAAAGAAGCAAGTGTTTTCAAGCAACTGTTCTTTGAAGCTAACACCATGCTAAGTTTACAAGCGTCTGTGTGTCTTTTATATTCACCTCTCCCTGAAGAGCTAAAGCAGAATCATTAATATGGGCATGAATATAAAGTAGAATAGCTGAGAGGAATTTTACACAAAAACATTGGCGAATAATAGAATAATGTATAATAAGTATGTGGCCATCCAATATGTAGTAACAAGGCAAACATCTATTCAATAAATTGATACAAATGAAAGGAAAGAACAGAAGTAAAGATGGAATTAAGAACTTCGGTCTTGCAAATATTGGTGGGCCATTATTATGAGCAGCATTTTCATTTAAAGCTCCGCCTATTTTCGGTTCACTTAATTAATTACAATGCACAATCCTCTGTTTAAATCCAGTGGCTCTGTGGCTGCCCATTGTGTCTGAAATAGAAATGTACATCAGCTCTGAATAAAAGGAATATGTCAGTTGCCTACCAGGTATGGAGCTGATGATCCCAGCAATTGCTAGGGGGATAGCTTTGACTGACTGGCATACAAGGATGGAAGCCAAGCCCTGTACATCAATCATGCAGGGTGAGGTGGGGTAGGGGAGAGATGAGAGGCTGCTGCAGCTTAGCACCACCAGTTTGACCTATCAGCTGCTAAAAAAGAACCTTTATAACTTAAATTAACATTGATCAACAAAACTAATGGTATGGTTAATTTTAGCCTTCTAGCACCTATCTGCTAGAATCTGCAGTTCCATACCTGGTACCATGACTACTACAGATAATACTTGCTAGAAAACCCACTAGAGCCTGATTTATATTGTTGAATTGACCACTCTAATGCATAGGAGAATAACTTACTGTTCAGTTGAGCAATATGATTTTGATTTAACTTTTTAAAAAGTTTTAATGATTCATATAATAAACTGATTAAAAAAGGCAGAGTTAGCTCTTATATTACAGTCAATCTTTCAGCAGAATATACTTCCCTATGTGTGGACACCTACGGATTTGCAACCATTAGATAGAAGTACTTGGTACGGATTCTTTGCATAGACATTTAACCTAGTTATGAATAATTTTTGTCTCAAATTGGTTAAGAAGAGAGATCATATTTTCTCATCCCTTTTACAGACCTTTCCCCCAAAACATAATGGAGTAATGTATTAAGCAATATTCACACAGTGTGAAACTAGCCATTCTTTTATGGCTACAAATATGACTGAAAACAATATGTGAACATGGCCTTAATCTCTATGGTGAGGGGGGGGGGGGAGAAGATTTATTGCTGGCTGAGAGAAGAGTGAGGGGCTTGGAGAGGGTAAGATATTTGCTCTATTTAAACAGTCACAGTCTGCAAAGGAAGATGGGAAAAAAAGGCCTAATGTAAAGAAGTAAATCAAATATACCATTGGAGCTAAACCTACAAGGTTTAGGTAGTAAGGCCAGGTACTCAGCTAGTGTTTTTAAGATGACATACTGTTCAAACACAACCTGGACTAAAATGATGTACTGGAACAGTTATCAATTATTGTTTGTATGCCATATTTACAGATAGTTTCTGGTCTGGAAGCATTTAACCCCTTAAGGACCACGGGTTTTTCCGTTTTTGCACTTTTGTTTTTTCCTCCTCACCTTTTAAAAAACATAACCCTTTCAATTTTGCACCTAAAAATCCATATGATGGCTTATTTTTGTGCCACCAATTCTACTTAGCAGGGACATCAGCCATTTTGGCCAAAAATCTACGGCGAAACGGAAAAAAAAAAATCATTGTGTGACAAAATTGAAAAAAAAATGCCATTTTGTAACTTTTGGGAGCTTCCGTTTCTACGCAGTACATTTTTCAATAAAAATGACACCTTATCTTTATTCTGTAGGTCCATACGATTAAAATGATACCCTAATTATATAGGTTTGATTTTGTTGTACTTCTGTAAAAAATCATAACTACATGCATAAAAACGTATGCGTTTAAAATTGTATTCTGACCCCTATAACTTTTTTATTTTACCGCATATGGGGCGGTATGAGGGCTAATTTTTTGCGGCGTGATCTGACGTTTTTAGCGGTACCATTTTTGTATTGATCGGAAGTTTTAATCGCTTTTTATTCATTTTTTCATGATGTAAAAAGTGACCAAAAATACTTTTGACTTTGGAATTTTTTTGCGCGTACGCCATTTACCATACGGTTTAATTAATGATTTTTTTTTCTTGCACGTGGCGATACCACATATGTTTATATTTATTTTTATTTACATGTTTTTTTTTATGGGAAAAGGGGGAGGATTTAGAATTTTATTAGGGAAAGGGTTAAATTACATTTATTAACTTTTCTTTTACACTTTTTTATTGCAGTGTTATAGCTCCCATAGGAGGCTATAGCACTGAACACACTGATCTTATACACTGTTCACTGCAAAACCATAGCTTTGCATTGATCAGTGTTATCCGCGATCGATTGCTCAAGCCTGCATCTCAGGCTTGGAGCAATCAATTGCCGAAGGGACAAGCCGGAGGAAGGTAAGAGGACCTTCGCTCGTGTCTCAGCTGATCGGGACACCGCATTTTTACTGCGGTGGTCCCGATCAGCCCCACTGTTTTCACTGCGGTGGTCCCGATCAGCCCCACTGAGCAGCCGGGAAGCTTTCACATTCGTTTTAGATGAGGCGCTCAACTTTGAATGCCGCGTCTAAAGGGTTAATAACGTGGCACCGGGACCGACCCGATATGACACGGGGTCACCACGTGACCCCGTGTTGTATCGCGGGAGCCGACCAAGGACGTAAATATACATCCTTGGTCTTTTAGGGGTTAAACAGCTTTTGCCATAAAATAAAACATTTTATTAAATAAACCTTGTGCCAAAACAAAAATATGGCAACCTATTGTTGCCTGCAGATAGGGTAGCATAAAACTCAAATCATATAAATATAAATATATATATATATATATATATATATATATATATATATATGTTTATTTAAATAATGGGTTCATATTGCAATATATGTCAAAAGCATTGGAAAACAAAAAAACTTAAAAACAAAAAAGAGAAGCAACAGAAGCACAGAGTAAAAATAAATAAATAAAATTATTATATTTAGAACATTATAGAAATGTTGCATCTATTATATGACCTACCATTTTTTAGACATGCATATATAGCTGAATAATGGGTATTAATAGTTACTTTCTTGACTTAAATCATTGTCGAATACCTACAATTACCATTAATAAGCCAGTGTTGTAATACATATATATTGCTAGGGCAATACAAAATAATATATCAGTTAAATAAAAAGATATAGTATGATAATATCCAATTCTTCCTAATACCCCACAATTACTTTATTGAATCCTTTTCATCAACTTCCTCCACTAAAATAATAGCAAAGCTTAAAGTTTAAAAAGTCCTTAACAAGGTATACAGTATGTACACTGCTCAAGAAAATAAAGGGAACACTAAGATAACACATCCTAGATCTGAACGAATGAACTAATCGTATGAAATACTTTCGTCTTTACATAGTTGAATGTGCTGACAACAAAATCCCACGAAATTATCAATGATATGGAGTCACACTCAAAATGAAAGTGGAAAACCACACTACAGGCTGATCCAACTTTGATGTAATGTCCTTAAAACAAGTGAAAATGAGGCTCAGTAGTGTGTCTGTGGCCTCCACGTGCCCGTATGAACTCCCTACAATGCCTGGGCATGCTCCTGATGAGGTGGCAGATGGTCTCGTGAGGGATGTCCTTCCAGACCTGGACTAAAGCATCCACCAACTCCTGGACAGTCTGTGGTGGAACGTGGCGTTGGTGGATGGAGCGAGACAATCTGATTCAGGTCTGGGGAATGGGTGGGCCTGTCCATAGCATCAATCCCTTCCTCTTTCAGGAACTGCTGACACAATCCAGCCACATGAGGTCTAGCATTGTCTTGCATTGAAAGGAACCCAGGGCCAACCGCACCAGCATATGGTCTCACAAGGGGTCTGAGGATCTCATCTCTGCACCTAATGGCAGTCAGGCTACCTCTGGCAAGCACATAGAGGGCTGTGCGGCCCCCCGAAAGAAATACAACCCCACACTTACTGACCCACTGGCAAACCGGTCATGCTGGAGGATGTTGCAGGCAGCAGAACATTCTCCATGGTGTCTCCAGACTCTGTCACGTCTCTCACATGTGCTCAGAGTGAACCTGCTTTCATCTGTGAAGAGCACAGGGTACCAGTGGCGAATCTTGGTGTTCTCTGGCAAATGCCAAATGTTCTGAATGGTGTTGGGCTGTAAGCACAACCCCCACCTGTGGACATCGGGCCCTCATACCACCCTCATGGAGTCTGTTTCTGACCATTTGAGTGGATACTTGTGGCCTGCTGGAGGTCATTTAGCAGGGCTCAGGCAGTGCTCCTCCTGCTCCTTCTTGCACAAAGACAGAGGTAGCGGTCCTGCTGCTGGGTTGTTGCCCTTCCACGGCCTCCTCCACGTCTCCTGATGTACTGGCCTGTCTCCTGCTCTGGACACTACGATGAAAGACACAGCAAACCTTCTTGCCACAGCTCGCATTGATGTGCCTTCCTGGACGAGCTGCACTACCTGAGCCACTTGTGTGGGTTGTATACACCGTCTCATGCTACCACTAGAGTGAAAGCACTGCCAGTATTAAAAAGTAACCAAAACATCAGCCAGGAAGCATAGGAACTGAGAAGTGGTCTGTGGTCACCACCTGCAGAACCACTCTTTATTGGGGGTGTCTTGCTAATTGCCTATCATTTCCACATGTTGTCTGTTCCATTTGCAAAACAGCATGTGAAATTGATTGTCAATCAGTATTGCTTCCTGAGTGGACAGTGTGATTTCACAGAAGTGTGATTGACTTGGAGTTACAATTCGTTGTTTAAGTGTTCCCTTTATTTTTTTGAGCAGTGTATTTGCTTAGTCTCTTTTCATCTTTTTCTTCATTAGATTAGTGAGAAAATATAATTGTGCCTCTTCAAGTGCAGTCTCTTTTAATAGGATGGTGACACACATCAGGATTTAACACTAAGAAAATATAACCATTGATTCGCAATACATTCATTCCTCATTAGACTTTCTACAAACCAGAGATTTTCTCCTCCAAGACAAAGTGAGCCTGGTGAGTAACTGATTGTATGCACAGTTGCTCTGGAAAATTGGGTTTCACTGTGATATATCCTTATTAAAAGTGTTCTAATATTGTAAATGTCTCTTTTGAGATGATTTAACGCTTAATGGATGGTGTTATAGTGTTACTATCTATTCTTCATAACAGGAATATATATATATATATATATATATATATATATATGTATATATATATATATATATATATATATATATATATATATGGATGTTTTAGCATATCTTCCAAATAGTTGGAGATATTACGATAAAGCTGGGTACAGCTTTATGTTAATTAAAAATATAGTAGAGTTAAAATAGCCATAATCCACCCTGTTAGGTAAGGTGGAGGGTTTTCTGTGAGGCTCATGTAAGTCTATGGGACTTCCAGTAGATCACATTACTCTTAGGCTGCAGAGATTGATTCAGACTTGTAAACATCCTGCCGACTGTCAGGCAGACAGGTGCAGAAAATAATTAGGAAAGGTTATAAGGACAGGATTTGAGTTTGCGATATAGGGTCAGAATATGAGGACAGGTTATGAGGACAGGATATGAGGTTAGGAGATATGAGGACGGGATATGAGGTCAGGATATTAGGCAGGATATGAGGATGGATATAAGAATTGGAAATGATAGACAGGATATGATGTTGGCATATGAATTTAGGATATGAGGTTGGGATATAAAGTTGGGATATGATGACGGGATATTAGGATGGGATATGAGGTTGGGATATAAAGAAAGGGTATTGGTTGGGATAAGAGAACAGATAAGAGGATGGAAGATGAGAATGGGATATGAGGACGGGATATGAGGTCAGAATATGAATTTTGGGAAGGAGTTGGGAGGATATGAGGTCAATGTATGAGGATGAGATATGAGGACAGGATATGAGGTTGGATATGATGTCAGGATTAGTGTTGCTCGCGAATATTCGCAATACGAATTTTATTCGCGAATATCGCATATTCGCGAATTCGCGAATATTCGCGAATATAGCGCTATATATTCGTAATTATGAATATTCGTTTTTTTTTGTTTGTTTTTTCACAGTACACATCACAGTGATCACCTCTCTCTGCTTCCAGCTTGTGTGGTGTAAAGAAGGCTCTAATACTACTGTATGAGACAGGTGTGCGAATCGTCGCATATGCGAAAATTTTCATATGCTAATTTTCGCATATCCGAATTTCCGTTTATGCTAATTTTTGTATATGCTAATTTTCGCATATGTAAATGTTCGCATATGCAAATGTTCGAATATGCGAAAATAAAACGAGAATATTACGAATATGCGAATATTCACGAATATATGATGAATATTCGTATATATATTCGCGAATATTCGCAAATTCGAATATGGTGTATGCCGCTCAACACTAGTCAGGATATGACGTTGGGATATGAGGTCAGGATATGGGGACAGTTTATAAGGTTGGGGTATGAGAATGGGATGGGAGAATTGGATATAAGGTTTGGATATAAGGACTGGATATAAGGTGAGGATATAAGGTTTGGATATGAGGACGGGTTATGAAGTAGGAATATGACTTCAGGATATGAGGACAGGATATGAGGAAAAGATATGAGAATGGCATATGAGGTTGGGATAAGAGGATGGAATATGAGGTCGAAATATGAGGATGGGAGATGAGGATTGGATATGAGGACAGGATATTGGTTGAAATATGAGGGCAGATATAAGGGTTGGGGATGAGGATGGGATATGGTGACAGGATATTGGTTGGGCTATAAGGACAGATATAAAGATGGGATATGAGGATAGGATATTGGTTGAAATATTGAAATATGAGGGCAGAATACTCTTAGTCTGCAGAGATTGGTTCAGACTTGTAAAGATCCTGCCAACTGTCCAGCAGGCAGGTGCAGAAACTAATTAGGAAAGGTTATAAGGAAAGGAAATAAGGAGGGGATATGAGGACAGGAAATGAGGATAAGACATAAGGTCAGTATATGAGGATAGGTTATATGGACAGGATATGAGGTCGAGATATGAGATTAGAATATGAGGATGGGATATGAGGACAGAATATGGGTTGGGATATAAGGACAGATATAAGGATGGGAGATGAGAAAGAGATATGAGGTTGGAATAAGAATTAAGAATGTGCAGGATATCAGGATATGAGGTTGGGATATGAGGTTGGGATTTGAGGTCGGGTTATGATGATGGGGTATGAGTATGGAATATTAGGTCAGGAGATGAGGGCAGTTTATCAGGACTGGACATGAGGTCGGGATATGAGGATGGGATTTAAGAATGGGAAATGAGGTCAGAATAAAAGGACCGAATATAAGGTTTGGATATGAGGACAGAATATGAGGATGGGATATGAGGTGGGGATATAAATTTAGTATATGAAGACAGGATATGAAGATGACATATGAGAATGGCATATGAGGGGATAGGAGGATGGAAATTGAGGTTGGAATATGAGGACAAGAGATTCATTGTTTCTTTTCGTCTCCCACAAGGTTCAGGTAGGAAGACCAGTCAACATCAGACTCTCTGCTAGTAATATTAATCATCATTATTATTAGAGATGAGCACATTTTTGAAGAATCCGATTCGGCCAAATCGCCAAATTTTCCGAAGAGATTCGGTTCGGTCTGAATTTTTTTATGGCGAATCTGTATTAAAAATAGCTATTTCTGGCCTACAAAAAGCCTCAATAATGGTGTAGAACACTTTGCCTTGCTGTAACACGCATAGGGTGTGTGCTGGGTTAGTGAAATAATACTGTTATTAGTTTGACATGCAGATTAGAGGCATTGCTATTAGAATCACTGTCGCAGAGCGGCACAATGACAGAGACGGGAGGTGGTATCAGTATGAGGAGACCATATAGTGTCTGAATGACACAGCGTGGAGGTGGCTGCAGCAAGAGCAAACCATATAGTGGCTGAATGACACAGACTGGAGTTGGCGGCAGCATGATGAGACCATATAGTGGCTGAATGACACAGCCTGGAGTTGGCGGCAGCATGAGGAGACCATATAGTGGCTGAATGACACAGACTGGAGTTGGCGGCAACATGAGGAGACCATATAGTGGCTAAATGACAAAGCCTGGAGTTGGCTGCAGCATGAAAAGACCATATAGTGGCTGAATGACACAGCCTGGAGTTGGTGGCAACATGAGGAGACCATATAGTGGCTAAATGGCACAGCCTGGAGGTGGCAGCAGCATGAGGAGGCCATATAGTGGCTGAATGACACAGGCTGGAGTTGGCGGCAGCATGAGGAGACCATGTAGTGGCTGAATGACAAAGCGTGGAGGTGGCGGCACCATGAGGAGACCACATAGTGGCTGAATGACAGAGCCTGGAGTTGGCGGCAGCAAGAGGAGAACATATAGTGGCTGAATAACACAGCCTGGAGTTGGCAGCTGCATGAGGAGACCATATAGTGGCAGGTGAGTAATTTTGTCTGGCCTTTCACAGTATCTAGGCCCTTAAGACTTTAACAGGAACAAATTGGTACACCACTTAGATGTACGTATGTAGCATGCACTTATGAGGGGAGTACAATGCGCTCCACTATGCTTAAAACATTATTTATCTACAACACCAGCAGGTGTGTATTTTTGGCTGGCCTTTCACAGTAACAAGGCCCTTGGGACTTTAACAGAAACAAAATGGTACATTACTTAGATGTATGCCCATGTTACACTTAATAGAGAACAATGCACTTTTAGTGCTCTGCTTACCCTAACTGGCTGGCTCCTATTAGCTTTTCAGTTGTTGTACACACCAGTGCTGCAGCACAAAGTCGCTGTGTACTACACCCACAATTGCACTTTCTCTCTCAATCTTTCTTCCTTCCCTATCAGTGCTTGTAGGCTGGATTTGGGCTTTAGGTGAATCGCTGCTGTAATACACCCTCAATTGCACTTTCTCTCTCAATCTCCCCTCCCTATCAGTGCTTCTAGGCTGGATTTGGGCTTGAGGTGAATTGCTGCTGTAAAAAAGTTTTTTCTGTGCAACACACTGCTCTCTGTCCCATTCTCTCTCTGCAATAGAATGCTGATGTGAGTGGCTGTAAGATGGCTGCCGATTATATAGGGCTGTGACATCACAGGGGTGGCTGGCTGCTGATAGGCTGCATGCTGCATGTGATTCAGGGTGATCCCGCCGACCCTTTTTCCCGCCTTCCCAGGATTCCTTGTCCCATGTCCTCACATGTGGATCAGCCATTTTAGATGCTCAAGCCCTAGAGCCAGGACTGCACCAAATGGAGTTTAACAAAGCGATTTGCGCGATCAAATCACAACGATATTCACATTTGTTTACTCATTGTTGACTCACTCATCCCTAATTATTATCATCATCAATTCATCATCATCTTTGTATATAAACAACATTTTGCACCGCACTCACACAATTTAGAGGGTATACAAACAAAATCAGATATTACAGAGTAACAGAGATGCCCTTGGTTCCCCTGAGGCACCAGGGCCCCAGTGTGACTGTTACTTCTGCACCCCTATAGTTACGCCCCTGCACACAGGTGTGCCCACACATACTTATAACTGCCAACAAAATGTTAGCAACCTGTTAAAAACAATCTCCCAATACAGTTTAAGTGGTTAATGACCAAGGAAGTGTTTACCCGTCTTTGTGCCTTTAACCGTTTTTGGCGAGGGCCGCTTATAATAGCCAACATGCGGCGATCGCAACCAGCTTTTAACCCTTTAGATTGCCGCTGTCAAAGCTGACAGTGGAGTCTAAAGGGACATTTAAACACTCCCTGGTGGTCCAGTGGGGTGGATTCCCCCCTCCCCCGCAGCACAATTGCGGGGTAGGGGGGGAGGAGGGTCACCCACTTCTGAGGTAGCCGGAGGGCTTTATCATTGGAGCGCAGAACACACATATCAATGTAGTTCTATGGTTCTAATGATTCCACCTAAAAGTCCCTAATAAAGTGTAAAAAACTAAAGTTTAATATAAGTTTAAAAAAACAGCCATTAACCCCATATTAACTTCCATATTAAAAGTTTAAATCACCCCCCTTTTTCCACATTCTATATAAAAAAATATAAAAACATAATAAAAATAAACATATGTGGTTTCTCCACATGTGTAAATGTCTGAACTATAAAAATATAAGGTTAATTAAACCGCATGGTCAATGGCGTATACATAAAAAAATACCAATGTCCAAAATTGTGTATTCTTGGTCACGTTGTATACCTTACAAAAATTTATAAAAACCGATCAATAAGTCCCATGAAAACAAAAATGGTATTGACAAAAACGACAGATCACATTGCAAAAAATGAGCCCTCATATATCCCCATTTATGGCAACATTAAAAAGGTATAGGGGTCAGAAGAGGACACGTTTAAACCTACAAATTTTCGTGCATAAAGTTATAATTTTTTAACAGAAGTAAAATATTTTAATCGTAAGGACCTACAGAATAAATATAAGGTGTCATAAGGTGATTCGGAAGCCCCCAAAGTTACAAAATGTTGTTGTTTTTTTCAATTTAGCCCCACAAATATTTTTTTTTCTGGTTTTGCCCTAAGATTTTGGGATGAAATTATTGATTTCATTACAAAGTAAAATTTGTGGCACAAAAAACAAGCCCCCAATATGGGTCTGTAGGTGGAAAATTGAAAGTGTTAGGATTTTTAGAAGGTGAGGAGGAAAAAATGAAAGTTCAAAAAAATATAAAAACTGTGTGGGTACTCCCCTGGAAAAAGCTGGTGCCAGAAAGTTAAACAGATTTGTAAATTACTTCTATTAAAAAAAATAAAAATCCTTCCATTACTTATAAACTGCTCTTATGATCCATAGGAAGTTATTTTCTTTTTGAATTTCCTTTCTGCCTGACCACAGTGCTCTCTGCTGATACCTCTGTCCATTTTTGGAACTGTCCAGAGCAGGATAGGTTTTCTATGGGGATTTGTCCTACTCTGGACAGTTCCTAAAATGGACAGAAGTGTCAGCAAAGAGCACTTTGGTCAGGCAGAAAGGAAATTCAAAAAGAAAAGAACTTCGGCTGACAAATACTGTAAGATTTTTTTAATAGAAGTAATTTCTGTAATGAACCGTTTCAGCAGACAAGGGGTTAAAATCCGTTTAGGCGATAATCCCCTTTTCACAGACAGGCACAGCTACTGCAGAACACCAAACTCCCGAACTGGATACAAAATAGCACTCCAAACTGGAACCTCACGAATAGCTGCTAGCAGACGAACAGGAAAAGCTCCCAAGCGGCTTACACTCCTGGCAGTCAGTCCCTATCAGCATACAATATAGCAATAAAGAAGAAAAGGGAAAACACTGGATATACATCAGCACACCAACATACAAATATTAAATAAGTATGCAAATTTTATTAAATATACACATAGAACCATGCAGAAGAGGGGGAAGGAAGAAAAAAGGAATAAAACCATTTAAAATAATGGGCTGGAAACATAAGCCCAAACACTCACCTAGGGAGGGGCCATGAACCCCCTCTCCTAGAAGCAGGCACCCGTCCTATTAATTGAATAATGCATCACACCATACATATAAGGCCATTATACATCATAAATATATAGGCTATGCAGAAAAATGTCTGTGTATACAACAATGAACAGTAATTCAGCGTTCCCCTGAGGAAGTCGCCTTTTGGAGCGACGGAACGCGTGGGGCTTCTTGTGGCCCCGTCCTTTTACTGACCTTCTACATCTGGTCTAGTCCTCCATTTCTTGAAATGCTCCTTTCATGCTTGTGATTTGCAAGTATTATAGGTTATGTCAGTACTCTGAATTACTGTTCATTGTTGTATACACAGACATTTTGCTGCATAGCCTATATATTTATGATGTATGGTGTGACGCATTATTCAATTAATAGGACGGGTGCTTGCTTCTAGGAGAGGGGGTTTATGGCCCCTCCCTAGGTGAGTGTTTGGGCTTATGTTTCCAGCCCATTATTTTAAATGGTTTTATTCCTTTTTTCTTCCTTCCCCCTCTTCTGCATAGTTATATGTGTATATTTAATAAAATGTGCATACTTATTTAATATTTGTATGTTGGTGCTACAGGCCCTGGAGGCTAACGGGAGGGCCATATGGGATGGGCCCCCACCTTTCCCCCCTTAACAGAGTAGTTATTCCCGGTAGGATAAGATTTATGGATAGCATACAGAGGGTTAATAGTTACTAACTGTGGTGCTGAGCTCTTTTCCAGGGGCCGGCTGTTGCTGGGCATATTTGGTTCTGGAATCGTGTCTTGATTGGTCAGCATCCTCTGCGGCGGGAACCCCGAAGTGAATATATACCCGGCCAGGTCAGTGGGATGCTTAGTCTGCGAAGAAAAGAAGAAGAGGTACCAGCTCGCCCACCCACCCTCCCTTATCACGGCCGTTTGTGAGAATGCCACCATATGGTGGACAGTTGTTTGTTTCTTACTATTGGGGTGTCACCCAGATTTCTCCTGGGTGGACAGCTGTGCTGGTTATGGTTTTATAATTCTGGTTATGAAAGTTATTTATTGATGGTATTTATAAAATTATTTATTTATTTAATTATTAAAGTATTAGTATTTATGTATTATTTAATATTTAACCTCATTAAACGGCCATGGCCTTTTTTCCAAAGAGTGTATTTAGTATTTATTAGTGGGGGATTATATTGGGGGGGGGGGGGGGGGGGAGTGTGGGGGTCCCTATCCCATGTGCTGATGTATATCCAGTGTTTTCCCTTTTCTTCTTTATTGCTATATTGCATACTCTTTGATACACTGATCAGCACCCACAATTGTTTATTATTGGATTGAGCCCCCAGCCTATCAGCATACAGTCAACCCCCCCCCCAAGAACGAGACAAGGCTCCGGGTTGAGGGTCAAGCAGTGGTCTGACTATAATGGGGCTACCTGCCCGGTATTTATGCAGGTCTTCACCAGGTGGACACTCCCCTAGGGGACCTGATGGAAGACTGTAGAACATAATGGACAGTAGCCAATCGCAGTGGCTTCAACATAAGCCCTTCACACTTTACCCATACCTCCCTCCTCTCTATCCCCCAGACAACTGGGAAGAAATCCAATTATCTCCCAGGACAAAGAAATCCAATTATCTTTCAGGGATAGAGGCAGACTCCATTGAGCACATGGTTGCAAAAAGACATAAAACTACAAAATGCCACAATTACTACATAAAACATATACATGCAACATATCCCCAGATAGCTTAGGTCTGAGCGCACATTATCAAATGGTGCTCAGACCACACACATATAGTTCAATTGCCATGGAGCTAAAGTCTTTCGCATAGTCTTTCATTATATGAATGGGCTCCTTGGCATAGCTATCTGGGGTATCACCGCTCACACAGGGCAAGTACCGAATGTCCCCACTGTATTTGAAGGGCCAGAATGAGTGACATACACTCTGGTATGGCTGAATACTGTTTTTAAAGGGCCCAATCTCCCAGGGCCATAGTCCAGAGGCAGCAGGCGGGCAACCAGGCTTCTCCAATGCAATGTGGCGAGATTGGTCTCGTCACAATTTCCAAATCTGTTTAACTTTCTGGCACCAGTTAATAAAAAAAAAAATATGTTTTTTCAGTGGAGTACCCCTTTAAGGGGGTTAAACAACGGTATGTTTACTTATTTGCAAATATGTTTGTTGGAGGAAGGATACATATAGAGGGATGCCTGTATAATTTTCTTCAGTGTTACCTTTTTTATTCATTATTTTATGATTATTATTTTTTTTATATTTCTAGTTTCTAAATATCAAAGTGCAACATATGTCAATATGGACTACACTACACTGCTCTATTTTCAGGAATTCAGATTTTCCTAATATGTCAATCATACTGGGAAATGTCTTACAGCATAAATGTATCATTCAAATCTACACGTTTTAAGCCATTATGATGGGAGCTTTGGTTAGCTCCAACACAGTCATGTACATAAATCTATATTGTTTTATTTCCTCAGTAGAGAACATTTGCCAACAATGACAGGTTTGATAGGTGGATATTGTCTCAGCATTGCTATTTCATTGGGAATTGCATAGTATTCCTGGTATCTAGATAAACATCTAGCATCTCTGTGGGAAGCATAACAATAGCCCACCAGCCCTTTCTTCAACACTGTGAAGATATTAGTCAGGTAAAAGAAATAAGATCATAATAACTCATTACAAAGAAAGAAAAAAAAAAAATAATAATAATAATATTGTTTGGTTCTCTTTTTTTTTTATTTTATAATTTTGTTGCAAGGTTATTAGCATTGATGACTAATATAAAAATATAAATGGCAGTTGTGGTGAAATAAGCAAAAAAAAAAAGAAAAAAAGTAATCATGGTGTGTGTCTGTGGATGGGGGGGATGGTATTGTACTGACCTGCCACAAATCCTTCACTGGTGTAATTTTGTTAGGTACTATCAAAATTACATATTTACTATCACAATTACATATTGATGAGGAGAGTCATTAAAGGGGTACTCTGCCCCCAGGCATCTTATCCCCTATACAAAGGATAGGGGATAAGATGTCAGATTGCCGCGGTCCCGCTGATGGGGAGCCCTGGGATCCCCGCTGCGGCACCCCGCTATCATTACTGCACAGAGCGAGTTCGCTCTGTGCGTAATGATGGGGATACAGGGGACGGAGCAGCGTGATGTCATGGCTCCGCCCCTCGTGACATCTATGAGAGTGGGTGTGACGACCGCCACGCCCCATCCCATAGACTTGCATTGAAAGGGGCGGGCCGTGACGTCACGAGGGGCGGAGCCGTGACGTAACGATGCTCCGGCCCCTGTACTGCCCGTCATTATGTGCAGAGCGAACTCGCTCTGTGCTGGAATGAGAGCGCGGTTCCGCAGCGGGGATCCCAGGGCTCCCCAGCAGCGGGACTGCAGCGATCTGACATCTTATCCCCTATCCTTTGGATAGAGGATAAGATGTCTAGGGGAGGAGTACCCCTTTAATGATGCAAGTGATTGGCTGAATGAGCATCTGAATGAGCATCTGAATGAGCATAAAGCTCCCTATTGCGAATAACTTCCTGTTTGAATCTCAACACATAGGAAATGCTTGTTCAGCCAATCACTTGCAACATTGATGACTCTCCTCATCTATGGTTTAGGTGGGTGGGATTCCCTATGTATCAATAAAGTGCTCTTCGTGGGAAGCACCATTGGAGAAGAAACCAGCATGGGATTGATGGCTGGTAAATACCAGTTATTTATATATTTAATCCATACTATGAACATTTTTAAATGTAAAACATTTCTGACTTACTATTTTAAGCTAAATATTATATTTTATTTTAAAAAAAATTAAAAAAAATTGCCACATGCCTATCCCATGCATACTTAAACACCTTCACTGTATGTGTTATTACCATTTCTACAGGAAGGTTATTTCATGCATCCACTACTCACTTAGTAAAGTTATACTCCCTGATATTATTTTTAAACATTTGCCACTCTAATTTAAACTCTTGTAGTAATTTTTCTTCTTTTAAATATTTAATATTGTATAATCTAATTAAATTGACAATTAGTATTGAATATCAGTATGGCTCTGATTTTATGGCTTTGATTTTATGAGTATATGAGTTAATATGAGTTTGAGTTTATATACAGTATGGCTCTCTTTATGAGAAACCTGTACAAAAAGTATTTGTCATTTAGTCCTTAAGTGTCATGTCTGTGTTCACACACAGCTATTGCATTGCTTGTGTGTGAACAGTTTTATCTTCCCTGAGTAGGGAAGAGTGAAATGTCTCTGGTTTTTCAGCCCAGGCCTCTGTTAGCCAATAGCCTTTCGGGTGTGTCTATTTAATGTCAGCCCAGGCTAGCCTCTGGTTGCTGGTGAATATCCTCATTCTATCCTGACATGCTGCTAGCTTGCTGCTGCCATGCAGCTAATGGAGGCTGGGAGAAACTCTTCTTGTTTGAGCTTTTATATCTACTATATCTGTTTTAGCATGCATTTTGTAGTTTCAGGTTTTAGCCATGTTTTGGCGTGCTCTTAGTAGATTTTAAGCTATGTTTGTTTAGTCGGTTTTAGGATTTATTATCCTTTCTGTTATGTGTCTGAGTATTCTCTGTATGTTATCCCTGTTTGGTATCCTGGTTCTGTGTTCCAGTGTGTACAGCGTCCTATATTTATATTCTGTTTGGTTGATCTGATCTTGTCCTTTGTACTTGTACCTGTTTAGTGTGAACAGTGTCTTATCTGTCATCCCTGTTTCTGGTCCATGGGGACTTGGAGTCTACTGGACGTTCTTGAGTGATTGCAGTTTCCTGTCTTGTGTTCAGTGTGAACAGTGTTCTATATTTTATCCTGTATATCTAAATATCCCTGTTACCTGTACATGGGGAATCCGGGGAATTATGAATTAGTACAAGATATCTCTGTGTTCCAAGGTGGACTCTGGGAGATTGTGTTTTAGTATCAAGACATTCCTGTTTCTACTGGAGGTATCTGGAGGATTGCAATAATTCCTGTTCAGGTATAGATCCCTGTTTCTGGTCCATGGACTTGGAGTCTATTGGACGTTCTGGGGAATTATGCTATATTCCTGTCTTTTCCTATAGTCTGTTGACTTATCCGTTTTCCTGTCTGGTGTTTTGTACATGTCTACTTATCTATAGTGACCTCTGTTCATGACCACAGAACTATAGAGTCCTCTATTCATGTCCGACGATCTTTAGTGTCCTCTGTTCATGTCCGCTGATGGTGTCCTCTGTACTACTCTCTGATCTGTGTCCTCTGAACTTATATACTATAGAGTTGTTGTTCCTGTTAGTTTTCTGGTTGGTGACCGACTATTTATTAGTGTGTGTTTTAATTAGGCCTCAGCACTTTAGTTCAGGAAGGGACCGGTGCCCTGTTGTCGACTCACCGTTTAGGGTGAGTGGGCAAGTAGGCAGGGAGAGATGGTTTTAGGGTCATTTTAGGGCCCACTCTCCCTGTCCCCCGGTCGGTCCCTGACATTAAGTGATTACATGTTCTAATAGTATGTTATTTCCTACTATGGTAGGAAGTCTTCTTTAACCCCTTAAGGACGCAGGACGTAAATGTACGTCCTGGTGAGGTGGTACTTAACGCACCAGGACGTACATTTACGTCCTGTGCATAACCGCGGGCATCGGAGCGATGCCCGTGTCATGCGCGGCTGATCCCGGCTGCTGATCGCAGCCAGGGACCCGCCGGCAATGGCCGACGCCCGCGATCTCGCGGGCGTCCGCCATTAACCCCTCAGGTGCCGGGATCAATAAAGATCCCGGCATCTGCGGCAGTGCGCAATTTAAATGAACGATCGGATCGCCCGCAGCGCTGCTGCGGGGATCCGATCATTCAGAACGCCGGACGGAGGTCCCCTCTCCTTCCTCCGTCCGGCTCCCGGCGTCTCCTGCTCTGTTCTGTGATCGAGCAGACCAGAGCAGAAGATGACCGATAATACTGATCTGTTCTATGTCCTATACATAGAACAGATCAGTATTAGCAATCATGGTATTGCTATGAATAGTCCCCTATGGGGACTATTCAAGTGTAAAAAAAAAATGTAAAAAAATGTAAAAGTAAAAGTAAAAAAAAAGTGAAAAATCCCCTCCCCCAATAAAAAAGTAAAACGTCCGTTTTTTCCTATTTTACCCCCAAAAAGCGTAAAAAAACATTTTTTATAGACACATTTGGTATCGCCGCGTGCGTAAATGTCCAAACTATTAAAATAAAAGGTTAATGATCCCATACGGTGAACGGCGTGAACGAAAAAAAAAATTAAAGTCCAAAATTCCTACTTTTTTAATACATTTTATTAAAAAAAATTATAAAAAAATGTATTAAAAGTTTTTTATATGCAAATGTGGTATCAAAAAAAAGTACAGATCATGGCGCAAAAAATGAGCCCGCTTATACGGAAAAATAAAAAAGTTAGAGGTCATCAAAATAAAGGGATTATAAACGTACTAATTTGGTTAAAAAGTTTGTGATTTTTTTTAAGCGCAACAATAATATAAAAGTATATAATAATGGTATAATTTTAATCGTATTGACCCTCAGAATAAAGAACACATGTCATTTTTACCATAAATTGTACGGCGTGAAAACGAAACCTTCCAAAATTAGCAAAATTGCGTTTTTCGTTTTAATTTCCCCACAAAAATAGTGTTTTTTGGTTGTGCCATACATTTTATGATATAATGAGTGATGTCATTACAAAGGACAACTGGTCGCGTAAAAGACAAGCCCTCATACTAGTCTGTGGATGAAAATGTAAAAGAGTTATGATTTTTAGAAGGCGAGGAGGAAAAAATGAAAACGTAAAAATTTAATTGAGTCCTTAAGGCCAAAATGGGCTGAGTCCTTAAGGGGTTAAAGAGGTTATCCGGGATTAAAAAAAATAAGTGTTTTCCTCAATAAACAACAGTTCACCTGTCCTTAGGTTGTGTGTGGTATTGCAGCCCAGTTGCATTGAAGTAATAGGAGCAAAGTTGCAATATCCCACCCCACCTGAGGACAAGTGTTAGCTCTGTTTTCTATTCCTGGTTAACCTATTTAACAGCTGAAGGCTAAGTCAGCAGAACAAAGATAACACATTACTTTTATGCAGTGGATTATAAGTCCTAATAACAGATATGTCAACAGGCAAATCGTAAATTCATAAGAAACATGCAAAATATCTGTTTATAAGCGGAGGTCTCCTATTTTCATTCAGACAGGCATTTACATAAAGATTGGCTAATGGATAAAAAGGAATTGATGTAGTTATTATGCTGACAATTTAGTGTAAAGAATGTGGATATTATATTACAAATGCTTACTTGAAAGTGTTACTTTCATTAATATAAACTGTTAACAAATTGCCTACATATGTCAAAAGTTTAGATCACACCAGGTCTCAGCCCCAAGACACACTGTGATCATGAATTATAAATAGGTGACGTGGGTGGCAGAGAGCTTTATTCATGCATCCAGTTTATCGAGCTTCACCATGTCGCTTCCTCCTCCATGTGGCAAGGAACAAGCCTAGTCATGGCTCAAGTAATTCAAGATAAATAGTAGAGAAGGACCAACTGATACCAGAGTTAAAGGGGTACTCTGCCCCTAGACATCTTATCCCGCTGCTGGGGAGCCCCGGCATCCCCTCTGCTGCACTCCGCTATCATTACAGCACAGAGCGAGTTCGCTCTGTGCGTAATGACGGGCGATACAGGGGACGGAGCAGAGTGACGTCATGGCTACGCCCCTCGTGACATCACGGCCCGTCCCCTTAATGCAAGTCTATGGGAGGGGGCGTGAAGACCGCCACGCCCCCTCCCATAGACTTGTATTGAAAGGGGCGGGTCATGACATCATGAGGGGCGGAGCCGTGATGTAACGATGCTCCGGCCCCTGTATTGCCCGTCATTGCGTGCAGAGCGAACTCGCCGCAGCGGGGATCGAGGGGCTCCCCAACAGCGGGACTGCGGCGATCTGACATCTTTTCCCCTATCCTTTGGATAGGGGATAAGATGTCTAGGGGCGGAGTACCCCTTTAAATGCAACATGTTTTTATTCCAACGATGCTAAAACCATAATACACTCAAGCCAGTGATGTCACATTTTTGGCGTAAACATCCTTGATCAAGATAAAGCTTCATTGTCTAGTCAGCCACACAATCCGACCTATTTCCTTCATATAATATAAAGAGTGCAAACTTACCTCCCTTGTTACCCCATTGCCCTCACTCTCAGATCATGTCCTGACTGTGCTCCCATTCTGCCAGATTCAGCCTTCAAAAATGCCCTGCTCCCCATTCAGCCAATCACAGAGCTGAGCAGGGGAACAACAGAAGCTGTCAACAAGATCGCACCCGGCACTAGAACTCTTTAATTTTTTTAATGGATGGTGAGGCAGTGATTGAGATATATATATATATATATATATATATATATATATATATATATATATACACACAGTGGGGCAAATATAGTATTTAGTCAGCCAACAATTGTGCAAGTTCTCCCACTTAAAAGATGAGAGGCCTGTAATTTTGAGAGACATAATGAGAGAAAAAAATCCATAAAATCCCATTGTCTGATTTCTTAAGAATTTATTTGCAAATTATGGTGGAAAATAAGTATTTGGTCACCTACAAGCAAGCAAGATTTCTGGCTCTCACAGACCTGTAACTTCTTCTTTAAGAGTCTCCTCTGTCCTCCACTAGTTACCTGTATTAATGGCACCTGTTTGAACTTGTTGTAACACACTACGCTGCCAGGGACTCAAATCATGACGTGTCTTCTTGCTTAAACTAGTCATGTCCAAGCCCTTCTGAAGTTTTCTAGAGTGCATTTGGATGATTCATAAGAGTATTGGGAGAAAGTCATATGGTCAGATAAAACCAAAGTAGAGCTTTTTGGTAAAAATTCAACTCGTCGTGTTTGGTCGAGAAAGATGCTGAGTTGCATCCAAAGAACACCATACCTACTGTGAAGCATGGGGGTGGAAACATCCTGCTTTGGGTCTGTTTTTCAGCAAAGGGACCAGGACGACTGATCCATGTAAAGGGAAGAATGAATGGGGCCATGTATCGTGAGATTTTGATTGAAAACCTCCTTCTATCAGCAAGGGGATTGAAGATGAAAAGTGGCTGGGTCTTTCAGCATGACAATGATCCCAAACACACCGCCTGGACAATGAAATAGTGGCTTTGTAAGAAGCATTTCAAGGTCCTGGAGTGGCCTAGCCAGTCTCCAGATCTCAACTCCATAGAAAACCTTTGGAGTTTAAAGTCTGTGTTGCCCAGCGACAGCCCCAAAACATCACTGGGCTAGAGGAGATCTGCATGGAGGAATGGTCCCAAATACCAGCAACAGTGTGTGAAGACCTTGGGAAGACTTACAGGAAACGTTTGACCTCTGTCATTGCCAAAAAGGGTCGATAACAACATTTTCAGATGAACTTTTGTTATTGACCAAATACTTAATTTCCACCATAATTTGTAAATGCATTCTTTAAAAATCAGACAATGTGATTTTATAGATTTTTTTTTCTCATTATGTCCCTCATAGTTGAGGTATACCTATGATGAAAATTACAGGCCTCTCTCATATTTTTAAGTGGCAGAACTTGCACAATTGATGGCTGACAAAATACTTTTTTCCCCACTATATATATATATATATATATATATATATATATATATATATATATATATATATGTGTGTGTGTGTGTGTGTGTGTGTTAAAAAAAAAAAAAAAGCTTAAATTGCGGGATACAGATAGACAATGATTAAAGATTACAATCAGTTATATGGTTTTCTAATTAAATATAAATATCAACAGTTCCCAGGACCCTTATTAATATTATGAACAATACTAGTGGAAATTGAGCCTATCCGGGGTAAGACTGATCTGTGATTGCCATCTATTGGTCTCTCAATTATTCACAAAAATGAATTAAAAAGTGGGCACAATTGAAGACTTTTATAGGTTATCCATTAAAGATGAATAGTATCTGCAGTCTTTTAGTCACATTCTTTGTGGAAGATCAGTTTAACCATAACTGTGAAATGCAGATTCACTATTCTGTACGATGGCTAAAGGAGATTTCAGTATTATACAGTCTTAATAGCAACTGGACATACAAAGTTAATCTAACAGAAGGAACTGTAGTAACAGTCTTGTTTATAGAGACTTCTGCTTCTGCTCACCGGGTTAGGGGAATACATTGATAAGAATATGTTCAGCTCTACACGGATTATTTTCCTTGTGCTATTACCATCTCGCCTACAGGGCTTCCCGACCGTTTCTGTCCTGCTTGCGGCTAATGGAGATGGTCAGGAATTCTAACCTTCTGTAAATAGTGTAGCTCATAGTCATACACTGCTTACATAATTCCCATTAAAGTCAATGGGGGACATTTATCATTGCTGTCTTTTGTAAGAAAGTTCTGTAGTAATTCTTTTTTTTTTACAAAATTAGCCCAAAGATATAGTCAAAAATATAATTCTTTATTACATATACAAAAATAGGTAGAAAAACAACCATAAAATAACCCACCCTTAAAAAACCCCCCAACACAAAGCTAAGCAGGATATCACCAGGATATATATAGTGATCGGTAATGCCAATTGAAATCTAGCAGTATTAAGTCTAGTCAGCACATGATTATAATGATTCAAATCAATACAATACCTAATTGTGACATGCTGACGGCTTCCCAGTGATGATCCTGCAGGATCATCACTGGGAAGCCGTCAGCATGTCACAATTAGGTATTGTATTGATTTGAATCATTATAATCATGTGCTGACTAGACTTAATACTGCTAGATTTCAATTGGCATTACCGATCACTATATATATCCTGGTGATATCCTGCTTAGCTTTGTGTTGGGGGGTTTTTTAAGGGTGGGTTATTTTATGGGTGTTTTTCTACCTATTTTTGTATATGTAATAAAGAATTATATTTTTGACTATATCTTTGGGCTAATTTTGTAGGTTATTGATTAAATTATTAGCCGCGTTGGGCTTGTAGGTAATATATTCTTTTTTTTTTTCTTTCTTTTTCTTATGTGCTACATATGTATCCTACTTACACAGAGGGTTGATAAATTTGAAGCACATAAGCAAAGCAAAGTCTCAGTTGACACTTTTTAGAGACTTTTTTTCTGACTTTTTAAAAGTGCTTACCACAGGCAGTTTTGTACTCCAGGTCAGACCTGAAGTAGACTTGAGACTTTTTTTTTAAGGGGTTTGTGATTTATTTTATTTGTTTGCCTATGTACTTCATAAATTCACAACCACTGCAAAGTAAAAATTGAAAATTGCTTAGGAAAGGCCCTTTGCAACTTTATGCTTACACACAAAAGTCGCACAAAAAAGGCTTTAAATACCTTGATAAATATCCCCCAATAGGATTAACACAAATTATAAGATGGAGGGGTTTGTGAAGCTGGGAGATGGGAACACCCCATTAACAGGTAAATGTATTTACTTATTTGTTAAAGGTTGATACCTAGAATTTACACTTACTAATTAATTCAATGTTTGGGAAATGCAATATGCTTATTTTATACATGACCACACTCTCCATAGAGTATAAGGAAAAATTTTGGAAAATGCAATATGGCTATTTTATACATGACCACACTCTCTGTAGATTATAAGAAAACAAGAGTTCTGTTATATTGCTGTTTATTTGAACTAAAACATCACCATAATATAATATATATTGGTGCAAGTAAACTATTTTATTGGATCCAAGCGCATAGAGTGATGTTTTCTCTATTATAGACAAATAGTGGGTGCCTGTGGCTGAAACCTGTGGCTTTTATGTAAGAAGCTCTAATTTATTTATTTGTTGGTTTTGTTAATGGATGAAACCTGGTCCCCTTTCCCCAATTTCAAATAAGTGAGCAGGTTATATTCATCCCATTAGGGTTTGACAGGTGTATCTGCTGGTGGTTGTTTTATAACCAGTTGAATTGAGTAGTAAAAAAGATGTTAATGCACATTACACAATATAACATGTTATACAGCTAAAAAAGCAGTTAACCTATAAAGAATGAGAATAAGTGCCCTGTTAATAGTGTGTTTACAACCTGTAGTGGTTTTAAAGCAAAGCTTGTTTTATGTCTTTAAAAAGATTTACAGAGTTGTAGTCCCTGATTGCCAAGCTACATATTACCTTTAAAAAGAAAATGTGTTCCCCCCTGACCAATATGCCACATCAAGGACCTGATGTATGGCAGCACTAAAAAGATTTTAATGGTGTTCTATGAGCCATCCATGAGTCCACAAAGCTCCTTGGACCTATGCTTTGTGTGATTTCATAGGATTCATCCTGTCACTTTAGCACATCACCTATGTTATGAGATTTCAGAGAGATTTATTGAGACCTGGAAAGAAAGACTAGCACAAGCCATGAAATAAAAGACTAGATATATAGTTATTAAAAATAATAAAAAAAAGAACAATCCAATACTTATGGCCATGATTGAAGGCCAATAGGATTACTAAAAAAATTATAGCATTTTGGCTTTTACAATTATTTCCATTCTTCTTTTATTTCAAAATCATTTTGTAATAATAATGAAGAATATATCTTGTTTTTAATAATAATGGGGATGTAATTTTGATTCGGCTACAGACCAAAATAGTGGTTCATTTTTATTGTTGAGGCAGTAAAAAAATTCTGTCTAATCTAGCGCACAGTATGAAACAAGAGATTAAATTCTGCAGGCGAGTCTTACATAAAAAATAAGTAAATTACTTCATGACCATCTGTGGAAGAATCAACAAACACTGGAAGGGCATCAAGCTTAAATGCAAATGGAATTATTGGCAAAAAGCTTACACTTCAGTAATTTTCATAGGAAGAAGTATATCTAAGCAAACATGGAAATGATGAATATAAAAATATACACAAGCAGCAGGAATATTTCAAATATAGGACATGGGCTATTATCATAGACAAAGTAGCCGTATCTTATAACCAGTAGGTGCTGTGTCCCGTTGTGTGTCATACTATTGTTGGGATACTCTGAAGTTGACAATGCTATAAATATAGTACAGTATCTGCCTGGTACAGATAAACAAATAAATAATTAAATGCTAACCCATATGAGAGTCACCTATATATAATGATTTTTGCTTGGTGGAAAAGACAACAGTTTCTGTATAATATGATATAATAATAATTACAATAACATACAAACAAACCTGTTATTTAAAAATGCTTCACTGAAAAGAAATACTGTAAATATTTAGAGCAGGGAATTTCAAGGTTTTTCTGCTTGGGTCTCACCAGCCAGAACATCAGTTAATGGACCTTACTACTTGCTTTTAAGTCTAGTATAAAATTACGGAATCGCTGTTTTATTCTTGCTCTACCAATAAATTGGGGTTTTCTTGCCAGTGTGGCTATACCATACAGCATTTACACTTTCTATGTTATATAATAGCAAAGGTTGCTGAAATCTGGGGCATGTCTAATCTATACTTGTAGTATTTTTTCCTATAAGAGTTGAGGCAGAAACAATGGCAACCAAACAACCACATATCCACGTATGAAAGTGGGATCTTATCAGGGTCCTATGTATGGAAATAACCTAACAATGTAGTGCAAATGGGAATAAGGTACCATTTACAATATTGTTGTTATAGTGTATGGAGTAATCTATGCATAAATATAGGGGGAGATTCATCAAAACCTGTCCAGAGGAAAAGTTGCCCAGTTGCCCATAGCAACCAATCAGATCGCTTCTTTCATTTTTAACAAGGCCTCTGCAAACTGAAAGAAGCAATCTGATTGGTTGCTATGGGCAACTGGGCAACTTTTCCTCTGGACAGGTTTTGATAAATCTCCCCCATAGTTTCTATCAATATTTACCTTATGAATGTACAACTTTCACTTATAGCTTTCTCCAACTAGTGGCTGTAGAGAGACATAGAGCTCTCAAATTCCCTCATTACAGCCTTACTAGAAGTTGGCAGACAAAGTATGCCCCAGTTAAAGGGATTGTCCAGTGATTAAAAGCCCATCCCCTAGCCACAGGATAGTTGATAAGTGTCTGATTGTGGAGGATGGTCCGAATGCTTGGAATGGGGCCAGAATGGGGATCATCTCTTACTTCTGAACACTCGGGCCTCCACCTATTGTGACAAACTGGTCTCAGCAGTAACGGCCTACTCAGCCAATCACTAACTGGGATAAAGGATACCTTTTCAATACCTGGACAACCCCTTTAACATGGAGGTGAGATCCATATTATTTCTGCTCTGCTATGTGTTTGACATCTACATTTTTTTTTTTGCTTGTAAGCATATCAGATGGCGGAGATTATTCAAAACTTGAGCAGAGGAAAAGTCAACCAGTTGCCCATAGCAACCAATCAGATTGCGTCTTTCATTTTTGAAAAAGCCTCTGAAAATTAGAATGGGCAACTGGTCAACTTTTCCTCAGCATAGCTTTGATTAAATCCCTCTATTCACCATGACAATTGATATCTTTAAAATCCCTAACGATACTGCTAAAATAATATTAACCGCTGAATTATAGTTCTGCTTTAGTTTCTTTTAGTGAAGTATAAATAAACAGATTTCCCCGATTGAATGACTTTTTCCATTGTCAGATGTATACTATTCCATTGAACTAGAAGTACTCAGCAACTTTTGTGTGTGAATACTGTATTCCTATACTATTGAGTGGGATCCTTCTTGAGCAACTCTTCTCAGTGTTACTTCTAACAAAATATAACTTCATAGCAGGCACACAGTCCTAGGTAACTAGTGGGGAACAGGAAAGAATTGTATAATTATGATGTGGAATGCCATTTACTTCTTTTAGGCCCAAAAGTATTTTTCTTTCATTTTTTATTTAAATAATAGATTGTGTGCGAACATTTTAAAAGCACATTACATTAGTGCGCGCTGCCTGTAAAGTAGGCTAATGGACACAATTGTATGAAATATAAATCCAACCCAATTACGATGGCACACTGAGTAATTATATCATGTCACTCAAACTCCTCACATACAGTTTCAGAATTTCCGAATTCTTACTTTTTGACCCTACAAAACTATAATAAATGACATTGTGACAGTTTTGTTACAACCCCTAAACAGTATTGTGAATTCTGATGTACATTAAAACAGCATTTTTACCAGGGTAAGTGATGTAAAATAACTAAATTGTAGCCTAGTAAACATTTATGTTCTTATTATATGAAAAAGATAACAAAAAGGCCATGATTAACTCAAATGATACATTCAGTGGAAATATGACTGATTATTAGTAAACCTAATGAGCTAAAATAGAACAATAATATTGCCTCTTGTCAACTTGAAAATAAATAGAAAGCTTATGCAAAGCATGCCATTAGCAAAAGGTGTTGATTTATTTACAATGAATTGCACAAAACAAATGTGATTCTAAACAAATTAATATAAACGGTTTAAAGATAAATTTTTGCAAATAAATTTATGGCACGCAAATTACTTGTTATCAGACTAAATAAAGGTGCATATCTTGCTCTAGTTCCCTCAAATGCAAACACTATTCACAAGTTTAAAAAACTAAATAACTAAGCATCTGTTCACATGTATTCATGTTTATCTCAATGTTTGAGTAGTAAATGATAGTAGAACCTGCTTGGGGGAGTTCAGCAACAAGTGTTGCAATAGCGAAATTGACCTACGATACACGTTATCAAATACATTTATGTTGCAAATTTTTTATGAATTTGTAGATTTTCACAATTGACTTGTTATCCAACTAAATTAAGTAATTTAATGATTCCTCCTAAAAGTCCTCTAAGAGGACTAACAAAGTATAAAAAAATTATTGAAAGTTTAAAAAACACCCATTAACCCCTTCCGTATTAAGTTTGAATCACTCCCTTTTCCCAAATTCCATATAAAAGAAATATGTAAACATAATAAAAATAAATACATATATAATGTTAATTAAACCTTTAAAGGGGTACTTCAGGAAAATATATATTTTTTTTTTAAATCAACTGGTGCAAGAAAGTTAAACAGATTTTTTAAATGACTTCTATAAAAAAATATTTACCCTTCCGGTACATTTTAGCAGCTGTATGCTACAGAGGAAATCATTTTTTTTTATGAATTTCTTTTTTGTCTTGTCCACAGTGCTCTCTGCTGACACCTCTGTCCATGTCAGGAACTGTCCAGAGCAGCATAGGTTTGCAATGCGGATTTTCTCCTGCTCTGGACAGTTCCTGATACGCATGATTTAATAAAGATTTCCTGGTGGCTTTCCATGTGGTTTATGAATTGGGTTTCCAGTGAAATTATATGCAGCATATTCAACTAATTTTCACATTGGAGGAGTTCTAAAAACATTTTTTATAACTTCCAATATTAATGGAAACACCCTGTTAACTATGTCCATATCTTCTGATTTGAATCTATTTTAATTGAATCTTAAACACCTCAAACAGACCTATAGAAACACCAAAAATATTTAATATGAGCTTACCAGGTTCAAAATATATAGTATATTCTTATAATGTAAAACATTGCATACAAATATGTTCATATCATGTAAGTCTATAGGAAAGGGCAAGCAAAGAAAACTATATTTAATACATATCAAGGAATATAAAAAAAAATAAAAAATCTGAAATGATTCACATCCTGCCAACAAACAGCACATAGCAGATCAATATATCATGTTTCGTGATTTGCTTCTAGATGAATTGAAATAATCATCCTATCAATTTACCAATTGTATTGTATTGGCTGATCAATTGGGAAATCTGTAAATAAGACAAATTGATTCCCTCTTCAAACAGAAAGTGTAATAGAGTTGAAGTTCCCAAACTTATATAGAGGATATCCTATTTTACATTGAGTTTTCATTATACTGTATAAAGTTGCAATAAATATGAAAAGAATGTATTCATATTAGAGGTTCAAAACTTTCGCTGCATAGAATATTTTATTGTATCAGAAAGACAGGCGGGCTCAGCACCATATAACAAGGGGGGCTATTATGCGTATCAACCAACAAATACTGCACCAAAAAGAAAAAGAGATCCGCAATATAATGCACCCCCACAGTTGCTATATTTCAAACAATGTTATCTTTATTGCACATAAGTATGTACAAAACGCAGACAATACAATTAAAATCAATTAAAAGGCACAAATGGCCACTGCACCAACAAGGGGGGACCCCCTATAAAAAGGGGGAACCCCACCCAGGCCACCTGTCTCCACAAATTAATAGGTTACAAGCCTATCATATTACAAGAATGTTATACCAATGCAGTCCTATCCCCACAGCACTAGTAGCTTGCATACAACCTGAATATCCTTCCCAAATAACACAGGGGATTAATGGTAGAAGACAGTAGATGGAGGAGGAGCCAGGCAGGTGCCCCCCCTAGAAACCCCATGCTTTCCGTTGCCCGTCAGCAACTTCCTCAGGGGTTGCTGACGGGCAACGGAACGCGTGGAGTCTCTGGGGGGGGGGGGCACCTGCCTGGCTACTCCTCCATCTACTGTCCTCTACCGTTAATCCCCTGTGTTATTTATGAAGAATATTCAGGTTGTATGCAAGCTATTAGTGCTCTGGGTTTAGGACTGCATTGGTATAACATTCTTGTAATATGATAGGCTTGTAACCTATTTATTTGTGGAGGCAGATACATTTATTGTATCTGTCTATAAAAGGAATGTGTGATCAAAAAATAAGTAACTGTTTAAACCATTTTTTTTTTTTAATCTTCAACACGAATTTCCAATGTTACATTAATTTAGAAATATTCCTGAAATATTGCAGTGTTCAATCTGGTCACTAAGCTTAAAGGGGTATTCCAGGCCAAAACTTTTTTATATATATATATATATATATATATATATATATATATATATATATATCAACTGGCTCCGGAAAGTTAAACAGATTTGTAAATAACTTCTATTAAAAAATCTTAATCCTTCCAATTATTATTAGCTTCTGAAGTTGAGTTGCTGTTTTCTGTCTAACTGCTCTCTGATGACTCACGTCATGCACAGCTCACGGGATGTGACATCATCATTGAGCAGTTAGACAGAAAACTTCAGAAGCTAATAACTATTGGAAGGATTAAGATTTTTTAATAGAAGTCATTTTTCAAATCTTTTTAACTTTCCGGAGCCAGTTGATATATATAAAAAAAAGGTTTTGCCTGGAATACCCCTTTAATAATAGCTTGATACTTTAAGTTCTTTAGAGATCACTCCTCTGCACTCTCCCTATTATTGTCACAGACTGCACTACAAGTTGAGGTCTATAAATAAAATATAAAAACACAGTATTTGCCATTCACAATAAATGATGGTCATCTTTCTCCTCTTTCTTCTTGCACATATACCTCTAAACAGGTCATAAACATGCCTAGACAACACTTCTAAAGAGATCAATGCCCCAGTTTCAGACTGTTGTTTCCACATGGTCCATGTGGCTGCTGTAAAGTAATTCTCTAAATGCTGTTCGCAGAGCAGAGCAGAAGCTTAGGTAACATAACTGTCCTCATCATAAAGCATAAAAAAACACCCTTTTAAATACTTCTTAGGCTATGTTCACATGTCATATTTTGAGCTTTATTTCAGATGTTTTTGTGTCCACAGCTGTTTATCCCTCAAAAAACAGAGTACACATAGCCTTACAATTATCAATCATAGCATATAAGACAACAAGCATTAAACTAACTAATCTAACTAATAAACTTGTCAATAGGAAAACAATGCATATCTAAACATACTTTAAGAAGTGTAAAAAGAGTAGAATTGCCAGTTACTATTTTCATATTTGTACCCATTTTTTTTTTTTTTTTGCATCCTCAATGATTTTTCATAACTCAAATAACATTCGCTAATAAATGATGTCAATGTAAAAAAAGAAGTCTTGGACTTACCAGAGTTTGGGTCAGAGTTTCCGTCAGCTTCAGTTCTCTTGTCTGGAGAAGCTTGGTCATAGAATTCATCCTGTGCCTGAACCAGAGGAAGAGGGTGTGAGATCATAGTTCCGCTTCCTACAGGATCGTGGTCTCCAAGGCCACTGTCGCTGCAGCTTTCTTGGGAGCCATCAGGTAGATGGAATGTAACACGACGCTGGGACTACAATAAGAACATAAGATACACTTGTAATCACTCTTTATTTGTTCTTTTCACATGTGTATATATTATAATATACTTATATATTCATCTAAATAGTCGCTTGTGTTGAAAAAAACAAAGTGAATGTAGGTAAAATATTCAGTGTGATAAAAGTAATTAAAGCTTCCTAATGAAAAGGTGTGCAAGGGTTAACCTCGGTAAAGATTAGAACATAGTAATGTTGCATGTTGCCAGAAAAGATAAAATATCAAGATAAAATATTGCACTGTGTAGTGGGTTACTAGAGCTAACTTTGCAAGTAGAGTAAAATAAATGAGTTAGGGATTAAATATTTTATAAAGACTATCATATAGTTAATGACACCTAATTTTGGTTGAGTAAAAAACAGTTTCTCCCCTTTCTCATTTTTTATTGCTTTGTAAATGGATTTATATGCAACACACAAAACTATATATTTTTATTGTCTTAAATACTAACAGAGCCATGTACACACAGATTTTGAGCCTCATTTCCAGTCATGTTTTAGCCATGTTTCTGTATACAAATGTTTCAGCTGTTAGCGACTCAAAGTAAGACACAAAAAAAAAAATTAAGCATAGCCTAAAAAAATGTAAGAATAGCCTAATATTGTAATGTTCAGTTCAGTTTATATAATGTTCCTTATAGTTCCTGTTAGTCTACTGGAATGTTCTACTTAAGACTGTCACTATCCATATATCCTTCTATCGTGTTAGGCTGGGTTTACAAATATCAGGCGTCCGGCATAGTTTCCTTCCGGTGTGCACCAGAGGAAAACTAATACTAGAACTGATCACATTCATTTGAATGGGACAGTTCACAATCATCCAGCATCTCAATTTTGACGCCGGATGGTTGGACACGCCGAAGGGCGCTGTGAAAAAACAATGGACACTGGATGCCATACAACTGATGACAACTTGTCATCAGTTGTGGTGGCATTTGAGTCAAGATCTAGGCTGAGTTCACCTATGCTGAATGCCGGACATATGTGAACCCAGCCTTACAGTAATGGGAGATCAAAAGTGGGTAACATGCTCAGGACATCCATAGAATGAGCAATATCACCGGCTAGTATATATATATATATATGTATATATATATATATATATATATATATATATATATATACATATATATATATATATATATATATATATATATATATATGTATATATGTATATATATATATATTGTACCCAGTATAGGTCAAGAGGATTATATACTGTATATATATATATATATATATATATATATATATATCCATATCCATTTGAGAGCCCTAACTTGGACATATGTAAAAGCATTATCATATTCCCTCCCCCTCCAACAATACCTTGATTCTTACAGCCTCCTACATTATAGTAAATTATAAAATGTATATCATTTTAGTTTCATAAGATGTGTGTTTATTCTGCCCATTGCTTCCTTTCTCTTTATTTTATATTATAAATATTTTATATTTTTTTCATGTTTACTAAGCTCTCATACATACCCTGAGTTGGGATAGAATAGTATTTTTACTATGATCTGGAGAGATAATGTTATGCACTATTGGCGTGACTGATGCAATGTACATTTTATGATATTGGTGAAAATTGTATTGTCACTTTTTGAAATTATTATTATTGTCTAAAGAATTGTGGGTGGCCACCATTTATTATGGTTCACACTGTTTTCCTTCATTTAGACAAAAAGAAAACATTGTATCCACTTTTTGCCAGCCATAACACAAGATAAACAATTTGCTGTCTTGTTTATTTACCTTGTGAATCTATTGTCAATAAAGGTTGGATGAGCAGATTCAGTATAATGGAATACCACCCAGAAATTGGACTGAAATTTAATTTGCTATCCAAAGATATCACCTACACAGACCTTGCTTACATTGCCGGATAAATGTAAAAGCAGATAAGGAAATTGAAAAGCAGGGGATATGATTCCAGTGTCTGAAAGAGTATTCAAGGTGTACAGAGATGATTAAAAATGAAAGAAAAGAGAAGGCAAACACAAAACCAGCTGGTGCAAAATTAATTCCGCTTTAGTTCACTTTAATTACTGGCATTTGATATATTTCAGCAGGCAAAAAACACAATCTTAAAATTCAGGAGCAAATGTCAATTAACGCCGCAAGAGTTTTTTTTTTTTTTTTAACGAATATTGACCTGTGAACGTTCTGACAGATATAAGGTTTGACAAGATTGACACTGAATATGAATGAACACATTTTACTGTGTGTGTTTTCTGTCTCTAAGGCTTATTTAGGGAGTTGCATTGGAATAGTGGCCACCAACATCCAATATCTTATCTACAATAATCTAATATATGCCGTATTTACGAGTTTAAGGGGAGGCATGGGAACTCACCTTGATTTAATGTGATGCACTTGTGTTTAAACCTTTTAGCTGATTTGTATTCAATATTTCTTCTACTTCCCAACATATTTAACAGTATATTGTGATTATGAGTCACATAAAAACAAAACTCCTGCCCCACACCCACCTGCAATTTATACATAAAAAAATAATAATAACATTTTAAATGAGAAAAGAAAAACCTCAAGAGCTTCTGAGGGCAGGACATTGTAAATGATCATGTTTCATCATGGCTCCCCTTGAAGTTTAATCTAGTCCATTTCCCAGGAGAATCATCCTGCTCCAAAAATAAATTTCAGGTGCTACACCACCTTAATATTTTAAAATCATCAAGGGCAGATTGTCTCAGTAGATTGTCGTTCAACCATATCTCTTCCCTTCAATTACTTGGTTGAACTTGATGGACCTATTTCTTGTTTCCACCATATTAACTAACTATGTAAAACCACGCACATTCACTCAACTGCTATTAACTCCGCCTAGCCCTCTAGCTTTACAACTCCCTAAGAAAATGTATTTAACCCCTTCTCTTCTGGCAACATCCCTTAATTTCCATGGTGCTTACAGCACATGCACAGTAGCCAAATAGATATCAGGCTGGGTGCATGTGCCGGCTGGTACCTGCGTCATATGGGGGACAGATCCTTCGTGCACGCACATGGAGAATGTATCCCGCACAGATGATTTTAGAACACGGGTGGTCTGTGCTTTAACATACATCATTACCCACCGCCAGGTCTCATTTCCGCTTTCGTCAGCAAGACCTTTAGCGCGCCAATACTTTCATATTATTAGAGTGATAGGTTTGGTGGTGGCTGGCACCTGCATTCCTCCCATCATCATCGGGCACAGTGAGTGCCCTTATTAGAGGCCATCTTTTCCTTACTATGATCTAACTTGTGATAAGCTTGTTTCTTTACCTTATGCTTTCAGTCATTACCTTGTCTACCATATATTTGTATGAATTTTGGTTGAGAAATTCCCTTGCTGGCATATTGTTGCTAACTGATATCTGATATATATCAATATTATTAATCCCTGGATATGTCCCCTGAGGTTCCCACAGAGATTATATGGGTGAAACTTGTTAGGATTAGGGAACTCACCTTTCTGGGACCTTTTATAAATTGTAGGTCTATAATTGCACAATTTTTCTCAGGTTTTGCTCACTGTACTATCATGGTGATTAGTTTTGTATCATGGATTATAGGTTATATCATGCTTTACATGGGTATTTAGTTTAATGGCTATATCACTTAAAGTTATATTTCAGTGTTTTTTGTTTCTATGAATTTTTTTTTAAATCCCTGACATACCTATGATCTCCATCTTGACATGTAATTCTTTCACAACCTACCAAGACATATATGCCCTCCATCTAGCTGAATTTCCTCTGTTAGAGCAGATAATAATCCACATGAGCCATTATTCCCAAGCACCCTCTACATGTGATCAACACTTTAAGGCAAGCTCTAACACATTGTACATTTGACATGCTGGAGGATTGTTACTTCACTATCTCCTATAAAACTGAAGGAGATGGTCTGAAAATTAGTAAAACTACAGATCTCATAAAGTGACGAACCCCCCCCCCCCCCCCATACGACTGGCCCACCTGCTTACCTGCTACTGTCGTATGTACTTGGAATCTTTTTAATCTTTATAACAGAAAGCTAAACAACTGAGATAGTACAAGGCTATCAGTGCCAAACTGGTTGAATCCATATCACTAATCCTCAAGAGATACTTTTAAACCTTCTACAAGTAATTCAACAGGGAACAAAGCCCCACTACCCTCTCATACTTTTTCTAAACATTGGAAATTTACTGCCAGATTGATGACACATGCATTCTTACGCCCCATAGATCAGCCAATGCATAGCTACACTATGTAAATGTAAACCAGATGAGTTTTAGAAAACTATGCAGACCTTAAGAATGGTTTTTATCCGCACAGGAGAGCCAAGTCCTTTCTTATTAAGTGGAGGACATTCCTAATGCTCCATGTAGTGGAAGTAGATTGGCAACATCTGATGAAAAAATATGTAATGACGGAATGGTATGCCCTGAAGACTCTACAAGGCACACTGGGGGTTTTTGGAGGTACATGACCAGAGGACCAGAGGTGAGCTAGGCAGTTACTCCACACAACGTAGCTTCTGATCAGTAGCCTATTTGAAACATAGATTTTGCCTTTTATATGTTGGGAATACCCAACCGATCCACAGCCTTGGCCATTTACATTTAGCTTTTCATATCTATAAAGTTAATTTGCTGTGATGTGCAGGGACAACAATGGACCCGCCAGCGACAACCTGCCGGCTATCCTCTTAGGGTCACCCTATAAGAAGCACACTGTTACTTTATTTGAATTTAATAATCCTAGTTTTTGGGGATTCAATTTTAATAATTGATGTTACTATATAGTTACTATATTTCTTTAAGGTGGAAGCTTCTATTGTATTTAATGTCCCTATGCCGGATTGCACTATCTGTACTTTGTTTCTGTCTGTCTGTCTTCAAACTGAGCAATTACACAAAATATATCTTAATAAAAAATATATCACCAGTGATTACATATTGGTGATGTCCGCCAATAGCCACAGGTAAGGAACACACTTACTTCATAGTTTGGGAGCAGGCTTATATTTACACCCTGAGTCTATAAGGGATTAAACATTAAAACTATAATTTCTCTGACATTTCCAAGGATTTCAGAGAAAATCATATTGTGTTGTGGTGTGGTGACTATTCATTTTGGTTTTGAATTGAGGCACACTTTGTTAAAAATTTTTGCCCTTCTTCTGATCTCAAAAAACTCTGGGACCTCTTACATGAGATTAAAACATTGGGGAACTTTTTTCATAAACATTCATTAACAAGGCTCTCCTCAACATACTTATTCTTGGGATTTACTCCTCAAATGGTAAATCCATGACCTAATCTATATACGCTCCTTCTAAATTAAACTCTACCAACATAAAAGTATTTCTCTCTATAGAATACAGCCAGATATACTGTAGATACTTCAACCAAGGGCCCCCACAAACAAATTTCCTGTCTGAATAGATTCTTATTTATAAAAAGTATGTTCATATTATAGATGCTTGTAGTGACTTCACTCTCTCCTAGGGATAAAAACCTTGTCAAAATGATAACTTTTAAACCCTGAAGGACCATGTGTTTTTCGTTTTTTTTTTCTCCTCACCTTTTAAAAATCATAAGCCTTTCAATTTTGCACCTAAAAATCCATATGGTGGCTTATTTTTTGCACTACCAATTTTACTTTGCAGTGAAATTGTAATTTTACCCAAAAAAATCTGCGTCGAAACGGGGGAAAAAATCATTGTGCAATGAAATTGAAGAAGAAAAGCCATTTTGTAAATTTTGGGGGCTTCCATTTCTACGCAGTACTTTTTTTTTTAATAAAAAAGACACCTTATCTTTATTTTGTAGGTCCATACAATTAAAATGATACCCTACTTATATAGGTTTGATTTTGTTGTACTTCTGGAAAAAATCATAACTACATGCAGGAGAATTTATACTTTTTAAATTGTCATCTTCTGACCCCTATAACCTTTTTATTTTACTGCATACGGGCGGTATGAGGGCTCATTTTTTGCGCCGTGATCTGAAGTTTTTAGTGGTACCATTTTTGTATTGATCGGACTTTTTGATCGCTTTTTATTAACTTTTTCATGATATCAAAAGTGACCAAAAATATGATATTTTGGACTTTGGATTTTTTTTGCGCGTTCGCCATTGACCTTGCGGTTTAATTAATGATATGTTTTTATATATTGGACATTTATGCACATGGCGATACCACATATGTTTATATTTATTTTTATTTACATGTTTTTTTTTATGGGAAAAAGGGGGGTGATTTGGACTTTTATTAGGGAAAGGGTTAAATGGCATTTATTAACTTTTTTTTTACTTTTTTTTTTTCCAGTGTTATAGCTCCCATAGGGGGCTATAACACTGCACACGCTGATCTTATACACTGTTCACTGTAAAGCCATAGCTTTGCATTGATCAGTGTTATCGGCGGTCGATTGCTCAAGCCTGCATCTCAGGCTTGGAGCAATCGATCGCCAATGGGACACGCTGGAGGAAGGTGAGAGGACCTCCGCTCATGTCCCAGCTGATCGGGACACCGCATTTTCACTGCGGTGGTCCCGATCAGCCCCACTGAGCAGCCGGGAAGTTTTCACTTTCGTGTCTAAAGGGTTAATAGCGCACGGCACCGAAATCGCTTCTGTGCACTATTAGCCCCGGGTCCCAGCTTCAGATCCATGCCAGGACCAACCCGATATGACACGTTATATCGCGGTAGCCGGCCAACGACGTAAATATACGTCCTTGGTCGTTAAGGGGTTAAAGAGTTACTTTATCTATGTATTTGTTCCATTATATGTGGCCCAAAAAATGACAGGCCTATCAATGATATTTTTCATAAATGCATTTGGTGGGGCACAAAGTCCAAACTTGATCTTCCCATATTTTAAAGTAAATCTGTCACCAGTGTCACCTGCACCAACCTGTTGGTAATGACAGGTGGTGCAGGTGACACTGATGACAACGGTACTTACCTTGTCCCGTTCTGTGCAGGGGATCTCTGGTAATTTCCTCCATTAGCTTCAGCTCAGGGCCTGGTATGGGGCATGGGCAGAGCTTAGTGATGTCACCACTGCTGTTCTCTAGCAGCAGGACCCAGCAGGGAGCAACAGCGGCTTGGGGCATGGGTGGAGCTTAGTGATATCACCGCTGCTGCTCTCTGCTCGGTCCTGCTGCTAGAGAATAGCAGCGAGGACATCACTAAGCTCCGTCCGTGCCCCAAGCTAGGCCCGGAACGGAAGCTAACAGAGAAGAATTACCGGAGATCCCCTGCACGAAACGGGACAAGTTAAAGGGGTACTCCCCTGGAAAACTTTTTTTTTTTCCAACTGGTGTCAGAAAGTTAAACATATTTGTAAATTACTTCTATTTAAAAATCTTAATCCCTCTAGTACTTATCAGCTTCTATTTGCTCCACAGGAAGTTATTTTCTTTTTGAATTTTCTTTTCAGTCAGACCACAGTGCTCTCTGCTGACACCTCTGTGGGGTTTGCTATGGGGATTTGCTCCTACTCTGGGCAGTTCCTAAAATGAACAGAGAGGTCAGCAGAGAGCACTGTGGTCAGACAGAGAGGAAATTCAAAAAGAAAAGAACTTCCTGTGGAGCAAAGAGAAGTTGATAAATACTAGAAATATTAAGATTGTTAAATAGAAGTAATTTACAAATCTGTTCAACTTTCTGGCACCAGTTGATTTAAAAAAATGTTTTTTTTTTTCCAGGGGAGAACTCCTTTGAGTACCGTTGTTATCAGTGTCACCTGCACTAACTGTCAGTACTGACAGGTTAGTTCACGTGACACTGGAGACAGATTTCCTTTAACAACAAAAGCATAGAAGAATAGTAGAAGCTTCCTGATACTGTTAAAACACCACAGCCAATCACTAGGGCAGAGAGGGCACCGAGCCATCAGGGTATATAAACAGAAGCAGAAAAGCACATCTTACTGCGGGTGCTGCATCAGGCGAGGCAAGTGTAGTCTAGTTTGTATTTTTACACATGTAGCAGACTGTAGTTAGGATTTTCATTAAGTCCAGAATATCCTAAATGCAAGGATATATCTATAGATAGATACAGTAAATAGATACTGACGATAGATAGATAGATAGATAGATATGAGATAGATAAACATGAGATAGAGAGATAGATAGATATGAGATAGGTAGATAGATATAAAATATTGTATGGAGAGATAAAGAGAAAGAATTAGACAACAGAATGAGATAGATAGAGATTAGATAGATATCTATCTATCTCATGTCTATCTATCTATCTAATCTATCTATCTATATCATTCTGTTGTCTAATTCTTTCTCTTTATCTCTCCAAACAATATTTTCTATCTATCTATCTATCTCATATCTATCTATCTCATATCTATGAGATAGATATATAGATATGAGATAGATAGATATGAGATAGATAGATCGATCGATCGATAGATATAAAGATAGAAAACATTGTATGGAGAGATATAGAGAAAGAATTAGACAACAAAATGAGATAGATAGATAGATAGATAGATAGATATGAGAGATAGATAGATACTTTTAGTAAATATTGTTCTGTACATTTACTTATATTTATGAGAATTGTATGTTTTGTTCTTGCCTACAATGTTTCATTACCATCATTGTGGCTTTTTATTCCCTTTGCATTTTATGGCTTGTCTTTTCCAGTGCAAAGCATAAATACAAGTCATGCACTACTTTATCTTTTCCAGTTTCCAACAGATGCTTTTCAGTTGTAGCACAATTTTCTTACAATTTGTGTCATATCTAATAAGTTTTCCTGTCATCTTGAGAGCAAACTATAACATATGATTCATTGACTTTAGAAGAATCACCATTGCCACCATTCACTTGTAAAACCTGATACATCTCTGTACATTACTAGGAGAATATACAGGGAAACATATTATTTTATTTTATCCAGTATCTTGCAGAATAGTTTTCTTTCACTGTACATGTCCAAACACATGTAAAAAACTTGTATGTAGCTACTACAGTAACATACTATGTATTAACTTAAATACTATATATGTAGGTTTGTATTTTTGTTTCATTGATTATAGGGAAGAGGAAATTATACCATGTATGCTTTTTACTATAGAGTTTTAGAAATATTTGACAGCAATTCATCACAAATATATCATTGTGTAGGATGCTTAAAAAAGCACACATTTTTTAACCACTGTTATAACTTTCAGACAAATAAATCACCTGCTGCTATCGTGCCTGGGGAAATTGCCACAAAACCATTTAAAGGGAATGTGTCACCAAACTGTATGTTTTTTTTTTCTTAAAGGTTAAATACATTTGTTTATATGTTTTAAATATTTTTGGAAATCTTAAAAAAAAGTCACTTGTCAGAAAATATGAAAAATAATTGTTTATGTTTTCTCATATCCTACTGTTGACCAGTAGAGGGAGCTAATATGCGAATGTGAAGAGAAAATGACTTGAAACTTGGCTGCTGCAAATGTGACCCTCCTCTCACCCTGCTGGTGACCTCACACATCCCTTCCTCTTGTGTCTGTGCAAGAGAAGGGGAGAAATTAATTCCACTGTGCCATGCCATCTTATTGGTGACTGAACAGTGGTAAAGTACAGCTGCTACAGATTAATGGTATAAATGTGTGTGTATATATATATATATATATATATATATATATATATATATATATATAATCTGCTGTGGATGCAGCATATTACAATACCAGTGGATTACATTTTAACAGATCTATTCCATGGTTCTCAGTCTTGTGTAAACATCTCCCCCTGCAGTCAGTTTGCAGTGGCCCAGTAAGGGACAGACATAGTCAGTGATGTACGCACGCTCAATACAGAGACACATACAGACTTTGTACTGAGCTTAGCTCTCACACACAGCTTTCCCAGGCTCCTGAAGGGCACGTGATATGCTTTGTACTGCTGTGTGTGACAGGCAGACTCTGTTATCATTAAAGGGCCATGAGTCATTATAGGGTCACGAGTCATTATTATGGCCAGAAATGTTTCAGTACTAAGCAGATCAGGAGCCTTGCAAAGCTGTGTGTGACATTCAGTGATGAGGACTACACACTGAAGAGGTCGGGGATGTGCAGGAAGCTGAGTGTCAGGACTGACAGGCAGGTCACAGAGGTGAGCAGGGGGGAAGTAGGACAGAAGGGACTGCAGCTCTAAACTTTGTATAAACGTTATCTTCTCCTGTCCCATGTCTGCAGAGTGAGCTGAAAGGAGACCAGGGCAGGACTGTGTAATGTATGCGACTGTGTGTTGCCCCTCCCCCATCCACCTCTCTGATGCTCTCTGCTCCATTAATAGGTCACTGTTCCTCAGGGACTTCAAGAAAATGGAATTGGCTCCGCCATTCATTTCACCAGCCTGTACATTGCACTTGTGCAGTAAGCATTCAATGCTTTTCTATGAGACCCTCTCAGTCTTAATTTTCCTATGCCCTTGTGCCTGCCATAAAGCAAACGTGTAAGTGTTGTTAAATGACACGCTACAAAGAGGCTAAAATATGGCCGCCCCAGTACACACTTTATTAATAAATAACATTACATAGTTCATAAGGTTGAAAAAAGACCAGATTCCATCAAGTTCAACCTATAACCCTAATGAGTCCCTACTGAGTTGATCCAGAGGAAGGCAAAAAACCCTCATACTAGAGGTAAAAATTCCTTCACGACTCCAAATATGGCAATCAGTATAAGTCCCTGGATCAACGTTCTGTCCCTATAAATCTAGAATCCATAACCAGCAACTGTTATTATTCTCCAAAAATGCATCGAGACCCCTTTTGAACCCTTTTACAGAGTTCACCATGACCATCTCCTCCAAGAGAAAATTCCACAGGTTCACTGCTCTTACAGTAAAGAACCCCCATCTGTATTGGTGTAGAAACCTTCTTCCTCTTAATATGGAGGATGCCCCTTGTTTTGAATACAGCCCTGGGTATAAATAGATCATGGAAGAGATCTCTGTACTGTCCCCCAATATATATTTATACATAGTTATTAGGTCTCCCCTAAGCCTTCTTTTTTCTAAACTAAATAACCCTAATTCTGATAATCTTTCTTGTCTCTTGCTCCACTATATCTTTCTTGTACACTGGTGCCCAGTACTGTACACAGTATTCCATGTGTGGTCTGACTAGTGATTTGTACAGTGGTAGAATTATTTCCTTGTCATGGGCATCTATACCCCTATTGATGCACCCCATGATTTTATTTGCCTTGGCAGCAGCTGCCCGACACTGGTCACTACAGCTAAATTTACTATTAACTAAGACTCCTAAGTCCTTTTCCATGTCAGTCGTCCCAAGTCTGCTCTTATTTAATATATAATCCCAGCCTGGATTTTTCCTCCCCATGTGCATTATCTTACATTTATCAGTGTTGAACCTCATCAACCACTTCCCAGCCCAAACCTCCAACCTATCTAGATCCATTTGTAACAGTGCCCTGTCCTCTATAGTGTTTACCACTTTACCTAGTTTAGTATCATCTGCAAAGATTGCTTCTTTACTATTCAACCCCTTTACAAGGTCATTAATGAATATATTAACTAGGACAGGACCTAAAACAGACCCCTGTGGTACCCCACTAGTAACAGTCATCCAATCAGAATAAACACCATTAATAACCACCCTCTGTTTCCTATAACTGAGCCAGTTACTTACCCACTTACACACATTCTCCCCCAGCACAATCCTTCTCATTTTATGCACCAACCTTTTACGTGGCACCGTATCAAATGCTTTGAAAAAATCTAGATATACAACATCCAGCAATTCCCTCTGGTCCAGTTTGGAGCTCACCTCCTCATAAAAGCTGATCAGGCTAGTTTGACAGGACCTATCCCTCATAAACAAATGCTGATATGGAGTCATACATTAATTTTTATCAAGATACTCCAAAATAACATCTCCTAGAAAACCCTCAAACAATTTACATACAACGAAACTAAACTAACAGGCCTATAATTCCTGGGGTAACCTTTTGACCCCTATTTAAATATTGGCACCACCTTTGCCATGCGCCAGTACTGGGGAACAGTCCATGTTACTATAGAGTCCCTGAATAATAGGGGTCTGTCTATTACATTACTTAATTTCTTTAGAACACGGAGGCGACTGCCATCTGGACCTGGTGAATTGTCTATTTAGATTTTTTTTGTAGGCGGCACTGTACTTCTTCCTGGGTTAGACAGGTGACCTGTACTGGGGAGTTGACCTTATTTTGCTGTATTTCACCTGGCATTTCATTTTCCTTGGTGAATACAGTGGCAAAGAATTTGTTTAATATATTAGCTTTTTCCTGATCCCCGTCTATAATTTCTTCCTCATCATTTTTTGAAAGGGCCCACACTTTCATTTTTGACCCTATTGCTATTTATATAGTTAAAGAACATTTTCAGGTTAGTTTTACTCTCTGCGATGAGTCTTTCTGTCTAAATTTTTTGCGGCCTTTATCTGTTTTTTTTTACATATTTTACATTTTTCTATATAGCTTTTTTATGCTTCTTCACTGCCGTCCTGTTTTATTAATTTAAATCCTTTATTTTTGTCATTTATTGCCCCATTAACATTTTTATTTATGCATCTTGGTTTTCTTTTATTCCTGACCCTTTTATTCCCATGAGGTACAGGGTGGGCCATTTATATGGATACACCTTAATAAAATGGGAATGGTTGGTAATATTAACTTCCTGTTTGTGGCACATTAGTATATGTGAGGGGAGAAACTTTTCAAGATGGGTGGTGACCATGGTGGCCATTTTGAAGTTGTCCATTTAGAATCCAACTTTGTTTTTTCAATAGGAAGAGGGTCATGTGACACATCAGACTTATTGGGAATTTCACAAGAAAAACAATGATGTGCTTGGTTTTAACATAACTTCATTATTTTATGAATTATTGACACGTTTCTGACCACTTATAAAATGTGTTCAATGTGCTGCCCATTGTGTTGGATTGTCAATGCAACCCTCTTCTCCCACTCTTCACACACTGATAGCAACACTGCAGGAGAAATGCTAGCACAGGCTTCCAGGATCCATAGTTTCAGGTGCTGCACATCTCGTATCTTCACAGCATAGACAATTGCCTTCAGATGACCCCAAATATAAAAGTCTAAGGGGGTCAGATCGGGAGACCTTGGGGGCCATTAACTGGATATGCGAAATTGCTACATGATGATGTGTTTCCCTCTTTATGCCCTGAAGCTGGCACGTTCCCTGAGTTTTTCCAGCAAGATGGTGCACCACCACATTATGGGTGTCAGGTCCAAGCATTCCTAGATGAACAATTTCCTGGAAAGTGGATTGGTCATCGTGGGCAAGTTGAATGGCCCCCTAGGTCTCCCAATCTGACCCCCTTAGACTTTTATCTTTGGGGTCATCTGAAGGCAATTGTCTATTCTGTGAAGATACGAAATGTGCAGCACCTGAAACTACGGATACTGGAAGCATGTGCTAGCATTTCTCCTGCGGTGTTGCTAACAGTGTGTGAAAAGTGGGAGAAGAAGGTTGCATTGACAATCCAACACAATGGGCAGCACATTGAACACATTTTATAAGTGGTCAGGAACTTGTAAATAAGTCATGAAAGAATAAAGTTACATTAAAACATAGCACATCATTGTTTTTCTTGGGAATTTCCCAATAAGTTTGATGTGTCACATGACCCTCTTCCTATTGAAAAAACAAAAGTTGGATTCAAAATGGCCAACTTCAAAATGGCCACCATGGTCATGTCATGATGGTGTGGGGCTGTGACATCAAGATACTCCGGCCCCTGTATTGCCCATCATCAGGCACAGAGCAAAGTTCGCTTCATGCAGCAGATGACACAGGATGCTGCAGGTGAGATCGTGGTGGTCCCCAGGGATCATGGGACCCCCATGATCAGACATTTTATCCCCTTTCCTTTGGATAGGGGATAAGATGTCCAGGGGCAGAGTACTCCTTTAAGTGAGGACACAAACAAACAATAAATAGTCCTGTCAGCCCAGACAGTTCACCAATAGAGAAAATCCATTGATCCATTGACAAGCAGGAGAAGATCACAAAGTTTGTTTGTTCACCATCCAGACACACGTCGCACCTTCACTATACACATTTGTCTCTGCATGCAAACGGTTATTAAAGGGGTACTCACCCCCTAGACATCTTATCCAACATTTAAAGGATAGGGGATAAGATGTCTGATCACGGAGTCCAGCTGCCGAGACCCATGCGATCCCTGTGCAGCACCCTGCGTTCATTTAGATCACTAGGTGCGGGCAGTGGGGTCATGATGTCACATCATGCCCCTCATGATGTCATGCCACGCCCCCTAAATGTAAGTCTATGGGAGGGGGCATGGCGGCCGCCATTCCCCCTCCCATAGACTTGCATTGAGGGGGTGGGATGTGACATCACAATGGACATGGATGTGACATCATGACCCCACCGCCCGCTCCAAGCATTTGGAGCAAAATGTTCTGAACGCTGTGGCAGCACAGTACCCTTTTAAAGGCAAATCTGGTTTCACCATTCTTACTATGTTTCCTGTCATTTACAGCTAGCAACTGTCGCTTTCCCTTTCAGTGGTGCTGTAAATAGAAAACCTAAACTGCTGTTGACTGAGTTCGTTTGAATAAAACTATAACTGTGTAAATGGCGTGTATTAATATTGTATAGACAATGCATACCACTAAAAATTATTTCAAGTATAAAGTAATTCCAGAACCTGTTAGAAGCCACAAAAAATGTTTGCACAAATCCATCAAGCTAATAAGTAGAGAAAAATACAATGCTAAAATTTGCAAGTATGGGACAAGAGCTGGTTAGATGAAGCATCATTATCAATAAGTAAATATTGGATTTTCTGCATGGCTTATAGTTATGTTCCACAATATCTTCAATTACACCTGTTTCATTTCTCTCTTGCTAGGAATGTTAACAATATAGCCAATATACTCAATTAGCTTAAAAGCCCTCATACCCCAGATATGTCACAGGTCTTAATGATTATCTTAGAATACAGCATTAAAAAGTACACAAATCAATAGGTATTAGTAACAGTAACCATTTGCGTAATTGTCAGTTATGCAGGTAAAACATAGCAGTATTTCAAAAGCTTTTCAGTGCAACATGTATTATAGGGAAAATTATTTTCCGTCTTAATTATCCGCTCTGTTCTCAAAAGATAAGGTAATATAATTTTAATGTGCCATGTTTTCTTAAAATTTGATTCAGTATAATATATGCCTCTATATATAACATTAAAAACAAACTAATTTTTGTACCTATTTTCAAAAATAACAACTGAGAAAATGAGCTTTTATAGAAAAACTCATTTAAATGAAGATAACCTTGTAATTCTATGCTTGAATAATGAGTTTTGAACTTCTTCATTGTGACAACTTGTCTGGTTATATGGCGTATGAATGATCTCTCAGTCTGAAATTAACAGAGGGAAAAAGTTGTTTTTCAGTTTACTGGGTCATCTGTACATTAGATCAGATTGTATGCTTTAAAAATAAAGCATACAGATAAGTAAAAATGTAGACCGTTGGCTGTCCAGGCATGCTGGGAGTTGTAGTTTTGCAACATCTGGAGGTCTGCAGATTGAAGACCACTGCATAGGAGGTAATACTCACGTGTCCCCGCCGCTCCGGACCCGTCACCGCTGCCCTGGATGTCGCTCCATCGCTGTCGCCGTGTCCCCGTCGCTCCGGAACGTCTCTGCTGCCGGCTGGGTATCCTTGCTCTCTGTCGCCGCCATCACGTCGTTACGTACGCCGACGCACATACGCGACGACGTGATGAAGAGGAAGGAGAGCGCCAGCCATACAGGGGATCCCTGAATGGAGAAGACACCGAGGAGGCAGGTAAGGTCCCTCCTGGTGTCCTGTAAGCACTAACCCGGCTGGAAAACATTTTTTTTTTTTAAATCAACTGGTGCCAGAAAGTTAAACAGATTTGTAAATGACTTCTATTGAAAAATCTTAATCCTTCCAGTACTTATCAGCTGCTGTTATGATCCACAGGAAGTTATTTTCTTTTTTAATTTCCTTTCTGCCTGACCACAGTGTTCTCTGCTTACACCTCTGTCCACTTTAGGAACTGTCCAGAGTAAGATTAAATCCCCATAGAAAACCTATCCTGCTCTGGACAGCTCCTAAAATGGACAGAGGAGTCAGCAGAGAGCACTGTGGTCAGGCAGAAAGGAAATTCAAAAAGAAAAGAACTTCCTGTGGATCATAACAGCAGCTGATAAGTACTGGAAGGATTAAGATTTTTTTTAATAGAAGTCATTTACAAATCTGTTTAACTTTCTGGCACTGGTTGATTTAAAAAAAAATTTTTTCCCCAGTGGAGTACCCCTTTAACCCCTTAACCCCTTAAGGATTAAGCCCATTTTGACCTTAAGGACAAGAGAATTTGTTGCACATCTGACCACTGTCACTTTAAGCATTAATAACTCTGGGATGCTTTTACTTATAAATTTTATTCCGAGATTGTTTTTTTGTGACATATTCTACTTTATCATAGTGGTAAATTTTTGTCGATACTTGCATAATTTCTTGGTTAAAAATTCCCAAATTTAATTTTGAAGCTCTCTCCTTATGAAGAAAATACACATACCAAATAAATTATATATTGATTCACATATACAATATGTCTACTTTATAGTTGCATCATAAAGTTGACATGTTTTTACTTTTGGAAGACATCAGAGGGCTTCAATAAATAAAATAAAAATTTCACTAAAATGCATTTTTCCCCCTAAATATACCCCAAATTTCCAGTATGGAAATACCCCATATGTGGATGTTAAGTGCTCTTTGGGTTAACTACAATGCTCAGAAAAGGAGCTCCATTGGGCTCTTGGAGAGAGAATTTGTTTGGAATGGAAGTCGGGGCCATGTGCGTTTACAAAGCCCCCATACTACCAGAATAGTGGACCTCCCCACATGTGACCCCATTTTGAAAACTACACCCCTCACAGAATTTAATAAGGGTTGCATTGAGCATTTACAACCCACTAGCGTTAGTCAGACTTTTGGAACAGTGGGCTGTGCAACTAAAAACATTTTTTTTTTTTTCATTTTCACGGACCACTGTTCCAAAAATCTATCAGACACCTGTGGGGTGTAAATGCTCACTGCACCGCTTATTACATTCTGTGAGGGGTGAAGTTTCCAAAATAAGGTCACATGTGGGGAGGGGGGTTCCACCGTTCTGGCACCATGGGGGCTTTGTAAACGCTCATGGCCTTCAATTCCAGCCAAATTCTCTCTCCAAAAGCCCAATGGTGCTCCCTCTGTTCTGAGCCCTGTAGCGTGCCAGCAGAGCACTTTACATCCATATATGGGGTATTTCCTTACTCAGAAGAAATGGGGTTACAAATTATTGTGGCTTTTTTTCCCCTTACCCCTTGTGAAAATGAAAAATTTGGGATAACACCAGCATTTCAGTGAAAAAATAAAAAATTTTAATTTTCAATTCCAACTTTAACAAAAATTCTTCCAACACCTGTGGGGTCAGCCACGATCAGCCACCCCTGTGCAAATCACCTCAAATGTACATGACATTTCACTTTTGAGCCTTGTGCACACACAGAGCATTTAATGTCCATATATGGGGTATTTCTGTACTCAGGAGAATGTTGGGGGTCTTTTTTTCCTTTTACCTCTTGTGAAAGTTAAAGTATGGGGCAACACCAGCAAGTTAGTGCTTTTTTTTTTTTTGCATTAAATACGGTTCCCCTATACGGCTGAGTGCGGGCGCCACAATTAAGCCCCTCCCCCCTTCTCCCAGCCGTATACGGGAACCGTAAGTACAAAACGTGGTGTGAAACCACCCTTATACACTTCTTTCTTTCCTTTAAACAATGCCATAGACATTTGATATTTATACCCCCAATTTCCTATCTAAAATGTATGGCCAATTTGGATGATTGTGCTAGAAAATTCAATAGGATAAAGGTAATAAGATATTTATAGAAAACTGCTTGGTAGTAGAAAAGATTGAACAGGTTAAAATCCAGTCTGTCACATCATTGCTTCCCCTAGTTTCCCTAGAAATCAACGAGTCCTCCAGGATCTGTTGACAATAGTCAAAACCCAACTGTTAGCATTAGAAGCTATAGATGGATTGTATTTGCATATACATTAAACAATGAAATACTTCTATCTGCTTCATCCAATGTCTTGGTATATGTTTTTTTCACAGCTTACCTTCATATTTATAGTTGTGAAAAATATTTTCCTTTCTCAGACTGTTAATCCGAACATTTAAAGGTGATTATTAAGCTAACAAGCATGTTGTGGAATGCTTGGCAAACCAATTGACAAGAGCGATGACTTATATTACAGAGATAGAAGTTGTCCTGAGAATGTTTAATCACAATAGAACATGCACACAACAGATTTGTGCTTATTTCTAAATAAATTTGCATTGCTTGGGGCTCTTGCAGCTACAACCCAATTACCAGACTGCAGATATGTGCCTGACAAGAGTTATGTTAGTTAGAGATGTACAGTATGTGCACATTTTACATTTCAGCATTATTCAATTAGCATCAAATAAAGGATTATATAGTTTTTTTTTCCTTTTCATTAACTAGATGGGATAATCATGTGTTGTCATGGGTACATAATGCATGCTTATGCATGTCTCATAATTAATTGTCTATAGTTATTATTTATTGCAATCAAATAGAAAAAAAAACAGTAAACATACTTATTATTAACTATTTCATATCAGCTATACGGCTATATACGTGACAACTGCTGATGTTGTGTGTAGTTGCCATGTATATATACATTGGCAGCGTGAAATGGGCCGATAGGGTGGTACTAGTGCCTTTATTAGTGGGAAATGGCTGCCACACATTGCTTAGCTCCCTTCACAACTGTCAGGAGCACAGCTAGACTCCAATTCTGACAGTTAACCCTTTAGATGCTGCAGTCAGTAGCAACCACAGCATCTAACAGGGTAACAGAGGGAGGGAGCTCCCTCTGTTCTCCATCTGCTCCCTGCAAAGTGATCGCTGGGTGCCGCTAATAGTCATGATACCTAGCCATGATAACTAGCCATGATAACTACAGAAGCCGATCAGACTCTGCCTGAGGTGGATGCAATTTGTTGGTGATTTTGCAGTTGCATTCTTACAAAGAAAATGCACCGAAAGAAAACACTGTGTGAACATAGCCTAACAAATTAAACTGAGTCATTTAGTTAAGAAAGAAAGAAAGACGGCAATGTTATACTGGCATATAGTGACCAAGAGACATCTCTTTGGGAAAAACTAACCACACTTGAACACTTCAGAAACATATTGACCTATAAGCTAAACTCTCAGCTCAGGTTAAAAAAAAATCTAAACAAATGAAAAAAATAAATAAATAAATAAACCTTATGAAAATAATTTGGCTTTGTGAGAATGCATCTTGTGATGAATATATCTATAATGAGGTGCCATCAAGAGGCCCAATATGACAGCTCCAAAGAGGTTCTGTATTGCCATATATGGCATGATAAAAATCGAAAGATAGAAGGGGATTTTATCAATGGGTGTTAGATAACTCACACAATATTAATCCAAATGATATAAGAAAAAACTTCAAGGTGACATATTTTAAATGTAATATGTAAATAGTCACTGTATAGAAATGAACCCAGCTTTGCTTGATTAGCAATTGAAAAGTTTTATGTTGGCACATTGTATATGACATTTTACTGTGTCCCAATACTTTGTCCTGAAAAAAATAAGGAAATAAATAAATATATGTTAATTAGATTGATTTTCTTCTCTGAACAACTAAAACAAACTTCCACAATGATTGTAAACCTCATGTATAGCAGTCAATTTCCTCAATTTAGTGACTTTTTAACCAAATATGATAGATTGATTTTACATCAATTTCAATTGAAATGGAGAATAAAAGAAAATGCCTCATAAACCTAATGCTTTATGAAAAGCATAACCATTGTTATTCTATCTATTGAAGAAATTGGCCTTACTTTCATTTAGTATATTTCATTACATCATCTTTTGGAAATTAATCAACATCATTCTTCCAAGGTGAAAAACTAACTAAAAAACTCTAAATTTAAGTAAACCAAACAAATCTGGAATTTGCGTGTTCTGGAGCAGTTGAAGATAACTTCAGAGGTGGCTTCTTAAAGAGTCCATCATTAAAAAATAAATAAACTTTTTACATACTACAGAAACATGTCAAAACTTTTCATCAGCCAGGGTCTTAGTTCTGGGGCTTCTACTGATAGGTAGTATGAGCTGGGAAAATCTTGAGCTAAAATGGACACTGTCAGATACAAAAAATTGATATGTTCTGCTTCTAATATACTGAAGAAGAAAATGTTATATCCGTTTTATAAAAATCATGGCTTTGTCCAATCTGAAGTACGGGCATGGACAAAGTCCAGTAAGTGATGGTGGGCTAGAACTCTTCTGTCTGATAGGACAGGAGAGAGCACAGAGAGTACTATCAGACAGGATAGAGCACAGAGGAGTGCAATCAGACAGGAAAGAGCACAGAGGAGTACTATCAGATAGGAGAGAGCACAGAGGAGTCCTGTCAGATAGGAGAGAAAAGAGAGGAGTGCCATCAGACAGGACATAGCACAAAGGAGTACTATCAGAAAGGAGAGAGCACACAGGAGTCCAATCAGACAGGAGAGAGCACAGAGGAGTCCTATCAAACAGGAGAGAGCACAGAGGAGTGCTATAAGACAGGAGAGAACAGAGAGGAGTGCTATCAGACAGGAGAGATGACAGAGGAGTCCTATCAGAAAGGAGAGAGCACAGAAGAGTACTATCAGACAGGAGAGAGCACAGAGGAGTACTATAAGACAGGAGAGAACAGAGAGGAGTGCTATAAGACAAGAGAGAGCACAGAAGAGTACTATCAGACAGGGGAGAGTACAGAGGAGTCCTAACAGACAAAAGAGAGCAGAGAGGAGTACTATCAGACAGGAGAGAGCACAGAGGAGTCCTATCAGGCAGGAGAGAGCACAGGGGAGTCCTAACAGACAGGAGAGAGCACAGAGGAATACTATCAGACAGGAGAGAACATAGAGGAGTGCTATCAGACAGGAGAGAGCACAGAGGAGTGCTATCAGACAGGAGAGAGCACAGAGGAGTCCTATCAGACAGGAGAGAGCACAGAGGGGTGCTATCAGACAGTACAGAGCACAGAGGAGTCTTATCAGACAGGAGAACACAGAGGAGTGCCATCAGTCAGGAGAGAGCACAAAGGAGTCCTATCAGACAGGAGAGAGCACAGAGGAGTACTATCAGACAGGAGAGAGCACAGAGGAGTACTATCAGACAGGAGAGAGCACAGAGGAGCACTATCAGACAGGAGAGAGCACAGAGGAGTCCTATCAGACAGGAGAGAGCACAGAGGAGTCGTAACAGACAAGAGAGAGCAGAGAGGAGTACTATCAGACAAGAGAGAGCACATAGGAGTGTTATCAGACAGAAGAGAGCACAGAGGAGTGCTATCAGACAGGAGAGAGCACAAAGGAGCACTGTCAGACAGGAGAGAACACAAGGAGTCCTATTAGACAGGAGAGAGCACAGAGGAGTACTATCAGACAGGAGAGAGCACAGAGGAGTCCTATCCTATCAGACAGGAGAGAACATAGAGGAGTGCTATCAGACAGGAGAGAGCACATAGGAGTGCTATCAGACAGGAGAGAGCACAGAGGAGTCCTATCAGACAGGAGAGAGCACAGAGGGGTGCTATCAGACATTAGAGAGCACAGAGGAGTCTTATCAGACAGGAGAACACAGAGGAGTGTCATCAGACAGAAGAGAGCACAGAGGAGTTCTATCAGACAGGGGAGAGCACAGAGGAGTGCTTTCAGACAAGAGAGAGCACAAAGGAGTCCTATCAGACAGGAGAGAGCACAGAGGAGTACTATCAGACAGGAGAGAGCACAGAGGAGTACTATCAGACAGGAGAGAGCACAGAGGAGTACTATCAGACGGGAGAGAGCACAGAGGAGCACTATCAGACAGGAGAGAACACAGAAGAGTCCTATTAGACAGGAGAGAGCACAGAGGAGTCCTATCAGACAGGAGAGAGCATAGAGGAGTCGTAACAGACAAGAGAGAGCAGAGAGGAGTACTATCAGACAGGAGAGAGCAGAGAGGAGTACTATCAGACAGGAGAGAGCACATAGGAGTGTTATCAGACAGAAGAGAGAGCACAGAGGAGTGCTATCAGACAGGGGAGAGCACAAAGGAGCACTGTCAGACAGGAGAGAACACAGAGGAGTCCTATTAGACAGGAGAGAGCACAGAGGAGTACTATCAGACAGGAGAGAGCAGAGAGGAGTCCTATCAGACAGGAGAGAGCACAGAGGAGTCTATCAGACAGGAGAGAGCACAGAAGAGTACTATCAGACAGTGGAGAGAACAGAGGAGTCCTAACAGACAAGAGAGAGCAGAGATGAGTGCTATCAGACAGGAGAGAGCACAGAGGAGTGTTATCAGACAGAAGAGAGAGCACAGAGGAGTCCTATCAGACAGGATAGAGCACAGAGGAGTCCTATCAGACAGGAGAGAGCACCGAGGAGTGCTATCAGACAGTAGAGAGCACAGAGGAGTCTTATTTGACAGGAGAACACAGAGGAGTGCCATCAGACAGGAGAGAGCACAGAGGAGTACTATCAGACAGAAGAGAGCACAGAGGAGTACTATCAGACAGGAGAGAGCACAAAGGAGTCCTATCAGACAGGAGAGAGCACAGAGGAGTCCTATTCTATCAGACAGGAGAGAGCACAGAGGAGTACTATCAGACGGGAGAGAGCAGAGAGGAGTACTATCAGACAGGAGAGAGCACAGAGGAGTACTATCAGACAGGAAAGAGCACAGAGGAGTCCTATCAGAGAGGGGAGAGCACAGAGGAGTGCTATCAGACAAGAGAGAGCACAAAGGAGTCCTATCAAACAGGAGAGAGCACAGAGGAGTCCTATAAGGACAGGGGAGAGCACAGAGGAGTCCTATCAGACAGGGGAGAGCACAGAGGAGTGCTTGCTTACCCTAATTTACTAGCCTTTGTCCATGCCTGTGCTTCAGCTTGGACAAAGCAAATTTATAAGCCATGATTAATATAGAAAGGAAATAAGATTTTCTTAAAGGGGTACTCTTATGGACAGAGATGTCAGTAGAGAGCACTGTGCTCGTGATGTCAGCAGACAGCTCTGTGTTCCAAAAAGAAAATAATTTCCGCTGTATTATTAAGCAGCTAATAAGTACAGGAAAGATTAAGATTTTTTAATAGAAGTAATTTACAAATCTGTTTAACTTTCTGGTACCAGTTGATTTAAAAAAAAAAAAGTTTTTCACCAGAGTACCCCTTTAAGTATATCACAAAGGTAAGAAATGTCAGGAACTGTCCAGAGTAGAAGCAAACCTCCATAGTGAACCTCTATGGCTCTAGACAAATCCAGACATGGATAGAGGTGTCAGCAGAGAGCACTGTGGTCAGACTGATAAAAACTACTCAACTTCCCTGTAGTATACAGTAGCTGATAAGTACTGGAAGGATTAAGATTATTATAATTTTTTTTTATAATTGTTTATTTTTTCGAAGTTTTTGAATGTTACAAAGAAAAGGAAAAACAGTTACAGAGGGAAAAAATTGTCAACAATTTAGACAACAGAAAGTACAAAGAGAAAAAAAAACACAAAAAAAGACAATCTTCATAGATTCCCATCTTCACCTATCCATCTGAAATTCAACAGTAATAAAGCGTGTCCAAGACACATATAAAAGTTAACCAACAAGAAGAAAATGTCTCCATGTTATTCAAATGATAGAAACACTGGTGGAAAACCAAAACAATGTAGCTGTCTCATGGTATAGAAATGAAATAAGATATCTTTCACTGGAAACTTTACCTCCAGTGATTACTATTATCTCAAAACATTTGTTTCCTTGGAAGTATATTAGAACCTGGAAGGTTGTTTAAAACTTTTTGATTCATGTGGTCACATGGTATGTTATGTAGTGAGAACTATGAAGTGAATGAAGAAAACATCCAATAATAAAAATAAATAATATATGAGAAATTAAAAGAAAGATAGATAGCATTAGGATATAGTGGGAAAGAAAAAAGAGCCCAGAAAGGTAGAAAGAGTGAACCCTTGTGGTTCCGTATCCAGACCTCCAACCCCTCACACCCCAGCCTCTAACTCTGAAAATCTATCCCAATGCATCCAATTTTTGTAGAATTTGGGTAGGAGATTGTTGCTGCCAACAGATATTCCATTCTCCTAACCAACAATATTCTATTCCTCAATTTCTGAATAGTAGGTATGTCTGTCTTATTCCAGTTTTGAGCAATTAATCCCTTGGCCGCAATTAAAATATAATGAAAGAGTCTAATTTCATTTCTTTGCAGACCTGTGGGTGGGAAATTAAGGAGATATGTTAGAGGATGTGTTTGCCAAGAACCACCCGTACCATTGACTGTAAATTCAGCCAAAAATGTCTGAGAGAGGAACAATCCCAGAAGATGTGTGATAGTGTACCCAAACTAGAATGACATGTCCAACAACTGGCAGAAACATTTGGATAAAAATGGTTGAGAACCACAGGGGTATTTCACCAGTGGAACAATATCTTATATTACGTCTTTATGAGTGAGGATTTCGCCGTATGATTCCAAATCGTCCGCCAGATAGCCGGAGACACCGGAGCATCCAAATATGACTCCCACTTTGTCATATAGGAGTGATTTATATTAGAAGTGTCTGTTGGTGTATTTAGAATACTATAGATTTCCTAAATCAGACCTCGTGTCAAAACTCCTCTTTTGAATATGATCTCAAATGAAGTGGGGCGGGAAAAGGGAATATCCAAGGCAGGAAGTCCCAAGTTAACCAACATAGAGCTATAAAAAATCACCAGCTTCATTAGGTAAGTGAAATTGCTGTTTTAAGGCATGAAAAGGCATAATCATATGTTTAAGAGGTTCTTTTATGTCCGCAAGAAGGAAAATGTTCGCACCCACCCACGGTGTAATAATTGCTGGGTCACTACTACATTGTATAGAGGGATTAAATAAAAGAGGTGAGAGAGGTGACATGGATGATTTTAGTATAAAGGTATCAGATTTTTTTTCATATGGCTAATGTAGATTTCATTGGGCCCAATAGGTTTCTTTGGTTTTAAAAAGAAGACGATGGCCAAATCAAGGAACATGGATGGGGCTATCCATTGCTTCCCAATATCCGTCCATTTATTATACGCCAAAAATTGGGTCCAGGAATGAATTTGTCTGAGATGTACTGCATAATAGTATTTATAGATATCTGGCATAGCCAATCCCCCATGCTCCTTTTTTGCAGTGATACCTGAAAGCAGAATTTCGGAGAAGATATTCATATACGAGGTAAGCCTGTTCAGTCTGTACCCCCTAGTTAGTCATTTAAATTAGTTCTCCTGCACTCCGAAGCATCTCGAAAAGCTTATGGAACAATTTAGGATGGTTACAATCTCTGCACCCCTTTGCACCAGGAAGCATTCCAGTCGATGTCACACTGATGCTCTCTGGCATGACCGTGATCTTTCATCACCCTGAATATTGGACATAGCAGTGACAGTTAGTACACCCCTAACCTGTATGGTGCAACCCTATATGTATGGTGCTTGGTCATCCAAGTCATCCAAGTCATAATAAATTTACTGTGCCCATGTAAAGCTCCTGCTCCAACAATCTATAAGGAGAAGGTCAGGTGTCTGGCTGTCAGAGAAAAACAGGGACCCAGAAAAGAAGTTAGAAGTATTTTTTTCCCCTACAATATGGCAGTGCTTCTAGGAGTTTTTTTTTTTTAATGAAATCATAAGGACATAATATAATCAAATAATATTTAAATACGTACAATAAAAAAGTTGACAGCACAAATGGGAAAAAAAATACACCTATATCAACAAAAACAGTTATATTATACATATTATACAGGAAAACAAACTAAGGAACCCTTTTGTTTAAAAAAATATTTAAAAAAATTCACGTTTCACTTTTAAAATACATTTTCACATGTTTTTCTCTTTAAAAAAAAGTAAAAAAGGGGGGAAAAAACTACAAAAAAATTATTAAAATAGCCCTGTGTCTTAAAACAACAATGCAAAAATTATTTTAGTAGTCTGTGAAATAAAGATCGGCTGTTTATAAAAAAAAAAAAATAATAACTCCAACTGGTTAGTACATTTCTGTCTGTATTTATAGAATATAATACATGAGAGATGCTAAGCTGAAAAACGTTTAGCTTACATGTAGTTGTATCGGAAACTCAGTGTTATGCCAAGAATGATGACCCTGATAAATAGCCCAGCATGTGCATGTCAGTTATTATCTATGATGCAAGGCATGAAGAAAACTTTAAGGTTGTGATTTATCATGGTTTATCTTCGTATTATTGTTTCCAGTGAAGCAATGAGCATAGTTTCAGAACAGTTTCCCTTGCCAATGATTTATCATTAGATAATATTATAAAATACAGATGTGGCCTCACCACTATTGGCCTTTTCAAAATGACAAAAAATAATGGTACATTACAAATACAGCTCATTTTTCAGTAGAATGATTATTTCTTACTATGGTAGGTTGTATTCTGCTTCCAGAGAAGCTGAATATTGTCCTGTAGTCCAACAATACAACCACTGAGGTTGTGACTGACTGCAGTAACCAATGCTGAATGTATATGAACATCAACAGGATACAGCTTCAGAACGATGGTAATGCTGAACTGGGAGTGTACGGGGGAGTTAGTATAGGCCAGGAGATCAGTATCATCATAGTTTATAAACTATCATAGTTCATAGTTTGTAACTAGTCCCTGCGGCTGCTTCCAGTCTGGCTGGCCTGAGTGATGCAACTACCCTTATCTGTGTACAGGGAAAGATGTGTGACTCAAGGCTGGCAGGGAGGAGGGCATCCACTGAGACTAACCCCTATGACTACTTACACGGGTGCATTTTTAATAGTGTTGCTCGCGAATATTCGCAATGCGAATTTTATTCGCGAATATCGCATATTCGCGAATTCGTGAATATTCGCGAATTCGCGAATATTCGCGAATATAGCACTATATATTCGTAATTACGAATATTCTTTTTTTTTTTTTTCACAGTACACATCACAGTGATCACCCCTCTCTGCTTCCAGCTTGTGTGGTGTAAAGAAGGCTCTAATACTACTGTGTGAGACTGGCGTGCGAATTTTCGCATATGCAAATTTTCCCTTATGCTAGTTTGTATATGCTAATTTTTGCATATGTTAATTTTCGCATTCGCGAATTTTCACATATGCGAAAATAAAACGAGAATATTACGAATATGCGAATATTCGCGAATATTCGTGTCCATATATTCGCGAATATTCGCGAATTCGAATATGGCCTATGCCGCTCAACACTAATTTTTAAGTGCTAAGACTATGCCTAAGCATATCAGAGTAATTCAGTTCCGGACATTGCACTGTTTGCACCAGTTTTATGCCAAATGCTGTTTAGGGTGCAAAAAAACTGATCACAGGCTCCATTGAAAGCCAGACATGGATTTATCAACCTTTTAAAAACTTGAATATTTTTAATTTGCATGGTACATATGTACAAGATATGATACCAATTAATACCAAGAGGAAAAAGAGGCATGTTATATTGCCCACCAACAGTATAAAATAAATTACATTTATAATATATTGACAATGATCAATGAAAAATGATGTTATTATTACTGCATTTGACCATAGAATATCAGTAGTGGGGGAGGCATAGAAGAGCTTTCAGTATATCATGTATTTTAGTTTTTACAGCTGTTCTCAATCCCTGAACGCACAACTTGTTGCTAAATGTCCCAAAGTATATAAGAAATTTAGATTAATTTGTCATAATATAGTGACTAAGTTTATTTATATTAATCTGCCTTATCTGTCTACACGCAAGTCAAAGACAGGAGTGTATGAGGCTCGGTTCACATACATTTGTCATCAAGCTCAACGCAACTGATACCGCAACAAATGACAACGTGCATCAGTTGTCAACATTTTTTTAGCATCCAGCGGGCGCAGCAAGATACGTTCTTGAATGTGGATGACTGTGAACTGTACCATTCAAATAAATGGGATCAGTTATATCATCTGTTTCCCTTCAGTGCACACCAGTGGGAAACACTGCCAGACAACTGATATATGTGCAGGGGGCCTTAGGCTGGGTGCACATGTGTCCGGCATCCGGCATTGGGGAACTCAGACTAGATCTAGAAGCAACTGGTGCCACAACTGATGACAAGTTGTCATCAGTTGTATGGCATCCGCATCCATTGTTTCTGGACTGCGGACAGGGGAACGCATCAAGCTGCGTTCCCCTGTCCGGTGCGCTCTGGCTTGTCCAACCATCCAGCGTCAAAATTGAGACGCTGGATGATTGTGAACTGTCCCATTCAAATGAATGGAATCAGTTCTAGCATCAGTTTCCCTACGGTGCACGCCGGAGGGAAACTATACCGGACGCCTGATATATCTGTACTTAGCCTTACAGCCATAAACTGCTTAGGCTCAATAAGCTCAGTTACATAAAGTTTTCATAAAATAATATGATGGTAAATTAACAATATAACAGAAAACTCTTCTTAGACCATTAGATAAGAATCTCAGAACAGCAATTCATTAACACTTTGTAAATGGTAATTTTTGACCAAATGAATGTAATAGGAAATTAAAGCAGAACCGTTTAGTCGAATTATTTTCTGTATTCTTTACAATTAATTAGTAATGCTCAAAAAGTGTCTAAAGTTTTCTAAAGTAATCATGTACATTAGGCAGAGAAATACTTTGAAATGCAAATCAGTCATACTATCCAAACATGATAAGCCAAAACTCCACTTAATAACTGACTTGTGATTTTAACTTAGATCAGTAAAATGTGACTTATATTTGATGAAAGTTCCGACAAATAATTTCTAAGATAATCACTTAGCTGACATTGCTTCTAATAAAGGGTTAAAAACAAAGCCCAGTAATATTAACTCCTTAAACGTCCACACATTTAAGCTTCTTCTTGCCTGATGACCTTACAGTTGCACTAAAACCAATGAGGATGATAAAAGTGAATGAATGAGTTAACCACCAAAACAGAGTAATGCAGACACCATCAGCTAAAGAAAATCGATGTTTTGTCATCACTGCGATAATCTGTCTTGGGATCTTTTTAATCACTATAATATTTACCTCTAGTGGTATTTTTATACAATTTTCAAGAAAAAAGTTGTGTCTGTGAGAACTGGCTGTGGGAATTGTTATCCCTGGCATGATGCATTTGGCTCAATGTCATAAGGGTTTTTTGCTTTTCTCAACACAGTAGGAACACAACAGGGAAATAGGTTGAACTTGAAGGACTCTAGTCTTTTTTTTAAAAAAGGTGGCACCTCAATATTAGCATTAGTGTTGCTCACGAATATTCGCAATTTGAATATTGGCCGCGAATATCGCATATTCGCGAATTCGCAAATATCACAAATTTCGCGATAAAAATTCGCTATTACGAATATTCGTCTTTTTTTCAAACTATTTTAAAAACTGAGCACATTGTAGGGATCTCCTTCGACTGATAAATGCAATGCTTGTATCATTTCATTAAAGACCCAGGGATGAGACTGTGAGGCGAAAGGTTTATGCATGCGAATATTCGTGGAAATTCCACCCTACTTATGCCTGTGAGCCAATGAGAGTTCTGCAAGCACAGTTGTCAGAGCTTAGCAACGTCCCTAGCAACGTCCCTCGCATGATGTTATAGCGTGCATACGCAGACGAGCAAAATTTCGCTATTAATTTCGCATTCGCAATAGCAAAATTTCGCAATTCAAAAAAACGGCATGAATATAATGAAAATTCGAATTTCACGAATATGGGACGAATATTCATCCTCATATTCGCGAAATATCGCGAATTCGAATGTGGCATATGCCGCTCATCACTAATTAGCATGCAGTGAAGGGATAGGATGACTTGATGTGATAGATTGATGACATAAATAAATACATTCTGTTGGTAATTTTTATATAGAATAATATATGTGGCAGGCTGGGTTCACACTACGATTTGTAACTACGGTTCCCATATACGGCTGGGAGGAGGGGGGGCGGGGCTTAATCGTGGTGCCCGCACTCAACCGTATAGGGGAACTGTATTTAATGCATGTCTATGAGCCGACCGGAGTGAACCGCAGCCTCCGGTCGGCTGATTTTTCGGCCGTATGTGGTTTCACGACCGTAGGCAAAAACGAGGTTGACCACGTTTTTGCCTGCAGTCGGAAAACAGCATACGGCCGAAAAAGCAGCCGACTGGAGGCTGTGGTTCACTTCAGTCGGCTCATAGACATGCATTAAATACCGTTCCCCTATACGGCTGAGTGCGGGCGCCGTGATTAAGCCTCGCCCCCCTCCTCCCAGCCGTATACGGGAACCGTAGTTACAAATTGTAGTGTGAACCCAGCCTAAGCTGTAGTTTAGGTGGGCTTTGTGTGTTTTTTTTGTAATTTTTTTTTCTCTTAGTTTTTTATAATACATATTCGGCAGATAATTTCACATATTTACACAGTCTAGCTTGGTTGGTCATTTTTCATTGATGTCCCCACTGTCAGAAAAATTACCCAGAAATTAACCTGAATGATCTAAACATTAATACACTTGTCTGCTGAAACTGAATTTCTGAGCTGCTTTTTTTTTTTTTTGCCAGATTCTGCTCACAAATTTTCCTGTGTAAATTGGGCTTAGAAAGCCTGTTAGGTCACCTAGGAATGCATCTAAGTAAAGAGGAAATACAAATATATATATATATATATATATATATATATATATATATATATATATTCTGCCCTCTTACATCTAATGATAAAATAACATCAGCATGTAAGGCTATGGTTTAAACTGATAGTACCTGGGGTTACATTAACTAACAGTTTGTTTAACCCCTTGGGGTTTATGCACTGTCATTTTATGCATTCATAACTCTGGGATGCTTGTACTTATGAATTTCATTCAGAGATAGTTTTTTCGTGACATATTCTACTTTATGCAAGTGACATATTCTACTTCATGCATATTGTACTTGTATAATTTCTCAGTGAAAAATTCCAAAATTTCATGAAAAATTTGAAAATGTTGCATTTTTATAACTTTGAAGCTCTCTGCTTGTAAGGAAAATAGACATACCAAATAAATTATATATTGATTCACATATGCAATATGTCTACTTTATGTTTGTATCATAAAGTTGACATGTTTTTACTTTTGAAGATATCAGAGGGCTTCAAAGCTCAGCAGCAATTTTCCAATTTTTCAAGTAAATTTCAAATTTCAAATTTTCCAGGGACCAGTTCAGTTTTGAAGTGAATTTGAGGGTTTTTATCTTAGGAATACCCCTTAATGGACTCCATTATGAAAACTGCACCTCTCAAAGTATTCAACATGACTTTCAGAAAGTGTGTTTACCCTTTAGGTGTTTCACAGGAATAGCAGCAAAGTGAAAGCAAAAATTCAAAAACCTTCATTTTTTACACTAACATGTTCTTGTAGACCCATATTTTTTATTTTTACAAGGGGTAAAAGGAGAAAAAGCCCCCCAAAATATGTAACCTAATTTCTCTCGAGTAAGGAAATACCTCATATATGTATGTAAATTGCTCTGTGGGTTCACTAGAGGTCTCAGAAGGGAAGGAGCTACAATGGGATTTTGGAGAGCGAATTTTGCTGAAATAGTTTTTTGGTGGCATGTCGCATTTAGGAAGACCCTATGGTGCCAGACCAACGAAAAACACACCACATGGTATACTATTTGGCAAACTACACCCTTGAAGGAACATAACAAGTGGTACAGTGAGCCTTAACACCCCACAGGTGTTTGATGAATTTTCAATAAAGTTCGACGGGAAAAAAATTTTTTGTATTTTTTTCACTAAAATGCTCATGTTACCACAAATTTTTCATTTTCACAAGGGGTAATAGGTAAAAATGTCCCCCAAAATTTGTAAACCCATTTCTCTCAAGTAAGAAAATACTTCATATGTGGATGTAAAGTGCTCTTCGGGTGCACTAGAGGGCTCAGAAGGGAAGGAGCGACATTGGGCTTTTGGAAAGCGAATTTTGCTTAAATGGTTTTTGCTTGGCATGTCACATTTAGGAAGCCCACATGGTGCCAGAACAGCAAAAAACACCCAATATGGCATACTATTTGGGAAACTACACCCCTCAAGGAACGTAAAAAGGGTTGCAGTGAGCATTTACACCCCACTGGCGTTTGACAGATCTTTGTAACAGTGGGCTGTGCAAATGAAAAATTACATTCTTCTTTTTCACAGACCACTGTTTCAAAAATCAGTCAGTCACCTGTGGGGTGTAAATGCTCACTATTCCCCTTGTTACGTTCCGTGAGGGGTGTATTTTCCAAAATGGGGTCACATGTGGGTATTTATTTATTTTGTGTTTATGTCAGAACCGCTGTAACCAGCAGCCACCCCTGTACAAATCACTAATTTAGGCCTCAATTGTACATGGAGCTCTCTCACTCCTGAGCCTTGTTGTGCGCCCGCAGAGCATTTTACGCCGACATATGGGGTATATCCGTACTTGGCAGAAATTGTGTTACAAATTTTTGGGGTCTTTATTTCCTTTTACCTTTTATGAAAATAATAGGGCAACACCAGCATGTTAGAGTAAAAAAAAAAATTTTTTTTTACCCCCAAAATTTGTAGTGCAATTTCTCCCGAGTACGGAGATACTCCATATGTGGCCCTAAACTGTTGCCTTGAAATATGACAGGGCTCCCAAACAGAGCACCATGCCCATTTGAGGCCTAAATTAGGGATTTTCATAGGGGGTGTTTCCACACTAATGTTCGTTTTCTAACTCAGTGTTTCCCAACCCATGTGCCTCCAGCTGTACCACTCCCAGCATGCATGGTCTGTCAGTGCATGCTGGGAGTTGTAGTTTTGCAACAGCAGGAGACACACAGGTTGGGAAACACTGAGTTAGGAAACAGACAATGTTTCCCAACCAGTGCGCCCCCAGTTGTTGCAACACTACAACTCCCGGCATGCCCAGACAGCTGAAGGGCATGTTGGGAGTTGTAGTTATGAAACAACTGGAGGAGAACAGTTTGAAGACCACTGTGTAGTGGTCTCCAAACTGTAGCCCTCCAGATGTTGCAAGACTGCCCAGGCATGATGGGAGTTGTAGTTCGGCAACATCTGAAGGGCCAAATCTTGCCGAACTACAACTTCCAGCATGCCTGGACGGTCTCGGCATGCTTTTGAATTGACATCTGAAGCACTACAGTTTGGAGACCACTGTATAGTGGTCTCCAAACAGTGCCCATCCAGATGTTGCAAAACTACAACTCCCAGCATGCTGAGACTGTCCAAACATGATGGGAGTTGTAGTTATGCAACATCTGAAGGGCCAGATGTTACAGAACTACAACTTCCAGCATGCCTGGATAGTCTGGGCATGCTTAGAGTTGTAGTTTTGCAACATCTGGAAGGACAGTGGTCTCCAAACTGTGGCCCTCCAGATGTAGTTTTGTAGTTGTAGTTTTGAAACTCCTACATCACAGCTGTATCTGGGAAACCACCGCCGCCACCTACACTTGCCTGTGTCTCCTGTCAGCAGCCGGTCCCTGGACTAAATTAGGGATTGCATAGGGATGGACATAGGGGTATTCTACGCCAGTGATTCCCAAACAGGGTGCCTCCAGCTGTTGCTTAACTCCCAGCATGCCTGCACAGTCAGTGGCTGTCCGTAAATGCTGGGAGTTGTTGTTTTGCAACAGCTGGAGGCTCCATTTTGTAAACACTACCATACGATAAGTTTTTTAAAAATTTTTACTGGGGGGGGACCGTGTAAGGGGGTGTATATGTAGTGTTTCCCCCTATTATATGTTAGTGTTTGTAGCTTTTTTTAGGGTACATTCACACAGGTGGAGGTTTACATTGAGTTTCCTGCCAGGAGTTGGAGCTGTGGCGGAAAATTTGCTGCAGCTCAAACTTGAAGCAGGAAACTCACTGTAAACCCGCCCGTGAGAATGTACCCTGTACATTCACATGGGGGGGGGGGGGGGCGGTACATTCCAATACTACAACTCCCAACATGCACTGAAAGACCGTGTATGCTGGGAGTTGTACTTTTGCAAAAGTTGGAGGCACACTGGTTGGAAAACCTTCAGTTAGGTTCTGTTAACTAAATCAGTATTTTCCAACCATTGTGCCTCCAACTGTTGCAAAACTACAACTCCCAGCATGTACTGATCACCAAAGGGCATGCTGGGAGATGTAGTTATACAACAGCTGGGGGTACACAACTACAACTCCCAGCATGCTGAGATAGCCGTTTGCTGTTTGTGCCTGCTGGGAGTTGTAGTTTTGCATGATTTAGAGGGCCACAGTTTAGAAACCACCACACAGAGATATCCAAACTGTGGCCCTCCAGCCGTCTGGGCATGCTGGGAGTTGTAGTTTTGCAACATCTATACAGTGGTCTCTAAACTGTAGCCCTCCAGATGTTGCTAGGCAACTCACCGGCTTCCGTAATCTGCAGCAGGGAGCCAGCCGCATGTCATTGCTGCACGTCATTACCGCCCGCCGATCGTCGCTTGCTGACGCCGCCTATGGTAAGTGACCTCCGGTGCCGGTCACTGTCAGTTCCCCCATTCTGCCCAGACAACAGTGGGTGGGCAGAGCGGGGGAACCAAAGTTTAACCTCACTGCCCCGATCTGCTATTCGTCGGTCGCTTCTGACCGACCAATATCAGGGATAGGAGGGGTGGCACCCCTGTCACCTCACTCCTATCCCTTCAGTGGGATCGTGGGTGTCTTGGACATCCCCGATCCCCCTTATTTACCGGGTCACCCGGTCACCCAGATCGCCGGCCTGAATTGAGATCTCAGGACCCCCCTTGGCAATGTGCCGGGATGCCTACTGATAGATTTCAGCAGGCATCCCTGTCTGGTCCCTGACCAGCTAGCGGCAGGGACCGTAATTCCCACAGGCGTACTCATACGCCCTCAGTCCTTAAGGACTCTAAAATGGGGATGTATATATACACCCTCAGTCAAGGGTTAAAGGAGTGTCTTTTTTCAGTTGTACTATATTGTACCCTTGAACTGTCACTTTTAGCAATTTTTTTCTTGCATCAATAGACACTGTTTATATGATATTTGTGTCTATGGCCCAGATTTATCAAACTGTGTAAGAGAAAAAGTGGAGTGATTTCCCCACAGCAGCCAATCAATGCTCAGCTTTCACTTTACCAGAGCTCGTTAGCTGAACTGTGATTGGTTGCTGTGGAAAAATCTTTCCACTTTTTCTCCCACACAGTTTGATAAATCTGGGCCTATGTGTTTTTAAGCTAGGTTCATACACAGCATTATGGTCAGTTTTTATATACAAAACCAGGAGTAGTATTGAACACAGAAAAAAAAAAAAAAAAACATAATGGAAACATTTGAATCCTTTCCTGGTTTTACCTAAAATACTGACCCAAATACTATGAATAAACCAAACCTTAGTGTAGAGCACTCACTAGGCACACTAGTTACTATTACATAGCCTATCATTATCTAAATCAGTGGTCACAATATGTGGCCCTCCAGATGTTGCAAAACTTTAACTCCAAGCATGCCCGGACTGCCGTTGGCTTCAGCCAACGACTTTCCAGGCATGCTGGGAGTTAAAGTTTTGTAACATCTGGAGGGCCACAGTATAAGACCACTCAATCTAGATATATATGCTAAAAGAGTCTCCTTTTGATGTACCAATGTCCTATTAAGAGTGTTAATAAATATAAATGTCTACCATAAGTGTCATATACACCTTACTCTGATTGTCTTTCTATCCAACTGAATGCATTACTTATTTAGTTACAAAACAAACAAAGTAAATACAGTAAGTAAATATTGATTTCTAGCCTTACAACCTTAATCTTTATTTATCTGTTGGACACACTAAGAATCATCTGTGCACCATGAACTACACAACCTATGCTCCTTCTATTTTGGAAATGTTAATTACAAAATGAATAAATTATTTGCTGAATTAATGAATGAATGATTTATTTTATTCTTTAATTTATCAATTAATTGAAATAAAAAAAAAATGTTGTGTTCTTTTACTTTAGTGTATTTTAAGCCCGATCGGTGATGTCTGGCATTAGCCACGGGTCCCGGTTGCTTATAGCAACCGGGACCCACCTGGTATGATGCGTGCTCACCTGCTGAGCTCGCGTCATACCTGGTGAGCTGCTTATGGATGTTTGTAAATGTCCATATGCATTAAGGGGTTAATGTGCAGCAGCATGAGGAGATCACATGGTGGCAGAATGACTCAGCCTGGAGGTGGCAGCAGCCTATCTAGGCTGCAGAGCGGCACAATGACAGAGCATGGAGGTGGCAGAATCAGCATGAGGAGACCATATGGTGGCACAATAACATACCCTGGAGGTGGCAGCAGTAGCATGAGGAGACCATATGGTGGTACAATGACAGAGCCTGGAGGTGGCAGCAGCAGCATGAGGGCCATGCCAACTGAGGGTTGAGTCTGAGAAACCAACCGATTGTTGACTGGAGGAGTCAGATTTCACTTGATATGAAGTGGATGACCAAGTGAACCAATCAATCATGGCTGCTGGGTTGCTGGTTGAGACACGACCGCTAGCTGACACTGGGAGCTTAAACCTCTCGTTGTGACTCCTGCTACCATGTAACCCTACTCTGTTGTGACCTCTGCCTGGGCCTGATGAATTTTTGCCTCTGCCACTACTCTGTGCACGTCCTGGCACTTCTCTGCCTGACATACTTATATACCAGCTGAGTGTGTATATATTACACTTATAGGAAAATACACCCCCAGTACAGTGACACCTGAATTAGCCGTTAAAAGCAGGTGTGTAGGTATTTATGGCCTTTAACACTAACTGGCCCCTATGAGTTTAACAGGAAAAAAACGTTAAAGCGCTGAGTGTGTATATATTACACTTATGATAGCAAAATATGCCCTAGTATGTTTACACCTGAATTAGACGTTAACCCCTTAAGGACCAAGGGTGTACAGGTACGCCCTTGGACCTGCTCTCCTGATATAACGCGGGGTTACACAGTAACCCCGCGTCATATCACGGCGGGCCCGGCGTCATAGTGAAGCCGGGACCCGCCTCTAATAGTGCGCAGTGCCGATCGCGGCACCGCGCGCTATTAACCCTTTAGCCGCGCGCTCAGAGCTGAGCCGCGCGGCTAAAAGTGAAACCGAAAGTTGCCGGCTAGCTCAGTCGGGCTGTTCGGGATAGCCGCGGCTAATCGCGGCATCCCAAACAGCTGACAGGACAGCGGGAGGGCCCCTACCTGCCTCCTCGCTGTCCGATCGCCGAATGACTGCTCAGTGCCTGAGATCCAGGCCTGAGCAGTCATGCGGCAGAATCGTTGATCACTGGTTTCTTATGAGAAACCAGTGATCAATAATGAAGATCAGTGTGTGCAGTGTTATAGGTCCCTATGGGACCTATAACACTGCAAAAAAAAAGTGAAAAAAAAAGTGAATAAAGATCATTTAACTCCTCCCCTATTAAAAGTTTGAATCACCCCCCTTCTACAATAAAAAAAAAAAAACACAGTGTAAATAAAAAGAAAAATGAACATATATGGTATCACCGCGTGCGTAAATGTCCGAATTATAAAAATATATCATTAATTAAACCGCTCGGTCAATGGCGTGCGCGCAAAAAAATTCCAAAGTCCAAAATAGTGCATTTTTGGTCACTTTTTATATCATTCAATAAGTCCTATCAATGCAAAAATTGTACCGTTAATAACTTCAGATCACAGCGCAAAAAATGAGCCCTCATACCGCCCCATACACGGAAAAATAAAAAAGTTATAGGGGTCAGAAGATGACAATTTTAAACGTATTAATTTTCCTGCATGCAGTTATGATTTTTTCCAGAAGTCCGAAAAAATCAAATCTATATAAGTAGGGTATCATTTTAATCGTATGGACCTACAGAATAAAGATAAGGTGTCATTTTTACCGAAAAATGTACTACGTAGAAACGGAAGCCCCCAAAAGTTACAAAACTACGTTTTTTTTTTTTCATTTTGTCGCACAATGATTTTTTTTTCTGTTTCACCGTAGATTTTTGGGCAAAATGACTGACGTCATTACAAATTAAAATTGGTGGCGCAAAAAATAAGCCATCATATGGATTTTTAGGTGCAAAATTGAAAGAGTTATGATTTTTTAAAGGCAAGGAGCAAAAAACGAAAATGCAAAAACGGAAAAAACCCCGATCCTTAAGGGGTTAAAAGCAGGTGACTTGGTCTTTTAGTGCTCACACTAACTGGCCCCTATTAGCTTTAGAGTGATGCACCCCAGTACATTTGCAACATAAAGTACATTTGCAACATGTGCTCTCTCTCTCTCTCGCTCTCTCTCTCTCTCCACTGTCCCTGTATATCTGCCTGCCTGCAGTGATGTGGGCTTCAGTGAATTGATTCGCCACTGTAAAGATATTTTTTCTCAGTAACACACAGAGAGACACTGTCTGCTCTCTCAGGAAAAAATCCCAGAAATGCCTGTCTGCAGTGATGGCTGCTGAATATATAGGGCTGTGACATCACAGGGCTGCCTGGCTGCTGATAGGCTGCATGCTGCATATGATTCAAGGTGATCCCGACTACCCACCTTCCCAGAGTTGTAGCCACAATTTTAGAGCCCCTAGACTGCACTAAATGGAGTTTAATGAAGCGATTTGTTTTATCAAATTGTGGCAATATTTGGATTTGTTATGAATCAAATCGAATTCGGATTTATCCAATTGGATTCCCTCATCTATAGTTAAAACCTATACTCCATTCAATATTACAACACCAATTGACAGGTCTAATGAAATGGAAACAGTTTTGAATTAAATGTATAAATAAAAGCATTCTGCTGTGTAATCTAAAGCAACCATCATCATATTGTCACATAATACAATGGCAAGTTTTGGCTGCTTATTGCCCCTATGGCACACAGTGAGCCTGTTTACTCTCAAGTGCCTTTAGTTTTATATTGTGACAATTAATCAGAGTTTATGTCTATACTTTCTGCTGATTTAACTGCAAGAAATGATCTCTTCTGTTTATATCCTATTATAAGGATCATTACAAAATTGAAAAACAATTAACACTGGGTTTAATGCCTGAATGCCATATAGCTAAAGTAATTGTACTTAAGGTCTACTAACTTTTTAATCAGGCATTTGGTTGCAAGCTGCTCAAGATTGATTCTGTAAAAGGCTGGAGTAGAATATAAGAATGGAGCTGTGTGTGCTAGAAAAGAAATGAGTTAAATAAATGGAGTTATACACATCTTACAGATAGGGGGAAATTATCCCTCCATTAACAGACCATGCACAAAGTAACTGTAGTACAAGAATTACACACAGACAAGCAGTCTAAAAGTGAAATATAGGTGGCCATTACTGCAGTGTAACAATCTCATCTATTGTTTAATAGGACATTTTTTAACTCAATATAGTCCAAATACAAGCTTTATTTTACAGAAATATATCACTTGACTGTAAATGTAAAATAAAATGGCCACTTCTTAACTGAAAGAACATTTCTTTATAAACATTGGGGGAGATATTCAAAAACTACTGTAATTTCTGTTACACTGATATTAATTACACTTTTTTTCCTCCTCACATTTTCAATGGTCTCTTGTGCTGCTTTGAAAATATGAAAATATGTAAGAGTTTATTTTCATGCCACTTAAAAAAAAATTTTACCCGGGAAAAAAATGCCCGATTTGGCACCAATTTTTTTTGGTTGCGCCAAAATTGCAGAGGTTGTCGCCAAAATTGTCAATTTTACATCCTGGCAAATTCTGGCGGAAGCATCTCATGTAATATTCCCTAATTACTAGTGCCCAGACAAGCAATAACTGTATATATAAAACATTTCTAGGTCTTAAATGTGAGTTCAGGTGCAGTGACCTTGAAAAAATATTTTTTTTTTTTTTTGTTTAATAACATTTTCCAATAATATTAATAATAATAATAATAATAATAATATTAATAATAATAATTTAGTTTTTAATAATTGATTAAATAACACTTCCCCCCCAAAAAAATAAATAAATAAATAAAATAAAAATAAAACAAGAAAACTGCAACCATTTCTGGTGTGAAACTTTTGATGTAAAATGGACTCTCACCCCTTTGAAAATATGTAAAACATGAAATTTACATAGCCACGCCTGCTTTTGCAAAACTGGTGTGACTAGTGAAAACCTTGGATAATTCTCATGTAAAACACTTAGAATATATGATGTAAACGTTTTAGCACCAAGATTTTGAAACACAAAATTTTTCATCTGAAGAATTTTGAATATGATCCCCATTGTTATTAGATTATTACAGTGTATTATGTTCACATCATATGTTGCCATACCAAAGCAAAATAAAGTTGGTATGCAATTCTAATGCTTATCAAGACTGCCAATGATGCTACATTAAACCAACAATGTTAAGCAACAGCAGCCTAAAAGTGCCAAAACTAAACTAAATTCCCATACATATTTCTTTCTTTCTTTGTAGATACATACTGAAAGGAAAATTATTTTTAGAACCTCATTTTTTGTTGTCAGTTTTGTCCACACATGATTTAATTCCCAGCACATGCAGAGATTCTAGCAGGATGTCTTTTCAGTCAGTCCACATGCTAACTAAAATGTGTCTTATATTTGTATATTTGGAATTTGGTAGATTGTAATATTTTAACATAAAAACATGCACAAATACTTTTTTTGTGAAAACCAAAATAATTCTAATCATAGTTGATATTAAACCTTAGTGATCAAGGAACATTTAATGTATTGTTTTCTTTGGTTCAGCCCTCGGTGTGAGCATCTCATCTTTTTTGTCCCAGCAGAAGCCTTCCCTACCACTACCACTATTAGCTAAATTAAAGCAGAAATATTGCAGTCACTTTTTAGGCTTACTTAGCCCTAGGCCTATGAGGATATCCTGTGTATTTTTTAGTGTATTGCACATGGAAAATGCATGCTATACCACTACATTCCATGGAAATGCACATTTAGGAGACATTTCATGTTTGAATGGAACTGTTAAATAAAAGTTAAAGAGTAATTGTATATTAATAATTCACATCCTCTTCTGTTAAAATTATTAATAGATTTTACTTGATCTACTAACATTGTTTAAAGTTTCTGTCATGTTCTGGGTAGCAATTAGTGCAGACCTTAATCTTACTCAAGCCACTTACTCTACCCACTTGGAAGATCCACCCTAAATGGTGTCCCTCAACTGGGAGTCATTCTCTATGCTGGACTAAGTTCAAGGACATCGAATCATGTCAGTTAGTCTAGGTTAGCAAATGCACGGGCAAAAATGATACCAAAATCAGCAGACAAAAAGTTTAGAAGGGACAAACAAGAAATCAGGAGGGTAGTATTATACAACATCATAAGCAGAAAAAACATCAAGGTAAGCAGGGATCAAACCTAGAGTATAGTGTGGTACAAAGTCAGAAGGCAAAGGCAGAGTTCAGTCATTAGCAAAAGTCAAGTTAGGTTAGGTCACAGTAAACAGAAGGAAAGCTTCCACAAGCATGAGCTAGTAACATAGTAACATAGTTCATAAGGTTGAAAAAAGACCAGAGTCCATAAAGTTCAACCTATATCCCTAATGAGTCCCTACTGAGTTGATCCAGAGGAAGGCAAAAAACCCTCATACTAGTGGTAAAAATTCCTTCCCGACTCCAATATGTCAGTCTGAATAAATCCCTGGATCAATGTTCTATCCCTATAAATCTAAAATCCATAACCTGTAATGTTATTACTCTCCAAAAATGCATCCAGACTCCTTTTGAACTCTTTCACAGAGTTCCCCATGACCATCTCCTCAGGCAGACCACATTCTCAGGCAGAAAAGTGCTGCCTGTTTAAATATCTCACCACCGGGAGGTGTCTTAGGGCCGCAGTTGATTGGTACAGTACTTGCATTCTTTAATCAACATCATCAGGGCAATGAGAATTCTGCTAAGTGGGGACTGGAGGTGGTCCTGGCATTGGGCTAAGTTTATGAGAGCTCCTCAGCAAAAATCTGGTGGAGACCACTTGTTCAGTAACTGCTATCTAATGTGTTGCTTAAATAAGTTGGCTATACACATTGGATTCCTGTTAGCAGATCAGTCCAGTGTCAACAGCAATGATCAAGTATGGGGTATGTTAATAGTAATGATCCTTTGATCCCCCAGGTAAATGAAGTCAGAAGTTTCTGACAGTAGTTTATACACTGTTGAAACATGCATGTTTAGTGACTGCTGTTCTTATTGTTTGCTTTTCTTGAAGATATATCACTAAAAGCTTTTTAATCATGTCTTCTGTTACATACTGTAATATATTTCCGTATTGATGGAGGTTCATTTAAAAGCTTTTTTTTTACAAACGTTTTTATTCGAGTTTCAGAGATATAACTGAATACAGGTAAGAGATCAAGGACAAAACAAGCAAGATATAAATCATTATTACAATAGCAAGCTTTTAGAAGTCTGAAAAAGTCCTTGAAATATAAGAATAAGAGAATAAGATATTTAAAATATTATCTATCTGGAAGGAAGGAGGAGGGTTAAGGAGGGATAAAATGAAGGTTAGCTTGTGGGTATATATCAATGTATAATGATGTGTTCTAAAACACAAAAGTCTCACAAATAAGGAACGTTAACCAACAGCTATTAACTAACAGAGAAAAATACTATGTGCTAGATCATACTGTTATATTCTATATATTTAGAGATTGTCTGATATAGAACTGTCAAACAGGTATAGACTAGCCCCTTAATGTAGCCCAAGGAGTACAATTGTCCAGGAATTTGTCTAGAATGAGATTCCCAATTTGAAAGTTTCTTGAAACAGTCTAGTCCACTTTCGATTTGGTCTACTATCTGTTTTCGTGCCTCTAACTATTGAATATCTGTAGTTAACTAGTGATTAGGAACAAGTAACTAGCATGCGGCAATAATGTGTGGCATTAAATAGATCCTATGTGAATATATTTAATAATGCAGTCACAGAAGATGGGGTGCTTTCATTACATATATGTCTTGCTGCTCAGCTAACATCTGCTGGGCTGGATGCTCCGCGTCTTGCCAAGCAAATGTAGTTAGTGGTCATGAAGTCCTGGAGGTATCTTAGTACTTGTAGCCATTGTTAGCATCCAGGAAAAGAAACCGCTATTGGTGATGTCAAGTTCTGCAGTTTAGTAACCAGCCAAAAGTACACTGTCATCAATCAATGATAATCCAACAAGCTTATAGCTCTTGTGAGCACATTGTGAAAACATATGGAGCCTTTCTGGAACTTAGCTAGAACAGCACTATAAATAATACAGTAATAAATTCAGTCAGGTCAGTGATGACTTCACACAGACATTAGAGCACTATTGCCTATACACCAACCCCTCAATGTGATCCTGGTAAATAACAATACACAGTATAACTTTTACAACACAACTTTGTGTTTGTAAATCAGAAGGTCAAACTTTATGCAGTCAGTCTTTGCTATACAATTGACCTAACTGTTACGCCGAGCGCTCCGGGTCCCCGCTCCTCCCCGGAGCGCTCGCTACACTCTCCTCACTGCAGCGCTCCGGTCAGATCCACTGACCTGGGGCGCTGCGATACCGCCTCCAGCCGGGATGCGGTTCGCGATGCGGGTAGCGCCCGCTCGCGATGCGCACCCCGGCTCCCGTACCTTACTCGCTCTCCGTCAGTCCTGTCCCGGCGCGCGTGGCCCCGCTCCCTAGGGCGCGCGCGTGCCGGGTCTTTGCGATTTAAAGGGCCACTGCGCCGCTGATTGGCGCAGTGGTTCCAATTAGTGTTATCACCTGTGCACTTCCCTATATCACCTCACTTCCCCTGCACTTCCTTGCCGGATCTTGTTGCCATCGTGCCAGTGAAAGCGTTTCCTTGTGTGTTCCTAGCCTGTGTTCCAGACCTCCTGCCGTTGCCCCTGACTACGATCCTTGCTGCCTGCCCCGACCTTCTGCTACGTCCGACCTTGCTTCTGTCTACTCCCTTGTACCGCGCCTATCTTCAGCAGCCAGAGAGGTTGAGCCGTTGCTAGTGGATACGACCTGGTCACTACCGCCGCAGCAAGACCATCCCGCTTTGCGGCGGGCTCTGGTGAAAACCAGTAGTGACTTAGAACCGATCCACTAGCACGGTCCACGCCAATCCCTCTCTGGCACAGAGGATCCACTACCTGCCAGCCGGCATCGTGACAGTAGATCCGGCCATGGATCCCGCTGAAGTTCCTCTGCCAGTTGTCGCTGACCTCACCACGGTGGTCGCCCAGCAGTCACAACAGATAGCGCAACAAGGCCAACAGCTGTCTCAACTGACCGTTATGCTACAGCAGTTACTACCACAGCTTCAGCAATCATCTCCTCCGCCAGCTCCTGCACCTCCTCCGCAGCGGACCAGTTTCCCACTGAAAGGTCTAAGGTGGCTTTCGTAGTCAGCCTTCTGTCTGGAAAAGCCCTGTCTTGGGCCACACCGCTCTGGGACCGCAATGACCCCGTCACTGCCTCTGTACACTCCTTCTTCTCGGAAATTCGAAGTGTCTTTGAGGAACCTGCCCGAGCCTCTTCTGCTGAGACTGCCCTGTTGAACCTGGTCCAGGGTAATTCTTCCGTTGGCGAGTATGCCGTACAATTCCGTACTCTTGCTTCAGAATTATCCTGGAATAATGAGGCCCTCTGCGCGACCTTTAAAAAAGGCCTATCCAGCAACATTAAAGATGTTCTGGCCGCACGAGAAATCCCTGCTAATCTACATGAACTCATTCACCTAGCCACTCGCATTGACATGCGTTTTTCCGAAAGGCGTCAGGAGCTCCGCCAGGATATGGACTCTGTTCGCACGAGGCGTTTCTTCTCCCCGGCTCCTCTCTCCTCTGGTCCCCTGCAATCTGTTCCTGTGCCTCCCGCCGTGGAGGCTATGCAGGTCGACCGGTCTCGCCTGACACCTCAAGAGAGGACACGACGCCGCATGGAGAATCTCTGCCTGTACTGTGCTAGTACCGAACACTTCCTGAAGGATTGTCCTATCCGTCCTCCCCGCCTGGAAAGACGTACGCTGACTCCGCACAAAGGTGAGACAGTCCTTGATGTCTACTCTGCTTCTCCAGGTCTTACTGTGCCTGTGCGGATATCTGCCTCTGCCTTCTCCTTCTCTACTATGGCCTTCTTGGACTCCGGATCTGCAGGAAATTTTATTTTGGCCTCTCTCGTCAACAGGTTCAACATCCCGGTGACCAGTCTCGCCAGACCCCTCTACATCAATTGTGTAAACAATGAAAGATTGGACTGTACCATACGTTTCCGCACGGAGCCCCTTCTAATGTGCATCGGATCTCATCACGAGAGGATTGAACTTTTGGTCCTCCCCAATTGCACTTCTGAAATTCTCCTTGGACTTCCCTGGCTTCAACTTCATTCCCCAACCTTGGATTGGTCCACTGGGGAGATCAAGAGTTGGGGGCCCTCTTGTTCCAAGGACTGCCTAAAACCGGTTCCCAGTAACCCTTGCCGTGACTCTGTGGTTCCTCCTGTAACCGGTCTCCCTAAGGCCTATATGGACTTTGCGGATGTTTTTTGCAAAAAACAAGCTGAGACTCTACCTCCTCACAGGCCTTATGATTGTCCTATTGACCTCCTCCCGGGCACTACTCCACCCCGGGGCAGAATCTATCCTCTGTCCGTCCCAGAGACTCTTGCCATGTCTGAATACGTCCAGGAAAATTTAAAAAAGGGCTTTATCCGTAAATCCTCCTCTCCTGCCGGAGCCGGATTTTTCTTTGTGTCCAAAAAAGATGGCTCTCTACGTCCTTGCATTGACTACCGCGGTCTTAATAAAATCACGGTTAAGAACCGCTACCCCCTACCCCTCATCTCTGAACTCTTTGATCGCCTCCAAGGTGCCCACATCTTTACCAAACTGGACTTAAGAGGTGCTTATAATCTCATCCGCATCAGAGAGGGGGATGAATGGAAAACGGCATTTAACACCAGAGATGGACACTTTGAGTATCTGGTCATGCCCTTTGGCCTGTGCAACGCCCCTGCCGTCTTCCAAGACTTTGTTAATGAAATTTTTCGTGATCTCCTATACTCCTGTGTTGTTGTATATCTGGACGATATCCTGATTTTTTCTGCCGATCTAGAAGAACACCGCCAGCATGTCCGTATGGTTCTTCAGAGACTTCGTGACAATCAACTCTATGCCAAAATAGAGAAATGTCTGTTTGAATGCCAATCTCTTCCTTTCCTAGGATACTTGGTCTCTGGCCAGGGACTACAAATGGATCCAGACAAACTCTCTGCCGTCTTAGATTGGCCACGCCCCTCCGGACTCCGTGCCATCCAACGTTTTTTGGGGTTCACCAATTATTACAGGCAATTTATTCCACATTTTTCTACCGTTGTGGCTCCTATCGTGGCTTTAACCAAAAAAAATGCCGATCCCAAGTCTTGGCCTCCTCAAGCGTAAGACGCCTTTAAACGGCTCAAGTCTGCCTTTTCTTCGGCTCCCGTGCTCTCCAGACCTGATCCATCTAAACCCTTCCTATTGGAGGTTGATGCCTCCTCAGTGGGAGCTGGAGCTGTCCTTCTACAAAAAAATTCTTCCGGGCATGCTGTTACTTGTGGTTTTTTTTCTAGGACCTTCTCTCCGGCGGAGAGGAACTACTCCATCGGGGATCGAGAGCTTCTAGCCATTAAATTAGCACTTGAGGAATGGAGGCATCTGCTGGAGGGATCAAGATTTCCAGTTATTATTTACACCGATCACAAGAACCTCTCCTACCTCCAGTCTGCCCAACGGCTGAATCCTCGCCAGGCCAGGTGGTCTCTGTTCTTTGCCCGATTTAATTTTGAAATTCACTTTCGGCCTGCCGATAAGAACATTAGGGCCGATGCTCTCTCTCGTTCCTCAGATGCTTCTGAAGTTGAACTCTCTCCTCAACACATCATTCCTCCTGACTGCCTGATTTCCACTTCTCCAGCCTCCATCAGGCAAACTCCTCCAGGAAAGACCTTTGTTTCTCCACGCCAACGCCTCGGAATCCTCAAATGGGGTCACTCCTCCCATCTCGCAGGTCATGCGGGCATCAAGAAATCTGTGCAACTCATCTCTCGCTTCTATTGGTGGCCGACTCTAGAGACAGATGTGGTGGACTTTGTGCGAGCCTGCACTATCTGTGCCCGGGATAAGACTCCTCGCCAGAAGCCCGCTGGTTTTCTTCATCCTCTGCCTGTCCCCGAACAGCCTTGGTCTCTGATTGGTATGGATTTTATTACTGACTTACCCCCATCCCGTGGCAACACTGTTATTTGGGTGGTCGTTGATCGATTCTCCAAAATGGCACATTTCATCCCTCTTCCTGGTCTTCCTTCAGCGCCTCAGTTGGCTAAACAATTTTTTGTACACATTTTTCGTCTTCACGGGTTGCCTACGCAGATCGTCTCGGATAGAGGCGTCCAATTCGTGTCTAAATTCTGGAGGGCTCTCTGTAAACAACTCAAGATTAAATTAAATTTTTCTTCTGCATATCATCCTCAATCCAATGGACAAGTAGAAAGAATTAACCAGGTCTTGGGTGATTATTTACGACATTTTGTTTCCTCCCGCCAGGATGACTGGGCAGATCTTCTACCTTGGGCCGAATTCTCGTATAATTTCAGAGTCTCTGAATCTTCCTCCAAATCCCCATTTTTCGTGGTGTACGGCCGTCACCCTCTTCCCCCCCTCCCTACCCCCTTGCCCTCTGGTCTGCCCGCTGTGGATGAAATTTCTCGTGATCTTTCCATCATATGGAGAGAGACCCAAAATTCTCTCTTACAGGCTTCATCACGCATGAAGAAGTTCGCGGATAAGAAAAGAAGAGCTCCCCCCATTTTTTCCCCTGGAGACAAGGTATGGCTCTCCGCTAAATATGTCCGCTTCCGTGTCCCTAGCTATAAGTTGGGACCACGCTATCTTGGTCCTTTCAAAATTTTGTGCCAGATTAATCCTGTCTCTTACAAACTTCTTCTTCCTCCTTCTCTTCGTATTCCTAATGCCTTTCACGTTTCTCTTCTTAAACCACTTATCATTAACCGTTTCTCTCCTAAATCTGTTCCTCCCACTCCTGTTTCCGGCTCCTCGGACATCTTCTCCGTCAAAGAGATTTTGGCATCCAAAAAGGTCAGAGGGAAAACCTTTTTTTTAGTGGATTGGGAGGGTTGTGGTCCAGAAGAGAGATCCTGGGAACCTGAGGACAATATCCTAGACAAAAGTCTGCTCCTCAGGTTCTCAGGCTCTAAGAAGAGGGGGAGACCCAAGGGGGGGGTACTGTTACGCCGAGCGCTCCGGGTCCCCGCTCCTCCCCGGAGCGCTCGCTACACTCTCCTCACTGCAGCGCTCCGGTCAGATCCACTGACCCGGGGCGCTGCGATACCGCCTCCAGCCGGGATGCGGTTCGCGATGCGGGTAGCGCCCGCTCGCGATGCGCACCCCGGCTCCCGTACCTTACTCGCTCTCCGTCAGTCCTGTCCCGGCGCGCGCGGCCCCGCTCCCTAGGGCGCGTGCGCGCCGGGTCTTTGCGATTTAAAGGGCCACTGCGCCGCTGATTGGCGCAGTGGTTCCAATTAGTGTTATCACCTGTGCACTTCCCTATATCACCTCACTTCCCCTGCACTTCCTTGCCGGATCTTGTTGCCATCGTGCCAGTGAAAGCGTTTCCTTGTGTGTTCCTAGCCTGTGTTCCAGACCTCCTGCCGTTGCCCCTGACTACGATCCTTGCTGCCTGCCCCGACCTTCTGCTACGTCCGACCTTGCTTCTGTCTACTCCCTTGTACCGCGCCTATCTTCAGCAGCCAGAGAGGTTGAGCCATTGCTAGTGGATACGACCTGGTCACTACCGCCGCAGCAAGACCATCCCGCTTTGCGGCGGGCTCTGGTGAAAACCAGTAGTGACTTAGAACCGATCCACTAGCACGGTCCACGCCAATCCCTCTCTGGCACAGAGGATCCACTACCTGCCAGCCGGCATCGTGACACTAACACTGTCTTCCTAGCCTTATTTCATAGCCTGCCTTCAGGTTTGAGTCATTTCCCAAGTCAAGGTTCCCTTATTTCCTATAGTGTATCTTACAGACTCCAGCAGTTCTGATCTTTGCTCAGGCTGAGAGAAGGCTCAGCCTATGATGCATCAGTGACTGCCTACATGGAGTTCCACAAGTTGTCCTTTTTGTAGATGACCCCAGCTCTCTACTTGGGCAAAGCTTCCACTAGCTCACTGTGTGCCCCCTAGCAACGTGTGTGAGTCCTTGTTTGGCAATATTATGGTGGCATCTCTCACCTCACAGACACTTGCTGGCACTGGCCACTGATTTTAGCCCACACATGCTCTGTCTGGTGTGAAAAATTACCTAATGTAGACTCCCTGTGCCCCCTTCTGCCAGCTATTTTGACATGATATGGCTGCATTTCTGCACACCGCAGCCTGCAAGCCTACAACACCATTAGGTATAGCTGCACAATCAACTCAGTAAAATACAGTATATAAATATATACAAACAATAGGAGTGCAACATCAACAAAATATTGTTTCTGTCAACAAACGTGTCCTTACATGAACTCACATAATATACTAAAATGAATGAATATGCTAAGACTTTAATATTCAATATATATAATATATATATATATATATATATATATATATATATATATATATATATATATCTCAATGGCCCTCATTTACATAGACTGGAGTGTCGGTTCGGTTTTTTTTTTTTCAGTGTACTCGTCTTTTTTTTCCTTGTGATTTACTAATCTGTCGCCCAATTTCCCTTTTTTTCCTGTCGCAGTTTTTTTTTTCTGTCGCACAAAATGTATTCTGTGTGACAGAAAAAAGCCTCTGCAAATTCTGACTACAATAGTGCTTGTACTACTACCCCCATCATGGAACAGGGTCTGTTCCATGTTGGGGGTAGTAGTACAGGGGCTGAGGGATTGATCGTACCAGGTCTCACTTCTGAGACCCGATCCGATCAAAAGTTATTAAGCAAGGGATCGGGCGGCATGTTCCGATCCCCTGCAATGTACTGTAAACTTTCATTTTTAAATTCCCCACCAGTCCACCAGGAGCCTTGAATGGCCGGGACCGAGGAGCCAATCAGGGCTCCTGGCAGAGTTTTAATATAGAAGCGCTGTGGTGGGCAAAGATGTATAGAATCGCTGGGGGGGTATATATCTGGCCCCTCCAGCGTTTCTATATATATTTCCCCCTGCTGCACTATATCAAACTTAGTGCCCGCTGCGCTTAAATAAATGTACTGCCCCCCCAGCGCTTTTACATATCTATACTGACCCCCGCTGCGCACATACTGACCCCCGCTGCGCATATTTATATATATATACTGCCTCCCCCAAGCTGCGCATATTAATCTTCATCTTCTCCCTCCCCTGGCTGCCAATGAATGAAAACTCTATTAGTGGGGGAGCGGATGGCTGCTGCCCGCTCTCGCTGCTAAGAGTTTGTCATTCATAGCGGGCAGCAGCTGCATATCATGCTGTGGGGGTCAAACATGTGGATATATGTCAGACCCTCGCAGAATACATATACAAATGCCGGCTCATCGCTATGAATGACAAGTAAGCTATTGGCAGCAGCAGCAGAGCCTCCGCTCCCTGCACTGCTTTACTTGTCATTCATAGCGGTGAGACGGCATTTGTATATGTATGCTGTGAGGGTCAGAAATATATCCATATGTCTGACCCCTACAGCATGATATGCAGCTGCTGCCCGCTATGAATGACAAACTCTTAGCAGGGAGAGCTGCCATCCGCTCCTCCACTAATAGAGTTTTCATTCATTGGCAGCCAGGGGAGGGAGAAGATGAAGATTAATATGTGCAGCTTGGGGGGGCAGTATATATATAAATATGTGCAGCGGGGGTCAGTATATGCGCAGCGGGGTCAGTATAGATATATAATAGCGCTGGGGGGGCAGTACATTTATTCAAGCGCAGCGGCCACTAAGTTTGATACAGCGCAGCAGGGGGAAAGATATATAGAAACGCTGGAGGGGCCAGATATATACCCCCCCAGCGATTCTATACATCTTTGCCCACCACAGCGATTCTATATTAAAACCCTGTCAGGAGCCCTGATTGGCTCCCGGCCCGGCCATTCAGGGCTTCTGGTGGGGAATTTAAAAATGAAAATTTACAGTACATTGCAGGGGATGGGAACATGCCGCCCGCTCCCCTGCTTAATAACTTTTGATCGGATCGGGTCTCAGAAGTGAGACCCGGTGCGATCAATCCCTCAGCCCCTATACTACTACCCCCAACATGGAACAGACCCTGTTCCATGCCGGGGGTAGCAGGATTCACTCCGTTTTGAGGAATTTACCGACAGCTCTGAACTGTCGGGTTTCTGTGAAGCAAAACTCACAGGTTTTCCTGTGAGTTTTCTTCACACTCAGAGTTTTTTTTCTCTTTTTGTCGGGAACACGCCCCTTTTATAGGGAAAAACGCCCCTTTTGTAGTTTTTTTTTTTCACTTTGAGTGATCTTGATTTTGTCGGGTTGTGCGCCAGATTCTGGCGCAAATTCTGGCGCAGACAGAATTCTGGTGCAAAACCGGTCAAAAAGTGTCGGGATCCTGTTAGTAAATGAGGGCCATGTGTATGTGTGTATGTGTGTATGTATGTATGTATGTGTGTATGTTCCAGCATCAGGTCCAAACCGCTAAAGATATTAACATGAAACTTGGCACACATGTTACTTATATGTCAACAAGAAACATAGAATAGGGGAGTTAACCCTTACTCACCCCCATTTGCCAGGGGCGGGGTTTATGTTTAAAGTCCTATACAATTCAATGGGAAATATATGTTGCTGCATAACTTCCAAACAGCTGGAGATATTTCGATAATACTTGGTCACATGTTACTTATATGTCCACTTAAAATATAGGATAGTTAATTTAAACCTTAACTACCCCCATTTTTGAGGGTCAGGTTTTTTGTTTAAAGTTCTATTCAAATCAATGGGAAATGTATGTTTCCACATAACTTCCGTACGGCTGAAGATATTTCAATACCTGGTACACATATTACGGGTCAGGATATGAGGTCGGGAAAGGAGGTCGAGATAGGAGGATGGGATAGGAGGATGAGATAGGGGGTCGGCATAGGAGGTCAGGATAGGAGGTCTAAATAGGAGAACAGGATTGGAGGTCAAAATAGGAGGATGGGATAGGAGGTCACGATAGGAGGTCAAGATAGGAGGTTGAGATGGGAGGACAGGATAGAAGGACAGGATAGGAGGACGGGATAGGAGGTCGGATAGGAGGTCGTGATCTGAGGTAAGGATAGATGGACTGGATAGGAGGACGGGATAGGATGTTGGGATAGGAGGTCGGGATAAGAGGTCGGGATAGGAGGTCGGGATAGGAGGTCGAGATAGGAGGTCGAAATAGGAGGACGGGATAGGAGGTCAGGATAGGAGCACGGGATAGGAGGAAAGGATAGGAGGACGGAATAGGAGGACAGGATAGGAGGACAGGATAGGAGGACGGGATAGGAGGTCGGGATATGAGGACGGTATAGGAGGACGGGATATGATAACGGGATATGAGGACAGGATAGAGGACGGGACAGGAGGTCGGGATAGAAGGTCAGGATAGGAGGTCGGGATAGGAGGTTGGGATAGGAGGTCGGGATATGAGGACGGGATAGAGGACGGGATAGGAGAACGGGATATGGGGTTGGGATATGACAACAAGATATGAGGACAGGATATGAAGTCAAAAGCTTCCTCCTTTGTTCATTTTGGTCCCCAACAAGGATTAGGAAGGAAAAACCGGGCAACGCCGGGTACTCCACTAGCATATATATATATATATATATATATATATATATATAAATAATTTGACTGTGTTAAATATATATATATATATGTATATACATATATATATATATATATATATATATATATATATATATATAAAATCTATCTATCTATATGTATATATATATATATATATATATATATATATATATATATATATATAACTCAATGTGTGTGTGTGTATATGTTCCAGCATCACGTCCAAACGGCTAAAGATATTAACATGAAACTTTGCACACATGTTACTTATATGTCAACAACAAAGTAACTTAACCCTTACTCACCCTCATTTGCCAGGGTCGGGGTTTTTGTCTAAAGTCCCATACAAGTCTATGGGAAATATATGTTACTGCATAACTTCCAAACGACTGGAGATATTTCGATAATACTTGGTCACATGTTACTTATGTGTCCACTTAAAATATAGGATAGCTAATTTAACTCTTAACTAACCCATTTGTGAGGGTCGGGGTACACATATAACGGGTCAGGATATGAGGTCAGGATATGAGGTCGGGATAGGAGGTCAAGATAGGAGGACGGGATGTGAGGACGGGATATGAGGACTGGTTATGAGGACGGGAAAGGAGGACGGGACAGGAGGTTGGAATAGGAGGTCGAGATAGGAGGTCAGGATAGGAGGACGGGATAAGAGGATGGGATGGGAGGTCGGGATAGGAGGGCGAGATAGGAGGATGGGATAGGAGGTCGAGCTATAAGGACGGGATAGAGGGTCAGGATAGGAGGTCTAGATAGGAGGGCGGGATAGGAGGTTACGATCGGAGGTCAAGATAGGAGGTCGGGATAGGAGGTCGGGATAGGAGGACAGGATAGGAGGTCGAGATAGGAGGTCAAGATAGGAGGACAGGATAGGAGGACAGGATAGGAGGATGGGATAGGAAGTCGCAATAGAAGGTCGAGATATGAGGACGGGATAGGAGGACGGGATAGGAGGACGGGATAGGAAGTCGAGATAGGAGGATGGGATAGGGGGACAGGATAGGAGGACAGGATAGAAGGACGGGATATGAGGTCGGGATAGGAGGTCAGGATAGGAGGTTGGGATAGGAGATCGGGATAGGAGGTCGGGATATGAGGACGAGATATGGGGTTGGGATATGACAACAATATATGAGGACAGGATATTAAGTCAAAAGCTTCCTCTGTTGATTTTCCTCCACAACAAGGATTAGGAAGGAAAAACCGGGCAACGCCGGGTACTCCGCTAGTATATATATATATATATATATATATATATATATATATATATATATATATAAATAATTTGACTGTGTTAAATATATATATATATATATGTATATATATATATATATATATATATATATATAATCTATCTATCTATATGTATATATATATATATATATATATATATATATATATATATATATATATATATATATAACTCAATGTGTGTGTGTGTATATGTTCCAGCATCACGTCCAAACGGCTAAAGATATTAACATGAAACTTTGCACACATGTTACTTATATGTCAACAACAAAGTAACTTAACCCTTACTCACCCTCATTTGCCAGGGTCAGGGTTTTTGTCTAAAGTCCCATACAAGTCTATGGGAAATATATGTTACTGCATAACTTCCAAACGACTGGAGATATTTCAATAATACTTGGTCACATGTTACTTATGTGTCCACTTAAAATATAGGATAGCTAATTTAACTCTTAACTAACCCATTTGTGAGGGTCGGGGTACACATATAACGGGTCAGGATATGAGGTCAGGATATGAGGTCGGGATAGGAGGTCAAGATAGGAGGACGGGATGTGAGGACGGGATATGAGGACTGGTTATGAGGACGGGAAAGGAGGACGGGACAGGAGGTTGGAATAGGAGGTCGAGATAGGAGGTCAGGATAGGAGGACGGGATAAGAGGATGGGATGGGAGGTCGGGATAGGAGGGCGAGATAGGAGGATGGGATAGGAGGTCGGGATATGAGGACGGGATAGAGGACGGGATAGGAGAACGGGATATGGGGTTGGGATATGACAACAAGATATGAGGACAGGATATGAAGTCAAAAGCTTCCTCCTTTGTTCATTTTGGTCCCCAACAAGGATTAGGAAGGAAAAACCGGGCAACGCCGGGTACTCCGCTAGTATATATATATATATATATATATATACATATATATATATAAATAAATAATTTGACTGTGTTAAATATATATATATATATATATGTATATACATATATATATATATATATATATATATATATATATATATATAATCTATCTATCTATATGTATATATATATATATATATATATATATATATATATATATATATATATATATATAACTCAATGTGTGTGTGTGTATATGTTCCAGCATCACGTCCAAACGGCTAAAGATATTAACATGAAACTTTGCACACATGTTACTTATATGTCAACAACAAAGTAACTTAACCCTTACTCACCCTCATTTGCCAGGGTCGGGGTTTTTGTCTAAAGTCCCATACAAGTCTATGGGAAATATATGTTACTGCATAACTTCCAAACGACTGGAGATATTTCGATAATACTTGGTCACATGTTACTTATGTGTCCACTTAAAATATAGGATAGCTAATTTAACTCTTAACTAACCCATTTGTGAGGGTCGGGGTACACATATAACGGGTCAGGATATGAGGTCAGGATATGAGGTCGGGATAGGAGGTCAAGATAGGAGGACGGGATGTGAGGACGGGATATGAGGACTGGTTATGAGGACGGGAAAGGAGGACGGGACAGGAGGTTGGAATAGGAGGTCGAGATAGGAGGTCAGGATAGGAGGACGGGATAAGAGGATGGGATGGGAGGTCGGGATAGGAGGGCGAGATAGGAGGATGGGATAGGAGGTCGAGCTATAAGGACGGGATAGAGGGTCAGGATAGGAGGTCTAGATAGGAGGGCGAGATAGGAGGTTACGATCGGAGGTCAAGATAGGAGGTCGGGATAGGAGGTCGGGATAGGAGGACAGGATAGGAGGTCGAGATAGGAGGTCAAGATAGGAGGACAGGATAGGAGGACAGGATAGGAGGACGGGATAGGAAGTCGCAATAGAAGGTCGAGATATGAGGACGGGATAGAAGGACGGGATAGGAGGACGGGATAGGAAGTCGAGATAGGAGGATGGGATAGGGGGACAGGATAGGAGGACAGGATAGAAGGACGGGATATGAGGTCGGGATAGGAGGTCAGGATAGGAGGTTGGGATAGGAGATCGGGATAGGAGGTCGGGATATGAGGACGAGATATGGGGTTGGGATATGACAACAATATATGAGGACAGGATATTAAGTCAAAAGCTTCCTCTGTTGATTTTCCTCCACAACAAGGATTAGGAAGGAAAAACCGGGCAACGCCGGGTACTCCGCTAGTATATATATATATATATATATATATATATAAATAATTTGACTGTGTTAAATATATATATATATATATATATGTATATACATATATATATATATATATATATATACATATATAAAATCTATCTATCTATATGTATATATATATATATATATATATATATATATATATATATATATATATAACTCAATGTGTGTGTGTGTGTATATGTTCCAGCATCACGTCCAAACGGCTAAAGATATTAACATGAAACTTTGCACACATGTTACTTATATGTCAACAACAAAGTAACTTAACCCTTACTCACCCTCATTTGCCAGGGTCGGGGTTTTTGTCTAAAGTCCCATACAAGTCTATGGGAAATATATGTTACTGCATAACTTCCAAACGACTGGAGATATTTCGATAATACTTGGTCACATGTTACTTATGTGTCCACTTAAAATATAGGATAGCTAATTTAACTCTTAACTAACCCATTTGTGAGGGTCGGGGTACACATATAACGGGTCAGGATATGAGGTCAGGATATGAGGTTGGGATAGGAGGTCAAGATAGGAGGACGGGATGTGAGGACGGGATATGAGGACTGGTTATGAGGACGGGAAAGGAGGACGGGACAGGAGGTTGGAATAGGAGGTCGAGATAGGAGGTCAGGATAGGAGGACGGGATAAGAGGATGGGATGGGAGGTCAGGATAGGAGGGCGAGATAGGAGGATGGGATAGGAGGTCGAGCTATAAGGACGGGATAGAGGGTCAGGATAGGAGGTCTAGATAGGAGGGCGGGATAGGAGGTTACGATCGGAGGTCAAGATAGGAGGTCGGGATAGGAGGTCGGGATAGGAGGACAGGATAGGAGGTCGAGATAGGAGGTCAAGATAGGAGGACAGGATAGGAGGACAGGATAGGAGGACGGGATAGGAAGTCGCAATAGAAGGTCGAGATATGAGGACGGGATAGGAGGACGGGATAGGAGGACGGGATAGGAAGTCGAGATAGGAGGATGGGATAGGGGGACAGGATAGGAGGACAGGATAGAAGGACGGGATATGAGGTCGGGATAGGAGGTCAGGATAGGAGGTTGGGATAGGAGATCGGGATAGGAGGTCGGGATATGAGGACGAGATATGGGGTTGGGATATGACAACAATATATGAGGACAGGATATTAAGCCAAAAGCTTCCTCTGTTGATTTTCCTCCACAACAAGGATTAGAAAGGAAAAAACGGGCAATGCCGGGCACTCAGTTAGTTTATCATAAAATTATATATATATATATATATATATATATATATATATATATATATATATATATATGTAGTTATGATTAAGAAAGACCGAATATGCTTGTTTTCTATATTGTACTGTTTTATTTTTCAGTCTATGAAAAACAACATTTATTTATTTAGAATAGACACAAAATTAAAATTCAAGCTGTACAATATTATCTAATAGCAGAAATAGGTTTTACATTCTAAGTGCAAATTGAGATTGTTGATAAATGAAAATCAAATGCCATTTCAAAACAGCAAATAAAACGCAAGAGCTGATAATAGTCTAAGTACTCAACATAGATTGCTGATTTAAATAACATTTTTCATTCTCAATTTTAGCTTAATAGAGCTTATAGTTTCTTTCATTGAAATTATTAGCCAGTTTATAGGGTTATTTACATCTGCCAAATCTCAAGATTGTGATTTGCTTCCAGTAATATTAATTCAAGGATAAACAGTATTAGACAGTTGATCATCAGTGTAATTTTGCAGATGGAACGGTATTTTTATAGCTGCACACTTGACAGATTCGTATCTAAAAGGGAATGCATTACCTTATTTATACTTATTAAAATACACACTAAAACATAATTTTTTACTGATCTGTTTTATTCTATTCTTGCATGATTATGAGGGTAGCAGGATCTGTGATTTAATTCACAAAGGTACAAGGACCTAGGGAGAAAAAATAAGTCAGAAATTGACCTATTGACTTCTATAGGAGAATGTTGGGGTCAGGCTCTGTAGTGTGCAGAGGTCACTTTCCAGGAAGACAGAGAAGCAGGTGAACTGTGTCTGTCATCTGTCAATGCTGTGAACCTCTGGTATTACCTTTCAGTGTAACCCTGTCTTTTGATGATAAGGAAGGGAATACTGACCCAGTCTACATGGTACTAGCCGAAGTGTCAGCTTTTTTCTGTTTTATGCCCTTTAACATATGTCTATGTTTCTTCTCTGCAAATTGTCTTAATGGTGTCCTTATGGGCACCATTATTCTACTACACAGAGGAGAAGTTGACAAGATCGTCTTTTTTTTTTTTTGCGCTATTAGCTAGTGTACTTTTGAAGAATCCTAAATTCTGCATTAATAAGAAACGATAGATTAAATTGCAGATACATTCATGTGACTACATTTAACATGACTTCCAAATGTGTAATTCAGTTCAGTGTACCTTAAATCAACAGGCCTGTAGGCATTCTGGCAAAAAAACTCACTGACTGAGCTTATTTTAATTTGCCAGTGTAGAGACTCCATTTATATAGACTGCAATATCATTATGTTCTTTTTCACAGCTCGTATTCGGTCCTGAAGCAATAAATGTTAGCTGAAATTATTTAAAAACATGATACACGCTAAGTGAAGTGATATATAAAGTCAAGTAAAATTAAAAGTAAAAATGTTGTAAAAATATATTTTTAGAATAAAATGTGATTATTTAGGAATATCATTCACTTGCTTCATCTGTGCACCATGATAACTAACTTATTATGTCAAGGGATAAAACTGATTATTATGCATGAGCAAATTTAACTATGCTACATTTGTGAGGCTTACAATGGTATATAATTATATACTTAATTATGAGGATGTGAATCTATTAACTTCTTGGGGACACAGGGCGTACCTGTACGTCCTGCGCCCGCTCCCACGATATAACGAGGGGTCACGTGGTGACCCAGCATCATATTGGGTCGGACCCGGGGCTAATTGCTATTAACCGTTTAGAGGCGGCAGCTCAGTCGGGCTGATGCAGTGTCCCGATCCACTAGGATGCAGCAGGAGGGTCTCTTACCTGCCTCCGGTGCATCCAATTGGCGATTGATTGCTCCAAGCCTTAGATCCAGGCTTGAACAATTGACTGCCGATAACACTGATCAATGCAGTGCTATGGCATAGCATTGAACAGTGCTGGAAATCAATGTACTGCATGTTATAGCCCCCCTATGGGGGCTATAACATTACAAAAAAAAGTGTGAAAAAAAAGAGTTAATGAATGGGATTTAAGCCTTTCCCTAATAAAAGTTCAAATCACCCCCCTTTTCCCATGAAAAAAAACATATAAATAAAAATAAATATAAACAGGTGTGGTATTGTCGTGTGTGTAAATGTCTGAACTATAAAAATATATCATTAATTAAACCACACGGTCAATGGCGTACACATAAAAAAAATTCCAATGTCCCAAATAGCATATTTTGTTCGCTTTTTATACCATAAAAAAATGGATAAAAAGCGTTCAAAAAGTCCGATCAAAACAAAAATGATACTGATAAAAACTTCAGATCACAGTGCAAAAAAATTGCCCTCATACTGCCCTGTAGGCAGAAAAATAAAAAAGTTAAAGGGGTCAGAAAATGACAATTTTAAAAGTATACATTTTCCTGCGTGTAGTTATGATTTTTATCAGAAGTAATACAAAATCAAACCTATATAAGTAGGGTATCATTTCAATCATATGGACCTACAGAATAAAGATAAGATGTTACTTTTACTGAAAAATGTACTGCGTAGAAACGAAAACCCCAAAAATTTACAAAATGGCGTTTTTACTTGTTTACTTTGTTTCACCATAAATTTTTGGGTAAAAGGACTGACGTCACTACAAAGTAGAATTGGTGGCACAAAAAATTGGCCATCATATGAGTCTGTAGGTAAAAAATTGAAAAGGTTATGATTTTTAAAAGGTGAGGAGGAAAAAAAAAGTGCAAAAACTGAAAAACCCTGAGACCCCAAGGGGTTAATATTCTTCAATTTAATGTTTTCTTAGCATCCATATATTCTCCCTAATTGTCAGTCTGCACTCTCTTTCTATAAATATAGTACAGTTCTATCTACCATAGAGCACATCTGTAAGTTTTTTGTCTGATGCCTTCCAACCTCTTACATTTGCTGATAAACAGTCCTTAGCATACTTGGTCTACTATAGCAGATAGATAGTGGGAGCAAGTTCCCTGATGCAGACAGTTGCCTAACATCCAAATGTCTATAAATGTTGGCTGGTGCTTTGCCCCTTTGGACCTTTAATGCATACAGCACCCCCGCTACCTCCTTGCAAACTTTGTCTACAAGACTGAAGCAATAGGGTGCCTGAATACACATGACATTACTACAGCCAATCATTGACCTCAGTGGCCTTGTGTCGCCTGGGTGTTTGGACACATCTATACTGCAGCTTTGCTGGACAGGAAAACTGAAGTGGTGGTGTTGTTAATGGTGAGGACTAAAAGGGTGAATATAGGTACTCTTTTCATAGCACAATCTAAAGTACTAGCCATGTTGGACAATCCCTTTAACCCCTTGGGGACAGAGACCATTATGACCCTAAGGACGGGAAAAAAAAATTCAAATCTGACCTCTATCACTGTATGCATTAATAAGAATCTAACAATTTGTATATGTTGTACATATTGACAAAACATTAACCTTTCTAATATACTTCATAATATACTTCACTTATACTTTTTTTCTAGAAATCACGGTTTATAAAAAATAAATAAAAACAGGCATGGAGGAAATCCAGTAAATAAGGTTGGGACTAGCAATGTTCTGTGCTCACTCCTGTGTTTTCAGACTGTAGCATGCAAAAATGGCAAGAGGGGGCTACAGAGCAGTATACAGTGATTGGATGAAACCACCCGGTACTAAAGCAGAAAGATGAATTATGCCGAGTGAGGACACTCCCCCTACAAAGCACAGAATGACAAACCAACTGAGCAACAGATAGAAGGCACTTGTGAGAAAAACAGGTACTAAACACACACAAATTATACGTACATGATCAGGATTAGTTACTGAGTAACATTTAACTTTTTTGTGGGATATGAAAGGTACGCTTTAAGGATTGTGGAAAGTCTGTTTTTCCAATATGAGACAATTAATTGATAGGACGTTTTATGTGTTTTCAATATTAGATATTACAACTGAAAAAAATGATATGGCTAGTTTAAAATGAAAATAGAGCATATAGAAAAAAAATAAGTACAGGGATTAATTGATAGGACATTTTGTGTGTTTTCAATATAAGATGTCACGTTAAAAAAAAGGCTAAAGGGCTAGTTTAAAAAAACAAACAAAAAAACTATAGCATATAGAAAAGAGAAAAGTACCGCAAAAAAAATCTAAAATATAAATCAAGGGTGCTATATGAACAAAATAAACAACTGCACAAAAACAATTATAAAAATAATTCTATTACAGAATATGGACAATTTGAATGTCATAGCTGTAAATAGCTTGGCTGACAGAAAATATTGCCATAATAGGGCACATCAATAAGGGGAATGCAACACAGCCAATGTAATGATGAGTCAAAAATGTTATATAGATAGTAGCTGATATCTTAAATAAAAATACTCACCCACTCGCCACAGAGGGAAGAGCAGCCCTTCATGTTGTGCTTTGCAGCTTTACAAAAGGGGCACCCTACTACATGAGTGCAGGGTACCAGTGGGAGATCAAGGCCTTAAGCATTAGCCTCTGGCATTACCTAGTAGATTTCGTGCATGTAACACTGACATAAAGAAATGCTTTGAAAGTGTTGTGTAATAAAATAGATTTGCCCCAAAAAATCCTAATTTTATGTTAAAGCAAACTTTATCTTCATTTTAACATGTTGTAGAATAAAGTTCACCTGTATGCAATACAATGTAAGCAATGGTTGAATTTTTTTTTTTACCTCTTCAAAAATATTACACAAAATAATGTACACAAAATGGTGCAATAAAAAAATACAACTTATCTTAAATCAAAAAATTATAGCTATATGAGGCTACATAACGGTAGTGTGAAAGGGGCCTAAATAGAAAAATACAAAGTTATGGCTTCTGGAATGACAACAAAACGGCAGAGTTCAAACATTGTAAAATTCTTGTGAATTTTCTTGAGATTTTACAATGTATGAACCTAGCATAAAATGGAAGAAAAACGTACTCACCGATAACTGATAGAAATGCATATTTAAACATACCCTTGTAGTTATCTTAGACATTTATGGCATATATTGTCAGGACATGACATAAATGTCAAAAAAGATGTGAATTCTACCTCTGTGACCATCAAACTACAAGCCACCTGGGAGGTACAGAAAGAGTACAGCAAAATGAGCTATGCCTATAATTCCAGCTACCTCTCTGTTACCCAGATGTAGATCATCATTCTGGAGATAGATGCATGTCCCAGAACTGAGACCTGTTGTAGAAATTATGACTTGTCCTGTTCACATGCTATAAATGTCAAGATGTGAATAATCGTTTAAGGGTGAAATCTTGTACTGTGTAAAAGGGTTAAAGAACAACAACAAATTGAATCTTGAGTTTACCTTAAATATCACTTTACGGTTGGTTGCGTAACTATGTTATGTGGAAATCTTGTAGGTGCAACCAAACAGTCACAGACTCCTTATTAGTAAATAGGCAGAGATGTGGCAGCAGGTATTACACAGTAAAAGACATGTTCAGAAAGTATATTTTGCTCATATTCAGTATATAGACAACCCTCCAAATACATATGTCAAAACACTGTCCTTCTGTTAAGCCACCTTATGCCAAAAACCCAGAGAGCTATAGTATTTAATATAAAGTCATACCAAAAACAAATGTACACTTCCTTAAATATTCTTATTTCCCAAAGGAGCCTGCAATGGTCAATGAATGTTACTGTTTGGCATACAATACAGTTGTGCTTATACCAACGAAGCACTGTGGTGCTTATGCCAACTAAAGCCTAGGAAAGCTGGCATTCTTCAAAGCATGACATCCAAATCACATTACCATGTTGTCATATCATCAATCAATCCTCCCTCTCTAAGGACATCATCACATATACAGTATCTGACACTCCTGCTCAGTAACTGGCCACAACGGATGTGACAACTGATGGCAAAGTGCGTCAAATGTCTTTGGATCCAGCACCCAGTTATTTCTGCAGGCCTGACAGGAGGTGGTTTGGGAGAACACTGCAAGATGCCTGTCTGGTGACTGATCATCATATTGATCCCATTCATTTGAATAGGATAGTTCAGATTTATCTGGCATCCAAATTCGGACATTGGATAAATCTGATCAGTTCCATTCAAATAAATGGGATCAGTTCCATTCAAATAAATGGGATCAGTTCCATTCAAATAAATGGGATCAGTTCCATTCAAATAAATGGGATCAGTTCTATCATCTGTTTCTCTGTAGCAATGTTTTGCTGTGCCAGAGGAAAACTAAGCCAGAACACCAGATATATGGGATGGTGCCCTAAGATAATATTCAGATGCCAAGGGGGAATATCATAACCTGAGTATCATACTCCAAAGCAGACAAGCTGTGAGCATTACAATCACAGTACCCCAAAGAACTTTCTTGTGCCTATGATTTTTTAATGTTTTACTCTAAATGGTAAAAATTTGTCATAATTGTCGTAATTTCATAACATATTGTTTTAGGGGACAGATCTCCTTTGCCGTTGCACGGTGCTATAAATCCTCTGTTTCCCTATACACAGCTATAGAGTTAAAAAGAGCCTTTCAGTACTCATGTCTATTTTAGTAAATACTTGTATTACCAATTAAATAACAATTATGAAGAACCTTTTTTTAGAACTCTATATTGTTCAACTTCTATGTCAGTTCTCCTAAAACTGTATCAAGTTACTATTTATCTATCTTGTGTGCCTATTAATAGTATTGTAAGAAATACTGTATGTACGGTAAATAGACTATAGGGGAGATTTATCTAAACTTTTCAAAAATAAAGGAAACAATTTGATTGGTTACTATGGGCAACTCGTCAACTTTTCTTCGAGACAAGTTTTGATAAATCTCCCCCAATATTAATAAATAATATAAATATTGAACTACAACAATACCTTTATGTAAGTTCCGGGAGACGATCAGCAAAGAAAGCAAACCAATAACCATGTACATCGATACAAAATAATTAATATTCAACACAGAAAAAATGTGAAGGGAAACAAACAAACATACATGTATAACGCCGGAAGCGTGGAGAAGAGGCGCCCCCGGTGAAGATAGCAGCCCAGAACCACTATCCCACCGGACGACCTCCTCACCGGACAGCCCTGCAGCACCGGACCAGCGCCGAGCGGAGGTGAGTACTGTACAGAACTAAAGGGGGGTGAGAGGGGGCTGGATGATGTCGAAGGCCGCAGTGGTCTTCAACCTGCGGACCTCTGGAGGTTTCAAAACTACAACTCCCAGCAAGCCCGGACAGCCGATGGCTGCCCGGGCTTGCTGGGAGTTGTAGTTTTGAAACCTCTGGAGGTCCGCAGGTTGAAGACCACTGAGGGCGGATGATGACAAGAGGATGATGAAGGGGGGGGTGGGATGATGAAGGGGGGTGTGGGATGATGACAAGAGGCTGATGAAGGGGGGGTGTGGGATGATGAAGGGGGGTGGGGATGATGACAAGGGGATGATGAAGGGGGGTGTGTGGGATGATTACAAGGGGATGATGAAGGGGGGTGGGGATGATGACAAGGGGATGATGGAGGGGGGATGTGTGGGATGATGACAAGGGGATGATGACAGGTGATGATGATGAGGGTCTGGATGATTACAGGCGGTGATGATGATGAGGATGTTAATGACGGGGGTCTGGATGATGACAGGGGGGGATGATGTATTTCCCACCCTAGGCTTATACTCGAGTCAATAACTTTTCCTGGGATTTTGGGTTGAAATTAGGGGTCTCGGCTTATACTCGGGTAAGCTTATACTCGAGTATATACGGTATCTCAGAAAAATAATAAAACTGAAATTACACAAAATAGTAATTAATCAGCATAAAAAGACACATCTTACCACTAATAATAAACACAGTAATATTAAAGGGGTACTCCGGTGGAAAACTTTTTTTTTTTTTTAAATCAACTGGTACCAGAAAGTTAAACAGATTTGTAAATTACTTCTATTAAAAAATTCTTAATCCTTCCAGTACTTATTAGCTGCTGAATACTACGGAGGAAATTATTTTACTTTTGCAACACAGAGCTCTCTATTGACATCACAAACACAGTGCTCTTTGCTGATATATCTGTCCATTTTAAGAACTGTCTAGAGTAGGAGAAAATCCCCATAGCAAACATATGCTGCTCTGGACAGTTCCTAAAATGGACAGAGATATCAGCAGAGAGCACTGTGCTCGTGATCTCAGCAGAGAGCTGTGTTCCAAGAAGATTTGCCCCTGTAGTATTCAGCAGCTAATAAGTACTGAAAGGATTAAGATTTTTTAATGGAGGTAATTTACAAATCTGTTTACCTTTCTGGCACCAGTTGATTTAAAAAAAGTTTTCCACCGGAGTACCCCTTTAATAGGGGCCAATGTAAAAACACCTAGTATGAAGCAAGTTCCTCAAGTCATTTCTTCCTATGGGAAACCTTTTATTTGAACAGGGCCAGTTTTAGGCTTAGCGTGGCCCTGGGCAAAATCAAAAGTGGGGTCCCAAAAGTCGTAATAGTGCACTAACAAGATTTGCACATTTTTGGTCACTTCAAGTACCATAAAAAAAATATATCTAAAAAGCAATTGAAAAGTCCCATCAAAACAAAAATGGTACCGATGAAAACTACAAATCCCAGCGCAAAAAATGACCCTCATACATCCCCATATACAGAAAAATAATAGAGTTATAGGGATCAGAATAGTACAATTTTATTAGTTCCCCCACATTAGATTGACAGTATAGTTCTCCCACATTAGGTAGGCAGCATAGTTCCCCCCACATTAGGTTGGCAATATAGTTCCCCCACATTAGGTAGGCAGCATAGTTCCCCCACATTAGTTTGACAATATAGTTCCCCCCACATTAGGTTGGCAGTATAGTTACCCCACATTGCATACAGTATAGTTCCCCCACATTAGGTGCAGTATAGTTCCCCCACTTTAGGTTGGCAGTATAGTTCCCCCACATTAGGTGCTGTATAGTTCCCCCACATTATGTGCAGTATAGTTCCCCCACATTAGGTGCAATATGGTTGCCCCACATTAGGTGCAATATAGTTCCTCCACATTAGGTGCAGTATAGTTCCCCCACCTTAGGTGCAGTATAGTTCCCCACATTACGTGCAGTATTGTTCCCCCACATTACGTGCAGTATAGTTCCCCACATTAGGTGCAGTGTAGTTCCCCACATTAGGTTGTAGTTCTCCCACATTAGGTGCAGTATAGTTCCCCCACATTAGTTGGAGTATAGTTCCCCCACATTAGCTGCAGCATAGTTTCCCCACATTAGGTGCAGTATAGTTCCCCCACATTAGGTGCAGTATAGTTCCCCCACATTAGGTGCAGTGTAGTTCCCCACATTAGGTTGTAGTTCTCCCACATTAGGTGCAGTATAGTTCCCCCACATTAGTTGGAGTATAGTTCCCCCTCATTAGCTGCAGCATAGTTTCCCCACATTAGGTGCAGTATAGTTCCCCCACATTAGGTGCAGTATAGTTCCCCCACATTAGGTGCAGTATAGTTCCCCCACATTAGGTTTTAGTTCCCCCACATTAGATGCAGTATAGTTCCCCCACATTAGTTGTAGTTGCCCCATATTAGGTGCAGTATAGTTCCCCCATATTAGGTTGTAGTTCCCCCACATTAAGTGCAGTATAGTTCCCCACATTATGTGCAGTATAGCTCCCCCACAGACATACAGCCTTCAGCCATATACAGGGTGTTGCTGGAGGCTGTGTGCCTGTGTACTGCTCCACTTCAGTGCTCCGTCCACCGCTCCTCCGGTCAGGGGTCACAATCTACTGCTATGGCCTATAGACCATAGCAGTAGGTCACTGGACTGGAGGAGCGATGGTCGGAGCACTGAAGATGACGTGCAGGTAACTTACCATGCGTGCACGCGTCCTCCTCGATGCCCCACTCCTTCGTTCCTACGGGCGCACGCACGGGACATCTGTTTGTGCTTTTTTTTTCTCAATTGGGATGTTATGTCTTTTCAAGCTTAACATATAAACCTGACTTTTTCATTTTCACATTGCAAGTAATAACACAAACAGATAACACACAGACCAGTTGTGAAAGTATCTTACACCTCCACATAAATGGGAAAGACCCTTCTACTCTTCTACTCTGGATAGCAATGCAAAAGGATTTGACTCTTACCCCCAACTGGTAACAGCCATTTATTATTATTATTATTATTTTTTTTTTTTTTTAGGAAGAATAGGTTACAATAGTTATCACAAATATCAATAATGTATAAAATCCATTTTTTGCCTATAAAATGCTAACTCCTAGTATTTCTGCAGTTTCATGTGTTATATTCCAGCTCTGCTACAGCCATACATGTCAGTACTGCAGTTGGGCCATGTTACCACCATTCAGACTACCAGAATAATACATGCTTTAATGTGAAACAGGAAGTGGTCTGTCCTGTGTCAGCTGACTTCCTGTGCCCTACATGATTGCATAATCACCTATTAAATCCCACTTGGAAGCTGTTGCTTACTCTATGGGGCCAGAAAAGCAGTGATATTAAGCAGTAGGTAAGTCCGCACAATGATTAGCTGCAAAGTTATAGCCATCCCCTGATGACTCTGCCAGCATAAGCCATTGGCTTTAAATAGATATTTCAGAATTTTTATTTAATTGTGCTACAAGGGATGTAAAGTTAGTGTAGTTCCTAATGTAGCTGTGTTTGATGGCTGGTCTCACAATTCTTATGTGATATTTGCAGCAAAACAGCATACAAAATGAGTGTTGTCTTAGGTTTTCCCAGGTTGCAGTGCAACCCGAAACATAACATCACTAGTCAGGTGTGCAAAGGAAGCCTGTCTGCTTTAATGGGTGGAGCGACAGCTGGGTAAGGATGGGGGGGATCATTCTCCACAGGGCTGCTGAGAATTGTCACCGGTATACAGAATATCAATGTAGAATCGGCACTGCTAGCTCTGTGAAAAGGGAATGTATTTTGGAATGTAGAAGTAGGAGTACTGTTTCACAGTGAGATATGGTGGTGCTCTAGCGTGGCAAGCAGATGCAAACAATTTTCAAAGGAAACAAAAATTCTGGCGACTCACCGATTCTTCTCAAGTCTTCTTTATTGACGTTTAATACTCACATACAGATAACTGTTGGGGGGGGGGGCACATACCGGGGGGTACAAAGGCATTTTGTACCCCCCGGTATGTGTCCCCCCCAACAGTTATCTGTATGTGAGTATTATACATCAATAAAGAAGACTTGAGAAGAATCGGTGAGTCACCAGCATTTCTTGTGTACTTTGAAAACTGTCACAGGTGTACTTCAATGGGTGTAGTGGCTGATGTGCGGGAGAGAGAAAAGTGACCTCCCACTTACAAACAAGGGATTCTGGGACTTGTAGTTGCAGGGAGTGAACTCCAACAAAAAAATTGGCAATTCATAAAAAAAATTGCAGCAACATTATGTTAAACTAACAAACTAGCCATTTAGCACCAAGACAAGCATAGATCCTTCCAAAGCATGTCCATTACTGTCTGCCAGGTAAGTACTAAAATCCCCTTATGGTGGATAACCCCTTTTAGTAGATTGTCTAGGGTTTCCTATGTGATGCAGCCTGGCACTTGAAGACAGTCTGGCACATGATGACAGCCTTGCACTTGCGGACAGAAATGTATCTATCACCTGCTACATTTTATTAGGACTCAGAGAAAGTGCAGTAGAGAGATTCCAACCCTCCTGCCTCTACAAAGCCAGAGGCATCATGGACAATGTAGGAAGCATTAGGAAACCACACCAGACAGGAAATAGAAAGAAAGCAGACAATCCATGCATGCTACATCAATTAAAAAGGTATACATAGGATAAACGTAAAAGCCACAACTTTCTTATTTAATAACCTATGCTGCACTAAATAACTAAAAAAGAGGAAAAAGTTAGAAAAAAAATGCAAATAAATAAATATATAAAAACTGAATGTTGGAAACATGTATGTGGATAGACTAGACAAGACTCTAATTCCCCCCAAAGTCAATAGCTGAATGCATCTCTTTTTGTAATGTTAATCAGCTCTAATACTAATAACCTTGGAACATATATTACGTGTGTACCACAGAGTGACAAGTATTGTGCAAAAGAGATTAAATGTAAAGGAGATGAATGTGGCCTGTGTTTAGGTTCTATTGATTAACGATATATATGTTTGCATTGAACATGTATCTTCTAGGTTACTAATTAAATATACCAAACCATCATTTTCTGCAGGTTTCCTAGGGTGCATTAGCGTGAAATTGAGGATGAATAGACTAGTGCAATACAATTTGCAACTGTCAGTTCAAATGAAGTTTTGCAAAATGAAATGGTTAATTTAGTTTACAACAATTTTCTCCACCAGTAAATGCAATTTTTTTCCCCAAAATAAATAAATGCTTTTAGGTCTAGAGAATAATTTAATAACACAAGGTGTAACTGAAAAATGAGACTGTGCAAATGCATACAGATGTAATTGTCTTTTGGAATACCTGTTGAGCGGATGAAAAATCTTTATTGAAGCCTTTATTGTTTTCTGTGTCATTTGTCACAATTTGCCTAATTAAAAGATGAGTTGGGAATTTTAAGTATAATTCGCATTGTCCATAGAAATAAGACTATGGCTGAGTTAAAGCTCCTGTACACCACTATATCTGATCCATGGCCACACATAAAATAAAATGCACCCTTGTCAGCTAGTTTATAACTTGAGTTATGTTTTCTTCACTATTCACACCAGTACGAAATGATGAAATGTTTTTGCAGTTTATGCACACTCTACAGACATTCATGAGATTCCTGGCCTGTAACCTTGTGAGCTGGATCTTCTTTGCCTTTTTTGAAGTATTGGTAGAATTTTTTCCCCTTTTTTGCCCTTTAATTGTCTATTTACACGTACAGTATTCTGCACAGACTTGATGCGCAGGATTTTCTACTGCAGATTTCAATGTTAAAGGAGTAGTCCAATGGTGACCCAGTGGTGAACAACTTATCCCCTATCCTAAGGATAGGGGATAAGTTTGAGATCGCGGGGGGTCCGACCGCTGGGGCCCCCTGCGATCTCCTGTACGGAGCCCCGACAGCTAGTGGGAAGGGGGCGTGTCGACCTCTGCACAAAGCGGCGGCCGACACGCCCCCTAAATACAACTCTATGGCAGAGCCGAATCGCTGCCTTCGGCAATCTCCGGTTCTGCCATAGAGATGTATTGAGGGGGCATGTCAGCCGCCGCTTCGTGCGGAGGTCGACACCCGCTATCTGGCCAGAGAGCCAGGGCCCCCGTACAGGAGATCGCAGGGGCCCCAGCGGTCGGACCCCCCTGTGATCTCAAACGTATCCCCTATCCTTAGGATAGGGGATACGTTTTTCACCACTGGACTACCCCTTTAACTAAATGACTGAACACAGCCATCAAATCTGTGCATCAAATCTGCGCAGAATACTGCACTTGTGAATAGACCCTAAAGAAGCAATCCGGGTTGTATTTTTTTTCCCCCCCATATCATACAGTAACCCCCCGACATATACTACGATGACCCCGACATATACTAAAATCGACATACGATGGCCTCTCAGAGGCCATCGCATGTCGATGTCAGCATCGACATACGATGCTTTTATATGTCGGGGCCATCGCATTAACTGCTATCCGACAGCGCAAAATGCTTAAGCTGCTGTCGGATAGCAGTTTAAGCATCCCTTGCAGGTTCGCTTACCTATTCCCGCTGCTCCGGGTCCACTTCGCGATCCTCCGGTGTCTTGCGCATCTTCTCCAGGGTCCGGGCCTCGCTTTCCGGCGTCGTTATTACGTCACTATGCACGCCGCGCCAGCGCAGCAGCGTAATAACGTCACCAGAAAGCGAGGCCCAGACCCTGCAGAAGATGCGGAAGAAGCCGGAGGATCGCGAAGAAGACACCGGAGCAGCGGGACAGCATCGGGAGCCCCTGGGACAGCATCAGGAGCGGTGAGGACCTGGTCCGGAGCGACGGGGACAGGTGAGTACAGCTTCCTATACTTTACATTGCACGGATCCCTCAACATACGATGGATTCGACAAATGATGGGTCGTTTGGAACTAATTACCATCGTATGTTGAGGGACCACTGTACTTGAATCACTAGTCCTACAGTACCATATGTTTTATTCTAGCACAGCTGTATCTATATGTTTAATTACAGTATCTTGGTCATATGATCTTTTACAAGACTTCAAACCTTCCAGTGCTTATTGTGTCTGAGCAAGATGTCAATCCTTGGTCAGCTGACTTACTGAACTACATGATGACATCCTCACTTGACAGATGCCTGCTTCTAGCTCTCAGATCTATATCCTCCCAGCTCACTCTGCTATCTCTATGGGACCCTAATGTATAGTAGTTATACACAATACATTTAATGCTACCAATGTGGCAAACATTATGCAAATTGATCATTTTCACTAATATAGCAAAAGCACAACAACAAAAACATTCTAAAAGCAGAAAAAAGTGTAAAATGCATTTGACAGGTGAACACATCCTAAAGACTTAAATTCTTCAAAAAACTCCTTCATTGTGATTAAAAGTCAAAACACTTTTCCCATTGGACAATATTTCTCTTAAATACATACATTGAATAAGAAAACCAATCCAAACTGCACACAGTGTGATCTGGCCCCAATCCACTTATAAGCCTGGGTTACCTCTAGCACCAGAAGCTTAATCAGATGACCAGCTGCAATGATCAAACACCCCACCCAATCACTTAGAGGAGCCATATAATTTATTGTAAATGTAGGCAGCATAAGCAGGGGATTTTAGTGATCTATGTACATCCAACATGGGACACAACTCATGCCTACCATGTCAGCTAAAGAAGGTAAGGAGAAAGAATACAAAAAACCCTCTTCTTTTTCTTCAATAATAGACTATGCTGGGCTATATATAAGCAAAGAATAATAATTTGCGGAGTTCGTCTTTAAAAATCGTGAAAAATTTCTCCTGGATTTTCTTTTTTATTTTCTCTGCATAAAAATGGTCAGTGAACCATTGTTCATATGCTCTATTAGGGTATATAGATGTCATAGAGTGGTCTCTCCATTCTTGACACCAACACTTATTAGCAGGAAAGGAACTAAAATAGACCATCTTGTCATAGGGGGAGAACATTATTCTTTTCAGCATTATAAATCATGAAATGAAAATATATGAAGAAGTGAATTCAAACTGATAGCTTCTAGTAAAATGGATATGAATTGTAATTGCAAGACAAAGAAATAAGGAGACGCCATGTTAATTAACGCTGTGTTAGTCCATGGACAGGGTTTACAGCATGTAATTCAGGTTATGCTATTTGAGCAGCACTGTTCTATTAGGAATTCCTTACATTACGCCTGCAAGGCAGACACAAAAATGTAATTGCTATAGCTGCTGTTGGTGAACAGATGCACTGTAATGTCATCAGTAATGTTTAAGATGTAATAAGGGAATAGCTGGATCATCAAGGTAGAAGGGAGAAGTAAAAATTCCCTATTTATTTTAAATATTAATTAGAGCACGGAAATGATATTTGTCTGGATTCATCATTATACTTTCTAATTCCTTGTTATAATGAGACAAAGGGTAGAGGTGTATATATCATTTACCTATACACATAAGGTATCCTGGCATTTCAGTTACAAGCTTCCCAACTAGATTAAGCACACAAACATACACTGACACCACATGCATCCTTCACATTGCAGAATCTCTACGACAAATGGAAATTCTGGATTTCTGACTCCAGCATAAGAAGGAATATGTTAATTCTTTTGGAAGAATACATTGCCATCTAAAGGGATTGGCAATGTCTACGCGGTCCGAGAACCAGCCATATCAGAAATAACAAACATACCTCCTCAATAATAAATCGTTTTTTCTCAGTGTAAAATTCTCCTTTTTTATCTAATTCATTACCACAGTTGTGAGATGGATGCACCTCATCTACCATGGTTGCCTCTGTTGTTATGATTGCTTGTAGATGGAGATGGGTGGGTCACATTTTGGTTGCATAAGACACTAGCACCTGGGTTCATCTTACTTTGGAAAATGTGTCTCTAAGAAAGGCTAAGTTGATATGCAAATTAATTTTTATTGCAAGACTTTTGATTACTAGGGTCTGGTTATCAGAGATTACTCCCAATATACCTGAATGGTTTGGAATTGTGAATAAGATTAGACAGTATGAAGTCCTACGTGAGAAAGCTAATATGGTCCATAATAATAGAATGGAGAAAATCTGGAGGTACTGGGACTAACTGAAGATGATTAGAGGGGTACTCCACCCCTAGACATCTCATCCCCTATCCAAAGGATAGGGGATAAGATGTCTGATCACGGGGGTCTTGCAGCTGGGACCCCCACAATCTCTGTGTAGCACCTGGCGTTCATTTAGAATGTTGGGTGCAGGCCCCCGCCGCCCACTCCAAGCATTTGGAACAAAATGTTCCAAATTCTTGGACAGTGGAGTACCCCTTTAAATATATGTGCTGGTGGGTCTTATTTTTTCCTCCCTCTCTCTCTAGGTTATGGGGTGGGAAGGACTATAAAATGTGTAGAAGATGTGTTTTACAATATTTGCAAATACAATGGTATTTTGTATATTGTAAAGGTATATTGTATGCTTTAAAGGGTTAACATGGCCTCTAGTTTCTTTCTGGAGTCTCCACACCAAGTGACACAAGTCGCCATGTTTCCTCTATCCCAGAGTTTCGGTTGTTAGGTAAAGATGCACCATGTGATGTATGTGAGAGATTTTGGTGCAATGCACCACAAATTAAGATACAATTAAATTCTGGCTAAAGTGAGACACATTAATAAAGGTGAAGGGTTTTACACAGTTGGGAACAAAACAACACAAGGATTGCATAAGGGGGAACTTTGCACATGCTTGGCCAGCTGAAAGCAAGGAATGACACCAAGGAAAAAGAGAAGATGAAACCACAGATTACGCCTGATTGCCTGATTTATTTTTTTTTAATTGGGAAATGCTGAGCCACCAAAGTCATCTTGAAAATAATGATATATAGTAAATTATCACTGTTAAACCTGAATTAAGAATATATTAAATACTTTAAGAATCCTTGGTTTACCAATCCTAATGTCAGAACTGTTCAATGTTGTGTGTCCCAACAATATACTGGGATGACAATAAGGGGTGCATAGAGGTGAACCACTGCAGAGATGGAAATAAGAATGGCACTTAGTAATTGTTAAGGCAAGTGGTAGAAAATCCTCTGGACCTGTGTGGATGATGATGTGAGCCGTATCAGGGAGCAGAGTCTAAGGTGCCGTTGGTTTTCAACAGAGCCCACCTCAAAGTGGGACAGTCTTGCTGTGGCAGGTGGCACTCAGGTGGCAGACCCTGGCACGACTCGACCACAAAGGCTGCTAAGTGTATCTTGACTTAGGAGAGATGAAGCGTAGAGAGGCTGGCAGGAAGGCAGGACAGGCGGTACAGAAGCGTAGTCAGGAGGTAGCACGGTAAGTAGGCTGGCGGCACAGGAGTATCATCAGGTCACAAGAGGAGTAGTCAGGAACACAGAAAGGCAAATACAATGGCTGTTTTCTCTGCATTAGGCGCAAAGATCCGGCAAGGGGGTGTGGGAGGTGATCACACTTATAGACAAGGCACAGGTAAAAGCAACAATCAAGGGCGCACTGGCCCTTTAAATCTTAAAGCCCCAGTTCGCGCCCTAGGAGGCGGGGACACATGCACCAGCGATGCAAGATTACAGCAGGAACAGCAGACAGGGAAGGCGAATGACTGCCCGAGATTCACATGCAGGTGCGTCCCACAATGCGATTCCCAGGTCCGCCAGCAGAAGAGGATATAGCAGGGGAGCGCTCACGGCCAGTGTTTCCGGCCGGAGCGCTAAGTGTAACAGTCTTCAATTCTGTACAGTGAGTGAAATTGAACATCATATACCAAGCCATGGTGTTGAACAGTGTCTAGACAAACCAACAGAAGGCACTTGCACAACACTGGAATGTGCACTTAAAATGTGCCACCAATTGTGCACTTAAAAAGATGAGAGAGGCCTGTAATTTTCATCATAGGTATACCTCAACTATGTGAGACAAAATGAGAAAAAAAATCCATAAAATCACATTGTCTGATTTTTTAAGAATTTATTTGCAAAATATGGTGGAAAATAAGTATTTGGTCAATAACAAAAGTTCATCTCAATACTTTGTTATATACTTTGTTGGCAATGACAAAGGTCATACGTTTTCTGTAAGTCTTCACAAGGTTTTCACACACTGTTGCTTGTATTTTGGCCCATTCCTCCATGCAGATCTCCTCTAGAGCAGTGATGTTTTGGGGCTGTCGCTGAGCAACAAGGACTTTAATCTCCCTCCAAAGGTTTTCTAAAGGGTTGAGATCTGGAGACTGGCTAAGCCATTCCAGGACCTTGAAATGCTTCTTACAAAGCTATGCCTTCATTGCCCCAGGCGCTGTGTTTGGGATCATTGTCATGCTGAAAGACCCAGCCACGTTTCATCTGCAATGCCCTTGCTGATGGAAGGAGGTTTTAACTCTAAGTCAAATGATGCATGGCCCCATTCATTCTTTCCTTTACACGGATCAGTCGTCCTGGTCCCCTAGCAGAAAAACAGCCCCAAAGCATGATGTTTCCTTCCCCATGCTTCAGAGTAGGTGTGGTGTTTTTTGGATGCAACTCAGCATTCTTTCTCCAAACACGACGAGTTGAGTTTTTACCAAAAAGTTCTACTTTGGTTTCATCTGACCATATAACATTCTCCCAATACTCTCCTGGATCATCCACATGCTCTCTATAAAACTTCAGACGGGCCCGGACATGTACTGGCTTAAGCGGAGGGACACGTCTGGCACTGCATGATTTGAGTCCCTGGCAGGGTAGTGTGTTACTGATAGTGGCCTTTGTTATTTTGGTCCCAGCTCTCTGCAGGTGATTCACTGGTTCCCCCCGTGTGGTTCTGGGATTTTTTCTCACTGTTTTTGTCATCATTTTGGCACCACAGGGTGAGATCTTGCAGGGAGCCCCAGATCAAGGGAGATTATCAGTGGTTTTGTATGTCTTCCATTTTCTAATAATTGTTCCCACAGTTGATTTCTTCACACCAAGCTGCTTGCCTATTGCAGATTCAGTTTCAACAGCCTGGTGCAGGTCTACAATTTTGTTTCTGGTGTCCTTCGACAGCTCTTTGGCCTTGCCCACAGTGGAGTTTGGAGTGTGACTATTTGATGTTGTGGACAGGTGTCCTTTATACTGATAACAAGCTCAAACAGGTGCCATTAATACGGGTAACAAGTGGAGGACAGGGGGAGATTAACCCCTTAAGGACGGGTATGCCCTGGCATACCTGCACGCCCATGAGAATTTTGGTCCCCGATGTGCACTGGGCAGGGATCAGAGCGGTATGCTTGCTGAAATCATTCAGCAGGCATCCTGTGACAATGCCTTGGGGGATCCTGAGTCTCCCCCATGTCGGCAGATTTGCGGTGATTCAGATCAGCGATTTGCAGCGATTCTGGCTGATCGAGTCTTTGGTGACCCGATAGCCTGGAAAATAGGGATGATCTAAGCTATCAGAGACAGCTCCGACCATCCTGAAGGATAGGAGGGAGGTGGCTGGGGTGCCACTTCCTCTCATCCCTTATCAGTACTGATCAGTAAATCACAGGGCAGGGGGGGGAAAGTTGAAATCCCTCACTCTGCCTGTCCCTAGAAGTCCCGACAGAGGGGGCCAGTGATGCAGGGGGATCAGCGGCAGGTACCTCGGGAGCACACGGGGAGAGGGACCGGTGACTGGAGCAGGCAGCGGGGAGGACTGGCAGGCAAGTAGAGGCAACAGCGGTGTCAGAGGCAGCAGTGTAGATCGCTGTAAAGTGATCTTCACTGCTGCTTCTAGGACCTTCAAAACTACAACTCGCAGCATGCTGGGAGTTGTAGTTTTGCAACATCTTGAGGGCCACAGTTTGGAGACCACTGTGCAGTGGTCTCCAAACTGTGCCCTTCCTAATGTTGCAAAACTACAACTGTAAATGCTCCCTGCACCCCTTATTACATTCCGTGACGGTTGTAGTTTCCAAAATGGGGTAACATGTGGGGGGTCCACTGTTCTGGTAGCACGTGGGGCTTTGTAAACAAACATGGCCCCGACTTCCATTGCAAACAAATTATCTCTCCAAAAGCCCAGTGGCGCTCCTTCTCTTCTGAGCATTGTAGTTCGCCGCAGAGCACTTCGCATCCACACATGGGGTTGGGGTTACAAATTTTGGGGGGAATTTTCTACTATAACCTCTTGTAAAAATGGTAAATTTGGGAAAAGAAACTGCATTTTAGTGAAAAAAAATTTATTTACACATCTGACTTCAACAAAAAGTCTACAAACACCTGTGGGGTGTTAAGGCTCACTGTACCCCTTGTTATGTTCCTCTAGGGGTTTAGTTTCCAAAATAGTATGCCATGTGAGTTTTTTTTTTTTTTTTCTTTTGCTGTTATGGCACCATAAAGGCTTCCTAAATGTGACATGCCCCCCAAAAACCATTTCAGCAAAATTTGCTTTCCAAAAGCCAAATGTGAATCCTTCTCCTATGAGCACTGTAGTACGTCCGCAGTGCACTTGACGTCCACAAATGGGGTATTTCCATACTCAGAAGAGATGGGGTTACAAATTTTGGGGTACATTTTCTCCTATTACCCCATATAAAAATTTACAATTTTGGGGGAAAAACTGCATTTTAGTGAAAAGAAAAAAGAATTTACACATCCAACTTTAACTAAAAGTTGTCAAACTTGTTACATTCCTTTAGGGGTGTAGTTTCCAAAATAGTATGCCATGTTGGCAGTTTTTTTCTGTTGTGGCACCATAGGGGCTTCCTAAATGTGACATGCCCCCCCAAAAACCATTTCAGAAAAACTCACTCTCCAAAATCCCATTGTCGCTCCTTCCCTTCTGAGCCCTCTAGTGAACCCACTCGAGATAAATTGGGTTGCAAATTTTATGAGGATTTCTCTCCTTTTACCCCTTGTAAAGATTAAAAAACTGGGTCTACAAGCGAGTGTAAAAATAAATTTGGAATTTTCTCCTTCACTTTGCTGCTATTCCTGTGAAACATCTAAAGGGTTAACACTTTCTGAATGTAATTTTGAATACTTTGAGGGGTGCAGTTTTTATAATGGGGTAATTTATGGGGTATTTCTAATATAAAGGCCCTTTAAATCCTCTTCAAAACTGAACTGATCCCAGAAAAATTCCGATTTTGAAAATTTTGGGAAAAATACGAAAATTGCTGCTGAACTTTGAAGCCCTTCCAAAAGTAAAAACATGTCAACTTTATGATGCAAACATAAAGTAGACAATCAGTATCAGTATGATCACTGAGGAAGGTCCTAGGCGGACCGAAATGCGTCTGATCCATACACAGATATTATTAGCACCATCAGCGAAGCACCCTGCAACTCACCCTACTGCACCGGGACCCAGACCGGCATCACAGCTGTATTTCCACCGCACGCACCGCTCCTCCACATAGGCACCAGACCTAGGAGCGGGCGTTCCCACTTAAGACCTACATCTGGAGTCCGGACCGTGCTCCCTTGCACCCAGACCCTGCGCCGCTGGGCTCGACATTACCACCGAGGACTGCCATATCCTCTGACTCCAGCGGCGCTGCAACCGGACTCTGCATCGTTGCGCCCGACCCCATCTTTGAGGACTTCCATATCCTCCGACTCCACTACTGCCCGGCTCCAGGACCGCTGGAACCTGACCCTGCACCGCTGTACCCGACTCCAACACTGAGGACCGCCACATCCTCCATCTAAGGGTAAGCGGTACTGTGTACCGGCCGGACTTCATCTCATGACAGCCGCCGTGCTGGGATTTGTCATTGACAGCTGCCGTGCTGCCTATATTCACCTTATCATACAGCCGCCGTGCTGCCTATATTCGCCTTATCATACAGCCGCCGTGCTGTTGTGACCCAGAGGGCCGGTGGATTCAGCTAAACCTATTGACTATACTTGTATATTGAACTGAGTTGCTCTTTGCACGAACAGTGGGCTCCAAATAGGGGGCCTCCAGCGCCTGCAAGTACACTGCAGGCGCTCTTACCACACTCCACTGGTACTAATTATTATCAGGACATATATCACACTTGCCGCATATGTTTTATTAATTATTAATTCTAACTTAGGCAACTTACTGTATCTGATTAGTGTAATTGCCTTAGTGGGAGTGCAAGGATCCTGCACTCCCATTTTATGTAATTTTATACTGTAGCTCAATAAAATTATTATTTTTCAAATCTTGGACATAGACATTGATTTATTTGATGCAGAGCCACACCACATCTTTCACCTACATAGTTTCACACCTCTCCATAGTCACATTCTAACTAACCCACAAAACATTTTCAACCACCATCCTCTAAACCACAAGCAGATTAACTATATTGTCACTCTTATTAATTCTCTTCTCACTCATTCACACATTTATATACATACACATTGACATATTTATAAATACATACACCCACCCAATACAGCCCAACACACTCGCAGCATATCTAGGCCTGGAGAAGAAGCCAAATTACTGATTGTCTATTTCTACTATTTTCTGGAGTGCTGAGAGGGTATCACTCCTTGGCTAAATTCTCGGTCAGATTTTTGTGTGGTAGATAGAGTACCTCCATGCTTTAGTGTTTCCCATAAAGTAGACATATTGTATATGTGAATCAATTAGGGATGTCCATTTTCCTTATAAGCAGAGAGTTTCAAATTTAAAAAAAAAATGCAAAATTTTTTAAATTTTCAACAAACTTTTTGGTATTTTTCTCCAAGAAATGATGCAAGTATAGAAAAAAATTTCCACTAACATAACGTAGAATATGTCATGAAAAAGCTAAAAGCAAAAGCATCACAGAGTTATTAATGCTTAAAGTGACAGTGGTCAGATGTGCAAAAAATGCTCGGGTCCTTAAGGTGAAAATGGGCTGGGCCCTTAAGGGGTTAAAGAAGAAGTTATAGGTCTGTGAGAGCCAGAAATCTTGCTTGTTTGTAGGTGACCAAATACTTATTTTTTACCATAATTTGCAAATTCTTTAAAAATCAGACAATGTGATTTTATGGATTTTTTTCTCATTATGTCTCTCATAGTTGAGGTATACCTATGATGAAAATTAAAGGTATCTCTCATCTTTTAAAGTGGTATAACTTGCACAATTGGTGGCTGACTAAATACTTTTTTGCCCCACTTTATATGCTGAAATGAAGGTTTATCCTCTTCAGCCATCAGTGTTGCTTTTGTCTTGCACACAAAAATAGCTTGAGAATAGAGACCTAGTGGACTATGACATGAAAAGACCTTCATGAGGAAACCTCACACTAGTTCTACTCCTGGAATTTTGGTGTGAGTGACATAATGCACTGCAGGTGGACCACTCTATTTTTCCCCCAGGTACACTTACAACTCAGTGTTACATTAATTGAGTTGTTGAACCAGTGGTTCTGGTGTAACATAACACAATTGTCTTTAATGTTGCTTGTGCTTTTGTATGGCCTTAATGCACAACAATGGCCTGAAGTATCTCCAGACTTGACTCCCATCAAGCACATTTAGGTAGTCAAATGCAAACAGAGCAGTGCATTCTATGTTGCTAAACATTCCTCAGAAACCATTAATAACCTTTACACCATTATAGCATGCTAAGGCGTGAAAGTGTGTATTTTTGGGAATAGCACTCATACTCATTTTTCAATAAATTGAGATGTTTAAATATTTTGTTTCCGTTTTTACAATTTGCATTACTAACATGTCTAATGATTCAGTGACTTCCAAAATGTTTTATGAATTTTCCTTCTTGCTATTGTAATGTCCGTTTTTAAAAGCGAATATATGGCCAAAATGCTCTTATATACTGATTCTTCAAAATGAGAATAACTATAAACCACAGAAATTTTCAAACCTGGAAGATCTATCCTGCTAGAGAACATTATTAGAGTTAAAGGGGTATTTTGGTTTCATACATCTTGTCCCCTATCCAAAGAATCGGGGATAAGATGTATGATAGCAGGGGCCTCGCCGCTCATAAACATAAATGGAGGGGGCATGGAGTGATGTCACGAGGGGACATTACCTTGACGTCACATCCCCGAAGCAGCACCCAGAACAGAATGCTGAGGACTACACCGAGATCACAGGAATAAGATGTATAAACCTGGAATACCCCTTTAATTCATTTGACCTCCTGTGCTTCCACATAGTATGGAAAAAAAAATAACATGGAATTGCAGAGTATTTAGCAAGACTATTGGTGGTTGCAAAGTTGGCTTAAAGCGTAAATCCAACGTGCAACTCCTGCCCTATCAACAGATCAAGTGTAGAGAGATGTAGGTCATGCTGGATTGTCGGGTTGTTGAGACAACTGTCCCATACTTAGCAAGTTTCATGCTCGAGTCCTATTGTTTAAAATGGGATCTTGTATTCAGCTCAGAGCATCGTATCGTTACCTAAACAACTGTACAACCCAGCCAGGAAAGTGTCTCTCCATGCCTGAGCTCCTTTTTCTAACTCTCCAAGTCAACCATCTTAAGAATTAACACACAGCAGTACTTACTCAAAACCTTTTTAGCCAAAATTTATATCACATACAAAAAGAATATTCTCAAACTTGATTTAGATTGATAAGGTATGGCTTCATCAGATATGTTTTTAACCTGGAATAGATGCTGCATCTTTGCATATCATTTAGCAATCACAAAAAAGAAACACATCAAAGAAATACAGTACTTGAGAATGCAAATCATTGTCGTATATATCAGCTTCCAACATGATTTTAAATGGTTCTTCAAGTCTTCCAAATATTGTTTATTGAAAGAAATGTGCCATGGAAATCATGGTTCAATGATGATACATCGGTTATCTAGCATAACTGTATTGAAAACATAGAGTTCAGCATGTATACTATATGTCTGAATCTTTCCCTGAGACATATTATGATCTGATATTGATTAGTGTTGAGCGCAAATATTCCACTAGCCAATTTTTATCGCGAATATTGGTACTTCTCAATTTTGTGAATATTTTGAATATAGCGAGATATATTCATTATGACTTAACATTTTTTCACAGTACACATCACAATGATATGTTCCGTGTAAATAAAAAGTGATCATCCCTCCCTGCTTTCGGCTTGTGGTCCAAAGAAGGCAAATATGCGAATATCAGTACTTTCAGAGGACACTGATCCCTCCCTTCTTTTAGCTTGTGGGCCAATGAGAAGGATGCACATACAGTTATCAGAGGTTAGAAACATCCCTAGCAACTAATAGGGAAGTAGTAAGTTGAAAGATATCATCGCGCATTTTGCAAATTTCATTATGAATTTCACTTGGGAAAAAGTCAACCAATATGCGAAATTCGCAAATGTAGGATGAATATTCGTCCATATATTCGTGAAATATCGCAAATTAGAATATGGCCTATGCGGCTCATCACTAAAACTTGGGGAAGATAGAATCTTTGGTATTTTGATCTGAGATGCCTTTGCTTTGCTTTCAAGTAGTGAACTTTTGAGGAGGAGATCATCAAAAAAATTTCTAACTCTAAAACTTTTTGTTGCCCATATCAACCAATCAGAGCTCAGCTTTTATATCTTAACAAGCTCTTGTAATACATTAAGTAGGCATACATTTATATATTAAATATTTAAACAATAAAAAATATTCCATATATACTTTTAGAGATGATCTTATTCTCAGGGGATAAGAATTGGAGGTCATGTGAATTACTAAGCATGCTAATGCGACACAATCAGGAGGTTGCAGGAAGCAAAAAGTGAAGAACACCGGAGGCCAGACACTGTTGGAACCACAGATGAGGGGGATTGGGGGAGATGAGTATGCTTTATTTTCTATTTTTTCAGCAACCATAGTTATTTATAATAAATAAATACAAATTGCCCTGGAATACTTTCATTTTAATATAGTAGGCCATAAAACTCTTGACATTTCTAAATTATATCTTGTGTTATTTCAGCTAATAATTGTGCTATTTACTATAAAATGGAAGAATAAGATCAGGTCAGCTGCAGATAAAATATAGATTTGTGTTTTGTAAACAGGTCTTTGATTTCTATTATTTTCTGTTAATTCACCAAAAAGGCAAACCATTTCAATTAGGAATGATGGCTATGAACATTGTGAATGTAATATCTAGAATAGGCTCAATGTTCTGCCTTTTTTTATGCAAACCAGGAGTCCGTTTATCTCCTTTTGCCTCAGGTACCAAGGCCAATCATTTATTGTCAAAACAAAATAACAAAGTTCACCATGTTAATTAAGCAATTTAACTCAGTGCTATAACTCCAGGTGCACAGACTAATAGTGTCAATAGAAAATTGAACTCACTAGGGAAGTACTCATTTAGCAGAATCTAGAATTGGATCTGTTTCATTTAACCTGAGACATGCTGAACACTAAAATAAGTTTGGTTTTTATTTACGTGCCATAATATAAGGATATATAAAACAATATGTACTATGATTATGTATGGCTTAAAACTAGATTTATTACCGTGATCTCCAGAAAACTAATACAAGTTATCAATTACACCAGGGCTTTTGAAAGGCTTGTTGACATGGGAGTAATTGCTGTGTATGTCATTAGATCCATTGCATTATATAAGCAAAGGCCATCGAGAAGGCAAGCTGAAGGAAACTGGTTTGTATGTCTCTGCTGAAATGTGATTGTCCATTCAAGTGCATGTGGAAATCAATCATAGAATAGTTTAGGAGTGTGCTTTCTGAGGCAGAGTCGCACATGCCATTAGAAATGCCAATAATACCAGTTCAAATAAGAAAGACGTATGTCTTAGGATTTAAAAAAAAATAACAATATATAATCAAAAGAAAAAAATATTATGCAAAAAAAAAAAAAAAAACATCTAATGAGTACCCATGATTATAAAAACCTTTTTTTAAATTGTAAAACAGTTTTTCCCATTCTTGTCTTTTTTATTTTAGCTAAGGATTCCAGTTTCTAATTCTACAAATGCAATGCAAATTTGCAATAAGTTACAAAAAAAACCTGGACAGTCTGCAAAATATTTAAAATTCATTAAGTGGTTATGAATAGACATATATACATTGTCTGACAGAGTGTCATGATGACATACATATTGGTATATGTTGAGCCACTAAAAGTTATAGGGGAAAAAAAAAAACATCAGCATGTTAGATGGAGTCAGTTTTTTAGGGGAATTTACTTTTAGAAGCACTATTTATTTACTTATTTAGTGTTTTTCCTGTATAATGGATACTTGCTATCACCAGTCATATAGTGTCATTTGTATGATTCTGTTTTATTTCAGTACAGCTACATCTATGAATATTTTTTACTGTAACCTGCTCAGGTGATCAGTGATACACAGAAAATCATGGTGCTTATGCTGTACTGAGTTGTGATTTCCCATGAACCATAGGATGACATCATCACCCCTCAGATCCCCTCCTACTAGCACTCACATTCCTGTCCTTCCAGCCTTAACTGCTAACTCTATAGTAGTTATAACTTTTTTGAGGCTGTTCTCACAAAAAAAAATTATTTTTTGCTGTGTTTTAGCTATTTTTGCTTAGATTTTTTTCAAACATCAAATCAAAATGTTTGATACTTTACCATAATTGTGTAAGCAGAAACCACCAAAATGTTGTAAAAATTTGTGAAAAATGCAATAACAATGCAATTGTGAACAAAAAACCTCAGTTTTTTTTTTTTTTTACCCCATGGAAATATTCACTGTGAATATCAATACAAATTAAAAATGCCCATTGTGAAATGAATCTTAACTCTTTAATGAGTTTACTTGGCTGAACTCCAGGAGCCTGATTAGATGACCAGCTGCAGTAATCAAACATCCCACCCAAAGCCAGAGGAAATGTAGGCTACATTACAGAATCATTTCAGTTTAGGCATTGCAAACCTAAATGGGGCCAATCAAGAACAGGTATACACAAAAACTTCTACATTATTAACTAATAATAGCATATACTGCACTGTAAGAAAAAAAAAATGATGTGTCTAGCACCTATATTTCTCTCACAAATAACGTCTTACTGTTACTCACTTGATTTTTCATTCTGTGCTTTTGCAGGGGCCATTTCCGTACACTGTGCTGGGTCTTTTCATACAATCACTACGAGCTGCTCTGTAACCCCCCTCCTCTCTGTTTTCATGCTGCAGTCTGATAGGACAGGAGTGAGCACAGAGAAGTGCTAGTCCCACCCTCACTCCCTTCCTGGACTTTGCCCATGCCTGTGCTTAAGATTGGACAAAGATGATGCTTCAGCCAGATAGGATTATGTTCTGTATTATATGGGGATCCCTTGTCATGTTTTTTTCTATAAGCCATTATTAAATAACATGTATTAACATAAACACTGCAACAATCAACAAGCCATGCTGCACAGAAATGTAAAAAATATTATTGATTATATGCAGTAAAATGTACCGTATTTATCGGGGTATACCATGCACCGGCCTATAACACGCACCCTCATTTTACCAAGGATATTTGGGTAAAAAAAGTTCTTTACCCAAATATCCTTGGTAAAAATGAGGGTGGTGCGCGTGCATGTGTATACCCCGATACACTGTTTCTGACCCCGCAGAAGCCCCCAGGAAAGGCAGGGGGAGAGAGGCTGTCGCTGCCCACTTCTCTCCCCCTGCCTTTCCTGAGGTCTAGAGCCCTGCTGCCACCGCTTCTCTCCCCCTGGCTATCGGCGCCGCTTCTCTCACTGTGGCTATCAGCGCCGCTTCTCTCCCCCTGGCTATCGGTGCGGCTTCTCTCCCCCACTCTATCGGCGCCACTGCCCCATTGCCTGTGCCGCTGCCCCATTGCCTCCCCCATCCCCGGTTTTATAATTACCTGTTGCCACAGTCGGGTCTGCGCTGCTTCTGGCTCCGGTGTGACGTCTCCTGTGTCGTTGCGAGGCGCAATGACGAGTGACGTCTTCAACTCGATGTCACTCGTCATTGCGTAGCGCAGCGCATAGCAACGACGCAGGAGAAACCACATGGGAGCCAGAAGCAGCACGGACCCGACCCCGGCAACAGGTAATTATAAAACCGGGGATGGGGGAGGCAATGGGGCAGCGGTGCCGGCAATGGGGCAGCGGCGCAAATAGCCAGGGGGAGAGAAGAAGCGGTGGTAGCAGGGCTCTAGACCCCAGGAAAGGCAGGGGGAGAGAAGCGGGCAGCGACGGACTTTCTCCCCCTGCCTTTCCTGGGGGCTTCTGCGGGGTCAGAAAAACCGAGGATGGGGGAGGCAATGGGGCAGTCTCTGGACCCGAGGATAGGCAGGGGCAGAGAATCGGGCAGCGACGGCAGGTCTCTGGACCTGCAAAAGCCGCTGAAGTTCATTGATTTAAAGAGCTTGCTTTAAATCATTGAACTGCAGCGGCTTATCTGCATATAACACGCAGATAGACTTTAGGCAAAAAATTTTAGCCTAAAAAATGCATGTTATACGCCGATAAATACGGTAATTATGCTTCTTCTATTTGATAGCAGTATTCTATGTATTAGGTGCATTTTTTATGTAAGCTGTAATAGTGAATACTAATTTGTGGAGGCTTTTTTTTTTTTTTTTACTTTATAAAATCATAATTACACAACTGTATATCTTGTTAATAACAAACATCCAATATCACTATATATATATATATATATATATATATATATATATATATATATATATATATATTGTTTTTGGTTTTTTTAGTTCTTAGTTAAGACCAATATTTACTACATGCATGGATGTAAGATCTTTAAGTTATAATCCCAGGTTCTTCAGGAAAAGGGAACATGTTGCCTGGATTTTTTTTTACTGATCAGAGGCAGATACTTAAATCTGTTGTTTTTTTTTTTCTAATTTGTTTCTATTTTCCTTTATTATTATTATTATTATTATTATTATTATTGTAATTTTCATAACTTTTTTTGCACAGGCTGACATTTTGTTATTTGCTTTACAGCAGGACCAGTAGACCATAGACAGCAATAGACAGGACCTGCCCCATTCAGATAATGACCTTATCAGAGGTCATTCTACAGGGAGTGGGAGGTTGAACTTTACTGTGAATGATGGTGGATCCAGTGTTATCTCTCTACTGGTGTCACCTTTAAGGATATGTTCACACTGTGAAATTCCTGCAAAGAATGAACATGTTTATTCTTTGCGCGGAAGTCCGCGAGCACTGCATAGCCGTCAATGGTGACCATGCAGTGTCGCTCTGTCCTACCGCCGAAGTATTTTCGGTGGTGGCCACCAGACGGAATCTCCGCTCGTGGAATTCAGTGGGCGGAGATTCCACAATGTGAACATACCCTTACTGTGCTCTTGAGAAGAAAGGCATTACTGGGGAAATATCTGTACAGGACAGAAAATCTCAGCTTAGTTTTAGATGTAGTTGCCAGAATGTAAACTGAAAGATTTCAGGATTATTAGAAAAAGATAAATAGCAAAACAGAAAATAATAATAAAAAAAAAAATCACCAACAGTTTTTATAAAATAAGATTAAAGCGTAACTGTCAGATCCCACAAAAAAAAACAAGAAAAAAAAACTTTTATAGGTTACTTAGTACCTCATCCTGATGATAAATATTGTTTTTATATTTCTAGCATCTATAGTTCACAAAAACAAAACAAAAAAAAAAGCATATTATAGGTGCTTACTGTCTTTTCAATGAACTCCCAGCATGGTCAGACATCCTTTGATTGTCCAGGCATGCTTGGAGTTGAAGTTTTGCAACAGCTGGAGGCACATGATTGGTAAAACTCTGTGTTACAGCAGTGTTATTGCAAGCTGTGTTCCTCTTGCAGCCTTGTCCATCAGCCATCTTGTGTCTATGACCCTTGGACACGCTCATGCTGCTGTGGGACTCATCAGTGTCCCAGGAGGTATGGGGACCCCTAGTGGTGGGATTTTCAAAGGCAGTTTTCTAAAAATGTGATTTTTGTTTTAAAGAAGTATATTAGAAAAACTATTGTTTTGCCAAGATGTGCTAACATAAAGGCCCACATTTATCATTGTAGGTGTAAGTGAAGCATTTTTTTACACTTTTTTTGTGTGCTGGTAATGTGTAGGAGCACCAAATGTATTAAATGTTCACAGAGCATTTGATACATTTTGTGCAGGTCACATTTTCTGAAATTTCTCTCTTCACATACACCAAAAAGCTACACTATGTCTGAGCTGGTGTAGTTTTAGAGACTTTTCTGTGGCTTTGTGCCTTTTTTGCGCCTTTTTCAATCAAAACTGTCTAGCAATCACCATCTCATGACCCTGCTTATCTTGTGGCTTGGGTCAAAACATATGGTAATGTATGTACAATGCCCTTCCCTATGCATTTCAGTCAAATATCAATGACCTCATCAGGGGCTATATACATTTGTATACACTTGTACACGTATACACAAGTTCCATTAGCAGGTATCATGAAACAGGAGGCAACATATGGTGTGAGACCACCGATACAGTTGCGATCCCACAGTTACTAATAAAGATTCTGCTAGATTCAATAAAGACACTGTTCACAGTACGTTCGGTGGATCATATCCGGCTTCCTGACCTTGTCTCGATGTGCGCTCCCGCAGTGGCAGGGAGCCGTGCAGTTCCGTCGGCTCCCTGCCACTGGAAGGTCAGGACGCCGGATATGAACCACCGGACGTACTGTGAACAGTGTCTTTATTGAATCTAGCAGAATCTTTTTTAGTAACTGGGGAACCGCAACTGTATCGGCGGTCTCACAATATATGTTGCCTCCTGATACCTACTAATGGAACTGGTGGATACGTGTACAAGTGCATAGAAATGTATATAGCCCCTGATGAGGTCTTTGATATTTGACTGAAACGCGTAGGAAATGGGATTGTACATAAATTACCATATGTTTTGACTTAATGATTTCTTAACTGTATGTATTTATTACATCATATTGGCAAAAGGATCAGCATCCTTGGCCAATTATCAATATTTCTGCATGAATAATATATGTGTCTTAAATATTCCCTTTCTATGTAATATTTGTCTATTGGGAGGTTATTTCCATCTGTGTTGGTAGACACTGATAATCTCTACTAGTCATTTCACAGGCTATTCACTGAAAACACGAGCGCACATTTTGCACATTTCAATGCAATGCATGTTGGAGCGCAATCTGATGAAAAAATAACATGGCAGAAGTGCTGGGTAATGGATCCTCACCAATAAAATATTGATGGCACATTCTGAGGATGAAGCATCAATAAAAATTAGTCCTAGAAAACCCCTTCAACTCCTTAAGAACGGAGGGCGTACTTGTACATCTTGTGCCCTTTCCCGCGATATGACGCAGGGTCACGTGGTGACCCCGCGTCATATGGGGTCAGTCTTGGCTAATAGTGGACGTCACCGATCGCCGTGACATGCACTATTAACTCTTTAGATGCAGCAATCAAAGTTGATCGCCGCGTCTAAAGTAAAAAAAGGCATTCCCGGCTCAGTCGGGCTGATCGGGACAGATCAGCTAGGAGACATCAGGAGGGCCCCTTACCTGCCTCCTACATGTCAGGTCGGTGATTGCTCCAAGCCTGAAATCCAGGCTTGAGCAATCGACCACCGATAACACTGATCAATTCTGTGGCATAGCATTGATCAGTGTTGGCAATAAATGTACTCCATGTTATAGTCCCCTATGGGGGCTATAACATTGCAAAAAAAAAGTGCAAAAAAAGTAAATGTGATTTTAATTCCCCCCTCTTTCCCATAAAATAAAAAAAATCTATGAAAATAAAAATAAATATATGTGGTATTGCCGTGTGCAAACTATAAAAATATATCAAATATGAAAGTGTAAAAATGTAAGTCCTTTAGGGATTAAATAGAAGTAATTTACAAATTTGTTTAACTTTGTGGCACCAATTCATTTAGCAAATTTATATTCCCCCGAAGTACCTCTTTAGAATGCATAATTATCTATAAAAAAAAAAAGACAACCTTCTCTGGCTTTTAGCATTTATAGCCAAAAATAGCTTAGCTGGATGCTTGGATGCTTTTTCTTTTTTTTTTTGCCGTAGATTTTTTAGTAAAGTAAGTAAGTAGAATTGATGGCACAAAAAAATAAGCCATCATATGGATTTTTAGGTGGAAAATTGAAAGGGTAATGGTTTTTAAAGGGTAAGGAGGAAAAAAAGAAAATGCAAAAACTGAAAAATGCTGAGTCCTTAAGGGGTTAATTTTCATAAATTAAAATATACAGATCATAGATTATGATGCTGAAGTTAAAAAAACTGACAAGGTCAAATTTCATTGTTCTTCATTATTTCTTTAAACAATCACTAACTAGCATATCATATAGTAATTATTACATTAAAGACAACTGCTTTGGAAATGATGATGACTTTGTATTAAGTATAATTATGCAATAAATAGAAATAAATATTTAATTGCCATATGCTTCACATACCATTGATAAAGAGACACCATATGGCTAGTTGAGCAGCAGAACGGTGAGTGCTGTATTAAAAGAGTTAGCTATCAATGTACAAAAGTGTTTCCAAGGTCTTAGAAGTTTTACAAACACATCTACCATAAAACGTAAAAAAACAAAAACAAAGTCAATATCTTTTGGGGGGCACACTGTATACAGCACATACTTTATTACTGTATCCATTCTATATGGCAAGTTATACAAAGGTCAACTCAAAGGTCAACCTATTGTATTTTTCCTATTGTAGGATTGTTGTGATTTTTTAAATTCTAGTCATTAGTATTTGACATCTTACATTTCAGATAAATACCAGTATGTACGTGAACATAACCTGAAGTCACACACAGCGCTGAGCAATATGAAGGAGGTAGCACAAAGGCACATAATGCCCCATGCGGCTTTGTACGCTGTACTTAAGAGCCATAGGTATTCTATTCCAAATTGTACACTGTGTGCCACCAATACCTATAACGTTATTCTTTCCTAGATATGTCTGGAAAAAAAATACTCTATATTCCTCTATAACATATGTTACAACATTGCAAGGTACAAAGATGCAATCACTAAAATAATAACCATAGTAATATTTGTGAGCCCAGTCTAGCACTGTGTATGGCTAAAATAAAGCTTGAGGGGTTGGTGGACACAGGAACTCTTTCTTTAGTGTTGTTTGAGTCCCTATTTCATGCACACATTACTGTCTTTACTAGGCATAATATAGAGTTTTATAGAACAGCAAGAAGAGAATGTTTGCTAGATTACATGTACAAAACATAACACTTTTTATTGAAAAGTCCAATTCACATGAGTGTTAACAGTCAAATATCTAACAGTTTTAGCCATGTGTCCTGTCATATGTCAATGTGATGTTTACAATGTGAGAAATAACTTATTACTCTGAGAATATAAACAAGGAACAAACAAAACAGCAACAAAACATTGCAATCTGTGCATAAAACAAAATTGTTAACAATGACTGTATAAAGTTTGATTTTTATTTTTTAAATAAGTTTAGTTATGTTGTTTCTAAGGTCACCTACTATTATATGAAAGACAAAACCGTATTGCAAAACAAGCTCATATCACCAGTTTAACGCTACTGCAACTTTAGGTTGTATTTATTGGAAAACGGAGACCAAGAAACAGCAGAATTGAGACACAGTTGTAATGAAGGACATGCCAGGGTCAAGAGAAGCAGCACAATTTCACAGTCAACTTTCAAGCCAAGATCAGTGATTAGTAGCAGATAGCCATCACCGAGGAATGACAACACTGTGATAAAAGCACTAAAAAACACAATAACAGCTTCTGCTCAGGAACAGTGACAAGCTCTGTGTAATCTGTAGAATCCACTGAGAATAGTGCCCATAGAAGCACACTGAGCACAGGACCAGAAGCAGGAAGAATTTCTTTTCATATGGTTAAGCACCATCAAGGAGACAAATTCAGAGACTTGTTATACATATGTGAGGTGGCTTGTATCAAGAGCATCGGGCAATGACATCTCATCACAGACTTTCCCCTGTGAATTCAAAGATATGTCTTCTCCAAAATCTACTCAGTTATCTATGTTGGTACTTGTACGTAACCTTCAGGATCCAACATCAAATTTACACCAAGGTCAAAAATGTCCTACAGTTACCGCTATTGATAAAAGAAGTCTGTTGTCGGTAGTGTTACTTTTCTAACAAAAAAGAAAACATGTTTTAAAAGAAACTGCATTGTCATTAAAATTAGATTTTGACTTTTCTAATGTTTTGCTTTGTTTTCGTATTTACATTTGACTTGCCTCTGTGGCATATGATATGAACTTAGGTCAATTATGAGGCTGTATAAGGGACCTTTTAAAGGGGCCAACAGGAGGGAGGATATAAACACTGATCTTGCTGATCTTAACAAGGCTCAGTTAATTGTGCGTCCATGCCACACGAACAATCACTTACATTAATTGCATTAAATTCATCACATTTAACTCATTACGGTCGGCAGCACTTTCCATGTTTACACACGGGGATGTGCAGCTGACAGCAATAATTTATTTTGCTGCACCAAAGGTGCGATGAACGAGTGTTTGACTACTGCCAATCATCAAGAAAAATCATTTGTGTCTCTTTAAAATAAAAATAGCAGATATTACTGGAGCAGGGGTTCCTGGGGTCTCCTGTCTCTTTTTTGGTCCAGTTTGAAGGACTGATGAAAATTATGTACTCATAGAAGAAATTGTTTTCATGAAATATTTGTATTGATAGATTGCCAATGTATTGATAGATTGCCCCTCCCACCTTCCTTCTACACACACACACACACAAACAGGGGGAGATTTATTAAAACCTGTGAAGAGAAAAAGTGGTGCAGTTTCCCCTAGCAACCAATCAGATTGCTTCTTTTATTTTTCAGAGACCTTTTTAAAAATAGAAGACACAACCTGATTGCTTGCTATGGACACCTGCACCACTCTTCCTCTTTGCAGGTTTTGATAAACCTTCCAGATAGTGTCTATTAACAGACAGAGACCAAAATAACATTATTTTGGTATCTGGCCAATGTACCAGCATAGTCAAAGAGCCTGTACAAAATTGACCAATTAAAGAGGCAGTATTAGCCTATAAGTGATGGGTGCCAATATGTGACATCTATCAAAGGCATTCATTTCTTGGGTATCTCAGAAAGCCTCAGTGATGTTGCTGTCTATTTATGAACACAGTCATTGATCATCCTAGGGCAGAGGAGGATCCATTGGGTGGCCATCAGAAGTACCAAAGTTCTGGAGGGAACTATGGAGGATGTAGGAAAGGCTCACTATAGAGCCATACTGTCAGTCTTGGGTATGATCCCATGATGTAAATTTACATAACGTATTTTTCGCCCTATAGGACACACCGGCATATAAGACGCACCCAATTTTAAAGGGGCAAAATCTAGAAAAAAAAGATTCTGAACCCAACAGTGATCTTCAACCTGCGGACCTCCAGATGTTGCAAAAAAACAACTCCCAGCATGCCTGGACAGCCGTTGGCGGTCCGGGCATGCTGAGAGTTGTAGTTTTGCAACATTTGGAGGTCCGCAGGTTGAAGTCCACTGGTATAGGAGGTAATACTCACGTGTCTCCGCCGCTCCGGACCCTTCACCGCTCGTCACCGCTGCCCTGGATGTCGCTCCATCGCTGTTGCCGCGTCCCCGTGGTGTCCCCGACGCTCCGGACGTCTTCTTCCCCGGGATCCACGCTCTCCGTTGCTGTCATCACGTCGCTGTCATCACGTCGCCGTCATCACGTCGCCATCATCACGTCGCTACGCACGCCGCTCCTATTGGGTGATGCGCCGGCCATGCAGGGTATCTCGGCATGGAGCAGACACCGAGGAGACAGGTAAGGTCCCTCTTGGTGTCCTGTAAGCTGTTCGGGGCGCCGCAATTTCACCGCGGCGGTCCCGAACAGCCCGACTGAGCAGCCGGGTTAGTGTCACTTTCACTTCAGACGCGGCGGTCAGCTTTGATTGCCGCGTCTGAAGGGTTAATACAGGGCATCACCATGATCGGTGATGTCCTGTATTAGCCGCGGGTCCCGGCCGTTGATGGCCGCAGGGACTGACCCGATAGGTGTGTATTCGCCGTATCAGACGCAGCAACTTTCCCCCCCCAGTTTTGGGTAAGAAAAAGTGTGTCTTATACAGTGAAAAATATGGTATAAGACAGTTAACATATACAGACTGACAATATATCATGTCATGCAATCTTCTGCAAAGCTTCCTTTGCATGCCATACTGCAGCCTTCCATTGTAGGTATACATAAATATAATAAATGAATCAAACATTAGTAATAAACTATATTCAACAATTTAAGTTGATAATATATGTGTAGTGAAATGCAACGTTACAATGCAAATTTGGAATAGATTGTACCATTTTTGAGCTATTCCCATGATGTCTGAAGAAAGAAACCAAATGAAGGCACAAATATAATGATTATCTGTAATTTACGCTCCACATACTATCTATATTAATTGTTTGCTAGGCTTGAAATCTACTTTCAGGAAACTTGCTTAATTGCCTAAGTGGTTGATTGGAGACACAGGATGTTGCTGTGGCAACCACTCTTTTCATAAGCCTTACAAGATTAGCACAGTAATCAGACATTCAACTGCCATAGCAAGAAGGGAAATGCACTCCTGGTTACAGACTTGTAAAAATATAACTTAGAAGAAAGAAAGAATAGCCAGAGTCCCTGATTGAACGGTTAGGTCAGAAAAATGAGATTTTCTGGAGCATTGACAGGTCCCTCCATAGAAACATTGCTTTTACTGAAAAACTCAGATTACGCACCAACATACAGATTTTCAGAAGAAAAAGTTCTCTAAGAATCCTCATGTGACAGAGAAATAGCAATATAAATTTTAAGTATCATGTTACAGAATAATATATCACCTAGTAGCTTACCTGAGAATTTCTTCAAGATGGCAACAAGTCCATCAAAACAAGTTGAAAATCTTATTTCTGAAATTATTAGTTACAGCCATATAGCATTATGGTAGGGTCACGCATAGTATATACACAACATATTTCAAGCTGTGTGAAATCCATTGCACAGTGGGAAATATACTGCATACTCTCCTAGCAGCAACCATTTACTGCACAGACAGGTCTGCTGTGGGTAGCCCTGTGTGCCCGCTCATAGTAGAATACGCAGCACAGTTTCTGCTGTGAAATATAATGCGTAGAGACTGTGGGGGTCATATTCAAAACTCTTCACTTGAAAAATGTCGCATTTCACTCCAAAATCTTGGCACAAAAAAAGTTAACATCAGATATTTAAAGTGTTTTACATGAGAACTATCCAAGGTTTACACTAGTCACACCAGTTTGGCAAAAGTGGGCGTGGCTATGTAAATGTAATGTTTTACATGATATTTTCAAAGGGGTGAGAGTCCATTTTATATCAAAAATTTCCACCAGCTTCCACTAGCTAGTGTAGAAATCACGGAAATGGTTGTGTTTTTTTTTTTTTTTTTTTTTTTTTGGGGCTTTTTTGGGAAAAGGTGTTACTTAATCAATTATTGAAAAATAAATAATTATTATTGGAAAATGTTATAAAAAAATTTTTCTTCATTGTCAATGCACCTGAACTCACATTCAAAAAGTACCTGTTACCAAATAAACTTTTCTTAACTAACTCAGGCTATGTTCCCTAACTACTCATAACATCACTCCAGCACTTAAGAAAAAAAAAATCAGAGCTTTAACCTCCTGAGCGGTATTCCCGAGCGTGACTCGGGGTTAATTTTCCCTGCCAGGATCGGTAACCCCGAGTCGGCCAGAGCAGGTAAAGAAAAATACTAAAAGTCAGTGTTTCCCTACCAGGGGGCCTCCAGCTGTTGGAAAACTACAACTCTCAGCATGCCCGAACAGCCAAAGGCTGTCCGGGCATGCTGGGAGTAGTAGTTTCACAACAGCTGGAGGTACCCTGTCAGAAAAACACTGAGCTAAATGTAAAAGGAAAAAGTAGTAAAATAAAAAAAACTTTTGCTCACCTAGTCCCGGTCCCTGAAGATGTCGTTCCCCTCCGTGCGCTCTGGTCCCTGCTCTATTCATCTTACAGGACCTTTCACTTTTCAGCCAATCACAGGCCGCAGTGGTGTAAAGCCTGTGATTGGCTGAAGGGGAAAGGGCTTGTTCTGCAGCAAATACACTAGGTTTGAAATCTGCCCGGCAAACCTAGTGTATACTGCTGCAGGACAAGGGGAGAAGGGGGGGGGGGGGGGATGAATGTGACAAAGGGGGGAATGTGACAGAGGGGGGGATGTGACAAGGGGGGGGGAATGAGACATGAAGGGGGGGAATGTGACAAGAGGGGGGAATGTGACAGGGGAGGGGGAATGTGACATGAAGGGGGGGATGTGACAAGGGGGATTTGACAGGGGGAGGGGAATGTAACATGAAGGGGGAGAATGTGACAAGGGGGGGAATGTGACAAGGGGGGGAATGTGACAGCTTGTTTTTTGCGCGACCAGTTGTCTTTTGTAATGACATCACAAATTTTACCATAAAATGTATGGTGCAACCAAAAAAATATACTATTTTTGTGGGGAAATTGATAAGAAAACCACAATTTTGCAAAGTTTGGAAGGTTTTGTTTTCACGCTGTACAATTTACGGTAAGAATTACATGTTTTCTTTCAGCAGCCGGGACCTGCCGCGCATGACCCGAGCATCGTTCCGATGCTCAAGGTCATGTACAGGACGTAAATGTACATCCTAGTGCATTAAGTACCACCGCAACAGGACGTACATTTACGTCCTGCGTCAATAAGGGATTAAAAGTTTTATTTGGTGACAGGTACTCTTAAAGCCCTAGAAATGTTTTCTTTATACCGTTATCGCTTGTCTGGGCACTTGTAATCATGGAATATTAGATGAGATGCTTCCGCCAGAATTTTCCGGAATGTAATATTTGGCGTGCCAATTTTGGCACAAAAAAAATCCAATATGGCAGCAACCAAAAAAATTTGGTTTGAAAAAAATCTTAAGTGGCACAAAAATTAACTCTCATATATTTTCATATTTTTAAAGCGGCTCAAGAGACCTGTGTAAAAGTGTAATTAATATTACTGTAACAGATATTACAGTTGTTTTTGAATATCTCCCCCTGTGTTTGAACCTAACCTTAATCATCATTTTTTATAAAATTTCAAAATTCAATGGTTTTGAACAGGTTTATTTTCATAAAAAATGCAGTTTATGACAGATGTTATGTTAATAAAAATGATCTGGGCTTCATTAACCCCTTCTAGTCCAGCCATCCCCCTCCCCTACTTCTTCATGGCCAGACATTTTTTAACAGCATGTGGATTTAAAGGGAAATTTATTCTTCTTTTTGGGATATTCTTTTTTTTTTTTTTAATTAACCGAATAAAGAAGTGCCACTCACAACATCTTAAAAGTCCCATACACCTTTATTGCAGGACACACTTGATCAGGTGCATAGGCAACACAGTTCTGTGGCTATTTCACAGTACTAACATGCTTTCTCCCGTCACATGACTATGTTGCCACCATTATTAATGCTATTTTTTTCACTGTGCCACTTCACACAAATTAACTTTAAGTATGTGTAGTGCTGGCATTATTTGTATATACTGCTAAGGGACTACATTTTTTATTTATTTGTTCAGTATATTCAAATGTTCCAAATATTTTGGTTAAACATTTTTTAAGTAAATTAACATTTTACCTAAGGAAAGATAAATCATTTTACGATTCACTGGATGGGAGGTGCATAAGGGTATAAAAATAGACCCGATTTTGTCCTACTCTTTACTTCTACACCTGCACACCAGCGCACAAGATCAGTATAGCCTGTATTCTTGTCTTTATAGTCATCTTTAATTCATAGTGCATGAGGCTATTGAATAAATTAGGTCTATATATTAAAAATAGACTCATAAGCCATCATTTTTGACACATTTAGGTCTCATGTCTTTTTACAGCCATACCTCTGTTTGCTAAGGCCACAACCTTTTGTTGGACTTTGTGGAAAAGGGTCTAAAATTTTACCAAAAATCTTACCAGAGATGAATTATAATCAATGGTAAGATTGGAATCAGTTGGAATCACTATTCATCAAAATACAGGCCCTCATTTACTAAGAGTGCTGTGTAGGTTTCTTTGTGGGTTTTAATTCCCTACAATTTATTTTCCACGGTATTTACTAAGCTTTCCCTACATTTTCAACTTTCCCTAAACTTTGCTTTTTTTACACATGCTCTGATCTGTCTGGTTTTCCTCAGCTCAAATCCACCACATTTTCTGTGGAAACCTTAGTAAATATGTTGTTTTTTTGTGAAAATGTCAGGAACACGCCCCTTTTAGGAGACGACACCTCAATTTACCCATAACCACGCCGCTTTTTGGTTTTCTTAGCAAAATGGAGAGTTATTCAGGGTTTTTTTCAATTCTGGCGCATAATCTGGTGCAGACAGAATTTTTGGCACAATGCGACAGAATCCCACGCACAACCCGACAAAACATGTCGGTTTGCAATAGTAAATGAGGGCCTGTGTGTGAAAGAGTCCAGGCTATGAAATGGGGAGGATCATGTGAGGACGTGTGTATCAACATGATCTGAATAAGTTGCCCAATGTGACTAATTGGATCACAACTTTCATTATTCTTAGACAGGTTGGAAAGTAGTTGCATCATTTATGTTTTCAGTTTTTGCCAATGTGTCTAAATTTTGTTGTTGTGTGCTAAGAATATTAAGTAAATGCAACAAGGCAGCTGAGATAGCCTGAGGTTATATCAATCATTCTGACCGTTTTTGTGGTACATTAACACCAAAAAATAAGAGGAACCCACTGATTTAGTTATATAAACAAAATAAACCTAAATAAGCAAATATAACTGAATGGTCTAAAAGGAAATGCCCTGCAATGTCATTTGCTGCCCCAATGGTTGAAGATGAGACAAAATATTGCTGTATTGCATGTTTTTTTTTTTTATATTTCTTACTAATATTTCTAGCCATTATAATACATTAACAAGTACCCCGATGATTGCTCAGCCTTGAAACCTGTTCTATATATAAAGCATTTACCTGTACCTACAGTATGCCTAGTATAAAACATGAAAGTTAAACTCTGTCAACACTTTAAAACTCCAGAAGTACAGAAAACAGGTACTCAATATAAATCACCAAACTACTTCATCTTATTCAGCAGGAAAATCTGATTTTCTTAGCCCTTGACTTACCACTGTCAAAACAGCAAGCTAAGTGTAGTTTGAAAGCAGTTCGACTCCACCACGGAAACAAACTACCTGCAGTTCTCATGGCTCACGCAGTGGATATTAAAATATACTTTTGAGAACATGGCATATCTACTGAAAAGAATAAAGTGCAAAGATCATGTGGAAGATCTGATGCTATCTGAAAGTGGTCTCCTGTCTTTTAGGTTGGCAAGATAAATTTGCCAAGTTATGTTGTAATTTATGCTTGTAGAGTAGCAGGGGCACAAAGAATCAATACCGTTTAAAAAAAGTAATTTGTTTACATGGCGGGGAAAAACAAACAACAACAAAGTGATTGTTGACCAAAAATTATTTTACCTTCTCTCTCTGCATGTCAAACTCAGTTTGACAAAGAACTTCATAAAAAACAGTTTATAAGGAGGGTCAAGATTTCAGTAATTTCGTAGTTCCAAAATTCAGTTAGGCTAGGTTTCCACACAGGTTTTTATCTGGCATTTTTTTGGGAAAACTGCCACTGCAGTCAGAAATGGATCCAGCATGAAGGAGAAGTATAATCCTTCCTTTATATTACCAATTCCATGTGAATACACTTCTGTCCTTGGCTCAAAAACTGCAATGGCAGTTTTCCAAAAAACACCAGAAAAAAACCTGCGTGGAAACCTAACCTAATACAAACATAAATAAAGGTATTTTTATAGGTCTGCATATAGGTAAACTTTTTATAGACCCACCATTTGATGCCAAGTTAAATGACTGTAAACTAGTTGTTTACGCCTTTTTTTATTCTGTTGTTCATGGGTTTCTAGGAAACATAAAAGAGGACATTTTTGTTTTGATAGAGAAAGATCTGCTGGAGAACTACAAGAGCTTTGGGTGATGACTCTAAATGTACTTTTTGAACACTAAAGCCAATAATATTTTATATATTTATTCTTCACAACATGTAAAATGCAAAAATGACTTTGATCCTTTTGATACTGTAACAATTTTTATAATGTAAAGTTTGATTAAATGTTAAGTGTAGCTCATTCTCTGTGCCATCAGCTATGACATTTATCATAATATTTTATACAATATATAATATCATCATATGAATGTCCACTAGATTAGTAGTAAAATGTATCTATTTGAGGCATTTTTGCAAATGGTATATCTTTACCATCTCTAGTGCACTGTGTTTCTGACTGGGACACCTCCCCCCCGCGATCTCCTGTATGGCAACCTTGCTCTTCCCAGGAACAGAGCGTATCGATCTTCGCACTAATCTCTGGCCGACATACACCCTTCATGTATCTCTATGGTAGAGCCGGAGATACCTGAGATCTCCAGCTCTCCCATAGAGATACATGGATGGGGCGTGTTGACCTCCACTTTGTGCAGTGGTTGACATTCTACACTCCCTTTATCCTTTGGAGTGCACCACAGTGCTCCTTTATATTATGGATTACTAAAGCATTGTCCTTGAAGACTAGTAAAGACATTGGGGGAGTTGTTTTGTATGCTTATTTCAAGTAACTTTTGTTGCAGGTTTTTTTGCCGACACGCACATAACTTATCATATATGTGATAACAAAAGTCCACCAAAACTAACAAAATGACTTCACACCACCATTTCTCCCTTTGTAAAGCAAGTTTCTAGAGCAGCACAGAAGGTGGTCTATGTTTTCATTTTTTTTAACCATTGCATTGCTATTTTGCATATTTTTTTTAACCCCTTAACGACGAAGAACATATATGAACGTCCTCGGCCGGCTCCCGCGATATGTCACGCGGTATCCCCGCGTCATATCGGGTCGGTCCCTGCGGCTATCAACGGCCGGGACCCACGGCTAATACAGGACATCACCGTTCGCGGTGATGCCCTGTATTAACCCTTCAGACGCGGCGATCAAAGCTGACCGCCGCATCTGAAATGAAAGTGAAATTAACCCGGCTGCTCAGTCGGGCTGTTCGGGACTGCCGTGGTGAAATCGCGGTGTCCCGAGCAGCTTAAAGGACACAGGGAGGGCCCTTACCTGCCTCCTCGGTGTCCGATCGACGAATGACTGCTCCGTGCCTGAGATCCAGGCAGAAGCAGTCAAACGCCGATAACACTGATCACAGGCGTGTTAATACGTGCCAGTGATCAGCATGAGAGATCAGTGTGTGCAGTGTATAGGTCCCTATGGGAGCTATAACACTGCAAAAAGAAATAAATAAAAGTGTTAATAAAAGTTTGAATCACCCCCCCCCTTTTCCCATAAAAAATAAAACAGTGTAAATAAAAATAAAAATAAACATATGTGGTATTGCCGCGTGCGTAAATGTCCGAACTATAAAAATGTATCATTAATTGGCTGGACTTGATGGACGTATGTCTTTTTTCAACCATACTAACTATGTAACTATGTAATTAAACCGCATGGTCAATAGCGTGCACGTAAAAAAAATTCCAAAATCCAAAAAAGCGTATTTTTGGTCACTTTTTATACCATTAAAAAATGAATAATAAGTGATCAAAAAGTCTGATCAAAACAATAATAAGTCCTCATACCGCCCTGTAATAAAAAAGTTATAGGGGTCAAAAGAGGAAATTTTTAAACGTATACATTTTCCTGCATGTAGTTATGATTTTTTTCCGAAGAACGACAATATCTATAAGTAGGGTACCATTTTAACCGTATGTACCTACAGAATAATGATAAGTTGTCATTTTTACAGTAATATGCACTGCGTAGAAACGGAAGCCCCCAAAAGTTACAAAATGGTGTTTTTTCTTTGATTTTGTCACACAGTAATTTTTTTCCCCGTTTTGCCGTGAATGTTTGGGTAAAATGACTAATGTCACTGCAAATTAGAATTGGTGACGCAAAAAATAAGCCATAATATGGATTTTTAGGTGGAAATTTGAATGGGTTATGATTTTTAAAATGTAACGAGGAAAAAATGAAAGTGCAAAAACTGAAAAATGCTGAGTCCTTAAGAGGTTAATTTTCATAAATTAAAATATACAGATCATAGATTATGATGCCAAAGTTAAAAAAAACTGACAAGGTCAAATTTCATTGTTCTTCATTATTTCTTTAAACAATCACTAACTTGCATATCATATAGTAATTATTACATTAAAGACAACTGCTTTAACTGTCCTTAAGGGCTTAAATCGCAAATGATAAACTAATGATCACTACATGTAAAGTGACCTACAAAGACAACTCTTCAGAAATCTCTTACAGTGTAAGTAAAAAAAAAGTATGCAAAAAAATATACAAACACAAAAAATGCAGAGAAAGTGGCTTATCTTATCCAAGATTGAACATTTTTAAAATCAACATATACAACTAAACTCTTTGCCACTGGGAAAGTATGAGAAGACCTATATAAGCAGTACATCGTAGGCCAATCCCACCAAAATAGATGAGTTTGGACAAGTGTAATCTAATATTTATACTCAGATGCAGAGAACCACTTACTATCATGATCCCCCAAATGATAGCAAATAATTCATTACCCATAACTCTACAGTAATTTCCCATAACTCTACAGTATGTATATGATGGCTTGTTTTCAACTGCATACAGATATTACAAGTAGAAGTCCTTTACCAGACAAAATGAGCAAACAGATAAATGCACACATATTTAAGCAATTAATCCTGGATGCTCAGAGGAGCCGTGATATTTAGCTTGAGTCAAGTATGTCATACAGTCGTGCCTCCAAGATATGAACATCTGGCTCTGTCCGATGTGCTGATCAAAGTATGGTACATTTAGGAAAGTGGATCATAACTGTCCCTGTTTGTGTTAGACTATTGGATTTTCTTTACATCTGAAACTTTATGTTTTATGAATATTAACATCTGAACAGTGTCCATATTGGAAACATTTTAAAACCAAATAATTTGGGAATAAGCCACTCACAGACTTATCTAAACCAGTCAGTTAAACTAGACTTTAATGTTTATTGCCGTGCATACGGCATTGATTAATGTTGACCAAAACTAAATATTTGCTATATTGAAGTTCCACACACATACCGTAGATGATATGAACCACAGTTTAAAAACAGAATTATGTGTTATTGTTTTTATTGTAATATCCATTTTTTCAGTAAGAAGCAGTGTAGATTCTATGAAGCACTTCACTATCTCTTCTGTTTGGATAATTTGCTGCATAAATGGGAAGATTATGGGATAATGAAAAGTCCCATGTTGATTCATTCCATTATCTAACATAGAAGTTGTCAAATCTTTGTATAACAAGCTCTCAAAATAATTAGATTTAAAAGTAAATCTGATTCATAAACTGAGATGATAATATTCAACCGCAGCATTACCTATTACACACTATTCAGGATTACAAAAATAATACCAGCAATTAACCTTCTTTGAAATTGTGTCTCTATACAGTTTATCTGAACCGCAATGACAGAGCAAAATTAAAAAATGATCATATTGCAATGGAATTGAATAATAAGACAAAGTGAAAGGTAAGCCGTTATTTCAGTTTTAGTTTATAAGTATAATTTTATTGTTAAATATTGGCTTTGCCATTTAGATTCTACTTAATGTATTTTCCTTAAGTAGTTCTCTGATTTAATAATATTAAAAAGAATATACAGCTTGCTATGTGTGTAAAATAACTAAATATACTATATATATATATATATATATATATATATATATATATATATGTATATAATAAGTGTCAAGTAAATTTGCCAGACCTCAATCCAACAGAGCATCTGTTGGAGTTGTAGGAAAACCAAGTTCAATCCATTGAGGTCATGACATATATATATATATATATATATATATATATATATAAAATATATAGTCATGGCCGTAAATGTTGGCACCCCTGAAATTTTTCTAGAAAATTAAGTATTTCTCACAGAAAAGGATTGCAGTAACACATGTTTTGCTATACACATGTTCATTCCCTTTGTGTGTATTGGAACTAAACCAAAAAAGGGAGGAAAAAAACACCAGCCAGCCTTTCACAGTATCTAGGTCCTTGAGACTTAACAGGTCCTTGAGACTTAACAGGAAAAAAAAAATGTACACCGTTTAGATATAAGTATGTGGTATGCACTTATAAGGGGAGCATACTTAAAAAAGTATTTGTGTACAACACAAGCAGTACACACCAGTTCTGCAGCACACAGTCGCTGTGTACTACACACAAAATTGCACTTTCTCTCTCAATCTCACTCCCTTCCCTATCAGTTATTCTAGGCAGGATTTGTGCTTGAGCTGAATCGCTGCTATTCTGTGCAACACACTGTGCAACACACTGCTCTCTGTCCCTCTCTGTAATGGAACGCTGTGGTGACTGGGAGGTTAATTGCTGCACTAAGAATGCTTTTCTGTGCAACACACACTGCTCTCTGTCCCTCTGTGCAACAGAATGCTGATGTGACTAGAAGGTGAATCGGTGGTGGAAAAAAGATTTTCTGGCCAACACACAGCACTGTCTTTCCCTATCTATCTCTCTACAATGAAAGGCTGAAGTGTCTGGCTGCAATATAGCTGCCGATTATATAGGGCTGTGACATCACATGGGTGACTGGCTGCTGATAGGCTGCATGCTGCACGTGATTCAGGGCCATTATCACCTACCCTTGTTCCCGCCTTCCCAGGATTCCTTTCCCCATGTCCTCACATGTGCATCCGCCATTTTAGATGCCCTGGAGCCTGAACCGCACTAAATGTTTAATGAAGTGATTTGCGCGATCAAATTGTGCCGATATTCAAATTCATTGCAAATCAAATTTTTCAAGAAATTTGAAACACATTTGGATTTGTCAGATTTGATTTGCTTATCCCTAATTACCCAATTTACCTGTGTAACTGGAGAGTAGTTTTTTTTTATTTTTATTTTTTTTGTGTTTTCTTTCTTTTTTTTTTTTTTGCAAAGCCTGAAGGCAGGAAAGAAAGAATTGCAGGCTGCTATAAAAACAAGAACATTTCCACTTTACTCTAATAAGGTATATCACAAAGTTTGTTATATTTACTTATTCTACTGAAACAAATTTATGATAGGTGCACTTTAGTTTTAGAGGAAAAGGTTCATTAAATAGAAGCTTGTTATTGTCAAAAGATAGTAAATAAATTACAAGAGCATTTTGAGCAGCTGTCTGTTTTACGGTGAGAAAACAACACTAGATGTGTTACACTTGGATGTTTCCAAACTGCAGTCCAATTCTTCATGGTCACATGCGGCTTAGGATAATTAATCACCATTAGTTCCATGTTGATTGCTGTGCCAGAAAGGAAACTGCACTAAAATGAGTCGACATTTGTCATTTCCACATCCTTTCAGTACATGTGCTTGCCCTCAAGTTAATATAGATCTCTATGTTGTTGTTATTTATTACTGATGTCAATGGCGACAATGGGAATAATCAATATCTTGATCAGTGTGCCAACTACATTGAGTAACTGGGAAATTTGGTTTAAACAACTCCTTTTAATCTTGTCCTTCTATAAAGAAAGCATCATGCTGGTGATTTGCTGGGTGTTTTGCATAAACTGAGTAGAATTGGCTATATCTAAAGTAATGAAAATTTCAAGCAGCGCAGCATAAATCTTGAAATAAACAAACAGGCATATCTAAAGAACATACATTTGATGTAAAGGGCACACAGCTACTTAAGTTATCTAATCAAACTTTGAAAATGAAAGAAGGTCATGTTTGTTCTAGATTAAAGACATTCTTTGGATCACAAAGTACCTGGCACATCTGCCACAACAGGAGGAAATTGCTTCTTGTGTTTATGCCCCTTTCTCCTGAAGACAAGAGAAAAAGTCCTCAAAGCTTAAATTTGAATTTTAACGGTTATGCAAATGCTAATTGGATTCATGAAGTATTATTTCTAACAGATGCTGTGGGCTTCCCAGCCTTCATATAGAAAGCTAGGTAGAAGATGATTTTTGCTTTAACGAAATACTGTACTATCAGCAGAAAAAAAGGCATTTACAGAGTACAGCAATAAACCTGAAATATGGACTGATGAACAAGCAAAATCAACTTTAGAATTTTCAACAAATGTTTTGTATCATGAGTGAAATATATGACATAGAACACAAAAATCCATGAACATACCATGCAAAATAAAATGTTTAGAAATTGTATTTCCCTAAAATCTAAAATGTTTTTAGATTTTTGAGACTACACACCAACTGTCTGTAAATGTTCTTGGGATCTATATAGTTTTTAAATATATAGCTATGTACAAGTGGCTATGCCTACATGTGCTTGAATTTAGTTTAAGGGGTATTTCCACAATTTTAAGTCATCCCTTATTCATAGGATAGTGGATAACCTGATGATAGGTGAGGACTTTACTATGGGAAACCCCGTCAATGACCAGAACAAAGAAGAAATATTCCTGGCAATGAAATAAGCAGACCACGTATGGCCTCTGCTCCATTGTTTATCTATGACACGCTACTTGACAAAGTTTGGAAGTGCAAGATTGTTGTTGACTTTATCAGTAAGGAACTAATGAAGTATTGAGTTTTTAATAGTATAAGGAACAAACCAAACCCTAAAGAGAAAAAGGAAAAATATCTTATAAATAGTGAGACTAAAGTTATAGTCAAACATTTTTGTTATACACAGTGATAAATGGCAAGAGAGCAGTAGGAGATGTAGTGCCAAACAGGGTGTTCAGAAGTGTGGATTGTTGTTAATGTATATGACAATGTAAAAAATATGATATGTATTGTGGGATGGCCATGTCTCTATATATAAGATTTTTATTTATTTTTTCTTAATTAAAAAGGTTTTTGAGGACTCTTGGATTAATGACCTGTCCATATGATAGGCCATTAATTGCTGAATGACAGGATGCCAACACCTAGCATCCCATACTGATCAACTGTTATGTGTTGCATACTTTAATGCAAACTGTATCGGATGCCCTATGCTGCTCATTGTATAGTGCTGGTGCCATGTAACAGAATCTTGGTTCCCTTTGAATTGAAGAGGAGCTGAGCTTCAGTTACCTGTCACCACTCCTATATATTAAACACAACTGAATTCTGGCACCGCTCACTGTATAGTACGGGGTGCAAAAAAAGCTGAGTTAGAGACAGTTTGTAATAATCCTGGTCAGCTAACCTGATAAGGGTAACCCCGCTCTGGAACCAGACCCTATTTATTCCCTAATTGCCCTGACCCCCTTATGCGTGTGTTTTTTAATTTTTTTTTTTACATATTAACATGGAGTCCTCTAATGTAGATACTTTAAAATTAGGCAATAAGAAACAAAGTACATACAAGTGTACCCATACATAATGGAAATATGTACAAGTGCATTAATGTGTGGGGTCTCCTCAGTTCTTGATCTGGACCAGTCCAAAAGAATAAGAAGCCATAAATAAGGCCACTCCTCTCTGCAAGTGATCTAATTTGTTGCCACTCCAAAGGATAACTTACAGTAAATTACCAAAGAGGATCACACGATGTACAGCGTAAAGATTTGCCACTTTTTATTTAATCCATTATGAAATGTTCTTGCACTGGGTAATATAAGTACTGATTGGACATACATTCTATGTAACTGACAAGAATCCACATAGTATACTCTATTTTAAAGGTTTTTGCAACATGAGCTAGTTAGTTCCTCTTTTGGTAAAGTCTGTTCAACTGACAGTTTTTATTTTATTCAGTTTGTATTCTGAACACCTGAAGGTACGCAGTATTCTTATCTACTGCCATTTATTAGAGCTCTACAAAACAAAGTATTGTTGCGCTTAAACAGAAACATTAGAAATATGCTTATCCTGCATTCTGTACAGAATGCCTCCATCCATCCTATTTTCAAAGAGCATACAGTAGAATTTCTTCATTTCACATAACTCAGCAATCAGCATCATGCTATGAAAGTAGGTGCAATCTGCACAAAATGTTTCTAAAGCACAAGTCAAACATTAAATTGTTAGCATATTAAGAAGGTCTACATCATGCTTAGGAATCAGTTGTATTCAGAGTGTTCAGAGTGCTAAGATTGCAATAGCCTTATCTAGAAACAACTTAAAACTCATTACATTTTTGGCTTTTAAATCTCACATATCTATTTCATGTAGCTATTTTTTCTTTTTTTTTTTATCAATTCTTTATTTATGAATTTTCAAGACACAACAGTTGAGTCAACCAAGGAATTCAACAATAATCATATAAGTTCACAAGTACATAGCGCCTAAGACATTCGACAGACTAACAAACGGTAGGTGTCTGCATAATGAGTCCTATGTATGTACAAGACCCCTGATAAACCCATGAGAGAGACATGGTGGGCCGGGGACACGACATACATGTAAGGGTGAGTGAGAGGACCCACTGTCCACGAGCGAGGCCAGCTTAACCCGTGCACCATGGATGGTCTGTCTCAAGCAAGATGATTCAACTTACATGGTAGCATTGAAAGAAGATGAAATGGAAAGAAAGAGTAGGGGGCGAAGAACATAGAGCAAGTGGTCGGGAATTAGAAAGTGATGGAAGAGAGAGGTGGGATGAGAAGTTGGAGGAAGGAGGGTGACCACAATAGGAGGGTAATGGATGAGATGGGGGTGGGGAAGGACACAATAGGGGGAAGAAAAAGAGGTGAGGGATGTGGGAGAACACGAGGACAAGGGAAGACTCGGATGTGGGTAAAATGCAGTACTGATGGAGATCAATCGGTACGTCCAAACCAAAGTGTGTGATATGTGGGGGAAGGTCAGAAGAAACAAAGGAAACAGCGAGCAGTAATTAGGAAGTTCCAGGGGAGGCTAGGTACCTCCTCCACGGGGTCCACGTCTGCAGAAAACGGTCATGTGTGTGAGTCCCCCAGCTCGACAACTCCTCCAAGCGGCATATCTGTGAGACTCTACCCTTCCATTCATCAACAGTTGGCGGAGTGGTCTGATGCCAGTGTAACGGGATAAGGGCCTTAGCCGCTGTGAGTAAGTGCGCTGTCAGGGATTTGGGATGTAGGGGGCACCCCAAGCCCGGGAGCCCAAGGAAGATCTGGAGTGGTGTAAGGTCGACCCTAGTGCCAGTCACCTCAGTCATAGTCTCCTCCACGCCCCTCCAGAAGTCTGTTAGGAGGGGGCAGTGCCACCATATGTGTGAGAGGGAGCCAATGTCACCCCCACATCTCCAGCACTCCGATGTCTGTGTGAGGCCCCAATGTCTGAGCAGCTCGGTTGTCCTATACCACCTAGCTAGCAGTTTGTAATGTCCCTCCTGTAACCTAACGCACTTAGAGAACCCATGAGAGCTATCTAGAATCTTCTTCTTGTCAGCGTCAGTGAGGATAACATTCAATTCCCTTTCCCAGGAGGTAAGGAAAAGCGGAGGAGTAGCACCGTCCTCGTCCATATAATGTGAGCGGAATACAGAGAGCCGCGGCTTAGCGTCAATGTCCGTGGTAGCTAAAGCTAGTCTTTCCACCCAGGATAGGTCGGAGCCGATGACATATCGCCTCAGTAAGGAGGCACATGTGTGCCGTATAATGTAACTTTGCATGAAATTTAGGGTCGTGGTCGGGATCAGTTCCTGGATTACCTCCTGAGACGGTGGGTGGCCATCCCTACACAAAAGCTTCAGCGGCACGGATGTAAAATGTCTCCAAACATCATCCACCTCCAAAGCGTGGGGCGTCAGGATGTGTGGAATCAGTGAGCTCGGTAAAGCTGGGGACAGGGTAGGTCTGCCTCCCACCATACGTCTGCCCGACCTATTAAAAGCCTTTTTAAGCAGGAGTGTGCCCCATGTAGCTATTTTTTCTAAATTATGGTTTTTTACTTTAACCCCTTAAGGACTCAGCCCATTTTGGCCTTAAGGACTCAGACAATTTATTTTTTACGTTTTCAGTTTTTTCCTCCTCGCCTTCTAAAAATCATAACTATTTTATATTTTCATCCACAGACTAGTATGAGGGCTTGTTTTTTGCGCGACCAGTTGTCCTTTGTAATGACATAACTCATTATATCATAAAATGTATGGCGCAACCAAAAAACACTATTTTTGTGGGGAAATTAAAAAGAAAAACGCAATTTTGCAAATTTTGGAAGGTTTTGTTTTCACTCCGTACAATTTACGGTAAAAATTATGTGTGTTCTTTATTCTGAGGGTCAATATGATTAAAATTATACCCATTATTACGTACTTTTATATTATTGTTGTGCTTTTTAACCAAATTAGTACGTTTATAATCCCTTTATTTTGATGACCTCTAACTTTTTTATTTTTCCGTATAAGCGGCGGTGTGAGGGCTCATTTTTTGCGCCATGATCTGTACTTTTTTTGATACCACATTTGCATATAAAAAACTTTTAATACATTTTTTTATAATTTTTTTTATAAAATGTATTAAAAAAGCAGCAATTTTGGACTTTTTTTTTTTACGTTCACGCCGTTCACCATACGGGATCATTAACATTTTATTTTAATAGTTCGGACATTTACGCACGCGGTGATACCAAATATGTCTATCAAATTAATTTTGTACGCTTTTTGGGGGTAAAATAGGAAAAAAGGACGTTTTACTTTTTTATTGGGGGAGGGGATTTTTCACTTTTTTTTTACTTTTACTTTTACAATTTTTTTACATTTTTATTACACTTGAATAGTCCCCATAGGGGACTATTCATAGCAATACCATGATTGCTAATACTGATCTGTTCTATGTATAGGACATAGAACAGATCAGTGTTATCGGCGATCTTCTGTTCTGGTCTGCTCGATCACAGACCAGAGCAGAAGACGCCGGGAGCCGGAAGCAGGAAGGTGAGGGGACCTCCGTGCGGCATTCTGATTGATCGAATCCCCGCAGCAGCGCTGCGGGCGATCCGATCGTTCATTTAAATCGCGCACTGCCGCAGATGCCGGGATCTGTATTGAGGGGTTAATGGCGGGCGAGATCGCGGGCGGGCGTTAATGGCGGGCGAGATCGCGGGCGTCGACCATTGCCGGCGGGTCCCTGGCTGCGATCAGCAGCCGGGATCAGCCGCGCATGACACGGGCATCGCTCCGATGCCCGCGGTTATGCACAGGACGTAAATGTACGTCCTGGTGCGTTAAGTACCACCATACCAGGACGTACATTTACGTCATGCGTCCTTAAGGGGTTAAAACTAACTAGGAAATTAATACAATAGATGATTTAGTAATAATATGAAAATTTACAATGTGACTGTCAGTGATGTGTAAAAAGGCAGTAGACCTCATTCAGCAAAATTGTCTAACAATAAAACTGACCTAAAGTACCAAAATAAATATTGCCTCTGTTTTAGTTTCATTATCACCAACTTTCAGCCTGTGTAACTTATAAAAACTTCATTTTTTTCTAAGGAAAGGATAGCCACCTAGCAATAATTGACATGTACAATTAGCCACCTAGCAACAACTGATGGGTACAGGGGGTAGCAACCTAGCAACAACTGATGAATACAGGCAACAAGCCACCTAACAACAACTGATGGTTAAAGGTGATTAGTCACCTAGCAACAACTGATGGGTACTGGTGGTAAGCTGCCTAACAACAACTGATGGTTACAGGTTATTAGCCACCTAGCAACAACTGATGGGTACAGGTGAATAGCCACCTATCAACAACTGATGGGTACAAGCATTTTTGCCACCTAGCAACAACTGATGGGTACAGATGATTAGCCACCTAGCAACAACTGATGGGTGTAGGCAATTATCCACCTAGCAACAACTGACATGTACAGGTGAGTAGCCACCTAGCAACAGCTGATGGCTAGAGGTGTACAGCTACCTAGCAACAACTGATGGATACTGGCAATAAGACACCTAGCAACAACTTATGTCTACAGGTGATTAGCCACCTAGCAACAACTGATACGTACAGGCGAGTAGCCACCTATCAACACTGGATAGGTACAAGCGATTAGTTTTTTTGACGACTTGTAATACCCTAGTCCCCAGATTTTAGGCTTTGAACATTTAGGTATATCATTACTCCTGCAATTTGGGAATCATACCACCTCCAGAAACTCCATGTAAAAGAGTTATGTGCACAATGCAATTCTCAGAGTAATGGCACACCTTAAAGCAAGTGGATAGAATGGGCGCTGTTGCTAGGTGGCTATTTTTTCCTAAATAAATTGTATTTCACAGTTCATAGATTTTTGCAAACACTTCTTTTCACTTAAGGAGACAGCCACCTAGCAAGAGCTAATAGGTAGAGTATCTCTGGCAGCAGTCTCATAAATTGGAGAAACCAATATCATCCACATAGCAATTATATATACTTTCTATGATATTAGAGTTTGTGTATTATAAGATATAAAGCAGGTAAGGTTTGCCCAATCTGCGTTTGATGATGAAATGGTTTAAAATCATCCACGTACTGTATATCCCCCACAATCTCTGTCACTTCATTGCATGATCAAAGAAAATATAATCTTCACCACTTTCAATAATTGATTACTAGCCAATAAACCTATTTCTATGCAGAATTTTAAAAATAAAGTTTACAAGTGTTCACACAGAACAAAAATGTATTTATTTATTTATTTTTGTTATTATTTTATTTTACATGTGCATTAACCTGTTAAGGAATAAGGGCATATCTGTACACCCTGAGTCCACTCCCATTCTATAACGCGGGGCGGACCCAGCCTTGTTAGAAGCCAGACCCGTAGTTAATAGCGTGCGGCACTGATCATGGTGCCGCACGCTATTAACCCTTTAGACGCGGCGTTCAAAGTTAATCACTGCGTCTAAAGTGAAACTAAACTACCCCCGGCTAGCTCAGCGGGCTGTTCGGGATCACCGTAGTGAAATTGCAGAATCCTGAAAACCTGTAGGTCAGCAAGAGATTCCCCTTACCTTCCTCCTGGTGTCCGATCGCCTGGGATCAAGGCATGAGCAGTCAAACGGCAGAATCATTAAAGGGGTATTCTAGGATTTTTATTTATTTGACTATGCTATAGGGGCTGTAAAATTAGTGTAGTTCATAATATAGTGTCTGTACCTGTGTGTGACGGTTTTCTCACATCGCATCCATTTTCCCGCATGTAGTTATGACTTTTTTCCAGAAGTGCGACAAAATCAAACCTATATAAGTAGGGTATCATTTTAACCGTATGGACCTACAGAATAATGATAAGGTGTAATTTTTACCGAAAAATTTACTGCGTAGAAACGGAAGCCCCCAAAAGTTGCAAAATGGCGTTTTTTTCGATTTTGTCGCACAATAATTTTTTTTTTTCCGTTTCGCTGTGCATTTTTGGGTAAAATGACTAATGTCACTGCAAAATATAATTGGAGACGCAAAAAAAATAAGCCATAATATGGATTTTTAGGTGGAAAATTGAAAGGGTTATGATTTTTAAAAGGTAAGGAGGAAAAAACAAAAGCGCAAAAACGGAAAAACCCTGAGTCCTTAAGGGGTTAAGGGGTTAATCAGTAAAAATTCTGCCACAATTATTGAAGATTAGGGCGCACATAAAAATAATACATTAGGTAAATTATACATGGCGTAAACATACCCTATACTAAAAGGTTATGTTTTTACCTTTATTTTGAGCTGTATTTTTAGCTTTTTATCTTTTCACACGCAGGTATTTTCAGCAGTTTTTTGTTTTTGGTCCATTTTGTCAGACATACAGAGCTCAAAATAAGAGTCAAAAACTGTGTGTAAGCATAGTATAAAACAGAAAAAATCATTGTGTAGGTATTTTCTAACACTTTATTGTCATTATAATAATGCTATTTCCTGTGTAGTTATTATCTTTTATACCAGAGCCAGTTAAAGTTTGTTAAATACACTGCACAAAAAAAAATAAAGGGAACACTTAATGTAATGCCAAGTCAATCACACTTCTGTGAAATCACACTGTCCACTCAGGAAGCAACCCTGATTGACAATCAATTTCACATGCTGTTGTGCAAATGGAACAGACAGTAGGTGGAAATTATAGGCAATTAGCAAGACACCCCCAATAAAGGATTGGCTCTGCAGGTGGTGACCACAGACCACTTCTCAGTTCCTATGCTTCCTGGCTGATGTTTTGGTCACTTTTGAATGCTGGCAGTGCTTTCACTCTAATGGTAGCATGAGATGGAGTCTACAACCCAAACAAGTGGCTCAGGTAGTGCAGCTCATCCAGGATGGCACATCAATGTGAGCTGTGGCAAGAAGCAAGAAGGTTTGCTGTGTCTGTCATGTAGTGTCAAGAGCATGAAGGCGCTACCAGAAGACATGCCAGTACATCCGGAGACGTGAAGGAGGCAGTAGGAGGGCAACAACCCAGCAGCAGTACCACTACCTCCACCTTTGTGAAAGGGGAGAAGGAGGAGCACTGCCAGAGTCCTGCAAAATGACCTCCAGCAGGCCACAAATGTGCATGTGTCCACTCAAACGGTCAGAAACAGACTCAATGAGGATGGTATGAGGGCCCGTCGGTGGGGGTTGTGCTTACAGCCCAACACCGTGCAGAAATTTTGGCATTTGTCAGAGAACAAACCTTTTTTATGCAAAAGACAACTGCGTTTGAATTAAAACCATATTAAAGTTCAACTTTAGAAACAATGGGGGATATTTATCAAAGGATTTAGACTTGGTTTTTCCTGTCTAAATTTGTCGGACAGAAAGTCGCAGTCTAAATATGTGCAACTTTTGCTTTAGAGGATTTTTTAGAACATGATGCATGCTAGTCTATTGTAGACGGAAATGCATTGGAAAATGCATTGGTGCTGAATTTATCAAAAGCAACTTTTCAGTGACAAGTCGCATTGGCTGAAAGTACGCCGAAATGTCAGACCATGCCGTGCGACTTTTAATAAATTAGGCGCACAATAGACCAGCCTAACCCTCTGTAGTTTGGTCTATATTGATGCGGGACATAGACGTCTTTGATAAATATCCCCCAATGTTTCAATGTCTGACAAAGAAAACTGTTTTAGTCGGTAAAGATCCTGGGAACATTAGTGAATGTAGATTAAAGACAAGTGAGTTTGACACTGCTTACTTCTGATAGTCAGGGGTATGTATACACAGGTATGGTACGGATAATGGTAAATGAAGATAGGTGGTGCTCTGGTTTTCAAAAAAGTGTGCACAATGGAGCACTCAAGAAAACAATCAAAGTCAGCAACTCACTGGTAAATCTTTGTCTTCTTTATTCAGTATAATCACATAACAACAAGCATGTTGCAGGGAGGGATGTACACGGGGGACACAGTTAGGCGGCGGCAGCAGCCGTTTAGCAATATGAAAGTGCTTCCTCTGGCCACATCCATATTAGGATTATCTGGTAATTTATACAGATGTGCTTAAACCTGTATACATTCCCAGATAATCCTATAATGGTTGAGGCCAGAGGAAGCACTGTCAGAGTGTGAAACGGCTGCTGTTGCTGCCTAACTATACCCCCCCCCCCCCCTGTACGTCCCTCCCTGAAACATGTTTGTTATTATGTGAGTATATTGAATAAAGAAGATGAAGATTTACTGGTGAGTTGCCAACATTGATTGATTGTTCTCTTTGCTGAGTGTGATCAGATATCTAGTCTACCAGGATACGTTGTAGACCCAATACAAAGGGAACTTGTGCAATGTTCTATGTGTAGAGTTTGTGTTCTAAGTTTTCTGAAGTCACCAAGAAATTTAACTGCTATCCATTAGGTCATAAAACACCTTTTTGTCTTGCCAGGTGTATTCTAAAGAAAAAAAAATGGTTTTCAAATAATAAGGGCAAGATGCACTTTGTATTTATTTTATATCCAATAGCTAAATAAGAAAACAATTGAGATTTTACATTCTGTTGCCACTTGTTATCTACTAGATAAGATTTTGTGAGTTCCTCATAAATGGCTATGCCAGAGGAAGAACTAGGATATGCTTAAATCCACAGGTGCAAGAATATTTTTCAGAATAATTTGTGTTTAAAAAATTTAAGCAATCCAGTTCTAGAAAGTTGTGTAGTTCTTTCCAATCCAATACACTGCTTCATGCTGTCACCTCTGTCCATGTCAGCAACTGTTCAGAGCAAGATCAAACCTAGAGAAAACCTCTTCTGCTATGGACAGTTCTTGACATGGACAGAGGTGGCAGCAGGGAGCATTTTATGAGATTGGAAATAAGTACACAACCTACTATGTGGCATACAGCAGCTGATAAGTATGGGAAGACTCCATTTTATTTAAATAGAAACAATTTACAAATATGTAAAACTATCTGCCACCAGTTTTTTCCTTCAGCATACCCTTATAATGAATGTCCTACTGAAAGAGCTCACAAGATCGTGTCCTGTAGATAAAGACAGTGACAACCCTTTATTTGTTATGAATTGTTATGAGTTATGAGCTAAGAGGACAATGTAAAATTTTAATAGTTTCCTTATTGGATATACAATGCATGCAAGGTGCATCTTGATCTAATGAGGCTTATATGCCCTACATGATTCACATAGCATAAAGATGGTACAGATAGGTCAAACAGGAGTATGCTTAGGTTAATAAGACTGGGATTTGTTTTTTAAGCATAAAAATGTAATAAAAGAATTATATGTCCAAGCTGCCATGTCAGTGAACTGCCAAAATAACGTATCTAGTCCTTGACAGCACTTGAAAGTAAAAGATGCTTTGAAAGTAAAAGATGCACGGAGCAGTCATTCGGCGATCAGACAATGAAGACGATGGTAGGGACCCTCCTCGTGCCCATAGAGCTGATCGGGACTATGAGCTGCGGAAGCATATTTTTAAATTCTCAACTTTGATTGCCGCGTCTAAAGGGTAAATAGCTCATGTCACCGCGATCGGTGACGCACACTATTAGCCACGGGTCCCAGCTTTCATTAGCCGCCGGGACCAACCTGATATGTCGCGGGGTCACTACGTAACCCCACGTTATATATCGCGGGAGAGGGCGCAGGATGTACAGGTATGTCAAGCGTCCTTAAAGGGGTACTCTGGTGGAAAAACATTTTTTTTTCTTTTTTAAATCAACTGGTGCCAGAAAGGTAAACATATTTGTAAATTACTTCTATTAAAAAATCTTAATCCTTCCAGTACTTATTAGCTGCTGAATGCTACAGAGGAAATTCCTTTCTTTTTGGAACACTGATGACATCACAACCACAGTGCTCTCTGCTGACATCTCTGCACATTTTAGCAACCGTGCATAGCAGATGTATGCTAAGGGCAGCATGGTGTCTTAGTGGTTAGCACTGCTGCCTTGCAGTGCTGGGGCCTTGGGTTCAAATCAAACTAAGGACAACAATAAATAAATAAAGACTTATTATTATAATAACGTCAGCAGAGAGCAGTGTGTTTGTGATGTCATCAGAGAGCATTCCAAAAAGAAAAGAATTTCCTCTGTAGTATTCAGCAGCTAGTAAATACAGGAAGGATTAATATTTTTTAATAGAAGTAATTTACAAATATGTTTAACTTTCTGGCACCAGTTGATTTAAAAAAGAAAAAAAAAATGTTTTTCCATCAATTCAGGGAGGAATAGGGAAGTCTGGGACAGAATCCAGCTGCCAAGAGAACAGACACAAAGCAAGTGCTGCATTATGGGTAGACATTCTGCTTCCTAATGAGCAATAGAAATCAGAAGGTAGAGTTTTTATTTAAAAGGCAGTGCCAAAATGCAAAAAATGGTCTTATAGGCCATGCAAGGTAAAAAAAAATATGCACAGTAACCCTTCTTGTGTGTCACTTATTGAAGGTAGCATTCCTGCAAGAAAATGACTGGACTCTTCAAAGAGCCTTAAAACATGAGTTGGAATAATTAGCCAAGCCACATTTTTCTCCAAAAGAAAACATACCCCTCTGCTAGATGACAGAGAGGCCTTTGTCAAATGATTTAAGTAATTCTTCTATCACCTGTAGTGACACTACCGGGAAATTGAGCACTTGCAGACAGGTTCCTCTGGAGATAACAGCTGATATTAAAGGCTCTCAGCAGCAGGACCCTATTTTGTTTTTTTTTTATTCACGGGGGATCTGTTAAGCTAAAATGCATTGTCAAAAATATACAATCCCTTTAACTGAAAAAAGACAAACGATCATGAGCTGATATATACATGTTTTATGTTCATTGATATTAAATTGCTATGCACCTTTAAACTGAAACTTACTTTTCATCTTATGTCATACCAGCACATTTCACATTTTTTATTTAATAGTTACTTCATTACTTTTAGAAAGACAGTGTAAGCTTACAGTATATTACAGGGTACTTCAATCTTTCAGTGTCAGCATGCAATTCAGTTTATAGATATTCACAAACATACCTACCCAGTCAGACTTTCTAGTTACATACTTTAGCAACTGTTCTGAAGTGCGCAACACTTTAACTATGTAATTATATCTTTTTTTGTAATTATAGATTGTATCAGATTGCAGAAACATAATAATCAGCGCATGCAAACAGAACACTTGCGGTATCGGGTTTAGATACCGCCCAGTACATGCCAATTAGTAAGGCAACAGAAAATCAGATAATGTGCACTACATTTAAAGATAAACTACCACTGGACAAATACAAGTTTTATAATTTTTTACAGGTACATCAAATTAGGGTGTGTAAGGCAATGTACAAAAATTATAATGAACATTAAAAATAAAAAATAAATAAACATTGGTCCATTGCATGAAGACTCTGCAATGAAATTACTTTTATCCAACATCCAATTACCTAAAAAAAAGTCTGATAATCCAATTTTTTTTTTCCCAAGGACTGAATTATATCAGGCATTTTTCAAAAAAAAATATCCACATAACTAGATAAGATATTCATCAGATTAAAAACAAATTAGTAATCGCATGTTTTGTGTGCCTATTCTGGGCATTCTTCCAGAAGATTCTTAACCCTTACAAATGATTAATATATTCTTATTGGTGACATTTAATAATTCAAAATACCACATATCTATGGTGGACATGACAGATCAGCTATAATCTATTAAAATACATTATGATCTATTTATGATTCATAATATTGTTTTTATTTAAAATTTAACATGGTACAAAAGTATAGCACAAAAAAAGTTCCAAGTATGAACTGCAAATAAAATACATAAGGGTTCATTTTAAATTGTTGTGATAAAAACTCAATTATTAACTATGAATTATAGTCATAAAAATTCAGAAAAATTCAAAGTCATGAACATTATAAAAAATTATCAAAATTATGACCATGTGAATTGTAGACAAACCTAATCGATACAATCCACATCTGAGTCCGACTATTTCCTCAGATATCAAGTTCAGATATCAAGAGGTTTATGCTGAGGATGTAGCTTTGCAATCTATGTATATATAATCAATAACCCTAATTTTTGGTCAATGCGACACAAATTTGGTTGCACGACCCGACAAAAAATATCATCACTCCGAGTGTTTTTTAAACCCATCAAAATGGGCGTGGTTATCACAAAAAGGGGCGTGTTCCCGACAAAAAAGAAAAGCACTCGGAGTATGATGAAAAACTCACAGGAAAACCTGTGAATTTTTCTTCACTAAAACCCGACAGCTCTGAGCTATCTGCAAATTACTGAAAACCGAGTGAATCCTACCCCCATCATGGAACAGGGTCTGTTCCATGTTGGGGGTAGTAGTACAGGGTCTAAGGGGTTGATCGCATCGGGTCTCACTTCTGAGACCCAATCCGATCAAAAGTTATTAAGCAGGGGAGCGGGCGGCATGCTCCGCTCCCCAGCGATGTATTTTACTTTCATTTTCAAATTCCCCACTGGGATCCTTGAATGGCCGGTACTGAAGAGCCATTCAGGGATCCCTGCGAGCTGCGGTGGGGAAAGATATATAGAATCGCTGGGGGTTTTGTATATGTCCCCACAGCTTCTATATATCTTGCCCCCTGCTGCGCTATGTCTAGTCCCCGCAACGCATGTGTACACATATATATATATACATATATATCCCCCGCACAGCCCAATTATATACCCCCAGCAGCGCATATATACATATATATCCCCTCGCATAGTGCTATTATATACCCTCCGCAGTGCATGTATACATAAATATATCCCCCACGCATAGCGCTATTATATACCCCCTACAGCGCATGTGTACATATATATATCCCCCGCAGCGCATGTAGATATATATTATATATGCCCCGCACAGCGCATCTATATATGTATGCCTCTGAAGCGCTATGAATGACTAATGCAGTGGTCTCCAACTTGCGGACCTCCAGATGTTTCAAAACTACAACTCTGGGAGTTGTAGTTTTGCAACATCTGGAGGTCCGCATGTTGGAGACCACTGCGCTTCAGAGGCATATGTATATAGAAGCAAAGTGGGGAGCAGACATATAGCGTTACTGGCCTTTGGCGCTGTTGCTGTGCGCTGTCACTGTGCGCAGACGGTGACGTCACGACGTGCGTTGGGGACGTCACTTGTCAGTGCGCACAGTGACAGCGTACAGCAACAGCGCCGAAGCCAGAATGATCGCGGACCTCGGGCCCCGGCAACAGGTAATTATAACACCGGGGATGGGGGAGGCGATGGGGTAGCTCTGGTGTTTGCTGAGGATTATGTATTGTAGCGAAGTGGGGACCAGATAACGCTATATGTCTGCTCCCCACTTTGCATCTATATACATATGCCTCTGAAGCGCAGTGGTCTCCAACCTGCGGACCTCCAGATGTTGCAAAACTACAACTCCCAGAATGCCCTGACAGCCAACGGCTGTCCGAGCATTCTGGGAGTTGTAGTTTTGAAACATCCGGAGGTCCGCAAGTTAGAGACCACTGCATTAGTCATTAAGAGCTTCAGAGGGATACGTATATAGATGCGCTGTGCGAGGCATATATAATATATATCTACATGCTCTGCAGGGGGTATATAATAGCGCTATGTGGGGGGTATACATATATATATATATATATATGTACACATGAGCTGCGGGGGGTATATAATAGCGCTATGCGGGGGGATATATATATATGTACATATGCGCTGCGGGGGGTATATAATATCGCTATGCGGGGGATATATATATATATGTACAAATGCGCTGCGGGGAGTATATAATAGTGCTATACGGGGGGTATATACATATAAATATATATATATATATATATATATATATATATATATATATATATATATATACACATGCGGGGGGCATATGATAGAGCTGTGTGGGGGGCAAATATACAAATTACCCTGCGACACAATTTCCAACCCGTGAGACACAATTTTTTTTCCCCGTGCGACACATTAGTAAATCAGGGAGAAAAATACACGGAGTAAAACAAGAAACACTCAGAGATAAACCCGACTCTCTTAGTAAATGAGGGCCAATGTGTGTGTGTATGTATGTATATATGTGTGTATGTATGTTCCACAAAAACGTCCAAATGGCTAAAGATATTAACATGAAACTTGGCACACATGTTACTTGTATGTCAACAGCAAACAAAGGATAGGTAATTTAACCCTTACTCACCCCCATTTGCCAGGGGCAGGGTTTATGTTTAAAGTCCCATACAACTCTACGGGAAATATATGTTACTGCATAACTTCCAAACGGCTGGAGATATTTCGATAATACTTGGTCACATGATACTTATGTGTCCACTCAAAATATAGGATAGTTAATTTAACCCTTAACCACCGCTATTTGTGAGGGTCGGGGTTTTTGTTTAAAGTCCCATGAAAATCAATGGGAAATGTATGTTCCCACATAACTTCTGTACGGCTGGAGATATTTCAATGCCTGATGCACATATTATGGGTCGGGATACGAGGACGGGATGGGAGGTCGGGATAGGAGGACGGGATATGAGGACGAGATATGAGGTCGGGATAGGAGGTCGGGATAGAAGGTCGAGATAGGAGGACGGGATGGGAGGTCGAGATAGGAGGTCGAGTTAGGAGGACGGCATAAGAGGACGGGATAGGAGGTTGAGATAGGAGGTGGGGATAGGAGGTCAGGATAGGAGGTCGAGATAGGAGGACGCGATAGGAGGACGGGATAGGAGGACGGGATAGGAGGTCGGGATAGGAGGTCAGGATAGGAGGTTGGGATAGGAGGACGGGATAGGAGTTTGGGATAGAAGGTCGAGATAGGAGGACGAGTTAGGAGGTCGGGATATAAGGACGGGATAGGAGGTTGAGATAAGAGGTCGGGATAGGAGGTCGGGATAGGAGGACAGGATAGGAGGTTGAGATAGGAGGACGGGATATGAGGTTGGGATAGGAGGTGGAGATAGGAGGTCAGGATATGAGGACGGGATAGGAGGTGGAGATATGAGGTGGAGATAGGAGGACGGGATAGGAGGTCGAGATAGGAGGACAGGATAGGAGGTCAGGATAGGAGGTCGACATAGGAGGAGGGGATAGGAGGATGGGATAGGAGATTGGGATAGGAGGTCAAATTAGGAGGCCAGGATATGAGGACGGGATAGGAGGTGGAGATAGGAGGAAGGGAAAAGAAGACAGGATAGGAGGACCGGATAAGAGGTCGGGATAGGAGGTCGGAATATGAGGAGGGGATAGGAGGTCGACATAGGAAGACGGGATAGGAGGTCTGGATAGGAGGTCGGGATATGAGGATGGGATAAGATGATGGGATAGGAGGTCGAGATAGGAGGTGGAGATAGGAGGAGAGGATAGGAGGTCGAGATAGGAGGAGGGGATAGGAGGATGGGATAGGAGGTTGGGATAGGAGGGTGGGATAGGAGGTCGAGTTAGGAGGTCAGGATATGAGGTGGAGATAGGAGAACAGGATAGGAGGACAGGATAGGAGAACGGGGTAGGCGGAAGGGATAGGAGGACTGGATAGGAGGTGGGATAGGAGGTCGGGGTATGAGGACGGGATATGAGGACGGGATATGGGGTTGGGATATGACAACAATATATGGGGATGGGATGTGAAGTCAAAAGCTTCCTCCTCTGTTGATTTTCCTCCCCAACAAGGATGAGAAAGGAAAAACCGGGCAATGCCGGGTACTCAGCTAGTATACAATAATACACAGGTAATATAAAAATATGCAGATTTATTGGTTATAGGTTATTAACATAATTGAGTAATAAATAGAGATGAGCGAACTTACAGTGATTCGATTCGTCACAAATTTCTCGGCTCGGCAGTTGATGACTTTAGCCTGCATAAATTAGCTCAGCTTTCAGGTGCTCCTGTGGGCTGGAAAAGGTGGATACAGTCCTAGGAGAGAGTCTCCTAGGACTGTATCAACCTTTTTCAGCCCACCGGAGCACCTGAAAGCTGAACTAATTTATGCAGGTTAAGTAAGCAACGCCGAGCTGCAAAGTTCGTGACGAATCGAATTACAGTAAGTTCGCTCATCTCTAGTAATAAACACAATGATATATAAATGGAAGAATATAAATTAGATATGTTAATAAACATTACTACTTATGTTAGATTACTACATAACAGTAGAGCAATACATACAAGTAGTCAGCAAATACGTTACAATAAAACATGAGCTACTAGGTAAATATATCATATAAGAAAAAGGCAAGTTCATCTAATAATGTAACATAGAAGAAATTTGATATCCTTCCGCTCCATTCTGGACTATTTTCTACTCATGACTTTGGTAAGACTATTAAGACATCTAAATAGTATAGATCTAAATGGTATATTTCATCCACATTATCTAAATTAGTCTTAATTAAATGGAATACCATTTTTGTGTCTCTTACCCCATTCATGTGAGAATCTCACCTCTGCTCCTAGGAAAGATGGATGGTCCATCATCACATCGTCATGGAGAGCCATTGTTCTGTGCCGAGTGATCATTCCGGCTTTCTGGGATTTACTTTAATCTCACAATGGCTGTCAAATCTTGTTGGACCCTTTTTCAGAGGGAGGACTCAGAGATGATCTCTCAAAATGGGGGACCCCTCTAGAGAGCTCAGCTTGTCCTTTGTGTGTGAGACAGTCTTTTGTCTGTCCAACATCTGGCTTAAACAGATTTTTTGATCATTTAGACACACGTCCCTAAATTGGAATTCCCCAATGAATGTAGGTTGGGCTTGTGCGAATACAAATGAATAACTCCACCATCTTTGCCCATAAATGTGCCTTATTTCCGGTTAATATCCAAGTACCCCATCCACTAGGGGACACTGAACTACAAGTAATCAGGCTCCTTATCAATTAGCCATTTAAGTGTTAAATACTTTAAAGCTAATTCCAGAATGTCAACTATCAATCAAATGTGGAGCTCTATATCAAGATAAACCTGACATCTTAGCCATAAAAATTGGGGTCTCTATAGACATTGTGGAAACAGTATGACTTTTATGACCCAACAATTTATGGAAGACTGCTCCTCCCCACCACATATGTATCTAATCCACTGTTAGATGCCAATTAATCGTGGAATAACCTACACATCCTGGCACAGCATAGGCACATAATGTCAACAGTTCACTCTATGAATCTTACCAGGCCCCAAGTCTTCAAACACAATTCCGCATACCACATAAACTGAGAAAATAGTATTACAAAGCATATATATATATATATATATATATATATATATATGTATTGCATGTGATATAAAATAATATGTAAGCTATAATGTCACTCTAATATAAGATTGCGTGTGTGACAATAACACATGTCCTCGTGAATTATTTGTAATATTCTGGAATAAATTTCCAATTATATCAGAATACTTAAACCTTATATATATATATATATATATATATATATAAAGAACTAAAGGTCATTATATGGGACAAACATTTTTGTTTCACAGTTTCTACATCTCAACCCCCCTTCACTTGGCTGAATTGCACCAGTGTCTGCTCTGCTCTTCAGAACTAATGCAAACTCCTCTGTCTTATCACAAGACCATAACTTCTAAGGAGACAAGAAGTATTCTTCTCAGACTGACACATTTGACTCAAGAATAAACTGTGGCCTTTTCATGAACTCACTTGGCCCTACTTTTCATACATACAAAATGGTGGACACATACATTATGGCCGACTTCATACTGATCAACATAGTGATTCATTTGGGACCTACAATAAGTATAACAAAATGTACCCTATGGGATGGTAGGGTAGCAAGCAGGGCCGGATTAACATAGGGGCTGATGGAGCTGCAGCTCCAGGCCCCTACAGTAAAATAGGCCCAGCCGGCTGCCAAAAAGGCCACCGAGGAGCGGAGCCGCCCGTGCTGCAAGACCACGAGAGAACAGTTTAAATCCACTCTACTCTCGCAACTCTGGATATCCCTGTGTCCCGAAAGATCTTTTCGGGACACAAGAATGTCCCGGCAGTTATCTGTCTGCAGCAGCCCCCGCGTTAACTTTAAAAACACAGGGGATGCTGGGAGGTAGCGCACACAGGGACATCACTGACGTCCCATGCGTGCGCCCATGGCAACAGCAGAGCAACGAGGAGGAGGACGCGCGCGCATGGTAAGTTACCTGTATGTTGTACGTCATCTTCAGTGTTCCGACCACCACTCCTCTGATCCTGGAACCTACTGCTATGGCCTGTTGGCCATAGCAGTAGATTGTGACCCCGGACCGGAGGAGTGGTGGTCGGAACACTGAAGTGGGGTCGTACACAGGCATACAGCCTCCAGCCATACACTGTATATGGCTGGAGGCTGTTTGTCTGTGGGGGAACTGTACTGCACCTAATGTGGGGAGCTATACTGCACCTAATGTGGGGAACTATACTGCACCTAATGTGGGGGACTATACTGTACCCAATGTGGGGAGCTATACTGCACCTAACGTGGGGGAACTATACTGCACCTAATGTGGGGAACTGTACTGTACACCTAATGTGGGGACTATACTGCACCTAATGTGGGGAGCTATACTGCACCTAATGTGGGGAACTATACTGCACCTAATGTGGGGGAACTATACTGCACCTAATATGGGGAGCTATACTGCACCTAATGTGGGGAGCTATACTGCACCTAATGTAGGGAGACATACTGCACCTAATGTGGGGAACTATATAACCTACAAAAAAGACCCCAATACCATAACACTATCAATTAAAGAATATACACATGTGTGCCACAGAATAAATTTTTATTAGTGCAAAGAATTATAGAACAACTAGACCCCCCATAAAAACATATAACATGAGGACATGATTAAAAACACAATGGTGGGGGAACACCGACATGGGCAGTACATAGAAGCATAATTTACGCAGTATACATGTATGACAAACTGAAATAATGAATCAGTAATAATAAAGTGCACAAACTGAAACAGTAAATCAGCAATTATAACGTGCACCAAACTGTAAAGGTAAAGTTATCAAGGTGCTATAGCAAAAGACACAATAACAAAGTCATATAAATTGCAACTTGCCCGTACGTATAATGGTAGTGAGAGTAATGTCTCACTGCCAATAACCACATATACTGACCAATAATGAATGTGATGCCTGTCGCAGTGTTCCCCCACCTCTCACCCCAACGCGTTTCGCCCCGCTTCGTCCGGGAGTCAGACTTTTTTACGGAGGTTTTTAATTGTTGCCTACTCTTACACTGAAAAAAGGGCTGCATTTAAAGTAGTCTTTACTTTTATTAGCCATCACCACCCAAATTAGATGTTTTCCTACAGGTACGAGAATATAGTGGACACTAAGCCACTCTGTCTGCTTTTATTTTTTAATTAACCCCTTAAGGGCTCGGCTGCAGCACCCCGCTGTCATTACTGCACAGACCTAACTCGCTACGTGCGGAATGACGGGCAATAAAGGGGCCTGAGCATCGTGACATCACTGCTCTGCCCCCTCATGATGTCACGGCCCGCCCCCTTAATGCAAGTCTATGGAAGGGGGCGTGACGGCCATCACGCCACCTCATATAGACTTGTATTGAGGGTGCGGAGCCGTGACGTCACGATGCTCCGGCCCCTGTATTGCCTGTCATTACGCACAGAGCGAGTTTACTTTGTGCAGTAATGACAGAGGGATGTTGCAGCCATGATCCCGGGGGTCCCCAGCGGCGGGACCCCTGCAATCAGAAATGTTATCCCCTATCTTTTGTATAGGGGATAAGATGTCTAGGGGTAGAGTACCTCTTTAAGGTCAAAATGGGCTGTGTCCTTAAGGGATTAATAAAAAATAAAAAAAAACAGACAGAGTGGCTTAGTGTCCACTATATTCTCGTACCTGTAGGAAAACATCTAATTTGGGTGGTGGTGGTGATGGCTAATAAAAGACTACTTTAAATGCAGCCCTTTTTTCAGTGTAAGAGTAGGCAACAATTAAAAACCTCCCACTTCACAGATGTGTGTAAAGCTAATGAATAATAATTATGAAAAGTGCTAAAATAAAGAAGCTTTTAGTATTCAGTATTAAAGAGTCTCTTGTAGCAGCAAGTTGCTCTTTTTGCTATAGATTGACACACATCATTCTTTACTAAAACTATTTTTTATTTGAAATAAAATAGAACTTTCCCCATGCAATTATATTGTTCCTGCAATTTGTTTCCTTTCTATTTTGTTTTTTTATGTAATCCTTCTGACGTTGACGGCCAGCATGGCAAATTATCATTTCATTTATTATCAAAAATCACACCTGAATCCTTTTGCTTTGTATACTCACCCCACAGTGATCCATTAACCCCTTAGCTCCCTTTTTTGCAATTCTGACCACTGTCACTTTATGCATTAATTAATCTGGGATGCTTTTACTTTTCATTCTGATTTCGATATTGTTTTTTCGTGGCATATTCTACTTTATGTTAGTGGTAAATTTTCGGAGATGCCTGCATTATTTCTTGATGAAAAATTCCAAAATTTGATGAAAAATGTGAATATTTAGCAATTTTTTTTTTACTTTGAAGCTCTCTGCTTACAAGGAAAATGGATATTCCAAAAAAATAATATATTGATTAACATATACAATATGTCTACTTTATGTTGGCATCATTAAGTTGACATATTTTTACTTTTTGAAGACATTAGAGGGCTTCAAAATATTGCAGCAATTTTCACATTTTTCACGAAAATGTCAAAATCTGGATTTTTCAGGGACCAGTTCAGTTTTAAGTGGATTTGAGGGGCTTTCATGTTAGAAAACCCCCATAATTTACCCCATTATAAAAACTGCACCCCTCAAAGTATTCAAAATGACAGCCAGAAAGTTTTTTTTTAACCCATTAGGTGTTTCACAGGAATAGCAGCAAAGTGAAGGAGAAAATTCTAAATCTTCATTTTTTACATTTGCATGTTCTTGTAGAGCCATTTTTTTTATTTTTTACAAGAGGTAAAAGGAGAGAAATCCCCACAAAATTTGTAACCCAATTTCTCTTGAGTAAGGAAATACCTCATATGTGGATGTAAAATGTTCTGCGGGTGCAGTATAGGGCTCAAAAGGTTACCGTTTTGCAACATCTGGAGTGCTACAGTTTAGAGACCACTGCATAGTGGTCTCAAAATTGTGGTCCTCCAGATATTGCTAGGCAACTACTCAACTCCTGGATCCTGCAGCTGGATCGCCACACCAGCAGGAGGATCGTCACATGTCGCCAATCGCCGCCTGGATAGCCACTTCCACCGCTGCTACCGCTCACATCACAGTTCCTTCGCTCTGCTTGGACTACCGTGGGTGGGCAGACCAGTGGAACTGAACTTTAACCCCCCGCCGCCGATCTTCTATTGGTCGGTCGCTTCTGACTGACCCCTAGCAGGGATAGGAGGGTTGGCACCACACTTATTTTCTGGGTCACCGGAAACCCGTATGACCCGGAATGGCCACAGTTCTCCGGTTTGAATTGACCAGTCTCAGGACCCCCCAGGCATTGGCACAGGATACCTGCTGAATGATTTCAGGAGGCATCCCAGTCCAGTCCCTGCTAGGCAAGCTGTGGTGACCGAAATTCCCATGGGCATGCAGGTACACCCTGTGTCCGTACGCCCTGCATCCCCAAGAGGTTAAGAATGAAAATGCATATATATTTTTTGGGGATAAACTTTACCTATCAACATTTAACCTCATCAGCAATTTTGCTGACAGTTTTTCCCTCTTACTCTCCAGACAAGACATTGGGGGTTATTTGCTAATGTGATCCTGACTCTTTTTTTCTGGGGTTTTGTGTGCCAGACATTTGGTGCATCAGAAATTGCGACCAAAAAACTCAAAACTCCATTTTACAAGGAAAACCCGAAAAAGGGGCATGACCTTGGGAGAAAGGGAAATGATCCAGACTGAAGGGGTGTGTCCCTGACAGTTTTGAAAAATCACAGCATATTTACTAATATTTTCACAAAAAATGTGGTGGATTTGAGCTCTGGAAAACCCCACCACTCAGAGCAGTTGTAAAAAAAGCAAAACAATTTTGTGCAACAAATGCTCTTCCATGGCTGGCTGCAGCATAGAAGCGCTGATCAGAAGGCATAGAACCACTGATCAGAAAGCAGAGAAGCAGGTAAGAGACTTCCCTACATTCATACAGCTGATCATGATGCCGCAATTTCACTGTAGGTGTCCCGATCAGTTACTCAGGTCTACTCAGCTCCTGAGCTCACTTCATACACTTGCTGCACCTCTGCATTGTATAAAGATGGCAAAACTCCCCTGAAAAACATTTTTTTTTAAATCAACTAGTGCCAGAGAGTGAAACAGATTTGTAAATTACTTCTATTTAAAAATCTTAATCCTTCCAGTACTTTTCAGCTGCTATATTCTCCACAGGAAATTTTATTTTCTTTTTGAATTTCCTTTCTTTCTGATCACAGTGCTTTCTGCTGAAACCTCTGTCCATTTAAGGAATGGTCCAGAGCAGGATAGGTATGCTATGGGGATTTGCTTGTACTCTGGACAGTTCCTAAAATGGACAGAGGTGTCAGCAGAGAGTGCTGTGGTCAGACAGAAAGGAAATTCAAAAAGAAAAGAACTTCCTATGGAGAATAATCATGCTGCTAAGCACTGGAAGGATTAAGATTTTTAAATAGAATTTTTTTCCAGTGGAGTACACCTTTAACCCCTTAACGACAGTGGACTTAAATGTTCGTCATGGTGACGTGGTACTTAATGCACCATGACATACATTTACGTACCGCCATGATCGCGAGCACTGGAGCAGTGCTCACGTCATGCGCGGCAGGTCCCGGCTGCTATCAGCAGCCAGGGACCCGCCGGTAATGGCGGACATCTGCGATCATGCGGATGTCTGCCATTAACCCCTCAGATGCCATGATCAATACAGATCACGGCATCTGCGGCAGTGCGGTACTTGGAATGGATGATTGGATCGCCCACATCGCTGCCGCAGGGATCCGATCATCCAGCATGGCTGCCAGAGGTCCCCTCACCTGGCTCCGGCCATCTCCCGGGGTCTTCTTCTCTGGTCTGAGTTTGAGCAGACCAGAGCAGGAGATCACCGATAATACTGATCAGTGCTATGTCTTATACATAGCACTGAACAGTATTAGCAATCAAAGGATTGCTATAGAGAGTCCCCTATGGTGACATAAAAAGTGTAAAAAAAAAAAAAAAAGTAAAAAAAATTAAAATAAAAAAGTAAAAAATTGTGAAAAATCCCCTCCATAATAAAAAAATAAAACGCCTGTTTTTCCCATTTTATCCCCCAAAAATCGTAAAAAAATAATGAATACACATATTTGGTATCGCGTGCGTAAAAGTCTGAACTATTAAAATATATTGTTAATTATCCCGTACGATGAACGGCGTAAACGTAAAAAAAATCCAAAATTGCTGGTTTTTGTCACATTTTATTAAAAAAATTAATAAAAAAATTATAAAAAGTAAAACCTAAGCAAAAGTGGTACTGATAAAAATTACAGATCATGGCGCAAAAAATGAGCCATTATAGGTGGTCAAAATAGGGCAATTTAAAACATACTAATTATGTTAAAATGGTTTGAGATTTTTTTAAGCAGTACAATTACAGAAAAGCATATAACATGGATATCATTTTAATCGTATTGACCCACAGAATAAAGAAAATATGTCATTGTTACCAGAAAGTGTACAGCATGAAAACAAAACCTTCCAAAATTTTCTAAATTACAGTTTTCTTTTCAATTTTCACCCATAACTAATATTTTTTGGTTGCGCCATACATTTTATGGTAAAATAAAGGATGTAATTACAAAGTACAATTGGTGACACAAAAAACAAACCCTCATATGGGTCTGTGGATAGAAATATAAGAGAGTTATGATTTTTAGAAGGCGAGGAGGAAAAAAAACGAAAATGCTAAAATAAAATGTGTCTGGTCCTTAAGGCCAAAATGGGCCTGGTCCTTAAGGGGTTAAGATATAATGATTCATATATATCCTCTTCATAAATAAATAGACACTGATGCAAAAAACAAACAAACAAACAATGCAAATGCTTATATAGATTATGTTGCAATAGGACAATTTCTTTTTTGCCTGGATGTCCACTATAATACTCTGTTGTAAGTTAAATTGAAAATATAAAACCTTATGGGAGAGATTTATCAAAACCTGTGCAGAGAAAAGTTGCCCATAGCGACCAATCAGCTTGCTTTTTTCATTTTTACAAAGACCTCAGAACAATGCAAGATGCAAACAGATTGGTTGCTATGAGCAACTGGGCAACTTTTCCCCTATGTGAACTAAATATGTCCTATATGAGATTAGTTATAGATTAAGGCTATGAAACACAAATAGTGTAAACATTGGTTTTCCATTATAGATCAATTCAACACGTGCATGTGATTGTTAATGGGGTACTCCGGTGGAAAACTTTTTATTTTTTTAAATGAACTGGTGCCAGAAATTTAAACAGATTTGTAAATTACTTCTATTAAAAAAATCTTAATCCTTTCAGTACTTTTTAGCAGCTGTTTGCTACAGAGGAAAATCCACAGTGCTCTGCGCTGACACCTTATGCCCATATCAGGAACTGTCCAGAGCAGGAGAAAATCCCCATGGCAAACCTATGCTGCTCTAGAAAGTTCCTGACACGGACAGATGTTTCAGCAGAGAGCACTGTGGACAACACAAAAAAGAATTTCAAAAAGTAAAGAATTTCCTCTGTAACATACAGCTGCTAAAAAGTACCATAAGGATTAAGATTTTTTTTAACAGAAGTAATTTACAAATCTGTTCAACCTTCTGGCACCAGTTCATTTAAAAAAAAAGTTCTCCACTGGAGTACCCTTTAATGATCTTTAACATAGAACAAAATTCCAGAAAAAAAGAAAAGTTGTAATGTATTGAAATAAGACCGTTGTAAGGATCTATGTTCAGAAAGAACTGTCTAGTCAGATTAAAGATTTATATGCTCAAATTCATGTCCCACTTCCAAATGTCAAAGTCACTTCATTCATTTCATATCCATAGAAAGTAAGTAAAATTTTCTATCATCTGCATCATAACTTCAAATAAACATGTCACCAAGCAAATAAATACAGTGCAACTGCACTTAATAATAGAATTTCACAAAACAAATGTTACTTCTACATTATATTTAGTTTATTATTTGATTACAACTGCAGATAATCTTTTTATCTGATGCATACACGTACACTGATTCTAAAGCCTTGTGCACACAGCAAAACCATATGCAAAAAGTATGTATGGTGAGACACAAATAGGCCATTTAACCCCTGAAGGACATAGGGATTTTTTTTATTTCTTCCTCTCCTTTTAACCCCTTAAAGACTCAGCCCATTTTGGCCTTAAGGACTCAGACAATTTAATTTTTACATTTTCATTTTTTTCCTCCTCGCGTTCTAAAAATCATAACTTTTATATTTTCATCCACAGACTAGTATGAGGGCTTGTTTTTTGCGCGACCAGTTGTCCTTTGTAATGACATAACTCATTATATCATAAAATGTATGGCTCAACCAAAAAACACTATTTTTGTGGGGAAATTAAAAAGAAAAACGAAATTTTGCTAATTTTGGAAGGTTTTGTTTTCATGCCGTATAATTTACGGTAAAAATGACATGTGTTCTTTATTATGAGGGTCAATACGATTAAAATGATACCCATTTTTACATACTTTTCTATTATTGTTGTGCTTAAAAAAAATCACAAACTTTTTAAAAAATTAGTACGTTTATAATCCCTTTATTTTGATGACCTCTAACTTTTTTATTTTTCCGTATAAGCGGCGGTATGGGGGCTAATTTTTTGCGCCATGATCTGTAATTTTTTTTATACCACATTTGCATACAAAAAACTTTTAATACATTTTTTATAATTTTCTTTTTAATAAAATGTATTAAAAAAGTAGCAATTTTGGACTTTTTTTTTTCATTCACGCGGTTCATCGTACGGGATCATTAACATTTTATTTTAATAGTTCAGACATTTACGCACGCGGCGATACCAAATATGTCTATAAAATTTATTTTTTACGCTTTTTGGGGTTAAAATAGGAAAAAACGGACATTTTACTTTTTTATTGGGGGAGGGGATTTTTCACTTTTTTTTTTACTTTTACATTTTTTTACATTTTTATTTACACTTGAATAGTCCCCATAGGGGACTATTCATAGCAATACCATGATTGCTAATACTGATCTGTTCTATGTATAGGACATAGAACAGAGCAGTGTTATCGGCGATCTTCTGCTCTTGTCTGCTCGATTTCAGACCAGAGCAGGAGACGCCGGGAGCCGTAAGGAGGAAGGTGAGGGGACCTCCGTGCGGCGTTCTGAATGATCGGATCCCCGCAGCAGCGCTGCGGGCGATCCGATCATTCATTCAAATCGCGCACTGCCGCAGATGCCGGGATCTGTATTGATCCCGGCACCTGAGGGGTTAATGGCGGACGCCCGAGATTGCGGGCATTGGCCATTGCCGGCGGGTCCATGGCTGCGATCAGCAGCCGGGATCATCCGCGCATGACACGGGCATCGCTCCGATGTCCGTGGTTATGCACAGGACGTAAATGTACGTCCTGGTGCGTTAAGTACCACCGCACCAGGACGTACATTTACGTCCTGCGTCCTTAAGGGGTTAATAGCCATAACACTTTCAATTTTCTACCTATAGACCCATATGAGTGCTTGTCGTCTGCACCAATTGTACTTTGTGATAACATCACTCATAATACCACAAAATGTACGGTGAAACACTAAAGGGGTACTCCGGCTCCAAGACATCTTATCCCCTATCAAAAGGATAGGGGATAAGATGTCTGATCATGGGGGTCCCACTGGAGACTTTCGCAATCTAGCATGCAGCACCCACCTGTAAGTACTGCCGGAAGCGCTGGAGGCTCTCAGTTTTTTGCCTCCCAACCACGGGGACCGATTATCGTGACGTTACGACTCCGCCCCGTGTGACATCACGCCCCCTCCCATAGACTTGCATTGAGGGGTGGGGCGTGACATCACACGGGGCGGAGTCATGATGTCATGATAATCCGTCCCCATGGTTGGGAGGCAAAAGACTGAGAACCTCCAATGCTTCCGGCAATACTTACAGGTGGGTGCTGCATGCTAGATGGCGGGTGTCCACAGCGGCGGGAACCCCGCAATCAGACATCTTATCCCTATGCTTTGGATGGGGTATAAGATGTCTTGGGGTCGGAGTACCCCTTTAAGTTCTTCCATTTCTACGTAGTGCTTTACACAGTAAAATTACATATATTTATTCTGTAGATCCATATGAATTCAATACTCAGGTTATATAGGTTTTGTTTTATATTAATACTTATATATAATATAATATATTGTCCTCTTCTATAGTACCTCTTTAACACTTTTATATTTCTAAATAATGGATGAGGGATAATTTTTTTGTGCCATCAGTAGTTTTGAAGAGACTTTTTGATTGCTTTTTATAATTTGTTTTCTCCTGGTATATGATGTGACTAAAATTCAGCAATTCAGGTTTTTGGTATTTTTTTTATACCATAAATTGTGTGGTTTCATTAACAATATATTTTAATAGTTCAGACATTTTTTCACATGTCAATACCATAAATATTTATGTTTATTTTTTCCCCAGGATAAGGGGACAATTCAAACTTTTATTAGGGAAGGGGCTAATTTACTATTATTAACTTTTTTTTGAAACTTTATTCCCTACTTTTTAGTTTCTATAGGAGAATATTACATGTAATCTTTCAATAACATACACTGGACAATTGTGTTCCATAGCACAGCGTTGATCAGTGTTACCCGCCTACATTGCTAAAGGCTGCTTAGGCTGCCTGCAGGAATAGAGCACTGATCGAACAGGACAGAGGCAGGAAGGTACCTTCTGCCCATCCTTTTGGCTGATTGTACCGCACAATTTTGCCGCATTGGTCCCAATCAATTCCCTACTGGGACCTGCAGAAGCAGAGTTACCTGCAAAACGGACGTCGTCCCATCTCTTCTCCCCCTCCTGACATATCTGCATACCTCCAGCGGGAATAAAGAATTTTAATTACTTCCGGATCGAGTGCCGTGGTTTTCTTCTATGCAAGGTATTTCAATTAGAAGCTATGTCTTTCTACCACTGAGCAACGGGAGGAGCAAGTAGCGCATGAGCACTGGCAAGCTCACGTCCACTCACGGTGTCATAGAGGAAGTTAGGCAGTGCTGATTGCTTACTTTTTGTGGACACATTCAAAGAGGATTGGTCATTTTGACAAATTGCTTTCCATGTAGGACATTCTGACCAAACTGTAAGGGGCTATGTGGGGGCACACACAGTGAATTGACTCCAGATGGTCCAGACAGACCACAAGAAGAGATGATCATTTGAGCCATGGACAAGCACAATCAGCTCACAGTTTCCTTGTCCACCATCCAGACACAGATGACAACTTGATTTCACATCCCTTTCTTTGTTCCGACCATTTCTAGGTGCTTAGCAGAAGGGAATTTAGTGTCACAGTGCCAATATTGTATTCTGCCTTTGACAGCCACCTTCATTTTTAGTGGTGTCTTAAGTGAGAAATCTGAACTACTAAGAAATGAAACCATATTTTTTAAAGGGGTACTCTGCCGGAAAACATCTTATTCCCTATCCAAAGGATAGGGGATAGGATTTCTAATCGTGGGAGTCCCCAATGGTGGGACCCCTGCAATCTACTCTGCAGCACCCCAGTCATCCGATGCATGAAGCGAACTTTGCTCCGTGCCAGATGATTGGTGACTACAGCTACCATGTCTTCTCCATTCATGTCTATGGGAGGAGTAGTGATGGCTACTTATTAGTCGTCATGCCCCCTCCCATAGACATGAATGGAGAGGGCGAGGCATGACATCATGAACACAAAAGCTTCCCAGCTCCTTTGGATAAGGGATAAGATGTTTCCTGGTGGAGTACCTATTTAACCCCTTAAGGACCAGGCCCATTTTGGCCTTAAGGACCAGAGCATTTTTTGCACTTCTGACCACTGTCACTTTAAGTATTAATTACTCTGGGATGATTTTACCTTTCATTCTGATTCCGAGATTGTTTTTTTTGTGACATATTCTACTTTACGTTAGTGGTAAAATGTTATCAATACTTGCATCATTTCTTGGCGAAAAATTCCAAAATTTGATGAAAAAATGTTTGCATTATTTTAACTTTGAAGCTCTCTGCTTGTAAGGAAATTGGATATTCCAAATAAATTATATATTGATTCACAAATAAAATATGGATACTTTATGTTTGCATCATAAAGTTGACATGTTTTTACTTTCGGAAGACATCAGAGGGCTTCACAGTTCAGCAGCAATTTTCCAATTTTTCACAGGACCAGTTCAGGTTTGAAGTGGATTTGAAGGGCCTTCATATTAGAAATACCCCACAAATGACCCCATTATAAAAACTGCACCCCTCAAAGTATTCAAAATGACATTAAGTAAGTGTGTTAACCCTTTAGGTGTTTCACAGGAATAGCAGCAAGGTGAAGGAGAAAATTATAAATCTTAAAAATTAATTTTTTTTTTCTTGTAGACCCAGTTTTTATTTTTTATTTTTACAAGGGGTAAAAGGAGAAAAATCCTCTCAAAATTTGTAACCCAATTTCTCTTGAGAGGAAGTGCTCTGCTGGCGCACTACAATGCTCAGAAGAGAAGGCACGCCATTGAGCTTTTGGAAAGAGAATTTGTTTGGAATGGAAGTCAGGGGTCATGTGCGTTTACAAACCCCCTGTGGTGCCAGAACAGTAATTACATTTTTCATTTTCATGGACCACTGTTCCAAAAATCTGTCAGACACCTGTGGAGCGTAAATGCTCACTGTACTCCTTATTACATTACGTGAGGAGTGTAGTTTCCAAGATAGGGTCACATGTGGGGGGGGGGGGGAGTCCATTGTTCTGGCACTTCGGCTTTGTAAACACACATGGCCTTCAATTCCGGACAAATTTTCTCTTCAAAAGCTCAATGGCGACTCAATGAGGACTAAATTAGGGATTGCATAGGGGTGGACTTAGGGGTATTCTATGCCAGTGATTCCCAAACAGGGTGCCTCCAGCTGTTTCTAAACTCCTAGCATGCCTGGACAGTCAGTGTCTGTCCGGCAATGAAGGGAGTTGTTGTTTTGCAACAGCTGGAGGCTCCGTTTTGGAAACACTGCCGTACATTACGTTTTTCATTTTTATTGGGGAGGACAGTGTAAGGGAGTGTATATATATAGTGTTTTACCCTTTATTATCCGTAGGGTAGTGTAGTGTTTTAGGGTACATTCACACTGGCGGGTTGCGGTGAGTTTCCCGCTAGGAGTTTGCGATGCGGCGAAAAATTTGCCACAGCTCAAACTTGAAGCAGGAGACTCACTGTATACCGGCCCATGTGAATGTACCCTCCAGCTGTTTCAAAATTACAACTCCCAGCATATACTGACAGACCATGCATGCTGGGAATTGTACCTTTGCAACAGCGTGAGGCACACTGGTTTGAAAAGCTTCAGTTAGGTTCTGTTACCTAACTCAGTATTTTACCATCCAGTGTGCCTCCAGCTGTTGCAAAACTACAACTCTGAATGTACATGTACTGATCGCCGAAGGGCATGCTGGGAGATGTAGTTATGCAACAGATGGAGGTACGCTACTACAACTCCTAGCATGCCGAGACAGCTGTTTGCTGTGTGGGCATGCTGGGAGTTGTAGTTTTGCAAGATCTAGGGCGCCATAGTTTAGAGACCACTGCACAGTGATCTCATAACTGTAGCTCTTCAGCTGTTGCAAAGCTACAAATCCCAGCATGTCCACACAGTAAACAGGTGTTTGGGCATGCTGGGAGTTGTAGTTTTGCAACATCTGGAGGGCTAGTGTTTAGAGACTACTGTATAGTGGTCTTAAACTGTAGCCCTCCAGATGTTGCTAGGCAACTCACCGGCTTCTGTAGGATCCAGAGAGCCGCATCACCGTCCTCTTCTGCCGTCCCCTTATTTTCCGGGTCACCATTGACCCATATGACCCGGCATCGGTATAAATCGTCGGTGTGAATTCACCGGCCCTGGGCATTTGCTCGAGGTTCCTGCTGATCGACATCAGCAGTCCCCCCGGTCCCCCCGGAAATTCCCATGGGCATACAGATACGCCCTTGGTCCTTAAGTACCAGGGACCAAAGGCGTACCTGTTAAGCAAAGAATCCAAGGTCTGTTTGGGATGTGATAAAAATTGGATTTGAGTTTACAGGCCTTAAGGTGAGTGTGTCAATTTCTTTTGTCTGGAGAACAATTACATATTACAATCACCCCAAGTAATGATAAGAGCAACACTAACAACTCAGTGATGTGAACAGAAAATTGCTGGTCCAAAAACAGTAAAGGTTTTTTTTCAGAATGCATCTGTTTGATTGTAACAATTCTTTGGTCTTTCAGATCACCAGATTTATTGTTAGTCAAGCATTTATGGGGAGCCAGCTTCAGCCACCTCCAAGTGTGCAGAATCTACAGGCCCAACTGCAACTTTGTTGCCAAAAGTGTGTAGAGTGTGTGTACTAGGAGGTATTTATTAGATATGTCCATAAAAGCATTTAAAATACAATAAAAAATGAATTGAAAATTTACTATAGGCAAATATATTGAGAAACATGAAAAGTAAATGGTAGGTTGATACTAAAGTGCTATGTCACATAAAATAGCAGTTTATTGGCAGACAACATTTTTTTGATAGGTTAGAAAACATAATTAACAAACTAAAATGAAGGATTTAGGACACACATTTGTGACAGTTCTGTCTAATAATTGAGGTTATGAACATAGTTGAGTTTGAGAAGAACCAGTTAGATGGTTTCCTTAGCTCCCTCAGGGTTAGTAGATGGCAAAATTATAATATCCAGTAGAAGATAAAGAGAGCAAAAGCTTAAATTGACCAGTTTTTTTTTATTGTTATAATTTTGAAGATCTTGATATAACATGTTCTTAGAATACTGTATACAATATGTTTTGATAGGCTATCAACCCATTACAATAGCTAAAAATGGTTCTGCAGTAGATTTACATTATTCTGGTAAAATATGAAGTAAAAGATAGCTACTATAAATGATTTATATAAAATTGTACAATGCTGAATGTTCTGACACTGAAAGACATATTTGAATACATTACATTCAATATATCACAAGATTTTTGCACACCTAGTGTCCGTACAAATGATGCTGAGCACAGCACTACTTAATAAAGTATTCTTTTTGTCCACAACACTGTGATCTCCTAAACTGTGGCTTTTATTCCAGCAAGCATTTTGCAGAACTCAAAGCCAAAAATCTTTCACAACCAATTTTGTGACTTAATTTGGATGATAATATCTATAGTAATAAGCCTTATAGTTCATATTAACATTTAATCCATTTTCAGCCTTTGGGATATTCAGTGCATCTCTTTGCAATATGTTGCAAGACCCTTTGGCAACAAAAAGATTAACAGTTTCTATTCATCTGTGGCACTCTCACCGATAATGATTCAACTGAATAAACTATTAGAAATAACCAGCTCTGATAGAGAGAAAAGCCAAACAAACATTAAAAGATAAACCCTGAAGCAGTAAAATCCAAAAGTAGCAGTATTAGATAATTTGTTTGTAAATTATTCAGAAGACTTAACAAATAAAACACACAAACATTTCCTTTTTATCCAATTCATTTCCATTTAATTTTCTAAGGTAAAAGAAGATGTTCTAGATAAGTAGTTCTTTTCACAAGTGTGGAAATGTAAGTTTCACCCACAGCAGAAATTAACCTTTCTTCACTACTTAAATATCAACAAAGTTTGCAGACTGACACCTGCGTAGATAAGTGATATTAAAAATAGATTGCTGTTCATTAATTCCAGGTCTATGCCATTAAAAAAAAATAATCTATGAAAATGTTATATATTATTCAGCGATGAAGTCAGTGGTAGGCAAATCAAAATAGATTTATGGCATGTCTTTACTGTCAAAATGGCAGGTGTCTCTCATGGAATTGTAGAATAACTTACATGGTTTAGCACTTCTCTGTTTGTAAATAAGATCATTAGCAACTATTTAGATACTGAACCTCAATTATTTATGCAAATATATCATTAATTAGATTTAGAATAAATGTTTTTTTAAATGTATATTTAATATTAAGCTTATTTCCATTTCAATAAGTTAAATCTGAGATTCAGAATAAAATAGAAAAAACAATGTATATGTAATCCAGAGAGCCCAAGCAAATATTGCAAAAATAGTTTGCTGGCACAACAAATAAATTCTATGTGAGAGCGCAATGTGATAGCCCTCAAATCTGGAGCATAACACTGCCCTGCTTAACACTGCTAGGGTCACCCAGGAATTTATTCAATTAGTTTTTGTTATGGGCAGCGCTTCGGTCACTCATTCTGACAATCAGAGCTCCCCTCCTGCTGTCACCGGTGGCTCCCAGACTCGCTGTGCAGGACGTGCCCGCATGCGGGCCCCAGGCATCTCCATACCCCACGCTGTCTCCGGCTCCTCTCCGGGGTGTGCATCCCCGCCTCTTAGGTTGTTTGGGCGCTGGCGCTATGTAATTTAAAGGGCCAGTGCACCCTTGATTATCAGTTGCACCTGTATCTCTTTTATAAGTATCTGCACCTCCCACCACTCCTTGCCAGATCTTTATTTGCCTAGAGCCTTAGAAAAAGTGTTACTTTGTACCCTGCCATGTTCTGACCCTCCTTTCTGTGACCTAACCTTGCTCCTGTGCCGCCTGCCTATTGACCTCCTGCTACGTTCCTGACCACACACATATGCTGCCTGCCCTGACCTTCTGCTATCCTGACATTGAGTTGCCATTTCCCTTCTGTGCTCCTCTACATCTCAGCAACCAGTATGGACAAGTCGTACCAGGAGTAGTGACCTGGGTGCCTCCTGCCACAGCAAGTCCACCCTGCTTTGTGGTGGGCTCTGGTGAAAACCAGTGGCACCTTAGACTCCGCTCCCTGGTACGGCCCAGGTCATCTTCTACGCAGTTACAGCAGATACACTACTACCATGAGTGTTACAGCTTTAAAGTGGTTTTAAGTCAAAGTTATGGCGACATGTGGTAACCCATGGTAACTAACAGCTTGTTTAAAAACACACTGTACCAGTGAATTGTATATGCTTTTTAATGTTAGATTAAAGAAGCATAATTATCCCTTTTTTTGACAGATGCCTGTTGGTGTTAAAAGGCACATGGAGTTATTGTAAGACACTTTTTCCAAGTATTCCAAAAATTATCCCTTTTGGGAGATGTAACAGGATTGGTTTCCCAAAATAGTTAAAAATACATCCCTTTTCTAGGGATCATAGGTTGTGTATGTGTAGGCCTGGCTGGTAATAGCAGCAGCAAGGGTGTTGGACTCATAGTAGTTATAGCCAGCAAAGTACACGCTGTGGTAGACGGGTTATAGTTGTAATAGCCAGCAGACAGGACAGTAGGCAGTGGTGGACTTGTGATATTTTTAGTAGCCAGCAGACAGCAGGCAGGGTTGGACTGGTTGTAGTCATAGTAGCCAGCAGATAGCAGGCAGTGGTTGACTGGTGATAGTTGTAGCCAACAGACAGCAGGGAGTGGTGGACTAGTCATAGTTGTAGCCGATGGAAAGCAGAGTGGAGCGTGGAATAGTGGTAGTTGTAGCAGTCAGTGGACACCAGGCAGTGGTCAACCGGTGGTAGTTGTATTAGTCAGTGGGCAGCAGGAAGTGGTGAACTAGGGGTAGTTGTAGCCAAAAAACAGCAGGCAGTGGTAAACTAGTTGTATCTGTAGCCAGCAGACAGCAGTAGTGATGGACTGGTGGTTGTTGTAATAATATAGCAGGGGTGGAGAAGGTGGAATCAGTGGCCAAGCATAACAGTAGTGGGACTGCTGGTGGTAAGTGGGGTGGTGGTAAAGTGTTAGTTGTAACCAGCTAACTATTAAAGAAAGTTATAATTAGATATATCAGTTCCTTGGGACAGAAAGACTTATTGCCATAATACGAGAATCCTCTACTAACAATATTGTACACTCAAGGAACACCACATAGAGTATATGATTCTACCAAAAATATAACAATTGTTATTGTTTAAAATACAAAAACAACACTTAGTAAAATATTACAGGCAGGAATTCCCACTAATTGTGTGGTGGTGTTGCACAGACACAATTGGGTGATCTGCATACAATACCTCATACACAACATGGAGATCACAAAAAATTACATTTAGTTTAACAGTGCTGTCATATATAGCTGGGAGATATAGCTATTGTTGTGGCTCAATGCTTGTAGTGTACCTCAGCTAGTTTATATCCCTGACATTCTAAGTTCAGCACAAACAGGATGTGGTCCCATGTATAAAATTGCCACACATTTAACCCCTTAAGGACACATGACGTCTCCATTTCCGAGTCCTTAAGGACACATGACGTATGAGAACGTTATGTGTTTTGCCGGCCCCCCGCAACCATCTAGAGCGGAGCCGGTGCCCGATGCCTGCTGAAATCGTTCAGCAGGCATCGGGGCATATCGCCCAGGCTGGTCATGATGACCCCCCCCCCCCCCATGTCGGCGATGGCCACAGATCGCTGGACAATTCAGTCCAGCGATCTGCGGCGGATTCCGGATCAATCGGGTCTCCAGTGACCCGGTGACCCGGAATTATTGGCTGAACAGCCATAGCCAGCAGGGGTGAGGTGGCACTGGTGTCGCCTCACGATCGCCCTGATTCCTCGGCCGGTTTCCCGGCCGACCAATCAGGGCGCCTGCTGCGGGTGTCACTCCCGCAACCCGCTCCGACCCTCTTCCGGAGGACGTGAGCGGGAAGAAGACCCCGGGTGCTGGGGACCCCGATCCCCGGCATCAATGTTGGGATCGGGGCTCCAGGAGCGGCGGCAGCGGGACTGACCTGCGAGGCGTGGAGCAGCAGCAGCAGTAGGAGGTGAGTGACAGCCTCCTAGTGTTGCTTAGCAACAGCTCCCAGCATGCAAAAAGGGCATGCTGGGAGCTGTAGTTATGCAACAGCAGGAGGCAGACCACCACAACTCCCAGCATTCCCTTATGGGCATGCTGGGACTTATAGTTTTGCAACAGCTGGAGGCACATTTTTTTATGGAAAAGTGTACCTTCAGCTGTTGTATAACTACAACTCGCAGCTTGCACAATCAGCTAAAGTGCATGCTGGGAGTTGTAGTGGTGCATCTGCTGGTTGCATAACTACAACTCCCAGCATGCCCGTTGGCTGTCGGTGACTGCTGAGAGTTGTAGTTTTGCAACAGCTGAAGGCACACTGAGTTAAGTAGCAAACCAGTGTGTCTCCAGCTGTTGGATTACTACAATCCCCCGCAATCCCCAGCCAAAGTAGTATGCCTCCAGCTGTTGCATAACTACAAGACCCAGCATGCCCTTCTGCTGTCCGTACATGCTGGGGGTTGTAGCTTTTGCAACAGCTGAAAGCACACTGGTTGCAATACACTGAGTTTGTTACCAAACTCGGTGTTTCACAACCAGTGTGCCACCAGCTGTTGCAAAACTACAACTCCCAGCATGCACTGATAGACCGTACATGCTGGGAGTTGTAGTTTTGCAACAGCTGGATGTCCCCCCCCCCCCCAATGTGAATGTACAGGGTACACTCACATGGGCGGAGGATTACAGTAAGTATCCGGCTGCAAGTTTGAGCTGCGGCAAATTTTCTGTCGCAGCTCAAACTGCGAGCGAGAAACTACTGTGAACCCCCGCCCGTGCGACTGTACCCTAAAAACACTACACTAACACACAATAAAATAAAAAGTCAAAAACACAACATATACACATACCCCTACACAGCCCCCCTCCCCTCCCCAATAAAAATGACAAACGTCTGGTACGCCACTGTTTCCAAAACGGAGCCTCCAGCGATTGCAAAACTACAACTCCCAGCATGCACTGATAGACCGTACATGCTGGGAGTTGTAGTTTTGCAACAGATGGATGTCCCCCCCCCCCCCAATGTGAACGTACAGGGTACACTCACATGGGCGGAGGATTAAAGTAAGTATCCGGCTGCAAGTTTGAGCTGCGGCAAATTTTCTGCCGCAGCTCAAACTGCCAGCGAGAAACTACTGTGAACCCCCACCCGTGTGACAGTACCCTAAAAACACTACACTACACTAACACAAAACAAAATTAAAAGTAAAAAACACTACATATACACATACCCCTATACAACCCCCCTCCCCAATAAAAATGACAAACGTCTGGTACGCCACTGTTTCCAAAACGGAGCCTCCAGCTGTTGCAAAACAACTACTCCCAGTATTGCCAGATAGCCACTGACTGTCTAGGCATGCTGGGAGTTTTACAACAGCTGGACGCACCCTGTTTGGGAATCACTGGCCTAGAATACCCCTATGTCCACCCCTATGCAAGTCCCTCATTTAGGCCTCAAATGCGCATGGCACTCTCACTATGGGGCCCTGTCGTATTTCAAGGCAACAGTTTAGGGTCACATATGGGGTATCGCCGTACTCGGGAGAAATTGGGCTTCAAATTTTGGGGGCATTTTCTGCTATTACCCTTTTTAAAAATGTAAATTTTTTGGGAAAACAAGCATTTTAGGAAAAAAATCTTTTTTTTTTTACATATGCAAAAGTCGTGAAACACCTGTAGGGTATTAAGATTCAAATTACCCCTTGTTACGTTCGCCGAGGGGTCTAGTTTCCAAAATGGTATGCCATGTGTGTTTTTTTTTTTTTTTTGCTGTTCTGGCACCATAGGGGCTTCCTAAATGCGACATGCCCCAGAGCAAAATTTGCTTTCAAAAAGCCAAATGTGACTCCTTCTCTTCTGAGACCTGTAGTGCGCTAGAAGAGCACTTTTCACCCCCATATGGGGTGTTTTCTAAATCGGGAGAAATTGGGCTTCAAATTTTGGGGGTATTTTCTGCTATTACCCTTTTTAAAAATGTTAAATTTTGGGAAATCAAGCATTTTAGGTTAAAAATATATATATTTTTTTACATATGCAAAAGTCGTGAATCGCCTGTGGGGTATTAAGGTTCACTTTACCCCTTGGTACGTTCCCTGAGGGGTCTAGTTTCCAAAATGGTATGCCATGTGTTTTTTTTGCTGTCCTGGCACCATAGAGGCTTCCTAAAGGTGACATGCCCCCCAAAAACCATTTGTCGCTCCTTCCCTTCTGAGCCCTCTACTGCGCCCGCTGAACAATTAACATAGACAAATGAGGTATGTGCTTACTCGAGAGAAATTGGGTTTTAAATACAAGTAAAAATTTTCTCCTTTTTACCCCTTGCAAAAATTTAAAAATTGGGTCTACAAGAACATGCGAGTGTAAAAAATGAAGATTTTGAATTTTCTCCTTCACTTTGCTGCTATTCCTGTGAAACACCTAAAGGGTTAATACACTTACTGAATGTCATTTTGAATACTTTGGGGGGTGTAGTTTTTATAATGGGGTCATTTATGGGGTATTTCTAATATGAAGACCCTACAAATCCACTTCAAAACTGAACTGGTCCCTGAAAAATAGTGAGTTTGAAAATTTTGTGAAAATTTTCAAAATTGCTGCTGAACTTTGAAGCCCTCTGGTGTCTTCCAAAAGTAAAAACTCTTACATTTTATGATGCAAACATAAAGTAGACATATTGTATATGTGAACCAAAAAAACATTTATTTAGAATATCCATTTTCCTTACAAGCAGAGAGCTTCAAAGTTAGAAAAATGCAAAATTTTCATTTTTCATCAAATTTTGGGATTTTTCACCAAGAAAGGATGCAAGTTACCATAAAATTTTACCACTAAGTTAAAGTAGAATATGTCACGAAAGAACAATCTCGGAATCAGAATGATAACTAAAAGCATTCCAGAGTTATTAATGTTTAAAGTGACAGTGGTCAGATTTGCAAAAAACGCTCTGGTCCTTAAGGTGTAAAATGGCCTGGTCCTTAAGGGGTTAAGGCATCATGCACATAATAGTGTCTTACCCATGTTAGATCTGTGTAGTCAGGCCTCCCTACCCCTACAGCTGTTTCGGCTCCTTCCTCAGGGGCATATCATTTGCTTATCCGGAGCTCGTTTATATACCGCTAATCTCCCCTAGTCACTTCCGGAACACCACTGTAACTTCTGTCCGCATCATGTTGATCACATGATGCGGTGCGCATAACGTGAGATGCCAGAGAATCACGCCTTAGTCTCCCAGTGTCATCACACTTCTGCACATGTCAGGCTCACTCTGAGGCCGACAAGTGCACAGCGCTATTAGCCGCCGGAGATCCAGGCTCTCCAGCTATTCATCACCGATGTGCACACTTACAATGATCCCCATGGTAGAACAGAGGGACATGTGTTGCAGATATCAGTGTCAAAACTATACTGCTCAAAAAAACAAAGGGAACACTAAAATAACACATCCTAGATCTGAATGAATGAATTAATTGTATGAAATACGTTCATCTTTACATTTATCAACCCATGGAGGTCTGGATATGGAGTCATACTCAAATCAAAATGGAAAACCACACTACAGGCTGATCAAACTTTGATGTAATGTCCTTAAAACAAGTCAAAATGAGGCTCAGTAGTGTGTGTGGCCTCCACGTGCCTGTATGACCTCCCTATAACACCTGGGCATGCTCCTGATGAGGTGATGACCTGGACTAAAGCATCCTCCAACTCCTGTCTATTGGGCAATGTTGCCTTGGTGGATGGAGCAAGACATGATGTCCCAGATGTGCTCAATCGGATTCAGGTCTGGGGAACAGGCGGGCCAGTCCATAGCATCAATACCTGACTCTTGCAGGAACTGCTCACACACTCCAGCCACATGAGGTCTAGCATTATCTTGCATTAGGAGGAACCCAGGGCCAGCCGCACCAGCATATGGTCTCGCAAGGTGTCTGAGGATCTCATCTCGGTACTTAATGGCAATGAGGCTACCTCTGGCAAACACATGGAAATGACACCCCACACCATTACTGACCCACTGCCAAACCAGTCATGCTGGAGGATGTTGCAGCTGGCAAAACGTTCTCCATGGCATCTCCAGACTCTGTCACGTCTGTCACATGTGAACCTGCCTTCATCTGTGAAGAGCACAGGGTGCCAGTCGTGAATTTGCTATCTTGATGTTCTCTGGTAAATGCCAAATGTCCTGCACGGTGTTGGGCTGTAAGCACAACCCCCACCTATGGATGTGGGGCCCTCATACCACCCTCATGGAGTCTGTTTCTGAATGTTTGCGTGGACACATGCACATTTGTGGCCTGCTGGAGGTCATTTTGCAGGGCTCTGGCAGTGCTCCTCCTGCTCCTCCTTGCACAAAGGCAAAGGTAGCAGTCCTGATGCTGGGATGTTGCCCTCCTATGGCCTCTTCCATGTTTCCTGATATACTGCCCTTTCTCCTGGTAGCATGCTCTGGACACTACGATGACACTACGATGACAGACACAGCAAACCTTCTTGCCACAGCTCGCATGGATGTGCCATCCTGGATGAGCTGCACTACCTGAGCCACTTGTGTGGGTTGTAGACTCCGTCTACTACCCACACCAACACAATGGCCCTTATTTACTAAGAGTGGAGTGTAGGTTTCTTTGTGGGTTTTAATTCCCTACAATTTATTTTCCACAGTATTTACTAAGGTTTCCCTACATTTTCCACTTTCCCTACATTTTGCTTTTTTATCACATGCTCCGATCTGTTTTCCTCAGCTGCAATCCACCACATTTTATGTGGAAACCTTAGTAAATATGTTGGGTTTTTGTGAAAATGTCGGGAGCACGCCCCTTTTCTCAGACCACGCCCATTTTACAGTCGACCACGCCCCTTTTTCGTGTTTTCTTAGCAAAATGGAGAGTTAGTCTGGGTTTTTTAAATTCTGGCGCAACATCTGGCGCAGACAGAATTTCTGGGGCAATGCAACAGAATCTGGCGCACAGCTCGACAAAACATGTTGGGTTTGCAATAGTAAATGAGTACCAATATATTACATAATATATTATGAACACTTCAACCATTATTCAAGGGACTAGTGCAATACATATACAAGCATTGTAATCTAAAACTCCTAAGTGAATTATAGAATAATGTAAAAACAAAAAATTATCAAGACAACACTGGTACTCCTATCTTTCCTTATAATTTCATTTACTAATATATCATCATTATTCATATATATTGCACATGTCCCAAAAAAATTACATACAATGTTGAAAGTGGTTGACCACATAAGGCATTTCTTCTAATTTCATCCTTTCTCAAACTCTATTCTCATAGGGAGCAGTACATCACAAGACTCTAATATTCCTCTTATCTATATATATATATATATATATATATAAAACTCAACGTGTGTGTATGTATGTATGTATGTATGTGTGTATGTTCCAGCATCAGCCCCATTTGCCAGGGGCAGGGTTTATGTTTAAAGTCCCATACAAGTCAATGGGAAATATGTGTTACTGCATAACTTCCAAACGGCTGGAGATATTTCGATAATACCTGGTCACATGTTACTTGTATGTCCACTTAAAATATAGGAAAGTTAATTGAACCCTTAACTACCCCCACTCGTGAGGGTCGGGGTTTTTGTTTAAAGTCCCATGCAAATCAATCAATGGGAAATATATGTTCCCACATAACTTCCGTACAGCTGGAGATATTTCAATACCTGGTACACATATTATGGTGTCGGGATAGGAGGTCGACATAGGAGGTCGACATAGGAGGTCGGGATAGGAGGACGGGATAGGAGGACCGGATAGAAGAACGGGATAGGAGGACTGGATAGGAGGACCGGGATAGGAGGTCGGGATAGGAGGACGCAATAGGAGGACAGGATAGGAGGACTGGATAGGAGGTCGGGATAGGAGGTCGGGATAGGAGGTCGGGATAGGAGGTTGGGATAGGAGGTCGAGATAGGAGGTCGGGATAGGAGGTCGGGATAGGAGGTCGGGATAGGAGGACGGGATAGGACGACGGGATAGGACGACGGGATATGACGACGTGATAGGAGTTCGAGATAGGAGGCCGGGATAGGAGGTCAAGATATGTGGACGGGATAGGAGGTCGTGATAGGAGGACGGGATAGGAGGACGGGATAGGAGGACAGGATAGGAGGTCGGGATAGGAGGTCGGGATAGGAGGATGGGATAGGAGGACAGGATAGGAGGTCGGGATAGGAGGTCGGAATAGGAGGATGGGATAGGAGAACAGGATAGATGGACTGGATAGGAGGACGGGATAGGAGGATGGAAAAGGAGGACGGGAAAGGAGGACAGGAAAGGAGGACGGGAAAGGAGGTCGAGATATGAGGATGGGAAAGGAGGATGGGAAAGGAGGATGGGAAAGGAGGATGGGATAGGAGGACGGGAAAGGAGGACGAGATAGGAGGATGGGATAGATGGACGGGATAGGAGGACGGGATAGGAGGAGGGGATAGGAGGATGGGATAGGAGGACGGGAAAGGAGGATGGCATAGGGGGACGGGAAAGGAGGATGGGATATGATGACGTGATAGGAGGTCGGGATATGACAACAATATATGAGGACGGGATATGAAGTCAAAAGCTTCCTCCTTTGTTTATTTTCCTCCCCAACAAGGATTAGGAAGGAAAAACCGGGCAACACCGGGTACTAAGCTAGTAATAAATAAAAGGATAAAACAAATTAACATCAAGGCAGATGGAATACATTAATTTTACAAATAGGAAGCAAAATTCAGTTGCTCATTTAACCCCTTCTACCCAAAATCCCAATCCAGCAGGCCTCTTTCTGGGCCAAAATCTTCCTCACATCCCTTCCCCTGATGCCACAATGTACCACCTCAATACCCCTGACCCGAAATTACTTCGGATCAGAGTTATGCATTTATTTAAAGTGTCTTGGTATCCTTTTTAATGAGTCAATGTTAGAGATCTCCTTTGATGTTATTATATCTCTGTCCCATGTTCCCTTGTCCAAATTTTGAGTTCTCTGGATGTTAATCCGACATAAATTTTAGAACAGTCACATGTTGCATAGTATATCACATTTTTACTGTTACAAGAGATATACTGTCATATCTTAAACTGCTTCTTCCTATTTGAATATTCAAATGAATCTGTTCTAGTGATGTTCTGACATGCACAGCACTGGCCACACGGGAAACAGCCTACCCTTGGCTTGCTATTTTCAAGGAAACTTTTATTTTTCACAACATAGTGACTATGCACTAAAGAATCCTTGAGATTTTTTGCTCTTCTGGCGGTCATTGAGACTTTCTCTGTAATCAAGGAGGCTAAAATGGAATCCGTTTTTAAAATTTCCCAATGTTTATTGATAGCAATTCTCATGTTATCCCATAGACTATTAAATGTGGCAACACACCGTGTTTTATTATCACTTTTTTCAATTTTTTATTTTGCTTGCCAAAAGATCTTCTCTTTTTGTATACTTTGCACAATGGTACACTTTCTTCAAGGAGTGTCTGCTATATCCCCTCTCAATAAACCTTTCGGTAAGGTCTTTACTCTGAGATTCAAAGGCCTGTGAAGTGGACCAGATTCTCTTCTTCTGTAACAATTGCCCTGTGGGCACTGCTCGAATAATTGAATATGAATGTGCTTAAACTAGCATGGAGTAACGCGTTGGTGGACGTGGATTTGCGATATACATCAGTCCCTAAGGACCAATCTGGTGCTCTCGGATTTGGATGTAAAAAAAAAATTAATGGTATCAGGACAGAACTTATAGGTAAGTTTTATGTTGACATCATTATTATTCAGCTCTGTCATTAATTGTTCAAACTGGGACATCGACCCCTGCCACAAAAACAAAATATCATCAATATAGTGCTTTCAGCACTGCACATGGTCCACTCCCTGTGCCCCAACACATTGTATTGCCCCCCTCTCCCAGTGACCTAGGAAGAGATTGGCATACGATGGGGCACAGGCCGCCCCCATGGCAGTGCCGCACTTCTGTAAATGAAAACAATCTTTGAAAGTAAAAAAATTATGTGTCAGAATGTATTTTAACAAAATCACAACTATGTGGCAAAGGTCGGTGTCCCAGCTGCTCGATTCCAAATAAAACTGCACTGCTTTTAATCCATCTTCATGTCATATACAAGTGTATAGGGATTCCAGGTCCTCAGTGACTAATAACATGTCTGTTTCGACCTGTCTCAGGACGTCCATAGTGTCTTTTAGAAATGATGACAAACTCTCTACCATTGGCTTGAGATAATAATCAATGAATTCACATATCGGATAACATAACCCATCTATTACTGAAACTATGGGACATTCTGGCAGGTCAAGAAGATTTTCATGGACTTTAGAAATTATGTGAATTGTTGGTACTGGTGGGTAAGTTGATAGATGTCCCTCCACAACTTTTTTTGTTATAATTCCATCTTCATAGGGCTTTGTTATAATTTTCTCCAATTCAAAGGAGACTCTTGCCAAAGGACTAGAGGTGAGTTTTTCGTAAGTATGTTCATCCCTCAACTATCTGAAGGCCTCCTTTTCATATTGCCTTACCGGCCAAATCATGACATTGCCCCCTTGTCTGCCTGCTTTATCACAACATCATTTAAAGATTGTAATTCTGATAATGTCTTACATTGTTCCCGTGTCATATTATCTTGTATTATGACTGTAGGCATATTTTTTAATTAATCTGTCACTAATTTTGTGAAAATGTTAATAGCAGGGCACAAGGACAAGGGGGAGAGCATCGATGATTTGGAAAGAACATCTAAGGGAAATTTTTCTAACTCACCTTGTGAGTTAGACAAAGGCCTGTGAATATGGAATTACCGTATATACTCGAGTATAAGCCGACCCGAGTATAAGCCGAGACCCCTAATTTCAACCCAAAATCCCAGGAAAAGTTATTGACTCGAGTATAAGCCTAGGGTGGGAAATACATCATCCCCCCCTGTCATCATCCAGACCCCGTCATCATCCAGACCCGTCATTAACATTCTCATCATCATCCCCTTGTCATCATCCCACACATCCCCCCTTCATCATCCCCTTGTCATCATCCCACACATCCCCCCTTCATCATCCCCTTGTCATCATCCCACACATCCCCCCTTCATCATCCCCTTGTCATCATCCCACACATCCCCCCTTTATCATCCCCTTGTCATCATCCCACACATCCCCCCTTCATCATCCCCTTGTAATCATCCCACACACCCCCCTTCATCATCCCACACACCCCCCTTCATCATCCCACACACCCCCCTTCATCATCCTCTTCTCATCATTCGCCCTCAGTGGTCTTCAACCTGCGGGCCTCCAGAGGTTTCAAAACTACAACTCCCAGCAAGCCCGGGCAGCCATCGGCTGTCCGGGCTTGCTGGGAGTTGTAGTTTTGAAACCTCCGGAGGTCCGCAGGTTGAAGACCACTGCGGCCTTCGACATCATCCAGCCCCCTCTCACCCCCCTTTAGTTCTGAGTACTCACCTCCGCTCGGCGCTGGTCCGGTCCTGCAGGGCTGTCCGGAGAGGAGGTGGTCCGGTGGGATAGTGGTTCCGGGCTGCTATCTTCACCGGGGGCGCCTCTTCTCCGTGCTTCCGGCCCGGAATAGAGGCGTTGCCTTGACAATGACGCAGAAGTACGTTGGCAATGAACGCACCTCTGCGTCGTTGTCAAGGCAACATGACTATTCTGAGGCCGGGCCCGAAGCGCTTAGAAGAGGCCTCCCCGGTGAAGATAGCAGCCCGGAACCACTATCCCACCGGACCACCTCCTCTCCGGACAGCCCTGCAGGACCGGACCAGCGCCGAGCGGAGGTGAGTACTGTACAGAACTAAAGGGGGGTGAGAGGGGGCTGGATGATGTCGAAGGCCGCAGTGGTTTTCAACCTGTGGACCTCCTGAGGTTTCAAAACTACAACTCCCAGCAAGCCCGGACAGCCGATGGCTGTCCGGGCTTGCTGGGAGTTGTAGTTTTGAAACCTCTGGAGGTCCGCAGGTTGAAGACCACTGCGGGTGGGGGAGTTCACTCGAGTATAAGCCGAGGGGGGTGTTTTCAGCACGAAAAATCGTGCTGAAAAACTCGGCTTATACTCGAGTATATACGGTATAACAAAAAAGTTATGGAGTGACTTATATCAATTTACCCACAAGTACCAACATTTTACATCATTCTTAAAGTCCATAAAAGTTCCCTCGACCTGCCAGGATGTCCAATAGTGTCAGGAATAGTTGGATTATGTCATCCGATATGTAAGTTCATTGATTATCTCAAGCCAATGGTTGAGAGTTTGCCATCATTTGTAAAAGACACTATGGACTTCCTGAGACGGGTCAATGGGATTTTTATGGAAACAGATGTTATTGGTCACTAATGTTATTAGTCACTTGTAAATTAGAGATGGATTAAAAGCAGTGCAGTTTTATTTGGAATGGAGCAGCTGGGACACCGACCATTGCCACATAGTTATGATTTTGTAAAATAATTGTTTTACTTTCAAAGATTGCTTTTATTTACAGAAGCTTGGCACTGCCATGGGGGCATGGACCATGTGTAGTGCTGGATGCGCTATATTGATGATATTTTGTTTTTGTTGCAGGGGTCGGTGTCCCAGTTGAAATTGTTCATGACAGAGCTGAACAATAATGATGTCAACATAAAACTTACTTATGAGTTCTGTCCTGATACCATTAATTTTCTTGACATCCAGATCACAAGAGTGCCAGATGGGTCCTTAGGGACTGATTTAGATCGCAAATCCATGCCCACTAACACTTTACTCCATGCTAGTTCAGCACATTCATATTCAACCTTTCAAGCAGTGCCCACAGGGCAATTTTTATGGATGAAGAGAATCTGCTCCACTTCACAGGCCTTTGAATCTCAGAGTAATCCTTACCAAAAGGTTTATTGAGAGGGGAAATAGTAGTTTCTCCTTAAAGAAAGTGTACAATTGTGCAAAGTATACAAAAAGAGAAGATCTTCTGGTAAGCAAAATTAAAAATAGTAAAAGTGATAATACAACACAGTTCATTGCCAAATTTAATAGTCAATGGGAGAATTGCTATCAATAAACATTGGGAAATTTTAAAAACAGATCCCATTTTAGCCCCCTTGATTACAGAGAAAGTCTCAATGACAGCTAGAAGAGCAAAAAAATCTCAAGGATTCTTTAGTGCATAGTCACTATGTTGCGAAAAACAAAAGTTTCTTTGGAAATAGCAAGCCAAGGGTAGGCTGTTTCCCGTGTGGCCAGTGCTGTGCATGTCAGAACATCACTAGAACAGATTCATTTGAATCTTCAGATAGGAAGAAGCAGTTTAAGATACGACAATATACCTCTCGTAACAGTACAAATGCTTGCAGTATATGAGAAATATAAAACAGACAAGAGCGCAATAGACGTGCCGTTACTCTGGTGGAGCAGAGGTTACTAGTAGCAACATGATGAAATATGGGTAAGATACTATTATATGCATGACACCCTAAATGTGTGGTAATATTATACAAGGGACCACATCCTGTTTATGCTGGACTTAGAATGTCAGGGATATAAACTAGCTGAGGTACACTACAAGCATTGAGCCACAACAATAGCTATATCTCCCAGCTATATATGACAGCACTGTTAAACTGAATGTAGTTTTTTGTGATCTCCATATTGTGTATGAGGTTTTGTATGCATTTCACCCAATTGTGTCTGTGCAACACCACCACACAATTAGTGGGAATTCCTGCCTGTAATATTTTTATGAAGTATTGTTTTTTGTATTTTAAACAATAAAAATGTCATATTTTTGGTAGAATCATATAGTCTACGTGGTTATTAAAGAAAGTTGTAGCCAGCAGACATCAGGCAGTGTTGGGCTAGTGCTAGTTTTAGCCAGTTTCTCTTATGCACTCCATGTGCTTACACAAAGCCATAGTTGCTAAATTTGGACCCTGGCTATGCCTTAGATTATATTTACATAAACGGCAGTGTCCCATGCATCTGGTAAGGTGGAGAAAAAAATTCCACAAGGCATACCACCACCTGAAGGTGCCCTTCTCTGCAAGTCTTTTTTTTTTTTTTTTTAGGCTACAGATGCAGTGGTTTCTCTTTCACCTCTTTCATATGCTTCTGAGCTGATCATACCAGCAGGTCTAAATCTGGTATTGTGATGGATATTTTGTCCTTACATCTGCTCTGCTATTCATCACTGATGTTATCAGCACTTCTCTGGATACATAACCTCCTTGTCACTTGGTCTCTATATACTGTCCAAAATTAGATTATCTATATGAAGCTCCTTCACATCGTCCCCAACACTACTCTCAGTATGAACTTATGTCTGACCATGGGTGCCTAGCTGTCCCTCAGCATATTCACCATGAGGCCTTAAAATGTCACCACAATACTTAACACCAGCATTCCCACTAATGCTATGCTCGGGCTGAGTCACTACTTCCACCTTCATCACCTCTGCAACACATTCCAAAGGCTGACTGTTCCCATACAACTCCTCCTGGTGGTTATCCTCCTGCTTAGCACTAGGTGAGGATGCAAAGACATAGATGATGGGACAGACTATTTGGGACAGACATTTCCCCCGTGCCATATAACTGTAGACAATTAGAGATTCACAGATACCTGGCTCATCCTCATATTGTCAGACTCTCCTCCTGAGATGACCGAATATGAGTCAACCAGGCTACAATGAACGTATTATCCTGGAACAACACAGTCTCTGGAAAAAATGAACAATTTTGCTTGCTGATGCCGCTGCCACTGCTACCACCAGGGAACTACCTGCTTCTGCCACCTGTACTGGACAAATGCTTACTGGAAGAGGATATGATATTTCCTTTACCCCGTCCCCACCCAAACATTATTATTATTATTATTTTTTTTATAGAAAAAAAAATGGAAGTGATTTTTTTGTTCTTTTTTTTTAGGATGATTTGTAAAACTTTATTTTGATAAAATCAGTATGCCTAAAATAGTCCTTTTATGACCTTTACAATATATATATATATATATATATATATATATATATTAGGGATGTAAGAAAAAATCGATTCTCGCGATAATCGCGATTTTTCATTTGCCGATACAGAATCGATTCAAAATATTTTTGAATCGATTCTTTTAGGGATGTGGAATTTTTAATAAAACGCACTTTTCTTACCTGCCAACGAGCCCGCGGAGCTCCGGTACAGGTGTTGGGTCCCCGGGCTGTATTCTTCTTACTTCCTGTTAGTCCGGCACGTCACACGGAGCTTCAGCCTATCACCGGCCGCAGCGATGTCCCGCCTCCGCTGGTGATAGGCTGAAGCTCCATGTGACGTGCCGGACTAACAGGAAGTAAGAAGAATACAGCCCGGGGACCCAACACCTGTACCGGAGCTCCGGGGGCTCGTTGGCAGGTAAGATAAAGTGTGTTTTATTTTATTTTGCAGCACCGGAGTACTAGATCGCCGCTGTCAAAGCTGACAGCGGCGTCTATTGGGATCTATGAATGCTCCCAGGTGGGCGATATATCGCGATGTATCGTCACCTAGACGGTATCGCGATATATCGCGATATATCGAATCGCCACACTGGTATCGCGATTCGAATCGAATCGCCAAATTCTTGGCGATTCACACCCCTAATATATATATATATATATATATATATAGGGCTGTATGAGGACATGCTGTATGAGGACATGCTGCTAACAGAGCAGAGTATCAAATAGGTGACATGTTCCCTTTAAAGAAGAATACCTCTGTATCACTATACACTCAAACAATTGAAACAAGAACACAATAGAATAAATTAATTTCAAAGGACAAATTCTGAAAAAAAAATCTGTACAATAAGTTCACTTGATATTCTTCAGCTTCTTTTTATTTCAGGTTGAAGACTTGGATTTTTATTTCAAATGATACTTTATCATCCTTTCATGAGCTATTTGACCTTTTTGTGTGTGCTATCTGCTACATCTTAGCACTGTGGGTAGAAAATGTCTGTGAAATAATATAGGACAAGTTGTCAGATTCTGGTCTGAACATATTTTGTATCTAGTACTAAGCATTTAATCCTAGTCCAGGTAAATAAACATTTAAGACGGAAAGAATAATGTAGCTTAGCCTCAGTTCACACTATGTTGTTTCCATGTGTTTAGCATGTACGTGGGAAAAATCACAAAGTAGAAAATAAACATATTCATAGTTCATTATACATACAAGGGGGCCAAAGCATGTCCTCTCAGTATGTGTTAGCATGCCACAAATATTAAGTGTAGAATAGTGTAGTAGACTTTGCTATATCCATTGCCGGGTGTGGTGACACAACTAAGCAACCCTATAGCTGAGCAGGGACTAATCACAGTCCCCAGCCAATTGATCTCTCCTATTGGCCAGCACAATTGTAGTGAAAGTTGCAGTGCCTTCTCCTTCTTCCATGAGTGAAGTGATAATAGTAGAAGAAGGAGAAGTCCACAACAAATGTCAGGAACTGAGCTGAGCTCCCATCTTGACAGCTACCCCAAAGATGCTAAGGTCAGTACAACTGCAGCATCTATTAGGGTTACAGGGGGAGGTTTTTCAATTTCGTATTTCAAATTCCGCCTCTGAGTACTTTGAGGGGTAAAGTTTTTAAAATGGGGTGACTTATGGGAGTTACTAACATACAGGCTATTCAAATGCACTTCAGAACTGAACTGATCGCTAGAAAATCAGATTTTGAAATTTTATTGAAAATTTAGGAAATTGCTGCTATACTTATTGACCTCATAACAATAATGTTTTACAAATGACACCAAAATAAATTAGATTTATAGATTGAGTTATAGAATGACTATTTTTCTCATAAGAATAAAAATCAATATCTAGAAAAATGCTAAAAGCTAATGTGTTATGAAGTTTTGCAGTTTTTCACAAAAACTGCTGAATATATCAAGCAAAAATCACCGCTTATATAAAGTACAATTGTGGTATGCCTGGGGGGGGGGGGGGGGTAGGGTAGTTGGGGTGTTGCTGTAGTATATGAGGGGTTAATTTAACCCTTGTCCCTCGTGACGCCAGGGTGAGGGTTAAAACTCTGAGGTAATGCTGGGCCTATTGCCACCCTTCCCAAGAGTGATAGGTGAGTGTAGAATAACGGATTGTCCACAACCGGTGCTGAACTGGAAAACTTGTCGAAACTTTACTGAAGATTTTCTGGACATGCAGTAACAGTAACAGTCCAGATAACAGAGTCTATATACAGTACGGCAATGACTGACAGTCGGTTGGGACCGGTAAGCTCTCTTTGGAGTAGGAGAATTGGATTGCATAGATCCGCTTGATTTAGCGGTTGGTTTAGGTCCAGTGATCTTGCGAAGATTTCAGGGAATTGTAATATCTCACAATTTGGATTATGGCCGAGGCCGCAAGGCTTTGGCCTAGTGGTTGCCAATGACAGCTGCGCAGAATCTACCTCATCAGCAGCCCACGAGGAAAGAGAGAAATTAATGGCCGCAGCTCCCTTATATGGGCAGGGGTTGAACCGTTTTAGATTGGTCCATGTCAGCTGTCTCTCACCGTTACATCGGATTGTGGGTGATCACCTGACTAGAACCACCAAAGGTCCTTTAGCAAACCATAGAGTTCTGTGAACCAAGTCACATGACCCACAGGTCCTGCAACGCTAACAAGGTAGGCATCTTAAATGTACACATTTACACTTTTATTTACATGAATTTTAGCTAACTGATGCGTGATGAGGGGTAAACTAAAGAAGAGGACCACCACTGTTCCTAGGAACTCTGACTTTGGGGACCCCACCACAAGGTACGGTATGAAATACGGTACCGGGACACCACACAATATTTTACAAAAAAGATTCTTGGAATCTTACAAAAGTTGCACAGGTTCACAGGGAGGATATACAGGGTTAGCAAGCCACAAAGCCATGCATAATTTAACTAGAGACGGTGCCCAAAGAATAATTACCCTCATACACCATTAACTACACCACCCATCCTCCTTGTGGGCACCACATTGGTGTCAGCACACTACAGAGAGTACCTCACACTACTAATTGTACCATAAATATTCCCACTGTAAGGAAGCAGTTGTCTGAAATAGAGATGAGCAAACTTACAGGGATTCGATTTGTCACAAACTTCTCGGCTCTCAGCTCTCTTCTAGGACTGTATCCACCTTTTCCAAACCCACCGGAGCACCTGAAAGCTAAACTAATTTATGCAGGCTAAAGTCATCAACTGCCGAGCCGAGAAGTTTGTGACAAATCAAATTACTGTAAGTTCGCTCATCTCTAGTCTGAAAGTTACAATTTTACAAGGCTGTACATATCTGATCATCCCTTATATACCAGATACCATAACATACGAAGTAAAACCATTCCCAAAGTAAAACCATTAAACCTTGGAGGTATTTTTTTTGTGAAAAAATGTGGCAATGCTGCTAGAAATTCCACCTATGAAAGCTGACTATAGAAAATAGAATGGCTACATCAGAGAATTTACAGGATTGAATTAACTCCACACGATCTCTGAGAGCAGCGGGGCTGTCAGGCTGACATTTGTTATCTGGTGTAATTCTACATTGTAGCACAGGTTTGCTGGTTTTGAGACGTGTTTGTTACATATAATGCTGTAAGATTACAGAGAAAGTTTGTACTTATTTGTTGTGATAACTTTCTTAGTAAGTCAGTTTTTTTTGTTTTTCTTTTAGATCGATATTCTTCGAGGGTATGACATTGAATCTATTGTAAACATTAAGTTGGCTCAAGTAACAGATTAAAGGGGTATCCTGCGGATGTTTTATGACCGACTATCAGGATAGGTAATTAAATATTGATTGGTGGGGATCCAACCACTGGGCACCACCTCCTCTAAGAACAGGACTGGTTTATTCCACTTGTTGCATAGAACAGGGTTAAAATTACTACACATGCACAATCTCTCCGCATGAATTAAAATAAAATTAATGGAGATTGACCTTCATTAGCAAGGTACTTTGTTTTACTGTTTTACATAAATACTGCATTGCTTTTCACGGCAAGAAGCCAAGGATTTTTAGTCACTCTATGGCTCATAGGGCAGAACCAAGCAACACATTCTGCCTGTTTTACAGCATCTCTGCGGTTTAGTATAAGACACCTAATTGCAACTTGCATTTGCCTCCCATTTTTGACCATCAAAATGGCTCCATTCTTGAGTATATTGTGAGCAAGTACAGATGCTTGTGATAATTTAGACAACCTGGCATCTGAAATGTACTTTAGTCAAAACCTCTCCAGTATATACAGGTATACCCAAAGGTCAAGTCTTGGGAAAAACGAGTGTGGGCACTCACACAAGATTTCCACTTAAGGGTTGGTCCTGCAGGACTCCTGCTAATGTGAACAGTGTTGATGCTGTGGAAAAAAGTTCAAGAACTCTGTTCCCATGCTTTCCCGCAGGACTTGAGCGCTGGGTATACCGCTTGAAGAAAAAACTGTTAGCTAGTTCCTCCACTGTGAACAGATTAAAAAATAGGGGTTGCTCAAATTTTTTGATGAAGTATTTTCTGAGATCTGGCAGTTAATATTTCCATAGCTATTGCGCAACTTTGGGGCCGTCTGGCCGAACTCCCCTGTCTCATCAATATTCACTGCCTTGCCCACCTAGTTGCTGAATATGCTAACAAACAGCAAATTGGAAGAAGTGGTGTGGTGAGTGCTATCCTCTCTATATACATATGTTATTGGATGCAGCGTTATGTGCAATACAGGACTGAGCACCCCCACCACTACACTTAATCCTGCACAGATTGAGGAATTCGTACACCTGCAAACATAATTGCGCAGAGGTCTATACAATGCAGCGCCAGACATTACATTCTATATATTCTTTTTGCAATGCTAATATCTTCACTTTCACGTCACTATGACGCAAAAGCTTGCCAGTGGGGGTGAGCGCTCGGCTCTCTGAATAGAGCACAATTTCTGCTTGAAAATTATCCTACAAAAGGCTCTCCCAACTTCAACTCTCTGTAAATATCATTGTGGTGCCATGATCACAGGCAATATATGTAATATGTATAGTATGGATTGAAGTTGTGCTGCACTTTGCACATTAGACTCTAATTTATAGAAATGTGCTTCAGTAACTTTTTACATGGCTCACCATATCCCAAAATGTGTACCTCAAACTGTGAAAGATAAAAAATAGAGTGATTTTCCCATTACAACCAATCACAGCTCAGCTTTCACTTTACCAGAGCTTGTTAGCTGAGCTGTGATTGGTTGCTATGGGACTATCACTCAATTTTGCTCTCACATAGTTGGATAAATCTGGGTCATAAAATGTAAATACTCAGGAGATGTATATGCTATCCTGATGTAAATTACAGCCTGCTAGGTTGTGAATTCCTTAAAGGGGTACTCTGGTGGAAAAAAAATTCCAATCAACTTGGTGTCATAAAGTTAAACAGATTTGTAAATTATTTCTATTTAAAAATTTTAATCTTTCCAGTACTTATAAACTGCTGTATGCTACAGAGGAAATTACATAGTTCTTTTCTGTCTAACCACAGTGCTCTCTGTTGCCACCTCTGTCCATGCCAGATAGAAGTCATTTACAAATCTGTTTAACTTTTTTGGTACCAGTTGATGTAAAAAAAAATGTTTTCCTGTGGTGTACCCCTTTAATGACATAAAATGCAAGAAAAGGTACAGATGGACATATCTGTATGCAACCGTTAATTTGTATGTGGCCCATAATCTACCATAAGTGCCATCGTTATTCTATTTACCCATGTCCCTTATCTTATATAATATTTCCTGGGAAACATTTTAGGAATCAACATATAGTGGCACGTGGTAATCTACATCAATACAGTAGTTCCTCAAGTTAAAATATTAATAAGTTCCAGGATGACCAATATATGTTGAAATTGTATGTTGAGACCATAGTTGTAGGGGGCGCTACCAGGTAGCCAATGAGTATGCACTTTAACCCCTTAAGGACCGGAGGTTTTTCCGTTTTTGCATTTTCGTTTTTTGCTCCTTGCCTTTAAAAAATCATAACTCTTTCAAATTTACACCTAAAAATCCATATGATGGCTTATTTTTTGCGCCACCAATTCTACTTTGTAATGACGTCAGTCATTTTGCCCAAAAATCTATGGTGAAGCGGGAAAAAAAATCATTGTGCGACAAAATTGAAAAAAAAAACGCTGTTTTGTAACTTTTGGGGGCTTCCGTTTCTACGTAGTACATTTTTCGGTAAAAATGACACCTGATATGTATTCTGTAGGTCCATACAATTAAAATGATACCCTACTTATATAGGTTTGATTTTGTCGGACTTCTGGAAAAAATCATAACTACATGCAGGAAAATTAATACGTTTAAAATTGTCATCTTCTGACCCCTATAACTTTTTTATTTTTCCGTGTATGGGGCGGTATGAGGGCTCATTTTTTGCGCCGTGATCTGAAGTTTTTAACGGTACCATTTTTGCATTGATAGGACTTATTGACCTATTTTGGACTTTGGAATTTTTTTGCGCGCACGCCATTGACCGAGCGGTTTAATTAATGATATATTTTTATAATTCGGACATTTCCGCACGCGGTGATACCACATATGTTTATTTTTATTTTTATTTACACTGTGTTTTTTTTTTTATTGGAAAAGGGGGGTGATTCAAACTTTTAATAGGGGAGGAGTTAAATGATCTTTATTCACTTTTTTTTTTCACTTTTTTTTTGCAGTGTTATAGGTCCCATAGGGACCTATAACACTGCACACACTGATCTTCTATGTTGATCACTGGTTTCTCATAAGAAACCAGTGATCAACGATTCTGCCGGATGACTGCTCATGCCTGGATCTCAGGCACTGAGCAGTCATTCGGCGATAGGACAGCGAGGAGGCAGGAAGGGGCCCTCCCGCTGTCCTGTCAGCTGTTCGGGATGCCGCGATTAGCCGCGGCTATCCCGAACAGCTCGACTGAGCTAGCCGGGAACTTTCATTTTCACTTTTAGCCGCGCGGCTCAGCTTTGAGCGCGCGGCTAAAGGGTTAATAGCGCGCGGCGCCGCGATCGGCGCTGCGCGCTATTAGAGGCGGGTCCCGGCTTCACTATGACGCCGGGCCCGCCATGATATGACGCGGGGTTACTGTGTAACCCCGCGTTATATCGGAAGAGCAGGACCAAGGACGTACCGGTACGTCCTTGGTCCTTAAGGGGTTAATAATACAGAAGTTTTGTCAGTAAAATGCCCATTCTGATTAGTCAGTTCTTCCAGCCATTGACACATTTCGCAGATCTGAACTGTCCGTAGCATTGTATGTTTGATATGGTTTAAAGGGGTAATCCAGTGGAAAACAATTGTTTTATAATCAACTGGTGCAAAAAAAGTTAAACAGATTTGTAAATTACTTCTATTTAAAAATCCTAATCCTCCCAGTACTTATGAGATGCTGTTTGCTCCACAGGAAGTTGTATAATTATTTTCTGTCTAACCACAGTGCTCTCTGCTGACACCTCTGTCCATGTCAGGAACTGTCCAGAGCAGGATGGGTTTGCTATGGGGATTTGCTCCTGCTCTGGACAGTTACTGACATGGGCAGAGGTGTCGATAGAGAGCACTGTGATCAGACAGAAAATAATTAGACAACTTCCTCTGTAGCATAGAGCAGCTAATAGGTACTGGAAGGATTACAATTTTTAAATATAAGTAATTAACAAATAGTTACACTTTTTTGCACCAGTTGATATATATATATATATATATATATATATATATATATATATATATATATTTTTTTTTTTTTTTTACCGGAGTACACCTTTAAAGTTACAATGATCTAGAAAATACCATTGTATGTTGAAATATTGTAACCTGAGGCCACTGAAGGGCCACCACATAACAAAGACCTATCTAAATTGACTTTTCCACTTTTAGTATTGGTTTTTATAGAATCTAGAACAGAGTTGATGTTGAGAATAATGCCATTTAATCCCAAACAAGAGCGAGACACAATTGTTAAAATACACACTTACAGGTGGCCGTGGCATGGTTAGTGGGCTTGCACTTCATGATCATAAAGTACACTAACGACCTGTTAGTTTAATAACTGTTGCTGAGAAGCATTAGATCATTGTGCATGTTGTGGATGTGCAACCATGTTTTTACTTGGTCTGCACTCTGCCCCTCCCCCTCAGACCAGTCCTATATAAATTAGCAGGAAGCTGCACAGGGCCCCTTCCTTTCTGGCAGCCTCCCAGTCTGACTGGGAGCACATGGTAAGTGAAATTTTACACTTTGTTCACACTGGTGTGGTGCTGTGCGGCGTCCATTGCTGCTGCGGCACTGTGTCTATGGGGAGGCGGGGCCCTGGGACTGGTTTGAGTGGCACTGGGGCTGCTCTGCCAGAGGGTCATCCCCCCTGTGGGCACTGGTGTTGCGGTGGTGGTGGTCGCCGCCCAGTGCTATGCCATTTTATGGTAGGGGCGTTAGGGACCCACTACTTACAGGTGGCCGTGACGTGGCTAGTGGGCTTGCACTTAATAATCATTGAGTACACTAACGACCTATTAGTTTAATAAACGTCGCTGAGAAGCATTAGATCATTGTGCATGTTGTGGTTGTGCGACCATGTCTGTTTTCTCTATTTGAATTCACAAAATAGTTAAAATTACACATATTTCCACAATGTATGGATACTATTGTAAGATACCACGAGAAAAACGAGTATTAGCTAAGTCAAAGGGGTACTTCCCGACTCAGCGTTTGGAACAAACTGTTCTGAACGCTTGAGCCGGCGCCAGGAGCTTGTAACGTCATAGCCATGCCCCCTCATGCCATCATGCCCCGCCCCCTCAATAAAAGTCTATGGGAGCCGTCACACCCTCTCCCATAGATTTGCATTAAAGGGGGCGTGATGTCATGAGGGGGTGGGGCTATGATGTCACAAGCTCCCGGAGCAGGCTCCAGCATTAGGAACAGTTTGTTCCAAGCGCTGAGAAAGAACCCCTTTAACCCCTTAAGGGCCAAGACCATTTTGGCCTTAAAGGGGCACTCCGGTGAAAACCTTTTTTCTTTTAAATCAACTGGTGCCAGAAAGTTAAACAGATTTGTAAATTACTTCTGTTAAAAAAATCTTAAACCTTCCTGTACTTATTAGCTGCTGAATACTACAGAGGAAATTATTTTCTTTTTGGAATTCTCTCTAATGACATCACAAGCACAGTGCTCTTTGCTGACGTCATAATAATAATGATAACTCTTTATTTATTGTTGTCCTTAGTGGGATTTGAACCCAAGTCCCCAGCACTGCAAGACAGCATTGCTAACCACTGAGCCACCATGCTGCCCTTAGCATACATCGGCTATGCACGGTTGCTAAAATGGACAGAGATGTCAGCAGAGAGCACTGTGCTCGTGATGTCATCAGTGTTCCAAAAAGAAAGGAATTTCCTCTGTAGCATTCAGCAGCTAATAAGTACTGGAAGGATTAATATTGTAAAAGTAATTTACAAATTTTTTTAACTTTCTGGCACCAGTTGATTTAAAAGAAAAAAGGTTTTTACCGGCATTCCCCTTTAAAGGGAAGAACATTTTTTTTTTTATCAATTGGTGCTAAAAAGTTAAATAGATTTGTAAGTTACTTCTTTTTAAAAATATTAATTCTTCCAGTACTTATCAGCTTCTGTATGATTCACAGAAAGTTGTATTTTTTTCTGGTGTTCTTTTCTGTCTGACCACAGTGCTCTCTGCTGACACCTCTATCCATATCAGGAACTGTCCAGAGCAGAAAAGGTTTGCTATGGGGATTTGCTTGTACTCAGGACAGTTCCCGACATGGACAGAGGTGCCAGCAGAGAGCACTGTGGTCAGACTAAAAATAATTCCATAAAGAAATACAACTTTCTGTGGAGCATACAGCAGATCATAAGTACTGGAAAGATTAAGATTTTGAAATAGAAGTCATTTACAAATCTGTTTAACTTTCTGGCACCAGTTGATTTTAAAAAGAAAAAAAATGTTTTTCCACCGGAGTACCCCTTTAACCCCTTAAGGACTCAGCCCATTTGGCCCTTAAGGACAATTTTATTTTTACGTTTTTGTTTTTTCCTCCTCACCTTCAAAGAATCATAACTCTTTTATATTTTCATCCACAGACTAGTATGAGGGCTTGATTTTTTGCGAGACCAGTTGTCAGTTGTAATGCCATCACTCCCGTTACCATAAAATGTATGGCACAACCAAAAAAATACTATTTGTGTGGGGAAATTAAAAAGAAAACAATTTTGCAAATTTTGGAAGGTTTTGTTTTCACGCCATACAATTTACGGTAAAAATGACATGTGTTCTTTATTCTTTGGGTCAATACGATTAAAATGATACCCATGATTACATACTTTTCTATTACTGTTGCACTTAAAAAAATTGCTATTAATTAAAATCCTCCTATTTTGAAGACCTATAACTTTTTCATTTTTCCGTAAAAGTGGCGGTATGAGGGCTAATTTTTTGTGCCGTGATCTGTACTTTTTATTTATACCATATTTGCTCATATAAAACTTATAATACCTTTTTTATTAATTTTTTTGGAATACAATGTTATAAAACTGCTATTTTGGACTTTTCTTTTTTACGTTCACGCTGTTAACTGTACGGTATCATTAACATTTTATTGTAATATTTGGGATATTTATGCACGTGGAAATACCAAATATGTATATAAAATATTTTTTTTTACACTTTTTGGGGGTGAAATAGGTAAAATGGGCCAATTTACATTTTTACTGGGGAGGGGGTTTTTCAAATTTTTTTAAACTTTGTTTTAAAAATTTTTTTACTTTTATTTTTACACTTTAATAGTTCCCCTAGGGGAATATTTATAGCAATCATTCAATTGCTAATACTATTCAGTGCTATGTTTAGGACATAGCACTGATCAGTGTTATCGGTTATCTTCTGCTCTGGTCTGCTCGATCGCAGAACAGAGCAGAAGACCTGAGGAAGGCAGCAGAGCCAGGTGAGGGAACCTCCGGCTGCCATGCTGGATGATCGGATCTCCGCAGCAGCGATGCGGGCGATCCGATCATCCATTCAAAGTACTGCAATGCTGCAGATGCCTTGATCGATATTGATTACAGCATCTGAGGGGTTAATGGCGCACATGCCCGCTTTTACGGGCAGGTCCCTGGCTGCTATCAGCAGCCGGGACCAGCCGCGCATGACCTGAGCATCGCTCTGATTGCTCGCGGTTATGCATAGGACGTAAATGCACGTCCTGGTGCGTGAAGTACCAGCTCACCAGGATGTACATTTACATCCTGCGTCATTAAGGGGTTAAGGACCAGGCCAATTTTTGTTTTTGCACTTTCATTTTTTCCTCCTCCCCTCTTAAAAAACATAACGCTTAAAATTTTGTTCCTACAGACCCATGTTTTATTTGTCACCAATTGTAATTTGTAATGAATTCACTTATTTTGTACCAAAATCTGCAGAAAAAAAACAAAAGCATTATTTGTGGGGTGAAATGAAAAAACAAAACGCCATTTTGTAACTTTTGGGGCTTCCGTTTCTACATAGTGCAATTTTCGGTAACACCTTATCTTTATTCTGTAGATCCACACAGTTTCAAGGATGCCCAATTTATGTAGATTTAATTTAAATTTGTCACTTTAAAAAGATTATAACTTTATGCACAATTAGTATGTTTAAATTGTCATCTTCTGACCCCTATAACGTTTTTATTTTTCCGCATACGTGGCTATATTAGGGCAATTTTTTTTTTTTGTTTTTATTGGTACCATATTTATTTTGATGGGACTTTTTGATCACTTTTTATGGTATATGAAGTGACCAAAAATTAGCAATTGTGTACACCATCGACCGTGTGGTTTAACTAACTAAACTTATATTTTAATAGTTCGGACATTTACACACGTGGTGGTACCGCATATGATTATTTTTCTTTTTTATAACATTACTTTATTTAAAAAATGGGAAAAGGGGGGATTCAAACTTTTATTAGGAAGGGGTTAATCAGGATGTTTATTAACTTTACTTTACACTTTATTTTTGATTTTTATAGTCCCCATAGGGGGCCATACCATGCAATCTTACGATTGCATACACTGTTCAATGGATTGGATTTGGATCAGAATTGATCAATTATCAGTGCTCTGCTGCTCCAGCCTACTGAGGCTTCCTGGAGCAGCAGAGGACCGATCGAACGGTAAGGAGGAGGCAGGAAAGGGCCCTCCTGCTGCCCGATCAGCTGATCGGGAGATCGCAACTTCTTTGTGATGGTCCCGATCAGCTCTGCTGAGCTGCCGGGATCGTTAATCCCGAGTTTTAGACGATAGTGGCATCTAAAGGGTTAATGCTGGGCATCAGCACGATCGGCAAAGCCTGACATTATCTGTGGGTCCTGGCTGCATCTATCAGTTGGGACCCACCGGGTTATAAGCATGCTCAGCCCGTACAGGTACACCCTTCATCCTTAAGCACCAAAGACTAAGGGCGTACCGTTATGCCCTTGGTCCTTAAAGGGTTAACAGAATATAATGTACATCTGTTCTCACCATTTGTATTTTACATGTAGCTCTTACTGCTTTTTCTGGACAGATGGGACTTTTAAGATTATTTAGCAGATGAACACTGACAAATATTTTGATATATTTGTATAATCTTAGTATACATGTTTTTACCCAGATTCAATACGAAATTGTTTTACTTATGTATTCAAAACTTGCTTACTGTCAGAAATAATAGTTCTATTTAAAATCTCTCTAACAGCATCTGACATGGCAGCCTTTGTCGGATATAAAAATACAGAGAATTTACCAGGCGCAAAGTCAGTAAGAATTTTCAAGAGATCTTCTCTGCGGCTATATTTATTTAACATACATGCAAGCTTAAATTTAAACTTTTTAAATGTCAAATAAAGTCAAATATAGTGGGAGCCCATCTAACCAGTAAAGGACTAAGAAATGTAGCTACTCTACTGGAACTACTAGAAAAACTTAGTACTGGACATGCTCCATTAGGATAACTTTGGTTTCCTACATATTTGTCTATTTTTCAAAGGTCTTAGTTTCTAGCTGCTTTAGCCCTCTGGCTCGAAACTGTACCCTTCAGTTACTCCATAATTTAAATGTGGGGTTTTCCAAATTGGTGCCCAGAACAGAGACTTATAACTTACACTTCTTCCCGCTTTACCATTGGTAACTCACAATACTCCCTTTATATATATAGAGCTCACATTTTTGTATAGGGTGGTCTACAGCAATTGCATTACTGTAAGTTCATTAAGTGTTTGGCAGTGGATAAGTAGTTAAAGGGGTACCCCGGTGGAATTTTTTTAAATAAAATCATCTGGTGCCAGAAAGTTAAACAGATTTGTAAATAACTTCTATTTAAAAATCTTAATCCTTCCAATACTTATCAGATGATGTATGCTACAGAGGAAGTTTTTAGAATTTCCTATCTGTCTGACCACAGTGCTCTCTGCTGACACCTCTGTCCATGTCTGGAACTTTCCTGAGCAGGAGCAAATCACCATAGCAAACCTATCCTGCTCTGGATAGTTCCTGACATGGACAGAGGTGTCAGCAGAGAGCATTGTGGTCAGACAGAAAATAAATTAAAAAAGAAAATAACTTCCCCTGGGATATACAGCAGCTAATAAATACTGGAATGATAAGAAGTAATATACAAATCTGTTTAACTTTCTGGAACCAATTGATTTATTAAAAAAAAAAAAAAATTCCACTGGAGTACCTCTTTAATACCTAGTGTCCTTAGTGGTTTAGGGAGAATCAGTATTAAACATTAACATTTACTATCCTTGTAAGACTATGGACATTGATTAAAGAGGGCTATGGCTTTAAGAATGTTGGCCTATTTCCAGAATAGGCTTGAATGTTAGATTGACAGGTGTCCGACTCCTAGCACTCTTGTCAATGAACAGTTTGAGGAGGCTACTATGCTTGTGAAAGTGTTTTAGCCTCCCCAATACTTACACCAGTTGCATGCAGGTCCTTATCTGTTCCCATTAAGGTGAAGAGGAAAGTGTTACAATACCTTTTATTATCAGGGTATAATCTCTTTAATATTAAATATCTCAGGGGGTCAGGTTAGTGGTCTGCACTAACAAATATATATGACAACATAGCAATGAATATTGTTTGGCTGTGAAACCCCACCCCTCCCCTTTCCTATGCTTATATAATTTATAGGTATCCCCTTCCCACCCTAGGACGTATGCATATGTCCCAGTTACTAACATGTTAGTACAACTGGACGTATGCATACATCCTGGAGATATCCTGTTCAGCACGCTGCAGGAGACCTTGGACCCGGCTGTCAGAAATTAGTTGGTTGCCATGGCAGCAGGAGTCCAGCTGATGGCCTCCTGTCTGCCTAGTACTGCAGCCTGTGAGGTCCAGCCATAGTATAATACTCACAGTTATACGGTGCTGCAGTACAGATGTACTACAGCATAATATAACTTGTCAATAGTGTAAAATATAAAAATTAAAGTTTTTTAAATACTAATTGTATATATATATATTTTTATAAATGGACCTTTCCCAATACAACCCTGTATTATTACCCCACCCAAAAAAAATAAAATCAAAAAAAGGATTTTGTTGAGAAAAGGAAAAGGAACATGAAAAAAAGCTATATAAATTGGGTATCACCATGATCATACCGACCCACAGAATAAAAATAGCAGAATATATACCATAGAGTGAATGCCATAAAAAAAAAAAATAAAATAAAATATATATATATATATATATATATATATATATATATATATATATATATATATTGGAGTTTTTCACAAAAAATGCTGCAGGAATCAACAAAGGTTTACCACTAATATAAAGTACAATATGTCATAAAAAAAATATCTCAGAATCGCATTGGCAAGTAAAAGCATGTGAAAGTTATTAACACTTAGGCTAAGTTTCCACTGCAGTTTTGTAGCCATAAGGGAGGAGAAGTGTAAGTCCTTCCTTTATATGTCCTCTTCCTTTTGAATACACTTCTGGCTTTGGCTCAAAAACTGCAGTGGCAGTTTTCCAAAAACTGCCAGAGAAAAAAACAAGTGGAAACTTAGCCTTAAAGAGACACATGCCAGATTTAAAAAATTGGGCTTGGTCATTAAGGTAAAAACAGGTAGCATCCTTAACCCCTTAAGGACCAAGCGTTCTTCTGTTTTTGCACTTTCGTTTTTTACTCCTTACATTTTAAAAATCATAACCCTTTCAATTTTACACCTAAAAATCCATATAATGGCTTATTTTTTGGGCCACCAATTCTACTTTGTAATGACATCAGTCATTTTACCCAAAAATTTACGGTGAAACGGGAATAAAAATCATTGTGCAACAAAATTGAAGAAAAAACACAATTTTGTAACTTTGGGGGCTTCCGTTTCTACGCAGTAAATTTTTAGGTAAAAATGACACCTTATCTTTATTCTGTAGGTCCATACGATTAAAAGAGGTTAGATTTTTTTGTACTTTTGGAAAAAAATCATAAGTACATGCACGAAAATGTATACATTTAAAATTGTCCTCTTCTGATCCCTTTAACTTTTTCACTTTACAGCATGCAGGGCTATATGAGGGTTCATATTTTGTGCCGTGATCTGAATTTTGAATCAGTACCATTTTTGATCTGACTTTTTGATCGCTTTTTATTCATTTTTTTATGGTATAAAAAGTTACCAAAAATACGCTATTTCGGACTTTGCATTTACGCCATTGACCGTGCGATTTAATTAATGATATCATTTTATAGTTTGGACTTTTACGCATGCGGCAATACCACATATGTTAATTTTTATAATGTTTTTATATTTTTTATATGGAATTTTTGAAAAGGAGGATGTTTTAAACTTTTATTAAGGAAGGGGTTAATGTGTTTTTTTACTTTTATTAAACTTTTTTTTTTTAGTCCCTTAGGGTACTTTTAGGAGGAATCATTAGATTCCTCATACAGATCAATGTATTTCCATAGAATCACATTGATCTGTGTGATCTGCACTCAATTGATAAAGCCTGGTCCTGCCAGGCTTTAGCAATGCGAGAGCCAAGTCCTGCACGGAAGGAGAGGTAAGCCCTCCGGCTACCTCCACAGTGGATTGCACCCTGCGATCGCGCTGCAAGGGGGGTGATCTACCCCACTGGACCACCAGGGAGCGTTTACAGGGTTCTTTAGACGCCACTGTCAACTTTGACAACGGCGATCTAAAGGGTTAATAGCCGACCGCGGTGATAGCTGCAAGTCGGCTATTAACATCGGCCCTCAGCTACAAGAGTCAGCTAAGGGCCAGCCGGTATGATGCGGGCTCGAGTCGGGAGCCCGTGTCATACCTGGTTAGTGGCCATTGGACGAGTATACAAAAACTTTTTTATTTTAAATCAACTGGTGCTAGAGAAACACAGTGCTCTCTGCTGACATCTCTGTCCATTTTTGGAACTTTCCAGAGCAGCATATGTTTGCTATGGGGATTTTGTCTTACTCTGGTCAGCAGAGAACACTGTGCTTGTGATTCAGCAGAGAGCTCTGTGTTCCAAAAAGAAAATAATTTCCTCTGTGGTATTCAGCAACTAATAAGTACTTGAAGGAGGACATTTTTTAACCCCTTAAGGACCAAGGACGTACCGGTACGTCCTTGGTCCTGCTCCCGTGATATAACGCGGGGTTACAAGGTAACCCGCATCATATCACGGCGGGCCCGGCATCATAGTGAAGCCGGGACCCGCCGCTAATAGTCCTATCAATGCAAAAATGGTACCGTTAAAAACTTCAGATCACGGCGCAAAAAATGAGCCCTCATACCGCCCCATACACGGAAAAATAAAAAAGTTATAGGTGTCAGAAGATGACAATTTTAAACGTATTAATTTTCCTGCATGTAGTTATGATTTTTTCCAGAAGTACGACAAAATCAAACCTATATAAGTAGGGTATCATTTTAATCGTATGGACCTACAGAATAAAGATAAGGTGTCATTTTAACCGAAAAATGTACTACGTAGAAACGGAAGCCCCTCAAAAATGACAAAACTACATTTTTTTTCAATTTTGTCGCACAATGATTTTTTTTTCCGTTTCACCATAGATTTTTGGGCAAAATGACTAACGTCATTACAAAGTAGAATTGGTTTTGCAAATAATAAGCAATCATATGGATTTTTAGGTGCAAAATTGAAAGAATTATGATTTTTTAAAAGCAAGGAGCAAAAAAACAAAAATGCAAAAACGGAAAAAACCCCGGTCCTTAAGGGGTTAAATAGAAGTAATTTACAAATCTGTTTAACTTTCTTGCACCAGTTGATTTAAAAAAATAAAAATAAAAAAGTTTTCCACCGGAGTACCCCTTTAAGGTGTTAAAAATAAATAAATCTTAACTATTATGTTTACTCATTTTCTTATTTTTTTCTACCATAAATATTTTTACATGCCAAGAAGGATTTATCTCCCATACACAAGGCTTGTGCATATGATTCTGCTATGGAACTAATTAATAACCTCTAATATTCTCGGTAATTTAACACACATTATAAATAAATGATGCTATCAATCTAAATTAGGGAAATAAAAGGGTAAAACAAAGCAAATTGAGAGCAAATAATACAGGAGGAGGCCTTGGATTACGGGCTCGACAAATTAGAAGGCACAATTTGTTTGGCAGATGGGTATTACAATACCTGCACTATTCTGCAATTATTTTATTTTTTTTCCTTATAAATCTACATGTGCTATAGGTGGGATATTTAATAGCATGTTTCTAAACCTACTTCCATGAGGATTAATTCAATATCTATTTTGTTGTTTTTGTTATAATAAAGTGAAGGGCAAATATCAAAATTTCCTCTGATTTTAGTCTCTGAGAATAGTGGATCCCCAAAGATTCAGCAGAAGATTACCATTTGTTGAGTTGACTTCCAAGTTCTATTTATTGTGCCTTGTTTCAGACATAAATTATTTAACCTTATTGACAATAAGTCCTGAGTCTGCATTGATAGCAACAAAGATTACAATGTAATTTAAGTGGATATGAACATATTAACGTAGATATAGGTTCGGATTTCAGAACCAATGTCTCTGGTGGGCAGAAGATGTCCCAGATCAACACTGAAAGGTGTACTCCAGCCCTAAGATATCTTATCCCCTATCCAAAGGATAGGGGATAAGATGTCTAAGGGGAGATTCATCAAGATCAGTGCTGAGGAAAAGTTGATCAGTTGCCTATAGCAACCGATCAGATTGCTTCTTTTATTTTTCAGAGGCTTTTTTAAGAATGAAAGAAACAATCTGAATTGTTGTTATAGGCAACTGGTCAACTTTTCCTCTGCAGAAGTTTTGATGAATCTCCCCCATTGGGCGTAAATGTACATTCTGGTGTCCTGGTACTTATCGCACCAAGATGTACATTTAGACTATAAAACGAGCCCAGGATCAGCAGCCATGTACTTTCAGTCAATGATGAAGAACTGTGATCCCACTGGTGTACGTCTTTAACCCCTCAAGTTCTGTGATCAATAGAGATCACGTCACTTAACCCCTTAAGGACCAAGGGCGTACAGGTACGCCCTTGGACCTGCTCTCCTGATATAACGCGGGGTTACACAGTAACCCCGCGTCATATCACGGCGGGCCCGGCGTCATAGTGACGCCGGGACCCGCCTCTAATAGCGCGCAGTGCCGATCGCGGCACCGCGCGCTATTAACCCTTTAGCCGCGCGCTCAGAGCTGAGCCGCGCGGCTAAAAGTGAAACCGAAAGTGGCTGGCTAGCTCAGTCAGGCTGTTCGGGATAGCCGCGGCTAATCGCGGCATCCCGAACAGCTGACAGGACAGCGGGAGGGCCCCTACCTGCCTCCTCGCTGTCCGATCGCCGAATGACTGCTCAGTGCAAGTGAAACCGAAAGTGGCCGGCTAGCTCAGTCGGGCTCTTCGGGATAGCCGCGGCTAATCGCGGCATCCCGAACAGCTGACAGGACAGCGGGAGGGCCCCTACCTGCCTCCTCGCTGTCCGATCGCCGAATGACTGCTCAGTGCCTGAGATCCAGGCCTGAGCAGTCATGCGGCAGAATCGTTGATCACTGGTTTCTTATGAGAAACCAGTGATCAATAATGAAGATCAGTGTGTGCAGTGTTATAGGTCCCTATGGGAGCTATAACACTGCAAAAAAAAGTGGGAAAAAAAAGTGAATAAAGATCATTTAACTCCTCCCCTATTAAAAGTTTGAATCACCCCCCTTTTCCAATAAAAAAAAAACACAGTGTAAATAAAAATAAAAATAAACATATATGGTATCACCGCGTGCGGAAATGTCCGAATTATAAAAATGTATCATTAATTAAACCGCTCGATCAATGGCGTGCGCGCAAAAAAATTCCAAAGTCCAAAATAGTGCATTTTTGGTCACTTTTTATATCATTTAAAAATGAATAAAAAGTGATCAATAAGTCCTATCAATGCAAAAATTGTACCGTTAAAAACTTCAGATCACGGCGCAAAAAATGAGCCCTCATACCGCCCCATACACGGAAAAATAAAAAAGTTATAGGGGTCAGAAGATGACAATTTTAAACGTATTAATTTTCCTGCATGTAGTTATGATTTTTTCCAGAAGTCCGAAAAAATCAAATCTATATAAGTAGGGTATCATTTTAATCATAAGGACCTACAGAATAAAGATAAGGTGTAATTTTTACCGAAAAATGTACTACGTAGAAACGGAAGCCCCCAAAAGTTACAAAACTGCTTTTTTTTTCAATTTTGTCGCACAATGATTTTTTTTTCCGTTTCACCGTAGATTTTTGGGCAAAATGACTGACGTCATTACAAATTAGAATTGGTGGCGCAAAAAATAAGCCATCATATGGATTTTTAGGTGCAAAATTGAAAGAGTTATGATTTTTTAAAGGCAAGGAGCAAAAAACGAAAATGCAAAAACGGAAAAACCCCCGGTCCTTAAGGGGTTAAGCACTGAAAACAATGCCCTCCTAACTAAAGTTAAACTATTGGTAAATATAAAGTTGCCAAAAAAAAAAGAAAAGGCCTTTTAATTTTCTTTTCATTTTGATGGCACCTCCCCCCCCAATTGTTTGGGGGTTTGCAATGTTTTTATTGACTGCTGCATTTTCAAAGTATGGCATATTTTTCCCCATCTTTTCCCATAGGCTTCTTTATAGGATTTAGAACACCAGGTATATCTGTATTTTACAAATGAAATGTTAAATACACATCAGCAGTGAGGTTTTCATGGCTATGCGGTTTTCATGGCCAGCAATGTTATTTCTGCAAGAAAATCCTTTGTGTATGTGGCCTAAGCAATGCAACTGATACAAGACATGATACATCCCTATAGTGTTTTAGATCCTTACAGCTTGTCCCATCCGGATTCTTTGCTTTCTTAGACAATGCTGACAATACTAGTAGTGAAAACACATTATTATTCAAACAAGTATAATTGCAGCTTTGGCAGACAGCACTGCAGAATTCGTCTTACTAAAACCACAGGGGAGAAAGTACAAAGTACTTGACAGCTAAGAAGCTACCTTCATATAAATGATTGTATAAATCAATTTTCCTCACTAACATGAAACAATATAAAAAATAAGTAAAACTTAATTTGCTTTGCATTTATTGGAACAGCTGACTATATGTCATGCTTGATTGCAGGCCCTCACAAATGACAACCACGAGTTCCTTTTTCCTTATTTCTATAGAAAGTAGCTGCAGTTGGCACCCCTCATCTCTGGAGAAATGATCTATGCTAAATTGTAAAACTTCCATAATTAGAATTGTTAATTAAAAACTTCCCTTCCTTCAGATAAATGTAACACATTTCATAGGATTTCCTTTCTAGGTATTGTGGCTGTCCAGAAACTCGCTCCGAAAACTGGTAAATAACAAACATTTTGCTATGCAATTGTGAATGGTTTTAACTAAGTAATTTAGAATCCTTGCAGTCTTTGTAATATATGCATGAGATAAGTTTTAGGGGATTTTGTCACACACCATTGGTATATTGCAAATTGTACCACCATGTAGTGAAAATTGCACTAAACGCACACAAAGTTTTCAATGCAGAAAGTCGTATGCTATTTATGTATGGAAACGTAATGAGGCTGTCGTCTGCGCTAATGTGTTTAATCCTGATGTATGAGCTAAAAAATCTTTTAGATTTCTTGGAGAGAGAAGTTCTATAGTGCAATAACATATGAATGGAGCTGTGAAAGAAAACTGAGATGCTGTTATTACCACAGTCATCAGCATTGGCACACAGCTAGAAGCTCAAGGCAACACAACATATCCCCCTCTCTGAATATATGAGCCTTTTTCTAAGGGTACTTTCACACATGCTAATTTGGTACAGTTTTTGAAGTAAAAAAAGGATACAAAAAAGGAGGAGATAGAATAATTTCTATTTAATTCCTGTTGTTTTACGATCCACTCATGACATTGGCATCAAAAGTTGTACTAAGAATTTGCATCATAATGGCACATTTTAAATTTCCATTATACTAGATCACCCAAAATATAAGTTAAGGAATAATAGAGAACAAAAAGTTTAAGAACAGGCACTTGTGTTTTCATACATCATTTATCATATTCAATTTGGTTCACACTGTCACTACAAGGCTAAAAGCTCCATCTGCACTTCCAGTTGAGAGGTGCAGGTAAAACCAGGGCAAATATTCAGTGCAAATCTCTTGTCGAATACCACTGAATAGAGAATTGAAACTTGAGGATGCATTCTTCGAGAACTATCTAAAATCATGAAAGGCATATAGAATGGGGCAAAAAAGTATTTAGTCAGCCACTATTTGTGCAAGTTCTCCCACTTAAAAAGATGAGAGAGGCCTGTAATTTTCATCATAGGTATACCTCAACTATGTGAGACATAATGAGAAAAAAAAAAACACGTTGTCTGATTTTTAAAGAATATATTTGCTAATTATGGTGGATGATAAGTATTTTTTGGTCACCTACAAACAAGCAAGATTTCTGGCTCTCACAGACCTGTAACTTCTTCTTTAAGAGTTTCCTCTGTCCTCCACTAGTTACCTGTATTAATGGCACCTGTTTGGACATGTCATCAGTTTAAAAGACACCTGTCCACAACCATAAACAGTCACACTCCAAACTCCACTATGACCAAAATAAAAGAGCTGTCGTAGGTCACCAGAAACAAAATTGTAGACCTGCACCAGGCTGGGAAGACTGAATCTGCAATAGGCAAGTGGCTTGGTGTGAAGAACTCAACTGTGGGAACAATTATTAGAAAATGGAAGCCATACAAGACCACTGACAACCTCCCTCAATCTGGGGCTCCCCGCAAGATCTCACCCCGTGGTTTCAAAATGATCACAAGAACGGTGAGCAAAAATACCACAACCACACAGGGGGACCTAGTGAATGACCTGCAGAGAGCTGGGACCAAAGTAACAAAGGCTACCATCAGTAACACACTACGCAACCAGGGACTCAAATCATGCAGTGTCAGACATGTCCTCCTGCTTAAGCATGTACAGGCCTATCTGAAGTTTGCTAGAGAGCATTTGCATGTTCAAGAAGAGTATTGGGAGAATGTCATATGGTCAGATGAAGCCAAAGTAGAACTTTTTGGTAAAAACTCAACTCATCGTGTTTGGAGGAGAAAGAATGCTGAGTTGCATCCAAAGAACACCACACCTACTGTGAAGCATGGGAGTGGAAGCTTCATGCTTTGGGGCTGTTTTTCTTCTAAGGGACAAGGATGATTGATCCGTGTAAAGGAAAGAATGAATGGGGCCATGTATCAAGAGATTTTGAGGGGAAACCTCCTTCCATCAGCAAGGGCATTGAAGATGAAACGTGGCTGGGTCTTTCAGCATAACAATGCTCCAAAACACACCGCCCGAGCAACGAAGGAGTGGCTTTATAAGAAGCATTTCAAGGTCCTGGAAAAGCCTAGCCAGTCTCCAGATCTCAACCCCATAGAAAACCTTTGGAGGGAGTTGAAAGATCTGCATTAGAGGAGATCTGCATGGAGGAATGGGCCAAAATACCAGCAACAATGTGTGAAAATCTTGTGAAGACTTACAGAAAACGTTTGACCTCTGTGATTGCCAACAAAGGGTATATAACAAAGTATTGAGATGAACTTTTGTTATTGACCAAATACTTGTTTTCCACCATAATTTGCAAACAAATAATTTTTTTCTCATTATGTCTCTCATAGTTGAGTTATACCTATGTTGAAAATTACAGGCCTCTCTTATCTTTTTAAGTGGGAGAACTTGCACAATTGGTGTCTGACTAAATACTTTTTTGCCCCACTGCAGCTCCTTTGTCAAGTCAATCACAAAGGAGATAGAGAAGACGTTTCAAAATGTGCTGTCCATTGGACATTCCTCCCATAAAGATTCTTTAAGTGAAATGCCATTCTGGGGATAAGCTGGCATTGTGATTTTTGTTATGATTAAACATTTTGAGACACTAATAAAGGTTAGGGGATAAGTTTTAGATTGTGAGGGTCTGACTGTTGGGACCCCCCGCGATCTCCTGCACAGCACCCCGACAGTCCCCACAAAGCTGCGGCCGACACATGCCCCCCCCCCCCGCCATGTATCTCTATGCGTAAAATGATTAGCAAAAACACAGACATAAAATTGGAGTAAAATATGTCCATATTTTTTACCTAATAATATGCACAATGAAAGTATACGGCTGTCAGTGCACTCAGTGTTTAAAAAAGCATCCGTAAGTTTAGCGTTGATATTATTATATTATAATATTTTTTAAAACAGTGTGTGGACTGACAAGCTTTTTTATAGACTTTCATTATGCACATTATTAGATTAAAAAAAAACGCCCTTATTTTATTCCTATTTTATGTCTGTATCTTGCTATTCATTTTACACTGTATGAACATAGCCTGATGGTTGCTGGATCAGACTTCTTACATTGTATTTAACTTGTCTGTAGAACTAGTGGAGTTTTGGGTACATGAGTTGTGCAAGAAACAAGGCTTTAAAAGACAAACCCTTGGTCAGATGTATTAATTACTCATGTAACAATTGATGGATAAAGCTAGATCTTTTCTACTTCTTGGCTGGCATACTTCTGACAGTTTTTTTGTGTAAAAAAATGCACATGCCATAAACACATGCCATGTACAGGTGAAACCCGAAATTTTTTTATATTGTGCAAAAGTATTCATTGTATTTCAATAATTCAACTTAAAAGGAAAGGAAGAAGGAAGTGCTCCAAAATCTCCGGGTAGATGCATTTGTTGACCCTGGACTTAATGAAGCACAATGGACCAACACAAGCAGATGATGTGACTCCCAAAATCATTGGGGGCTTTAGGGATTTCATGAACTATAAGCCATAATCATCACAATTATGACAAATCACGGCTTGAACTGTTTTGCTTTGTATGTAATAAGTATCTCCCATATATTAGTTTCACCTTTTAAGCTGCATTACTGAAATAAATTAACTTTGCAAAATAGTTCAACTGTATATAGTAGAGAACAGTTTGTGCCAGCCACCTTTCTGCTGTTTTGTACTTACAACATCTGTCTTATGTGTTTAACAGGCAGTATTTGGGGTTAAGGAGGGCTGGAAATTACATTTTACACTATACTTGAATTATAACCATGTACTAAAGGGATTTTGAAAAAAAATAATAATAAAAAGAAAACACACACACACACACACATATATATATATATATATATATATATATATATATATATATATATATATACATACACAGTATGTGTCCCCTATGTTCATTTTAATAGGATCTGAGGCTGTAGAACAGCTGCACCACCGCTACAGAGAACACAAAGCCAACAATTTCTGCTCTCATATAGGGAGGGCCCCAAACAGATAATTGGCAGCCCGCTAATCAGCTATTGATGAATTGTCAATCAATAGTTTGTTTTTCTTGGAAAACTTCTTTAAAGGGGTTATCCACCATAAGGTGATTTTAGAACTTACCTGCAAACAGTAATGGACATGCTTAGGAAGGATTTGTGCTTGTCTTTGGGCTAAATGGCAATGTTGTGAGATTACCATAATGTTGTGGCTATCTTTTTGTGAACTGGGTATTTCCTGTTGGAGTTTGGTCTCTTAAACTACATATCCCATGCTTCCTTGTTTGAAAGTTTGAGGTCACTTTTCTCCCTCCCACACATCAGCCACCCCACCCATTTAAACACAAATGAGCTGCATTTCATTTAAAAGACCAGTGTTTTCTAATCAGGGTGCCTACAGCTGTTGCAAAATCATCTCTCTCCCACTCCGTGGTCGCTCCACCCAATGAAGCAGGACTGGCTCCCTTTGCACATCTGACTAGTGATGTCTCGACGCACTACAACCTGGGAAAACCTGAGACCTGATTAATTTTAATGTTAAAAATAAATATTGGGGTGAAAATCACAGAAGAATTGCAAGACCACCATCACACACAGGTACAGACACTATATTAGGAACTACATTAACTTTACAGCCCCTGTAGCATAGTCAAAGTCCCTCCTTTCACTTCTGGATTGGGACCACTCCGTAAAGACATCACAAGCTTTGCCAAATAAGCTTAGACAAGTGAAGAATACACCAAATTTATAATTTCGGCTCTGTTTAACAAATCTGCTGCATTCTTAGACTGTCTAGTTGGCTTAAAATATGCCGTAATTACGTGGCAAAATTCTGGCTAATTTTTGGCGCGCATTGTTGCATCTTAAGCAAGGCCCTGTTTTGCTAAACATGGCAAGTCATTTAAGACAGTTAATTTCAGTCTCATTATTATAGTCACTTTATAAATGTTCTTGAGAGAAATAAGTAACAATAATACTATTGATCATACATATAAAACACATCATTCCACGGGTTGGCATGGTTTTTTGCATCTGCCATGTTTATTATTGCTTTTTAAAAAAGAAATTGCAACCGAAGACAAAAGCATCCAGTGAAATGATTGTATTTGTGCTGCTCTTATAAATATGAAAGGGTGTTATGGAATGTTTCCATTTCAGAAAAGGCCTAGGCCTGTGTCCTATGTGAATTGCAATCCAAACATTGTCATGTCATTTGCTGGTATTTAATGGCGATCAATAGATATTTTCTAATGCTATATTCCCTGTTGCAGAAATCCTTTCCTGATGCGCCTATTCTTGTTTAGTAAGCATACAGTACACTCAAGTACTTGGCATCTTTAAATTATGCATACCCTGGAGGAAAATACTTTCCCATTCAATTCCTTGCAAACTTGTTGAACAGTTGTAAATTGTGTCCAGAAAATAATCAATTACTTGATTTTAATTATTCATTTTCCATTACAGACACCTTATGGTTGTAGAGACGTTAACTGCATGGCAAAGAGCAGCAATATTCACGGCAGCATTGTTACCTTATCAGTTTATGGTTCTGAGCAAAAAGGATCACCATTCCCATGTGTATGGGATGGTTTTTTCGCAGTTTATGTGATGAAGTCCGTAGGTTGACGTGCACTTATCAGGCTCGAAACCTGCATTGCAGGCTCTAATCAGAGTGCTCCTTTACAGGGGTGGAAGCATTGCCATTTCTAATACTATAATTAGACTTGTGAGAAGGGCTTGCAAGGTAAATCAATCCAACCTGTTCTTAAGATCTGACATCGTTCTCTTGATCTCTCTTGATTGTTCAGAACTTCTGTTAACATAATGAGACAGAAGCATACAATAGGTCCCCAAAAAGACCTATGCCCTTCCTTTTTTTTTCTTGTATCCCAATGCAATACTCCTTGAAAAATAATTGTTCAATATCTGATCTGAAATTGTGGCTTTAACACAATCTGTCCTGGTAGAATTTGTACTTTTCTGGGTCTGGAGGCAATGAGGGGTTTGAACAGTTAGTTTTTTAATGTGACAGAACAAACAGACTTTCTAAAACGAGAACATCAATGTTGTTTTAATCTATTTGTCTCCGAACCCTTCAAGATAAGAAGTATCTTTTAAAAGCTACAAAATGAAAGCCATCTGCATTAGGGTATGTGAAACAATTAGAAGACTCTCTGATGACTGAAGATAAGACAAGAAATGAAATGGATCACAGTGTCAAAATACAAGTTTTTAATGTCATCTCTTTATGAAGAGACATAAATCAAAGATGCACAATTTAGGTCAAGCCTTTCCACAAATCATTTTGTCCTAACTAAATCAAAAGAATAGCTTGAAAGCAGTGTCGGTCATCTGAGGAGAATACCTCAGTTTAAAAAAAAAAGAAGTTAAGTTAATTGGGTTATGTGCTAAGCAGTTTATTCACTGTTTATTGATAAATTATACTGTATACTATATATAACATACAGCATAAACAGCATGGTTAAAGTGCAATTCTTTACCAACAATTGTGTTACATTACTTAATCATTAGCCAAATATTATTTAACAAAAAAAAAAAACATTATGCCCTTCTGTAAATTTTTTTTCTTTCCAGTATGCTCATGAATTAATTACATTGACAACTGTGGTGGGTCGTGGCTTGGCGCGCTGGAGATGAGCTGCACTCCTAAGGAGCTCCGTCCTGGGCAACTCAATAGGGGGCTTTTTTTGCAGTATAATGGGAGGCAGATGTCGCCAGCTCTGAGACCTCCAAGACTCACCAGATCAGTGAGCGCTGCTGCCAGAACATCTCCCCCTCAATCACGGGGATCGGGATGCACACTGCTCTGTTTGGAGACGCCAGTGTCCCTTACCTGTCCCCCTTCCCCAGGTGTCCCTTACCTGTCCCGAGCTGCCAACGCTGTGCCCACCAGCATGCTTTAGTTTCACTTTCACTTTTTTATTTTTTGGAAATGAGCTGTTTAGTTGTACAACAGCTCACCCTAGTGTCCTAAACCTGTTACTGCTTGTTTTGTGCACTAGACACTAAGGGGAAGCTGTTGTACAGAAGTAAAAAAATAAAAAATAAAATAAGAAAATGAATTTAAAAAAAAACACACACATATATATATATATATATTTATATATATATGTACAGTGGTCCCTCAACTTACGATGGTAATCCGTTCCAAATGAACCATCGTTTGTTGAAACCATCGTATGTTGAGGGATCCGTGGAATGGAAAGAGTAGGAAGTCATGCTCACCTCTCCCAGCCGCTCCGGACCCGTCATTGCTCATTACCGCTGCCCTGGATGTCACCCTCCATCGCTGTCACCACATCCCCGGGGTGTCCCCGGTGCTCCGGACATCACTGCTTCCCAGGGATCCTCGCTCTCCGTCACCACCATCACCTCACTACGCATGCCGCTCCTATTGGATGACGGTCCGGCGTGCGCGGCAACGTGATGACAACGAAGGAGAGCACCGGCGATGCAGGGGATCCCGAAGAGGATCCCGAGAGGCCATCACATGTTGAAATTATCATTTGTGGGGGCCATCGTATGTCGGGGGGTCACTGTATATATATATAGAGTACAGACCAAAAGTTTGGAAACACCTTCTCATTCAGAGTTTTCTTTATTTTCATGACTATGAAAATTGTAGATTCACACTGAAGGCATCAAAACTATGAATTAACACATGTGGAATTATAGAAATAACAAAAAGTGTGAAAATATGTCATATTCTAGGTTCTAGCCACCTTTTGCTTTGATTACTGCTTTGCACACTCTTGGCATTCTCTTGATGAGCTTCAAGAGGTAGTCACCTGAAATGGTCTTCCAACAGTCTTGAAGGAGTTCCCAGAGATGCTTAGCACTTGTTGGCCCTTTTTACCTTCACTCTGCGGTCCAGCTCACCCCAAACCATCTCTACTAGGTTCAGGTCCGGTGACTGTGGAGGCCAGGTCATCTGGCGCAGCACCCCATCACTCTCATTCTTGGTCAAATAGCCCTTACACCGCCTGGAGGTGTGTTTGGGGTCTTTGTCCTGTTGAAAAATAAAGGATGGTCCAACTAAAGGCAAACCGGATGGAATAGCATGCCGTTGCAAGATGCTGTGGTAGCCATGCTGGTTCAGTATGCCCTCAATTTTGAATAAATCCCCAACAGTGTCACCAGCACACCTGCACACCAGTGTCACCAGCACACCTGGGAAGTGAAAACCATTTCAGGTGACTATCCCTTGAAGCTCAACAAGAGAATGCCAAGAGTGTGCAAGGCAGTAATCAAAGCAAAAGATGGCTACTTTGAAGAACCTAGAATATGACATATTTTCAGTTGCTTCACACTTTTTTGTCATATCTATAATTCCACATGTGTTAATTCATAATTTTGATGCCTTCAATGTGAATCTACAATTTTCATAGTCTTGAAAATAAATAAAACACTGAATGAGAAGGTGTGCACTGTATATATATATATATATATATATATATATATATATATATATATGTATATATATATATATATATATATATATATATATATATATATATATATATATAGTCCAAATAGGATGCGGCACTCCAGAAGATAAGAAATAAGTGACTTTATTCACCCATTAAGAATGCACAAGATTTCAGCCTCACCATGAGGCCTTTCTCAAGCAGTGCTGAAGGAGAGTTTTGGAGTTTGAGCCCATTGAAGGGCAGCACCCACCCAGGACTTCAAGTCCTTGCTTTACAGTGCCGGCCCTCTTCCCTATTTTTGTACACAAACATATATATATATATATATATATACATACACACATATATACTCAAAATTTTATTGTTTGATTTGATTTGGATCTTTTGTAGAAAATTTAAAAAAATGCTCATAATAATATAAGCCTTCTAATGTCATAAAAAAAAGTTAAAGAATGTTTAACAAATTATTCCAGCACAAAGTAGACATGTTGTGGATGTCAATTAATAACTAAATTTATTTGGCATGACTATTTCTCTTACAAGTAGAGAGTTTCTGTCACGATGCCGGCTGGCAGGTAGTGGATCCTCTGTGTCAGAGAGGGATGGCGAGGACCGCGCTAGTGGACCGGTTCTAAGCCACTACTGGTTTTCACCAGAGCCCGCCGCAAAGCGGGATGGTCTTGCTGCGGCGGTAGTGACCAGGTCGTATCCACTAGCAACGGGTCACCTCTCTGACTGCTGAAGATAGGCGAGGTACAAGGGAGTAGGCAGAAGCAAAGTCGGACGTAGCAGAAGGTCGGGGGCAGGCGGCAAGGTTCGTAGTCAGGGGAGATAGCAGAAGTTCTGGTACACAGGCTTTAAACACACAAAACGCTTTCACTAGGCACAAGGGCAACAAGATCCGGCAAGGAAGTGCATGGGAGGAGGTTAGATATAGTCAGGGACCAGGTGGAAGCCAATTAAGCTAATTGGGCCAGGCACCAATCATTGGTGCACTGGCCCTTTAAGTCTCAGGGAGCTGGCGCGCGCGCGCCCTAGAGAGCGGAGCCGCGCGCGCCAGCACATGACAGCAGGGGACGGGAACGGGTAAGTGACCTGGGATGCGATTCGCGAGCGGGCGCGTCCCGCTGTGCGAATCGCATCCCCAACGGCCATGACAGAGCAGCGCTCCCGGTCAGCGGGACTGACCGGGGAGCTGCAGGGAGAAAGACGCCGTGAGCGCTCCGGGGAGGAGCGGGGGCCCGGAGCGCTAGGCGTAACAGTACCCCCCCCCTTAGGTCTCCCCTTCTCTTTGTCCGGTAACTGCCTCCCCTGGGATGAGGACACCGGGAAAGGATGGAGGGATTCCTCAACGGCAGGCAGAACAGCAGGAGTAGGAATGGGGAGAGAGGGCAGAGGGCGAGACCTGGCACGGGGCAGTGTGACACCAGGACGAGGGCCATGAGGGGACACAGAGGTTTGCCTGATGGGACTGGGAGGGGGGGAGAGGCATTTCCTGTGGCAGGCAGAGTCCTTAATGACCTTAAGGGGACCGGATACAGGAGGAACCACAGGATCACGGCAGGGAGTACTGGGAACCGGTTGAAGGCAGTCCTTGGAACAAGAGGGACCCCAACTCTTGATCTCCCCAGTGGACCAATCCAGGGTTGGGGAATGGTGTTGAAGCCAGGGTAGTCCAAGGAGAACTTCAGAAGTGCAATTAGGAAGGACAAAAAATACAATTTCCTCGTGATGAGGTCCGATGCACATTAGGAGGGGTTCCGTGCGGTAACGCACGGTGCAATCCAACCTGGCTCCTTTGACCGCGGAAATGTGGAGTGGCTTGGCAAGACGGGTCACCGGAATGCGGAATTTATTCACTAAGGACTCCCGAATAAAATTCCCAGAAGCTCCAGAGTCCAGGCAGGCTACGGCTGAGAGGGGAGAGCTGGCTGAAGTAGAAATCCGAACAGGCACCGTGAGACGTGGAGAAGCCGACTTAGCATCAAGAGACGCCACACCCACGAGAGCTGGGTGCGAGCGTGCGTTTCCCAGACGTGGAGGACGGATTGGGCAATCCACCAAAAAATGTTCAGTACTGGCACAGTACAGACAAAGATTCCCTTCCTTACGGCGATTCCTCTCTTCCAGGGTCAGGCGAGACCGATCCACTTGCATGGCCTCCTCGGCGGGAGGCCTAGGCGCAGTTTGCAGTGGAGACTGTGGGAGAGGTGTCCAGAGATCTAAGTCTTTTTCCTGGCGGAGTTCTTGATGCCTCTCAGAAAAACGCATGTCAATGCGAGTGGCTAGATGAATGAGTTCATGCAGGTTAGCAGGAGTCTCTCGTGCGGCCAGAACATCTTTAATGTTGCTGGATAGGCCTTTTTTAAAGGTCGCGCAGAGAGCCTCATTATTCCAGGATAGTTCAGAAGCAAGAGTACGGAATTGTATGGCGTACTCGCCAACGGAAGAATTACCCTGGACCAGGTTCAGCAGGGCAGTCTCAGCAGAAGAGGCTCGGGCAGGTTCCTCAAAGACACTTCGAATTTCCGAGAAGAAGGAGTGTACAGAGGCAGTGACGGGGTCATTGCGGTCCCAGAGCGGTGTGGCCCATGACAGAGCTTTTCCAGACAGAAGGCTGACTACGAAAGCCACCTTAGACCTTTCAGTAGGAAACTGGTCCGACATCATCTCCAAGTGCAGAGAACATTGCGAAAGGAAGCCACGGCAAAACTTAGAGTCCCCATTAAATTTGTCCGGCAAGGACAGGCGGAGGCTAGGAGTGGCCACTCGCTGCGGAAGGGGTGCAGGAGCTGGCGGAGGAGATGATTGCTGCTGAAGTTGCGACACAATGGTGAATACTTCCGACAGCTGGTGGGTTAGATGGGCGATCTGTCGGGATTGCTGGGCGACCACCGTGGTGATATCAGAGATGTAAGGCAGAGGGACGTCAGCGGGATCCATGGCCGGATCTACTGTCACGATGCCGGCTGGCAGGTAGTGGATCCTCTGTGTCAGAGAGGGATGGCGAGGACCGCGCTAGTGGACCGGTTCTAAGCCACTACTGGTTTTCACCAGAGCCCGCCGCAAAGCGGGATGGTCTTGCTGCGGCGGTAGTGACCAGGTCGTATCCACTAGCAACGGGTCACCTCTCTGACTGCTGAAGATAGGCGAGGTACAAGGGAGTAGGCAGAAGCAAAGTCGGACGTAGCAGAAGGTCGGGGGCAGGCGGCAAGGTTCGTAGTCAGGGGAGATAGCAGAAGTTCTGGTACACAGGCTTTAAACACACAAAACGCTTTCACTAGGCACAAGGGCAACAAGATCCGGCAAGGAAGTGCATGGGAGGAGGTTAGATATAGTCAGGGACCAGGTGGAAGCCAATTAAGCTAATTGGGCCAGGCACCAATCATTGGTGCACTGGCCCTTTAAGTCTCAGGGAGCTGGCGCGCGCGCGCCCTAGAGAGCGGAGCCGCGCGCGCCAGCACATGACAGCAGGGGACGGGAACGGGTAAGTGACCTGGGATGCGATTCGCGAGCGGGCGCGTCCCGCTGTGCGAATCGCATCCCCAACGGCCATGACAGAGCGGCGCTCCCGGTCAGCGGGACTGACCGGGGAGCTGCAGGGAGAAAGACGCCGTGAGCGCTCCGGGGAGGAGCGGGGGCCCGGAGCGCTAGGCGTAACAGTTTCAAACATAGAGAAATGAAAATTGTTCACATTTTCCTCAATATTTTTGAGTTTTTCACAAGAATCCCTTCATGTATCAACAAAAATGTACCACTAATATAAAAGTACAATATGTCTCGAAAAAATAATCTCTGAATCACGTTGCTAGGTAAAAGCAATTCAAAGTTATCACCACTTAAAGAGACACATGTCAGATTTGAAAAAAAAAAACTAGCTGGGTCATGAAGGGGTTAAAGAGAACCTATCCTTTAAAAACTAAAATTGATGGGTTTATCATATAGCTTTTGGTCCCATGACTTTCCATGACAAAAAAACTGAAGTATTACTTAAGGTACATGGTATGATAATAAGTAACTAATTGACAACTGTGCAGTCTCCACTGGCCAGTGTCAAAGAGACATGAGCTGCTCCGACACTGTCCAAGTAGTGGACAATATCAGAGTAACTCTTGCAACTTGAACTCATGAGACTTACGGCTGTCATGCCCCATCTCATATGCATGAATGGAGTGGGGGCGACATCATAATGTTCAGAATGATGGATTTCTGCATGGAGATTGAGGGGGTCCCAGTGGTGGGATCCCCATGATCAGACATCTCATCCCCTATCCTATAGATAGGAGATAAGATGTCTGGCAATGGAGTACCCCTTTAACTTGCTTACAAGATTGTGTAGTAGAGACAAGCAGCCAGTTTCGCAGAGCTTATTTACAATATGTAGAATTGCTAATTCACATTGGTATGTGATCTGCTACCCCTGCTGTAGAGTGGATGAAAAAATAACAGCTAGGTTTAGAAACTAAGGAAAGTTGAGATGCTGGCCTCATCCCCCTCATTTGTATATATGTCTGTAAAGAGAATGTACATAGATCAGTGGGCTCAATCAATTATAATTCCTTAACACCTTAAGGACCAATACAAGTAAACCTGTATGCCCCTGAAAGACCAGGCATGTTATTTCAAATCGGGGTTGTCTGACTTTATTAGAGAATAACCCTGGTAACGCTTTGCCAATCACGATAATTCTGACTTTGTTTTTTTGGTACAAGTTGTCCTTCATGTACATAGTAAAACTAAGCCGATATTATTTGTAGTTTTTTTTACAATACAAAAAATCATGAAATTTTAAAAAATAAAGATTTTTTTTTGCTATTTTAACACTAATAGGTTGCATATATTTATACTTTCTGACCAAATAGTTTATGAAACCTATACTTTCAGATGTCTACTTTATTTTGAAAGCATTCCTTTTGTTTTTAATTAACATTTTAAATGATTTAGAAGCCCAGTAAGTTAAATTGAAATTTTAAAAATTTTCAAATGTGCTATGCAAGATTTGCAGAAATTTGAAGGAGGTAGAACATAGGACTCCCCCCCCCCCCCCACACACACACAAATTAACCCATTTTAACAACTAGACCCCTCAAGGTATTCACTATGGGGTACAGTGAGTATTTTAACACTGTAGTTTTTTGGCAGGAATTATTACAATGTCAGTGTTAAAAATTAGAAATTTTCTTTTTTCACAAATGCATCATTTGTGGGGCATATATTTGTACATCGCTTCTGATATTGAAAGAAATGCACCCAATATTTTATTGAGCTGCTCGGCCCATGTTTGGAAATACCTCCGCTTAGGCCATATTTGGTTCCTTGGCCACATGGTAGGACCCAGAAGGAGAGCTTTCAGGGCATAATTTTAGGCCAGATGGATTATAGGCCGCACTTCCTGCCTGCAAAGAGTTTTAACTGCCAGAACCATACAGAACTCCCACAAGTTACCCCATTTTGGAAACTACACCCCCTAAAGTACTCACCTAGACCAAAAATTAGTACTTTTAGTCCTTTTTGTGTGGCTGGAATGGTTACAAAGTCAGTGTAAAAATTTTTATTTTATTTTTTTTCCCCACAAATGCATAATTTGTGGGACATGTTTTTTGTACATTGCATCTGAAAAGTAGAAAATATGCCCCGTATTTTATTACGCTGTTTGTCCCCTGTTCGGAAATACCCTAACTTAGGCCATATTTGGTTGCATGGCCACATGGTGGGACCCAAAAGGAGAGGAGCACAATTTGGCTTTCAGGATATCATGATACAAATTATAGGCTGCACTTCATCTTGCAAAGCATTTTAGCTGTCAGAACAATATTGCACCCCCAGAAGTGACCCCATTTTCACAACTACGCCCCCCTAAAGTATTCACCAAGGGCAAAAGTGAGTATGTTGAGCCCTTATTGTGTGGCTTGAATTATTTCAAATTCAGTGGGGGAAAAAATGCAATTAGCATATTTCACATCGCAGATGCCTCTGGCAGTCACAAGGGCGAGATCACTGCTGCGCCTGGTAACACAGTGTGTCCGCTCATGGCTGCTCGCGGGAAAACCGCTGCTATGAGTGGACACACAAAGCTACCCAGCCGCAGCAGGGAGCTCATTAATGTGACTGGTGGAGGGCATCCACAGAATGTAATATGCTGTGGATGTGTGCCGAGTGATCCTACACATTATACATTTTTATTTTTTATTATATTTATTTAATAAATGTATTTTATTTTTTTTTAAACTTTTTTACATTTAAAAAAAATATACACTTTTTTACACTTATTGTTTTTACACGTTTATTTATTTTATATAGTTTTTTTACACTTTTTTTAATGCTTTGGAATACTTAGTATTCCAGGGTCCCGGCTGTGTGTTACAGCCGAGTCCCTGCCGCGATCTTGTGGGTTCACTGGGCAGCACCCACGAGAACCATGGACGTGTATACTCGTCCTGGTTCGGGAACGTGCATCCTGCCCGGACGTGTATACACGTCCATGGTCGTTAACATGTTAAAGAGTATTACCGGTGTTTACATTGCACAAGAACAACAAAATCTTAGAAAATGTACAAACACATAATGGGCACACACCATAGTCATATACTATGTATTATTTATTACATAAACAGTACTTACACAGTATACAACACTAAATACTTGAAAAACAAGGAGGGTGAAAACCCAATTCCCCCCCTAAAGCCACGGAGGGGATCTCCAACCCACTGGGAAATCCCCTCAGGGACATCCTTGAATACCTACAACCACCAGTGTAATGCTATCCTTCTACACATGTGAGCCCCCTCACTCAATAATGGAATAGACACAATATTGCACAGATGTTATATAGCAGCTATCCAGATATCAATGATAATATATATATATATATATATATATATATATATATATATATGGTGCATAACCAAAAGCAATCTATATTCTAAATGTATAAATACTCAGTATCAAACAAATAAATAAACACGATATTGCACAGTGTTATATAGCAGCTGCCCGAATAGCCAAAAGGTAGATAAAGTGCATAGATGAGAGGGATATGTTAAAAATACATCACTGAATCACAAATAGAACGGGTGTCCCCCCAGAACAGGTCCCGTGTCATAATAAAATGACCTATTGTTTGAAACAAATGTTTATATTAAACATATGTTTAAAGATTATTTTGTGTTTTTTTTCTTAATTTTCTATTTTAATTTAAAAAAAATTAAATAATCCTCATATTTAAAATATTCCTTTAGGGGCATTTTTCCTGGTTATCATTGAGAAGAAGGCATAGTCTGACCTTTATTTGTATTCAGGGGGCCAAATGTTTAAATATGTATTCATATACAGTATGGGCTGGTTCTTGTGCTGTATTTATACAGAAGCTTAGTGCTGGTTCTGTAGCTATTGAATAAGCTTTGTTCAAAAGCAGTATTTATTTTGTGACCTTAATTTTAGTGATATATGCATGTACTAAGGTTAGTTCCTGTGCTGCATTTATGTTATTAGCCTGATACCAGTACAGTAAACCTGTACAGTAACACTTTTAACATTGTACATCATAGGGTATGGCCGAAATCAATGAGATTTGTATTGTGTGTAACATCTCTCCTTCATTTCCATGGTTCCAGACTTACTTAACCTTTGTTCTACAAATTGAGGAACCTGCTATTAAAAGTTTGATTCCCACCTTTGACTGTTGGGGTTATTCTACTTCACTCATATAAGAGTAGATGATGAAATGGAGATGCTAGCTACAGTATGTAAAAAAAATATCCCCTAACCCATAAGCAGGATAAATACTTTTGAGTCAAAGTGAAAAAAAAATGTCTCATACTGGAATATTCCCGGACCAGGTAAATGGCCTTCAGGCGTGTTTCACCTTCAATGCTACATTTATACATAATGTTACATCCATTTTGTCACATCTATTTTTAATCCAGTATATATATCCTATGATGATTCTTTTTTTAATGTAAATAGATCTTAATAATCACGCACCTAACATGTCTTGTGTTCCAATGCCCTTTTCAAGACATTGATTGCTGTGTGAGAATTGATTCATCAGGTTTCTATCACAATCTGCAGCGTTAAACAGGAAATCTGATAGAATCATCATAAATCAATACAATCCATCAGGATTTGTTGGCATCTATTTCAGCATGGATCAGCCAAAGCTGACATGCTCCATTAACAAACCATGGTGCTAATATGAAAAGAGGCTAAAACCTTTGCATTACACTGAATGTATAAAACAACTGCATTAATCCAAATATGTTCCTGTCCTGTGCACTGGGTATATCTAAAGTGTACCTATCATTGTAAGTGATACTCTTTGTTATTCTTAGGTCACTACTCTTTTTACTCTCTTAGGTCACTTTGGAGCCTTGTGCATGAATTAGCAAAGGATTCTGATCATTGTCCTGGTTGAGCTATCCACATTTTCCAAGTCTCATGAGACATGAGAACTGTCAGCCTGTGTACTGAGTCAGACAAGTGTTTTGCTATGACTTTCCTGACTAACATATTCTGGGAGTATTGATAAAAAGCACTGTATTATAACTCTATAGGCATTTTGAGGCTATTGCGGCATTAGAGGACAGATCAGTGGAGGAGTCAGGATAATTCATTAGTGTTACAACTTGTTTATATGAACTTTTTCTGCAATTTTACATTCTATACATTTTGCAATATATATATATATATATATATATATATATATATATATATATATATATATATATATATATAACGCAAAGTCAAGATGCCATAGAGGGCCAATTTATTTTTTACCAACTTCTTTTTGTTTTTTGTTTTAAGGAACTTTAGTTAATAGCTAAAAATCCTTAATATGTATAGTTTTTTATTTCCTTTCTACTCTAGCTAGAAGCTTGGAAACACAGGAGTCTTAGTAGTCCTTTACATTTTATCACTAAGGCTGGGTTCACATATGTCCGGCATCTGGCATAGGGGAACTCAGCCTTTATCTCGACCAACTGATGCCACAACTGATGACAAGTTGTCATCTGTTGTATGGCATCAGGTGTCTATTCTTTCTAGATGGCGGACAGGGGAAGACAGAAAGCTGGCGACAATATTGAAACACTAGATGATTGTGAACTGTCCCATTCAGGCCATGGGCGTGACTAAGAGTGGAGCCACAAAAAAAGGAGGGGTCACGTGGCAGAGTCAGTCAATGTTGCTTGACCCTACAAAATTCAGCTACTTCAAGCCAGAGTACACAAGCATCAATGAGGAGCAATAAAGCCATAACATTGATGTATTAGGTGAGATCTCCACACCAGGATGACATATTATGACTAATACCATCATACTGCTATTGAGTAAAAAAAAAAAAATAAATGAAAAAAAACACTACACAGAGCCTGCAATACAAGGATAAATTGTGCCACGCCATATAGTTACTTGATACTACCATGCTGATACTGAATAAAAACCACTATACCAGACCAGACAAAAGGCCAAAAACTGAAGCTGCCTTGCCATGCCCAATCATTTTTGTAGAGAATTTTTTTTTATTACACTCTTTAAAAAAGAAACAAAAAACACAACAACTGATTTTGCTGGATATCTTTTAGGCTATGTTCACACAGGCGTAAAATGTGGGGAATGTCTGCCGGAAAATATGGTGTACATTCCTCACATTTAGAAATTCCAGCGGGTGCTAGGACAACTCAGAAATGCTTATAGATGGCAATGCATTTCCTTGCGGACTCAGCAGAAAGAATAGACAAGGCTATTCCTCCTGCAGACGCCAGCATCTGAATTTCCACAGTAGAAATATCTGGCACAGAAACTCTGTCATATGAACAGTGCCGCAGAATCCCATTGAAATCAATGGGATTCTTCCTTTGTGGAATCTCTGTGCAGACATTCCGCCCATGTGAACATACCCTTACAGTACAATTCCCACACAGGAGGATATATTTAACACAGACGACTTCCAGCGTGCCCTTACACAGCCTATGGCTCTGCAGCTGACCCAAACTACAACTACAACTCCCAGCATGTTACACTGACTTATACTATGCTATTACTTCCATATAGTTCAATTGTTGGGAAGCACTGCATAAACAATGTACCCCAACTTGAGCCTCTGCTTGGCTTCTTTTTAGCTGAGAAGTGGCTGGTGATTCCTAGACCCTGTACACACCACACCTGACATAGTCATCTCTGCTATGTCATCTGACAAACTCATTGCTGCTAAGTGAGTTCCAATAGGAGTGCCTATGATGGATGATCAGCACTAAGACCCTGAGGAGGCCTCCACTGGACGATCAGAACAGGCCAGTGCAGCTTCAGAGTTCATGACCTCTGACAGACCCATCACATGACCAGAGCAGCCCTTTGAATGCCAAGGAGACATCTGGTAAGCAAATGGTCTCCCTGCAGCTCTGTGCACACCATACTCCACAGAGTTTTCAACAATATCATTGTCCTAAGAGACGCTGATAAAGTTGAAAGCTATGCTGCTGTCTTTGCTGCCATATAATAGCACCAGCCCTGTGAATGACACAGAGAGCCAAAACTGACAAAGGTGACATTCAGGACACCTATCTTCACATGCGGGGCACAGGCCCCAAATGTTTTAACCTAGTGATGCCCCTGGGACAGGGGAATTCAGCTTGCTGCGTTCCCCTGTCCGCTGTCGAGAAACAATGGATGCCAGATACAATACAACTGATGACAACTTATCATCAGTTATGGCATCAGTTGTGTCAAGATATAAATATAGGATTATTTCACCTATGCCGTACATATATGAACCCAGCCTTACTGAGCCTATGAATAATGGAACTTTAGGACAGTATTTGTGCTCATGGCTCTGTGGCCAAATACTTTATTTCGTAGTAATACATTGCTTACATGGATATAATCACATAAGGGAAAAGGATGACGTTCCCTGTGACTGTACTCCCAAACAATTTTATCATCTAAAGCTTCAAGAATATTAGTAACTGTGAGGCTAGGTTTCCACTTGTTTTTTTTTTTGCAAAAACACAAATAAAAATGCCCATTCTGCTGCATGCCATTTTTTTGTGTGAAAAAAAGCTGTGGCCAGATGTTAGCTGCAAGTCAATAGGGAACTGCAAAATGTCCTATCCATTTGGCATTTTTCAGTTTGGCTTTTTTAAATCCTTTTGACATTTTTCAGCTATTGTTGGCTCCTTTGCAGTTTTTTAAAAACAACCTCTTGTTGAGACTGGCGTTTTTTTCTTGAAAATCTTGGCGTTTCCTCCCATAGAAATCTATGGGAGTGAAAAAACACCAATAAAAACGCCATGGGGGTTTTCATTTTGGCATTTTTTCCAGTCGGTTTTTATTCTTTTTTTGGACTTTAGCGATTTTTTTATTAAAATTTCGTTGGGGTTGGCATGGAACTAAAAATGTAGCCGACAATAACAAAAATGTAGAAAGGGGCAATTTAAATGTAAAAATAATATGTTTTTTTTAAATTAATTTTGTTAAACTTTTTATTAGTAATGTATTTTAATAATGTGTTTAATAAAGTGTGTGTGTGTGTTTTTAACTTTTGTCACTTTTTTTTCTTAATTTTTAAAATGTTTTAGGTAGTGCTACAACTCCCAGCATGGAACAGACTGTTTCATGATGGAAGTAGTAGTACCTGTATTAATAGACAGATTGCCTGGGGTATCACTTCTGACACCCGTTGTGATCCTCCTATATAATGTATAGAAGCCAGCGGCACAGCTGCTCTTCTCCACTATTCTGCACTATGTTCTGTGATGTGAAGTTATTCACATCACAGATTCATATTTTCCACAGAGAGCTGTGATTGGCCAAATGGTTCCAGCCAATCACAACTCTCTACGGGAAATATGAATAATAGGTGTATATATACGACAGTGCAGGGGACCAGAAAAGAGCGGCCGTGCCCCGCATCTATACATTATACAGGACGATCACATTGGTTGTCAGGAGTGAAATCTTTTCTTAACTGCAGGTACTACTGCTCTCTACATGGTGCACACTCTGCTCCATTCTGGGAGCTGTAGAACCTGCATTAAAGGGGTACTCCACTGGAAAACATTTTTTATCAACTGATGCCAGAAAGTTAAACAGATTTGTAAATTACTTCTATTTAAAGATTTTAACCCTTCCAGTACTTATCAGCTGCTGTATACTACTGATGAAGATCTTTTCTTTTTGAACTTCCTTTCTGTCTGACCACAAGTGCTCTCTGCTGACACCTCTGTCCATGTCAGGAACTGTCCAGAGCAGGATAGGTTTTCTATGGGGATTTGCTCTGGACAGTTCCTAAAATGGACAGAGGTGTCAGCAGAGAGCACTTGTGGTCAGACAGAAAGGAAGTTAAAAAAGAAAAGAACTTCCTCTGTAGTATGCAGCAGATGATAGGTACTGGAAGGGTTAGCATTTTTAAATAGAAGTAATGTACAAATCTGTTAAACTTTCTTGCAAAAATTGATTAAAAAAATGTTTTCTAGTGGAGTACCCCTTTAATAGACAGATCGCAACAGGTGTCAGAAGTGACCTGTCTGTTAATGCAGGTACTACTGCTCCCAGCATGGAGCAGAGTGTGCTCCATGTTGGGATCAGTACTTCCTGCAATAAAAGGGAACCAATCATCAGATGTTACCCTATATAATGCTTGGCACTATAAAGTAAAAACTTTATCCTCCCACTCCCCGGGGGATGCTCCTGCTCCCTGGGATGGTGAGGATATGAACTTATAAACTAGTCACCACCATGGCCGTAAGTAGTCCCCTGGGTGAGGAGCTCCTCTCACCTGCTCCCGATGTTCAGCCGGCAGCAACGCCCCCTCCACTTAATTGACGGGCTGCGTCATTGCTCTGCTCCGTCTGTCTGGCCAGAGTGATGACGCGGCCCATCAATCAAGTGGAGCTCCCTGCCCAGGAGCATCCCCGGGGATGATGAGAATAAAGATTTTACCCTATAAAGTGCTTTGCCAAGCGTTATATAGGGTAAAATTTGATGATTGGTTCCCTTTAAGGACAGATCACAGCGGTTGTCACTCCTGACACCCGATGTGATCATCCTATCTATTGCAGAGAAGCGGAGTGGCTTTCTCATGCACTCTGCTATGGCCGGCCAGTGATGTGATTAGAATTCACATCACTTATTCATATTTCCCATATTTCCCATCCGGCCAGTCACCACTCTGGGTGAAAAATATGAATGGAAGGCCGGAGTATAGTGCAGAGATGGGAGCGCAGGAGAAAGCCGCACCACACCTCTGCAATAGATAAGATAATCACATTGGGTGCCAGGAGTAACACCCGGGGGATCTGTCTATTAGTACAGGTACTACTACTCCCATCATGGAAATGCCTGTTCCATGCTGGGTGTAGAAGTACTACCTAAATATTTTAAAAAAAGAGAGAGAGAAAAAGTGAAACACACACTCACACACACACTTTCTTAAACACATTATTAAAAAAATTACTAATAAAAATGAAAACAAAAAATAATTATAAAAATATATTATTTTTAAATTTAAATGGCCCCTTTCTACATTTTTATTATTTTTGGCTACATTTTTAGGTCCCTGCCCCCTCACATAAATTGGTCACTGTTTAAAAAAAAATGTTTAAAAAAAATCTTTAAATACATTTTTTCCATCCCTACTGCATCCTTTTTTTTATTTGTTTCTTTTGGCACTCAACTAATTTTGGAAAAAAAAAAAAAAAAACGCCAAAGGGGCCAAAGAGGTAATTTCCTCTCATATGCAAAAACACCTGAAAGAAACGCAAACATGCTGGGAAAATCAGTGGCAGTTTTTTTTTTTTTTTTGTGGCATTTTTAAGCCTAAAAAAAACCTCACTGCGAAAAGCTCAGTGGAATCCTAGCCTGACACAATTTTTCTGCATGCTCTGATGCTAAACAAATTTCCCTGGCAATACTATTTATTTAATTTATTTGTTTAGATTACTATTTTGATTTTAACAAAAAAAAAAGTGACAGAGAAAACTTTCTGTTTTTACATCCATGAAGTTAAAAAATAAATGAGCTCTAAATTAGTTTTATCGACCAAGTAGCTGAAGATTTCTAGAAGGAGCCAGGGTGAGTCAGAAGTAGAGAAGAGGGAAATTCAGACTTGTCACAAAGCTGGGACAATAAATGAGTAAAGAGTGACAGGGTAGATGAAAGGTGCATCAAATGTGCCTTGATTTATACGATAATTACTGATTTCTTAGACCTTGAACCTGGATCTGAAATGGTTGGTCTGATGCTTCCATGGTGAAAATTCGCACCCACAGTTGCATATGTTGATGTACTGGTAAATAGGTTATTCCAATATATTAAACACAGAGGTGGGTTTAGAGTAAGTATAAACAGTTAAATGAGTTTTATGTTCCAAAGATGTTACCGGAAACAAAGTTTCTCCCATTGTTTAACCAACACTTTTGATTTCATTTAAATACACAGTATATAAATTAAGGTAAAATATTAGGACATTTGGAAAACAAAGGGAACAGTTATATTAGTGAAGGGTGCAATGGAAGCAGGAGAAGCAGCTAAAACTCTGGAAAGCATTCTCTTTAGTACCCGATGTGTGATACACATTTGCCTTCCCAGTGTGTGTATAAGGGACGGACTAACATTCTGATCAGGTGTTTGAAGCAACTAGAAGTAGAATTTTCCACTATCAATGATTTGCTGATGGACAGAGAATGAGATCTACAGTGACAGTCTCAGGGCAATGTTTGTGGACGATTACCATCCGCTAAAGGTGGTCATTAATTCTAGTTCGATCTCCTCTCCCCCCACCCCCCATTTTGCAACTGTTCTATTGTCAAAGTACCTGCTTCCTGGTAAGCATTGGGTTTCTAAATTGTAAGAACAGAAAGGATGTGTGTGATAAAACTAAAGTGATTTCCATTGAGCCTTTTTGTATGTGCCCCAACCTAGAGAACTGTTTTTGTATTACTTTTCTTATTAATTTAGGTTGATAAGTTTTTCTGGAGTTTTTAAGCCTAAAAAAATGCACTGCGAAAACCTCAGTGGAATCCCAGCCTGACACAATTTTTCTGCATGCTCTGGACATGTTCTAAATATACAGGAGCTGAAACTAAAGCACAGGCAGGGACAAAGTGCAGTAAGTGAGAGTGGGACTAGCACTCCTCTGTGTTCATTCCTGTTCTGTCAGATTTTAGCATGAAAACAGAGATGATGGGGTTACAGAGCAGCATACAGTGATTGGATGAAAAGACCCAGCACTACACAGCAGATTCAGGGAGTAAGAGGAGTCATGAAGAGTGAGGGACACGCCTGCTCCAGAGCACACAATGACAAACCCACCAAGCAACAGATATAAGGTATTTGTGAGAGAAATATAAGTGTTTGAAACATAAAAATTATAAGTACATGATCAGGATTAGGTACTAAGTAATAAATGACTTTCTTTTTGTGGGATATGACATGTACTCTTAAGGAAGTGGAAAACTTGTGTACCCTTGTTTCATTGTTCTAAAGCTCTGCTCTAAATATAAAAGTGGACCAGGTTTAACACCTTAAGGATGCAGGGCATACCTGCATGCCTTGAGCCCGCTCTCCTGCTATGACACAGGCTCACAGGCAGACCTCGTATCATAGCCAGGTGGTCCTGGCCGCTATCAGCCGATTACCGATCACGGTGATGCCTGGCATTAACCCCTTAGACATGGCGATCAAAGTTGATCACCGTGTCTAAAATGAAAAAAAAAAAAAAAAAAAACTTCCCGGCAGCTCAGTTGGGCTGTTCGGACTGCCACAGAGAAATTGCCGTGTGTCGAACAGTTGAGAGTACGGGGGAGGGTCCCTACCTGCCTCCTCACCATCTGATTGTTGCTAGGTTAATCCAGCCAGCCTCAGCAGGCTGGAGCAATCAAGCACAGATTACACTGATCAATGCTATGCTATGGCATGGTATTGAACAGTGTATGCAATCAGAAGATTGCATGTAATAATTTCCTATGGGGACTAAAAAAATGGTGTAAAAAAAAAGTAAAAAAAACAGTTAATTATTTTGATTTAATCCCTTCCCTAATAAAAGTTTGAATTATTCCCCTTTTCCCATTTTAACCCCTTAAGGACCAAGCCCATTTTAACCTTAAGGACCAGGCCAATTTTATTTTTGTGTTTTCAATGAAAACCCCAATTTTGTACATTTTGGGTATTCGTTTTCACACTGTAAACTTTACAGTAAAAATGACATGTGTTCTTTATTCTGTGGGTCAGTACGATTAAAATGATACCCATGGCTAGATACTTTTATATTTTCCGCTTATAATCTAAAACTTTTTGTACAAAATCAGTAATCTAAAATTGCCCTAGTTTGACCACCTATAACTTTTTCATTTTTCCGTATATAGGGCAGTATGAGGACTCATTTTTTGCACCGTCATCTGTACTTTTTATTGATACCACATTTGCATATATAAAACTTTTAGATCGTTTTTTATTAATTTGTTTTGGAATAAAATGTGACCCAAAAAACCTGCATTTTTGGACTTTTTAAATTTTTTACGTTTACACCGTTCACCATACGGGATCATTAACATTATATTTTGATAATTCGGACATTTACCCACACGACGCTACCAAATATATTTATAAAATAAAACTTGTTATGCTTTTTGGGGGTAAAATGGTAAAAACTGACAATTTTCATTTTTATTGGGGGAGGGGATTTCTCACTTTTTTTAAAAACTTTTTTCTTTTTAAATTTTTCAACATTTTGTTTTACACTTTTTATGTCCCAATAGAGGACTATCTAAAGAAATCATTTGATTGCTAATACTGTTCAGTGCTATGCATAAGGCATAGTACTGATCAGTATTATCGGTGATCTTCTGCTCTGGTCTGCTTGATCTCAGACCAGAGCAGGAGACAACGGTAGACTGACGGAGGCAGGTCAGGGGACCTCCGTTCGCCATTACAGTTTATCGGATTCTCGCGGCAGCACTGCGGGCGATCCGATCACCTATTTAAACATGCGCATAGAGGTTAATGGCGGACATCCGCTTGATCGCGGATGTTGGCCACTACTGGTGGTTCCCCGGAACCTTACGTGTATGACGCAAACACCGCTCTGATGCTCGCAGTCATACACAGGACGTAAATGTACATCCTGGTGCGCTAAGGGAGTAAATAAAATGTAAACAAAAATAAACATGTGGTATCGCTGCGTGCGTAAATGTCAGAACTATAAACATGCTGTATACGTAAAAAAAAAATCCCAAAGTCCAAAATTGCAATCAAAAAGTCCCATCAAAACAAACATGATAACAATAAAAACTACAGATGCAAAAAATGAGCCCTCATATAACCCTATATGCAGAAAAATTGAAAAGTTATAAAAGTCGGAAGATGACAATTTTAAACATACTAATTTTGGTGCATGTAGCTATAATTTTTTTAAAGTAGTATAATAAAATAAAACCTGCATGGATGGGGTATCCTTGTAATCGTATGGACATACAAAATGAATATAAGGTGTCAATTTTACAGAATAGTGCACTGCGTAGAAACGGAAGCTAATAAAAATTACAAAATGGCAAGGTTTTTTCAATTTTGTCCCACAAAAATTTTCTTGTTTTGTTTTGTCATAGATTTTGTGGAAAAATGACTGATGTCATTACAAAGTTAAATTGGTAGCACATAAAACAAACCCTCATATAGGTCTGTAGGTGGAGGAGTCCTTATGGGGTTAAAAATGGTGTGATTGATCAATAAAGATGTTGTATATATCCAGTGCTGCAGTGCAATATCCTCTCCCCCCTTTGTGCTTAGTTTGGTTTTTTTTTTCCTAGCATCTTGCAAAGCCAGTGCACCAGTAACACGTTCCCCCCCCCCCACATGCCATCTATAGTAGTATACTGTGTAAATCATCCCAAAGCACAGTAAAGCCTGTTCAGTACATGCCCATGAGCATTTAGTTATGACATAGTAGAAATGAATATGTACTTTGCAGTGTTGTGATTGGCTAGATAAGAAAGGGAGCCCTGTGTGTATAAAAACTCTAAAACAGCACATATTTCTAAAACTGTGTGAATTAACCTGTTCAGGACCCAGGACCCGGATCCCATGTAGGCCCCCCATGTTGGCGATCGCCACAAATAGCAAGGGGAATCGCCCTTGCGATCTGCAGCGATACCGGGCTGATCGGGTCTCTGGGACTCGACCGCCCGGTAATTTTGCATGATCCCGGTTGTCACAGCCAGCCAGGACCATGCTGGAGTATAGGAGTGAGGTGGCAAGCCTCCTCCTATACCCTGCGATCCGTCGGTTAGTTAACCGACCAATCGCAGGGGGGGCGGTTACTTCCTCCCGCCCTGCCCGGCCCCTTGAAGTCCGGAGAGGACGGGAAGAAGATCGGAGGACGCGGCGGGGGACAGGGGAGTGCTGGGGACCGGCCCGGGTACTTACCTCTTCCCTGAAGACCCAGATCCCGGCGATGAAGACGGCGGCGGCGACAGGTGAGTGGATCTTCAGCCGTGGTCGGGCCCTTTACAGCAATGCACGTCGCCGTAAAGCGACATGCATTGCTGTAATGGGACCCTGTATACTACAACTCCCAGTATGCCCAGACAGCCCTTGGAGTCTGAGCATGCTGGGAGTTGCAGTTTTGCAACATCTGGAGGTCCGCAGTTTGGAGACCACTGTGCCCTTCCAGATGTTGCAAAACTACACATCCTCAGCATGCCCTTACTGTCCAGGCATGCTGGGAGTTGTAGTTCTGTAACATCTGGCCCTTCAGATGTTGCAGAACTACAACTCCCAGCATGCCTGGACAGTTTTGGCATACTGGGAGTTGTAGTTTTGCAACATCTGGAAGGGCACAGATTGGGAACCACTGTATTAGTGGTCTGCAAACTGTAGTCCTCCAGTTGTTACAAAACTACAACTCCAAGCATGCTGGGAGTTGTAGTTCGGCAACATCTGGCTCTAAAGATGTTGCCGAACTACTACTTCCAGCATACCTGAGAATGTTTGGGAGTTGTGGTTTTGCAACAACTGGAGGCACACTGGTTGGGAAATATTGTCTGTTTCCTAACTCAGTGTTTCCCAACCCGTGTGCCTCCAACTGTTGCAAAACTATAACTACCAGCATGCACTGATAGACTGTGCATGCTGGGAGTTGAAGTTTTGCAACAGCTGGAGGTCCCCCCCCCCCCTGTGAATGTACAGGGTACATTCACATGGGCAGGGGGCTTACAGTGAGTATCAGGCTGCAGGTTTGCGATGCAGCAAATTTTGCGCTGCAGCTCAAACTCGCAGCGGGAAACTCGCTGTAATCCCCCGCCTGTGTGACTGTACCCTAAAAACACTACACTACACTAACACAAAATAAAAAGTAAAAAAAAAACACTACATATACACATACCCCTACACAGCCCCCCTCCCCTCCCCAATAAAAATGAAAAACGTCTGGTACGCCACTGTTTCCAAAATGGAGCCTCCAGCTGTTGCAAAACAACAGCTCCAAGTATTGCCGGACAGCCGTTGACTGTCCAAGCATGCTGGGAGTTTTGCAACAGCTGAAGGCACCCTGTTTGGGAATCACTGGCGTAGAATACCCCTATGTCCTCCCCTATGCAAATCCCTAATCAGGCCTCAAATGCACATGGCGCTCTCACTTTGGAGCCCTGTCGTATTTCAAGGCAACAGTTTAGGGCCACATATGGGGTATCGGGAGAAATTGCCTAACAAATTTTGGGGGGCTTTTTCTCCTTTCACCCCTTATGAAAAGGTGAAGTTGGGGTCTACACCAGCATGTTAGTGTAAAAAAATAAATTTTTTACACTAACATGCTGGTGTTGCCCTATACTTTTCATTTTGACAAGAGGTAAAAGGGAAAAAAGCCCCCCCCCCCCCAAATTTTTTATGCAATTTCTCCCGAGTACGGATATACCCCATATGTGGGCGCAAAGTGCTCTGGGGGCGCACAACAAGGCCCAGAAGGGAGAGTGCACCATGTACATTTGAGGTGATTTGCACAGGGGTGGCTGATTGTTACAGCGGTTTTGACAAACGCAAAAAAAACAAAAAACATGTGACCCCATTTCGGAAACTACACCCCTCACGGAATGTAATGAGGGGTGCAGTGAGAATTTAAACCCCACTGGTGTCAGACAGAGCTTTGGAACAATGGGCTGTGCAAATAAAAATTTTTGTACAGCCCACTGTTCCAAAGATCTGACAGACACCAGTGGGGGGTAAATGCTCACTGTACCCCTTGTTACGTTCCTCAAGGGGTCTGGTTTCCAAAATGGTATGCCATGTGGGGGTTATTTTACTGTCCTGGCACCATAGGGGCTTGCTAAATGCGACATGCCCCCCCCGAGCAAAATTTGCTCTCAAAAAGCCGAATATGACTCCTTCTCTTCTGAGCATTGTAGTTCGCCCGTAGTGCACTTCAGGTCAACTTATGGGGTACCTCCAAACTCAAAAGAGATGGGGTTACAAATTTTGGGGGGTATTTTCTGCTATTAACCCTTGCAAAAATGTGAAATTTGGGGGGAAACACACATTTTAGTGATTTTTTTTTAATTTTTATTTTATTTTTTTTACGTATGCAAAAGTTGTGAAACCCCTGTGGGGTATTAAGGCTCACTTTATTCCTTGTTACGTTCCTCAATGGGTATAGTTTCCAAAATGGTATGCCATTTGGGTGGTTTTTGCTATCCTGGCACCATAGGGGCTTCCTAAATGCGACATGCCCCCGAGCAAAATTTGCTCTCAAAAAGCCAAATATGACTCCTTCTCTTCTGAGCATTGTAGTTCGCCCGTAGTGCACTTCAGGTCAACTTATAGGATACCTCTATACTCAGAAGAGATGGGGTTACAAATTTTGGGGGGTATTTTCTGCTAGTAACCCTTGCAAAAATGTGAAATTTGGGGGGAAACACACATTTTAGTGACATTTTTATTTTATTTTTTTTTACATATGCAACAGTTGTGAAACACCTGTGGGGTATTAAGGCTCACTTTATTCCTTGTTACGTTCCTCAAGGGGTCTAGTTTCCAAAATGATATGCCATTTGTTTTTTTTTTTTGCTGTTCTGGCAACATGCTCCCCAAAAACCATTTCAGAAAAACATACTCTCCAAAATCCCCTTGTCGCTCCTTCGCTTCTGAGCCCTCTACTGCGCCCGCCGAACACTGTACATAGACATATGAGGTATGGGCTTACTCGAGAGAAATTGGGCTACAAATATAACTATACATTTTCTTCTTTTACCCCTTGTAAAAATTCAAAAATTTGGTCTACAAGAACATGCGAGTGTAAAAAAGGAAGATTGTGAATTTTCTCCTTCACTTTGCTGCTATTCCTGTGACACACCTAAAGGGTTAAAATGCTGACTGAATGTCATTTTGAATACTTTGGGGGGTGCAGTTTTTATAATGGGGTCATTTGTGGGGTATTTCTAAGATGAAGACCCTTCAAATCCACTTCAAACCTGAACTGGTCCCTGAAAAATTGTGATTTTGGAAATTTTGTGAAAAATTGGAAAATTGCTGCTGAACTTTGAAGCCCTCTGGTGTCTTCCAAAAGTAAAAACTTGTCAATTTTATGATGCAAACATAAAGTAGACATATTGTATATGTGAATAAAAAATAAATATTTGGAATATCCCTTTTCCTTACAAGCAGAGAGCTTCAAAGTTAGAAAAATGCTAAATTTTCAAATTTTTCATCAAATTTTGGGATTTTTCACCAAGAAAGGATGCAAGTTACCACCAAATTTTACCACTATGTTAAAGTAGAATATGTCACGAAAAAACAATCTCGGAATCAGAATGATAACTAAAAGCATTCCAGAGTTATTAATGTTTAAAGTGACAGTGGTCAGATGTGCAAAAAATGGCCGGGACCTAAGGTGTAAAATGGCTGGGTCCTTAAGAGGTTAAAAACACCCTATTTATCGACATATCCCCAATTTAATAGGGACATTTAAGTAAAATAAATGTAAAATAAATGACTTGGACTAAATGACACATCATTCCCCCAACTTTGATTTCCCCTGCACCTCAGTTTGCCCCCTTCCAGTGCCACATCATCTTATGTCTCATGTCTTATCATGCCCCTGTCTCATCATCCCCCCTCATCATTTTCCCCTGTCTCATCATCCCCCCTCAGCATTCCTCCTATGCCATTCTTCCCATACCTTATTATTCCCACCTTTATTCCCTGCCTCATCATTCCCCTTTTCCCTTGCTTTTTATTTTATTTTCCATACCTGGCCATGCTCCAGCAGGCCAGGTCAGGTGGCAGATCTTGCGGGCTGCGCTGTCTGGAAAGCATGACAGTGACGTCCTCTGTCGACTCCTCTGTGTGGCATCAGGGACATCACTTTTCATTTCCTTCAGCTGCCACTAGTTAGAGTTGCCACAGTGCCGGCTGCTTGTTTAAGTTTAGTAGCCCAGCTACGGACACTTTATAATAGTGACCAGTGGCAAATGCAGGAAATGACATGACTACCAATGACGGCAAAACTACAACTCCCAGAATGCCCAGACAGCTGTTTGCATCAATGAAAAATAGCAAACATGGATCTTTGCAGGTGCATGGACAGCAGTGGATATCTCATCTGATAGCTCTTTTAAAGACCTTTCCAACGATACCTCATTTGTCAAATTTGGCCCAGCCATTCTCTTGTAATTGCCACCTGTAGCAGTAAGCAGGGGAAATGTTGTATTTATGACATGGCTGCTTACTGCTACAGGTGGCAATTACAAGAGAATGGCTGGGCCAAATTTGACAAATGAGGTATCGTTGGAAAGGTCTTTAAAAGAGCTATCAGATTAGATATCCACTGCTGTCCATGCGCCTGCAAAGATCCATGTTTGCTATTTTTCATTGGTGCTATTTGGACTGGTGAACCAGGATAGACCGGAGGATCATGGCTGCTGACAACCTAACCTGATTAATACGCTGTATGGTGTTGTGCCCTTAGCACAACACATTGTGGTAAGTGTGACCTTTATTGCACTTATTCACTGTCTATAAACGTATCACACTAGGGGCGCGTGTTCCCTCTTTTTTCCCTTTTGTCTTTGCAGACAGCTGTTTTGGAATGCTGGAATTTGAAGTTTTGCAACAGCTGGAGGGCTACAGTTTGGATATCACTTTGCAGTGATCTCTAAACTGTGGCCCTCTAGATCTTGCAAAACTACAACTCCTAGCATGCACACACAGCAGTTTGCTGTCTGGGCATGCTGGGATTTGTTGTTTTGCAACATCTGGAGGGCCACAGTTTGGAGATCACTGTGCAGTAGTCTCTAAAATGTAGCCCTCCAGATATTCCAAACTGCAAATTCCAACATGCCCAAACAGCAAACAGCTGTCTCGGCATGCTGGGAGTTGTAGTTGCGTACCTCCAGCTGTTGCATAACTACATCTCCCAGAATGCCCTTTGGTGATCAGTACATGCTGGGAGTTGTAGTTTTGCCACAGCTGGAGGCACACTGGTTGGAAAATACTGAGTTAGGTAACAGAACCTAACTGAAGGTTTTCCAACCAGTGTGCCTCCAGCTGTTGCAAAAGTACAACTCCCAGCATGCACGTTCTGTCAGTGTATGCTGGGAGTTGTAGTTTTGAAACAGCTGGACCTACAGGGTACATTCACACGGGCAGGTTTACAGTAAGTTCCCTGCTTCAAGTATAAGCTGCGGAAAATTTTTCACCGCAGCTCACTGTAAACCGCCGCCAGTGTGAACGTACCCTAAAAACACTACACTACACTAACACATAATAAAGGGTAAAACACTACATATACACCCCCTAACACGCCCCCCCCCCCAATAAAAATGAAAAACTTATCGTATGCCAGTGTTTCCAAAACGGAGCCTCCTGCTGTTGCAAAACAACAACTCCCAGCATTTCCGGACAGCCACTGACTGTCCAGGCATGCTGGGAGTTTAGTAACAGCTGGAGACACCCTGTTTGGGAATTACTGGTGTAGAATACCCCTATGTTCACCATTATGCAATCCCTAATTTAGTCCTCAAATGCGCATGGCGCTCTCTCAATTCAGAGTCCTGTCGTATTTCAAGGAAACAGTTTAGTGCCACATACGCGGTATTTCCGTACTTGGGAGAAATTGCACTACAAATTTTGGGTGCTTTTTCTCCTTTAACCCCTTATGAAAAGGAAAAGTTGGGGTCTACACCAGCCTGTTAGTGTAAAAAAAATAATAATTTTACACTAACATGCTGGTGTGCCCTTTACTTTGTATTTTCACAAGGAAAAAAAGACCCCCAAAATTTGTAATGCAATTTCTCCTGAGTACGGAGAACGGAGTACGGAGTATGGGCGTAAAATGCTCTGCGGGCGCACAACAAGGCTCAGGAGTGAGAGCGCACTATGTACATTTTAGGCCTAAATTGGTGATTTGCACAGGGGTGGTTGATTTTACAGCGGTTCTGACATAAACGCAAAAAAATAAACACCCACATGTTACCCCATTTTGGAAAATATACACCCCTCATGGAATGTAACAAGGGGTATAGTGAGCCTTAACACCTCACAGGTGTTTGAAAAATTTTCATTAAAGTTGGATGGGAAAATGAAAAAAAAATTTCACTAAAATGCTAGTGTTACCCAAAATGTTTAATTTTCACAAGGGAAAATAGGAAAAAAGTCCCCCAAAATTTGTAGCCCCATTTCTTCTGAGTAAAACCATACCCCAAAAGTGAATATAAAGTGCTCTGTGGGCAAACTACAATGCTCAGAAGAGAAGGAGCGCCATTGGGATTTTGAAGTGAAAATTTGTCCGGAATTGAAGGCCACATGTTTACAAAGCCCCCATAGTGCCAGAACAATGGACCCCTCCCACATGTTACCCCATTTTGGAAACTACACCCCTCATGGAATGTAATAAGGGGTACAGTGAGCATTTAAACCCCTCAGGTGTCTGGCAGATTTTTGGAACAGTGGTCCATGAAAATGAAAAATTTAATCTGTCAAACCTGTGGGGTGTTATGGCTCAATGGGCACCTTGTTATGTGCCTTGAGGGGTGTAGTTTCCAAAATGGTATGCCATGGGGGAGATGTCTGCGGTTCTGGCACCATAGGGGCTTCCTAAATGTGACATGCCCCCCAAAAAAACATTTCAGAAAAACTCACTCTCCAAAATCCCATTGTCGCTCCTTCCCTTCTAAGCCCTCTACTGCGCCCGCCGAACACATTTTCTCCTTTGGTTTGCTGTTATTCCTGTGAAACAGCTAAAGGGTTTACAGACTTACTGAATGTCATTTTGAATACTTTGAGGGGTGCAGTTTTTATAATGGGGTATTTCTAATATGAAGGCCCTTCAAATCCACTTCAAACCTGAACTAGTCCCTGAAAAATTCCGATTTTGAAAATTTTGTGAAAAATTGGAAAATTGCTGCAGAACTTTGAAGCCCTCTGATGTCTTCCAAAAGTAAAAACATGTCAACTTTATGATGCAAACATAAAGTAGACATATTGCATTTGTGAATCAAAATATAATTTATTTGGAATGTCTATTTTCCTTACAAGCAGAGAACTTCAAAGTTAGAAAAATGCTAAATTTTCTCATCAAATTTGTGAATTTTTCACTAAGAAATGATGCAAGTATCGACAAAATTTTACTAACATAAAGTAGAATAAGTCACGAAAAAACTATCTCAGAATCAGAATGAATGGTAATCCCAGAGTTATTAATGCTTAAAGTGAAAGTGGTCAGATGTGCAAAAAATGCTCTGGTCCTACATTGAAAATTGGCCTGGTACTTAAGGGGTTAAAGGGGTACTCCGGTGGAAGACTTTTTTTTTTTATCTACTGATGCCAGAAAGTTAAACAGATTTTTAAATTACTTCTATTAAAGCATCTTAATCCTTCCAGTCCTTTTACCGGCTGTATACTACAGAAGAAATTATTTTGTTTCGGGATTTCTTTTATCTCACGACCACAATGTTCTCTGCTGACACATCTGTCCATGTCAGGAACTGTCCAGAGCAGGAGAAAATCCCCATAGCAAACATATGCTGCTCTGGACAGTTCCTAAAATGGACAGAGGTGTGAGCAGAGAAATCCCAAAAGAAAATAATTTCCTCTGTAGTATACAGCCGCTCATGAGTACTGGAAGGATTAAGATTTTTTGATAGAAGTCCTTTACAAATCTGTTTAACTTTCTGGCACCAGATGATTTAAATCCGATCATCCATTTTAGTGACGGCACTGCCACAGATGCTGTGATTTGTATTGATCACGGCATCTGAAGGGTTAATGGTGGACATCCGTGTGATCGCGGATGTTGGCCATTATCGGCGGGTCCCTGGCTGCTATCAGCAGCCAGGACCTGCAACGCATGACCCGAGCATCTCTCCGATGCTCGCAGTCATGTAAAGGATGTAAATGTACGTCCTGGTGCGCTCATCAGGACGTACATTTACGTCTTGCATCGTTAAGGGGTTAAGTTTTATGCTTCAGTCACTGGTATTAGATCCATAACCCCTTCCTAAAATTGTAAAAAAAAACATGAAGTATGAAAGCATTAATCCTTCCAGTACTTATGTATCGAGAAATTAATACGCCATAATGGTTCAAGGGAAATAAAAGTATAAGAACAAAAAACATATAAATTGGATTTAGGTTTTATGTAAATAACCCCTTAAAGGACTCTTCCCTTTCTAATAATCAAAACACTTTCAATTTTTCACCTACAGACCCATGTGAGGGCTTGTGTTTTGCACCACCAATTTTACCTTTTGATGACATCAATCTTTTCACCACAAACTCGATGGCGAAACCCAAAAAAATATTTGTGGAGCAAAATTGAAAGAAAAACGCCATTTTGTATCACTTAGGGGCAGTGCACTTTCCAGTAAAAATTACACCTTATCTTTATTTTGTAGGTCATTATGATTAAAGTGATACCCAACTAACTTTTTGAAATATTTTTTACTTATTGTACAAAAATTAGCATGTTAAAAAATGTCCTCTTCTGACCACTATAACTTTAGAATTTTACTGTATACGGGGATGGCTAATTTTTTACGCCGTGATCTGTAGGTTTTTAGTACCATTTATGTTTTGAAGAGACATTTTGATTGCTTTTATAGATTTTTTAGGGTATACAAAAGTGACCACAAATACGAAATTTTGGAATTTGGTATTTTTTTACATATGTCATTGACTGTACAGGTACACCCTTTGTCCTTAAGAGGTTAAAGAAAAAATTCACTCACTCACAGAGCACTCACCATAGAAAAAATTCATTCACTCACAGAGCACTCACCATAGGCGTAAAAAACTCTTTATTCTTTATTGCATTAAAAGTACAGTGCATAAAGACAGGAACGGACGGACAGGGTGCGGGGATGACTCACGGGCAATGGTGCCGTTTCGCTCGGTATGTGCTTCTGTAGAGCATACCGCATGAAACAGCACCGTTGCCCGCGAGTCATGCCCACACCCTGTCCATCCGTTCCTGTCTGTATGCACCATACCTTTATTAGTTGGGACACTTCTACGGGCAGTGATAATCACTTGCAGTGCCAAGTAGCTCTCTATATGCAACTGTTAAAGAAACTTATTTACAACCATCAAAGTCAATAGCTATGTTAGGTAGGACGACATTGAGTACCCGAAAATGAAACTTTGTTTTATTTAAACTCTAAATGACCAATTAAATGCCTTTTTATGGCAGTCATTAAAGGTACGTTTAACAGTGGCTTTAAAATAACCTTGTGCGGCTCTCCCATGCAGGGATCGCAGGGGCTCCTATTGTAACTCTGGTTGCTAAATCCTTTACATGCTACAGGTAAATCACGAGCACTGTTGGTGAAGAGTGCTACTTACCAACAGCATCAGCCCTAGCTTATGTGATCACCGGCCCCAGTTTCCATGGCAGCTTGGGGGTCTTGTGAAGCTTTCCATGGATGTCTGTGTACCTGGCTGTGCTGTACATCATGGTCAGGTTGTGCTCACAGGCAGAATACACTACACTAGTACATTAGTACAGTTTGTTATACCAGCGATCTGTACATACAGTAAAAGTATAATAGAAAAAAGAAAACAATTAAAAAGTCATATACCGTATTTTTTGCTCCATACAACGCCCTTTTTCTCCCCCCAAAAGTGGGAAGGAATGTCTGCGCGTCTTATGGAGCCAATGTGTGTGCTGATACCCGGCAAAAAAGAAAAAAAAAAAAACTGTGGTCCTTAAGGGGATAAGATTTTTTTTTATAAAAGTGGTTTACAAATCTGTTTAACTTTCTGGTACCAGTTGACTTGAAAAGAATTGTTTTCCACCGGAGTATCCCTTTAAATACCCAGGTCTAGCAGGGTGTGAATGTAAGACAGGATCTGAACGGATAAAGAAACAACAGAGGGGACAGTCTAGGGCGTTGCCACAGCAACAACAAACTAAGACAGAAACTTGAAAAATTTTAAGCGCATCTGTCATCAAATCTGGGTATTATAACCTAGACATAGCCTCTGTACTGTGTGCAGACTGTGTATTAGGCAGTGTTTTTACCTTCTGTCTCTCTTCCTTTATTACCCCAAAAAACTTTTTTCATGGAAGCCGCACAGTCGGATAGGCATGGCACAAGGTTTCAAATGCCCCGCCGCTGCCACGCCTATCCCCTGCACGTCAGCGCTGGGACCGCTGTGTGACTGACACACAGGTCCCAGAGCATGCACCCCTTCGCTTATCCCCCGCGCACGCCATGGCGTATCATCATGCTCTGCTGTTCAAAAAACGTTATTCAGATATGCACCTTTATTATTACTGAATATCTAATAGTGCCCGCTATCCTCTTCTTGCTGTGCCGGTGACCGGAGACGCGCTCTCTGTTGTTTCTATTCCCAGTGCCTGGAGGCAGAGAGGAAGCGCGCTCCCTGCCTTTAGCACTGGGCATTAGCACTGAGGAGGTAGGCGGCGGGATCGAGTGCTTGCCATTACGAATAAGTGGGATAAGTGAAGGGGTGCATGCGCTGGGACCCATGTGTCAATCACACAGCGATCCCAGCGCTGACGTGAAGAGGGATGGGTGTGGCGGCTGCGGGCCATTGCTAACCTTGCGCCACGCCTATCCGACTGTGTGCAGCTTCCATCAAAGCAGTTTTTTTGGGGTAATAAAATACGGCAGACAGAAGGTAAAAACACTGCCTAATACAAAATCTGCACACAGTACAAAAACTGTGTGTAGGTTACATGGCCCACATTTGATGACAGTTGCGCTTTAACCCTGCTGCCCAAACTTGGAAGAGTCAAATAAAGGAAAGGTGCATTTTTTTCTTTATCCCTCATTTCTGAAGAGTGGGAACAGTTTGGAAGTCATAACTATCTATGCTGAATTCTTTTTTTGTTTTTGTTTTATACTGTACAATTAGCAGAGAAAAACACACTTTAATCCATGCACCGGGCCTAAAAATTCCAGCCATGTGGTAACCAGACACATTTAAAAACAAAGCTGAACAGACTCTTTACTATTGTATTTAGGCTAATGCATATGTCTGCGTGTGTCTGCTAAAGTGTGCTTGTAATAATGCTAAATATTAGAACACTCATACCTGTTTTTGTATGAATGTTAATGTGTAATATTCAGCAGCCGACAAGCTTTTTATTCAGTCTGAAAGGACAAAAAGGTTCCAAATATAATAGAAGGTTTTTTTTTTTAATTTTTTTTTAAAGAACACAATACTAATGAAAGTACCGCTCAATTGTAGAAATATTTCTCCATGGAAAAGAGAAAAAGACATACAAAGGCACATTTTGTATGTATACAAAAAAGTGATGAGATCAAAGAGCAAAAGGTTATTGAGCTAATAACTTCTAAAAGATCTTCTGAAAATTCTAATCTAATCAAATTCTATTCGCTTTGATTGATCTTTTTGACATAAAAGAAAATGGTTTAAAAGAAAGATTTATCCATAAAAGATTTCCACAGAAAACCAGGGTACTAGAGGAACTAAGAGTAAAATAGCAGAATTTATTATGTTCTATATGTGCCCTAGTTTTAAAAGTACAACCAGCACTGACCTTTATAATAGCACACTCTTTGGTAAAATTCCATATATACAGTACTTTGGTATAGTTTTTGGGGTATATATATATATATATATATATATATATATATATATATATAGCAAAGCAAAACAGCAGCACTCCGACTTAGATGAAAGCGAGTCAGGCTTTATTTATCAGATGCCACGACGTTTCAACCGTCTCTGACAGTCTTTGTCGAGCCGACTTAGATGAAAGCGTGTCAGGCTTTATTCATCAGATGCCACGACGTTTTAACCGTCTCTCACGGTCTTTGTCAAGCCGTGAGAGACGGTTGAAACGTCGTGGCATCTGATTAATAAAGCCTGACACGCTTTCATCTAAGTCGGAGTGCTGCTGTTTTGCTTTGCTACCTGTTTGTGGGGGCTCTTGACCTGGGCCCGACCAGCTTGCACCCGCGGTCCTTTTTGTTGAACATATATATATATATATATATATATATATATATATATACCAGCACTCCAGAGCAGCAAAATAAACTAGTTTAATTCCAGCCAAATACATAGGCTACGTTTTTGTGGCCTCACACCACCATTTTCTGGCTTGAAAATGGTGGTGTGAGGCCACAGAAACATAGCCTGTGTATTAGTCTGGAATAAAACGAATTTACTTTGCTACTCTGGAATGCTGCAGTCACCTTTATCCTTTATCTGAATATTGGACCCAGGACCGGGGTCCCTGAGACCGTCTGCACACACTTAATTTTATGTCGTGCTGCTCTCCCTTACATTATATATATATATATATATATATATATATATATATATATATATATAATCTAGACAATTAGATGGAGGGAAAAGCTTCCTCTGTAAACTCAGGACCCCCACATCCTGATGAGTTGTCATTGCAGTCTGTAACTGACAAAAATACTTTGGTGGAAAAGAAAGCCTACATAGATTTGCTTTTGAAGCTTTCTGTAAGGCCCCATACTGTGACATAAATTTGTATACTGTATAAATATCATAAATAGAAAAGCAATACAAAGTGGTAATTGCTATTTTATGTGTCTCAACTTCCATTCATACTGGGACTTTGTTTTTGGTATCAGTCAAAGTCCCAGCAGTTGGACTATCAATATGTAAAACTATGACTCTGGGGAAAGTGACGCTCTGTTGGATTCTTTTCTTTCGGAGTGCCACTTGCCGTCTCTCTCGGCGTCTGACCGGGCCTCTTTGAATGGTCTGATCACGCATGATGAGGTGACTGAGATTCTTAAGTCTCTACCTTTGCGACGTTCCCCAGGTCCAGACAGTTTCTCCTATTTATATTACAAGACTTTTTCTGCTCTTCTCCTTCCTCATCTTGTTTCTCTTTTTAACTCTTTCTTGGGGGGGGGGGGAGGGGATCCCTTTGCTTACCCATCTTCCTAATCCAGGCAAGGACCCGCACAACTTCTCGAGCTATAGGTCCTTAGCCCTGCTCAATACTGACTTGAAGTTATTCTTGAAGATTCTGGCAAACCGTCTCAGTTGTTTCCTCCCTTCCCTCATCCATAAGGATCAGGTGGGCTTCATTCTTTGCCGTAAAGGAGGAGACAACACGTGGCGGGTGATTGACCTGATAGATCTGGTCAATCAACGATCTGAGCAGGCTGTGGTCCTGAGAAGGCCTTTGATAGGCTGGGATGGTCCTTTCTTTTTGCCACCCTACGAAAATTTGGGATTACGGGTAACTTTCTTACTGTGCTGCGGAGTCTCTTCTCTTCCCCTATGGCTTCTCTCAAGCTTCCCCATGCCTCATCCTCTCCTTTTCCTCTGTCTAATGGAACTAGACAGGGCTGTCTGCTGTCTCTCCTGATCTTTGCTTTATGTATTGAACATCTTGCTGCCATGATCCGGGGGGACACGGACATCTCTGGAATTGCTCTCCATGATAGAGAATTTAAGATTGATGATGTTCATTTTGCCCTCACAACATTTTTGATTTCCCTTCCTAACCTCTATAGGGTGCTGCGTTCCTATGGGGAAGTTTCTGGCTACAAAGTTAATCTCTCCAAAACTGAGGTCCTTCCTTTGGATCTCCCTCCTTCCCTTTCCGCTCAAGTGTGAGCTGCCAATTCTTTTCGCTGGTCACCTTCTGCCATTAGTTATCTTGGTGTTCACCTCACCTCTCACTACTCCTCCCTCTATACTTCTAACTACTGTCCTCTACGGTCAAGTTGCTTTATTTTAATAAATGTTGCCTGAAAGAGTACAGTTTTCTGCCCTATGAGCATTTCAATCGGCCATTTTCCGGTTTATCTGGGACATTAAGATGGGATGTCGATTATGATGGCAGGAAGGTCTAGGGGGGCTATCGGTCCCGGATGTCACTAGGTACTACTTGGCTGCTCACCTACGCCACCTAGCTGCCTGGTCCACATATCACGCTTATAGTCGCTGGATGGAGCTGAAGAAGTTGTGGTTAGCACCGATTCACCTGAATACATTCCTCTGGAATGCCATCCCCCCTATCACTCATTAGGGCACGTTGCTGGGACCTTTGTCTTTTACTCGATATGTGTGAGGGTATTGCTCTAAGAAATGTCAACTCCTTTCCTCTGTCTCCCCCCTGCATTCCTTTCTTTATCATCCTGCTTTTTCTCCGGGCCTGACTTCATGCATGGTTAAGGACTGGGGCAGTAGAGGACTTTTCTGTTGGGCTGACGAAGTGGACCCGCTTTCCCGCACATGACTGTCCTTTGAGAACTTGGTCTCTCGAACTGGTCTTCCCTCCTCTAAACGACTCCACTATCTCCAGCTTAGACACTTTATGTTGTCTGTGCTGGGTACTTACGTTGTCACCTTACCTACGGCTTTTGGGCGGTTATGCCGTTCTGGTCCACAGATGAAGGGGCTCCTATCGGACATTTAGTCTATTACTAACGCTCCACTAAATGGGAGTCCCCTAACCCATCGTTATATGGTCGTTTGGAGGAGGTTCTGAACACCATCATCACACTTTCCCAATGGCAGATCATTTGGCAAAGGACTCTAAAGCTTCCATTTGCATGGCCTATAAGGAAACACAATTTGAAATGCTTATGAACTGGTACCATACTCCTGAGTTGCTTAATAAATTTAATCCGAATATTCTCCCCTCAGTGCTGGCGTTGTGGTGTAGGGCTGGGCACAGTTTCCCATATATTCTGGTCCTGCCTGGGGATTGTTCCCTTCTGGGAGATGGTGAAGAGGTTGATCACCGAAGTACTGGGGGTTACGGTCCCCTTGGACCCACTAATTTACCTACTACACCTCTCTAGTAGGGTCTTGTCCAAAAGACCTTTTAAACTATTTATGCACATTGTTTTGGCAGCCCTAACTCTTATCACTAAGTGCTGGAAGCAATCCCTCCCTCCGACATGGCTCTAGTAGCGAGGATCAGGAGATATGTTCCCTCACTTTCTTCTTTAATAACTCCTTGCCTCTATTCCTCTCAGTTATGGAACCTTGAGATCGTTTTTGACAACCCCCTTAGTCCTTTTCCTCTCTTCTGGTACTATACCTCATTCCCCCTTTCCCTCATGACCTCCTGCTGTTTCTTCTCTCCCCCCCCCCCCACCCTGTCTTCCTTTGTCTTCCCTGTGGTGTCTTGTTTTCGTCCTTGTCAGTCTTTGCTATGTATTGTTTTGTTCTTCTCTGTCCTGGTTGTCTTATTCGTAGGCCTACAGTGGTCCTTCTTTGGTTATGCCTTGGTTACAATCCAAGGGCTGACTGATCACTGAGTATTGTGTGCATGATATTGTTGGAGTTATTGCTCGGTCATCTTACTTAGCTCTTATTCATCTCTGGTACCGATTTGTGTTTGCCTTTAATTTTTGTTTTATATTTGCACACATTGTATGTGGCATTGTTTTTGTATATGAAAACTTTAAGAAAAATTAACAGTTTGAAAAAAAAATTAACTATGAAAGAGTAGCAGTTCAGCAATGCATACCCTCCCCTTTCCCTCCTTAGCAAAGGCCCCATAGCAGTTGACAGACTTGCATCTAAGGCTAGGTTCACACGGCCGTTTGCATCTGACCCGTTAGGGGTCTGATCAGCATTATAATTTTTTTTTGAGCCAATCAAACCCTGAAATGGGTCAGATGCAAGCGAATACTACCGGGTCAAGACTGACCCCATTAACTTGCATGGGGTCCATAGGTGACCCGGTAATTTTACAGGATTTAAGCAGAGAAGAAAATAGAGCTTGCATTATTTTTTTTCTCTGCTAAACTTGGCAGGATTTCCGACAGAACAATGTAAACAAGGCCTTATATAGATACACCACTTAATTTGTGATTTTTTTTCTTATTGTAAGACTTGGAACAACACAGTCTAATTCTCAACATATCAACATATTTTACAATTTTGGCTGTATTGTTTTCCAATTCATTTTGCGCAACATCATTCCTATGAAATCAATAATAAGTATGAGAACTTCTCCATCTTGTTTTCTCAAACTCCATACTTTTAGACTGCAGGTACTGACACTATGACACTATATTTCTTTGCTGCTTGTTATTTTTTAACAGCCTGCTGGTAATGTGTTGTTTGGTCATAGAAGAAAAATATAGCAAGGAAACAAATAACCTTTGTTAAGCTATACATAAGGTAGCATCAGCACTATAATCCCATTGTGAGACGTTAAAGAGAAAACACTTCTTGTGTGGTGGCTTTAACAGACAATAAAAAGTAACTATAAAATGCTCTGCCTCTTGATATATTATACAGACTTTACAGAAGGTGCAGTTGTCTCCTGCTATTGAACATTGCAAGGAGACATTTTAAGCAAGCTGTCTGAAAAGATTAGTTATGAAAGATGAAAAATATTCATGTGTCAACCCGATCTGCCATTGTAATAAGGAAACTACTTCCCAAGAGTTATCATGAGCTCATAGACAGACAGTTAAATTCATAAAAATAATTAAACATCTTTTATAATGAGCCAATAAAAGTCATTTTATGCATGTTCTCAAATTCCAGGACTGGATTCATTTGCCATATGTCTAGATCTGTAGCCAATTTGCAGAAAACATGTAAACAAATTCTTCATATTAATATAAACGTATGTTTTGATAATACAAAGCCAACATGTCAGGTAAGGTCCTAAGAAGCCAATGTATATTTGTGGCCAAGTTTTACTCCTTCATGTTTATTTCTTTGGAAGAGATTGTAATCTGTTAGAAAAGCTGTTATTATATATCTTCTTAAAATGAGCCTAAATTGTTTTCCAGTTTTCTGTAAGCACGTAGAAGACTATCATGCTAATATATTTACTATACACAAATGGCTGTGGTTGATATACCATGACTGTTTACTGTTTGTGTGTGACCATTTTATTTGACATTTTGCTGTTTGACAAACACACCAGTAATAGCTTGCACTGTGAGGCATGTACAGTATTCGGAGCTCCCTTTAAAGCTTCTGCCATGCCTAGGTGATTTTACCAGGCGATTATATTTTCCTAGCTCAAATAACTTTCTGAGTATTTTTAGATGTTTACGTTATACTATGTTTTTTGCAAATTTCTGTTCTTTTACATGCTTTGTCTGACATGCCTGTTTGTGGAACTGCAAGTTGAAAGCTCAGCGGGCATTTTCCGTAAAGCATATACCCTTTATCCCTCTGCTTTATTTCACACCTTTAGCCTGCCCCTCCTCCTCCCTTTCTCTTAGTGTCTTATTCTATACACCAATGTGCAATGTAAGTATCTAATCTTGTAGATCAGCGCACGTCTACTGACCCTATTACAAGGCTGGACCATCATGTTGGGAGGACCATCTGATTTCTTCACCGACCAGCTGCAGATCCCCTATTACAGGGGAAAAAGAGTGACTTATAAAAGAATAGCAGGTCAGAATAAAGCAATCAACCAAAAAATGTGCTCGTTCATTGGCTTATTGCAAACTCTTTCAGCCAATGCCAGAGCCAAAGGGCAATAATGACTAGTTTGGACAATAATCCTTCTGTATAACAGGGCTGTTACACTAACATGGATAGGTAAGCTTGTTTCTGTTTATAATTACAGCTTAGACATGTTCCAAGATGCATAAAACAAACTGTGTGTTAATAACACTATTTAAGTCCACATATATGTCTACAGGGTTTTGAGGTAGATTAGAAAGAATAAGGGAAGACATGACTTCAGGTTCAGACTATACACAAAGGGTCAGATTCACTATTGCAAATGCACCCTAACAATGGCATAGTTTGCACCAAAAAATAAAAATAAATGTCTTCCGTGACTTGTACCACATTTATCATGAGTTTTAGACCTTTTTAGTCACTTTTCCACTGCACCTAAAAAAGGGTGTGTTTTCAACCAAGGGGGGTAATAGGGGATAGGGATTGAGATGTGACACTGTGAGCCATAAGGCTGCCATAATTCATTGTTGGTCTCCTACACATCTCCATGGGTAAACAGAGGATATGATGCAGCCGACAATGATGCAAGTAAAGGGCACCATAAACTATCCAGGTACTGCCCCCACAATCATTGAGCCCGGTAAAAGACTCATTAAAAGGGCACTGTAACTTGGAAAAACAACTGACATGTCAAAAAGGTTGATCTGCAGGGGTCTGAGCGTTCAGACCTTTGCCGATCAGCAAAATGAGCCGGGAGAAGCCTGTGTTTAGAATGTTCTCTGCCGCCTCTGTATTACATGATTTAGACACACTCAATGTAAGTTACATTTTATTTTTTATTTTATTTTATTGTATTTATTTATATAGCGCCTACAGATTCCGCAGCGCTTTGCTGTCTCAATCATGTGACACAGAGCTGGGAGAGCAGTGCGCGGCTTTATGGTCTTTTCCTGGCTTGATCTCCTGATCTGAACTCTTAGACCTCCACTAAATAAAACTTTTGTCTCTAGAGCACTAATAGAGTAAACTTATCTGTGTTTTTGTTGTCATTTTAGTAGATAGTTTCATAAAGTAATAATATATATTTTTTTTTCTTATAAAGTAGGCATCTATTAATGAAAGCCAATGTAAAGAAACAGCATTACAGCCTAAAATGAGTAAATGGGAGTTCAGAGAAGGGGACAATTTTATCCAATACTATACACGTGTTAGGTTAATTTGTGACCTGCAGGAAATTTTCATCTACAATTGATGAATTGTTTTATTCCAGTATTTCATTTTAAGTAATGTCAAAAGAAACTAATGTAGTTAGTCATCTCCAATATCCTTAAAATGAGCCAAGATTATTTTTAAAGTGCAGCATCTTAGCAATGAAAGTGGATAGGATGTGTCATACACAATTATTAACAAATACTATTATGAATAATTCACTTTTTACGTAAGAAATAAGATTACATATTAATGTAGTGTTCTATGATATATATATATATATATATATATATATATATATATATATATATATATATATATTATTATATCCTCTTCCAAATGACATTGACAAGAAGTTTACAAGAAACAGTGATCTATACTTTTTGGTGCAGGAGAAATTTAGAATGCATCCTTTGTCTTAACCTGGTGAGCTCTGATTCTGATTTCTTTGTTAGTCAATTGTGGATTCATTGCATAGTTGGCTCAAAGATGCAGCAGAATCAATCCAGGCATATATTCATTTTTTTTTTTCCTGGAAGTACTGTAAATCACCTCTATTGTTGATTCAAGTGAATAGAGATCTGGGTTATTTGCCTCCTAAATGGTTTTCTACTTCATATTATAGATGTCATACTGAGAGTTTTCTGCTTTTTTAACTTCATCTATTTTATATTTTTACATTGAAGATGATTGCTTTGACTGTTACTTCTAAAGAGGAAAAGTTATTTACATAAGTTCTTATAATAAAAAAAGGGTTAAGTTACTATCTGGAATAATGTTCCATATGACACTATTACAAAACAGTTTTCTTTTCCTATAACTACGGGTATTTTTTAACCTCGCTATAAATCAGCCTATCATTTTCACAACTGTACCAGGTCTGTAGAATAATGCCCCAATCCTTTTCTGGGTTTAAGTACATTGAATAGGTATTTAAAGCAAACTGTGCCTTTCCTAGATCTGATGATGGTGGCCAAACCTACAGTATATAATCCCATTTCCAATTCACAGTCAAGTGTCAACAAGGTGGAGCTGAGCTCCTCAATGCCTATACACCTCCTCGCTTACCCTCACCTCCTTGCCCCTTCTTGATTTACACACAGAGCCCTGTAAATAAGTAAAAAGAGGGTCTGGGAGGTGAGGATAAAAGGAGGAAATGTGCCAGGATGTGACACTTGAGCAGCTCAGGCCTTCGTCCCTGATTCTTGGTATGGTTTGCTTTAATACCTTATTCAACATTGTCAGCAGCTCTTAACAGCAAATATAGCTGACAGCTTTCAAATAAATGAATCCAGGTTTATGGTATTTGAGGATTTTCCTTTGTAGTACATCTTCCATAATATATGTGTACATTTTGTCTACTTCAGGTGTTTGTATAAGACATAGAGTATTCAGTTCAGCAAGGCTATATTAGATGTGCACATATAGGTTTACCTAGTATCCTCACATAGCCTTGAGGATTGTAATAATCAAAGAATCTCTCCCAAGAGATACTTCACAATACCACAGGTTCAACAACATTCTGTATGTTCCATTAGAATCGGAGCAAAAAAAAAAAAAAAAAAAGTTTATAGAGATGTTACCCAAAGAGAACAATTATCAGTAAAGGCATAATGAAAAATATATCATTGTCTGTCTAAATCAAGTTATTTTTAGCCCTGTTTGCCTGGGCATCCGTCATGACTACTCTTCTTACATTTATCAAAGAGGTGCATGTTTTCAAAAAAAGAAAAATAGCTTAAAAGTAGAGAAGTTTCTAAGAGTAATCTGGGCTGGTGAGAGATTGCCAAAAAATTGAGTGATAATATAAAGAAAGTTGCTATTAATATATCACTAAGCACTGTAAAAAGCTAAGCATGCTGCACTATATTCCAGGAGTTTTTTTTTTCATAATGAGTTTCTTAATTTTTACCCATTGCCCCAAAAACTCAAAAGAAAAGAACAAAAAAAAAAAAAAAACTGACATGGAATCAATGAAAAATCCCACCCATAGAGCTTAAAGGGAGAGAAAATAGTGTATAATGTATTCTCTTCTCTTCCTCCAAGCTATACAAAAACTCATCAAAAATGTCATTCAAGGGTTTATAACAAAGCCGTATTTAGCCACAATACGGCAGTTCCTCTGTGTTTGCCTCTCTGTGTTCTTCCTATGACCATCTGATCACAATAAAGGACATTTTTCTTCTCCTTCTATGGTGCGTCCCACTTGGACCTTATCCCCTTAATGACACAGGATCTAAATGTACGTCCTGATGCCCTAGTACTCTACACATTACATTTACATCCTGTACATGACCGCGAGTGTTGCTAGTGTCATGCACGGCAGGTCCCGGCTGCTATTTAATTAATTAAACGTTTCATGTACGCAAATGTGGTATCAATACAAAGTACAGATCACTGCACAAAAAATATAGCCCTCATACCGTGGCTTATACGGAAAAAGGAAAAAGTTATAGGTCGGCAAAAATAGAGGGATTTTAAAAGCACTAAGTTGGTTAAAAAGTTTGGGATTTTTTAACCCCTTAACGACAATGGACGTAAATGTATGTCATGGTGACGTGGTGACGCACCATGACGTACATTTACGTGCCGACATGGTCGCGAGCACCGGAGCGGTGCTCGCGTCATGCCTGGCAGGTCCCCGCTGATATCAGCAGCCAGGGACCCGCTGGTTATGGCGGACATCCGTGATTGCGCAGATGTCCCAAATTAACCCCTCCGATGCCGTGATCAATACAGATCACGGCATCTGCTGCATTGCGGTAGTTTGAATGGACGATCGGATCGCCCGCAGCACTGCCGCGGGGATCCTATCATCCAACATGGTGGCCGGAGGTCCCCTCACCTTGCTCAGGCCATCTCCCGGGCTCTTCTGCTCGGTCTGAGATCGAGCAGACCAGAGCAGAAGATCACCGATAATACTGAGCAGTGCTGTGTCCTCTGCATAGCACTGCACAGTATTAGCAATCAACTGATTGCAATGTATAGTCCCCTATGGGGACATAAAAAGTGTTAAAAAAAAGTAAAAAAATGAAAAATAAAAAAGTAAAAAAATTTGAAAAATCCTCTCCCCCAATAAAAAGTAAAGCGTCAGTTTTTCCCTATTTTACCCCCAAAAAGCGTAAAAAAAAATAATTAATACACATATATGGTATTTCCGCATGCGTAAAAGTATGAACTATTAAAATATATTGTTAATTATCCCGTACGGTGAACGGCGTAAACGTAAATAAATAAAAAAAAGTCCAAAATTGCTGCTTTTTTGTCACATTTTATTTAAAAAAATTTAATAAAAAAATTATAAAAAGTAAAACCTAAGCAAAAGTGGTACTGATAAAAACTACAGATCATGGCGCAAAAAATGAGCCCTCATATCGCCCCATATACGGAAAAATGAGAAAGTTATAGGTGGTCAAAATAGGGCAATTTCAAACATACTAATTTTGTTAAAATGGTTTGAGATTTTTTTTAAGCGGTACAATTATAGAAAAGCATATAACATGGGTATCATTCTAATTGTATTGACCCACAGAATAAAGAAAACATGTCATTTTTACCGGAAAGTGTACAGCGTGAAAACAGAACCTTCCAAAATTTGCTCAATTGCGGTTTTCTTTTCAATTTTCCCACATAAATAATATTTGTTTGGTTGCACCATACATTTTATGGTAAAATAATGATGTCATTACAAAGTACAATTATGATGCAAAAAACAAGCCCTCATATGGGTCTGTGGATGGAAATATAAGAGAGTTATGATTTTTAAAAGGCGAGGAGGAAAAAACGAAAATGCAAAAATAAAATTGGCCTGGTCCTTAAAGGGGTATTCCTCCCCTAGACATCTTATCCCCTATCCAAAGGATAGGGGATAAGATATCAGATCGCCACGGTTCCGCTGCTGGGAACCCCTGGAATCCCCGCTGCGGCACCACGCTATCATTACAGCACAGAGCGAGTTTGCTCTGCACGTAATGATGGGCGGTACAGGGGCCGGAGCATCGTTGCGTCACGGCTCTGCCCCTTGTGATGTCACGGCCCGCCCCTTTCAATACAAGTCTATGGGAGGGGGCGTGGCGGTCGCCACGCCCCCTCCCATAGACTTGCATTAAGGGGATGGGCCGTGATGTCATGAGGGGTGGCGCCATGACGTCACACTGCTCCGTCCCCCGTATCGCCCGTCATTACGCACAGAGCGAACTCGCTCTGTGCTGTAATTATAGTGCGGTGCCGCAGCAGGGATCCCGGGGGTCCCCAGCAGCGGGACCGCGGCGATCTGACATCTTATCCCCTATCCTTTGGATAGGGGATAAGATGTCTAGGGGCGGAATACCCCTTTAACCTCCCTGGCGGTATGATTCTGTCTGGAAATTTGTACCAAAAGCGGTACAATTTTTTTAACTGAATTTCACATCTCCCTCCGCCCATTTCACATCTCCCCTGTCACATACCCCCTCTCCCTTGTCACATCCCCCGTCACATTCTCCCCCCTCCTTGTCACATTCTCCCCCCTCCATGTCACATTCTCCCCCCTCCTTGTCACATTCTCCCCCCCTCCTTGTCACATTCTTCCCCATGTCACATTCCCCCCCTTGTCACATTCCCCCCCTGTTACATTCCCCCCTTTGTCACATTCATCCCCCCCCCCTTCTCACCTTGTCCTGCAGCAGTATACACTAGGTTTGCCGGGCAGATTTCAAACCTAGTGTATTTGCTGCAGAACAAGTCCTTTCCCCTTCAGCCAATCACAGGCTTTACACCACTGCGGCCTGTGATTGGCTGAAAAGTGAAAGGTCCTAGAAGATGAATAGTGAAGAGAGGACACCCCGGACCGCACGGAGGGGAACGGCATCTGCAGGGACCGGGACTAGGTGAGCAAAAGTTTTTTTTTATTTTACTACTTCTTCCTTTTACACTTAGCTCAGTGTTTTTCTAACAGGGGGCCTCCAGCTGTTGTGAAACTACTACTCCCAGCATGCCCGGACAGCCTTTGGCTGTTCGGGCATGCTGAGAGTTGTAGTTTAGCAACAGCTGGAGGCCCCCTGGTAGGGAAACACTGACTTTTAGTCTTTTTCTTTACCTGCTCTGGCCGGCCCCCGCAACAGGAGCCGACCAGAGCAGATAATCGCATGTTTTCCCGGGGGCCGCATCGCTATATCGCATTGCTTTTGCGATATATCGTGCAGCCCGGCCGGGAACTCTGCAATTCTACCCCGAGCGTGACTCGGGGTTACCGATTCTAGCAGGGAAAATTAACCCCGAGTCACGCTCGGGATTATCGCTCAGGAGGTTAAGGCCAAAATTGGCTTGGTCCTTAAGGGGTTAAAGTGGTAAAGTAATAGAAAAGTATGTAATCATGGGTATCATTTTAATTGTATTGCCCCACAGAATAAAGAAAACATGTAATTTTTACTGTAAATTGTACAGCATGAAAAAGAAACCTTCCAAAATTTGCCAAATTGTGTTTTTTTTTTTCAATTTCCCAGCACAAATAGAATTTTTTTAAATGTTGCCATACATTTTATGGTCAAATTTGTGATATCATTACAATGGACAACTGCTCGTGCAAAGAAAAAGCTCTCATACTCATCTTTGGTTGGAAATATAAAAGAGTTATGCTTTTTAGAAGGTGAGGAGGAAAAAATGAAAAGCAAAAATAAAATTGGCTGCATCCTTAAGGCCAAAATGGGCTTGGTCCTTAGCGGGTTAAAGGAGTACTCCCGAGGAAAACTTTTTTTTTTTTTTTAATCAACTGGTGCAAGAAAGTTAAACAGACTTGTAAATTACTTCTATTAAAAAATATTAATCCTTCCAGTACTTATTAGCTGCTGAATATTACAGGGGAAAATATTTTCTTTTTGGAACACAGAGCTCTCTGTTGACATCATGATCATGAGTAGGAGAAAATCCCCATAGTACACATATGCTGCTCTGGACAGTTACTAAAATGGACAGAGATGTCAGCAGAGAGCACTGTGGTCATTATGTCAGCAGAGAGCTATGTGTTCCAAAAAGAAAACCATTTCTTCTGTAGTATTCAGACCCAAAAAGTTACTGGTAAGATTTTTAAATAGAAGTCATTTACAAATCTGTTTAAATTTCTGGCACCAGTTGATTTAAAAAAAAAAAAAAAGTTTTCCACGGGAGTCCCCTTTAATGCTCTGTGCTGTACATTTATATCACAGCAGTGCAATGTAGGTGGGTTCATGTAATTTATTTAGAAATCAGGATTTTGTATGTACCCTATTTTTCACCCTATAGGACACTCCGGCATATAAGATGCACCCAATTTTAAATGAGGAAAATCTAGAATACAATGTAAAGTATAGGTCACAGTGATCTTCAACCAGCAGACCTCCAGATGTTGCAAAACTACAACTCCCAGCATGCCCGGACAGATGTTGGCTGTCCGGGCATGCCAGGAGTTGTAGTTTTGCAACATCTGGAGGTCTGCAGGTTGAAGACCACTGGTATAGGAGATAATACTCACGTGTCCGCACCGCTCGGGACCCATCACCGCTCGTCACCACTGCCCTGGATGTGGCCCTCCATTGCTGCTGCCACGTCCCCGGGGTATCCCCATCACTCCGGAATGTCTCTGCTGCCCGTCATCATCGCTCTCCGTCGCCGCCATCACGTTGCTACGCACGTCGCTACGCACGCCGCTCCTATTGGATGACAGGGTGTCATGCGCGACGACTTGATGATGACAAAGGAGAGTGCCGGCCATGCAAGGGATCCCGGCACAGAGCAGACACCAAGGAGGCAGGTAAGGTCCCTCCTGGTGTAGCCGGGTTAGTGTCACTTTCGCTTCAGATGCGGCGGTCAGCTTTGATCGCCGCGTCTGAAGGGTTAATACAGGGCATCACAGCGATCAGTGATATCCTGTATTAGCTGCGAGTCCCGCCGAGTCCCGCAATAGGTGTGTATTTGCCGTATAAGACGCACCAAGTCGTCGTCCCCCCCAGTTTTGGGAAAGAAAAAGTGTGTCTTATACGGCAAAAAAATATGGTAAATGAACAACTTACAACTTTGAGATCCATTGATAACATGGAAAGGAGGGAGAGATGCAGAGGTTGAAGGTAATTTAGAGGTTTTATGGTTGACAGTCAAGATGGGATAGAAAAAAACAGAGTCAGGAGGCTAGTACTAATCTGATATACCCCAAAAAGTTTGTCAAGTGAGCAGATGAGGGACATATCGGTTCAGGAGAAGCCTAGCTGTGATAAAACAGCTAGGGGAATGGATAGTTGTCACGATGCCGGCTGGCAGGAGGTGGATCCTCTGTGCCAGAGAGGGATTGGCGTGGACCGTGCTAGTGGACCGGTTCTAAGTCACTACTGGTGTTCACCAGAGCCCGCCGCAAAGCGGGATGGTCTTGCTGCGGCGGTAGTGACCAGGTCGTATCCACTAGCAACGGCTCAACCTCTCTGACTGCTGAAGATAGGCGCGGTACAAGGGAGTAGACAGAAGCAAGGTCGGACGTAGCAGAAGGTCGGGGCAGGCAGCAAGGATCGTAGTCAGGGGCAACGGCAGGAGGTCTGGAACACAGGCTAGGAACACACAAGGAAACGCTTTCACTGGCACAATGGCAACAAGATCCGGCGAGGGAGTGCAGGGGAAGTGAGGTATACATAGGGAGTGCACAGGTGAAAACACTAATTGGAACCACTGCGCCAATCAGTGGCGCAGTGGCCCTTTAAATCGCAGAGACCCGGCGCGCGCGCGCCCTAGGGAGCGGGGCCGCGCGCGCCGGGACAGGACCGAGGGAGAGCGAGTCAGGTACGGAAGCCGGGGTGCGCATCGCGAGCGGACGCCACCCGCATCGCGAATCGCATCCCGGCTGGAGGCGGTATCGCAGCGCACCCGGTCAGAGGATCTGACCGGGGCACTGCCGTAGCGAGGGTGTTGCGAGCGCTCCGGGGAGGAGCGGGGACCCGGAGCTCTCGGCGTAACAATAGTCCAGTAAGGTGGGAGATAAGAGTGCAGAGCAGGCCTGAGAGGTGCTGGTAGTGGATACATTATTTGTTGTTGAAGAAGATTGGGCATTCTGTAACAAATACTGGGCTTCATCTTCCTCAGTTTGACACATAAGATTTCTCAGAGAGAAGGTTGGGATTATAGATTCCTTTAGATGTTGAACTAGGGACATGATTGACACACTTAAAGTCAATTTGGGTTGTTTCTCCTAAATTGAGGCATTTGGCCTTCCATTGTCATAGGGAATTTGTCTTCTTCTAGATGAAAACAGTGGAGTCAAAGATTTAACACATGGGCCTGTGTCTCTTTTCAGCCTGGTCAATGATATAAATATGCAACCACATTTCTTGAAATGTTAAAGAAAATAAAATGCCTTATGATGTTAAATAATTCAGATTTCAGTAAATCTTGTCCCACTTATACTCTATGTAATTTAAGTTACTTCGTGATGCATTCACTACAGATTATAACATTTGACATCAAAGATTCACTATAATTCGGGGTGATTGATATTTTGAAGCCTCGGTAAAGAAATGGATTTGCTAATCTCTCATGTTTACCTGTATTTTTTCAAATAAAATGTTAAGAAATAAATCTTTTTGCTTTATTTAAATAGTAAAATGGAAATCAATGTAGATAACTTGATTAGATATAAATGTGTGTATATATATATATATATATATATATATATATATATATATATCCCTGCAAGTACTATATGATGACTTCAGAAAGAAATAAAACTGAACAACCCAGCAGTGCGGTAGCAGACAATCTAGCGCACTGTAGCTAAAGGAAATAACAGAAGTGCTGAACAGCTTGCCAATAAAGCTTTGCAAATTGCCTTTACAAAATAAATAATAGGACAACCACATTATAATGTGATAAGGTCACAGAAACCAATTTGTCTGTCTAGAATTAATATACCAAGAAATATCAGTATTACATAGGTATTAACCTAATAAAAAAGACCACTTAAACAATGTTAATTTTAAATAGGTGATATGTCCAACAATAATAAAGACATGGGGGGCAGTTCTCCTGGTCTATGATTTGGTAAAGTGAATTGTAATACCAACTTACTTTATTTATTTATTTGTTTTCATTGGTCAGGTTCCCCGGCAAGTTAAATGGACAATCTTGTAAAAACACATAGAAAAGTACAAACAAATATAGGTACGGTAGGTATATTAGCAGACATTTCTTGTTTAGCTTAGCCTTTATTTCTATAGACAGCCAATAAGGTTGATATTACACTTCCCAAACAGCCTGTCAGAAAGCTTGCTCTAGCTCCTGAATAGCAAACGTCTCTCATGTATTCAACAATATTTAGGTATATTTGCCATTCAGGATCATAGGAAAGGATTTGAGGACAATTATTTTAACTGAAGAGGAACCTTCAATATTAACCTCATATGACTGTGTGTAACTTTTCAGTCAAAGAAGAGAAGACTAGTTTGTGCAAATCTTCCTGGAAGTTCAACCACAGATCATGTACTGCAGGCCAGATTAGTATACGGTAAACCTAACTTCCTTTGTTATTACTGTGTTATCAACAGAAGAGACTATTGGCTAAAACACAAATGGGAACATTCCTTTTGGAGTAAATGCTGTATTATTTTCCCACAAAAATTCAAGGCAGAATTAACAGTATTTTTTTTTATATTGGCCTACATTAGTATCATGTAGTAGTGTTGAGCTCAAATATTCGTAGTGCAAATTTTTATCGCGAATATCAGCAATACACGATTTTGTGAATATTTAGAATATAGTGCTATATATTCGTAATGAAGAATATTATTATTTTTATTTTCACATGCAAATTTTTATGCAAATTTTCCATGCAAATTTTGGCATGGAAAAAAATTAATGAACATGGCAAATATGCAAATTTCGCAAACATAGGATGAATAATCATCAATATATTCGCAAAATATCGCAAATTCGAATATGGCCCCTGCTGCTCATCACTATCATGTAGTACTGCACTGTAACATCAAGAGGTTCTTTGCTGTCAGCACAGTCAACTGACAGTTTACCAGTCTGGTTTCTTGGACTACACTGCCTCACAAATTCCCAAATATAAAGAAAAGGTCAGACCATGTAGGACCCTTAAATAATGGTAAGCGGGAAATGGTCACTGGCGGTCAAGAGAAGGCACATCCCTTCCATTTTTGTAAATATTTTATTATATCTTTTTTGTGACAGTTTAAAAAAAATTACATTCTGTTCAATTTCAGCATCAAATCCAGAGGTTATTTTACAGTAATAGATATATGAGTGATGCCAGCATTGGTTAAAGAGATGTTGGTGTTGGTGGTGGTGGTGTTGGTGCTGGTGGTGTTGTGGTGGTGGTGGTGTTGGTGGTGATGTTGGTGGTGGTGGTGGTGGTGTTGGTGTTGGTGGTGGTGGTGGTGGTGGTGGTGTGCAGCCTGCCAGTGCTTAGACCATACACTGCACACTGCATCAAACTGTCATCCCTGAAGAAAGCCTATTCTAAAGATGAAGAACAAAAATGTTTGCAAACAGTATGCTGAAAACAAGCAGACTAAGGACATGGATTACTGAAACCATGTCCATGAGACCAAGATAAACTTATTTGCTTTGGATGGTGTCAAACGTGTGTCGAGACAACTAGGTGAGGAGTACAAAGACAAGTGTGTCTTGTCTACAGTCAAGCATTGTGGTGGAAGTCTCATGGTTTGGGGCTCTATGGGTGCTGCTGGCACTGGGTAGCTAAAGTTTATTGAGGAAACCATAAATGTCAACATGAAAATGTCAGCAAGGAAAATACGAGACTGATCCTCCAAAAATGGCTTTAAGACTTCACCTGGTAAACATAGGCTAGTAAACTTAACAATAAAATGAGTCACTTTACTGTAATACTGTCTTAAAAATTAAGATGTATTTTGTGTCTTAGTGTGAACAATAATTTCCTGACATTAATGTTCAACTGATGCCAACTGGATAGTATTAATAAGCCCTTGGATGGTATACAGCTGCATATATCACCTAAAGGCCATACTAGTGTGAAAATAGTATTACAAAGTTTGCTTTTTTGTGATGTTTATCTGTATAGGAACATTTTGCAAGCTTTACTATACAGTGAATGAAGATATAACTAGACTTCTCATCTGTTGAGCCCATAGGGATCTGTCAGCAAGTATGGTGTACACCAGAAAATGCTGAACCAACACGGCAAAGAATAGTGCATTGTGAATAGACCCTAAGTATTTTTAAAGCCCCACGACATTTAAGAATTGTCTTTTAAAGGCGGCTTTACAAGGATGTACCTCATGCCATTAGTTCATTTATGATACCTATATTTTTTAAAGCTTTTTTTATTATTATACTAAAAGAACAAAGCAAAATAAATCCATATATCATATAGCATAGCCTAAAATGCACTGTCTCAATCTGTTGTGTGGGCTGAATATTAAATGCAATTTTATTGTGGAATTCTATTAATCCATATTTCAAAATCTAACTTTATAATCTTTAATGTATTTTTACAGATATCTGTACAAAACATGACTTAAATGGAATTAATATTAATATTTCAATATGGAAGACATTTCTCTGATGCTTCATTCCCTAAAGCAACCTAGTTATAGTGCTGACAATTAGGATACTGACTTCCTATGGGAGCCCAGAAGATTTATTTCACAGAAAACAATGAAATTTACTTATGAAGTCTTCAGATGTCTCTATAGCAAGATCCTCCTGCATAGTTGGGATACTTAATGAAAATAGACATTAATCAATTTAAGCCAGAGCATACGTTGCGCAAAGCACTAAAGCATGTCGGAATGGAAAATATTAATCTAAAGCGTTCAATATCCAAAGTCTTCAAAAATCCATAAAATACACTGAATAGTTTGCACAACTGAACATAAAAAAAATGTAATCTTGTCAGTGTTTACTTTAATCAGTAATATTTTATATGATCTGACAGTGGGGCTGCCGTTACTTGGAAGTCCTGGTATATTTGGATATTAAATTAAAGTAAAATATATTGTCATTAAAGGATAAACATGATATGAAAACTAGATATCCAAAGGAATTACTGCTGAAATAATATATTCTAAGCATGGTGACAAATGAGTATAAAATAGCACTGGTGAAATGGTATTTAATCAGCCAAACTGTACAAAATGATGCAATTTTGTCCTACGCATACGTATGCAACAAAATTTATCAGCATAAGGGCTCAAAGACACAACCATACAAAATTTCACTTTTTTGATTAATTTCAATGATGAATATGGGGCCTCTACTGTACCTCTGGGTGCCTCCAATTTCATATGGAGCTTTTTTTTGCAGCAATGCTCTACTGAACACTGTGTGTAAAGTAATAATCTCTCCTAGGCAGCCATATAGCATTCAACAGCTAGTTAAAGAACATTTTTTATAGTAAAATAAAAGTGCTATGCCCACAGCGGCATCTGACCTGCCTGGCTCACAATTTTTGTTCTAGCTCATCCCAAAGGTGTCTTATGTGAGTCAGTTGAGTTCTTCCACACCCAACTCACTGAACCATACCTTTATGGTCCTGGCTTTGTGCACTGGGGCACAGTCATAGTGGAACAGAAAACCCAAACAGTTCTCACAAAGCTGGAAGCATAATATTGCCCATTATGTCTTGTGCTGACATATTAAACACATTAAAAGGCAACATTTTGCCAGAAAACTGTTAATGCTCCTCAATACCTGGAGGTGGGTACCAATATCCAACATCCCTGCCAATCAGTTGACCGACACTACAGCATCACCAGAATTAAACAGGGTATAGGAGTTGGAAGTCACGGTTCTGTATGCTGTCTAAAGTGGTGGCACGGGGTAACTACAGAGCAGCTCCTACTCACTTCAATGGAAGCTGCTCTTCAGTTACCCAGTGCCACCACTGCAAACAATGAGCTAAGGCTTTTGGCTCCTGTACATTGATTGCTTCTGGCACCATGGCAGTGCTGATCAACTAGTCGACAGGAGTGCTTGGTGTTGGCATCCCATCTATTAACTATTGATAGCCATCCTGTAGTGCTGCTCTGCAGTTATTTAGCACCACCAGTGTGAACATTGTACAGAGCCAAAGCTTGCAGCTACCATATATTGTATATTTCTGACACCACAGCAGTATGACACACACTATGAGTATGCCATCAACAGTTTTTGGCTAGAATACTCCTTTAAGATTTCCTTTCACTAAAACTAAGGGGCCTAATCCAACCCATGAACAAGAACACCATAGCAGTATCCATCCTCCACCAAACATTACAGTTGACACTGAGCAGTCAAGCAGGTGAAGTTCTCCTGGTACTTCACAACACAGACTCATCCATCAGACTGACAGATAGAGAAAGATAGATAAACATGATTTATTTCTCTACAGAACATATTCTCACTGCTCCAGAGTCCAGTGGAGGTGTAGTTTACACCAATCCATTGACACATGGCATTGTGCTAAGTGATGTAAGACTTGAATGCAGCTGCCCATCTTCGTAAACCAATGTCATGAAGCTATTGGAACACAGTTTTTTCCCGCTGATTTTAATGCCAGATGAAGTTTGGAATTCTGCAGTTTTTGCATTAGCAGAACATTGGTGGCTTTTATGCACTATGGTCCTCAGCACTTGGTAACCCTGCATAATAACATTACATGGTCTCTGCTTCGTGGCTGAACTATTCTGCTTCCTAAACCCTTCCATTCTTTTATAACATCCCTCACAGTTGCAGGCACAATGGCATCCAAGTACCAGCCTAAAATTTAGTGAACTCTTTGAAATGACTCATTCAGCAATGGCTCCATTGTAAGGTGCTGGATTCTATGCACCTGTGCCAATGGGCCTATATGAAACATCTGAATTTTACAATTAAGCAGTGTGTCTATTTATCTCTCCTATATAATTCACAGCATCAGATAGAAGGTATAAGAAAGATAAAATGTTTGATTTTCTGGTTTCCTGAGCTAGACCATTCTTTTATTACCCAAATGGTAATGCCAGCTCTGCATTACTTTGCTCCAGTTGGCTCCCTCTATATTTCTTTAGCTGTTTTGTTGACACTACATGTGCTCATCTGAGAAACTAAAGCTCATAGAAGTTTCTTGTTCAATGATAATAACTAGATGATAAATCTTATTAAAGCTCTGCAGATCCTTACAGAATCACCCTTAACCCCTTAATGACGAAGGACGTATATTTACGTCCTCCGCCGGCTCCCGCAATATGCCGCAGGGTCATGCGGGGTCCCCGCGTCGTATCGGGTTGGTCCCGGCGTCTATCGACGGCTGGGACCCACGGCTAATACAGGACATCACTGATCACGGTGATGCCCTGTATTAACCCTTCAGACGAGGCGATCATCGTGGTGTCCCGAACAGCTTACAGGACACCGGGAGGGCCCTTACCTGCCTCCTCGGTGTCCGATTGACGAATGACTGCTCCGTGCCTGAGATCCAGGCAGGAGCAGTCAAGCGCTGTTAACACTGATCACAGGCGTGTTAATACACGCCAGTGATCTGTGTAAAAGATCAGTGTGTGCAGTGTTATAGGTCCCTATGGGATCTATAACACTGCAAAAAAAAGTAAAAAAAAACGTGCTAATAAAGGTCATTTAACCCCTTCCCTAATAAAAGTTTGAATCACCCCCCTTTCCCCATAAAAAAAATAAAACAGTGTAAACAAAAATAAACATATGTGGTATCACCGCATGCATAAATGTCCGAAATATAAAAATATATCATTAATTAAACCGCATGGTCAATGGCGTACACGTAAAAAAAGAATTCAAAAGTCCAAAAAAGCGTATTTTTGGTCACTTTTAATACCATTAAAAAATGAATAAAAAGTGATCAAAAAGTCTGATCAAAACAAAAATGGTACAGATAAAAACTTCAGATCACAACGCAAAATATGAGCCCTCATTCCGCCCTGTACGTGGAAAAATAAAAAGGTTATAAGGTCAGAAGAGGACATTTTTAAACGTATACATTTTCCTGCATGTAGTTATGATTTTTTCCAGAAGTACGACTAAATGAAACCTATATAAGTAGGGTATCATTTTAACCGTATGGACCTACAGAATAATTGTAAGGTGTCATTTTTACCGAAATATGCACTGCGTAGAAACGGAAGCCCCCAAAAGTTACAAAATTGCGTTTTTTCTTCGATTTTGTCGCATAATAATTTTTTTTTTCCATTTTGCAGTAAATTTTTGGGTAAAATGACTAATGTCACTGCAAAGGAGAATTGGTGACACAAAAAATAAGCCATAATATGGATTTTTAGGTGGAAAATTGAAAGGGTTATGATTTTTTCAAAGGTAAGGAGGAAAAAATGAAAGCTCTGTAGCGGTTAAATTGTAGGAAGCTGGTGGTGCTCAGACTGACAAAGAGGAAGTCCATCAAGCATGCGAGTAGAGAAAAGAAATAGTCGGCGACTCACCACTCTTCTGTTCAGCAAAGTTCTTTATTGCACATATTCACAACAGTGTTGCCCAGGGAGAAGACGGAGATGGACACGCAGGGGGGTACCACAGAGAGGCGACAACACTGTTTTGCACTACATGGGGCCCTATTGCATATTTTGTAAAGGGGCCCAGAAGCTACAAGTTACGCCTCTGATCCATAGGTCATAGTAAAATTTATTAACTTGTTAAAATGGACTCTGGCCCTTGTCAGGAGGTTGGATTTCTTTGGTAAGAAGTAAACAGTCCCTTCATGTGTTATATTTGATCTGTTGAAATCATTTGAAATGGACAAGTATAAGGATCTCAGTGATTTTGAGGAGCCAAATGTGACTGTGCAGGCATATTGGGAGTTGTAGTTTTACACCATTCGGAGGCTCCTCGTTTGGGAAACACCACACTGTGCAGTTGTTAGTTCTTAGCAAAAGTGATAAACCAATATCAGGGTCATGCCCATGTATGCCTCATTGATGCGTATGGGGAGAAAAAGGAGAGCTGGTCTATTCTGATCTGACAGGACAGCTAGTGTAGAAAATGATGGTGTAACAAATGTTGGTAGAAAAGAACACACAGTGCATCGCAATGCCCAAGCTGATCCCTGTCTGTTGCAGAAAGTACCTACAGTAATGAATTACATTTTGTTTTAAATGAGGATGTTGGATGAATGTGCATTATTTGTTTGTTGAAGATGGCATCCAGCTGCACTATGGGAAGAAGGCAAGGCAGTAAAGTCAGTGTGTCAATCAGGGCAATGTTATCCTGTTATGTTGTTATGCTGGCATTGGGTTTTGGAATTTATGTGGATGTAACTTTAAGACATGTCATCAACCTAAACATAGTTACAAACTAGGTACACCCCTTCATTGTAACAACATACCCTAATACAGTGGGGATCAAAAGTTTTGGCACCCCAGGTAAAAATTTGTATTAATGTGCATAAAGAAGCCAAGGAAAGATGGAAAAATCTCCAAAAGGCATCAAATTACAGATTAGACATTCTTAAAATATGTGAACAAAAGTTAGATTTTATTTCCATCATTTACACTTTCAAAATAACAGAAAACAGAAAAATGGCATCTGCAATAGTTTGGGCACCCTGCAGAATTTATAGCATGCACTGCCCCCTTTGCAAAGCTGAGACCTGCCAGTGTCATGGATTGTTCTCAATCATCATCTGGGAAGACCAGGTGATGTCAATCTCAAAGGTTTTAAATGCCCAGACTCATCTGACCTTGCCCCAACAATCAGCACCATGGGTTCTTCTAAGCAGTTGTCTAGAAATCTGAAACTAAAAATAGTTGACGCTCACAAAGCTGGAGAAGGCTATAAGAAGATAGCAAAACGTTTTCAGAGGTCAATATTGTCTGTTAGGAATGTAATTAAGAAATAGCAGTCATCAGGAACAGTGGAAGTTAAAGCAAGATCTGGAAGACCAAGACAAATATCAGACAGAACAGCTCACAGGATTGCGAGAAAAACAATTCAAAACCCACGTTTGACTGCACAATCCCTCCAGAAAGATCTGGCAGACACTGGAGTTGTGGTACACTATTCCACTTTAAAGAGATACTTGTACAAATATGGTCTTCATGGAAGAGTCATCAGATGAAAACCTCTTCTACGTCCTCACCACAAAAATCAGTGTTTGAACTTTGCAAATGAACATATAGACAAGCCTGACTCATTTTGGAAACAAGTTCTGTGGACTGATTATATTAAAATTGAACTTTTTGGCAAATTAATGAGCAAAGGTACGTTTGGAGAAGAAGGGGAACAGAATTTAATGAAAAGAACCTCTGTCCAACTGTTAAGCATGGGGGTGGATCAATCATGCTTTGGGGTTGTATTGCAGCCATTGGCACAGGGAACATCTAACGAATAGGAGAAGGAAAAATTGATTCAATAAAATGTCAGCAAATTTTGGATGCTAACTTCATGCCATCTGTGAAAAAGCTGAAGTTAAAGAGAGGATGGCTTCAACAAATGGATAATGATTCTAAACACACCTCAAAATCCAGGGGGGATTACATCAAGAGGTGTAAACTGAAGGTTTTGCCATGGCCTTCACAATCTCCTGAATTTAACATAATTGAAAATCTATGGATAGACCTTAAAAGAGCAGTGCTTGACAGACAGCCCAGAAATCTCAAAGAACTGGAAGACTTTTGTAAGGAAGAATGGGCAAAGATATCTCAAACAAGAATTGAAAGACTCTTGGCTGGCTACAAAAAGCGTTTACAAGCTGTGATACTTGCCAAAAGGGGGTAGTACAAAATATTAACTCCGCAGGGTGCCAAACTTTTGCAAATGCCATTTTTTTGTTTTCTGTTATTTTGAAAGTGTACATGATGGAAATAAAATCTAACTTTTGTTGACATATTATAAGAATGTCTCATCTGTAATTTGATGCCTGTTGGAGATTTTTCCATCTTTTCTTTGGCTTCTTTATGCACATTAATACAAATTTTACCTGGTGTGCCCAAACTTTTGATCCCCACTGTAAATGTGGTCTTTTACAGCAAGATAATTTGTCTCTTCAGGAACTTGACCTGCCTTACTAAGTAACTGGCTTAATGGGCAATGGAGCTGAATGGCATTGACCAGAAGCCATTAGAAAGACAACTGTGGGGGGATCAGGGAAAGTGATATTAATTATATATGTGACATATTGTACAGTTCTTCGCAAAATGACTAATCTAATAGGGTAAAAGTGATACTAAGGTTTCAAGTATAGAATAAAGGACCTTTATATCGGTATCAAAGAAAAGTGTTTCAAGTGTCAATCAGCTGAATATCCTGACAGATGTACAAAGAAATGTTCAGATATTTGATGTACGGACATACCTTGTGTTGTCTACAGACAATGTAAGCTGTCATTATCCAAGCACTGAACCACCATGACTCACTTCAGGGCATTGACTAACACAGAGCGACAAAGAGGAATTAAAGGTGATATTACTTGGGAAGCAGCATTGACTAGGGTGTATCCACTGAGTCCACGAGGCCAGCAATGTGTGCCTTATAACAAATTACACATGCTCTTTTGAAGCACAATAGCACTTATCATGTTTATCATTGTCAGAATGACTGAACAGCACCTGGACCTGTTCAGAATGGATATATATATATATATATATATATATATATATATATATATTTATATATATATATATATTTATATATATATATATATATATATATATATATATATATATATATATACACACACTGTGTAATATTTAGGAAGAACCCTCTGTTAGAAAGTCACGGTTGTTTTCCATTATGATACTGTTACATGCAACTATATTACAAATTATAATTTTGTCAATCAGCTGATAAAGGTAAACATTTCATTGGCTGATAGGGTTGCTTTGACCTGATAAAAGACCTCACTGTGTATTAGGGGATGTGCGCCGACGGTTAACTGCAGTAAACAGCGGTAGTTTGTGTTTCCCTCCCCACCCAGTGCTGGAACATTGTAAAGGTTCAGTAAACAAGCACCAATCTATGAGATCAGTACTCCTTACTATACACTGGTCTCCCAACTGGGGACCTCCAGATATTGCAAAACTACAACTCCCAGTCGTTAGCTGTCTGGACATTCTAAAAATTATGCTTTTGCAATATCTGGAAGTCCACAGTTTGGAGATCACTGCTATAGAGCATGCAACCATTTAATAGGGTCATAATGCTAATATGTTTTACCTACCAAGTGGGTGTAAGACAGTAATAAGGACTGGCACTGGCCCTGTTTCTCAGTCTACCTGTACATCTACAGTATGAAATTGAATAGCTTGAATATGGCATAAAGTGTACATTTTGTCTGACATATGAATTGGATTACATGCTAGATAAGGAAAATAAATTATACCCATATGTTTCAGAATTTATTTACTTACTTATCTGCCTTGTTAAGACATAAAAATCAAATAAAGGGGGTGCATCCTTTATGACTCTACCCTATAAACCAGTGCAGAGAGAAGCATCCATTGTATCCATGCTTTAGATAGCTGCATAGTGTAATCTTTCTCCTGCTAATGTTTAAAGGGGCACTCCGAAAGAAAACTTTATATACTTTTTTTTTTAAATCAACTGGTGCCAGAAAGTTAAACAGATTTGTAAATTACTTTTATTAAAAACAAATCTTAATCCTTCCAGTTCTTATTAGCTGCTGAATACTACCGATTACTAAAATTATTTTCTTTTTGGAACACAGAGCTCTCTGCTGACATCACGAGCACAGTACTCTCTGCTGACATATCTGTCTATTTTAGAAACTGTCCAGAGCAGAATATGTTTACTATGGGGATTTTCTTTTAAAATGATTTTCTCTTAAAATGGGCAGAGATGTCAGCAGAGAGCTCTGTGTTCCAAAAAGAAAAAGAATTTCCTCTGTAGTATTCAGCAGTACTGGACTGGAAGGATTAAGATTTTTTTTTTTTCTATAGAAGTAATTTACAAATCTGTTTCTGACACCAGTTGATAAAAAAAATAAAATAAAAAAAGTTTTCCACCAGAGTACCCCTTTAAAGATTACTCAAGATAATGCAGTAAAGTTACCTGCAATCCCCTGCAAAGCCATAGATAACTTACTGCTCACAATGAATTATATCACTATGCAAACAGTACTTCATATTACAAAGGGCCAAATGGCAGACTTAGCATTAGTAATAAGCGGCAGGGGCCATATTCGAATTTGCAGTATTTCGCTAATATATAGACAAATATTTGTTCTATGTTTGCGAAATTTGCATATTCCCTATGTTTATTCACTAGTTTTCCATGCAAAAATAGTAATGAAATTTGTATAGTGCGCATGCGCGATTATATCTTTCAACTAACTAACCCTACACTAGAACCTATCTGCTAAACTAACCTACCCTATCTAACACTATCACTTTTTTAATACACAGTACACATAATTGTTGTGATGTGTACTGTGAGGAAAATAAATTAACAAATATTCGTCATTAGGAATATATAGCTCTATATTCTAAATATTCGCTGAATTGCCAAGTGCCGATATTCCTGGTAAAAATGAGTATTTCGAATTTTCGCGCTCAACCCTACTTAGCATTTCTACACCTGTACCTTTTCGAGGGAGTAGGATGTGATGTCTAGGCAGAGCTGTGCTTGTCATGAATTACTACCAGTATCTACAATGGTTTCAGGAGAGTAGAACCATTATAGTGGAAATTCTGGTTCCTTCAACTTGGGCACTGCATTATAGAAGAATATTGTATTGTATCCGACAGAAACGAATAAAACAAATCCCACAATGTCCTCATATACATGTCACCTCGGAAGACTTCTGTTCAGTCACAGCTATGTCATTTAATCATCGCTTGACCTACATGCAAAGGGGTAATTGCAATTCCAAGTTTTTTTTTTTATTATTTCTTCCAAGGATTGCCTCAAAAATGTTAGAGAAAGCCAAAGACATATTTTCCATCAGAACACACATAAATAATATAAGCTGTTACAGCAGAATGAAACTATCAGGTTTCACTGTAAATCAAATGTATTAAAGGCCCAGCATGCTCCTGTGATAGAACTTTAATACATTTTCTTTTATTGATCCTCTACATGCTCTGTCACCTTGTCGAGTATAGCTGCATATTTGGTGGAAGAGAAATGCTCTATAGTAAAGTAATGTGTTATACATACACTTCATGTACACTGGGTTTAACACATTGTATGTTAACATTCTCAAGCAACGTTCTGGTGAGCTGAAATGTGAGATTTTAATAAATTAAAGAACTATGGTTTTATCTTTTCCCTTAAAATATGAAATTATGAAACATGGAAATCATAGGAATCCAATTAAATATAATGGGGACATTTATTATTGTTTGCTGAGTGTCTGACTATATTGTCCAAGGTGTATTGTTTATGTTATTTACTATTTTGGTGCATGTAAGTACATTTCTGCCCAGATGCAAAATGCACTGTTGTGCATTTATAAAAATAAATAAATAAACATTACAATAATAATAATAATGACAAAATAATAATAATACAAACACTATATACCTGTACAATATATACAAAAATGACTCCATATTTGTCCAAAAATGTCCACCAATGTATTTTCTGGTCTAGCCTTATTCTCACCAAACACCCACCACTTTAATACCAACCCTGCACATTTAAACCAAAACTATAATTTACACCTATTCTTTTGAACCAAAAATTGTACCATAAACGAGCCTTTTTCATTAGTAAATAAATCTGGAAAACATACTTTGCCCCCTTTTTTAAAAACTTAACTTTCAAACTTGTTTTCTTATGAATTTAAAAACAACTATATTTTCTTGGAGACCATGCCGACATTTCTCATTCCCTTTTCAATTTGCCAGAAGTGAGAAAAGTAGCAAATGTTAGAACAAGTTCTATTTGGAGTGTTAACTTAACATTGAGGCTTGTGCTTTTTTTTTTTAAATTTTTTTTTAAATATTTTACATTTATATTTTTTTTTATAAATGTCAGTGAAAAAACCATGGGGAAATGGATTTCCCTCAAATGAAAGCAATAGTGTGCCAAAATGTGACAAAGTGTAGTTATTTTCTATTTTTCTGACCAGTCCTTTATTTTCTGCTTTTTTTTTTTTTTTTACATCTTTCCAGTCTCCTGAAGCCCCCGCTCCAGCAATGATACTGCTTGTACTCCCCTCACTTCTCACTCAGTGCCTTCACCCTGCCCCTGACATCTTGCAGCCCCTCTGTAATCAGTTATAGACCCCCCCCCCCCCCGGTAGATAGTACTACCCCCCACCCCTTGCAGAGAATAGTAGCAGCCCTCAAGTACATAATAACATTGAGAATTGGAGAATTGCCTACAAGTAGTAACAGGTCCCTGTAGATAGTAGAAACGCCCCTGTAGATAGTAGTAGCAGTCCTCCCTGTAGGTAATAAAAGCCCTTTTTGATAGCAATAGCCCCCCCACCACTGTAGACAGCAGTACTAGCCCTCCTGTAGGTGAAACAACCCCCTTGTAGTTAGAAATGGCCCCTTCTTTCAGTAGTAGTAGCCCCTTCTTCCTTGGCCAACACTCCACTCCATCCTGCATAAGGGTTTCCTCCTTACATTCTCCCATCCCTCTGGGACATGGTAGGTTTCACACTGGTGTGGTTCTCTGTGGCGGCCATTGTTTCTGTGATGCTTTGTCTGTGTGGTGGTGTGGCCCAGAGCCAGGGGCTTGGTCGGGCAGCAGTGGGGCTGCCTTGCCACTGGGTCATTCCCCCTGTGTGCATGGTGTCTCGGAGGTGGTGGCCGCCGCCTAGCGCTACGCCAGTGTTAGGTTAGGAACCCACTCTGACTAGGTGGCCTTGGCGTGGCGAGTAGGCTTGTACTTTTTGATCAAAATGTATACTAACAACCTGTTGGTTTTTTAAATTATGCTGAGAAGCAAGTAGATTAAAATGCAAATGGTGGATGTGCAGCTATGTTTCTCTACTTGAGCCCCATGTAGATAGTAGCATACCCTTTGTAGGTGGTAGTAGCCCCGATGAAGAGAGTATTATCCCCCTGTTGGTAAAAGTAGCCCCTCTCTCTGTAGGTGGTAGAAGCCCTCCTGTAAATAGCAGTACCCCCCCCCCCCCAGGTTACTAAGTCCTCCCTATGGGTGGTAACAGCCCCCTCTCTAAGTAATTTAAGCCCCCTTGTAGGTAGCAGTAGCCCCTGTAGGTAATAACAGCCCTTGTGGATGATGATAGCCCCCTGTACATAGCAGTTACTCCCCCTGCAGATAATTACAGCCCCCTATAAATAACAGTAGCTCCCCCCATAGGTAATTACAGACCCCCTGTAGGCAGTATAACCTTCACATCATTCATGTAACAACTAAAAAATTACACTCTGCTATACTGTTTAACAGTGTTTAATGTTGTTTTCCCTCAAAACACCCAACACACATCCATTTAGGTCTAAACCTTTACAACAAAAATTAATACAACGCTAAGTAGAAATTTCCTAATTGGACCAAAAGTATGAATATTTTGTATGGCCACCATTATTTTCCAGCACTGTCTTAATCCTCTTGTCATGGAGTTTACTAAAGCTTAAAGGTTGCCACTGGAGCCCTCTTCCAATACTCCATGATGACATCATTGATAGTGGATGCTAGAGACCTTGCTCTCTCCCACCTTCCATGTGAAAATGCCCCACAGATGTTTAATAGGGTTAAGGTCTAGCAACATACTTGGCTAGTCCATCACTTTTACCCTCAGCTTATTTAGCTATACACTGGTGAAGATTTGTTTGGGGTCATTATGTTAGAATACTGCCCTCTGAACCAGTCTCTGAAGGATGTCACAGTTCATGTTGGCATTTATGTTTCCCTCAATGAACTGAAGCTCCTCAGTGCCAGTAGTATTGATGCAAGTCCAGACAATGAAACTCCCACCACCATGCTTGACTGTGGTCAAAGCACACTTGTCTTTGAACTCCTCACCAGGTTGCTGCCACACAATTGAAACCATCTAAACTACATAAGTTTATGTAAGCTTAAGTTTAAGCTTGGGTTCGTTGAACCACAGAACAGGGTTCCAGTAATCTATGTCCTCAGTCTGCTTGTCTGCAGTAAAATGTGGGCTTTTCTATGCTTCATCTTTAGAAAAGGCTTCCTTCCACAAATTTGATACAGTGTGGGACGTATGGTCAGAGCACTGACAGGCTGACCCTCCACCCTTTAACCTCAACAGAAATGCTTTCAGCACTTATACATTGCAAAGACAACCTCTGAATAAGATGCAAAATATGTGCACTCAACTTCTTTGGTCGACCATGATGAGGCCTGTTCTGAGTGGAACCTGTCCCGTGAAACTGATGTGTGGTCTTGCTCACTCTGCTGCAGCTCAATTTCAGGTGTTCTTGAGGTGTCATGTTAAACTTCAAGTGATCAGTGTTAGAGAGTGTGAGAGTCATAACACCAAATTTAAGACACTGGCTCCCCATTCACACCTGAGACCCAGGTGGGAAAATGGTCCAATTTAGACATCTCTACTTAGGTGTCTGTCAAGGTTTAGACATTAGTGACTGCATGCTTTTTTAAGGGAACACAACATTAAGCACTGTCATACATGCTGTGCACTACTTTACCTTGTAGCAGAGTGTCATCATTTCAGTGTGGCCACACAAAAAAATAATATAAAATATTTGCAAAAACATGAAGGGTGTACTCACTTATGCGAGACACTGTAGATAGATAGTTAGATAGATACTGTAGGTAGAAGAGCACAAGCATGTCCCTTTGTGTAACTTTGCCCTCCATGGTGGCATTGTGCTGTTTTGTTACTTTTGGAAAGGCACAACATACCAACTAGTCACTGGTAGCTCTAAGTAAAGAAAACAGTTTTCGCTGCAAAAATTGCTTATACTGTATAATACCTATGACAAGTCTTTGACAACCGTATAAGCGCTGTTAGGGTGCTTTCACACCACGTTTTCAGCCTTCAGCTGGGGGAGGGGAAAATCGTGTGCTCCCGTACCCCAGACACACCGGCGTTGAAATCCATTGACTTTAATGAGTCACCATTTGTTTCCGATTGGCTTATTTCTGCCCCATATCAGGTTTTGTGACCAGACCTAAAACCATAGTATACTACGGTTTTAGGTCTGGTCAGAAAACCAGGTACGGGTCGAAAATGAGCCAACCGGAGTCAAACAGTGACTCCAGTTGGCTCATTAAAGTCAATGGATTTCAGCACCGGTTCGGGTGGGGCACGGGAGCGCACGGTTTTCCCCTCCCCCAGCCGATTCCGGCAACCGTAGGCTTAAAACATGGTGTGAAAGCACCCTTAGAATGCTTACTCTATCTGCAGAGTGGCTCAATACAACTCCAGCATGTATAGAAGTCATACCAGCACACACATTCACACAGTGACAATGTTCTTTTCGATAGTGCTAAGAGTGATGTTTTAATGGTGTTATAATTTTATGAAGTCGTCACAGTAATTCTCTGCAATGTGAGCAAGGAACTCATTCCTCCAAGCTCCGACAACATCTATTTTTCAAAAGCTGGTTGAGGATGTAAAATAAAATATTAAAGGTCAAACTGAAATCTAAAATTCTAATATTTGCAACACATAAATGATAGATACTTGAGCAAGGTTCTTTGACTTTAAACTTCTTCTACTGCACATCTCCAAATAATGTCTCTATTTGAAGACTCCAAATGTGCTTCATTGTTGTTCCTGGCTATTCTTTCTTTTTTTTTGTGCATCTTAGCTTTCACCAGACAACTTCATATCAATTTTAGAAAGAGAGACTGCTGATCAATTTGTTAAACTTTTATAATAAACCTGTCATTGCTGGTTCTAAAGCTAAAATAAGAAAGAAGCTACATAGGAACTTGATGATGTTAGAACAGTTTACATACAAAAGAGAACTGTTGTGAACAATTTTTAAAGGATGGAGATCAAAAACTTCAGGTGGAAAAAAACTATTTTCTGTTGTTTGTTGTTTTAAATGGAAAAATGAAATTGTATAAACCTTACTCTCTCTAAGAGAATCGGTAAAGCTGTAACTGGCTGTTTACATACACATTGCAGCGGGATCGGGATTATGTATAATCACTGAAAACACATACATAGAACAATCAAATATTTCATCACAACCAAAAGGGAAGGTAGTAAACTGTTATGCATTGTTGAAGCGACGCTGCTTGTTTACAAAAGAAGGTACAGAAAATTTATGCCACCATCTGTTTTTTTTTTTTATAATCTAGATGTATCCAGCTATACAAAAATGTAGGACTCAACTATAGCACAGTAGTGACAGGAGATAGGCCTGTCCATCCATTAGTGTATATATATATATATATATATATATATATATATATATATATATATATATAATAATAAAAAACAATAATATATATATATATATATATATATATATATATATACATACACACACACATCCACATAGGAAGTCCAGCAGCACACCAGGATACAAGCAACTGTGCCTTTATTCAGCTCATGTGCAAACAAATGCGATGTTTCAATGGCATCACGCCATCTTTCTCAAGCATGATGCTTGAGAAAGATGACGTGATGCTATTGAAATGTTGCATTTGTTTGCACATGGGCTGAATAAAGACACAGTTGCTTGTATCCTGGTGTGCTGCTGGACTTCCTATGTGGATGGGGATGTATTTTCTAGTGTGCGACTGGGACTAGTATTGAGCCTGCTTGCACCCACCTCATCTATATTTCTGCTGTTAAGTGGGGAGGGCATGCTGCTCCTGCTGAGGTTTTGCTATATATATATATATATATATATATATATATATATATATATATATATATATTTATATATATGTTGAAAAAAATTACAGTGGCAAGTTATCATATTATGTAGTATGTTTTTTTTTTTTCCTTCTTGTGTCGCATTGTCCCTTTTTTATGCATGGGACCCACACTCAGAAGTGTTGTAGAGCAAATATTTTTATTTCACTGCTGTCTCTGACCTTTTTCAGCATTCAATGCAACCAGAAACAACCTGTCCTAGGTCACATGGTCTCCAAGGGGTGCAGCTATGCTGCAGTAGGGGGGTAAATATTATGGGGAAAGGAATTAAGGAATTTCCTGAAGTGATGCTATTTATTCACCCACTGCAGCATAGCCACTCCCCTTGGAGATCATGTGACATATGACCTATTGTCTCTGACCACATAGAATGCTGAGAAGAGTCAGTGACAGCAGTATAATAAAAAAATGTGTGCATTACACCACTTCTAGGGGTGGGTCCTGTGCATGAAATTGGGGCAAAGCTGCTCACATAGGCAATAGAAAGATGTTACACAGTATTAAAACTTGGCGTTGTGGATTTAAAGGCTGAAGAAAAACTTATCTAGGATTACCCCTTTAAAAGATCACTCCTTATTGTTCTTATATCAGCATCTCTTTCATGTATGGCAGCCATTCCAATGTCGACTAAATTCTTAGAACACACACGTCTCATTTCACTTACTGATGTACTGATTCGGTGATTACCTAAACCAAATCGAATTTAATAAGGAAAAGTATAAAAAAAACAAAAAACACTGCTGTGGTCATCACTATACTCCCGCATTATGACCAGCTGGATGGCAAAAAAAGATCAAGTAGTGCCTCACAGGAATATGAATAAAAAATAACTAGTCAGCATGACAAAAAAATTTGAAAATAAAAAGCTTTGAGAAAGGAAATTCAGGCTTTACTGACAGTAAGAGTCAGATTGCTGAAATTCTGTACAAGAAAAAAGTCATTGGGGACAACAAAGCTAGAGGTTGGTAGGGGTGAAAACAAACATCCATTGACCAAGATGACCATTAAGTCATTTGAATTTCACAAAACAATTGTGACATCAGATCAGAAAGATGACATCAAGTGAACTACAAAAAGACTAGCAAACAGCAGCTAGGGTGAAGTGAACAATTTGAAACCTGATTCTATTGGCAGGGCTGAAGTTGTGCAAAGCTATAAAAAAAAGCCCTTTAAAATTGAGAAGCAAAAAAGAGCTAAATGGATTGGAACGTAAAGGAATGAAATGTGGCCATCTTCTCTGACCAGTCAAATTTCCGGCTTTTGCCCAACACCTGGTCATCTAATGGTTAGAAAGTGACCCGGAGAGGCCTACATGCCACTGTGTCTTAAACTTAGTGTGAAATTTGGTGGAGGCTTGGTGATGAATGATCTGAGGATACTGGAACCAGCCAGATTTATTTTATTGAAGGAAACATTAAGTACAAGGTTATTCTGGAAGAACACCTCCTTCATTGATCTAATAATGCTCCTCAACTCTGAGAATAGTTTTTTCTCAACAAGACAAGGGTCCATGTTACACAGCCAGATCAATGAAGGTGTGCATGGAGGACTCCAGATGAAGACCCTGCCATAGCCAACCCAATCTTCAGACCAGAATCTCATTGACTGGAATCTGATCAAGTGAAAGATGGAAGGTCACAGGTCATCAAACAAAGCCAGGCTACTTTAAAGGGGTACTCTGCCCCTAGACATCTTATCCCCTATCCAAGGATAGGGGTTAAGATATCTGATCGCAGTGGTCCTGCTGCTGGGGACCCCTGTGATCTCTCCTGCATCACCCCGAGTCATCAGCTCTCCGGAGCTAAGTTTGCTCTGTGGCATATGACAGGGGCCAAGGGTTCATGACATCATGGCTCCACCCATCATAATGTCACGCCCTGCCCCCTTAATGCAAGTCTATGGGAGGGGGCGTGCTAACAGCCACGCCCCCTCCCATAGACTTGCATTAAGGGGGCAGGGAATGATGATATGAGGGGGCGGAGCCATGACGTCAGGAACCTCCGGTCCCTGTGTCGTGAGTCATCCGCCACGGAGAAAACCTAGCTCCGGAGAGCTGATGAGTCAAGGGGCTGCAAGAGAGATCGCGGGGGTCTCCAGCAGCAGGACCCCTGTGATCAGACATCTTATCCCCTATCCTTGGATAGGGAATAAGATGTCTAGGCGCAGAGTACCCCTATAATTTTTGTGCCAGGAGTGGCATGAAGTCACTGAACAGCAAAGTGACGGACTGGTGGAAAGCAGGTTAACACAAACAGAAGATGTGATTAAAAATCAGGGTTATTTCTATTGCTTTCTTTGCATTATTTTAGGTCTTAAAACAAACTTTTATTATTTTCCACAACACAAATAATAATATTTTTATTTGGAGATTAGTAGTTTAATAGAAAATTGTTCATTATACTCAAACACATACCTATGGACATGTATTGGTGCGTTGTTATGTATGCAAAGGCATAGTCATTAGGTTATCAATTGTAGCTGCTATCTAACAAAAATCAAATTTTTTCTTACAGATATTATGTCTTGTCTGTACACAGTGCTAAACAAAAGTTTATGATATCATTAAAAGTTGTTATGTACATATATCGGGTGTGACCAGTCTTTGGATATACAGAACGACACTGCAAATATATACTAGTCTTATGCCTAAGAAACATACCTGCATGCCGCTGTTGTCACAAGTAGCATTTAGAATCTCATGCAATGGTAAGTCCTGGCCCTACAAAGAGAATAAAGTAAAATTAGCAAAACCTATACATAAAAATTAAAGAAATCCACAATATTTATGAAATGTAAATCACATCTCTTATAGTGATTTATGTGCAGTTCAGCTTCCATAGGAGAGAAATAATGAAATCAATGATAATATTAATAATTGCTATCATCACAGAAAATAGAGATGATAAGAATTATGGAAAGATGATGAAACATACAAGCGTTTCTTTAATATGACATTTAACATCTTTTCATTGTTTTTGAAAATGTCTCAATGAACAACACTGAGCATTAGACAGAGACAATTAGACATTAGACAATTGCATTACACAAACATACAGTAAGCTACTATACAGATGCAGCAGTGTCCCAACTCAGCCAGTTATTGGTTGAGCAGACAATTCTTTGTGCCAACAACAGGAAATGTTGCACAGCAGGACTTGGCTCTGTCAGAATGGCTGTTGCGGGGTATGAAGAAGGTATATATATAACATTATATGGACTTTTAATCATTCTATGATAATATTGAGTGCTTCATGTTACACAACATAGAAAAGCAGCAATGTGTCATGTACATAGTACAGACAAGAAGACAGATTCCCAAACCCAAATCCCTCAAGTCAATACAAAAAAATGCACATCAGTCCAAAAAAGGTGAATTTTTTTTTTTTTTTTATATTTTAGTGTGTGATGTCCCAGAGATAGGACCTGATGTTAGTACAGAGCCTGCTGGGACATATAGTACCCCAATAGTTTGGGTGTTTTGTGTTGCAGTTGCTGTGATGATCTCTGGGGTAAGAGTTGCTGCTAGTACAACACTGCCCTGGAGATTGTGCTAAAAAATCTGGAGAATTGCTGGGATAGAGGATCCGAGGCTGAGGCCACCTTCTAGTGTTGGAGTTGTCTGTGGGCTTAGATGTGGACCCCTGTGAACTGAGGAGTGGATGTGAGGACCGGACCCCCAGGGGACCTGAGGTACCAATAAACGTGGACCTGTTATCTGTGAACTGTGGACAATAAATTGGAGTGTGGAGTGTTGGACACGTAGCTGAATCCCTGGATCTGTAGTTTGTTCCTTCCCAGGTGCCCAGTGACTGAGCCCTTCTGTTGACCATTGTTTGCCCAGACGCCGGATCACCCCATCATCCTGTGGAATGTGTTTTGTTTTGTGATCTTTGCCTATAAACCTCGGTGCTGTTCTCCCATCTGAGAGTGGCGAACCCTGTCACAACTGGAAAGATATATAGTTTCACTTAAATTCTTTATACTATTAGTATTGTATAGAAAAAGTTGTTTGTTATTAGATAGACAATGCCATCCTTCCATAATATGTAATATTGTAAAAAATACAGCTTGTCATGGGTTTTCAGCTGTGCTCTTTAAGCAGATTGTTCAAACAACAAGTAACACAAAACTAGGACAAAACTCATTAGAAGCTAATTTCTTCTTAGTATAGGACAAAGTGCTGGAGATAATGAGAAAAAAAGAAGAGAAATGATAGCACCAGAACTCCAGAGAATATTAACAAGGGTATTTGCATACAACGACAGACTGAAAACCAGTTTTCACGTTATGTATGAAGGTCATTCTGTCTAAAAAGTTATTTGTATGTGATACCTTTAGAGGGGGAGATAAAAAATTAAGACAACTTTCTTGGTTCCATTGTATAATACTAAAGGCTGAAGGGTGTTGTCATGACAGCATTGCCATCCATAAGCCAGGTACTTTCTGGTGAAGTATACTTGAGAAATGATCAATTTGTGCAATTGATGGACATGTGAAGTAGGAAATGCGTACCAGCAAGGGTCTTAGAGGTAGCCTATATGGAGCTCTTTAGGGATGAGCGAATCGAGTCTGACAAATCCGAATTTGTTACAAATTTCAGGAAAAACTCTGACAAATCTGAATATCACCACCATTTGATTGCACAATGGAGTTTGCTTCATTAAACTCCATTTAGTGCGGTCCAGACTCCAGGGCATATAAGATTGCGGCTCATGTCAGGGCATGGGGCAGGAAACTCTGGGAAGGCAAGCTGGGTAGGATGACCCTGAATCACATACAGCATGCAGCCTATCAGCAGCCAACAAACCCTTTGATGTCACAGCCCTATATAATCGGCAGCCATCTTGTGGGCAGTCACATCAGCATTTTATTGCTGAGAGAGAGAGGGACAGAGAGCAGTGTGTGTTGCACAGAAAAGCACTTTTACAGCAGCAATTCACCCCAAGCCCAAATCCAGCCTAGAAACACTGATAGGGAAGGAAGAGACTGAGAGAGAAAGTGCAATTTTGGGTGTACTACACAGTGACTGTGTGCTGCAGTGGTGTGTACGACAACTGAAAAGCTAATAGTAGCCAGCCAGTTAGGGTGAGCAGAGCACTAAAAGCCATAATCACCTGCTATTAGTGATACAGGTTGCGCAGAAGAGCGTATTGTCCTCTCTTAAGTATAACCTGTGCGTACATAGGTGGTGTACAATTTTGTTCCTGTTATAGTCTTAAGGGCCAAGTTATAGTGAAAGGCCAGCCAAAAGTACTCACCTGCTGGTGTTGTAGACAAATACAGTTTAAAGCATAGTGGAGCATAATGTACTCCCCTCATACGTGCATACCACATACTTACATTTACGGGGTGTATCATTATGTTCCTGTTATAGCCCTAAGGGCCTAGTTACTGTGAGTGGCCAGACAAAAGTACAAACCTGCTGGTGTTGTATAAAAAAACTTTTTTAAGTGACTGGAGCGTATTGTACTCCCCCTCATAAGTGCATAACACATACGTACATCTACGTGGTGAATCATTTTGTTCCTATTAAAGTCTTAAGGGCCTAGTTACTGTGAAAGGCCAGCCAAAAGTACACACCTACTACTGTTCTACCCAAATACTGTTTTAAGCGTAGTGAAGCATATGCACTAATTAAGTAAGGCATAGAGGTGCCAGGACGTGCACAGAGAAGTGTTAGAGGCCTAAATTCATCAGGCGCAGGCAGAGGTCGCAGCAGACTAAGGGTAAGTGGCAGCAGGAATCGAAGCTCCCGGTATCAACTATCGGTCGTGTCTCGACCAACAACCCATCTGCCGTCATCGAGTGGTTTACTTGATCATCCACTTCATCAAAAAAGACATCTAACACCCCCAGTCAACAGTCGGTGGGTTCCTCAGATACAACCTTCAGTTGTCATGGCCCGGGAGCAGTCCCTGTCCTCCCATTGCCTCTGTGCCATGCTGTTCCCTCCCCCTCAGAAGTATCATATGCTGTGAATTCAGCTCCACTATTTAGTGAGGACGATATACTAGAGCACAGCCAGCAGCTACTGCCTAGCCAAGAAGTGGAGGAGACATCCGCCGCTTACTCCGCTAGGCGAGCAAGTAGTGATGAGGAGAGTGGCGTGGGAGGTGGTGTTGCGAGCGTTCAGGCTCCTGAAGCAGACACTGTTGAGGAACCTGAGGAGGACATCAGTGACGTGCAGACACAACTCAATGAGGATGAAGCCAATTGCACTTGGGAGCCAGGTGCAGAAGGGGCTTCATCATCATCAGGAGAAGAGGGTTGCAGGTGGCCCATAAGGCAGCAGCTGAGCCAGCAAAGTGGTAGCATGGTTGGCAGTCAGTATAGTGGCAGAAGTGGGAAGTCTGGAGCCAAACACCTGCATCGCCGCAGCCTACCTTCCCGGGAGATAGTGGAACAAGGGTTCCTGGAGTCGCCAGCAGTAGCAGACAATCAGTGCTGATTGTTTGTGGGTAAAATCAGCTACTCGGCGGTATGGCAGTTTTTCATCAAGCATCTAGAGGATGTTAACCTGGCCATATGCAAGATGTGTCAGCAGAAGGTGAAGCGTGGCCAGGGTCCCAATGTTGGCACCACGGCCCTGCGTCAACATATGCAGCGTCACCATAAAGCGGCCTGGGAGAAAAGTTTCTCGAATGCAGTGGTCCAGCCTGCTGCATCACCCAGTGGCACGGCGCTCCCTCTTTTAGCAAGCCAATGCTCCACCATCTCAGCTGAACGGTGCTTTCTGTCATACCCATTTTCTGTCGCTCCAGATGCTCCTGCTCCTCCTACTTTGAGTCTGTCATTCCACCAGCAATCCATCGGCGAAGCCATGTCCAAGGGACAACAGTATGCGTCCACTCATCCAACGGTGCAGAAGCTGAATGTGCTCCTTTCCAAGTTGCTGGTGCTGCAGTCCCTCCCTTTTCAAGTGGTGGACTCTGCACCTTTCAGAGAACAGATGGCTCGTGCCAAGCCGAGGTGGAGAGTCCCAAGCTGTCATTTCTTTGCAAAAAAGGCAGTACCAGCCCTGCACAATTTTGTGGAACAGAAGGTGGGCCAGTCCTTGAGCCTGTCGGTGTATACCAAAGTGCACGGTAGTGCCGATGTTTGGAGCTGTAACTTCGGTCAGGGACAATACATGTACTTTACAGCACACTGGGTAAATGTGGTTCCGGCTCAATTTGTACAGGACACACCGCTTCCATCTACACGCTCTCAGACCGTTGGTCCTGTGACAGTGTGCGACTCGGTCTCCTCATCCTCCACCGTATCCTCAACCTCCACTGCATGGACAAGTCTCAGTGCCCCTCCAGCATACATGTGTGCAGGGCAAGCCCGTGTCGCACTGTTCTTCACATGGTTTGCCTTGGCGAACGGAGTCACACAGGAAAGAACTGCTAAAATCATTCATTAAGAAATCGAAACATGGCTTACTCCACAAAAACTGGAAAAAGGAACCATGGTGGCCAACAACGGGAAGAACATCTTGTCTGCGCTGCGACAAGGAAGCCTGAGCCATGCGCCCTTGCTGTCAAGTGGTTCCTGAAGTGTTCCCCCCATCTGCAAGACATCCCAACAATGGGAAGGAAACTTTGCATGCACTTCAGCCACTCATACACCGCAAAGCACACAATCTTTCAGCTGCAGTTTCAGAATGGTATCCTCCAATATAGTCTGATTTGCGACGTTTCCACACGTTGGAATTCCACCCTCCATATGTTGGACTGACTTCTTGATGATCCAAGCAGATAGGGGGACTCCCCTGTGTAAGTTTAATATCAACCTGTGGCAGCTCATACGTGACACCTGCCGTTTTTCTCAGGCCCTTTGAGGAAGCCACATTATTAGACAGTCGCCAGGATTACAGGATGAACAATGTCATTCCACTGCTTCATTTACTACAACACGTGTTGGAAACTATGGCTGGTCTGGGCACTGGAGACATGGTGCCTATATCTCATAGCCACATGAGCCCTGTGGGGGCTGAACTGGAAGAGGAGGGGGAGGGGAACAATGGAGCACACTTTAGGTTTTTAAAATTGGATGGTTTTTATATTCATCTGACTGGAGAAGAGGAGCAGGAGTAGCCAGAGGAGCTAGATGGTAATGAGGAAGACAAGACAGAGGACCCAGACACACTGTGGCAGTATGCAGTGTAGATGGAGGCAGGGAGTCCCTCTGAGTCACTTGCACAAATGATACATGGCATGCTCACTTGCTTGCATAGTAATCGCCGAATTGTCACCATTCGGCAGTGGGATGACTTCTGGATCTCCATCTTATTGGATCCTAGCCACCGGCACAAAATGGGGGACTTTTTTACACCCACTCAGAGGGAGGACAAACTGACCTACTACAGAGACATCTTACGTAGTCAGTTGGCCAATGCCTATCTGCGCCATTGTCCATCCTCTCGCAGGTCTGACTCGGGGGGCCCTCTGCGCTCACCTTCCACTGCCATGGCTGCTGGGGAGGGGTGGGGTGGCAGGAGCAGTACCAGCTCAATCAGCAGCAGCCTGAGTCTACAGTCACTGATGAGTAGCTTTCTTCACCCACTTAGTGAAGCAACTCATCAGCAGCAGGTAGACCTGGAGCAGAATCTGAACCAGCAGGTAGTGGCATACCTTGATATGCCCATGCCAACACACCTTGAAGATCTGCTGGACTTATGGACAGCCAAACTTGATTTATGGCCATAGTTAGCAGAGTTTGCCCTGGAAAAGCTGTCCTGCCCGGCCAGTAGTGTGCCATCAGAGCGGGTGTTTAGTGCGACAGAAGCCATAGTAACCCCAAGGAGAACTCATCTGTCCACGAAAAATGTGGAGTGACTGACCTTTGTCAAGATGAATCAGGCATGGATCAACCAGGATTTCCAACCACCAATGCCTGATGCATCAGAGTAGATTGACCATGGTGCCACACCAACACTTTACAAATATGGATAGTGCAAAACATATTTAAGGTGCTGCTCCGCAGTTACAGAAATTCCTCTGCATCAGACCACAAATAAGTATTGGGGATATGCATATACATAAATATTACATGAAACTTAACTTTTCTTAGGATGAAATATATAGACCCCAAATTTTTTTTTATATCTAAGAAACGGAAAGGTGTGCAAAAAACACCATGTCCCACCTACACCACCAAGTATTGATGTGATGCAAAGATCTCTAAAAGGTGGAAGGGAACAACGTATGGTCCATTGTAACCGGTGGCTGTAAAAACTTCCCCTGTAAGGCCCTACTCTCACCCTATTAATTCTCTTCTTGGCAAGTGTTACTTGCCCTAAAAGGGTGGTTCCACACAGGAACCTCCCCCTATTCATCCACAGACTAGTATGAGGGCTTGTTTTTTGCGCGACCAGTTGTCCTGTAATGACATAACTCATTATATCATAAAATGTATGGCACAACCAAAAAACACTATTTTTGTGGGGAAATTAAAAAGAAAAACGCAATTTTGCAAATTTTGCAAATTTTGGAAGGTTTTGTTTTCACGCCGTACAATTTACGGTAAAAATGATGGTCAATACGATTAAAATGATACCCATTATTACATACTTTTCTATTATTGTTGTGCTTAAAAAAAATCACAAACTTTTTAACCAAATTAGTACGTTTATAATCCCTTTATTTTAATGACCTCTAACTTTTTTATTTTTCCATATAAGCGGCGGTATGAGGGCTCATTTTTTGCGCCATGATCTGTCCTTTTTTTATACCACATTTGCATATAAAAAACTTTTAATAAATTTTTTATAATATTTTTTTAATAAAATGTATTCAAAAAGTAAAAATTTTGGACTTTTTTTTTTTTACGTTCACGCCGTTCACCGTACGGGATCATTAACATTTTATTTTAATATTTCGGACATTTACGCATGCGGCAATACCAAATATGTCTATTAAATTTATTTTTTACGCTTTTTGGGGGAAAAATAGGAAAAAACGGACGTTTTACTTTTTTATTGGGGGAGGGGATTTTTTATTTTTTTTTTTACTTTTACTTTTACATTTTTTTAAAAAAATTTTTACACTTGAATAGTCCCCGTAGGGGACTATTCATAGCAATACCATGATTGCTAATACTGATCTGTTCTATGTATAGGACATAGAACAGATCAGTGTTATCGGTCATCTTCTGTTCCGGTCTTCTCGATCTCAGACCAGAGCAGGAGACGCCGGGAGCCGGAAGGAGGAAGGTGAGGGGACGTCCGTGCGGCGTTATGAATGATCGTATCCCTGCAGCAGCGCTGCGGGCGATCCAATCATTCATTGAAATCACGCACTGCCGCAGATGCCGGGATCTGTATTGATCCCAGCACCTGAGGGGTTAATGGCGGACGCCCGCGAGACAAGGCTGAGTTACAGCTTACAGGTTAGACAAGGCTGAGTTACAGCTTCTTTTGTTTTTACACAAGTCTTTGAACAAATTTTGACACAGTTCCCTCTGCAGGGTGCTCCGAAAATACCAAACCATGAGAAGATCGAGGGCAGCACCTGTCAGACATATTAGGAGTTGCCTGCTCCCCAGTTGTCCCCTACACTTGCCTGAGTACCTGAGGTAGTGCTGAAGTCATCTATTAGCTTGATACGTGAGTCAGAATCTGAAGTCTTAGCAAATTACACTAGTTGGGTCACTGCCTACAATGTTCGGAGACCATGCTTGTCTCTCCATGCTGGTATAGCTGCAGAGACATGTCCAAGGTCCCCTTCTAGTCTTGCATGGTCGATACAAAAAAACATACCCTGCAAGGGTAAATGGAGCAAAATCCGGAGTTTGGGAGACAAGAATATTAGATGAATATAAGGACTAAAGTAGTGAGGGCTGAGATAGAGCTAACTCTCGCACATCCTCTCAAATGCTCAGCTTGGCCTTGCCACTTATTAATAAATGTGTTAGAAAAAGTGTGATCATTTGTAATGATGTATATACTCGTAGATTTTTTTAGAATGAGATGGCTTCAAAAAGCTGCAAGATGTTACATTATGTTCCTGTAGAGGAGTGAGAATGAGGTCTTAGCATTACAGGGAATCTGTCACCTTAAAAGTTATGTGCAATTTTCAAGCATCATGTTATAGAGCTAGGAGATATATATATATATATATATATATATATATATATATATATATATATATACACACACACATATATATATATATATATATATATATATATATATATATATACTGTATTTATCAGGGTATACCATGCACCGGCCTATAACACGCACCCTCATTTTACCAAGGAAATTTGGGTAAAAAAAGTTTTTTACCCAAATATCCTTGGTAAAATGAGGGTGCGCGTGTGTGCATGCATATACCCCGATATACCCCCAGGAAAGGCAGGGGGAGAGGGGCCGTCGCTGCCCGCTTCTCTCCCCTGCCTTTCCTGGGGTCTAGAGCCCTGCTGCCACCGCTTCTCTCCCGCTGGCTATCTGCGCCGCTGACATCTTGGTGCCGGCGCCCCATTGCCCATGCGTCGTTGCTATGCACTGCACGGCGCAATGACAAGTGACGTCATTGCATCTCGCAGCGCATAGCAACGACGCAGGGGATGCACACCGGAGGCCTGAAGCAGCGCGGGCCCGACCCCGGCAACAGGTAATTATACAACCGAGGATGGGGGAGGCAAAGGGGCAGCGGCGCCGATAGCCAGGGGGAGAGAAGGGCCGGCAGCAGGCTCTAGACCCCAGGACAGGCAGGGGCAGAGAAGCCGGCAGCGGTGGCGGTCTCTGCACCTGCAAAGCCGCTGCAGTTAATTTATTTAAAGCGCCCACTTTAAATCATTGAACTGCTGCGGCTTATCGGCGTATAACACGTATAACAGGTAGGCTTTAGGCTAAAAATTTCAGCCTAAAAAGTGCGTGTTATACGCCGATAAATACGGTATATATACGGTATGTATATATCGTTGTGGAGGAAAGCTTCCCTGCTCACTGTAGGCAAAGTAGTCATATGGGTGGTCTAGTACACATATATCTCAATATGTATGCACTTACAATACATACAGAGAGCTGTCCCTTATTGAGTAGGACCACCCACATGACTACTTAGTTCAGACTGAACAAAGATTTAGAGGATGAACAGAGATTTAGATAAATTTTCTCACAAAACTCTATATCAATCTTCTCAGCTCCCAAAAATAATAATACTGGACATATTTTTATTTTAAAAACACAACTGTCGGTTTTATATACAAAACTGATACTGAGAATTAAAATCTAAATCTACATTGAATTTAAAACAAGCAATATTATAAAAAAAAAAAAAAGAGAAGAAAGAAAAACATGGAAAGTACAGTAAAACAAAAGCTGTTGTGGAGATTCTGTTGTTTAGGGCTAAAAATACAATTACGTAATTTACCTTTTTCAAACAAGTGGCATAGCAGATGGCATTTATCAATTTCTAAATGATTTTACTCTGTTGTACGCACCATTCACTTTGTGCCAATGACTGTTTATTTTGCCTGATTCTCATATGTTTAGATAATTTGTGCCAATTTTATTATTAGCATTAACACATTATAATATTAATAATAATGATAATAATGATAGCGATAAATTTTACTTCATTATTATATAGCACAATTCAAGAGTTTTAATTTTCAAATTGTATTTTTAAACCAAAAGGGAAACCTAAAAATACTGCTAAACCGTCATGTTGAAGTTACAGAATCCTTCTCAAATAAAGATCATAATGGGGATTTGTGACATTGAAAGGCCTAAGGCTGTGTCATGTACATTCAGCAGATGTAGTGACTGCAATAAAGAAATGTAGAGGGCAAATACACTGCTCAAAAAAAAAAATAAAGGGAACACCTAAAGAATACAATGTAACTCCAAGTCAATCACACCTCTGTGAAATCACACTGTCCACTCAGGAAGCAACACTGATTGACAATCAATTTCACATGCTGTTGTGCAAATGGAACAGACAACATGTGGAAATGATAGGCAATTAGCAAGACACCCCCCAATAAAGTAGTGGTTCTGCAGGTGGTGACCGGGGACAGCTTCTCAGTTCCATGCTTCCTGGCTGATATTTTGATAACTTTTGAATGCTGGTGGTGCTTTCACTCTAGTGGTAGCATGAGACGGAGTCTACAATCCACACAAGTGGCTCAGGTAGTGCAGCTCATCCAGGATGGCACATCAATGCGAGCTGTGGCAAGAAGGTTTGTTGTGTCTGTCAGCGTAGAGTCCAGAGCATGGAGGTGCTACCAGGAAACATGCCCGTTCATCAGAAGATGTGGATGTGGGCAACAACCCAGCAGAAGGACTGCTACCTCTGCCTTTGTGCAAGGAGGAGCAGGAGCACTGCCAGAGCCCTGCAAAATGACCTCCAGCAGGCCACAAATGTGCATGTGTCTACTCAGTGAGGGTGGTATGAGGGCCCGACCTCGACAGGTAGGGGTTGTGCTTACAGCCTAACAACATGCAGGATGTTTGGCATTTGCTAGAGAACACCAAGATTGGCAAATTCACCACTGGCACCCTGTGCTCTTCACAGGTGAAAGCAGGTACACACTGAGCACATGTGACAGACGTGACAGAGTCTGGAGGCGCCATGGAGAATTTTCTGCTGCCTGCAACATCTTCCAGCATGACCCGTTTGGCAGTAGGTCAGTAATGGTGTAGGGTGGCATTTCTTTGGGGGCCATGCAGCCCCCCATGTGCTTGCCAGAAGTAGCCTGACTGCCATTAGATACCAAGATGAGATCCTAAGACCCCTTGTGAGACCATATGCTTGTGCAGTTGGCCCTAGGTTCCTCCTAATGCTAGACCTCATGTGGCTGGAGTGTGTTAGAAGTTCCTGCAAGAGGAAGGCATTGATGCTATGGGTAGTATCCACCAATACTACCTTGCCCTCTGACTGTCTAGGAGTTGGCGGATGCTTTAGTCAAGGTCTGGGAGGACCTCAGGAGACCATCCACCACCTCATCAAGAGCATGCCCAGGCATTGTAGGGAGGTCATACGGGCATGTGGAGGCCACACACACAACTGAGCCTCATTTTGACATGTTTTAAGGAAATTACATCAAAGTTGGATCAGCCTGTACTGTGGTTTTCCACTTTGATTTTGAGTGTGACTCCATATCCAGACCTCCATGGGTTCATACATTTGATTTCCATTGATAATTTTTGTGTAATTTTGTTGTCAGCACATCCAACTATGTAAAGATGAAAGTATTTCATATGGTTAGTTCTTTCATTTAGATCTAGGATGTGTTATCTTAGTGTTTCCTTTATTTTTTTGAGCAGTGTAAAAGTATATACGATTGAGAGGCCAAAAACAAATTATTAGAAATACAATGTTTTACAGCACATGGACCAATACACTAATTACCTGAACACTAAGTAATCAGTCACCAGAGTAAAAACAAGTATTTAATATATTCCAGCTAAGGCCTTTTTTATAGGCGAGTATTAAATCTTGACATGAAGGATTGTGCCAACATCTAACATCAACAAAATTGCCATCTATATTTACAATCAGTTTAATAAGAATTTAATTAATGGGGTACATAAACAAAACATATTTATGTCTTTTTTCACAATTTGTGTTTAGTGTATCTTTACTGTCTAGTCTAAATTTTGACAAATTTAAATTGACTTAAATTGAAGCCAAAAATTTGATCAAAGATGTGTTGAATCCACATCCCCTTTCTGCTGAGACACATCCCCTTGTTGGGCATAGTGCACAATTTGTGTTGTCTAATTTGTTTTTAAATTCTGTCTAATTACATGTGCATACATGTTGGAGCTGATCCTTTTGTTTGTTGAATATACCAGCTATACGCATGGCATTATTAAAGGGGTACTCCACTGGAAAACATTTTTTTTTTTAAATCAACTGGTGCCAGAAAGTTAAACAGATTTGTAAATTACTTCTATTTAAAACTCTTAATCCTTCCAGTACTAATTACTACAAAGAAAGTTATTTTATTTTTGAATTTTCTTTCTGTCTGGCCACAGTGCTCTCTGCTGACACATGTTTGACTGCCTTGGACAGTTCCTGACGTGGACAGAGGTGTCAGAAAGGAAATTCAAAAATAAAAGAACTTCCTCTGTAGTATACAGCAGCTGATAAGTACTGGAAGGATTAATATTTTTTAATAGAAGTAATTTACAAATCTGACACCTCTTGGACTGATTTGGACAGTTCCTGACATGGACAGAGGTGTCAGCAGCAAGCACTGTGTCAGACAGAAATTAAATTCAAAAAGCAAAGAACTTCCTCTGTAGTATACACCAACTGATAAGTACTGGAAGGATTAACATGTTTTAATAGAAGTAATTTACAAATCTGTTTAACTTTCTGGCACCAGTTGATTTAAATAAAATGTTTTCCAGTGGAGTACCCCTGTGTGTTTTGTTCTACACTGCAGTACAAGGGAATGGACCTGTTTAGAAGCACGACTGGGTTTTAATAGTAGCTACATACCTCAAATCCTCAAATGTGTCCTGTGTGAACATGTACTTACAATCTTGGGAAGTTTCTCTATTGGTGCCCTAAGCCTAGTAACTAGAGTTGTTCTACAGTGATTATACTAGTTCCACATGGATATTGATATAATGACAACTGGACATGTTGTTTACAGAATTTAGCATATAACTCTACTTTTATACTAAACTATAGCAGACCATAAAGCTAAATATATATATATATATATATATATATACACTTTTTTTTTATCCAATTTTAGGAGAAACATCTAAAAATATAGGGTAATTCATAAAAGAGTATATGACTGACTTAACTTTACACAGGCCAAGATATCACATGAATTTCATATTTCTGTTTTTCTGTTTTTTCAAATTTTGTGGCTGATGCTTTATTTTCCCTCTTCTGACTAACCCTAGGCCCCCATAGCTGGATGATTATTGTGTTAAAAAGTCCTTGAAGGTTTTTTAAACAATATTTCTTATATAACAGGATTGCAAACTCCTGAAGGCTTTATTTGCTTCAGCAGAGTTAATTAAACATCTGCGGTTAATTTTTGTGTAGGTAATTGTATACATAGTCATCAGAGACTAGCAGATGAAAGAATAATACACTGCAAAATTAAGTTCAGCTAGTTACAAATATTCATTTATAAGTTATTAGTAAAAAGTATGAGTATAAGAGAACTCACAACGCTTTCTATGTCCATATAATGCATTTATCATATAATGGCACTTATGGACATAATACAACTATGAAGACTTATGCAAGAGTAAAATGTATTCGAAAACTGTTCAAAACTATTATCTAGGTTGATAATAAATAAAAATGCTAGTATATAATAAAAAGTTGCATAATACCACTTATATGACAAACTTTGCATCTAGAACTGTACCATAATGTTTTTAATAAAACCCACTGAAACTTTCTGTTGAATGTTAAAACCAGCAACTTTTTCAAAATGTTCCTATATTTCATAAAATATTTGTATGGCATTACAGAAAGGAATGAAGAGCTATATTTCATATTGCAGCTTAGACACATGGAAATGTCTAGAGCAATAACAAATATAGCCCACAGACAACAATGAGTAAGTCAATTTGGCACACATCTGGATTCGTCCAAAATTCACAAATGGTTAGAAATGAAACTTTTGTATTTTTCACTACATTTCTTTCCCCTGTAAATACCTTTTTGGGGAAGGGCAACAGGGACATTTCTGAATCCAAATCAAGATCTAAATGTAAAATAAATCTGGTTGTCATATTCACTAAATCAGTCCGAAATAAATCTCAGGAGACTTAGTCATCTTTATTTGCACTGTTTCTGGTGAGATAAAGAATTAAGAGTCCCCTATTTTCTAATTCTGGACAACCCCTTTAATATAGTCACTCTAAGGGGAATTCATCAAGCTATTTAAAACCTTTTTGTCTAAAATTGTTGCACAAAAAGTCTCAGTCACTTCCCATGTGACTTTTGTGAGACTTTTGCTTTTGATCATATTTGAAAGTGAACTACCATTTACAGTGCCTTAGATAAGTCTTATGCAGGTGGCAATGATTCATTAGGTGAAACATTTCTCAGAAAGTCGCAAAATAGTCGCAGCAGCTGTCTTTTAGACACAAACCCACACTCATTTATTTCAGCCCTGTAAAGCAGTCTAAACGGGTACCATGTGTGTAGGACCTGGCGTGTGACTCTTGATGAATTTGGGGCAGGAAGCTTTTCTGCTCTAAAAGAGTACACATACTAGACAACAATTGATGAATTCCCCTCAATGTAACTAAAAACATTCTTAGACCATCTGAGCTATTGTAGTTTTCTGGTTTTAACAATACTTGAAAAACAATAATTCCAAAACGCCATCAAAATCATTGTTTATACTGAAAGTTGCTCCATTGATATCTCCGTTATTTCCTCCTTACAGCTATCTTTAATTCAACTAAAATGACATCTATCATGAAGTCTACCATGAATTTTAAAATTTTTACACATTCTCCAGAGAACACTTTTTTTTTATCCACTATGACTGTCTCTCCATATTTAATGTTGAGTGTGAAGATGAAGTCACTCCACTCTGATCCTTTGATTTTATTTCACCTAATCTTTTTCAGACTTTATTTAATTCCTCATTTAACTAAAACATTTAACATCTTGTTTTATCTGTAATTTCTCCATCCTCTTCTAAGCATTCATCGATTGTTTCAATCCTCAAGAAGCCATAACTTGATCCCTTGCATCCTTCAAGCCTTACTCCTTTCTTCAGCTTCTAAGCTCCTTGAACATCATAAGTTTTCCTTTCAGCTTTATAGTAACTCTTTGATAAGCATCCATCTATCCAATTTTTGTCTACAAAAATAATTATTTCCCCTAATTGCTTATTCCAGAGTGCATCACGGAGTATTGTACTACATGTTCTTGGTTTTGAAGTTTAGAGAGTAGAAGAATGTCAATCTTATTCATGGTATCCTTCTACAGAAAATGTCACCTAAAACTAAGACTTCTAGACTAAGAACTTTTCTGCTATTTGGAGCAAGAACAAAAAACATACAGATCTAACACACTGTCTAAACTTTCAGCAAGCATGATGATCTTGCAGCATTAGGATCCTTAATTTGAGTCTGACCAAGGGCAAAATTTACATGGAGTAGTTTACTCCAAAAATATAGTAATATGTCAATCTCTTTGGATTAAGAATGTACCTGGAGGCAGGTTCTGGTGTCTGTACAGAGCTTTGCAATAGATAGTGGCTATGTAGTCCCCCAAAAAAGGACATACATTTAAATAATAAAGGGATTGTTATTTTTGTTATTTTAGGTCTCCTCTACTGACTCTCATTTGCATTAAACTAGAACCCAAAGATCTTTCTCACTATATATATATATATATATATATATATATATATATATATATATATAGAAATGTATATGTTAAAAAACAAATACACAAAAAACTGAGATTGGGCTGTGCATCACCTATATATCAAAAACATTTTCTAATTCACATTATTAAATTATATCCTTAACCCCTTCAGGACGGAGCCCATTTTGGCCTTAAGGACCGGAGCGTTTTTTGCACATCTGACCACTGTCACTTTAAACATTAATAACTCTGGGATGCTTTTAGTTATCATTCTGATTCCGAGATTGTTTTTTCGTGACATATTTTACTTTAACATAGTGGTAAATTTTTGTCGATACTTGCATCCTTTCTTGGTGAAAAATCCGTAAATTTGATGAAAAATTTGAAAATTTAGCATTTTTCTAACTTTGAAGCTTTCTGCTTGTAAGGAAAATGGATATTACGAATAAATTTTTTTTGGTTCACATATACAATATGTCTACTTTATGTTTGCATCATAAAATTGATGAGTTTTTACTTTTGGAAGACACCAGAGGGCTTCAAAGTTCCGCAGCAATTTTCCGATTTTTCACAAAATTTTCAAACTCAGTATTTTTCAGGGACCAGTTCAGGTTTGAAGTGGATTTGAAGCGTCTTCATATTAGAAATACCCCATAAATGACCCCATTATAAAAGTATTAAAAATGACATTCAGTAAGTGTTTTTACCCTTTAGGTGTTTCACACGAATAGCAGCAAAGTGAAGGAGAAAATTCACAATCTTCATTTTTTACACTCACATGTTCTTGTAGACCCAATTTTTGAATTTTTACAAGGGGTAAAAGGACAACATTTTTACTTGTGTTTGTAGCCCAATTTCTCTCGAGTAAGGACATACCTCATATGTCTATGTAAAGTGTTTGGCGGGCGCAGTAGAGGGCTCAGAAGCGAAGGAGCGACAAGGGGATTTTGGAGAGTACGTTTTTCTGAAATGGTTTTTGGGGGGCATGTTGCATTTAGGAAGCCCTTATGGTGCCAGAACAGCAAAAAAAAAAAACACATGGCATACCGTTTTGGAAACTAGACCCCTCGGGAAATGTAACATGGGATAAAGTGAACCTTAATACCCCACAGGTGTTTCACGACTTTTGCAAATGTAAAAAAAAAAATTACCTAAAATGCTCGTTTTCCCAAAAATTTTTAATTTTTAAAAAGGGTAATAGCAAAAAATACCCCTAAAAATTTGAAGCCCAATTTCTCCTGATTCAGAAAACACCCCATATGGGGGTGAAAAGTGCTCTGCTGGCGCACTACAGGTCTCGGAAGAGAAGGAGTCACATTTGGCTTTTTGAAAGCAAATTTTTCTTTGGGGGCATGCCGCATTTAGGAAGCCCTATGGTGCCAGGACAGCAAAAAAAAACCCACATGGCATACCATTTTGGAAACTAGACCCCTCGGGGAACGTAACAAGGGGTTAAGTGAACCTTTATACCCAACAGGTGTTTCACGACTTTTGCATATGTTAAAAAAATAAAAAAAAATTTACCTAAAATGCTTGTTTTCCCAAAAAATTTATGTTTTTAAAAAGGGTAAAAGCAGAAAATACCCCCCAAAATTTGTAACACAATTTCTCCCGAGTACGGCGATACCCCATATGTGACCCTAAACTGTTGCCTTGAAATACGACAGGGCTCCAAAGTGAAAGCGCCATGCGCATTTGAGGCCTAAATTAGGTACTTGCATAGGGGTGGACATAGGGGAATTCTACGCCAGTGATTCCCAAACAGGGTGCCTCCAGCTATTGCAAAACTCCCAGCATGCCTGGACAGTCAACGGCTGTCCGACAATACTGGGAGTTGTTTTGCAACAGCTGGAGGCTCCGTTCTGGAAACAGTGGCGTACCAGACGTTTTTCATTTTTATTGGGGAGGGGAGGGGGGTTGTGTAGGGGTATGTGTATATGTAGTGTTTTTTACTTTTTATTTTATTTTTTGTTAGTGTAGTGTAGTGTTTTTAGGGTACAGTCGCACAGGCGGGGTTCACAGTAGTTTCTCGCTGGCAGTTTGAGCTGCAGCAGAAAGTTTGCGGCAGCTCAAACTTGCAGCCAGATACTTACTGTAAACCTCTGCCCATGTGAGTGTACCCTGTACATTCACATTGGGGGGGGGGGGGGGGGGGGACAAATAGCTGTTGCATAACTACAACTCCCAGCATGCCCGTTGGCTGTCGGTGACTGCTGAGAGTTGTAGTTTTGCAACAGCTGTAGGCACACTGGTTATGTATCACTGAGTTTGTGACCTAACTCAGTGTTTCACAACCAGTGTGCCTCCAGCTGTTGCAAAACTACAACTCCCAGCATGTACGGTGCATGGTGTACGGTGACTGCTGAGAGTTGTAGTTTGCAACAGCTGGAGGCACACCGGTCGTGAAACACTGAGTTAGGTAAAAAAAAAAACTCTGAGTTTCACAACCAGTGTGCCTTCAGCTGTTGCAAAACTACAACTCTCAGCAGTCACCGGCAGCCAACAGGCATGCTGGGAGTTGTAGTTATGCAACCAGCAGATGCACCACTACAACTCCCAGCATGCACTTTAGCTGTTTGTGCAAGCTGGGAGTTGTAGTTATACAACAGCTGAAGGTACACTTTTCCATAGAAAAAATGTGCATCCAGCTGTTGCAAAACCATAAGTCCCAGCATGCCCATAAGGGAATGCTGGGAGTTGTGGTGGTCTGCCTCCTGCTGTTGCATAACTACAGCTCCTAGCATGCCCTTTTTGCATGCTGGGAGCTGTTGCTAAGCAACAGCAGGAGGCTGTCACTCACCTCCAACGATCCAGCCGCATGAGGTCAGTCCCGCCGCTGCTCCTGGGGCCCCGATCCCAACATTGACGCCAGGGATCGGGGTCCCCAGCACCCGGGGTGCACGTCCCGCACCCGCTCACGTCCTCCGGAAGAGGGGTGGAGCGGGTGCGGGAGTGACACCCGCAGCAGGCGCCCTGATTGGTCGGCCGGTAATCCGGCCGACGAATCAGGGCGATCGTGAGGTGGCACCAGTGCCACCTCACCCCTGCAGGCTCTGGCTGTTCGGCTCATAGACGGCCCCGAACAGCCAATAATTCCAGGTCACCGGGTCACTGGAGACCCGTTTGACCCGGAATTGCCGCAGATCGCTGGACTGAATTGTCCAGCAATCTGCGGCGATCACCGACATGGGGGGGGCATAATGACCCCCCTGGGCGATATGCCGGGATGCCTGCTGAACGATTTCAGCAGGCATCCGGCTCCGGTCCCCAACCGGCTAGCGGTGGGGGCCGGAATTCCCACGGGCGTATGGATACGCCCTCGGTCCTTGAGGACTCGGGATGCAGGGCGTATCCATACGCCCTATGTCCTGAAGAGGTTAAAGGAAATCTGTCATCAGAATAAAACGCTCCTTACCTGGTTAAAAACGGTTCAGCGGTTCTTCAGATATCTTTATTTTTAGTTTTCTGTTATTCCCTGGCTTGGGACTCAGTGGGAGGTGTTATCATCTGGGACTCGACCACACGTCATTATAGCTGGGCGGAGCTGCCGCCCGGCTCATGAATATTCATGAACTTATCCTCGCGGCCCTCCCCACCAGACCTAGAAAAAGGAGTTAGACTATGAGGATAAGTTCATTAATATTCATGAGCAGGGCGGCAGCTCCGCCCAGCTAGAATGACGTGTGGCCGAGTCCCAGATGATAACACCTCCCACTGAGTCCCAAGCCAGGGAATAACAGAAAACTAAAAATAAAGATATCTGAAGAACCGTTTTTAACCAGGTAAGGAGCGTTTTAATCAGGATCACCCGCACTACAAGCCTGGGTAACAGGTTTAGTGCGGGTGATTCTGACGACAGATTTCCTTTAAACTGTTTCCTTACACATTCACAACTGAACAAATTAAATCTGACAAAAATCTGTAAATTCATGCTATTATTAACTTATTAACGAAAAAAATAAAAAAGCGGTGGTTGTATAATAAAGTCTTATAACTTGTGGCTCACATCTCATGGCACAGGCCCTTCTGTCAGCCCATAATGAGCTGGTACTGATCTCTTCATCATTACAATATTAGCCATTCCAGTGAACATCTATTCTAAAGACAAAGTCAATTATTATTTACAAAGGTTCATTTTGTGAATTTGTAACCCTGATCTGCCAGTGTATAGCACCTGGAACATTGAGCTAATGGTCACTGAAATGGATAAAACATGTAAATTAAGAGAATGGAGCAATGTGAAAAACCTGGAAGTTGTCCAGTAATCAAAAGTCTAGTAAAAATTGACAAGCAAGATGCATTGCTGAACTAAGAATAAAGTTTGGACAGGCCATTTCTAATATATTTTTGGGCAGATACTGATTTTAATGTTTGTGAATTCAATTATGCACACTCCCCTTGCTCCTACTGATCGTTTTGTGTGCTGGTCATAAAGAAAATTGATACATGATCCATAAACAGAAACATCCATCTACTATTCCTCTACTGTTTTGATTAGAGTTAAGCAAGCAGAGCCGCCCCAATCCTGGATTTGATCCGAACTTCGGGGGGTTTGCGACTCACATCAGACAGCCATGAGTGCAGTTTAGCCCAGCACAAGTAAACTCCTTGGGGGAAGGGATACATTATGCAGTCATCTATATGGCTTTTTTAATGTATACAGTGAAGAGAGTGATAACGTTTCATTACCAGGCCATTTCTTGTGTGGCTCTGCATTCCGTCCATGTCATCACTAGAGGTTGAGCTACACAGGAAGACGCTCGGACCAGCAATGAGATGGTCAGTATTACTTTCAGCACTGTGTACATAATACAGCCATATAGATGGGTATATAATGTAAACACCCCCTCTCCCCCCAAGGAGTTAACTAGTGCTGCCTAGCAGTGCTAATTAACTTCCTCATTGCTTGGCTGGTGCATAATGCTCATTCCAGCAGGATGTTACAGTACACCAGTGAATTTGCTGGTTTACTGTGACAAAAGAGTCAAGGTGTCCTGTGCAGCATTGCAACTCAACCGTTTCACTGACAGTTACGGCAAATTTGTTCGCTGTGAATTAAATTGCTCTGCTTTAGTTTTGATGTATACTACTAAGTTGCAATTTTGAAAGTGATGACATCCTGTGGCTAAATTTGAAGCAAAGAATAGCAGAGCTCAGACGTGGATCCTTCCTTAAAATGTAGCACACAGCTCACCTGGACATAGGCTGACATATCATGCATATTCAACAGATGGGCAGGCGTATGAGAGCACGGAGGTAGGAAAAAGGGAAGCTCGGAAAAGATCGCATTACCTACTAGCAATGGAGGCTGTAACTCTGCAACCAGACCACTCATTTATGTGATACATCATTTTATTCAGGTTCATTCTCACTACAATCCTGTAGGATACATGCAACTTAAAAAAAAATGCACAATTTATTCCAACTTCCATTTCTTTTAAAAAAAAGTGTACATGTAAATGTCTGTCAATGTTCTTATAAATCATATTCCAAAGATGGCAACAAGAGAATAGCAAATATTTATGACAGTTTTTAATTAATTTTTTTAAAATTCAAATACCTGTGATTTACTGTGAATCTTTAGGTCATGTTCACAGACATATATATATATATATATATATATATATATATATATATATATATAGATCAAAGAATAAGTTGGGCAGCACTATTGATTCCAAACTATTGTAAAGACCTGGCTTACATGTGCAGGCTGCTGGGCTAAATATACATTCTGGGACGGACCCTACACTATGAATATGCCTCTGTGTGAACAGTACAGCAGGCATTGCAAGGTCTGAAACATCCAAGGCACCTTATATACACCTAATAGAGATGGGTGGGGTGCAAGAGCAAACATGGAGGCAGCCACTCCCCCGTATGTGTAATACAACCAAAGAATTAGTTGGCCAGCACTATTGATTCCAAACTTTTGTAAATACCTGGCTTACAGGTGCAGGCTGCTGGGCTAAATATACAGCAGCACACTGCTAGCACAAATATATAGATACAACATGAGTATATATATACTCATGTTGTATCTATATCTTTGTGCTAGCAGTGTGCTGCTGTATTCTCCTGTTGCTGTATATTTAGCCCAGCAGCCTGCACCTGTAAGCCAGGTCTTTACAATAGTTCGGAATCAATAGTGCTGGCCAACTTATTCTTTGGTTGTATTTAACATACGGGGGAGTGGCTACCTCCATGTTGGCTCTTGCACCCCACCCACCTCTATTAGGTGTATATAAGGTGCCTTGGATGTTTCAGACCTTGCAATGCCTGCTGTACTGTTCACAAAGCGGCATATTCATAGTGTAGGGTCTGTCCCAGAATGAGGTCACCTTACCGTGGTGGGACGGTCCACACTATTTGGCTGCCAAACTTGCAAGCTAAGTACCTCATAATTTCATAGTTTCATATTTGCATCTATTGCACTGAAGCTGTATAGCTTTTCATGTTCTATCTATATACTCATTTTTATCTATATACTCATGTTCTATCTATATCTTTGTGCTAGCAGTGTGCTGCTGTATTCTCCTGTTGCTGTATATATATATATATATATATATATATATATATATATATATATACCTACAACTGAAAAAAAGCAAAACATCTAAAAATAAATAAATATAAAAAAAAATTATAAAAAAAAACACCAAAAATCCTCAAAAAAATTACAAAGATGTGCATCAAGGTGATAGTGGTAACCAGATCCCTGCATGTTCTGAGCATGGTGACATCAAAGCAGCAACTGTTAACTGCTTGTTTGTATGTTTGATTCTGGTCATACAAACTCTGTCTACTTCGGCTTCATTGGCCATAAGTTACCTAAAACTATGTTATTGGATGGAGACACTCCCTTTGATTTCATGGGTAGAAGTGTTTGGGAGTTTATCCCTCTTCTAGAATATTTTGGATTTCTAGAAAATAAATGATTTATTAACCTGTCCAGAACCAAGTGCATACAGGTATGCCCTGACGTCCTGGTGCTTAAGGACCAAGGGGGTACCTGTACACCCTAGTCCCGTTAATGGGGTTTAACCCCTTAACGACGCAGGACGTGTATTTACGTCCTGCGCCGGCTCCCGCGATATGAAGCGGGATCGCGCCGCGATCCTGCATCATATCGCGTCGGTCCCGGCGCTCATCAACGGCCGGGACCCGCGGCTAATACCCCACATCGCCGATCGCAGCGATGTGCGGTATTAACTCTTTAGAAGCGGCGGTCAAAGCTGACCGCCGCTTCAAAAGTGAAACTGAAAGTGACCCGGCTGCTCAGTCGGGCTGTTCGGGACAGCTGACCGGACACCGGGAGGGCCCTTACCTGCCTCCTCGGTGTCCGATCGACGAATGACTGCTCCGTGCCTGAGATCCAGGCAGGAGCAGTCAAGCGCCGATATTGCTGATCACAGGCATGTTAATACACGCCAGTGATCAGCATAGGAGATCAGTGTGTGCAGTGTTATAGGTCCCTATGGGACCTATAACACTGCAAAAAAAATGTAAAAAAAAAGTGTTAATAAAGGTCATTTAATCCCTTCCCTAATAAAAGTTTGAATCACCCCCCTTTTCCCATAAAAAAATAAAACAGTGTAAAAATAAAATAAATAAACATATGTGGTATCGCCGCATGCGTAAATGTCCAAAATATTAAAATATATCATTAATTAAACCGCACGGTCAATGGCGTACGCGCAAAAAAATTCCAAAGTCCAAAAAAGCGTATTTTGGTCACTTTTTATACCATTAAAAAAATGAATAAAAAGTGATCAAAAAGTCCGATCAAAACAAAAATCATACCGATAAAAACTTCAGATCACAGCACAAAAAATGAGTCCTCATATCGCCCTGTACGTGGAAAAATAAAAAAGTTATAGGGGTCAGAAGATGACATTTTTAAGCGTATAAATTTTCCTGCATGTAGTTATGATTTTTTCCAGAAGTGCGACAAAATCAAAATTATATAAGTAGGGTATCATTTTAACCGTATGGACCTACAGAATAATGATAAGATGTAATTTTTACCGAAATATGCACTGCTTAGAAACGGAAGCCCCCAAAAGTTACAAAATTGCGTTTTTTTTTCGATTTTGTCGCACAATGATTTTTTTTCCGTTTTGCCGTGCATTTTTGGATAAAATGAATAATGTCACTGCAAAGTAGAATTGGCGATGCAAAAAATAAGCCATAATATGGATTTTTAGGTGGAAAATTGAAAGGGTTATGATTTTTAAAAGGTAAGGAGGAAAAAACGAAAGTGCAAAAACGTAAAAACCCTGAGTCCTTAAGGGGTTAAACTATTCTCACAGGGTTAAACCCGGGTTAAACCCGGTGGGTCCCAGTTTCTGTGGGCGGCCAGGACCCACAGCTAATGCTGGGCACCTACGACCAGGACGATGCTTGGCACTAACCCTTTAGACACCGCAATTAAAGTTGATCTCAGCATATAAAGTGCAGGGTTAACGGTGCTGGTTAGCCCAGTGGAGCTGATAGGGACATCGTGGGTCCCGATCAGCTGACTGGATGACGGGAGGGTTCTCGCCTGCCTCCACCTCGTCCGTTCGTCAATCTACTGCTCCAGCATAGCATTGATCAGTTTAAGCAATCAAAAGATTACATGTTGCAGCCTCCTATGGGGACTAAAAAAAATTGTAAATAAATAAAAAAAAGGTTAATAAAAGTGCATTAACCCCTTCCCTATTGAAAGTTTAAATTACCCCCCTTTTCCCATTTTTTTAAATAAAATAATGTAATAAAAAATTAAAATAATCATGTGGCACTGCCGCATGTGTAAATGTTCAAACTATAAAATTATAAGGTTCGCTAAACCGCACAGTCGATGTCGTACACGTAAAAAAAAAAAGTTATAGGGGTCAAAAAGATGACAATTTAAACATACTAATTTTGGTGCATGTAGCTATAATTTTTTTAAAGTAGTAAATAAAACAAAACCTACATAAATTAGGTATCCTCTTGTAACCCTATGGACCCACAGAATAAAGATAAAGTGTCATTTTTACTGAAAATTGCGATGTGTAGAAGTGGAAGCCCCCAAAAGTTACAAAATGGTGTGTTTTTTATTTTATTTCACCACACAAATATATATATATATATATATATATATATATATATATATATATATATTGTTTTGCAGCATATTTTGTTATTAAATGATTGATGTCATTACAAAGCATAATTGGTGGCACAAAAAACAAGCCCTTATATGGGTCTGCAAAAACGAAAATTGGCATGGTCCTTAAGGTCAAAATGGGCTTGGTCCTTAAGGGGTCAATGTAAAATTGAGTATATTTGTCAGTTAGGTTGTAGAGTAGACAAAATGACAAAAAAAACCTATTTTTTTACAGCCATTTTGCATGAAAACAAAACTGAAAAAATGGGCCAAAAACTGAGTTTGCCTTACATTGTGCATGTCACACTCTGCATTTTTAAACCATTTATAGTGAAGTCATTGTATAAAGACTCAATAAACATAAGTCATACACTCTGAATATTTAACATGCAAAGTATCAGAAGTCTATTGTAATTGCAGTTTGTCTGGGAAATAAATGGCTGGGTTTGTTTGTTAGATTTTCCATTGAAAACATTCCATGCACTCCTCCATCTATGTAAATGTTTCTGCATGAGAGGACTTAGACTGAAGCTTTCTGCTGTACATCTAGTGCTGTGGCTTTGTTATACTGTCAGATTAGGTATATAGTTTGAGATTTTTATAATTCCTACAATAATATTAATAGCTATAACTAACTGCTGTGTGCACATAATTTGCCTTTGTGAAAAGCACTGAATGGAAGCAGCTAATTTTTCCAGCAATACATGTTTCTGGATCATGCCCTGCATGAGCTGCCTCTCAATAATATGAATTCAGTTTTTGCAACAGATGAGAGACAATTCAGAATTATTTAGGTTGCCGATGAAACACAATGGTCATCACCAAACATCAGTATTGTTCTCTTACGAATTGAATGAGGTTTAACAAGCCTGTTAGAAGCTTTTATGGCAGAAGATGTGATCAAAGTACAATGGAAAGCTTACAAGCTACTGCATTAGAGAGAATGTAATGTCCTATACAGTATGCTCTTTGTTTATTTTGTAGATTATACGCCATGAAACTAAATATTTGTCTGTTTATTTGCTTTCTTATAAGAACAACCACCACACATGTTAAATGAAGGTGTATACCGTATTTTTTGCCGTATAAGACACACTTTTTCTTCCCCAAAATGGGGTGGGCAGGGGGGGGGGGAAGTTAGTGCGTCTTATACGGCAAATACACATAAAATTCTGTCCTATTGCGGCGGTCCCTCCGGCCATCAACGACCGGGACCCGCAGCTAATACAGGACATCACCGATCGCGGTGATGCCCTGTATTAACCTTTCAGACACGGCGATCAAAGCTGACTGCCGCGTCTGAAGCGAAAGTGACACTAACCCGGCTGCTAAGTCGGGCTGTTCGGTACCGACGCGGTGAAATCGCGGTGTCCAGAACAGCTTACAGGACACCGCTAGGGACCTTACCTGCCTCCTCGGTGTCTGCTCCGTGCCGGGATCCCCTGCATGGCCGGCGCTCTCCTTCGTCATCATCACGTCGTCGTGCACATCGTCATCCAATTGGAGAGGCGTGCATAGCGACTTGATGGCGGCGACGGAGAGCTAGGATACCGGGCAGCAGAGATGTTCCCGAGTGACAGGGACACCCCGAGTGATGGGGACCCCCCGGGGACGGGGCGACAGCGATGGAGGGTGACATCCAGGGCAGCGGTGACGGGTCTGGAGCGGAGGGGATACGTGAGTATTACCTTCTATTCCAGTGGTCTTCAACCTGCGGACCTCCAGATGTTGCAAAACTACAACTCCTGGCATGCTGGGGGTTGTAGTTTTGCAATATCTGGAGGTCTGCAGGTTGAAGGTTCAGAATCTTTTTTTTTCTAGATTTTCAGCCTTTAAAATTGGGTGCGTCTTATATGGCAAAAAATACGGTAAATGTCCAGACACCAGCTCAACAATAAGGGGTTATTAGAATGAGACAACAACTAAAACCAGTAGACTATCAACTATAGCCTTATCATATATTTAGAAAAAGAAAATGACACATTTCAACTAAAAACTCTTGGTTACCCTAGTTGATAAAAAGATAGTTAGAAAAATTGTAGAGCGGCACCTGATATTTTATTGGAACCAGTGAGCATAACTACTCAACAAATAGATGCCTTAAATGTAAAGTTATTTGAAGAATCCGAGCTGAGTATGAGACACTTTTTGTTACAGCTTTACAAAAAGTTTATTATCCCTGATAAGGTAGTTGCCTTTTATAAATGGCAACATACTCATTGCTATAGGTCTAAGAAACAATGATTTCTTAAAGGTCTATACCAGTACATAAAAAGTTCCTGGGAGAGTGGTAAAATAAAGAAAAAAGTCATACTCACCTTACCTTGGTCCTCTGCAACTCCCATTCCTGGGACTTCCAGTCGCTTGATCCTCAATGCATGTTGCTACTTCCAAGATAAGTCTTCTCAGCATGACCTCTGTTCTGGCGCCCAGTGATTGGCTAAACAGGCAGGTTGTGCTCCAATGTTTCGTCTCAGATACACAAATAGCATCAGCCAGTGGAGGACTGGTGGGCACCAGAATAAGAGCAACAAAAGACTGATGTAGGCGAGTATGGCATGTTTTTTTAATTGTACTGCTCCCTAACAACATATCCATTTTATTTGATACTGGAATACTCTTTAACCCCTTAACGACGCAGGACGTATATTTACGTCCTGCGCCGCCTCCCGCGATATGAAGCGGGATCGCGCCGCGATCCCGCATCATATCGCGTCGGTCCCGGCGCTAATCAACGGCCGGGACCCGCGGCTAATACCACACATCGCCGATCGCGGCGATGTGCGGTATTAACCCTTTAGAAGCGGCGGTCAAAGCTGACCGCCGCTTCTAAAGTGAAAGTGAAAGTGACCCGGCTGCTCAGTCGGGCTGTTCGGGACCGCCGCGGTGAAATCGCGGCGTCCCGAACAGCTGATCGGACACCGGGAGGGCTCTTACCTGCCTCCCCGGTGTCCGATCGACGAATGACTGCTCCGTGCCTGAGATCCAGGCAGGAGCAGTCAAGCGCCGATAATGCTGATCACAGGCGTGTTAATGCACGCCAGTGATCAGCATTAGAGATCAGTGTGTGCAGTGTTATAGGTCCCTATGGGACCTATAACACTGCAAAAAAAATGTAAAAAAAAAGTGTTAATAAAGGTCATTTAACCCCTTCCCTAATAAAAGTTTGAATCACCCCCCTTTTCCCATAAAAAAAATAAAACAGTGTAAAAAAAATAAAAAATAAACATATGTGGTATCGCCGCGTGCGTAAATGTCCGAACTATAAAAATATATCATTAATTAAGCCGTACGGTCAATGGCGTACGCGCAAAAAAAATCCAAAGTCCAAAAAAGCGTATTTTGGTCACTTTTTATATCATTAAAAATGAATAAAAAGTGATCAAAAAGTCCGATCAAAACAAAAATCATACCGATAAAAACTTCAGATCACGGCGCAAAAAATGAGTCCTCATACCACCCCATACATGGAAAAATAAAAAAGTTATAGGGGTCAGAAGATGACATTTTTAAACGTATAAATTTTCCTGCATGTAGTTATGATTTTTTCCAGAAGTGCGACAAAATCAAACCTATATAAGTAGGGTATCATTTTAACCGTATGGACCTACAGAATAATGATAAGGTGTAATTTTTACCGAAATATGCACTGTGTAGAAACGAAAGCCCCCAAAAGTTACAAAATGGCGTTTTTTTTTCAATTTTGTCGCACAATGATTTTTTTTTCCGTTTCGCCGTGCATTTTTGGGTAAAATGACTAATGTCACTGCAAAGTAGAATTGGCAACGCAAAAAATAAGTCATAATATGGATTTTTAGGTGGAAAATTGAAAGGGTTATGATTTTTAAAAGGTAAGGAGGAAAAAACGAAAGTGCAAAAACGGAAAAACCCTGAGTCCTTAAGGGGTTAACAGACAATTAACAGTCAGTTAACAGGCAAGAATTCAAAAGAATACTTGCTTATTCCAAATTATACACAAGAAACAGGATACCACTCTATGTCACAATAGTGTTTTAAAGATGGTAAGATAAATAGAAATGACTTTGCACAAATGGACTAATACATATGTCAACCTACCAAAAGAAGGTTACCTCCTTAATTAATATATGGGGAAAATAAACACACCACTTGTAAACTATTCATAAGTCAATGACCAAGACCAATTTAATGAAAGCAAACAATCTGTATTCAAAAAGTCAATAAAAACTCATACCCATAAATGAACAATGGATGGTGGTCAATATAAAGAAAATACTATAGACAAACTCCACAAAATTGTCAAAAAAGTACACATCAGCTAAAGGACAAGTACAATGTGTTTCATCCCCTTTCAGCCATCTGTCTATGTCTGCAGCTCTGACATTATATAGAGCTGATAGATACCCTTTAATGAGAATAACATTATAGCACAGTATCAGCATGAGTTTATAAGGGATCGGTCAGGTCAGGCTAACCTGGATAGCTTCTGATCATGGTAGGGCTGTCATTGTTGTATACCTAAATTGTTTAAAGACATTTCATACTTAACACTTAAAGGTTATTATATAACATGAGGATGCTGGGACTAATGAAAATATGGGTAAATGGGCTAGCAACTGGCTTAGTAATAGGAAACAGAGTAATTATTGTAAAAAAAACATACTCCAATTGGGTCGTAGTTAATAGTTTTGTAAGGAAATTAACTTAAAGCAGGATAATATAATATCTCAGAGGGACTGGAAAAAACTGAAGGCTTGGGCAGAAACATGATGAATGAAGTTTAATGTGAATAAATAGAATGTGGATACAAATTGAATATTGTGTACAATTTAGGGCACCTGCATATAAGAAGAACATAGTTGAATGACATAATGACTGGGAGGGCAAACAAGGCGGTGGGTGGATTGCAGTGCAAAGACATTGTCAAACTTGGAGTTATTTAGTTTGGAAAAAGAGGTGACCTCATTTCAATGTACAAATATTTAGATGAACAGTGGAAATCTATAATGGATGTTTACTGTAAGAGCAATGTGGACTATCTGTGCCCATATTGAGCAATTGTCATCCACCCTATAGAGGTTTTGCTTCTTTCTGGATCACAGCAGAATGGATTCACAACTCATAACTATCTCTCTATCTATCTATCTATCTATCTATCTATCTATCTATCTATCTATATATAAAGTCATGGCTGTAAATGTTGGCACCCCTGAAATGAAGTATTTGTCACAGAAAAGGATTGCAGTAACACATGTTTTGCTATAGACATGTTTATTCCCTTTCTGTGTATTGGAACTAAACCAAAATAGGGAGGAAAAAAAGCAAATTGGACATAATGCCACACAAAAACTCCAAAAATGGGCTGGATGAAATTATTGGCACTCTAGCATGTGAGGCTCCTTTAAACTCACCTGGGGCAAGTAACAGGTTTGGGCAATATAAAAATCCCACCTGAAAGCAGATAAAAAGGAGATAAGTTCACTTATTCTTGCATTGTGTGTCTGTGTGTGCCACACTAACATGGACAACAGAAAGAGGAGAAGAGAACTGTCTGAGGACTTGAGAATCAAAAATATAAACAATCTCAAGGTTACAAGTCCATCTTCAGAGATCTAGATTTGCCTTTGTCCACAGTGCGCAACATTATCAAGAAGTTTGCAACCCATGGCACTGTAGCTAATCTCCCTGGGCGTGCACGGAAGAGAAAAATGTATGAAAGGTGTCAACGGAGGATAGTCTGGATGGTGGATAAGCAGCCACAAACAAGTTCCAAAGATATTCAAGCTGTCCTGCAGGCTCAGGGAGCATCAGTTTCAGCGTGACTTATCCGTCAACATTTAAATGAACTTAAACACTATGGCAGGAGACCCAGGAGGACCCCACTGCTGACACAGAGACATAAAAAGCAAGACTACATTTTGCCAAAATAAACTTGAGTAAACCAAAATCCTTCTGGGAAAACATCTTGTGGACGGATGAGACCAAGATAGAGCTTTTTGGTATAGCCACGCCCCCTCCCATAGGCTTACATTCAGGGGGCGGAGCGTGATATCACACGGGGCGATGGCCGTGACATCACCATGCTCCGGCCCACGTGATCGCCAGTAATCAGACCGGAGCAAACGTGCTTTGGGGACTGATTCTAATGGGGTGCTGCGTGCAAGATCAAGGGGGTCCCCAGAGGTGGGACCCCCGCAATCAGGGATGAGATGTCTTAGCACCGGAGTACCCCTTTAAGGGTGCCAATAATTTTTTCCAGCCCATCTTTGGAGTTTGGTGTGACATTGGGCCTCATTTACTAAGAGTTTCGGGTTTTTACTAGTGGGAAAAGTTGTTTCAGACTTGCAGGATTCCTCGCTATTTACTATTGGAAAAAGTCGGGAACATTTTCTGACCAGCTTTTTCTAGGTGGATATTTCCAGCCATTTATCCACAGGATTTTCTGTGAATTCAATAGTAAATTGTTTGGGTTGTGAAGCTGCGCCCCCTTTGTGACAGACCACGTCTCCTTTTCGGCTTTTCACAGTGCAATGTTGGGTTTTTCGGATTTTCCAGACGCACACTGTCACACTCTGGCGCAGACATGTCTCAGACACTCTGCGCCAGAATAACCAGACAAAAACTAGTCAGTTTTAGCTTAGTAAATGAGGCCCATTATGTCCAATTAGCTTTTTTTCCTCACTTTGCTGGTTTAGATCATATACATACAAAGGGAATAAACATGTGTAAAGCAAAACGTGTTACTGCAATCCTTTTCTATCCTTTTCTTTTCTATGAGAAAAACGTAATTTTCTTTAAAAATTTCGGGGGGGGGGGGGGGGGGGGGGGGGGGCTTGCCAACATTTACGGCCATGACTGTATATATATATATATATATATATATATATATATATATATATATATATATAAATATATATATATATATATATATACGGTCATGGCCGTAAATGTTGGCACCCCCCCCCCCCCACAGAATTTTTCAATAAAATGAAGTATTTCTCATAGAAAAGGATTGCAGTAACACATGTTTTGCTATACAGATGTTTATTTCATATATAAATATATATATATATATATATATATATATATATATATATATATATATACACACACAGCACACAGCAAACATTAGCATAAAACACAATATAATATAAGTTGGGGAAATAAAATTGGACATTTGTTCTTTATCTGTAAACAGCTTGTATAATTGCCCATTACAGGCTACAATTTATACATCTGATACAATGGTGAGGGGTAATTTAATTTGTTTTATTATTTCAATATCAAATTTGGGAACAGTGGCTGCTGTTTAGATCTGAAAGTCAACAACTTTATTTATTTATTTGTTTAATTAATTTATTTATTTTACGTGTATTTTTATTAATTATTATGCAGTACATGGATATCAAAAATGAGAAGATAGCATAATGGAACCTTATATTGTGTATAAAGCCTTACATTGTCCTATATTGTGTATAGTGCCTTACAGTTCTGCTTTCCTATATGGAGAATACACCCTATAAAAAAAACTGCTTCTGTTGCCCTGCAACTCTGTCAACGCCATGTCTTCTCGCATTTTGTCACACTCATAGTCTTCAGTGCTACAAATAGTGCTACTTCTGTAGCATTGTTCCAGTGTATACAAACATCTATGTTTCTCGAATAGGTCACATGTCTCAGGATAAATAAAGTCCCAAGAGCAGTAAGAGAAGACATATGTAGATGAAAATGTGATTCATCTGACAGACCACCTTCTTCCACTGCTCCTTGGTTCTGTTCTGATGCTCTTGTGCCTATTACAGCTACAAAGTCCCACATGCAGCAGACTGTGATGCACTTTGTGTTAGGGCACCTTTCATAATGTAGCTAGCAAGATTTTTTCAGCATCTTGTGCTATATAAGGCTGGGTTCACATATATCCGGCATCTGGCATAGTTTCCTCCCCAGCAAGCACCGGAGGGAAACTGATGCTAGAACTGATCCCATTCATTTCAATGGGACAGTTCACAAACAGCCAGCGTTTCAATTTTGACACTGGATGGTTGGACACGCCAGAGGGCATCAGACAAGGGGAACACAGCTTGGACGCTATATGCCATACAACTGATGACAACTTGTTATGAGTTGTGACATTTGTTGTGTCGAGATCTAGGCTGAGTTCACCTATGCCAGATGACAGACGCGAACCCAGCCTAAGCTCTTCTGTAGGATAAGCACAGATGAGCTTGCGTTCACTTCATAGACACATTTAACGTTTTAGGTGACCATGATACTACTTTACAAGATGTCCTTCTTAGAACCACTTGTGGTAATAACCAGCCACTGCGTACCAGGAAAACCTCACAAAACCTATTCGCTGATGTGCTGACCAAGCAATAATAATTTGTCAAAGTGGCTTAGAGTCTTCCCTACTCTTGCCTTTCTTTCTGCAACCAACACATCAAATTAAAAAACTGACAGTTCACTTGCCTCTGATATTGACCCTGCTCATTTGAATAATCTTTCAAAGTTCCCTCTGGTACAACAAATCCAGCTTTGTAAGGCTGGATTCACATATGTCTGGCAAGCGGCACAGGTTAGCCTAGATCTCAATGAAACTGATGCCACAACTGATGACAAGTTGTTATCTGTTGTATGGCATCCGGTGTCCATTGTTTCTGCATGGTGGACAGGGGAAAGCAGCAAGCTGTGTTCCTCTGTCCGGTGCTCTCCAGCGTGTTCAACCATCCGGAGTCAAAATTAGCTCAATTTTTTCAAGTCTGTAAGACACTCCATATTTTGTCTAATAAACATCCATGGGTGGTGGTGACTGAACTAACAATTTGTTGTTTGTATCTTATATATAATTTATTTTAGGTATTTAACAGGGAGCATACAGAAGTATTGTGTCATGTACTCTATTAATGCCACTCTAAAAAGCAAGCTATAAAATTCTATTCAGATGACAATAAGTTCCAGCGGGACTTTAAAAATATGTCCTTCTGGCTTATCCCATTTCCTAGTTTTCCAGCGACCAGAAATAATGGTGGAGTTTTTTGTTAATGCTTGAACTTTCCTATGTACATATTTTGAATACCGGAATTGTCATATTCCAAGATGCACAATATTATTATTTATTTCCTGTTTCTGAGTCTTCCTTCTTTTCCTCTTTTGGAAAACATTTGTAAAACTTTTTTTGTAAAAAAAAAAAAAAAGTATGTCCCTCAATGTTTTCTTAAAGCGGTACTCTGGTGGAAAAACATTTTTTTAATCAACTAGTGCCAGAAAGTTAAACAGATTTGTAAATTACTTCAATTAAAAATATGTATCCTTCCAGTACTTATTAGCTTCTATATACTAAAGAGAAAGTTATTTTCTTTCTGGATTTCTTTTTTTATCTGTCTACAGTGCTCTCAACTGACACCTCTGTCCATATTAGGAACTGTCCAGAACAGGAGCAAATCCCCATAGCAAACCTATCCTGCTCTGTACAGTTCCTGACATTGACAGAGGTGTCAGCACTGTGGACAAAAAAAAAAAGAAATCCAAAAGCAAAAGAACTTTCTCTGTAATATACAGCCACTAATAAGTACTGGAAGGATAAATATTTTTTAATCTTTTTAACTTTCTGACACCAGTTGATTAAAAAAAAAAAAAAAAATTCCACCGGAGTACCCCTTTAACCCCTTAAGGACACATGACGTTCTCATACGTCTCCATTTCCGAGTCCTTAAGGACACATGACGTATGAGAACGTCATGTGTTTTACCGGCCCCCCGCAACCATCTGGAGCGGAGCCGGTCCACGATGCCTGCTGAAATCGCTCAGCAGGCATCGGGGCATATCGCCCAGGGGGGTCATTATGACCCCCCATGTCGGCGATGGCCGCAGATCGCTGGACAATTCAGTCCAGCGATCTGCGGCGGATTCCGGGTCAATCGGGTCTCCAGTGACCCGGTGACCCGGAATTATTGGCTGATCGGGGCCGTCAGAGACGGCCCCGATCAGCCAGAGCCTGCAGGGGTGAGGTGGCACTGGTGCCACCTCACGATCGCCCTGATTCGTCGGCCGGATTACCGGCCGACCAATCAGGGCGCCTGCTGCGGGTGTCACTCCCGCAACCCGCTCCGCCCCTCTTCCGGAGGACGTGAGCGGGTGCGGGACGTGCACCCCGGGTGCTGGGGACCCCGATCCCCGGCGCCCCTGTTGGGATCGGGGCCCCAGGAGAAGCGGCGGCGGCGGAGACGACGAGGGACTGACCTGTGCGGCGAGGATCGTTGGAGGTGAGTGACAGCCTCCTGCTGTTGCTTAGCAACAGCTCCCAGCATGCAAAAAGGGCATGCTGGGAGCTGTAGTTATGCAACAGCAGGAGGCAGACCACCACAACTCCCAGCATGCCCTTATGGGCATGCTGGGACTTGTAGTTTTGCAACAGATGGAGGCACATTCTTTCTATGGAAAAGTGTACCTTCAGCTGTTGTGTAACTACAACTCCCAGCTTGCACAATCAGCTAAAGTGCATGCTGGGAGTTGTAGTGGTGCATCTGGTGGTTGCATAACTACAACTCCCAGCATGCCCGTTGGCTGTCGGTGACTGCTGAGAGTTGTAGTTTTGCAACAGCTGAAGGCACACTGAGTTAAGTAGTAAACCAGTGTCTCCAGCTGTTGCATAATTACAATCCCCAGCATCCCCAGCCAAAGTAGTATGCCTCCAGCTGTTGCATAACTACAACACCCAGCATGCCCTTCCGCTGTCCGTACATGCTGGGGGTTGTAGCTTTTGCAACAGCTGAAGGCACACTGGTTGCAAAACACTGAGTTTGTTACCAAACTCTGTGTTTCACAACCAGTGTGCCTCCAGCTGTTGCAAAACTACAACTCCCAGCATGCACTGATAGACCGTACATGCTGGGAGTTGTAGTTTTGCAACAGCTGGATGTTCCCACCCCCCAATGTGAATGTACAGGGTACACTCACATGGGCGGAGGATTACAGTTAGTATCCGGCTGCAAGTTTGAGGTACGGCAAAATTTCTGCCGCAACTCAAACTGCCAGCGAGAAACTACTGTGAACCCCCCGCCCGTGTGACTGTACCCTAAAAACACTACACTACACTAACACACAATAAAATAAAAAGTAAAAAACACTACATATACACATACCCCTATACAGCCCCCCTCCCCTCCCCAATAAAAATGAAAAACGTCTGGTACGCCACTGTTTCCAGAACGGAGCCTCCAGCGGTTGCAAAACTACAACTCCCAGCATGCACTGATAGACCGTATATGCTGGGAGTTGTAGTTTTGCAACAGCTGGATGTTCCCCCCCCCCAATGTGAACGTACAGGGTACACTCACATGGGCGGAGGATTACAGTAAGTATCCGGCTGCAAGTTTGAGCTGCGTCAAATTTTCTGCCGTAGCTCAAACTGCCAGCGAGAAACTACTGTGAACCCCCGCCCGTGCGACTGTACCCTAAAAACACTACACTACACTAACACAAAATAAAATAAAAAGTAAAAAACACTACATATACACATACCCCTATACAACCCCCCTCCCCAATAAAAATGAAAAACGTCTGGTACGCCACTGTTTCCAAAACGGAGCCTCCAGCTGTTGCAAAACAACTACTCCCAGTATTGCCAGATAGCCGTTGACTGTCCAGGCATGCTGGGAGTTTTACAACAGCTGGAGGCACCCTGTTTGGGAATCACTGGCGTAGAATACCCCTATGTCCACCCCTATGCAAGTCCCTAATTTAGGCCTCAAATGCGCATGGCGCTCTCACTTTGGAGCCCTGTCGTATTTCAAGGCAACAGTTTAGGGCCACATATGGGGTATCGCCGTACTCGGGAGAAATTGGGCTTCAAATTTTGGGGGGTATTTTCTGCTATTACCCTTTTAAAAAATGTAAAATTTTTGGGAAAACAAGCATTTTAGGTAAAAAAAATATATATTTTTTTACATATGCAAAAGTCGTGAAACACCTGTAGGGTATTAAGGTTCAAATTACCCCTTGTTACGTTCCCCGAGGGGTCTAGTTTCCAAAATAGTATGCCATGTGTTTTTTTTTTTGCTGTCCTGGCACCATAGGGGCTTCCTAAATGCGGCATGCCCCCAGAGCAAAATTCGCTTTCAAAAAGCCAAATGTGACTCCTTCTCTTCTGAGACCTGTAGTGCGCCAGCAGAGCACTTTTCACACCCATATGGGGTGTTTTCTGAATCAGGAGAAATTGGGCTTCAAATTTTGGGGGGTATTTTCTGCTATTACCCTTTTTAAAATTGTAAAAATTTTGGGAAACCAAGCATTTTAGGTAAAAAAAATATATATTTTTTTACATATGCAAAAGTCGTGAAACACCTGTAGGGTATTAAGGTTCACATTACCCCTTGTTACGTTCCCCGAGGGGTCTAGTTTCCAAAATGGTATGCCATGTGTTTTTTTTTTGCTGTCCTGGCACCATAGGGGCTTCCTAAATGCGGCATGCCCCCAGAGCAAAATTCACTTTCAAAAAGCCAAATGTGACTCCTTCTCTTCTGAGACCTGTAGTGCGCCAGCAGAGCACTTTTCACACCCATATGGGGTGTTTTCTGAATCGGGAGAAATTGGGCTTCAAATTTTGGGGGGTATTTTCTGCTATTACCCTTTTTAAAATTGTAAAAATTTTGGGAAACCAAGCATTTTAGGTAAAAAAAAATATATATTTTTTTACATATGCAAAAGTCGTGAAACACCTGTAGGGTATTAAGGTTCACATTACCCCTTGTTACGTTCCCCGAGGGGTCTAGTTTCCAAAATGGTATGCCATGTGTTTTTTTTTTGCTGTTCTGGCACCATAGGGGCTTCCTAAATGCGGCATGCCCCCAGAGCAAAATTTGCTTTCAAAAAGCCAAATGTGACTCCTTCTCTTCTGAGACCTGTAGTGCACCAGCAGAGCACTTTTCACCCCCATGCGAGGTGTTTTCTGTATCAGGAGAAATTGGGCTTCAAATTTTGGGGGGTATTTTCTGCTATTACCCTTTTTAAAAATGTAAAATTGTTGGGAAACCAAGCATTTTAGGTAAAAAAAATATATATTTTTTTTACATATGCAAAAGTCGTGAATCACCTGTAGGGTATTAAGGTTCACTTTACCCCTTGTTACGTTCCCTGAGGGGTCTAGTTTCCAAAATGGTATGCCATGTGTTTTTTTTTTGCTGTCCTGGCACCATAGGGGCTTCCTAAATGCGGCATGCCCCCCAAAAACCATTTGTCGCTCCTTCCCTTCTGAGCCCTCTACTGCGCCCGCCGAACAATTAACATAGACATATGAGGTATGTGCTTACTCGAGAGAAATTGGGTTTCAAATACAAGTAAAAATTTTTTCCTTTTTACCCCTTGCAAAAATTCAAAAATTGGGTCTACAAGAACATGCGAGTGTAAAAAATGAAGATTTTGAATTTTCTCCTTCACTTTGCTGCTATTCCTGTGAAACACCTAAAGGGTTAATACACTTACTGAATGTTTTTTTGAATACTTTAGGGGGTGTAGTTTTTATAATGGGGTCTTTTATGGGGTATTTCTAATATGAAGACCCTTCAAATCCACTTCAAAACTGAACTGGTCCCTGAAAAATAGTGAGTTTGAAAATTTTGTGAAAAATTTCAAAATTGCTACTGAACTTTGAAGCCCTCTGGTGTCTTCCAAAAGTAAAAACTCATAAATTTTATGATGCAAACATAAAGTAGACATATTGTATATGTGAACCCCAAAAAAATATATTTTGAATATCCATTTTCCTTACAAGCAGAGAGCTTCAAAGTTAGAAAAATGCAAAATTTTCATTTTTTTCATCAAATTTTGGGATTTTTCACCAAGAAAGGATGCAAGTTACCATAAAATTTTACCACTAAGTTAAAGTAGAATATGTCACGAAAAAACAATCTCGGAATCAGAATGATAACTAAAAGTATTCCAGAGTTATTAATGTTTAAAGTGACAGTGGTCAGAATTGCAAAAAACGCTCCGGTCCTTAAGGTATAAAATGGCCTGGTCCTTAAGGGGTTAAGTACCAGAGCGCAAGGGCATACCCATATACCCTTCATCTTGAACACCTTAAATGGGTTATCCAGGAAAAAAAACTTTTTTTTTATATATCAACTGGCTCCAGAAAGTAACAGATTTGTAAATTACTTATGAACTTATGAGCTTCTGAAGTTGAGGTTGTTCTTTTTTGTCTAAGTACTCTCTGATGACATGTGTCTCGGGAACCGCCCAGTTTAGAAGCAAATTCCCATAGCAAACCTCTTCCAAACTGGGTGGTTCCCAAGACACGTGTCATCAGAGAGCACTTAGACAGAAAAGAACAACCTTAATTTCAGAAACTCATAAGTACTGAAAGGATTAAGATGTTTTAATAGAAGTAATTTACAAATCTGAAACAAAAAGGGTTGTGCAGCTCACAATTAACTAGCCGAGGTAAGGAGGTTGTGCACCTACACCAGGTGCTGGAAATTTAAAACAATATTTTCAAACAGTAACCAACCCCTCAAGAATAGTACCAGTTGCCTGATACATGGATGAATGATAATATAAACAAATAGCTGGATCGTGCTTCAAATATAGGATACAATTTTATTAAAAATATATATAAAATGTCAATGACTTAGCCTCGTTGCACAGGGCCCTTGTGCCGAGGAAAAGAAATAGATTTACTTAGACATATAGAGGGACATTTATCAATGTTTGCTTATGTATTCTTTTTTTTAGTAATTTTTTCCTTACTTTTTTTTTGCTTATGTGCGACGTATTTATCAACTGGTTTCAGCCTGTTGATAATTTTCTTTCACGTAAGCAATTTTTCCTTTTTTACTTTGGTAGTAGCTTTTTCTGCTCCATGTTTGAGCTGGAGTAAATTTAGTCAATTTTTAACGCTGTTGCGACTTTTTTTTGCGCAGTTGCGACTGTCGCAGTTAATAAATACCTAACTACCCGTAGTCCATTTTAAAATTATTACTACATAGTAAATTTTAGGAAAACTTGCTTTTCTCGCTTTCCAGTCAAAATGTCGCACGAAAAATCGTGTAGTCGCAGTTGCGACAATTTTGCAACAGTTATAGTAAAGAAAACCTGACTAAACCCGTTGATAAATGTCCATAATAGTTGTAATATATAAACACCGATATTTTTATAAGATATAATAAAAAAAAATATATATAAAATATAACACTTTCGATAGTCCGGTAACTGAAAATCCAGAGATGTATAAAAGTCCCGTAACTGATATAGAATCCTGATATACTGAAAGGAATGGGGGGGGTTAATATTTACCAGCTTGAATAAAGTCCCACTGTAGCGTCACCTGAGGACAACTGGTGAGGTCCGCAAATCTCGGGTGGTGGAAAGACGCTGGCATGCGTCACCGCGGCCAGGCATACATACCTACTGAGGAAAGGGCCGTGTTCTGTTTGTAAGAGCCCTGAAACGCGTTTAGGTGTATGATTTTAACACCGATATCTCACTCACCTCTGAAGGATCGATTGTGGGTTAAACCAGCAATACCATCTAAGTCTACACATCCAGGCGGCGTTGCTAAGCCCCTGAGACGTCACACGCCATCAGGACACCACGAGGTCTGCACCGCTAAGATCCAACTGCAGCGAAAGATCACGGGAGCGGCTATCACCAACACTGGTCTGTGGCAGGAAGACCGCCGCGGTGACGCATGCCAGCGTTTTTCCACCACCCGAGATTTGCGGACCTCACCAGTTGTCCTCAGGTGACGCTACAGTGGGACTTTATTCAAGCTGGTAAATATTAACCCACCCATTCCATTCAGTATATTAGGATTCTATATCAGTTACGGGACTTTTATACATCTCTGGATTTCAGTTACCGGATTATCGAAAGTGTTATATTTTATTTATATATTTATTTTTTATTATATCTTATAAAAATATCGATGTTTATATATTACAACTATATGTCCAAGTAAATCTATTTCTTTTCCTCGGCACAAGGGCCCTGTGCAACGAGGCTAAGTCATTGACATTTTATATATATTTTTAATAAAATTGTATCCTATATTTGAAGCACGATCCAGCTATTTATTTATATTATCATTCATCCATGTATCAGGCAACTGGTACTAGTCTTGAGGGGTTGGTTACTGTTTGAAAATATTAATTTACAAATCTGTTTAACTTTCTTGAGCCAGTTCATATATAAAAAAAAAGTTTTTTCCTGGATAACCCCTTTAAAGATACTAGACAAAATTAGGCTTGTTGGAAGAAATCCCAGACCTAAAAATATCTCTCACAAAATTTCTAAAAACAATTCTTGAAAGGTTATCACTTCCCATAATCCATGGCAATTTGTTTTTAAAGGGGTACTCCGCTTCTCAGGGGCAAGGCTATGACGTGCAAGAAAGTTAAACATATTTGTAAATTACTTCTATTAAAAAATCTAATCCTTGCAGAACTTTTTAGGGGCTATATACTACAGAGGAAATGCTTTACTTTTTAGATTTTTCTGATGTCATGACCACAGTGCTCTCTGCTGACCTCTGCTGTCCATTTTAGGAACTGTCCTGAGCAGCAAATGTTTGCTATTGGGATTTTCTCCTGCTCTGGACAGTTCCTAAAATGGATAGCAGAGGTCAGCAGAGAACACTGTGGTCATGACATCAGAGAAATCTAAAAGTAAAGCATTTCCTCTTTAGTATATAGCCCCTAAAAAGTACTGAAAGGATTAAGATTTTTTAATAGAAGTAATTTAAAAATCTGTTTAACTTTCTGGCACCAGTTGATTTAAAAAAAAAAAGTTTTCCACCGGAGTACCCCTTTAAGGACGCAGGGTGTACCTGTATGCCTCGGTCCCGTTACTGGGGTTTGAAGCATGCTCACGAGCGGAGAACGCTTAAAACCCAGTGGGGCCCGACTGCTATCAGCAGGGTTAATTCCTGGCATCGCTGATCGGTGCTGATGCCCGGCATTAACCCTTTAAATGCTGTGATCAAAGTTGATTGTGGCATCTAAAACAAAAGTAAAATGATCCTGGCAGCTCAGCGGAGATCAGGACCATCGCTGTGAAACCAGCCAGGCTCTGCAGTCTGGAGCAACAGCTCACCAGTAATACTGATCAGTGCTCAGCCAAAGCTCAGCATTGAACAGTATTTGCAATCAAAAGATTCCATGGTATAGCCCCCTATGGGGACAAAGAAATAAAAAATAAAGTGTTAAAAAAAAGTTAATAAAAGTGAATAAACCCCTTCCTAATAAAAAATTTAATCCCTCCCTCTTTTCCCATTTTTTAAATAAAAGAAATGTAATAAAAAGTAAACAATCATATGTGGTACCACCGTGTGCATAAATGTCCGAACTATTAAAATATAAGGTTAGAATGTCCGTCATTAACTCTTTAAACATGGCGATCAAAGCTGAAAGAATTCGGATTGTTTGGATGCCCGTAGACTTTACCCAGAGCGGTCTCATTACTATAGGATCGTAAAAAGTAGATCTATGTTACCCCAAATTTAACGCGAGCGAAGCTGCGGGCAAAAGCTAATATATATATATATATATATATATATATATATATATATATATATATATATATATAAAATTGCAATAGAAACAGCACATCCAAAAATATATGGCAAAAAGAGAAAAGGGGTGCACGCATGTTCCGAACCTCGGCCCACTGGTTCTTCAATCCACAGAAAAAATGCGGGCAGCACACCACAGCTTGATTCAAAAAGGAAAGTGAGTTTATTCCATGATGTGATAGAGACTACGTTTCTCCAGCCTCACGCTGGCTTTCTCGAGTGAGAAAGCCAGCGTGAGGCTGGAGAAGCGTAGTCTCTATCACATCATGGAATAAACTCACTTTCCTTTTAGATACAAGCTATGGTGTGCTGCCTGCATTTTTTCTGTATATATATATATATATATCTGCTGGCTTATTTTATTATTGTATTTTTTTCCACTCTTTAAGTAATCAGAAAAATACATCAGAACAGTGTAAATAGTGAAAATGTATTTGTATTTTATTACAATATTTCAGTTCTTTTTTATATTTTATATCTGTTTCAATAGAAAATATGTTGATACAGAAAAGACATACTAACTTAATAACTAGGATTGGTATGAGAAAATGTGTCCGACATTCAAATCCCTTGGTAAATTGTTATAAAATGTCAAAAAAGAAGGTCCAGCTGTTGTGTTTATTATGTCAAATAGAATTAGGTAGATTGTAAGATGAAAAGGAAAGTACTTGTAGGGAAACAGTCACTTAAAAAGGCATACACAAATAAACTAATCTCTCTCTCTCTCTCTCTCTCTCTCTCTCTCTTTCTCTCTCTGTCTCTGTCTCTCTCTCTCTCTCTCTCTCTCTCTCTCTCTCTCTCTCTCTCTCTCTCTCTCTCTCTCTCCATATATATATATATATATATATATATATATATATATGTCAAATACAACTTTATCCAAGTTAAAAGAAAAGGAGCTTTTATAAATTAAAACTAAATGGATGGGTTATTTTATTTAATTTTCTTTCCCTAGCACCTATCTTCTGGAATCTTGAATCTACAGCTCTGTGCCTGGTATAGATCTGACAGATTCTCTCTTAAGATTGCATTTTCACACAATGTGCATCTTAGGCCGTCACCACATGTATTCGGTGATCGAGCACAGTAACATGTCGAAAATGATTTCACAACTGATGGCAGTGTATCAGTTGTCTATGGGTTCAGCGCCCAGTTATTTCTGCAGGCCAGATGGAAAAAAAAACATTACAAGATGTATCGTGTCTGGTGATCCGTTGTCCTGATTGATGTGCCAGATAAATCTGAACAGTCTCATGCAAAGGAGTCTAAGGTGTCGCTGGTTTTGTCGGAAAGCACTCAACCACACAGTCAGCTGTGGTGAAGCGTGGAACAGAAGGGATGAGACAAGATGAAGTCAGGATAGCGGGAGGTCAGGGCAGGCAGCACAGGAGCGTAGTCAGTAGGGTAGCTGAAGGTCAATAGGCAGAGAAGGGGGTTAACGGAGTTTGTATGAAACAGGATTAATCTTTTATAAGACCTCGAACAGACCCAGGAAACGAGGACCTAATTTGTAACTTGGGATTTTGAAACAAATGTATTTAGAAGATAACCACACCTTATCACCAGGAGAGAAGGATGGAGGAGATCTTCTTTTCTTGTCTGCTTGGGTTTTCATGTGGTAGGAGGCCAGAGATAAAGACTGCCGAGTCTGACCCCAAATGAAGGAGAAATCACGGACAAGTTCGTCTACAGCTGGGACACTGGAAGAAACTGGAACAGGAAGAGGAGACTGGAGATGATGACCAAAAACAATAAAAAATGGAGATGTCCTCGTGGATTCAGAATCTTTATGATTGTAGGAAAATTCGGCCCAAGGAGCAGAAACAAAATGACGTATATAAGTCTCTAAAATTTGCTTTACCCTCTTCACCTTGGCATTGGACCGGGGGTGATAGGCAGAGGAGAAATCCAAGCTGATGTCAAGGCAGGAACAGAGAGCTCGCCAGAATTTGGACACAAACTGAGCTCCGCGATCCGAGGCAATATTTTCAGAAAGGCCATTTAGACAGAAGATATGGTGTAAGAAGTTCTTCGCCAGTTGTGGGGCAGATGGGAGACCGGGAAGTGGGATAAAATGAGCCATTTTAGAAAACCGATCAACCATAACCCAGATGACTGTGTTATTATGAGATGGCAGAAGATCGGTAATAAAATCCATAGCAATGCGAGTCCATGGAGTCTCAGGAATGGGCAATGGCTGCAAAGTCCTGCGGGTCTCAGTCAAGGGGTCTTGTCAAGAGCACAGGTGACACAGGAACGTACAAATTCAGAGACATTGTGTTCCAGATTAGGCCACCAATAATGTCGGGAAATTAAAAGAAAAGTCTTACGCACTCCAGGATGACAAGCCAAAAAAGAAGAATGACCCCATTTCAAGACTTTGCATCTCAATCTGACTGGTACAAAGGTTTTACCAGGAGGTGTCATATACAATGGTTAAAAAATGTATCCATGTTGCATTGTGATTGCTTGTCATTCATTACTGGTGGTATATGTCCTGAAAAATTTCTATCAGTATGCACAACTGTTAATTCCATTACACACTTATCTGTGTTGTTTAACATTTCAAAGAATCCTTCCTGTTTGATCTAACTGACGGGAGATGACAATCTGAGTGATAGCATCCAGTGGCCATTTGGGGGCAATTAACATATCTGTGCCAATTAAGGGACACCGTTGCCTGGATGGTGAATTTGACACTTCCCCTAGACAGAGAGACTCTCTTTCTCTCCTGATGTCAATTGATGAAAATGCCATGTCTTCCAAATATTAAGTATGGGGGTCAGGGAAATATGTCCGCAGCCCCTATCTTGTACGGTTAGATTCTCCGTCATACTACCTTCAAAATGAGTCCTCACATGACCCTTATGTAATGATCCCTGCCCGAACTGTATGCACTGGGTAAATCATACACAATAAGGGGGTCCTGTCAAGTACCCCTAGAAAGAGTATTTGATGGAGAATCCAAATATAAGAAAATGACGTGGGTGCCTGGACCATGATAGAAGATAGAAGACATTTCCTATTCTTTGGGCATAGAGGTATCACAACTATCAATCTCTCCTCCTTGTCCCGCCAATGGGCGAAACATAGAGGTGTCTCCTGTCCATAGCAGGGTGTAAAATTAGAGACCTGGGGGGACTAGGGTGCGCTTGCATGGGGGACAAGATCTAATTTTGGATGCCAGACGCCATTTCCTACCAGACACCATGGGATATAACTCTGTAACTTTTTGTAAGTAAGGATTCTATGTTTTTCCCATTTATTTTATTTTCTGTATGGTGAAACTTTGTCTTGTTAACTTCTATTTTTACATGTACTGTGAATATTTTTCTTTCATAATAAATCATTCATTTAAGTACCGCCTTATGTCTGGTAAAACGGGCGTACATTGTCCTTGAAGAGATTGAAGTTATAGTCTTAAATTTACTTACCTGTTCAGCTACATTATAGATTTGGATTAATCTCTTTCCTGTTTTTATATACTACTGGGGATAGTAGATTATATTTGGGAATTGTAGCATATACAGATTGGATTGATAGCTTCCTGTTGGCTTGAAATTGACAGGTGGTGGCAGCGATACCTTTAAATTAGGTGGTGTGAGCGGGATTTTTTATCATTATTTTCTGTCTAGTGTAGTAATTTAAATCTAAATAGTAATTTTAGAGATAACCCTTCCACCGGCACGTCTCGGTTCATGACAGGAGGTACCTGCAGAACATTGACAGGAGCTGCTGAAATCAGACGGTCAGGAGGGATAATATGTCTTGGTGTAGGATCCAAACCCACAACATCATAGGATCTGGAAAGGGTATCAGCTCTGATATTCTTGTTAGCTGGATGGAAATAAATGAAAAAAATAAACCTGGAAAAGAACAATGACCACCTTGCCTGTTGAGGGTTCAAACGCTGAGCAGACTGAAGGTACAGGAGATTTGCATGGTTTAAGTTGATACTGATCGGATGAGGAGATCCTTCTAACAAATGTTGCCACTCCTCTAGTTTTATAGCAAGCAGATCTCGATCTCCGATGGAGTAGTTCCTTTCTGCTGGCAAGAAGGTTTTAGAAAAGAATCCACAGGTTACAGTTTTACCCTTGGAGTTTTTCTGGGTAAGAATGGCACCGGCTCCTACGGAGGAAGCGTCAACCTCCAAGGCAAAAGGTCTTTCCGGATCAGGTCTTGAAAGCACGGAAGCTGAAGCAAAGGCAGATTTTAGGCTAGAGAAAGCCTCTTTGGCCTCAGGAGGCCATGATTTAGAGTTAGAGTTCTTTCTGGTGAGGGCTACAATCGGAGCGACCACAGAAGAGAAATGTTGGATGAACTGACGATAATAGTTGACAAATCCCAGGAAACGTTGAATAGCCCAAAGACCAGAAAGGCGAGGCCACTTCAAAACCGCAGACTGTTTTTCAGGATCCATTTGCAGACCATGATGAGAGACAATATAACCAAGAAATGGGAGACTGGATTTCTCAAAAAGGTATTTCTCCAGTTTAGCATAGAGATGATTCCTTCTGAGGCGTTGAAGGACCTGACGAACATGAATACGATGCTCTTCCAGGCTGGAAGAATAGATCAAGATACACAACAACACAGGTATAGAGAAGGCTGTGGAAAATATAATTTACGGATTCCTGAAATACAGCTGGAGCATTACAAGGACCGAAAGGCATCATGAGATACTGAAAATGTCCATTTCGAGTATTAAAAGCTGTTTTCCATTCGTCTCCCCCTCGGATTCGAATCAGATTATAAACTCCACGTAAATCCAATTTGGAGAAGACCTTGGCCCCTCAGAGACAATCAAAAAGTTCAGAGATCAGAGGAAGAGGATAACGATTCTTGATCATGATTTTGTTGAGACCTCTGTAGTCAATACATTTGCGGAGAGAACCATCCTTCTTGCCCACAAAGAAGAACCCAACTCTGGCAGGTGAAGAGGACTTTCAGATAAATAATTTTTGGAGGTTCTCTTGGATATATTTTTGCATGGCTTGAGTTTCAGGACCTGACAGAGGCTGTAAATCAAGACGATATTCATGCACGAGAGAGGCATCAATGAAGTTGGCGGAGTCCAAGAATGCAGAAGCAGAGAATGAAGTCTGAGCAGAAACGTGGACTTGAACAGAGATACACAAACGAGGAGAGGAAGTATTCACACCCAGGGACGCCTCTCCTATGTGTCCTAGATGCGAGCGTTTCCCGGACACTTGTGGACAGGAAGAACAGTCTTTGAGAAAGTGCTCCGGACTGCCACAGTATAAGCACAAATTCTCTTTGCGTCGTCGATCCACTTGCATAGCCTTTGCAGCAGGAGGCAAAGAAGACTGAAGAGGTGGATGTTGGAACACGGGGGCCAAGCAAGGATAACTCCATATTTGGGTAGGTTCTCTTTCATTCCGAAGTTCCTTCCTTTCTTTCGGCAAAACGCACATCAATACGCATGGCCAAATGGATCAGTTCCCACAGGTTAAATGGAGGATCTCATTCCACAAGAACATTTTTTATTCTGCTGGAGAGTCCTTTTGTGAATGTAGCACATAAGGCTTCGTTGTTCCATGTCAATTCCAAAGCAAGGGTGTGAAACTGGACAGAATAGTCACCCACCGAGGAAATCCCTTGTCTCAGGTTAAGAAGAGCGGTCTCGGCAGAGGAGGCACCTGCGGGTTCTTCAGAAATGCTGCAGAACGCAGCTAAGAAGGTCTTAAGATTAGAGGAAATTGGATCACTGCAATCCTAGAGAGGAGTAGCCCAGGCCAGGGCCTTTCCGGACAAGAGGCTGACAACAAACTCCACCTTTGCACATTCCAATGGGAACAGATCTGCCATGAGCTCCAGGTGTATGGAGCACTGAGTTACAAAGCCTGTACACAACTTAGGATCTCCGTCAAACTTCTTGGGAAGGGAAAGGTGAAGCTTTGATCCGGAAGTAACTGCAGGTTGCGACTGCTGTTGCATGGTCATAGGTTGCTACATTATGGCGGACAGTCAATTTAGTTGCTGCGCCTGATAGGCCAAGTGTTGTGACTGACGGACCACATTTGAAGGAAGACCCGGAACCTCTGGCAGAGGTACCTTAGCGGGTTCCATGGCCGGATCTTACTGTTAGACTCACCGCCGTCGACTGGAATTCAGGGTAGTAGACATGTGTTCTTTATTCTGTGGGTCAATACAATTAAAATGATACCCATGATTGTATACTTTTCTATTATTGTTGCGCTTAAAAAAAAGCCAAACTTTTTAACCAAATTAGTATGTTTAAAATCCTTCTATTTTAACAACCTATAACTTTTTCATTTTTCTGTACAAGCGGCGGTATAAGGGCTCATTTTTTGTGCCATGATCTGTACTTTTTATTGATACCACATTTGTGGATATTATAAACTTTTTTTTTATAAAATGTGCCAAAAAAGTAGCAATTTAGCAAATTTTTTTACGGTCACGCCGTACACCCTATGGGAGCAATAACATTATTTTTTAATAGTTCGGACATTTACGCATGCTGCGATACCAAATATGTGCATTAATACATAATAATTTTTTACACTTTATGGGGGTAAAATGGGAAAAAAGGACGTTTTACATTTTTATTGGGGGAGGGGATTTTACAAATTTTTTTAACTTTTTTTTACTTTAATTTTTAAACTTTAATAGTCCCCATAAGGGACTATTTATAGCAATTGTTTGATTGCTAATACTGTTCAGTGCTATGCATAGGACATAGCACTGATCAGTATTCTCAGTCATCTTCTGCTCTGGTCTGCTCGATCTCACACCAGAGCAGAAGACCCCGGGACCAGCCGGGGTCAGGTAAGGGGACCTCCGGCCACCATGCTGGATGATCGGATCACCTGCCGCAGATGCCGTGATCGTTATTGATCACGACATCTGAGGGGTTAATGGCGGACATCCGCGCGATCATGGATGTCCGCCATTACCGGAGGATCCCTGGCTGCTGATAGCAGCTGGGACCTGCCGCGCATGACGCGAACATCGGTCCGGTGCTCGCGGTCATGGCAGAGCGTAAATGTACATCATGGTGCGTTAAGTATAGATGAGTAGTTCGGCACTGCTAACTTCTAAACCTGAAAGCGGGTGGACACTAAGTCGCTGTAGCGGAGTGGGGATACGGTGGTGCTCGGACTCACGTAGAATATACCATCAGTGCATGAGAAGATAAAGAAAAGTCGGCACTCACCGGGTTTCCAATTATATTGCACGTTACTCACAGCCGTAGTACAATTCTCGGGGAGACAACGGATGGTACAAGGGGGGTACCACAGAGAGGCGACACCTGTGTTTCGCACTTAGTAGTGCTTCAACGGGCCTAACTCTTTACCGGAACATGTCATCTTCTTATACAGGTGAGTTTAGTAATTGGACCTATCACCATCTAACACACCTTGTGACGTTAAAAGAAGGGGAGGAGGTTGCTTAGTTAAGCTTGTTCCTACTTAGATCTAGCTCATTGTTCAGACTGTCAAGACTAGTATCGTAAAAAACATACTTAGAAGCAAACTGAGACATCAACTTTATCATTAAGCCCTAAGACTCCCATTGCGTCAGTAGCAATTATCCATTGTGTCTCTCTTCTAAGAAGGTTTTTATCTGATCTTAGCCCCGGTCGTGCAGCTACTTTTTCTATTCCCTCAAACCTTAATGATTCGTGACTTCCTCCATGGGCTTCTACTACATGGGAAATAAATCTGGGAGCTCCCTTTTTAGTGCGTAGAGAGTAAAAGTGCTCTCTAATTCTTGCGCACATTTGTCTGATTGTTTTTCCTATATAGTAGAAGCCACTTGGGCAAAATATGACATAGACCGCGTTTTTTGTCTTACATGTAATAAGTTCGCTAACCGTATGGGTGATTGGACCTATTCTGAATGTTTGCAAGCCAAGATTATATTTACAAAAACTACAATTTTTACATTGAAAATTCCCTGTTGGTACATGACTAGTTAACCAGTCTGTTTTACTCTTCTTTTCTTTATCTCTTTGTGTATTATGTGCACGTTTCAATACTTCTCCTATTGTTTTCGTTTTCCTATAGGAGATTAATGGTTTCTTTCCTGCCATTTCTTTGAGGTCTTCATCTGTCTCAAGTATATACCAATTCCTCCTAATTGCTCTCTCTATCATTTTATTTACCGATGAATTCTGAAATGTGAACGTGAACCTATTCAAGGGCGCGTTTTTATGTTTTTTTCTGCATAATTCTTCTCTATTTTTCTCGTCTGCTTTTTGTCTCCCTTTCTTAATTAGATCTACTGGGTAGTTACGTTCTATTAGTCTTCTTTCTAACTCGGTTGCCTGTTTTTGATATGTTGAATCTTGAGTGTTATTTCTTTTTAAACGTAAAAACTGTCCGTATGGAATACCGTTTTTAACTGCTTGTGTATGGTAACTTTGATAGTGAAGTATCGTGTTCTTTGCCACTTCTTTCCTGTAACCTTCACTAATTAGTTTCCCTTCTTTCACTAACAATTTAATATCTAGGAATTCTAGCGTATCTCCGCCATATTGGTGTGTAAACTCCATATTATAACCCTTAGCATCATTAAGGTAATCTACGAACTGATAAAATTGGTTTTTAGTTCCTGACCATATTAACAAAATATCTTAAGTTCTTATATATCTTAATATCATAAGTTCTTATATATTTTATGAATGGATTAGCAGTAGTATATACTATGTTATTCTCAAAATTAGCTAGATACAGATTAGCGTATGTACAGGACACCGGTGTCCCCATCGGGGTCCCGGTGTCCTGTCTATACCACCTGCCTTCATATACAAAAGTACTGTTCTGTAGGACGAATTTGAGGGCGTCTTGTACAAATTTAATATATTGTTTGGAGTTCTCAGTTCATTTAAAAATTTCGGTCACTGCCTGCACACCCGTATCGTGGGGGATACGGGTGTACAGGCTAGTGACATCAATGGAACATAAACTCCAACCTTCTTCCCATGGTAAGTCATTCACTATAGATAATAGGTGACTAGTGTCCTTAATGTACGCTGGAATTGTGGGCAAACTAGGGCGGAGCAAAAGATCTATATACTGAGACAAATGCTCAGTCACTGAGCCGATCCCCGCGACTATTGGTCGCCCAGGGGGTCGGCTCAGTGACTTGTGCACAATACTTGTGTGTATGTGTGTAAGTGTGTGTGTGTGTGTATGTGTGTAAGTGTGTGTGTGTGATTTGTGTATTTGTGTGTGTGTGTTATGGTTTTTGTGTGTGTGTGTTTATGTGTTTGTCTGTATGTGTGTGTGTATATGTTTGTGTATGTGTTTTGTGTGAATGTATAATTGTTGCGTGTATGTGTGTGTGCGTATATGTGTGTGTGTCTATGTGTGTGTGTGTGTGTTTGGGTGTATGTGTGGGTGTGTATGTGTGTGTGTGTGTGCATTTTATAATCAGTGGAGTGTCATACTTAGTTATGTCTACTTCCCCTTTTTGTACAAATCCAGATCTTGAAATGATTGCCAGACAATCTGAGTTTCTTGGCTGTCAGACACTGGATTAGAGGAGCTTTACACTTTATGGAAATATTTGCATGCATATACAATGTATGTCCACAAATCTTTCAGTTTCGGATTAAGACCCGGCATGTTATTTACAATGAAGAACCTTTATTATTTTTATTGCGTCTTGGTGACTGTGCAGCATAATAAATACTTTTAAAAAGATTTAACTTACATTTGAGGGTTACTGTGACTACTTATATTGTGAGCAGTACTCCATCAAAATGATGGGAATTCTAAATCAGGATTACAGAATAGGCAAAATATAGAGCTATAAATAAATATTATTGAAAACCAAAGCCAAATGCTAGGCATAGATATCAGAAAAGTAGAGCTAAGACAGAAGATAATGCATAGAAAGGAATGTCAGCATAGTCTAAATTATGCATATATATTAGAAAGGAAAAGATTTAAAACATTTTTCAAGACTGAAAGCAAAATTGGAATATATGCTTCTGGCAGAGGTCACCAAAAGAGCTTCCTGCAGAAGAGATATGCTAAAATAGTAACACAGAGTATGGAAGGGTCCATTTTGGGTGCCTGTTATATGTTAGTTTAGGAATAGCACTCCTTCATCATAGCTTTCTATTTGGGCTTTTTATAAAAGACATAAGGATAAGGAAATGCAGTAATTTTTTGGTTCAGATATATCTATATATATAAAACTCAATGTGTGTATGTGTAAGTATGTATGTCTGTGTGTATGTATGTGTGTATGTATGGATGTGTATATGTTCCAGCATCACGTCCAAATGGCTAAATATATTAACATGAAACTTGGCACACATGTTACTTATATGTCAGCAACAAACATGGGATAGTTAATTTAACCCTTACTCACCCTCATTTGCCAGGGTAGGGGTTTTTGTTTAAAGTCCCATACAAGTCTATGTGAAATATATGTTACTGCATAACTTCCAAACGGCTGGAGATATTTTGATAATACTTGGTCACATGTTACTTATATGTCCACTTAAAATATAGGATAGTTCATTTAACCCTTAACTAGCCCCAATTGTGAGGGTCTGGGTTCTTGTTTAAAGTCCCATGCAAATCAATGGGAAATGTATGTTCCCAAAAAACGTACGGCTGGAGATATTTCAATACCTGGTACACATATTACGGGTCGGGATATGAGTACGGAATATGAGGTCGGGATAGGAGGTCATCATAGGAGGTCAAGATAGGAGGTCAAGATAGGAGGACGGGATATGAGGATGGAATATGAGGATGGGATAGGAAGTCGGGATAGGAAATCGGGATAGGAGGTCGAGATAGGAGGTCGAGATAGGAGGTTGGAATAGGAGGACAGGATAAGAGGACGGGATATGAGGACGGGATACGAGGACAGGATAAGAGGTTGGAATAGGAGGTCAGGATAGGAGGTCGAGATAGAAGGTCGAGATGGGAAGACGGGATAGGAGGATGGGATAGGAGGTCGGGATAGGACGTCGGGATAGGAAGTCGAGATAGGAGGTCGAGATAAAAGGACGGGATAGGAGGACGAGATAGGAAGTCAGAATAGGAGGTCGAGATAGGAGGTCGAGATAAGAGGTCGAGATGGGAGGACAGGATACAAGGATGGGATAGGAGGTCAGGATAGGAGGTCGAGATAGGTGGTTGAGATAGGAAGATGCGATAGGAGGACGGGATAGAACGTTGGGATAGGAGGCCGGGATAGGAGGTCGAGATAGGAGGTTGAGATAGGAAGATGCGATAGGAGGACGGGATAGAACGTCGGGATAGGAGGTCGGGATAGGAGGTCGAGATAGGAGGACGAGATAAGAGGACAGGATAGGAGGAAGGGATAGGAGGACAGGAGGTCGGGATAGGAAGTTGGGATAGGAGGTCGAGATAGGAGGTCGGGATAGAAGGACGGGATAGGAGGACGGGATAGGAAGTCAGAATAGGAGGCCGGGGTAGGAGGACGGGATAGGAGGATGGGATAGGAGGTCAGGATGGGAGGTCGGGATAGGAGGTCAGGATATGAGGTCGAGATATGAGGACAAGATATAGGGTTGGGATATGACAACAATATATGAGGACGGGATATGAAGTCAAAAGCTTCCTATGTTGATTTTCCTCCACAAAAAGAATTAGGAAGGAAAAACCGGGCAACGCGGAGTACTCAGCTAGTATATATATATATATATATATATATATATATATATATATATATATGTACTACTGATCTATTCTGAATGACTGATGAATCACAATAAAATAATATTAATAATAATCAATGCTAAAGAGACCAAATTGTCATCTACAAACAATGACGAAATGTTTTCTTACTCGGTCAAGAGGAATAAGATACTGCCAGGCATGTGTAATTATTCTTTCCTTCATCATCTGTTGCTGTGGAAGTGTTGAAACATCTTAATACACATTAGGCTATAGAATTTTTGGCTGTAATTCCGCTCATATTTTTATGCAGTGTGAACATATCCTTAAATGTTTATCTAATGCATAGGGACCCTTAAGACCCGCTTAACATAAGCATATAAGGCTGGGTTCACATATATCAGGCGTCCAACATAGTTTCCCTCCAACGTGCACCGGAGGGGAACTGATACAGTGGTCCCTCAAGTTACAATATTAATATGTTCCAGGATGACCATTGGATGTTGAAACCATTGTATGTTGTGACAATAACTCTATGGAAACCTGGTAATTGATTCTGAAGCCCCCAAAATGTCATCCAAAAATAGGAAAAAGTGAGGATTAAAAAAAAAAGTAACATGCAGCCACCCTCACCTGGAGCAGCTATCCCTGGCACAGGTAAAGAGTAGTACAGAACATGTAGTACCTCCTTGTACTGTAGGGGGCACTTCCAGACAACCATTCAGTGCACGCACTTCAGGAATACAGGGGTGAAATGTCCACTCTGATTGGTCATTTATTCCGGATATTGACCCATTTTGCAGATCTGGACTGTCCATAGCATTGTATGTTGAGTCTTGTTTCAAGTTACAATGGTACAGAAAAGACCATTGTATGTTGAAACTATTGTATGTTGAGGCCATTGTAAGTTGAGGGATCACTGTACTAGAACTGATCCCATTCATTTGAATGGGACAGTTCACCATCATCCAGTATCTCAATTTTAACGCTGGATGCTTGGACATGCCAGAGGGCACCGGACAGGGGAACGCAGCTTGTCATCAGTTGTGACATCAGTTGTGTCCAGATTAAGGCTGAGTTCACCTATGCAGGACACCTATGTAGGACAGTATGTGAAACCAGCCTTACAGCTCTTTGTATCAGATAAAGATGAGATTCTTTGTGAGTGCAATGCTGGTAATTTCTTAATTATAAAAAAAAAGACAAATAAATAAATGTAAACAAAGTCATATATTTTATGGGATCCTGTGAAAAATAGATTCTGAGAATACCTATATGACATTCAAGATCCTGGATCAATTTTCTTTAGAAGTGTGTTCCCACCTGGCGTATACGCAGTGTATTTCACTCTGTGCAAAATTTGCGTCAGCAGCGGGAAATATGCTGCATATTCCAAGCTCACTAGCCACACAGGGCTTTCCGGCAGCAGCCCTATGCGTGCAGTGAGTTTTGGAGGCTGAACTGCGCGTCACAGTCACGCCGGCACACGGCCCCGCCTCCAAACTCACTAAATGCGTAGAGCTGCCGCCGGAAAGCCCTGTGTGTATAGTGAGTGAGGAATACACAGTGTATTTCCTGCTGCTGCCGCAAATTTTGTACAGCGTGAAATACGCTGCATATACGCCAGGTGTGAACGCACCCTATATCTGTGACAAATAGTGTAAAGGTGAGCATTAATGTGATGCTACCACAAGTGTGTTATCTCATACACAAATGGTTGAGGTAAACAACAAATATTGTATTCACCCAGAATACCTCTGTAATATTCTATGCTGTGGGACAAGCCACAATAGTTTGATAGTCTAAACTAAAACTTTCTTATGCCTCTGAAATGAAAAAGGTTATGGAAGTTCAGCATGGGCCCACATATTTCCATGTGTGTTTCTTACAAATCTGTAAAACATAACGTAAATGTCCAAAATATTAAAATATAATGTTAATTAAACTGCACGGTCAATGGGATAAATGTAAAAGATACTAAAGTCCAAAACTGTGTATTTTGATCATTTCAAATATCATAAAAAAATATATTATATAAAGCCCTTATAAAAGCCCTGTATACAAAAAAAGAATTATAGGGGGTCAGAAGTGGACAATTTTACAAAGTACACAAAGTAAGAATTTATTTAACCCCTAGAGGACACAGGGTACACCCTGGGCGCCTGGGACTTAGTGCACCAGGACATACATATACATTCTGCATTCCACCCTGGCTATGAAGCATGATCTGTGCTTGCAAATAGATTTGGCCGATTCGCCAAATTTTCCCCAAAAATTCTGAATCTGTATTAAAAAACTGCTATTTCTGGCCTACAGAGAACCTCAATAGGGGTGTAGAACAGTTTGCTTTGTTCTAACATGCATAGGGATTGTGCTGTGTTAGTGAAGTAATACTGTTATTCAATATGCAGATTAGAGGCATTGCTATTAGAATCACTGCCGCAGATCGTCGGAATGTGGCAGCAGGGAGATCATATGGCGCCAAAACTGAAGAGAGTAAATTGATTTTTTACTGTAATTTTTATTTAACTTAATTAGAATTTATTTACATTTTTTGAGTGCCCATTCTGGTGAGCTTGAGCTGGTGATTCGCCACGAAGCGAGCTACCACCTGTTCCAGCCTGTGCCTCTCACCGCACCCCCCTCCCACTGTCTTACTCTTTTGTGGAATTGCAAATGTTTAATTTAATCAGTAATGGGTCATTGTGATCACTAAAACCTGTTTAATTGGATTCTTGTGGAAATTCAACAGCTACTATATGACGTCGACAACCATAGGGCCTCAGTCTTGAAGAGATTACATAGATTTTTTTCAATTGAAATTTAAGATTTTGAAATTTAAGATTTTGAAATGGAAATTTAAGATTACACTCCCAAGTTTTAATGTCCCAGGCCCCGGCGTGTGGTTACAAAGCAGTCACCTGGCGGCACAATTACAGAGCCTAGAGCTTGCATCAGTATGAAGAGACCATATAGTGGCTAAATGACTGCCTGGAGTTTGTGGCAGCATGAGGAGACCATATTGTGGCTGAATGGCACAGCCTGGAGTTGGCTGAAGCATGAGGAGACCATATAGTGGCTGAATGGCACAGCCAGGAGTTGGCTGAAGCATGAGGAGACCAGATAGTGGCTGAATGGCACAGCCTTGAGTTGGCTGAAGCATGAGGAGAACATATAGTGTCTAAATGGCACAGCCTGGAAGTGGCTGAAGCATTAGGAGACCATATAGTGGCTGAATGGCACAGCCAGGAGTTGGCGGCAGAATGAGTAAAACATATAGTGGCTGAATAGCACAGTCTGAAGCTCGCGGCAGCATGAGGAGACCATAGGCCTCACAATCCCAAATATTTAAAGATGAATTATAAAATTTAAATTGAAGGTCTATGGTAGCTAGTGCTACCATGAAAATTTGTAGGTAATGCCCCAGGCCCAGCAGCATCAGTAAACCATATAGTGGCTGAATGGCACAGCCTGGAGTTGGCGGGAGATGAGGAGACCAATTAGTGGCTGAATGGCACAGCCTGGAGTTGGTGGCAGCATGAGTCAAACATAAAGTGGCTGAATGGCACAGCCTGGAGTTGGCAGCATATGAGGAGACCATATAGTGTCTGAATGGCACAGCCTAGAGTTGGCGGCAGCATGAGTAGAACATATAGTGGCTGAATGGCACAGCCTGGAGTTGGCTGCAGCATGAGTAGAGCATATAGTGGCTGAATGGCACAGCCTTGAGTTTGTGGCAGCATGAGGAGACCATATAGTGTCTGAGTGGCACAGCTTGGAGGTTTCTGAAGCATGTGGAGACCATATAGTGGCTAAATGGCACAGCCTTGAGTTGGCGGCAGCATGAATAGAACATACAGTGGCTGAATGGCACAGTCTGGAGTTTGTGGCATCATAAGGAGACCATATAGTTTCTGAATGACACATCCTAGAGGTGGCTGAAGCATGAGGAGACCATATAGTGGCTGAATGGCACATCCTGGAGTTTGGGGCAGCATGAGGAGACCATAAAGTGGCTGAATGGCACAGCCTGGAGGTGGTGAAGCATGAGGAGACAATATAGTGTCCGAATAGCACAGCCTGGAATTGGCTGAAGAATGATGAGACCATATGGTGGCTGAATGACAAAGCCTGGAGGGGGCTGAAGCACGAGGAGACCATATAGTGGCAGACTTGCACAGCCTGGAGGTGGCTGAAGCATGAGGAGACCATATAGTGGCTGAATGGCCCAGGCTGGAGGTGGTGAAGTATGAGGAGACCATATAGTGGCTGAATGGCCCAGGCTGGAGGTGGTGAAGCCTGAGGAGACCATATAGTGGCTGAATGGCAAAGCCTGGAGGTGGCTGAAGCATGAAAAGACCATATAGTGGCTGAATTGTACAGCCTGGAGGTGGCTGAATCATGGAGACCATATAGTTGCTGAATGAGACAGCCTGGAGGTGGCAGCAGTATCAGGAGTCCTGAAAGTGACCCGGTGACAGAGGGGTGCGGTGGATGGCAATACCAGTACCCGGTGACAAAGGTGGGTGAAAGAAGGAGAACTTGGCATCAGATGTGTGGCATCAGGCAGGTGGCAGGATCAGAATAGTAGCTGAGGCAGGTAGGCAGAAGAAAACAGCCTTTGTTGTCAAAGTATTGGTGTGCACAAGTAAGTATTGGGGATATGCATTACGTAAAACATAACTTTTCTTAGGATAAAATATATTAACCCAATTTTTTTTTTTAATCTAACAAAAGGAAAGGTGTGCAAAAAACACCATGTGCCACCAATACCACCAAGTATTTATGCCACGTAAAGACCTCTAAAAGGTGGAAGAGAACAACGTATGGTCCATTGTAACATGTGTGGGGTTGCTCTTTTTAGGACGAATAACACTTGCCAAGAAGAGAATTAATAGTGTAAGAGTAGGGCCTTACAGGGGAAGTTTTTACCCACACCTTTTACAATGGACCATACTTTGTTCCCTTTCACCTTTTAGAGGTCGTTGCATTGCATAAATACTTGGTGGAACATGGTGTTTTTTTGCACACCTTTCATTTTGTTAGATTTAAAAAAAAAATTGGGTCCATAGATTTTATCCTAAGAAAAATTACATTTTACATAATACATATCCTCAATACTTACATGTGGTCTAATGCAGAGGAATTTCTGAAACTGGGTACCAGCACCTTAATTATGGTTTTACCGCACCTTATTAATGTTTTGCAGTATCCTTGTCAGCACAATGAGAGAGTCTGGAGGTGGTAGCATCTGCATGAGGAGACCATAGAGCAGCACAATTAGAGAGCCTGGAGGTGGCAGCTTCAGCATGAGGAGACCATAGAGCAGCAAAATTAGAGAGCCTGGAGGTGGCAGCTTCAGCATGAGGAGACCATATGGCAGCACAATGACAGTGCCTGGAGGTGGTAGAATCAGCATGAGGAGACCATATGGTGGCACAATGACAGAGCATGGAGGTGGTAGCATCAGTATGAATAGACCATAGAGCAGCACAATTAGAGAGCCTGGGGGTGGCAGCATCAGCATGAGGAGACCATATGGCAGCACAATGACAGAACCTGGAGGTGGCAGCATCAGGATGAGGAGACCATATGGTGGCACAATGACAGAGAATGGAGGTGGTAGCATTAGCATGAGGAGACAATAGAGCAGAATGAGAGAGCCTGGAGGTGGCAGCATCAGCATGAGGAGACCATATGGCAACACAATGACAGAGCCTGGAGGTGGTAGTATTAGCAAGAGGAGACCATAGAGAAGTACAATGACAGAGCCTGGAGGTGGCAGCAGCAGCATGAGGGCCACTCAACTGTATGTTGAGTCTTAGGAACCAACCGACTGTTGACTGGGGGTGTCGGATGTCACTTGGGATGAAGTGGATGACCGAGTGAACCAATCAATCACGGCTGCTGGTCGAGACACGACTGCTAGCTGACACCGGGAGCTCAGACCTCTCACTTTGACTCTGGCTGCCGCCACACACCCCTACTTTGCCTGTGCCTGATGAATTTAGGCCTTTACCACTCCTCTGTGCACAATCCTGGCACTACTCTGCCTGACATACTTATTGCATATCTGAGGGGAGTGCAATACACTTCACTAAGCTTAAAACAGTATTTGTCTAGAACAGCAGCAGGTGTGTACTATTGGCTGTCCTTTCACAGTATCTAGGCCCTTGACAGATTAACAGGTACAAAATAATGCACTACTTAGATGTATGTATGTGGTATTCACTTATGAGGGCAGAAAAATGCGCTACAGTATACTTAAAAAACGTATTGGAGTAAAACACCAACCGATGATTACTTTTGGTTGTCCTTTCACAGTATCCAGGCCCTTGACAGATGAACATGTACAAAATTGTACACCCAGGGGGGTGTCTCCTCCAGTAAGGAGGGAGAAGTGCAGGGCATGCCAGACAGGTACTGGTAGTGGGGACTCAATTATTAGGGTGACAGACAGGGTGATCTGTCACAAAGACCGGGATTACCGAACAGTGTGTTGTCTTCCTGGCGCTCAAATTCAGAACATCGGGTTGTCAGGTTGCTGGGTGGGGCTGGAGAGGACCCAGCAGTCATTGTACTTATTGGCATCAATAACAAAGTAAGAGGTAGGTGGAATGTCCTTAAAAATGATTTCAGGGACTCAGGCCGCAAGCTTAAGGCAAGGACCTCCAGAAGCTGGTGTCGGAAGGAGGGGTTTGGGTTCATGGAGAATTGGGCCTACTTCGCTGTTGGATACCAGCCCTACCGTTGGGTTGGGCTGCATCTCAATGGGGAGGGTGCAGCTGTGCTTGGGGAGAAGATGGCTAGAAGGGTGGAGGAGTATTTAAACTAGGGACAGGGGGAAGGGAACTTACAACGTAGAGGGGGAAGATAGAGGAGATAGAGAGGGGGGACTTAATAACGTACCTGGGGGTGTAGCAAACGGAGGGGTTAGAAAAGTTAATAGGGATAGGCTTCATAGGAAGAAAAAACATACACCTTTGAATTGCATGTTGACTAATGCCAGAAGTCTGTCCACTAAAACAGAGGAACAAGAGTGGTTGATGTCTGAGGAAAATTCTGACATTCTGACAGGGGTTTAAACATAATGGAAGAGCCAGAGGATCAATTACTGAGGCAAATAAACAAGGCAGCAAATCAGAATGAGGTGATAATAATGGGGGACTTTAACTATCCTGATATAAACTGGGAGATTGAGACCTGTGAATCTCATAAAGGAAACAGGTTTCTGACTATAACTAAAAACAATTATCTGTCCCAAATGGTGCAGGGCCCGACCAGAGGGGGGGGGGGGTATTAATGGTACTTATTCTGATTGGGTGACTGTCACTAGTGGGGTACCAAAGGGGTCAGTCTTGGGTCCTGTTTTATTTAATATATTTATTAATGACCTTGTAGAGGGGTTGAATAGTGAAGTAGCAATCTTTGAAGATGATACTAAACTCTGTAAAGTGGTCAACACTATAGAGAACAGTGAACTATTACAAATGGATCTGGATAGGTTGGAGGTTTGGGCTGGGAAGTGGCAGATGAGGTTCAACACTGATAAATGTAAGGTAATGCACATGGAGAGGAAAAATCCAGCCTGGGATTATGTATTAAATGAGAGAACACTTGGGACGACTGATGTGGAAAAGGACTTAGGAGTCTTAGCTATTAGAAAATGTAGCTGTAGTGACCAGTGTCGGGCAGCTGCTGCCAAGGCAAATAAAATCATGGGGTGCATCAATAGAAACATAGATGTCCACGACAAGGAAATAATTCTACCACTGTACAAATCACTAGTCAGACCACACATGGAATACTGTGTACAGTACTGGGCACCAGTGTACAAGAAAGATATAGTGGAGCTGGAGAGGGTTCAAAGACGGGCAACCAGAGTTATACGAGGAATGGGAGGACTACAGTACCCAGAAAGATTATCAGAATTAGGGTTATTTAGTTTAGAAAAAAGAAGGCTTAGGGGAGACCAAATAACTATGTATAAATACATCAGGGGGCACTACAGAGATCTCTCCCATGATCTATTTATTAGTGTTGCTCGCGAATATTCGCAATGCGAATGTTATTCGCGAATATCGCATATTCTCAAATTTGCGAATGTTCGCAAATATAGCGCTATATTCGCAATTACGAATATCCTTTTTTTTTCACAGTACACGTCACAGTAATCATCCCTCTCTGCTTCCAGCTTGGGTGGTGTAAAGAAGGCTCTAATACTACTGTGTGAGACTGGCGTGCGAAGTTTCGCATATGTGAAAATTAGCATATGCAAATTTGCCCATATGCATATTTTCGCATATGCGAAAATAAAATGTGAATAGTACGAATATGAAAATTTTGCGAATATATGACGAATATTCGTCCATATATTCGCAAAATATCGCAAATTCGAATATGGCCTATGCCGCTCAACACCACTCATACCCAGGACTGTATCTATAACAAGGGGGCATCCTCTATGTCTTGAGGAAAGAAGGTTTCTACACCAGAACACACTGGGGTTCTTCACTGTAAGAGCAGTGAGACTGAGGAATTATCTGTCAGAGGAGGCGGTCATGGTGAACTCTGTAAAAGAATTTAAAAGGGGTCTGGGTGCATTTTTGGAGAATAACAACATTACAGATTATGGATTCTAGATCTATATGGACAGAAAGTTGATCCAGGGATTTATTCTTATGCCATATTTGGAGTCGGGAATTAATTTTTACCTCGAGAATGAGGGTATTTGTGCATTTCTCTGGATCATCTCAGTAGGGACTCATTAGGGTTATAGGTTGAACTTGATGGACTCTGGTCTTTTTCCGACCTTATGAACTATGTTACTATGTTAAGTATGCACTTATGAGGGCAGAAAACTGTGCTACAGTACGCTTTGAAAAAAAATATTGGAGTAAAACACCAGCCGGTGATTACTTTTGCCTGGACTTTTCATAGTATGTTGGCCCTTGACAGATTAAAAGGTACAAAATTGTACACTAGTTAGAAGTACGTGTGACGTATGCACTTATGAGGGCAGAAAAATGCGCTACACTTTAAAAAAACACATATATTTTTGCACACCAGCAGTACACAGTCACTGTCTACTAAACCCAAAATTGCACTCTCTGAAAGACTATTAGGAAAGGATTGCTGGGTATTATACCGCTTACAGACTAGTATAACCAGCAGACCATTTATTGTGGATAAAAAGACACAGAATTGCGCTAAAAACGTATTCCTCCATACTCTTAAGGTTCATCAAAATGAGCCAGCTTGTTGAAATGTATGAGGCTACACACAGCTATCTGCCCCTCTCTGTAATACAATGCTTTAGAAAGTGACTGGGAGGTTAATAGCTGCAGTAAAAAATATTTTCGGTACAAAAACTCACTGCTCTCTGTCCACCAGAATGCTGATGTGACTAGGAGGTGAAATGCTGCTGGAAAAAGCTTTTATGTGTGACACACACACAGGACATCTGCTCTATCTCTCTGCAGGGAAAGGATGAAGTGATGATCTGGAATTTGGCTGCCGATTATATATATATTGACATCACAGGGGTGGCAGGCTGCTGATAGTCTGCATCCTGCATGTGATACAGGGCCATCCCACCTACACCGCCTTGCCTTCTCGCCTTCCCAGAGTCCTGTGCCCCATGTCCTCACATGTGGATCCGACATTTTAGATGCCCTAGAGCCTGGATTGCACTAAATGGAGTTTAATGAAGCGATTTGAGTGAATCGTGGCGATATTCAAATTTGTTGCAAATCAAATTTTTCATGAAATTCGTAACGGGCAAACATACAGGTCCCTGCTGCTATCATCAACATAATCACGGTGATGTCTGCCATTAACCCCTCTGATGCAGTGATCAATATTGATCATAGCATCTGTGGCATCTGCGGTTGATCTGGTGGCTGATCTGATTGTCACCAGTATCGTCACAGGAACAGAGATCAGAGGTCTTCTTACCTGCCTCATGCCATCATCATTGGGTCTTATTTTCCAGACATACCAAAGAAGTAGATTACAGATAACATTGATCAGTTCTATGTCTATGCATAGCACTGATCAGTATTTGCAATCTAAATTTTGCAATAAATAGTCGCCTGTAAGGACTAAAAGAGTGTAAAAAAGTTTTATTAAAAGTAAATAATCCTCTTCCCCAATAAAAATTTAAATTCTCAAAATAGACGGACAGCTCACAACAAAAATTGTATGAGGTTAACTGGGTGCACCTGTACCCTCAGGTGGAATAACAATAGAATGTAAAATAATATAGTTCCCAGTCCTCAAATACCTCAGCCAAAAAGGTTGTACAATGGATGTTTGGAAATATGCATACATTTTATTATTAATAACTTTTACACATAAGATTTCTCACAGGGCCTGTGTGATATAACATAAAAATATACTTGATAATAAATGGACAACCTATAAAAAGGGAAACCTGCAAGATACAAGAAAAATGTCCAGGGTGTATGGAAGGATGCTTCTGAATACAAATATATATATATATATATATATATATATATATATATATATATATATATATATGTAACCAAGTGTAATGACAAGATCATAAAAGGCTTTCCGCACTCACCGCTTAGTATTTGACTCGAGGCTTCTATTTGGAGACACCGGCACATCCGGACAGCTTCAGGTGCATAGCGCTCAGAAATGAGGCGATCACCGGCATTTTTGCGCCGTATGCGCTTCTTCCGGCCTCTGAGAGCGCATACGGCGCAAAATTGCCGGTGATCGCCTCATTTCTGAGCGCTATGCACCTGAAGCTGTCCGGATCTGACGGTGTCTCCAAATAGAAGCCTCGAGTCAAATACTAAGCGGTGAGTGCGGAAAGCCTTTTATGATCTTGTCATTACACTTGCTTACATATCTATTTCATGTTTATTTCCAGCACCTCCGCCGACTCTATATGAAATGTGATTCCATTACTGCATCACTCTTCCATCAGCTGAATTGTCAATTTGACCCCTGAAATACCGACACTAGCAGTGCCCTTCTATAGCTTCATTCACACACACACACACACATATATATATATATATATATATATATATATATATATACCCGAAGATGGTGGTGTGAAACTACCGAAACGTTGCACTTTTTGTATATCTTGCTAAGATGGAATAAATTGCAATTTTTTTGCACTTGAGACACTTTTTGTGTGCTGCGGTTTTTCTCTACTGTAAATGTATGTGGTGTCCCGGCACCGTATTTCATACTCTGCCTTGGTTATTAGTCCCCAAAGTTAGAGTCCCTAGGACTGTCGGGGTTCGCTTTCCTCATTTAACCCCTAGTCACCCCTTAGTCAGTTAATATTTGTAAATATTATCTATCTAAATAAATGTATATGGTATTACTCACTGTTTTAGTGTCGCAGGACCTGCGGGTCATGTGACCGGGTTGCAGAACTCTATGGTTTTTGATAAAGGATCTTTGGTGGTTTTGGACATGTGATCACCCACAATCCATTGTGACAGTAAGTGACAGGTGATGTGGACCAATCCAAAACTGCCAGCCCCTGCCCATATAAGGGAGCTGTGCTATATTGTCACTCTCTTGGGTTGCTGACTCTGGACGAGGTAGGACCTCCGCAGCTTACAAGACAAATTACTACACCCAAAGCCTTGCGGATAGTTCTCACAATTCCCTGCTATCTCCGCAAGATCTCCGGACTTAATCCAACCCCTAAATCTGGCGGATCTATGCAAATACAATCCTCAAAATCTAAAAGGAACTTTCCGGTCCTAAGCATCTGTCAATCACTGCTGTGCTGTTTGTAAAGACTCTGTTATCTGGATTGTTACCGTTACTGCATATACAGAAAATCTTCAGTAAAGATTCCTGCAAGTTTTAAGTTCAGCACTGATGCCATAGGCCCAGCATCACTACTGAGTTTTAACCCTCACCCTGGCATCACGAGTGACAAGGGTTAACAGCGCGCTTTATCATATAGTACCGCAACACCCCTACTGCCCTACAACCCCAGGCAATCACATATATATATATATATATATATATATATATATAATCCAAAAAAGTAGCGGCACTCCGGAATACAAGGAATAAGTGACTTTATTCAACCATTTGTAATATATATTAGGAATATTAATATATATATATATATATATATATATATATATATATATATATATATATATATATATATACTAATAGGGAACTGCAATAGTGATTGAGCGCAATTCCCGTTCAATAACAGTTCGTATTAAATAATGTGGTATCTGAATAATTGATGGTTCACCGCTCACCACTCCTTGAATATTCACCGTCCACCACTCTGTAAAGGCTCTTCCGATGAATGTAAAAGTTGACGGTATATAGTAAATAATATTGCGACTCTTTCGGGACAGTATACCGCCAAGGTGCTCTAGACCGGGCGCGTGTAGATGGTCAGTGAAAGCAGCGTCTGACGTCACTCAGTCAGCTGTGTCTGCTGTGGTGCGTGAGATACACAATGGTATGCAAAGTAGTACCTGGCAGGGTACACAGATGGAGGCACACACAGTGGTATGCAGTGGTATATAAAATAGTACCTGTCAGGGTACACAGATGGAGGCAGCTGGAACAGTACCTGGCAGGGTACACAGATAGTGGTAGTTGAAACAATGTGGCAGAAGGAGTGGCAGAAATTTCAATCTAATATCGGTCAAATAGTAATTGAGGTAAAGTCCCTAAATAAAAAGCCATTTCTTAGCACCTTGTTCACACAGGGTAGATAGACCAAACACATTTCAGGGCATGAACAAATGTGTACTAGCCCCTTCCTCAGACAACATACTTTAAATAGTCAAAAAATTAATGTAAGTAAAGTTGTAAGTAAAAATAAAAATTTCCCTCTTTTCCCATTTTACCAAACAAAGAAGTAAAAAATTAATAAATAAATCAATATAAAAATACAAAATACATCAAGATATTTAGTATCACCACATGCAGAAATGTCAGATCTATTAAAATATTATGTTAATGATCCCGTATGCTGAATGGCATAAATGTAAAAAAATAAAAAAAAGTCTAAAAATTCAGATTTTCAACCTCTTAAAGGGGTACTCCGGTGGAAAACTTTTTTTTTTTTTTTTTTATCAACTGGTGCCAGAAAGCTAAACAAATTTGTAAATTACTTCCATTACAAAATTATAATCCTTCCAGTACTTATTAGCTGCTGAATACTGCAGAAGAAATTATTTTCTTTTTGGAACACAGAGCTCTCTGCTGACTCACGAGCACAGTGCTCTCTGCTGACATCCCTGCCCATTTTAAGAACAGTCCAGAGCAGAAGAAAATCCCCATAGCAAGCATATGCTGCTCTGGACAGTTCCTAAAATGGACAGAGATGTCAGCAGAGAGCACTGTGCTCGCGATATCAGCAGAGAGCTCTGTGTTCCAAAAAGAAAATTATTTCCTTTGTAGTATTCGGCAGCTGATAATTATTGGAAGGATTGCAATTTTTTAATAGAAGTAATTTATAAATCTGTTTAACAGTCTGGCACCAGTTGATTTAAAAAAAAAAATGTTTCCACCTGAGTACCCCTTTAAAGGGGTAGTCCGCCCCTGGACATCTTATCCAATGTCTGATCGCAGGGGTCCTGCTGCTGGAAACCCCCGCGATCTCTCCTGCAGCACCCTGTGTCATCTGCTAGACGCAAACTTCCGTCCATGCCTGATGACGGGCGATACAGGGGCCGGAGTATTGTGACGTCATGGCCCCACCCCCTTGTGTCCTCTTCTTACCCCTATAACTTTTTAATTTTTCAATATACGGGGATTTGTGAGAACAAATTTTTTGCGCCGTGATCTCTAGTTTTTAATTGTTCCATTTTTGTTTTTAAGGGACTTTATGATGGTTTTTATAAATTTTTTTAGGGTATACAAAGTGACCAAAAATATGCAAATTTGGATGTTGATATTTTTTTATGTATACACCATTGACCGTGTGGTTTAATTAACATTATATTTTTATAGTTCCGAAATTTACCCAAGCAGCGATAACACATACGTTTACACTTGTTTTTGTTTACATATTTTGTTTTAAATGGGAAAAAGGGGGTTATTCAAACTTTTATTAGGGAAGGGTTTAATTCACATTTATTAACTTTAAAAAAAAATTTGTTTCACTATTTTTTAGCCCCCATATGGGACAGTTACATGCAATCCAAGATTGCATACACTGTTCAATGTTATGCTATAGCAAAGCATTGACCAGTGTTATCGGTGCTCTGCTTCTCCAGCCTACCATGGCTGACTGGAGCATTAGATCATTGATATGACTGCATTCTCGCTGATTGGGACACTGTTGTTCTACCGTGGTTGTCCCAATCAGCTGTGCTGAGCTTCTGGGACTGTTTTACTTTCATTTTGGACGCCACAATCAGCCATTGATCACGGTATCTAAGGGGTTAATGCCGGGTATCACTGTGATTGGTGATGTCCAGCAATAGACACTGGACCCAGCTTATGGCTTATGCAGACTCAGTGTCATGTCCGACTGGGTGGACAGGGAGAGTGAGCCCTAAGCTGTTCTTAGTGACACTCTCCCTGCCTACTTGCCCATACACCCTAAGCTGTGAATCGACAACTTGGAGCCGGTCCCTGCCTGCGCTAAAGTGCAGTGGCCTAAAAACTAATTATATACCTAGTCTGTAACAGGCCAGAAACAGAATGGGAATACAAAAACCAAAACAGATAAACCAGACAGGATACAAATATTAATAGAATTTAGTGTAAGTGTATTAACAAACAGTTCACAAACTGGAATCCAGATTAACGGCAGACATTGATAAATGAACAAGACTAGGCATGGTACGAGTATACAGCAGAAACCAGGAATTGCAGGGGATGAGTAGTAGAACTGAAAGCTAGAACACTAAACTGATCAGGTAACATAGGACACTGTTCACACTGGGACACAGAACTAACAAACTAGACACCCCACTCCAGAAAAGGAGTAGACGGCATAATAAAGCCAAATAGAGTACTAGCCAGCAGGGCACACACCGCCGTGTGATCAGCATGCTGACCTAGTAGGAAACCAAAATATAAAAACACGAAAAATAGGACTAGAACCAGATGAGTCAAAAAAGACTCCAGGATTCCAAACAGGAATTATTACTTACAGAGCACCGGAATGACTAGACTAAAACCGGATGAGTCTGAACAGACTCCAATATACTAAACAGGAATAATTACATACGGAGCACAGGTAACACTAGACTAACACAGTGTGAACACAGACGAAGCAAAACAGAAATTCTAATCCTAAAACCGACAAATGTAACAGACTAAAATCAATGGTAAAAAGACTATTTAACCATGGCTAAAACTAAGATATGTCACAGGATAAATACAAGGTGCATGCTCAAGCAGACTTGGAAGTGTATTGCACAAACAGACATCATAGTAGCATTATTGCACAAACAGACATCATAGTAGCATTATTGCATAAAACAGACATTATAGTAGCATTATTACACAAAATGACCAGCAAAGAATGCAGGTGAACTCTGGTTAAAATAGACACACCCGAGATCTCATTGGTTTTGAGCACGAACCATTCCCAATCCAGGGAGAATAGCAAACTGCTCAGAACAAACTAGTGTGTGAATACACACCTAAACAGAAAAATACAAAAAACAAATAAAAAAACATTACAGTCAGCTCCTGAGCCTGTGTCAGAGAAGGGATGCGGGCGCAGGGCGTATGGGTACTCTCTGCATCCTTAAGAAGTTAATCATATCATATCTCACAACAAAAAAATAAATAAACCCATCAAAAAGCCACATCAAAACAAAAATGGTACCTATAAAAACTAAAGATCATAAATTTATGTATTCGGAAAAAATTAAAAGTTATAGAGGTCAGAAGAGGACAATTTTGAATAAACTGATTTTTTTTCAATAAAGATTGACTTCTTATTTAAGTAATACAATACTAGGAAAACTGTATAAACTGGGTATAATTTTAATTGCAGTGGCCTACAGAATAAAGAGAACATGTATGTAAAAAAAAAAGTTGCAAAAAAAAAAAAAGTTCCTGTGTTCTCAATGCTAAAGTGGGCTGTGTCCTTAACTCCTTAAGGACCCGGGGTTTTCCCGTTTTTGCATTTTCGTTTTTTCCTCCTTACCTTTAAAAAATCATAACTCTTTCAATCTTGCACCTAAAAATCCATTTGATGGCTTATTTTTTGCACCACCAATTCTACTAATGACGTCAGTCATGATACCCAAAAATCTATGGTGAAATGGAAAAAAAAAATCATTGTGAGACAAAATTGAAAGAAAAAAAAAAAACATTTTGTAACTTTTGGGGGCTTCCGTTTCTACACGGTACATTTTTCGGTAAAAATTACATGTTCTCTTTATTCTGTAGGTCCATACGATTAAAATGATACCCTACTTATGTAGGTTTGATTTTGTTGTACTTCTGGAAAAAATCCTAACTACATGCAGGAAAATGTATACGTTTAAAATTGTCATATAACTTTTTTATTTTTCTGCATATGGGGCGGTTTGAGGGCTCCTTTTTTGCACCGTGATCTGAAGTTTTTAGCGGTACCATATTTTATTTGATCGGACTTTTTGATTGCTTTTTATTCATTTTTTTCTTATATAAAAAGTGATAAAGAAATCCACTATTTTGGACTTTGGAATTTTTTTGCGCATACACCATTGACCGTGCAGCTTAATTAATGATACATTTTTATAATTTGGACATTTCTGCACGCAGCGATACTACATATGTTTATTGCTATTTTTATTTACACTGTTTTTTTTTTTTAAATGGAAAAGGGGGGTGATTCAAACTTTTATTAGGGAAGGGGTTAAATGATCTTTATTCACTTTTTTTTTTGCACTTTTGTTTTGTAGTGTTATAGCTCCCATAGGGGGCTATAACACTGCACACACTGATCCTTTACATTGTTCAATGGTTTCTCATAGGAAACCATTGATCGATGATTCGGCCGCTTGACTGCTCATGCCTGGATCTAAGGCACTGAGCAGTCATTCTGCGATCAGACAGCAAGGAGGCAGGTAGGGTAGCCGGAGGGGCTGTCTTGTAAGCTGTTCGGGATGCCGCGATTTCGCTGTGGCGATCCCGAAAAGCTCCCTGAGCTAACCGGCAACATTTTAGTTTCACTTTAGACGCGGCGATCAACTTTGAACGCCGTGTCTAAAGGGTTAATAGCGATTGGCACCGCGATCAGTGCCCCGCGCTATTAGTCACGGGTCCCGGCCGTTGTTAGAGGCTGGGCCCGACCCGCTATGATGCGGGACCACGCAGTGGCCCCGCATTATGGAACAGGAACGGACTTGTGACATACCGGTACATCATGGGTCCTTAACAGGTTAAAAAGTACATGTCACCAAATAAACTTTTCTAAACTAACTCAGGCTCTGTTCCCTAACTACTCCTAACACCCCTCCCACCCTTTGTATCTAGGGCTGTGTATCATACCTTTCTTCTTGCTCACGTTTTGAAATTTCCCAGCAGAAGAAAGTGGGTGTTTCCCAGCAGGCATGACATCACTGAAGCTTGCTGGGCGACCACTTCTGCCCTCACATCCTTTCAGTGCTGTGATGAATGGAAGACCTCAAGCTCTGTGCAGCTTTCAGTGACACTCTGTGCAGTTCAATGAGGATCTTTTCAGCTTTCAGTTAGTTAGTTAGTTAGTTTGTTTTGGTCTCCTGTCAGGCCAGGAGGAAACCAAACTCACCGTATTAATTGTGGCACGGAACAGAACAGCACCAACTAGTGGCAGTTTTTTCTATTACATTTTAAACATATTTATGTTAATCATTTTAAAAGCAAGTGAATGGGAAAGTGTCTGTTAATTCCACAAGAAACACTATATTAAAAGTTTTATTTGGTGACAGGTACTTTTAACCCCTTAAGGACTGAGCCCTTTTTCACCTTAAGGACTCGGCCATTTTTTGCAATTCTGACCACTGTCACTTTAAACATTAATAACTCTAAAATGCTTTTAGTTACCATTCTGATTCCGAGATAGTTTTTTCGTGACATATTCTACTTTAACATAGTGGTAAAATTTTGTGGCAACTTGCATCCTTTCTTGGTGAAAAATCCCAAAATTTTATGAAAAATTTGAAAATTTTGCATCTTTCTAACTTTGAAGCTCTCTGCTTGTAAGGAAAATGGATATTCCAAATACATTTTTTTATTCACATATACAATATGTCTACTTTATGTTTGCATCATAAAATTGACGTGTTTTTACTTTTGGAAGACACCAGAGGGCTTCAAATTTCAGCAGCAATTTTCCAATTTTTCACAAAATTTTGAAACTCGCTTTTTTTCAGGGACCAGTTCAGGTTTGAAGTGGATTTGAAGGGTCTTCATATTAGAAATACCCCATAAATTACCCGATTATAAAAACTGCACCCCCCAAAGTATTCAAAATGACATTCAGTCAGCGTTTTAACCCTTTAGGTGTTTCACAGGAATAGCAGCAAAGTGAAGGAGAAAATTCACAATCTTCATTTTTTACACTCGCATGTTCTTGTAGACCCAATTTTAGAATTTTTGCAAGGGGTAAAAAGGAGAAAATTTTTACTTGTATTTGAAACCCAATTTCTCTTGAGTAAGCACATACCTCATATGTCTATGTTAATTGTTCGGTGGGCGCAGTAGAGGGCCAAGAAGGGAAGGAGCGAAAAATGGTTTTTGTGGGAAGCACCTATGGTGCCAGAACAGCAAAAAAATCACATGGCATACCATTTTGGAAACTAGACCCCTCAGGGAACATAACAAGGGGTAAAGTAAACCTTAATATCCCACAGGTGATTCACGACTTTTGCATATGTAAAAAAAAAATATATAAAAAAATTCCCTAAAATGCTTGGTTTCCCAAAAGTTTTACATTTTTAAAAGGGGTAATAGCAGAAAATACCCCCAAAATTTGAAGCCCAATTTCTCCCGATTCAGAAAACACCCCATATAGGGGTGAAAAGTGCTCTGCTGGCGCACTACAGGTCTCAGAAGAGAAGGAGTCACATTTGGCTTTTTGAAAGCAAATTTTGCTCTGGGGGCATGCCGCATTTAGGAAGCCCCTATAGTGCCAGAACAGCAAAAAAAAAAACACATGGCATACCATTTTGGAAACTAGACCCTTCGGGGAACATAATAAGGGGTTAAGTGAACCTTAATACCCTACAGGTGTTTCACGACTTTTGCATATGTAAAAAAAAAATTTTTTTTTACCTAAAATGCTTCTTTTCCCAAAAATTTTACATTTTTAAAAAGGGTAAAAGCAGAAAATACCCCCCAAAATTTGTAACACAATTTCTCCCGAGTACGGCGATACCCCATATGTGACCCTAAACTGTTGCCTTGAAATACGACAGGGCTCCAAAGTGAGAGCGCCATGCGCATTTGAGGCCTAAATTAGGGATTGCATAGGGGTGGACATAGTGGTATTCTACGCCAGTGATTCCCAAACAGGGGGCCTCCAGCTGTTGTAAAACTCCCAGCATGCCTGGACAGTCAGTGGCTGTCTGGTAATACTGGGAGTAGTTGTTTTGCAACAGCTGGAGGCTCCGTTTTGGAAACAGTGGCGTACCAGACGTTTTTCATTTTTATTGGGGAGGGGGGCTGTGTAGGGGTATCTGTATATGTAGTGTTTTTTACTTTTTATTTTATTTTTTGTTAGTGTAGAGTTTTTAGGGTACAGTCGCACGGGTGGGGGTTCACAGTAGTTTCTCGCTGGCAGTTTGAGCTGCGGCAGAAAATTTGCCGCAGCTCAAACTTGCAGCCAGATACTTACTGTAAATCTCGGCCCATGTGAGTGTACCCTGTACGTTCACATTGGGGGGGGGGGGAATACCTCCTGCTGTTGCAAAACTACAACTCCCAGCATGTACGGTCTATCAGTGCATGCTGGGAGTTGTAGTTTTGCAACAGCTGGAGGCACACTGGTTGTGAAACACCGAGTTTGGTAACAAACTCAGTGTTTTGCAACCAGTGTGCCTTCAGCTGTTGCAAAAGCTACAACCCCCAGTATGTACGGACAGTGGAAGGGCATGCTGGGTCTTGTAGTTATGCAACAGCTGGAGGCATACTACTTTGGCTGGGGATGCTGGGGATTGTAGTTATGCAACAGCTGGAGACACACTGGTTTGTTACTTAACTCAGTGTGCCTTCAGCTGTTGCAAAACTACAACTCTCAGCAGTCACCGACAGCCAACGGGCATGCTGGGAGTTGTAGTTATGCAACCAGAAGTAGCACCACTACAACTCCCAGCATGCACTTTAGCTGTTTGTGCAAGCTGGGAGTTGTAGTTACACAACAGCTGAAGGTACACTTTTCCATAGAAAAAATGTGCCTCCAGCTGTTGCAAAACTATAAGTCCCAGCATGCCCATAAGGGCATGCTGGGAGTTGTGGTGGTCTGCCTCCTGCTGTTGCATAACTGCAGCTCCCAGCATGCCGCTGCTCCTGGGGCCCCGATCCCAACATTGACGCCGGGGATCGGGGTCCCCAGCTCCCGGGGTGCATGTCCCGCACCCGCTCACGTCCTCCTGAAGAGGGGCGGAGCGGGTTGCAGGAGTGACACCCGCAGCAGCCGACGAATCAGGGCGATTGTGAGGTGGCACCAGTGCCACCTCACCCCTGCTGGCTATGGCTGTTCGGGGCCGTCTCTGACGGCCCCAAACAGCCTGTAATTCCGGGTCACTGGAGACCCGATTGACCCGGAATCTGCCGCAGATGTCAGTCCAGCGATCTGCAGTCATCGCCGACCTGGGGGGTCATCATGACCCCCCTGGGCGATATACCGCAATGCCTGCTGAACGTTTTCAGCAGGCATTGGGCACCGGCTCCCCTCCGGCTAGCGGTGGGGGGCCGGGAATGGACAGGACGTACTCAAATGTCCTGAGTCCTTAAGGACTCGGAAAAGGGGCCAATTGAGTACGTCCTGCGTCCTTAAGGGGTTAAAGTCTTAAAGTAGTAAAATAAAATATCATTTTTTGTTTGTTTCACTGTAGATTTTGTGGCGAAAGAATTGATGCGATTACACAATACAATTGGTGGCGCAAAAATAAGCTCTCATATGGGTCGGCAGGTGGGAAATAAAAAGTGTTGTGACTTTTAGAAAGTGAGGGGGAAAACGAGTTCTTAAGGGGTTAATCATACAGCAGCATAATTGTGTTACTTGTGAATTCTACTACTAGAAGGTAATCACATAGAGGCATTGATATATTTGTAAACACTCTATTGTCAAGGAATATCCTTTGTATAGGCTAATAGAAAGAAGTCATCCAGCTGTCACATTATTTTTACTATTTCTTTATGGTATTTTAGTGGCCAGGTTTAGTTAACTTCTCTACTAACAATGATCCTCACTGGGGAATCTATTAAAGGATCCATTATGGACTTAATGATAGGGTATGATGCTCTCACTCCATGCTGAAATATACCGTCTACTTAGTCATTTTGCTTCTTATTTTCTGCAATAAATATTGTTTAATGTAATTTTTCTTCCACAAGGTCAGTAATAATATGATGATTAAGCCCGCTCTTACCAAAGAAAGAGTATACACTGCATTTATATATCCAAAATACACAATAAGGAAACGTGATATTGTCTTGTTCTATGCAGAATTAAGCTTCAATAGATCACAACCAAATGTAAGGTGATTTTCTTCCCATTGATATTCCACAGAATGTTTCTCTCCTTTGTGCAATTTTTAAATAATATTTCTGAGATACGAATTTAAGTACAATAAATGACATCCTTGCAAATTTCCCAAGCAATTCAGTTTGCGAGCATTTAATTCACTGCAAAGGCTCTCAAAGCCACAAATCACATTGCCATAGCAACCTCCAACGCAGCGTTTCATCATTAAAATGTCAATCAATTACATCTAAAGATCAGACTTTGGGAAAGGAAAATGCATGCAGAACAGCAGCAGAAATATTGTAAAATAACAATGGCAATAAATAGAATAAGAATCTGCCTGCACACATGTAAGGCAGATATGAATGCTATCTTCAATGAAAGTGCTGATCAAGGAAGAGTTAATGAACATGTTGGGTTATTATATTAGCTCTTGTAAGGGATTGAATGCTGGTACATGTGGTATTAGTAACTTAGCCTGTTCTATCTGGAAAATAATATTTAATCAAATAATATGATATTACAGTTCAAATATTGATCTTCTTTCCACCCAGCAGTTGTTCCACCCATTAAAGCAGACAGCCTCCCTTTTAACACCTAACTATTGATGTAATGTCTCGGCTCACACTGCAACCCTGGGAAAACCTGAGACAACACTCATGTTGTATGCTGTTAAAAATAAACATCAGGGCAAAGTTCATATAGGAATTGTAGGACCATCCATCAAGCACAGGTACAGACACTATGCGGAAGATTTATCAAATGTAGTGCAAAGGAAAAGTTGCCCATAGCAACCAATCAGATTGCTTCTTTCATTTTGCAAAGGCCTTGTTAAAAATGGCGGAAGAGATCTGATTGGTTGCTATGGGCAACTGGGCAACTATTCCTCTGCACAGGTTTTGATAAATCTCCCCCTATGACTGTAATGTTTATTTATTTGTTTTTGTATTTTTCTGCTTAGGGGTGCATTCACGCACTAGTTTGTTCTCCCTGGATTGGGAATGGTTAATGCTCAGAATCAAAGAGATCTCGGGTGTGTCTATTTTAAAACAGAGTTATCCTGCCTTCCCTGCTGGTTATTTTGTGCAATAATGTGACTATGTCTGTTTGTGCAATACTCTGACTATGTCTGCTTGAGCATTTACCTTGTATTTATCTCGTGTTTTCATCTGAGTTTTAGCCATGGTTAAATAGTCTTGTTTATTGTAGATTTTAGTCTGTTACATTTGTTGTTTTAGGATTAGTATGTCCGTTCTGCTTCGTTTGTGTTCACACTGTGTTAGTCTAGTGTTATCTGTGCTCTGTATGTAATTATTCCTGTTTAGTATATTGGAGTCTGTTCAGACTAATCCGGTTTTAGTCTAGTCATTCCTGTGCTCTGTAAGTAATAATTCCTGTTTGGTATCCTGGAGGCTATTTTGACTCATCCGGTTCTAGTCCTATTTTACGTGTTTTTATATTTTGGTTTCCTACTAGGTCAGCATCCTGATTACACGGTGGTGTGTGCCCCGCTGGCTAGTACTTTATTTAGCTTTTTATGCCATCTACTCCTTTTGTGGAGTGAAGTGTCCAGTTTGTTAGTTCTGTGTCCCAGTGTGAACAGTGTCCTATGTTACCTGATCAGTTTAGTGTTCTAGCTTTCAGTTCTTCTGCTCATCCCCTGCAGTTCCTGGTTTCTGCTGTATACTCATACCATGCCTAGTCTTGTTCATTTATCCATGTCTGCCATTAATCTGGATTCTGGTTTGTGAACTGTTTGTTAATACACTATATTGTGCCCTGTTAGTATTTGTATCCTGTCTGGTTTATCTGTTCTGGTTCTTGTTTTTCCGTTCGGTTTCTGGCCTGTGACCAACTATGTATATTATTTGTTTTTACGCCACTGCACTTTAGTGTAGGGAGGGATCAGTTCCAAGTTGTCGATTCACCGTTTAGGGTGTATGGGCAAGTAGGCAGGGAGAGTGTCACTAGGTACATTTTAGGGCTCACACTCCCTGTCCACCCAGTCAGTCATAACAATGACTTTGACTTATCCTCCTGGGCTATACAGTCAAGTGGGTGGTTGTATTTGGATACAGTCAGATCACTGTGGAAGTTCAGCATGTCTTAGACAGTGACACAGTCTTAGACAGTCTTAGTCTTAGGCAGTGACACAGTTCAAATGCAGGGCTTCTTCTACTGTTTATTGTTAGTAACAAAACAAATAACTTCTGGCATAAGACAAAATAAAACCTGCTTGTCCAGCACTATCTATACTGTTACTGTTCCTCTCTATGTCTCTCCTTTGAGGCTGCAAAACCTCAGGGCTCCAACTCTCATCAGAGTTACAGAATCCTCTCAGCCTCACAGTGTAGACTGAGTTAAACCTTTTGTAAGCCTGGTACTGTTCTGTCTCAGCACCTGTGATGACTTGGGTCCAAACTGAAAACCTGATCAAGAAGGGAGTGACAGGCTGGATTTCACACATTTTACTAAATTTCCTCTAAATAAGATGTGCATTTTGTTGAATCTAATAGACTTAAGGGAGAAATCTTTTAGAAATATAGTTCCTGACCACCATTCTTGTCTCTGTCTCACATCACTCATACACAGTGACGGTCTATCCAATGAGCAGAAAATTACATGAAGAACTGCCATGTTGTTACGCCGAACGATCCAGGTCCCTGCTCCTCCCCGGAGCGCTCGCGGCGTTCTCCTCTCTGCAGCGCCCAGGTCATACCCGCTGACCGGGAGCGCTGCACTGTCACTGCCGGCGGTGATGCGATCTGCGTAGTGGGACGCGCCCGCCCGCAGGTCGCATCTCGATCTACTCACCTGTCCCGTTCCCCGGCTGTCACGTCCCGCTCTCTAGGGCGCACGATTGCCGGCTTTCTTAGATTTGGTGCCTGGCCCAATCAGTGTCAATTAGCTTCCCTGCTCCATGTGTATATAAACCCATTTCCTCTTCCTGTCCTGGCCGGATCTTGTTGCCTTAGTGCCTAGTGAAAGCGTTTTTGTGTGTGCCATTACCAGTGTTTCCAGACCTTCTGCCATTGCCCTTGACTACGAACCATTGCCGCCTGCCCTGACCTTCTGCTACATCTGACCTCGCCTCTGTCTAGTCCTCCTGTACCACGCCAGTCTCAACAGTCAGTGAGGTTGAGCTGCTACCGGTGGACACGACCTGGTTGCTACCGCCGCAGCAAGACCATCCCGCTTTGCGGCGGGCTCTGGTGAAAACCAGTAGCAACTTAGAACCGGTCCTCCGGTACGGTCCACGCCAATCCCTCTCTGACACAGAGGATCCACCACCAGCCTGCCGAATCCTGACACATGTTATTCTAGGACTTTCCCCACAAAATTATTCAGCAATCTGCTCAGCTCCTCCTGCTCTGTAACACAATGCCTGCAGATTTGACTGAAATATATATACATATATATATATATATATATATATATATATATATATATATGTGTGCTTCAAGTTATATGGCATTTGAACCCTATTGGCAATGCAGATCTGCAAGATCATCTAAAGTCCCATTGAAAATCTCAAAGGATCAGAAGTAGGAAGCTTTGCTCAGCTAATTATGAGATTTGTCTTATTAAGGAAAAACAGATACAAGGGAACAAGATATGCTTGTTTCAAAATTTTTATACAAAACTGGTGAGGCCTGCAGCAATCATAAAGGATTGTATACGTATGCATTACAATAAACATAGAAAACTATCCTAAAAATATTACTTGGCATTGCAACTGTTAGGTTTAAAAGCTAGCTTTTATTAGTATACATTAAAATAGGAACATGACCAAATAAAGGTAAAAGACAAAAAGATAACATATGATTCTGTTATAATCCAACGCAGCTGGCCCCTGATATTTGACCATTCACAAAAGCTCCTATATACTGACTCTGCTTGGTCCATAAAGACCCCCTGCCTATTACTGCAGAGAGGCTTTCCTAGAGAGTGCCACCTGCATCCGGAAGCTCCTACCTCTCCCTAAGGACAAGGGAAGGCACCAGATGCAATACAGGTATAGAGACCATGAGTGGTTATATTGCTGGTTGGTATAACCTCCAAAGGCAAATACAGTGAGTTATAGAATATGCAAACACATGTATACAATCAGTACAGTACAAGACAGTGCTAGTCAGTAAAGAAAACCCAACGCGTTTCATCGTGTCAAATAGTCAAGTGGCACGACTCCTCAGCCAGTCCTCCTCCTTGAGGAGTCATGAAACTGTCCTCATGTGCTTACATTCAGCTATCCATATGATGTAAAAGTATTTTTTTTTTCTTAATAAATGTTTTTATTAGTATTATCAATAATAATAACATTACAGCAAGAAAATAGCAGGACAGCCTACAAATATGCAAACAGAGTAGGCAAGTTGCAACAAAATATAACATCAATACATGCTAAAGAACACTCACGGTCGTCTATTGTCGTCAATGTGAGTCACGAGTCAGTCCCGTTTCATGTCGCAACTGGCAGTGGGAGAAGTTTACATGCCTCGTAGACACACGTAGTTAAGCAAACCGTCATACAAGGGAGAAAGGGAGGAGGAAAAAGGAAGGAAAAGGAAGAGGGAAAGAGAACAGAGAAGAAGGCGGAAGCAAGGATGTAGATACGAGCGGTGCATACCTCAGGTGATCGTGCGCACGGACCAGGCCCCGACCGTCAAGCAGCCTGACATAACTAGGCGGGTCACACACCCGAGAAGAGATATGGACACCAAGCAGGGGCTAGTGTATGTGTGGAGCGATCTATATTCGGGGGAGGACACGAAGGAGGTCCAAGGATGCCATATCTGGTGGTATTTGGTCAGCTGCCTGGAGGAGTCGGCCAAAAGTTCCTCCATTCTGTGGATATTAAACAACTCCTGCAGCCAGTCCGAGAAGGTGGGGGGGGGAGGTGGACTTCCACTTCCTAGGTATTACCGATTTAGCAGCCAGTAACATGAATCTTATCAATCGAGAGGTACTTCTCGGCACCGAGGAAGGGAGGATGGACAGGAGAAGGGGAACAGGGTCAGGGGGAAGACAAACTTTAGTGAGCTGGTAGATCAGGTTTATCACTTGATCCCAAAAGGGAAGCAATGGACAGTGGAACCAGATATGGTTCATGTTACCACCCTGTACACCACATCTCCAGCAGTGATCAGGCACTCCAGGGTAGATACGGGACAGGAGGGTAGGCACTCTATACCACCTTGTCAACACCTTGTAACAGGTTACCTGTGCTTAATTGGAGATAGAAGTCTTATGGCAAGAGGAGATCGCCTGTCCCCACTCCTCGTCCGAGAGCTCATGGTCCAACTCTCTCTCCCAACCATCCCGGAAGGGGAGAGGGTCATCTTGGAGCGTTTCTATGAGGAGAGCATACAAGGTTCTAATCGGCCGAGCCGAAGCAGAGCCAGAGATGTAAAAGTAAATTAACTTCACCTCCACAGAGCTGCATATGTGATGTAGCAGGGGCACTCACCCAGTCACTGACTGAGGGGGGAAATAGATGTGGCCAGTGATTGGCTGAGCAGTGCTGTTGCGTCATATCTGCTCATGAAGGAGAAATTTGGGGGAAATTGGGCACTGATGTCAGAGGCTACAAAGGAGTGGGGGGGATATATATATATATATATATATATATATATATATATATATATTTTTTTTTTTTTTTTTTTGTTATTAACCAGTCTGTCCATTGTAAAAAATAAATAAAAATAAAATAATAATAATAATAATAATAATAATAATAAATACACTGTAAAACCCCTCTAATATTTTCAGCAAAATATTCTTCATAAGCTCTTCTGAGACTAAACCTGATGGTCTAGTCCTTACTCTTAACACACATGAATGAGTTATGGACACCTATGATACTATCACCAATTCACATGTTGTCCTTTCTTGGACCATCATTGAATAATGTAATAACAACTGCTTGGAAAACTCCTCAAGGCCTGCAATTTTGGAGATGATCTGATCCAGTTTTCTAGAGATCACTATTTGGCTCTGATTAAAGTTGCTTAAAGGGGCACTCCGCTGTAAACATCTTATAAGATGTTAGATTGCAGGGGTCCCGACGCTGGGGACCCACGTGATCTCCGGGCCAGCAGTGGCAGCGTACGGAACATGGAAGCTTGCAGCTTTCGCGTTTGTGACATCATGCCACACCCCCTCAATTCATGTCTATGGGAAGGATAATGACGGCTAGTACATAGCCATCACGCCTCCTCCCATAGACGTGAATGGAGGGGGCGTGGTGGGCAGCATCGCCAGTCATCAGGCACAGAGCAGAGTTTGCACCCCCGCAATCTAATCCCCTATCCTTTGAATAGGGGATAAGATGTTTACAGGGGAGTACCCCATTAAATTCTTACACTTTTTTTCTGCTTTCAACTTCAAGACCTGTTCGCATGATGTCTAATATACCCCATCTCTCGACAGGAACCATTGTCATGAGATTATAATTACATATATATATATATATATATATATATATATATATATATATATATAATTTATTTATTTTTTAGAAAGATCTTGCATGGCAGCTAAAGTGTGTATTAAAGAAATAAAGATACGAGATATGACATAATAGAAGAAAAAAGACACTTTGTTAATGTAGATGAATGACAAATTCACTTGGCATGAGCAATGCAATGATCAGCCTTAGGTGGCATACAGAAAAAAAGACCTTTGTAGCTGCAGAACACATTGGCTCTGTAAAAATAACAGGTAATAAATGAATAAAATGTGTTCAGGTAGATAATTTGGCCTATGACATTAGATAAGCCTCATACTAGATAGTGATGCCAGTCCAGCCATGGGATGACAGAGATAAAAAAGTAAAAAGGGAATGAGTTAAGTTGATATTGATATGTTATTTGATATTACATTTTTCTGGTTCATACTTTTCCAGGGGATATTGACTGTGAGCCTGTTACTATAGATTTATATGTGTAAATGAAAAAAAAAAAGTATACATTTGAATATTAATTTTGTATACAGTGTAGAATATATTGCCACAATATGAAATAACAATAGAAACATTATCAGGATATTTTTATTTAGCATCCATATAATGGCTAAAAAACTTGAACAACCAAAATTAATTAATCTAAACTTATAATAAATAAACTTAGCACTGCAGAATCTGTGCACCTATATAAAGATTTATTGTTACCGTATAATTTATGTAAAAAAATTAATAAAATAATAATAATAATAATAATAATTACGATACACATTTATCCCATAAGAATTCAAACAGTTGTGACCTTTAGCACAAAATTTATCTTTTGCATTTTTTCTTCTCGACTTTTTTCATCCACAAAGCCCATATTAGGGCTTGTTTTTTGGGAGACCAATTGCACAATATTATTTTGATACTTTAATATATATATATATATATATATATATATATATATATATATATATATATATATATATAAGCTTTAAAAATAAAAAATCACTTATATCGGTCATAGACTGTGAGTGCCTGGTGCTGAAAACAGCCATTCCTCACTGTCTATTAAAGGGGTTATCCAGGAAAAAACTTTTTTTTTATGTATAAACTGGCTCCAGAAAATTAAACAGATTTGTAAATTACTTCTATTAAAAAACCTTAATGCTTTCAGTACTTATGAGCTTCTGAAGTTAAGGTTGTTCTTTTCTGTCTAAGTGCTCTCTGATGACACATGTCTCGGGAACCGCCCAGTTTAGAAGAGATTTGGGGATTTGCTTCTAAACTGGCCAGTTCCCGAGACACATGTCATCAGAGAGCACTTAGACAGAAAAGAACAACCTTAACTTCAGAAGCTCATACGTACTGAAAGGATTAAGATTTTTTTAATGGAAGTAATTTACAAAAATGTTTAACTTTCTGGAGCCAGTGGATATATAAAAAAACGTTTTTCCTGGATAACCCCTTCAAGCTCATCTCCTGTGAACTTTTCATATACTCACAACACTAACAGGATGTTAATGTACAGCGTGGTGCTTTAACACCAATGCAACCATGCCATACATTTATGTCAAATGTCAAGAAGGGGTTAAAGGGGTACTCCGCTCCCTCAGCATTTGGAACATTTTGTTCCTAATGATAGGTGCAGGTGGTGGGGGGAGGTTGTGATGTCATGGCCACACCCACAGTGATGTCACACCCCACCCCCTCAATGTAAGTCTATGGGAGGGGGCATGACAGCCTCCACACCCCTTCCCATAGACATGCATTGAAAAGACATGGCACAACCTCACAAGAGTCATGGCCGTGACGTTACGACTCCCGCCACCCACTGTCGAAACAGCAAATGTCCAAAGTTTATAGGATATTCTGTCATGTGTGTGCATGAGGAACAGCAGTCATTCTGGCATTATGTGACTCGTATCCTGCAATTATTAGTAGAATTTCTCCTCTGCAGGCTCCCTCTGTAATTATCAGTTTTCCCTGAAGAGCAGTGTAGTTATGAATCCAACTATATGACATAGAACACTTACATTGCTGTCTGCTTGTGCCTTTCTCTCTCTGTCTCTATCTCTCTACTTGCATCTTTACAGCTGCTTACACCTCCTTCCCTTTTTTTTTGTGATTTTATGCGCAAAATCTGTAACCTGATCCCTCAGTGAGCTGATAATCTCCCTTCAGCTGTGTCTCTCTGAAGATATAGTGCAGGAAGCAGGTTGGGGAATTTAAAGCGTCTGATAAGATGAGAAATATATATTTTTTCTGTAATAGGATATATTGGAAAAGGTTTACTTGCACTATCGACCCAATAGTACAGCAGGCACACCCCAAAATAACAACTGCCAGTCATGCAAAAATATTTTAGATGTTGTGTTTATTTTTGCTGCTGGTCTACTACTACAGTTTGGCTAAGGAGGATGCTTTATTTTTGGCATGCACTCCTAAAGTCTATGCAATAAAATGTTATTATTTGCAAGATGTTACCAATAGAGCTGAGCTAATTTTTGAAAAATTTGATTTGGCCAATTAACCGAATAAAAAAAAATATTGATTTGATCCCAATAAATTCTCGCCAAATTTGTATTAATAATGTATTTTAATCTTGTGTTTAATAAAGTCTGTGTGTGTTTCACTTTTTTCTCTCTATTTTTTAAAAATGTTTTAGGTAGTACTAACACTCCCAGCATGGGACAGACTGTTCCATGATGGGAGTAGTAGTACCTGTGCTAATAGACAGATTGCCCTGGGTGTCACTCCTGACACCCGCTGCGATTGTCCTGTAGAATGTATAGATGCAGGTGGCTTTCTCACATCTAGATAGGACAATCGCATCGGGTGTCAGGAGTGATCTGCTGTGATCTGTCCTTAACTGCAGGTACTACTGCTTCCAACACGGAGCCCACTCTGCTCCATGCTGATAGCTGTAGTACCTGCATTAATAGACAGATTGCAGTGGGTGTTATTTCTGACACCCGATACGATTGTCCTGTATAATGTAAAGATGCGGGCGGCTGCCGCTCTTCTTTGGTCCCACTGTAGTATGAGTATATGCCGTATATATACCTATTATCCATATTTCCCGCACAGAGCTTTGAGTGGCTGGAACCATCTGGCCAGCGGAGTATAGTGCAGAGATGCGAGTGCAGGAGAAAGCCGCTCCATCTCTGCAATAGAAAGGCCAAACGCATTGGGTAGTAGGAGTGACAGCTGGGGCGATCTGTCTATTAGTACAGATACTACAGCTCCCATCATGGAACTGTCTGTAGCAGTAGTAGTAGTACTACCTAAAGAATGTAAAAAATTGAGAAAAAAAGGGAAACACACATACACACTTTATTAAACACAATATTAAAATACATTACTAATAAAAAAAAAGATATAAAAAAATTATTATAAAAAATATATTTACTTTTTTTTTTTATAATTTTTTTATACACCCAAGAATGGAGTCTACATTTTAGGCTGCTTTCACACTATGAATATTCATCCATTATTAAATATCCGTTTTCTGTATTGTATAATAAAAAAAAAAATGGCTGTATAATAACGGATGAAATAACGGGTGCTAATGGCTGAATAATGTCCGTCAAAATAACAGGCATTTTCATACATTAAGACCCGTTACAACATCCATCATGTACCATTATTTTATGGCCATTTTAACACCTCTGCCTACAGACTCCCGCAGCTGGGACTATTACTGCTCCCATCATGGAACATACTTGTTTCCATGATGTAAGTAATAGTTCCTCAGCTGCGGGAGTCTGCCGGTGACTGGGGAGGCTACATTAGTGTTTGTACTACTACCCCGATCATGGAACAGACTCTGTTCCATGATGGGAGTTGTAGAACATGGGCTGAGGGATTGATCACACCAGGTCTCACTTCTGAGACCCGATGCAATCAGAAGTTATTAAACAGGGGAGCAGGTGGCATGCTCCACTACCCTACAATGTACGGTGTATTTTTACTTTTGCTTTTAAATTCCCCATCGGGAGCCCTGAATGGCCACCACCGATGAGCCATTCAGGGCTCCCGGACGGGTTTTTTAACTTCTTATTTGACCCCCAAATGTATGCCCCCCATGCATATTTATAATACATCATTGGCCCCAGTGTGTTAATAATAATTTATTAGCCCCAGTGTGCTTATCCTTACCCCCCCCCCATCCCCCAGTGTCCTTATTTCCCCTTCTGCTGCCTGCTCCTCATCTTCTTGGAGCAGGGCAGCAGTAGGGCATTTTGGGAACCAGAGGCAGTGAATAAATGAATAAAGCCGACATGTCCAGTATGTAGGCTTCATTCATTCACCGCCGCCTGACATGTCCCCGCTGCTGCCCTGCTCCTAGTGCAATCTGCGCACCGCCGGGACATGTCTATTCTCTGTTGCTCATCTCTGTCAGAAGTAACACCTGCTGCAATCTGTCTATTAATGCAGGTACTACAGCTCCCAGCAGGAGCAGAGTGTGCTCCATGTTGGGAGCAGTAGTACCTGCAGATGAGGACATATCAAAGCAAGTGTTACTCCTGACATCCTCTGCGATCGTCCTATCTAGTGCAGAGATGCGAGCGCAGTAGAAAGCCACTCACATCTATTCATTATACAGGACAATCGTTCATTATACAGTGTCGCTAATAAAGAAATTCGACATTTTGAATCGAAGTTCGGATTTGGTCCAAATCAAATTTTTCATGAAATTCGAAATGAATTCAACTTTGTCAGATTCGATTAGCTCATCTCTAGTTACCAACTATGGTGTTTTTCTTATTGACCTTTGTAGTACATGAACAAAAGACAATAATCAAAGGTGCAGTATATTAATGAGAGTATAATTATTCCATGTGCATAATGGTATACTAAAGCAAGTTGATGAAAACAATATGGTCCAAAAATTGTTTAGTGAAGCGCATGAATCAAATAAAATATTGGCTTAGAGATCTGAAAACTGATTAATGTCACCCTCAATTATTTGATTGATTCCCACCTTTGTATCTCATTGATCTCAAACACGAGGCAGAATCTAATATAGATCAATGATCTCTCTTCTTATAAGTGAAGAGAAATGTCAACACTTCAGTCTGCATATAAAATTATTGCAAAGGTCCAGAAACAAAGAAAAAAATATATATATTTCTATAATTGTGTCACCAAAGAAACAGTGTCCTTTTTTGCACATTTTACTTTTGAAAAAGATGAGGCTTTATATGAAATAAATGTAATACAATACTATTATAAAACTAAAATTAAGTATGGTTAATTCTATATTTTAAAAGCATTAAATGCTAACCTCTCACTATCATTTTTGTGTTTAACTTCTTAATGATCATGCCAGTTTTCTTTTTGTTCTTTTTTTATTTTTTCAACTGCATGGATTTAAGCCTGCTGCATACTTCCTGAGTACATGCCAACTTTAAATATACAGCGGACGTCATCAAGGGGTTAAATAAATAGGAAATTTATTGGTGGTACAGACCCAACACCAGACGCATATTTTATCAAAGCATAGACCACACCTCTATATTAAGTCAGACCAGACTTCTATTTTAATTCAGATACCATTTTAAACTCCATAGTTCAGTCTGAGAAGAGAAATAAAGTTTAGGAAAAGATGAAATCACTGGGAAATCCAAAATCCCAAATAGAAGCTAGGACATTCAGAACACTATTTACGGTGTCAAATTGGGCAGGAATAAGTAGTGTAGCCCCAACCATAGTATTGGTCTCTATGCTACTAAAGTGCAAGACTTTGCAAAGTCAAAATAATGCACAGAAAGTACAAAAAGGGCCCAAAAGCATTAACTAACAATAACATAGTAAAAAGACAGTCAGGGAATGTACAAACAATGCAGAATCAAAAAAGCGAAATGTTTACCAGTGAGAGCATCACAGTACAGATACAGTAAGCAAAGGGGTAGTCAGCAAACAAGCCAATGGTCCGGAGAACAAGAAAACAGGATAATAAACACAGGTAAAAGACATAGTGCTAGGAAATATCACAAGCAATGAGCAGACACAGACTATAGCTTTAAAAAGAGTGTGGCCACTGAGACTGAAGTCAATTGCCCCTGCAGCTCTTGACTGGACAGAGCCCAGCATGTGATGCCTGGCCAGGTGTGATCAGTACACATGGTACATAGGAGTAAAAATCAATTCATAAAGTCAATTTTGTCATTTGACAGAAAAATATTATCCATTGTCCACTTACTAAAACCCTAAACTAAATCTTATAGTTGGGGTAAAATCAACTTATAAGCACTACAGTAACAATATAAGCAGGGGAGATTTATCAAGATCTGCATTTTACAAGCCAATCTTATGTGAAATTCCACAGGCCTACGCTTTGCATGCCTACTAATATATCCAACAGTGAACTGGCTGCCCATAAGCAAGTGTAGATTTCACTAAAATGTACGCTAGCTCTGTAGCATAAATTGTAATAAATTTTGCCTTGTGGGAAGCCACACCCCTTCCACACGTTATGTCAAGCCCCATGCACTTGTCAAACAAGATGTAAAGTTGTAAAAATGGCAACATTGTTGTGCAAAATAGATGTTTGTCCAGACATTTTGTGATTTAGTTTTGGCCCAGTGCACACAATGATAAGTTAAAGTGCACCTCTCAGATCCAGAAAAAAAAAAATAATAATAATATGTCACTCAGCAAATAATCCTGACCATGTTTATCACCTATATTTAATTAAAAAATAATATCTATTTTCATTAGCTCCCAGTGTAAGAAATCCTCTTAGGGGAAGGGGGCGTGGTGATGAGAGGTGATTGGTGGGTCTGCTCATGCAGTTTTGTCCATGAGTCTTCTCTTGTCCAGGTTAGTGTCCAAGTAGGTATGGGGACCCCTAGTGGTGGAATTTTAAGGGCCTGTTTTCTTTATTAAATATTCAAACATTTTTAACCCCTTGGGGACGGAGGGTTTACCAGTTTTTGCACTTTCGTTTTTTTCTCCTTACCTTTTAAAATTCATAACCCTTTCAATTTTGCAGCTAAAAATCCATATGATGGCTTATTTTTTGCACCACCAATTCTACTTTGTAATGACATTAGTAATTTTAGCCAAAAATCTACAGTGCAACAGAAAAAAAAATTATTTTGCGACAAGTTTTTAGCAGTACCATTTATGTATTGATCAGACCTTTTGATAACTTTTTATTCATTTTTGCATGATATAAAAAGTGACCAATTACCGTATTTTTCACCGTATAAGACGCACTTTTTCTTCCCCAAAGAAAAGTTGGTGCGTCTTATACAGCGAATATACGCCCGATGCTGCTGCGGGCGAGAGCGGGAAGTCAGCGGTAAGTACAGAGGCTGCGGCGGTGCGGTAAAGCGCTGACTACCCGCTCCCCACCCGCAGCAGCCTCATGACCGCCGGTGAATTTTTCACCTCACACCGGCTATGTTTATTGCCCTACGCCTGGAACATACAGTTCCGGGCGCCGGGCAGGTGAATTACTAATAACTGTATACTAAAAACCAGGGTGCCTCCAGCTGTTCTGAAACTACAACTCCCAGCATGCCCGGCCCGGCAAAGGCTGTCTAGGCATGCTGGTAGTTGTAGTTTCACAACAGCTGGAGGCCCCCTGGTTTTTAGTATACAGTATTACTTTTTACCTGCTCAGGCCGGCCCCCGCCTGCAGCCGCACACAGGAGCCGGCCCGGGCAGATAAAATCATAGGTATTCCTATGCCGGACATCCCTATGTCCCGAAAAATCTTTTCGGGACATAAGGATGTCCTCGGGTCACTTACCATTCCCCGGCCGATGCGCGCCCTCCTCCGGTCCTCCTGCGGTCTTCCTGCGATCCTCCGCCTCTCTATGGTTGTACGCACGGGACGTCAGTGACATTCTGACGTGCGTACAACCATAGAGGCGCCGGAAGACAGGAGGACCGGAGGAAGACGCGCGCCGACCGGGGCCTGGTGAGTGACCGGCGGCGCGTAATCTTCACTGTTCCGGTCACCGCTCCTCCAGTCCCGGCACCTACTGCTATGGTCCATAGGCCATAGCAGTAGATTGTGACACCGGGCCAGAGGAGCGGTGACCGGAACACTGTGGGGGCTGCACACAGACATACAGCCTCCAGCCGTACACTGTATATGGCTGGAAGCTGAATGTCTGTGGGGGGGAGCTGCTTACCATTGTGGGGGAACTATACTGCCAACTATTGTGGGGGGGGGGAGCTGCCTAGCATTATGGGGGAACTATACTGCCAACTATTGTGGGGGAACTATACTGCCAACCATTGTGGGGGAACTATACTGTCAACCATTGTGGGGGAACTATACTGCCAACCATTGTGGGGGAACTATACTGCCAACCATTGTGGGGGAACTATACTGCCAACCATTGTGGGGGAACTATACTGCCAACCATTGTGGGGGAACTATACTGCCAACTATTGTGGGGAAACTATACTGCCAACCATTGTGGAGGGGGGAGGAGGAGCTGCTTACCATTGTGGGGGAACTATACTGCCAACTATTGTGGGGGAACTATACTGATATAAAATATTTTACTACAGTATTTGGTTCAGAATCTTTTTTTTCTAGATTTTCCTCCTTTAAAATTGGGTGCGTCTTATATGCCGGAGCGTCTTATATGGCGAAAAATACGGTATATGCTATTTTGTATTTTGGAATTTTTTTGCGCGTTGACAGTGTGGTATAATTAACAATGTATTTTTATAATTCGGACATTTCCGCACAGGTCGATACCACATATATATATTTTTTTTTTTATTTACACAGTTTTTTTTTTTTTTTTTTATTGGGAAAAGGGGGGTGATTCAAACTTTTATTAGGGAAGAGGTTAAATGATCTTTATTCACTTTTTTTTCACTTTTGTAGCCCCATAGGGTGTTATAGCCCCCATACACTGATCTTTTACATTGATCAATGGTTTCCCATAGGAAACCATTGATCATTGATCCTGCCGCATGACTGCTCATGCCTGGATCTCAGGCACTGAGCAGTCATTCGGCGATCGGACAGCGTGGAGGAAGGTAGGGACCCTCCTGCTGTCTTTACAGCTGTTCAGGATGCCGCAATTTCTTTGCGTTGATCCCGAACAGACTAATGAGCTAGCTAACCACCAGTGCTTTACTTTCACTTTAGAAGCAGCGTTCAAATTTGAACACCACGTCTAAAGGGTTAATAGCACGTGGCACCGCAATCAGTGCTGCGCGCTATTAGCCACGAGTCCCGGTCGTTGTTAGAGGCTGTGGCCCCGCATTATAGAAAGGGAGTGGGCTGAGGGCGTATAGGTACGCCCTCCATCCCCAAGGAGTTAAATAATCGTATTTCAAAAGATCTTTACTTTTCATCAGTAACACCATATACAAGGTTTTTGGATCTGACAGTGCCCATTTAAAGGGGTACTCCGGTGGAAAACTTTTATTTTTAAATCAACTGGTGCAAAGTTGAACAGATTTGTAAATTACTTCTATTAAAAAATCTTAATCCTTCTTGTACTTATTAGCTGCTGAATACTACAGAGGAAATTATTTTCTTTTTGGAACACAGAGCTCTCTGCTGACATCATGACCACAGTGCTCTCTGCTGACATCTCTGTCCATTTTAAAGGGGTACTCCACCCCTAGACATCTTATCCCCTATCCAAAGGCTGTCCCGCCCCCTCCCATAGACTTGCATTGAGGAGGCGGGGCGTGACGTCAAGATTAGTGTTGCTCACGAATATTCGCAATTCGAATATTATTCGCGAATATCGCATATTCGCGAATTCGCGAATTTCGCGAATATAGCGCTATTTATTCGTAATTACGAATATTCGTTTTTTTTTTTTTTTTTTTTTTTTTTTTTTCACAGTACACATCACAGTGATCATCCCTCTCTGCTTCCAGCTTGTGTGGTGTAAAGAAGGCTCTAATACTACTGTGTGAGACTGGCGCGCGAAAATTCGCATATGCGCAAATTCGCATATGCGAAAATTAGCACATGCGAATTTTCACATATGCGAATTTTCGCGTATGTTAATTTTGTATATGCTAATATGCACATATAGTTTTCGCATACGCGAATGTTCGCATATGCGAAAATAAAACTGGAATATAACGAATATGCGAATATTCGCGAATATATGACGAATATTCGTCCATATATTCGCGAATATTCGCGAATTCGAATATGGCCTATGCCGCTCAACACTAGTCAAGATCTTCCGTCCCCGTGGTCGGGAGCCAGACCCTCCAGCGCTGCCGGAGCAGTAACAGGTGGCTGCTGCGTGCTATATTGCCGGCGTCTCCAACAGTGGGACCCTCACAATCAGACATCGTCTCCCCTATCCTTTGGATAGGGGATAAGATGTCTAGGGGTGGAGTACTCCTTTAAGGATTGTCTAGAGCAAAAGAAAATCCCCATATCAAACACATGCTGCTCTGGACAGAGAGCACTGTGGTCATGATGTCAGCAGAGAGCTCTGTGTTCCAAAAATAAAATAGTTTCCCTCTGTAGTTGTCAGCAGCTAATAAGTACTAGAAGGATTAAGATTTTGTAATAGAAGTAATTTACAAATCAGCTTAACATTATGGCACCAGTTGATTTAAAAAAAAAAAAAAAAAAAGGTTTACACCGGAGTACCCCTTTAACCCCTTAAGGACAATGGACGTACTCCTACGCCCCCGTTTCCGAGTCCTTAAGGACCGAGGACGTAGGAGTATGTCCTGTCCATTCCCAGCCCCCCGCCGCTAGCCGGAGGGGAGCCGGTGCCCGATGCCTGCTGAAATCGTTCAGCAGGCATCGCGGCATATCGCCCAGGGGGGTCATTATGCCCCCCCATGTCGGCGATGGCCGCAGATCGCTGGACAATTCAGTCCAGCGATCTGCGGCGATTCCGGGTCAATCGGGTCTCCAGTGACCCGGTGACCCGGAATTACTGGCTGATCGGGGCCGTCAGAGACGGCCCCGAACAGCCAGAGCCTGCAGGGGTGAGGTGGCAATGGTGCCACCTCACGATCGCCCTGATTCGTCGGCCGGCCGATCAATCAGGGCGCCTGCTGCGGGTGTCACTCCCGCACCCGCTCCGCCCCTCTTCCGGAGGACGTGAGCGGGTGCGGGACGTGCACCCCGGGTGCTGGGGACCCCGATCCCCGGCGTTAATGTTGGAATCGGGGCCCCAGGAGCGACGACGGCGGCGGCGGCGGGACTGACTTGTGCGGCGATCAAGCAGCAGCAGGAGGTGAGTGACAGCCTCCTGCTGTTGCTTAGCAACAGCTCCCAGCATGCAAAAAGGGCATGCTGGGAGCTGTAGTTATGCAACAGGAGGAGGCAGACCACCACAACTCCCAGCATGCACTTATGGGTATGCTGGGACTTATGGTTTTGCAACAGCTGGAGGCACATTCTTTCTATGGAAAAGTGTACCTTCAGCTGTTGTGTAACTACAACTCCCAGCTTGCACAAACAGCTAAAGTGCATGCTGGGAGTTGTAGTGGTGCATCTGCTGGTTGCATGACTACAACTCCCAGCATGCCCGTTGGCTGTCGGTGACTGCTGAGAGTTGTAGTTTTGCAACATCTGAAGGCACACTGAGTTAAGTAGCATACCAGTGTGTCTCCAGCTGTTGCATAACTACAATCCCCAGTCAAAGTAGTATGCCTCCCGCTGTTGCATAACTACAACACCCAGCATGCCCTTCCGCTGTCCGTACATGCTGGGGGTTGTAGCTTTTGCAACAGCTGAAGGCACACTGGTTGCAAAACACTGAGTTTGTTGCCAAACTTGGTGTTTCACAACCAGTGTGCCTCCAGCTGTTGCAAAACTACAACTCCCAGCATGCACTGCTAGACCGTACATGCTGGGAGTTGTAGTTTTGCAACAGCTGGATGTTCCCCCCCCCCCCCCCCCAATGTGAATGTACAGGGTACACTCACATGGGCGGAGGATTACAGCAAGTATCCGGCTGCAAGTTTGAGGTGCGGCAAAATTTCTGCTGCAGCTCAAACTGCCAGCGAGAAACTACTGTGAACCCCCCGCCCGTGCGACTGTACCCTAAAAACACTACACTAACACAAAATAAAATAAAAAGTAAAAAAACACTACATATACACATACCCCTACACAGCCCCCCTCCCCAATAAAAATGAAAAACGTCTGGTACGCCACTGTTTCCAAAACGGAGCCTCCAGCTGTTGCAAAACTACAACTCCCAGCATGCACTTATAGACCCTACATGCTGTGAGTTGTAGTTTTGCAACAGCTGGATGTCCCCCCCCCCCCAATGTGAACGTACAGGGTACACTCACATGGGCGGAGGATTACAGTAAGTATCCGGCTGCAAGTTTGAGCTGCGGCAAACTTTCTGCCGTTGCTCAAACTGCCACTACTGAAACTACTGTGAACGACTGTACCCTAAAAACACTACACTACACTAACACAAAATAAAATAAAAAGTAAAAAACACTACATATGCACATTCCCCTACAAAGCCCCCCTCCCCTCCCCAATAAAAATGAAAAACGTCTGGTACGCCACTGTTTCCAAAACGGAGCCTCCAGCTGTTGCAAAACAACTACTCCCAGTATTACCAGACAGCCACTGACTGTCCAGGCATGCTGGGACTTTTACAACAGCTGAAGGCACCCTATTTGGGAATCACTGGCGTAGAATACCCCTATGTCCACCCCTATGCAAATCCCTAATTCAGGCCTCAAATGCGCATGGCGCTCTCACTTTGGAGCCCTGTCGTATTTCAAGGCAACAGTTTAGGGTCACATATGGGGTATCGCCGTACTCGGGAGAAATTGTGTTACAAATTATGGGGGGTATTTTCTACTATTACCCTTTTTAAAAATCAAAAATTTTTGGGAAACCAACATTTTAGGTAAAAAATTATAATTTTATTTTTACATATGCAAAAGTTGTGAATCACCTGTGGGGTATTAAGGTTCACATTACCCCTTGTTACGTTCCCCGAGGGGTCTAGTTTCCAAAATGGTATGCCATGTGGTTTTTTTTTTTGCTGTCCTGGCACCATAGGGGCTTCCTAAATGCGGCATGCCCCCAGAGCAAAATTTGCTTTCAAAAAGCCAAATGTGACTCCTTCTCTTCTGAGACCTGTAGTGCGCCAGCAGAGCACTTTTCACCCCCATATGGGGTGTTTTCTGAATCGGGAGAAATTGGGCTTCAAATTTTGGGGGGAATTTTCCGCTATTATCCTTTTTAAAAATGTAAAATTTTTGGGAAACCAAGCATTTTAGGTAAAACATTATTTTTTTTTTTACATATGCAAAAGTCGTGAATCACCTGTGGGGTATTAAGGTTCACTTTACCCCTTGTTACGTTCCCTGAGGGGTCTAGTTTCCAAAATGGTATGTCATGTGTTTTTTTTTTGCTGTCCTGGCACCATAGGGGCTTCCTAAAGGTGACATGCCCCCCAAAAACCATTTGACGCTCCTTCCCTTCTGAGCCCTCTACTGCGCCCGCCGAACAATTAACATAGACATATGAGGTATGTGCTTACTCGAGAGAAAATGGGTTTCAAATACAAGTAAAAATTTTCTCCTTTTTACCCCTTGAAAAAATTCAAAAATTGGGTCTACAAGAACATGCGAGTGTAAAAAATTAAGATTGTGAATTTTCTCCTTCACTTTTCTGCTATTCCTGTGAAACACCTAAAGGGTTAATACACTTATTGAATGTCATTTTGAATACTTTGGGGGGTGTAGTTTTTATAATGGGGTCATTTATGGGGTATTTCTAATATGAAGACCCTTCAAATCCACTTCAAACCTGAACTGGTCAATGAAAAATAGCGAGTTTGAAAATTTTGCGAAAAATTTCCAAATTGCTGCTGAACTTTGAAGCCCTCTGGTGTCTTCCAAAAGTAAAAACTCATAAATTTTATGATGCAAACATAAAGTAGACATATTGTATATGTGAACCCAAAAATGTTTTATTTTGAATATCTATTTTCCTTACAAGCAGAGAGCTTCAAAGTTAGAAAAATGCAAAATTTTCATTTTTTTCATAAAATTTTGGGATTTTTCACCAAGAAAGGATGCAAGTTACCATAAAATTTTACCACTAAGTTAAAGTAGAATATGTCACGAAAAAACAATCTCAGAATCAGAATGATAACTAAAAGCATTCCAGAGTTATTAATGTTTAAAGTGACAGTGGTCAGAATTGCAAAAAACGCTCTGGTCCTTAAGGTGTAAAATGGCCTGGTCCTTAAGGGGTTAATGTGAAATCTGACAGAGAAAAACAAACTGAAATATGGTTGAGGCACATCATATAACACTGGAAGCACAATACAGAGGCACAAAGAATGCCCATGGCTCTCTTGTATGAAACTATATTCTTTTTGTCCCAATACTGGCTGCATGCACACAACTCTGCTTCTACTGTGTACATAAAGCCTATACTTCCGGGCAATGTCTGATAAAATTATGGCCATTATATGCACAGTATGATTCATTTAATAACACACACAATGGAATTTGCCTTCCTTTCTTTCAAATGTTTCATATAGAAGAATATTATTATTATTATTTTTTTTTAAACTGATGAATGTAAATGTATACATTTTTTTTCCGGCTCATGTACATCAAGTTAAAGAAGAGTATTTGACTCTTTAAGGTGGTCTAACAGTAGAAAGTCACAAAAGGATGACTATCATCATCACCATCAATACCATCAGAGATTGCTTTAACATATTTTTGCCAGCAATGCCGAAAAAGTATTCTATTTTTTTTTCTTTGCCAGTGCCTGACATTTAAATATGCTGGAATACATTATGCTCAATTTCATCTGCTAATTAGACTTGATCCAGCATATTTAATATTAATGTTCAGGGATCCGTGATACATAATGCAATTCTAATATATTCCAAGGTACAGCATTTTTCTAGTCTTAAACATGCCAGAACCTATGTCATAGCAGTGACTGATGACCACTTAACCTACTCTATACACATATTCGAAAAAAACTACAGAACATCCACAAAGATCCCTTATCCAACTGCAGTTATCAAAGTGCTATGATAGTGGCATCATAGAAGTACAATAGAAAGAACATGACAATGTGCTGTAACACTTCATTCCGATTTCTTATGATTTTTACCGGAGCTCCAGAGATGAAGTGATGCCTTTCTGCTTATGGATTTAAATTGCAAGTTTTAACACCACTTATCACTCTTCATCAGACCATTCAGGCGCAGAAATATATACCATCCCTAAAGTCATCAACTTACACCAATTCTGAGGCTTAGTAACTTGACTATAGCTTTATTATCACTTTTTCCTTAAAGTAGTCAGGATTATATATTTTTTTTCCAGAACTGACCACTACTTGGCAGCTTTTTGCTAAGAAAAATCTGTGCTGCGTTATTGCATTATACTGAATTGGAGGCAAAAATGTTGCCCTTAAAGGGGTACTCTGCTGCTCAGCGTTTGGAACAAACTGTTCGTAACTCTTGAGCCGGCGCTGGAAGCTCGAGACGTTATAGCCCTGCCTCCTCATGACATCACGCCCCGCCCCCTCAATGCAAGTTTATGTCACGCCCCCTTCCATAGACTTGCATTGAGGGGCGGGGTGTGACATCATGAAGGGGCGGGGCTATGACATAACAAGCTCCTGGCACCGGTTCCAAACACCGAGCAGCGGAGTATCCCTTCAAACTTGTTACACAATGAACAAAAAAAATATAGGATCGGCTCACCGATGACTCCAACTTCCCATGGATACCAGCACAACCTCCCCTGTGGAAGCTCGCAAACAAACACTAAGGCCGAGTCCCCAAGTGAGGCAATCAACAAGAACAAAGGGGAACTTCTGGCTCCCAGCAGGTAAAATCCAAAGCTTTAGTCAGACATCATTAAAATCCAAGTGTAACAAAGGCATTTGTTACCTCGCTTCCTGTTTTGGCCTACTTTGGACCACATTAAAAGTCCTTCATGCTGTAAATGTATATTTTTTACTGTGCTTTGTTTGTCCTTTCCATTAGGACATTGGATTTCAGCTGGGCTTCACCTCATTGTAAAACACAGCCATTCGGCTAAAGGTCAAGGAGAACTCCAGCTTTTAAAAAACTTATCTCCTATCCACAGTATCTAATAGTGGGGGAGTGACTGCTGCATGGTGCATAGGTTTGACATGCGTTCTATGCATTTATAAACCCTGCAGAAGGTTTTCTAAATAAAATGTAGGTCGGAGCTAGTGGTGGCAGTAGCTGGAATAGGGGTAAGCCGTATACATATTAATGCTGTGGTCATATGCATTTAGATGGGAATTAAGTAATGACTGGCTTATGAATGGTCTATAGGAAGAAGCAGTAACAGGTTACATGTATTTATTATGAGGTCAGTGCATTATAATCAATACCCCCAAATAGGTACACGATAATTGGCATGATAGATGATGGGTACCCATAATGTATTGTGTTATTGATTCTAATATTATGTAGCCATAGCCCCACATTCATTGAGGACTAATATTTTCTAATGCCTTTGCATAATGACTGTTGCAATGTTTTAACCCCTTAAAGGAGAACTCCAGACCATAAAAATTGTCCCCCATAGTGCCGGCAGTAAAAAAATAAAGATGTACTTACCTTCCTCCACTCCCCCGGGGCCTCTGGTAACCGTCTCCGGTCTCCGCCGCAATCCACTTCCTGGTTGTCGGTGGTTGGATGAATCAGCCAATCACCAGCCGCAGCGCAGTCCGACTCGGCCGGCGATAGGCTGAGTGGCAGTGTGATGTTTTTGGCCCCGGCAGGTGCCGGTGTAGTGAAGAATTTTGTGTCCTGCAGCGTTTTCACACTGCCGCTCAGCCTATCGCCGGCCAAGTCGGACTGCGCTGCGGCTGGTGATTTGCTGATTCATCAGAGAGCAGAGACCGGAGCCAGTTACCGGAGGCTCCGGGGGAGTGGAGGAAGGTATGTACATCTTTATTTTTTTTACTGCCGGCAATATGGGGGACAATTTTTATGGTCTGGAGTTCTCCTTTAAGGATGCAGGGATTTTAAGTTTTAGCATTTTCGTTTTTTCCTCCTTACTTTTTAAAAATCATAACCCTTTCAATTTTCCACCTAAAAATCCAAATTAGGGCTTATGTTTTGCGTCACCAATTCTACTTTGCAGTGACATTAGTCATTTTACCCCCAAATCAATGGTGAAACGGAAAAAAAAATCAGTGTGCGACAAAATTGAAGAAAAAAAAACCAGTTTGTAAATTTTGTGGGCTTCCGTTTCTACGCAGTGCATATTTCGGTAAAAATGACACCTTATTATTATTCTGTAGATCCATATGGTTAAAATGATACCCTACTTATATAGGTTTTATTTTTTCGTACTTCTGGAAAAAATCATAACTACATGCAGGAAAATGTATACGTTTAAAAATGTCCTCTTCTGACCCCTGTAACTTTTTTCTTTTTCCACGTACAGGGCGGTTTTAGGGCAAATTTTTTGCGCCGTGATCTGAAGTTTTTATGGGTACCATTTCTGTTTTGATCTGACGTTTTGATCACTTTTTATTCATTTTTGAAACGTATAAAAAGTGATCAAAATACGCTCTTTGGAATTTTTTTTTACGTGTACGCCATTGACCGTGCGGTTTAATTAACGATATATTTTTATAGTTCGGACATTTACGCACGCGGCGATACCACATATGTTTATATTTATTTTTATTTACACTGTTTTATTTTTTTTTTATGGGAAAAGGGGGGTGATTCAAACTTTTATTAGGGAAGGGGTTAAATGATCTTTATTAACACTTTTTTTAAACTTTTTTTTTGCAATGTTATAGCTCCCATAGGGACCTATAAAACTGCACACACTGATCTTTTACACAGATCACTGGCGTGTTTTAACACGCCTGTGATCAGTGTTATCAGCGCTTGACTGCTCCTGCCTGGATCTCAGGCACGGAGCAGTCATTCGCCGATCGGACACCGAGGATGCAGGTAATGTCCCTCCCGGTGTCCTGTAAGCTGTTCGGGACGCCGCGATTTCACCGCGGCAGTCCCGAACAGCCCGACTGAGCAGCCGGGATACTTTCACTTTCGCTTCAGACTCAGCGGTCAGCTTTGATCGCTGCGTCTGAAGGGTTAATACATGGTATCACCGCGATCGGTGATGTCGTGTATTAGCCACAGGTCCCGGCTGTTGGTGGCCGCCAGGACCGACCCGATATGACGTGGGGTCACTGCGTGACCCCCCAGCATATTGCGGGAGCCAGCGGAGGATGTAAATATACATCCTTCGTCGTTAAGGGGTTAAAAGAATATTAATGCAGTATCTATGCAGTAGTTATTCTATTATAATGTATAGTATGTTATGCTGTAGTATTAGTATTAAGTTATATCAAGACCATAAGACATTCACAGTTAGTTATGGTAGAATATAGGAACATACAATTGAGGTGTTTGATGGAACTCTTTTTTTTTTATACACTAAACATTTTGTTGTTAACCCCTAAACCAAATGTAGAGATATAACTGAGTTTAATATGACATCTGACTTTAAGGGGTACTCCGCCGGTAGACATCTTATTCCCTATCCAAAGGATAGGGGATAAGATGTCTGACTCGTAGGGGTCCCATCACTGGGGACCCCTGCAATCTCCCTGCTGCACCTGGCATTTGTTTAGAACATCGAGTGCAGCTCTGGAGGCTCGTGATGTCATGGCCACACCCCGCTTGTGACATGACGAGCATGGTGTGGCTGTGACGTCACCAGCCTCTGCCCCGCATCGCAAATCATCTGGCACAGAGCAAAGTTTGCTCCATGCACCGGACATCTGGGGTGACGCAGCCAAGATCCAGGGGGGTCCCCAGTGGCGGGACTCCTGCGATCAGACATCTTATTCCCTATCCTTTGGATAGGGGATAAGATGTCTAGGGGTGGAGTACCCCTTTAAGTGCTATGTAAAAGATTGAAAACAAGTTATATCAATTGACTTGTTATAATAATAATACAAAACTATTAAAATTCAGCAAATGATCTTCTCTTAATCTCTACCTATTCAATTGTCAGATAAATTGCATATTGGTATCCGTCCTTTCCAATGCATTTTTTCATTAAGTGTGCATATGGATGTTTCCCTACCACAATTTAAAATCCCATTTAATCATCTTATAGTTAATTGGTTGTACCAGCCTACCTTCACCTTAATCATTTCTGATAGAATCTGTATTGATCAGGTCACTGGAAAAAAAACAACTGTGCAAGACTAGGAGCCAAGATTCCGCATGGCTGACTGACAGCTGTAGTACAGAAAGCAAAGTCAGAAATCTGGAAGTACAGAGTTACTTCTAAATTCATTCTAACACTCTAGAAGTTTCTAACACATTGGACTAGAGGTGTTGGATACCATAGCTCTTATTATTTTAGCTCATACCCTTTAGCATTGCATATATTTGAAAGCAGAATTTTTCACAAAATTCATATCACCAAAATAATTAGCAATTAGATCTTATTATGCAAATTTAGTATTTGCCACAATGTATTAAGATTTTTTTTCAAAGAATTAAGTTTCTATTTATACATAAAAGCTTCAGCTTTAAATCATGCACATCACATATGCACAGGATACTTTATGTGTGAATATACCCTAAAATAATTTATCTATTTAAACCCCTGCCTATATGCCCTATCAATATTCTCATCAACAGAGATATAACATGAAGCTACCATGTGTCACTTTTAGTGCTGGTGACTTCTTATAAAGCAGGGTAAAAACAACTGAGACCCATGGCACACTAATGCCTATATATGACTGCTACCTCAATAACCCAATAACTACAATGAAAGACACAATTGTAAGCACTTAAACCTCAATTCAAAAACTTTAACAAGTTCCTAACTTATCATAGGATGTTTATATTTCTGCAGTTTTTAGAGCAGAGGTATTTAGGCATCAGATCTAGGGGAAAATGTTAACTTTGAACCACTATTACTACAACATTGACTAGGCCCCTTCTCTGTGTCACTTTTAGAAAAAAGTTTAAATTCATATTATATCATTTTTTCTCCCTTCATTACTGTCATGTACATGGACCGGTCACCTTATTAGGTACACCTGTTCAATTGCTTGTAATAACAAATAGCTAACCAGCTAGGCATGTAGGTGTGGTCAAGACAACTTAATAAAGTTCAGACCGAGCATCAGAATGGGAAAGAGATGGAATTTAGGTGAATTTATACTTAAGTTGGCCCACTTGCATTGAGAAAGAGACTGTTAAATCTTCAAATGTTTTTGCTATTTGGCTTCAATAAACTACATATGTTTCAAAATATATCACTGACATCAATTTTGGGGTGGTTGGCACCTATAAGTCCCTGACCTATTACTTAAATCTACAGATTACATGTTCCTTCAGGTGAGAGCTTCCTAAATCCGATTTCGCGGGTGGCTGCACCGCCGATACAATACATGCATTTTCTGGTGGTTGTGTCAGAAACATAACCCAAGAAGATGAACACATTTGTTTTACCGCTATACCTACAGTGAATAGAATTTTAACTTACTGTCCCATGAGAAGCTCTGCTTTTTTATACTCTCAGATACATTTCTCAATAGTGTTGTATGGGCAGCATGTAACTAATTTCACAGAGAGCTGCTAATAAAGAAAAGACAGAGTGAAGGACTGCTTATCAGTGGGTGGAGGGGAATTAAAGGGGTACTCCAGTGGAAAAATTTTATCCCCTGTCCAATGGATAGGGCATAAGATGATTGATCATGTGGGTTCTACTGCTGTGGATCCACAGGATCTCTGGGCCAGCACCGGCGGGAAAATGGAAGCTTGCAGCTTCTGCATTCATGATGCCACGCCCCCTCCATTCATGTCTATGGGAGGGGGTGTGACGGCTAGAACATAGCCATCACACCTCCTCCTATTAAAGTGAATGGAGGGGGCATGGTGGCACTGGATGATGGGGTGGTGCAGCGGGTCTCCTTTGGATAGGGAATAAAATATTTCCAATGAAGTAATCCTTTAAGCCTTGTAGGAGAATATTTTTTTTTTTCTCTAATAAGAAAACTCTGCTTTTACTATTGATTTGTGCAAAGTTTTCTGATTTATCCGATGCTTGTGCAGCAAAAATAGCTCTAAAGGCCTGCATGGAGGCGATAGAAAATATAAAGTCTTCCTCTGAAACATGATTTAGCCCATTAAGGACCAGTGGGTTTTTCCGTTTTTGCACTTTCCTTTTTTCCTCATAACCTTCTAAAAATCATAACGCTTTCAATTTTGCACCTTCAGACTTATATGAGGGCTTATTTTTTGTGCCATCAATTGTACTTTGTAATGCCAACAATCATTTTACCACAAAATTTATGGCAAACTCAGAAAAAAAAATTTGCAGGTCAAAATTGGGAAAAAAAAAAGTAATTTTGTCATTTTTGGGGTCTTTCGAGTCTACGCAGTGCACTTTTTGGTAAAAATGACACTATATATTTATTTTTTAGGTCCATACGGTCACAATGATATCCAATATATATAGGTTTTTCTTCATTTCATAAATACAAAAATCATAACTACATGCACTAAAATGAACCCCTATAACTTTTTTATTTTTCCATATACGGAGTGAGATGAGGGCTAATTTTTTGCACTAGGGGACGTTTAGGAGGAATCATTAGATTCCTCATACAGATCAATGTGGATACATAGAACCCCATTGGTCTGTGTGATCTGCACTCCATTGATAAAGCCTGGTCCTGCCAGGCTTTATCAATGCGAGAGTCAAGACCTGCATGGAAGCAGAGGTAAGCCCTCCTGCTACCTCCAAATTGGATCTCCCCCCCCCCCCCCTGCGCGCGCGCGATCGTGCTACGGGGGAGGGGGCGATCCACCCCACTGGACCAGCTGCGATCTAAAGGGTTAATTGCCGGCCGCAGCGATCGCCACATGTCGACTATTAATGCTGGCACTCAGCTACAAGAATCAGCTGAGGGCCAGCCAGTATGATGAGAGCTCGAGTCGGGAGCCCGCGCCATACCCGGTTAACGGCACATGGATATACATCCATGGTTATTAACCAGTTAAGCTATTGGAGACCCAAACATTTTAACACAATTCAGTGCCGCTACATTGCTACAAAAAGTTGGCATTATAAAATCTACACAAATAAATAACAAATTACATTAAAAGAAAACATAATTTATCCTATTCTTAGGCCTATTTAATATTTTTGTTCATGTTCTAAACACAACACAAATACACCATATAAGCTGTCATTGATAAAAGTTTTTCACTTAGTAAGAAGATTAAATACATCTTTGCATGAATAAATTATGTAACCTTTTTATTGTCAAAAGAGAACTTGAGCCTCAGATATCTTATTACTTGAGGAAAGAAAAATGTGAAGGACTATAAAGGAAATTAGCAAGATTATTACTTAAAACACACAGGCATCGGAATAAAGCAAACACCACTGATCTCTCTTTCAAGGCTGAGCTCTTTTGATTTATTAGATTATTATCATGTCATTTACAAAAAAGGAAAAAAAAATATATTAAAACCTGAAGAATTGAGGGTAATGCGGCTGTTCTTAATGCATTCCTGAAGTGCAGATTTTATTACTAGGAGTATAAAGCAAACACAACTACATGTTGACAGCAGACGTCTTATTTCATGTGATTTAATTAGTAGGATTTCTCATAACTCCTTAATAAGCCAAGGGTATTTATGTATTGTACATGTGTTAAAGTGCATCTCCTTACCAAAAAACTGATCCAACCATCCTTAAAGCTCTTCTCTGCTATCAGCAGCTTCCTGGAATATTTATTTAGCAACAAGCTGAGTACAAGGTTTTTCCTGGTTTTCTGACCTAAACCTTGTGGGAGAATAAATTGTATATTAATTGGAGAGTGGGAAAGCTGAAGGAATACAGTAAGCCCTGCACTGTGTATTGCTTGCCTTCCAGCTTTCCTAGACTTCTGAAGAGAATATCTGTCTGGTAAGGCAGGCTTAATGGAACTCTTCTGGAGACTAGGAAAGCTAGGTGGCATACATATTGCATGCCACCCAGCTTCCTCAGTCTCCTTAAAGAAGCATTATCGTGGAAAAAAACTTATCCCCTACACCACCTACATGAAGCTCTATGGGGGAGCCATATGGCTATCTTCAGCTCTCCCATAGAGCTATATGGAGGAAGCTTGGCGGCCTTACCTTTGGGCAGGGGTTGTGACTGTCCACTGTGGAGGAGAGCCAGCACTCCATACAAAAGATCACGGGGGGGGGGGGGGGGGGGGGCTGCATATAGATAATTTCTTTCCATGATACTTCTCCTTTAAGCCCCTATAGTCATAGCATGCTTGTCCTCCCTGCACTCCTCACTGCAGCAGTGCTGCCATGCTCTCTTCCTGTTCCTTCACTGATGTCTTTTCTCCACCCATATTCTTTTCTCAGCAGGTAATAAATCTTTTCTCCCTTGCCTCCCCTTGTAGCTTGTAGAAGCTCACATTACAGTCACCTAGAAAGAGTTTGCTATAGGCCAAATGTTCCATAGAGTGGCCGGATAAAGTTAGGTGTCATGCACATAATAATAATTATTTATTTTTATAGCGCACATAGACTCTGCAGTCCTGTACACTCAAATTGGTCCCTGTCTGACTAAGGCTCACAATCTAAAATTAGGTATCAGTATGTTTTGGAGGCTGGGAGCAAACTAATGGAAACACGGGGAGAACATACAAACTCCTTGCAGATGTTGTCCTTGGTCAGATTGGAACCCAGGACCCCAGTGTGGCAAGACAACAGCTTACCCTTGAGACACCAATCTGCACACGTTATGCATAGTTTATAAGGTTGTAAAAGGACATAAGAGCAATCAAATCCAACCTTTAATTCTACAGTATCATTCCAGAGGAAGACAAAATCCATGTGAGGCCAATGATCATTGTTTTACAGTAGGGCACAAAATCCCTTTGCAATGCCAAATATGGTAATAAGAAATAATCCCTGGGTATATGGCCCATTTCTCAAAATTTTGTGTATATAACCTATTAATATATCTTCATTCAGACCTGTATTGTTAAATTAACTGACTTATCATTAATGCCATGCAGAAGAGACAGCAGTGGTCTCAAACTGTGGCCCTCCAGATGGTACAAAACTTCAACTCCTAGCATGCCCAGAGAGTCAACGGCAGATTTTTTAAATATTTTTGATAATTTTATAATTAGTTGTAAGTGAGACAAGCCCTGCAAACCCGTCCTCGCTCAGAAGTTTGAGGTGACAGAATCTAAACTTTTGAACATTGCCAGGCTCGGCTTGCACGAGCCTGTCAAAGTCGGTATTAATAGCAGAAGGGAGTGGGAACACATGGTCTTTTATTTTTACTTGAATTAAAGAAGGAAGTACTTGGAACACTGAGAAGACATCAGGGTAGCCCTGAATACCCTGCAGTTATTAGCAAGATCACATGATCTGAGGTTATACAATCAATGTTTTACAATGCTTTGTATGTGCCATATAGCTCTCATGCCAATGAGAACACAGCATAGAGGGTGATAAAGCCCTATGGACTGCATTGCAGCCATCAATTTGGAAAGAGAAACCTGAGGGTATGAGTATAGGAATTATGGCTCTACATAAACACATGGAGCAACATCACAAGGCCTGACTAGATGTATTAGTAGTCCACCTTTGCCTGCTGTACCCTCCAATTATTCCACCACTGCCAGCTGTCCTGTCTGCTGACTACAACTCTCCACTATGCTCGGAACTGCACTCCCACCAGTCCATCACTGCCAGCAGTTTACCATTACTCCTGATGCTGAAACTATTATCCAGACCTACACATTTACAACCCATGATCCCCCAAAAAGGAATATTTCCTTTGGCTTTTCATACAAATACTATTTCTTCTTCACTTGCAACTCCCACCAATCCACCACTTACTGCTGTCATATCTTCTTTAGCACTGACAGAACCGATGCAGAATGCTGTCTGCAGTACCGGTTTACAACAAATATTACATATGTGTATTCTTACTTCCAACTGTGTTATTCAGTGTTTGGTATCCCTCACAGAGATCTTCACCTTAAACCTGCTATCTCTAAAATGGCTGTGGAAGCTATGTGCACAAGCTTTTATAGTTGCTTTGACATCACCCTTATACTGCCTCCTGATCTCCTGGAAGAGTTGTTTGCAAGGCAATATACAGTAGTTTACTCTGAGGTCATATATCCTTACCTCTTTTTCATGTAGCTCACATAAGTTTAGTGGGTTTAGCAGAACTGCCCAAAGTTCGAGTTCTAGCCAAAATAAACTTTTAGTAAAGTTATGACCGAAGTTGAGTACTACAGGTTTGTTTAACTTATCTCCATTAGTGATCTGTACCAAGCCAAAACAGAAGTGTAGTCATACTCACCCATGCCTACTGAAAGTGTCAAGTATTAAATACTAATTGTTCAAATTGTTCACCTTTTAGTGGATGTGTCATGCAAAACATTTATATACAAAGGATATTCCATTAAAGTCTTGGGCCCACACCTTCATCTACTTCTAGATCTATAGAACAAGCCATTTTTAACTCTGTCTAGATTCACAGTGCTACAGTATGGTTGGCATTTATCATTGCATTTACACTTTTTTTCTGTATATAATTGGCGCTATTTTGGCGCTAGTCACCTTTTTGGCGCTAGTGCCTTTCTGTTTACACATTTCTGCTGATTTTGACTTTCAATCCACTGATTTTCGCAGTACGCAAAATATGGACGGGTTTTATGAACTGCTCCTTTTTGTTAAAACCGGAAAAAAAAAAAAAAAAAAGGCATAAAGCCACCAAGAAGTCTCTAAATTACACCAGCCCAGACTTAGCTTAGCTTTTTGGTGAATGTGAAGAGTGAAATTTCAGAAAATGTGTACCCGCACAAAATGTATCAAGTGCTCTGCGAACATTTAGTAAATTTGGTGCTCCTACACATTACCAGCGCACAAAGAAAAGGTGTAGAAAAATGCTTCACTTACACCTACAATGATGAATGTCCCCCTATGTCATTAACTTCCATTTATCTCTATAGGAGTAATGGGAACAGCATAAAGCATCCAGCTGAGCAATTTTTTGGATTCAAATGCCAAAAGCCAGAAAAGGTTGCCATTTTTTAGATAATTATGCATCCTACAGGGGTACTCCAGTGGAAAACAAATTTGTTAAAATTACTTGGTGCCACAAAGTTACTTGGTGCCACACAGATTTGTAAATTACTTCTATTTAAAAAATCTTAATCCTTCCAGTACTTATCAGCTGCTGTATGCTCCATAGGAAGTTATATTTTGTTCTGGATTTCTTTTCAGTCTGACCACATTGCCCTCTCGGCTGACACCTCTGTCCGTATCAGGAACTGTACAGAGCCGGAAATGTTTGCTATGGGGATTTGTTTGTACTCTGGACAGTTCCTGACATGGACAGAGGTGTCAGCAAAGAGCTCTGTGGTCAGACAGAAAATAATTTCAGAAGTGGAAACACTTGGTCATAAGAACAAAATTTTTATTGGTTTACAATTTAAAATATTAGCACATATTTAGTGATAATTATAGGACATACAAAATACAGAAATCTAGATAATTATACAATTTTTGCAAACACAGCTAATCCTAGGTACTGGATAGGTCACAAGGGTTAGGCTGCACTGGCCCTTCTAGTCCACTGGGACCCCCTACCTGTTACTGCATGGAGGCCTTTCTAGAGAGTGCCAACCTGTAACAGGAACCTCCTATCTCTCCCTGGTTCTGGAGGGAATGGAGGCATCGGGTGCAGCGTGTACAGCAAGCCACTAGTAACAAACCAGCTGGTTTGCAAAACCTCCACAAAATATTCTGTGAGTATACAGTTTGCAAGCACATAGATTTTAGTATAACGCTTACATACAACATTGATACAAGTCAAGCCATATATTTCCAACGCGTTTCGTTGCGGCACATTCTTTTAGCGGCACAACTCTTCAGGGAAAAGTGTATTTTGCAGGAACGTAATGTTTCCTGTCACTTATCTCACTGAATACATTATCTAGTCGTGGTACGACAAACAGAGGTGTAGATAGTATATAAATGTGCTAGGATGAACAAGCCCAGGTAGGATAGACTGGTAGGTGATGGCCCGGGGATATTGTTCCCTCATGTGAATAGGTATATGCCGTCCTCTCACTGATGCGGCAGGTATGTAAGTGCAACCCGGTTATTGCACAATGCTTATATGGAGCTGATATGGATGAATTTGCCTTTACCCACAGGGAGATGATCCTACCATGCTGTTAGGGCTATGCCAGGTGGCGTCCAAGGAAAGGGTAATGAAACCAAGGAGCTGTCACATCACCTGCAGTTGGCTGGATAGATCGGCAACATCTGCAGGGATCCAAAGTGTTGCGGCACCTTTGGATCCCTGCAGATGCTGCCCATCTGTCCAGCCAACTGCAGGTGATGTGACAGCTCCTTGGTTCCATTACCCTTTCCTTGGACGCCATTACTCTTATCCTAGACTCCCAAGAGCCATAACGTTATAATTTCTCCATTAACATAGCTGTATGTGGGTTTAACCCTATGATTTATTAAGAAACTAAAAAAAAAACATTATATATATATATATATATATATATATATATATATATATATATATAGCAATCCAAGGGAAGCAGCACCCCAAAAGCAAGGTAGTATGGTGCACGCAGAACCGAACCCTGGTCAATGGTCCATATGTAGATAAATTAGTAGAAATCTGCAGCACACAAAATGATGAAAAGTGCAAAAAAATGAAATTTATTCCATATCTTGGTGAAAGTTACAGCGACGTTTCAACCAGCTCTCCTGGTCTTTCTCAAGCATAACACAAGTGAATAAAGCCATCATTCTTATAGGCCACACAATTACAGATACAATTAATACAAAAGTGTATAAAATCATAATATAACAAAGTATATAACACTCCAAACTAGACAAATAGTGCACAGTGTATAAATATAAATATATCAAAAAGTTTCATATATACGTGTAATCCCAAAATTATTAAGTAATCCCTAATAGGGTCCTGATGATTACTCAGAACAGATGTGTAAATGTGACTGTGCACTATTTGTCTAGTTTGTCTAGATGTGTAAATGTGACTGTGCACTATTTGTCTAGTTTGGAGTGTTATATACTTTGTTATATTATGATTTTATACACTTTTGTATTAATTGTATCTGTAATTGTGTGGCCTATAAGAATGATGGCTTTATTCACTTGTGTTATGCTTGAGAAAGACCAGGAGAGCTGGTTGAAACGTCGCTGTAACTTTCACCAAGATATGGAATAAATTTCATTTTTTTGCACTTTTCATCATTTTGTGTGCTGCGGATTTCTACTAATTTATATATATATATATATATATATATATATATATATATATATATGTATATATATATACATAAATATATATTGGGTGGATTGGAAGAAATATGTACTTCTGCTATTCAGATTTTTTTTCTTTCCTTTTACTGAATGAGAGCAGCTTTTACAGATCTGGTATCATAGTATTCGGAAAAAAATAATGATTTACATCTATTAGGAAGTGTTATTGCATATTCCAACACAACTGAAGCCCAAGAGATTCAATTATATTGGTGGGGTCTGTCAGAGTCTATTGGTGTTTATCATGTAACTGGCATTGTCATTATTTTTAGTTTTTTATTCCTAAGCAGAACACCAGAACTATTAGCAAACATGCGGACCTAGCCACTAGTCATTTTGAGTATTGCCGACATGTCTAGAATACTAACTAAATGTTGAAAACGAATGGCTTGTGCCCAGATCCTGTGTAACGGCTCACTAAGTCTGTACAGTCCTGTATTACAGAGTCATACACAGCCTGTGCCACCAATTTGTGCCTCACTAGGGCTAAGCATTCTCCCCCAGAAGCAATCCTTATACTGTAAATAATAAGATCTGTATATTGAAACATATATTAGAGGATGCAACATCTTTTTGTATTATTATGGATATTATATGATGCCATGTAACTGAATTGTACAACTATGGATCAGTAATATGGACTTGCTCGAAAGTGCATCTTAAATGTTTTAGTAAAAAGTTTTACACTGGCCCCCTATTTAACTTGCCAATTCCTTCACTTGTCACTGTATATAATAAATACTTTCTTCATATATTTGCTATACATTGTAAAATTCATGCATAACTAAAGTGACTTACTTTATCCACTCTGATTCCTTTATTGTAAAATTAGTCTTCGCATCACTGTCTTATAATCCTACTTTCTTATAGTATGTGCCAGGGAGCTTGGTCACAGTTGCCATTCCAATCTCCCATCCCTATATCTATGCTTTTGCGGAAGTTAAATAACATAAAATATAATTATACTTTCTTCGCCTTCTTTTTCAGAATCTTATTGCATCTTACTTTAATCCACCTCAATATAAAATCTTCATGTAGAGCAAGAATTGGTTCTCATTGAGCAAATGAATGTTGAGTAATATAGTTTATATTTCACTATAAGGCATCTACGATGTCATCATTATGTGCTATACGGTAGTAAAGAAACAGCTACTTTGTGTCTCCACATCTCCTCTTCTTAATAGACATGAATGCATTTAGTTGCCTTGCTCTTTCTAGCCCTGGCATGCCGCATCTAGTAAACTGCTAAGATTTTTTGCTAAAGGGCATATCAGTGGTTAAGGATTTTCTGTTTGATGTGCATGTTCTCTACTACTGACCCAAAAAAATTCAGGTCTAATAAATTGACTTTAATGGTTTTCTTACTCAGTCAAATGTTTTCAATTTAATTGGGTTTACTACCCTATTTCTGAACTACATTGAAAAGTTCAAAGCATAGATGCTAATAGTTTCCTTCTAATTACAGCTTGATGAACAAAGGTCTGATAGAGCAATTTAAGAGGTTGGACTTTAAACATATAAGACTCTTTAGAAATAATACATGCTAAAAAGCTGCAGTTAGTAAGTGTAGCGATATAATAGAACTATACAGTCATCTTTCATAAGAAGTACATCTACAAAAAAATGACTATTCCCTTTACTTTCCTACTAATAAATTGTTTAAGACATAGCAGAAACCTTACAGAGTCTCACAGAGTCCCTGCGTATTCATACTATGGGGTCATAGGCCTATGGTATACAACCGTAAGGGGAAACTATACAGCACCATATTACTGATACATTTTTCCCCTAGAAGCAATGCTCATAATATATAATCTGATGGGGCATGTCATGAGAAAAAATCCTCCATGTGCCTCTATGTCAAATCAGAGTCATACAGAAGTACACAAGGGGCCCATAGAAGAATATAAGTGAAGCATTATGTCTTTGAAAAGTTGTGCTCAGCTATAATAATACAATGCTCTATATGAGGCTTTAGGCTCAGCTCACACCAATCATGAGAGGTTCATATGAGTAGTTTTTTTTTGCCGGAATAGTTCTTATTTTTTGGTTAAACAAAAAAGGAAATGAAAACAAGGGAATGCAATTAATAAAATAAAAAATGGGGCAACTACAGACTTCATCAATAAGTATATACTGTATGCAAAACAGTTAATTTTAATTTATTGATAAGGGAAGTTGGCGTAGATGGAACCTAAACTTTTACACAACTTCTGACATGTTGTAGAGACCGATTGAAAGGATAGAAGGGAGGGAAGGCACTCACCCAGATATGTGCAAAAACTCTTGATGCTTTTATTCAACTATAAGAAATATAAGCATGTGCAGGACAGGGAAGTCTTGCACAGCAACACCAACTGCATTGTCATGCACACTGCTCACCTGCACTGCCTTGCAAATCTGGGTGAGTGTCATTTTGCTTCTTCAATGTAGATGTTTGAATTGTTCACATCTTTGTCATGGAAAACAGATAGAGTGCATCAGATAAACACAGGAATCAGGGAAGAATGGAGCACTGCACTGGACAAGGTGAGTATTATGCAGTTTATTATTTTCAAGGGACCTCTATTACTTTCAAACCAATACACAGTTGGGGGAATTTATAAAACTACTGTGCCAGCATTTTAAGTGTAGAAAAGGCACACATCTGTTTTTTGTGGGTGTGGTATAAAAAGGGTGTGGTCTAACATGGCACCTATCTTATTATATGCCAGCGAGCTCAGAGTTGGTGTAGATTTTAAAGTGTGGTGACCAGGACAGTTGAAGATACCCCTAATTCATTAAAAGCCTGTGACCTCTTAACAAATTGTCTAAATACTATGGCCGCCAAAGTTTTGAAACTGGTGAAACACCAGTCTTAGTAAATACCCCCAGTAAAATTGATGTAATTAGGGTAAAATGTTTGTAACTCTAAGAAACACAGAACAAAAGTATACAGAGAGAGACAGGAATATTATGATGTAAATAACATTTACCTATTTAATCTCTCTAAGAGTGATTTCCCATATTGTCCAATGACTGGTTGAGTGGGCAGGTTCTGCCTTAACCCCTTACCCAAAAATTTACAACAAAACAGAAAAAAATAATAATTGTGCAACAAAATTGAAGAAAAAAAACCATTTTGTAACTTTTGGGGGCTTCCGTTTCTACGTAGTAAATTTTTTGGGTAAAAATGACATTTTATCTTTATTTTGTAGGTCCATACGGTTAAAATGATACCCTACTTATATAGGTTTGATTTTGTCGTACTTCTGAAAAAAATCATAACTATATGCAGGAAAATGTATACGTTTTAAATTGTCATCTTCTGACCCCTATAACTTTATTTTTTCATACACGGGGCATTGTGAAGGCTTATTTTTTGCGCCGTGATCTGAGGTTTTTAGCGGTAACATTTTTGTATTGATCTGACTTTTTGATCGCTTTTTATTCATTTTTTCTTGATATAAAAAGTGACCAAAAATACACAATTTTGGACTTTGGAATTTTTTTTTGCGTGTACACCATTGACTGTGCGGTTTAATTAACAATATATTTTTATAATTAGGACATTTTCGCACTTGGCGATACCACATATGTTTATTTTTATTTACACAGTTTTGGTTTTTTTTTAAATGGGAAAAGGGGGGTGATTCAAACTTTTATTAGGGAAGGTGTTAAATGATCTTTATTCATTTTGTTTTCACAAAAGGGGGGCTATAACACTGCACACACTGATCTTTTACATTGATCAATGGTTTCTCATAGGAAACCATTGATCAATTATTCTGCCGCTTGACTGCTAATGCCTGGATCTCAGCAATCATCCGGCGATTGGACAACAGGAGGCAGGTAAGGGGACCCTCCTGCTGTCCTACAGCTGCTCGGGATGTCGCAATTTCACCACGGCGATCCCGAACAGCTCCCTGAGCTCACCGGCATTGGGTTAATAGCTTGCTGCACCGCGATCAGTGCCGCACACTATTAACCACGGGTCCTGCGTTATAGAAAGGGAAATGACCCAGGATGTACAGGTACGTCCTTGGTCCTTAAGGGGTTAAGTAATCATCTTTGATTAAGGAAGAAGACAGGCAATCTATTTAACAGCGACATTGTTTTATTTAAAAGAATCTGGAATTCCCTTTTAAATGCAGACCCAACTAAACAATTCAAGCTGAATTTTTAGTCTAGATTATGGGCCATTTTCAGAAGCTCATACACATGTTTACATTAAAACTCTAGTACAAAGTTTACACTACCTTTGTAATAGTATGAAAATGTAAAAACATAAATGAATAAATACAATTAGTTCTGGCTCAAGCATTTGTTTATGTATTTTTAAAGGATTTCTGTGCACAACAAGTTTTCTGCTGAGCTCAAAACTTTTTAGGTTTGGAACTACCATGGGCTTGTTTACAGACATAGCAGGCTGCAGTTTAGTTTTTAAATCAGAATACCCCATTTTGCATTTTTATCAACGCAATGATTTTCCATATGCATAAGTGGCATTTCAGCACACATATTAGCCTTTTTCTTTCTGTGTTTCATTGGACATTCTCTGACAGTTGTATCTGTACAGCACAAACCTATTTCACATTATTGACAAAGCACTAGCAATGAAAATTTGGTGAATCATTAATCACTTTGTGCTGAGACACCAATGTAAAGTGTTTAGTCCTTCACAGCGTCTTGTCATAAGCATAAATAAATTTAGCAAACATGTAGAGCCGGATGGCAGTTTTATTAAAAACCAAACATTAGTCTTTGCATGTCTTATTGTTACTATTAACCTGTTCTTACAAAACAGACATTTTTTCTGACTTGTATTCAGTAAGAGAGGAGGGAGGGATTAAGTTAAAGTTAATCCGTCAACTCTATATTTTGCTCAGAGCTGCAGACAGGAGCAAACAAATGATAACAATCTCTTCTCTGTTTGCAAAGTTATTAAATCATGTTTTCTTTCAAAGTTCAAGTATCATACAGGCAGAATGCTTGCCTCCTCCTCCTCTAAATAATTGATATTCAAGGCTCAGTGCTGAAAGCTAAACTCAGTACCTCAATCATACAAAGTAGGTAGGAGTGGGGGAGGCTTGCATGCTGTAGCTTAGCACGACTGACCTCTATGACTGGAGCTTATAAGAAAAACATGATTTTACATCTTTGCAAACAGTCATCAGCTAAGAGACAGCTATCATTTCTTTTATCTCTATCCACCCATGTCTTCAGCTCTGAGCATGATATGAAGCTGACACATTCCCTGTAAATGTACAGCATTTTGCTGTTTGAAAGAACAGAAAGTCAAACCTAATCTATCCATTTCTATCAAGGTCAGTTTTCTTTTCCTTGTAATTTCTGTGTTTTGCTTCGAAAAGGTCCTTTTCTCTTTCAGAATCCCTTTTCCTTACTAACTGGAATTCACCCTAAGAACACCAACATTGATGCTTTGAAAAGACTTTACAATATGCATAGCATAATCACCTGATGATTTGTTAGTCAGCAAGCACCATACACATTGTCATGTTGCATAGTGACGCAGTAATACTGTATATATTCAGATTAATGGAAAATGGATGTTATGCATGGAGTGATTGAAACATATTCAAAAAAGAATATTGCACTAGCTAAAATTAACTAGGAAAATGGAAAGGTCTAGGAAATAACACTACCTAAAACGGTTATCAGCGGGAAATCTCACTGTAATTATGATTAGACACATAGCAGGGGTTCACTAAGCACTTGTCATTATCGCATGGAGCTATGTGGTATATGTGTGTAAAATTGTTCACAGCACGAAAATGTGGCTCATCACCATTGTAGAGCTTCAAATGGGACCAAAGGAAATCTAATTCCAATTAAGGCCTATGGTACTTCAGGCTCTCCAGATTCTGTCGAACTACAAGTAAAAGCTTGCTCTCCAATAAAAGAGGCAGTAAGTCTTATATTTCCATTCACTGTTGGTTATTGTGTTGCATATCTCTGAGTTTTATCATGTCTTTAAAGCTCTTTTTCAGCAGATATATATATATATATATATATATATATTTATATATATATATGGGAATATGCAAAGCAGCTCATTACACAACCTTTTCAGGTAGTGTTCCCTGGTATCAGCTTAGCTCCTGTTAAGGAATATAAAAAGCTGAACGGGATATATGCCAAGCCAGACTACTCCCCAAAAGGGAAGTTTTGACCCATCTGCAGACAGCTGTTTCTGTGTTTTTGCCCCTCGTCAGTACAGAGCAGGGTGATCTGGCTTGGCTGTGCTGAGAGGCCTGAGGCTTTAAAAGGGGTCAGTACTTTCCTCAGGGAGAGGACACCTCTTCAGGTGTAACGGAGATTCAGGTTAGGCCATTTAGCACTCCGCAGGCATTCTGGGTAGGGGAATATGCAAAGCAGCTCATCACACAACCTTTTCAGGTAGTGTTCCCTGGTATCAGCTTAGCTCCTGTGACCTGTTCCCTCCAGGTCTCACCATGAGGCTGAGAGGGTCTAGAGCCGAGGTACTTTTTGTGCCTCGGGGAGTGGTGACCCCGAGGTGCCGAAACTCACTGGGAGAATCGGCTCACTGAGTGGAAGCACGGGCACCATAATTTCTTCACCTTGTGGCTAGGATCAGAGAAATTTTTATAGATCCGGCCGGATGTCCGGGCAGTATATCTGCACACATTCACTTATTTATTTCTTTTTGTCTCACTGTGTCACTTTTTGCGTGTTGTGTGTTCACAGGATTTGTCAGGATGCGGTAGCCCTTCTGGGTGTCCCTCCTGGCGGTCTAGGGGAGGTGTGTGTGACCATTAGGTTCCGCACCTCCCTGCAAACACCCCGGGTACTCCTGCTTTGGCAGGGTACCTATCGTTATTGGCTCTGCGGGCAGATACCTTGGCTAACGCCAAGGGGGATGCCGGGAGCATTTGTGGTCCCCTAGTAGCTTCGGCGAAAAAGGACATCGAACCTGGAACCTCGCAGGTACGTTTTGGTCCGGAGGCGAAGGGTAAGGTTTGTTGGGGGGCCTCTCTCCTATCGGAGAAGGGCTTGCGATAGACCGCATCCTTTGTGCACGTTTTTTTAGTGTAACACGTTTGCACTTTTTCTTGCACTTTGGGTGAATCGAGAGCACGTTCCTCGGCTTTAAAAAAAATAAAATAAAAAGCTGTCTGCAGATGGGTCGAAACTTCCCTTTTGGGGAGTAGTCTGGCTTGGCATATATCCCGTTCAGCTTTTTATATTCCTTAACAGGAGCTAAGCTGATACCAGGGAACACTACCTGAAAAGGTTGTGTAATGAGCTGCTTTGCATATTCCCCTACCCAGAATGCCTGCGGAGTGCTAAATGGCCTAACCTGAATCTCCATTACACCTGAAGAGGTGTCCTCTCCCTGAGGAAAGTACTGACCCCATATATATATATATATATATATATATATATATATGTACAATGGCACAACACTCAAATAAATAAGGTGCATTTATTCAAGCATGTCTCTATACAGCAAAGGTTTTGCTTCTATGGGGCCATTTTCAAGCCTAGTGATACAAACATCATAAGGGGTATATATATATATATATATATATATATATATATATATATATATCCAACAAAAGTGCAATAGTGCAATTATGACAAAGCAAGTGAATCAAATCTCATTCAATATACAATTACATAAAAGTATTTAAAATATACATTATACTTGTGAATACATATCTTTTGTGCCATATAGTAAGGTGCATATAATAGTGCAAATCTGTACATCATAAAATGCTTGAGCGAACATAACTCCACAGAGTATGAGAAACCAAAATCATAAAGCATTTGCCATTATATGACAATCATAAACACATGATTACAATATATTTATAGGAAACTTATAGGGGGAGATGTAGCTTACCCGCTCTGTCAGCCTAACATGGCGCCACTAGCGTGGGATGAAATCCAGTGCGTATGCGTGCAAATACATGATTACCTATGTGTTTTCATGTGAGTGTTGTGGCCAAAGTCAAGCGATATTGCGCCACACGCAATCTCCCCCCTCTGGCACATGTCATATTACTATGATCGCAAGCTCCGGCAGAGGAGATGCGGTGGCCCCAATCACGTGACCCGGCCACAATCACCTGATCACTTATGACAACAATCTATCATGTGATATCTCACTAGATATCACACTAGCAGTCTTCTAGTGAGATATCACATGATAGCTTGTTGTCATAAGTGATCTGGTGATTGTGGCTTGAACTCACAATCATTGTAATATGACATATGCTGGAGGGGGGAGATTGTGTGTTGCGCGATATCGCGAGACTTTGCACCATAACTGATATTTGGAGTGGTGGTGCGACTTTAAATATATATATATATATATATATATATATATATACATATATATATATATATATATATATATATATATATATATATATATATATATAATATGCAAAGAACAGCAACATGATTGTGGTTTGTAAAAGAAAATTAAAAACCCAATTCTTGCTGGTAATGGAAGTTACAATCATTTCCAGTTATCTAATACATATAATTGCCATTTGACCCTTTTTTAAATGCTGTTGTATAACATTTCAACAATGTGAGCATTGCATTAACCCCTTAAGGACTGGGGGGGTTTCCTTTTTTGCATTTTCGTTTTTTGCTCCTTGCCTTTAGAAAATCATAACTCTTTCAATTTTGCACCTAAAAATCCATATTATTGCTTATTTTTTGCGCCACCAATTCTACTTTGTAATGACATCCGTCATTTTGCCCAAAAATCTACTGTGAAACGGAAAAAAAATATCATTGTGCGACAAAATTTTAAAAAAAACTGCAGTTTTGTAATTTTTGGGGGCTTCCGTTTCTACGTAGTACATTGCAACTACATGCAGGAAAATTAATACGTTTAAAATTGTCTATTTTTCCGTGTATGGGGCGGTATGAGGGCAGATTTTTTTTGCGCCGTGATCTGAAGTTTTTAACGGTACCATTTTTGCATTGATAGGACCTATTGGTCGCTTTTTATTCATTTTTAAATGATATAAAAAGTGACCAAAAATGCGCTATTTTGGAATTTGGAATTTTTTTGCGCGTACGCCATTGACCGATCGGTTTAATTAACAATATATTTTTAGAATTTGGACATTTACGCACGCGGTGATACCATATATGTTTATTTTTATTTACACTGTGTTTTTTTTTATGGGAAAAGGGGGGTGATTCAAACTTTTAATAAGGGAGGGGTTAAATGATCTTTATTCACTTTTTTTTCACTTTTTTTTGCAGTGTTATAGCTACCATAGGGACCTAAATCACATCACACACTGATCTTTCACATTGATCACTGGTTTCTCATAGGAAACCAGTGATCGATGATTCTGCCGCTTGACTGCTCATGCCTGAATCTCGGGCACTGAGCAGTCATTCGGCGATCGGACAGCGAGGAGGCAGGTAGGGACCCTCCGGCTGTCCTGCAAGCTGTTCGGGATGCTGCGATTTCGCCGCGGCTATCCCGAACAGCCCACTGAGCTAACCGGCAGTTTTTACTTTCACTTTTAGCCACGTGGCTCAGCTCTGAGCTCGCGGCTAAAGGGTTAATAGCGCGTGGCGCCGATCGCGCCGCCGCGTGCTATTAGCGGCGGGTCCCGGCTTCACTATGACACCGGGCCCGCCGTGATATGATGCGGGGTTACCGTGTAACCCCGGGTTATATCACGGGAGCAGGACCAAGGACGTACCTGTACGTCCTTGGTCCTTAAGGGGTTAAACATTTATATCACTAGATGGCACCATAAGAAGACAGTACTACAAATGAATGAATAAAAGTGATTTTATTTAAAGACAGGAGGTCTCACATTATATTGCATTTCTTTTTTTACTGCAACAAATAGCAGCCAAATATTAAAACTTTGTTTTATAATATTTCAAGAAAAAACTTGTAGGTACAGGGTACAACCTAATATACCTATGCTATACAATGACTGTTAGCCAATAGTAAAGCATCCTAGTTTATAAAAGGACCTGACTGTAAAATAACTGCCTCTTTCTTTGCTGTCTCAGCAGTCACAGATAAGTGTTGTCATTCATTTTCCTGTCACAGCTCTTATTAAATTGTTTTATTCAATATATTATTTAATTTATATTCATATATTTCCATTTTACATTGTTTTACTCCCCTTTTCTCTACTCTATTTACATTTTCATACATTTTGTCCCGTTTCATATATTTTTCCTATTTAATTTTCGCCGCGGCCTTTTGTCTGTCATTGGCATCTTAATTAGTATTTTAATTATCATTCTCGTATTTATTTTATTAATACCACTTTATGCCTTAATCTTTTCTTTATCTATTCACTGCTTACCCCATCCTCCCGGTCTCGCGCATCACCATCTTTGCAGTGACACAGTTATTTCCTCTCTTCAGTTCTTTTCTTTCTTGGTGATCAACTGAGCCGTTCCTGTCAGACGAGGCAGCCTCAAATCCTGTCACCAGCGATTCTCCTCAGCTCCTGTCAGCTTACCTCATTCTCCGTTCACCTCAACATATCTATAGTGTCCTTTTCAGGACATTATAGTTAATTCATTATTGTTTCTCCATACCTGTTCTTCATATAGAACTACTTTACAGTGTGGTATTTATATAACCTCACTTTATAAATTAATTCATTTATTTAATTTATATTTTAATTTATTATTTATTTATTTAAATTAATTTATCTTCATATATTAATTCCTAATATCTATTTATTACCCTAATTTATTAAATATTTATTGACAACTATTTAATTATTTTGACACATTAATTTATACATAACTAATTTACAATGTCTAAAGAGGGTGAATATCTGGCAGATGCAGGATCTAGTTGATCGTTCTGTATCAAAATCTGTTCAGTCAGCTATTTCCAATGCTATGGCCACCATGCAAGATTCCATAACTAAATCTGTTTTTATGGGCATGACTCATTCCTCTGCAAAAATGGCTTCACAGCTTCAGTATCATTTTAAGAGTCAATCTTTAACCCCTTAAGGACCCTTGACGTACGCCTACGTCATGACACCCTTGTACTTAAGGACCCATGACGTGTGCGAACGTAATGGAGAATTTGGGTCCCTGCCGCGCGGGGATCAGACCGGGATGCCTGCTGAAATCATTCAGCAGGCATCCTGTGCAAACGCCCAGGGGGGTCCCCCCCATGTTGGCGATCGTGGCAAATCGCAAGTGAATTCATATTTGCGATTTGCGCGATGCAGGGTCATTACGGGTCTATGGTGACCCAGTGACCCGGAAAATAAGGGGGATCGTGATTGTCTAAGACATCTACGATCCCCCTGAAGGGATAGAAGTGAGGTGGCAGGGGTGCCACCCCTCCTATCCCTGCTATTGGTCGCCAGAAGTGACAACCAATAGCAGATCGGGGGCAGGGGGGTTAACTTTCGTTTTCCCCGTCCTGCCCACCTACAATAGGCGGGGCAGAATGGGGAAACGTCAGAGGATCGGGCGCCGAAGATCCACTTACTTGTCCGGAGGCTGCGGGCGACGGAGATCGGCGGGCGACGATGTCGTGCGACTGGATCCTATGGAAGCCGGTGAGTTGCCTAGCAACATCTGGAGGGTACAGTTTGAGAACACTATACAGTGGTCTCTAAACTGTATCCCTCCAGATCTTGTAAAACTGCAACTCCTAGCATGCCCAAACAGCTGTTTCCTGTCTGGGAATGCTGGGATTGGTAGTTTTGCAACATCTGGAGGGCCACAGTTTGCAGTGGTCTCTATACTGTAGCTCTCCAGATGTTGCAAAACTGCAAATCCCAGCATGCCCAAACAGCTGTCTCAGCATTCTGGGAGCTGTAGTTGCGTACCTACAGCTGTTGCATAACTACCTCTCCCAGCATGCCCTTCGGTGATCATTACATGCTGGGAGTTGTAGTTTTGCAACAGCTGGAGGCACACTGGTTGAAAAATCCTGAGTTAGGTAACAGAACCTAACTGAAGGTTTTCCAATCAGTGTGCCTCCAGCTGTTCCAAAAGTACAACTCCCAGCATGCACGGTCTGTCAGTACATGCTGGGAGATGTAGTTTTGAAACAGTTGGAGGTTTGCCCCCCCCCCCCCCCCCCCATGTGAATGTACAGGGTACATTCACACAGGCAGGGTTACAGTAAGTTTCCTGCTTCAAGTTTGGGCTGCAGCAAATTTTTTGCCGCAGTGCAAACTCCTAGCGGGAAACTCACCGTAACACGACAGTGCGAATGTACCCTAAAAACACTACACTACACTATACTAACACATAATAAAGGGTAAAACACTACATAAACACCCCCTTACACTGTCCCCCCCAATAGAAATGAAAAACGTATTGTACGGTAGTGTTTCCAAAACGGTGCCTCCAGCTGTTGCAAAACAACAACTCCTAGCATTTCCGGACAGCCACTGAATGTCCAGGCATGCTGGGAATTTAGCAACAGCTGGAGTCACCCTGTTTGGGAATCACTGGCGTAGAATACCCCTATGTCCACCCCTATGCAATCCCTAATTTACTCCTCAAATGTGCATGGCGCTCTCTCACTTCAGAGCCCTGTCGTATTTCAATGAAACAGTAAAGGGCAACATATGGGGTAGAAATTGCACTTCAAATTTTGGGGGTCTTTTTCTTCTTTTACTCCCTTATGAAAAGAAAAAGTTGGGGGCTACACCAGCTTGTTAGTGTAAAAAAATAAACAAATTTACACTAACATGCTGGTGTTGCCCCATACTTTTTATTTTCACAAGCGTTAAAAGGGGAAAAAAAAGGCCCCCAAAATTTGTAACGTGATTTCTCCTGAGTACGGAAATACCCCATATGTGGGCGTAAAATGCTCTGCGGACGCACAACAAGGCTCAGGAGTGAGAGCGCACCATGTACATTTAAGGCATAAATTGGTGATTTGCACAGGGGTGGCTGATTTTACAGCGGTTCTGACATAAACGCAAAAAAAGAAATACCTCATTTTGGAAACTACACAACTCACGGAACGTAACAAGGGGTATAGTGAGTCTGAACAGCCCACAGGTGTTTAATGAAAATTCCTCAAAGTTGGATGGAAAAATGAAAAAAAAAAAAAAAGAAACATTTTTCACTAAAATGCTGGTGTTACCCTAAATTTTTAATTTTCACAAGGGAAAATTGGAAAAAAGCCCCCCAAAATTTGTAACCCCATTTCTTCTGAGTAAGAACATACCCCATTTGTGAATGTAAAGTGCTCTGCGAGCGAACTACAATGCTCAGAAGAGAAGGAGCGCCATTGGGCTTTTGAAGAGAAAATTTGTCCAGAATTGAAGGCCACGTGCGTTTACAAAGAACAATGGACCCCCCCCCCACATGTGACCCCATTTTGGAAACTACACCCCTCACGTAATGTAATAAGGGGTGCAGTGAGTATTTACGCCCCACAGGTGTCTGAGAGTTTTTTGGAACAATGGTCCGTGAAAATTTCATTTGCACAGCCCACTTTTCCAAAGATCTGTCAAACGCCAGTGGGGTGTAAATACTCAATGCACCCCTTATTAAATTCTGTGAGGGGTGTAGTTTCCAAAATAGGGTCACATGTGGGGGGGAGGGTCCACTGTTCTGGCAGCACGGGGGACATTGTAAACGCACATAGCCCCTGACTTCCATTCCAAATTTTTTTTCCCCAAAAGCTCAATGGCGCTCCTCCTCTTCTGAGCATCTGGTAGTGCACCAGCAGAACACTTGACCTCCACATATGTCGTATTTCCATACTCAGAAGAGATGGGGTTACAAATTTTAGGGGGCATTTTGTCCTATTATCCCTGGTAAAAATTAAAAATTTGAGGGAAAACTAGCATTTTTGTGAAAAAAAATAAATCATTTACACATCCAACTTTAACAAAAGGTCGTCAAACACCTGTGGGGTGTTAAAGGGGTACTCTGCCCTAGACATCTTATCCCCTATCCAAAGGATAGGGGATAAGATGTTAGATCGCCGCGGTCCCGCTGCTGGGGACCCCGGGGATCGCTGCTGCAGCACCCCGCTATCATTACTGCGCAGAGTGATATCGCTCTGCACGTAATGATGGGCAATACAGGGGCCGGAGCATCGTTACATCACAGCTCCGCCCCTCGTGATGTCACGGCCCGCCCCCGTCAATACATGTCTATGGGAGAGGGCGTGGGGATCGTCACCTCCCCTGCCATAGACTTGCATTAAGGGGACGGGCCGTGATGTCATGAGGGGCGGAGCCATGACGTCACAATGCTCCGGCCCCTGTATCGCCCGTCATTACGCACAGAGCTAACTCGCTCTGTGCAGTAATGATGCCGGGGTGCCGCAGCGGCGATCTCCGGGGTCCCCAGCAGCAGGACCGCAGCGATCTAACATCTTATCCCCTATCCTTTGGATAGGGGATAAGATGCCATGGGCGGAGTACCCCTTTAAGGCTCACTGTACCCCTTGTTACGTTCCTTGAGGGGTGTAGTTTCCAAAATAGTATGCCATGTGTTTTTTTTTTTTTTTTTTTTTTTTGCTGTTCTGGCACCATAGGGGCTTCCTAAATGGGACATCCCCCCAAAAAAAAACAATTTCAGCTAAATTTGCTTTGCAAAAGCCAAATGTTACTCCTTCTCTTCTGAGCATTGTAGTGCGCCAGCAGTGCACTTGACCTCCACATTTGTGGTGTTTCTATACTCAGAAGAGATGGGGTTACAAATTTTGGGGGGCATTTTCTCCTATTACCGCTGGTAAAAATTTAAAATTTGGGAGAAAACTAGCATTTTAGTGAAAAAATAATAATTTACACATCCAACTTTAACAAAAAGTCGTGAAACACCTGTGGGGTGTTAAGGCTCACTGGTCCCCTTGTTACGTGCCTTGAGGGGTGTAGTTTCCAAAATAGTATGCCATGTGTTTTTTTTTTGCTGTTCTGGCACCATAGGGGCTTCCTAAATGCGACATGCCCCCCAAAAACCATTTCAGAAAAACTCACTCTCCAAAATCCCACTGTTGCTCTTTCCCTTCTGAGCTCTATAGTGCACCTGACGAACACTTGACTTACACATATGAGGTATTTCCTTACTCGAGAGAAATTGGGTTACACATTTTAGGAAGATTTCTCTCCTTTTACCCCTTGTAAAAATTCTAAAACTGGGTCTACAAAAACATGCCAGTGTAAGAAATGAAGATTTTGAATTTTTTCCTTCAATTTGCTGCTATTCCTGTGAAACACCTAAAGGGTTAACAAACCTTTTGAATGTCAATTTGAATACTTTGAGGGGTGCAGTTTTTATAATGGGGTCATGTGGTATTTCTAATATGAAGGCCCTTCAAATCCACTTCAAAACTGAACTGGTCCCTGAAAAATTTTTATTTAGAAAATTTTGTGAAAAATTTGAAAATTCAATATACTTTGAAGCCCTCTGATGTCTTCCAAAAGTAAAAACATGTCAACTTTATGAGGCAATAAAGTAGACATGTTGTATATGTGAATGTGAATTTTCCTTATAAGCAGAGAGCTTCAAAGTTGAAAAAATGTTTGTTCTCTAGATATTTCACATAGAAGTTTTATCCCTCAAGGGGTTCTCTTTTCCATATCTAGACGTACAAAAAATTATCTTCATGAAGTATTTCATCCTTCTTTTCCTCACCTTGACAAACGTTATGTTGTTCGTTGTTTAAATTCCTAAGAATTGAAAACTTGAAAACTCAATTTCTTAGATCTCCTTCTTCTTCTCAACTCCTTATTTCCTACTGTAAACTCCATATTGAAATGTTTTTACTTTTACGTGTATACTCTAAGGCAATGTTTCCCAACCAGGGTGCCTCCAGCTGTGGCCAAACTACAACTCCCAGCATGCTGGGAGTTGTAGTTTGGCAACAGCTGGAAGCACCCTGGTTGGGAAACACTGCTCTAAGGGCTCATGCACACTATGGGATTTCTGCCTCCCATTGTTTTCAATGGGTTTGTGCTGTACTGTGTACACAGTCAAATTTCCATGGCAGAAATTCAAATTGTAGATTCCTTCAAAAGAATTAACATGTTCAATCTTTAAGTACTACTGTGTTGTTTTGCATTTGTCAATGTGGTGGTCAAGGGGAAAGCACAAATCTGTGCAGTCATAGCGCCGATTCATTCTGACTACCCCTGCTACATGCTAAATTTCTCCAGGAGCATTTTTTGTAGTGTGCATAATCCGGGGGGGGGGGGGGGGGGGGGGTCATCTTAACCAAACAACCCCTTGAAATTTGCCCTGGACTGGGTATTATAGCTAGTGATTTAAGAGTTTTGTGAAGAATAGGACTATAATCATTCAAAATACACGTAATGCAAATAATAGTAGTAATGATAATAATATTAATGATAATAATAATTATTATTATTATTAGCGTTCTATGACAATAAAAAGAAAAGAGCAAAAACTAAAGGAACTAAACTTTTTTTTTCCATTTTACCATTTGAATTGTTTATAGGAAAAGAAAGGATTTTTTTATTGCACAGTTAATTCTACATTTCTGTCCTCTTCCTCTTTATTAACAAGTGAAATATCTAGGTGACAGGTATAGTGCTTTGTGGTTAGAACAGTTACTATTTTCGCATTCTAGGAATCACAGCTTTTATTTCCCGTGCGTTATAAAGTAGAACAATGCAGAATGTATAAAGCATTATTGGAGTGGCTGCTTATGCGCTGTCTCCCTTATACTGCATTGGAAGAGAGATGTTGAAGAATTTTATTGTGAAGACATTTATTCAGCAAAGTCTTAATTTATCCTTTCCTAATTCAATACACAAATACATCTCTCTGCATCCCTCTCCTTCTGCCTTCATAAAACTGTTCCGCAGCGATCTTATATTTTATTTTTACAGCTCCTTCACATGAGCTAATCTTTCAACTTTTGTTGCTTAACAACCTGTGTCCCTTTGAGATAAATGAAGTCCCCTGAGCACCCCCAAAACAAATATTCCAGACAATTATTACATGAAACATATTGCAAGAATTGATCCACTTTTCATTCATCATGAATTCTAATTTATTTCCTTATTATGTTACATTGGAACAACGTCCTCCTTTCTGACCTCCTGTTATCTGATCTATCTGCACCTTAATTAATTCAGAATGCTGCTGCCAGATTCACTTCCATCATCTAATTCATTCCTGCTGCCAGCTTTTTACGTAAATCCCTTTGAATAGCTCACCATATCCAATTCAAGGTCAATGTCCTCACCAGGTCCATTCTTACATCTATTCCCTCTGTTCATCCATTACACTTTTCTACCCACGTAAATTTACTGATATAATCCATATCGTACTACAGATGAGGTTCTCCTGCTCTGCAATTACAATTTTACACATGACAATTCTTGTTCAATGCCAATAGTTTTACAGTGACCTATTCCTGGAAGTTCTCCTTTCCAGACGGTTATCTGGTTTGTACACACAGTGTATCGTAGTTGACAATATTAATTGTAATGCTGTTCAGTCTTCCCAATTGACATATAATTATTGGTGAATTCCTCCTTACATAGCTAGCTGTTTTATTTGTGCAGTGTGATAGCTGACTTTCACATTCTCACCTCCCAGCAGTACAATGCTGTCTCTTAGTCCCTCCAGATGCTGCCGCAGTGAGTTTTGTGGCGGAGCTATCAGTGATGCCAGGTGGCACAAGTACAGTATGCACAGCCAATACAGCAATCAAGCCAATTGTGAGTTAACATACCCTAACTAGGCGTATTCCCCCTGTGGTTCCTGTATAGTTATTTGACGCCTGTTTTCACTCAGACGTGACTTGTTTGATTACTTTTGCATTATCTCTGTTGCATATGCTGCTCTGTTACATCCCCCATTACTGAACCTTGGCTTGTCTAACTACTATCCTGAGAAAGCCACTTCTATACCATTTTGCCATATTATTGTTGCCGGCGCCAGCTTTTCAGAGTATGTGTCACCCAGGTAGTGCATCTGCCTCTGTCTGACTTGACTATGCTATGGTTCCCAACTTTTGTACACACTTCCTCCAGATATGAAATTTAGAATAAATCCCTGGATGAGCATTCTTTCCGACAAATCTAGTATCCATAACTTGTAATATTATACTTTTCCAGAAAAACATCCCCCCTTGAATTTTATTGAGTCAGACATCACAACATGATGTGGCAGAAAGTTCCATAGTCTCACTGCTCCTACAGTAAATAATCTCTCTGTCATGATGGTGAAACCTTCTTTCCTCTAGAAGTAGAGGATGCCCCCTTGTCATGGTTATTGTTTTAGGTATAAAAAAGATCACTAGAAATATCTCTGTACTATCCATTCATTTCTCCCCTCTTTTCTCCAAACTAAATAACCTCAAGCTTGATAACCTGTCTTGGTACTGCAATCTTCCCATATCACAATTGTTTTTGTTTCCCTTCTCTGTCCTGGCTCCAGTTCAGCCATGTCCTTCTTATATACAGGTGCCCAAAATTGTACAGAATTTTCCCTATGTGGTCTGACTAGTGATTTATGCAGAGGCAAAACTTTGTTCTCACAAGCCTTTATGCGTATTTTGATACATCCCATGATTTTATTAGGCTTGGCAGCCACTGCCTGGCACTGGTCACTAAAGTTAAGCTTACTGTCAACCAATACCCCCAAGTCCTTTTCGGTAGAAGTTTTACCGAATGTTATTATTTAGAACATAATTGTACATTTTGTTTTTACGTCCAAAGTGCATAACCTTAAATTTATTCACATTAAATTGAATTGGCCATTAATCTGTCCAAAACTACAGCCTCCCCAAATCCCTCTGTAATATTGTGTCATCCTCCTCTGTGGTGATCACTTTATCCAATTTAGTCATTACAGTCAGTACTGACCCCTGCGGTACCCCACTTATTACTCACCCCACCTGAGTAAATTCCATTGATACCCACTCTCTGCTGCCTATCACTGAGCTGGTTGTTAACCCAATTACATACATCATCCCCTAGTCCAAGCATACTATTTTTTTTTTACTAATCTTATGTGTAGCACAGTATTGCACTATAAAATATCCTTGACAGTCAACCACTAGACCAGCTAATGGCATCAACCTTCTGGGACCAAGTCCCTAGATAAACAAAAAATCATGCAAAAGTTGGTGGTGATTTAAATTATGTCAACTTTTGCCATCTTACTTTGGGTTTCTAGAATAAGATAATTACAAATATAACTAGGATATACCAAATTATAATATGTATGTATGTATCTATCTGTCTAATCTGTAGGTCTATCTATCTATCTATTTATGTATCTATCTATTTATGTATCTACCTACCTATCTATCTATATGTCTTTATCTCTTATCCGTCTATCTACCTACCTATCTATTTATGTATCTATCTATCTATCTATCTATCTATCTATCTATCTATCTATATGTCCATCTATCCATCCATCCATCTACCAACCCACCTATAAAGTAAGTACAGAATCTATCGTTGATATTCCATGTCATGCACAATTACCATTACTAGTCGTACAATGCCATTTGGTTTATTCCAGTAAAGCTGCATCGGTGTGCTTTATTACTGTAACTTGTGTGATCATGTGAGCACCAGCCTGAAAAAGTTACCATGCTTGCTGTGTGTCAGAGGATGACAAATGCTAACATACTGTATATTATGACACTATTTCTTTTTAATCAGCATTATAATTAGTTGTGTTTGCTAAGTCTTAAGAATTCAGTTAGTTACATTTAACCAGAATGTCTAGACTCGTGGATGCTATAATAAATAATTTTAGTATATAAATAAATGTATAGTCAAATACCATAAAACACCAGAACAGTAAAAATAAATATTAACTATTCATAAAAATAATGATATGAAATGAATATTCAAGAAAATGCATAAATATAGAATTGCATAGAAAGTTAATCTGAAAAAAGACACCAGTCCATTAACTTCAATCTATTGGATTTGCTTTGTGTGTCATTTAAGAAAAAAAAAAATATAATAATAAAAATGAATGAAATGGTTACTAAGTAATGCTCCCAGTACAAACTAAAATATACTGTCTAAATGTGGTCATACACACTGGACAAATTTTGGCCAAATCTTTAAAAAAAATACATGTGTGCAGTGAGAGAGTCGAAAACTATCTAATGTATGTGGTCACTTTAACCCCTTAAGGATGGAGCGTTTTTCTGTTTTTGCACTTTCGTTTTTTCTTCCTTACCTTTTAAAAATCATAACCCTTTCAATTTTGCACCTAAAAATCCATATTTTGGCTAATTTTTTGCGCCAACAATTCTACATTGTAATGACATCAGTCATTTTACCCAAAAATCTAAAGCGAAATGGGAAAAAAATCACTGTGCCACAAAATGGAAGAAAAAACGCTTCCGTTTCTACGCAGTACATCTTTTGGTAATAATTACACCTTATCTTTATTCTGTAGGTCCATACGGTTAAAATTATATCCTACTTATATAGGCTTGATTTTGTCATACTTCTGAAAAAAATCATAACCACATGCAGGAAAATGTATACGTTTAAAATTGTCATCTTCTGACCCCTATAACTTTATTTTTCCCACGTACGGGGTGGTATGAGGGCTCATTTTTTGCACTGTGATCTGAAGGTTTTAGCTGTACAATTTTTGTTTTGATCTGACTTTTTAATCGCTTTTTATTCATTTTTTTATGGTATTAAAAGTACCCAAAAATACTCGATTTTGGACTTTGGAATTTATTTTGGTGTACGCCATTGACTGTGTGGTTTAATTAATGATATATTTTTATATTTCGGACATTTACGCATGCAGCGATACCACATATGTTTATTTTTATTTACACAGTTTTTTTTATGGGAAAGGGGGGTGATTTAAACTTTTATTAAGGAAAGGGTTAAATGATCTTGATTAACTTTTTTTTTTTTTTTTTTTACTTTTTTTTGCAATGTTATAGCTCCCATAGGGAGCTATAACATGCAGTACATTGATTCAATTGCCTAATCCCTTCCATTGCATTCAATGGCAGGGATCAGTGTTATCGGCGGTTGATTGTTCAAGCCTGGATTTCAGGCTTAGAGCAATTAATCGACGATCGGACGCGTAGGAGACAGGTGAGGGGACCTCCTGCTGCGTCCTAGCTGATCAGGACATCGTGATTTTATCGCAATGGTCCCGATCAGCCCAACTGAGCAGCCAGCATGCTTTTACTTTCACTTTTAGATGCGGCGATCAACTATGAGAGTTAATGCCGGACATCGGCCCTATCGGCAATGTCCGGCATTAGCGTGGCAACCGGGACCCACCAGGTATGATGCACGCTCACCTCATGAGCGGCATTATATATGGGGACGCGCATATGGACGTTCATAAACGTTCATATGCGCTAAGGGGTTAAGGTTGCCTGTCATAAACTCAAAACATGTATACTGCCGGATTCCTCTCAGGGGAGGCATGGGCAGCAGCTGATGGACCTCAGTGACTTATAATTAATCACAGAAAAACTCAAAGGGAGACTTTTATCATTGGCTTTACACCACTTTAATGTTCTAAATCTCCCAGCAAATTTTGTGCAATTGCATTTTTTGCAAATTTTTTTGCACAATTTTTGGTAGAACATATTTCAAAGTTGTCTACAGTTTGGTGCACCATACACCACTTTTTACAGTGGAACTGTATTAATTATTTGTGCAAAAACAAATTTAGAAGTGTTTTTTTTTCCGCAAATCTCCTTTTTTTGTGCAAGTGTACGACAACTGACAGGACACGTACAAATGTGTCAGATGCCAGAGCACAAAGCTTAAACCTAGCTCTGCAGCTCAATGGTTTTCATAATTGTGGAGAATTTATCACGTCTGTGCACCATTTTTGTAAATTTTGAGAAACTGTGTAAAAAATACAGCAAGCAAACAGGGGTGAAATCTCTACTGCCTCACACCAACATTGATAAATTTCCCCCAAAGACATCAAAGATGCTTCTTTATCGAAGAATTGTCAATGGTCCACATTTATCAAACTGTGTGAGAGAAAAAAATAGAGATTTTCCTACAGTAACCAATCACAGCTCAGCTAACAGGCTCTGGTAAAGAGAAAGCTGAGCGGTGATTGGTTGCTGTGGGAAAATCACTCAATTTTTTCTCTCACACAGCTTGATAAATCTGGGCCATAGTGAATAGTTTTTACACCATGATTTTTTACTCTAGTGCATTTTTGTCTTGGGACTTGTGAACACATTTTATACTCAAGAGTGTCAAGCCTGTCTGTGTATTACATAGATGGTCCTTTATATATAACATCTTATTCCCTACCCACAGGATAGGGGGTAAGTATCTGATCGCAGGGGGGTATGACCGCTGGGAACCCCATTATCTCCTGCCCAACGCCCCAGTGTTCTGTACATTTGTGTTCAGAACACTGGCTCTTCTCTTGCTCGGAACAGCTGTGGTTGACATGCTCACTCCGTACATCTCTATGGGAAATCTGTAGATACAGTGCTCGTATATCTCCTGCTCTCCCATAGAGATTCATGAAGGGGATGTATTGACCACTGCTTCATGCGGTGGTTGACAGTCTCCTTGCACGGAGCGAAGATCGCTTTATGCACAAGGAGAGCTGAGGCACCTGGCAGGAGTTTGTGCACAAAGAGAGCTGGGGCACCAGGCATGAGATCGTGGGGGGATCCCAGCAGTTGGTTCACCCCTTAACCTCACCTAACCCCCTTCCCCTGATCAGACACTTATCCCCTATTCACAGAATAAGGTGTTATGTACTGGAGTTCCCCTTTAAATGACATAATCGCAAAACCCTTGCCATTGCTACTGTGTTTAAAAGAGGCAGTATACAAAGAACAAACACTGCATTATGAACAGCTGACATTTTTACATTTTGTGAGCAGGAAGTCACTTGGTGGCTGCATCCCAATTGCCTCTCAGATAATGTGCTAACCTTTCCTTTGAATAGCAAAAGGCAACATTTGCCAGCCATGGGTAAACCTGGTCTTTGACTGTGGGCAGATTGTTGTGGCCTTAAAGGGGTAGTCCAGTGGTGAAAAACTTATCCCCTATCCTAAGGATAGGGGATAAGTTTGAGATCGCGGGGGGTCCGACCGCTGGGGCCCCCTGCGATCTCTCTGTACGGGGCCCCGGCTCTCCGCCCAGATAGCAGGTGTTGACCCCCGCATGAAGCGGCGGCCGACACGCCCCCTCAATACATCTCAATGGCAGAGTCGGAGATTGCCGAAGGCAGCGCATCGGCTCTGCCATAGAGTTGTATTGAGGGGGCGTGTCTGCCGCCGCCTCGTGCGGAGGTCGACACGCCCCCTTCCCATGGGCTGTCGGGGCTCCGTACAGGAGATCGCAGGGGGCCCCAGCGGTCGGACCCCCCGCGATCTGCAACTTATCCCCTATCCTTAGGATAGGGGATAAGTTGCTCACCACTGAGTCACCACTGGACTACTCCTTTAAAGGTGTTGTTCGAGTATTTCTGAAATGGCTGCACATGTTGACTGTTCCAGATACATAATATCAAGAGTGTGCCAAGACAAGAAGAACCATGGACAGTCAACCAAGGTTTTTAATATTTTATATTTTAATATCTCTGTATTTTTAATGCCCTGATAAAAGTTATGATGTTTTACCCTATCCACGAACGGAAGTCTGGAGTGCTGGGATTTTTTTCCTTTGGGGTTATATACAATAAGGTGATTTTAGTACTTACCTGCAGGACAGTAATGGACATGCTTAGGAAGGATCCATGATTGTCTTGGAACTAAATGGCTATGTTTTAAGTCAACCATAATGCTGAGGCTTTCATCTTTTGTGAAATGGCTATTTTCTGTTGTAGTTCCCAATCCAACAAGTCCTATGATTCCTTGTTTGTAAGTGTGAGGTATTTTTCTCCCTCCCACACATCAGCCATTCACCCATTGAAACACTTCCCATGCAATAGACTAGTGCTTTCTAACCAGGATGCCTCCAGCTGTTGCAAAACTATAATTCACTGCATACTCATCTACTTCCCACCCAGCGGTTTCTCCACCCATTGAAGCAAAGACAGGCTCCCCTCTTAACACCCTGAATAGTAATGTAATATCTCGGGCCGCACTGCAACCTGGGAAAATTCATGACACTCATTTTGTATGCTGTTAAAAAGTAAACATTGGGGCAAAAATCACAGACAAATTGTGACACCACCATCAAACACAGCTACATACACTATATTATGAACTACACTAACTTAACAGCCCCTGTAGCATAGTCAAATAAAAAAAATATACCCTTGAATACCCCTTTAACTATAGTGCAGATTATTATTGAAACTATGTGATGCTGATTCCACATTAGAATCAGTGAGAAAAAAGTTTAATACAGTCTATCCATCTATTTATCTCTCAAATTTATATTCATATATCAATCATTTTGACACTTTTTGGCAGCAAATAGTAAATATTTCTAAACCCTACAGAAAACTCCAAATATCTATGTTATATGGTAATATATGAATAAGCACAAGTCATTGGTTTGAGCCAAAATCCTTTGCTAGAAAAAATGACGTAGTTACTCCAAAGACATAAAAACACAATGGCCCATTATGATAGAGTACACAGGTATAATGACAAGAAGCAGACTTTTTCTTCAGTCCCTTTCAGTCATCCTAGGATACTGTAAATTGTACCGAAGGGATTGAGTGGAGAAGGCTAGATTCTTCAGAGATAAGTCACTTGAATGACCCCCAGATACAAAGAATTCTGTATTTCCAAAGCAGGTGTAGCCATCTATTAATAGGACGCCATGTTCTAATGCCATGTCCTTGAAATATCCCATTATTGACAATATCATCAGATAAATTACTTTGAGCTAATTCAGCCACGAGTACCCTCATATGTCAGGAATGACATTTTCAGCCTCTTTCTACTACACAGTATCTCAAAAGAGCCATTTTATCATACATAGATTCACGTACTGTATTTATTAAAGTGCCTTGCAGCAATTTGCAACCCCTGTTTTAGAACGTTACTTGTGATGGAGACAGAATATCTAATAATGTTCATGAAATGCCCTATGACCTGCTTGACCTTATACTCCTTTACAAAAAAATTATCCATTAACCATTACTATTTTATACTTTACTAATATTTTGCTAAAGGAAAAGGATGATTGGTAAATCAGATATACTGTGATGCCAACAGTAATATTAAATCCGGAACCATTGTATGTTGTCTATGGGACGACTAATGAAATTGTGAAATTGTGAAAACTGTGAAATTGTTTATTTATTTTTCAAGTTCATTTAGTAATTGTTTACCATTTTAGTTAGTCTCCATCTGTAAAAAGATGAAAAAATAAACTTTTCTTGTAATTTATACATTTTTGGAGGATTAATCATTTGAATAGGAATATAATGTATTTGAACTAGAATCCAATAAATGGGAGTAACTTCTGTATGAGGGGTCATTATCTTTGATGAGATGGACCCCGTCCTTGTTGATCATGTATCTGCAAGCCATAATTATATATTGTATACAAGATAAATAATGTATAATATCTAAACTACTTTATGTCATCTTTGCATTTCAATGTTTTAATTTCAATGCTTCACTCCTCCATTAACTTTTTGGAAGACACTTTTTGGAATAGTTCTATATAGTATATAAGATAAGCAGAAACAGATCTGCTATGAGTACCAGTAGGGGTCTGCACCTATTATAAACACTTCAGACATGAGATTCTTGGTGATAGAACATGAGAGAGAAATTGCACTTACAAACAAAAAAGAAAAAGACAAAAAACAAAAAACAAGTCATTGAATTTCCTAATCTCACTTGGTGATTATTGTAAAGCAATACCTATTCAAGGTTACCTAATTGTATCTAAATCTAACTTATACTGCATATGGTCACAATCCGACATAAGAAAACTGGACTAAAAGGTTCAGGAAATGCATGCAGGTTGTTTTTATGAGAACTTCTTGTAAACTGAATGGCACTTTTTACATAGAGGGGATACATTAATGATAAGGCTAAGTGACACAGTGTTAGAGTATTACATCAATTCACAGCCAATTTAATTGTTTTTCAATAAGAACATTACCAGTAACTTTGCAAAAAAAAAAAAAGTATTATATATTTATAGTGTGTGGCAAAAAAGTATCTAGTCAGCCACCAATTAAGCAAGTTCTCCCACTTAAAAATACGAGAGAGGCCTGTAATTTTCATCATAGGTATACCAATTTATTTGCTAATTTTGGCAAGGCCACTCCAGGACCTTGAAATGCTTCTTACGAAGCCACTCCTTCATTGCCTGGGCGGTGTGTTTGGGATAATTGTTATGCTAAAAGACCCAGCCATGTTTCATCTTCAATGCCCTTGCTGATGGAAGGAGGTTTTCACTCAAAATCTCACAACACGTGGCCCCAGTCATTCTTTCCTTTACACGGATCAGCGTCCTGGTCCCTTTGCTGAAAAACAGAACCAAAGCATGACATTTACACCCCCTATGCTTCACAGTAGGTATGGTGTTCTTTGGATGCAACTCAGCAGTCTTTCTTCCAAACACGACCAGTTGAGTTTTTACCAAAAAGTTCTACTTTGGTTTAATCTAAACATATGACATTCTCCCAATCCTCTTCTGGATTTTCATCAGGTCATTCATTAGGTCCCCCCGTGTGGTTCTGGGATTTTTGCTCACCATTTTTGTGATAATTTTGACACCACTGGGTGAGATCTTGTGTGGAGCCCCAGACTGAGGGAGATTATCAGTGGTTTTGTATGTCTTCCATTTTCGAATAATTGCTCCCATACTTAATTTCTTCACACCAAGCTTCTTGCCTATTGCAGATTCAGTCTTCCCAGCCTGGTGCATGTCTACAATTTTATTTCTGGTGTCCTTCGACAGCTCTTTGGTCTTGGCCATAGTGGAGTTTGGAGTGTGACTGTTTAAGGATGTGGACAGGTGTCTTTTCTACTGATAACAAGTTCAGACAGGTGTCATTAATACAGGTGGAGGATAGAGGAGACTCTTAAAGAAGAAGTTACAGGTCTGTGAGAGCCAGAAATATTGCTTGTTTGTAGGTGACCAAATACTTACAGTATTTTCCACCATAATTTGCAAATAAATTCTTTAAAAATCAGACAATGTGATTTTATGGATTTTTTTTCTCGTGAGGACAATTACAGGCCTCTCTAATCTTTTTAAGTGTGAGAGCTTGCACAATTGGTGGCTGACTAAATACTTTTTTGCCCCACTATATATATATATATATATATATATATATATATATATATATATATATACACAAGCAGGAGAATACAGCAGCACACAGCTAGCACAGATACACAGATGAAACATGAAATGCTATAGTGCTACTATGAAAAATGAAAAATTGAGGTGCTTCATTCACCAATTGGCCAAATAGTTTGGACCATCCCACCACATTAAGGTGACCTCATTGGGATGGACTCTACACTATGAATGTGCCTCTGTGCCGTCAGTTACCAGGCTTGTAAGGTCTGAAACATCCGGCACCTTTTAAGATGGGTGAGGTGCAGGACCCCATCATGCCGCATCCTGCATCTGCACATCTGAGACTAGCACTTTGGAACCACAGTGTATGAGAGAAAATATTAGGAACCTTTTGACGTATTAATACATGAACAAAGAACTATTTTTATATCATTTTTATAAGCCAGTTCAATTTGTATAGCAGCTTGAATGGCCTTTTCATTTTCAGACAAAACCCTTTTTGATCTTGGTGACAAAGTTGCACAGTAACTTAGAAACTAGCAAAATATTAACAATGTTAAGCAATGAAAAAAACAGCAAATTACAATTCTGATTAATTATGAAGAATTCTGAATAGGAACAAAAGCGTCTTTTGTGGCTTATGGCACATCTCACATCCACAAGTTGTTGGGTCTATGTAAATGCCAGTAAGGAGAATAAATAAGCTATGGGACAAAGCAACATGGTGAAAGACGTCTTAGCAATTCTTTTTGTGGGCAATGTTACATTTTGAATCCAATTATATCAGACCCCTACTCTGACCTATATTCCAGTCCTTGCTTTTAAATGCACCAGACTCGGATCTACCTAAAAGTCTCCAGTGAGTCCTTTTGACACATTACTTTCAGTGAAAATAAATGGAGCAAAGCTTTTTAGTCAGCAAATCAGCTTCTCAAAATCGCTGTGTTAAAATTACTGTCTTCCCTGTAATATGATGAGAAAAAAAGTAGCTTTTAGCTTCAAAGGCATGCGCCTTAACCTTCAGAGGGGTACGGCACAAGTCATCTTATTTCCTTTCTTACCAGGGATGTTGATTTTTGTTGCTGACAGATATTTCTTTATTTACTCTTTCTCAGAAAACTATGCACAACATTAATGAAGTGACATCACCTCCGAGTATCCGTCTGACCTCACAGATTGCAGATCAGTAAATCAAGCTGTTCTTTCTACGCTCTCTGCTTTTTCTTGCATAAACCTTTTTTTTTTTTCCTTTCTCTCCGTCTTCACGAACCTATGCAGGAAAATCAATATCTGTAGTTGAAAAAGTACCTGTATTGTGAGGATTTCTTCCTACCTTCCCAATTAATTTTCACTGACAGCTCCTAGAAAATGCCCTGAAATAGTAGGGAAGGATGAACAACAGCAAATCCTCTTTTTACTATTCTAGGAAACAGGTTGAAGGCAGGAATGAAGGAGGATGGGTAAATGTATTGATACAGTAATAGTTGTACAGTCACTCAGGCTCGTGGCCACCTAAAATGGATCCAATTCTTTCTAATATGAAACATGAACGACATATATAACTGCAACTGTTTTGCTAGCATGATTGACAGAACCCTAAAACTCCAGCAAACCCTGGGTTAATTTCATTACCATCAGCTAGCAGAAGACATCTGGCGAGAAGCAATTATGGACAGTGCTGTTCCATTTTGTTCATTTTAAATAATATATATGTTTAATTACCACCAGTTGCCATGTCAACGGAACATATTGTCCACCAATAAGGCTGATGAAGCTACTGCATGTATAAGAAGAAAACTCATACGGAGAGTGCTAAATCTGTATCTAGAGTGTTAGGCTATAGCATTCCGAGAACCTTTATAATTTTTTCATATGCAGCATTTTATTTATGTCATTTGTCAAATGACAGTAATAGAAAGTGCTTTTGTAAATCTAGTGTTCTATTTTTTATTTGTTCAAGTCCGTGTTCACTAGGTAATAAGCCATGGTCAGTGATTCCAGTTTGGGTGAGATGTCCAATAGACATCAAAGTCAGTCTAAAATCCACCTCTTGCCCATTCAGAGGAGAAGGTTACTGAGCAATCTCTCTCCTATGCTTTTACACTGCAGCATGTTGAGTAGAGGGAAAAATGTGCAAAAGATAGCTGTTCATGCTTCAAGTTGCAAATCAGTTTTGATATCGCCATAACATTGTAGCGTAAAGTTCACTAAGGAGAAAAAAAAGCCATGTAAGAAAATGAGTTGGTCTTTGTCTAGAAGACTGTTTTTAACATATCTCATGAATTAAATTAGATAAATGGTGCAGCTAAACCATGAGCTGTTGCTTATGAAGCATGAAATGTTTCATGTGACACTTTTTTTAAATCCATAAATCTAATGTACGGACATTGGGGGCAACAAATAAAAACTTTGAAAACAAAAACTATCTAAACTATCTGGCCTTTCCTATAGCAACCAATCACAGCTCAGCTTTTTTTTTTTTTTTTATCTTAATGAGCTCTGGGAAAATGGACACTGAGCTGTGATTGGTTGCCATGGAGTAAACCAGATAGTGTTCAAAGTTTTTATTTATTTCCCTTATTTGATTTTGCGATTCATAGAAATATTTGCATAAGATAAATGTTTACCTTTTTGTCAGCTTCTATACATGACAACATGCAGCCTCTCTAGAAATACTTTCGACCCAAATAGAATACTTGCTAAAAGATGAGTTATGTTAGCTTTAGAAGAGAACATCTCACATGATTAAATGATGGTCTCCCTCTAGATTGCTACATTATATAGTGGTCACCGGGTCATCATCAGGGCAGTACTGCCCTAGGATCTAGTATTAACCCCTTAAGGACTCAGTGTTTTTCAATTTTTGCATTTTCATTTTTTCCTCATCACCTTCTATAAATCATAACGCTTTCAATTTTGCACCTAAGAATCCATATGATGGCTTATTTTTTGAGCCACCAATTGTACTTTGCAGTGACAATAGTCATTTTACCAAAAAATGTATTGCGAAACAGCAAATTTTTTTATTGTGCCACAAAATTGAAGAAAAAATGCCATTTTGTAAATTTTGGGGGCTTCCATTTCTACGCAGTGCATTTTTAGGTAAAAATTACATCTTATCTTTATTCTGTACGTCCATACGGTTAAAATGATACCCTACTCATATAGGTTTGATTTTCTCGTACTTCTGAAAAAAATCATAAATACATACAGGAAAATGTATACGTTAAAAATTCTCATCTTCTAACTTTTTTATTTTTCCGCGTACAGGCCAGTTTGCACCATGATCTGAAGTTTTTATTGGTACCATTTTTGTATTGATCAGACTTTTTGATCGCTTTTTATTCATTTTTTTCATGATTTAAAAAGTGACAAAAAATACACTATTTTGGACTTTGGAATTTTTTTGTGTGTACTACATTGACCGTGCGGTTTTATTAACAATATATTTTTATAATTCGGACATTTCCGCATGCGGCGATACCACATATGTTTATTTTTATTTTTATTTACATGGCTTTTTTTTATGGGAAAAGGGGGGAAAATGACCTTTATTAACTTTTTTTTTCACTTTTTTTTGCTCCCATAGGGGGCTATAACACTGCACACACTGATCCTTTACACTGTTCCCTGCAAAGCCATAGCTTTGCATTGATCAGTGTTATAGGCAGTCGATTGCTCCAGCCTGTATCTCAGGCTGGAACAATCAATCGCTGATCGGACACGACGGAGACAGTTGAGGGGATCTCCGCTCGTGTGCTAGCTGATCGGGACATCGCGATTTTATCGCGATGGTCCCGATAAGCCCGACTGAGCTGCCGGGAAGCTTTTACTTTCATTTTAGATGTGGCGATCAACTTTGATTGCTGCGTCTAAAGGGTTAATAGCGCACAACACAACGATTGGTGCCGCACGCTATTAGCCCAGGGTCCCAGCTATCATTAGCTGCTGGGACCGACCCGGTATGACGCGGGGCCATGGTGGGACCCCGCATTATATACCGGGACCGGGCGCAGGGCGTACCTGTAGAGGTTAATAAAAGGTTAAGAGGTGTCCTTAAGAGATTAACAAAAAGGGGCCTATCAACACAGATGCCACCCACATTACACATTTGCATTTTGCCACCTCAAGCCAGCATGACTTCATATGCTTGACAAAAAGAACAGGTCTCTTTTTCAGAGTGGTTGGGTCTGTAGCTACACCATAGTAAAATGATGAGGCCCAGCCCACTCCAACTAGCAGCTAAGTAGACTCTTGCAGTGCTGGAAGCTACAGTGATTTCCAACTGACCAAGGCTGGGTTCACATATACCAGGCATCCAGCACAGTTTCCCGCTGGCGTGCACCAGAGAAAAACTGATGCTAGAACTGATCCCATTCATTTGAATGGGACAGTTCACAATCATTCAGCGTCCCAATTTTGACGCCAGATGGTTAGACACGCAGGACAGCACCAGGCAAGGGAGTGCAGCTTGCTGCATTCCCCTGTTCAATGCCAGAAACAATGGACACTGGATGCCATACAACTAATGATAACTGATGTGCGTTGCAGCATCAGTTGTGTTGAGATTTAGGCTGAGTTAACCTATGCCGGATGCTGGACATATGTGAACCCAGCCTTGCTGAGGGGAAAAGAGGAGATGGCATGCAGATATTTTTCAGTGGTGGGTTCTGAGCCTCTTATCATTTGGAAGCCAGGGTGGTTGTCAGGACAGAAGTGGGAGGAGACAAGTCAGCGACTGCCAGCTAAAGCTGCTATGTTCTGCACAGCTAGGAACTTTTTTTAAAATATGATTTTTTAAAGGTTCTCATGACTGTCTCCTTACACTTATACTTACATATATTCTTCAACCTCTACAGAGCCCCTTCCACACTATGCACCTTTCATAGAACTCCTGTCACATTTTCCCCTTCACGGAGCCTCTGCCACATTTACATTGGAGGAGATTTATCAAAAACTGTGCAGAGGAGGAGTGGTGCAGTTGCCCATGGCAACCAATCAGATTGCTTCTTAAATTTTTAAAGAGACCTCTGAAAAATGAAAGAAACAATCTGATTGGTTGGGCAACTGGGCAACTTTTCCTCTGGAAATCTCCATTGTGTTCTTTCTGCTTAACCCCACAAAGCTTCTGCCTCTTACTTATTTTCCACCTCATTGTTACAGAACTGGGTGTGGATCCTTTAATCTGTGTGGCTGATGCATTGGACCGTATCGGGGAGCAGAGTCTAAGGTGCTGATGGTCTTCACCAGAGCCCACCACAAGGCAGGATGGACTTTCTGCCGCAGGCAACACCCAGGGTCGCTACCCCCGACATGGCTTGACCACACAGGTAGCTGAGCAAGGCAAGGTAACAAAGGCTAAGGCAGTGGGGTAGTCAAACATAGCAGAGGGTCAGGGCAGGCGGCAAAGGTGCAAAGACAAATAACATAGCGGGAAGGTCTTGATACACGGGTAAGGCAAATAGGCAATATGAAATGCTTAATCTCAGACAAGGGGCACTGAAGATCCGGCAGGGAAGTGTGGGAGGTGCAGGGACTTTATCATGTAGTGTCAGGTTCAACAACTAATTATAGGCACACTGGCCCTTTAAATTTCAGAACTCAGGCGCGTGTGCCCTAGGAGACGGGGATGCGCGCACCAAAGCTGAGACACAGAGGAGGAGGCGGCAGCCGAGCGTTGTAAGTGACGGGCTAGGATCCTGTGGTTCCCAAGACCTCTTCTCCGGACTGAATCCTTCCCAATCCATAAGAAAGTAGTGTTTTCCTCTGACCAGCTTGGAATCCAGGATTTCGTTAACAGCAAAAACATCAAAGGTACCAGAGATGGAGGAAGGCGAGATGTCCTTTTGAGAAAAACGATTGAAGATGACAGGCTTCAAGAGGGAGACATGGAAGGAATTCCGGATCTGAAGAGAGGAGAGCAGATGGAGGGAATAAGACATGGGATTAAGTCATTTTTTTACTTTATAGGGACCCAAAAAGTGTGGACCCAGTTTAAAGTGGATATATTTGGAGGATAACCACACTTTATCCCCAGGAGAGAACTCAAGAGGAGGGCATCTTTTCCTGTCCGCTTGTGACTTGATACGGGTTGTTGCATGAAGAAGGGAGTGACGAGTCTTCTGCACCAGTTCGTCAGCCATAGGTACTCCAGAAGAAGACAAGGGAAGAGGAGGACGAGGATGAAGCCCATAGACCACAAAGAAGGGTGAAGTCCCATTGGATTCAGAATCCCTATGGCTGTAAGAAAATTTGACCCAGGGTAGTTAATTGGCCCAGTCGTCTTGGTGAGCAGAGACAAAATGGCGAAGATAGTCCCCCAGGACCTGGTTCATCCTTTCTACCTGACCATTGGATTGGGGGTGGTAATCCGAGGAGAAGTCCAATTTAACTTGGAGACAAGAGCAGAGGGCCCTCCAAAACTTGGAGATGAACTGGACTCCCCGGTCAGAGACAATGAGTAGGCAATCCATGGAGACGGAAGATATGACCAAGAAATATCTTGGCAAGATGCGGTGAAGATGGTAAACCTGGCAAGGGCACACAATGAGCCATTTTAGAAAATCAGTCCACAACAACCCAGATGAATGTATTGCCGCCAGTAGAAGGAAGGTCAGAAATAAAGTCCATTGCTATGTCCGTCCAGGGCAGCTCAGGAACTGGCAAAGGACGTAGTAGACCAGCAATCTTGGCACGAGGAGTCTTGTCCCGGGCACAGACTGAACAGGAAAGAACGAAGTCAATGACATCTTGTTTTAGAGTTGGCCACCAATACTGTCGGGGGATGAGTTGCAAGGACTTACGAATACCGGCCAACGGAGTGGAATGACCCCATTTCAAGACTTGGAGTCTTAGACGGGGAGTAATGTAGGTCTTCCCAGGAGGCAGGTGCTGAAGACTTGCTGGTGCTGTGGAAATGAGACGCTTAGGAGGCACAATATGTTGAGGGTGAGATTCTTGGTCTTGTACTTCAGAGGATCTAGATGATTATTCTCTGCTGGGCGGAAGTGAATAAAAAAGTCAAATCTGGAGAAGAACAGAGACCAGCGGGCCTGTCGAGGGTTGATTCGATGGGCAGTCTGTAGATATAGCAAGTTCTTGTGGTCAGTATAAATAGTAAGCAGATGTACAGAGCCCTCCAAGAGATGACGCCATTCTTCCAAGGCCAACTTAATAGCCAATAGCTTGTGATCTCCAATTGTTTAATTCCTCTCCGCAGGAGAGAAAGTCTTAGAGAAGAAACCGCAGGTTACAGTTCTTCCTTTGGATGATTTTTGTGTCAAAACTGCACTTGCACCAACTGAAAAAGCAGTCACTTCCAAAATAAATGGCTTGCCTGGATTTGGTCTTGAAAAGACAGGAGCAGAAGCGAAGGCAGATTTTAACTGTTTGAATGCTTCTTCAGCCTCAGGAGTCCAGACCTTTGGATTAGCAGTTTTCTTTGTAAGAGAGACAATGGGGGCAATCAAGGTGGAATAGTGTGGAATAAATTACTGAAAATTATTGGCAAAGCCGAGGAAGCACTGAATCGCTTTCGAGCCAGAAGGTCGAGGCCAATCCAGTACAGCGGATAACTTGTTAGGATCCATTTGTAGGCCTTGACTGGTAACAATATACCCCAGAAACGGAAGGCTGGTCTTTTCAAAGGTACACTTTTCAAGTTTTGCATAGAGATGATTGTCACGGAGGTGCTGTAAAACTTGGCAGAGGTGAGAACGATGATTGTGGAGATTGGGCGAGTAGACGAGAATATCAACCAAATAAACAACACAGGAGTATAGAAGGTCACAAAAAAATGTCATTGACAAACTCCTGGAAGATTGCTGGAGCATTGCAGAGTCAAAATGGCATCACCAGATACTCGAAATGTCCGTCAGGAGTATTAAACGCAGTCTTCCACTCGTTCCCTTCTCGTATACAAATCAAATTATAGGCCCCATGAAGGTCTAATTTAGAGAAGATCCTGGCACCCTGCAGAAAATCAAATAATTCAAAGATTAAAGCCTTGGTAGTCAATGCAAGGTCGCAAAGACCTGTCTTTCTTTTCCACGAAGAAGAACCCGGCTCCAGCAGGGGAAGTGGACTTCCTGATAAATCCCTTCTGAAGATTCTCCTGGATGTAATTAGACATAGCCTGAATTTCAGGGACCGACAAAGGGTAGATTCTGCCCCGGGGAGGGGTGGAGCCTTCAGGGTAGGACTTCGGCTTGTTTTCCACTGAAAATCAGTCCTGAAGAAACAAAGGCAAACTGAGTAGAGGGAAAGAAGATGATTCCAACTTAGCCAAATGTATTTGAATACAGTGGTGGTTGCAATGCGGTCCCCAACAAAGAACTTCTCCAGTTTTCCAATCCAATTGCGGGGCATGGAGTTGCAACCACGGTAGGCCAAGCAGGAGAGGAGAATTACAGTGAGGGAGTATATAAAAAGTTAAGTCCTCCTTATGCAAGGCTCCGACCTGCATAGACAACCATTCAGTGCTGTAAAGCACAGTACAGTACAGTCTTTCTCAATTGACTGTATAGATGTACAAGGGCTTTAACAGGCGAGATGCAGGAAGATGATACCTACTGTATGTACTAGGGAGGCATCGATAAAATTTCCCGTGGAACCAGAGTCCAAGAAGGCAAGAACAGAGACAATCTATTTGGAGGGTAGAAAAACTGGACCGTCAAATTTAAGCGTGCAAAGGTGGTGTCCACACCTAGGGAGGCCTCTCCCACAAACCTTAGGTGCAAGCATTTACCTGTGGCTGTGGACGTAGAGGACAATCTTTTAGGAAATGATCCGCACTGGCATAGTAAAGGCAAAGATTCTCAGTTTGTCGGTCAGTTTTTTCCTTCAGGATCAGGCGAGACTGATCTACCTGCATAGCCTCCACTGCGGGAGGCAACTTAGAAGATTGTGGTGGTTGCTGGAAGAAAGGTGCCTGAAGAGGAAAACGCCAAGGTTGTGCAGATTCCCTTTCTTGGTGAAGTTCTTCACGTCGCTCAGAGAAACGAATATCAATCTGGGATGCCAAGTGTATAAGTTCATTCAGGTTAGATGGCAATTCCAAGCAGCAAGGGCATCCTTGATATGACTAGATAGTCCTCTCTTGAAGGCGGTGCAAAGAGCTTCATTGTTCCATGATAACTCCGAAACTGAATGGTATACTTGCCCACAGAGGAGTTGCCCTACGAAAGACTCAGCAATGCCGCCTCAGCGGAGGAGGCTCGGGCTAGTTCCTCAAAGACACCCAGAAATTCCATCAGGAAAGCCTGAAGATTGGTTGTGAGAGCATCACTGCGATCTCAAAGCGGTGTTGCCCAGGCCAGAACCCTTCCAGTTAAGAGACTGATGACAAAGGCCATCTTTGCTCATTCAGTAGGGAACTGTTCCGCCATGACTTCTATGTGCATGGAGCACTGCGTCACAAAACCACAACAGTACTTGGGATCCCCCTCATATTTCTCAGGAAGAGACAAGTGGAGTTTCTTTCCGGAGGAGACTGCAGCAGCGGGAGGCAGCACTGGAACAGGAGGAGGCTGTGGTTGAGGCGGTTGCTGAGGAGCAGTTAGCAACTGCTGCATCATGGCGGATAACTGGCTCAACTGCTGTGCCTGCGGGGCCAACTGCTGTGAACGGAGCGCCACCATAGAAGAGAGATCCAGATTATTTGGCAGAGGAACCCCGGCGGGATCCATGGCCGGATCTAGCTGTTATGAAGCTTGATGTGGATCCCCTAACCTGTGTGGCTGATGACTTTGACAGTATCAGGAAGCGGAGTTTAAGGTGCCGCTGGTCTTCACCAGAGCCCACCACAAGGCAGGAGGGACTTGCTGCAGCAGGCGACACCCAGGTCGCTACCCCCGACACGGCTCGACCACACAGGTAGCTGGGCAAGGTGAGGTACCGAAGGATAAGGTAGTAGCATAGTCAAACGTAGCAGAAGGTCAGGGCAGGTGGCAAAGGTGCAAAGTCAAATAACGTAGTGGGAAAGTCTGGCTACACAGGTAAGGCAAATATGCAATATGGAACACTTAATCTCAGGCTAGGGGCACTGAAGATCTGGCAGGGAAGTGTGGGAGGTGCAGGGACTTTATAATGTAGTGTTAGGTGCAACAACTAATTATGGGTGCACTGTCCCTTTAAATTTCAGAGCTCTGGCACGCACACGCCCTAGGAGATGGGGATGCGTGTGCCGGAGCTGAGACACAGAGGAGTAGGCGGCAGCGGAGCATGGTGAGTGGTGGGCGGGGATTCACATGCGGGGGCATCCTGCGATGAAAATCCCAGGCCCGCCGGCAGATGGGGACACAGGGACACTGCGCTCAAGGCCGAAGCTTGTGGCCGGAGCACAGAGTGTAACACTCATCCCTCTCCCATTACCCTTTCCCCTGCCAACTTATTGCTTTGCCCTTCTACATAATGATATTCTGCCAACATATGCCCACATGCCCTTTCTGATAATAAGGTTGAGGTCCAAAGGCCAATTGTATGGGGTCCAAAAGTTCCTAATGGCAGCCCTGAATAGTCACAAAATTGCTGAAATACATTCAGTGCATTATTGATTATTGCATCCATCAGCTAGTAAAGGAGAAGATTATAGTATAGATATTAACTCAAGAAACAGGTGTGATATTCATGGCTATATTTGGTTCAAAGACCAACTAAAGACTGACATATGATTATAGATCAGAGGTACCTAGACTGTTTCTTTTTTTTTTTTTTTTTTTAAATAACGTTATAATGGAGACTTTTTTTTTTTCACTCTGCTACAGGTATAAGATATGGTCTCCATAGACCTCATGGATGCCTACCTTATTATTTCTACTCAGCAGAAGCAGTGGTTGTAGCAGCAGACCTGTCGGAATAGATCTTTTGAAATAATCTACATCTGACCCTGAGTCTTTGAAGATATATTGGTTGGCTGATAAACTGGGAGAATTACATGATCATTTTTCCACATTCATTTAGTTCCTGAGCTTTATAATAGATACATAACACTATATATTACATTTTTTTTCATAGCAAAGTTTTATTGAAAATTTTAAGTTAACAAAACATGAGTTAAATGTCGTCCGGTATAACATCTGGACAAAGTAGGAGTGATAAACACTATATTATATTTCTTTCTCTTTCTTTAAATGTACAGGATCCAGCAGGAAATGACAGTACCTTTCTCCACACAACCAAGAGATTATCTTTGAGATGAGTTTACTAGTTTGCAAGTTCTAGGGTTAATGAATTATTGAACCTCCTCTCACTTTCATATGAGACTCCTCCATTGCGAGTTCCCACTTCAATGGGTTAAAACCCCCAGAGGCTAGATAGAACTTGTCGCTCCTCCCATCAGACTCTGTATTTACTGTCATGGTGAACAGATCTCCCAAATATGAATTAGAGGTCCAGACCAGTGGTCTCAAACTGTGGCTTTTCAAATGTTGCAAAACTTCAACTCCCAGCATGCCCTGACAGCCATTGGCTGCAGCCAACTGTTGTCCGGGCATGCTGGGAATTAAAGTTTTGCAACATTTGAAGGGCCACAGTTTGAGACCACTGGTCTAGAGGCATACAGTATAGCCTTTCAGCTGTTCAGAGACCAGTACAATCAAATGGTTAATTGCATAAATATAAAATTCAGCATCTCAAACCGATTTGCCTATCATATATGTTGAAAAGTTATTTATAGTAAGGGAATGTGAAGAATTATAAAGGGGCAACATTGACTAGAAAACTGTAAAGCTATATACTTCATTGGTTTTCTTGTTCTTATTTTTACCATGTGTTCAAAAATGCATTTATTTATTGGTTTAGTTTGGCTTGACTATTTCCATGTTTTTAGAAATGAAATGAATTGAAAATACAGATGGGTGCAATTTGCAGTTGGCAAGTGGGAATGCAAAGCTGGCAAGCGGAAACAACAGGTAAAACAGGACGGAATGAAGCATTTCAGTAATTTCCTTTGGTTTATTGAAAATGAGCGAGAAAATATTTTTTCCCAAATATCCTTGTAATAATGTTTGCATATCATTACTTATTCATAAAGCTTTTCAGAGAAAAAGCTAAGAAGTGAACATCAACATTCTTTCATAGAAGGGTAGTCAAGGAAAGAAATATACTTTTACTGCAAAGAATGTGGAAAGAACATGCCTGATGCCATTTTACTATTGATGTATGAAGGACTGAAAAACACAAGGCAGACATGACTATGCATATGCCTTAATGTTTAAAGCATGGCACAACTTTATAAAAATGTAGGGGAATTTACAGATTTCTGTGGTACAGTCCAAAAATAAATTCTGAAAAAAAATAATAATAATAAAAAAAAATAGATAATCTGCGGCACCACAAGGTTTTGTCCATTGTCTAACAGCAGCTTATGTTGGTGGAAAACGTGACCATCTATGTATCTAAAGACCAGCAATAGAGAATTTAGGAGCCAACAGGTCAATCTGAGATCACAATGAGGGGGGTTTATTAAAATCTGCACCTGGCATAGATTGGGAAGAACACACAAATCCTTGTGTAAAGAAAATTAGGACTTTTTTCCCCATATGCATTGGGATTTACAAATGGACTTGGCACAGAGGGAACATTTCAGGCAAAGGAGGTGTGACCACCCCAGCTGCTGAATTTACTATATACCCCCATGAAGGCATAAATTGTTTATTGAAATCTATGCCAATTTGGAGTTTCTAAGACTGTCTCACTCCAAAGTGCCTGTATTTATCCACTGTGATTGTATACTAGAAGAGCTTTACTTAAGACTGGTGTTTGAAATTCTGACCTTAGTAAATTCCCCATAAACCTGTTAGTGGAATTTTTTTTTATTTATATGGTAACTAGGGATTTTTGGGTCCAATTTGACGAATATGACCAGATTTGTCAGATTTGTTTAGGTTCTGTTCAGATTTGGATTTACCCCTATTGCCTTGCAATTGTCCAAGCAAAGTATGTATAGGAGCAGGAACTCCTGTCAAAAAGGAATCCCTGCTCCTGTACAGTACACTAAGTAGCTGGGCTCAGTGCAGAGCACCCAGTTCAGAGACTTTAGTGTGTATAAGCATCATTTCTTACCTCCAGGCCACTTATTGTACAGGAACAGGCAGAGGCGTAGCTTGTAGCCTCTGGGCCCTAATGCAAAATCTGTAACAGGGCCCCATATGCCAATTATATTACTGGTCTCTAGTGGTGCAGATGTGCTTTGGGGCCCCCTTAGGCACCAGGGTCCCGGTGCCACTGCTACCTCTATAGTTACGCCCCTGGAAACAGGACCAACATGACCTACAATCCAAAACAAGTCACAAAAAGTTTAGATTCTATAAAAAAAACTTTCTATGAATTCATGCCAAATTTATTTGCTTATCTCTAATGGTAGCACAGTTACTATGTTAATTATATACTTTTTACCTCTTTAGTTTGTCAACACTGCTATAGCCACCAGATTTTTAAATGGTGCATGGTAGTAAGGAGTCCCTTGCTCCAGAACATCTTGCTCCTAATTCCTTGTGTGAAGGGGTTAACTGCAGTTACATCTCTATTCTCAGGTTATGCGGCTTTACAATACATCAGAACATATGTTTCTGTAGCTGTATCTTTTTTTTTCTTTTTACCTATGAATGATTTTTTTTTTCATTTAAATATTCATACCATTTTACATCCTCTCAGAATTGTATGATTATATATTTTATGCTTCTTAGTGAAAATCTGAAACAGACTATTAAGTTGCTTTAATGATAGAACCATGCTGATGATTTCAGCTTTTCATGAACAATGTGAAATTCAGCTGCCTTTAAAAACTTAACAATGGTAAATTCTTTGCAGGCACGTCGGGTTCTTTATTAAAATTCCCTGACTTCTCTCATGCCTTTATAACTGTGCTGGAATTGAAGTTGGAGGATAGTTTTAGATGAAAATGAGTAAAAGGTTTTATTTCTTTTACAGAGAGTATGTTACAGTTTATATACTATGAAGACAAGAAAGCCCACAGTGTCACATAAACTATTACAGTTTAGTACCATCTGGTGGCAAAAGGGGAAAGATAAACAGTGCCAGCTTAAGTTAAATTGAATGATTCCTTTGTGGTTCTGAAACTATTATTTGACTTTACAATTTAATGATGTCTCTGAGGTTAAACTTTTAGGAAAATTAAAAGAAACAATTCAACTTCAACAAAAAAAAAAGAAAAAAAGAAAAGATAAATTAAAAACAAAAAGTTTAAATTGGCAAACTCTGTAAGATATTCATGAGATCCATTTACTTTACCTAAACTGCAGGGAGTATGGAAAAAAAGATCACATTTATTTTTTAATTATCACTTTGTACAGTATACAATTTTTTTCTTTTTCACAAGGCATACACTGCACAGACATGTCCCTCCCTTAAAACCAAATTTCTTAATTGTGCCCTATGCAATTTGTAGCTCATTTAATGCACTAATTGGTTTCCAAAAGTTTATTACATTTTTTTTATAGATTATTAGGAAAGAACAGGCATGTTGCCTCTAAAATATCATTTGATAATGGAATGATATTAAAGGTAGGTATAAAGACAGGACTAAATTAAACATACAATTTATTAAATAATATAAAAAAATACTGTTGCATATCATAGGTATAGAACTGATCAGTATTATCTGCAATCTGCTTCTCTGGTCTGTCAGAAGGCAGGTCTAGAGAGAAAAAAAATTACTCCAGAGTATCAGGAAGCAGAAGAGGCTGTGAGTAGTCCGATATGCATCTGCTGTCACTTCAGGTAAATGATGTAAATGGTCGTCCTGATGCCTTAAGTACCAAGGACAACAGGATGTCCATTAACATCCATTGACCTTAAGTGGTTAACAAGGCTATTGTCAGTACTGGTCATTTGTGTGTTTACTAGTGGACTAGGTAGAAAGGTTAGATCATTGTCACCAATGTTCAATATACGGATGTCTTCTTTCTTACTGTCATTAAAAACTTAACGTCAAATGTTAACGTTTTTAAGAAAAGTAACGCTTTAACTTTTTCTAAGCTTAATGGGAGAAAATTATTAGTCTTGCACTTTGTTTGCATCATTTTGACACAAAAATTGGTGCTTTTTTTTGCAGCAAATAAACTGGTGCCAGAAAGGTAAATAGATTTGTAAATTAATTCTATAAAAAAAATCTTAATCCTTCCAGTACTTTTTAGCAGCTGTATGCTACAGAGGAAATTCTTTTATTTTTGAATGTCTTTTCTGTCTTGTCCACAGTGCTCTCTGCTGACACCTCTGTCCGTATCGGAACTATTCAGAGAAGCATAGGTTTGCAATGGGGATTTTCACCTGCTCTGGACGGTTCCTGATATGGGCATCAGGTGTCAGCAGAGAGCACTGTGGACAAGATAAAAAAGAAACTCAAAAAGAAAATAATTTCCTCTGTAGCATACAGCTGCTAAAAAGTACTGGAAGGGTAAAGATTTTTCAATAGAAGTCATTTACAAATAGGTGGCCTTGACGTGGCGAGTGGGCTTGTACTTTTTGATCAAAAATGTATACTAACAATCTGTTAGTTTTTGATATTATGCTGAGAGGCAATCAAATTGTTATACAAGATTGTAGATGTGCACCATGTCTGTTTTCTACCCGAATTCACACTGTGTTTTCTATCCCCTCCTTTTTTTTTTGAACATGTGCTGCACTCTTTCCCACCCCCTCAGCCCAACCCTATATAAGTAGTAGTTAGCTACACAAGGGCCATTTCTTTCCTAGCAGCCTCCCAGTCTGACTTGGAGAGCATGGTAAGTGAGCTATTACACCTTGTTCACACTGGTGTGGTGCTGTGTCCGTTGCTGCCGTGGCGCCATGTCTGCGGGGAGGTGTGACCCATAGACTGGTTTGAGTGGCATTGGTGTCGCGGCGGTGGTGGTCGCCACCCAGTGCTGTGCCATTTTATGCTAGGGACATTAGGGACCCACTCTAAATAGGTGGCCTTGATATGGCGAGTGGGCCCTTTTTGATCAAAAATGTATACTAACAACTTGTTAGTTTTTGATATTATGCTGAGAAGCAATCAGATCGTTATACAAGATTGTAGATGTGCACCATGTCTGTTTTCTACCCGAATTCTCATTTACAAATCTGTTTAACTTTCTGGCACAGATTAAAAAAAAAAAAAAAAAGTTTTCCACCGGAGTACCCCTTTAAGTAATGCACCTGAAGGATAAGCCATCTTTAAGCAGACACTGCAGATGAAGAAAAATGTATAATTAATGGGAATTTGATTTAGGTGCAAAATTTTGCATTCAACGCAATGCATTCAGATTAACATTTACTTTTGTCACAATTTGTTATGTTGAGGCCTTTTGCTAAAGTAAACATAAAAATCAGGTTTTCCCAGGTTTTGAGAATTCAAAAACATAATTTTATGAAATGTTTAGGTAGAACTAAACTTTTGCATAGACAGTATTCAGACCCTTTGCTATGACACTTGAAATTTATGTCTGGGGGCAGGGGCGAGGAGGGTCTCTCAATTTTCTTGACCATCTTTAAGAGGTTTCTACACCTTAATTAAACCTGTGAAAAATTTAGTTGATTGGACATGATTTGTACTAAGACACTCTTTCTTTATGAGGTTTAATCACTGTCAATGCATGTCAGAGCAAAACAAAGCCATGAGGTCGAAATAACTGCCTGTACAGCTCATAGGCAGGATTGTGTGGAACCTCCGATGTGGAGAAGGGTCCAACAATATTTCTGATCCACTAAAAGTTCCCAAGTTCTATAATACTCAAATGAAAGATGTTTGAAACAACCAGGACTCTCCCTAGAGGTGCCCCCCCGCAACCAAACTAAGTGATTGGGGGACAAGGGCCTTGGTAAGAGATGTAACCAAGAATCCAATAGTTGCTCTGCTTAAGCTCTAAAGATCTTGTGTGCAGATGGAAGAATTTTCCAGAAGTTCACCCATCACTGCAGCAATTTAGGCTTTATGGCAGAGTGTCAAAAAATAGGCCTTTTTTACATAACAAACACATGAAAGCCCACCTGAATTTGCATAAAAGCAGCTTAAGAACTTTCAGGCTGTGGAAAAACAACATTTTCTTATATGATTAAACAATATTAATTATTTTTTCCTCAACATAGTAACATAGTTCATAAGGTTGGAAAAAGACCATCAAGTTCAACCTATGACCCTAATGAGTCCCTACTGAGTTGATCCAGAGGAAGGCAAAAAACCCTCATACTAGAGGTAAAAATTCCTTCCTGACTCCAAATATGATAGATCCCTGGATCAACCTTCTGTCCTTATAGATCTAGAATCCATAACCTGTAATGTTATTATTCTCCAAAAATGCATCCAGACCCCTTTTAAATTCTTTTGCCGAGTTAACCATGACCCCCACCTCAGCAGAGAATTCCACAGTCTCACTGCTCTTACAGTAAAGAACCCCCATCTGTGCTGATGTAGAAACCTTCTTTCTTCTAAACGTAGAGGATGCCCCCTTGTTATAGATTCAGTCCTGGGTATAAATAGATCATGGGAGAGATCTCTGTAAGGTCCCCTGTTATTTTTATACATAGTTATTAAGTCTCCCCTAAGCACAAATTTTGATAATCTTTCTGGGTACTGTAGTCCTCCCATTCCCCATATTACTCTGGTCGCCCGTCTTTGAACCCTCTCCAGCTCCACTATATCTTTCTTGTACACTGGTGCCCAAAACTGTACACAGTATTCTATGTGTGGTCTGGCTAGTGAATTGTACAGCAGTAGAATTATTTCCTTGTCATGGGCATCTGTGTTCCATTGATGCACCCCATGATTTTATAAGCCTTGACAGCAGCTGCCCGACAATAGTCACTACAGCTAAATTTACTGCTAACTAAATTTACAGCTAAATTTACTGTTAACTAAATTTACAGTCGACCCAAGTGTGTTTCTATTTAATACATAATCCCAGCCTGGATTTTTCCTCCCCATGTGCATTACCTTGCATTTATCAGTGTTGAACCTCATCTGCCACTTCTCAGCTCAAACGTCCAACCTATCCAGATCCATTTGTAATAGTGCTCTGTTTTCTATAGTGTTTACCGCTTTACAGAGTTAAGTATCATCTGCGAAGATTGCTACTTTACTCTTCAACACCTCTACAAGGTCATTAATAGATATATTAACCCCTTAAGGACTCAGCCCATTTTGGCCTTAAGGATTCAGACAATTAAATTTTTACATTTTCATTTTTTCCTCCTCGCCTTCTAAAAATCATAACTCTTTTATATTTTCATCCACAGACTAGCATGAGGGCTTGTTTTTTGCGCGACCAGTTGTCCTTTGTAATGACATAACTCATTATATCATAAAATGTATGGTGCAACAAAAAAAAACTATTTTTGTGGGGAAATGAAAAAGAAAAACGCAATTTTGTTAATTTTGGAAGGTTTCGTTTTCACGCGGTACAATTTACGGTAAAAATGACGTGTGTTCTTTATTCTGAGGGTCAATATGATTAAAATGATCCCATTATTACATACTTTTCTATTATTGTTGCGCTTAAAAAAAATCACAAACTTTTTAACCAAATTAGTACGTGTATAATCCCTTTATTTTGATGACCTCTAACTTTTTTATTTTTTCGTATAAGCGGCGGTATGAGGGCTCATTAACATTTTATTTTAATAGTTCGGACATTTACGCATGTGGCGATACCAAATATGTCTATTAAATTTATTTTTTACGCTTTTTGGGGGTAAAATAGGAAAAACGGACGTTTTACTTTTTTATTGGGGGAGGGGATTTTTCACTTTTTTTTACTTCTACTTTTACATTTTTTTACATTTTTTTTACACTTGAATAGTCCTCATAGGGGACCATTCATAGCAATACCATGATTGCTAATACTGATCTGTTCTATGTATAGGACATAGAACAGATCAGTGTTATCGGTCATCTTCTGTTCTGGTCTGCTCAATCTCAGTCCAGAGCAGGAGACGCCGGGAGCCGGAAGGAGGAAGGAGAGGGGACCTCCGTGCGGTGTTCTGAATGATTGGATCCCTGCAGCAGCGCTGCGGGCGATCCGATCATTTATTGAAATCGCGCTCTGCCGCAGATGCCGGGATCTGTATTGATCCCGGCACCTGAGGGGTTAATGGCGGACGCCCGCGAGATCGCGGGCGTCGGTCATTGCCGGCGGCTCCCTGGCTGCGATCAGCAGCCGGGATAAGCCGCGCATGACACGGGCATTGCTCCGATGCCCGCGGTTATGCACAGGACGGAAATGTACGTCCTAGTGCATTAAGTACCACCGCACCAGGACGTACATTTACGTATTGCGTCCTTAAGGGGTTAAATAGAACAGGACCTAAGACTGACCCCTGTGGTACCCCACTAGTAACAGTCCCCCAATCAGAATAAGTACCATTAATAACCACCCTCTGTTTCCTATCACTGAGCCAGTTACTTACCCACTTACACACATTTTCCCCCAGCCCAATGCCTCTCATTTTATGTACCAACCTTTTATGTGGCACCATATCAAATGCTTTGGAAAAATCCAGATATATGACATCCAGCGATTGCCCCTGATCCAGTCTGGATCTCACCTCCTCATAAAAGCTGATCAGGTTAGTTTGACAGGACCGATCCCTCATAAACACATGCTAATATTGAGTCAGACATTATTTTTATCAAGATACTCCAAAATAGCATCCCTTAGAAAACCCTCAATCAATTTACATACCATGGAGGTTAAGCTAACAGGCCTATAATTCCCAGGTTACCTTTTGACCCCTTTTTAAATATCGGCACCATATTTGCCATGCTCCAGTCCTGGGGAACAGTCCTTGTTACTATAGAGTCCCTGAATATTAAAAATAGGGGTCTGTCTTACATTACTTAATTCCTTTAGAACACGGGTTGAATGCCAACTGGACCTGGTGATTTCTCAATTTTGATCTTTTGTAGGCAACACTGTACTTGTTGTGTTAGACAGGAGACCTGTACTGGGGAGTTTACCTTATCTTGCTGCATTTCACCTGGCATTTAATTTTCCTCGGTGAATACAGTGGAGAAGAATTTGTTTAATATATTAGCTTTTTCCTGATCCCCATTTATAGGTCCAACAATTTTTAACCTTTTTGCTGTTTATATAGTTTAAAAAAAATTGGGGTTAGTTTTACTCTCTTTGGCAATGAGTCTGTCTCTATTTTTGCCGCTTTTTATCTGTTTTTATATATTTTACATTTTTCTCTATAGCTTCCAATGTTTCTTCACTTCTGTCCTGTTTTAGTAGTTTAAATGCTTTATTTTTGTCATAAAATCAGACACTCCTCACCATCTGCACAAAACCATGCCTACCGTAAAGCATGGTGGTGGTCATGCTGTGGATTTTTTATTTTTTTTCTCCAGTTATTAGGGCATGGAGACTAGTCAAGGTTGAGGGAAAGGAGTAAAGGGAACAGGGTTGAGTTAAATCTTGCAAAGGACAGAGATATTATTAATAAAAACCTTATACAGAGCTCTATGGACCTCAGACTGGGCCAAAGGTTCACCATTCCAAAAGGCAGTAATACTAAGCACACAGCCAAGACAACAGAGGACTTGCTTAGGAACAACTCTATGAATGTCCTTAAGTGGCCCAGCAAAAGTCCTGACTTGAACCAAATCGGACATTTCTAGAAACGCATAGAAATGGCTACATTCCGAAGGTCCTCATTCAATCTGACAGAGCTAGAGATGATCTACACAGAGTAATAGCAGAAAATCCTAAAAATCCAGGTGTGCAAGCCTTGTGGCATCATACCCAAGAAAACTGGAGGCTGTGATCGCTGTCAAAGGTGCTTCAGCTAAGTACTGAGAAAAGAGTCTAAATTTTATTAGATTACAAAATATTTATTTTATTTTATATTTTATAGTTTTCACTCTGTAATTATGGGGTACTGAGTGAAGGTTTATAGGAGAAATCTTTTATTTTTTCTCTTAGCACAAGGCTGCAACATAACAAAATGTGAAAAAGTTAAAGGGTCTGAAGGCTTTCTGAATAATTTGTATGTAAGAAAGCCTCAGATATTCTCTAATACTATAGACTACTTTTCCAAGACTATAAACCATATAATTTAACCTCTTGAAAGTTATTTGTACTTGTCTAAACAGTCTCTTCCATGTACGCGTTGCGGAGTGAAGACAGTTCTATTGTAGTTACAAAACTGAAATAAGTAAAATACTTGGTAATAATAGTATCTACAGCATTTCTCAGAGTGTATTTCAAAGCAATCGAAAATACATGCAAAGGAGGATTGTAAAAATAACTATCATGGAAGTCAATGACGCTATATAGACATAATGGATGTGAGTAGCCAGGATCTAGCATCTCACTACTGGTTTAGGAATAACAGTCATTTCTTACATAGTCCCTCCATTTTTACAGGCTTGAAAGTAATTGGACAATTGACTTAAAATCTGTTTTATGGTCCATTGTGGCCTGTTACCTTATTATTTTGTGACAAATTAAGGAAATTAAAGGTCTGAAGGTGATGCCTTGTGTAGAATTTGCAGTTGGGAGCTCATGGGAGCTCTCAATATGTGTTCCAAATTAGTGTCAATACAAGTGAAGAAGGTCATCATTAGACTGAAAAACAAATCTATTACAGAGATTTTAGAAATTTTATGAGTAGCACTAGTCATATTAGCAAACCAGCACATTCTCATAAAGAAAGAAAGAAGTGGCCAGCTCAACATCAGAGATGACTCTGGAAGAGCATAGAAAAAAAAACTGTAAAAAAAAAGTACCTTTAGAAGAAGAAGAAGAAGAAGAAGAAGGAGTCTTGTGATCTGAACCATACTATATAAACTCTTGAACATGGTGATGACTGTATTTTGGTATGCCACATTTGGGGACCAATGGAGCTAGATCACACAATTTATAATACAAAACCCAGCTCCAGGAAATGTGGATAACATTGATTATTTAATTAGAATAAATGGCACATGTCATGGTGTGAGATCTATTAAAGGAGTACTCTGGGATATGAAACTTATGCCCTATCTTAAAGATAGGGGAAAAGTTTCAGATCGCTGGGGTCCGACCACTGGGGCCGACTGCGATCTCCCATACGGGCCCTCGGCACTCTGCCGAAATAGCAACATGCCCCCTCAATACATATTTTATGGTGGAGACTGCTGAATGCAGCGCTCCAGCTCTCCCACAGAGATGTATTGAGGGGGCATGTCATTTGCCACTGCCTGCTGGGGGCCCATAAGGGAGATTGCAGGGGGCCCCAGTGATCGGACTCCCCGCGATCTGAAACTTATCCCCTATCCTTAGGATAGGGGATTAGTTTTATATCCCGGAGTACTCCTTTAATATATTGGGTATGAGGTTAACAGTCAGCCTTTGGTGTTTATGTGTAGGAAACAGGAAAAATTGGCAAGTTGGCCTAAAAGCTCCTTATGGTGAAATATGTACATGAGGGCCATATTTGCCACTAGGCATCTGTGGACCAGTGCCTACAGGAGCATTATTGGGTGGGGCAACAATTAAGTTTGTAAAAAAGCATGATAAATACTTTTGCCACTAGGATCTCATGGGTCTGTCCCTAGGCCAGCAGTATTAAGGGGGGAAACTCTTAAAGGGTGACTGACAGATGGATTAACCCCACTAACCTAGTGGTTAATGTGGGTGATCCTGAGTAAAATGATGTATTCCTAATTCCAATCTGTTCAGCCATTCTCTTAACTGTACTGGGCACGGGTTCAAATCTGCACCTATGAGGCTGTCCCTTGGGTCCTGTTTGCACCACACCACTTATCAAAGAGAAGAAGATTAATAATGATAAGCGAGATGGTGACAATAGGTCCCAGGGGGCTGCATTAGAAGTGCAGATAGTCTTGAAACCCACCCCCAGTGGAGTTAAGAGTTTATTTGCATATTGTAAGATATGTGCTATATATCGGAAATGGCTTAACAGATTAAGGTAAGGAATACATTGTTTTACTCAGTATCACCCACACTTGCCATCTGTATATTGAAGTAAGTGGATAAGTGGGGCTGATATTTCTGTCAGTTTCCCTTAAAGTGAGTAAAAAACATACTAAATTGTTTTGATATAGCTTTGCGACCATGCTGTGGGCTGGAGAAAAAATCCCCCTTTGGTCAAATTCACATGGGTCAGAACTGCTGTGAAATTTACCCGCAGCAGCTCATTATATTGTAGATTTGTGATTGCTTAAGCCATTCTCTGTGATACCCTCTTTGCTGCATGTTTGTGGCAGATCTGCATGAAAAAATTCTGACGCATGTGAAAGCCCCTTATTGATATATATAAAATTATTTTTATATATATATATATATATATATATATATATATATATATGTGTGTGTGTAAATTTGAGTAGCCATATTAGTCCAGTGATGCAGACGCAAATCATAAAATGTTGCAGTATCTTGTAATACCTTTTTATTGGACTAACAGCATTTTGTAGAGACAAGCTTTCAGGATTCCTCCCTTTATCAAGTCCAAAGCAAATTTGCTTTGGACTTGATAAAGGGAGGAATCCCAAAAGTTTGTCTCTACAAAATGCTGTTAGTCCAATAAAGAAAGTATTACAAGATACTGCAACATTTTATGATTTGCATATATATATATATATATATATATATATATATATATATATATATGTTTCTTTCCTTACATTTCTATATTTCTATATTATAATTGGTCTTCAAGAGGAAGAGTTTTAATTAAAGGAAGAACGTACCAAATAACATGCATTAATTGGAAACCTGTGGAGATAATGAGACCAGTGGGAGTACGATTGCACCTATCATAAACTGCTTTTTTCTGACTTTTTTTCTCTGTCTTCACAACTAGAGGTTAAGTGCTTAATGCTTTAATTGGTAGTAGAACTACAAGGAAGAATAAACTTGCACATTTAAAAAGCAAATATTTGGTTAGACAATCTTATGCAGCATGTGTAACTTCTAAAAAAACGTGTCTGCCTATACTTGAAGTCAGAGTCAAAGATAAAAAATATAACTGCAATTAAACTTGACATTCTTTGTATCTAAGTAAGAATTTGTACTGTTACAAAAACATCAGCACAGGAAGATGAGATTACTAGCAGACGCTGCAATCTCATGCCTTAAATTGGAAAGCAAGTTTTTGAGGCTTGTGAGTAGACTGTGGAAGTTCCATTGGGACATAAAAAGGCTCGATCCACTACAAATCACAAAGATGTTTCACACATCTGATTATCTGCTTAGCCTCCTTCTGCCCAACCTGATACACATCCCTATTAGATGTGTGAAAGTTCAAGCAGAGGAGAAAATAGCCTAGTCACCATACAAGACAGACAAAGCCATTACTGCACATGAGAGGACAAAAAGGACAAAACCAGACACTTTTCAAATAATGCATGTATAGAAGACCGGAGTTATTTAATTTCAGAACTCTGGTAAAGTTTATTAAAAGTATAAGTTGGTTTATAAAATATTCAATGTAATGTTACCATGTTAATTTTTAGGCAGACAAAAGAAAGACATTTCAAATGTTCACGTTCAAATTATTATTAAAACACTAGTCTTGGCCATTATTCTCATTGAAATAGTCTGAAACCTTACATCAAATGTATGTTCTGGATGTTCTGCCTATACCGTTGTATATATCTACTTTTTAAACAATTGTAATGAATAGTCAGGTACAGGATTGTAGCTTCACACTTATATGGGAAATTGAAATGAATATAAAATGATATACAGTAATAGTAAGTGTTGCTAAATTAGAAAACAAATCTCTTTTCCTTTTAAGTGTTCCGGTTCCTGAAAAGCTTTTCCCCCTGTGTCTCTCTCTGCTGAACTGGAATTCCAAGATGCTATGAAGTGAGAGCTAGACAGAGAAAAAACAATGGAGCGCAGAGCTTCCCATAGAGTAGTATAGTCGGGTAGGGTGATGCAAAGCAAAATGCATTAGATTGGTTTGCTCACCTTCTGTTGTTGTGTAGGCAAGACACAACAACTTATAAAGCATGTAGAATTATCCTTATAGGTCGTGCTGCCTCCCGATGTTCTGCTTCACGGATGAATGCAATGAGGATTAAAGAGTAAAATTTGCCGGGTACCTGGCGCTCAGTAAAGTTGTTCCAAGCAAGAGTTGGTTAAAAGTATCTTTAATAGCCAGAGGACACAGATGCGTTTTGAGGTGGAAACCTCTTTCTCAATGTGAATATGGCTTAAGCCGAAACGCGTCTGTGTCCTCTGGCTATTAAAGTAGAAAACAGGAAAAAATTTGAACGCATGAGAGGGCGCAAAAATCCCAAGAACGACCAATATGCCAAACGTGTTCCTTAAAAACACTTTGGCTTTTATTGGCAACAGAAAGGTGCAACACAAAGGTTTCGAACCTGTGCCAGGTTCTTCGTTCTTCGCCATGCCTGGCGAAGAACCCGGCATGGGCTCGAAACCTTTGTGTTGCACCCTTCTATTGCCAATAAAAGCCAAATTGTTTTTAAGGAATACTTTTGGCATATTGTTCGTTCTTGGGATTTTGGAGCCAGCTCATGCGTTACAATTTTTTCCCTGTTTTCTACTTGACTACAACGCTACCTGGAGGTCACGGTGAAGGATGCAGAGGCTGCCTCCCATGTATCAGGACTACAAGCACCAGTGAGTCTACAGGCAAATACAGGTGTTGTGCCCTCAGCACAACCATCCACGGTAAGGTGCAAAATCTTTGCGCATTCCTTGATCTATCGTAATAATCCTCCACTAGGAGTGCACCTCGTTTTTTCCTTTTCCAACTCTGGCTATTAAAGATACTTTTAACCAACTCTTGCTTGGAACAACTTTACTGAGATGGATTGCGCCAGGTACCTGGCAATTTTTACCCTTTAATCCAAGATGCTATGAAGTGTCCAGTAGATGACATGTTCAGACCCCACCTTCCCCAGCTCAAGTCACTGCTTAGTTCCTTCGCTTGTACAGTCCATTATCTACTGGACACTAGATGCAATTGCAGGATAATAGCACAACAGTAATACCAAGGGGTTATACTTTACACTATATTTACTGAATTAGTTTAAAGGGGTACTCTGTCCCTAAACATCTTATTCCCCATCAAAAGTCCGGCAGCTGGATCTGCGATCTCTGGCCCGACACCCTGGCATTCTGAACATTTATGTTCAGAATGCCGGCTTCAGGCAGCCATGGTCATGATGTCATGGCCCCTCCATTCATGTCTATGGGAGGGGGCGTGATTGCTGTGCTTGACCACACCCGTCACGCCTCCTTCCATAGACATGAATGGAGGGGATATGACGTCACAACTGCGGTCGCCCAAAGCCAGATTTCTGAACATCTATGGACCAAGGTCCCAGTGGCCGGATCCCCCGCAATCAGTCATTTTATCCCCAATCATTGGAAAAGGCAGTTACAATCCTTAAGGGGATACTCCCCTGGAAAAAAAAATCAACTGGTGTCAAAAAGGGCTATTTGCTTCACATGAAGTTCTTTTCTTTTTATATTCCCTTTCTGTCTGACGACCGTTTTCTCTGCTGACACACTGTCCAGAGCAGGATAGGTTTGCTATGGGGATTTTCTCCTACTCTGGACAGTTCCTAAAATGGACAGAAGTGTTAGCAGAGAGCACTGTGATCACACAGAAAGGAAATTCAAAAAGAAAAGAACTTCCTTTGGAGCATATAGCAGCTGAAAAGTACTGGAAGGATTACAATTTTTAAATAGAAGTAATTTACAAATCTGTTTAACTTTCTGGCATCAGTTGATTTAAAAAAAAAATGTTTTCCAGTGGAGTACCCCTTTAACCCCTTAACCCCTTAACGACGCAGGACGTCCTGCGCCGACTCCCGCGATATGAAGCGGGATCGCGCCGCGATCCTGCATCATATCACATCGGTCCCGGCACTCATCAACGGCCGGGACCCGCGGCTAATACCACACATCGCCGATCGCGGCGATGTGCGGTATTAACCCTTTAGAAGCGGCGGTCAAAGCTGACCGCCGCTTCTAAAGTGAAAGTGAAAGTGACCCGGCTGCGGGTCCCGAACAGCTTACAGGACACCGGGAGGGCCCTTACCTGCCTCCTCGGTGCCCGATCGGCGAATGACTGCTCCGTGCCTGAGATCCAGGCAGGAGCAGTCAAGCGCCGATAACACTGATCACAGGCGTGTTAATACACGCCTGTGATCTGTGTAAAAGATCAGTGTGTGCAGTGTTATAGGTCCCTATGGGACCTATAACACTGCAAACATTTTTTTTTTAAAGTGTAATAAAGGTCATTTAACCCCTTCCCTAATAAAAGTTTGAATCACCCCCATTTTCCCATAAAAAAAATAAAACAGTGTAAAAAAAAATAAAAATAAACATATGTGGTATCGCCGCGTGCGTAAATGTCCGAACTATAAAAATATATCATTAATTAAACCGCACGGTCAATGGCGTACGCGCAAAAAAATTCCAAAGTCAAAAAAAGCGCATTTTTGGTCACTTTTTATACCATTAAAAAATGAATAAAAAGTGATCAAAAAATCCGATCAAAACAAAAATCATACAGATAAAAACTTCAGATCACGGCGCAAAAAATGAGTCCTCATACCGCCCTGTACGTGGAAAAATAAAAAAGTTATAGGGGTCAGAAGATGACATTTTTAAACATATAAATTTTCCTGCATGCAGTTATGATTTTTTCCAGAAGTGTGACAAAATCAAACCTATATAAGTTGGGGATCATTTTAACCGTATGGACCTACAGAATAATGATAAGGTGTAATTTTTACCGAAATATGAACTGCATAGAAACGGAAGCCCCCAAAAGTTACAAAATGGCGTTTTTTCTTCGATTTTGTCACACAATGATTTTTTTTTCCGTTTCTCCGTGCATTTTTGGGTAAAATGACTAAGGTCACTGCAAAGTAGAATTGGCGACGCAAAAAATAAGCCATAATATGGATTTTTTAGGTGGAAAATTGAAAGGGTTATGATTTTTAAAAGGTAAGGAGGAAAAAACGAAAGTGCAAAAACGGAAAAACCCTGAGTCCTTATGGGGTTAAGGACACAGTCCTTTTTCACCTTAATGACTGAGCCCTTTTTCGCAATTCTGACCACTGTCGTTTTATGAATTAATAACTCGAAAATGCTTTTACCGAATATTCTGATTCTGAGAATTTTTTTTCGTGACATATTACCCTTATTTTGGTGGTAAATTTTCGGCGTTACTTGCATCCTTTTTTTCGTGAAAAATCCCCCATGAAAATTTTGAAAATTTTGCATTTTTCTAACTTTGAAACTCTCTACTTGTAAGGAAAATGGATATTCCAAAGAAATTTTATTTTTATTCACAAATACAATATGTCCCCTTTATGTTGGCATAATAAAATTGACATATTTTTGCTTTTTGAAAAAATTTGAGGGCTTCAAAGTAAAGCAGCAATTTTCAAAAATTTCATGAAAATTGCTAAATCTGAAGCAACAGATGTCACAGAACTACAATTCCCAGCAAGCCTGGGCAGTCTCCAAACTGTGACCCTCCAGATGTTGCAAAACTACAACTCCCTGGGCATGCTGGGAGTTGCAGTTTGGCCTTCCTAGTGGTTGCCACAGTAAAGATCACTTTACTTTCACTTTCATTCCCCCCCCCCAACGTGGTTTCCCTACCTGAGCCAGGATCCAGCAGTCTCCAGCAACGATCAAGGGTCCCCAGGCATCTTCTCCTCCAGGTACCGGCCTCCATCTTCTCCTCACGTTCCCCTCGACATCCAGGGGTGGGCAGAGCGAGGGGTTCCCATGGCAACCCACTGTCCTGCCCTGCCATTGGTCAGAATCAGTTCTGACCAATGGCAGGGGATAGGAGGAGATCTCAGCACTGCGACCTCGCTCCTATCCCTCAGGATGATCAGGGATGTCACTGACAGCTCCAATCATCCCTATTTTCCGGTTGATCGGGTCACCAAAACCCGATCAGCCCGGAATAGCAGAAAATCGCATGTCTGAATTGACATGCGATTTTCTGCTATCGCCGACATGGGGGGTCTCAGGACCCCCCTCGGCGATGTGCCGGGATGCCTGCTGAATGATTTCAGCAGGCATTCCCGTCCGGTCCCCAACCGCCTATCGGCGGGGACGGAATTCCCACGGGCATATGCATACGCCCTACGTCCTTAAGGACTCGGGATGCAGGGCGTATTCATACACCCGGCGTCCTTAAATGGTTAAGCAGCTAAAGTGTATATTATACAGTACTGTGCTTTAGATGCTGCAGAACACAATATCCCACACCTCAGATGCTGCAGATGATGACCTCTGTATAAAAAGACTTTTCAAATCAGTTAATAAATAGTGGGAACTAATTTTATCTTCATACTTATACTATGTATGAGGGATACTGTACACCCCATTATAAATTATGAATATTAGAAATCATATTGGAATTCCACAACCTGTATACCACAGGCACTTGGCTTCTGACCTCTTCTTGGTGATTTATGTTTCTAATACTGTAATTTATAGTCAAGGGTATATTTTACCATGTAAATATCTTTAATAGTAGTACTTTTCTTTATACAATGCACATGTATGTTACTTTGACTTACATATACTTTAGATCTTATGAATTTTGCACTTGTACAATAGCCAGAGGATGTTTCTTTTTTTTGCTTCTGGAACACACGGGTAGAAACCTCAGACCTTGATATGAGCATTGATATGCAAAGACTTATGTTAAAATATAATCCCTATATTCATAAATAACCATTACAAAAACACTATGAAGATGAAATATATACATTCTTCACTTTTGCTGTAGCTGAAGTAGAGAGCAAAATACACTTTATATTCAAGTTTATTACCATAAGCCTTTTGCAGAGTATTGCCGCATTATTGTAGTTTATCTAACAAGCAAAGCAACTTGTTAATCCATTATGTGTATATACAGTATATATGTGTATGTATATATATATATATATATATATATATATATATATTGTGGTTTTTTTTTTACTTACTGCTCCATGTTTTGTGGCACATATATTTAACATATCAATATGTATATGATGTACAGGATTTGAAGCTGCGGATTTGATATTGTGTTCAGTCAATTAATTTACATTGAAATCTGCAGCTTTAAATCCTGCACATAAAATATGCGCAGGATACTGTATGTGTGAATACACCCTTAGAGTAGGGTCACACAGGAGTGCATCCACAGGGTATTGATGCTGCAGATGTGCTGCCAGCAGTCACAGAGCTACAGTAGAGCTAGCACCCTGCTGCCAGAGCTTTGTGTGTCCGCTCGTGACTGCTAGCAAAAAATCTGCAGTCACAAGTGGACACACCGAGCTACGGTTGCAGCAGGGAGCTTGTTCTGCTGTGGCTCTGTGACTGCCCTTAATCCCTTAAGGGGTTTTATAGGACATTTTCATTAATGGACTACTCACAGTATAAGCCAACCAGTATCTCATCAGTGGCAGGGTAAAACATCCGGCACCCCCACCGATTAACTGTTTGCCATACGCAATAAACAAGGCTGGAAGCAGACAGCTCCATACATTGCGTAGTAGTCATGCTGGGTTGCTTCAGCTCAGCTCCTATTAATATGAAAGGAGCTAAGTTGTAGTAACCAAGCATGGCCACAACAGAATGTATGGAGCTGACTGTTTCTAGTTTTGTTCTATACATATATGATGTCAACATTGCTCTATAATACAGCTGAATGGTGAGGCTACTGGGTGTTGAAACCCACTGTTTCAAATATTAAATGTGACTTATTCTAAAGATAAGCCATCAATGAAAAACCATTTTAGTTTCATGCAAAGACCTATGTTACTCCTACTTGCAGGGTTATTGATTTTGAAATTGGCATCAACTAATAATGGGCATACAGTTAACCACCCTGCCAGCCACAGAGGAACACATGTAACATTATTAAGAAATTTCTACAGGATACTGTGTAAAAACTTTCAGACCATTGGGTGCTGAATAATTGTAAATGTAATTACTGTATATACAGTACAATAATAATGTAAGTGAATTGTGCTTGGACAAGAAGATAATTTTTAGTTGGATCCAACTGACTACTATAGCAATATATCCCATTACCAATATCCTAAGGGGAGCTGTTTACAGTAAGAAATGTTTTCATGACCATTAAGGTATGCTTACATAGCCATAACCCATGCCTGTGTGAAGCACTGCACCATGGTTTTGTGGTGTCCCACTACAGGTACACAGTTCTGCATTACCTGTAGGCCCTGTAAAGTTGAGTCCCTCAGTGACCTGGGGGCTCCCCTGCAGAGACTCCTTGTGTTATCTTGCTAGTTTATTAAATGTGGTGTATGTTACCTTAAGACCATAGATAGGATTCTGGTGTATAGATAGTATATAGGACCTTTGTAGGACTCCAAGGACCTGTGTGAGTAAGCCTGATCACATGTTATATTATAATGTTATATGATTTGTTGCAACATGTAATCCCAGAGATCACCAGGTTTAACCTATGACCCACAGCTTGACCAATGGGATATAGTCCAGCCCCCTCACTGTATAAGGGGTAGCCATCTTTAATTCACTCTCTTTCCTCAGACTCTTCTGAGAGTAACATCAAAGTCTTTGCTGAAGCAGCTACCAGAGAATCTCAGGACAGTGTTCAGCTTCTGGAGTTCCACAAAGCTACAACTCTCCAGTAAGTCAAGTCTTTGTCTGCTGTCACTGAAGTTAGTAGAGTCCTGCACATAATCAAGTCCAGTCTAATAACAGTCAAGTCTAAATTACAAGTCCAAGTCAAGTGTATTACAAGTATTGGTCCAGCAATCTGCGAGGTCCTTTGGGTACTGGTCACATCTCTGGGACAATCTGGCCATAGCTGTGAAGATAATTACACCTATCTTCTATTCAGTAAAGCCTCCGTTTACCTGCCCCTGCAACTGGTTGTGGACTATTTCTTCACTACTAGCCCATGGGATAGCGGAGAATCTGGGCGTGTTGTGTTCCAGAACCTGAAAACCACACTAGCATCACGGACACATAGGGGTTAATACCATCCGACCCTCGGGGTTAATAACATCTGATCCCACCACTCACTGCAACACCCGTGGCCCTGCCACTACTCACTATAGTGGCACACCACAGTTTTCCCTGAGCCATGGTCAGAATGAGGAAGGAGGGGAAGGTGAGAGTGCAGGGGTTCAGATTGTTATGTTGTGCAGACTACACCTCATAGATTTCATACGGAGGCCAAAATAACATGTTTTTGTTTTGCCTCTGCTGGCTATATAGGGGTTTATGAGAGCCATAAACCCATATAAACCTAGCAGAGGCAAAAAGTGTTTTACACATGCACTGGGACCTTTCCTAGTGGACATATCTGTACAATGCTTAATGCAGTGTGAAAACAGCCTTAGTCCAACAAATGTTGCAATTTCCTTAAAGGCATACAGTAGATTATATATATATATATATATATATATATATATATATATATATATATATATTTATTTTTTTATTTTTTTTTCCTCCCAGTCAATTAAACCTTCAGATGCTCCTTAGAGACAGACAACAAACCTATCTAAATCGAGAAAAAGCTTGGTTATGTAGATTGTTGTTAAAGGGGTACTACAGTTAAAAACTTTTTTTTTTTAAATCAACTGGTGCCAGAAAGTTAAACAGATTTGTAAATTACTTATATTTAAAAATGTTAATTCTTCCTGTACTTATTAGCTGCTGAATACTACAGTGGAAATTATTTTCCGTTTTGAAACACAGAGCTGTCTGCTGACATCACGAGCACAGTGCTCTCTGCTGACATCTCTGTCCATTTTAGAAATGTCCAGAGTAAAAGGAAATCCCCATAGCAAACATATGTTGCTCTGGGCAGTTCTTAAAATGGACAGAGATGTCAGCAGAGAGCACTTTGCTCGTGATGTCAGCAGACAGCTCTGTGTTCCAAACGGAAAATAATTTCCACTGTAGTATTCAGCAGCAGGATTAAGATTTTTTAATAGAAGTAAATTACAAATCTGTTTAACTTTCTGGCACCAGTTGATTTAAAAAAAAGTTTTTCCCGGAGTCCCGCCGCTGGGGACCCCCGCAATATAGCATGCGGCACCCACCTGTTTCTGCTCCGGAAGCGCTGGAGGGTCTGGGTCCCGACCACGGGAACGGAAGTTTGTGACATCACGAATCTGGACCCCCACGATCAGACATCTTATCCCCTATCCTTTGGATATGGGATAAGATGTCTAGGGGTGGAGTACCCCTTTAAAACAACTTTCAATTGCACAAAACTAATGGTGATTTAACATCCTTTGAATCGTGAAGTTGTATACATAACCCCTTTAAATTTTCTCCATAATTTAACTTTTAATAGCGTCTTTTATTGTCAAGTATCTAAGAAACTGCCTGGAAAGTGGGAATAGGGAGCAATGTAATTATATACAACCCATTGTGAGAGGAGCAGAGATCTGCACTGTCAACCACACTGAGAAACACCTTAGGTTGCTTATATACTATTCAAACACTATTCACTGTGTGTGACAAGATAAAGATGTCCCAAAGAGATGATTTATGAAATTACATAGGAAAAAGAGCAATGCTGCTTTGTTCTGTTCCTATACAAACATTAGATTTCCCCTTGAGGAATGTTATCAGCAAAATTTCAAATATGCTTAATAGAATGTACTAAGGAGATATAGATTGATAGACTAAAGCTGACACTCCAAAAACAGGCAAAGCAATTTTGTTTAATGTTTCCAAGCTATTTGTTTTATAGGTAATACAAGCATGTGCATTTATCAAGTTAAAGCCAGGTGCCAACATCTGGGCTCCGCGCAGCCCTGTAGCTATAAACTATGTCCCTTGAGGTAATTTACAATACTCTGAATGACGTCTTGTTATTGGTATTAGGAACACTTTAATGTGGAGCGTACACAATGTCACCCAAGCTCAGTGGGCACTGGGAAGTGTAATGTATGGACACAGCTTCTCAGACCCAGATTATAGGATGCTTGCTTTATTCTCTAACATATTATTTCACAAAACATATAATGATGTAACAAGGTCAAACATGTAGTTAAAGGTGTATTCTGATCTGAAACATGTATGACTTATCCACTGGATATGTCAGAAATGTCCCCTACATGCAGGTCCCTCCTCTGGGACCCTCAGTCAGTCGTATAATTGATGGATCCCTGGGGCTCCCTCTGACAATTTTGCAGTCACCAAACGTGGTTGGGAAGCCGAAAGCAACCAAAGCAGGTGACTTACCTAATTTACTCATCTCTCATTTATTTTAATAGGAGTTGCACCATTTTGTAACAGCAAGCTTTCACTACAAGCATTGTCACTTATGTCTAGGTGGCACACATTCACTGGGCTGGGCATTCTGTGTATGTATGTGCCTGTGTATGCATATACAGTACTTATATATCTGTATATCATTGTATAATATTGTCTTTATATGTGCCTATTTAATTCTATGCTTATTTACCTTTCATAAAACATCCAGCTCATAAATACATCTGTTCCACTCCAGCTAATATGATGTACATGTCCATGTGCATTTTTTATGGTTACAATATTGTGCTGATTATTATTATAATTTTTTTTTTATATCCCAAAATCCAGTGGTGTATTTATTTACCATTAGGCCAACAGGCAGTTTAAGGAGGGAGCGGCAGACATACTGCCCTATTATATACCACTCTCCCAGCATTGGTCACCGCTGATTGGGCACCGTACATTTCTCATCAGAGGGGGAAGAAGTATAGGCTGCACAAAGGTATGTGGAGATGGCTGTGATGTGAGCCGCACTTGTCATCCTGGGGGCCCAGCTGTCTAAAGTCAAACCCATGAACCCCTCCACCCCTTCTGTGATACGGATGCCCAGCTACATGGGCCCCAACCACTCCCTAAGCTGGGAGCTCATACTACTGCTCAAGCCCAAAGAGCTGAGCATGTATGTGTATACTATATAGTGTCTACTGTATATACTTAGTGGCATTGATGGGAAAATACAGACCGCAGAGGGTAAAAAACTCAAGCGGGGTGACACCCAGGAAAATTACTTTGACCAAGAAGTATCTGTCACTGGTGACAGGAATTGAATTTTATTTTTTAAATACCCTCCCCCAGTGGTGACGGAGGAGGAAGCACATAAGGACCGCCATGCAGATAGTCAGGGAGAGAGGCAACTAATCTCCTCCCTTTTAGTTGTCCATGAGCATGGAGAGCTGATACGGAAATGCAGCCATGCCACTGAGGAAGCAGCAGGGCTGTACAAGTAAATAGCAAGTAACATGACATCTTTTTTTCCAGAACAGGGGTTGTGAGGTCATGGTGTGGGTCCTTTTCTGGCTGCTTCTGTCTTATCACTTGTTTATGTCAGCAAGCCAGCAACTTTAGCCATTACACTGCCTATCTGCAGCTAATGTAACAAGATATGTTCTCCTCCCCAACCTTCTGTCATTCCTGACCCCTCTGTTGTCCTCCTGTTCTTCTCTTTCCATTCCTGACCTCTCAGCACTCCTCCCTCTAGACTCCTCTGTGTCCTTCTTATCCCCTTGAAGTGTAAATATAGGCAAAGGAGAAATTATTAAAATATTGGAGCACACTAAAAGCATATTACCGTTTGGGGGCACTCAGGGCAGGGCTGGTGCAATGATTTTTGCTACCCTAGGTGAAAGGAATTTTGCCGTCCCTTGACCCTACCCATTGGCTCCTCCCTTTGACACGCCCCACCATACTACTAAAGTGACACACTGTAACAAACCTCCTTGTCATGTAATCTCCTTACCACTGGGGTGACACACTGTAACAATCCAACTCCTCGTGTAATTTCCTTACTACTAGGGTATCACACTATACCAAACCTCCTTCTCATGTAATTCCCTTACTACTGGAGTGACACACTGTAACAAACCACTACTCATGTAATTACTATACTATAGGGGTGACATCGTGTAACAAACATACATAATTTTGCACTTACACATGCTGCAAGAATCCTCACACGACCAACCAACACAGGTGGCGTCACTGGTTCTGTTATCTGTATACTGTGTGAATGTACTATCTGTATAATGTATATATATATATATATATATATATATATATATATATATATACTATTTGGGTACCATGGGTGAAGATTTATCAAAACCTGTGCTGAGGAAAAGTTGACAAGGTCTCTGCAAAATGAAAGAAGCAATTTGATTTGTTGCTATGGGCAGCTAGGCAACTTTTTATCTGCACAAGTTTTGATAAGTCTCCCCCCATGTGTATATACTATGTGTACTACTGTATGCATTTACTATGAGTGTTACTGTGTGTATGTACTATGTGTTCTAGCTTGTATGTATACTATGTGTATTACCATGCCTATATCCTCTGTGTACTACCGTATGTATATATTATATGTGCTACCATGTGGATATACTATTCTATGTATATTACAGTGTGTGTATATACTATGGGGGATATTTATCAAAACCAGTCCAAAGGAAACATTGCTGAGTTGCCCATAGTAACCAATCAGATCGCTTCTATCAGTTTTCATAGGCCTTTTCATAAATAAAAAAAGAGCAATCTGGTTGCTAATATGCAACTCAGCAACTTTTTCTCTGGACAGGTTTAGATAAATCTCCCCCTATATGTACTACTGTGTGCATATACTATTGTATGTGTTTTAGTGCATGTATATACCATGTGCACTACCATGTGTATATTCTGTTTGTGTAGTACTGTGTATATGCTATGTGTACTACCGTATGTATACCCCATGTTTTACAGGGAGCGGGGGCATCAATGGTGTGCATTCCAATGCCAAAAAATTCTGTGTCTGGTGTTGGCTTGATTAGCTAGACCTAGGGCTGCACAAAACTGAAAAACACCACAGTCAAAACCCTGACAGGCATTGTCACATTACTGCAGTTTTGGAACAACAAGGCCCTAAAAGCAAGAAAGGCAAGAAAATAGTACATACTATCCAGTTGAAAACTTTGCAATGACTGAGGTGTCTCTCAGCAGTCTACTTCTGTGGTACAATGATTTGCATCTTCTAATAAACTGATTTCCCTGAATACAGCTTCAAATCTTCAGTTTAAATCCTGCACATCAAATATGTGCAGGATACTGTACGTGTGAATACACCATTAGGAAGCCTATTACACGGGTGCACATTTGTGTGGACAGGGCTACATGGTTGCTGAATCCTTTAAAGCGCAGCTGACAAATAAAGATTTGTCGACCCATTAAAGCGACATGATCAAATGACAAATGAGCAGGCCTATTACACAGGGCAATATTAGGGTGTTTGGCCAATAATCGCCCGAAGTCTTTTGCATGCAATCTCTTTATCTATGCATTTAATCTGCACATATTTATGTACAAAGCCTCAGTGCTAAAAGATTGCATATGTGCAGCTAATACCCCTTGTCTCTCTTTGACTGTACCATTGCTATTACATCACGTTTTGTTATTTTTGCCGGGATGTTAGAAATGTATTTGCAGCAATATCTTTGACATTACCATTCCCAGTAATTGCCTATTCATTCTAAATGCTCTAATTAAAGATCTGTTTCTTTTATTTTTATTGCTGTTGCCAGGTACTGTACTTGTAATTGCACAATCTTATGATCCAGCAGTACAGTAGTGCCATTACTCCAAGCTCTGTAGATGTGACTGCTAAAGACTATCACATCTCTTTTAAAAGTTTATTTTTGCAAAATAAGAAAAATCTTAAAGGGGTACTCCACTGGAAAACATTTTTTTTTAAAATCAACTGGTGCCAGAAAGTTAAACAGATTTGTAAATTATTTTTATTTAAAAATCCTAATCCTTACAGTACTTTTTAGATGATGTATACTACAGAGGAAATTGTTTTCTTTTTTAATTTCCTTTCTGTCTGACAACATGCTCTCTACTGACTTCACGAACTGTCCAGAACAAAAGAGGTTTGCAATGGGGATTTACTCCTACTCAATTCGTAAAATGGACAGAGGTGTCAGCAGAGAGCATGTTGTAAGACAGAAAGGAAATTCAAAAATAAAAGAACTTCCTCTGTAGTATATAGCAGCTGATAAGTACTGAAAGGATTTGGATTTTTTGATAGAAGTAATTTACAAATCTGTTTAGCTTTCTGGCACCAGTTGATTTAAAAGAAAATGTTTTCCAGTGGAGCACCCCTTTAAGTGGCAATTCCCAAAGATGTTATGTGAAGATTATTCACTAAATTAAAAATATTCTCTTTTTTGAAGGGGTACTCTGTCCCTTGACAACTTATCTCTGGCTTAGAACCCCAGTGTTTATATTAAGAACGCCGGTTTTGGGCAGTCATGATCCTGGCGTGATGCCCCCTCCAATCATGTCTATGATAGGGGGTGTGATGGCCCCACCAACAGGACCCCCAACAATCTTATTCCCTATCCTTTGGATAGGGGGATACAATATCTAGGCAAGTCTAACTATGGCATCTATTGATTACTGTGGGATTTGCATTGATAGTAAAATACTATCCTTAATGTACCTAGCATTGCCATCTTTCTGTCTTTTCGTTTTTTGGTCACCATAACCATAAGATTGCTTTGAGGAAAGAGTTTTACTTTAAAATGGCGCAGATTATAGTTCTATATAATGTACAGAATGATGTTAATTTATTTTGTGAGGTACAGTAGAATGCAAAAAAAAAATAAAAAATATTGGGGGATTTGGGTTTTGCTTTTATGGCATTCACTTTGCAGTAGAAATTGCATTTTATCTCTAAGTTTCAGCATGTTCTAAGACCCACCATTTTTTAAATGTTTTTCATTGAAGGAGTGTATGAGGGATTTTTTTTGGTTCTTGCTACAGATGATATCCTAGGATCCTAGTGAGATGTTGGGGGGGGGCGGCATAGGGAGAAATCTTTTTATGAGGCGACTGTATGAAAGAGGGGACCATAGAGAGCAATCTGTGTAAGGGTGCATTCACACAACATTTTTGCAATACAGTTCCCGTATTAGGAAAAACAGATTCCTCAAAACCGGACTAAACTGTATCAAAATGAGTGTGCAAATTTTTACCCATATAAGGTTAAAAATGTATACGGTTTGAAGTTGAAAAATTATGTCCTGTTGCATCTGTTTTTTAAGAAAAAACCTATACATTTTTACGTTTTTAACTTTTCACCCCATTATGAATAAAGTTTCACCTGTTTGATTTAAATTCCAAGAAAAACAACTGTGCAAAGTCAAAAACCGTATGGTGCAAACCAGATGGAACCGTAGGCATATACGGTCCTGTACGGTGCCCATTGACTCCCATGTTAAAAGAAAAAAGTGTATACAGTTTAATATGGTCTTTCACCCAGACTAAAAACCATGGTAGGCTACGGTTTTAGGTATTGGAAACAAAAATGGACAAAACCGTACTAGATGCAAAACGGATGCAAACTGATGCATTGTTTGGCATATGGTTTTCAATGGAGTGTCAATGCATACGGTTTTCAATACGGTTCCGTACGGTTTTCACACTGAAAACGTATACGGGAACTGTATTGCAAAAACGTGGTGTGAATACACCAACAAAAGGGGCCCTGAAAAACAGTCTATTCTCTGCTAAAGATACTGTACTGGAACAGGAATGGGTGAGTAATTCATTGCACATCAAGTATGCAACATTAACCCTTCTTTGCCCTAGTTAACTAAGCATTTTGACATAAACTCTTTCACTACCCTAGACCATCAGTGATAGAAAAATTCTTCACTGCACTGAGTGACAAGAAAGACACATAATACCTCTTTCTTTACAGCGGAATCCACAGCAAAATTTAGTGTTACTGTTTACAGTATCTGCACTACATTATGCAGCTTTGCCTTACAAGTGTTTATCAAACTTGATTTTGGTGCACTACTCTTTTTGGGAGTTGTGCGATGCTATAAGTGTTTTGCACCACAGAAAGTATGTAGAGAAACAATTACACTTGTGAAAATCTGTGCACTGCACCTGTACAAAGAGCAGTAAGGTATATAGAACTGTATGAAGAGAGATAGAGCAGTTTTGCATATATGCATTGCTGCCAATCTTTAAGTTGCAGAATACATTCCCTAAGTCCAGTGCATAGTGGCCTAGGAAATGTAAAGCAGTGATTACGTATATATACATTGATATCCACTTCTACGTACACATTTGCTGGAATGGGTGCAGAATACCCTGTCCAGAGAATGCAGTGAGTGACAATACCTAGATGTTGTGCCATTACACTCTTTGTTTTGGTGGTGGCTATATATATAGATATATATATATATATATATATATATATATATATATATATATATATATATATACAGTACAGACCAAAAGTTTGGACACACCTCCTCATTCAGAGTTTTCTTTATTTTCATGACTATGAAAATTGTAGATTCACATTGAAGGCATCAAAATTATGAATTAACACATGTGGAATTATGTACATAACAAAAAAGTGTGAAACAACTTAAAATATGTCATATTCTAGGTTCTTCAAACTAGCCATCTTTTGCTTTCATTACTGCTTAGCACACTCTTGGCATTCTCTTGTTGAGATTCAATAGGTAGTCACCTGAAATTGTTTTCACTTCACAGGTGTGCTGGTGTGGAGGAGGAGGTGTGATGGTGTGGGGGTGCTTTGCTGGGGACACTGTTGGGGATTTATTGAAAATTGAAGGCATACTGAACCAGCATGGCTACCACAGCATCTTGCAGCGGCATACTATTCCATCCGGTTTGCGTTTAGTTGGACCATCATTTATTTTTCAACAGGACAATGACCCCAAACACACCTCTAGGCTGTGTAAGGGCTATTTGACCAAGAAGGAGAGTGATGGGGTGCTGCGCCAGATGACCTGGCCTCCACAGTCACCGGACCTGAACCCAATCGAGATGGTTTGGGGAGAGCTGGACCGCAGAGTGAAGGCAAAAAGGGCCAACAAGTGCTAAGCATCTCTGGGAACTCCTTCAAGAATGTTGGAAGACCATTTCAGGTGATTACCTCTTGAAGCTCATCAAGAGAATGCCAAGAGTGTGCAAAGCAGTAATCAAAGCAAAAGGTGGCTAGAACCTAGAATATGACATATTTTCACACTTTTTTTGTTATGTGTATAATTCCACATGTGTTAATTCGTAGATTTGGTGCCTTCAGTGTGAATCTACAATTTTCATAGTCATGAAAATAAAGAAAACTCTGAATGAGAAGGTGTGTCCAAACTTTTGGTCTGTACTGTATATATATATATATATATATATATATATATATATATATATATATATCCCTCCAATATTAATACAATCTGGACATTTGCAGTCAGTGCAGCAAGATCAGTGAGAAAAAGCAATTGACATAAAATGTTAATACCGTGTCCTCAGACATGACTTGCATGAGATTAGGAGCAATGCACTTGTCGTTTACCACCTGGTTGTAAGTTAAGTACCACACAGGCAATGCATACCATAAGTTTAGAAGCTGTGAAATAAAATTTTAATGGCCAGAGAATCTAAAGAGTCATTTGGTAGCTGGCACTTGTGCGTGAATTGAGACAGCCTGAGGTGAAGCCTTTTTTTTTCTTTTTTCAAATTTCAAAGTGTATTTGCAGCAATATGCAATGGATTGGATCCAAAGTAAAGCCTGGGGCTCTGACAGTGAGCTGTGTTTTTATTTTGGACAGCAATGAATGGAATGGAGTTTAAAAAAGAAAAAAAAAGATTTTATCAGAAACTTCAGAAATTGTTAACCAATGAGATCCGCACAACAGATTTCTTTAGAGGTGTATTTTACATATACCCTAAATTTCTGTCCAAATTTCCTTTTGCATGAAATACAGCAACATCACAAACCTGCTATGACTCTTTAACCAAACAAGAAACTAATGTACTATGAATTTGATAAATCATGAATAGTGATCTCCTAACATAAACTTTTGGTATTAAAAATAACTCTGTGATCTTGTAATAACCTTCACATTCTTAGCAGTGACCATGGAGAGTACTGGTGGTTGTATGCACATTAAAGCAGCTTGGCATTACTTGCAGGACATTGTGGAAATATTCTGACATAGAGTGGGAAAAGGTCACACATTTTGCCCAAATCAAAAATTAGTCTTTTTTTTGGCTGCTTTGCACCATGTCCACCAACTGGATGGGGCTTAGAGCAAAGGAGATGTGGTTTTGTGTGAAGAAGCCTTGATCTTCCTGCAAGATAATTTTTCGACAATTTACATTTGATAGCAGAATAAATAATTTGTAGTTGAAATTGAGCTTGAGCTCTGAGCTTGTATATATTTTTTTATGCTACTGCTTGGGCAACAATTAAATGTTATACAGGTAAACCAATCCATGGGATAGGTGATAAGTATCTGATCAGTTTCAATATGCTTGGTGGGACCCTTACCAATCACCATAATAGAGGTCCTGCATTTTTCAATGGCATTGGCATAGCAGTAGAGCATGCATAATACTGCTCCATTCAGTACCCATGGTTCTGATGGCGGCAGCACTCGGTTAACCTTGGCAGCTTCATAGTAATGAACAACTGCCACATCACTCACATTGTGGGACTTGAGACCTCAATTCTCATAGTTGGTGGGGGTTACAGGGGCCTGCCCCCAACCGTATTGCTCCTCACCTTAATGTTTTGGTGTTTTCATCAACAGAGTCAATTAAGGGCATATTTTATGTATGACAGATTGTAATTTGTGGTAAGAATTGCAAAAAACAAACAAAGCAAAAATAAATGTTCATGGGATTGAAAAATAAATAAATAAAAAAGATAGTAACATTTTGTGTTGTGTTCATTTTTTTGTACACCATGCAGTAAAAATTATATGAAAACTTTATTTTGGGGGTTACTACAATTACAATTATACAAAATATACTTCAAACTACTTCAAACAACTTTAAAAAAGTTAGCATCATCATATTTTAACCCCTATCACTTTTTTCATAGTGATAGGGCATGTTTTTTTTTTTTTTTGTGTAGTAAACTATCATTTCTATGTGTACTATTTTGGAGTAAATACATTTTTTAACTGCCTTTTATTGCATGGTGAAATGCAAAATAACAAGGAAAAAAAATGATATGACGTCCACAGTTCGGGATAAATAATATTACACTGTATTTAAATATTTCAGACATTTCTGCATGCAGCGATACCAATTAATATTATTATTAATTTATACATTGTATATAAGATTTGTTTGTTTAAAAAAATGCGGAGGGGGGGTGATTTGAAATTAGGTTAGGGGATTCATAAATTTTGTTATTTTGAAGTGCACTACATAATAATCAAAGCCCCACCCCCCACTACCACAAAAAATATTAAATCAAATTTCCTCTCCTACTAATAATTTTTTGTCTGTTTGTTTTTGAACATTGTATGGTGAACTGAAAGTTGTCACTACAAAGTTAATTTGATCCCATGAAAAACATGTTTTTTTGCATAATATGTAAGAAGGACTACATGAAAACGCAAAAAAAAAATAATAATTGGTGGTTTCATCAAGGGGTTAAAAGCACTCAGAAGCTTTCATGTTGAGTTTACAAATCTATTCTAATTTATCCACCACTGAACATATTTTTTAACAGAGAACACACTATGGGGAGATTCGACCGGTGTCCCATAGAAACTAATCAGATCACTTCTTTCATTTTTCAAAAAGGCCTCTGAAAAATAAAAGAAGCAATTTGATTGGTTGCTATGGGTAACCGGTCAACTTTTACTCAGCACAAGTGTTGATGACACCCCCCCCCCCCCCCCCAATATCCTTTTTTTGTGTGTTTTGCTTGTTTTCGACTTAAAATTCTATTTTCCGCTTAAAATTCTATGCTTATTTAAGAATGGCTTAAAAAATGTCAATAAGATTATTAAATGATCTAAAGACTAAAGGAATGTCAAATTCTTCAATAATATATCCAAAGTATAGTGTTCATCAAAGAAGTCTTGTTTCTTACAAAACTGGATTGCAAACTAATTAACATGATCTAATCCTATTTCTATTTTATTTAACAGGGGAAAATATGGTACAGACCTCAACCCCTAAAGGACACAGGACATACATATATGACCTGCATCCGCTACCAGTCTATTATATGTGCTCAGAGCAAGTTGTCCCAGCTTCTATCAGCAGCCAGGACTCATGGCTAATGCCAATGGCTAATGGAGGATGCCACAAGTTGAGTATGGCATCTGAAGTTACCAAAACTATATTGCTGGTAGCTTAAATATACTGATCAAGACCACCTTGGTGAAATTGTGGGGTCTCGATCAGCACAAGAGACAAGCGAAGGTGTTCCTACTGTCCAAAAATAGTAGTAAATGTGAATAAGCCACTTCCCTAATAAAGGTTTAAATTCCCCTTTTCCCAATCTTCTTATAAAATAGTGTTAGCAAAAAAATAAAAATAAAATAAAAATAAACATAATCATATGCAGAACCTCCACTTATGGAAACGTCAGAATTAATAAAATAAAATGTTTAGTAAACTGCACGGTCAATGGCGTAGATGGGCTATTACAATGCAAGTAGGATAAAACGTAAGTGCAAAAGATACAAAATCATTGCGTCCTTATGGGGTTAATAGTAAAAAAAAAAATATATTATGTAAAAGTGGGTAAAAAAGATGACCACTATCCATTACATTTTTTACATAAATAAATGGTATTAATAAAGTCCATTAAAATAAAATTATACTAACTGCACATAAGCTTTAAGCTTTATTTATTTAATGAAATGGTAAGCCATATGCTAATATATGCACAAAGAAAAAGTAATTATACAGGTAGACAGAGGTAAATGAATGATTACGATAGCTAAATGAGCATCTAAAGAGATGTAAATTTAGGGAAAAAATCCGAAAAAGACTAATTAAAAGTTTAGACACTTTAAAACAGCAACCATTTCTCCATAGCTAAACATGAACCTTAAATGAAATGCCATACTGATTCACTTTTTTGTTAACCCCTTCCCGATCCATGACATGCATTTACGTCATGGGTCGGGTGGGTGGACATGACTGGGGGCCCGCGGGTCGGGTGGACGTCGTGACCGTGAGTTTTCAGCTGCTGACATCTGCCGGTAATGATGGACATCAGAGATCGCTCTGATGTCCGTCATTTAACTGGTTAAATACCGTGATCTATACAGATCTCTGCATTTAAACATTAAATGCCGCTATTCCCTGGGGTCTAGTGGGGAGGCTATGGGTTGCCAGGGAAGCCCAAGGCCTTAGGGCATCTTCCCTGGCTCTGTGATTGCTTAAATAGGTATTTGAGGAATGTTATTTATTTGACTATGCTACAGGGGCTGTAAAGTTAGTGTAGTTCATAATATAGTGTCTGTATCTGTGTGTGACGGTGGTCTCACAATTCTTCTGTGATTATCACCTCAATATTTATTTTTAACAGCATACAAAATTACTCAAGTCTCGGGATGTCCTGACCTGAGACCTGACATCTCTACGCAGATAAACAGAGGGAGTCTGTCCTGCTTTAAAGGGTAGAGCAACTGCTGGGTGGGAGAGAGATCATTTTGCAACAGCTGTAGGTACCCTGATTAGAAAACACTGGTTAATTGCATTGAAGGGATCACAGATGTGTTTCAATGGGTGGGGTGGCTGATGTGTGGGAGGGAGGAAAGTGACCTTATACTTACAAACTATGGAACTATAAGATGTGTAGTTTAGAGAACGAAATTGAAAAGAAAGTACCCAGTTTTAGCAGGAACGTTCTATTAAAATCACCTTAGGGTGAATATCCCCTTTAAGGCTCCCTTTTGCAGCCCTTAGCAATCAAGCACAGATTTCATGGATCAATGTAATGCAATGGCTAATGATAGGCCCCTGGGAGGGGGGTATTGCTGTGTGCATAATTGTCCAAACTATTAAACGATTCTCTTTGTGATCCTGCATGGTGAACGGCGTAAAAAACTCAAAATTCCAAATGTCAAAATTGATGATTTTTGGCTACATTACATCCCAAAAGGAACGTAAAAAAGCGATCAAAAGCCATAGCTACACAAAAGTGATATTGCCAAAAACTACACCTCATGGTGCAAAAAACACCCTAACACACCTCCCTGGAAAAATAAAAAAGTTATAGGGGTGAGAACATGGTAATGAACAAAGTGCTTTCTTTCTCTTTTAAGTTTTCAAGTTTTTTAAACATAAAACAAAACAAAAATGTATCAAGTTTGGTATAATTGGAATCATACTGACCTGAAGAATAAATATGGCCTGTCAGATTTACTACATTTTGAACTCCCAAAAAAGTATTGCCCTACAAAATTGTGCAATTCCCTATATTTTTTTACATTTTGTCCTACGTATCATTTCTTTCTGGCTTTGTAATATATTGTATGATAAAAACAAAGTGTATCAGTGGAAAGTATATAGTTAGCCAATTGTTGGCTTTATATAACACTGGCTTACTGCATTTTCCTACTACCCCAGGGTTTGCTGAGCAAGATGAAAGGGGCACCATATTTTGGAAGTTTACAAGAATATTTTGCTGGGGCAGCACCCTTCCTTGTACACTTTAGATTGAGCCCCTTATTTGTGTAGTCTTTAAATGAAACAAATAATAACTGAAAACAATAACTGAAGACAAATGATGGTTAATTAACTGTTGGCAAAAACACCTCAAAAATGTCTCTAAAAAGCCTCAAACATTGTGAGTTTTCTGTCTCGCATTGACTATAATGGGGAATGTTAAAAAAAAAAAAGGCATTGGGTTTTCAAAAAAAGCACTGAAAAAAGGTCAATTTTCACAGCAATTCTGCATAGAAACTAACATTACAATCATGATAAAAACCACATGAAACTTCACGGCACACAACACCGTACATTTATCCCGTGGCATATTTACCGTCCATAAAGTCATGTAAGCAGCTAACTAGGTAAACCGGTATGTAGGTAGGTAGCTACCTAGCTAGGTACCCAGGTAGTCAGGTTGGTAGCTAGCTAGAAAGGTAGCCAGGTGGGTAGGTATTCAGGTAAGTAGCTAGGTAGGTAGGTTACTTTGTAGGTAGATATCCAGGTCAATAGCTAGCTTGGAAGAGAGCCAGGTAGGTAGGTATTCAGGTAGATAGCTAGATAGGTAGGTAGCCATCTAGGTAGTTACATAGACAGGTAATCAGACTGATAGGTATCCAGATATGCATCTAAAAAAAAACATGGTTATCTCTTGTCTATTGCAGCCACCTCCCTTGCAAAACAGCCACATCACATCTTTTTTCCTCCACAGTGCCGAGATGGATAAAAAACATCATTGTGCCTGCACTGCACAGGGGCGGAGGTCAAGGCCCTACTATTGTAAGCTTAAGGTCTAAGACTTTCTGCAGCTTTCTGCCCTATTAGCAAGCAAGCCTGAGCCAGCACTGGAGCTATGGGCGCCAGACCCGTGTTTCAGCACCCTTAGAACCGCCCCTCCCCCCTCCCCTGAAAACCACCACACACACACACATCTGGCAGACATGGGAAGGACAAAGCCCAATAAACAAATTAATGTAGTGCAAATGGATAAATTGTCAATACTGCACTAAACATCAATTTCAATTTATATAAAAAGCACAATGGAAGCAACATGGATTTTCTGCCATGTTTTAAGTGTCAGCAATAGATATTGCATGTGGAGATATTACTGTGCATTACATTCTCATAAATAACATAAATACCTGAGATGCCTCAGATACTTTTTTTTAAGAAAACACCAAAGATTTTAGTATTATATAAATGTTACTCTTCTGTCTTAAGGGTCAATTGACCACCCTAAATACATAACACACACTATTGCCATGTTCTTCAATAAGAAGATCTCATAAAAGACCATATAAGTATAGCAGGGATTTCTATGCCATTTTACAGTTTACATTCAAATTACTATATTTGACTATAAATGGTTATGAATAAGTGAGTGTTGTTTCGGCTAATACCCCAGTCAAATCTTCAGCTACTGTACCTTGTGGTAAATATCATTTGGTCAGTGTCAATGGGAGTTTGTCAATGTCAGTTAGTATGCCTCAAGGTTGGGATATGCAGAATTGATTTTCTGTTTTAGGGTTATTCTCTTTCTATAGGTATCAATGTCTATGTGGTAACCCTCAGCACTTTAGCTAAAACGTTACAGATATTATAACTCAGGTTACATAAAAAGCAAGGTTAATTAAAGACCAAGGACAAACATGTATACTCTAAATTCTCTTGTTGGCTTTTCTGCCATGAAAATGCATTTATTTTATAAATTATACTTAATTCTCATGAAAAGGAAATTTTTGCCTAAAGGGAAGCTGTCAGCTAAGAGTTGCAGACACCATTTTATAGCTGTTACAGCTGTTTTAATTGTACCTTTCCTGGAGCTGATGGTATAGGCTAAACTTATAAAATTGCTTTATTATTCCTTAACCAGGTGTCAAGAAGGTGGGGTCGAGCTACTCAAATGCCACAGGCGGACCTTTTCACACCTTTTCACTTGTCCTCATCTCCCAGCCCTTCATTCACTGGCAAACAAGGCTCTGTACCTCAATAAAGTAGTGGCTGGGTGATAAAGGTGAGCAACAAAGTGTGCCGGACTATTGCACTTGAGCAACTCAGGTCCTCCTCCTTGACACTTGGCAAATAACAAGAAAGGTCATTGTATAAGTTTGGAAATTACCATCAGCCACAGGAAGGATGCTGTTTACTCTTATACCCTATTAGTTATTTAAAGGAGTATTCCACAGGAAAACATTTTTTTTAATCAACTGGTGCCAGAAATTTAAACAGATTTGAAAATTACTTCTTTAAAAAAAATCTTAACCCTTTCAGTACTTATCAGCTGCTGTATGCTCCAGAGGATTCTTTTTGCATTTCTTTTCTGTCTGACCACAGTGCTCTCTGCTGACACCTCTTTCCATTTTAGGAACTGTCAAGAGCAGAAGCAAATCCCCATAGCAAACCTATCCTGGTCCAGAATGTTCCTAAAATATTGACAGAGGTGTCAGCAGAGAGCACAGTGGTCAGAGAGAAAAGAAATTCAAATAAAAAAGAACTTCCTGAGATGCATACATCAGCTGATGAGTACTGGAAGATTAAGATTTTTAAATATAAGTAATTTACAAATCTATTTAACTTTCTGGCACCAGATGATAATTTTTTTTTTCCACGGGAGCACCCCTTTAATGGTATTCAGTTTTGAGCAGCAAATACAGCAGACAGATTGCCTTTAGAGATTCTAAACTACAAGCCACAAAAAACAACAGGGGCAACACTTTTACCAACAAGCAAAAACAATAGACACAATTACTATCAAATTGATCTGTAACAGTTCAATAGCAATTGCAAGGCAAATAATAATACAAGTAACTATTACTACTAAAATGAATTAGAAGAATTTAGCCAATACTAGATACAGTATCTCTTAGTACTCTCATTATCCATTCACCTTTACAGACCTACATGGCATCCAACTCTCACTGCAGCTTTCTACCAATGCATTCACATCACCTGCACTCAATAAGTCCCTTATAATTTGCTAACTTACCTCTTCAGTTCCAGGAGACTACCCAGAGCAAACTACTAAAGGCTTACAGTACACTCAGCCTGTACCACTTCATTGATTACCAACAAAGAACACCATAAGCCACCTTTCTTCATGGTTAGACTCTCCTAGCCCCAGATGAACAGTGGTCACTCTCTGCTCAATGCTACTTGCTACAATCCTCCGGTGATTGTCTTTTACAGAGCCCTTTACTTCTGCAATAGGACCAGCTTGTGTACAAATGTTTAAGTAGCAGGGTTACCCTCTATTACCCTCTATCCGCCAGACAACCCAGAAGACCACTGATCTCATTGTCAACCACAAAAATCCAATATGGCAGTACTACTGGGGAGGCCAGTCTGCCCTTTGGTAGTCTAGTAACAACACATGTATACAAATTTGCCTTAAAATAAAAAAAAATGACCACTTTACATGCTTATCTTCAGGGGTCCAAAGGATTAGGCATGTTTAAAATACAAGTTTCCCAGTTCTAGTTTTTACCTGTAGACAGGGCCGGATTAACGTAGGGGCGGATGGAGCTGCCGCTCCAGGCCCCTATCTGAAAATAGGTCCAATGGCCTGCACAGACGGCCCGCATAGGCCGCCCGGTACCCATGATAAATATGATAACAGAAAAAGAGGGCCGGCCCTGCACTGTCCCAGGCCTGCCCTGCTTCTTACTTAGGGCCCTGGGTCACTGCAGGCCGCTGCAGCACTGTTTTCTTTTTATAAATAGTTAGCCTCCAGCCCTTTAAGGTGAGTGCAGGGGCCGTGGCCGCAATGCCTCTCTGGGAAGAGAGCCGAGGGATGCTCCTCCCCCTCCCCCCACACTCCTCTGTGTGCAGGCTGCAGCCCTATTGGAGCAGGCAGGTTCTTTGCTTCCTGCTCCATTGCTGACTACATCACCTGCCTGTGCCGAAGGGGAACAGGAAGACTTCCCCTGCCCACCGCTGCGGCCCCCCATACAACAGGTAATTTTCCGGGAGGAAAAGGTTGAGGGGCAAATTGCTGTTTGGGGTGGGGGGGGGGGGGTCAGTGGGAGTTAAATGGGCAATTTCTTAATGTTTCCTGACCAGGGTGCCTCCAGCAGTTTTAAAAATACAACTCCCAGCATGCCTTTGGCTGTCCAGACATGCTGGGAGTTGTAGTTTTGCAACACTTTATCTATCTATCTATCTATCTATCTCCTATCTATCTATCTATCTATCTATCTATCTCATATCTATCTATCTATCTCCTATCTATCTATCTATCTATCTCCTATCTATCTATCTCATATCTATCTTCTATCTCCTATCTATCTATCTATCTATCTATCTATCTATCTATCTCATATCTATCTATCTATCTCATATCTATCTATCTATCTCATATCTATCTATCTATCTATCTATTTCATATCTATCTATCTCCTATCTATCTATCTATCTATCTATCTATCTATCTATCTCATATTTATCTATCTATCTATCTATCTCCTATCTATCTATCTATCTCATATCGATCTATCTATCTATCTATCTATCTATCTATCTATCTCCTATCTATCTATCTATCTATCTATCTATCCCCTATCTATCTATCTAGCTATCTATCTATCTCATTTCTATCTTATATCTCAGTGTTTCCTGACCATGGTGCATCCAGCTGTGGCAAAATTATAACTCCCAGCATATGTTTGGCTGTCCAGGCATGCTGAAAGTTATAGTTTAGCAACAGCTGGAGGCACCCGGTTTAGGAAACACTGATCTAACTATGTATTTCCCTTGGATTATCTAGCTATCTATCTATCTCATTTCTATCTTATATCTCAGTGTTTCCTGACCATGGTGCCTCCAGCTGTTGCAAAATTATAACTCCCAGCATGCGTTTGGCTGTCCAGGCATGCTGAAAGTTATAGTTTAGAAACAGCTGGAGGCACCCGGGTTAGGAAACACTGATCTATCTATGTATCTAATATCTATATTATATCTGAGTTTCCAATATACCAGTGTACCCAATATACCAGTATACCCAGTGATACAGTGTACCCAATATACTAGTGTACCCAGTGATACAATGTACCCAATATACCAGTGTACCCAATATACCAGTGTATCCAGTGATAGTGTACCCAATATACCAGTATACCCAATATACCAGTGTACCCAGTGATAAAGTGTACCCAATATACCAGTGTGCCCAGTGATAAAGTGTACCCAATATACCAGTATACCCAATATACCAGTATACCCAATATACCAGTGTACCCAGTGATAAAGTGTACCCAATATACCAGTGTACCCAATATACCAGTGTACCCAGTGATAGTGTACTCAATATACCAGTATACCCAATATACCAGTGTACCCAGTGATAAAGTGTACCCAATATACCAGTGTACCCAATATACCAGTGCACCCAGTGATAGTGTACCCAATATACCCAATATACCAGTATACCCAATATACCAGTGTACCCAGTGATACAGTGTACCCAATATACCAGTGTACCCAATATACCAGTGTGCCCAGTGATACAGTGTACCCAATATACCAGTCTACCCAATATACCAGTGTACCCAGTGATGCAGTGTACTCTCGCAAGGGCACCGGCTGCTCTTCTGCCCCACATAGTGGATAGTCCTGATGGGCAGGGGCATATACTGTCACTTGGGTCCAGGTATATACTGTCACTGGGGTCCGGGTATATACTGTCACTTGGGTCCGGGCATATACTGTCACTGGGGTCCGGGCATATACCGTCACTGGGTTCCGGGTATATACTGTCACTGGGGTCCGGGAATATACTGTCACTGGGGTCCGGGTATATACTGTCACTGGGGTCCGGGTATATACTGTCACTGGGGTCCGGGTATATACTGTCACTGGGGTCCGGGTATATACTGTCACTGGGGTCCGGGTATATACTGTCACTGGGGTCCGGGTATATTCCTCTTTCCTTCCTCATTAAACTAAAGGGCTCTTGTTTTTCTTGTCCTGTGTTTTCAAATATTTTTTTTATAGATAATGTGGAAGTTAGTAGGCAGGGGGGGCCTTGAGTTGTGTAAGGGGCCCCAACATTTCTGATGGCAGCCCTGGTCTTGTATATAATCACTTATATGGTATACAGACCCTGTGTACAGCTGGTAACTTTCGCTATATGGGCACTGTGTGGGGGGAATACTGGTCTGTGTATAGTGGTTTTATTCAGTACAGTATGGCGGTATTATCAAGTTATTGTGTGATGTATATATTTCCTCCTTGTATACTGGTATTCTTGGTCATGGAAAATTATCTTACCTATGTTAACTTGTTATATATTTTCTTTTCTTTTATTTTGTGTGTAGGTTGAGGCAATAGGAGGGATTTGGATGGGATAGGGGCATGGCAGAGATGTGGCCATGGGCGGAGCCTCACAGGGGGCCCTTGCTTTATTTGGTCCGAGGGCCCTGAGTGTTGTCAGTCGGCCCCTGCCTGGGTGGTTACATGGGCTGGGTAACCTCCTGACCAGCGTGACTCACGTCACGGTATTGTAGGACGCTCCTCCCCCCTATCAGAAAGAGGATGGTATGTGCTGCTTTCCTGCCTGGCCCACGCCCATCAAAAAATGTTACTGTGTGACAGTGGCTACCGGCGGTCATTGTTCTCTGCTTCTGAAGTCCCCCAAAAAGGTACCACCACCAGTCATGAACTGACTTGCAATACAGGTACATAGAAAAGCTAGGTGACAATTTCTCACCTAGCTTTTTCATTCTCCTGAATGGCATATCTGCTTATAATAGCTCAGCTATTTTAGACAGATTTGACTAAAGGCTATAGGTAAATCCTATAATAACTGAGCCTTTATAAGCAGATATGCCATTCAGAAGCATGAAAAATCTAGGCGAGAAATTGTCACCCAGCTTTTCTGTGCTCCTTAGTGCCATTTCTGCTTATATTAGTTAAGGTAATATAGACAGACTTGCCTATAATTTATAGTAAGTTATCCTTATAGGCTATAAGCAGCAATGGCATTCAGGAGCACAGAAAAGCTAGGTGATAAGTTCTCACCTAGCTTTTTTATGTTCCTGAATGGCATATCTGCTTATAATAGCACAGCTATTATAGACAGATTGGCCTATAAGTTATAGACAGGTGTACTTGACCCCTTCCTGCGAAAAAAAGTAATAATAAAATAAAATTAACCCTTTCCCTAATAAAAGTTGAATGACCTCCCTTTTCTAATTTTTCAAAGACATTTTTTATCCAAAAAAATAAAATAAAAGTGGTATCGCTGCTTATAATGTTGAGTAATCTGCATGGTCAATGGCCTAATTTGGGAATTGTTGTAATCGTATGGACCTACAAAATAAAGCTAATGGGAGAGACTTATCAAAACCTGTGTAGAGTAGTGGTGCAGGTGCCCATAGCAACCAATCAGATCGCTTCTTTCATTTTTTAAAAAGCCTCTGAAAAATGAAAGAAGCGATCTGATTGGTTGCTATGGGCAACTGCACCTCTCTTCTTCACAGGTTTTGATAAATCTCCCCCAATGTGGGACTGTTTGCAAAAAGTGCACTGTGTAGAAAGCCCCCAAAATTGCATTTTTATTCAAGTTTGTCCCACAAATATTTCTTTGTTTGTCATTGCAAAGTATAATTGGTGACTCAAAAAAACAAGCCCTTATATGAGTCTGTAGGTCGAAAAATAAGAGTTATGTCTAGAGATAAGCGAATCGGAGATGACGATCCAGAATTCATTACGAATTTCAGAAAATATACGATTCGCAACGAATGCAAATATTGCCGCGATTCTATTGCGCAAATCACTTCTTTAAACTCCATTTACTGCGGTGCAGGCTCCAGGGCATCTAAAATGGCAGATCCACATGTCAGTATATGGGGCAAGGACGCCTGGGAAGGCGGGAAGAGAAGTAGGTGGGATGACCCTGAATCACATGGAGGATGTAGCCTATCAGCAGCCAGTCACCCCTGTGATGTCACAGCCCTATATAATCGCAGCCATATTGCGGCCAGTCACTTCATTATATTACACTGCAGAAGGATCATAGGACGCAGAGCCTGTGGGTGTTACAGCAGAGAAAAGCGCAGTCCTCCTAACATCCTCCTAGTAATATCAGATAAAAGAAGCGATCTGATTGGTTGCTGTGGGCAACTCAGCAACTTTTGGACACTAACATATATTCATCTATCCTGGTAATTTAATGTGCATAACGTGACGGATGCGCTTTATTTGTGTTAAACAAAATTGCTTTGTGTTGCTTTTTCATTTTATATATTTCGAGAAAAAGGCCCATCAAAATCTTCAGCACCAGGACCATGATCCTCTTAATCCGACCCTGCCTGTAGAAAATATTGGAATCAATCAGACTGTTATATATATATATATATATATATATATATATATATATATATATATTAGCCTCTGCTTTTACCAAGGGGCCTCCATCAACCTTTGCCCCTTAAGGACTCAGCCCATTTTCACCTTAAGGACTCAAAACAATCTTCGTTTTTTCCTCCTCATTTTCTAAAAATCATAACGCATTAAATTTTGCACCTACAGACCCATATAAGGGCTTGTTTTTTGCGTCACCAATTGTACTTTGTAATGACATTGCTTATTTTATAACATATTCTGCTGCAAAACAAAAAAAAAATATTTGTAGCATGAAATGAAAAGAAAAAAAAAACAATGAGGAGGCAGGTGAGGACCCTCCCGTCCTCCAGTAAGCTGATGGGAATATCCCGATTCTGTTGTGGTAGTCCCGATCACCCCCGCTTAGCTGCTGGGATAGGTTTACTTCCAGTTTAGATCTAAAGGGTTAATGCCGAGCATCGGCCCGTTGGGCAGTTCCCGGCATTATCCATGGGTCCACGGGGTTTAAACCGTTATCCGCTCGTGAGTACGGATTTAACCCCGTTAGCGGGATTAGGGCATACAGGTACACCCTGAGTCCTTAAGGACTCGGGAATGGGGGCGTAACCGTACACCCTGCATCCTTAAAGGGGTATTCCGCTCCTAGACATCGTATCCCCTATCCAAATGATAGAGGATAAGATGTCAGATCGCCGGGGTCCCACTGCTGGGGACCCCTGGGATCGCCGCTGAAGCACCTTGCTATCATTACTGCACAGAGCGAGTTCGCTCTGTGCGTAATGGCGGGCAACACAGGGGCTGGAGCATCTTTACATCATGGCTCCGCCCCTTTACATCACAGCCCCGTCCCTCGTGACATCAGGGCCCGCCCCCCTCAATACAAGTCTATGGGAGGGGGCGTGGCGGTCGTCATGTCCCCTGCCATAGACTTGCATTAAGAGGGCTGGCCGTGATGTCACGAGGGGCGGAGCCATGACGTCACGCTGCTCTGTCCCCTGTATCCCCCGTCATTACGCACAGAGCAAACTCGATCAGTGCAGTAATGATAGCGGGGTGCTGCAGAGGCAATCCCGGGGGTCCCCAGCAGCGGGACCCCGGTGATCTGACATCTTATCCCCTATCCTTTGGATAGGGGATAAGATGTCTAGGGGTGGAGTACCCCTATAAGGAGAAATATTGACATGGTGTTGACATGATATATTGACACAGTAAGAAGATATATTGACATGGTGTTGTCACTTCCACTGATGTTCCTAGTACATATCAAAAAACATATACATAAATTGTGAATGTGTCTGTCTTTTCACTGTTTCTTAACCTCTTGGGGACACAGGGCATACCTGTACGCCCTGTGCCTGCTACCGCAATATAACGGCCATATCGGGTCGGTCTTGGTGGCAAACGGTAGCCGGGACCCGTGGCTAATACCGGACATCACCGATGTCCGATATTAACCCTTTAGAAGTAGCAATCAAAGTAGATTTAAAAAAATACATCCCAGCAGCTCAGTCGGGCTGATAGAGACCAACGCGGTGAAACCGCAGTGTCCTGATTGGCTGAGGACACAAGAAGAGGGTCCCTATCTTCCACCTCAGCGTACGATCGGCGATTGATTGCTCCGAGGGTGAGATCCAGGCTTGAGCAATTGACCGCCGATAATACAGATCAATGCAATGCTATGGCATAGCATTGATCAGTGCTGGCAATCAGTGTAATGCATGTTATAGTCCACTATGGAGGTTATAACATTGCAAAAAAAAGTGAAAAAAAAGGTTCATAAAGCTAATTTAACCTCCTGAGCGGTATTCCCGAGCGTGACTCGGGGTTAATTTTCCCACCCAGGATCGGTAACCCCGAGTCACGCTCGGGGTAGAATTGCAGAGTTCCCAGCCGGGCTGCACGATATATCGCAAAAGCAATGCGATATAGCGATGCGGCCCCCCGGGAAAACATGCGATTATCTGCTCTGGTCGGCTCCCGTTGCGGGGGCCGGCCAGAGCAGGTAAAGAAAAATACTAAAAGATAGTGTTTCCCTACCAGGGTGCCTCCAGCTGTTGCAAAACTACAACTCTCAGCATGCCCGAACAGCCAAAGGCTGTCCGGGCATGCTGGGAGTAGTAGTTTCACAACAGCTGGAGGCCCCCTGGTAGAAAAACACTGAGCTAAGTGTAAAAGGAAGAAGTAGTAAAATAAAAAAACCTTTTGCTCACCTAGTCCCGGTCCCTGCAGATGCCGTTCCCCTCTGTGCGGTCCGGGGTGTCCTCTCTTCACTATTCATCTTCTAGGACCTTTCACTTTTCAGCCAATCACAGGCCGCAGTGGTGTAAAGCCTGTGATTGGCTGAAGGGGAAAGGACTTGTTCTGCAGGAAATACACTAGGTTTGAAATCTGCCCGGCAAACCCAGTGTATACTGCTGCAGAACAAGGTGAGAAGGGGGGGAGAATGTGACAAAGGGGGGAATGTGACAAGGGGGGGGGGGAATGTGACAGGGGGGAATGTGACAAGGGGGGGAGCGGAATGTGACATGAAGGGGGGAGGAAATGTGACAGGGGGGGAATGTGACTGGGGGGGAATGTGACAAGGGGGGAATGTGACATGGGGGGAATGTGACAAGGGGGGAATGTGACAAGGGGGGAATGTGACAAGGGGGGGAGGGGAATGTGACATGAAGGGGGGATGTGACAAGGGGGGGGGGAGAATGTGACGGGGGATGTGACAAGGTAGAGGGGAATGTGACGGGGGAGATGTGAAATGGGCGGAGGGAGATGTGAAATTCAGTTAAAAAAAATTGTACCGCTTTTGGTACACATTTCCAGACAGAATCATACCGCCAGGGAGGTTAAAGAAGAAAATCCCCATAGCAAACCTCTTCTAAACTGGGCATTTCCCGAGACGCGTGTCATCAGAGATCAGAGACAGAAAAGAACAACCTTAACTTCAGAAGCTCATAAGTACTGAAAGGATTAAGATTTTTTTAATAGAAGTAATTTACAAATCTGTTTAAATTTCTGGAGCCAGTTGATATATAAAAAAAAGTTTTTTTCCTGAAATGCCCCTTTAAGTCTCACTTGACATCGATAAAGAGAAGAATATCCTAAATTCCCAGTAATTATGAATATTTTAGATATGACATTTAAGCTTAATAGGGGATTTGACTTTGACATTTCTCTCCATATATTCATGGTAGGAAGGGATTTTAATGTAAGTTACTATATGCGTATATATCTCCCAGTATATTATTTTATATATTGCAATTTCTATTTTTTCCTACAAGAAATACAGTGTGACCACTTTTATCTATTTCATCTATTTAATTAGCCTATTAAAATGGGAGAGCCATAACCCCGTTCCCCTCAAACGGGGTTTTTCCAAAGGCTCCATATTTGACAATAAGAAGAAAATGCTCTAATATGATAATTTCAATATACAGGCTCATGATCTCCGTCAGAGATTTATGGGAGCGGGGTTACCAGGACACAGTGCTGAAATCAGCCTATTATGAGTCTATGTGTCAAGACTGCAACTCTCTACTTATCCCAAAAGAGAAGAACATTATTGACAACACTCATAGGATTATAGGTACATTTGATACTGCATCAGTTGAAATTAGGCAGATTATTACTTGATTTTGTCCCATTCTTACTGCTGATCCGGTAGTGGCTCATTTAGTGGGTGAGCGACCGGCAATTACCTATAGACGAGGGAGGAATCTAAAGGATGGACTCATGCACTCTGCTGACGTCTCTATCCATTTTATGAACTGTCCAGAACAGCATATGTTTGCTATGGGGATTTCCTTTTACCCTGGACAGTTCCTAAAATGGACAGAGATGTCAGCAGAGAGCACTGTGCTCATGATGTCAGCAGACAGCTCTGTGTTTCAAACGGAAAAGAATTTCCACCGTAGTATTCAGCAGCTAATAAGTACAGGAAGGATTAAGATTTTTTAATAGAAGTAATTTAGAAATCTGTTTAACTTTCTGGCACCAACTGATTTAAAAAAAAAAAAAAAAAAGTTTTTCACCGGAGTACCCCTTTAACCCCCTGGCCTTAACCCCTTAAGGACTCAGGGTTTTTCAGTTTTTGCACTTTCGTTTTTTCCTCCTTACCTTTTAAAAAGCATAACCCTTTCAATTTTCCACCTAAAAATACATATTATGGCTTATTTTTTGCATCGCCAATTGCACTTTGCAGTGACTTTAGTCATTTTACCCAAAAATGCACGGAGAAACGGAAAAAAAAAATCATTGTGCGACAAAATCGAAGAAAAAAACGCCATTTTGTAACTTTTGGGGGCTTCCGTTTCTACGCAGTGCATATTTCGGTAAAAATTACACCTTATCATTATTCTGTAGGTCCAAACGGTTAAAATGATACCCTACTTATATAGGTTGGATATTGTCATACTTCTGGAAAAAATCATATCTACATGCAGGAAAATTTATACGTTTAAAAATGTCATCTTCTGACCCCTATAACATTTTTTGCGCCGTGATCTGAAGTTTTTATCGGTATGATTTTTGTTTTGTTCGGACTTTTTGATCACTTTTTATACATTTTTTAATGGTATAAAAAGTGACCAAAAATGCGCTTTTTTGACTTTGGGATTTTTTTGCGCGTACGCCATTGACCGTGCGGTTTAATTAATGATATATTTTTATAGTTTGGACATTTACGCACGCGGTGATACCACATATGTTTATTTTTATTTTTTTTACACTGTTTTATTTTTTTAATGGGAAAAGGGGGGTGATTCAAACTTTTATTAGGGAAGGGGTTAAATGTCCTTTATTAACACTTTTTTTTTTTACTTTTTTTTTGCAGTGTTATAGGTCCCATAGGGACCTATAACACTGCACACACTGATCTCTCATCCTGATCACAGGCGTGTATTAACACGCCTGTGATCAGTGTTATCGGTGCTTGACTGCTCCTGCCTGGATCTCAGGCACGGAGCAGTCATTCGCCGATCGGACACCGAGGAGGCAGGTAAGGGCCTTCCCGGTGTCCTGCAAGCTGTTCGGGACGCTGCGATTTCACCGCGGCGGTCCCGAACAGCCCGACTGAGCAGCCGGGTCACTTTCACTTTCACTTTAGAAGCGACGTTCAGCTTTGACCGCCGCTTCTAAAGGGTTAATACCGCATATCGCCGCGATCGGCGATGTGTGGTATTAGCAGCGGGTCACGGCCGTTGATGAGTGCCGGGACCGACGCAATATGATGCGGGATCCCGCGGGAGCCTGCGCAGGATGTAAACATACGTCCTGCGTCGTTAAGGGGTTAAAGGGGTACCCTGCTGGAATTTTTTTTTTTTTATCAATTGGTGCAAGAAAGTTAAACAGATTTGTAAACTACTTCCATTAAAAAAATCTTTATCCTTCCAGTACTTATCAGCTGCTGTATGCTCCAGAGGAAGTTCATTTCTTTTTGAATTTCTTTTCTGTCTGACCACAGTGCTCTGTACTATTACCTATGTCCATGTCAGTAACTGTCAAGAGCAGTATAGGTTTGCTATGGGGATTTTCTCCTTCTCTGGACAGTTCCTGACATGGACAGAGGGGACAGCAGAGAGCACTGTGGTCAGACAGAAAATAATTATGAAAAGAAAAAAACTTCCTCTGGTGAATAGAGCATCTGGTAAGTACTGGAAGGACCACCCCTTCTAAAAATCATAACACTTTCAATTTTGCACCTACAGACCCATATAAGGACTTGTTTTATGCATCATAAATTGTACTTTGCAATTACATCACTTAATTTATAACACAATCTGCAGCAAAAGAAAATAAAACTGTGGGATGAAATAAAAAAAAAATGCCATTTTGTAACTTTTGGCGCCTCCATTTCTATGCAGTGCTCCGTGCGGTAAAAATGACACCTTATATTTATTCTGTAGGTCAATAAGATTACTAGAGAGAACTTTTGAAAAATTCAATTCAGGCCATTTTTTGAAAAAATGTGGTTCGATCCAAATTTATTTGCGGCAAATCTATATTAAAAACAGCTATTTCTTGCCTACAGAGAGCCTCAATAGGGGTGTAGAACACTTTGCTGTGTTCTATCACGCATATGGAGTGTGCTGGGGTAGTGAAATAATACTGTTATTCAGTCTGACATGCAGTTTACAGTCATTGCTTTTAGAATCACTGCCCCAGAGCGGCACAATGACAGCGCCTGGAGGTGGCTTCAGTATGAGGAGACCATATAGTGGCTGAATGACACAGCGTGGAGGTGTTGGCAGTATGAGAAGACCATATAGTGGCTGAATGACACAGCTTGGATGAGGCTGAAGAATGAGGAGACCTATAATGGCTGGATGACACAGCCTGGAGCTGACAGCAGCATGAGTAGACACTAGGGCTTCACAATCCCTAAGATTAAAAGATGAATTTTGAAATTCAAATTGAAGATTTATGGTAGCTTGTGCTACCAAAAAAATGTTTTAGGTCCAGGCCCAGGCCCAGCAGCATCAGTAAACCATATATTGGCTGAATGGCAAAGCCAGGAGTTGGCAGCGGCATGAGTAGACACTAGGGCTTCACAATCCCTAAGATTAAAAGATCAATTCTGAAATTTAAACTGAAGATTTTGGGTAGCTAGTGCTACCATAACAAAAATGTTATTGAAAAACCCAGGCCCAGCAGCATCAGTAAACCATATATTGCCTGAATGACACAGCCTGGAGTTGGCTGACGCATGAGGAGACCATATAGTGTCTGAATGGCACAGCCTGGAGTTGGCAGCAGCATGAGTAGACACTAGGGTTTTACAATCCCTAAGATTAAAGATGAATTCTGAAATTTAAACTGAAGATTTTGGGTAGCTAGTGCTACCATAACAACATTTTTATTCCTAGACCCAGGCCCAGCAGCATCAGTAAACCATATAGTGCCTGAATGACACAGCCTGGAGTTGGCTGAAGCATGAGGAGACCATATAGTGTCTGAATGACACAGCCAGGAGTTGGCAGCAGCATAAGTAGACACTAGGGCTTCACAATCCCTAAGATTAAAAAATGAATTCTGAAATTTAAACTGAAGATTTTGAGTAGCTAGTGCTACCATAACAACATTTTTATTCCCAGACCAAGGACCAGCAGCATCAGTAAACAATATATTGCCTGAATGACACAGCCCGGAGTTGGCTGAAACATGAGGAGACCATATAATGTCTGAATGGCACAGCCTGGAGTTGGCAGCAGCATGAGTAGACACTAGGGCTTCACAATCCCTAAGAAAAAAAGACGAATATAGAAATGTAAATTAAAGATTTAGGGTAGCTAGTGCTACCATAAAAAATGTTTAGTCCCAGACCCAGGCCCAGCAGCATCAGTAAACCATATATTGCCTGAATGACACAGCCTGGAGTTGGCTGAAGCATGAGGAGACCATATAGTGTCTGAATAGCTCAGCATAGAGTTGGCTGCAGCATGAGGAGAGCATTGAAAGTTATGATTTTTTAATTTAAATTTGAGATTGAATTTGAAATGAAAGATTTTGAGATTGAAATTTCACTACTCTGCCTGACGTACTTATTGCATATATGAGGGGAGTACAATATGCTTCACTTCACTTAAAAGAGTATTTGTCTAGAACAGCAGCAAGTGTGTACTATTGGCTGTCGTTTCACAGTATATAGACCCTTCAAAGATTATCAGGTACAAAATAGTACACTACTTAGATGTAGGTATGTGGCATGCACTTATGAGGGCAGAAAAATGTGCTACAGTACACTTAAAAATACTTATTTTTACCTGTGTCCCAGATTCCAAAATTCCTTTGTAATCAGAAATTGTCTGAATACCACCTGACATTCAAAATAATAAAATGATACATATGTTCTCTGAAGAAAAGGATCCTTCCTTAGATGACAATATGAGTATTATGTGTTCCAGTGACATTAGCTGATCGAAGGAAAAGGAAAACATTATACAACTTAATTCTGCAACTGAAGAACCACAACAAAGAATGAACGACTTAAAGCCTACTGGAACCGAGGAACTTCAAAATGGTAAATTTACCATCTGGGATAGTCAGTCAATTCCAAAAGCTGGTGGTCAGTATCCACAGTTCCCTGTTTCTGCTTGTCCTTGGCAATATTCTTTTTATTACTGGTCTGGTATCAACATGGCTATAATGCTGGGAGAGTAACTCAAGGATACCCACATGTTTCCTAAAATACACAATCAATATATTGAGACCATATATTATCTGAATGGCACAGCCTGGAGTTGGCAAAAGCATGAGGAGACCATTGAAATTTAAGCATTTTAAATAGAAACTTAAGATTTTTAAATTGAAATTGAGGATTTTGAAATTTAACTTTTAACTCCCAAGTTTTAGTGTCCCGGACCCCGGCATGTGGGTACAAAGGACCAAATCCAACAAGGAGTCATATGTCACATGGCAGCATAATGACAGAGCCTGGAGGTGGCATCAGTATAAGGAGACCATATAGTGGCTGAATGACTGCCTGGGGTTTGTGGCAGCATAGGGAGACAATATGGTGTCTGAATGGCACAGCCTGGAGGTAGCTGAAGCATGAGGAGACCGTATAGTGGCTGAATGCCACAGTCTGGAGGTTGCTGAAGCATGAGAAGATCAGATAGTGTCTGAATGGCACAGCCTGGAGGTTGCTGAAGCATGAGAAGATCAGATAGTGTCTGAATGGCACAGCCTGGAGGTGGCTGAAGCATGAGAATACCATATAGTGGTTGAATGGCACAGCCTGAAGGTGGCATCAAGAGTCCTGAACATGACCCTAATGCAAGGAATTTCTGAAACTGGGGACCAGCACCTTAATTATGTTTTGCAGTATCCATGGCAGCACAATTACAGAGCCTGGAGGTGGAAGCATTAGCATGAGGAGTCTATAGAGCAGCATAATGACAGAGCCAGGAAGGTGGCAGCAGCAGCATGAGGGCCATGCCAACTCTGAGGAACCCACCGACTGTTGACTGGGGGTGTCTGATATCACTTGGGATGAAGTGGATGACCGAGTGACCCTGACTTGGGATGAAGTGGATGACCGAGTAAACTAATCAATCATGGCTGCTGGGTTGCTGGTCGAGACACGACTGCTAGCTGACACCAGGAGCTCAGACCTCTCGCTACTACTCTGGCTGACACACACCCCTACTCTGCTGCAACCTCTGCCTGCGCCTGATGAATTTAGTCCTGGCACTACTCTGCCTGATATGCTTATTGCGTAAATGAGAGGAGTAAAATATGCTTCACTATGCTTAAAACAGTATTTGTCTAGAACAGCAGCAGGTGTGTACTATTGGCTGTCCTTTCACACTATCTAGGCCCTTGACAGATTAACAAGTACAAAATAGTACACTACTTAGATGTAGGTATGTGGTATACACTTATGAGGGCAGAAAAGTGCGCTACAGTATGCCTAAAAACTCTGTATTTTTGTAAAACACCAGAGGGTGATTACTTTTGTCTGTCCGTTCACAGTATGTAGGCCCTTGACAGATTAACACGTAAAAAAATAGTACACTACTTAGATGTATGCATGCAGTATGCACTTATGAGAGCAGAAAAATGTGCTACAGTATGCCTAAAAACTCTATATTTTTGTAAAACACCATATGGTTATTACTTTTGTCTGTCCTTTCACAGTATGTAGGCCCTTGACAGATTAACAGGTAAAATATAGTACACTACTTAGATGTACGTATGCGGTATGCACTTATAAGGGCAGAAAAATGCGCTACAGTACCCTTAAAAAAAAACTTATTTTTGTAAAACACCAGCAGTACACAACAGTGCTGCAGCCATAAAAAAAAGCTGTGTACTAAACACAAAATTGCACTCTGTCACAGACTATTAGGAATGGACTGCTGTGTATTGTACTGTCTGCAGACTTGTATAACCTGCAAATGATTTTTTGTGGAACAAAGACACTGAATTACGCTGAAAAATTATTCCTGCCTCCTCTGCTAAGGTTTATGAAGTTGAGGCAGCTTGTTGAAATGTATGAGGCAACACAGAGCTATCTGCCCCTCTCTGTTATACTATGTCAAAGAAAGTGATTGGGAGGTTAATGCCTGCAGCTGCAGTAAAAATCCTTTTCAGTGAAAAAAACAGTGCTCTCTGTCTCTGTAACTAGGAGGATGTTAAACTCTGCTGGACTGCACTTTTCTCTGCTGTAACACACACACACACACAGGCTCTGCATCCTATGATCCATCTGCAGTGTGTTGTAATGAAGTGAGGAGCCGCAAAATGGATGCCTATTATATAGGGCTGTGACATCACAGGGGTGACTGGCTGCTGAAAGGCTGCATCCTGCATGTGATTCAGGGTCATCCCACCTACTTCCCTTCCTGCCTTGCCTTCCCGCCTTCCCAGCGTTTCTTGCCCCATGTACTGACATGTGGATCTGCCATTTTAGATGCCCTGGAGCCTGCACCGCAGTAAATGGAGTTTAATAAAGCGTTTTGCATGATAGAATTGCGTAAAAATTTGCATTAGTTGCGAATTGAATATTTCCTGAAATTTGTAACGAATTTGGGTTCGTCAGCTTTGATGCGCTCATCTCTAATGATTACAATCATATAGGTTTTTGTAATCTCTTATATAGGTTTTATTTTATTTTACTACTTTAAAACATTTAAACTACATGCACTAAAATTAGTATGCTAAAAATTGTCCTCCTCTGACGAGGGTCCAGGCTGCTAATAGCAATTGGGACCCACCGGGTATGAAGCATGCTGAGCTTGTGAGCACTATTCAAACTTCGGTAATGGGACAAGGGCATACAGGTATGCCCTTGGTCCTGAAGTACCAGGAATTAAGGGCGTACCTGTCCTTAAGAGGTTAAAGACAGTTTGTAAATATAGTTGTTAACATTTTTTTGAATATTCAATAAATTTAACGGCTCCTGAAAATCCCACCACTAGGGGTCCCCATACCTATTGGGACAGTAAGGTCTCCTTCAAATACATCAGTTGTCTGGCAGTGTTTCCCTCAGACATACACAGGAGGAAAACTGATAGTAGAACTGATCCTATTCATTTGTAGTGTTGAGCAGCATAGGCCATATTCGAATTTGTGAATATTTGCGAATATATGGACGAATATTTGTCATATATTCGCGAATATTCGCATATTCGTAATATCCTCGTTTTATTTTCGCATGCGCGAAAATTTACATAAAAATTTGCATAAACGGAAATTCGCATATGCGAAAATTAGCATATGCTAATTTTCGTATAGGCGAAAATTCGCACGCCAGTTTCACACAGTACTATTAGAGCCTTCTTTACACCACACAAGCTGGAAGGAGAGAGGGATGATCACTGTGATGTGTACTGTGAAAAAAATAAATAAAAATAAAATAACAATATTCGTAATTACGAATATATAGTTCTATATTCGCGAATATTCGCGAATTTGCGAATATGCGATATTCGCGAATAAAATTCGCTTTGCGAATATTCGCGAGCAACACTATATCATTTGAATGAAACAGTTAACAATCCAAATTGAGACACGGGATGGTTTTACTCGCTGGACAGCACCGGACAGGGGAACCCAGCTTGTCCAGAAACAATGGACGCCGGATGCTGCACAACTGATGACAACTGATACGTGTTGACATCAGTTGCGGCATCAGTTGGGTCCAGAATTAGTCTGAGTTCACTTATGCCAGACGCCGGACATATGTGAACTCAGCCTAACCAGTCCTCCAGTAGTATCATGTTTGTCCATGAGTCATAGATAAGAGATGACTCATGGATGAGGCTAAATGAGCAGACACACCAATCACCTTCCACCACCATCTGACATAATTCTGACAAGTACACTTTAAGTGAGAAATTATGTATCCCTTCTCTGGACTAAACTGAGAATACTGTATACATTTATTTTTGTTATTAACATATTTTTTGCATTAGTTATACACCGTTTGCAATTATAGACATGCCACAAAGCGATCTATATTACTAGACATACTGGGCAAGTATTCCTTGGCATCATTGGTTGTGGATTATATGATATCTTGCATGTTTTTTGATGTTTATTTTTTCAATTAGCAATTGGCAAAGGCAAAGATGTAGCAGTTATTCTACAAGTAGTCTAGTCTATTCACCCTTCTGTTTAAATTCATTGGGAATGGCACGGCTACAACGCTCGCACGCATGAAATACTTGCAAACATGACCGTACAGTTTTTCTAATTGTGTACAATAGTCACACTTAATTTCTCTTGATTTTATTCTGAACTATTATTAAATCCAAATGAATACACTAAAAGCTACTTACTCCATTAACCTTGTACATTCTCGTCTATTTCCAGGCCTTCCAACAACAACCAGTACAGGCATTCTGTTGCTTTTACGGCAAATACAAAACATGGCCTCCATCCAATTTTTAATCAGCTGTACAGATGGGTTTGATTCACAAATGCACTTGGCTGCACAGATGGAAGTTCCTGAATGCCTGACAAGGTGTTAAAACTGTTACTGAGATTACAAAGGAATGAGAAAAGAAACACAGGAAATTATAAAATAATCAGACTGGACTCAGTCTCTTAAGGGTTTATTAGTTCAGAAGTTGAATTTTGTCCTTGGCAAACTATGAACCCGTCTTTAAAATAGTTTGAGTAAACATATATCAAGTTAACCATGAAAGCTATTTTGTGTATCCCACAAGAACAGATGTGATCTCAGAAGAACCTGGTGCTCTACTGATAAAAAGTCAGTGTTACCAGCTGAGAGCTTCGTAGATGTAATCGTCTAAGGGCAGAGCAGACGGTGGTAGCAGCAGATTTAGCACAGACGATCTGCTCACATTATTTTACAGTTAGAAGAAGCAATCTAAGTGAGAAAAGAGCATGAGGATTTAAAAGACAATTTAATATTCGGCATAAATGGAACGGCACACATTTGATCCTGTTTATTTCTGTTGGTCCGAGAATCTGTATAATTCATCTTGGGCTTAGTTTACCCAAACCACATAAAAAATACATATAAAGATATTTTCTGGTATAGCACTGGTGTTTGTTCTTAAAGGGGTTATTCAGGAATCGAAAAAAAAAAAAAAGACCTATTTTCTTTCAAAGACTGGTCCCTGTCTGTCTCAACTTTGGATGTGGTATTACAACTTGGCTCCATTCACTTCAATGGAACTGAGCTACAGGGCCACACCCAACCTGGAGACAGACAGGGAGAGGTCTTTGAAATAAATAATCTCTGTTTTTTAGATTCCTGGATAACCCCTTTAAATGGGTTATCTGGATGCTAGCCATATATATATATATATATATATATATATATATATATATATATATATATATACATACAAAGTGTATTTATTTATTTATTTTGCTGGGAGCAGCATTGAGTAAAAAAAAAAAAAAAAAAATTATCCCCTGGGGCTCCTTCTGTGATGTCTTCCAGTGCCCCTGCTGCTCCCACGTCTCCACAGACAGAGTGCTCACAGCAGTGATGGCCAGTTCAACCAATCACTGACTGCAGTGGGGTCCCACCTTCCTCAGTGATTAGCTTGGTGGGCTGTCACTGCTGTGAGCACTCTGTTTCTGAAGTAGGAAGCATTGAGATCTTCAGGAGTTCCAAAGACATCACAGAAGAAGTCCTGAAAGACCAATGTAGGATATATATATATATATATATATATATATATATATATATATATATATATATATATGTGAAAGACATGGTCATATTTAAGTAGGGAAATAAGCTTTATTATATAACAGAAAATGTGCAATATGCATTAACACAAAAGTAGACAGGTGCATTCATTTGGGCCCCCTTGTCATTTGGTTGACTATTTGTATACCTGTAACTTCCTAAATTAACTCCTTAAGGGCGTAAATGTATGTCCTGCACCCGCTTCGGTGGTAGAACGCGGGATCACGTGGTGACCCTGCGTCATATCGGGTCAGTCTCAGCGGCTAATGAGCCGGGAACTGTGGCTAATAGCACTGATCACGGTGATGTTCGCTCTTAACCCTTTATACGTGGGATCAAAGTTGATTGCCACATCTAAAGTAAAAAATATGCTTCCCGGCAGCTCAGTTGGGCTGATCGGGAGCACATGGTAAAACCACGGTGTCCCAATCAGCTGTATGGACATGAGGAAAAAAGTGGGAAAAAAAATTAATAAAGATGATATAACTTCTTCCCTAATAAAAGTTTCAATCGCAAAAATGAGCCCTCATACCGCCCTGTACACAGAAAAAAAAAAAAAGTTACAGGGGTCAGAAGATGACAATTTTAAACATATACATTTTCCTGCATGTAATAATACATCAAACCTATATAAGTGGAGTATTATTTTATTCATATGGACCTACATAATAAATATAAGGTGTCATTTTTACAGAAAAAATTACTGGGTAGAAACGGAAGCCCCCAGAATTTACAACATTTTTTTTTTTTTCAATTTTGTTGCAAAAAGATTTTTTTTTTGCTGTAGATTTTTGGGTGAAATGACTGAGGTCATTACAAAGTAGAATTGGTTGCACAAAAAATAAGCCATCATATGGGTCTGTAGGTGCAAAATTGAAAGGGTGATGATTTTTAAAAGGTGAGAAGGAAAAAACTAAAGTGGAAAAACCCTTAAGGTCCTTAAGGGTTTTAACTGCAACACACTATTGATTTGAAATAAAACAATATAGAGACCAAACACTTGGGCAACAGCTGCAGTCTCCTGTATAATGTTCCACTCTACAGCGTGGCGTGCGCTTCACCGCTACAATCTGAAACACAGTATCAGTGTGTGGTGCTCACTCATAAGAAGCAATTCAGAAAGTATATTCCATGGAAGATATGAAGAGAGAGAGGGCACTCACCCAAATTCTGATAAATCAAGTGGATTTATTCATGGCAGACAGTGCGGAGTGTAAGACATACACAGGACGGGCCGGTTCAACAGGTGAACAAAAGCAATAGTACCAATTTGTGCCGAGGCCTGTTGAAGCGCCTCGGCACAAAATGGTACTATTGCTTTTGTTCACCTGTTGAACCCGCCCGTCCTGTGTATGTCTTACACTCCGCACTGTCTGCCATGAACAAATCCACTTGATTCATCAGAATTTGGGTGAGTGCCCTCTCTCTCTTCATATATTCCATGGAATATACACTATTGATTTGGGTTATCAAACATTGAAGTTCATAGACAGGTGCATTTAATCGTGAGAAAAGGGATTTAGGGTGGCCAAATACAGGTTGTTGTTTTCTTTTACTCTCCTCTGAAAAAGGGCAACATAGGGGCTTCAAAACACCTCTCAAATGACCTAAAAACAAAGATTGTTCAGCATAATGGTTTAGGGGAAGGCTACAAAAAGCTATCGTAGAGATTAAGGCGGTCAGTGTCCACTGTGAGGAACATTGTGAGGAAATGGAAGACCGCAGGTACAGCTCTTATTAAGGCCAAAAGTAGCAGGCAAAGTAAAATATTGGAGAGGCATAGAAGAAGGATTGTGAGATCAGTCAAAAACAGACCACCTCCAAAGACCTACAACATCCTCTTGCTCTAGATGGTGTCACTGTGCATTGCACTTTGAACAAGGAGAAGCTGTATGGGTGAGTGATGCTGAAGAAACCTTTTCTTCACACAGGCTATACAAAGTTGCACATTTAGACAGGGACATTATGCATGGAGTCAAAAGAACACAGCTTTCCAAGACATCTTAATATAATTGAAAATCTGTTTTGCTTGGCAACCATCAAACCTAACTGAACTGGAGATGTTTTGTTAGAATGGTCAAAATCCCTTCATCCAGAATCCAGACACTCATTAGAGGCTATAGGAAGCATCTAGAGGATGTTATTTCTGCTAAAGGAGGCTCACTTAAATGTTAATGGGATATTTATGCCGGGGTACCCAAATTTATGCACCTCTCTATTTTTGTTTTGATGCATATTGCACATTTTCTGTTTACCCAATAAACCTCAATTCACTACAGAAATATTGCTGTGTCTTTCAGATATTTGATAGCTCAAAAATAAATTGCTGATCCAAACAACTAATTATTTATGCATGAAAAACATTCAAACATTTGCATACGAGTATATATATATATATATATATATATATATATATATATATATTTATATATATGATCAGCATAACATTTTCAACCAGTTAAAGGGGTTGTCCCACCAACAACAACACATATCACCTACTAGCATGCTACTTCATTGACTGCTTATGAGGCTGCTGGGGATAGTAAAGTACGGTACTGGCCTATCTTTGAACATCCAGTAGACTATAAATAGAGTCTCAATATGCATGTTTGGGCGTTATTCCTTTGGATAGAGTACTTGTTGGTGGGTCCATTATTTTAAGAACATGGGTGGGACATTTTGTATGTGTATATGTGGTGCACAGTTGGCGCTGCACAGCCTTTAGGGCTCTTTTTTTTTGCCTTTGTAGTTTACCAATTCTTTTTCTAAAATATGTACAGACCCACTTGTAAGGTTAGTTTTTTGCAGGGGTAATTAATTTATCAACTGCAACTTTTTAAGAAAATCTAATTTTTTTTGTGCAAAAAACACCAAAAAGTCACAAAAATACATCAGTCCAGACCTAGCTTAGCTTTTGGTGTGTGTGTATGTCTAGAGTAAAATCTTAGTAAATGTGTACCTGCAGAAAATGTATCAAATGCCATGTGATGTTTTCTCTGTTCAATCTGTTCCATTCTATTACTAGGTTGTTTTTTTCTTCCTCTGTAAAGGGTAAATTTGGTACTCAACAACTTATCCTTAATCCACATGATAGAGGATAAGTGTCTGATCACAAAGGGGTCCGACTGCTAAGAAAAAATGTCTGTTAAGTTTTTTATTTTGTACTTTCACTTTTTTTCCCATAGCCAGCAAACCACATTGTATTTACTTTTTACTGAGTGTCAACATAGAGATATTTAAATTATTGTAAGAAAGAAGATGTCAATAACTGAAAGCACCCTCTAGTCCCATTGTATAGTAATTCAATACATAACAATCAATACATAACAGATGTAGGCTCTATCCCATTTGATACAGTAATAAAAATATATTATACTAGTGGTCCATAGCGGCTTCATCAATGTAACAGTATGTAACACCTTGAGATTTTTTATAGGCACAGATTACAAGTTTTATAAATTGTAAACTCTAGCAAATAGGGATTAAAACAAACAAAACTGAATAAAGCTTCAAAGATGTATTTTAGGTAAATGTTAACATAACATGAAAAATAGAATAAAGCTTAAAGGGGTACTTCACTGGAAAGCATTTTCTTTTAAATCAACTGGTGCCAGAAAGTTAAACATATTTGTATATTACTTCTATTAAAATAATCTCAATCCTTCCAGTACTTATCAGATGCTGTATTATCCACAGGAAGTTATTTTTGAATTTCCTTTCTGTCTGACCCCAGTGCTCTCTGCTGACACATCTGCCCATGTCAGGAACTATCGAGAGCAAGAGAGGGTTGCTTTACAGATTTGCTTCTACTCTGGACAGTCCCTGAAATCTACAGAAGTGTCAGCAGAGAGCACTGTGGTCAGGCAGAAAGGAAATTCAAAAAGAAAATAACTTCCTCTGTAGTATACAGCAGCTGAGAAGTGCTGGGAGGATTATGATTTTTACAAATTTTGCAAATCTGTTTAACTTTCTGGCACCACTTGATTTAAAAGCATAAAAGTGTTTTCCAGTGGAGTACCCCTTTAACCCCTTAAGGACCAAGGGCGTACAGGTACGCCTTTGCTCCCTGGTACTTAAGGACCAAGGGCGTACCTGTAGGCCCGTGGGAATTTCGGTCCCCGCCGCGCACCGGGCGGGGATCGCGCCGGGGTGACTGCTGATATCTATCAGCAGGCAACCCGCGCAAATGCCCAGGGGGGTCATTAGACCCCCACATGTCGGCGATCGGCGCAAATCGCAAGTGAATTCACACTTGCGATTTGCGCCGATTCCGGGTCATACGGGTCTATGGTGACCCGGTGACCCGGAATAGAAGGGGGATCGCGGGTGTCCTAGACACCCACGATCCCCCTGTAGCGATAGGAGTGAGGTGGCAGGGTTGCCACCCCTCCTATCTCTGCTATTGGTGGTCTAGACGCGACCACCAATAGCAGATCGGGGGCGGAGGGGTTTACTTTCGGTTTCCCCGTCCTGCCCTCCCACAATAGGCGGGGCAGGACGGGGAAACCGACAAGGACAGGCGCCGAAGATCCACTTACCCATCGGCGACGGCAGCGGGCGACGATCGGCGGAAGAAGAGGACCGCGACGCAGCTTCCTGGATCCAACGGAAGCCGATGAGTTACTTAGCAACATCTGGAGGGCTACAGTCTGAGACCACTATAGTGGTCTCTAAACTGTAACCCTACAGATGTTGCAAAACTACAACTCCCAGCATGCCCAGAGAGCTGTTTAGGCTTGCTGGGAGTTGCAGTTTTGCAACAGCTGGAGGTCTACAGTTTGAGACCACTGCAAAGTGATCTCTATACTGTGCACCTCCAGATCTTGCAAAACTACAACTTCCAGCATGCCCAGACAGCAGTTTGCTGTCTGGGTATGCTGGGAGTTGTAGTTTTGCAACATCTGGAGGTCCACAGTTTGGAGATCACTATGCAGTGGTCTCTAAACTATAGCTCTACAGATGTTGCAAAACTGCAACCCCCAGCAAGCCTAAACAGCAAACAGCTGTCTCTGCATGCTGGGAGTTGTAGTTGCGATCCCTCCAGCTGTTGCATAACTACATCTCCCAGCATGCCTTTCGGCGATCAGTACATGCTGGGAGTTGATGTTTTGCAACAGCTGGAGGCACACTGGTTGGAAAATACTGAGTTAGGTAACAGAACCTAACTGAAGGTTTTCCAACCAGTGTGCCTCCAGCTGTTGCAAAAGTACAACTCCCAGCATGCACGGTCTGTCAGTACATGCTGGGAGTTGTAGTTTTGAAACAGCTGGAGGTTTGCCCCCCCATGTGAACGTACAGGGAACATTCACACTGGCGGGTTTACAATAAGTTTTCTGCTTCAAGTTTGGGCTGTGGCAAATTTTTCACCGTAGCGCAAACTCCTAGCGGTAAATTCACTGTAAACCCGCCAGTGTGACTGTACCCTAAAAACACTACACTACACTTACACATAATAAAGAGTAAAACACAACATATACACTTACACTGTCCCCCTAATAAAAAATAAAAAACGTATTGTACGGCAGTGTTTCCAAAACAGAGCCTCCAGCTGTTGCAAAACAACAACTCCCAGCATTTCCGTACAGCCACTGACTGTCCAGGCATGCTGGGAGTTTAGCAACAGCTGGAGGCACCCTGTTTGGAAATCACTGGCGTAGAATACCCCTATGTCCACCCCTGTGCAATCCCTAATTTAGTCCTCAAATGTGCATGGCGCTCTCTCACTTCGGAGCCCTGTCGTATTTCAAGGAAACAGTTTAGTGCCACATATGTGGTATCTCTGTACTCGGGAGAAATTGCGTTACTAATTTTGGGGGATTTTTTTCCTTTTACCCCTTATGAAAAAGAAAAGTTGGGGTCTACACCAGCCTGTTAGTGTAAAAAAAAAATATTTTTTTACACTAACATGCTGGTGTTGTCCTTTACTTTTTATTTTCACGGGAGGTAAAAGGAAAAAAAGACCCCCAAAATTTGTAACGCAATTTCTCCTGAGTACGGAGATACCCCATATGTGGGCGTAAAATGCTCTGCGGACGCACAACAAGGCTCAGGAGTGAGAGCGCACCATGTACATTTGAGGCCTAAATTGGTGATTTGCACAGGGGTGGCTGATTTTACAGTGATTCTGACATAAACACAAAACAATAAATACAGACATGTGACCCCATTTTGGAAACGACACCCCTCACGGAACGTAACAAGGGGTATAGTGAGCCTGAACACCCCGCAGGTGATTGACAAATTTTCATTAAAGTTGGATGGGAAAATGAAAAAAAAAAAAAAATTTCACTATAATGCTGGTGTCACCCTAAATTTTTCATTTTCACAAGGGAAAATAAAAAAAAGCCCCCCAAAATTTGTAACCCAATTTCTTCTGAGTAAGAACATACCCCATATGTGGATGTAAAGTGCTCTATGGGTGCACTACAATGCTCAGAAGAGAAGGAGCACCATTGGGATTTTGAAGAGAAAATTTGTCCGGAATTGAAGGCCACTTGTGTTTACAAAGCCCCCATGGTACCAGAACAATGGACCCCCCCCCCATATGTGACCCCATTTTGGAAACTATACCCCTCATGTAATGTAATAAGGGGCGCAGTGAGCATTTACGCCCCACAGGTGTCTGACAGATTTTTGGAACAGTGATCCGTGAAAATGAAAAATGTAATTTTCCATTTGCACAGCCCACTGTCCCAAAGATCTGTCAAACGCCAGTGGAGTGTAAATGCTCACTGCACCACTTATTAAATTCTGTGAGGGGTGTAGTTTCCAAAATGGGGTCACATGTGGGGGGGGGGGGTCCACTGTTCTGGCACCACAGGGGGCTTTGTAAATGCACATGGCCCCTGACTACCATTCCAAACGAATTCTCTTTCCAAAAGCTCAATGGTGCTCCTCCTCTTCTGAGCATTATAGTTCGCCCGTAGTGCACTTCAGGTCCACTTATGGGGTACCTCCATACTCAGAAGAGATGGGGTTACACATTTTGGGGGGTATTTTCTGCTATTAACCCTTGCAAAAATGTGAAATTTGGGGGGAAACACACATTTTAGTGAAAAAAAAATATATATATTTTTTACATATGCAAAAGTCGTGAAACCCGTGTGGGATATTAAGGCTCACTTTATTCCTTGTTATGTTCCTCAAGGGGTCTAGTTTCCAAAATGGTATGCCATGTGTTTTTTTTTGCTGTTCTGGCACCATAGGGGCTTCCTAAATGCGACAAGCCCCCCCGAGCAAAATTTGCTCTCAAAAAGTCAAATATCACTCCTTCTCTTCGGAGCATTGTAGTTCGCCCGCAATGCATTTCATGCCAACTTATGGGGTGCCTCCATACTCAGAAGAGATGGGGTTACAAATTTTGGGGGGTATTTTCTGCTATTAACCCTTGCAAAAATGTGAAATTTGGGGGGAAACACACATTTTTGTGACATTTTTTAATTTTTTTTTTTACATATGCAAAAGTCGTGAAACACCTGTGGGGTATTAAGGCTCACTTTATTCCTTGTTACGTTCCCCAAGGGGTCTAGTTTCCAAAATGGTATGCCATGTGGGTTATTTTTGCTGTTCTGGCACTCCTAAATGCAACATGCCCCCCAAAAACCATTTCTGAAAAACGTACTCTCCAAAATCCCCTTGTCGCTCCTTCGCTTCAGAGCCCTCTACTGCGCCCGCCGAACACTTTACATAGACATATGAGGTATGTGCTTACTCGAGAGAAATTGGACTACAAATATAAATATACATTTTCTCCTTTTACCCCTTGTAAAAATTCAAAAATTGGGTTTACAAGAACATGCAAGTGTAAAAAATAAAGATTGTGAATTTTCTCCTTCACTTTGCTGCTATTCCTGTGAAACACCTAAAGGGTTAAAACACTTACTGATTGTCATTTTGAATACTTTGGGGGGTGTAGTTTTTATAATGGCGTCATTTGTGGGGTATTTCTAATGGGAAGACCCTTAAAATCCACTTCAAACCTGAACTGGTCTCTGAAAAAAAGCGCGGTTCAAAATTTTGTGAAAAATTGGAAAAGTGCTGCTGAACTTTGAAGTGTCTTCCAAAAGTAAAAACACGTCAATTTTATGATGCAAATATAAAGTAGACATATTGTAAATGTGAATAAAATAAAAAAATATTTTGAATATCCATTTTCCTTACAAGCAGAGAGCTTCAAAGTTAGAAAAATGCAAAATTTTCAAAATTTTCATCAAATTTTGGGATTTTTCACCAAGAAAGAATGCACGTTACCACAAAATTTTACCACTATGTTAAAGAAGAATATGTTACGAAAAACAATCTCGGAATCAGATTGATAATTAAAAGCATTCCAGAGTTATCAATGTTTAAAGTGACAGTGGTCAGATGTGCAAAAAACGCTCTGGTCCTAAGGTGTAAAATGGCCTGGTCCTTAAGGGGTTAAAGGGGTATTCCAGGCCAAAACTTTTTTTTATATATCAACTGGCTCTGGAAAGTTAAACAGATTTGTAAATTACTTCTATTAACAAATCTTAATCCTTCCAATAGTTATTAGCTTCTGAAGTTGACTCACGTCCTGGGAGCTGTGCAGTTCCTATGGGGATATTCTCCCATCATGCACAGCTCCCGGGACGTGACTTCATCAGAGCAGTTAGACAGAAAACTTCAGAAGCTAATAACTATTGGAAGGATTAAGATTTTTTAATAGAAGTAATTTACAAATCTGTTTAACTTTCCGGAGCCAGTTGATAGATATAAAAAAAGGTTTTGCCTGGAATACCCCTTTAAGTATTGTAGTAGCAACAGCAGGTGTATGGCTATGTTCACACAGTATTTTGGTCAGGCCTTTGCTTAGTATGTTTAACCAAAACCAGGAGTGAGGCTAGGTTTCCACAAAGTTTTTTATTTATTTATTTATTTTAAACTTGCCACTGCAGTTTTTGACTTGAAGTCAGAAGTGGATCCAGTAAGAAGGAGAAGTATAAGTCATTCCTTTATATTTCTTATTCCTTTTTTATTTTAATTTATTTATTTATTCATTTTTGTACATTACAAAAAATGAATTTTGTAATTTGTAATAATTATTTATATATTATTTTGTACATCTGAAACAACATCTAACTAACATATGTACATTGCATCCAAAACAATAACTAACATGTTTACAAACATGTAGATTCAAATAACTTGCTTCACATTAATTAATTGCATTATCTAATACATCAACATTATAAGTCATGAAAATCCCAAGAGAGGGAAAAGAAGAGAAAGAAGAAGAAAAAAAAAAAAAAAGGGGGGGGGGTAGGGTATCTTAAATAATCAATGGCTTAAAGTCCAACCACTTAGACCAAGCATTTGTAAAGGACCTGAGTATAAGACAATTCAGATGTACAGAATTGATCATATATTTCTTATTCCTTTTGAATCCTCTGCAGTACCAAGTTTTTCCAAAACAACACTACAAAAAACCTGTGTGAAAAACTAGCCTACAACTGACACAGAAAATAGTGTAAATTTTTCCTTTATAGTTTTTCTCTGTGTTCGATCCGCTCCTGGTATTAGTTAAATCCTGAGAAAATCCTGAGCAAAATCGTGACCAAAATACTATGTTTGAAGATAGTCTATCCAAAGTAAAGACATAGCAAAATATTAGCAAAATTTTAGGTCCAATGACTTTTTAAGCTATGTTCACACACAATTTTTTGAGCTTTACTTCCAACCTTCTTTTCAGGAATTTATCAGATGTTTTTTAGCCTTTTCTTTTTTTTTTTTTTTCTTTTGGTTTCTGATCCTTTTTTCAGCCATTTACTGCATAAAATGAAGCTGAAAAAACAGTCTGTGAACATAACCTAACAATCTTTGCCACAGATAAATTCTAAGGTAATCCCTCAATCACATACTGTAATAGTTAATATTCTCATGAATTGCATCAGTGTTCAATGTTTAGCCCTTTTTTTCCCCAACACAATTTCCTATTATTTGTGCATATAATTTATCTCAGGGATAAAGACTATTTCAATTATAAGTGCATGCCCAAATGAATATATGCTTTGCACATATTCCTGATTTTTAACGCTTAAATAAATAAGCAAGTAATTAGGCTTGTCATATAAGCAATTTGCCTTAACCTTCACCACAATGGATGTCAGAGGAAGAGAACTAATTATTTTGCTTGAGATCACCAAAATCATGATACATCAAGGCTTTCAGGCAAAACTGTTTACAATCTGCTAGGAACAAAGCTTTAAAGGAAACCCTGCACATAATGACTTTCGCTCTGAACAATTTGCTAGTAAGCTATAATTTGTTTGTCATCTACCTTTAAATATATGGTCTTAGGATCTTGTACCTCAGCTTTAGCCTTACTATGGAAAGGCAAAGACATCATTGTGCTCAGTTTCAAAAAGCAACCATTAGGGTCAATTCAGAGAAACTATGACAAATTTCAGTGAAATAAAAGACTTTCAATCTGTGAAAATAAAAAAATAAAAATATGTTTAAAAGGATTATCCCCTTAAGGCCCATTTTGGCCTTAAGGACTCAGACAATTTAATTTTTACGTTTTCATTTTTTCCTCCTCGCCTTGTAAAAATCATAACTCTTTTATATTTTCATCCACAGACTAGTATGTGGGCTTGTTTTTTGCGCGACCAGTTGTCCTTTGTAATGACATAACTCATTTAATCATAAAATGTATGGCGCAAACAAAAAATACTATTTTTGTTGGGAAATTAAAATCGAAAAACGCAATTTTGCTAATTTTGGAAGGTTTCGTTTTCACGCCATACAATTTATGGTAAAAATGATGTGTGTTCTTTATTCTGAGGGTCAATGCGATTAAAATGATACCCTTTATTACATACTTTTCTATTATTGTTGTGCTTAAAAAAAATCACAAACTTTTTAACCAAAGTAGTACGTTTATAATCCCTTTATTTTGATGACCTCTAACTTTTTTATTTTTCCGTATAAGCGGCGGTATGGGGGCTAATTTTTTGCGCCATGTTCTGTACTTTTTTTGATACCACATTTGCACGTAAAAAAACTTTTAATACATTTGTTATAATTTTTTTTAATAAAATGTATTAAAAAAGTAGCAATTTTGTACTTTTTTTTTTTTCGTTCACGCCGTTCACTGTACGGGATCATTAGCATTTTATTTTAATAGTTCGGACATTTACGCACGCGGCGATACCAAATATGTCTATAACATTTATTTTTTATGCTTTTTGGGGGTAAAATAGGAAAAAACGGACGTTTTACTTTTTTATTGGGGGAGGGGATTTTTCACTTTTTTTTTTACTTTTACTTTTAAATGTTTTAATTTTCTTTTTTACACTTCAATAGTCCCCATAGGGGACTATTCATAGCAATACCATGATTGCTAATACTGATCTGTTCTATGTATAGGACATAGAACAGATCAGTGTTTTCGGTGATCTTCTGCTCTGGTCTGCTCGATCTCAGACCAGAGCAGGAGACGCCGGGAGCCGGACGGAGGCAGGAGAGGGGACCTCCGTGCGGTGCTCTGAATGATCGGATCCCCACAGCAGCGCTGCGGGCGATCCGATCATTCATTCAAATCGCGCACTGCCGCAGATGCCAGGATCTGTATTGAGAGGTTAATGGCGGACGCCCGCGAGATCGCGGGCGTCGGCCATTGCCGGCGGGTCCCTGGCTGCGATCAGCAGCCGGGATCAGCCGCGCATGACACGGGCATCGCTCCGATGCCCGCGGTTATGCACAGGACGTAAATGTACGTCCTGGTGCGTTAAGTACCACCGCACCAGGACATACATTTACGTCCTGCGTCCTTAAGGGGTTATCTACCCTTTCAAAAAAATTGTTATAAGAAGCACAAATGCCATCATGTAACATAAAAAATATTTACAGTGGTCCCTCAAGTTATAATATTAATTGGTTCCAGGATGACCATTGTATGTTGAAACCACTGTATGTTGAGACCATAACTCTATGGAAACCTGCTGATTGGTTCTGATGCCATCCAAAAATAGGAAAAAGTGAGGATTAAAGAAAAATAAGTTGATAACTAATATAGAGAAAGCAAGTCCTTACATATAAAAGTAAGAAAGAGCTGCTGGAAGCTGTAAATCACTATCTATGTAGAGGACAGGAGCTTCTTCAGGGTCCTGTACAGTACACAAAGTGTCCCAAAAAAAAAAGTAACATGAAGCCGCCCTCACCAGGAGCAGCTATCCCTGGCACAGGTAAAGAGTAGTACAGAACCTATAGTACCTCCCTGTAGGAGGCGCTACCAGACAGCCAGTCAGTGCATGCACTTCAGGAATATAGGGGTTTTACCAGTGAAATACCCATTCTGATTAGTCCGCTCTTCCGGGTATTGACATGTTTTTCAGATCTGGACTGTCCATAGCATTGTATGTAGTACAAAGGCACATAATCCGGCACTGCTGATGTCAATCACTGAACATTAGGCAAGCATAGGTGTGTATGAAGGATACTTTTATCCTGCATAGGTGCTCAGTCTTGCTGACAGTTAAGAGACTACCAATATGCTATATGAGAAGAACTGAAGAGGGCACTCACCAGGATGATAGCTTCATATATCCTTTATTGTGTAGACATAGGTGCAGTGTAAGGCTGGTATAAAAGCAGGAATGTCAAGGATCTCAGTGTGTTGGTAACAGCTGTATCGTACTTCGGCACTTCTTCTGAAGAAGTACGGAAGTACGATACAGCTGTTACCAACACGCTGAGATCCTTAGCGTTCCTGCTTGTACACCTTCCTGAAACCGAACCTATGTCTGCACAATAAAGGATATATGAAGCTATCATCCTGGTGAGTGCTGTCTTCAGTTCTTCTCATATGGCATATCCATAGCATTGTATGTTGAGTCTGGTTTTAAATTACACTGGTCCAAAAAAGACCATTGTATGTTGGAAATATTGCATGTTGAGGCCATTGTAAGTTGAGGGATTTATATGTTAGAGATGCCTGTATTTATTAGGCATCATTAAAAATTAGTAAACCAAATATGTAGAAATAAAGATGAGTGACCTTTTCAAAAATTTGGTTCTGCCCATTTTGGGATGTGGCAACAGGACTGGGATCCTAGAAAGTGCAAGCAAGTTACACAACTTATTCAAAATTCACTTAACTTCAGTTAAAACAGATGCCGAACACTGCTTTACAACATCTATATATGTGTGGTCCTACTTCTATCTGTGTTGTTTATTGCTTAGTGTCCCTCAAAGAGATCTTCACCTAAAACCTGCTTTCTCTGTGGCTGCTTAAGCTATGTGCATAAGCTTTGATAGTTGCTTTGACATCAACCGTGCCTCCTGATTGTTTGGGAGAGCTGTTTGGAAGGCATAATAGGATTCTATTGCTAATTCCATCAACTGAACCTTATTTTGAGTAATTGCTTATTGGCCAAAAGGAGAGATAGCATTTTATTCTGACATTTTATTCTGAAAGAAGAAATTAAGAATCACTTCCTCACAAAGAAGTGAAAAAGCTTGGGCTCTCACCCTTACTGGTTGGACAGTGGGCACAAAATATGCCAGTTAAAGGGGTAATCCGGTGGAAAACACATTTTTTAAATCAACTGACAGTAATTTTAAAAGATTTTTAAATTACTTCTATTTTAAAATATGAATCCTTCCAGTACTTATCAGCTGCTGTATGCTGGACAGGAAGGTCTTTTATTTTTTAATTTATTTTCTGTCTGACCACAGTGCTCTCTGCTGACACCTCCGTCCATGTGAGGAACTGTCCAGATCAGCATAGGTTTGCTATGGGGATTTGCTCCAACTCAAAAAGCACTGTGTTCAGGCAGAAAATACATTCAAAAAGAAAATAACTTTCTGTGGAGCATACAGTAGCTGATAAGTACTGGAAGGATTAAGATTTTTAAATAGAAATAATTTACAAATCTGTTAACTTTCTGGCACCAGTTGATTTAAAAAAAAAATGTTTTCTGCCAGAGTACCTCTTTAAGTGAGATTGGTGATATACTTCAATACAGGGACTATAAACATTGAGCTCCTCAACCATAATGCTCCCCTTTATGAGTGGGAGCTGACCAAATTGGGCAAACCTTTAAAGGGGTACTCCGGTGGAAAAAAACATTTTTCTAGGTCTTTATATGTCAACTGGTGCTAGAAAGTTAAACAGATTTGTAAATTACTTCTATTAAAAAATCTTTACCCTCCCAGTACTTTTTGGCAGCTGTATGCTTTTTGTCTTGCCCACAGTGCTCTCTGCTGACACCTCTACGCGTGTCAAAAACTGTCCAGAGCAGCATACGTTTGCTATGGAGATTTTCTCCTGCTCTGGACAGTTCCTGATACGGACATTAGGTGTCAGCAGAGAGCAGTGTGGACAAGACAAAAAATAAATTAAAAAAGAACAGAATTTTCTCTGTAGCATACAGCTGCTAAAAAGTACAGGAAGGGTAAAGATATTTTAATAGAAGTAATTTACAAATCTGTTTAACTTTCTGGCACCAGTTCGTAAAAAAACAAATGCTTTCAACCCCTTTAACCCCTTCACGACGAGCGGCGTACATGTACGGTGCCGCAAAGTGTCACATTTCGCGTGTGGCGACGTACATGTACGTTGCGGGGTTCCGGGAGCGCCGCGTCACCGGTAGCGGTGATCGGGCCAGGATGACTGATGTTATCTAACAGCAGGCATCCCGGCACATCGCCGAGGGGGATCCTGAGACACCCCCATGACCGCAATGGGCGCAAATCGCAGGTCAATTCAGACCTGCGATCGGCGCGATTCCGGGTCATATGGGTCACTGGTGACCCGGAAAATAAGAGGGATCGGGGTGCCCGAGACACCCTCGATCCCCTTGAAGGGTTAGGAGTTTGGTGGCAGGGGTGCCACCCCTCTCATCCCTGCTATTGGTCGGCCGAGCGACCGACTGATAGCAGACCGGGGGAGGAGGGGTTAAAGTTCGGTTCCCCCGCTTTGCCCATCTATCGGTGTCCGGGCAAAATGGGGGAACTGTCCAGGGAAGGTCGGCGCTGAAGGTCCCTTACCTGGATCCCGGATCCCCGAGCGGGATCCTCCCCCACATGCGGCGGCGGCGGCAGCAATACTTCCGGGTCCTGCTAGGTGAGTTGTTGCCTAGCAACATCCGGAGGGCCACAGTTTACAGTGGTCTCTAAACCGTGGCCCTCCAGATGTTGCAAAACTACAACTCCCAGCATGCCCAGACAGCTGTTTGCTGTGTGGGCATGCTGGGACTTGTAGTTTTGCAATATTTAGAGGGGTTCAGCTTTTAGATCACTAAGTGGTCTCAAACTGTAGCCCTCCAGATGTTGCAAAACTACAACTCTCAGCATGCCCAGACAGCAGTTTGCTGTCTGGGCATGCTGCGAGTTATAGTTTTGCAACATCTGAAGGGCCACAGTTTTGAGACCACTGGACAGTGATTTACAACCTGAACCCCTCTAAATCTTGCAAAACTACAACTCCCAGCTTTCAGGAACAGCATAAGGCTGTCTTGGCATGCTGGGAGTTGTACTTGCGTGCCTCCAGCCATTGCATAACTACATCTCCCAGCATGCCCTTCCGCAATCAGTACATGCTGGGAGTTGTAGTTTTGCTACAGCTGGAGGCACACTGGTTGGAAAATACTGAGTTAGGTCATAGAACCTAACTCAAGGTTTTCCAACCAGTGTGCCTCCAGCTGTTGCAAAACTACAACTCCCAGCATGCATGGTCTGTCAGTGCATGCTGGGAGTTGTAGTTTTTACCCCCCTCCCATGTGAATGTACAGGCTACATTCACACTGGCGGCAGATTACAGTGAGTTCCCCGCTACAAATTTGAGCTGCGGCAAAATTTTCGCCGCAGCTCAAACTCCTAGCGGGAGACTCAGTGTAATCTGCCTCCAGTGTGAGTGTAACCTAAAAACACTACACTAACATAAAATAAAGCGTAAAACACTACATATACACACGTACACTGCCCCCCCTACCACACCCCTTCCCCAATAAAAATGAATCACTGGCATAGAATACCCCTATGTCCATCCCTATGCAAGTCCCTATTTCAGGCCTCAAATGCGCATGGCGCTCTCACTTTGGAGCCCTGTCGTATTTCAAGGCAACAGAATAGGGTCACATATGGGGTATCACCATACTCGGGAGAAATTGCCTAACAAATTTTGGGGGGCTTTTTCTCCTTTTACCCCTTATTAAAAGGAACAGTTGGGGTCTACACCAGCATGTTAGTGTAAAAAAATAAAAATTTTTACACTAACATGCTGGTGTTGCCCTATACTTTTCATTTTCACAAGAGGTAAAAGGGAAAAATGCCCCCCAAAATTTGTAACGCAATTTCTCCCGAGTACGGAGATACCCCATATGTGGGCGCAAAGTGCTCTGGGGGCGCACAACAAGGCCCAGAAGGGAGAGTGCGCCATGTACATTTGAGGTGATTTGCACAGGGGTGGCTGATTGTTACAGCGGTTCTGACAAACGCAAAAAAATAAATAAAAACACACCCACATGTGACCCCATTTTGGAAACTGCACCCCTCATGGAATGTAATAAGGGGTGCAGTGAGAATTTACACCGCACAGGTGTCTGACGGATCTTTGGAACAGTGGTCCGTGAAAATGGAAAATTTTGCACAGCCCACTGTTCCAAAGATCTGCCAGACACCAGTGGGGGGTAAATGCTCACTGTACCCCTCATTACATTCTGTGAGGGGTCTAGTTTCCAAAATGGTATGCCATGTGTTTTTTTTTTTTACTGTCCTGGCACCATAGAGGCTTCCTAAATGCGACATGCCCCCTGAGCAAAATTTGCTCTCAAAAAGCCCAATATGACGCCTTCTCTTCTGAGCATTGTTGTTCGCCCGCAGTGCACTTCGGGTCCACTTATAGGGTACCTCCATACTCAGAAAAGATGGGGTTACAAATTTTGGGGGTCTTTTCTGCTATTAACCCTTGCAAAAAATGTGAAATTTGGGGGGAAACCCACATTTTAGTGAAAACAAACATTTTTTTTTTTTTACATATGCAAAAGTCGTGAAACACCTGTGGGGTATTAAGGCTCACTTTATCTCTTGTTACGTTCCTCAAGGGGTCTTGTTTCCAAAATGGTATGCCATGTGTTTTTTGCTGTCCTTGCACCATAGGGGCTTCCTAAAGGCAACATGCCCCCCGAGCAAAATTTGCTCTCAAAAAGCCAAATGGGGTACCTCCATACTCAGAAGAGATGGGGTTACAAATTTTGGGGGGTCTTTTCTGCTATTAACCCTTTAAAAAATGTGATATTTGGGGGAAAACCAACATTTTAGTGAATTATTTTTTTGATTACATATGCAAAAGTCGTGAAACACCTGTGGGGTATTAAGGCTCACTTTATTCCTTGTTATGTTCCTCAAGGGGTCTAGTTTCCAAAATGTACAAACAAGGAGAGCGCTCCTAGTGTGATACCGTAATGCAAAGAGAACATGAACAGACAAGAAAACTTGCTCACCGAGTATAGTTGTACTGCGACCAAGTACAACTATGGTGAAGGCGTGAAATGACCCTGCAACGGGCGAAGAACGGCAGCTGCTCCTGGACACACAGGTGAAACACTTAGACGGATCCCTCCAAGGAACAGCCCAGGATAGAGGCAGCGCACAAGACTTCAAAGGTAAAATGGTTTATTTACCCGGCATGCAACGCGCTTTGCTGGATAACCAGCTTCATCAGCTGGTTATCCAGCGAAACACGTTGCATGCCGGGTAAATAAACCATTTTACCTTTGAATTCTTGTGCGCTGCCTCTATCCTGGGCTGTTCCTTGGAAGGATCCGTCTAAATAGTTTCCAAAATGGTATGCCATGTGGGGGGGGTTTGCTGTTCTGGCACCATAGGGGCTACCTAAATGTGACATGCCCCCCAAAAACCATTTCAGAAAAACGTACTCTCCAAAATCCCCTTGTCCCTCCTACGCTTCTGAGCCCTCTACTGCGCCAGACGAACACTTTACATAGACATATGAGGTATGTCCTTACTCAAGAGAAATTGGGTTACACATACAAGTATATATTTTCTCCTTTTACCCCTTGTAAAAATTCAAAAATTGGGTCTACAAGAACATGCGAGTGTAAAAATAAGATTTTGAATTTTCTCCTTCACTTCACTGCTTTTCCTGTGAAACACCTAAAGGGTAAAAACATTTACTGAATGACATTTTGAATACTTTGGGGGTACAGTTTTTATAATGGGGTCATTTATGGGGTATTTCTAATATGAAGACCCTTCAAATCCACTTCAAACCTGAACTGGTCCCTAAAAAATTGGGAGTTAGAAAATTTTGTGAAAAATTGGAAAATTGCTGCTGAACTTTGAAGCCCTCTGGTGTCTTCCAAAAGTAAAAACTCATCAATTTTATGATGCAATCATAAAGTAGACATATTGTATATGTGAATCCCCCAAAAAAATTATTTGGAATATCCATTTTCCTTACAAGCAGAGAGCTTCAAAGTTAGAAAAATGCAAATTTGGGGATTTTTCACCAAGAAAGGATGCAAGTTACCACAAAAATGTACCACTATGTTAAAGTAGATTGTGTCACGAAAAAACAATCTCAGAATCAGAATGATAAGTAAAAGCATTCCAGAGTTATTAATGTTTAAAGTGACAGCGGTCAGATTTGCAAAAAAGGGCTTCGTCCTAGAGGTGAAAATGGGCTCCGTCCTTGAGGGGTTAAAGGGGCTATATGGTGAAAAGCTTTTTTTTTTTTTATATATATATGCCCTTTCTGCCTGCAAAAAATAAAATAAAAAATAATAATAATAATAATAATAAAAGAAAAAAAAACTTTACTTGCCTCTTACACATCCCTAGTGACCCCAAAATCCTGCTCCTGGCCTTCTGTGAAATTCCTTTGCTGGGGGTCAAAGCATCACTGTGCTGATCACCGAATCACTGGCCGTATCAGTGTCCTGCCTCAGCCAGTGATTAGCTGAGCAGCAATTTGGGCCATAGTAGCACCATAAAGATGGCTGGGGCTCAAAATATCATATTGTTGCTTATCCAATCTCTGGCTGAGGACAGACACCGCTGCAGCAAATGATTGGCTGAGCTTTATTGTGATGCATTAGCCTCCAGAACCAGGAAGAGAATTGCAACACAGGCATTGGGAGAGCGCAGCAGGTTCGTAAAGGATTATTTGTAGGTAGCCTAAGTGATTATATTATGTTTTCTTTTTTTAAATGTTTTTAACTCAATAATTCCTTTAACGTGATACAGTAGACAAGACAGCAAAGGTGCCAGCTCACTCCTGTAAGCGCGCGGATAGGATTGGACTAATCCAGGTAAGTAGTAGGCAGAGAAAGGAATATCCAGCGCAGACTCTTGTGCAAAAGGAACTTCTTTTATTGGCTAAAATGCATGTTGCTATAGGATACAACAAGGATTCATGCGGTGTGACGCGTTTCAGCCCGTTGGGCCTTAGTCATACACATGAGTATGACTAAGGCCCAACGGGCTGAAACGCGTCACACCGCATGAATCCTTGTTGTATCCTATAGCAACATGCATTTTAGCCAATAAAAGAAGTTCCTTTTGCACAAGAGTCTGCGCTGGATATTCCTTTCTCTGCCTACTACAGTAGACAAGACAAACAGTGAGGTTAAAAAAAGACTAACTGTATACGAATGGTACAGCTACAATAAATAAAATAAATAAATAATACAATAATTGTGTTCATTTGTTTTACCTAATTAGTATCAACAGTATAGAAACAATAACTCTCAGACATAGTTTTTAAAATTAACAGACTACAATATTGGTATCTGTTTTACACCTGCAGTGTAATTGTAAAGTGTAAAGTGTGCATTCCAAACACGGTCCAATTATAATGTAAACAGACAAGAACCATATATAATAAGAGAAGGACAGCATAAGGGAAGAGTTATCTCTGTATGCCTATTAATAACGGGAAATTGCATTTCTAACAAGACATTGCAGGTGTGGCGCATTGAGCACGTTAATCATTAATACACTCGAGACAAAGGTGTTGATGACGGGTAAAAGTAGTTCCTTGTTTTGCTTCCTATTTCCTACCTGTCTAATGTTATAAAATTAAGTTCACATTTCTACCTAGCAGCTCACGTTGGTGTAATATAATCGTGGAATATATTAATATCTTGCAAATTTAAAGGATATCAGCAGGGTGACATCAAGAAGCTCTATAAGTATTATAAAACAAAACATTGATATGTTCTGTAGACGAAAGTCAGAAAATAAAATGTTTTACCATTTGAACTCGAAATACTATTATTTTAGTTATTTTCTTCTTGACTGATTCTCTTATTCTTAAAGCAAATACTCTTTAAATCTGTGATTTATTTTAAAAGTTTAAAATCCTTAAATATCTTCTAATACGAGTTTGAGGTACAGAGAAACAGCTTTTAAAGTAGTTCTTTGGGAATATGTCAATAGAGGTCAACTACCATGGCCCAAGATATTTTAATAAACCTGCTGTATAACTTATGTATAAAAATACACTGGTGCTAGGTTCCAGAATTATGTAATAGCTCCCTTATTGCTTTATTACAGAGTGTGACTCTGTTAGACCACCAAGAAATATCTAAAAATAATACAATGTATTTCCAACAGCACAATAATAGAGGCGGCTTGCAAATGTATACCTATAATTATTCTGAAACACTGAAGTAATACAGGAAGGAAAATGTATCATACACTAACACTGTAAAAGAAGTTTAATTATATGTGCACTCCACACAAGTGTACATGTATACCACTGTCATATTTCCACTTATATTAAAGTAATAGAAAGAGCATTGCTACTAACAAAAAAAGTGACAATGGAATGAATATTGGTTAGTTTTTCTGTGTGTACACTCCAGCTGAGCGTTTGTTTCAAGTGGATTTTGTTATCATCTATAATCTACCTTCTCAAATTACTAATTGTGTCATGTTTATCTGACAGTTTACTCAGTCACATGGTCTCCAGGGGCATAAGGCTATACTTTAGTGGGAGGGAAATTTACTATAATAAAACAACCAACCCATTGCAGGATAGCCACACCCCCTGGAGACCATGTGACTTATGACATGGTGCCACTGATAATATGGAAAGCGGAGAAAGATCAGTGACAACAGTAAAATAAAAATATTTGATCCACAGCTCGGGGTATGGGTTCTGTGCATGAAAACTGAACAAAGAGGTTCACAAAGATAATAGAAGCATATAGCACAGTATTATAACTTGGCATCATGAGCTCAAAGGCATGTTTTATGTAAAGTGAGTCTTTAGATACATTAATCACATGCAATGTTTTAAAAACTAGACACCACTTAATGAACGGTGTAAAAATCCACACATTTTCTATGCATTTTAAACACTTGTGCGCCGGGACTGAGCAGGAGGACGGGGCCGGTGAGTGACACGGGATGCGACCTGCGGGTGGGCACGTCCCGCCGTGGGGATCGCATTCCCCGCCGAGAGACACAGAGCAGCGCTCCCAGTTAGTGAGTCTGACTGGGGCGCTGCAAGCAGGAGTGTAATGCTGCGAGCGCTCCGGAGGAGAAGCGGGACCCGGAGCGCTCAGCGTTACAGTACCCCACCTTAGGTCTCCCCCTCTTTTTGGAACCCCAGAATTTACGAATGAGTTCCTTGTCAAGGATATTAGCCTCGGGTTCCCAAGACCTCTCTTCGGGTCCACAATTCTCCCAATCCACAATCATTTTTTTCTTACCTCGGACGACCTTGAAGGCGAGGATCTCTTTCACCGAGAAGACATCAGAGGACCCAGTGACAGGAGCAGGAGCGGTGACCTTGGGGGAATAACGGTTAAGTATTAGAGGTTTGAGAAGGGAGACATGGAAAGAGTTAAGAATACGAAGAGAGGAAGGAAGATTGATTTTAAAAGGCCCGAGGTAACGAGGACCCAGCTTGTAGCTAGGGACCCGGAACCGAATGTATTTGGCGGAGAGCCATACTTTGTCACCAGGGACAAAGACAGGAGGAGTTTTCTTTTTATCCGCATGTCTCTTCATGCGAGACGAGGCCAGTGAGAGCGACTTTTGAGTCTCCTTCCAGATAGCTGAGAAGTCCTGAGTTAATTCATCTACTGCAGGAACTCCAGATGAAGTGGGGATGGGGAGGGGGGGGCAGTGGGTACACTACAAAAAATGGAGACTTAGCGGAAGACTCAGAATTCTTGAAATTGTACAAGAATTCGGCCCAGGGCAGCAGGTCCACCCAATCATCTTGACAGGAGGAGACAAAATGACGCAGGTAGTTACCAAGAATTTTGTTCACCCTCTCCACTTGTCTATTGGATTGAGGGTGATAGGCGGACGAGAAATTTAATTTGATCTTTAATTGGGTGCAGAGTGCTCTCCAAAATTTTGAGATAAATTGAATGCCTCTATCAGAGACGATATGTGTGTGAAGCCCGTGGAGATGAAAATTCTGCAGAAACAATTGCTTCGCCAATTGTGGCGCAGAAGGAAGGCCAGGAAGCAGGACAAAATGATCCATTTTAGAAAAATGATCAACGACCACCCAAATGACGGTGTTGCCATGAGATAAAGGAAGATCCGTGATGAAATCCATGGCTATGTGGGACCATGGCTGTTCAGGCACCGGCAGGGGGTGGGGAAGACCTGCAGGCCCGTACGAAATCAGTCAGATTTTTTAATTCTAGCGTGACCAGCCAGATGGGAGGAATGACTCCATTTGAGAGTCTGGAGGCGAAGACGTGGAGGCACATACGTTTTTCCTGGAGGAACTGGCACCAGGGAAGCAGGAGCGGAAGAGATCAGACACTCAGGTGGTATGATGTCCTGAGGAAGGGTCTCGGCCTCGGAAGCATCGGTGGAACGTGATAAAGCATCAGCCCTGATATTCTTATTAGCAGGATGAAAATGAGTTTGAAAATTGAAGCGGCCAAAGAACAAAGACCACCTGGCCTGGCGAGGATTTAAACGCTGGGCGGACTGAAGATAGGACAGATTTTTATGGTCAGTGTAGATAGTGATAGGGTGAAGGGACCCTTCCAGGAGATGTCTCCACTCTTCAAGTGCCAACTTGATGGCCAACAGCTCACAGTCTCCTATGGAATAGTTTTTTTCAGTAGGAGAAAAAGTTTTGTAGAAGTGACGTTTTTTCCTTTAGCGTTTTTTTTGAAGAACGGCCCCGGCTCCTACTGAGGAGGCGTCAACCTCAAGGAAGAAAGGCTTCAGTGGATCAGGCCTAGACAATACTGGTGCAGAAGAGAAGGCGGACTTAAGGTGAGTAAAAGCTTCATCCGCTTGGGAAGACCAGGACCTCGGATTTGTGTTTTTCTTCGTCAGTGCCACAATAGGGGCAACGATGGAGAAGTGGAGAATGAACTGACGATAGTAATTGGCGAATCCGAGGAAGTGTTGGATAGCACGAAGTCCAGAGGGGCGAGGCCAATCCAAGACCGCAGAGAGCTTGTCAGGATCCATTTGAAGACCCTGTCCAGAGACCAGGTATCCCAGGAAAGGGAGACAGCTGCGTTCAAAAAGGCATTTTTCTAATTTGGCGTAAAGGTGGTTTACCCGAAGGCTCTGGAGCACTTGCCGAAAATGGAGCCGGTGTTCCTCAAGGTTGGAGGAAAAAATTAAGATGTCATCTAGATAGACAACTACACGGGTATACAGTAAGTCCCGAAATATTTCGTTGACAAAATCTTGAAAGACTGCAGGGGCATTGCAAAGTCCAAATGGCATGACGAGATATTCGAAGTAGCCATCTCTGGCGTTAAAAGCGGTTTTCTACTCATCACCTTTACGAATTCTAATGAGGTTATAGGCGCGCCTGAGGTCAAGCTTTGTAAAAACTTTTGCTCTGCGCAGTCGGTCAAAGAGCTCAGAGATGAGAGGCAGAGGGTAACGGCTGTAATTTTATTGAGGCCACGATAGTCTATGCAGGGACGTAGTGAGCCATCCTTCTTGGCCACAAAGAAGAACCCCGCTCCGGCTGGTGAAGAAGACTTCCTAATGAAACCTCTCTCAAGATTTTCCTGAATGTATTCAGACAAGGCCTTGGTCTCTGGAGCGGAGAGAGGATAAATTCTGCCACGGGGCGGTGTGGTACCAGGGAGCAAGTCAATAGGACAGTCGTAGGGTCTATGTGGTGGCAAGACCTCCGCTTATTTTTTACTAAAGACGTCAGCAAAGTCCTGGTAGGCCTTGGGAAGACCAGGCAAAGGAGTAGCGACGGGGACTTGGCTGATTGGTACAGACTTAAGGCAATGTTTGTGGCAGGAAGCGCCCCATGACTTAATGTCCCCAGTGGTCCAGTCGAGGGTAGGAGTGTGTCGCTGGAGCCAGGGCAAGCCAAGCAGAATGTCTGAGGTACAATTCGGCAAAACAAAGAATTCAATTTTTTCTTGATGGAGTGCTCCAACAATCATGAGCAAGGGTTCTGTGCGGTAATGCACGCTGCAGTCCAGATTCTATCCGTTTACAGATGAGATGAAGAAAGGTTTGAAGAGACGGGTAACTGGAATGTGAAATCTGTTGATGAATGAGGCTTCAATAAAGTTTCCTGCAGAACCAGAGTCCAGGAAGGCCACTGCAGAGAAGGAGGAGTTAGCGGATGGAGAGATCCTCACCTGAATACTCAGGCATGGAGAGGAGGAATTCACACCTAGTAACGCCTCTCCCACGTTAACTAGGGGCGAGCGTTTCCACTGACGTGGAGGGGATAATGGCAAAAGGGGATCAGAGGGAGGGGGTAATAATGGCACAAGGGGATTAATATGGGGGGGGGTGATGATTGTCCCCCCCTCCATCTTTATCCTTTTGTGCCATTATTACCCCCTACCTCTGATCCCCTTGTGTCATTATTCTGCCCCCCCCCCCCCCTCTGATCCCTGTTTGCCATACCGGATAATAATGGCACAATATGATTAAGATGGAGGGTCAGAATAATGGCTCAAGGGGATTAATATGGAGGGGGGGGGCGAGAAATGATTATCCCTTCTCCCTCCATCTTAATCTCTTGTGCCATTATTCCCCCCCCCCCCCCTTGATCCCCTTGTGCGATTATTCCCCCTTCCTCTGATCCCCTTTTGCCATATTGGATAATAATGGCACAAGGAGATAAAGATGGAGGGGGAATAATGGCACAAGGGAATCAGAGGGAGGGGGAATAATGGCACAAGGGGATTAAGATGGAGTGGGGAATAATGGCACAAGGGGATCAGAGGGAGGTGGAATAATTACACAAGGGGATTAAGATGGAGGGGGGGAAATGGTGCAAGGGGATCAGAGGGAGGGATGAATAATGGCACAAGGGGATTAATATGGAGGGGGGCGAGTAATGAATATCCCCCCCTCCATCTCAATCCCCATGTGTTATCAATCCCCATCATTTTAATCTCCTTGTGCCAGTATTCCCCCTCCCTCTGATCCCCTTTTGCCATATTGGATAATAATGGCACAAGAGGATTAAGATGAAGAGGGGAAAAATGACAAAAGGGGATCAGAGGGAGGGGGGAATAATGGCACAAGGGGATTAAGCATCTCATTAGTTTATGAAAATAAGTAATTGTATTACTTATTTTGTCCGTGTGTACCCATCGCACATAAGTTACGAGCAAAACTATGCGCAAGGGTTACCTGCAGACATACTTTCACCCTTTGGGTGTACAGTCACGAAAAAGGTTGAGAACCACTGCACTAGAACCTTTTCACACTAAACTAACATAAAAATACACTACAACAATGGAGGAATACAAAATACAAAAAACAAATAGACTCCAGGTTAGGGACACAACAAAATTATGTGGATCAGGACCTAACTAACCTGTCCCCTCAGCGAGAGCCATGCTGCAGTGCTTCACATGGGCACTTCTTTTTGCCCATACAAACTTACCCTAAGAGTCATAATGAAGGTTTTTAAAGCAATTAATCTTTTTTTGATCGGTCAGTAAGTATAAGCATAGCTTCTATGCAGTACATGTTAAAATATTTTCATGTTTTGTTAAATGGTTCCCAGCTCTTGAAATCTGTTTAAATATATTCAATTTTATATTAAATAAATAAGATGTGTTCTTTATTTCTATTTGTATTTGAAGTGGATATCTTTCATCTCACATGTCTTTCATTCCTCCTCCTTTCCTTCTAAGAATTTATCAAGCAATTTCACTATGTTACTTATGCATGCCTTTAATTAATGCATAAGTCCTTATGTGGTATGGATAGAACATTTTATGCAAGTATGTTAGTGTCCAGTAGTGATGAGCGGCATAGGCCATCTTCAATATTTGAATATATACACATTTGCAAATATTTGCATAATTGTGAATTTGCATATATTAGCAAAAAAAAAAAAAGAATGTTCATCATTATGAATATATATTATATATAATCACTATATTCTGAATATTCGCAAAATCAAGAAGTGCTTATATTCACAGTAAAAATTTGCATTTCCAATATTCGAGCTCAACACAAGTGTCCAGCGGCAGTACCTTAAGTTGAATTCTATAATACATTTTTTTTAAGAACTACAGCAAGTCTTTAAAAGAGAAAAATGTCCAGAGAAAATATCATTTATCTCTGGATTGAAAACTCCTCCATGCTTCCTTAATTGCTGCTCATATGTCACAAAGCCCATGTAATCTGCTGTTATACATATGTAAATATACATCAGGTGGTAAAACAAATCATAGCCTAACCATTAAATCAAGAGAATGGAACCGGCAATGCAAAATGCCATAGCGTATTATAGCAATCAGTTTATGTAATTTAGAGTACTGCCCATAAACAGCACCAATAGTTTGATTTTCTTAATTACTTTCATAGTTAACAAAAAAAACTAAAACATAACACTATTTTTTTTTCAGAGTGGTCTTCTACGGAAGTGTTCTTCCCAAGAAAATGGCAACTATACATAAAGTATAGTGGACTAAAATCCATCACATCAAAACCTGATCTTGATAAGGGGTTTCCTCAATGAGGTGATCTTTTCAGAGTTTTTCTTGAATACTACATATGGGAAATACAATTTAGTTTTTTGACAAAGAAATACATTATGAAAACAAGATACTATATTTAGGCCACAGAGACCACAAGGTCATGTGCATACAGTCCATACACCACCACAGTGCATGCCCAACTAATGCCCAACTAATGCCTCAAATGAAGACATTTGTAATAAATGGAGATGGAGCATGCTGTTTTTTTTTTTTTTTTCCAGATTCATGCAGAACCTTACCAAAAAAAAAAAAAAAGCCTTTTGCATGCTTAAATTTAGAATGTAAAGTATAGAGGTACATCACAGAGCCATAGATTTCTATATAAATGACCACCATAGCAGAACATTTTACATGTTGGCTATTGGTGTAAATTTTTGTTTATTGATATATCAAGTTTTGTGTGAAAATGTATAGTAAATAGCATTTACCACCATAAAAATGGTGGTAAAGTCTCTTTACAGGGGTAGATTGACTCATAAAATTTCTAGTGTTGAGCAGCATAGGCCATATTCGAATTTGCGATATTTCGTGAATATATGGATGAATATTTGTCATATATTAGCAACATTTGCATATTTGCAATTTTCGCGGCCTTTTTTTTACTATGCACCATAAAATTTTCATGCACATTCGCCATAAGATTTGCATGTGTATGCGCAATATCGCGTGATAAGAGAGCTAAAAGAAGGGAGGGATCAATAACATTTTCGGGGGCTCACCAGCCTGACACAGTAACTAGTATTGGAGCCTTGTTTACACCACAAGCTGGAAGGAGGGAGGGATGATCACTGTGATGTGTACTGTGAAAAAAAAAGTGAATATTCATAATTGCGAATATATAGCGCTATATTATATATTATATAATATATAGCGCGATATTCGCATTGCGAATATTCGCGCCTAATACTAATAATTTCCAACAATTGCCCCATTTAAAAGGAGATGTCATGAAGCTGACTTCTATCGTACTTTAATGGTTGCCTTTAGAGGACATCAGTTTGATAAAAAGATGATGTTAAACAATATGTCATCAAAAGTACAATAAATAAGTGTATTGGTCTAAAAAAATAAATAAAAAAAAACATGGCAAGAGACCAGAAGATTAAATATAAACAGATCATATGTAAATTCAGTGGCTTTTATAATTGAATAAATTAGATTTGACTGTAAAGAATATACATGTTCAAAGCCAATCTTTTGAGAGTGCAACCTATCCGGTTACACAGGATAAAAGGACTGCCTCAGATGAAGTGTGCACTGCAGGAAGCCTAGCTTGACCATCACCGATCTTAATTTTATGAGCAGGTTTATTTGCATATTGTTTTAAACTACTCTTACATTGCGTATGTGGCTGTTAATTAGTAACTATTTAATTATTAGTATAACTTGACAACAGTATGGTGGTGTTTATTTATACTACCACATAGTAGACTATCCTTGAAGTGTATAGTAGTGGTAGTTATTTGTGCATTATATGATTGACCCTGCTAAGGAATCCCACAGAAGGACAAGCTTTTTGTTATTTTAATATGCACAATAAATGCTTAAAAATATAGCAAAGACTTCTCATTGATGTGCTTGTTTATTATTAAAATATCATAGATAATGAGGAACTTTATACATGGTATTATTCTCTAGGAAGGTTCGTCTCTAATGTGAAGGGATCAATATGTTTAATGAGAAAACACGTGGTATTTTATAATTTGTCTACCTTAAACATCTGGTTGTGTCTGATAAGAAAGAGCTTTCATGTTCTTTCCAAAAACAGCACCATATTTAGGTAAGTAGATTAAATGCCATTAGCTCTAATACCTTTTTAAACAAAGTAATCTGTTGAAGTGATAATGGATTTTAAAATAAGTATACTCATTAAATTGGTTTTACAAGACTGCTCTTTCTCTTTGACCACATGAACGTCTGAAACGGACGCTTAATTATAATACTATACTGTATGTCCAGTGTTAACAGATGATTAATTTTATTATATATATAATGTAGACATTACATTAACACGAGTATGTCTCATCAATTCCGTTAGCATTCACAGAAGACTAAATTTAAAGAAGATAGAGAAACCTAATTCAAAGGTATAATATGTCTGTCTGATGTGATCTATGGATTTGTTTTAAGACAAAAAAAAGAATCTTATTTGTGAAATGGGTTAATTCATTTTTTATAATTTTTAGTAAAGATAAAATAAAGAGATTATCCCAGGATGATAATTTATTATGTATCTAAAGGATTTAGGTGGTAAGTATCTGATCATTTTGTGTTCAATCATTGCGCCCCCTACTGTTAATAATAATTTAAGGGGTTATCCTATGATTATGCGTAGAAAGTAGAAGCAGAAAAAACCCTTTAGAGATGGCGCTGCTGTAGTCTAGTGAAGAAGTTGTTCAGTGTAGATAAAAATGATCAAGCCAGAGGATGAGGTTAAAACCAAAGCTGGATCAATTTATTAGCGAAGAGAAGAGTACAAACAGGATAACGCGTTTTGGGGGACAGCACCCCCTTCTTCAGATCAGTGAACTACAGCAATGCCATCTCTAAAGGGTATTTTCTGCTTCTACTTTCTACACCTCTCATTAGGACGGGCCGTGCCTCTCCTGCACCCTGGGCTCAGCAGCTGTCTCCGGTTTATAACCCCTGTTGTGGGTTGATATGCAAGTTTTTCACTCACCTCAGGTGAGTACCCACTTACTACGGGCTCTGCAGGCCCACTGACACTTTGTTTCACCTGACCTCTCTTCTTTGCAGTATCACACTAAGCGCCTCTTGCCGGTCTCCATTTTTTCCCTTTTAGAGATCCTAAGATTCTAACTTAAATGGGTTATTCCAAGATTATAGCTTAATACATATCTACAGGACATAGGTGGTAAATATCTGATCAATTGGGGTTTAATAACTGGAACTCCTATTGTCCAAGAGAATGGAAATACCTTGTACCCCAGTGAATGGAGTAACAAGATGCATGCTTGGCTGTGGCTCTATTTACTCACTATGGGACTGACAACCCCCCTGTTCAGATACTTATCACCTTTCTTGTAGATTGGTGATAAGTTATAATCTTGGGATAACCTCTTTCCATTAGATATTTATTGCATTGCTGGATATTTGAAGTTTATTTGTCCTCCCTGAAAAATAAGGCATTTAATGCAGTATCAACCATATAATTCGCTAGTTATTTGGTGGATGACCATGAACTTCACTATGAAAGACTGTTGCTTTTAACCCTTTCCCGCAGAATATCATATATAAACGGCGGGTTGTGCAGTGCGTTCACGCATCCCGACGTTTATAAATGACATTCAGTTAACCCGGCGATGCGCAGCATCGCACGGGTTAACTGGCAGAAGTCCCGCTGTTTCCAGCAGGGGACAACTTCTGCTTCACCCCCAGGACCATCCATTGATGGTCCTGGTCAGCGATCACTGTGATTGGTCCCTGTGATCTGGGGTGAAAGTTCAGATCCCCCGCACTGCCCGCCCCTGGAAGTCGGGCAGAACGGGGGACGATGGCTGCGGGGGCTCGCGGGGACCTGCGGCATACGGGGGAACACGGGGGGAACACGAGGGGACCGGCAGCCTTACCTGGAGCAGCGACAGGACCGGCCACGTGGACGAGCAGCGACGGGACCGGCAGGTAAGTATATGGTCCTCAGAGGCAGTAGTGAAGATCTTCACTGCTGCTTCTAGGAGTCTGAAAACTACAACTCCCAGCATGCCTAGACAGCCTTTGGCTGTCTGGGCATGCTGGGAGTTGTAGTTTTGCAACATCTGGAGGGCCCCAGTTTGGAGACCATTGTATAATGGTCTCCAATCTGTGCTCTTCCAGTTGTTGCAAAACTACAACTCCCAGCATGCACTGACTGTCCAGGCATGCTGGGAGTTTTAGTTCAGCAACATCTGCCCCTTCAGATGTTGCCGAACTACAACTCCCAGCATGCCCTTCAGCTGTCTGGGCATGCTGGGAGTTGTAGTTTTGCAACAACTGGACACACACTGGTTGGGAAACATTGTCTGTTTCTAACTCAGTGTTTCCTAAACTGTGTGCCTCCAGCTGTTGCAAAACTATAACTCCCAGCATGCACTAACAGACCATGCATGCTGGGAGTTGTGGTTTTGCAACAGCTGGTGTACCCCCCCCCCCCCCCCCCGTGAATGTACAGGGTACATTCACATGGGCGAGGCTTTTACAGTGGGTTTCTCGCTGCAAGTTTGAGATGCAGCAAATTTTGCGCTGGGAAACTAGCTGTAATCCCCCGCCCATGTGACTGTACCCTAAAAACACTACACTACACCAACACAAAATAAAATAAAAAGTTAAAAACACTACATATACACATACCCCTACACAGCCCCCCTCCTCCAATAAGAACATCCGGTACACCACTGTTTCCAAAGCAGAGCCTCCAGCTGTTGAAAAACAACAACTCCCAGTATTGCCGGACAGCCGTTGACTGTCCACGCATGCTGGGAGTTTTGCAACAGCTGGAGGCACCCTGTTTGGGAATCACTGGCGTAGAATACCCCTATGTCCACCCCTATGCACATCCCTAATTTAGGCCTCAAATGCACATGGCGCTCTCACTTTGGAGCCCTGTCGTATTTCAAGGCAACAGTTTAGGGCCACATATGGGGTATCACCGTACTCGGGAGAAATTGCGTTACAAGGTTTGGGGGGCTTTTTCTTCTTTAACCCTTCATGAAAAGAAAATGTTGGGGTCTACACCAGAATGTTAGTGTAAAAAAATTTAATTTTTTACACTAACATGCTGATGTTGCCCTAAACTTTACATTTTCACAAGAGGTAAAAGGGAAAAAAGCCCCCCAAAATTTGTAACGCAATTTCTCCCGACTACGGAGATACCCCATATGTGGGCGCAAAGTGCTCTGGGGGCGCACAACAAGGCCCTGAAGGGAGAGCGCACCATGTACATTTGAGGTGATTTGCACAGGGGTGGCTGATTGTTACAGCGGTTTTGACAAACGCAAAAAAAACAAAACCCCATATGTGACCAATTTCGGAAACGACACCCCTCACGGAATGTAATGAGGGGTGCAGTGAGAATTTACCCCCCACAGGTGTCTGACGAATCTTTGGAACAGTGGTCTGTGAAAATGAAAACTTGTACAGCCCACTGTTCCAAAGATCTGCCAGACACCAGTGGGGGGCAAATGCTCACTGTACCCCTTGTTACGTTCCTCAAGGGGTCTAGTTTCCAAAATAGTATGCCATGTGTTTTTTTTTTTTTGCTGTTCTAGCACCTTAGGGGCTTCCTAAATGCAACATGCCCCCCGAGCAAAATTTGCTCTCAAAAAGCCAAATATGACTCCTTCTCTTCTGAGCATTGTAGTTCGCCCATAGTGCACTTCAGGTCAACTTATGGGGTACCTCCATACTCAGAAGAGATGGGGTTACAAATTTTGGGGGGTATTTTCTGCTATTAACCCTTGCAAAAATGTGAAATTTGGGGGGAAACACACATTTTAGTGGAATTTTTTTTTTTTTTTACATATGCAAAAGTCGTGAAACACCTATGGAGTATTAAGGCTAACTTTATTCCTTATTACATTCCTCAAGGGGTCTAGTTTCCAAAATGGTATGGCATGTGTTTTTTTTTTGCTGTTCTGGCACCATAGGGGCTTCCTAAATGCAACATGCCTCCCGAGCAAAATTTGCTCTCAAAAAGCCAAATATGACTCCTTCTCTTCTGAGCATTGTAGTTCGCCCATAGTGCACTTCAGGTCAACTTATGGGGTACCTCCATACTCAGAAGAGAAGGGGTTACAAATATTAGGGGGTATTTCCTGCTATTAACCCTTGGAAAAATGTGAAATTTGGGGGGAAACACACATTTTAGTGAAAAAAATTTTTTTTTTTTTACATATGCAAAAGTCGTGAAACACCTGTGGGGTATTAAGGCTCACTTTATTCCTTGTTATGTTCCTCAAGGGGTCTAGTTTCCAAAATGGTATGCCATGTGAGGTTTTTTTTGCTGTTCTGGCACCATAGGGGCTTCCTAAATGCAACATGCCCCCCAAAAATCATTTCAGAAAAACGTACTCTCCAAAATCCCCTTATCGCTCTTTCCCTTCTGAGCCCTCTACTGCGCCCGCTGAACACTTTACATAGGCATATGAGGTATGTGCTTACTCAAGAGAAATTGGGCTACAAATATAAGTATACATTTTCTCCTTTTACCTCTTGTAAAAATTCAAAAATTGGGTCTACAAGAACATGCGAGTGTAAAAAATGAAGATTGTGATTTTTCTCCTTCACTTTGCTTCTATTCCTGTGAAACACCTAAAGGGTTAAAATTATGTCTGAATGTCATTTTAAATACTTTGGGGGGTGCAGTTTTTATAATGGGGTCTTTTGTTGGGTATTTCTAATATGAAGACCCTTCAAATCCACTTCAAACCTGAACTGGTCCCTGAAAAATAGTGAGTTTGAAAATTTTGTGAAAAATTGGAAAATTGCTGCTGAAGTTTGAAGCCCTCTGGTGTCTTCCAAAAGTAAAAACTTGTCACTTTTATGATGCAAACATAAAGTAGACATATTGTATATGTTAATAAAAAAATTTTTTATTTGTAATATACATTTTCCTTACAAGCAGAGAGCTTCAAAGTTAGAAAAATGCTAAATTTTCAAATTTTTCATCAAATTTTAGGATTTTTCACAAGGAAAGGATGCAAGTTACCACAAAAATTTACCACCATGTTAAAGTAGAATATGTCACGAAAAAACAATCTCGGAATCAGAATGATAACTAAAAGCATTCCAGAGTTATTAATGTTTAAATTGACAGTGGTCAGAAACGCTCTGGTCCTTAAGGCCAAAATGGGCTTGGTCCTGAAGGGGTTAAAGAGAACCTATAAACTCCTGGGAAACCTCATGAATTAACAGACGACTAAAATATAAAAACTGTCTCAAATATATGTGATTAGAAAAAATAAAGCATTTCCTTTTAATTTAGTAATAAAGCTCTGGTCCTTTAACAAGGGGAGCTTGGAGAAGAGCAGCAGTTAGGAATCACTATCTTGACAACTCTCTGAGACTTTATGGGGGAGATTTATCAAAACCTGTGCAGAAGAAAACTTGCCCAGTTGCCCTTAGCAACCAATCAGATTGTTTCTTTCATTTTTCACAGGCCTTCATAAAAATGAAAGCAGCAAGCTTATTGGTTGCTATGGACAACTGGGCAAGTTTTCCTCTGCACAGGTTTTGATAAATCTCCCCCTCTGTCTCTAAGCTGAGTGGAGATCTGTGCTGCTATCTTACTTGATACTTGATCTTCTTATATAGGCCAGCAGGAATTAAAATTGCAGGAGTTCTGTATTGTAGATGAAACAATGTAAAGGAGGAAGTAGCTGTAATAGGAGCAAACTTCTTTTTTTCTTTGTGTGGTCTGTTTAACCCCTTAAGGATCAAGGACGTACCTGTACACCCTGAGTCCGCTCCCGTTCTATAACGCGGGGCCACGGCGGGTCAGGCCTGGCCTCGAACAATAGCTGGGACCCCTGGCTAATAGAGAGTGGCACTGATCGCAGTGCTGCGTGCTATTAACCCTTTAGATGCGGTGTTCAAAGTTGATTGCCGCATCTTAAGTGAAACCAAACCACCCCCGGCTAGCTCAGCGGGCTGTTCGGGATTCCGAACAGCTGTAGTATAGCAGGAGGGTCCCCTTACTTGCCTCCTGGTGTCTGATTGCCAAATAACTGCACAGTGCCCGAGATCCAGGCATGAGCAGTCAAGTGGCAGAATCATTGATCAATGGTTTCCTATGAGAAATCATTGATCAATGTAAAAGATCAGTGTTTGCAGTGTTATAGCCTCCTATGGGAGCTATAACATTGCAAAAAACAAAAAAGTTAATAAAGATCATTTAATCCCTTCCCTAATAAAAGTTAGAATCACCCCCCTTTTCCATAAAAAAAGTGTAAATAAAAATAAACATTTGTGGTACTGCCGCGTGCAGAAATGTCTCAATTATAAAAATATATCATTAATTAAGCCGTACGGTCAATGGCGTAAACGCAAAAAAAATGCCAAAGTCCAAAATTGTGTATTTTTGGTCACTTTTTATATCATGAAAAAAAATTAATAAAAAGCGATCAAGAACTCAGATCAATACAAAAATGGTACCGGTAAAAACTTCAGATCCCGGCACAAAAAATGAGCCCTCATTCAAAAATAAAAAATGTTAAGGGGTCATACAATTTTAACTGTATATATTTTCCTGCATGTAGTTATGATTTTTTCCAGAAGTACCACAAAATCAAACTTATATAAGTAGTATATGTAGGTCCATATCATTTTAATTGTATGGACCTACAGAATAAAGAGAAGGTGTCATTTTTACCGAAAAATTTACTGCATAGAAACAGAAGCCCCCAAAAGTTACAAAATTGTGTTTTTTCTTGAATTTTGTCACACAATGATTTTTTTCTGTTTCTTAGATTTTTAGATTTTTGTGTGAAATGACTGATTTCATTACAAAGTAGAATTGGTGGCACAAAAAATAAGCCCTCATAAGGATTTTCAGGTGCAAAATTGAAAGAGTTATGATTTCTTAAAGGTAAGGAGGAAAAAATGAAAGTGCAAAAACGGAAAAACCCCATGTCATATTTTACCCCTGGTCCTTAAAGGGGTACTCCGGTGCTTTGACATCTTATCCCCTATCCAAAGGATAGGGGATAAGATGACTGATTGCGGCAGTCCCGCCGCTGGGGGCCCCCGTGATCTTGCACACGGCACCCCGTTTGTAATCAGTCCCCGGAGCGTGTTCGCTCCGGGTCTGATTACCGGCGACCACAGGGCCGACGGCGTGTGACGTCATGCCTCAGCCGCCGTGTGACGTCACACTACGTCCCTCGTTGCAAGCCTACGGGAGGGGGCGGGATAGCTGTCACACTTCCTCCTTTAGGCTTGCATTGAGGGGCGGAGCATGACGTCACATGGGGGCGGAGGCATGACGTCACACGCCGTCGGCCCTGTGGTCACCAGTAATCAGACTCGAAGTGAACAAGCTCCGGGGACTGATTACAAACGGGGTGCCACATGCAAGATCACGGGGACACCCAGCGGCAGGACTCCCACGATCAGGCATCTTATCCCCTTTCCTTTGGATAGGGGATAAGATGTCTAAGCACCGGAGTACCCCTTTAAGGGTTTAAATATGACATTCCTGCTGTAGGCTGGCTGTGTGCGTGAGAGAAACTTAGCATTGTAAGAAGCTGTGTCCTCAACTATCAGATGAACTCTTTACAGGTAGATATGTCCTAGTCTAGCAGATGAACCTTTTAACTTATTCAGGGTCTTGGATAAAGGGGAGGAAAACTCTTTGCTGATTCACTGTCCTTTGTTGATCCATTGGTGAATTAATTCACCAGGTTTAATATTCATTTTCTGAGCAATGTATAAAAAAAATAGGTGAATTGATTCTTTCATTGCATTTTATTGACCAGCAACTTAATAAATTGTAAAGCATGCAAATTGATGTCCTGGTCTTATACCTGCACAAAGCCCAATACTGCAATGCAGTTGTCATATAAAATCCGCTCTCATTACATATGGAAACTCATAGAGAACAAGAAAATCCAGATTACAAATACCAGAATACTAGATTTTCTCTTTATCTCTTTTTTCTTAAATGAAAGTTCCTTGTAATACTCAGGGAAATTGTCAGACTGATAATTTCATCTACTGTAATTTGTTGTATTTTTTTCAGCTCTAATAGGTCTGAGGTAGGTCATTTTAAAGTGTTTTCATAGCAGTCAGGTCAAAGTTCAACTATCACTGGGTTAACAGTATCTAGAAGTTTAGCAGCATCTAGTTATGTTTCCCATCAAATCACAATATTAATACAATTTTCCTTGAAAGTAAATGTAGCTCATTTTTAACACACAGAATAGAAAAAAGATATATTCCTGTTAAACATTATATTATTGCTAAAATAAATATTCTTGTCAATCTTATTTTCAAGCCATGTTTTTGTTTATTTAAACTTTGTGGTAGGAAGATAGATTAGAAGTATAGATGGATGGATAGGTATATTTATTGACTTTTATAAGCAAGAATGTGAAATGGCATGTACGCTACATAAATTCAAGAAACAGTAGCTTGAGGATTAGGCCGAAGGAGTATCTTGGTGATAATGTCACTGCTTTTGAAGTAGACGAGGTGAACCATGTTCAAATTCTAGTGTCAGCCCTCCTTGTGACCTTAGGCAACTTACTTTATCTGCTCATGCCCAAGGCAGCAGAATTAAATTGGAAAGTTGTGCAGTGCAGATATATTGTACCCTCAGTGATATGTTGAAAGATTGTCAGTGATGCATAAAAAAGAGCTAATATACACTGCTCAAATAAATAAATAAAGGGAACACTTAAACAACACAATGTAATTCCAAGTCAATCACACTTCTGTGACATCATACTGTCCACTCAGGAAGCAACACTGATTGACAATCAATTTCAAATGCTGTTGTGCAAATGGAACAGACAACAGGTGGAAATTATAGGCAATTACTATTGCAAGATTCCCCTAATAAAGGATCGTATCTGGAGGTGGTGATCACAGACCACTTCTCAGTTCCTATGCTTCCTGGCTGATGCTTTGGTCACTTTTGAATGTTGGCGGTGCCTTCACTCTAGTGGTAGCATGAGACGGAGTCTACAACCCACACAAGGGGCTCAGGTTGTGCAGCTTATCCAGGATGACACATCAATGCGAGCTGTGGCAAGAAGGTTTTCTGTGTCTGTCAGCGTAGTATCTAGAGCATTGAGGTGCTACCAGGAAACAGGCCAGTACATCAGGAGACATGGAGAAGACTGTAGCAGAGCAACAAACCAGCAGCAGAACCGCTATCTCTTCCTTTTTGCAAGGAGGAACAGGAGGAGCACTGCAAGAGCCCTGAAAAATGACCTCCAGCAGGCCACAAATGGGCATGTGTTCACTCAAACGGTCAGAAACAGACTTCATGAGGGTGGTATGAGGGCCCGACATCCACAGGTGGGGGTTGAGCTTTCAGCCCAACACCTTGCAGGATGTTTGACATTTGCCAGAGAAGACCAAGATTGGTAAATTCACCACTGGCGCTCTGTGCTCTTCACAGATGAAAGCAGGTTCACACTGAGCACACGTGACAGAGTCTGGAGACGCTTTGGAGAACGTTCTGCTGCCTGCAACATCCTTCAGTATGACCGGGTTGGCGATGGGTCAGTAATGGTGTGGGGTGGCATTTCTTTCTTTTCCATGTGCTTGCCAGAGGTAGCCTGAGTGCCATTAGGTACCAAGATGAGATCCTCAGACCCCTTGTGAGACCAAATGCTGGTGTGGTTGGCCCTAGGTTCCTCCTAGTGCATGACAATGCTAGTCCTCATGTGGCTGGAGTGTGTCAGCAGTTCCTGCAAGAGGAAGGCATTGATGCTATGGACTGGCCAGCCCATTCCCCAGACCTGAATCCGATTGAGCACATCTGGGACATCATGTCTCGCTCCATACACAAACGCCATGTTGGACCACAGACTGTCCAGGAGTTGGCGGATGCTTTAGTCCAGGTCTGGGAGGACATCCCTCAGGAGACCATCCACCACCTCATCAGGAGCATGCCCAGGCATTGTAGGGAGATCATACAGGCACGTGGAGGCCACACACACTACTGAGCTTCATTTTGACTTGTTTTAAGGACATTACATCAAATTTGGATCAGCCTGTAGTGTGGTTTTCCACTTTGATTTTAAGTGTGACTCCATATCCAAACCTCCATGGGTTGATAAATTTGATTTCCATTGATAATTTTTGTGTGATTTTGTTGTCAGCACATTCAACTATGTAAAGACAAAAGCATTTCACATGATTAGTTCATTCATTCACATCTAGAATGTGTTATCTTAGTGTTCCATTTATTTTTTCAGCAGTATATGAATGGAATTCAAGTAGCATAGTTTTATAACAATGTGAGAACATTATAATTGTACATTTCCCTCGCATATTGTATTATTTTCATAATTAGCCTTTTTTCTGAGCTGCTATAGACAGATGGCACATTCTTATGTATTTCAATTTGTTTCTACAATGCTTTATTTTTATTTTTATTACTTGCTTCTTTTACTTATCTTCCTAATGCAAACTTAAAATATCATTATTATCCCCACCCAACCAGCCTATAAGATTCAAAATAACTTAAGGTTGTTGAGGACTTTGGGAAGGTGTCTGGCCTTAAAATGAATTGGCTAAATCGTCCCTCATGCCACTAGTCCCAGGTAATGTTAAGGAAGAGATGGGGTAAAAGTTTTGAAAGAGGATGAGAGTATGGATTATCTGGGAATCTGATTATCAGCGGCAAAATATTCCTTTAATCAGCTTAATCTCAACACTTTGTTGAGTAAGCTTAGAAAAAAGTAGATGCGTGGGTGAAATTGCCCCTCTCTATTTCAGATAGGATCGGGTTAATTAAAATGGTAGTACTCCCCCAAGTACTATATGTAATAGGTGCAGCCCCAAGTTGGATCCCGGGGAAGTGGTTCTGGGGTTTAGAAGCCATTATGGGTAGACTCATTTGGGGGAGAGGTAGAGTATGCATTAAATATAACAGGTGGGTTCACTTGGATGGTGAAGGAGGATGGGGGTTACCTGATTTTAGGTTGTATTTTCTAGCAAAAAATCTCCAAAATATTAGATTGTGGTGGAGTGAAAAATTATGGGGAGAACTATTTGAATCTCACAGAGGGCACTATGAGAGTTTTTTTGAATTAGTTGAAGCGGGTCTTCCAGTGAGAGAGGATTTGGAGCAAATTTCACTGTTAGGATTATTTAGAAAAACCTAGCAAGAGTTTAAAAAAAGATGTAATATTGTAGGAAGCTTAAGTAACACGAGATTATGGGATAATAATCACTTTGAACAATTGAAAAGGGTGGGAAGGGATTTCTGGAAAGGTAAAGGGATTAAATATGTGTCACAACTTTTTCAAAATGGAGATTTGAAGGGTTTTGAAACACTTAAGAGTGAGCATGGATTGAGAAATGAACACAAATTTTGGTATATACAATTAAGTGAAGATTATAGATGCACTGAAAGGAAGAATAAATTTAAATTATGTTCACATATGGTTGTAGAATATATGGATATGGAAGGAGGAGGGAAGTTAAAATACCTATATAGGTTACTTCTCAGAACTGTCCCCGTTAACTTTCAGGAAAACAAAAGGAGGAGGTGGGAAGAAGCATGTAGCCCAATTTCTGGGGAAATATTGGAAGGTATACTTTTGAATGTAAATAAATGTTCTACCAATAAAAAATATCAAAACATGCAATTAAGAATAATATATCAAAGTTACTACTCACCACTACAGTTAAAAAAGATCGGCTGCTGGAAGAATGCTCTCTGCCCTAAATGTAGCGCAATGGATTTGGATCTAACTCATTTGCTATGGAGATGTCCAAAGGTAGAAGAGTTTTGGGCTATGGAATTCCGGAAGATCCAAAATAAATTGAATTCAGAAAAAGATTGGTCGATGATGGAAGTAATCCTTGGAGATTTTAGTCAGATTAAAAAAGGTCGAGAACTGTTAAATCATATTTTTATGCTAGCTAAGGTGGTAGTTTTGAGGGGACTTTTCGGTAATAGGGGCCCCAATGTAATTGAATGGGAAAGGTATGTCCAAAAAATTCAGAAATACGAAAAATAGAGTGCTGGCAGATCTAGGAAAAAATTAAACACTTTTAGATCAGTTTGGGCAGAGTGGGAAGAGTGATTTTTTTTTTCCTCCTTCTGGTAGGGTGGGGGGTGAATATGGGAATGTAGGGTTTTGAATTATGTATGTGTATTTATCTGCTAAATTGTTATAATAAAGAAAAATGTATACTAAAACAAAAAAAAAGGTGTTTAACACACAGAGTTGTTTTGTGTTTGTTTGTTTTTTCTTTTTTTAAATTTTTGTTATTTTTTATCCTCTAGTTTTTGTAGCTGTTTCTTTCTATTTTCTGAGTGAAGTGCAATAAGAATTCACACATAATGGAAAATATGAAAGAAGGACTAAAGGTAGCCATACACATAGCATACAGACATACTGGGGAGAATTATCCTTGGTTTTACAAAGTTCTTTTTGTTGATAAAAAGTCACAGTTTTTTTCTGAAATGGGTAGAATTTCGGACTTTTGTGTGCAGTGCATTAAGTGTAGTGTCGCATATTTAGCTTTTTCCAGTGGTTGGCGGATTTATTAATCACAACTTTTCAAAAATTGTTGCAAATTTTTATGTAAACACCTACAAAATTAGCAAATGTATAACAAACCAGACATGGATTAGCTTTTTGGTATGTGTAGAAAAGTTGGACAATTTTGTGCAACAAATTAACCATAGAAAATGGTGTACTGAAGTGGAATTTCAGGAAATGTGTACCTGCATATGCACACAATTTACCAAATGCCTTCCTAAACTTGGTGCACAAACACAATAGCACCACAACAATTATTTACCTATGCCAATTAGATAAATTCCCCCCATTATGTATATGGCATAGTATCTCAGGCCTATGGAAATTCAGGCTGTGTATGTGAACAGAGGGACCCTATTGCCATAGAAACTGCAAAAGCTTTATTTACTAAACGCCAGGAAGGCATTTAGACCAGCAGAATACAGAACAGTAACTGGGACTTTATCCCTGCTCCTGTGTTCATCATGCTCTATGATCATAGTGTAAGTTTCTATGAAAGAATGTCAAGGTACATGGATCAAAGATTTCCTTTCTCCTTTCAAAGTGTGGTACTGTAGAACTGGCTGCAGCCATCAATTAAACAGTTATCTCTCTTGAACTGCCCGATACCTATGAATATTCAACTGGTTCAAGTGTTCAGAATCTGGAGGAAGTATACAGCTGAATGGAGCAGTTTAGATTCAACATTCCCAACCCAGCCCTCCTCTAGCATCTATAATACAGATTATATAATCATCTGTTCCTACTTAATATGGAGTGTTTGGTTGACACACATTTAATGTGCATGGGAGCCTATACCATGTTCTTTCCTGCTAGGTCGATTTTTGCTTTGGCTCATAGAACTGCATTAAAAAGTAGTGCCTTTTCTGTTTTTTTTTATTTTTTTTATTTTTTTTTGTCCTGGCATTTTTTTTTTTTTGTATTTATTTGCTTTAAGTGCATGTTAAATAATGGTTTAAAAAATAGACCACCTAAAAAACTGCTTATAAAAAACATTAAAATCCTATTTAAAAGCCAAAACAAGTTACAAAAAAATAAATAAAAGAAATAAAACAATGCTTGAAGGAAGCCCCAAGGAAAGGCTTACAATCACAATGACACTGGACAACTAGACAAAGCAAACCTTTTAATAAGCAACAGGGCCATTACATGTGAACAATTGGGCACTGCAACATAATAATTCAATTGTCTGCCATATAAATATCAACAGGACAGGGAAGGATATAATTTACATGATTATCTGTGAGACTCTTATCCGTTTCATTCTTTTGTCCTTTCACTTTCATTCCATTAACCATTGTCTGTCTCCTTCTACTCCTGCCTATTGTATGACATATAGAATCTTATATATCATTCTTTTCCAATGTATGACTTTTATATGACAATTTTTTTTTTTATTTACTTTTGCTTACATGCAACCTATTTAACAAATAGTCGCACAACCTTGATAAATAAATCGCACATAAGCAAAACCCGGGAAACCCGCTTACAAAAACATTTTTTTAAAGCAGAAAAGTTTTCCCTTAAAATGAAGTTCTTTATCTACCCTTTATTACAAGTATCATTGCTTCAGAGTTATGGGAACCATAGGGAACAACTAGAAAAGATATACTACAGATGGTACTATACACCCAAGCAACTGGCCACTATGTATCAGGATCAAGATCCGTCATGCTGGAGACAATGCGGTATGATAGGCTCTCTCTCTCATATTTTCTGGAAGTGCCCGAATCTGAATGAGATTAGAAGAGATTTACTACTCTTGTTACAATCTCTTTCACCTAGTATAGGAAACATTCCAATAGAATTAGCTCTTCTACTCGTGGGAATAGAAGACTTACCTCCAAATGTACGTACCCCTATATGTCATGTTTTGCATAGCTTTAGATTATCAATCACTAGAAAATGGAAAACGACTAAGGTTCCATCTATGTCATAAATAATACATATGGTTAACTACAACTTTATTTTTGAAGAAATTATAGCCAGGCAAGAAAATAAGCATGCACAATTTTTAAAATCTTGGGACATATGGATAAAAACTTTTAATCCCACTTAAACTGTACTCAAATTTCAAAGATCTGACTAATTAATTAATAATCATCTACATACTTCCCCCATTAACCATACTATGACCACACTCTAATTGAGGAGGTTATGGAGGAGGTCTGGTAAGTCCACTCTGATATTAAACGCAATTCAGTGTTATATCTTAATATGGGCATACCCCACACAAGTTTTTTATAATGATGTTCATTATGTGTTGTTTCTTGTCTAAGTTAAAAATTTTGAGATATTATCTTGACTAACCTCCCATACTTTAGTGACAGTCTAGCATGTAGAGAAAAAGCTCAGTGTTGACTCACACCGACGTAGGGATGATTCCAGTTATAGTCGCATTAACCAAACCTCACAAGGCGACATGTCAAGAAGTATGTTATCCAATATCTCTATCATTTAATGTTGAGACCTTGAACATGCTTTGTATTCATCTTGCTTCCTCTGTAACGATTTACATATTTGCATCATGGCAAGATGTGTTTCTTGTTACTGTTTCTTGTATTGTTTAAAATACCAATAAAATATCATTGAAAGGAAATTCCTTCAGGAGAGAAAAGAAAGGCTGATAAAAAAGCTCAGCATACAATTGCTTCTCTGACAGACTTTACTGATTCAGAGTTTTCTTTATTTTCATTACTATGAAAATTGTAGATGCACACTGAAGGCATCGAAGCTATGAATTAACACATGTGGAATTATATACATAACAAAACATATGTCATATTCTAGGTTCTAGCCACCTTTTGCTTTGATTACTGCTTTGCACACTCTTGGCATTCTCTTGATGAGCTTCAAGAGGTAGTCAACTGAAATGGTCTTCCAACAGTCTTGAAGGAGTTCCCAGAGATGCTTAGCACTTGTTGGCCCTTTTTGGCCTCACTCTGTGGTCCAGCTCACCCCAAACCATCTCGATTGGTTTCAGATCCGGTGACTGTGGAGGCCAGGTCATCTGGCGCAGCACCCCATCACTCCTTCTTGGTCAAATAGCCCTTACACAGCCTGGAGGTGTGTTTGGGGTCATTGTCCTGTTGAAAAATAAATGATGCTCCAACTAAACGCAAACCGGATGGAATAGTATGCCGCTGCAAGATGCTGTGGTAGCCATGCTGGTTCAGTATGCCTTCAATTTTGAATAAATCCCCAACAGTGTCACCAGCAAAGCACCCCAACACCATCATACCTCTTCCTCCACACCAGCACACCTGTGAAGTGAAAACCCTTTCAGGTGACTACCTCTTGAATCTCAACAAGAGAATGCCAAGAGTGTGCAAAGCAGTAATCAAAGCAAAAGGTGGCTAGAACCTAGAATATGACATATTTTCAGTTGTTTCACACTTTTTTATGTCTATAATTCCACATGTGTTAATTCATATTTTTGATGCCTTCAATGTGAATCTACAATTTTCATAGTAATGAAAATAAAGAAAACTCTGAATGAGAAGGTGTGCCCAAACTTTTGGTATATATATATATATATATATATATATATATATATATATATATATATATGTATATATATATATATATATATATATATATATATATATATATATATATATTACATTGCCTTCAAATGAAAATCCTCTTCAGCTTTACAAATGAGCTTTTGTAAATATCAATGTTATTTTAAAGCTTTCTAAATATATATATATATATATATATATATATATATATATATATATATTAACATGTTAAGATAAACAAATACAAAACATGCTCCAAGTATTGCTAAGGTTTTTATCATAATTCTATTTCAACAGGGTTATTGAGTAATCTATATTTTCAGCCATATTTATTTCTCGAGTTGCCTTTTTTCTAATCTGTTGGTGATTGTATCTTCCAGATCTTATCTTTTGTCATGTTGTTTGATAGGAGTTTATGCTTCTGTTTAGGACTGAGCGAATTGAATCTGACGAATCTGAATTCATTACAAATTTCATGAAAAATTTGATTGCAACGAATGTGAATATTGCCGCGATTCGATCGCACAAATCCCTTCATTTAACTCCATTTAATGCAGTCCAGACTCCAGGGCATCTAAAATGGCGGATCCACATGTGAGGACATGGGGCAAGGAATCCTGGGAAGGCGGGAACAAGGGTAGGCGGGATGAACCTGAATCACATGCATCATGCAGCCGATGAGCAGCCAGCCACCCCTGTGATGTCATAGCCCCATATAATTGGCAACCATCTTGCGGCCAGTCACTTCGGTTTGTTATTGCAGAGAGATAAAAAGGGACAGACTGCGCTGTGTATTGCACAGAAAAGCATTTTTCCAGCAACGATTCACCTCCCTGTCACTACAGCATTCTATTACAGAGAGGGACAGAGAGCAGTGTGTTGCACAGTGTGTTGCACAGAGCAGCAGCAATTCATCTCAAGCCCAAATCCTGCCTAGTAGCACTGATAGGGAAGGGAGGGAGATTGAGAGAAAAAGTGCAATTTTGGGTGTAGTACTGTGTGCTGCAGCACTGGTGTGTACTGCTGGTGTTGTACCCAAATACTTTTTTAAGCGTTCTGGAGTGCATTGTCCTCCCCTCATAAGTGCATACCACATACGTACATCTAAGTGGTGTACTATTTTGTTCCTGTTAAAGTTTTAAGGGCCTAGATACTGTGAAAGGCCAGCCAAAAGTACACACCGGCTGGTGTTGTAGACAAATACTGTTTTAAGCGTACTGGAGCGCATTGTCCTCAGAGTTCCCCTCAATCAGGTTCATGGAACGGACTGTTGCAGACATTTCTACAACTTAAACTGCCCTCCTTTTAAATCCACCCTTGATGAGCTTGTCACATATAATACTACCTCTTTTTTTTATAGCACTTTCATCCGAGATTTTAGTGTTTTTTGAAGTTTGTGTTTTTTGCACTTGTATGTTCTGTAATCAGGGCTGTAGCTCTGATGAGAAGAGTGAGGCGATTGCCTCAGGTGCACTGTTGCAAGGGGGTGCAAGGGAGGTCCAGTACACATTACACTGAGGCATTGATTCCCAACCAGGGTGCCAGGACACTCTGGTGGGAAATATGGCACCAACATTTTTTTTTTTCCTGCCTGTGAGTCACAGGTGTGCAGGCCAGGTGGGAGGGAAGTCTGTATGCAGTGCCAGGACAGGTGATGCTGCAGCTCCAATCCTCGTGTATCCTTCCTCTCCTGTGGAGCAGATCTGGGCTCTTGATTCTTGCCTGGTCCCTCAGTAGAATGATGTGGATGGAGGGAAGGAGCAGGGGCAGCACTGACAGAGGCCTACTGAGCTTCAGGTAGTACACCCCCACCATACACCTCTCTGTCTCCCCTCCTAACCTCTTTGTAACCCCTTGACACCCCTCTGTTATCCTGCATACCCTTCTGTCACCCCTCGACATCCCTCTGTCACCCCTGTATGCACCTCTGTTACCCATGTACACCCCTCTACACCCCTGTCTGCCATTTACACCCCTCTGTCACTGTGTAGGGTAATGCAGGAGGCATTGTGTGTGCTTGTGGGGGGTGGGGGGGCAGGAGGCATTTGACTGAGGCTGGAAATATTGGGGGAGAGTTTTCAAAACCTGTGCAAAGGAAAAGTTGCCCATAGCAACCAATCAGATTTCGTATTTCATTTTGCAAAGGCCTGGTTAAAAATGAAAGAAGCAAGCTGATTGGTTGCTATGGGCAACTGAGCAACTTCACCTCTGCACAGGTTTTGATAAATCTCCCCCCTTGTGCTTTGTGGGAAGTCTGGTGGCATTGTGTTTGGAGGGGGCTCGAGTCATTTGTAGGGAAAAGGGGAGGATAATACTGGAAAAATGTAGAGCCTAATACTAATATGTTTGTGTTGCAGGTACCATGATGCCCTGTGCCAGATGGGGAAGTGGGGAAGAAAAAAAACAGAGAATGACTGATTATTCGGTAAGGGTGTCCTGATATTTTTTTTCCAAGGGGCACAGTTTTCTGTTCTCGCCCCAGGAGCATTTTCCAAGGGGTGCCCCAAGCCAAAATGAGGGGTGGGCGGTGGGGTGTTCATAATTTAATATAATAAAAAAAAAATATTGCTATACATAAAAGCCAGGTAAGAAGTCCAGAATGGAAGGTAACTCTTGTCACTACATTCTCTTGGCATGAAGGACATGTCATTCTGAATAACAGTATTATTTCACTAACCCAGCACACACCCTATGGGTGCTACAGCAAGGCAAAGTGTTCTACACCCCTACTGAGGCTTTGTGTAGGCAAGAAATAGCCATTTTTAATAGCGACTCACCGCACGTAAATTCAGAGCGAAACAAATTTTTGGGGAATATTTGGCGAATCGGCCAAATCAAATTGATCAAAAATTATCTACTTCTGTTGTATAAAAGTTGTGTTATATGTAATTATGCATCTTATTTTCCTTTAGCCAACTCTGATCTCAGATGCACTGCACATATTTTTTTCCATCTTCTCTATAAGAAAGGCTTAACATCATCCTGGTAAAAGCTACACAGCATGAACATTTATAGGTGTCATTCAATCTCCCATCTGTTTGTAAGGATAAGGAACACCACTGACTTGTATTCTTCACTGTAGGTTTAATAAATCTTAATGGATTAAGGTCTGCACTATCTAAAAATGACTGTTAAAATCATACCAGCTGTATCTCATCTTTATGTACAACATCTCTTCCTGACATTATGCAGTGCGGCATGCTTAGTGACTATGTTTTGTCATCCTCTCTAGCTGGAGACAAGCTTTTCTTCTTTTTCTAGGACATAAATCAATTAAAGCCCAATCTTTGTGATCATCTATTTACAAAAATGTTATCAAATTCTACTGTTATCACATAAATATTGGCCATTCCAAAAGCTTTTCCCTTAGTCCCTTCAGAAGATAAGAAGGAAAACTGATTGATTCTGTCCAACATTTTGATGCTAGGCTTGTTATTAGGATATCTTTAAGTGCATTGTAACTTTTAGAAAGCAATATGTTTTTTTTTTTTTTTTTTCTTCTCCTTTCGGGAACAAAATGTTGACATTTCAGCTCTGCTTTTAAAATATCCATCCAGCTGAGAACAACTATTTCTAGCTTTTTATGACTTGTTTGTGCTTGTCAGGACTAATGGAGTTCACCTAGCCTGAATTAACAAGGATGTATCACTGAAAATTATTCTACTTATTACCGCAATCTATTTAGACAACATATGGCTGTTTTGGCTGGAGTATTTAAGAAAGTTAACACAAGCTTTCATATTTAAAAAAAAAAAAAAAAAAAAAGGCTAATACAACGTGTATCTTGGGAACCGGACCACAAATCTGTGTTAGTGATACCTCATTGTAATTAGTGATGAGCGGCATAGGCCATATTCGAATTTGCGATATTTCGCGAACATATCAACGAATATTCGTATTATATTCACGAAATTCGCATGTTCAACTATTTTTTTGTGCATATGCGAAAATGTATGCGCATATGCACATATTCACGAATATTGAGCCCTCCCTTCTTTAACCCCTTAAAGACAAAGGACGTACAGGTACGTCCTTGGTCCTGCTCCCGTGATCTCACGCGGGGTTACACGGTAACCCCGCATCATATCATGGCGGGCCCGGCGTCATAGTGAAGCCGGAACCCGCCGCTAATAGCGCGCAATACCGATCACGGCGCCGCACACTATTAACCCTTTAGTCGCGCGCTCAGAGCTGAGCCACGCGGCTAAAAGTGAAAGTAAAAAATGCCGGTTAACTCAGGGGCGGTTAGGGATAGCCGAGGCGAAATCGCGGCATCCCGAACAGCTTAATGGACAGCGGGAGGGTCCCTACCTGCCTCCTCGCTGTCCGATCACCGAATGACTGCTCAGTGCCTGAGATCCAGGCATGAGCAGTCAAGCGGCAGAATCATCGATCACTGGTTTCCTATGAGAAACCAGTGATCAATGATAAAGATCAGTGTGTGCAGTGTTATAGGTCCCTATGGGAGCTATAACACTGCAAAAAAAAGTGAAAAAAAGTGAATAAAGATCATTTAACCCCTCCCCTATTAAAAGTTTGAATCACCCCCCTTTTCCCATAAAAAAAAAAAAACACAGTGTAAATAGAAATAAAAATAAACATATATGGTATCACCGCGTGCGGAAATGTCCGAATTATAAAAATATATCGTTAATTAAACCGCTCGGTCAATGGCGTACGCGCAAAAAAATTCAAAAGTCCAAAATAGTGCATTTTTGGTCACTTTCATCAATAAGTCCTATCAATGCAAAAATAGTACCATTAAAAACTTGAGATCACGGCGCAAAAAATTAGCCCGCATACCACCCCATACATGGGAAAATAAAAAAAGTTATAGGGGTCAGAAGATGACAATTTTAAACATATTAATTTCCCTGCATGTAGTTATGATTTTTTTCCAGAAGTACGACTAAATCAAACCTATATAAGTAGGGTATCATTTTAATCGTATGGACCTACAGAATAAAGATAAGGTGTCATTTTTACCGAAAAATGTACGACGTAGAAACGGAAGCCCCCAAAAGTTACAAAACTGCAATTTTTTTTCAATTTTGTCGCACAATGATTTTTTTTTCCGTTTCACCGTAGATTTTTGGGCAAAATGACTGACGTCTTTACAAAGTAGAATTGGTGGCACAAAAAATAAGCAATCATATGGATTTTTTGGTGCAAAATTGAAAGAGTTATGATTTTTTAAAGGCAAGGAGCAAAAAATGAAAATGCAAAAACGGAAAAACTACTGCTCAGCATCAGCTGTTGCATCAGCTCTGTTGCTGTTAGCACAGCTGAGTCCCAAAATTCCCATTCCTTACTACAGGTACTACTGCTCCCAACATGGAGCACACTCTGTTCCATGTTGCTAGCTGTAGTACCTGCATTAATAGACAGATCGCAGGGAGTGTCACTTCTGACACCTGTTGTGATCTGTTTATTAATGTAGGTACTACAGCTCCCAGCAAGGAGCAGAGTGTGCTCCATGTTGGGAGCAGTAGTACCTGCAGTTGAGGAAAGATCACAGTGGATGTCACTCCTGACACCCACTGTGATCGCCCTGTATAGAGATGAGCGAATCGAAGCTGGTGAACCCAAATTGTTGCAAATTTCAGGAAACATTTGATTCGCAATGGATGCGAATATTGCCGTGATTCCATCGCACGAATCGCTTCATCAAACTACATTAACTGCTGTGCAGGCTTCAGGGCATCTAAAATGGCGGATCCATATGTCAGTACATGGGGCAAGGAACGCTGGGAAGGCAGGAAGGGAAGTAGGTGGGATGACCCTGAATCAAATGCAGGATGCAGCTTATCAGCAGCCAGTCACCCCTGTGATGTCACAGCCCTATATAATTGGCAGCCATAATTCCGGCTCCTCACTTCATTACAATACACTGCAGAAGGATGATAGGATGCAAAGCCTGTGTGTGTGTATGTTACATCAGATAAAAGAACATTCCAGCAGAATTTAACATCCTCCTAGACACATCAGCATTCTCGTGGACGGAGAGCAGTGTTTTTTTCACTGAAAATGATTTTTACTGCAGCTGCAGGCATTAACTCCCCAGTCACTTTCTTTGGCATAGTACTACAGAGAGGGGCAGATAGCTCTGAGTTGCCTCATACATTTCAACAAGCTGCTTCAACTTCATAAACCTTAGCAGAGGAGGCAGGAAGAATTTTTCAGCGCAATCCAGTGTCTTTGTTCCACCAAAAATCATCTGCTTACCATGTCTGGGATGGGGAACTTTGATTGTTTTTGGCACTCCGTGTAATGCCCACACTGTTATGTCGGTTGTTTCTTTTCTGTTTTTATTATTTTCAGAAAATGTTTAATAAAAATATGTTTAAAAAAAAAAGAAGAAATCATCTGCTGGTTATACTAGTCTGTAGACGCTATAATACACAGCAGTACATTCCTAATAGTCTTTGACAGAATGCAATTTTGTGTCTAGTACACAGCTTTTTTTTTTGCTTCAGCCCTATTGTGTACTGCTGGTGTTTTACAAAAATATGTTTTTTTTAAGGGTCCTGTAGCGCATTTTTCTGCCCTCAAAAGTGCATACCGCATGCATACATCTAAGTAGTGTACTATTTTGTACCTGTTAACCTGTCAAGGGCCTACATACTGTGAAAGGACAGACAAAAGTAATCACCGGCTGGTGTTTTACAAAAATACAGAGTTTTTAGGCATATTGTGGCGCATTCATCTGCCCTTATCAGTGCATACTGCTTACATACATCTAAGCAGTGTAGTATTTTGTACCTGTTAATCTGTCAAGGGCCTACATACCGTGAAAGTCCAGACGAAAGTACTCAACGGCCGGTGTTGTACTCAGATACTTTTTTAGTGTACTGTAGAGCATTTGAGCTCCTGTTATCAGCTAGTGGTTGAGTCTTGACCAGCAACCTATCTGCCGTCGTCGATTGGTTAACAAGGTCATCCACTTCATCACAAGTGACATCTGACACCCCCAGTCAACAGTCATGGGTTCCTCAGACACAATCCTCAGTTGGCATGGCCCAGGAGCAGTTCATGTCCTCCCATTGCCTCTGTCCTATGCTGTTCCCTCCCCTACAGAAGTATGTTATGCTGTGGGCTCTGCTCCACTATTCGCTGAGGACAATCTAATAGAGGACAGTCAGCAGCTACTGCCCAGCCATGAAGTGAAGGAGACATCCGCCGCTTCCTCCGCTAGGCAGATAAGTAGTTATGAGGAGAGTGACGGGGGAGGCGGTATTGCCAGGGTTCACGGTCCTGAAGCAGACACTGTTGAGGAACCTGAGGAGGACATCAGTGATGTGCAGACACTTGTTGATGATGATGAAGCTGATCACAATTGGGGGCCAGGTGCAGAAGGGGCTTTATCATCATCAAGAAAAGAGTTGTAGGTTGCCCGTGAGGCAGCAGTTGAGACAGCAAAGTGGTAGCATGGTTGGCAGTCAGCATGGTGGCAGAAGTGGAAATTCTGGAACCAAACGTGACCGGGGGAGACCACCTGCTTCACGGCAGCCTATCTTCCCGGGAGGTAGTGGAACAGGGGTTCCTGGAGATGGCGGCAGTAGCAGTCAATTAGTGCAGACTGTTGGTGGGAAAATCATCTACTCAGCGGTGTGGCAGTTTTTCATCAAGAATCCGGAGGAGGTTCACATAGCCACATGCAAGATATGTCGGCAGAAGGTAAAGCGTTGCCAGGGTCCCAATTTTGGCACTACGGCCCTGCGTCAACATATGCTTTGCCACCATAAAGCGGCCAGGGAGAACTATGGCTCCGATGTAGTGGTCCAGCCTGCTGCATCACCCAGATGCACGCCGCTCCCTCTTTCAGCCAGCCAAGGCTCCACCACCTTAGCCGAAGGGAGCTGTGTCTCATACCCTCCTTCTGTCGCTCCAGATGCTCCTGCTCCTCCTACTTTTAGTCAGCCATTCTGCCAACAATCCATCGACGAAGCCATGTCCAAGAGACAACAGTATGCACCCACTCATCCAACGGCGCAGAAGCTGAATGTGGTCCTGTCTAAGTTGCTGGTGCTGCAGTCCCTCCCTTTTCAAGTGGTGGACGCCGCTTCCTCTGCCACGCTCTCAGCCCGTTGATCCTGTGACAGTGTGCGACTCTGCCTCCTTATCCTCCACCGTTTCCTCAGCCTCCACTGCCCTTACAAGTATCAGTGGCCCTTCAGCACACCATGCTGAAGGGCCACTGATACTTGTAAGGGCAGTGGAGGCTGAGGAAACGGTGGAGGATAAGGAGGCAGAGTCGCACACTGTCACAGGATCAACGGGCTGAGAGCGTGGCAGAGGAAGCGGCGTCCACCACTTGAAAAGGGAGGGACTGCAGCACCAGCAACTTAGACAGGACCACATTCAGCTTCTGCGCCGTTGGATGAGTGGGTGCATACTGTTGTCTCTTGGACATGGCTTCGTCGATGGATTGTTGGCAGAATGGCTGACTAAAAGTAGGAGGAGCAGGAGCATCTGGAGCGACAGAAGGAGGGTATGAGACACGGTTGTGTCATGCTGTTTTTCACATGGTTTGCCTTGGTGAAAAGAGTCACACAGGGGAGGAACTGCTAAAAGTCATTTATAAAGAAATTGGAGCATGGCTTACTCCGCAAAAACTGGAAATGGGAACCATGGTGACTGACAATGGGAAGAACATCTTGCATGCATTGCGACTGGGAAGGCTGAGCCGTGCGCCCTGCATTGCACATGTGTTCAATCTGGTTGTGAAGCAGTTCCTGAAGTGTTCCCCCCATTTGCAAGACATCCTAACAATGGGAAGGAAACTTTGCATGCACTTCAGCCACTAGTACATCGCAAAGCACTCCTTCCTTGAGCTGCAGCATCAGCATGGTATCCCACAACATATTCTGATTTGTGACGTTGCCACACTTTGGAATTCCACCCTCCATATGTTGAACCGACTGTACGAACAGAGAAAAGCCATTTCTTGATGATCCAAGAGGGGGGTACTCCCCTGTGTAACTTCAATGTGAACCAGTGGCAGCTCATACGTGACACCTGCCGTTTGCTCATGCCCTTTGAGGAAGCCACATTATTAGTAAGTCGCCAGGATTACGGGATGAACAACGCCATTCCACTGTTTAATTTCTTACAACACGTGTTGGAAACAATGGCTGGTTAGGGCACTGGAGACATGGCGCCTACATCTCATGGCCACATGAGCCCTGTGGGGGATGAACTGGAGGAGGAGGAGGGGGAGGGGCACAGTGGAGCACAGTTTAGGTTTCGCCAAATGGGCATTTTTTCTAGTAATCTGACAGGAGAGGAGGAGCAGAAGCAGCTAGAGGAGGAGGTTATGAGGAAGGCGAGACAGAGGACCCAGACACATCATGGCAGTATGCAGTGGAGATGGAGGCAGGGAGTCCCTCCAAGGCACTTGCAAAAATGGCACGATGCATGCTAACCTGATTGCGTAGTGACAGCCGAATTGTCACCATTCGGCAGCAGGATGACTTCTGGATCTCCACCTTATTGGACCCTCGCTACCGCCACAAAATAGGGGCCTTTTATATACCCACTGAGAGGAAGGTCAAAATGACCTACTACAGAGGCATCCTATGTAGTCAGTTGGCCGATGCCTATCGGCGCCATTGTCCATCCTCTCGCAGGTCTGAATCGGGGGGCCCCCTGCTCTCACCTTCCACTGTCATGGCTGCTGGGAGGGGTGGCAGAAGCAGTACCAGCTCCATCAGCAGCAGCCTGAGCCTACAGTCGCTGATGAGTAGCTTTCTTCACCCGCATAGTGAAGCAACTCATCAGCAGCAGGTAGACCCGGAGCAGGACCTGAACCAGCAGGTGGTGGCATACCTTGACATGCCCATGCCAGCACACCTTGAAGATCCGCTCGACTTCTGGGCAGCCAAACTTGACTTGTGGCCGCAACTAGCAGGGTTTTCCCATGAAAAGCTGTCCTGCCGGATCAGTAGTGTGCCATCAGAGTGGATGTTTAGTGCGGTGGGGGCCATAGTCACCCCAAGGAGAACTCGTCTGTCCATGAAAAATGTGGAGAAGATGAATCAGGCATGGATCAGCCAGGATTTACAACCACCAATGCCTTATACATGAGAGTAGATTGACCACGGTGCAACACCAACACTTCAAAAATATGGATAATGCCAAACAGATTTAGGGCGCTGCTCCCCAGTTACAAACATTCTTCTGCATCAGACCTTTTTTCATCCACCTTCGTCACCGGGTACTGGTATTGACACCCACCGCACCACTCTGTCACCGGGTCACTTTCAGGACTCCTGATGCTGCTGCTGCTACCTCCAGACTATCTCATTCAGCCACTATATTGTCTCTTCTCATGCTTCACTGATGTTTCAGCCATCTCCAGTCTGTTTCATTCAGCAACTACATGGTTTAGAGATTCTGCTAGGACATTACCTATACATGTTTATGGTAGCACCAGATACCATACATCTTCAATGGAAATGTCAAAATTCATCTTTTATTCTCAGAGATTGTGAGGCCCTTTTGTCTCCTCATCTGTCGCCAACTCCAGGCTGTGCCATTAAGACACTATATGGTCTCCTCCTACTGATTACACCTCCAGGCTCTGTCATTGTGCTGCCATGTGACATGTGACTCCTTGTTAGATTAGGTCCTCTGCACCCACATGCTGGGGCCAGGGACACTAAAACTTGGGAGTTAAGAGTTCAATTTCAAAACCCTCAATTTAAATTTAAAAATCTTATATTTCTATTTAATATTCTTTGATTTCAATGGTCTCCTGATGCTTCTGCCAACTCCAGGCTGTGCCATTCAGACATTATATGGTCTCCTCATGCGTCAGCCACCTCCAGGCTGTGCCATTCAGCCACTACATGGTCTTTTCTCAGGCTTCAGTCAACTCCAGGCTGTGTGATTCAGTCACTGTATGGTCTCTTCCTACTGATGCCACCTACAGGCTCTGTCATTGTGCTGCCATGTGACATATGACTCCGTGTTAGATTAGGTCCTTTGTACCCACATGCCGGGGCCCGGGACACTATAACTTGGGAGTGAAAAGTTCAGTTTCAAAACCCTCAATTTCAATTTAAACATTTTACATTTCTATTTAAAATTCTTTAATTTCAATGGTCTCCTCATGCTTCTGCCAACTCATGGCTGTGCCATTCAGACAATATAGGGTCTCCTCATGCCTCAGCCAACTACAGGCTGTGTCACTCAGGCAATTTAGGGTTTACTGATGCTGCTGGGCCTGGGTCTGAGAATAAAACTTTTGTTATGGTAGCACTAGCTACCCCAAATCTTCTGTTTAAATTTCAGAATTCATCTTTTAATCTTAGGGATTGTGAAGTCCTAGTGTCTACTCGTGCTGCTGCCAACTCCTGGCTGTGCCATTCAGACAATATATGGCCTCCTCATGCTTCAGCCAACTACAGGCTGAGTCATTCAGCCAAGATATGGTTTACTGATGCTGCTGGGCCTTGGTCTGGACCTAAACATTTTTTATGGTAGCACTAGCTACCATAAATCTTCAGTTTAAATTTCAGAATTCATCTTTTAATCTTAGGGATTGTGAAGCCCTAGTGTCTACTCATGCTGCTGCCAGCTCCAGGATGTGTCATTCTGCCACTATATGGTCTCCTCATGCTGCCAAGACCACCACGCTGTGTCATTCAGCCACTTTATGGTCTTCTCATGCTTTAGCCTCATCCAAACTGTGTCATTCAGCCACTATATGGTCTCCTCCTGCTGCCAACACCCCCACGCTGTGTCATTCAGCCACTATATTGGCTCCTCATACTGATGCCACCTTCAGGCTCTGTCATTGTGCCACTCTGTGGCAGTGATTCTAAAAGCGATACCTGTAATCTGCATGTTATTCTGAATAACAGTATTATTTCACTACCCCAGCACACTCCATATACGTGTTAGAAAACAGCAAAGTGTTCTACACCCCTATTGAGGCTCTCTGTAGGCCAGAAATAGCCCTTTTTAATATAGATTTGCTGCAAATAAATTCTGATCGAACCAAATATTTTTGAAAAATCCCGCAAATCCGTGAATCACATTTTTCAAAAGTTTGCTCATCTCTAGTCCTGTATAATGTATAGATGCGGCCGGCAGCTCTTTTATGGTGCCCTGCACATACATATATATACACCTATTCACATTTCTCACAGAGAGTTATGATTGGCTGGAACCATCTGGCCAATCACAGCTCTCTGCAGGAAATATGAATAGGTGTATATATATCTTCAGTGCAGGGGACCATAGAAGAGCGGCCACCTGCCTGCATCAGTACATCATATAGGCGATCTGTCAATTAGTACATGTACTACTACTCCCATCATGGAACAGTGCATTCCATGCTGGGAATAGTAGTACTACCTAAATATTTTTAAAAATCGAGAAAAAAAAGTTTAAAAAGTGAAACACACACATACACACTTTATTCAGTACATTATTAAAATACATTATTAATAATAAGTTTAACAAAATTATAAAAAAGATAATTTCTTTAAATATACAAAAGATAGGGGAGTGAATTTAAAACGTAACTTTTACTTATTATCCACTAAAACACATAATATAAGTGTATGTAGAAATGATTGTAGGTAATTACCTTACATTTGACGCAATATAGACAACTGCTAGAAACAACAATAGCTCAATAGAGTGTAGATAGAGTCACTATCCGACTAAATATGTCTCCATGTATAGCCCGACGCGGTTCTGACATAGTTTCAAATGTCTTCCTCAGGGGAAAATGGGGAGACAGTGACCCACATTAGATAATCATAATCAATGTACCAAGTCATGAAAAGAGCCAAACACCCAGGTGGCTGATACAGTAGCACTCTAGGTTTACATAGACATGTGCACAAAAGTCTATTGGCACAATAAGTCACTATAAGGCACTAAGTGAGCGGGAGTAGCCTCATGAGGTCGGGTCTGTAAACCCTGTAATAAAAAACCACATAATACATATATGATGAGTGCTACACCATTTTATGCTGGGAACGTTAGGGACCCACTCTCAATAGGTGGCCTTGATGTGGCAAGTGGGCTTTGTACCTTTTGATCAAAACGTATATACTAACAACCTGTTAGTTTTTGTAATTATGCTGAGAAGCAATTCGATCATAATACAAAATTGTGGATGTGCGGCCATGTCTGTTTTTTCTACCAGGATTCCCATAAGGTAATTACCGTATTTTTCGGCGTATAACACACACTTTTTAGGCTAACATTTTTTGCCTAAAGTCTATCTGCGTGTTATATGCCGATAAGCCGCTGCAGTTCAATGATTTAAAGTGGGCACTTAAATCAATGAACTGCAGCGGCTTTGCAGGTGCAGAGACTTGCCGTCGCTGCTGGCTTCTTTGCCCCTGACTGTCCTGGGGTCTAGATCCCTGATGCCGGCCCTTCTCTCCCCCTGGCTATCAGTGCCACTGCCCGTTCTCTCCCCCTGGCTATCGGTGCCGATGCCCCATTGCCGGCGCTGACAGCCAGGGGGAGAGAAGCGGCGCCGGCAATGGGGCAGCGGCGCCGACAGACAGGTGGAGAGAAGGGGCAGCAGCACCCATTGCCGGCGCTGCTGCCCCGTTGCCTCCCCCATCCCCGGTTGTATAATTACCTGTTGCCGAGTCCGTGCTGCTTCAGGCCTCCGGTGTGCGTCCCCTGCGTTGTTGCTATGAGCTGCGAAACCCAATGACGTCACTCGTCATTGCGCCGCACCATGCAGTGCATAGCAACGACGCAGGGGACGCACACCGGAGGCCTGAAGCAGTGCAGACCCGACCCCGGCAACAGGTAATTATACAATTGGGGATGGGGGAGGCAACAGGGCAGCGGCGCCAGCAATGGGTGCCGCTGCCCCTTCTCTCCCCCTGGCTATGGGCGCCGCTGCCCCACTGCCCCATTGCTGGCACCGATAGTCAGGGGGAGAGAACGGGCAGCAGCGCAGATAGCCAGCGGGAGAGAACCGGCGGCAGCAGGGCTCTAGACCCCAGGAAAGGCAGGGGGAGAGAAGCGGGCAGCGACGGCCTCTCCCCCCCTGCCTTTCCTGGGGGCTTCTGCGGGGTCAGAAACAGTGTATCGGGGTATACACATGTACACACACGCACCCTCATTTTACCAAGGATATTTGCGTAAAAAACTTTTTTTACCCAATTATCCTTGGTAAAATGAGGTTGTGTGTTATAGGCCGGTGCGTGGTATACCCCGATAAATACGGTATCTACCTACAATCATTTCTACATACACTTATATTTTGTGTTTTAGTAGATAATAAGTAAAAGTTACTTTTTAAATTCACTCCCCTATTTTTTGTGCAATTCTGAGACTGGGAGCGTCACACATGCAAGGTGTTTAGATACCTGATTTATCTATATATTTTTAATTTCGTTAAATACAATTTTTTCCATACTTTTTCCTACTGTATCTTTTTTATTTATTTTTTTATGTTACCCTATGACATTTTATTAAAAAAAAGGTATCTCCATCACTTTTTTGGATCGCTTAAGTCCAAAAAAGAATAAAATCCGCCTGCAAAAATGCAAAAGTTAAAACCCACATGTTGTTTTTCTTGATTTCCCCCCAAAAATACCAAAGTCTCAACAAGAGGTCGTTTTTGAAAAACTGCCAAGGAGCCAAAAAGAGCTGTAAAACATATAAAGGATTTAAAAATGTCAAACTGAAAAACGCCAAGTGGATCTGACATTTTGCAGTTCACTTTTGACTTGCAGCTAACATCTGGCTGCTGCATTTTTTCACAGAAAAACTGCTGTGCAGCAAAATGGGCATTATTTTACGTTTTTGCATGAATAGAGAAGAATTTAATTCTCAAAATCCTGATCATGTTTTCCCTGATCATTATTTGCTAAGATCATTTCTTATGATCTGCCAAGTGGAGAGTTGGAAAATTTGACAACTTCCATAAGCATGTCTGTTATTTAGAAAATGTGTTTTTGCTTTTTTCCGTTAAGGCCTTTTCACCCTAAGGCTATGTTCACATGGCGGAATTTTCACAATTATGCGCTATTTACCAGAACACAGAATTCTCCCAAAATTCAAGCCCCATTGACTTTTATGGGATTCGGCAAAATGTAAGACTAGAAGGCATTGCACCGCGGGAATTTGGCTTTTTGCATTCCAAAACAAAAATTCTGAAATTCTGCAGAAATTCTGATGTATTAATGGGACAGCAGGATCCCATTGAAGTAAATGTACAAAATCAGCATTATCAAATGTAAAAAATTTAGGCTCATGAATTATAGCTGGCCAAGCACATTAGACATGTATCAGTGACCTGCCAATTTAGAAGGGATTTAGTACTGAAAAACTTGGTATTGAACCATCAGTACATTAAGACAATTGACATTTTCTGTATCTTTTTTATATTTTTTTTTTATGTTACCCTATGACATTTTATTAAAAAAGGTATCTCCATCACTTTTTTGGATCGCTTACGTCCAAAAAAGAATAAAATCCGCCTGCAAAAATGCAAAAGTTAAAACCCACATGTTGTTTTTCTTGATTTCCCCCCAAAAATACCAAAGTCTCAACAAGAGGTCGTTTTTGAAAAACTGCCAAGGAGCCAAAAAGAGCTGTAAAACATATAAAGGATTTAAAAATGTCAAACTGAAAAACGCCAAGTGGATCTGACATTTTGCAGTTCACTTTTGACTTGCAGCTAACATCTGGCTGCTGCATTTTTTCACAGAAAAACTGCTGTGCAGCAAAATGGGCATTATTTTACGTTTTTGCATGAATAGAGAAGAATTTAATTCTCAAAATCCTGATCATGTTTTCCCTGATCATTATTTGCTAAGATCATTTCTTATGATCTGCCAAGTGGAGAGTTGGAAAATTTGACAACTTCCATAAGCATGTCTGTTATTTAGAAAATGTGTTTTTGCTTTTTTCCGTTAAGGCCTTTTCACCCTAAGGCTATGTTCACATGGCGGAATTTTCACAATTATGCGCTATTTACCAGAACACAGAATTCTCCCAAAATTCAAGCCTCATTGACTTTTATGGGATTCGGCAAAATGTAAGACTAGAAGGCATTGCACCGCGGGAATTTGGCTTTTTGCATTCCAAAACAAAAATTCTGAAATTCTGCAGAAATTCTGATGTATTAATGGGACAGCAGGATCCCATTGAAGTAAATGTACAAAATCAGCATTATCAAATGTTAAAAATTTAGGCTCATGAACTAAAGCTGGCCAAGCACATTAGACATGTATCAGTGACCTGCCAATATAGAAGGGATTTAGTACTGAAAAACTTGGTATTGAACCATCAGTACATTAAGACAATTGACATTTTCTTTATCTTTTACTGTTTTACTGAAATTAACAATTTAATGGCTTTTGTTTGCTTAGGCAATCTGTGCATTTTATACATTGAGTGGCTCTGCATCACCTGCTATGTTTAGTGTGTTTAGTGGCCACTATAATATCAGAATACTTATGGTAAATAAATTAAGGGTCTTTAACTGTACATCACTTATCCTCATATCAGTAACTACCTACAGTTTATTTCCTTCAATGTTGGACCTTATGAATTGTGATTGAATTGTGAATTGTGTCTCTTTATATTGTTGCTATATTTTCTCAGTATTTATGGCCATTTTACATTTTTTATAGCATTCAGGATATTATTGCTAGTATTTAGGATATTTGGCAAACTAGATGGACTGATCTGTTCTCACATTCTTTGTTTATATGGATTCTTTATTCCTCTTTTCTGTTCCACAGTGGGAGGAACCATAATCTATGCATCATTTCATGTGTGTCCATGTAAGTGATTGAATCTTTTTGTTTCAATGACAAGGTCATTTTGGTATAAGGTTCCCTAATGAACCTGTTATAAGTAGACAGGAGTAACACATTGGAATCATAAAGAAACCATAAACAACTAGTATTTTAATTGTAACCACTGATTAACTAGATGACTTGTTGTATTCCCTCCCAAGTTCTCAACACCCTTCCCCCCCTCCCGTTCCTCTTGTGTTGTATGTTACATTACAAGGTTAAGGCCAAGGAGGTAAGTACCCCAAAAGACACATACAATGGGTAACTGTTACCCCTTCTTATTTCCTCCAATTTTTTTTGTATGTTTGTTATGTGACATTACATAAGGCTTATAAATAGCATTTTCAGTAGGTCTGTTTTAATACCACCACCACCACTATATGACACAGTATTAAGCAATCAAGGTGGCATCCATAAAGGGGTTACTGGAGACATATAAGCACATATCCAGCCCCAGGCAATTGAATTGGGTAAACTGGAGACTTTTGTTTTCTGTTTAACTGCTCAGGGTATAGTTAAAGTTAAAGGGGTACTCCGGTGCTTACACATCTTATCCCCTATCCAAAGGATAGGGGATAAGATACCTGATCACGGGCGTTCCGCAGCTGGGGACGCCTGTGACCATGCACGCAGCACCCCGTTTGTAATCAGCCCCCGGAGCATGTTCGCTCCGAGTCTGATTACGGTCGACAGCGGTGCCGGCGGCGTGTGACGTCACGCCTCCGTCCCCGTGTGACGTCACGCTCCGCCTCTCAATGCAAGCCTACGGGAGGGGGCGTGATAGCCGTATTACACATACGGGGGAGTGGCTACCTCCATGTTGGCTCTTGCACCCCACCCACCTCTATCAGGTGTATATAAGGTGTCTTGGATGTTTCAGATCCTGCAATGCCTGCTGAACTTATCACACGGAGGCAAATTCATAGTGTTGGGTCCATCCCAATGAGGTCACCTTACTGTGGTTGGACGGTCCAAGCTATTTGGCCACCAAATTGCAAGCTAAGTACCTCACTATATAACAACTTCATATTTCCATTTATTGCACCATAGCTGTATAGCTTTTAATGTTGTATCTATATACTCATGTTTTATCTATATCTTTGTGCTAACAGTGTGCTGCTGTATTCTTCTGTTGCTGTATATATATACATATATATATATATATATATATATATGTATATATATATATATATATTCTACTTAATCGCGCCTTGAGCAGAGTTATATAAGATAAATAAATAAATAAATCTCTAGAATACCCTTTGAAAAAAAACATAGACAAAGAGGTCTAGGAGAAAAATCTGGAGAAACCAGGTTTCAATGCTTTTTATGATGAATGAAATGCTTTCAATTCAATGCTTTCTATAATCAGGACATGCCAATATTTTCATCTCCCAATACCTATTTGACAGTATCTGCAAGTAAAAGTTCCTGTAGTGATCTGTAGTAGTATCTTCTTAAGTGGTAATTTTGGAGCTCCCTCAGATATTAGGGTCCTGATAAGACTGTTACTTCCACTCCCCACTATAGCTATGCTCCTGTTCTAGTTGACATTTACATAACAAAAATCATACATTGAAATAATATACAGATACAGAGAATTGTGACTTACTGTATATCACCACAGAAATGCCTGAGACAAGAAACCTAAACGCCTTTTGGTACTACTTTGGCAAACTGTCTACTTAATTGTGTTGCCTAGAAGATATTTCTGTAGCATAAAATATGCATCTTGCCTTCTGCATAAAAGACATTTCAGCAGTGGCGGTAATTATTCACAGTTTGGATCAGTTCAGAAATGGAACACATGTGTCGAGTAATAAAAGTGGCCAGCATAGCGAATGAAACCAGAGATCAAAATTGTATTGCTAATAACAGATTTCTTATATTCTAAAAGTAGTAAATTATTTAAACCACCTTAATGTCTTTGAGAGCTGCAATGTACAGTAGTAAATATGCAAGAAGTACTCAACATTTTATTTTTTACAGGAATTCATTCTGTCTTTCCACAGAGTACATTTCGAGAGAGTTGGAAACAGTTTTACAAGAGGCATTTTATTACACTGATAATGTACATACATAAAATGATTCATGAATATATTTATACATGAACACTGATGTGTGCATATATTTCCATGTAGGCTTAAAATACATGGCCAGTGGCAGCTGGTGTTCCGTGAAGCTGGTGGGGGTCTACATAGGGCTATTTTAGCCTCAGATATTATCATCATGTATCGTTCTTTCAAGTATGTCATCGTCTGGATCAATGAACAGTTTACTTAGCCAGTTTCTATCTCAAATATTCTATTGCATGATGGTGATTTTTTAATAGAAAAATAGAATAAATATTGAAAAAGATAATGCTATCATTATTTGTACAAGCCATTATTAGGAAATGCTCCCCCTGCATAATATATACAGTACCTGGAACACATTCTACCAAGCCTTAAGTGGAAAAGGATTTACATGCACAATACATGGAAAAAGTGCTTTATATAATAATGGGGATTTTGTTTCTGGAATGTGGTATGTCAACCATTGTCTAGGGTGTCATTAACTCCTTAAGGACACATCGCATTTTGGCCTTGAAGACACACAGACTATTTTATTTTTGCATTTTCGTTTTCTCTTTCTTGCTTTTTAAGAGTTATAACTCTTTTAAATTTCCATCCACAGACCCATAAGAGGGCTCCTTTTTTGTTGGACCAATTTTACTTTGTAACTACTGTACTCAATGTACTATAAAATGCATGGCAAAACAAAAAAAATATTTGTGTGGGGAAATTGAAAAGAAAAAGGCAAGGTAGCAAATTTTGGAGAGCTATGTCTGGTATGGTAAAAATTACAAGTTTTCTTTATTATGTGGGTCAATTTGATTAAAATTATACCATAGTTACATGATTTGCTGTTATTGTACTGCTTAAAAAAATTAAACATTTTTTTTTACTTTTACAAAATAAGTATGTTTGAAATTGCCCTATTTTGACTCCCTATAACTTTAAACATTTGTATGAAGGATCATTTTTGTGAAATGGGGAAAAGGGAAGATTTTAATCTTTTAAAACTTTATTTTGTTTACTTTTTATTTTACATTTATTATGTCACCATAAGCATAGCACTGAACAGAATAATCAAAAATCTACTTCTCAGGTCTTCTAGAAGGCACACCAGAGGACTGGTGTAGGACCCGACCATTTTTTGCACACCTGACCACTGTCACTTTAAGCATTAATAATTCTGGGATGCTTTTACCTTTTATTCTGATTCCAAGATTGTTTTTTCGTGACATATTCTACTTTATGTTAGTGGTAAAATTTTGTCGATACTTGCATCGTTTCTTGGTGAAGAATTCCAAAATTTGATGAAAAAATTGAAAATTTTGCATTTTTTTTACTTTGAAGCTCTCTGCATATAAGGAAAATGAATATTCCAAATAAATTATATATTGATTCACATATTCAACATGTCTACTTTATGATTGCATGCTAAGGTTGACATGTTTTTACTTTTGGAAGAGATCAGAGGGCTTCAAAGTTCAGCAGCAATTTTCAAATTTTTCACAACATTTTCAAAATCAACATTTTTCAGGGACCAGTTCTGTTTTGAAGTGGATTTGAAGGGCTTTCATATTAGAAATGCCCCACAAATGACCCCATTATAAAAACTGCACTCTCCAAAGTATTCAAAATGACATTCAAAAGGTTTGTTTACCCTTTAGGTGTTTCACAGGAATAGCAGCAAATAGAAGGAGAAAATTCAAAATCTTCATTTTTTACACTGGCATGTTCTTGTAGACCCAGTTTTTGAATTTTTACAAGGGGTAAAAGGAGAGAAATCTTCCTAAAATGTGTAACCCAATTTCTCTCAAGTAAGGAAATACCTCATAAGTGTATGTCAAGTGTACGGGGGCGCAGTAGAGGGCACAGAAGGGAAGGAGCGACAATGGGATTTTGGAGAGTGAGTTTTTCTGAAATAGTTTTTGTGGGGCATGTCACATTTAGGAAGCCCCTATGGTGCCAGAACAGCAAAAGAAAACCTACATGGCATACTATTTTGGAAACTACACCCCTCAAGGCACGTAACAAGGGGTCCAGTGAGCCTTAACACCCCACAGATGCTTCAGGACTTTTTGTTAAAGTTGGGTGTGAAAATGATTAATTTTTTTCCACTAAAATGGTAGTTTTCCCCCAAATTTTAATTGTTTACAAGGGATAATAGGACAAAATGCCCCCCAAAATTTGTAACCCCATCTCTTCTGAGTATGAAAATACCCCAAGTGTGGACATCAAGTGCTCTGCTGGCGCACTACAATGCCCAGAAGAGAAGGAGTCACATTTGGCTTTTAAAAAGCGAATTTAGCTGAAATGGTTTTTGGAGGGCATGTTGCATTTAGGAAGCCCCTATGGTGCCAGAACAGCATATAACCCCCACATGGCATACTATTTTAGAAAGTACACCCCTCAAGGAACACAACAAGGGGTACAGTGAGCCTTAAAACCTCACAGGTGTTTGACGACTTTTTGCTAAAGTCGGATGTTTAAATAAAAAAAAAAAAAAATGTTTCACTAAAATGCTGGTTTTCCCCCACATTTTATATTTTTACAAGGGGTAACAGGAGAAAATGACCCACAAAATTTGTAACCCCATTTCTTCTGAGTATGGAAATGCCCAATGTGTGGATGTCAAGTGCTCTGCTGGCGAACTACAATGCTCAGAAGAGAAGGAGCATCATTGAGCTTTTGAAGACAGAATTTGGTTGGAATAGAAGTCGGGGCCCATGTGCGTTTACAAAGCCCCCCCGTGGTGCCAGAACATTGGCTCCCCCCAGGTGACCCCATTTTGGAAACTACACTCCTCACAGAATTTAATAAGGGGTGCAGTGAGTATTTACACCCCACTGGCGTTTGACAGATCTTTGGAACAGTGGGCTGTGCAAATGAAAAATTACATTTTCATTTTCACGGACCACTGTTCCAAAAATCTGTCAGACACCTGTGGGGCGTAAATGCTCACTGTACCCCTTATTACATTACGTGAGGGGTGTAGTTTCCAAAATGGGGTCATATGTGGGGGGGTCCATTGTTCTGGCTCTATGGGGGCTTTGTAAACACACGGGGCCTTCAATTCCGGACAAATTTTATCTTCAGAATCCCAATGGTACTCCTTCTCTTCTGAGCATTGTAGTGCGCCAGCAGAGCACTTTACACCCACATATGGGGTATTTTCTTACTCAGAAAAAATGGGGTTACAAATTTTGGGGGGCTTTTTTCCTATTTTTCCTTGTGAAATTGAAAAATTTTGGGTAACACCAGGATTTTAGTTATTTTATTTTTTTTTTTCATTTTTCCATCCAACTTTAATGAAAATTCGTGAAACACCTGTGGGGTGTTAAGGCTAACTATACCCCTTGTTAAATTTCTTGAGGGGTGTAGTTTCTAAAATGGGGTCAAGTGTGGGTATTTCTTTTTTTGCGTTTATGGCAGAATCGCTGTAAAATCAGCCACCCCTGTGCAAATCACCAATTTAGGCTTCAAATGTACATAGTGCGTTCTCACTCCTGAGCCTTGTTATGCGCCCGCAGAGCATTTTACACCCACATATGGGGTATTTCCGTACACAGGAGAAATTGTGTTACAAATTTTGGGGGTCTTTTTTTTTCCTTTTAACACTTGTGAAAATAAAAAGTAAAGGACAACACCAGCATGTTAGTGTAACATTTTTTATTTTTTTACACTGACAGGCTGGTGTAGCCCCCAACTTTTCCTTTTCATAAGGGGTAAAAGGAGAAAAAGCCCCCCAAAATTTGTAACGCAATTTCTCCCGAGTACAGAGATACCCCATATGTGGCCCTAAACTGTTTCCTTGAAATACGACAGGGCTCTGAAGTGAGAGAGCGCCATGCGCATTTGAGGACTAAATTAAGGATTACATAGGGGTATTCTATGCCAGTGATTCCCAAACAGGGTGTCTCCAGCTGTTGCTAAACTCCCAGCATGCCTGGACAGTCAGTGGCTGTCCGGAAATGCTGGGAGTTGTTTTTTTGCAACAGCTTGAGGCTCCGTTTTGGAAACACTGCTGTACAATACATTTTTCATTTTTATTGGGGGGGACAGTGTAAGTCGGTGTGGATGTAGTGTTTAGCCCTTTATTATGTGTTAGTGTAATGTAGTTGTTACGGTTCGGCTAGCTGGATGTGGATCCTCTGTGTCAGCGAGGGATTGGCGTAGACCGTGTCGGTGGACCGGTTCTAGGTTGCTACTGGTATTCACCAGAGCCCGCCGCAAAGCGGGATGGTCTTGCTGCGGCGGTAGCAACCAGGTTGTATCCACCGGCAACGGCTCAACCTCGCAGACTGCTGAGAAGGCGTGGGACAGAAGGACTAGACAGAGGCAAGGTCAGACGTAGCAGAAGGTCGGGGCAGGCGGCAAGGTCCGTAGTCAATGGCGATAGCGAAAGATCTGAAACACAGGCTTTGGACAACACTAAACGCTTTCTCTGGCACAAGGCAACAAGATCCGGCCAGGAAGGGAAGGGGAAGTGAGGTTATATAGACAGGGAGCAGGTGGAAGCTAGCTAGACTGATTGGGCCAGGCACCAATCATTGGTGCACTGGCCCTTTAAATCTTAGTGAGCTGGCGTGCGCGCGCCCTAAGGAGCGGAGCCGGGCGCACCAGGACGTGACAACCGGGGACCGGGACAGGTAAGTGACTTGGGATGCGATTCGCGAGCGGGCGCGTTCCGCTATGGGAATCGCATCCCCGCCGGCAGTGTCAGTGCAGCGTTCCCGGTCAGCGGGTCTGACCGGGGCGCTGCAGAGAGAGAAACGCCGAGAGCACTACAGGGAGGAGCAGCGACCCGGAGCGCTCGGCGTAACAGTACCCCCCCCTTAGGTCTCCCCCTCTTTTTGTCCGGTGGCTGCTTCCTGTGGGACGAGGACATTGGGAGCGATAGTAGAGTTTCCTTCTGGAAGAGAGAGAAGTCCTCATCAAAGGCAGGCAGTTCAGGAGTGGGAATGGGGAGGGGGGGCAGAGGGCGAAGCTTGGCACGGGGCAGAGTGTTACCAGGACGGGGGCTATGAGGAGGCAAAGCATAGTCCTGATAGGCCTTGGGGAGACCAGGTGTAGGAGGAGGCACTGAGGCTTGCCTGACGGGACTGGGAGCAGATGTGAGGCATTTTTTGTGGCAAGCAGGACCCCAATTCTTGATCTCCCCGGTGGTCCAGTCAAGGGTGGGAGAATTACGCTGGAGCCATGGCAGACCGAGAAGGACTTCAGAGGTGCAGTTGGGCAAAACAAAAAATTCAATTTTCTCGTGATGCAGTCCAATGCTCATAAGCAAGGGCTCTGCGCGGTAACGCACAGTGCAGTCCAACTTCACTCCGTTGACCGAAGAAATGTAGAGCGGCTTGACGAGACGGGTCACCGGGATGCAGAACCTATTAACCAAAGAGTAAAATTTCCAGAAGAACCAGAGTCCAAGAAGGCCACAGCTGAGAAGGAAGAGTTGGCAGAAGGAGAAATCCGCACTGGCACAGTGAGACGTGGAGAAGCAGACTTCGTACCAAGAGACGCCACTCCCACGTGAGCTGGGTGCGTGCATGCGTTTCCCAGACGTGGAGGACGAATAGGGCAATCCATCAAGAAATGTTCGGTACTAGCGCAGTACAGACATAAATTTTTATCCCTACGAAAAGTCCTCTCTTCATGGGTCAGACGAGACCGATCCACTTGCATAGCCTCCTCGGCGGAAGGCACAGGGGTAGATTGCAAAGGATACTGTGAGAGAGGTGCCCAGAGATCAAGGTCTTTTTCCTGGCGGAGCTCCTGGTGTCTTTCAGAAAAACGCATGTCAATGCGGGTGGCCAAATGGATAAGTTCATGCAGGTTGGCAGGAATCTCTCGTGCGACCAGCACATCCTTGATGTTACTGGATAGGCCTTTTTTAAAGGTCGTGCAGAGGGCCTCGTTATTCCATGATAATTCGGAGGCGAGAGTACGAAATTGGATGGCGTACTCGCCTACTGAAGAATTACCCTGGACCAGGTTCAGCAGGGCAGTCTCGGCAGAAGAAGCTCGGGCTGGTTCCTCGAAGACACTACGGACTTCAGCGAAGAAGGACTGGACTGTGGCAGGGTCATTGCGGTCCCAGAGCGGTGTGGCCCAAGACAAGGCCTTTCCAGACAGAAGACTGGAATCGGCGAAAATCGCAAGTGTGAATTCACTAGTTATTTGCGCCGATCGCCGACATGGGGGGTCTGATGACCCCCCTGGGCATTTCCACGGGGGGGCCTGCTGATCGATATCAGCAGTCACCCCAGTCCGGTCCACGCCTGGCGCTCAGTGGGGACCGAAATTCCCACGGGCGTACAGGTACGCCCTTGGTCCTTAAGACCCAGGTACAGAAGGCGTATCCATACGCCCTAGGTCCTGTACGGGTTAAACTTACTCCCCTGTCAGTATGTTTTGGAGTGGTGAAGGAAACTATAATACCATATAACTATGAACCATAAGAATTATAAGAAGAGTCAGACAGATAAAGAAGTCAAAAGCAACACATTTTTATAAAACACAGTAATAAAAATATAACTGCACCCATCGGTAAAGTTAACCACTTAGGGACGACTGACGAATAGCAGCTGACGAATAGCAGATCAGGTTCTGCACGCACACAGTAATCCGGCCAGAATGGGGGAACCAACAGTGACTGGCACCGGAGGTGGAGTTACCATCGGCAATTGGAGGCGGGCGGCAGAGGACGGTGATGCAGCTCCCTGGTGGGCTGATCCTACTGAAGCCGGTGAGTAGTTGCCTAGCAACATCTGGAGGGCTACAGTTTTGAGACCAATATACAGTGGTCTCTAAATTCTAGCACTCCAGATGTTGCAAAACTACAACTCCCAGTATGCCAAAACAGCTGTTTGCAGTCTGGGCATGCTGGGATTTGTAATTTTGCAACATCTGGAAGGCCACAGTTTGGAGATCACTGTGCAGTGGTCTCTAAACTGTGGCCCTTCAGATCTTGCAAAACTATAACTCCCATCATGCACAAACAGCAAGCAGCTGTCTCGGCATGCTGAGATTTGTAGTTGCGTACCTCCAGCTGTTGCGTAACTACATCTCCCAGCATGCCCTTTGGCGATCAGTACATGCTGGGAGTTGTAGTTTTGCAACAGCTGGAGGCAAACTGGTATCAGAACCTAATTGACGGTTTTCCAACCAGTGTGCCTCAAGCTGTTGCAAAACTACAACTCCCAGCATGCAGGGTCAGTCGGTGAATGCTGGGAATTGTAGTTTTACAACAGCTGGAGGTGTGCGCCCCCCCCCCCCCATGTGAATGTACAGGGTCACATGGGCAGGTTTACTGTGAGTTTGCTGCTTCAAGTTTGAGATGTGGCAAATTTTCCGCCGCAGCGCAAACTCCTAGCGAAGAACTCCCCGTCAATGCGTATGTACCCTAAAAACACAACACTACACTACACTAACACATAATAAAGGGTAAAACACTACATATACACCTCCTTACACTGTCCCACCCAATTAACCTGTTGGGAACGAAGGGCGTATGCATACGCCCTTGCGTCCTGGTACTTAAGGACGAAGGGCGTATCCATATGCCTGTGGGAATTTCGGTCCCCGCCACGCGCCGGGCGGGGACCGGGGTGACTGCTGATATCTATCAGCAGGCACCCCGTGCAAATGCCCAGCGTGCATTCACACTTGCGATTTGCGCCGATTCCGGGTCATTACGGGTCTATGGTGACCCGGTGACCCGGAATAGAAGGGGGATTGCGGTTGTCTAAGACAACTACGATCCACCTACAGCGATAGGAGTGAGGTGGCAGGGGTGCCACCCCTCCTATCTCTGCTATTGGTGGTCTAGACGCGACCACCAATAGCAGATAAGGGGCGGATGGGTTTACTTTCGTTTTCCCCGTCCTGCCCACCCACAATAGGCGGGGCAGGACGGGGAAAACGACGGGGACCGAACGCCGAAGGTCCACTTACCCCTCCGAAGGTTGCGGGCGACAGTGATCAGCGTCGGGCTGCGACGGAGATCGGCGCGGGCGGCGTGTTGCGTGCAGCAGAAGAGGACGGCTCCCTGGATCCTACTGAAGCCGGTAAGTTGCCTAGCAACATCTGGAGGGCTACAGTCTGAGACTGTAGCCCTCCAGATGTTGCAAAAATACAACTCCCAGCATGCCCAGACAGCTGTTTGCTGTTTGGGCATGCTGGAATATGTAGTTTTGCAACAGCTGGAGTGCTGCAGTTTGAGACCACTATATAGTGGTCTCTAAACTGTATCCCTGCAGATCTTGCAAAACTACAACTCCTAGCATGCTCAAACAGCTCTTTGTTGTCTGGACATGCTGGGATTTGTAGTTTTGCAACATCTGAAGGGTCACAGTTTGGAAATCACTGGGCAGTGGTCTATAAACTGTAGCCCTCCAGATGTTGCAAAACTGCAAATCCCAGCATGCTGAAACAGGAAACAGCTGTCTCAGCATGCTGGGAGTTGTAGTTGCGTAACCTCCAGCTGTTGCATAACTACATCTCCCAGCATGCCCTTCGGCGATTAGTACATGCTGGGAGTTGTAGTTTTGCAACAGCTGGAGGCACACTGGTTGGAAAATACTGTTAGGTAACAGAACCTAACTAAAGGTTTTCCAACCAGTGTGCATCCAGCTGTTGCAAAAGTACAACTCCCAGCATGCACGGTATGTCAGTACATGCCGGGAGTTGTAGTTTTGCAACAGCTGGAGGCACACTGGTTGGAAAATACTGTTAGGTAACAGAACCTAACTGAAGGTTTTCCAACCAGTGTGCCTCCAGCTGTTGCAAAAGTACAACTCCCAGCATGCACGGTATGTCAGTACATGCTGGGAGTTGTCGTTTTGCAACAGCTGGAGGCACACTGGTTGGAAAATACTGTTCGGTAACAAAACCTAACTGAAGGTTTTCCACCCAGTGTGCCTCCAGCTGTTGCAAAAGTACAACTCCCAGCATGCACTGTCAGTGCATGCTGGGAGTTGTGGTTTTGAAACAGCTGGAGGTTTTTCCCCCCATGTGAACGTACAGGGTACATTCACACGGGCAGGTTTACAGTAAGGTTCCTGCTTCAAGTTTGGTCTGCGGCAAATTTTTCACCGCGGCGCAAACTCCTAGCGAGAAACTCACCGTAACACGCCAGTGCGAATGTACCCTAAAAACACTACACTACAGTAACACATAATTAAGAGTAAAACACTACATATACACCCCCTTACACTGTCCCCCCCAATAAAAATTAAAAACTTATTGTACGGCAGCGTTTCCAAAACGGAGCCTCCAGCTGTTGCAAAACAACAACTCCCAGTATTTCTGGACAGCCACTGACTGTCTAGGCATTCTAGGAGTTAAGCAATAACTGGAGGCACCCTGTTTGGGAATCACTGGCATAGAATACCCCTATGTCCACCCCTATGCAATTCCTAATTTAGTCCTCAAATGTGCATGGCGCTCTCTCACTTCAGAGCCCTGTCGTATTTCAAGGAAACAGTTTAGGGCCACATATGGGGTATTTCCGTAATCGGGAGAAATCGCACTACAAATTTTGGGGGGCTTTTTCTCCTTTTACCCCTTATGAAAAGGAAAAGTTGGGTTTACACCAACCTGTTAGTGTAAAAAAAAAAATGTTTACACTAACATGCTGGTGTTGCCCCATACTTTTTATTTTCACAAGCAGTAAAAGGAAAAAAGCCCCCCAAAATTAGTAACACAATTTCTCCTGAGTACGGAAATACCCCATATGTGGGTGTAAAACGCTCTGCGAGCGCACAACTAGGCTCAGGAGTGAAAGCGCACCATGTATATTTGAGGCCAAAATTTGTGATTTGCACAGGGGTGGCTGATTTTACAGTGGTTCTGACATAAACGCAAAAACATAAATACCCATATGTGACCACATTTTGGAAACTACAACCCCCACGTAACGTAACAAGGGGTATAGTGAGCATTTACACCCAACAGGTGTTTGACAAATTTTCATCAAAGTTGGATAGGAAAATGAAAAAAAAAAATTGTCCCTAAAATCCTGGTGTTACCCTAAATTTTTCATTTTCACAAGGAAAATAGGAAAAAAGCCCCCCCAAATTTGTAACCCCATTTCCTCTGAGTTAGAACATACCCCATATGTGGATGTAAAGAGCTCGGCGGGCGCACTACAATGCTCAGAAGAGAAGGAGCGCCATTGGGATTTTGAAGAGAAAATGTGTCCGAAATTGAAGGCCACATGAGTTTACAAAGCTCCCATAGTGCCAGAACAATGGACCCCCCCCCCACATGTGACCCCATTTTGGAAACTAAACCCCTTGTGTAATGTAATAAGGGGTACAGTGAGCATTTACGCCCCACATGTGTCTGACAGATTTTTGGAACAGTGGTCCATGAAAATGAAAAATTTTATTTTTCATTTGCACAGTCCACTGTTCCAAAGATCTGTTAAACGCCAGTGGGGTGTAAATACTCACTGCACCCCTAATTAAATTCTGTGAGGGGTGTTGTTTCCAAAATAGGGTCACATGTGGGGGGGGTCCACTGTTCTGGCACCACAGGGGGCTTTGTAAACGCACATGGCCCCTGACTACCATTCCAAACGAATTCTCTTTCCAAAAACTTAATGGCGCTCCTCCTCTTCTGAGCATTGTATTTCGCCCGCAGAGCATTTAACGTCCTAACATGGGGTATTTCCATACTCAGAAGAGATGGGGTTACAAATTTTGGGGGGCATTCTCTCCCATAACCCTTTGTAAAAATGGTAAATTTGGGGAAGAAACTGCACTTTAGTGAATTTTTTTTTTTTCATTTACACATCCCATTTTAACGAAAAGTCGTCAAACACCTGCATGGTGTTAAGGCTCACTGAACCCCTTGTTACGTGCCTTGAGGGGTGCAGTTTCCAAAATGGTATGCCATGTGGGGTTTTCTGCTGTTCTGGCACCATAGGGGCTTCCTAAATGTGACATGTCCCCCAAAAACCATTTCAGCAAAATTCACTCTCCAAAATCCCATTGTTGCTCCTTCCCTTCTGAGCCCTCTACTGTGCCCGCCGAACACTTGAAAAACACATATGAGGTATTTCCTTACTCGAGAGAAATTGGGTTACAAATTTTTGGAGGCTTTTTCTCCTATTATCACTTGTAAAAATTCAAAAACTGGGTACAAGAACATGCGAGTGTAAAAAAATGAAGATTTTGAATTTTCTCCTTCACTTTGCTGCTATTCCTGTGAAACACTTAAACTGTTAAAAAACTTACTGAATGTCATTTTGGATACTTTGAGGGGTGCAGTTTTTATAATGGGGTCATTTGTGGGGTATTTCTAATAGGAAGGCCATTCAAATCCACTTCAAACTTGAACTGGTCCCTGAAAAATTTTGATTTTGAAAATTTTGTGAAAAATTGGAAAATTGCTGCTGAACTTTGAAGCCCTCTGATGTCTTCCAAAAGTAAAAACATGTCAACTTTATGATGCAAATATAAAGTAGACATATTGTATTTGTGAATCAATATATAATTTATTTGGAATGTCTATTTTCCTTAAAAGCAGAGAGTTTCAAAGTAAGAAAAATGCAAAATTTTCAAATTTTTCATCAAATTTTGGAATTTTTCACCAAGAAATGATGCAAGTATCGACAAAAATTTACCACTACCATAAAGTAGAATATGTCACGAAAAAACAATCTCGGAATCAGAATGAAAGGTAAAAGCATCCCAGAGTTATTAATGCTTAAAGTGACAGTGGTCAGATTTGCAAAAAATGCTCCCGTCCTTAGGGTTATAATGGGCTCCGTCCCCAAGGGGTTAAAATTAAAATGTATCGTATGGCAGTGTTTCTAAAACAAAGCCTCCAGCTGTTGCAAAACAACAATTCCCAGCATTCCCGGACGGCCACTAACTGCCCAGGCATGGTGGGAGTTTAGCAACTGCTGGAGGCACCCTGTTTGGGAATCACTGGTGCAGAATACCGCTATGTCCACCCCTATGCAATTTAACGTCCTAACATGGGGTATTTCCATTCTCAGAAGAGATGTGGTTACAAATTTTGGGGGGCATTTTCTCCCATTACTCTGTGTAAAAATTGCGAATTTGGAAAAAAAAAAAAAAAAGCACTTTAGTGAAAAAAAAAGTTCATTTACACATCCGAGTTTAACGAAAAGTCGTCAAACACCTGTGGGGTGTTAAGGCTTACTGGACCCCTTGTTACTTTCCATGAGAGGTGTAGTTTCCAAAACAGTATGCCATATGTTTTTTTTTTTTTTTTTTTTTGCTGCTCTAGCCTCATAGGGGTTTCTCAAATGCAACATGCCCCCCAAAAAGCATTTCAGCTAAATTCATTCTCCAAAATCCCATTGTCACTCCTTCCCTTCTGAGCCTGCTGAACACTTCACATGCCATATGAGGTATTTCCTTACTCAAGAAAAATTGAGTTACAAATTTTTGGGGGCTTTTTCTCCTATTGCCCCCTTGTAAAAATTCAAAAACTGGGTCTACAAGAACATGTGAGTGTAAAAAATTAAGATTGTTTATTTTCTCCTTCACTTTGCTTCTATTCCTGGGAAACACCTAAAGGATTAACAAACTTTCTGAATGTCATTTTGAATACTTTGAGGGGTGAAGTTTCTATAATGGGGTCAGTTATGGGATAATTCTAATATGAAAGCCCTTCAAATCTACTTCAAAACTGAACTGGTCCCTGAAAAATTCCGATTTAGGAAAATTTGTGAAAAATTTGAAAATTGCTGCTGAACTTTGAAGCCCTCTGATGTCTTCCAAAAATAAAAACATGTCAACTTTATGATGCCAACATAAAATAGACATATTGTATATGTGAATAAATATACAGGGTGGGCCATTTATATAGATACACCTTAATAAAATGGGAATGGTTGGTGATATTAACTTCCTGTTTGTGGCACATTAGTATATGTGAGGGGGGAAACTTTTCAAGATGGGTGGTGACGATGGCGGTCATTTTGAAGTCGACCATTTTGAATCCAACTTTTGTTTTTTCAATAGGAAGAGGGTCATGTAACACATCAAATTTATTGCGAATTTCACAAGAAAAACAATGATGTGCTTGGTGATAACGTAACTTTATTCTTTCATGAGTTATTTACAAGTTCCTGACCACTTATAAAATATGTTCAATGTGCTGCCCATTGTGTTGGATTGTCAATGCAACTCTCTTCTTCCACTCTTCACACACTTCACACACTTCACACACTGATAACTACCCCACAGGATACTTCCAGTATCCTTAGTTTCAGGTGCTGCACATCTTGTATCTTCACAGCATAGACAATTGCCTTCAGATGACGCCAAAGATAAAAGTCTAAGGGGGTCAGATCAGGAGACCTTTGGGGGCCATTCAACTGGATATGCAAAATTGCTACATGATGATGTGTTTCCCTCTTTATGCACTGAAGCTGGCACGTTCCCTGAGTTTTTCCAGCTTTTTCCAGCTGTGCATCACCACATTATGGGTGTCAGGTACGAGCATTTCTAGATGAATAGTTTCCTGGAAAGTGGATTGGTTATCGTGGGCCAGTTGAATGGCCCCCAAGGTCTCCCGATCTGACCCCCTTAGACTTTTATCTTTGGGGTCTTCTGAAGGCAATTGTCTATGCTGTGAAGATCCGAGATGTGCAGCACCTGAAACTACGGATACTGGAAGCCTGTGCTAGCATTTCTCCTGCAGTGTTGCTATCAGTGTGTGAAGAGTGGGAGAAGAGGGTTGCATTGACAATCCAACACAATGGGCAGCACATTGAACACATTTTATAAGTGGTCAGAAATTTGTAAATAACTCATGAAAGAATAAAGTTACGTTAAAACCAAGCACATCATTGTTTTTCTTGTGAAATTCGCAATAAGTTTGATGTGTCACAAGACCCTCTTCCTATTGAAGAAACAAAAGTTGGATTCAAAATGGCCATTTTCTAAATGGCCGCCATGGTCACCACCCATCTTGAAAAGTTTCCCCCTCACATATACTAATGTGCCACAAACAGGAAGTTAATATCACCAACCATTCCCATTTTATTAAGGTGTATCCATATAAATGGACCACCCTGTATAATTTATTTGGATTGTCCATTTTCCTTACAAGCCGAGAGCTTCAAAGTTAGAAAAATGCAAAATTTCAATTTTTTCATCAAATTTTGGAATTCTTCACTAAGAAATGATGCAAGTATCGATGAAAATTTACCACTATCATGAAGTAGAATATGTAACAAAAAAAAACAATCTCGAAATCAGAATGAAAAGTAAAAGCATCCCAGAGTTAATAATGCTTAAAGTGACAGTGGTCAGATGTGCAAAAAACGCTCCGGTCCTTAACCCCTTAAGGACCTGGGGTTTTTCCGTTTTTGCATTTTTGTTTTTTCCTCCTTACCTTTAAAAAATCATAACTCTTTCAATCTTTCACCTAATAATCCATATGATGGCTTATTTTTTGCACCACCAATTCTACTTTGTAATCACGTCAGTCATTTCACCCAAAAATCTACGGCGAAACGGTAACAAAAATCAATGTGAGACAAAATTGAAAAAAAAAACAAAACGCCATTTTGTAACTTTTGGGGGCTTCCGTTTCTGCACAGTACATTTTCCGGTAAAAATGACACATTCTTTTTATTCTGTAGGTACATACGGTTAAAATGATACCCTACTTATGTAGGTTTGATTTTGTCGTACTTCTGGAAAAAAAACTACATGCAGGAAAATTTATACGTTAAAAATTGTCATCTTCTGACCCCTATAACGTTTTTATTTTTCCGCGTATGGGGCGGTATGAGGGCTCATTTTTTGCGCCGTGATCTGAAGTTTTTAGCAGTACCATTTTTGCATTGATAGGACTTATTAATCGCTTTTTATTCATTTTCTTATGACATAAAAAGTGACCAAAAATGCACTATTTTGGACTTTGGAATTTTTTGCGCGCACACTATTGACCGTGCGGTTTAATTAATGAAATATTTGTATAATCCGGACATTTCCGCACACGGCGATACCACATATGTTTATTTTTATTTACACTATTTTTTTTTATGGGAAAAGGGGGGTGATTCAAACTTTTAATAGGGGAGGGGTTAAATGATCTCTATTCACTTTTTTTTCATTTTTTTTTTGCAGTGTTATAGCTCCCATATGGACCTATAACACTGCACACACTGATCTTTCACATTGATCACTGGTTTCTCATACGAAACCAGTGATCGATGATTCTGCCGCTTGACTGCTCATGCCTGGATCTCAGACAATGAGCAGTCATTTGGCGATCGGACAGCGAGGTGGCAGGTAGGGACCCTCCAGCTGTCCTGTAAGCTGTTCGGGATGCCGCGATTTCACCGTGTCTATCCCGAACAGCTCCCTGAGCTAACCGACATGGTTTCACTTTCATTTTAGATGCGGCGGGTTAATAGCGCGTGGCAGCGCGATCAATGCCGCACGCTATTAGCCACGGGTCCCGGCCGTTGTTAGAGGCCGGGCCGGACCCGCTATGATGCGGGGCCACGCCGTGGCCCCGCGTTATAGATCAGGAGCGGACTCAGGGCGTACAGGTACGCCCTGGGTCCTTAACAGGTTAAGGTGAAAATGGGCTTGGTCCTTAAGGGGTTAAATTAAATTAAAATTTAATTATAATACATTATTAAAATAATAATGTATACTTCTTTCAGGGTATGATCATGTGAAAGCCATTCTTTTATCCTACCACATGTAAAATGCTAAATGACAGAAAAAGTCTGTGCTGAGGAAATAATACATAAAACTGCAAAATATTTTGAATTTAAATGATATCGCATTTGAGCAATTGTTGCATTACACTTCAAACTTTCATGACTACATGGCACTTTTGGTTGTTCATGCTACAAAGAAGCCTTACAAGGAGACATGAAAAAATGAATTTTATGTCAAGACAGGAGGCTAGCATTATATGCGTTTTCTTTCTTTACTGAAAGCTTAGAAGCAATAATAGAAACGTTTTAACAATCAGAATGAAGCAAAAAACTTTGTAAGTACATAGGTGTAGCCAAGGATGCTATAGTGGTCAGTAACCAATCACATAGTAGCCCAGGTTATATCAGGTGTTGCTTGACTGAAATCCCCCTCTTTCTTTGATGCTAAAGCTTGCAGACAGTTGAGTATTGTAGTACTGAATATTTCTCTGTAATATTTAATACTCTTATAGGAGTCACACACACACACATATATATATATATATATATATATATATATATATATATATATATATATATATATATATATATCTTTGCATTATTTTCCATTCACCCGTTATACTCAAACCTGTTACAATTGTTCCCTCTTATCTATCTGTACAATCTTATCCTTTTACTCTTCAAACATTGTTCTCTCTAAGATATTTCTTATTTATTACCTCTTTCCTTTGCTATCAGCGCGCTTGCATCTTCCCTGTGTTTATCTGTATGTTTCCATCTCCACGGCATAGTCTCGCAAGATTGTGGTTCAAGTGGTGATCACTTGTACCGTTCACGCCCTCCTCTGTCAGACACGCTCTGCTCATCACGCACCATCTCCTATTCCTGTCAGCCTCTCCATAATCATAAGATATTGGTTCTGTTGTCCTTTGCAGGACATTACAGTATCTCCTATTATGTGTATTCATTATCTTGATAATTTTTCTCCAATAATTTTCTTCAATATATTTAGTAGTATTCCTTATATTACTATATACAAGCTATCTATAATATAAAACTATATTACATTCATATCATTATTTACTTATAGACTATTTACAAGTAATTCATATTTTTTTTCATAATATATATAGATAGATACAGTACAGACCAAAAGTTTGGACACACCTTCTTATTCACAGTTTTCTTCATTTTCATGACTATGAAAATTGTAGATTCACATTGAATGCATTAAAACTATGAATTAACACATGTGGAATTATATACATAACCAAAAAGTGTGAAACAACTGAAAATATGTCATATTCTAGGTTCTTCAAACTAGCCACCTTTTGCTTTGATAACTGCTTTGCACACTCTTGGCATTCTCTTGTTGAGATTCAAGAGATAGTCACGATAGTCAAGATAGTCAGCATCTTGCAGCGACAAGCTATTCCATCCGGTTTGCGTTTAGTTGGACCATCGTTTATTTTTCAACAGGACAATGACCCCAAACATACCTCCAGAGTGATGGGGTGCTGCGCCAGATAACCTGGCCTCTACAGTCACCGGACCTGAACCCAATCGAGATGGTTTGGGGTGAGCTGGACCGCAGAGTGAAGGCAAAAAGGGCCAACAAGTGGCAAGCATCCCTGGGAACTCCTTGAAGACTCTTGGAAGACCATTTCAGGTGACTACCTCTTGAAGCTCATCAAGACAATGCCAAGAGTGTGCAAAGCAGTAATCAAAGCAAAAGGTGTCTAGAACCTAGAATATGACATATTTTCACACTTTTTTTTATGTATTTAATTCAACATGTGTTAATTCATAGTTTTGATGGCTTCAGTGTGAATCTACAATTTTCATAGTCATGAAAATAAAGAAAACTCTGAATGAGAAGGTGTGGTCTGTACTGTAGATAGATATAGTTTTATAAATCTATCAAAATGTCTTCTGAACAAACCCTGTCAGCTAACCCCGAATATATGTCAAATGACCAAATCCAATTATTAGTGGACCATTCAGACACTATTCAAACACAAACTTCAGCCCAAAAAGCCCATCAATCCTTACAATCTCAAAGTCAATCAAAAAAGAGGTCTTCCTCTAATGATGAGCTTCTTTCCAAGAAACATAGAAAAGTTATATATAAAGAAAGAAGTCAGGAAATTAATTACGGCATGCTTACCGCACCCATAATACTGATTCTAACCAACCGCATCCAGGACCCTTTACCCGGCCTCTTAACATCCTGAATCTGATGACTTAGATGATTATGTTGATAATGATGATAATGATGATGATGATGATTATTATGATCTATCAGATACTAATGACCCCTCATATTTTCCATAAGAATCTGAGGGTGATCATACTTCTTTGCTGACAATACTTTGTCCAAATCTACTGTTTTAGACAGTCAGGGAGTCCCGTTCTTTGATTCTTCCCAGATCAACCATCCTAGATCTGGGGTGTGGACTCCAAATCGAGAGATTGAAGGATTTATATAATCAAAAAAGGTCTTGATAATAAGACTAGAAATTGATTGCGAGCTAAATGCCACCTTCCAACTATGTCGCTTAACGTGGCTCAGACACCTGAACTAGACCCAATCTTGATCAAATATATTCTAAAGTCATATAAAAACCCTACAAAAGGGATTGATCATAGTTTCAGACTTTTGTATTACATTTAGTCAGGACAAATTTTTGGATCATTTAGGTCCGTTGACAAAAATGATGTATTTATCAGGGGATGCCTTTCACACCGGCAATTCTATAGACATAAACACCATTAGAGGTTGGGCACAGAGAGCTGCATGCCTCTCTAGTAACAGGAATGAGGTCTTCTGCACTGAGAGGAGACATTCCATCCTCTTGAAACTTGACCCCCCCACCTAACACATTTGGCATCTACCTAACCATCTTCACGTACAGAGGGCTTTCTCTTCAGAGATCAATTTATAAAAGAAATTTCTACATAATTTGGCTTGTTCTTATCGTTAGACAAGGCCCAAGCTACACTCACAAAAGTTTTTCCAAATAAAATTTTTGGACAGGCCGGGAGAAGCAGGGGCCATTTTCCCGGCCCAAACACATACTATAGAGCACAATATCGAGGCCCCTCTTATCCAGATAGGTCATCCTTCAGCATTTTTCCTCCTCAACCCCAACCCTTCTTCCTGTCTTGGGGTTGTCCATGGAGGACAAGAGGTCAAAGACACTCCACTCTTTCCAGACCCGCAAGTAAGTCTGTTTCACTCATTTTCTTCCCACCCTCCAGTGGGTGGAAGACTCCTACATTTTTCCAATCTCTGGGAAAGGATCTATTCCGATCATTGGATTCTCAACACTACGAAAGGTTACCAAATAGAATTTATATCCAACCCATATCAAATGAATCCTCCTCATCCCATTCATATCTCAAAAGATGATCAAATTCTGATAAATTTGGAAATAGAGGATCTCTGTACCAAACATGCCATTATTCAAGTCCTTAAAAATTTTCCAGGGTTTGTCAGCAACCTCTTTTTAGTAAAAAGAAGGATGCAGGTTATCGACCAGTGATAAATCTAAAAATTTTAAACAATTTTGTACATTATCATCATTTCAAGATGGAAGGCATCCATCTTTTAAGAGATCTCCTACTACAAGACAATTGGTTGATAAAAATCGACCTGAAGGGTGCTTATCTGACAGTCCCTGTTCATCCTTACTCACAATATTTTCTCCAATTCATTTGGAACAACAAAAAATGGCAATTCACTTATTTCCCTTTAGGACTCTCTTCAGCCCTGGTGTTTCACCAAATTGATGAAACCAGTGGTTGCTCTACTACGTTCTCGATGTGTTCGTCTCATAATCTACCTAGACGATATCCTCATTATGGCCAAATCTGTCAAGTTTGCTTTCCTTCATACGGAATGGACCCTGTCCCTGTTATCCAATCTTGGATTTCTGATCAATCAGGACAAATCGATCCTATTAAGTCTCCCTATGAAGAAATTGAAAACCATCCAGAAGCAAATACATTCCCTTCTCAATAAGGACCTAATATCCCTTCGTTCTATAGCTCGAATTGTAGGTCTTCTCTCCGCGGGCTCTCCAACGTTTGAAAATTCAACATCTGAGAGAAGGTCTTGGGTATTCTGGCAAAATTCGTCTTTCTACAAAGGTAAAAGAACAAAGGTAAAAGAAGAGCTTCTTTGGTGGCTTCACCATATTCAATAATGGAATGGAAAGACAATTTTCAATTCCAATCCAGACTTGATTTTGGAATCAGATGTGAATCTCCTTGGTTGGGGAGCTCATTGTGGTCCTCTTTCCACTGGAGGCAAATGGTCAGCCCTGGAATCTCAGTTACACATCAATTCTCTGGAACTTACAGTGGGATTCTTTGCCCTCAACAGCTTCGCAAAGAACAAGTCTCACTGCTGTATACTACTTTGCATGGACAACATCTCAGCAGTCCAGTACAGTGGTCCCTCAACATATGATGGTAATTGGTTCCGAGAGGACCATCACATGTTGAAACCATCATATGTTGAGTACATATGTCTATGGAAAACTGGTAATTGGTTCCTGAGTCCATGAAATTTCAACCCAAAGTAAGTAGAAATAACCACACAAAGTACAGATGGGGTGGGGGGCTTTGTGCCCAGGCCTGGGGTGGGGGGATTTGTGCCCAGGCCTGGGGTGCTTTGTGCCCAGGCCTGGAGTAGGGACTTTGTGCCCAGGCCTGGGGTGGGGGGATTTGTGCCCAGGCCTGGGGTGGGGGGATTTGTGCCAAGGCCTGGGGTGGGGGAGCTTTGTGCCCAGGCCTGGGGTGGGGAGGATTTGTGCCCAGGCCTGGGGGTCCTTTGACCAGGCCTGGAGGTCCTTTGCCCAGGCCTGGGGGTCCTTAGACCATGCCTGGGGGTCCTTTGACCAGGCCTGGGGAGTTTTGGCCCAGGCCTGGGGTGGGGGACTTTGTGCCCAGACCTGGGGGTCTTTTGCCCAGGCCTGGGGGTCCTTGCTGTTATGTCCTGGGGAGAAGGGGTTATCACTGCCGCTGCCATTGGGTGATGGGTTAAGTTAACCCCTCACCCCATGGCAGCGGTAGCATTAACCCCTCACCCCGCGGCAGTATTAATGCTGCCGCGGGGTGAGGGGTTAACGACTCCGCCACGTGAGTGAGCTACTAAGCCAGTGGTCTTCAACCTGCGGACCTCCAGATGTTGCAAAAACGCAACTCCCAGCATGAGGAGTTCTGGGAGTTGTAGTTTTGCAACATCTGGAGGTCTGCAGGTTGAAGACCACTGTTAGAGAAAGTTGTACCTGTCCCCGCCCCTCCGGACCATCACAGCTGCCGTCCCAGGGGCTCCTGATGCTGTCCCGCTGCTCTGGGTCCACTTCGCGATCCTCCGGCGTCTTCTGCATGTTCTCCGGTGTCTGGGTCTCGCTTTCTGATGACGTTATTATGTGCGCAGGGATAGGTAAGTGAACCTCTCTGGGATGCTTAAACTGCTATCCAACAGCAGCTGAAGCATTTTGCGCTGTCGGATAGCAGTTAATGCGATGGCCCCGACATATAAAAGCATCGTATGTCGATGCTGACATCAACATGCGATGGCCTCTGAGAGGCCATCGTATGTCGATTTGATCATATGTCGGGGCCATCGCATGTCGGGAGGTTACTGTATATCAGTCGACTGGGAGGAACAAAATCTTCAATGTTGTCCAATATTGTCAAAGATCTTTGCATTTCTGCCTAGACAGAAATATCATTGTCAAAGCCGAATATCTTCTGGGCCTTTCCAATACTGTTGCCAATTGGAATTCCCGCTATCTGATAGATTCCAGCTATTGGAAATGAGATCAGCTTATTTTTCAACAAATAGACCACCTTTGGGGTGCTCTTTACTTAGACCTCTTCGCTTCCAGACTCAATCGCCAACTCCAGATGTTCTTAAGTTGGTGCCCCAACCCAGAATCATCAGGGATTGACGCTCTTCTTCAAATCTGGCCAATGAAGATGTTATATGACTTCCCCCTGTTCACTCTCATTCCCAGACTTCAATTTCAAGTTTTCATCCAGAAGGTGACCATAGTTCTAATCACTCAATGGTGGCCTTCACAACCATGGTTTCCGCAGATCCTAGGAATGTCAATAGACCTCACAAGGATCCTTCCTCTTTTTCCAACCTTTTTTTGGATCCACTGGGGAACCATCATCCTTTAATTTTATTGCATCAACTTCAACTGATTGCTTGGCTAATTTCAGGTCACTCACATCTGAGTCAGAATTTTCTCAGTCAACTAGAGATATTCTGTGAGAAGCCTGGGCTCCGAGTACCAGGACTGCTTACCTATCAGCCTGGAAACTTTGGGGTGAATTGTGCGCACAACGGATTCTGGATCCCTTATGTGCATCTATCCCCCACATCTTAAATTATTTATCGGCATCTTTTGATTCAGGTAAGGCCTATCGTACTTAGAATATCTACCACTCAGCCATTTTATTCTATCACACTCCCATTAATTAATATCACATTTCCTGTTGGTAAACACCCTCTAATTTGTAAGCTACTTAAAGGTATACATTTCAAACGTCCTCCCACTCCTAAATATCAAACCACTTGGGACGTTAATTTACTTCTTGATCTTTTCATATCCTGGGAAGATAACGATTCACTTTCTTTAAAACTTTTATCATTCACACTTACCACACTTCTTTGTCTCATATCCATTAAAAGAGTTTCGGACATCAAAGCCCTTGATATTTCTCATAGGCAATATGGTCCTCAAGGAGTTTCATTTACTATCCATAGACGCAAAAAAAAACAATATTCATCAAGTATTCTATCCTTCCTTTCCATATCATGATAAACTCTGTGTGGTTTGTTGCTTACGATCTTATGAATCCAGAACAGAATTTATCTGTCACCCCTCTTCTTCTCAATTACTGATTTCCTATTGTAAACCCCATTGACCTATATCTTCAGCGACATTAGCTAGATGGATCAGATTATCCATATTGATATATCCAAGTTTGGAGCACATTCCACTAGAGGTGCAGTTTCCACTAAACTCATTCAATCCGGTGGATCCCTTTGAGACTTACTTAAAGCAGCCAGCTGGTCATCACAGTCTACCTTCAAATTGTTTTATTTTAGACCCGAACACCATCTTTCTATGTCTCTTCTTTAAAGTATTATAAATGTATTATACATATATTATTAATATATTGTTTTACCATATATCATTATAGCTTTGAACTTGCATATAATGCGAGGCCTCCTGTCTTGACATAAAATTGGAGGTTTTCCTATCCTTAGTGACGGAAAATATAGATTTTATGAAAGACAGGAGGAGAGCATTATCCCTGCCACTATCCCATCCCTTATAATATTGCAATTTTTTGTATTTCTCTTCTTCAGCCTATTAACCAGTATTGGATATGGCTTCATTCAATGCATCTCCTCATTACTGAGACCTGTGTCGGTTAATCTTTGTTTTCTTCTACTACTCCCCATGATTGTATCTTCAAGAGTTCTTTGTTCCTGTTCTCTATTAACGAATTGAGGGCTTCGGTTACTCTTATTGATGTTTAAGACTGTTCCAGAATATATGTCTATTGGTTTTTTGAACTACAGACTCTGGTTGTAATTTATGTTATTCACATCAAAGAAAGAAGGAGATTTCAGTCAAGCAACACCTTATATCACCTGGGCTACTATGTGATTGGCTACTGACCACTATAGCATTCTTGGTTACACCTATGTACTTACAAAGTTTTTGGCTTCATTCTGATTGTCAAAATGTTTCTATTATTGCTGCTAAGCTTTCAGTAAAGAAATAAAATGCATATAATCCTCGCCTCCTGTCTTTCATAAAATCTATATTTTCCATCACTAGAGATAGCAAAATCTCCAATTTTCTACATCTCTCAAAATAAATACAGTACATAAACTCCATTTAATTTGCCTTTGCTGTACTTGTGAAAAGCTAACATATTTTATAAAAATATTAAAAGTGCAAACTATATGATTGTTAATCCAGTTAAATGGGAAAATTATTACACATATTTTTTAAGAATTAAAACATATCTAAATCATTTTGACAAAGTATACTCTAAAAGCTAATGTTACGCCGAGCGCTCCGGTTCCCTGCTCCTCCCCGGAGCGCTCGCGGCGTTCCTCTCTCTGCAGCGCCCCGGTCAGACCCGCTGACCGGGAGCGCTGCACTGACATTGCCGGCGGGGATGCGATTCGCATAGCGGGACGCGCCCGCTCGCGAATCGCATCCCAAGTCACTTACCTGTCCCGGCCCCCGGCTGTCATGTCCTGGCGTGCGCGGCTCCGCTCCTTAGGGCGCGCGCGCCAGCTCTTTAAGATATAAAGGGCCAGTGCACCAATGATTGGTGCCTGGCCCAATTAGCCTAATTAGCTTCCACCTGCTCCCTGGCTATATTACCTCACTTCCCCTGCACTCCCTTGCCGGATCTTGTTGCCTTGTGCCAGTGAAAGCGTTTAGTGTTGCCCAAAGCCTGTGTTTCCAGATATTCTGCTATCCATATTGACTATGAACCTTGCCGCCTGCCCCGACCTTCTGCTACGTCTGACCTTGTCTCTGCCTAGTTCTTTTGTCCCACGCCTTCTCAGCAGTCAGCAAGGTTGAGCCGTTGCCAGTGGATACAACCTGGTTGCTACCACCGCAGCAAGACCATCCCGCTTTGCGGCGGGCTCTGGTGAATACCTGTAGCATCTTAGAACCGGTCCACCGGCACGGTCCACGCCAATCCCTCGCTGACACAGAGGATCCACAACCAGCAAGCCGAATCGTGACAGCTAACAGTAGGCAATGCAAAATCTATGCTTGTTTGCTGTTAGCTTACACATGTTTTCATGCACCACTTTTCTTAACAATAGCCGGGGCGGAAGGGTATAAGGATTCTGTTTGTAACTGACTGACAAGATTAAATTGTTAACCCCTCCCGACCCATGAAATGCTTGAATGTCATGGGTTGGGTGAGGAGACATGATACAGGCCCAAAAGTTGGGTTCGCGTCATAACTGGGAGATGCCGGCTGCTATCAGCAGCTGACATCTGCCAGTAATGATGGACATGGGTGATCGCTCCGCTGTCCGTCATTTAACTGGTTAAATACCATGATCTATACAGATCACGGCAGGTGCTCAAACCCCAACCCCCCACTGCAATGTAATTGCGAGATGGCGATGGGTTGCTAGGGAAGGCCGAGAACTTACCACTGCTCCATGGGCTTCCCTGGTTTGGTATTGCCTTTGGCAGTCCTTAGCAATCGATTGCAGATAGCATAACCAATGTAATGCAATAGCATTACACTGATCTATGTAAACCATCTAATGTTGGGTCTAATGTTGGCTTATAATAGGCTCCTAAGGGGTTCAAAGCATGTGTAAAAAAATGTTAAATGTTTTTAAAAATATGAAAAAATTCCCCCCTAATAAAAATCCTAAACACCCCCTTTTCCCATTCTGCAAATAAAGCACACACACACACACACATATATATATATATATATATATATATATATATATATATATATATATATATAAATAATAAAAAGTATATATATATATATATATATATATATATATATATTAAACATATCTGTATGCCACATGCACAATTATCTAAAATGTTAAATTATTGTGTTACTGATTCTTCATGGTGAACGGCGTAAATGCAAAAAAAGTCATGACAAAATTGCTGATGATGTCCCAGAAAAAAACATCTTAAAAGTGATTAAAAAGTCACATACAGTATATGCAAAATTGCTACCTTTAAAAATTAAAGCTCATGACGCGAAAACCCTAACACAACTCTGTAAGTGGAAACGCGTTGGGACAAGGGACTCTAAAACAGTATATTTAAAATGCAGTTATTCTGTTCTTATAGTATCAGTTTTGTTATGTTGGCATGTTGACAAGTACTAATCAGCCTTTATCGTGACACAAGGCTGAGATATGAGCGCCATATGCTAGCCAACTAGCTCTCTAGCGTTGATTCGCTTTTTTCCTCTTTTTGTTTGGTTGCACTATTTGAGCACTATTATTTGGTAAAGACAATATTTTTAAGGGATTAACTATTAAAAGTTAAATTTTAATAAGGCACCTCAATCCTATATAGGGACCACTTTTTTCTACTTTCTATTCTCTTGCCGTGAGGTATTATCTAATTAGGGTTCATGTATAGCCCCTTATTTTATACATTCTATCTACTCTAAACAGTCAATACGCCTAACTTGGAATTCCGATAAACTACCTACCACTGTATAGTAGATACAAAAAGTTAAATACACTGAATGGTAGGAAATTGCTAGTTAATAGCGTTCCAGAAAATGTATTTTTTGTAGAGCTCCTTTGGTTCATTCTAAACCCCCTGGTCGAACTGCCATGTTGGCACTTTGTGATCCTACTACTTCTCTCCTTTTGTGTGCCTTGAACACTTTCTTTCCATTTCTGCCATCCATATATAGTTACTGGTTGTCCATTTTGGCTTATGTTTCCATCTCTGTGCCTGTTGCTCACAACTCCCTCCCCACCTGCTCACCTCCTTTAATTATTACTAGCTGAGTACCAGGCATTGCCCGGTTTTTCCTTCCTAATCCTTTTTGGGGAGGAAAATAAACAAAGGAGGAAGCTTTTGACTTCATATGCAGTCCTCATATATTGTTGTCATATCCCAACCCCACAACCCGACCTCCTACCCCGTCCTCCTATCCCGTCCTCCTATCCCATCCTCCTATCCCGACCTCCTATCCCGACCTCCTATCCCGACCTCCTATCCTGACCTCCTATCCCGTCCTCCTATCCCGTCCTCCTATCCTGTCCTCCTATCTCAACCTCCTATCCTGTCCTCCTATCCCGTCCTCCTATCCCATCCTCCTATCCCGTCCTCCTATCTCGACCTCCTATCCCATCCTCCTATCCAGTCCTCCTATCCCGACCTCCTATCCCGACCTCCTATCCCGTCCTCCAATCCCGACCTCCTGTCCTGACCTCCTATCCCGACCTCCTGTCCTGACCTCCTATCTCAACCTCCTATCTCAACCTCCTATCCCGAACTCCTTTCCCGTCCTCATATCTCGACCTCCTATCCCATGCTCCTATCTCGACCTCCTTTCCTGTCCTCCTATCCTGACCTCATATCTCGTCCTCATATCCCGTCCTCCTATCCCGACCTCCCATCCCGTCCTCATATCCCGTATGGAAATTATATGGGGACATACATTTACCATTGATTTGCATGGGACTTAAATAAACAAAAAACCCTGACCCTCACAAATGGTGGTAGTTAAGGGTTAAATTAACTATCCTATATTTTAAGTGGACATATAAGTAACATGTGACCAAGTATTATCAAAATATCTCCAGCCGTTTGGAAGTTATGCAGTAACATATATTTCCCATTGACTTGCATGGGACTTTAAACATAAGCCCCGCCCCTGGCAAATGGGGGTGAGTAAGGGTTAAATTATCTATCCTATGTTTGTTGTTGACATATTAGTAACATGTGTGCCAAGTTTCATGTTAATATCTTTAGCCGTTTGAAAGTTTTTGTGGAACATACACACACATATATATATATATATATATATATATATACATATATATACATATATATACATATATATATATATATATATATATATATATATACATACACACACACATTGAGATATATATATATATATATATATATATATATATATATATAATTATTTTTTTTGCCTTGTGCCTGTTTAGATGTTTAGTTTGTTAAAGTACTGTTCTATATGTTATTTCTTTATTCCCTGCATACACAAAATGCACTGTTATTGTACTGTACACTATTCTTATTGCATTTGCTCATTCTTAATAAAAAAAAGATAAAGATTTGACAATAAAAATAAAAAAAATTTCTCAATTTAGTTTTCTCCCAACCATGGCCAGTTTCCTTGTCCCAGGGGCTGAAGAACTCTACAATTCAAGCATAAAATAATCCAAGTTAAAAAATAAAGTGAGGTTTATTTGTGTTTTGACTATTAATACCCAAAAAAATCCTACAGACAATTTATAAATAAAAATAAAGTCCAATGTGTCCTTCAAAAACAGACATACTGTAATTTTTTGTTGTCATGCTTTAAAAATTGGCTTTAAATACATTAGATTTCCTACCAAAGATAAGATTATTTATATTGCCATAGAAAAGGTTGAATATAGCACCAGATCTCCAGGCAGGACAATCTATGTACTAGTCATGGCTCAGAGAGATATTTTTATGCATGAAAGTACCTTAAATTGCTGCATCATATCTTAAGTGAAAATTTACATTCAGTTACGTATTTGAGGTCTATGTCCCTAAATACATATGACAAACAAATCAAATAATTAAAGTGATAAAATACTCTCCTCTAAAGGGTCAAATATATTCTATTATTCAATTTCAATCTAATTTTCTATCTCACAGCGAAAGATCTCCTGGGGAAAGAAATGAGGAGAATTGAATAATAATTTGGAGAAAGAGTGTGTGTTAAAATATAAAAAAAAGTCTGTGCCAACCAATATGCAGATGCAGCAGAAATGAGTCCTAACACATTAGAATATTTATATAAACATTATATATATAGTTTCCTAATCAGTCAGTCGCCCGTATTCCTTACAATCTCTATACATTTTACAATTAATAGTTCTATGCAAATTGAAAAAAGTACTTAATGTAATGTTAGCTAAGGAAAAACAAAAGAAATTATGCAATGTTAAAATATTTTATATCAAGCTAGAAATCCTCGAAGAGGATGAAATTCAATGATGTGTGCCTAAAGAAAAAATATGTGTTTTCAAATACATTATACTTCTATAATTTTATATTTAACCATTGGGAGTATAAAGCATTTTGTTGTCATTATTGCAGTATTGTAATAAAAATCAGTGTGGAGTCTGGGGTTAGTCTTCATAATGTTTATATTATAGATACATTAAATTGTAATCTTTATACAAATTTCTTCTTTACCTATTTGACTTCCTTAGCACTGTTTTGTTTGATAATGCATTTGCTATCAATGTACAGAATTCTGTTGTTAACTAATAGACCCTGACTACATTTTGTCCTCTGTAGTCAGGTTCAGTAAAAACTACTTTTTTACAAATGAACACTCCTATTGACTTGAACAATTAAACACAGTTTTTCTAGTTATTGAGTCAACAACTGTATCTTTTTTTTTCCAAATACTGTATCATATTGCAGGCTGTACTATCAGGAAAGAACCATATTAGCAGCAGGTGAGCGTGAGGGACTGGGGAGACATGACAACCAAAAGTGTTAAGTAGAGGTCCAATAAGAGAAAGCAGAACATAACTCTACCTTAAAAGTGTCCTATACATTGCACAGGCTGTAAGAAATGCAGGGGAGGAAGGGGGGGGGGGTGTTTGGGGGCAATTGGACAGGAATCTGTTATAGGAAGGTGACCTTTTGGTGGCCTTATATTACAGAGTTGTCTTACTCTTTTATCCTAAAGAATCCCTATAAGTAAACAGTATGTGCTGAATTGGCTACTGTGTAATGTTTCTCGAGTCAGAGGAACATATAGTAATTATAGTTATTCTGCAATAAATGAGGTCACTTTCTAGCATGTTAAAAAAATTATGTAAAAATGTTCTTTCCATTCTTATAAAAATGGCTCTGCACAATAGTAAAATAGTAAATCTTTATAAAGTACACAAAGGGGGAGATTCTCAAAGAATTTTGCACCCAAAAAAAAGAAAAATCTATTGTATTGACCACATTTTCAAAGAGCTTTTGTGCCGCGGTTTACACTGTACACATCAGTTTTGTAAAAGTTGTTGTGTCCACGTACATTGTCTGCTTTAAATGATATTTTCAAAGGGCTGAGAGTCCAGTTTACATCAAAAATGTCACACCAGCTTTTTGATAGTGTAGAAATCACAGAAATGGTTGTAGTTTTACTGTTTTTGTTTTATTCTCATTTTAGATACGTGAATGTGGAGGACTACGTCAGATTCAGCAGATTGCGATGATGAACAGTGTTTTTTAAAATGTAATTAAAAGGGTTTTAACGAGGGCTGTGGGGGAGTGTTTTTTTTTTCAATAAAACATTTTTTTCAATGTGTTGTGATTTTTATAATTTAATTTTCAGGCTTAGTAGTGGGAGCTGTCTTGTAGACAGAATCCATTGCTAAGCCGGGGCTTAGCGTTAGCACCAAAATTAGTAAGTGCTAGCCCCCAATTATTGCTCCCTGGTACCCCCAGCCACAGGAGTGTTGGGAAGAGCCAGTACCAACAGGCCCGGAGCATCAAAAATGGCCCTCCTGGCCCAAGCCGGTAACAGGCTGGCATTATTTAGGCTGGGGAGGGCCAGTAACAATGATCCTCGCCCACCCTGGTAACGTCAGGCTGTTCCTGCTTGGTTGGTATCTGGCTGATAATGAAAAAATGGGCTAACCACATATTTTTATTTCTTTATTTAAAAAAAAAAAAAACGCATAGGGTTCCCCCTATTTTCAGTATCAGCCAGATATGAACCAAGCAGCAACAGCCTGACATTACCATGGTGGGCGAGGACCATTATTACTGTCCGTATCCAACCTAAATAACAACAGCCTGTTATCGCCTAGGCCCAGGAGCGCCATTTTTGACGCTCCGGGCCTGTTGGTACCGGCTCTTCCCGACACCCCTGTGGCGGTAAGTACTGAGGTAATAATTGGAGGATAGCTTTAGCTGATTTTTGGGGCTAACGCTAAGCCCTGGCTTAGTAATGGATTTTGTCTATAAGACGGCTTCCACTACTAAGCCTGAAAATGTTATTATAAAAACACAACACATAAAAAAAATGTATTTAAAAAAACAATCCCCCACAGCCCTCGTTAACCATTTCATTGAAATAAAGAAAAAATGCTTGTCATCGTGGCAATCCAACAAATCTGACGTAGTCCTCTGCATTTAGGTATCTGAAATGAGAAGAAAAGAAAAACAAGAAATATGGGTTAGTAAATTTTTTGTGCTCTCCCATGGGGAGAGCACAAATAATGCAGTGTGTTCAGAAACAGGGAGCCTCCAATTGTGGCTAAACTACAGCTCCCATCATGAGAGCTGTTGTTAAGCAACAGCTGGAGTCTCCCTGTTTGGAAACACACTGCCAGAAAGGCTCTGTTCCCATTATGAAAAACGCATAATGAGACCAGAGTCAGGCCTGGACTATGTAACTCGATCTTTCCCTCTGCCCTTAGACTACTACTCCCATCATTGGACAGAGTCTGTCCCATGGTGGGAGTAGTTGTAGTACCGCAGCGCTGAGGGATGGCATTTGCATATCCCCCAGCTGCTGGACTTTTAGGATTACTACTCCCATCGTGGACAAACTCCGTCCATGATGGGAGTTATAGTCCTGGGGCTGAGGTGCAGATTGCAGCAGGTCATTCTGCTGAGACCCGCTGTGATCTGCATTTATTAAGTTAACAAGCTGGCGGCACATTCAGCTACACTGCACTCCCTATGGTTAGTTAGCTATTCATCTATCAGAGCTCCCGTCTCCCGACGGGGGGCGATTATGAAATTATGACAGTGTATACAGTATTCCCCGCCTGGAGCCGGTGGGGAGAGCAGTGTAGCCACATGTGCCGCCGGATTGTTAACTTGAGGGGCAGATCGTACCGGGTCGTTCTCCAGAAACCCGCTGCGATCCGCATTTATTTACTGCAAAAGTCGGCGGTACATGCGGCTACACTGTGCTCCCCGCCGGCTCCTGTATACACCGCTCATAATTCATAATTGCCGCCCCTGGGAGACAGGAGCTCTATTTGGTGAATAGCTATTCACCAATTAGAGCTCCAGTCTCCCGGGCGGGATTATGAAATGTGACAGCTGTATACAGGAGTCGGCGGGCAGCGCATTGTAGCTGCATGTGCTGCCGGCTTTTACTGTTAATAAATGTGGATCACAGCGGGTCTCTGGAGAATGACCTGCTGTGATCTGCCACTCAGACCCTGGACTATAACTCCGATCATGGACAGAGTGGGGTTTATAGCCACTATGTAAAATGGATTTTATTTTCAACTTGAGTATTTTTTATTATTTTTTGGTTACTGTAGTGCGTAACTTTCCTGAACCTGTGTGACCATGTCCAATGCTGGATCAACGGAGGGTGAAGGTCCCTTAGAAACAACTATGTCGCAGGATAGTATTGCGCAGCCCTGGAGGCGTCGCTGCTTTCACAATTTTATTTTTTTATGTATTTTCGCACCTTTACATTTTCTGACATTGCCATCAGTGTTTTTCATGTGCAAAATTTCTTGGTGGTGAATTGCGCCCAAAAAAAACCAAAGGCGCAAAATTGCACCAAAGATCGATTGGCGCAAATTGTGAATTACTGACTAAAGTTAAAATCACACACAGGACCGTGGGATTTTGAAAAAGTTGTAAAAATGACAGTGGAGAAAATGTGCCAAACTTTGGCGCAAAAAGACACTGCGCCAAAGTATTGCGCCAAAGTTTTGTGAAAAAAATATATATATGGGCCCAGGAGGTGATCTTTCTGCCCAATTAGTTGGGGATGGGGTATTATAACATATCTGTGTTTTTATAGCTTCTGATCTTTTTTTTTTTTTTTTTTTACAAAAGTGTATTGTTAATGATAGTAAACACACAAGTAAAGCCTCCTTTCCTCTGTAAGTGACACATGTCAATAAACAATATAAGCCCTTTGGACAGAAAAAAGGTTACAGCTCAATTCATACTTTATTTCTGCACCAAACAAACTTATTCCTGAAAGACACATTCAATTGAAAGGAACAGTTGCAGAGATTTCTGCAACAAATCTGCCACATGTAAGCATACACCTTAAAAATCCAACCTAAGAATACTTATACAATTGCTAGTATTAGATATATTTCTTGTTTCTACAGGGACATTTTAGTGCTAAATATTTAAGTCTGATAAATATCTCTGATTTGTGAACATTCTTGCTTTTTTTTTAGGTCTGGTCACAAAACTGGATACGGGTCAAAAATGAGCCGACCGGAGTTACCGTTTGACTGCGGTCGGCTCATTAACCCCTTCAGGACGGAGCCCATTTTGGCCTTAAGGACCGGAGCGTTTTTTGCACATCTGACCACTGTCATTTTAAACATTAATAACTCTGGAATGCTTTTAGTTATCATTCTGATTCCGAGATTGTTTTTTCGTGACATATTCTACTTTAACATAATGGTCAATTTTTGTCGATACTTGCATCCTTTCTTGGTGAAAAATCCATAAATTTGATGAAAAATTTGAAAATTTTGCATTTTTCCAACTTTGAAGCTTTCTGCTTGTAAGGAAAATGGATATTCCGAATACATTTTTTTTGGTTCACATATACAATATGTCTACTTTATGTTTGCATCATAAAATTGATGAGTTTTTACTTTTGGAAGACACCAGAGGGCTTCAACGGTCAGCAGCAATTTTCCAATTTTTCAAAAATTTTTCAAACTCTGTATTTTTCAGGGACCAGTTCAGGTTTGAAGTGGATTTGAAGGGTCTTCATATTAGAAATACCCCATAAATGACCCCATTATAAAAACTAAACCCCCCAAAGTATTCAAAATGACATTCAGTCAGCGTTTTAACCCTTTAGGTGTTTCACACGAATAGCAGCAAAGTGAAGGAGAAAATTCACAATCTTCATTTTTTACACTCACATGTTCTTGTAGACCCAATTTTTGAATTTTTACAAGGGGTAAAAGGACAAAATTTTTACTTGTATTTGTAGCCAAATTTCTCTCGAGTAAGGACATACCTCATATGTCTATGTAAAGTGTTCGGCGGGCGCAGTAGAGGGCTCAGAATGGAAGGAGCGACAAGGGGATTTTGGAAAGTACGTTTTTCTGAAATGGTTTTTGGGGGGCATGTTGCATTTAGGAAGCCCTTATGGTGCCAGAACAGCAAAAAAAAAAAAAAACACATGGCATACCATTTTGGAAACTACACCCCTCGGGGAATGTAACATGGGATAAAGTGAACCTTAATACCCCACAGGTGTTTCACGACTTTTGCAAATGTAAAAAAAAAAAAAAAAATGTACCTAAAATGCTTGTTTTCCCAAAAAGTGTTTATTTTTAAAAAGGGTAATAGCAGAAAATACCCCTAAAAATTTGAAGCCCAATTTCTCCCGATTCAGAAAACACCCCATATGGGAGTGAAAAGTGCTCTGCTGGCGCACTACAGGTCTCGGAAGAGAAGGAGTCACATTTGGCTTTTTGAAAGCAAATTTTGCTCTGGGGGCATGCCACATTTAGGAAGCCCCTATGGTGCCAGGACAGCAAAAAAAAAAAACCACATGGCATACCATTTTGGAAACTAGACCCCTCGGGGAACGTAACAAGGGGTTAAGTGAACCTTTATACCCCACAGGTGTTTCACGACTTTTGCATATGTAAAAAAAAACAAAAACAAAAAAACTTACCTAAAATGCTTGTTTCCCCAAAAATGTAACATTTTTAAAAAGGGTAAAAGCAGTAAATACCCCCCAAAATTTGTAACACAATTTCTCCCGAGAACGGCGATACCCCATATGTGACCCTAAACTGTTGCCTTGAAATACGGCAGGGCTCCAAAGTGAGAGCGCCATGCGTATTTGAGGCCTAAATTAGGGACTTGCATAGGGGTGGACATAGGGGAATTCTACGCTAGTGATTCCCAAACAGGGTGCCTCCAGCTGTTGTAAAACTCCCAGCATGCCTGGACAGTCAACGGCTGTCCGACAATACTGGGAGTTGTTGTTTTGCAACAGCTGGAGGCTCCGTTCTGGAAACAGTGGCGTACCAGACGTTTTTCATTTTTATTGGGGAGTGGAGGGGGGCTGTGTAGGGGTATGTGTATATGTAGTGTTTTTTACTTTTTATTTTATTTTTTGTTAGTGTAGTGTAGTGTTTTTAGGGTACAGTCGCACGGGCGGAGGTTCACAGTAGTTTCTCGCTGGCAGTTTGAGCTGCAGCAGAAAGTTTGCAGCAGCTCAAACTTGTAGCCAGATACTTACTGTAAGCCTCCGCCAATGTGAGTGTACCCTGTACGTTCACATTGGGGGGGGGGGGGGGACATCCAGCTGTTGCATAACTACAACTCCCAGCATGCCCGTTGGCTGTCGGTGACTGCTGAGAGTTGTAGTTTTGCAACAACTGTAGGCACACTGGTTATGTATCACTGAGTTTGTGACCTAACTCAGTGTTTCACAACCAGTGTGACTCCAGCTGTTGCAAAACTACAACTCCCAGCATGTACGGTGGATGGTGTACATTGACTGCTGAGAGTTGGAGTTTGCAACAGCTGGAGACACACCAGTCGTGAAACACTGAGTTAGGTAAAAAAAAATAATAATAAGTTTCACAACCAGTGTGCCTTCAGCTGTTGCAAAACTACAACTCTCAGCAGTCACCGACAGCCAACGGGTATGCTGGGAATTGTAGTTATGCAACCAGCAGATGCACCACTACAACTCCCAGCATGCACTTTAGCTGTTTGTACAAGCTGGGAGTTGTAGTTATACAACAGCTGAAGGTACACTTTTCCATAGAAAAAATGTGCCTCCAGCTGTTGCAAAACCATAAATCCCAGCATGCCCATAAGGGAATGCTGTGAGTTGTGGTGGTCTGCCTCCTGCTGTTACATAACTACAGCTCCCAGCATGCCCTTTTTGCATGCTGGGAGCTGTTGCTAAGCAACAGCAGGAGGCTGTCACTCACCTCCAACGATCCAGCCGCATGAGTTCAGTCCCGCTGTCGCCGCCGCCGCTGCTCCTGAGGCCCCCGATCTCAACATTGACGCCGGGGATTGGGGTCCCCAGCACCTGGGGTGCATGTCCCGCACCCGCTCACGTCCTCCGGAAGAGGGCGGAGCGGGTGCGGGAGTGACACCCGCAGCAGGCGCCCTGATTGGTCGGCCGGTAATCCGGCCGACGAATCAGGGCGATCGTGAGGTGGCACCAGTGCCACCTCACCCCTGCAGGCTCTGGCTGTTTGGGGGCCGTCAGAGACGGCCCCGAACAGCCAGTAATTCCGGGTCACCGGGTCACTGGAGACCCGATTGACCCGGAATCGCCGCAGATCGCTAGACTGAATTGTCCAGTGATCTGCGGCGATCGCCGACATGGGGGGGCATAATGACCCCCCTGGGCGATATGCCGGGATGCCTGCTGAACGATTTCAGCAGGCATCCGGCTCTGGTCCCCAACTGGCTAGCGGTGGGGACAGGAATTCCCACGGGCGTATGGATACGCCCTCAGTCCTTAAGGACTCGGAATGCAGGGCGTATCCATACGCCCTATGTCCTGAAGAGGTTAAAGTGAATGGAGTTCAGTGCTGGTCCGGCTGCGGTATGGGAGAGCCCGGTTTTCCCCTCCCCCAGCCGGATATGGCACCCTTAGTGTAAAACCGAGATGTGAATGCAGCCTTAGTCTACCATATATGGCCGTCTTAAGGAATCAAGCCTTCCACTTATAATACAGCCCTGTACAATTCCTTTTACTTTAGTGTACATAGATATTACCGTATTTTCTGGCGTATAAGACGACCCCCAACTTTTACAGTTAAAGGGGTTATCCACCATAGGTGATTTTAGTACGTACCTGGCTGGCAGTAATGGACATGTTTAGGAAGGATCTGCGCTTGTCTTGGGGCTAAATGGCTATGTTGTGAGATGACCATAACACTGTGCCTAGCTTTTTGTGAACTGGTATTTCCTGTTTGACTTTTCATTTTGACTACAAATCCCACAATTCCATCTTCCTCCCTCCCACACATCAGCCACCCCACCCATTGAAACATGAATGAGCTGCATCCGTTCAAATCAGTGTGGTTTTCAATCAGAGTGCCTCCAGCTTCTGCAGATTGATCTCTCTCCCACCAAGCTATCCCTCCACCCATTGAAGAAGACAGGCTCCCTGTCAGCAGCTGACTAGTGAGTCAGGTCTCTGCCGCATTGCAAGCTGGGAAAAATCTGAGACAACAGTCATTTTGTATGCTGGTGAAAATAAATAGTGGGGTGAAAATCACAGAAGAATAGTGAGAGAAATCCGTCACACACAGGTCCAAACCCTATATTATGAACTACACTAACTTTAAAGCCCCTGTAGCATAGTCAAATAAAAAAAAAATCCTTGAATACCCCTTTAAAATATAGAGTTTGGGATATACTTGACGTATAAGACTATATGACACTTTATCTTTATTCTCTAGGTCCATACGATTAAATTGGTACCCTACTTACATAGGTTTGATTTTGTCGTACTTCTGGAAAAAATCATAACTACATGCACAAAAATGAATACATTTCAAATTGTCCTCTTCTGACCCCTATAACTTTTACATTTTTCATGTGCCAGGCTGTATAAGGGCTCATATTTTGTGTCGTGATCTGAAGATTTTATCGGTACCATATTTGTTTTGATTGGACTTTTTGATAGCTTTTTATTTATTTTTTATTGTGTAAAAAGTCACCCAAAATACACTATTTTTGGACTTCGGATTTTTTTGCGTGTACTCCATTGACGGTGCGGTTTAATTAACTATATATTTTTATAGTTTGGACAATTACACACGCAGCAATACCACATATGTTTATTTTTTATATTTATATATTTTTTATACGGAATTTGGGAAAAGGGGGATGTTTTAAACACCCCCCCCCCCCCGCGATAACACTGTGGGGGGCATAAACCCCACTGGATGGATCACCAGGGACGGGTTAAAGGCACCTTTAGATGCCACTGTCAGCTTTGACAGTGGTGATCAAAAGGGATAATAGCCAGCCCCCAGCCACAGGAATCAGCTGGGCACCGGCCGGTATGACACAGGCTCGAGTCAGGAGCCCACGCCATATCTGAATGTGCCAATTAGCACTAGACAGTGCTGTGGATGCATAAACTCGAGCCCACTGAGGAGCCCTGGTAACCAATGATGCATTGCTAGGTGTCCTGGACACGTGGTGGGATGTGCCCAATCATGCTGCAGGAGATGGTGGCGGTACGGAGTCACTGCAAGAAGCGCTCAGATCGTGGGCATACAAACAGGCTTATATATATATATATATATATATATATATATATATAAGGTATGCTGATGGAGGTATATACAGTATATGGTCGGGAATTAGCGGAAAACATTTAAAAATTAGACTGCAGCATCCGCCCTATAAGATAACACCCGGCGTATAAGACAGCCCTCAACTTTTGAGAAGATTTTCCTGGGTTAACAAGTTGTCTGCACATTTATATCACAGCGTAATTAATTTACATAAAACCACTATAGCCCACCATGTTAGCCAGCACATACAAAACTACTTGTCAAGAGGATTACTCAACTCTCTTAATTTTGCTTCTTGACTGGCCACAATGAAAAGCGGAGGTCGAAAAAGTCTATGTATTATTTTGCCCAAGGTGAGTTTATAGCCATATTTCTGTAGACAGATATGATTATCTGTAAGAAGGGTCAATAACCCCTGGTGAAGCTGCTTTTTCAGAAGACTCAAAAGTACTTTACCATAGTGATTGCACAGTGGATAAGCTGCATGCAGTCCGTCTACTTGATGTTAAAAGACCCTTTATGGGAGAAAATAGGATTTCCACTGAGAGATGTTAGAAATTCCTTTTCACATAATACATGCCATTTTTATTACTGAATGCAAAAGTGGAGTCTTTCACTGCATGTGTGCTAGCTAGATACTGCAGGTACAAACATCTGAAAAGTTTTCAATTTTTGTTTAAAAAAGATAGTAAGTTTTGTATATTCAGATATTTATTTTAGTTGCTTAGGGAATAAAGATAGCGCTAATCCAAATATACTTTTTTAACAAAAGTAATAACTCACAGTGGGAGTCTGAAAATAATATGATTTAATATAGTAGCGTAGCCTGTCACAGCCTTCAGATGGAGAACATATACATTTAGAAATCTTTAAAAGAAACCAAATTAGGTGCAAAAGGGGTGAATTTATAAGGGGGGGGTGACGAAAGATGAAATAATATAATAATACAAATTCTGGCTGTGGTTAAAATGAAAATATACTAACTAGCAAAAAACTTTTTAGATGATAACTTTATAGGTATAATGCGCCAAACACCAGTCAATCCAGAATTACCATATTATAAAGAGAATGCTATAGAACTCTTGGTGATTGTAGGTAGTTCCTTCAGCCTTATCTCCCCCTTTACCCTCAGGACCAATGTCTTTTGGACTGCCAGTGACCACAATATGTACAGTATAACCTTCTAGATCATGAGATGGCAAACCTCCAAGTTTTCCTCAGAGAAGTATAGTATATATATTTTTTAAATATTTGAAAAGCTTGTAAAGCATTAGCCATTTGTGTGTTCATGTCATTTGATCTCAGACTTAAAGGGGTACTCCGCCCCTAGACATCTTATCCCCTATCCAAAGGATAGGGAATAAGATGTCAGATCGCCATGCTGCCGCTGCTGGGGAGCCCTGGGATCCCCGCTGCGGCACTGCGCTATCATTACAGCACAAAGCGAGTTCGCTCTGTGCGTAATGATGGGCGATACAGGGGACGGAGCCGCGTGACATCTTGGCTCCGCCCCTCGTGACATCACGGCCCGTCCCCTTGATGCAAGTCTATGGCAGGGGGGTGACGACCACCCCTCCCCCTCCCATAGACTTGTATTGAAAGGGGCGGGCCGTGACATCACGAGGGGCGGAGCCGTGACGTAACGATGCTCCGACCCCTGTATTGCGCGTCATTACCTGAGGAGCGAACTCGCTCTTTGCTGTAATGATAGCGCGGTGCCGCAGCAGGGATCCCAGGGCTCCCCGGCAGCGGCACCGCGGCGATCTGACATCCTAAGGGCAGAGTACCGCTTTAAGAGCTGTTCCAGAATGTTCTTACAGATACTAAGCATTACTTACCAATAGCACCTTTTTGAAGTTTTCTGAAACAGACAAAATAAACTCAAACATATTCCACTAGCACAAAAAAAAAATATTTGGTAGAAAAATTAGTTAAAACAAGTCTTACAAAAAGAAAAGTTATGGTCGACTCAATAAAGCAAGTCATTAAAAGAGATTTGAAGAAAAAAAAATGTAAAAAGTGAGGGTAGCAGAACAGGTGAACAAAATGACTATAAGGGATCATAATTTGGAATCTAAGATGAGGGGGGTTTGAGAGTCGAAACAACATAAGATCTCGTGTTAAACAATGATTTTGAAGTTTAAATAAATTAAGAAATACACTAATTGTTGTGAATTTCAGTATCCTTTGCGCTTGAAATTGTGATCTAACGTGGCCAAATTTTGTTGAAATTAAATTCCTAGTCATTGAAGGGAAATCCCCAGCATCACACATATGCTATCCCCTAATCCACAGGAAAGGTGACTGGTGGAAGTCCGACTGCTGTGTCCCCCCACTGATCCCAACAACCTGTGTCCTAAATGAATGAAGTGCATCTCCATAAAGCTCTATGAGGCTTCTGAAAATTGCTGAGCGCAGCTTTATTTAAGTATGCTTTGCATGCTCAAATGTATAGATTGGCAGGATTTTCCAACATAAGTATGCAAATGTTTAGGCACCCCTGACAATTTCTATGATTTTTGTTTATAAATAATTTTGTTTGGATCTTCAATTTAATTTTGACTTATCAAATATCAGAAAGACACAGTAATATTTTAGTAGTGAAAGGAGGTTTATTGGATGAACATAAAATGTGCAATCTACATCAAAACAGGTGCATAAATTTTGGCACCCCAACAGAGATATCCCATCAATATTTAATTGAGCCTACTTCCGCAGAAATAACGTCCTCTAGACACTTCATATAACCTGTAATGGGTGTCTGGATTCTGGATGAAGGGATTTTAGACCATTCCTCCTTGATCTCCAGTTCAGTTAGGTTTGATTGATGGCGAGCATAGACAGCCCACTTCACATCACAGATTTTTACTAATATTCAGGTATGGGGATTGGGATTCGAGAACATTGGACTTGTTCCTCTGCATAAATCCCAGAGTAGATTTTAAGCAGTGTTTTGGCCGTTGATATTGATATATATGACTGATTCTTTTATATTATTCTCAAGTATCTGCTGATATTGAGTGGAATCCATGCGACCCTCAACTTTCACAAGACTCCCGGTACCCACACTGGTCACACAGCCACACAGCATGATGGAAATTTCACCAAATGTTACTGTGGGAAGCAAATGTTTGTCTTGGAAAGCTTAGTTCTTTTTGATGTCATGCAGAACACCAAATAACTCCAACATTGTTTCATCAGTCCCCAGCACCTTCTTCCAAAATGAAATTTGCTTGTTTAATTAACCATTTTCATACCTCAAGTGACTATTTTTGGAGTATGTGCGGAGAAAGCTTCACACTTCCATAGAGCTTCTCCTTGTGCAAAGTGCGCTGAATTGTTGAATGATGCACAGTGACACAATCTGCAACAAAATTGTTCTGTGGGTCTTTGGAGGTGGTCTGTGAGTTGTTTTTGACCGATCTAACAATTTTTTGCCTCTCCGATATTTTACTAGGCCTGCTACTTCTGGCCGTGACAAAAACTGCGACTGTGGTCTTCCATTTCCAGTGGACACTGACAGCTGTTATGATTCGGCAGGCTGGATGTGGATCCTCTGTGTCAGCGAGGGATTGGCGTGGACCGTGTCGGTGGACCGGTTCTAGGGTTGCTACTGGTATTCACCAGAGCCCGCCGCAAAGCGGGATGGTCTTGCTGCGGCGGTAGCAACCAGGTCGTATCCACCGGCAATGGCTCAACCTCGCTGACTGCTGAGAAGGCTTGGGACAGAAGGACTAGGCAGAGGCAAGGTCAGACGTAGCAGAAGGTCGGGGAAGGAGGCAAGGTTCGTAGTCAATAGCAACAGGTCCGGTACACTGGTAAGGCAAACACTGTAACGCTTTCTCTGGCACAAAGGCAACAAGATCTGGCAAGGAAGTGAAGGGGAAGTGAGGTAATATACACAGGGAGCAGGTGGAAGCTAATTAGACTGATTGGGCCAGGCACCAATCATTGGTGCACTGGCCCTTTAAATATCAGAGAGCTGGCGCGCGCGCGCCCTAAGGAGCGGAGCCGTGCTCGCCAGGACGCGACAGCCGGGCACCGGGACAGGTGAGTGACTTGAGATGCGATTCGCGAGCGGGCGTGTCCCGCTATGCGAATCGCTTCCCCGCTGGCAGAGTCAGTGCAGCGCTCTCGGTCAGCGGGTCTGACCGGGGCGCTGCAGAGAGAGGAACGCCGCGAGCACTCCGGGGAGGAGCAGGGACCCGGAGCGCTCGGCGTAACAACAGCCTAAATCTCTATGCTAGCTATTTGTAGCCTTCTTCTAAACCATTATGTTGAACAATTATAGTTTTCAGGTCATTTGAGAGATGTTTTGAGCCCAATCGCCCCCCATGTTGCAACTCTTCAGAGAAAAGTCAAGGAGAACAACAACCTGTAATTGGCCACCTTAACTACCTTTTCTCATGCTTGGATGCACCTGTCTATGAAGTACAAGGCATAATAAGCCACCAAACCAATTGTGTGTTCCAGTAAGTCAATGCTAGTAGGTTTTCAGATATTTGATAGCTCAAAATGAATACCTGCATTATTTATAAATTATTATCATGAAAACTTCCAAGGGTGCCTAAACTTTTGAATGCAACTGTATACTTTTAATGTATAGGCATACAGTAGCAAATAATATCTACAAACTTACACAGTATGGAATAGATAGAAATATAGAAAGAGAAAATTCACAATCCTTCATTTATAATCTCATCTTTTTGTTTTTTTCTTAAAATTGTAGCATCTGAAAACACAGCATAATTGGTTTTAAGACCAATTAAAGTCCAAGTAAAATGCATTTTATGAAATTTAAATAATTTTTTAAGGCATATTTTATCCCATCTCTTCTCTGAGTTTTGAAGATTTAAAGGTCTTAAGAAATTCCCCCAGCTCAGACAATAGCTTACAATTCTTTGGGGTTGATTAGAAAAATGTATCCTGTGATATTTGCACTGTAACAAAATTCAATCTAAAAGCAAATTAAAGTTTACAACTGCTTTAGGCACTCTGTAAATTAGTACTTCATTGCATATTAATGAAGTGCTAATTACTCTTTGTGACCACGTTTATGCAAATTATGGCATACACAGAATCTGCAGTTGTTTTTAATTGCGGCTTTGAACATGTGACCATCCTCAATGTAAAACAATCAAGTCATGGTGCATAATTGCAATAGTAACAGTCAGAGATGAGCGAATCGAATCTGACAAAGTCGAATTTGTTCCGAATTTCATGAAAAGTTCGATTCGGATCAAATCCGAACATCTACTCGATTCTAAATAACGCAACCCCCCACTCTGATCTCCCTGTATAATGTATAGATGTGAGTGGCTTTCTCCTGTGCTCTCATCAGATAGATGTCCTCAACTGTAGGTACTACTGCTCCCAACATAGAGCAAACTCTGCTTCATGCTGGGAGCTTACAACCTGCATTAATAGACAGATAGCAGTGAGTGTCACTCCTGACACCCGCTGTGATCGTCCTGTATAATGTATAGATGCGGGCAGCCGGCCGCTATTCTCAGGTCCCACTGTAGTATATGCCGTATATATAAACCTATTATTCATATTTCCGGCAGAGAACTGTGAGTGGCTGAAACCATCTGGCCAATCACAGCTCTCTGCGGGAAATATGTATAGGTATATATAAATATAAATATATATATATATATATATATATATATATATATACGGCAGTGCAAGGGTCCATAGTAGAGCTGCCGGCAGCATCTTTACATTATACAGGAGGATCGCAATGGCTGTCAGACGTGACATTGGCGATCTGTCAATTAGTACAGGTACTACTACTCCCATCATGGAACAGTGTATTCCATGCTGAGAGTAGTAGTACTACCTAAAAATAAAAAAAAAAAGTGAAAAACACACACAAACGCTACATTTTTTATTATTGTCGGATACATTTTTAGTGCCCTGCCTGTCCACATAAATTGATCACTGTTTAAAAATGTATTAAAATTTCATTATAATAAAGATACATTTTGTTAAATGTAATATTTTCCATCACTACTGTATATTTTTTTTTATATTTTTTTTAATGGTACCCTACACAATTTTATTAAAAAAGTTTCTCTGTTATTACCGTTAATAGCAGCGATGCAGCTTTATGCAGAGCAACTATTTTTTTTCAGGTCCTCAAATAATACTTTGCTATGAAGTGCCATGTTAAACTTCCAGTGACAAGTATTAGAGAAGGTGGGAGCAATAACACCAAATTTAAGACACCTGCTCTCTATTCCCACCTGGGACCTTGTAACACTAATGAGTCACATGATATCGGGGATGGAAAATAACTAAATGGGCTCAATTTGGATTATTCCACTTAAGGGTATACTCGCTTTTGTTGTCAAGGTTAAGACATTAATGTCTGTGTGTTGAATTATTTTGAGGGGGCAGCAACATTAAACACTGTTATACAGGCTGAACATTCACTACTTTACATTGTAGCAGAGTTTCATTACTTTAATGTTGTCCCATGACAACAGTGAAGGCATCTCCATTACAAACCTTTATTAAATGCATACCCTGGGAAACTCAAGAGAAGAAACTGTCTATGTATGAACAATGTCATTGGAGCTTTTCTAGGTAGAAGGCCCATGTCAGCTAGCTGTAGAGAGGGTGCCACAGAGCACTATGGCCTATTGATGGACACAACTATGTAAGGATAGGGTTTGGGCAGGCACACTGTATATACTTCCAACCCTTGGAGTGGTGCTTTTTAAATCACAAATTTATGTCAGCCACTTTGCCAGTTTCATCCCATTGCATCTAAGGCTCCTTTCACACTATACTGCTGCTCCGTTTTAAAGACCTGTTACAATGTCCTGTTTAGAAAACACTTAAAAACGGCAGTTAAAAAATCACATTCAAGTCTATGAGATTTTTTGATTATCCGTTCTCACCCGTTATAGCCCATTGACTATGACTAATGGATATTATTTGTGACGGGAGGAAAAACCTCACATGCACTAATTTTTCGCCCATCAAAAATATCATCCATTAGTCATAATGGGCTATAACGGGTGATAACGGATAATCAAAAAATCCCATAGACTTGAATGGGATTTTTTAACGGACGTTTTTAAGGGTTTTTTAAATGGGACATTGTAACAGGTCTTTAAAACGGAGCAACAGTATAGTGTGAAAGGAGCTTAACAATTGTCAACCACAGGCCTTCCCACCCCCTCTTTACCCAGGCAGGTTCAATACAGAGCCAAACTACTTTCCTTACCCTAGGAATGCTTCAATGACATAGCTAGCTACATACAGACAATTATGTCATTGGAGGCTTTTGGGGCATGGTTCTAGGATTAACATGTACATTAAAATTTCATGCACATGAGTGCTATATATTTTGGAAAAGCTTTTATGACATTTTACAATGCTTGTAGAGACACGGAAAATATGTACAATATATATAGAGGTCGCTCTTAGTCAAATACAAAAACACACTTTGTTGGAGGGGGCCTTAGTTTAATCGAGTATGTCTCTCCATATGTCTATAGTTCTCTCAAGGTGACAAATTGCAAGGGAAAGCTAACAGATGGTGTGGGAAAAAGAAGCCAGTAGTGACTAGGGATGAGTGAATTGAATCTGATGAATCTGAATTTGTTACGAATTTCAGGAAAAATTCAATATGCAACAAATGTGAATATCGCCGCAATTCGATCACTCAAACATTAAACTCCATTTAGTGGGGTCCAGGCTCCAGGGCATCTAAAATGGTGGATCCACACGTGAGGACATGGGGCAAGGAATCCTGGGAAGGCAGGAAAAGGGTTGGCGGGATGATCCTGAATCACATGCAGCATGCAGCCTATCAGCAGCCAGCCAAACCAGTGATGTCACAGCCCTATATAATCGGCAGCCATATTGCGGCCAGTCACTTCAGCCTTTTATTGCAGAGAGAGGGACAGACAGCAGTGTGTGTTGCACAGAAAAGCGCTTCACCTCCCAGTCACATCAGCATTCTATTGCAGAGAGAGGGACAGAGAGCAGTGTGTATTGCACAGAAAAGCTTTTTTACATCAGCAATTAACCTCCCAGTCACATAAGTGTTCTATTGCAGAGAGGGACAGAAAGCAGTGTGTTGCACAAAAAAGCTTTTTTTTTTGCAGCAGTAATTCACCTCAAGCCCAAATCCAGCCTAGAAGCAATAATAGGGAAGGGAGTGAGATTGAGAGAGAAAGTGCAATTTTGGGTGTATTACACAGCAACTGTGTTCTGCAGCACTGGTGTGTACAACAACTGAAAAGCAGCAGAGCACTAAACAGCAGAGCACTAAAAGCATATTGTCCTCTATTAAGTGTAACCTGTGCGTACATCTAAGGGGTGTACCATTTTGTTCCTGTTAAAGTCTTAAGGGCCTAGATACTGTGAAAGGCCAGGCAAAAATACACATCTGCTGGTGTTGTAGACAAATACTGTTTTAAGTGTACTGGAGCGCCTTGTTCTCCCCTCATAAGTGCATACCATATATGTACATCTAAGTGGTATACCATTTTGTTCCTGCTAAAGTCTTAAGGGACTAGATACTGTGAAAGGCCAGGCAAAAATACACACCTGCTGGCATTGTAGACAAATACTGTTTTAAGCGTACTTGTTACAATTCGGCAGGCTGGATGTGGATTCTCTGTGTCAGCGAGGGATAGGCGCGGACCGTGTCGTTGGACCGGTTCTAGGGTTGCTACTGGTATTCACCAGAGCCCGCCGCAAAGCGGGATGGTCTTGCTGCGGCGGTAGCAACCAGGTCGTATCCACCGGCAACGGCTCATCCTCGCTGACTGCTGAGAAGGCTTGGGACAGAAGGACTAGGCAGAGGCAAGGTCAGACGTAGCAGAAGGTCGGGGCAGGAGGCAAGGTTCGTAGTCAATGAGGATAGCAGGAGATCTGGAACACAGGCTTTGGACAACACTAAACGCTTTCACTGGCACAAGGCAACAAGATCTGGCAAGGAAGTGAGGTAATATAGCCAGGGAGCAGGTGGAAGCTAATTAGGCTGATTGGGCCAGGCACCAATCATTGGTGCACTGGCCCTTTAAATCTTAGAGAGCTGGTGCGCGCGCGCCCTAGAGAGCGGAGCCGCGCGCGCCAGAACAAGACAGCCGGGGACCGGGATGGGTAAGTGACTTGGGATGCCATTCGCGAGCGGGCGCGTTCCGCTATGCGAATCGCATCCCCGCCGGCAATGTCAGTGCAGCGCTCCCGGTCAGCGGGTCTGACCGGGGCGCTGCAGAGAGAGAGACGCCGCAAGCGCTTCGGGGAGGAGCAGGGACCCGGAGCGCTCGGCGTAACAGTACCCCCCCCCCCCCCCCTTAGGTCTCCCCCTCTTTTTGTCTCCTTGTCCCTTCAAAAGAGACGAGAACATAGGGGACGCCTCGAGTCTCCTTCTGAAAAAAGAAGTCCTGGGTAGCTATACCAGCGGCAGGTAGTTCAGAAGAAGTGGGAATGGGGAGGGGGGCAGAGGGTGAAGCTTGTCACGGGGCAGAGTGTCACCAGGACGGGGGTTATGAGGAGGCATGGCACAGTCCAGATAAGCGTTAGGGAGACCAGGCACAGGAGGAGACACTGAGGCCCGACAGATGGGTCTGGGAGCAGATGTGAGGCATTTCTTACGGCAAGCAGAACCCCAATTCTGGATCTCCCCGGTGGTCCAGTCAAGGGTGGGAGAATGATGCTGGAGCCATTGCAGACCGAGGAGGACTTCAGAGGTGCAGTTGGGAAGGACAAAAAATTCAATCTTTTCGTGATGGGATCCAATGCACATTAAGAGGGGTTCTGTGCGGTAACGCACAGTACAGTCCAACTTCACTCCGTTGACCGAAGAAATGTAGAGCGGCTTGACGAGACGGGTCACCGGGATGCAGAACTTATTCATCAAAGAGTCCATAATAAAATTTCCAGAAGCACCAGAGTCCAAGCAGGCCACGGCTGAGAGGGAGGAGTTGGCAGAAGGAGAAATCCGCACGGGCACAGTGAGACGTGGAGAAGCAGACTTCGTACCAAGGAACGCCACACCCACGTGAGCTGGGTGCGTGAGTGCGTTTCCTAGACGTGGAGGACGAATAGGGCAATCCACCAAGAAATGTTCGGTATTGGCGCAGTACAGACATAGATTTTTTTCCCTATGGCGAGTCCTCTCTTCATGGGTCAGGCGAGACCGATCCACTTGCATAGCCTCCTCGGCGGGAGGCACAGGGGTAGATTGCAAAGGATACTGTGGGAGAGGTGCCCAGAGATCAAGGTCTTTTTCCTGGCGGAGCTCCTGGTGTCTCTCAGAAAAACGCATGTCAATGCGGGTGGCCAAATGGATAAGTTCTTGCAGGTTGGCAGGAATCTCTCGTGCGGCCAGCACATCCTTGATGTTACTGGATAGGCCTTTTTTAAAGGTCGCGCAGAGAGCCCGCGTTATTCCAAGATAATTCGGAAGCGAGAGTACGAAATTGGATGGCGTACTCGCCTACTGAAGAATTACCCTGGACCAGGTTCAGCAGGGCAGTCTCGGCAGAAGAAGCTCGGGCTGGTTCCTCGAAGACACTACAGACTTCAGCGAAGAAGGACTGGACAGTGGCTGTGGCAGGATCATTGCAGTCCCAGAGCGGTGTGGCCCAAGACAAGGCCTTTCCAGAAAGAAGACTCACTACGAACGCCACCTTAGACCGTTCTGTAGGAAATTGGTCCGACAACATCTCCATATGTAGGGAACATTGAGATAAGAAGCCACGGCAGAGTCTAGAGTCCCCATCAAATTTTTCCGGCAGGGACAAGTGGAGGCTAGGAGCGGCCACTCGCTGCGGAGGAGGTGCAGGAGCTGGCGGAGGAGATGGTTGCTGCTGTAGCAGTGGCAGAAGTTGCTGTAACGTGGCGGTCAACTGAGACAGCTGCTGTCCTTGTTGGGCAATTTGCTGCGATTGCTGAGGGACCACCGTGGACAGGTCAGCGAGACTTGGCAGCGGCATCTCAGCGGGATCCATGGCCGGATCTACTGTTACGATTCGGCAGGCTGGATGTGGATCCTCTGTGTCAGCGAGGGATAGGCGCGGACCGTGTCGGTGGACCGGTTCTAGGGTTGCTACTGGTATTCACCAGAGCCCGCCGCAAAGCGGGATGGTCTTGCTGCGGCGGTAGCAACCAGGTCGTATCCACCGGCAACGGCTCAACCTCGCTGACTGCTGAGAAGGCGTGGTACAGAAGGACTAGGCAGAGGCAAGGTCAGATGTAGCAGAAGGTCGGGGCAGGCGGCAAGGTTCGTAGTCAATGAGGAAAGCAGGAGATCTGGAACACAGGCTTTGGACAACACTAAACGCTTTCACTGGCACAAGGCAACAAGATCCGGCAAGGAAGTGAGGTAATATAGCCAGGGAGCAGGTGGAAGCTAATTAGGCTGATTGGGCCAGGCACCAATCATTGGTGCACTGGCCCTTTAAATCTTAGAGAGCTGGTGCGCGCGCGCCCTAGAGAGCGGAGCCGCGCGCGCCAGAACATGACAGCCGGGGACCGGGACGGGTAAGTGACTTGGGATGCGATTCACGAGCGGGCGCGTCCCGATAAGCGAATCGCATCCCCGCCGGCAATGTCAGTGCAGCGCTCCCGGTCAGCGGGTCTGACCGGGGCGCTGCAGAAAGAGAGAGACGCCGCGAGCGCTCCGGGGAGGAGCAGGGACCCGGATCGCTCGGCGTAACAGTACTGGAGCACATTGTCCTCCCCTCATAAGTACATACCACATATGTACATCTAAGTGGTGTATGATTTTTTTCCTGTTAAAGTCTTAAGGGCCTAGATACTGCGAAAGGCAAGGCAAAAGTACACACCTGCAGGTGTTGTAGACAAAAACTGTTTTAAGCGTAGTGGAGCATATTGTACTCCCCTCATATACGCACTAAGTATGTCAGGCAGAGAAGTGCAGGGACATGCAGAGAGGAGTGGCAGAGGCCTAAATTCATCAGGTAGAGGTCACAGCAGACTAGGGGTGAGTGGCAGCAGGAGCCAGCCAGCCAGAGTCGCAGAGAGAGACCTGAGCTCCCGGTACCGGCTAGCGGTCGTGTCTCGACCAGCAACCCATCTGCCGTCATCGATTGGTTAACACGGTCATCCACTTCATCACAAGTGGCAACTTACATCCCCAGTCAACAATCAGTCAACCCTCAGTTGGCATGGCCCGGGAGCAGTCCCTGTCCTCCCTTACCTCTGTCCTGTGCTGTTCCCTCCCCCACAGAAGTATGTTATGCTGTGGGTTCAGCTCCACTATTTAGTGAGGATGATCTACTAGAGAACAGTCAGCAGCCACTGCCCAGCCAAGAAGTGAAGGAGACATCCGCCGCTTCCTCCACTAGGCGGAGAAGTAGTGATGAGGAGAGCGACGTGGGAGGTGGTGAGTGTTCAGGCTACTGAAGCAGACACTGTTGAGGAACTTGTGGAGGACATCAGTGACGCGCAGACACAACTCAATGATGATGAAGTCAATCACACTTGGGAGCTGGGTGCAGAAGGTGCTTCACCATCATCAGGAGAAGAGGATTGCAGGTTGCCCGTGAGGCAGCAGCTGGGCCAGCAAGGTCTAGCATGGTTGGCAGTCAGCATGGTGGCAGAAGTAGAAATTCTGGAGCCAAACATGCCCGGGGTAGCCCACCTGATTCGCGGCAGCCTACCTTCCCGGGGGTAGTGGAACAGGGGTTCCTGGAGTCGGCAGCAATAGCGGACTGTTGGTGGGAAAATAAGCGACTCGGCGGTGTGGCATCAAACATCCGGAGGTTGTCAACCTGGCCACATGCAAGATATGTGGGCAGAAGGTGAAGCATGGCCAGGGTCCCAATGTTGGCACCACGGCCCTGTGTCAACATATCCAGTGTAACCATGAAGCGGCATGGGAGAACTGTGGCTATGATATCATGGTGATGCCCGCTGCATCACCCAGTGGCACGCCGCGCCCTGTTTCAGCCAGCCAAAGCTCTACCACCTCAGCCAAAGGGAACTGTGTGTCATACCCATCTTCTGTTGCTCCCGATGCTCATGCTCCTCCTACTTTTGAGTCAGTTATTCCACCAGCAATCCATTGGCAAAGCCATATCCAATAGACAACAGTATGCCCCCTCATCCAATGGCGCAGAAGCTGAATGTGCTCCTGTCCAAGTTGCTAGTGCTGCAGTCCCTCCCTTTTCAAGTATAGGACTCTGCACCTTTCAGAGAACTGATGGCTTCTGCCGAGCCGAGGTGGAGAGTGCCAAGCTGTCATTTAATTGCGAAGAAGGCAGTACCAGCCCTGCACAATTTTGTGGAACAGAAGTTGGGCCAGTCCTTGAGTCTGTCGGTGTGTACCAAACTGCACGGCAGCACCGACGTGTGGAGCTGTAACTACGGTCATGTAAATACATGTCTTTTACGGACCACTGGGTGAATGTGGTTCCTGAACAGCCACAACAGCAACTTGGACAGGTCACGCAGCTTGCGCCTCCACGCTCTCAGGCCGTTGGTCCTGTGACAGTGTGCGACTCCGCCTCCTCATCCTCCACCGTGTCCTCAGCCTCTACAGCACGGAAAAGCCTCAATGCCACTCCAGCATACCATGTGTGCAGGGCACGACGGTGTAACGCTGTTCTTTACATGGTTTGCCTTTGCGAAAGAAGTCACACAGGGGAGGATCTGCTAAAAGTCATTCATCAAGAAATCTAATCATGGCTTACTCCACGAAAACTGAAAATGGGAACCATGGTGTCCGACAACGGGAAAAACATCTTGTCTGCACTGGGACAAGGAAGCCTGAGACATGCGTCCTGCATGGCACACGTGTTCACTCTGGTTGTCTCTGCACTTCAGCCACTTGTACACTGGAAAGCACACCCTCCTTGAACTGCAACATCAGAACAGCATCTCCCAAGATAGTCCAATTTGCGAAGTTTCCACATGTTGCAATTCCACCCTCCATATGTTGGACCGACTATATGAACAGAGAAAAGCCATTCTTGATGATCCAAGCTGATAGGGGTACACCCCTGTTTAACTTCAATGTCCACCAGTGGCAGCTCATAAGTGACACCTGCCATTTGCTCAGGCCTTTTGAGGAAGCCACATTATTAATCAGTCACCAGGATTATGGGATGAACAACAACCACTGCTTCATCTACTACAAAACGTGTTGGAAACAATGGCTGGTCAGGGCACTTGAGGTGTGGCGCCTACATTTCACGACCACATGAGCCCTGTGGGGGCTGAACTGGAGGAGGAGGGGGAGGTGCAAAGTTGAGCACAGTTTAGGTTTTGCTAGATGGGCAGTTTTTCTAGTCATCTGACAGCAGAGGAGAAGCAGGAGCAGCTAGAGGAGCTAAAGGGTGATGAGGAAGGCGAGACAGAGGACCCAGACACACCGTGGCAGAATGCAGTAGAGATGTAGGCAGGGAGTCCCACCGAGGCACAAATGGCACGATGCATGCACACTTGATTGCATAGTGACTGCCGAATTGTCACCATTCAGCAGCGGGATGACTTCTGGCTCGCCATCTTATTGGACCCTTGCTACACAAAATGGGGGCCTTATTTACACCCACTGAGAGGGGAGATAAACTGACCTGCTACAGAGGCATCCTATGTAGTCAGTTGGCCAATGCCTATCTGTGCCAGCGCCAATCCTCTCGCAGGTCTTACTCGGGGGGCCCTCTGCGCTCACCTTCTACTGCCATGGCTGCTGGGGAGGGGTGGGGTGGCAGGAGCAGTACCAGCTCCATCACCAAAGGAACTGATCAGCAGCAGGTAGATCTGGAGCAGCACCTGAACCAGCAGGTGGTGTCATACCTTGACATGACCATGCCAACACACCTTGAAGATCCACTGGACTTCTGGGCAGCCAAACTTGATTTGTGGCTGCAACTAGCAGAGTTTGCCCTGGAAAAGCTGTCCTGCCCGGCCAGTAGTGTGCCATCAGATTGGGTGTTTAGTTTGTGCGGCGGGGCCATAGTAATCCGAAGGAGAACTTGTCTGTCCACAAAAAATGTGGAGAGACTGACCTTTGTGAAGATGAATCAGGCATGGATCAGCCAGGATTTCCACCCACCAATGCCTGATGCATCAGAATAGATTGACCATGGTGCCACACCAACACATCACAAATATGGATAGTGCTAAACATATTTAAGGCGCTGCACCCCAGTTACAGACATTTCTTCGCATCAGACCACAAGTGAGTATTGAGGATATGCATTGCATAAAACTTAACTTTTAATAATATTCTTAGGATAAAATATATGTACCCAAATTTTTTTTGAAATCAAACAAAAGGAAAGGTGTGCAAAAAACACCATGTGCCACCTACACCACCAAGCATTGATGTGATGCAAAGACCTCTAAAAGGTGGAAGGGAACAACATATGGTCCATTGTAACTGGTGGGGGTAAAAACTTCCCCTGTAAGGCCATACTCTTCCATTTTTAATTCACTTCTTGGCAACTGTTACTTGCGCTTATAAAGGCGGCCCCACACAGGAACCTCACTCTAATTCCCCCTACAAATACTGCCATTTTGCAGGGTTTTTAGTTGGAAATAGAAAGAGTTTCTTGTGTGGGGCTGCCCTTTTTAGGGTGAGCAACACTTGCCAAAAAGAAAATTAATAGGGCAAGAGTAGGGCCTTACTGGGGATGATTGTTCCCTTCCACCTTTTAGAGGTCTTTGCATCACATCAATACTTGGTGGTGTGGGTGGCACATGGTGTTTTTTGCACACCTTTCTTTCTGTTAGATTTTTTTTTAAAAATTGGGTCCATATATTTTAGCCCAAACATATTATTAAAATTTAAGTTTTACGTAATGCATATCCTCAATACTTACTTTTGCACACTAACGCTTTTACAAAAGAGACATTTTTCTTCCGCCTAACTGCCTCAGCTAATATTCTGATCCTGCCACCCGCCTAATGCCACACATCTGATACCAAGTTTTCCTCTTTTCACCCACTTTCGTCACCAGGTACTGGTATTGCCACCCACTGTACCACTCTGCCAACGGGTCACTTTCAGGACTCCTGATTCTGCTGCTGCCACCTCCAAGCTGTCTGATTCTGCAACCATATGTTCTCCTTCTGCTGATGCCACCTCCAGGCTGTCTCATTTGCCACCATATGTTCGCCTCATGCTGATGTCACCTCCAGGCTGTCTCATTCTGCCACCATATGTTCTCCTCATGCTGATGACAGCTCAAAGCTTTCTCATTCTGCCACCATATAATCTCCTCATACTGCAGCCACCTCTAGGCTGTGTCATCCAGCCACTATATTGTCTCCTCATGTTTCCGCCACCTACAGGCTGTGTCATTCAGCCATTATATGTCATTTTCATGCTTCCGCCACCTCCAGACAGTGTAATTCCGCCACTATATGTTCTCCTCATGCGGCAGCAAACTCCAGGCTGTGTCATTCAGCCACTATATGCTGCCAACAACTCAAGGCTGTGTCATTCAGCCACTATATGTTCTCTTCATGCTGCTGACACTTCCACTCTGTTTCATTCAGCCTCTATATGGTCTTCTCATGCTGCTACCACCTCCACACTATGTCATTCAGGTACTATATGGTCTCCTCATGCTTCTGCCACCTCCAGGCTGTGTCATTCAGCCACTATATGTTCTCTTTATTCTGCCTCAAACTCCAGGCTGTGTCTTTCGGCCTCTACATGCTGCCGCCAACAACAGGATGTGTCATTCAGGCACTATGTGGTCTCCTCATGCTGCCACCAACTCCAGGCTGTGTCATTCAGCCCCTATATGTTCTCCTCATGATGCTGCCACCTCCACACTGTGTCATTCAGCCACTATATGTTCTCCTCATGCTGCCGCCAACTCCACCGCTGTGTCATTCAGGTACTATATGGTCTCCTCATGCTTCTGCCACCTCCAGGCTGTGTCATTCAGCCACTATATGTTCTCTTTATTCTGCCGCAAACTCCAGGCTGTGTCTTTCGGCCTCTACATGCTGCCGCCAACAGCAGGATGTGTCATTCAGGCACTATGTGGTCTCCTCATGCTGCCACTCTCTGTAGGCCAGAAATAGCTGTTTTTAATAGCGATTTGTCGCAAAAAAATTTGGGCCGAAACAATTTGTTTTTGAATATTCAGCTAAATGGCTGTATCAAATTTTTCAAAAATGTGCTCATCTCTAGTAGTGACTGCAGATTGACACAGGTTTATGATATAGGGGAATTCAAAAATAGTTAAGTCTAAATGGGAAAATATTATTGCTACTATTACTAATATTATTACTCTCTGTTTCACAGATAGAAAAAAATCAAAGAATAAGAAAAATACACAGCGGTACATTATAAGACAGTATGATATATAATGGAGATGGTAACTCCGTAACATCATGTGGCAACTTGGATTGAAGTTAGTGCCCCCAAAGATAGTAGGGATAGTTCCCCCAAATCATGATGGTATGTCAACATCTTATATAGCTGTTTTTATAAGATGTCAAATAAATCTTGCATTTTATGAAATTTGGAGCTAGAGGTATGTCTATATCATTGTTCTACATAAGCTCTTGAGCTCAAGGTTGCATCTAATCTTCAGGAATTTACAGTGACTTTGGGAGTTGCAATGAACTCCCTTTCTTTTATGTATATACAGAAGCATATACATTTTACATGCAAGGCAAAATCTGATGCTTATTTGTGAAGGTCGCATTCATGGTATTCATTCTGTGAAAACATTAAAACTTGGTCACCCTTAGACATTAAGGGTCTCTGTTAACCCCTTAACGATGGAGGACGTAAATGTACATCCTGGTACAGTGGTACTTAATGCACCAGGACGTACATTTACATCCTTTACATGACCGCAACCATCGGAGCGATGCTCGGGTCATGTGCGGCAGTTCCCGGCTGCAGATAGCAGCCAGGGACCTGACCGGTAATGGCTGACATCCGTGATCGCGCGGATGTCTGCCATTAACCCCTCAGATGCCGTGATCAATACAGATCTCGGCATCTGCGGGTGTACGGTCAGAAAAATGCATGATCGGATCGCCGGCAGCACTGCCGCGGCGATCCGATCATCTGTAATGGCAGACGGAGGTCCCCTCATCTGCCTCCGTCCGTCTCCCGGCATCTTCTGCTCTGATCTGAGACCGAGCTGATAACATTGATCATTGCTATGCCCTATGCCTAGCACAGAACAGTATTAGCTATCAAATGATTGTAATAAATAGTACTCTATGGGGACTTTTAAAGAGTAAAAATAAAAGTAAAAATAAATAAATAAATAAAAGTTAAAAAAATTTAGAAAAATCCCCTACCCCCAATAAAAATGTAAATTGTCCCTTTTTTCCCATTTCACCCCCAAAAAGTGTAAAAATAATGTTTTATAAACAGATTTGGTATTGTCGCGTGCATACATATCCAAACTATTAAAGTGTAATGCAAATTATCACGTAAGGTGAATCCAAAATTGCTGCTTTATTCAAACAAATTGATAAATGTATTAAACGTTTTATATATGCAAATGTAGTGTCAAAAAAAGTACAGATCACAAAAAATTTGCCCTCATACCGCTGCTTATACATAAAAATGAAAAAGTTATAGGTCAGCAAAATAGAGGGATTTTAAACTCACTAATTTGGTTAAAAAGTTTGTGATTTTTTTTAAGCGGTACAATAATAGAAAAGTATGGAATCATTGGAATCATTTTAATCGTATTGACCCACAGAACAAAGAAAACATTTCTATTTTACCCTACAGACTACAGCATGAAAACGAAACCTTTCACAATTTGCTAAATTGCGGTTTTCTTATCAATTTCGCCACACAAAAAGTATATTTTGGTTGTGCCATACATTTTATGGTAAAATGAGTGATAATGATGTCATTACAAAGGACAACTGGTCACGCAAAAACAAGCCTTAACCCCTTCCCGCAGAATGTCATATATAAACGCCGGGTTGTGCAGTGCGTTCGCGCATCCCGGCGTTTATAAATGACATACAGTTAACCCCGCGATGCGCAGCATCGCACGGGTTAACTGGCAGAAGTCCCGCTGTTTTCAGCAGGGGACAACTTCTGCTTCACCCCCAGGACCATCCATTGATGGTCCTGGTCAGCGATCACTGCGATTGGTCCCTGTGGACCAATCACAGTGATCTGGGGTGAAAGTTCAGATCCCCCGCACTGCCCGCCCCTGGAAGTAGGGCAGAACGGGGGACAATGGCTGCGGGGGCTCGCGGGGACCTGCAGCATAGGGGGGGGGAACACGAGGGGACCGGCAGCCTTACCAGATCCAGCGGCGGGACCGAGGAGCAGCGCGGGACCGGCCACGTAGACGAGCAGCGACGGGTAAGTATGTGGTCCTCAGAGGCAGCAGTGAAGATCTTCACTGCTGCTTCTAGGAGTCTGAAAACTACAACTCCCAGCATGCCTAGACAGCCTTTGGCTGTCTGGGCATGCTGGGAGTTGTAGTTTTAGAACATCTGGAGGGCCCCCGTTTGGAGACCATTGTATAATGGTCTCCAATCTGTGCTCTTCCAGCTGTTGCAAAACTACAACTCCCAGCATGCACTGACTGTCCAGGCATGCTGGGAGTTTTAGTTCAGCAACATCTGGCCCTTCAGATGTTGCCGAACTACAACTCCCAGCATGCCCTTCAGCTGTCTGGGCATGCTGGGAGTTGTAGTTTTGCAACAACTGGAGACACACTGGTTGGGAAACATTGTCTGTTTCTAACTCAGTGTTTCCTAACCTGTGTGCCTCCAGCTGTTGCAAAACTATAACTCCAAGCATGCACTAACAGACCATGCATGCTGGGAGTTGTGGTTTTGCAACAGCTGGTGCACCCCCCCCCCCCTGTGAATGTACAGTGGGTTTCTCGCATCTTGAGATGCAGCAAATTTTGCGCTGGAAAACTCGCTGTAATTCCCCGCCCATGTGACTGTACCCTAAAAACACTACACTACACTAACACAAAATAAAATAAAAAGTTAAAAACACTACATATACACATACCCCTACACAGCCCCCCTCCCCCAATAAGAACGTCCGGTACGCCACTGTTTCAAAAGCAGAGCCTCCAGCTGTTGAAAAACAGCAACTCCCAGTATTGTCGGACAGCCGTTGACGGTCCACGCATGCTGGGAGTTTTGCAACAGCTGGAGGCACCCTGTTTGGGAATCACTGGCGTAGAATACCCCTATGTCCACCCCTATGCAAATCCCTAATTTAGGCCTCAAATGCGTACGGCGCTCTCACTTTGGAGCCCTGTCGTATTTCAAGGCAACAGTTTAGGGCGACATACGGGGTATCGCCGTACTCGGGAGAAATTGCCTTACAAGGTTTGAGGGGCTTTTTCTTCTTTAACCCTTCATGAAAAGGAAATGTTGGGGTCTACACCAGAATGTTAGTGTAAAAATTTTTTATTTTTTACACTAACATGCCGATGTTGCCCTATACTTTACATTTTCACAAGAGGTAAAAGGGAAAAAAGCCCCCCAAAATTTGTAACGCTATTTCTCCCGACTACAGAGATACCCCATATGTGAGCGCAAAGTGCTCTGGGGGCGCACAACAAGGCCCAGAAGGGAGAGTGCACCATGTACATTTGAGGTGATTTGCACAGGGGTGGCTGATTGTTACAGCGGTTTTGACAAACGCAAAAAAAACAAAACCCCACATGTGACCCCATTTCGGAAACGACACCCCTCACGGAATGTAATGAGGGGTGCAGTGAGAATTTACCCCCCACAGGTGTCTGACGGATTTTTGGAACAGTGGTCCGTGAAAATGAAAACTTGTACAGCCCACTGTTCCAAAGTTCTGACAGACACCAGTGGGGGGCAAATGCTCACTTTATCCCTTGTTACATTCCTCAAGGGGTCTCGTTTCCAAAATGGTATGCCATGTGTTTTTTTTTGCTGTTCTGGCACCATAGGGGCTTCCTAAATGTGATATGCCCCCCGAGCAAAATTTGCTCTCAAAAAGCCAAATATGACTCCTTCTCTTCTGAGCATTGTAGTTCGCCCATAGTGCACTTCAGGTCAACTTATGGGGTACCTCCATACTCAGAAGAGAAGGGGTTACAAATATTGGGGGGTATTTCCTGCTATTAACCCTTGCAAAAATGTGAAATTTGGGGGGAAACACACATTTTAGTGGAATTTTTTTTTTTTTTTTTACATATGCAAAAGTTGTGAAATACCTGTGGGGTAATAAGGCTCACTTTATTCCTTGTTACATTCCTCAAGGGGTCTAGTTTCCAAAATGGTATGCCATGTGTTTTTTTTTGCTGTTCTGGCACCATAGGGGCTTCCTAAATGCAACATGCCCCCCGAGCAAAATTTGCTCTCAAAAAGCCAAATATGACTCCTTCTCTTCTGAGCATTGTAGTTCGCCCATAGTGCACTTCAGGTCAACTTATGGGGTACCTCCATACTCAGAAGAGAAGGGGTTACAAATATTGGGGGGTATTTCCTGCTATTAACCCTTGGAAAAATGTGAAATTTGGGGGGAAATACACATTTTAGTGAAAAAAAAATATTTTTTTTTTACATATGCAAAAGTCGTGAAACACCTGTGGGGTATTAAGGCTCACTTTATACCTTGTTATGTTCCTCAAGGGGTCTAGTTTCCAAAATGGTATGCCATGTGACGGTTTTTTGCTGTTCTGGCACCATAGGGGCTTCCTAAATGCAACATGCCCCCCCAAAAACCATTTCAGAAAAACGTACTCTCCAAAATCCCCTTGTCGCTCTTTCAGTTCTGAGCCCTCTACTGCGCCCGCCGAACAATTTACATAGACATATGAGGTATGTGCTTACTCAAGAGAAATTGGGCTACAAATATAAGTATACATTTTCTCCTTTTACCCCTTGTAAAAATTCAAAAATTGGGTCTACAAGAACATGCGAGTGTAAAAAATGAAGATTGTGAATTTTCTCCTTCACTTTGCTTCTATTCCTGTGAAACACCTAAAGGGTTAAAATGATGACTGAATGTCATTTTGAATACTTTGGGGGTGCAGTTTTTATAATGGGGTCTTTTGTGGGGTATTTCTAATATGAAGACCCTTCAAATCCACTTCAAACCTGAACTGGTCCCTGAAAAATAGTGAGTTTGAAAATTTTTTGGAAAATTGCTGCTGAACTTTGAAGCCCTCTGGTGTCTTCCAAAAGTAAAAACTCGTCACTTTTATGATGCAGACATAAAGTAGACATATTGTATATGTGAATAAAAAATGTTTTTATTTGTAATAAACATTTTCCTTACAAGCAGAGAGCTTCAAAGTTAGAAAAATGCAAAATTTTCATATTTTTCATCAAATTTTAGGATTTTTCACAAGGAAAGGATGCAAGTTACCACAAAAATTTACCACCATGTTAAAGTAGAATATGTCACGAAAAAACTATCTTGGAATCAGAATGATAACTAAAAGCATTCCAGAGTTATTAATGTTTAAAGTGACAGTGGTCAGATGTGCAAAAAACGCTCTGGTCCTTAAGGCCAAAATGGGCTTGGTCCTGAAGGGGTTAATACTAGTCTGGATAAAAATATAAAAGAGTTATGATTTTTAGAAGGCGAGGAGGAAAAAACAAAAACGTAAAAATAAAATTGTCTGAGTCCTTAAGGCCCAAGTGGGTTGAGTCCTTAAAAGGGTTAAAGGGCTCTTTTATTAAAAGTGCACAGTCTATAGAGAGTGACTGAAAGAGAGCCCCTTAGGAGATGAGGAAACATACTTGATTGTTTCTGTTGTCCACAAAGTTCCTTATTGTTCATAATATAATGTCGGTTTACTCTACTGTAAATCAGGCATTAATGTAATGTTCTAGCGATGTATTATAAATGTCTATTGGAATATTCCAATATATATATATATATATATATATATATATATATATATATATATATATATATATATATATAGATAGATAGATAAATACTACAGTATAGTACAGGGTGGGCCATTTATATGGATGCATCTTAATAAAATGGGAATGGTTGGTGATATTAACTTCCTGTTTGTGGTACATTAGTATATGTGAGGGGGAAACTTTTCAAGATGGGTGGTGACCATGGTGGCCATTTTGAAGTCGGCCATTTTGAATCCAACTTTTGTTTTTTAAATAGGAAGAGGGTCATGTGACACATCAAACTTATTGGGAACAAGAAAAACAATGATGTGCTTGGTTTTAACGTAACTTTATTCTTTCATGAGTTATTTACAAGTTTATGACCACTTATAAAATGTGTTCAATGTGCTGCCCATTGTGTTGGATTGTCAATGCAACCCTCTTCTCCCACTCTTCACACACTGATAGCAACACCGCAGGAGAAATGCTAGCACAGGCTTCCAGTATCCGTAGTTTCAGGTACTAAACATCTCGCATCTTCACAGCATAGACAATTGCCATCAGATGACCCCAATGATAAAAGTCTAAGGGGGCCATTCAACTGGCCCACGACGACCAATCCACTTTCCAGGAAACTGTTCATCTAGGCATGCACAGACCTGACACCCATAATGTGTTGGTGCACCATCTTGCTGGAAAAACTCAGGGAACGTGCCAGCTTCAGTGCATAAAGAGGGAAACACATCATCATATAGCAATTTTGCATATCCAGTGGCCTTGAGGTTTCCATTGATGAAGAATGGCCCCACTATCTTTGTACCCCATTTACCACACCATACCATCAATTTTTGTGTTCCAACAGTCTTGGAGGGATCTATCCAATGTGGGTTAGTGTCAGACCAGTAGCGGTGGTTTTGTTTGTTAACTTCACCATTCACATAAAAGTTTGCCTCATCACTGAACAAAATCTTCTTCATAAACTGATGGTAATGTTCCAATTTTTGTTTTGTCCATTCTGCAGCACCTGAAACTATGGATACTGGAAGCCTGTGCTAGCATTTCTCCTACGGTGTTGCTATCAGTGTGTGAAGAGTGGGAGAAGAGGGTTGCATTGACAATCCAACACAATTGGCAGCACATTGAACACATTTTATAAATGGTAAGAAACTTGTAAATAACTCATTAAAGAATAACTTTACGTTAAAACCAAGCACATCAGTGTTTTTCTTGTGAATTTCCCAATAAGTTTGATGTATCACATGACCCTCTTCCTATTGAAAAAACTAAAGTTGTATTTAAAATGGCCGACTTCAAAATGTCCACTATCATCACCACCCATCTTGAAAAGTTTCCCCCCTCACATATACTAATGTGCCACAAACAGGAAGTTAATATCACCAACCATGCCCATTTTTATTAAGGTGTATCCATATAAATGGCCCACCCTGTATATTTAGCTGCAGTCCTATGAAGAAAACATTTAAAGGGGTATTCCGGGCAAAAACATCTTATCCCCTATTCAAAGGATATATCCGGGAGTTTCTGGGACTGGGGACGTGACATCACGCCACGCCCCCTCCCTTCATGTCTGTGGGAGGGGGCGTGACGGCCGTAACGCAACCTCCTATAGACATGAATGGAGGGGGCGTGGTGTGACGTCACGTCCCCAGTCCCGGAAACCCGGAGGTTTTTGAAACTGGAGATTCAGCACCCGCATACAATGTGGGTGCTGCAGGGAGATCGTGGGGGGTCTCAGCAGTGGGCTCCCCGCGATCAGACATCTTATCCCCTATTCTTATCGTTTGGATAGGGGATAAATGTTTTTGCCCGGAATACCCCTTTAACACATGGTTGGGGCTGTATCAAGAGCTCATGCTGCCCTAGGCACTCTAAATACAACTAATTAGGGTTATTCCACAAGTGGAAATTCTTTTTTATACAGATCTATCACAAATATGTAGCAAATACTGTGTGCGTTAGGTGTGTATTTTGATGCAGATTTACCATGAATCTCACTCCTATGTACACAATGGCCCTCATTTACTAAGCTGAAACTGACTAGTTTTCGTCGGGCTATTCCAAGTTAGTTTGGCTCATAGGCCCAGATTTATCAAAAACGTCTACGGTAGAGCTATTTCCCATGTTCATTTGAGCGGTGGGTTTGACTAGTGTGCATCTTATTTATCAAGAAGGTGCAGGAGGATGATGAATTTTGCGCAGCTCTGCTGTGGTGGGAAAAGCTCTAACACATACACTTTTTCTAGACACTTTTGTGGGAAGGAAGTAGACAGTTTCCCGGTCCTGAATTTGGCAAGTTAGGTGTTTTTACTTACTTTCACAGAACTGCCGGGACATTTTTACTTGCATTTTAGACGCTACAATCAAATTTGATTGCGGTATCTAAGGGGTTAAAGCCGGGCATCACCTTGATCCGTGATGTCTGGTATTAGAGATGGGTCCTGGTGGCAGAAAGCCACCAGGACCACCCAGCTATGACCCACGCTCAGCTCCTGAGCACGTGTCATAGAAGGGGAGTGGGACGCTGTCATCCACAAGGGGTAAAAGATTGAATTGTGGAAGGTAGACATTATTCTCACGCCTACTGGTAGGTGGTGAAGCTTTGCGCCTAAAAAGTACCTTTGCGCACAAAATAGCGACTTTTGACAAAAGTTGCAAATGATAAATACGTGACCACTGCATGGTCAAGAAGAAAAATGTCTACGGGTAGGCAAAAAGAGTGAAACTGTCTATATCAAAAGGTGCATAAAAGTCGCCTGAACTGTGCCAATACATAGACAAAAAAATGCTCTAAAAGCAATGATAAATCTCCCCCATTATGTCTGCGACATGTCTGCACCAGTGTGCAACAGTGTGCACCAGGAAAATTGGACATTGCATTGTGAAAAGTCGAAAACGGGTGTTGTTTCACAACTGGATCTATTTACTATTGAATTCACAGAAAGTCCTGTGAATAAGTGGCTGGAAATTTCCACCTAGAAAAAGCTGGTCAGAATATGTTCCCAACTTATAAATGTATGAATCCCCATAGTAAATAGAGAGGAATCCTACAGAAACAACATTTACACTAGTAAAAACCCTACACTCTTAGTAAATGAGGTTCAATGTGGTAAAATCAATCACAAATCCACAATATAATGGTTGACCCATTCAACCAAATAAGTAAAACAGATATTTTTTTCTCCAGGCCACAGCATGTCGGCAGCAGCTACATCAAAGTATAAATATTTTTTTTAATGCTTACTGAAGTGCTGCCTCCCCCAGGCACTCAGACTAAATACACTTTATTAGGGTTATTCCATGTGTGGCAATTTTTTCCATACAGATCTATCACAAATATGCAACAAAAACCATGAGTGTTATGTGTGTATTTTGTTGCATATTCATCATGGATCTGACCTCTATACACAGAAATCAATCACAAATCAACAACAGTATAAGCGGCTGTGGCTGCAAATCTGCAGTTAAAATGTGCATTCAAACAAAGGGGTACATTTTTTCCCCGTCCAAAATATTTGCAAACTTTTTTTAAATACTTACTTAAAGGGGTACTCCGCCCCTGGAATCTTATCCCCTATCCAAAGGATAGGGGATAAGATGTTAGATTGCTGTGGTCCCGCTGCTGGGGACCCCAGGGATCGCCACTGCGGCCCCCCGCCATCATTACTGTGCAGAGCGAGTTAGCTCTGTGCGTAATGACGGGCGATACAGGGGCCGGAGCAGCGTGACGTCATGGCTCCGCCCCTCATGACATTACGGCCCATCCCCTTAATGCAAGTCTATGGCAGGGGGCGTGACGACCAACACGCCCGCTCCCATAGACTTGTATTGACGGGGGCGGGTCGTGACGTCACAAGGGGCGGAGCCGTGATGTAACGATGCTCCGGCCCCTGTTTTGCCTGTCATTAAGTGCAGAGCGATCTCGCTCTGCACAGTAATGATAGCGGGGTGCCGCAGCGGGACCACACTGATTTAACATCTTATCCCCTATCCTTTGGATAGGGGATAAGATGCCTAGGGGCGGAGTACCCCTTTAAGTGCTGTCCCCCTCAAAATTGTCACCTTATGTACAGGCCTAGTGGCAAATGCAGCTGTGCACGTTGTGAAATTATGGCATATTGGGCAGAATGACATCTGTAGCCCTGCTACATCTGACAACACTAGACTTGTTACATTTGCACACAATTATTAACATTTAATATTTCATCATAAAATAGAAAGTAGAAACAATGTGCAGTATAAAGTGGCCTTATATTGTCTCCAAAATTTTGAGCGCAAAACGTCATGCTCTGTTACGCAGCCTTTACAAGGACAGTTTCTGAAGCTCATTTACATAAGTGAAACCAGCATCAACCTGATGAATTATATATTTCTGTCAACTTCTCTGTTAGAAAGTACCAAAGCATGTAGTGTTCTGGTGTCTGCGGAACCGTTTTCTGCTTCCTCGTGTTCCTTTCCACTTCATGTCTATTGCCTTCTGTATTTGCTCCTAGATTTTAATTCAAATCTCTGCATCCAAACATGGAAAATGTCAGCAATTCAATTGTTGAAAGTTTCTTTCTGTTCCAAAGCAGAAATTTGGTTGAGGTAGCTGTTTCTACATGAGGAAAGTAGAATAGGTAAGAGTGTAATTTCACACAGCTCTAATTTCATAATAACAAGGGACTGGAAAACTTTGCCTAGAAGCTTGACACAGTTAATGCTTAAGCTATTAGCCATGCATTAGAGGAGGGACTGTACAAGTCCCTCCAGCGTCTTAGGCATCTACTGTAGCCAAAGCCTCGTATTCACTGAAGCAATGTTTCCCTTCCTCTGTGACTCCTTAGTATCATAGCAGCAAGCTTTTATTTTATCTTCCTATTTCCCTATTTCACTTGGGTATTAAAAATCTGATCTCAACAATGGTTCAGTTCATATGCATATTACAAACAGCTTTAGGGACTGTTCAGTGCAAAATGGGCGGATAATGTTCCAGATTAACTTGACTCATGAGTGTGAGCTGTCAACTATATCCTTTAGCTGGGGAGAAGATTTTAAACAGTACCTGGAAAATTGTGCGGCCTAATCTTTCTGCTGTGCTGGCTGGCTGTATAATCCGTATAATGCAAATTTGCTTTCCATCTGACTGAAACACTCATGCTGTTAAGTGATTTGAACATTTTGCCTAGTGCTAGTCTTGTTAATACCAACAACTTTTTGGAAATTGTTACCTATTTTTTTTTCTTTGCATATTCTATCGACACCACGCGGCTGTGCCAAATTTTAGCTTTTTTTTTTTAACCGGATGCTGTGTTTGCGCTGATATTGTGTTTAGTTTTCTCCTTAAGATCTTATCCATTTACAATCCAGCAGGACTTGTTCCAGATGGGGTAATAACAGTTTATTTTCAAATTAGATTTATGTACTGGAAAAAAAAACTGATATTTAACTTGACAGCAGGTAGCAGAGATATATGCTGGCTCTTTTCTCGGAGGCCCTTGGAATGGCCATTTTTAATTATAGGAAGAAGTTTACAATCAGATTGTTGCTGCATCAACCGGGATGACAAGTTGATATTTAAGAACATCAGATATTTGCTCGCAATGTTATTTGGGTCTTCAATTATTCCAATCTACATATTTTTGCGAGCCGGCTTTTCAATATTTCTTGTTGGCTAGTATGAACTGAAGAATAAAATGCATTCCAGAAGCTTTTAAAAGGAATTTTAGTGCTGGATGTAGAAATATTGCATGAACTGTTTTACGTTTAGCAGCTTCAGTGGAATAAATGTCTTAAAGATATGTTTGTGTAAAATGTTACTTCTGTTTTGTAGTTTTTCATAACAAAGCCTTTACTGTACTTTATTTACTCATGCTCTGCATTTAAAATGGAAGTATAAAAAAAAAATAAAGGAAATCTGCTACTTGCAGTGGTTGTTTGTATGCGTTTTCGAGAAGTACTGTGGTGAAGGAACACTTATCCCCTCTCCCGAAGAGATACATGGAGGGATCTTGTTGGCCTCTGCTTTGTGTTAGGGTCCACATGCTCTATTCCTGGGGAGAGCCGGGGTGCCGTGCAGAAGATTCAGGGGGGGGGGGGTCCCAGCAGTCAGACCTCCCTCGATCAGACACTTATCCCCTATTCTTTATATAGTGGATAAGGGTTCCTGCACCAGAGTACTCCTTTATATGGCCTATAAAAGCATATGCAGCTATACTTAAACCTGTTAAGTCCTGACACAAAAAACAACAGTACCCAGAAATCTCCAGAGTTGAAGACTGGCAGCCATGTTCCTCCTAGCAGTACTGAGCCCATGCTTCCACTGTGGCTCTATATTCAGTCTTAAAATGGGTACTCCGCCCCTAGACATCTTAATCCCTATCCAAAGGATAGGGATAAGATGTCTGATCGCGGGGGTCCTGCCGCTGGAGACCCCTGGGATCTCGGCTGCAGCACCCTGCTGTAATTTCTGCACAGAGTTAACTGGCTCCTTGCAAAATGATGGGTAATACAGGGGCCGGAGCTTGCTTAAAGGGGACGGGCCCTGACGTCACAAGGGGGTGGAGCCGTGACATCACGACGCTCCAGCCTCTGTATCGCCCATCATTACGCACGGAGCGGGTTAGCTCTGTGCAATAATGACAGTGGGGTGCTGCAGATAATATCCCTGGGTCCCCAGCGGCGGGACACCCGTGATCAGACATCTTATCCCCTATACTTTGGATAGAGGATAAGATGTCTAGGGGCGGAGTACCCCTTTAAAGAGAACCTTTGGCCTACCCAAACATGCTGTGTTTTCAAAATCCTCTGATAGCCTGTGGCCTGAGTCCAGAGGTGTTTAGACTTTTATTGTGGTAATATGTTTATACTTTTATTTATATGCCTCAGTCAGTGGTGCTGAAAACTAGGAATGATCATTTGTGGAACCCTTTTCTTCTCTCATTGTTACCCACACACCCCCTATTACAAATGTGGGAGATGTGCAGCCGACAAGCAATGGTTTTCCAACCTGCTAAAAAAGATTTAAACAAGTGTTTTCTCATTCATCGGCTCATCACTGGGCTTATCACACAGGTTGATAAAACTTGTTCAGCCTGTAATCCTCCTCTTTAATAATCTACATTGCCATGTTCTGCTTTCTATGTTTGAAGCAGGGCTTTTATGTTGCCTCTCAATTACTTGAAATTATGACTGTGGGCAAACCCCTTTAATCCCTTAAGGATATTGGGTTATTATTATTTATTTTGTAATTTTTTTTCACACTTTTTAATCCCCATGGGTGACTATTTTAAGCAATCATTTGATTACATTTGATTACGGTGCAATGCTATACAATAACATGACATTTTACAGTGGTATCTGTGCTCTGCTGATGTAGTCTGAAAGACAATATCAAAAGAGTGATAATCAGTGTGATCACCAATGTCAGTCATTGACTGAGAGCTTTGACTGCGGATAACAGCTGTCACTTAAAGGGGTACTCCGGTGAAAAACCTTTTTTTTTTTTTTTTTTTAAATCAACTGGTGCCAGAAAGTTAAACAGATTTGTAAATTTCATAAACTTCATAAAAAATCTTAATCCTTCCTGTACTTAAATGGACAGAGATGTCCGCAGAGAGCACTGTGCTCGTGATGTCAACAGTTCTGTGTTTCAAAAAGAAAATAATTTCCTTTGTAGTATTCAGCAGCTAATAAGTACAGGAAGGGTTAAGATTTTTTAAAAGAAGTAATTTACAAATCTGTTTAACTTTCTGGCACCAGTTGATTTAAAAAAAAAAAAAAAAAAGTTTTTCACCGGAGTACCCTTTAAGTTCTTTGAAGTTTGTGTGCTCACTTCATTAACCCCTTAAGGACCAAGCCCATTTTCACCATAAGGACCAGAGCATTTTTTGCACATCTGACCACTGTCACTTAAAGCATTAATAACTCTGGGATGCTTTTACTTATGAATTGATTCCGAGATTGTTATTTCGTGACATATTCTACTTTAATTAACATAGTGGTAAATTTTCATCGATTCTTGGTGAAAAAATTCTAAATTTCATGAAAAATGTGAAAATTTTGCATATTTCTAACTTTGAAGCTCTCTGCTTGTAAGGAAAATAGACATGCCAAATAAATTATATATATATTGATTTGCATATACAATATGTCTACTTTATGCTTGCATCATAAAGTTGACATGTTTTTACTTTAGGAAGACATTAGAGGGCTTCAAAGTTCAGCAGCAATTCTAAATTTGAAATTTTTCAGGGTACAGTTCAGTTTGAAGTGGATTTGAGGGGCCTTTATATAAAAAATACCCCATAAATGACCCCATTATAAAAACTGCACTCCTCAAAGTATTCAAAATGATATTCAGTACCCAGTTTTTGAATTTTTACAAGGGGTAAAAGGAGAAAGAGCCCTCCAAAATGTGTAACACAATTTCTTTCGATTAAGGAAATACCGAATATGTGAACGTAAAGTGCTCTGTGGGTGCACTAGAGGGCTCAAAAGTGAAGGAGCGACAATGGCATTTTGGAAAGTGAATTTTTCTAAAATGTTTTTGGGGGGCATGTCACATTAAGGAAGCCCCTATGGTGCTATAACAGTACCCCCCCCCCCCACATGGCATATTATTTTGGAAACTACACCCCTCACCACAAGCAACAAGGGGTACAGTGAGCCTTAACACCTCACAGGTGTTTGATGACTTTTCGGTAAAGTGTTATGTGTGAATGAATTTTTTTTTCACAAAAATGCAGTTTTTTCAGCAAATTAACCATTTTTACAAGAAGTAATAGGATAAATTGCCCCCCAAAATTTTTATGGAAATACCCCAAGTGCTTTGTGAGCACACTACAATGTTCAGAAGAGAAGGAGCCACATTTGGCTTTTTGAAAGGAAATTTTGCTGAAATGGTTTTCGGAGGGTATGTCACATTTAGGAAGCCCCTATGGTGCCATAACAGCAAACAAAATCTCCACATGGCACTATATTTGGGAAACATCACCCCTCAAGGCACATAACAAGGGGTAGAGTGAGCTTTTAGACCCCACAAGTGTTTGATGACTTTTCATTTAACCTCTTGGGGACGCAGGGCGCATGCATATGCCCTGCATCCCTGATCCTTAAGGACTCAGGGCGTACCTGTATGCCCTGATCCCGTTCCCGGTGTATAAAACAGGGTCACGCCGTGACCCCGCATCACACCGGGTCGGTCCAGGCTGCTAGTCATATCCGGGACCCTGGGCTAACAGGCTTGAGCAATCGAGCCCCTATCTCACTGATCTGTGCAAAGCTATGGCTTTGCAGGGATCAGCATAAGAGATCAGTGTGTGCAGTGTTATAGGTCCCTATGGGAGCTATAAAACTGCAAAAAAAATCTGAATAAAAAAGTTGAGAAAGGTCATTTAACCCCTTCCCTAATAAAAGTTTGAATCACCCCCCTTTTCCCATAAAAAATAAATAAATAAAATAAACATATGTGGTATTCTCGCGTGGGCAAATGTCCGATCTATAAAAATATATTGTTAATTAAATTGCACGGTCAATGGCGTAAGCGCAAAAAAATTCCAAAGTCCAAAATAGTGTATTTTTGGTTACTTTCCATATAATGAAAAAATGAATAAAAAGCCATCAAAAAGTCTGATCAATACAATAATGATACCAATAAAAACTTCAGAACACGGCGCAAAAAATGAGTCCTCATACCGGCCTGTATGCGGAAAAATAAAAAAGTTATAGGGTCTAGAATATGAGAATTTTTAACATATACATTTTCCTGCATGTACCGTGTTTATCGGCGTATAACACGCACTTTTTAGGCTAAAATTTTTAGCCTAAAGTCTATGTGCGTGTTATACGCCGATAAGCCGCTGCAGTTCAGTGATTTAAAGTGGGCGCTTTAAACCAATTAACTGCAGCGGCTTTGCAGGTGCAGAGACAGCCAGCGCTGCCGACTTCTCTGCCCCTGCCTGCCCTGGGGTCTAGAGCCCTGCTGCCGGCCCTTCTCTCCCCCTGGCTATCGGCGCCACTGCCCGTTCTCTCCCCCTGACTATCGGTGCCGGCCCCCATTGCCGGCGCCGATAGCCAGGGGGGTACAAGCGGCACCGACAGCCAAGGGGAGAGAAGGGGCAGCGTCACCCATCGCCGGCGCCTCTGCCCCGTTGCCTCCCCCCCATCCCCGGTTGCATAATTACCTGTTGCCGGGGTCGGGTCCGCGCTGCTTCATGCTTCCGGTGTGCGTCCCCTGCGTCATTGCTATGCGCTGCAAGGCACGTAGTTTTGCAAAAGCTGGAGGCATACTGCTAACACTCGCAGCATGCCCTTTTGCTGTTCGTGCATGCTGGGGGTTGTAGTTATGCAACAGCTGGAGGCAGACTGGTTGTAAAACCCTGAGAGTTTTTTTTACTTAACTCAGTATATCCCAACCAGTGTGCCTCCAGCTATTGCAAAACTACAACTCCCAGCATGCCCAGTTGTAGTTTAACACTCCTAGAAGGCAGCAATGAAGATCACTTACCACTGATCTTCATTGCTGCCTCCAACGCTGCCTTCTTTCTGCTGCCAGTCCTGCCGCTATCGCCGGTCCCTCGCCGCCCCCCGCCCATTCCTTGCTGCAGTCAGGTACTCTGGCACCTGCCGCCATCTTCCCCCTGCTCTGCCTGGACATCCAGGGGCGGGCAGAGCGGGGATTTCAACTTTAACCCCCCGCCCCCAACTGCCAATGGTCAGTCAGTCCTGACCGACCAATGGCAGGGGATAAGGAGAAGGTGGCCCCCCTGCCACCTCACCCCTATACTTCAGGATGGTCGGATATGTATCTGACAGCTCCGATCATCCCTATTTTCTGGTGATCAGGTCTCCATAGACCCTATCAGCCTGGAATCCCCGCAAATCGCAAATTCCTTAAGTACCAGGATGTCAGGGCAAAACCTAGTCCTTCCAATACTTATCAGCTGCTTTGTGCTCCAGAGGAAGTTGTTTGTTATTTTCAGTCTGCTCTCTGCTGACACCTCTGTCCATGTCCGGAACAGTCCAGAGGGAACTGTCCTCTCCTGCTCTGGATAGTTCCTGACATGGACAGAGGTGTCAGCAGAGAGCACTGTGGTCAGACAGAAAATAACTAAACAACTTCCTCTGTAGTATACGGCAGCTGATAAGTACTGGAAGGATTAAACATTATTTTTTTTTTTATATAGAAGTAATTTACAAATCTGGCACCAGTTGATTGGAAAAAAAATAGTTTTTCATGGGGAGTACCCCTTTAAACTTCTGTCACTGTCAGATGTAATTGTGTGCAATATTGTGTCAAAGTGAGAATCCCCATCATGTATATTTACGACATGGGGCAGAAAGGGATTAGATACTGTCAATTGGGAGGACCTGCTCTGTTTTTTTCTATAGTCCTGTAGAATATATTTGTGTTATCTGTAAAAGTAGTTATAAACAATAAATATAAATAAATAATAGTCAAACTGCTATAGCCCCAGCCCTTTATGCATCATTTTACTTTCACAATGTTGTACTTACTGCAACACAAGGTACATTACTTAGTGTAATATATTGCCTAATATACTGTTTGCATAGAAGGATGCTTATCAGTCACACACAATTAATCTCATCAGATGAGCACAGGGAGGAGGAATAGGAAAGACATTTTGGATGGACATTATTTAATGAGCACAGGGTACACAATGGAAAGTTGTAGTAAATGGTAAAACAAGATCATAGATCAGCTAGAATCCATTATTTTCTATAACATTATTCTGCTGATTCGTCTTGAAAATCTGCATTGAAAATCAGACACTATAAAATATACGTAATCTATAAAAACCATAACAAAAGGACACTACTAATAATGCCATACAGTTTTTTTTAAATCAAGACCTAATTCCTCCGAGCAGCCTATCCTGTTTACCTTTCCTTTTTATGAAATGTTACAGACAGAAGGCTTTGACAGCAGATTTATCTATATGGTCTGTTGCTGTTGCCTGTAGTGGTTACTGTGGTGAAAAAAAATGAAATACTCCAATGATCCACTCATTATTCCTGTGAATCAACCTTGCAGCCACCAAATGGGATATTAAAAAACAAAAAGCAACTATATTCAGAAAGATCACATCAAAGAGCAGGGACAAAGCTTACATGAAGGGTTAGAATGTTTCTGGATTACATAAAGAGGTTGAATAAATAGATGATACAAGAATATAAGTCAGTCCTATCTGCAATGAACAATGAAAGGAATCAGAGGAGATGTACATTAGAGGAGCACTAAAAAGTAAGGACAGAGCAACAAGTCCTAGATCAGCCTTTAAAGGGTACTCCACCCCTAGGGGAGAAGACGTCTGATCTCCCAGCCGGTGTAATAAAGAAAAATGTGTCCCGGTAGCTGAATGTGACCCTCCGCACAAGGACAGTTTTCTGCTTTCCAGCCCGCTCCCTCTCAGTGATGAGCGGCATAGGCCATATTCAAATTCACCATACTTTGCGAATATATAGACGAATATTCATCCTATATTCGAGAATTACACATATTCGTTATATATTCGCACATTCGAGGAAGAAAAAAGTGAGGGGGTGTGCAACTTTACTATTGGTTGCTAGGGATGTTGTTGATAACCTTTGACAAGTGTATTTGCATCATTCTAATTGGCCCACAAGTTAAAAGAATGAATATGCGAATATGTGCATATGCAAAAAAGTGAATATTCATAATTTCGAATATATAGCGAATATATTTGCAATATTCACAAATTCTTGAATTTGCAATATTCGCAATAAAATTTTGAAATGAGAATGTTTGCGCCCAACACTACTCCCTCTCACTCCATTCCCTCTACCCTCTCTGGGGGATGGGAACACAGTTCCTACACCACTTAGACAGACTGTGGAGTGCAGCCAGAGGAGCGCTCCACAGCCTTTCTCCCATCAGCCCGCTATCTGTTCCAAGACTACCATTTCCACAGCATGCCCTTACAGTGGGGAAATGCTGGGGGTTGTAGTCTTGGAACAGCTAGCAGACAGATGGTGGATGTACGGCGTGGGTGGGTGGAAGAAAGGCTGGAAGATGTGTGGAGACACAGTTTTCTTCATTGCACCGACATCCCGGCGTTCTGAATATTATGTTCAGAATGCTGGGTTCAGTTGGTCATGACATCAAGTCACACCCCTCATTCATGTCTATGGGAGGAGGCACAATTATACACTGCAATTGTTTAAGGGTGTAAGGCTAGGCGAACAAAATGTGTCTGAGGTGTGGCTGCTGTGCACACATAAACTGCACAGACAATTGTGACTTTTAATTTCACTTATGAATGGCTTAGCAGTTTTTTGGTGAAACAGCAGTTTACCAAACACCTAATAATGGATAACAATTACTTCCATGTCAGTGTGGTTCACAGTACACCTCTGATGTAGACATAGGAAATAGTGTTGAGCGGCATAGGCCCTATTAGAATTCATGATATTTCGCGAATATATGGACGAATATTCGTCATTTATTCGCTAAATTCGCATATTCGTAATATTCGCGTTTTATTTTCGCACACGTGAAAATTTGCGTATGCGAAAATTAGCATATGCAAAAATTAGCATATAAAAAATTACCATAAGCGAAAATTCGCATATGCGAAAATTAACATTTTTTTTTGCATGTTCGAAAATTTGCTCGCCAGTCTCACACAGTAGTATTAGAGCCTTCTTTACACCACACAAGCTGGAAGCAGAAAGGGATGATCACTGTGATGTGTACTGTGAAAAAAAATAAATAAATAAACAATATTCGTAATTACGAATTTATAGTGCTATATTCGCAAATATTCGCGAATTCGCGAATATGCGATATTCGCGAGCAACACTAATAGGAAATCAATCTGGGTTAGGCAAGGTTTCCACACAGGTTTTTTTATTAAGGTTTTTTTTTAAAACTGACAGGTTTTGAGCCAAAGCCAGAAATGTGTTTAAAAGGAATGGGAATAGAAAAAAAAGGACTTATACTTCTCCTTCCAACTTCCACTTCTGGCTTTGGCTCAAAACTTGAAGTGTCAGTTTTCCAGGTGGAGACCTAGCCGAAGAGCTTAGTGTTGGGTAAATATGTCTTTGGTTAAAGATCTCTGCCATCATGTCCATGGAGAACCAGTGGGTAGCACACTAGAAGGAATTACATTACTGAGTGTCCAGTGGCAATCATCATGGTATTGTTAAAGATAAGGCCATGGGCTGTTAAACTCGAACAAACTGAATTTATTTACTTTTTTCTGCCTAAAATGTAACAGGCCCTTTCTTTTCTAGATGAAAAATAAACACAGGTAAGCCGTGTTTTGGGGCTTTATTTGTTTGCCACTGTCTCTATCTGTTCTGATCCTGCTGTGCTCACAATGCCTACACTTTTTTCCACTTTTCATTTTGAAAAAAACTAAAATGTTACATTGACATAAGTATTCAGACCCTTTACTTAGCACTTAGTTGAAGCTCCTTTTGCAGTGATTACAGCCTCCAGTCTTTTTAGTGGATGATGCCACAATTTTAGCACTTGTGGATTTGGGGATATGTTCCTTTTCTTTTCTGCAGATCCTCTCAAGGTCTGTCAGGTTGGATGGAGAACCTTAGCATACAGCCATTTTCAGGTTTCTCCAGAGATGTTCTATTGGGTTCAAGTAAGACTCTGACTGGACATTCACAGAGTTGTCCCTAAACAATTTCTGTGTTGTCTTGGCTGTGTGCTTAGGGTCATTGTCATATTAGAAGGTAGACCTTAAGCCCACTCTGAGGTTCATGCTTTACTGTAGATATATTATTGGGCAGTTCATGAGCAGTGCCTGGTTTCCTCCAGACACACATGATGCTTAAAATTAAGGCCAAAAGCTTAAACATGATTTAATCTGAACAGAAAATCTTGTTTATTACAGTCTGCAAGTCCTTAAAGGACAAGTCTCACAGTAAACAATTGTTCAGCTTTTAGTGCAGAAGGTAAAGTTATACAGGTTTGTAAATCACTTCCATTACCAATGCTGCTTAGAAACCAGCTTTATCTGCATTCTTCTGTCTGACAGGAAATTCAGCTGTTCCAGGTTTTCATGACTTTCGACCCCCTATTCAGGCTGTTATCAGCAGCATCCCGGGGCCGTGACGTGACAATTACCCAGAAAACCCCTGTGCTGCAGAGAGCTGCCTGAGCTCGGCCTTAGCCCCTCCCATCTGATGAATATTCACACTGTCCTCCCTCTGTTCTGCAGTGATTGGCTGAGCAGCACTGCCTATATGCTGGCTGATTCAGATCATAGTTCTCTCCCCTCTCCTTGCTAATGTTTTTACACTGATAACGGAGGAGAGGGGGGAGGGGAGGGAGCGGCCAGAGTAGAGCTCTCACACCGAGAATGGAGGGGAGGGAGAGTAGAATTGTCACACTGAGCACTGGGGAGAGAGGAGTGCAGGGCAGAGGAGGGGGGAGGTGATTGTGCCACTGTAAAGCTGTTTCATTGAGAGGAGGAGGGGGAGGGAGTGATTTTACAGTGTAAAACTGCAGCTTCCACTCCCGGGTCCCTCTCTCTGAGCACTGAGATTACATTTTGTTTCCTCGTGGCCACCCTGCTGTATAGGGCTATGATTGGAGCTCAGTGTTATGTGGGAGTGGCTAACATAAGTTAGGGGAGGTAACAAGCTCTCTGCTCAGGCAGCTGAGAGCAGGAAATGTGAGCAGTGCATGCAGGGAAATGTAGTCTTTGAGATCACAGGCATAGCCACCATAACCAGGAAGTAACCGGAATTTATGAGCTGAATAGCTGGTGAATGGGGGGCAGAAAAAAATCACAAACATGTCAGAGAGGTGGTAGGTGAATATACTATGGAATGGCTAGGTATTTTTTTTTTCTTTGCTTTATGGGATATCTTCTTTAAGGAACTTTATGCAAACACCTGATGAGTTTTATAAGGTCTTTATGGCCACTCTACTATTAAACCTAGAGTGCTGCAGCAATGGTTGACCTTCTAAAAATTTAGCTTATCTGCACATAGAATCTTTGGATTTCCTTGGTCCTCTCTTTTTACCACTAAGGCTCTGTTCTCCCTCTTACTAAGTTTGGTGATGTGGCTCAAGGAAGTCTTGGTAGTTCCAAACTTCTTCAATTCAAGAATGATGCAGGCCACTGTGCTCTTGGGAACTGTCAATGCAGCAAAATCTTTTTATACCCTTTTTCAGATCTGTGCCTCCACACAGTCCGGTCTTTGAGCTCTCCAAGCAGTTCTTTCCCACTCATGGTTTGGTTTTTGCTTTGATATGCATTTTCAGCTTTGAGCTCTTATATAGACAGGGCTGTGTCTTTTCAAATCATCTTCAAGCCCCTGAATTTACCATAAGTAACTCCTATCAAGGTGTAGAAACATCTCAAAGATGATCAAGAGAAATAGTGGGCGTATTAATACTTATGTCCATGCATTTCTAAAATGTTTTATTCACAGTTTACTTCTAGGGTAGTGAATGCAGATTAAAAGGGAAAACTTTATTATTATTATTATTATTATTATTATTATTATTATGCACAAGGCCTAAGCATAACAAAGTGTGAAAAATGCAAGTATCTGAAGACTTTTCAAATGTATTGTACCTCTCATGACATTCATCTACCACTGGACATATACTATATATGTTTTCAGGTTGTCAGCTGGCCCCTGCTATCACTTCTAACAATACGGCTGCTTTGTGTTATCAGACAACACCACATTGTAGTAATCTAACTCCACATACTTGGATGTAGTGACAGTAAATGTATTCACCCTAATTTATAGCCTGCACTGCAAACTTCCTTTTTTCCACTCTTACCACGTTCACTGTTGTTTTAGTTTTTATCCATCTATGGTGCTTTGTCCTGCTACATCTTGTACTCAACCATCTTCTAATAGTAACGTCTGTCACCTGTTTAAATACATTTCTTAATTTGTCTGTGAAAATGACTTAATATTTCCATAGTCTATGTTACACTGAGTTTTAAACTGAACTGTTCTTCCCATTTTAAGATACTTAATAAAAAATGTTTTAAACATTTTAGAACTTAATTCCTTCCCAACACATGAGGCTGTTGGTAAGCACTTCCTAAACACGCTATGCTGCACATGTACGGTTTGGTGCACGCTCTGAAGCTGAGCCTATGCTATTAGCAGGGTATCAATTGTAACATGCACCACCCTACTTGAAGAAAAGGAAGTACCCTATTACTGCTAGGAGAGTCCAAGGCTTATGCAGTCAGGGCAGGTATTACTTTTAGGCTGGGGTCACATTATGATTTGAACCTCCAATTCACAGATGCAATTTCAGAAGCTCAAATCGGCTGAAATCATATCTGTGCACGGACAGGTATGGAGCCATTAACTTCTATGAGGCTGTGGACCTGATTGTAGTCAGCTAGTGACTCTGATCGGGTCATTTCCTCAGGGCATCCGGTTTTTGATACAAACTAAAAATCATGGTCTGCCACGATTTTCAGTCTGTGTCAAAAATCGGATGCCCTGAGAAAATGACCCGATCAGAGTAACTAGCTGACTACAATCGGGTCTGCATCCCCATAAGGGCCTTTCATCTTTGTCCTATTAGGTCTTTTAGGGTATGTTCACACTGAGGAATTGGGGCGGAAATCAAGCAGAAATTTTCTACCTTAAAATATTGTTACTTTTCCACAAGAACTCACAGAGATTTTGCGTGGAATTTTGCGTGGAATTGGTGCGGAATTGACGTGGAATTCGAGCGGAGGAGGAGAAGAGTATAATATATATATATATATATATATATATATATATATATATATATATATGTATATATATATATATATCCTCTTTTTTTTTTTTTCATGCGGAAATTCCACTCCAATTCCGTGCCATTTCTGCACCAATTCCACGTGGAAATGATTCTGACTGAAATTTTTTTTTTTACATTGATCTATATGGGAGTAAGGCTAGGTTCAGACTACGGTATTTCCAAAAGAAATTTAGTCGTAAAATTTCCGTCCAAAATTCCGCTTGCTAAAATGTCTAGTGTAGTGAATGGGTTTCCGTTCACAAATTGACACTTCGGAATTTGTGAAGCAAAAAATCCGCTTAGAAAATCCGCTTAGAAATTTCCGCCTGAAGAAAGGCGGTGCTCTTTCTTCAGGCGGAAATCCGCGCGGAACACATTGAAAATGAAAACAAAACCCACAATTATGTTTTTTTCCCACGTAACAAAAATGTAATGCTGTAAATATAAAAAATAATAAAAAAGAAAATAAATAAGCATGCATAAATTGCCACTTCCATGATGACCCAAACACTATGGAAAAGTAGCTTGCATTGTAAATCATAAAAAGTTAATGGGGTTTATTTACTAAGAGTAGAGTGGAGTTTTCTTTGTGGGTTTTGAATTCCAGCAGGTATTTTCTCAAGGTATTTACTAAGGTTTCCCTATGTTTTACTTTTTTTTTACAACTGCTCTGATCTGTCGGGTTATTCCCAGCTCAAATCCACCACATTTTCTGTGGAAACCTTAGTAAATATGTTGGGATTTTTCAAAACTGTTGGGGACACGCCCCCTTTTGTCTGGACCACACCCACTTTATCCCATGACCGTGCCCCCTTTTATTGTAAAATGGAGGGTTTTGGGGTTTTTTGGTCGCAAATTGTGTCGCATGGAACGTGAGACACAATTTTTGTGCAAAACTCGAGAAAAAAAGAGTCTGGATCACGTTAGTAAATAAACCCCAATATGTTTGTTTTGGCCAAAATTGTGACGCCTGCTCAGTGCACTTTCACTAGCGCTGTGATGTGGCATAGCAAAGGGGGGAATGTGCTTCGCTTGGCAAGTGAAGTGAGAGGAAGGAAATCTTGTGCATGTATGCTACTGACAAACAGCCCAGCTCTGGGCATTGACCCCCATCCCCCCCCCCCCCCCCCCCCCCGTAATATGAGAGATTGAGAACTGGCTCTGTACTATGGAGGGGGCTCTTCAGGCTCAATGACAGCAATTGGATCACTAAAATCTCCTTGTTACCACTCTGGGGGGTATTTACGTAATTCATTAAATAATGAAAAACAGATTAAGATGAAGAATGTTACTCAAAAAGAGGTGAAGAACTAGAACAGTTAGAATAAAATACAATTTAACATACAATAAAGCATGTAACCATATTTATTGCCACAGTATAGTACAAAGAAGAAAAACACAAGGTAAATGCACAAGAACCTACATCGTGACTGCAGTATATATTGTTATTTGACTAGCATCACTGTTGTATTGTACCATGACAATATTTATTACATCCAATGGACTGAGTGCATAAAGTGCAGCAGTGCAAAAATTCAATTATATAGGGGTCATTCTCCTATCCACTGAACATACCACACTGCAACTACTTTGTATTACACATTGCCCTAAAAATAAATGTTAGCAGCAACAGTCATAGTAGCATTCAATAGTCTTGGTACATGAATAAAGATCAATTCTGACCAGTCAAAGAATGTATTTCATCTCCTGCCATGTCATGCCCCTATGAATATAAGATATACTTTATTTAACAAACGTGTGGTCTGTAGTTTTGTAGGTCATTTACTGAGTATAGTTTCTGTAGTTTCTGACTACAAACTGTAAAGTTAGTGCAAGTAATTGCACAAATCATGTTTGGTTGTTATTCTCTGTTGCCTACACAAACCCCCCGACAATAAATAGATAAATAAATAAAATGGGGAAAAAAATAAACAAACAAATATGTAAATATATTTAAAATAAAACTTTGTCTATTTATACAGGGCCATAATACACCTTTCCTATTCCCTGTTATATACTACATATGTATTAGCTGTTAAAGGGGGAACTCCACCCCTAGACATCTTATTTCCTATCCAAGGGAGAGTGATAAACAAAGGAAGGGATAAGTTGTCTGATTGTGAGGGGTCCTGATCCTGACCCCCCCCCCCCCCCGATCTCCGGCCCGCACCCCAGTAATTTGGATTACGAGTAAGCACAGCCGTCACACCCCCTTCATATAGACATTAATAGAGAGGGAATGACGACCATGGCCATCCGCAGCACAGAACACCGGGGTGCCAGGCTAAAGATTGTGGAGTGTCCAGCATCTGGATGGGGGATAAGATGTCTAGCAGCAGAGTACCCCTTTAAAGAGAAGGTGAGACTCATGTTATAGGGTGTTTATAGGGTGGTATATAGTATGATTTCGGCCTACAGCAAGATATGATTAAATTAAAAGTGAAATCCTACTGCCCAAGAATAGTGTCGAAACCCATGGGGTCAGATAGACTGCCTGACATCCCATCCCAGAAGTCCCATTGAAGTCTGATCATATAAGTTTCAGTACTAGTCTCAGGCAATGAGATTGCAATCACTGTATCCTGCTGCTGTACAACATGACAGTAACCCACTAACTTATAGCACTGGTCCAGGATCAAAAGTTACTATATGATTTCACTATAGTATTTCACTAAGCGTGTGGCTACACAAAACATTAAATCTGCAGATTTTATGCATAGGAAAAATGGCAGCTGTTCCACCAGTCATCTGTAATGGGAAAAATCATAAAATTCATACCAAATTGGGTGAATTTTGGTGCTAATATATCATAGTCAATTTAAGTGCAAAGATTTTCTTTTAAAACAAATGTATTTAAAATTCATCAGTTATGCAAAGTTTCCACGGCAAAAAGTGTTGATCTTGACTTGAGTCAAGTTCATTCTGAAATTCTGATAGACATCCACAGCATTCTACAACATAACTGACATTCTGCATATTTCAAATGCAATTTGGTATACCTTTTTTTCCTTCCTGGTGCATTGGAGATTTATTTAAATCCCATTACTTTGCTGCATCTTTAAGGCCATGTTCACACCTCAGACTTTTTCAGATTTCTTCCAAAAACAGCACCACCCCTGTCTCAGATTGGTTGTGGTATGGCAGCTCAGCTTCATTAAATTGAATTGTTGAAAAGTTATAATGCCAGACACAACCAGGGAAGGTGTGTTTGTTTTAGTTTTTTTGTTTTTTATCTAGGTCTGTGTATGACCGCGTGCATCGGAAGGGTGCTCGCGTCATGAACGGCGGGTTCCGGCTGCTAGCAGCTGCCGGGGACCCGCCCATAATGGCCGACATGTGCGATCCCGCGGATTTCCGCCATTAACCCCTCCGATGCCGTGATCAATACAGATCACGGCATCTGCGGCATTGCAGCACTTTGATTGGATGATCGGATCGCCCGCAGCGTTGCCGCGGGGATCCGATCATAAAGCATGACAGCCGGAGGTCCCCTTACCTAGCTCCGGCCGTCTCCCGGGGTCTTCTGCTCTGGTCTGCGATCAGATCAGAGCAGAAGATCACCGATAATATTGAGCAGTGCTGTGTCCTATGCATAGCACTGCAGAGTATAAGCAATCAAACGATTGCTATAGATAGTCCCCTATGGGGACATAAAAAGTGTAAAAAAAAGTACAAAAATGTAAAAATAAAAAGTAAAAAAAAAGTGAAAAATCCCCTCCCCCAATAAAAATGAAAATTGTCTGTTTTCCCCATTTTACCCCCAAAAAGCATAACATTTTTTTAAATAAACATATTTGGTATTGCCACATGCGTAAATGTCCGAACCATCAAAATATAATGTTATTGATCCCGTACGGTGAATGGCGTAAACGTAAAAAAATTGAAAAAGTCCACATATGCTGCTTTTTTGTCACATTTTATTTAAAAAAAATATAAAAAATGATCTAAAAGGTTTATATATGCAAATGTGGTATCTAAAAAAATTACAGATAACGACGCAAAAAATGAGCCCTCATACCGCCATATATACGGAAAAATGAAAAAGTTATAGGTGGTCAAAATAGGGCAATTTTAGATTACTGATTTTGTACAAAATGTTTTAGATTTTTTTTTAAGTGGTACAAAAATATAAAAGTATCTAGCCATGGGTATCATTTTAATCATATTGACCCACAGAATAAAGAACACATGTCATTTTTACCATAAAGTGTACAGTGTGAAAACAAAACCCTCCAAAATGTGCAAAATTTTGGTTTTCATTAAAATGTCCTCCCTAAAAAAAATTTGGGGGGATTTGCCGTACATTTTATGGTAAAATGAGAGGTTTCATTACGAAGTAAAATTGGTCACGCAAAAAAACAAGCCCTTATATGGGTCTGTACATGGAAATATAAAGGAGTTATGGATTTTAGAAGACAAGGGGGGAAAAAGGAAAACGCAAAAATAAATTTGGCCTGGTCCTTGAGGTGAAAATCGGCTTGGTCATTAAGGGGTTAATATTCTGGAAGAAACATTGATGCCCTTGTCAGCATGAATCTGAATAACTGCATAACCAATGTCTTTAAACTCTTCAAGCAGTAAAAACATTTATTAAAGTATGAAGTATAAATTACATATTACTACATATAAATTATTAATAACCGAGCATTAAAAACATTGGAAAACATCTGCCACCAGACAACCACCACCTGCTACTAGAGACATTAAAGATAGAACAATCCCCAAAGTGGCACACTGCGGCAAGTTCCCTGTCCATTTTCCTCTTTAAATAATCACTATACATTACTTCTCTCATAAAATCAAACCTTCAAAAAGTAAAATTAAATTTGCACAAGTAATCCAGAAATAATATGCTACGTGTAAGCGCACAGGGGTTTATGTCAGCATTAATACAATATTTCAAAGCTGTCATATTGATTTTGGGCACTGAAGAAATAGTGCTATGAGGGTTGAGGTATATAAGTCAAATAATAGGAAAAGAAAAAAGGAACATACGAACTTGTTATCAGTATCGACTGGCTTTCTATTAACAGCCGTGGTGAAAACATGGAAATGTAGGCATTTTCTGCAAGGGATTTCTTGATATCATCCCCACTGCTGCCAGGACTACATGTGCGGTTTATTGTATAGTGTCAGTCTGGTCCCTCTAGCCATCCTAGTGTAACCTCTTCTATATACGGTTCTTCGGCATCCTGCCGATCCCAGAGGCTCATATTAAATTAGATTAAATGAAATGTAAGCAATTACATCACCAACTGTATATTACTGTTCTCTCTGTCCTTGGGCCTAAAGATTATTAAATAAGCTGAAATCAAGAAATACTCCATCATTCCATCCTGACAATGGCTAGCTTCCATGTCCAGTTTTAGCTTAGCAGAGCTGCATATGTATCACATATTTAATGTTATTATCGACAGTTCATATGTGCAATAATATTTATTGGAAATGACACCACTTTGTAAAGCAGGGCCATCTCATCTCACTCCTTTGCCTGAGGCTGCCTGTAACATTTGGTCACTTTCCTGATAGTGGGTGGTATAATACAGATTTCACAAATGTCATTTAACTGCTCTACATAACAAGCTCCATTGCTGTTCTTCCCTTCTGATCCTCCCACTGATAGAAATGTGATACAAAGGGGTGAACATTTATCAGTGAGTGACACACACAGTGCTACACTATAAAGAAGCTGGACCCAACTGATCGATGGCTACGTGTCCCGCTCCAATATTCATCTTGCCACAGGTCTAGTATACACACTTAGATTTCAGTTTTTATTGGAATAGCAGACACCATAGTTAAATGGTTACCACAGCTACAGTCTCAGTGTATCATTGTTATAATAACAGTATTATAATAATAGAAGCAAAGAAAAAAAAAACATAATTATACATGTTCCAGAACATGAACTGTTATTTAATCTCTTTACACTGGTCAGATTGGATGTCAAAAGAAAGAAGGCTCTGTTTCATGTGCATTCATTTTATGAACATTTCACAATTGTCACGTATGCTCTTTAAGCAATATTATAATATTTAATACCCAGTAATCAAAAATATAAATAAAAAAACACAACATATGATGCATGTTGTGGTCTAAATATGTTCTGTTTCGTCACTATTGGGCTGCTTCAGGAGAAAGCATGCACACATGGCACTCCAGGGATATATCAATACAACAAAAACCTGAGAGGGTGGTCTGTTACCTAGTACCAATGAAGTGTCACAAGGTAGGTAGGTGCTACCTTGCCATCTCTAGGTTACCTTAGCCATTTCAATGTAGACTGAAAAATCTGAAAAGTGGGAAATAAAATGGGACAGTGCTAAAAAGAAGGGGGATGTATACAAAGGCCATTTTATTGATATGAAAAATATAAAAAGAGAGACACTGTTCACCATTCTGGGTAATAACATTGGAGTCTTGCAGCCATCTTGCAAGGATACTGTCACGCAGAGCGCTCTGGGTCCCGCTGCTTCCCCGGAGTGCTCGCGGCGTGCTTCTGGATGCAGCGCTTCGGTCGGCACCGCTGACCGCGAGCGCTGCTTCCATATTCCCGGTGGGACGCGATCCGAGGTGCGGGTTGTGCCCGCTCTCGGATCGCGCCCCGTGTCTCTCACTCACACATCCTCCTTTGCTGCCCTCCCAGCGCAAGCGGCGCCGCTCTCTAGGGCGCGCGCGCGCCGGCTCTATGAAATCTAAAGGGCCAGTGCACCACTAATTGGTGCCTGGCCCAATCAGTTCAATACCTATAAAAACCCCCTTCCCTTCCTGTCCTTGCCGGATCTTGTTGCCCTAGTGCCCTGAGAAAGCGTTTTGTGAATCCCAAGCCTGTGTATCCAGACCCTTGCCGTTGCCCCTGACTACGAACCATTGCTGAAAATATACAAAAAAAATAAAGAGAACACTCAGATAACACATCCTAGATCTGAATGAATCAACTAATCGTATGAAATACTTTCAACTTTGGATAGTTGAATGTGCTGACAACAAAATTACACAAAAATTATCAATGGAAATCAAATTTATCAACCCATGGAGGTCTGGATAAAGAGTCACACTCAAAATCAAAGTGGAAAACCACACTACAGACTGATCCAACTTTGATGTAATGTCCTTAAAACAAGTAAAAATGAGGCTCAGTAGTTTGTGTGGCCTCCACGTGACCGTATGACCTCCCAACAATGCCTGAGCATGTTCCTTATGAGATGGCATCCGTTAACTCCTGGACAGTCTGTGGTGCAACGTGGCGTTGGTGGATGGAGCGAGACATGATGTCCCAGATGTACTCAATCGGATGCAGATCTGGGGAACGGACGGGCCAGTCCATAGCATCAATGCCTTCCTCTTGCAGGAACTGCTTACACACTCTAGCTACATGAGGTCTAGCATTGTCTTGCAATAGGAGGAACCCAGGGCCAATCGCACAAACATATGGTCTCACAAGGGGTCTATGGATTTCATCTTGGTACCTAATGGCAGTCAGGCTACCTCTGGCAAGCACATGGAGGGCTGTGCGGCCCCCCAAAGAAATACCACCCCACACCATTACTGGCCCACCTCCAAACCGGTCATGCTGGAGGATGTTGCAGGCAGCAGAACATTCTCCCTAGCGTCTGTCACATGTGCTCAGTGTGAACCTGCTTTCATCTGTGAAGAGCACAGGGCGCCAGTGGCAAATTTGCCAATCTTGATGTTTTATGGCAAATGCCAAATGTCCTGCACGGTGTTGGGCTGTAAACACAACCCCCACCTGTGGACGTTGGGCCCTCATACCACCCTCATGGAGTCTGCTTCTGACCGTTTCAGAGGACACATGCACATTTGTGGCCTGCTGGAGGTCATTTTGCAGGGCTCTGGCAGTGCTCCTCCTTGCACAAAGGCAGAGGTAGCGGTCCTGCTGCTGGGTTTTTACCCTCCTACGGTCTTCTCCACATCTCCTGATGTACTGGCCTGTCTCCTGGTAGCACCTCCATGCTCTGGACACTACGCTGACAGACACAGCAAACCTTCTTGCCACAGCTCGCATTAATCTCCCATCCTGGATGAGTTGCACTGCCTGAGCCACCTGTGTGGGTTGTAGACTCCGTCTCATGCTACCCCTAGAGTGAAGCATTCAACGTAACCAAAACATCAGCCAGGAAGCATAGTAACTGAGAAGTGGTCTGTGGTCACCACCTGCAGAACCACTCCTTTATTGGGGGTGTCTTGCTAATTGACTATCATTTCCACCTGTTGTCTGTTCCATTTGCACAACAGCATGTGAAATTGATTGTCAATCAGTGTTGCTTCCTGAGTGGACAGTGTGATTTCACAGAAGTGTGATTGACTTGGAGTTACATTGTATTGTTTTAGTGTTCCCTTTATTTTTTTGAGCAGTGTATTTATTAACCAACTGTTTAATTGAGGTCCTAAGTAATATGATGAATGTAGTGTAGCATTACTATTTCCATTGTTTACACTGTTATATCATCAGCATTTTAATATAAAGTGTAAACCTTAGTGATGACTGCTGAAGCTGAATATGTTTTGCATGCTTTGCTGCTCTTAGAGAAATAAGCCTACTGCTATGGATGTGTGAAGCATCTGTATGATCTTCAGTCTGTGCCCTCTGGGACAATACTCTCATGAGTCACAGAGATTTGTGAAGAATTCTGTTGATTTAATCTGCAAAGCAAATCTGCAAATTTGCCGACACATATGAATCAGTGATCAATGAAGTAGAGTAGCTTCATTTATACAGCATCTAGTCTAAAAAAAATGCAGAATTAACAAAACACCATTTACATTATCTTATTGTTCTCATCACCCTGAATTGCATTATAAAAAAAAAAATATATACAGGAATACAAATACTATAAAACAGGTCAAATCCTGAATGATTTTGATCTTGTAGGAATGCAGTACAGTGGTCCCTCAACATACGATGGTAATCCGTTCCAAACGGACCATCGTTTGTTGAAACCATCGCATGTTGAGGGATCCTTGCAATGTAACGTATAGGACAGTGGTCTACAACCTGTGGACCTCAAGATGTTGCAAAACTACAACTGTCCGGGCATGCCGGGTGTTCTAGTTTTGCAACATCTGGAGGTCCGCAGGTTGTAGACCACCGTTAGAGGAAGTTGTACTCACCTGTCCCCGCCGTCACCGCTCTTCACCGCTGCCCGGGATGTCGCTGTCCATCACTGTCGCCGCGTCCCCGGGGTGTTCCCAGATGCTTCGGCAAGGCCTCTACTTCCCCGGCATCCGCACTCTCCATCGCAGCCATCACGTCGCTACGCATGCCGCTCCTATTGGATGACGGGATGACGTCGATGGAGAGCGCCGACGATGCAGGGGATCCTGAAGAGATCGTCAGCGGACCACACGGGGTACAGTAAACGGCTATCTGGTGGCAGCTGAAGCAGTCTGCGCTGCCGGATAGCCGTTTATGCGATGGTCCCGACATACAATAGCATCGTATGTTGATGCTGCCTTCAACATGCAATGGCCTCTGAGAAATGTCGGGGCCATCGTAGGTCGGGGGGGTCACTGTATTGTTTTAGTTTCAGCATATATGTACTTTGAAAAAGTTTCATTTTGAAAAGTATTCTGCTTAAGAAGGAAAGCTCAGAATAGAGTCCCTGCAGAAAATATTATTGTATAAAAATTCAGACAATCTCTGGAAAGACAAAAAGGAATCATTGAAATAGAAAAGCTGTATATCAAGAGAAGTATTGTGAGTGTAATGGTCACAACTATTTTCTTAATTGTTAATCTGTACTTTACTATTTTCTTATTGGCAACCAACATGTTCTTCGTAGATTACAGTCACTGGCAGCAGATCCTACTCCCGCTATTTCCCTATCCTGGGTGTAGAAGCAGATACATCTTTAGGAGGTCTATACTGAAAGGAACTTACATCCAGTTATTAGTAGACATAGATATTATGTAGGATATCACAGTGCTATTTTTCTTAACCCCTTAAGGACCAAGCCCATTTTGACTCCCTTGGAAAACCTTTTTTTTTTTTTTTTTAGATCAACTGGCGCCAGAAAGTTAAACAGATTTGTAAATTACTTCTATTAAAAAAATCTCAATTCTTTCAGTCCTTTTTATGGACTTTATACTACAGAGGAAATGTTTTTTTTTTTTTTATTTCTCTTATGTCACGACTACGGTGCTCTCTGCTGACCTCTGCTGTTCATTTTAGGAACTGTCCAGAGTAGGAGAAAATCCCCATAGCAAACATATGCTGCTCTGGACAGTTCCTAAAATGGACAGCAGAGGTCAGCAGAGAGCACTGTGGTTGTGACGTAAGAGAAATCCAAAAAGAAAATAACTTCCTCTGTAGTATTCAGCAGCTAATAAGTACTGGAAGGATTAAGATTTTTTAATAGAAGTAATCTACAAATGTTATTCTTATAAGGCAAGAAAAGTATTTTCAGAGCACTGGTTATGTTGCAAATTTTTCTTTATTCATAGTACGAGAAAAAGTGCATAGCAGGGAGGTGGCAAGATGGTACAGGAGCGGGTGGGCTCAGCCGGTGGGCGACGGTCCGTTATCGCGCTATGAATAAAGAAACATTTGCAACATAACCAGTGTCCGAGGTGAGTGCCCCGAAAATACTTTTCTTGTCTTATAAGAATATCGTTTGCATACTTTTTCTGGAGTCGAGTAGCACCACACTGAGACACGCACCGAGATACAAGCTGCTTGCTCCCTGTCTTTCGACAGGTGGGCATTCCATAATTGGAAATTTTTCTGACTAGTGCCAGGTCATATCTCCTATGTGATATACATAATTTACAAATCTGTTTAACTTTCTGGCACCAATTGATAAAAAAAAAAAAAAGTTTTCCACAGGAGTACCCCTTTAAGGACCAGGCCAATTTTATTTTTGCGTTTTTGTTTTTTCCTCCTCGCCTTCTAAAATCCATAACTCATTTATTTTTCCATCCCCAGACCCATATGAGGGCTTGATTTTTGTGTGATCAACTGTATTTTGTAATGACATCTCATTTTACCATAAAATGTACGGCGAACCCAAAAAATTATTTTTTCAGTGAGGAAATTTAAATGAAAACCACAATTTTGCAAATTTTTGAGGGTTTCGTTTTCACACTGTTATGGTTTACATGTTATGGTAAAAATTACATATTTTCTTTATTCTGTGGGTCAATACAATTAAAATGATACCTGACTTTACCTACTTTTCTATTATTGTACCACTTTAAAAAAATATTAAACTTTTTGTACAAAATCAGTATGTTTAAAATCACCTTATTTTGACCACCTATAACTTTTAAATTTTTCCGCACACACAGCTGTATGAGGGCTCATTTTATGCACCATGATCTGTACTTTTTATTGATACCACATTTACATATATGAAACTTTGAAATAACTTTTTATTTATTTTTTTAATAAAAATGTGACAAAAACAGCAATGTTGGACTTTTTTTTTTTTACGTTTACGCTGTTCAACTGGTGCCAGAAAGTTAAACAGATTTGTAAGTTACTTCTATTAAAAAAAATATTAATCCTTCCAGTACCTATTAGCTGCTGAATACTACAGAGGAAATTATTTTCTTTTTGGAACACAGAGCTCTCTGCTGACATCATGACCACAGTGCTCTCTGCTGACATCTCTGTCCATTTTAGGAACTGTCCAGAGCAGTATATGTTTTCTATGGGGATTTTCTCCTACTCTGGACCGTTCTTAAAATGGACAGAGGTGTCAACAGAGAGCTCTGTGTTCCAAAATGAAAAGAATTTCCTCTGTAGTATTCAGCAGCTAATAAGTACTGGAAGGAGTAAGATTTTTTAATAGAAGCACCAGAGTGCACCAGAGTACTCCTTTAAGGCCAAAATGGGCTGAGTACTTAAGGGGTTAAACTCCATTTAGAGCAGTCCAGGCTCCAGGGGCTGGGCATCTAGAATGGCGGATGCACATGTGAGGACATGATGCAAGGAATACTGGGAAGACGGGATGACCCTGAATCACATGCAGCATGCAGCCTATTAGTAGCCAGCCACCCCTGTGATGTGACAGCCCTATATAATCGGCAGCCATCTTGTGGCCATTCACATCAACGTTCTATTACAGAGAGAGAGGAAAAGACAGCAGTGTGTGTTGCACAGAAAATCCTTTTTACAGCAGCGATTCACCTTCCAGTCACATTAGCGTTCTATTGCAGAGAGGGACGGAGAGCAGTGAGTTGCACAGAAAAGCTTTTTTACTGCAGTAATTCACCTCCAACCCAAATGCAGCCTAGAAGCACTGATAGGGAAGGGAGTGAGATTGAGAGAGAAAGTGCAATTTTGGGTGTACACAGCAACTGTGTGCTGCAACACTGGTGTGTATAACTGAAAAGCTAATAGTAACCAGCCAGTTAGGGGGAGCAGAGCACTAAAAGCGTATTGTCCTCTATTAAGTGTAACCTGTGGGTACATTTAAGTTGTTTATCATATTGTTCCTGTTAAAGTCTTAAAGGCCTAGATACTGTGAAAGGCCAGGCAAAAGTACACACCTGCTGGTATTGTACACAAATACTGTTTTAAGCGTACTGGAGGGCATTGTCCTCCCCTCATAAGTTCATAGCACATACGGACATCTAAGTGTTGTACCATTTTGTTCCTGTTAAAGTCTTAAGGGCCTACATATTGTGAAAGGCCAGGCAAAAGTACACACCTGCTGGTATTGTAGACAAATGTTGTTTTAAGCGTACTGGAGGGCATTGTCCTCCCTCATAAGTTCATAGCACATACGAACATCTAAGTGTTGTATCATTTTGTTCCTGTTAAAGTCTTAAGGGCCTAGATACTGTGAAAGGCCAGCCAAAAGTACACACATGCTGGTGTTGTAGACAAATACTGTTTTAAGTGTAAGTTAAAGTCTTAAGGGCCTAGATACTGTGAAAGGCCAGCCAAAAGTACACACATGCTGGTGTTGTAGACATATACTGTTTTAAGCATACTGGAGCACATTGTCCTCCCCTCAGAAGGGCATACCACATATGTACGTCTAAGTGGTGTACCATTTTGTACCTGTTAAAGTCTAAGGGCCTAGATACTGTGAAAGGCCAGCCAAAACTACACACCTGCTGCTGTTGTAGACAAATACTGTTTTAAGCGTACTGGAGCGCATTGTCCTCCCCTTATAAATGCATACCACATACTTACATCTAAGTGGTGTACCATTTTGTTCCTGTTAAAGTCTTAAGGGCCTAGATACTGTGAAAGGCCAGCCAAAAGTACACACCTGCTGTGTTGTAGACAAATATTTGTTTTAAGCATAATGGAGCGTATCATACTCCACTCATATATGCACTAAGTATGTCAGGCAGAGGAGTGCCAGGACATGCATAGAGGAGTGGCAGAGGCCTAAATTCATCATGCAGAGGTCGCAGCAGACTAGGGTGAAGTGGCATCAGAAGTCGCAGCAAGAGGCCTGAGCTCCCGGTGTCAGCTAGCGGTTGTGTCTCAACCAGCAACCCATCTACATCATCAATCGGTTAACACAGTGATCCACTTCCTCACAAGTGACATCTGACACCTCCAGTCAACAATTGGGGGATTCCTCAGACAAAACCCTCAGTTGTCATGGCCAGGGAGCAGTCCCTGTCCTCCCATTGCCTCTATCCTATGCTGTTTTCTTCCCCACAGAAGTATCTTATGCTGTGTGTTCAGCTCCACTATTTAGTGAGGACGATTTAGAGGACAGTCAGCAGTTACTTCCCAGCCAAGAAGTGGAGGCAAGCATTCAGGCTGTTGAAGAACCTTAGGAGGACATCAGAGACGTGCAGACACAACTCAATGATGATGAAGCCGAATGCACTTGGGAGCCGGGTGCCGAAGGGGCTTCATCATCATCGGGAGAAGAGGTTTCCCTCGAGGCTGCAGCTGAGCCAGCAAGGTTGAAATTCTGGAGCCAAATGTGCCCACGGTAGACCACCTGCTTCGTGGCAGCCTACCTTCCTGGGAGGTAGTGGAACAGGGGTTCCTGGAGTCTGGTGGTAGCAGTCAATCAGTGCGGACTGTTGGTGGGAAAATCAGCTGCTCTGCGGTGTGGCAGTTTTTCATCAAGCATCCGGAGAATGTTAACCTGGCCACATGCAAGATATGTCAGCAGAAGGTGAAGCGTGGCCAGTATTCTAATGTTGTCACCACGGCCCTGCGTCAACCTATGCAGCGTCACCATAAAGCGTCCTGGGAGAACCGTGGCTACGATGTGGTGGTCCAGCCTGCTGCATCACCTAGTGGCACGTCGCTCCCTATTTCAGCCAACCAAGGCTCCACCACTTCAGCCGAAGGGAGCTGTGTGTCATACCCATCTTCTGTCGCTCAATATGCTCCTGCTCCTCCTGCTTTGAGTCAGTCATTCTGCTAGCAATCCATCTGCGAACCCATGTCAAAGAGACAACAGTATGCGCCCATTCATCCAACGGTGCAGAAGCTGAATGTGCTCCTTTCCAAGTTTCTGGTGCTGCAGTCCCTCCCTTTTCAAGTGGTGGACTCTGCACCTTTCAGAGAACTGATGGCTTGTGCCGAGCCAATGGGGAGAGTCCCAAGCCGCCATTTCATTGATTAGAAGGCAGTACCAGCCCTGCAAAATTGTGGGGTGCAGAAGGTGGGCCAGTCCTTGAGCCTTTCGGTGTTTACCAAAGAGCACGGCAGCACCGACGTGTGGAGCTGTAGCAACGGTCAGGGAATATACATGTCCTTTACTGCCCACCGGGTAAATCTGGTTCCTGCACAGCCACAGCAGCAACTTGGACAGGTCACACGCCTTCTGCCTCCACGCTCTCAGGCCGTTGGTCCTGTGACAGTGAGCGACTATGCTTCCTCATCCTCCACTGCAGTGCCTGGCAGTGTCACGCTGTTCTTCACATGGTTTGCCTTGACGAAAGGAGCCACACGGGGGAGGAACTGTTAAAAGTCATTCATCAAGAAATTGAATCAGGGCTTACTCCACAAAAACTGGAAATGGGAACCATCGTGATCGACAATGGGAAGAACATCTTGTCTGCGCTGCGACAAGGAATCCTGAGACATGCGTCTTGCATGGCACACGTGTTCAATCTGTTTGTCAAGCGGATCCTCAAGTGTCCCCTTGCCCATCTGCAAGACATCCTAACAATGGAAGGAAACTTTGCATGCATTTCATCCACACGTACAACTCAAAACACACCCTCCTTGAGCTACAGCGTCAGAACGGTATCCCCAACATAGTCTGATTTGTGACATTTCCACATGTTGGAATTCCACCCTCCATATGTTGGACAGACTATACGAACAAAGAAAAGCCATCACCGATTTCTTGATGATCCAAGCAGATAGGGGGACTACCCTGTGTAACTTTAATGTCAACCAGTGGCAGCTCATACGTGACACCTGCCGTTTTCTCAGGCCCTTTGAGGAAGCCACATGATTAGTCAGTCACCAAGATTATGGGATGAAGGACATCATTCCACTGCTTCATCTACTGCTTCATCAAAACTAAAATGTTTTGGAAAGGATGGCTGGTAGGGCACTGGAGATGTGGCGCCTACATCTCAAGGACACATGAGCCCTGTGAGGGCTGAACTGGAGGAGGAGGGGGAGGTGCACAAGTGAGCACAGTTTAGGTTTTGTGAGATGGGCAGTTTTTCTAGTCATCTGACAGGAGAGGAGGAGCAGGAGCAGCTAGAGGGGCTAGAGGGTGATGAGTAGTGATGTTGCAAACATAAAATTTTCGCGAACTTCGGCAAATGTTCGCGAACCGGGCGAACCGCCATTGACTTCAATGGGCAGGTGAATTTTAAAAAGCACAGGGACTCTTTCTGGCCACAATAGTGATTTAAAAGTTGTTTCAAGGGGACTAATACCTGGACTGTGGTGTGCTGGAGGGGGATCCATGGCAAAACTCCAATGGAAAATTACATAGTTGATGCAGAGTCTGGTTTTTATCCATAAAGGGCGTAAATCACCTATTATTCCTAAATTATTTGGAATAACGTGCTTTAGCCCTCTTTAGGCAGCACATAGAGCCCCCTTTAGGCATCACATAGTTAGATCGCCCCTTTAGGCAGCACATAGATTCCCCCATACTAGGCAGCACATAGTTAGAGCCCCCCTTTAGGCAGCACATAGGTAGAGCCTCCCTTTAGGCAGCACATAGAGCCCCCTTTAGGCAGCACATAGTTAGATCCCCCCTTTAGAGTGGTCTCTAAACTATTTCCCTCCAGATCTTGGAAAACTACAACTCCTAGCATGCCCACATAGCTGTTTGTTGTCTGGGCATGCTGGGAGTTGTAGTTTTACAACATCTGAAGGTCCACAGTTTGGAGATCACTGTGCACTGGTCTAAAAACTGTAGCTCTCCAGATGTTGCAAAACTGCAAATCCCAGCATGCCCAGAAATCAAAAAGCTGTCTTGGCATGCTGGGAGTTGTAGTTGGGATTCCTCCAGCTGTTGCATAACTACATCTCCCAGAATGCCCTTCAGTGATTAGTACATGCCGGGAGATGTAGTTTTGCAACAGCTGGAGGCACACTGGTTGGAAAATACTGAGCTAGGTAACAGAACCAAACTGAACCAGTGTGCCTCCAGCTGTTGCAAAAGTACAACTCCCAGCATGCACGTTCTGTCAGTACATGCTGGGAGTTGTAGTTTTGAAACAGCTGGAGGTTTGCCCCCTCCCCCCGTAACCCGACAGTGCGAAAGTACCCTAAAAACACTACACTAACACATAATAAAGAGTAAAACACTACATATACACCCCCTTACACTGTCCCCCCCCAATAAAAATTCAAAACGTCTTCTACGGCAGTGTTTCCAAAACTGAGCCTCCAGCTGTTGCAAAACAACAACTCCCAGCATTTCTGGAAAGCCACTGACTGTCCAGGCATGCTGGGAGTTTAGCAACAGCTGGAGGCACCCTGTTTGGGAATCACTGGTGTAGAATACCCCTATGTCCACCCCTATGCAATCCCTAATTTAGTCCTCAAATGCGCATGGCGCTCTCTCACTTCGAAGCCCTGTCGTATTTCAAGGAAACAGTTTAGGGCCACATATGGGGTATCGCCATACTCGGGAGAAATTGCACTACAAATTTTGTGGGTCTTTTTTTCCTTTTACCACTTGGGGGCTACACCAGCCTGTTAGTGTAAAAAATTTTTTAAAAAAATTACACTAACATGCTGGTGTTGCCCCATACTTTTTATTTTCACAAGCGGTAAAAGGAAAAAAAGACCCCCAAAATTTGTAACACAATTTCTCCTGAGTAAGGAAATACCCCATATGTGGGCGTAAAATGCTCTGCGGGCGCACAACAAAGCTCAGGAATGAAAGTGCACCATGTACATTTGAGGCCTAAAATGGTGATTTGCACAGGGGTGGCTGATTTTACAGTGGTTCTGACAAATGCAAAAAAAAAAAAATACCCACATGTGACCCCATTTTGGAAACTACACCCCTCATGGAACGTGACAAGGGGTATAGTGAGCCTGAACACCCCACAGGTGTTTGACGAATTTTCATTAAAGTTGGATGGGAAAATGAAAAAAAAAATTTTTTTTCACTAAAATGCTGGTTTTACCCTACATTTTTCATTTTCACAAGGGAAAATAGGAAAAAAAGCCCCCCCAAATATGTAACCCCATCTCTTCTGAGTAAGAACATACCCCATATGTGAATTTAAAGTGCTCTGCAGGCGAACTACAATGCTCAGAAGAGAAAGAGCGCCATTGGATTTTTGAAGAGAAAATTTGTCCGGAATTGAAGGCCACATGTGTTTACAAAGCACCGATAGTACCAGAACAATGGACCCCCGACACATGTGACCCCATTTTGGAAACTACACCCTCATGTAATGTAATAAGGGGTACAGTGAGAATTTACGCCCCACAGGTGTCTGACAGATTTTTGGAACAGTGGTCCGTAAAAATGAAAAATTTAATTTTTCATTTGCACAGCCCACTGTTCCAAAGATCTGTCAAACGCCAGTGGGGTGTAAATACTCACTGCACCCCTTATTAAATTCTGTGAGGGACAATGTTTGCCAACCAGTGTGCCTCCAGTTGTTGCAAAACCACAACTCCCAGCATGCCCAGGCAGCCAAATGGCATATTGGGAGTAGTGGTTGCGCAACAGCTGGAGGAGAACAGTTTGGGGACCACTGTGTAGTGGTGTCCAAGCTGTATCCCTCCAGATGTTGCAAAACTACAACTCCCAGTATGCCAAAACTGCCCAGGCATGCTGGGAGTTGTAGTTCTGCAACATCTGAAGGGCCAGATGTTACAGAACTACAACTCCCAGCATGCCTGGACAGTAAGGGCATGCTGAGGATGTGTAGTTTTGCAACATCTGGAAGGGCACAGTGGTCTTCAAACTGTGGACCTCCAGATGTTGCAAAACTGCAACTCCCAGCATACCCAGACGCCAAGGGCTGTCTGGGCATGCTGGGAATTGTAGTTTACAGGGTCCCATTACAGTAATGCATGCCGCTTTACGGCGACGTGCATTGCTGTAAAGGGCCCGACCGCGGCTGAAGATCTACTCACCTGTCGCCGCCGCCGCCATCTTCATTGCCGGGATCCGGGTCTTCAGGGACGAGGTAAGTATCGGGCCTGTCCCCAGCACTCCCCCGTCCCCCGCCATGTCCTCCAGTCTTCCTCCCGTCCTCTCCGGACATCCAGGGGTCAGGCAGGGCGGGAGGAAGTAACCGCACCCCCCCTGCGATTGGTCGGTTAACTAACTGACAGATCGCAGGGTATAGGAGGAGGTGGCCGGCTTGCCACCTCACTCCTATACTTTAGCATGGTCCTGGCTGTCTGTGACAGCCGGGATCAAGCAAAATTACCGGGCGGTCGGGTCCCAGAGGCCCGATCAGCCTGGTATCGCCGCAGATCGCAGGGGAGATTTCCCTTGCGATTTGCGGCGATCGCCAACATGGGGGGCCTACATGGCCCCCCTCGACGTTTGCCCTGGATGCCTGCTGAAGCATTTGAGCAGGCATCCGCTTCCGATCTATGCCCGAGGCGCGGCAGAGACCGGAGAAACACCAGGACGTACTAGTACGTCCTGGGTCCTTAAAGCCCAGGGTGCCAGGACGTTCTAGTACATCCTGGGTCCTTAAGAGGTTAAGGAATATTTGGGCTTGGTCCTTAAGGGGTTAATACTGTAGTTAGTTGCTTGAAGGAATGTAAGTTTTACACTGGAGTACCCCTTTTAACCAGCGGTTCCCTCCCAAACAGGGTGCCTCTAGCTGTTACAAGACACACGGACTGATATTTGAGCCCTAACAAGGTTTTTTTGGGTGCTGTCCTTAAAGCAGATGTTAGACTAGTGCTTTAGGAGTAAAGTGGACCCTGAATACACCACCTAGCAGCAACCTAGCTATCGCTTTCCCTATTACAGCAGGAGCAGCTTCTCTGTCCCCCCACTTTCTAAGCCTGCAGCATGCCGAATGAAGGTAAAATGGCTGCTGATTGGCTGTAATGTGTCTGCTGACTCTGACTCACAGGGTCAAAGTTTACTGCAATGTTAAAGTATAGGGGGCGAATCGAACTTCACATATGTTCGCCCGGCGATGCGAACACAAACATTCTAAGTTCGCTGGGAACTGTTTGCCGGCGAACAATTCACGACATCTCTAGTGATGAGGAAGGTGAGACAGAGGACCCAGATACATCTTTCAAGTATGCAGTGGAGACGGAGGCAGGGAGTCCCTCCTAGTCACTTGCACAAATGGCACGATGCATGCTCACTTGCTTGCATAGTGACCGCTGAATTGTCACCATTCGACAGCGGGGTGACTTCTGGCTCTCCACCTTATTGGACCCTCGCTACCGGCACAAAATGGGGGCCTTTTTTACACCCACTGAGAGGGAGGACAAACTGACCTACTACAGAGACATCCTACGTAATCAGTTGGCCAATGCTAATCTGAGCCATCGTCCATCCTCTCACAGGTGAGATTTGGTGGGCCCTCTGCACTCACCTTCTACTGCCATGGCTGCTGGGGAGGGGTGGGGTAGCAGGAGCAATACCAGCTCCATAAGCAGCAGCCTGAGTCTACAGTCGCTGATGAGTAGCTTTCTTCTTCTGCATAGTGAAGCAACTCATCATCAGAAGGTAGACCAGGAGCAGGACCTGAACCCGCAGGTGGTGGCATACCTTGACATGCCCATGCCAACACATCTTGAAGATCCGCTGGACTTCTGGCAGCCAAACTTGATTTGTGGCCACAGAGTTTGCCCTGGAAAAGTTGTCCTGCCCGGCCAGTAGTGTGCCATCAGAGCGGGTGTTTAGAGCGGTGGGGGCCATAGTAACCCCAAGGAGAACTTGTCTGTCCACAAAAAAATGTGGAGGGACTGACCTTTGTGAAGATGAATCAGGCATGGATCAGCAGGGATTTTCACCCACCAATGCCTGATGCATCAGAGTAGATTGACCATGGTGCCACACCAACACTTCCCAAATATGGATAGTGCGAAACAAATTTAAGGTGCTGCTTCCCAGTTAAAAACTGAGGATGTGTAGTTTTGCAACATCTGGAAGGGCACAGTGGTCTTCAAACTGTGGACCTCCAGATGTTGCAAAACTGCAACTCCCAGCATACCCAGACGCCAAGGGCTGTCTGGGCATGCTGGGAATTGTAGTTTACAGGGTCCCATTACAGTAATGCATGCCGCTTTACGGCGACGTGCATTGCTGTAAAGGGCCCGACCGCGGCTGAAGATCTACTCACCTGTCGCCGCCGCCGCCATCTTCATTGCCGGGATCCGGGTCTTCAGGGACGAGGTAAGTATCGGGCCTGTCCCCAGCACTCCCCCGTCCCCCGCCATGTCCTCCAGTCTTCCTCCCGTCCTCTCCGGACATCCAGGGGTCAGGCAGGGCGGGAGGAAGTAACCGCACCCCCCCTGCGATTGGTCGGTTAACTAACTGACAGATCGCAGGGTATAGGAGGAGGTGGCCGGCTTGCCACCTCACTCCTATACTTTAGCATGGTCCTGGCTGTCTGTGACAGCCGGGATCAAGCAAAATTACCGGGCGGTCGGGTCCCAGAGGCCCGATCAGCCTGGTATCGCCGCAGATCGCAGGGGAGATTTCCCTTGCGATTTGCGGCGATCGCCAACATGGGGGGCCTACATGGCCCCCCTCGACGTTTGCCCTGGATGCCTGCTGAAGCATTTGAGCAGGCATCCGCTTCCGATCTATGCCCGAGGCGCGGCAGAGACCGGAGAAACACCAGGACGTACTAGTACGTCCTGGGTCCTTAAAGCCCAGGGTGCCAGGACGTTCTAGTACATCCTGGGTCCTTAAGAGGTTAAGGAATATTTGGGCTTGGTCCTTAAGGGGTTAATACTGTAGTTAGTTGCTTGAAGGAATGTAAGTTTTACACTGGAGTACCCCTTTTAACCAGCGGTTCCCTCCCAAACAGGGTGCCTCTAGCTGTTACAAGACACACGGACTGATATTTGAGCCCTAACAAGGTTTTTTTGGGTGCTGTCCTTAAAGCAGATGTTAGACTAGTGCTTTAGGAGTAAAGTGGACCCTGAATACACCACCTAGCAGCAACCTAGCTATCGCTTTCCCTATTACAGCAGGAGCAGCTTCTCTGTCCCCCCACTTTCTAAGCCTGCAGCATGCCGAATGAAGGTAAAATGGCTGCTGATTGGCTGTAATGTGTCTGCTGACTCTGACTCACAGGGTCAAAGTTTACTGCAATGTTAAAGTATAGGGGGCGAATCGAACTTCACATATGTTCGCCCGGCGATGCGAACACAAACATTCTAAGTTCGCTGGGAACTGTTTGCCGGCGAACAATTCACGACATCTCTAGTGATGAGGAAGGTGAGACAGAGGACCCAGATACATCTTTCAAGTATGCAGTGGAGACGGAGGCAGGGAGTCCCTCCTAGTCACTTGCACAAATGGCACGATGCATGCTCACTTGCTTGCATAGTGACCGCTGAATTGTCACCATTCGACAGCGGGGTGACTTCTGGCTCTCCACCTTATTGGACCCTCGCTACCGGCACAAAATGGGGGCCTTTTTTACACCCACTGAGAGGGAGGACAAACTGACCTACTACAGAGACATCCTACGTAATCAGTTGGCCAATGCTAATCTGAGCCATCGTCCATCCTCTCACAGGTGAGATTTGGTGGGCCCTCTGCACTCACCTTCTACTGCCATGGCTGCTGGGGAGGGGTGGGGTAGCAGGAGCAATACCAGCTCCATAAGCAGCAGCCTGAGTCTACAGTCGCTGATGAGTAGCTTTCTTCTTCTGCATAGTGAAGCAACTCATCATCAGAAGGTAGACCAGGAGCAGGACCTGAACCCGCAGGTGGTGGCATACCTTGACATGCCCATGCCAACACATCTTGAAGATCCGCTGGACTTCTGGCAGCCAAACTTGATTTGTGGCCACAGAGTTTGCCCTGGAAAAGTTGTCCTGCCCGGCCAGTAGTGTGCCATCAGAGCGGGTGTTTAGAGCGGTGGGGGCCATAGTAACCCCAAGGAGAACTTGTCTGTCCACAAAAAAATGTGGAGGGACTGACCTTTGTGAAGATGAATCAGGCATGGATCAGCAGGGATTTTCACCCACCAATGCCTGATGCATCAGAGTAGATTGACCATGGTGCCACACCAACACTTCCCAAATATGGATAGTGCGAAACAAATTTAAGGTGCTGCTTCCCAGTTAAAAACATTCCTCCACATTAGACCACAAGTAAGTATTGAGGATATGCATTAGCTAAAACGTAACTTTCCTTAGGATAAAATGTATGTACCCCCAATTTTTTTTAAATCAAACAAAAGGAAATGTGTGCAAAAAACATCATGTTCCACCTACACCACCAATTATTGATGTGATGCAAAGACCTCTATAAGGTGGAATGGAACAACATATAGTCCATTGTAACCAGTGGGGGTAAAAACTTCCCCTGTGAGGCCCTAGTCTCGCATTATTAATTCCCTTCTTGGCAAGTGTTACTCGCCCTAAAAATGGCAGCCCCACACAGGAAACTCTCCCTATTTCCACCTACAAACACTGCCATTTCACAGGGTTTTTAGGTTACATAGTTACATTGTTAGTATGGTTGAAAAAAGACATATACGTCCATCAAGTCCAACCAGGGGATTGAAGGGAAGGGTGTAAGGGAATAAGGGGAAGGGATGTAGTTTTATCATTCTGCATAAGCATTAATGTTATTTTGTTCCAGGAATGTATCTAACCCTGTTTTAAAGCTGTTAATTGTTCCTGCTGTGACCAGTTCCTGAGGTAGACCGTTCCATAAATTCACAGTCCTCATGGTAAAGAAGGCGTGTCGCCCCTTTAGACTAAACCTTTTCTTCTCCAGACGGAGAGAGTGCCCCCTCGGTTTAACCTGGAACAGTTTTTCTCCATATTTTTTGTATGGGCCATTTATATACTTATATACGTTTATCATATCCCCCCCTTAAACGTCTCTTCTCAAGACTAAACAATTGTAACTCCTTTAATCGCTCCTCATAGCTAAGATGTTCCATGCCTCATATTAGTTTAGTCGCACGTCTCTGCACCCTTTCCAGCTCCACAGTGTCCCTTTTATGAACAGGCGACCAAAACTGAACAGCATATTCCAGGTGAGGCCGTACCAATGCTTTATAAAGGGGCAGTATTATGTCCCTGTCCCTCCAGTCCATGCCTCTTTTAATACATGAGAATATCCTGCCGGCTTTGGAAGCAGCAGCCTGACATTGCATGCTATTCTGTAGTCTGTGATCTACAAGTACACCCAGATCCTTCTCTACCAGTGACTCTGCCAGTTTAATCCCCCCTAAGACATACGATGCATGCAGGTTATTAGTACCCAGATGCATAACTTTACATTTATCCACATTGATATAGGTTGATATAGGGAGAGTTTCCTGTTTGGGGGCACCCTATTTAGGGTGGGTAACACTTTCCAAGTAGGGAATTAATAGGGTGAGAGTAGGGCCTTACAGGGTAATTTTTTACCCCCACCTGCTACAATGGACAATACGCTGATTTCTACCTCCTTTTTTGAGGAAAGTGTTACTCGTGTTAAAAAGAGCGGCCCAACACAGGAACCTTTCCCTATTTCCACCTAAAAACCCTGGGAAATGGCAGTTTTTGCAGGTTGAAATGGGGAGAGGTTCCTGTGTAGGGCCGCCCTTTTTAGGGCGAGTAACACTTGTCAAGAAGGGAATTAATAATGAGAGAGTAGGGCCTTACAGGGGAAGTTTTTACCCCCACCAGTTTCAATGAACCATACAGTGTCTTTGCATCATATCAATATTTGGTCATGTAGGTGGCACATGATGTTTTTAGCACACCTTTCCTTTTGTTTGATTTCAAAAAATATTTTGGGTACATATATTTTATCCTAAGAATTTTATTAACCCCTTAAGGACCAAGCCCATTTTAACCTTAAGGACCAGGCCAATTAAATGTTTGCGTTTTCGTTTTTTGCTCCTCGCCTTCTAAAATTCATAATTCTTTTATATTTCCATCTACAGACCCAATTAAGGGCTTGTTTTTTGCGTGACCAATTGTGCTTAGTAATTAAACCTCTCATTTTACCATAAAATGTATGGTGTACTCAAAATAATATTTTTTTAGGGATTACGGAGGGTCTCTGGCTTCTACTAGCAGCCGGAACCTGCTGCGTGTGACGCTAGCACCGCTCCGTTGCTCACGGTCATGCACAGGATGTAAATGTACGTACCACCACACCAGGACATACATTTATGTCCGTGTTGGTTAAACGGTGAAAAATTACATTTTACGTGATATATCCTCAATACTTGTGCTCACTAACACTTTTACAAAGAGACCGTTTTCTTCTGCCTACCTGCCTCAGCTACTGTTCTGATCCTACCATCTGCCTGATGCCATACATCTGATACCAAGTTTTCCTTTTTTCACCCACCTTCGTCACCAGGTACTGGTATTGCCACCCACCGCCCCACTATGTCACCGGATCACTTTCAGGACTCCTGATTCTGCTGATGCCAACTCCATGCTGTTTCTTTCTGCCACCATATGTTCTCCTCATGCTGCTGCAACCCCCAGGCTCTCTCATTCTGCAAAAATATGGTCTCCTCATGCTTCTGCCACCTCCAGGCTGTGTCATTCAGCCGCTATATGGTCTCCTCCTGCTGCCAACAACTCCAGGCTGTGTCATTCAGCCACTATATGGTCTACTCATGCTTCCGCCACCTACAGGCTGTGTCACTATACCGCCATGTGGTCTCCTCATGCTGCTGGCACATAAAATAAAACTTTTTAGGTTCATCTATTTGAAATATTAAATTAAAATGTAAAAAAAAAATATATTTAATCTTTTCAATTTTGAGGCCCTATGGTCTCATCAATCTGTTGCCAGCTCCAGGCTGGGTCATTCAGCCACTATATGGTCTCATCATGCTTCCGCCACCTCCAGGCTGTGTCATTCAGCCACTATATGGTCTTCTCATGTTTCCGCCACCTACAGGCTGTGTCATCGTAACGCCATATGGTCTACTCATGCTGCTGGCACATTAAATAAAACTTTTTAGGTTCATCTATTTGAAATCTTCAATTTAAATGTTAAAAAATATATTTAATCTTTTCCATTGTGAGACCCTATGGTCTTATCAGGCTGTTGCCACCTCCAGGCTAGATCATTCAGCGACTATATGGTCTCCTCATGCTGCCGCCACCTCCACGCTGTGTCATTCAGCCACTATATGGTCTCCTTATACTGATGCCACCTCCATGCTCTGCCGTTTTGCCACTCTGTGACAGTGATTCTAACGCCTCTAATCTGCATGTCATACTGAATAAAAGTATTATTTCACTAACCCAGCACATTCCCTATGCATGTTACAGCAACACAGAGTGTTCTACACCCCTATTGAGACTCTCTGTAGGCCAAAAATAGCCGTTTTTAATACAGATTTGCTGCAAATAAATTCAGACTGAATCAATTTTTTTCGGAAAATTCAGCAAATTGACCAAATTGATTTTTTTTTTTTAATTCGCTCATCTCTACCTCTAATAATAATGCAGCTTCCACCTGTTCAATTAAAGAAGTACTCTGGTGAAAGTAAAGTAAAGTGAATGCTTGGACCCCCATAATCTCCGGGATGGGACCCCAGCTCTCTGAGAGAGGAGCCGGAGTTGTCTACTGGTACATGTCCTTCATTCATTTCTATGAGAGCACCATTGATTTCCGAGTGCTGTACTTGGGTCTTTTCAGCCCTTCCATATAAATTAATGGAGCGTGTGTTTCCTGCTCCTCACTGAGCCCTGAGTCTCGTCTGATCAGCTACTTAAATGTTTATTTATGCCGAATTTCTCCATGAATGCATATACTGTGCAGGAACATCTCCTGCAAAGCTAGATATATTTTCCTAGCAACCAGGGGCAGAGAAGGGTTGATGATAATAACCTTGGAGATCTAAGACAGTGGAGGTTTACATTCTCCAAATATAGGTTGGACCTTGCCAGTTGGCCTATTTACTCTGAAAATAATAGTTCTAAAGGGAATGTGGATCTGCTGTGGGCCAGTTGCACAAAATCTGTAACAGAAAATAAGAAAATTGATTTTGTTTGTGTATAAAAAAAAAAAAAAAAAACTAAAGAAAAAAAATTTCAACCCCTCAATGACAATGGATGTAAATGTACATCCTGATGTCATGGTTTTTAATGCACCAGGACACACATTTACATCCTAAGTGGCATTCAGACTATGAAACAAGCACAGGAGCTGTGCTCATAGATGGCAGGTCCTGGTTGCTAATGGCGGACTTCAGTGATCCTGCTGATGTCAGCCATTAACCCTTTAGATACCATAATTAATTATGATCATGGTATCTTAGATACACTCATCAGACCATCCATAGCACAATTGTGGGGGGTCCGATGAGGAAAGATGACATATAGGGGTCTCCAGAGATGTTCTTGTATAGTCTGCCCACAAAGAATCACCAGTTCTACTGATCAGTGATATGCATAGCACTGAAGAGTAATAGCAATGTAAAGATTACCGATTTTTGGTCATGTCACATTTCATAAAAAAATAAAAAAATAAATAAATAAAACAGTGATCAAAAAGTAAAATATGCGCAAAAGTAGTACTGATAAAAACTAAAGATCATAGTACAACAAATGAGCCCTCCTACAGTCCAATAAATGGAAACATTTTATAAAGTTGTAGGGGTCACAATAGGGCAATAGGGAAAATGTGAAAACACAAAAATGAAAAATGGGCTGTGTCTTTAAGGGGGTATTCCAGAATATTTTATTTTTATTTGACTATGATATAGGGGCTGTATAACGTTAGTGTAGTTAATAATATGGTGTCTGTATCTGTGTATGACTGTGGTCTCATAATTCCTCTATGATTTTTGCCCCAATATTTATTTTTAACAGCATTTAAAGCATTACTGTTGTCTCAGTAGATCTGAGGGAGCCTTCCCTGCTTCAATGGGTGGATCTACCGCTGGCTGGGAGAGAGATCATTCTGCAACTAAATGTATTTTTGCAACAGCTGTAGGCACCCTGGTTAGAAAAAAGTGGTATTTTAAAGTAAATCCAACTCATTTGTGTTTCATTGGGTAGGGTGACTGATGTGTGGGAGGGAGGAAAGTGACCTCAAACTTTAAAACAAGGAACTATGAGATTTGAAGTCAAATAAGGAAACTCCAACAGGAAACAGCCAGTTCACAAAAAAGATAGCCATTTAGCCCCAAGACAAGCACAGATCCTTCCTAAGCATGTCCATTACTGTCTGGCAGGTACATACTTAAATCACCTTATGGTCGATAACCCCTTTAAAGGGTTAAAATATGTTGCAGATCAATTGTAAATTAGTTCCAGGAATTCTTCAGTAGAACTGCATTGTTTGAACATATCCTAAGGGTACCATCATAATGTGACATTTCTGCTCCAAAATTTCAATGCAGCATCCACCCATTTTTTTTTAAATAAAATTGTATTGCACATGCTCATTGCTGAATTTCCATTTGACGTTTCGAGAAATTAAAATTCCAGACTTTGCCGAAAAAATGAACATGATCATGATGTTTTGTGAAATCCGATCAGATATTTACTGTCTGCAATGGCGAGCGGTCCTAGAATATAGTGAGCCTATTGTGCACAAAATGTCTGCCTGGAATTTCTGCTCGCAGACATTTTGTAGTTGTAACGGTGCACCTGAATACCTGTTGTCAAGCATATAAAGGGGTATGCTGATTGTTCTTATATCTTCCTATATGTGTAAAAGTAACATCCACATGAATGCCACAAGTTGAATCCAGTGTGAAGCTTTTCCCAGAGCAGCACACTTCCTATGCTGGATTTTCTTCTACTTATTGTACATTATAGTGTTCCAGGTAAGTGATACATACATCCCCAGCCATACAACTGATGTAAAAGAAAACGTGATTCATGAATCCAACTTTTTCAATTTCTTATGGTCTTGTTCTAAATTTCATGTGCCATTGTAGATGCTTTTAGTGATGGAAAGGGGCCAGCAAGTTGTGATTCACTATGTATTAAGACACCTATCTATCATTTCCTTTGTCAAAAGTCTTTACTATTGTTGCTATGTTGTAGAATTGGACTAGACAGGCTAGCCTCTGCTACCCCTTTTGTAACGATAACCATGTCTCTGGATCACCAGTTGTTTTTCCATGGATCACTTTTGGTGTGGTACTTACCATTTACTGCATACCCGAAAATCCTTGCCAACCTGCGATTTTAGAGATCCTATGACCAAGTTGTCTAACCATTACAATTGCCAATTTACAATTTTTTTACGATTTTCATGCTTTCTTATTTTACCTGCTTCCACCATATCAATGCCAAGAACTAACTGTTCACTTGTAACATGATACATCCCACAGCTTGGCAGGTGCTAATGTTTTCTCCTCACTTAGTTGTAATGTTATGGTTGATCATTGGGAGGATGTATGCTCTGCTTTTAGGCTTATATGTAAAATGAAATGAATCAGTCATAATAAGTTTGCTGTAAGTCTCAGCAGAAATGGTCGTGGAGCAGGGGATAAATATGCCAGCAATGGTGAGCAGCCCATCGCTGCTGCATTGTAGCTATAAGTACTGATTTGCATAGGCTTTACCATCTTTAATATGACTCATGATATAGATAACCACGATGAATATGTAACACAGTCATTACTTGCTCTGATTAGCATAATCTCTTGTCTGAGTGTTGATATCTTTATTATTTCATTAAACCCTTCTAATATTACGACATTACAGCACCCGTGAACCAGTTTCTCAAAGAATATGTTCAAAGCAATGGCTTAAAGAGCTGCTTACTCTAGAATACTGTACATGAAGGTTTGATTGGTTTATTTAGTTGAGCCAACAATACATAGTCAAAAAAAAAAAACAGTTCGGAACATGCAACTTAATGCATTATGGAGAATTGGTATGAATTAATGAATTTTCTTATCAGAAATCAGCCTCATGCTACATATATCCTCAATAGCATAGCAAAAATACATTTGTTAATATACATACTAATGTGTATAGGGGCTTTTGACTCCCCCAACTGTATATGTAACTGGAAATAAGGATAAGGTAGTTGGACTGCCACATGAACAATCCTTTTGATCTAAGTGGAGACAAACCCCACCAATGGTGCCTGCCAGTGGCTTACTCACTTCTTCTCGTTTGTTAACATGTGCATGCTCTTCCAAGCTGACCAAGCATGTGTATTGGTGTGGGGCAAGTTTGTAGAACTTGGCCAAATGTACAGCCCCACTGAGACAGTTCTAGAAGTGTCCTTTCTTAATATTTCCAATTTCTTTAGAATTTAGTCTTGTTTATGGCACATAAATTGCAATGACAGTTAAAAAAAAGGAAAAATAAAAACTGCCATGTGTGACAGAAGCCGACGTTGCCAAAATAAATAATTATCCGTACTCAACTGCCTAATCCCCTGCTACTCCCATTCTAATAGACCCTGATACCTGGTGTTTTCTGTTTCTTCCTGTTGTCAATAATGTCTCATTCATGCAGGAACTGCCCACTTAGCCAGTCACTGGTTAAGGAAGGTTTCAATTATTGGCTGAGTGGGCAGTTCTTGCCTGAATGAGGCATCATGGGAAACGGTCTTACTTCTGGAGGGAAATTACTTTGCATATTTTCTTTTCCAGTGGAACATTGCATGACCTACAAGACTTCACATGCCGGTTAAGCGTTCTGCAGAAGGAGAACATTACCCGCTCAGTACCCTTACATCAGACACATATTGCTAAATTGGCCCTATTGAAGATAACTTAACAGCACATGGCATCTCTATACAATTGCTACTGATCTTTTTTTTTCTATTTTACTATTAGTGCTGAATATGTCTTGTGTGTCCCAGTATTTCTCTAATTTGCAAATGCATTTTTTGCCACAGGCCCTAAATGTATTAGCTCAGAATCTTTACTTTGTTGTTATCATAAGAGGTAGGGTACACAATATTCTATTATGCCAATTATACTCCAGTAAGTTCCAACAAAAGGAAAATACCATCTTTAGCTGGTTTCTGCAAGCAGTTTGAAAGAAATAAATACTTCTCCTTTACCATTAAAACAAAAGGCCATTTTTATGACAAATGTAATTTGTGTATAGTGCTTGAACAAATATAAAGTACAGTGGAGGAAACAATTTCTTTCTTACTGTGATACATGAATGTTTTAATACAATGAACTCCTTTCCAGATTCCCTTCACCCCTTTGTCTTCATCTCTCCAGTAGCTCTGACAGGGCTACTGAGAAAGCAACATAATTGCAACAAAGCATGACATGTACAATATAGACGCAACACTATTTTCTCCAATTAGACATTGTCTCTGCCCCCATGGTGTCTTGGTATTTTTTATGTAACTGTAAATAGGGAATTGTGCAATATAAAAATTAAGACTATAGTCAAAGAAAAGAACAATGCATTATGAAAGAAAATAGTTATACTGCAGGCTTTCAATTAATTTATAAGCTGAATTATTATAGTAATAATATTTGTTCACTTGTAAAAAAAATGCTAAATAATTGAGGACTTTAATATTACCAATACATGTTTTAATTAAAGTAATAGTTTTCGATATAATGCTTTATAAGATAAATTAAGTACAACATATAGAAACATTGAAGCCAATCATCAACTGGCAGTGTGTTGTTTGTGTGAATTACTGCAATGGAACTATTCTGAGACTATACACACATATTGCTGCTATAGAGAGTGACTTTAGAGAATTTCCCCCCAAAACAAAAAGGAACACCCACAAAAATCAGTATGAGGAAATGTATCTGATATTTTTTTTTGTTCTTTAACATTATATACTTTGTAACAGGTAAAAGAAACAATAATGGGGTTTACTACACTGTCCATGCCATCACCCATGTTTTATGGACCCCAACATCACAGCAGTGTTACACAGAGATATATACCATCTCCTGCTGCTTCTTTATAATTGCTTTTTATTAGTAATAAACTTCATGGATGTCATAATGCCTGGAAGGTTGTAAAGAGCAGGCTTGCCTTGTGGGTATAGGGTGGCAGTGGCTGCATTTTGAGAAAACTCTAAAGCCTTTGGTTTACCCCTTAGATGCTATGGTCAATATCAACCAAGGCACTTAGGTGGTTAGAAACTGAATGGTGCCTCCCTTGGCCTAAGGATTGCTCTCCTAGCTACATGATCATGGGGTGCCGAGTGACAGCTGAAGGTCCCTGGGTCTGCTACCTAGAGATGGGAGAATGTTTCAAGAATTCAATTCAGCCGGTTTGGCAAATTTTCCCAAAAAATTTGGTCCAATCCAAATATATTTGCGGTGAATCACTATTAAAAAATGGCTATTTCCGGGCTACAGAGAGCCTCAATAGGAGTGTAGAACACTTTGCCTTGCCATCACACACATATGGAGTGTGCTGGGGTAGTGAAATAATACTGTCAGTATGACATGCAGATTACAGGTGCCACTATTAGAATCACTGCTGCAGAGCAGCACAATGACAGTGTCTGGATGTGGCAGCAGGGTCGTAAGACAATGTGGCATCACTATTGAAGGGATTAAGGAGATTTTTTTTTACAGTAAAACACCCCAGTATGGTTGCAATAGAAAAAAAAAAAAAAAAAAAAAAAAAAACATGCTCTCTCTCTCTGAACTGTCCCTGCCTGCACTTTGGTTGCTTGCAGTCTTTGAATGAGGATTGATCCCAGTTCTGAACTCAATTAGCACACTCTGAAAAAATTTCTGAACTGCCCCTGCCAGGTAATCCAGACTTTTTTGACCAAGGCGACTCCTCTTCTCAGTGACAATACCTCCTGCTGCACTGAAGGTCCTTTCTGACAGGACACTTGAAGCAGAACAGGCCAGAATTTCGAGCGCAAATTGGGATAGCTCAGGCCACAGGTCAAGCCGGCACACCCTAAAGTCAAGGGGTTCATCGCTCCTCAGAGTGTCGATATCGGCGGTTAATGCCAGGTAGTCTGCTACCGGTCGGTCAAGTCGTTCTCTGATATTGGACCCCGAAGGGCTATGGCGATGCGTAGGACTTAAAAAGCTCTGCATGTCCTCCATGAACAGCATGTCTGTACAGCATCCTGTCCTTGATGGCATATTCGTGGGGGGATGATTACTTTCACCTCTTCCCCTCTTAGATCCCTGTTGTGCTGTGACATGACCCTTATACGCTATGTACAGCATACTTCTTAATTTATTTTGGACCTGCTGAATCCCTTCCGCCTTGCTGTAATGCGGTAACATGTCAGGCATTTTATGTTTATACCAGGGGGTCTAGTTGCGTGGACACCCAGTACAGGTCGTTCTCCTTCATCCTTTTTACACGAGGGTCCCTCAACAGGCACAACAGCATGAAAGACCCCATTTGCACAAGGACGGATGCCGAGCTACTCATGTCCCGTTCCTCGTCCTCAGTGATGTCAGGGAAGGTATCATCTTCTTCCCCCCAGCCAGGTGCAACACCACGGGAACCAGATAGGTGACAAGGAGCACCCTGGGATGCCTGCTGTGGTTGGTCTTCCTCCTCCTCTTCAAAGCCACATTCCTCCTCTGACTGCTCTTCCTCACAATCCTCTTCCAGCATTGTCGCAGGTCCAGCAAGCGATGCTGATAAGGCTGTTTCTGGTGGTTATGGTGTCCACAACTCTTCCTCTTCATGCTCATTCACTGCCTGATCCAGCACTCTTCGCAGGGCACGCTCCAGGAAGAAAACAAATGGTATGATGTCGCTGATGGTGCCTTCGGTGTGACTGACCAGGTTTGTCACCTCCCCAAAAGGACGCATGAGCCTACAGGCATTGCGCATGAGCCTCCAGTTATGTGGCAAAAAAATTCCCAGCTCCGCAGATGATGTCCTAGCACCCCGGTCATACAAATATTCGTTGACGGCTTTTTCTTGTTGGAGCAGGCGGCGCAAATCAAGCGCCTCACTGGCATGTTGTTTCACCGCTGGATATCTGACAAGTGCGCCATGGCTGTGTAGGAATGCCTGAAATGGCCACACACCTTCCTGGACTGCTTCAGGACATCCTGTAAGCCTGGGTACTTGAGCACAAAGCGTTGTACAATCAGATTACACACATGTGCCATGCACGGCACATGTGTCAACTTGTTCAACCTCAATGCCGCCAACAAATTTGTTCCGTTGTCACAAACCACCTTTCCGATCTCCAGTTGGTGTGGAGTCAGCCACTGGTCCACCTGTGCATTCAGGGCTGACAGGAGTGCTAGTTGAGGCAAGTCAACCCCATGATGGCGTGACACTGCCGTATCCGGGATGTGGAATAGCACTTGGGGAGCTGGGGGGGGGGGGTGCCGGGGATGTGGAGCAAGACGCAGCAGTGGAAGAGGACTCGGCCAAGGATTTTATGGAAGAGGATGGAGTAGGAGGAGTAGAGTAGGTGGCACCAGGCCTGCCTGCAAGTCCTGGCGGTGTCACCAACTCCTCTGCAGAGCCACGCATTCCATGCTTGGCAGCCGTCACCAGGTTTACCCAATGCACAGTGTAGGTGATATACCTGCCCTGACCATGCTTTGCAGACCAGGTATCAGTGGTCAGATGGACCCTTGCCCCTACACTGTGTGCCAGACATGCCATAATTTCCTTTTGCACAATGGAGTAAAGGTTGGGGATTGCATTCTGTGAAAAAAAAATTTGGCCGGGTACCTTCCACTGCGGTGTCCCAATGGCTACAATCTTTTTAAAGGCCTCAGACTCCACCAGCTTGTATGGTAAAAGCTGGCGGGCTAGCATTTCCAACAAGCCAGCTGTCAGACACCGGGCTAGGGGGTGACTTTGAGACATTGTCTTCTTGCGCTCAAACTTCTCCTTGACAGACACCTGACTGTGGGCAGATGAGCAGGAACTGCTCAAGGCGAGAGACGGAGAGGCGGATGGTTGAGAGGGGGCAAGGAGGGCAGCAGTGGTGTACCTGGCTGAAGATGCTGGGCCAGGAGGAGGATGGTGGCTTTGACTTTGTGTGCTGCTTGTACTCACGTGTTGATCCCATAGGCATTTGTGATGTGACATCATGTGCCTTCGCAAAGCAGTTGTGCCTAGGTGGGTGTTGGACTTCCCACGACTCAGTTTCTTTTGGCACAGGTTGCAGATGGCCTCGCTGTTGTCAAAGACAGACACACAAAAAAATGCCACAATGCTGTGCTCTGCGATGATGGCATTCTGGGGGTGGCAACAGCATGCATTGATTGGCGTCCCATCTGGCTGACCCCGGGTGCCGATGCATGCTGTCTAACTGTGCCACTAGCTCCTTGGGACGACCTCCCCCTGCTTCCAACTCGTCTCCTCCTCCTCTCTGTCTCCCCATCTGAATTTTCCCCCTCTTCTTCTCTTCTAGCGGGCACCCACGTGGCATCCACGGACACATCGTCATCATCAACACCTACTATCAACAACGCTATCTGACACCTCAAGAAAGGAAGCAGCAGTGGGTACAACATCATCATTACACTGTATGTCCATGTGTGTAATGCTGCCTGACTGAGACATATCCCTGTTAACTACATCCTCTGGCAATAATGGTTGCGCATCACTCATGTCTTCAAACTGATGTGTAAATAACTCCTCTGACGGATCAAGTAAAGCTGCTGGGGTGCTAGTGTTGGTGGTGGCGGCAGGCAGGCAAGTGGTAGCATGAGAGGTGCCCAAAGCTAAGCTAGAGGAGGAGAAGGATGGTGCGTCAAGGTTCCGAGCGGAAGCTGTAGTAGATTGGGTGTCTTGTGATAGCCAGTCAACTAAGTCCTCAGGAAAGGAATCCAAGCACAATGGCGGCCCCTGCGGGGTAGCCTTCCTCTGCCTGTCATTTTTTGGTTAAATTTGCACAAGTGTCACAAAAAATGTGATTTGCACTAGGGTGACACAATTTGCCCTGCAGGCAAAAAAAAACTGGCAACTGTGACGTGAACTGACAGTGACGACTGGTTTTATTTAACAGCCAAAAAAGTTTTTTATTTTTTTTATTTGCACAACTGTCATTTGCACTAGTGTGACAATGAGCAAAAAAGCTTGCCAGCGGAGTTCCCCTTTTAAACAGTGGTTCCCAACCAGGGTGCCTCCAGCTGTTGTAAAACACACGGACTGATATATTTCAGCCCTTTGAATACTGTAGTAGTTAGTTGCTTTAAAGAAAAAAGATTGCCAGCGGAGTTCCCCTTTTATGCAATGGTCCCCAACCAGGGTGCCTCCAGCTGTTGCAAAACACACTGACTGATATATTTCAGCCTTTTGAATACTGTAGTAGTTAGTTGCTTTAAAGAAAAAAAGCTTGCCAGCAGAGTTCCCCTTTTAAGCAGTGGTCCCCAACCAGGGTGCCTCCAGCTGTTGCAAAATACACGGACTGATATCTTTCAGCCCTTTGAATACTGTAGTAGTTAGTTGCTCGAATGAACTTAAGTTTGATTCTGGAGTACCCCTTTTAACCAGCGGTTCCCTCCCAACCAGGGTGCCTCCAGACACATGGACTGATATCTTTCAGCCCTAAAAAGGGCTTTTTTGGGTGCTGTCCTTAAAGCAGATGTTACACTAGGGCTTTAGAAGTAAACTGGACCCTGAATACACCACCTAGCAGCAACCTAGCTATTGCTTTCCCTATACAGCAGGAGCAGCTTCTCTGACCCTCCACTTCCTAAGCCTGAAGCATGCTGAATGAGGCTACAATGGCGTCCGTGCAAGAGGTAGGAGGGTCTAGAAGGGAGGGACTGATGCTGATTGGCTGTAATGTGTCTGCTGACTCTGACTCATAGGGTCAAAGTTTACTGTTAAAGTATAGGGGGCGGATCGAACTTCACATATGTTCGCCCGGCGATGCAAACGCGAACATGCTAAATTCAATGGTAACTGTTCGCCGGCGAACAATGCGCGACATCTCTGTTCATAACATTGAAATATAAAAAATGGGGAGCATCTATCCGGGTTGGAAGTTTATGCATATCACCTAACAATGGTAGCAACATTGCAATGCAATAGTGAAGCCAGTACAGACTTCTTTGATACAATGGACCTTATAGTGGGTGCTCCGCACTCTAACATAATACACAAGTGGTCAAGATGGTGCTTGAAGGTTTATCACAATAAAATATGACCACAAGCTACTGGATGTGTCTCGAGTTCGGACCAAACTCTACGTCCGGTAGTTATATATGCTAATGCAATTTAAAAGAGGATCATGCCTGGATCATAACACATTGAAGTTATAGACATTGATTATGATGTTATGCAAGCTCACTCTGTCACCATAGTATGAAGTAACAAACATGCAAAGAGTAGAGAGTATATAAAAAATAAATAAACAAAATGGAAACAGTACACAATTGTATAGAATTAAAATGTGGCATACCTTTAGAAATAGTCATTACTTTAAATATAGTATAATGGATATAAACAGGGCAGGCCTTAGGTGAGATGGTGCTCTGTGCTTGATGGGTGGTGGTGCCATAATATGTCTTATAATATTGCCCTGTAACACTCGAATAATACGGATCTGCAATGTCTAAATAATGTTGCCAAAATAATATTGCATTACAGTGCATAAATACCAGTGTCAGATATCAATGTATTCATACAACAAAGCTCAAATAAGACAGAAAACTGACACATAGCACTTAGCTAATTTCAGAAAAGGAAGCTCTAATGAATAGCTCATAGTGGACGTCACATCTAGTGTTGAGCGGCATAGGCCATATTCGAAATTTGCGAATATTCGCGAATATATGGACGAATATTCGCCATATATTCGCGAATATTCGCATATTCGTTACATTCTTGTTTTATTTTCGCATATGCGAAAATTAACATATATGAATATTGGCATATATAAAATTAGCATATGCGAAAATTCGCGTATGCGAAAATTAACATGTGAATATTGGCATATATAAAATTAGCGTATGCGAAAATTCGTGTATGCGAAAATTAACATATGTGAATATTGTCAAATATAAAATTAACATACGCGAATATCCGCATATGCGAAAATTAGCATATGCGAAAATTTGCATATGCTAATTTTCGCATATGCGAAGTTTCGCACGCCAGTCTCACACAGTAATATTACAGCCTTCTTTACACCACACAAGCTGGAAGCAGAGAGGGGTGATCACTGTGATGTGTACTGTGAATAAAAAATAAAAAATAAAAAAAACGAATATTCGTAATTACGAATATATAGCGCTATATTCACGAAATTCGCGAATTCGCGAATATGCGATATTCGCGAATAATATTCGAATTGCGAATATTCGCGAGCAACACTAGTCACATCGGACAGGGAAAGTGTAGATCAGAACTAGCACACAACTCTTATCCCTGCCAACTAAACGAACTGCGCTAGATGATGGAACCCAAGCTGGGCGACAGTCCCTACACTAAATAAGTGCTGAGTGTAAAAAAAATTGGTACAAGCTAAAAATGGTAACAGTCGGCCATGCCAGGAACCAAGTCAGAACCAAAGGGGAAAAACATGAACCAAGCCAGGGTCAAAATCAGCAAGAAAGACAAATCCACACAAGGCAAAAAACATTTAGCCAGAGGTCAGCACATATACAAACGGAATGCAATGTTAATGAATGGGAGTGAGCCACGACCATAAGCAACACAAGGGGATATGAACTGAGTTTAAATCTGGGGCAGATGGGAAGAGCGACCACTGAGATCACGCTTGATTGGTCCAATGCCTGTGGCAGCTCAAGCAGCATAGAATGACGAACCACCCTGTGATGAACAGGGCCATTGTCATAGCAGTCAGATATGCATACTTGAAAAAAACCTTTGATGTCCTAGAGATATTTAATGTTTTGATTGGTCGCGATGTTCAGACAACCCTACCCCTTGCTTAGCCCATTTTCTCCTAGCTATGTGACACATGACATGGACATACTTACCTATTGCATCTAGCAGAAAAATGGAAGTCTTAATAGAAACCACAGAAATGGAGGCCACCATGACACACTTTCTTTGGGTGATTGGGGCTTATAAGATAATCAGCTTATGCTTTGTAAAATGTGATATCAAAGTAGCCTAAGTAGAACAACATAAATATATTTGCTGGAATTTTTTTTCTTAGTTTCTTGCCTTTCTACTATTCAAACAGTGCTGCTTTATGGAAGAATTTCTTTCAAATAAACATATAACACTACAGTGGATAATATCCCAAACAAATAAGATACTCAGTGTCATGACCGACTGAGATGGACAGGGAGAGTGAGCCCTAAGCTGTCCCTATATACACTTTCCCTGCCTACTTGCCCATCCGCCCTAAATGGCAGATCGACAGCCATTCCCTTCCTACGCTAAAGTGCAATGGGCATAAAAACTAATAATAAACAAATTTGGTCACAGGCCAGAAACAGAACGGGAAAACTACCAAACAACCAGATATACCAGACATAATATAAACTCACAAACAGGGCAGAATATAGTGTACTAACAAACAGTTCAGAAACCGGAATCCAGATAAACACCAGACATGAATAAATGAACAAGACAAGGTATGTAATAAGTATACAGCAGAAAGCAGAATATGCAGGGGATGAACAGAAGAACTGAATGTTAATGTTAAGAACTAACATAAACAAATTAAAGGGTACCTCTCATCAAATAAACTTTTGATATATTTTAGATTAATGAATGTTGAATTACTTTCCAATAGCATTTTAATGAAAAATATGCTTCTTTCTATTGTATTTTTCCGATCAGTCCTGTCAGCAAGCATTTCTGACTCATGCTGGAGTCCTAAACACTCAGAGCTGCCAGCTTGCTTTGTTCACAGCCAAACAGGCTGTGAACAAAGCAGGCTGGCAGCTCTGAGTGTTCTCCTTTGTGAACAAAGCAGACTGGCAGCTCGTAGTGTTTAGGACTCCAGCATGAGTCTGAAATGCTTGCTGCCAGGACTGGTAGGGAGACCACTAGTGGTCATTTCTTCAAAGTGGAAAATTAAATAGAAAGAAGCATATTTTTTAATAACATGCAATTGTAAAGTTATTATGCATACATTAATCTATAATATATCAAAAGTTTTTTTGATGAGAGGTACCCTTTAAGTTCAGAGGATACAGAACAATGGGTAGCACAGAGGAAAAACTAGATCAGTGATCATGTACTCTATGATCAGTGCATGAACTATAAACTCTAAAGATCATGAACTCAATAAAAACGGACACAAGAAAATCAAACTCCACAATGTGGAGGAACACAGGTCAGAATACTAGACAGGATAGAAAAACTAATGTCTGAACAGACCCCAAGACAGAAAAACACCAAAACATACAAACGGACATTACACTCAGATCACGTTTTGTTCATACCCTTTACAAACAGCCGAGAACCTACAAATCAGTGTGATCATTTGGTTTTGTGTACAGGCTTTTGACAACTATTTGGTATATTCTTGACACATTGACCCATTGTCATACTAGGGCCCTTGTGTTCTGTGTTTTTATTTTTTCTTATTTCTTATGAGCTACTGGCCATCCTAAATGGAGTTTAACTGAAGAGGGGAAAAGCGTTATTGTGGGCTTTGTATGAGAAGATTAAAGTAGTGTGCTCTGATTACTGTTAATAGCATTAGCGATGGCACTATAAATAGCTTTGCTGAAGTAGTTACAGTACGGTTATAGGCTAGCACTTAGAAAAAGCATTTATTTCAATGATTTAATAGCAGTTTACAGAAAAGCAGACATCTGCCTGAGCACTCATCCTCTGACACTTTTTGTGCCACTAGCGAGATCTCAGAGATCTCTCAAGCAGCATGTGGGTGGTGAACATAGAACTTTGCCTTTGCTGTGGGAAATCCTTGATGTTATGTCACTTTTGATTGGAACCTTTCATACTAAATACTGTCTGTAACTGTTTGGGGATATGCAAAACTGTGTTTCTTTTTAGCACATTAATATTTTCTAGTGCAAAATCAGCCCTACCATCAATTGGACACATGTTCTTTTGGAAAATATCTACTGCCTTTCATGTTTGAACACTAGAAAATGTATTTATAAATATGTAATGCTAGTTAATGGGGGAAAAGAGCTTTGTATCTTTTGTTTCCTGTCTATTGTATAAGAATAAAAATGGTCTAGGATAGCTCTGGTCCAATCGAAAATCGCTAGTAGAACGCTAAAAAAGACACAGAAATATTGACCAATATGTTTCCTTGTCAGGCCATGTTCATATGGCAGAATGTCCATGCAGAATTTGGCACGAATCTTCCACGCGGATATTTAGCAGCATGATTTCAATGGGATTCCTGTTCACACAGCAGAATTTCTACAGCAACAACATCTACTGTGGAAATCCTGATTCCGGCATTCACAAAAACATTGAACTTGCTTAATGTTTTTGCGGATTCTGCTCAATACCAGCAATACCAGCGCCAGTATGTTCTGCCCGCACTCCGCTGTCTGTGAAATGTCCACACGAAAATTTTCTGAACATTTTCCCTGTAAGCCTTAGGCTGTAAGAATTATTATTATTATTATTATTATTTTTTTTTTATGGCATTTACCGTTCAGATAAATGTTCATTTTGTCATATAGGTTGTCACATGTGGAGCTATGCCCCTTAGTACTTAATGTCCTAAAATAAGACTTTGTATGGGACAAAAGATGGTGTTTTTAACTTTCTTTCCTGATAACTTTCTAGAATTAGTGTTTTAGTACCAATAGGGGACTTCAAGTTGTTATCCTCTCATTACTTCTTTAATATGCTGTAATACTTTTGCATTGCAGCGTATAATGCCTGCCAGTGTTACACAACCACTTCACTGTGCTTTATTTCCATACGTTTTATCATTTTATACCTTGGGCCACACTATTTAGATAGTTTCCAATATGTAGGGTAATGGACAGGGTGATCACACACAAAGGTTACTTTTAATGATGGTATGCTATATTTGCCATCTGAAATCTTGTAAGGGATGAAATATAGCATGAATAAATTGGTACTTTTTCTCCTACTATACATTCTTTACCCTGTGCTTTATCCCCTTATATCTTATATCCCACTGCTGTGGAGCATTGTTGTTTTTATTCTGTTCACCTGAATCCTTTGCTCAGTTCTGATCATATATATAAGCTTTAAAGCGGCACTCCGGCCCTAAGACATCTTATCCCCTATCCTTTGGATAAGGGATAAGATGTCTGATCGCGGGGGTCCCAGGATAAGATGTCTTAGTGCCGTAGTACCCCTTTAAGGTACTTCTTTCGGTCTCCAACAATATCTAGGAAGACTTTGATCTTCAGGAACTCTTTATGACAAGTCATGTATAGTGTGGTGCAGATAGACTTTTCTGAACTAAGTTAGTATAGTATCTGTTAATAAGCTAAATTATCATAATGCTTTTTTTTTCCTTAAAGGGGTACTCCCGATGAAGAACAAATGTTTTCAAAACAACAAATGTTTTTAAACCAACAAATGTTTTCAAAGTTAAAGAGATTTGTAAATTCTCATAGCAAACCTCTCCTGCTCTGGACAGTTCTTGACATGTGACTGTGGTCAGACAAAAAAAAAAAACTACACAACTTTCTCTGTAGTTTACAGGAGCTGATAAGTACTGGAAGAATTAAGATTTTTCAATAGAAGTAATTAACAAATCTGTTTCATTTTACTGGCCCCAGTTGATTTGAAAACATTTTATTTCCACCATCGCTCCCTTTAACCCCTTAAGGACAATGGACATACTCCTGCGCCCCCGTTTCCGAGTCCTTAAGGACCGAGGACATAGGAGAACGTCCTGTCCATTCCCGGCCCCCCGCCGCTAGCCGGAGGGGAGCCAGTGTTCGATGCCTGCTGAAATCGTTCAGCAGGCATCGTGGCATATCGCCCAGGGGGGTCATTATGCCCCCCCATGTCGGCGATGGCCGCAGATCGCTGGACTATTCAGTCCAGCAATCTGCGGCGATTCCGGGTCAATCGGGTCTCCAGTGACCCGGTGACCCGGAATTACTGGCTGAGACGGCCCCGAACAGCCATAGCCAGCAGGGGTGAGGTGGCACTGGTGCCACCTCACGATCGCCCTGATTCGTCGGCCGGTGTCACTCCCGCAACCCGCTCCGCCACTCTTCCGGTGGACGTCAGCGGGTGCGGGAAGAAGACCCCGGGAGCTGGGGACCCCGATCCCCGGCGTCAATGTTGGGATCGGGGCCCCAGGAGCAGCGGCGGGGGCGGCGGCGAGACTAACCTGTGCCCGGAGCAACAGCAGGAGGTGAGTGACAGCCTCCTGCTGTTGCTTAGCAACATCTCCCAGCATGCAAAAAGGGAATGCTGGGAGCTGTAGTTATGCAACAGCAGGAGGCAGACCACCACAACTCCCAGCATTCCCTTATGGGCATGCTGGGACTTATAGTTTTGCAACAGGTGGAGCCACATTTTTTCTATGGAAAAGTGTATCTTCAGCTGTTGTATAACTACAACTCCCAGCTTGCACAATCAGTTAAAGTGCATGCTGGGAGTTGTAGTGGTGCATCTGCTGGTTGCATAACTACAACTCCTAGCATGCCCGTTGGCTGTCGGTGACTGCTGAGAGTTGTAGTTTTGCAACAGCTGCAGGCACAATGAGTTAAGTAGCAAACCAGTGTGTCTCCAGCTGTTGCATAACTACAATCCCCAGCATCCCCAGCCAAAGTAGTATGCCTCCAGCTGTTGCATAACTACAAGACCCAGCATGCCCTTCCGCTGTCCGTACATGCCGGGGGTTGTAGCTTTTGCAACAGCTGAAGGCACACTGGTTGCAAAACACTGAGTTTGTTACCAAACTCGGTGTTTCACAACCAGTGTGCCTCCAGCTGTTGCAAAACTACAACTCCCCACATTCACTGATAGACCGTACATGCTGGGATTTGTAGTTTTGCAACAGCTGGATGTTTCCCCCCCGCCCCCCCAATGTGAATGTACAGGGTACACTCACATGGGCGGAGGTTTACAGTAAGTATCCGTCTGCAAGTTTGAGCTGCGGCAAATTTTTTGCCGCAGCTCAAACTGCCAGCGAGAAACTACTGTGAACCCCCGCCCATGTGACTGTACCCTAAAAACACTACACTACACTAACACAAAATAAAATAAAAAGTAAAAGAACACTACATTTACACATACCCCTACACAGCCCCCCTCCCCAATAAAAATGAAAAATGTGTGGTACGCCACTGTTTCCAAAACGGAGCCTCCAGCTGTTGCAAAACTACAACTCCCCACATTCACTGATAGACCGTACATGCTGGGGAGTTGTAGTTTTGCAACAGCTGGATGTTTCTCCCCCCCTAATGTGAACCTACAGGGTACACTCCCATGGGCGGAGGTTTACAGTAAGTATCCGGCTGCAAGTTTGAGCTGCGGCAAATTTTCTGCCGCAGCTCAAACTGCCAGCGAGAAACTACTGTGAACCCCCGCCCGTGCGACTGTACCCTAAAAACACTACACTAAACTAACAAAAAATTTAATGAAAAGTAAAAAATACTACATATACACATACCCCTACACAGCCCCCCTCCCCTCCCCAATAAAAATGAAAAACGTCTGGTATGCCACTGTTTCCAAAACGGAGCCTCCAGCTGCTGCAAAACAACTACTCCCAGTATTGCCAGATAGCCACTGACTGTCTAGGCATGCTGGGAGTTTTACAACAGCTGGAGGCACCCTGTTTGGGAATCACTGGCATAGAATACCCCTATGTCCACCCCTATGCAAGTCCCTAATTTAGGCCTCAAATGCGCATGGCGCTCTCACTTTGGAGCCCTGTCATATTTCAAGGCAACAGTTTAGGGTCACATATGGGGTATCGCCGTACTCGGGAGAAATTGTGTTACAAATTTTGGGGGGTATTTTCTGCTATTACCCTTTTTAAAATGTAAAATTTTGGGAAACCAAGCCTTTTAGGTAAAAATTTTTTTTTTTTACATATGCAAAAGTCGTGAAACACCTGTAGGGTATTAAGGTTCACATTACCCCTTGTTACGTTCTCTGAGGGGTCTAGTTTCCAAAATGGTATGCCATGTGTTTTTTTTTTGCTGTTCTGGCACCATAGGGGCTTCCTAAATGCGGCATGCCCCCAGAGCAAAATTTGCTTTCAAAAAGCCAAATGTGACCCCTTCTCTTCTGAGACCTATAGTGTGCCAGCAGAGCAATTTTCACCCCCATATGGGGTGTTTTCTGAATCGGGAGAAATTGGGCTTCAAATTTTGGGGGGTATTTTCTGCTATTACCCTTTTTAAAAATGTAACATTTTTGAGAAACCAAGCATTTTAGGTAATTTTTTTTTTTTTACATATGCAAAAGTCGTGAATCACCTTTGGGGTATTAAGGTTCACTTTACCCCTTGTTACGTTCCCCGAGGGGTCTAGTTTTTTTTTTTTTGCTGTCCTGGCACCATAGGGGCTTCCTAAAGGTGACATGCCCCCCAAAAACCATTTGTCGCTCCTTCCCTTCTGAGCCCTCTACTGCGCCCGCTGAACAATTAGCATAGACATATGAGGTATGTGCTTACTCGAGAGAAATTGGGTTTCAAATACAAGTAAAAAATTTCTCCTTTTCACCCCTTGCAAAAATTCTAAAATTGGGTCTACAAGAACATGCGAGTGTTAAAAATGAAGATTTTGAATTTTCTCCTTCACTTTGCTGCTATTCCTGTGAAACACCTAAAGGGGTTAATACACTTACTGAATGTAATTTTTAATACTTTGGGGGGGTGTAGTTTGTATAATGGGGTCTTTTATGGGGTATTTCTAATATGAAGACCCTTCAAATCCACTTCAAAACTGAACTGGTCCCTGAAAAATAGTGTGTTTGAAAATTTTGTGAAAAATTTCAAAATTGCTGCTGAACTTTGAAGCCCTCTGGTATCTTCCAAAAGGAAAAACTCATAAATTTTATGATGCAAACATAAAGTAGACATATTGTATATGTGAACCCAATTTTTTTTTATTTTGAATATCCATTTTCCTTACAAGCAGAGAGCTTCAAAGTTAGAAAAATTTAAAATTTCCATTTTTTTCATCAAATTTTGGGGATTTTTCACCAAGAAAGGATGCAAGTTACCATAACATTTTATCACTAAGTTAAAGTAGAATATGTCACGAAAAAATAATCTCGGAATCAGAATGATAACTAAAAGCATTCCAGAGTTATTAATGTTTAAAGTGACAGTGGTCAGATTTGCAAAAAACGCTCTGGTCCTTAAGGTGTAAAATGGCCTGGTCCTTAAGGGGTTAAGAGGCAACATTTTCACGATTGTTTTTTGAAAAATTTTGAAGGGTTTATCTGCCTTTTTTTATTTATTTTTCTAAAGGCTCTGATTATTTTAAACAGCAAATCAGCAGCCTTAGTGGTCATGCTCTGTGCTCCTGGTATAACCATAATGCCAAGAGTATGGAGTGTGACCTCCGTAGCTGCTGATTGACTGCTGCATGTCACTCCTATGAAGACACGAGCATAAAATGAAGATATGAGTTATTTTGTAAGGTGTATTTTATTTATATTTTTACATGTTTTCTATTCTTTTTTTTTATTTTTATTAAACTGCTCAAAAAATTAAGGGAACACTTGAACAACACAATGTAAGTCCAAGTCAATCATGTACAGGTCAGGCGGACATTGCTAACCCTCCAGCCACTGCGGGAGCGTGCTGCCATTATACTGTATGCAGAAATGCCGAAGAGTCACTACCTACGTCTGAGGACTTGTCTGGCTGAAGAATCCTGCCCCCCAATTTACCTGACGATGTATAAGATATAACTGAGTACCAACATATGTTGGGATGGTGCAATTGCTGCTCATATACCCTACTGTTTTCATGTGATTATTCTCTTTTTTGAGAGACTAGTCCCTTTTATATTTAGGAAACTCCCCCTGATGATGTCACTACTACAAGCGACAGAAACGTGTTGGGAGAACCTATTTTGCTGTTCTTATAATATGGGGATCTGTGAGGTGCATGTTTGACTATTGCACTCCAGATTGTACTTTATATCTATTAGCAGCTTCTATACGGTCTGTTTTACTACATAATTATCCAGCACACAAGAGAGCACATCAATTTTGTGTTTTTTAGTAAGATTTATTAAATGTTATGTTTTAAGCACTTCCTCACACTAGTGTGGTCAGCTGGTGTTTAACCCCTTAAGGATCGGGGTTTTTTCCGTTTTTGCATTTTCGGTTTTTGCTCCTTGCCTTTAAAAAATCATAAGTCTTTCAATTTTGCACCTAAAATCCATATGATGGCTTATTTTTTGCGCCACCAATTCTAATTTGAAATGACGTCAGTCATTGTGCCCAAAAATCTATGGTGAAACGGCAAAAAAAATCATTGTGGGCCAAAATTGAAAAAAAAACGCAATTTTGTAATTTTGGGGGCTTCCGTTTCCACGTAGTCCATTTTCGGTAAAAATGACACCTGATATGTATTCTGTAGGTCCATACGGTTAAAATGATACCCTACTTATATAGGTTTGATTTTGTCGTACTTCTGGAAAAAATCATAACTTCATGCAGGAAAATTAATACGCTTAAAATTGTCATTTCTGACCCCTATAACTTTTTTATTTTTTCATATATGGGGCGGTATGAAGGCTAATTTTTTGCGCCGTGATCTGAAGTTTTTAACGGTACCATTTTTGCATTGATAGGACTTATTGATCCATTTTTTATTCATTTTTTCATGATATAAAAAGTGACCAAAAATGCACTATTTTGGACCGTGCGGTTTAATTAATTATATATTTTTATAATTCGGACATTTCCGCACGCGGCAATACCATACATGTTTATTTTTATTTACACTGTGTTTTTTTTATGGAAAAAGGGGGGGGGGTGATTTAAACTTTTAATAGGGAAGGGGTTAAATGATATTCACTTTTTTTTTCAATTTTTTTTGCAGTGTTATAGGTCCCATAGGGATCTATAACACTGCACACACTGATCTTTCACATTGATCACTGGTTTCTCATAAGAAACCAGTGATTGAGGATTCTGCCGCTTGACTGCTCATGCCTGGATCTCAGGCATTGAGCAGTCATTTGGTGATCGGACAGCGAGGAGGCAGGTAGGGACCCTCCGGCTGTCCTGTAAGATGTTCGGGATGCCACGATTTCGCCGTGGCTATCCCGAACAGCCCACTGAGCTAACCGGCATGGTTTCAGTTTCACTTTAGACGCGGAGTTCAACTTTGAACGCCGCGTCTAAAGGGTTAATAGTGCGTGGCACAGCTATCAATGCCGCACGCTATTAGCCACGGGTCCCGGCCGTTGTTAGAGGCCGGGCCCGACCTGCTATGACGCCGTGGCCCCGCGTTATAGATCGGGAGCGGACACATGACGTTCCAGTACGTCATGTGTCCTTAAGGGGTTAAGTTCTCAATGTTTAAATCCACCCTGATATGTCTTTCTATTAGGGAAAAAAGAGATCTAATTTTAAAGACCTCTCTGATAGCAATAATATCCTCGAAAGTTACTTTACAATGTTGGCGGCAACTATGCTAAATGTTGATTACTAAATGTTGATTAGTAACTCTATTAATATCCTGCTATTGATTTATTGTTATGTTCATGGGTGCGATAATTGAAGTAATATTTATATAGGCTAAGAGACAACTGATCAAACAGATTATGAAGAAATTAGAGACTGATTCATGATTTTAATAATGCATGTCATCCACTTTTTTAGATTCCTCATATTGACTTTTATTGTTCGGCAGAATAATAGTTGTTCAGTAATTAGGAAAAAAATGTAGCTGATCCTTTTGCAGCATGTAACACTTTTACTACAAACTCTGTCTCAGATCAGCTATGGTTGTAGTCAAGTCTGTGAAAATATTAATATTCAGGCTTTTCTGCTAAACTGTCAAATGGCTAATTATCCTGAGCTATGATGGGAAAGGAGATCAATACAACAGGCATTATTAGTGTGGATCTGTCTTTAGAATTCAAAGAATAGGTTGTTGATTAGTAAAGACTTTACGGGTATAGCTACTCTGTAAAATAGAATGGGGAAAAAAGAAACCCAATACCATCATGACACAGCCTTTGTACTTTATTAAATTAAATAAAGTAGATTTTAATAGGTTTAAGACAAGGTTTTGTTCTCTGTAGAATACAATGAGAAAAATCAATTTGTAAAGTAGAAATATACACTCATTTAAATGTATCAACTCATGGAACACATTCTTATTTTAGAAAAGATTAAATGTGATGATCAAAGTGTTAAAGTTTGTGAGCAGTTTGTAATGACACAGAGTAACTGATTCTGTCTACCGTATTTATCGGCGTATAACACGCAAATTTTTAGCCTAAAGTCTACCTGCGTGATAAGCCGCTGCAGTTCAATGATTTAAAGTGGGCGCTTTAAATCAATGAACTGCAGTGGCTTTGCAGGTGCAGAGACCTGCCGCCACTGCCGGCTTCTCTGCCCCTGCCGGTCCTGGGGTCTAGAGCCCTGCTGCCGGCCCTTCTCTCCCCCTGGCTATCGGTGCCGCTGCCCGTTCTCTCCCCCTGGCTATCGGTGCCGCTGCCCCATTGCCGGCGCCGATAGCCAGGGGGAGAGAAGCGGCGCCGGCAATGGGGCAGCGGCTCCGACAGACAGGGGGAGAGAAGGGGCAGCGGCACCCATTGCCAGCGCCCCTGCCCTGTTGCCTCCCCCATCCCCGGTTGTATAATTACCTGTTGCCGGGCTCGGGTCTGCGCTGCTTCAGGCCTCCAGTGTGCGTCCCATGTGTCGTTGCTATGCACTGCACGGCGCGGTGCAATGACGTCATTGCGCCGCGCCGTGCAGTGCAACTTTGCTGGACGCCGGATATATGTGAACCTAGCCTTAGTTGGCGTAACTTACACTAAAATATGCACCAAAATTTGGTGCACAAACTGGCGCTCAAGCCAAGCCTCCTTTCCTGATAGACCATACCTAATTTCTGCTAGACTATGCCCCCTTATTGAGCACAGCTCCATTGTGTCTAAAAAGTCTGTAGAGCACATACTAAATTTAATACAAGTAATATAATATGTCATTTTAATTTTCATATATATATTGTTTCAAGGGCCATTCATATTTGTGAAGAATTACAGGAGTAGCAATTGCTGCAAAAAATTACATGATGGGACAGGCCTAAAATCTGCACCAGAATCCAAATTGAAGTGTAGGTGAATGGATATTATAAAGCCTCATTCACTAATACTGAATTGCATTGCCCCCATTTATAATTCTTTTTTTTTAAACATTTTATTATTTTGTAATAAAATATAGTACATTAAGGAACAGTGAATGTAAAAGGGTATAAAATACAAATATCCACAAATACAAACCAAGAGGAAATCAGAGAAAATGGTTGCATAAATTTGATGGTAAATGTCCAGATCAGAATTAGAGAACCAATCCCATAGACTGTAGTACTCTGAAAAGTGCATAGTAACAACTAGCCACTAACAATTAACGCAATGGCATTATATATATATATATATATATATATATATATATATATATATATATATATAACCATAAAAAAGGAAAATAATACATTACCAGAAAAAAAACATAAATAAAAACATAAAAGAGAAAACGTATGATGCAATGCTAAACATCTGGTAGGAGGCGTGCAGATTCCTTGGGTAAGAAAACGGGAGGAAAGAGGGTAAGGGGGAAAGAGGGAAAAAGAGGGATAGCAAGATATATAACACCGTAGAATTATTATTAAGAAGTATAATGAGGACTATGGATCCAAAGATTCCATTGTTTGAGAAACTTAGAATCACTGGAATTCATCAATGCATGTGTTCGTTCACATGCACAGGAGAGATTAACATATGCAAAAACTTCTGATAAAGGAGGAATTGTTGTCAACTTCCAGTTTGTAGTGATGAATAATTTAGTGGACATAAGCAAGTGGGCAATAATTGTTCTAGTGTTGGGAGGATAATCAACAAGATCAATTAATAGGCTGTAGAAGGTGTCAAAGGTACCCTCAAGCCTATCAGTTTAGAAATGACCAACTCAATTCCTTTCCACAAAGGCTGTATAGCAATACAACCCCATAGAGTATGCAGCAGCATTCCGGCATCATCACAATGTCTCCAACAAGAGAGAGAGCAATTTGGGTCTACATGATGTAGGCGGGATGGGGTAAAATGCCATAAAATTCCCTATGATATCTCTCCCTAATTGTAGGGAAGTGTATCGCGTGAGTCATCTAAGATGTCCATAACAGAAAATATGCCAGAGTCCCTCCAGGCCGAGAGATCTAAACCTGGGATGTAAAGACAGAGAAGCTCTAAAGGTATATCAGATGTAGGACAGATGGTAGCATGTGAGAATTTCTGAAGGCAAGCCCTTCATACCCTTTTGGAGACATCAATGGAAAAGAGATGGGATTTAGTCAGCCTGATATTAGATCCAGCTGCCAACAACCTCGACTTCAGTGAACACTGATGGCTAAAGTGTTGCACTAGTCCCACCCACAATTTATCTGGGTTACCGGACCACCAGTATCTCACTTGGTCTAGGAGGCATGCCTTATAATAGTCTTCAATATGAGGTCTACTTAATCCCCCATACATGCTACTGTAAGTCATAACTTTCCTAGGTACCCTAGGGTGCTTCTGATGCCATATACATTTGTCAATAAGCTGATCCAAAGCTTGGAAGAATGATTTAGGGATGGTTATAGCGACAGTGCGAAAAAGGTACAGAAGTTTTGGAAGAAAAAGCGTCTTGAAGGCAGATAGTCTGCCAAACCAGGACAAGATTGTCTTTGTATATAAAGTGATAAAGGATGATAAAGAAAAGAGGAATGGCAAGAAATTAGTTTGAAAGAGATGGGAAGATGGATAAATAAGCTGAATGCCCAAATAGGAGACAGATTTATGCTGACAATAGAGTTGAAACTTGGGTTTTAAAGTTGACAAAAGGTCAGGGGGAATTCCTACAGGGAGAATATGGAATTTACTGGCATTCAGTTTGTAGTAAGAGAGGTCACTAAAAGATTGGATTAATTGAAATAGGGCTTTCAGGGAAGATTGGAGGTTCATCAGGGATAAGAGTACGTCATCCGCGAATAATGCAAGTTTATGTTCCGTATCTCCAATAGTAACCCCCGTGTTCTCCAGATTTAGATGAATAGCTTGCGCAAGTGGTTCAATGGTGATTAGGAAAATCAAGGGTGACAGGGGACACCCCTGCCACATACCATTCGACAGAGTGAACCAGCGGGAGAGAGTACCATTTGTGAAGACACACGTCACTGGATTAGAGTATAATGCATGGATTGCTGTAACAATCGGGCCCTCATATCCAAATACTTGCAAAGCAGAAAAAGAATATTGCCAGTTCACCCTGTCAAATGCTTTTTCAGCATCAAACATTAAAAACACAGCAGGGAGATTAGATACTTTCACAATATTGCAATAATGATATAACATAATGCATATTATCAGGGGCCTGTCTTCCCAATGTAAACCCTACTTGATCCTTACCAGCAGCGCAAAAGGGGATGTAGGCATGCTGCACGAATTTTCGCATATATTTTGGCATCTTAATTTAGGATAGGGCGGAAATTAGAAATCTGGTCAGTCAGTTTACCTGGTTTAGGAATGGTCAGGGGGTAGGAAACAGGTCAGCATAGCAGTATTAAAGACAGGGAGTAAATGGAGGAGTAAAGTGGAAATAAAGTGCTAATATTCATTGGGCAATCTGTCAGGACTGGGAGCTTTATTAGTAGGGATTGTTTTGACAGCATCAACTATCTCCTGGGGCGTAATAGGAACATTTAGAGAGGATAAGAGGGAATGATGTAGCTTAGGAAGATTCAAAGAAGAGAGAAAGGAGTCTATAGGTGTCTGATTCGGTTGTGGACGGAAAGGGTCCTTATTTAGATTGTAGAGAGTATTGCAGTCCCTAAATGCATTGGCTATGTTTCTAGGTGATAATTGCAGTGCTTGCGTTTTTGGATGTTTGAGTAGAGAAATTTGCTGTTTATAAAAAGCAGGTTTAAGTTTCTTAACAAGAAACAAACCCATCTTACTATCCTGTGTGTAGAATGTCAACTTAGACCTATTAAGAGTCCTCTCATAGTCATACAGAAGTAGTTTTCTCATATGGAGGCTTTCCTGTCTCAAATGATTCTCTTTGTTGTCAGTGTAGGATTGTTTCTGGAGGGCCTCCAAAGCAGCAATTTTGTTGAGAGACTCAGTAAACTCCAACCTCTTTAGATTTTTTAGGGTAGTTCCCAGTTGGATAAAGGAGCCTCTGATCACTGCCTTGTGGGCTAGCCAGATCGAAGTCTTGCTAACATCAGGAGTGATGTTAGGATCAAAGTATTCTGACAAAACTCTGTTTAGGAAATTGGAGTATGTAGCATGCGTTATTAGATGCGTGTTGACACACCAGTCAAAATAATTTTGCTTCAGTAGCATATCTTGTAACATGATACTCACAGGAGCATGGTCGGACCATGTCCTTTGCCCAATATCAGAAATTGTTACCCTGTCAATGAGAATTATGTCAATTCTAGAAAAAGAACAATGTCTCGCAGAGCAGTAGGTGTAGTCGCTTTCGGAGGTGTGTTGTAAGCGCCAAATGTAAAATAAATCGTTATCGGCCAGGAGATTAGCTAGGTAAAAGGGCCAACACGTCATCAGTGCCAACTAATCCAGGGATGACGTCACTACTGAGTTTAAGTCACCGCATTTGACTAAAGCACCTCTGCGGACAGTATCAAGTTTTTCGAATAACGCCCTCAGAAAGCGACTCTGGTGTACATTAAGAGCATACAAGTTTACAATAGTATGATCAATATTGTTAATTGTACAGACTAGCATTAAGAGAAAAAATCTCAATCCCTATTATGCCATAAAAAGGGACTGAAGAAGAAAGGGAGGGAGGGATGAAAAAGGAATCTGCAACCCAAGTGTTTACATTAGCGAATGTAATATAGGAAAATTCAAATATACAAATATTAAAATAATCAGATTACCCTAATTAATATCAGAAAACTAAACCAAATATGTAAGAACAGAAAAACAGTATGGTGTACAATAGTAGAATTAGACACCAAAAACGGGGTACATGGAAAACAATCCAAAAGACACTGGGCCTCATTTACTAAGAGTGTCGGGTTTTTACTAGTGTGAAATGTTGTTTCGTACTTGTAGGAGTCCATTCTATTTACAATGAGGATCATAGATTTACAAGTCAGGAAAGTTTCTGACCAGCTATTTCTAGGTGGAAATTTCCAGCCATTTATCCACAGAATTTTGGGTGAATTCAATAGTAAATAGGTTGTGAAGCCATGCCCCCTTTGTGACATAGCACGCCCCTTTGCAACAGACCATGCTCCTTTTTCGGTTTTCACAATGCAGTGTCAGGTTTGTTGGATTTTCCTGGCGCACACTGGAGCAGACATGTTGCAGGCACTCTGTGCCAAAATAACCAGAAAAAAACTGGTCAGTTTTAGATTTAAGGGGTTATCCGTCATAAGCTGATTTTAGTATGTACCTGGCAGACAGTAATGGACATGCTTAAGAAGGATCTGTGCTTGTCTTGGGGCTAAATGGCTATGTTGTGAGATTACCATAACACTGTGGCTAGCTTTTTGTGGACTGGTATTTCCTGTTTCAGTTTTCTTTCTTTCTTTTTTTTTTTTTTTTTTATTACTACAAATCCCACAATTCCATTTTCCTCCCTCCCACACATCAGCCACCCCACCCATTGAAACATAAATGAGCTGCATCCATTCAAAGACCTGTGGTTTTCAATCAGGGTGCCTACAGCTGTTGTATTAGTTGCAGATTGATCACTCTCCCACCAAGCGATCGCTCAACCCAATGAAGCACACAGGCTACCTGTCATCAGCTGACTAGTGAGTCAGGTCTTGGCCGCATTGCAACCTGCGAAAGATCTGAAACAAAAGTAATTTTGTATGCTGTTAAAAATAAATATTGGGGTGAAAATCACAGAAGAATTGTGAGAAAACCGTCACACACAGGTACAGACACTATATTTTGAGCTACGCTAACTTTACAACCCTTGTAGCATAATAAAAATAGAAATAAAAATAATTCCTAGAATACCCCTTTAATAAATGAGGCCCACAGAATCCAACTAAAGCACTCTGGAAACATTCTAGCAGAGATCAAACCGGTGCTCTATGGGACATTCAGGTCAAAGTAGAAGAGTCCCTTGATGAAGGACGATGGTCTGGAGATTGACGGAGATCACAAACCTGAAATCCCCATTCAAGCAAGTTCTCAAGTCTGCTTTCAGCAGAGGGGAAAGCATGCATCTTATTTTGATGGAGAACAAGGAACTTTGTTGGGAAACCCCACCGGTAAGGGATCTCCAACCTGTGGAGTTCAGCAGTGAGGGGATGAAAATCCTGTCTTGTTTGCAGCACTGCAGCAGACAGGTCCACAAAGAGTTGAATTTCATCACATGGTGAAGGTAAAGACTTGTGTAAGTAAGACATGAGTAAGTCTTTCATTTTAAAGAAAGTATGGCAAGCCAGGACATCTCTCGGGAGATCCTCAGGTAGAGACTTGGGTTCCGTCACCCTGTGCGTCTTGTCGATGCTATATTCAAAGACATCCAAATCAGGTAAGAAATGGCGACTCATTTCTTTCACATATTTAGCAAGCTGTGAGTTCAGCACTGTTTTCGGTATGCCTCGAAACGTAATATTATTTAACCGATTGCGATCTTCGTCATCAATTATCTAAGCCTGGACCGCAGTGACTTTGTCCTCTAGATCATTATGGGCATCCACTATTCTGTTGTGAGCTGTTGCAAAAGATGCCATTTATTTTTCCATATGCTGCACTTTTTTGCTCAATATCCGGACCATGCCATTGACAGGAGTTAGTAGAGGCGAAAAGTATACGTTAATGGAGGAGCGGAGAAGTAAAAGCATCTCTTTCAGAGCAGTTTAAGAGACTGCTTTGTCGGAGGTCTGATATGAGGCAAACATGTTGGTCTCTTCCCTCTGAGCCTCTGTCTCTTCTCCCTCTCCTGTGGCCCAGTCCTGTGCCGCCTCAGGGGAAAGCTGTGTTTAACAGGGCTGACTTGCGGTGAAGAGCTAGCCACAACTGTAGAGCTGCCGCCATTACTGTCTTGGGCGAGAAGATCATCAGGGAGAAAAAAGGTAAGATGTAATCCCCTGTATTAGATTCATCCAGCATAGATTTCCCATCTGGGCTGGAGAATTACAATGCCATGGCAACTCACAGTCTTTCAGGGCTCTGGAATTAGGCATAACATTGCCTATCTTATTAGGCTTGGATTTCCCCATTCTCTGCGGCTAGGGTATCAGTGACTTTATAGCATGGGAGTTGTCTCTCAGCGGTGAAGAAGGGCCGACACCTTTCCTCACACTTTTGTCCGTTTTTCCAGCAGTGAAAAACTGCTTTAGAGATTTGTTATCTCCCAGATTGTTGTTCCCTTTCCTGCCAAAGGTTGCCATGGGGGACTAGGTGTCCTTTCAAGAGGCTTTAGTAGTCGCTGGCAGGCAGGGATAGCTAGTAAACGAGTGCTAGCAGCGGAGCAGCTCTGTTATGTGGCCATTCACTTCAGCGGCAAAGCCACACCCTTCACATTTATAATTCTTATAATGACAGTCTAGCATTGGCTTTTGCAATACAATTTTGGCTCCCACTTTTGTGTGTCTGAATTTCTGCAAATTGCACCAGTTTTCATGAAGAAATTGCAACTTTAACACATTTTCTTTACTTTAGAAACCCTGTAGATTTATTATTGAAACATACTAATAAATCTTAACAAATCTTAAAGTGGTTGAAAAATTATTATTTTTTTTAGGTGTATTACAGTTGTAGTGGGACATGAGCCAAATAAGAATATTTGGTGAAAAAAAACAGATAAAATCCACATAGGGAAAAAAAAAAAAACTTAGCACAATAGTAAATCAGGGCTATTATTGTAGAATTCCACTGCAGCTTCTGCTACATGTTCATGTGTGAATACTCCCTTAGGCTGGGTTCACACCACGTTTTGTTAACTACGGTTCCCGTATACGGCTGGGAGGAGGGGGCGGGGCTGAATTGCGGCGCCCGCACTCAGCCATATTCGGGAACCATATTTAATGCATGTCTATGAGCCGACCAGAGTGAACCGCAGCCTCCGGTCGGCTTAATTTTCGGCCGTATGCGGTTTCCCGACCGTAGGCAAAAACCCAGTCAACCACGTTTTTGCCTGCGGTTGGAAAACCGCATACGGCCAAAAACGAAGCCGACTGGAGGCTGCAGTTTACTCCGGTCGGCTCATAGACATGCATTAAATACGGTTCCCGAATACGGCTGAGTGCAGGTGCCACGATTAAGTCCAGCCCCCCTCATCCCAGCCATATACGGGAACCGTAGTTAACAAAACGCGGTGTGAACCAAGCCTTAGCTATGTTCAGACAAAGGACTTTATTTTCTAAAGATTTTTAATTTCTATGTTGCAAATTTTGCCATGCATTTTGCCACATTCATTGGGACTAATCTGCATATAGACACAGGTTTCACAGATGTGTTTTATTTTTTGATTGACAAAAAAATGTGAAGTAGTTTTCACACAAATTATTTGTAAATTTTGAGTTAAAATCCACAATGGAATTCAAGTTCAATTATTTTCGTTTGAACATAGTGTGTTGCTAGCATTATGTCAGTGCAGAAAACACCTCATGGCATTCAATGAATTTATAAGAAGTATGTCAGCTGGAAAAAGTGTACATTAAAGCTGTAACCAAAGGACTTAAAGAGCTACTCCAGTGAAAAACTATTATTTTTTTTTTTTTTTCAGATCAACTGGGGGGCAGAAAGTTATACAAAATTATTAAAAAATCTTTATCCTTCCATCACTTATCAGCTGATGTATACTACAGAGGAAGTTGAGTTGTTCTTTTCTGTCTGACCACAGTGCCCACTACTGACACCTCTACCCATGTCAGGAACTGTTAGGAGCAGGAAAGTTTTGCTATGGGGATTTGCTCTAACTCTGCACAGTTCCTGACATGGACAGAGGTGTCAGCAGACAGTACTGTGGTCAGAAAGAAAAGAAAAATCAACTTCCTCTGTACTATACAGCAGATAATAAATACTGGAAGCATTAAGTAGAAATTTACAAATTTGTTTAACTTTCTGGAGCCAGTTGATATGAAAAATAAAATGTTTTCCACTGGAGTACCCCTTTAAATAGACTATCTGACGTGAGGTGTGGCATATAAAAAAAAAGAAACCTTTACTTACCTCCAGTGCTCCTGCTGTGTCTTGAGTGTCCTGCTCCGGTCCCCAATGCGATTGTCATTCTGAGCTGCAACGTGATTGTTGGGCCTGTAAAGCCCCTGGGCCCAATGTGTCATACTGCCACTAAGCAAATCACTTGCTGTGGCAATGTCCTGCCTTGGCCAGTGATTATTGGCAGTACAACACATTGGCCCCGGATACTCAACCCCAAACACTCCCTCCTTCCACCATACCCCCCTACCCAACACTGGTAAACCCATTTAAAGACTGTATAAATCCCTGATAATAAGTTGTAGCTCCATTTATAGATCAGTTCAGTTTGGCCAAAGATTTAAAACTCTCAATGTAAAGCAGATCAAGGGCAGCAGGAGGTCCACCAGTATATCCAATGTAACTGTAGTGATCAATAGAGGGTAACTATTAATTTAACTACACACAAAGGCCATACCATATCATCAACAAGAATAGGTTGCTTGTGTGGACGGGCTTTGAGGTTGTCCTGTGTGGATGGGCTTTTTATTGTGTCAGACTGCATTTACAGGAGTTTGGCGCTTTAGTAGGCCAGTCTCTCTTAAGTAGACTTTCCAGAATATTATGCAAGGCATTACAACTGGCTGTATTATCTAGACTGCAGGCCTATATCTCATCTGCCTGAAATGACCCTCACAATGAAATGTTTATTGCTTCAGCTTTACAGCAGAATTACATCTTCATACATAAATGTCATTGTTTGAAATGATGTCTAATATATTCTTACATTTTAAATTATACTATTTCGCTCTGCATCTATTACCATTAATTACGGGTGCATATCAGGAACTATGGTAGAACTGCATGGATGGGAGCCAAGTCTCATTTGGTTTAATAAATATTTTAAATGATTACATACAAATAATTAAAGCACAACAACAGGCACCAAATAAGCAAACCTTCACTGTAAAAACAGCTGCATATATTCATCATCCACACTCATCTGTGACAATGTAAATTTTTGATGCCTGTTAGGACATACTCTCTAGTGTCTGATTTTTCTGCAGCTACAAAACAGGATATGCTTCTCGGTAATTATCTTCAACAGCCACCTTTTTTTAGGAAATAATGTAAAGTGACATTCGCAAGGGGGAAATGATGTACAAAAATGTCTTCTAATGAGGCCCCTGTAGTATGGCACCAGCCAGGACCATTAAAACTACATTTGTCAGCTTCCTTGTCTATCATCAAGGAATGGATACCTAGAGATTTAGAGTCATTATTCTCGATTAAAGACTACAATAATAGAATTATATTCTTCCCTAAACATGTTTTCTTGCTGATGTTATTTTAGATAGGGAATCTATTTAAACAAATGTTGTTAACTTTCTTTAGAAATTAAGATGGATTATAAAAGATTAAAAGTCATATTCTTGTAGATAAGTGGATAGGTAGAAAAATAGATAGATAGATAGATAGATAGATGGATGGATGGATGAATAGATAGATAGATAGATGGATGGATGGATAGATGGATGAATAGATGGATGGATGGATAGATGGATGGATGGATAGATGGATGGATGGATGGATGGATGGATAGATAGATAGATAATGAAGATTATGAAGATGTGAGTAGAAGCCTTGACAGAGGAATGGCTGTGGATATAGTGTTTCTGGATTTTGCTAAAGCGTTTGATACTGTCCTACTGTCCCTCATAGATGTCTGATAGGTAAGTTAAGGTCTTTGGGTTTGGAAACTTTAGTTTGTAACTGGATTGAACACTGGCTCATGGATCGTACTCAGAGAGTGGTGGTCAATGATTCGTACTCTGATTGGTCCCCGGTAATTAGTGGTGTACCCCAAGGTTCTGTACTGGGACAGCTGTTGTATAATTTATTTATCAATGATATAGAGGATGGTATTAACAGCTCTGTTTCTATCTTTGCAGATGACACCAAGCTTTGTAGCACGGTACAGTCTATAGAGGATGTGTATAGATTACAAGATGACTTGTATAGACTAAATTTCTGGGCATCCACTTGGCAAATGAGGTTCAATGTGGATAAATGTAAAGTTATGCATCTGGGTACTAATAACATGCATGCGTCGTATGTCTTAGGGGGGATTAAACTGGCAGAGTCACTGGTAGAGAATGATCTGGGTGTACTTGTAGATCACAGACTACAGAATGGCATGCAATGCCAGGCTGCTGCTTCCAAGGCCGGCAGGATATTGTCATGTATAAAAAGAGGCATGGACTGGAGGGACAGGGACATAATACTCCCCCTTTATAAAGCATTGGTACAGCATCACCTGGAATATGCTGTTCAGTTTTGGGCACCAGTCCATAAAAGGGACACTGTGGAGCTGGAAAAGATGCAGAGACACGCAACTAAACTAATATGGGGCATGGAACATCTTAGCTATGAGGAGCGATTAAAGGAGTTACAATTGTTTAGTCTTGAGAAGAGAAGTTTAAGGGGGGAGAAAAACTGTTCCAGATTAAACCACCCCAAGGGACGAGGGGGCACTCCCTCCGTCTGGAGAAGAAAAGGTTTAGTCTCAAGGGGCGACACGCCTTCTTTACCTTAAGAACTGTGAACTTATGGAACAGTCTACCTCAGGAACTGGTCACAGCAGGAAAAATTAACAGCTTTAAAACAGGGTTAGATACATTCCTGGAACAAAATAACATTAATGCTTATGAAGAAATATAAAATCCCATCCCTTCCCCAATATCGCGCCACACCCCTACCCTTCAATTCTCTGGTTGAACTTGATGGACGTATGTCTTTTTTCAACTGTACTAACTATGTAACTATAAATTATGCATAGGACAGGAGGACACAACAGGACAATTCTGTAATTCATTTTTATTACACTGCTTTAAATTGTGCAGTATTTTTAATATGTTCTGTCTTGTAGCTAGTGTCAACTTTAGAGAGACTGCAAAGCTCACATAAGAGGTGCAGCTACCTCATACAGCTTACCCGAGGCAGTGGCGGATCCAGAGTCTAATCTCGGGAGGGGCACTATCAGGCTATATTTGCATGGGGGATCGTCCACACGTAAAATATCAGCACTTGCAATAATGGCAGGAAGGGCCCTCGAGGGGGAAGGGGGAATTGCCCTGTTGCCCCCCTGGATCTGCCACTGATCCAAGGGGATCCACAAGGCTCCTCACTGATCTAATGTTCTTGAGGATGGACCACCAATATTAAGAGGCTGGATCAGGCTCTGTTTACAACACATTTATGCATCCCTTTAAAAGTTATTATATATATTTTTTTCAAGATTATAAAAGGTACAGGATAGATGCTTGTTCTGTCTAATCTACTTGTCCTTGATTTCTACTTTACAATAGTAAAATAGTAAAATGGAACCTGCAGCATTTATGTGCCCTGTTTCATTCTATTTTAACCCCTTAGGGATTAAACCCCTTCTAAAAATCATAACCTTCTAAAATTCAATTTTGCACCTACAGACTCATATAAGGGCTTGTTTTTTGCATCACTAATTGTACTTTGTAATGACATCACTTATTTTATAACATAATCTGCGGCAAAACACAAAAAAAATTATTTGAGGGATGAAATAAATAAATAAAAAAACACCATTTTGCAACTTTTGGGGGCTTCCGTTCCTATGCAGTGCACTTTTTGTAAAAAATTACACCTTAGCTTCATTCTGTAGGTCCATATGGTCACAAGGATACCCAATTCATGTAGGTTTTATTTTATTTAACTACTTAAAAAATTCCTAAATACAAGCACCAAAATTAGTATGTTTAAAATTGTCATCTTCTGACCCCTATAACTTTTTTTTTTCTGAATACAGGGCTGTACCATTTTTGTTTTGATGGGACTTTTTGATCGCTATTTATTAATATTTTTATGGTATATGAAGTGACTAGAGATGAGCGAACTTACAGTAAATTCGATTCGTCACGAACTTCTCGGCTCGGCAGTTGATGTCTTTATCCTGCATAAATTAGTTCAGCTTTCAGGTGCTCCCGTGGGCTGGAAAAGGTGGATACAGTCCTAGGAGAATCTTTCCTAGGACTGTATTCAGCTTTTCCAGCCCACCGGAGCACCTGAAAGCTGAACTAATTTATGCAGGATAAGCCATCAACTGCCGAGCCGAGAAGTTTGTGAAGAATCAAATTTACTGTAAGTTCGCTCATCTCTAGAAGTGACCAAAAATGCAAAAATTTAGACTTTGGTGTTTTTTTTACGTGTACGCCATCGACCGTGCGGTTTGCTAACCTTATGTTTTAATTGTTCGACATTTGCGCACGCAGTGGTAACAGATATGATTATTTTTATTTTTTATTACATTATTTTATTTAAAAAATGGGAAAAGGGGAGTGATTTAAATGTTTAATAGGGAATGGGTTCATTAACTTTTATTAACTTAATTTTATTTTTTACACTTTTTTTTTTTATCCCCCATAGGGGGCTACAACATGCATTCTTCTGATTGCATATACTGATCAATGCTATGCATAAGCCCTGAGTCTTCAAGGATATGGGAACAGGAGCATATGCATACGCCCTGCGTCCCCAAGGTGTTAAAATGAAACTGACAGCAGCATCACCCTCACTAACCTGCTAGTACTACCTATTAGTGTGGTTGACAGTTATAACAAGGATCTTTACTTTCTTTTTTTATATGTGGCACCATACCCAGCGATAGGCTGAGCGGCAGTGTGATGCATTGATTCCTGGCACCAGGAAAGACACCAGTGGCAGTGGCCAATGCATCATCCTGCGACTCAGCCTATTGCCTGCCAAGGTGGGACATCATTGTAGCCGGCAATATGCTTAGTCGCTGTTTGACACGCTGACCACCAGCAATCTCAAAAAGGATGGCATCGGAGGAGGAGAATAGCGATACCGGAGCACCGAGGGAGTGGTGACAGGTGAATCATGGTAGTTGTTTTATGTGCTGGCAGCAGCATAGAAACTTTCTGAACTACACTACTCCATTAATAAATATTTAAAACTCTGTGCATCAAATGGAAATTTCAGTCTTTTTGGACATAACACAGGACCTGCACTTCATGATGGTAATGCTGGTAATGGTGCTGTCAATATCACCTTATCCCCTAGTTGAAAAACAGATGTTTTTTTCCAATTTCCCCCTAAAAAAAATTTTGTGTTACCATACAGTTTATGTCATTATAAAGTACAATTGGCCCTGCAAAATAAATAAATAAATAAAAAGCCCTCATATGGCTCAGAGGAAGGAATAATAAAATAGTTATGGCTCTTAAAAGGTCAGGAGGAAAAAACTAAAATGTAAAAATGAAAATTGGCAATGTACTTAAATTAAAGGGGATATAAAAGATTAGAAAAATAGAGCTGATTTTTTTTTTTTTTTTTTTAAACAGCACCACACCTGTCTCCAGTTCCATTGAAGTGAATGTAGTCAAGATGTTATACCACACACAACCTGATGGCAGGTGTGATGCTGTTCTTTGGAAATTACCTCTGTTTCTTCATTCCTGGATAACCAGCAAGTGAAGTGCAGACGAAATTGAGAGAAGCGATACCAAAGAAGCAGCAGGATGCAAAAATCTGTCCCAATCCCGTTAATGCATCTTGTCTCATACTTTAAGCAATATTTACATCTAAAAGATACTGAATTATGTAGGGTATATATATTGAAATACGGTATGTAAGCAATGATATGTGAAGTGGTTTATATGGAAGCATTCTGAATAATAAGAGTAAACCAGTAAAATATGCACAGTTCAAATGAAACTTTCATCCTACTTATATTTAAGCGAGAGTTTTGATGCTTACTCAGTGCTTGATCATGTGACTCCGCTTTATATATTTTTTAATTTACGGTCTACTAACCTGATGAAATTACATGTGTTGCCTCAGTGCATCCGTCTTTTCTGTTTCATAAGGTATCTGCTCTGTTACCATATTTTACATTCAAAGTGCATGATGAAACTGAGAGAGTGTGAAGTGTGCAAAGCATCATGTAAAATGTACCGTGAGGTCAGATATGTGGTATAAGAATAGTAAAAATGTGGAAATATAAGCAGCAGCTAAGGTACAGAAGTGAAAGGCAAGTGATATGTCTTTGCACTTAGAAATCCCATTAACCCCTTAAGGACCGAGCCATTTGCATTTTTGCACTTTTGTTATTACCTCCTCACCGTCTAAAAATCATAACACTTTCAATTTTGCACCTACAGACCCATATGAGGGCTTTTTTTTTGTGTGTGTCACCAATATAACTTTGTACTGACATCAATAATTTCACATACGAAACCAGAAAAAATATATTTGTGGGTCAAAAAAAACAAAAAAACAAACAAACATTTTGTAACTTTTTAGGGCTTCCTATTCTACGCAGTGCACTTTTTGGTAAAAATTGCAACGTATCTTTATTCTGTAGGTCCATAGGGTAACAAGGATACCTAATTTATATAGCTTTTATTTCATTTTATTACCTAAAAAAAAATATTATAACTACATGCACCAAAATTTGTATGTTGAAAATTGAAATCTTCTGACCGCTATAACTTTTTTATTTTTCCGTATACATGGATATATGAGGCCTCATTTTTTGCGCCGTCATATGAATTTTTTATTGGTACCATTTTTGTTTTGATGGGATATTTGATCGCTTTTTATAAAACAAATTTAAGGTACACAAAGTGACCAAAAATATGCAAATTTGGACTTTGGTATTTTTTTTTACCTAAACACCATTGACCGTGCACTTTAATTAACATTATATTTTTATAGTTCCAACATTTGCGCATGCGGCAATACCACATGTGTTTATTTTAATTATGTTTACATATTTTTTATATGGAAATTGGGAAAAGGGGGGTGATTCAAACTTTTAATATGGAAGGGGTTAATGGGTGATTTTTTAAACTTTTTATTTAACTTTTTGTTCTACACTTTTATTCCCCTTAGGGGAATTTTAGAAGGAATCATTAGATTCCTCATACAGATCAATGTGGTTCTATGGAACCACATTGATCTGTATGCTCTGTGCTTGATTGATAAAGCCTGGTTTAGCCAGCCATTATCAATCTCAGAGCACAGCAGCCACAGTGAGGAGAGATGAGCCCTTTGGCTACATTCACAGTGGATCGTTCCCCCAAAATCGTGCTGCTGGGGGGCAATTCACCCTACTGGACCACCAGGGAGTGTTTAAATGTCCCTTTAGACACCGCTGTCAACTTTGACAGTGGCGATCTAAACAGTTAATAGCCGGCCATGGTGGCTATTAACTGCAGCCCCCAGCTACAGGTATGGCACAGGCTCGAGTCAGGAGCCCATGCCATACACCTCTTGCCGTTGTATGATGAGCCAGCTCATCCTTAGGCTGCAACCGGTTTTTGCACGTTAATTTTTTCCTCCTCACCTTTTAAAAATCATAACCCTTTCAATTTTGCACCTAGAAATCCATACGAGGGCTTATTTCTTTCTACTTTGTGATGACATCAGTCATTTTACCCAAAAATCTACGGTGAAACAGGAAAAAAAATCATTGTGCTACAAAATTGGAGAAAAAAACACTTTTTGTATATTTTGGGGGCTTCCGTTTCTATGCAGTACATTTTTAGGTAAAAATGAAACCTCATCTTTATTCTGTAGGTCCATATGAATAAAATTATACCCTATTTATATAGGTTTGATTTTGTCGTACGTTTGGAAAAAAATCATAACTACACGCAGAAAAATTAATACTTTAAAAATTGTCCTCTTCTGACCCCTTTAAACTTTTTTATTTTTCTGCGTACGGGGTGGTATGAGAGCTAATTTTTTGCACCATGATCTGAAGTTTTAAATTGGTACCATTTTTATTTTGATCTGACTATGTGATCGCTTTTTATTCCTTTTTTTATGGTATAAAAAGGGACCAAAAATACTCTATTTTGGACTTTGGAATTTTTTTGCATGTACACCATTGACTGTGTGGTTTAATTTATGATATAGAGGGAAAAAAATGTGTATGTGCAGCTCACAATTAATAATACACACCGAGGTCAAACTAGGGCATGCAACTATACCTTAGTTGCAAAAAAGGGAAAACCAGAAACATAAACTTTTGCCCAGACCTGCTAGGTGAGTACTCACCTAGCAGGTCCGGGCAAAAGTTTTTGTTTCTAATTTATGATATATTTTTATAGTTCAGACATTTACGCACACGGCGATACCACATATACTTATTTTTATTATGTTTATGAATTTTTTATATGGAATTTGGGAAAAGGGGGGTGATTTAAACTTTTAATAAGGAAGGGGTTAATGTGTGTGTTTTTAAACTTTTTTTTCACACTTTTAGTCCCCTTAGGGGACTGTTAGGAGGAATCATTAGATTCCTCATATAGATCAATATGGTTCCATAGAACCAACCATATTGATCAGTGTGATCTGCGCTCAATTGATAAAGCCTGGCCCTGCAAGGCTTTATCATTCAGAGCACCGGAGCCACCGCAGCAGGAGAGGTTAGCCCTCAGGCTACCTCCACAGTGGATCTCCCCCTGCGATCGTCCTGCGGGGGGGGGGGGGGGCGATCCACCTCATTGGACCACCAGGGACAGGATACAGGCAGCCTTAGATGTCGCTGTCAACTTTGACTGCGTCGATCTAAAGGGTTGATAGTCGGCCACGGTGATCGCTGCATGTCGGCTATTTTTTTTTAAGAAATCAGTGTTGAACCATTTTTTTTTTTCAAAATGCTGCGAAATGTCAACAAGTATGCTGCTCTTTAGTAATTTTAATGTACAGATACTGTAGCTGAATGAGCAACACAGCACTAGTATGCAATGTGTCACGTCCCTGCCTCCAGAGCTTAGTGTGAAGCGTGGAGGTGGAGCTACGGCACACTGCTGTGCTAGGGAAAAGCATGAGGGTGGCAAATGCACCATTAGCTAGTCCCTGACGTCTCTGTGAACTAGCAGCGGGACTGAGATGCACGTCAGCAGAGGCAGCCATACTAGCAGTAGCAGCTTGTACTCCTCCTTCTGGATGGTTGGATGCTTGGCTGCAGTGACAGTGCAGTTGTCAGTGAGCTCCATCTGACTGTGAGTGGACTGTGGGGTAATGATTGTTAGAATATGTTTATAGGCAGAACTTGTTAAAGTAAGATTTTTTTTGCACTCTGCTTCAAGTCTACAGTCTATGGCTTCAGTCTGTCTGCACATGCTATATTGTGCAGGTACATTGTTCTAAAAATACTTCATGAAATGAGCTCACATGTATTACCCCTGCTAAAATGCTGACGAGGTCTAGCAGAGAGAAAGTATTGTGAGTTGCTGGCACTAAGCCAGTATGCAAAACTCTAACAGTATTAATCCCAGGAACACACTACACAGATTCGCTATGGGTGTTTCTCAATGACTACAACAGAATAAGCAAATCTTCAAAGCATTAAAGAAGATGTCCAGTGATAAGAAACTTATTCCTTATCCATAGGTGGCTCGGCCCCGTCTCTGCACTGTTAGAGAATGTTTCGTACCCTGCACATCAGCTGGTCAAAACACGCCCCCTACATTCATCTCTATGGGAGTGGCGGAGACTCACAAATGCTGTGTCTCCGCCTCTCTCTTAGAGATGAATGGAGGGGGCATGTTTGGACCAACTGACGTGCTATGTACAAAACTTCACACACAGAAGCTGAGCTGGGGCCCTGTAGGGGATACGTTTCTTACTGCTGGACATATTCTTTAAATACAAAGTTCATAGCACTCACCCTCTCTGTGTTCATCAGACAAAGGCAGATGAACTAGGAATGAAGCAGGAGTTACAGCTGTTTCACACTAAGTGCACTTCATCACACTTAGCGAGCTAGATGAAGTAAACTTAGATAAAGTCTGACTGTATTCAACGTCTTGCACCATGTTCCTTTGTTGGATTTTTGGAATAAATTACTTTGTCAAATAAACACAGAAAGGTTAAGGGCCCTGAACTTAATTTGATGCTATGACCAGTCTAGCAGAGATTGGTGCCATCCTTCAACACATATGTTTTGCAAGTAGATTTGGTATCTTTATTCTGTGTGAATAGCTTTCTTAGGTAGTCCATGATCTTAATAAAGCCACGTAGAACCTCTATACAGGCGGTATTGAGAGTACAAGCCTTTTTATAGTAGAGAGCTGCAAGGACACAATGCACCTCCATACAGAGTCTGTGTACATGCTTAGTGTGCACACTTGGGCAGGATTATCTTTGAAATCATGACTTTTTGGTTACCTTGCAAACAACTCAATGCATCACTATTAGCTTTCTAATGGTTCACTAGGGTCACAGACAAATCTTTCTATATATTTAATATCTTTTATGTCCTACCCAGACACAGTACATGCCACAGCTGTGTAATTGATGGGATTTTATTCCTTTCGGGTAACTTGCTAACAAATATTGTTTCCCTAAATCCAGGCCTGGGAAAGATTCTATGAGTACAATATTTGACAAATTCTCCCTTCGAACGTTGTTACCTGTCATCTGTATTTTATGCTATTACATTATCTCCCATCTGATTTTAGCAATCTGGACTAGGCTGACAAACTCCAACAGAAAAAATATAAACTAATGCCAAGAAAAATAATGTATTTTAGCCAACATACTTTCCATCTATTTGTCTCATCAATCCTGCCTGTAATCTTGTACTCATTTTTTACTTATCATCCCTCTTTTTGTCTTTTTCACCTTCACATCTCCTTATCTCTATCTGGTACCTGCTCAGCTTATTCATGTTATCATTTTTCATAGAAGAGAAGTAAAGAAAACTTTGCCTCGTCGTATAATGCTCTTGGTTAGGCTAAAGGCTTCATGCAAATTTTTAAGTTAGACATATGGAACGAATAATACCAGATTTGCATTGAAAACCTTGTCTAAGACACTAATGAGCCATAAAACTTGCTTTACAGTTGCTAACAGCTTGAACGGAGATATAAGTTGCAGAATTCATCGATTTTCACAGGTCATGATCGTGTGATCTCAGTGCTAACATGCCAACATGCCACATATTGCAGTTTGGTTCTTAACTATAAGAACAGACAGTGTGTCATCTTATAGATTTCATTTTAATGGATTTAAATTGTGTAGTTGTAAAGCATATGCAATTTAGTATAAGCATTCAGTGTTATTTCAAATAGTTCAATTGAACTCTGAACTATTTGTAAATTTTTAACTTCCATTTGTAAGATTTGTTGTGAGGAGCTGAGAATATATGCATGCATGCACAATGTAATGATCTGTGTTCCATTCATGCTCAAAAACAACTCAATATATATATATATATATATATATATATATATACTGCAGTTAAACAAAGCCTATCTACATAACGTTAAGAGACAATTACTATAAGCATTTAAATTTAAGCTGCATGGTTATTATGTCTGTTGCCTCCAGGCTCACTGGCAGCGTTACTTCTGGAGCATAGGAAGTAAGAAACGTATAACAAAGGGACATTCTGCATGAGTCCTTCCTTCCTCTGCCTATTATGCTATGAGACATTGATGACATTGATGCGTCTCATGTTGCCATCTAGCTGTGGCCTTTTTCAGAGCTTCAAAACATTAATAGAATTGTTTCAGTTTTGTGTCTTGTACTAAAATACTGTAATAGTTTACATGTGTAAAGTTTGGTACAAAATAAAGCTCATAAATTAACACTTTAAGGGAACATTTTTCATACCTTTACTCCTGTGTCATATTTTGTGCAAGCTGCCAGTTTGCTAAAAAAAAATTGGGATTTTCTTTTTGTTGTAATATGCAGTTTGTTTTATTGTGGGAGTGTGTGTAATTATCTGCGCATGTGTGTGTGTGTACATGCGTGTGTTTTACTTTAAAGGGTGAGTGGCCTTCTGCACCCACTGGATTCACTACCACTATTGGCAGAAAACTGGTGTAAATTGGGGCTAGCAAAGGTTTCAACGCATGGTGCATGAGCAGACACTGAAGTGCCAAATTATAAAGAGTTATTTGTTTCTTAATAAACCTGCCAAATCTTACACCGGCATTTAAAATTTATTGAAGACCAGTATGTGAAATGGTATGTTTAAAATTGTTATTATTCTTCCTTTCAAAATAGTGTGAGAAAGAAGTAAAAAAAAGGTAGGGGCACTCTCTCATGTGTAGTGGGGAAGTGGTTGGACGGCAAGAAACCACTGTACCCAAGGTAATGGGATGTCCTGCTGGGGTTACCAGCAGCGACAGCACCTCACCTGGGAAGTGGGTGGAGTGGAAGGCAGTCGGGCAGTTGTGCAGCTCGAAACTCCTATCCGTATTCGCAAAGGGTATGGAAACAATGGAAACAAGAAAAGGAGAAGAAAAAGGGGGTTATGAACGAGCGCTATTGCTTAAAGAAAAGGATTCAGGATGCCAATGTAGCACAGGACAGTTTATTATGGTTCAAAGTGTTGGACAACGCATTTCGGCACTGGCATGTGCCTTCTTCAGGTCCACAAAACAATTAATGTATGATGTCCTGTAGCCTGTGCTGTGCTAAAGTGGCGTGGCCTTGCCATCTTAGCACAACACAGGCTACAGGACATCAAATATTAATTGTTTTGTAGACCTGAAGAAGGCACATGTCAGTGCCGAAAGGGGTTGTCCTATCGCTTTGAACCACAATAAACTGTCCTGTGCTACAGTGGCATCCTGAATCCTTTTCTTTAAGCAGTAGCACTCATTCATAACCCCATTTTTCTTCTCCTTTTCCTTTCAAAATAGTGATATCTGATAATCTAATAATTGTACCAAGAGAACTAGTGAATTGGCTCAGCATGATCTGATTTCGCTCCAGAGTTCAAGTTCAGGTCTAAAGTTTTTGGTATTTGCTTCAGTTGAATTGCTGACAGGAGCGGGGACTCTGGTCAAAGAGAAAGGTTCCCTGCTCCCGTACACTGAGCTGCCAGATAGCAAATATTAACTTAGTGGCCAGTATGTGCTAGGCTTCCCAAAAGTAAGCATAAATGTGGAACACATTGCCACTTACACTCACTGTGGTCAGTAGATCAGGCACATTGCACTCAGTCCAGTGAATGCTATCCCTCAGTATCAATCAGTGTACAGGAGCTAGGATTCCTTTTTCTTTCACCAGTGTTTCTGCTCCTGTATAAATTTAAATTGGCCATAGAAATCAACAGCCAATTCAAGGAAAAATATTTGCTGATCTATTGTAAAACCATTCCTTAGAACAATAATCTGGTGCAATGTGCTACCCATGATTATGATAATAAAGATCTCTCCCTTGGCTACCAATATTACTAAACAGAAAAAAATAAATGATGTTTAGGTTAGGCTACATCATACAAGCCATTGTGCACTGGTGCATTTTTTTTTATAAAGCAGTAGTCTGATAAAATGTTATTCTTTTTTATATTTTGTCTTCTGGATAGTTCATCTTTCTCATTCCAAGCACATACCGTGCAGTTACTGTATTTTATGCCAAGGTGCAATACTTTTTTTTTTGTATGCGACATAATGATCTACAGTAGTTTCCTAATATGGCACAGTAATGGTAAGTGGAATGCATTCATTGCATAGATTTGCATATTATATCAAGTAGATATAATGTATCCACTCAACATAAATTGAAGAAAGGATTTTGTTTCGTATCAGACTGCTAAACTTATACTTTAAATTAAACAATAGGGTGAAAAACAAGGGAACCAAGAGAAAAGCCTGAAGAAAAATTTACAAATAATAAGCTGTATTGGGAATGGTTTTCACGTTAAGCAATGACTGAAAGATTGCTGCTGTAGGGAGAGTAAAATATCCATGACAGGAAAGAGCAGCGTGCATCATCAGAGAAGGCTTGTAGCTGTGCTGGTCCTGGAAAAATAAGGGCTTGACTCCAAGGGTGGTCTGGGATTAAAGTAAAATCCACAGCCCACTCTTCATATGGTCATTTTAATTGTAAATACCACTTTCTATAATGTAATACAACTATGTGATATTATTTAATTTGTAAAAAGGCAGTAGTGTTTCCTGGGTTAAAATGATTCTTAATAAACAGTGGTTAAATGTAATAAATGCATTATGTTACTTGCTGCTATATTCCCCTATGCACTATAGCATACTTCCAAAACGCAGCAGGTGTCACACGGATTATGTAATGGATTGTTTCCTTTTTTCCATGTTTCCTTTTTTTGTCATAGCAATTTCCACATGCATGCAATGGATCCATAAAAACTGTTTAATGTAGAGAAATCGATAAGCTTTAAAAGTCCTAAATTCAACTTTCTTTAAAGGGGTACTCCGGCCCTAAGACATCTTATCTCCTATCCAAAGGACAGGGGAGAAGATGTCTAATTGCTGGGGCCCCGCCACTGGGGACCCCTGTAAATCTTCCATGCAGCACTCACCTGTGTGTGCTACATGCAGCGCTGGAGGCTCCGAGTCTGAAGCCTCATGACCACGAGGCCGAAGTGTCATTATGTCATGACTCCGCCCCTGTGTGGCATCACACCCCGCCCCCTCAATGCAAGAGTATGAGAGGGGGCGTGGCAGCTGCCACACAGGGCGGAGTCGTGACATCACAATACTCTGGCCCTGTGGTTGTTAGGCTTTAGGCATGGAGTGATCATCGCTTTGTGCAGCTGAGACTGCTGGGTGCTGCATGAGAGATTGCGGCGGTCCCCAGCCCTCCTTTGGACAGGGGATAAGATGTCTTAGGGCCGGAGTACCCCTTTAAACACCTTAAGGCTTGGTTCACAGTACGGAATTTCGGACCAGAATTTTGCTTGGAAATTCTGATGCAGCAGGATCCCATTGCTGTCAATGGGATCTCGCTGCACAGTGCACACTACGGAATTTTAGCGGTAGACATTCCACCACAAAAATTCAGCAGCCAAAAAAATTTATGAATATGTTCATTTTTCTGGCAGAATCCGATCCGCAGACCTTCTATGGAGATTTTCAGTATGAACCCGACCCTAGGGCACATTTAAAAAGATGGGATTTACTGTGAGTTTCCTTCTGTGAGTTTAGACCATAGAAGATTTTCCACAGTACAAATCTTCATTGAGATAAGCAGTAGAACATGAACGTACCCTTATGATGAGTTGGAAAACTGTATTCTAGCTTGCCCAACTTAACAACAATTTCTGTGTTGAAAAATAAGTACAACCAATAGAGCTTAACATTAATTATTATAACTTCATAACAGATGTCCCCAATTGCAAAACAGCAACCTTTTGACCATGCAATTTTGATAGAATTAGAAAGGAAGCAGGGTGTTGACTAGCGAAAAATGAAAAAAGAAAAATGTTGTACTCACCACAGACATGGTACGTGATGTTCAAAGGATATAGTCTTTATTGTCACATTCAGTAATGTTACGAGTCCAGAGTGTGGGAGAGGGAAGGGGTGGAGGCCGACATCAGCTCTGAGGAGCTGACCAGAAGCGATGAATCGTTTCACAATGAATACTCCTTGTTCACGCTGGGGTTGACTAGCAATGCTGAGGGAATTCTTCAGTATGGGTTAGAAGAATGTTTAGTGTAAATGAGCAGGTTGTTGCCCTCAGCAATGCTGCCTGTGTGGGGTTTAGTACTGGACTGGTAAATTCTGTATCTCATTCCCATTATTTTGAGATTTCATGTTATCACTTGACATGATGTATGTTAATTACACTTAATCAGCACAATGTAACTCCAAGTCAATCACACTTCTGTGAAATCCAACTGTCCACTCAGGAAGCAAAACTGATTGACAATAAATTTCACATGCTGTTGTGCAAACGGAACAGACAACAGGTGGAAAATATAGACAATTAGCAAGACACCCCCAATAAAGGAGTGGCTCTGCAGGTGGTAACCACAGACCACTTCTCAGTCCCTATGTTTCCTGGCTAATGTTTTGGTCACTTTTAAATGCTGGCAGTGCTTTCACTCCAGTGGTAGCATGAGACAGAGTCTACAACCGACACAAGTGGCTCAGGTAGTACAGCTCATCCAGGATGGCACATCAATGCGAGCTGTGGCAAGAAGGTTTGCTGTGTCTGTCAGTCTAGTGTCCAGAGCATGGAGGCACTGCCAGGAGACAGGCCAGTACATTAGGAGACATGGAGGAGGCCATAGGAGGGCAACAACCCAGCAGCAGGACCACTACCTACGCCTTTGTGCAAGGAGGATCAGGAGGAGGACTGCCAGAGCCCTGCAAAATGACCTCCAGCAGGCCACAAATGTGCATGCATCCACTCAAACGGTCAAAAACAGACTCCATTAGGGTGGTATGAGGGCCCGACATTCACAGATGGGGGTTGTGCTTACAGCCCAACATTGTGCAAGATGTTTAGCATTTGCCAGAGAACACCAAGATTGGCAAATTCACCACTGTTGCCCTGTGCTCTTCACAGATGAAAGCAGGTTCACACTGAGCACGTTACAGACATGAGAGAGTCTGGAGACTCCGTGGAGGATGTTCTGCTTCTTGCAACATCCTCCAGCATGACCGGTTTGGCTGTAGGTCAGTAATGGTGTGGGGTGGCATTTCTTTGGGGGGGCCGCACAGCCCTCCATGTGCTTGCCAGAGGTAGCCTGACTACCAATAGGTACCAAGATGAGATCCTCAGACCCCTTGTGAGACCATATGCTGGTGTGGTTGGCCCTGGGTTCCTCATAATGCAAGACAATGCTAGACCTCATGTTGTTGGAGTGTGTCAGCAGTTCCTGCAAGAGGAAGGCATTGATGCTATGGACCCGAATCCTTTTGAACACATCTGGGACATCATGTCTCACTCCCTCCATTAATGCCACGTTGCACCACAGACTGTCCAGGAGTTGGCCACTTCATCAGGAGAATGCCCAGGCATTGTAGGGAGGTCATATGGGCACGTGGAGGCCACACACACTACTGAGCCTCATTTTTACTTGTTTTAAGGACATTACATCAAAGTTGGATCAGCCTGTAGTGTGGTTTTCCATTTTGATTTTGAGTGTGACTACATGTCCAGACCTCCATGGGTTGATAAATTTGATTTACATTGATAATTTTTGTGTGATTTTGTTGTCAGCACATTTCATGTAAAGATGAAAGTATTTCATTTGATTATTCCATTAATTCAGATATAGGATGTGTTATCTTATTTTAAATTGTTTTTAAGCAGTATACATCTATTATGCAAGCTGAATTGGTGTTGGATGACAAATCGCAAATCTGGATCTGCTTGAGGAATTAGTTTGGCTTAAAAATGATTAAATTCATGAAGATTAACCTTTAACCTTTAACCTTAAACAGAAAGATTTATGCAGTAATATCAGGAAGTATTATAAAACTTTTGGAGGTTTATCAAAAGTAGAGCAAAGGAGTCCAGCTTTCACTTCTCAGAGGCACTATGTTAAATGATATTTACAACATTATTGCATACAGACTTTTGCTTCACTTTTCCTTTGAAAAATCTCCTCTTACATTTTTTTACAATTAAAGGGGTTATCCAGCAATAGAAGCACAGAGCAATTTTCTTTCAAAAACAGCTCCATGTCTGTCCCCAGGTTATGTGTTGCACCGTTCACTTCAATGGAACTGAGCTGCAGAACCACACCCAACTTGGAGACAGATGGGAGTGGTTTTTGAAAGAAAATATGTTCTATTTGATAATTGCATGCATATACAATTATGAATATTAAAAACACAATAGCACATGATACAGGAAACATAGGTTTGATAGACATCAGATATTTCACAGAAAGTAGAATTTTATATTAAATGTAATAACTAGTAGACTGAAAGAGTTTGTGTCATTTGTAAAAACTTTTGACATTTTGTCCAGACATTGGGTTTCAGTTACGAGACCCACTGCAATCTTGAGTAATAGCTAGGTGAAGTAAGCAGAAGTGCACTTCACTCCCGGCCAGCTCCTCCACTCCAATAATCAATGGAGTGAAAATTTCATTGGGTAGCCAGTTGGGGAGTCAAGTATACTGCCGCTCACTTCTCCCAGCACTTCACCCTGCTATCACAATTGCAGGGGGACTGAGGACTGACACCAAGTGTGATCTAAACATTTAACATGACTGGATGACATGTCAAAAGTTTCTTCAAATGACACTAACACTTTAAAGGGGTATTCCACTGGCCAGCGTTCGGAACATTTAGTTCTGAACACTGTGTGCACACTGCAGGGTTTGGCCACACCCCATCATGATGTCAGGCCATGCCTCCTCAATGCAAGTCTAAGGGAGGGGGCATGGCAGTGTGGGCTGATGTCACAAGGGGGTGTGGTAAACCCCCGCAGCGTGCACACAGCGTTTGGAATTTGATGTTCTGAACACTGGCCAGTGGAGTACCCCTTTAATACTAAATGGTGGGGTGACTTATACCCAAGAACAATTATTTACTTTTACATTATTTTGTGTCTATTTAAAGTGATCCACTCTGATTCTATACTGATAGGCTGCCACATACAGAGGAATAACTGTTAATAACTACACCTTATTAGGAGGAAATTATGTATTACCTAAACTAAGTTACAATGTTTTATGACAAGTGTTATCTGTAATGGCTTGCATTTTATCCTTAGAACATTTATTGTAGCTTTACTTTATGTGATAAAAAAAACTAATGTGATACTGTGAAATTATTATTTTTTTTATATCAGAAGACATCGAGCAGGGAAGGAGATTTTGTATATTTTATGCAATGATAATGTAAGCTGTAAAATGGCTCTTTAAAAAAAGAAGATATTCCCATGATTCAGCTATTAGAATAGTTCTGAAGATGTGGAAAGGTAATATGTTCACTATACAGTGTGATTTGCATATCTCTCCTCTTATTAGGGAAAATGAGCTTTAAATAATACTTTGTACTGTAGACCTATGTGGGCTGTATCCTGGGGCCTCTACTCTTCTTTGTCTATACTTTTGACTTCAAATTCCAAGGCTTTAAGTACTACTTCTATGCTCATGACACTCAAACCTACCTAATTGTTCCAGATTTCACCTCTTTACAATCCAGGTTCCCAGAGTGTCTCTGGCTTAATATTCATCTCCCACTTTCAAAAACTCAACATAGAGAAAATGGTAATTCATCATTATTTCCACATTTTGCTCAACTCCCACCCAATCTCTCAATTTATCTATAGGGGATAAGATGTCTAGGATATGATGTCTTATCACGGGGCTCCCACCACTGGGGACCCCCGCGATCATGTCTGTGACAACCCACACATTCAGTGCATGCGTCACGCCCCCTCCCATAGACTTGCATAGAGGGAGCGTGGCCATGATGTCATGGGCGGGCCACAGCCGCCATGTCACGAGCCTCCGGCGCTGCACCCAACACTCTAATCAAATGCCGGGTGCAGCAGGGAGATCACAGGGGTCCCGCTGCTGGGGATAGCATCTTTGGATAGGGGATAAAATGTCTAGGGGCAGAGTACCCCTTTAAGATTCCCCTCATGCATCCCCCATACTCTGGGACTCACTGTGATTGGACAATTTAGACTCTCAAAAGTAACTTGAAAACCCATCTCTTCAGAAACATCTACAACCTACAATAACCCCACTGCCACTGTGCTGCACTATGAACAGTTGCTCCCCCTACCCATTGTCTCCTTTACCTTATAGATTGTAAGCCCTTGTTAGCAGGGTCCTTTACCCCTCTGTACTTGATTTCATTAATAATTATTGTATTTGCTCTTGTCTTATGCTGAGTAATGCATTTTAACACAGTATTTTAATAGTATATGTACATATAAATATAATAATATATTATGTAATGTAAATAATAATAATCAGTAACATGTAAGCAATTTGACCAGTGTCATGAATCTCATTGTTTATCAATTAGGCCCTTTCACACATTCAGGTTTTTAATTGCAATCAGAAAATGCAAAACCAGAAATAAATTTCTGAGATGTCTCAGTCTTTTCTTTTATATATCTCTTCCATTCAGGATCTGGTTCTGGCTTTGAATCAATTAACTGAAATTAAAAACCAGAAAATGTGAACACAACTAAAACAGAAAGAAGCACATCAATTGATAAACTTGAGACCTTTGAGATCGTACATTTGTGTAATAAAAATTCCTTTGTTCCCTTTAGTCCTAATCTATAAATATAGAACATAACACAAAAGTTTGTAAAAACTTTATATTTTTGGGCCTATGGAAAAAAATAAGAGTTTTGCAAAGTCCCATTACGGTAATCAAATTTCACTGTGGTTGGTTAAGACGTTTTATGGGGTGATTTAATGGCTTTAATACTTTTTTATTCAAGGCAGAATTAGAGTTGTTAAATCTAGCACATGACTAGGGAAAGCGGAGGATATGCTTTCATCTACCAACTATATTGTTCTTATGTTTCAAGTCAAGTTAGTTTCCAATACATGCTCTGGAATCTTAAGGACAGATCTATACCACAACTTTTTTGTAGCTCTGCAAATTGTATTTTAACTATTAAGCTACAGCTGCAGTTCAGAGTAATTCACTAAGTTTTCTGTATTTTTGTGGACTACAGCTGTACCTAAATAGTTAAAATCCATTAGTAAAGGTACACAAAATGTGTAGACCAGGTCTAAATAGTGCTTTACATTGTTCACTAGAATTCTAAAAAGTAGCTCTTCTCCACAAGAAAGAGTGCTCTGGTGGAGAAGAACTACCTTATTTTTTTTTTCCCAGTGAAACATTGTATGGCCTACAAGACTCCAAATGCCAATTGCATGCTCTACTTAAGGAGAAACATTACCCCCCTCAAACCTACTAGAATATTTAAGATTCATATTCTACATAAAGGAATAATACAATAAACTTACCCTAACAGAAAAAACGAGGGTCGGTGAAAAGGTGTCAGTGGCTAGTGATGGAGGTGCATCGGTTCTATAAATGACTTTTCCATAGTCGTTGGGAGCGTGCAAGAAAGTCGCAGTACAAGCGAGGCAGTTGCATTGCACAGTGGTGCCACCCTGCAAGTTAAAGATGATGAGTAAAATAGACTACTTACTTCTTTATGTGCTGCCAATTGGCTGACATTCAATTGTATTACAAACTGTAAAGCTTTTGAGCATCCTCCAATATGAAATAATTCTCACCTAAACATATGTCATTCACACAATACAATCAACACAGTGTTGTGATAATAAAATAATATAAATAAAAATTGCTATGCACTCAGAATCAGTCTGTATAAGAAACTGATGGTATTTTTTAGTTTCAAATGACTGTAGTGATATGTAATATTATATAGATTATATAGCTGTATATATCACTTATTGTTAAGCAGCAACATGTACTGAAATCATAGCAACACAACAATGAAAGACAGCTGAGCACACCAAATGAAAAGGTAATGCAAATAATGATTATATTATGTTACAATGAAGAAATACTATTACTAAAGAAAAATGAAAAGCGGGAGGAAGTCGGTGGAGATACAGACATGCATAATAAATGTATTTATTGTTAAGATAGGATGCCTCATACAAGTGTTGGGTAACAGAAAAGTTGTTTTATGTTTTTTCCATCCATGGTGGTAGTTGATCAAGTATATAAAGACTATGAAACTATTCTGGAATTTGAGGTATTTATTGTTGAAGCCCAATAATTTAGAGACCCCCCCCCCCCCCACACTAGCTAATAATGCTGGTGGAAGTGTCAGCACAGAAGCCTTAATTTTTTTCAAATGTGTGAGAGAGAAATTGGAAAGATTTTGTCCATAACAACCAATCACAGCTCAGCTTTTATTTTATCAGAGGTTGTTAATATAGTAAAGCTGATCTGTGATTGGTTATTTTGGGCAAAATCTTACCAGTGTTTCTCCGGCTCTTCCATAGAGATGCATGGAGGGGACAAGTAGGCTGCTGCTTCGTGCAGGGGTCAACTCGTTCCGCTATCGGGGAAAGCCGGGTCCCAGCGGTTGGACCCCTTGCTCCGCAATCTAAAACATATCCCCTATCCTTTGGATAGGAAATTAGTTTATCTACACATTACTTATCCTTTAATGGTACATAGAGAGCCCCTCATCTTTTTTTTCATGACTTTCCATTCAATGTCAGTATTGTGGATATTATGCTAGGTATGAAACATCAGTCCAGCTCTAAGTGGAAGCTATTTTTCTCCACAAACCCAAAAAGGGCTATCCAGAGACTAAAAGTTATCACCTATTCCGAGGATTAATAAGAACCAGCAAACTGGTGGGGGTCTGACTGCTAGGACCCTCCCTGATGAGGAGTGTGGAGGTCCTTTGTGAATGCAGAGGCAGGGTGCATGATCAGCCACTGCTAATTTCACAATCCATGTTATTTATTTATTTTTTGCTCTGCTGCTTCATTCACTTAGAGTAATATCTGACTATATTGCTGAACCAGAAAAATCATGTTACCAACATAACAGATGAAAATGTAAATAAATGCCCCTAAGTGATACCACCCTAGATCCCTGTCTTCACACTGTCCTTCCAGTAACATCTTCCGAGCCTTTTAGACTATCTTCATGGTCAAAAAAGGGCATATGATCACTAGATTATAACTTGAGCTTTGCATCATTTAATTTGCCATTGTCACAGTTCCTGCCACTTTTCCTGATCTGATGCACTTGCATTCATCTCTACGATTGGGGTTAAGAGAATACAAGATGGAGAACAACCAATGCTCTGCCTCCTATTGCAGAAAGATAGACATGAGCACCTTGATACATGAGCACCTACGTATTATTAAAACATCAGTGCAGGCCTGCATGTAAAAGACAACTCTTTGTAACACCTAAGCTATCAAACAAAAAGCAAATCGACCACACATCTCAATCCTTAAAATACCATTCACTTTATATGAAGATTACATAGGGAAAATACACTGGCCAAATAAATAAATATCCTAAATAATTAAAAATTATATTTAAAAAATAACAATTAAATAACAATAATAAATAAATAAACATAAACAAACATATATATATATATATATATATATATATATATATATATATATATATATATATATATATATATATATTTATTTATATAATATATGATGAACCATGACCAACTTCGAACTAAACTAGAGGTCATGACTGATGGACTGAGTGTAGTATACTAATGGCTATGTTCAGGCCAGTTCCAAATATATCTTTTTAAATTTTGGGGGATTTCAAAGCATAGGACAATATGCTTTTAAATGCTATGACAGAGTATAAATTGTAGCAACTTTTAGATTGTGTACAGCCCAATGGGTACTGCTTAGTATACATATGTCTCAAAACAGCAAACCATACAAAATGACACTTAGGGTCAATCAAAGAACAATATCACAGCCCCTCTAGGACCCTAGTATCAGACAAAGCTAAAACTTATACATTTATTGATACACATTAAAATGAATTATATTATGAAGAAAGTCATGACCACTAAATTGTGACAAAATATGAAAAAATGAAAAAAAAATTTAAAAAGAAGAAAAAATTCACAACACCTGAAAAGAAACTACTGGACTACTGTTGTAAATGGTGAGTCCAAAAATACTAAAAATACCAATATGTCAGCCCCCAGGATCGACAGGCTGACATACAGAATTTATATATTTTTTACGTCAAATATATTATACTGGGGCAGGTATATAGATGACGTCTTTATCCTGTGGAGTGACACAGAGACGTAATTTAAATAATTTGTCCTCTCGCTGAACACCAATCCAATTGGACTGCGGTTTACATCAGAGAGCAGTTATGAAAGTTTTGCATTTCTAGATGTGCTCATTAAAAAAGACGGTAGAGGTGGTTTGATCACGAGCATTTACCGTAAACCGACGGCTACTAACAGCCTGCTTAGGTGGGACAGCCACCATCCTGTCCCACTTAAGCGAGGCATACCAAAGGGACAATACTTGCGCTTGAGACGCAACTGCTCAGACACTCAGGATTTTATTAGACAAGCAGGTGATCTCAGGAACAGATTCTTGGAGAGGGGGTACCCGGACCGGGTACTTCGAGGGCATATAAATTTGCTCTCAAGAGTAATAGAGTTGATCTACTTACACCCAAGACTCGCTCCATACAACATCAAGACAAAGAGATCAGAATGATAGGTACATATGATGAGAGATCTGATTGTGTTAAGGCCATACTGGGCAACTACTGGGGTATCTTAAGGTCAGATCCGCATCTTAAGGAAATATTGTCAGAACGCCCGTCAGTCACATTCCGGAAAGGGAGATCATTGCGAGATCGACTGGTACATAGTCATTACCAGTCAGCTTCTCCTCCGGAATCATGGCTGAACTGAAAACCTAAAGGTACCTTCAAATGTGGTGGCAATTGTATGGCATGTCCCTATATTGACAAGTCGAAGATCTTTAGGAGTGACTAGTGTTGCTCGCGAATATTCGCAATTCGAATATTATTCGCGAATATCGCATATTCGCGAATTCGCGAATTTCGCGAATATAGCGCTATATATTCGTAATTACGAATATTCGTTTTTTTTTTTTTTTTTTTTTTTCACAGTACACATCACAGTGATCACCCCTCTCTGCTTCCAGCTTGTGTGGTGTAAAGAAGGCTGTAATACTACTGTGTGAGACTGCCATGCAAAAATTCGCATATGCGAAAATTAGCATATGCTAATTTTCGCATATACGAATTTTCGCAAATGTAAATTTTGTATATGCTAATTTTCACATGGTAATTTTCGCATACGCGAATGTTCGCATATGAGAAAATAAAACGGAAATATAACGAATATGCGAATATTCGCGAATATATGGCGAATATTCGTCCATATATTCGCGAATATTCGCGAATTCGAATATGGCCTATGCCGCTCAACACTAGGAGTGACACAACTGGTTTGGAATATGAAATCAAGGATTTTGCAAACTGCAAAACATCTAATGTAGTGTATCTATGCAAGTGTCCCTGTCCCCTTGGTTATGTGGGAAAAACCACACGAGAACGAAGATGTAGGATAGGTGAACATCTAGGGGACATACGAAATAGTCGAGATACGAGCATAGCTAGACACATTTGGGAGGCACATAATGGAGACTCTACGGTCTTGAAGTTTCAGGTGATAGAAGTTTTTCAGACTAACGATAGAAGAGGGGACATAGATAATAGAATTTTGAGAAAAGAAACAGAATGGATTTACAGGTTAAAAACTGTCAATCCATATGGATTAAATGAATGTCTCAATTTCTACGTATTTATTGAACAGTCTTGATGAGTCCTGAAGGATGATTAGCGAAAGGGGAAATGTGGAAGAAATAATAAATTGACATTTTCCCACTGTGGGTTTCATCCCATAGCATCAAAATTTGTCTATCTATTTATATTATCAAATAAGGTTTTTTATTTAACTCATTTAATAGATTGATACTGTAGACTCTGGCTGGCGGTTGGGTGGTGGAGTGGACCATGGGCCGAGAATTTTCTTGGTGGCTATCCCTATTTTTTCAATAAGATTACTAAGAGGGCCCTCACTTAGTAAGAGCAGGTAACGTCACCGTGGTTGAGGCCACCCTGTTAAGGAGGTGGGTCCCTCAAAAGGCAGGGACATAGCTGTGGGAATAGCATGCTAGTGGGCACTTCTGTGTCCTGTCTTTTATATTCTCTTATCTTTGCAAGTAGGATACTGGAATTATTGGTCTCTCACTACTGAATCTACATCAAATTGGGAGATGATTAGAGGAGACGGTTTTTACTTTATCTATATGCCTACTTTAGTGAATTACATAGGGGTAATAGTGGAGTCAGATAATAATCCAGGACTCAGACAATTGTCCAACTTCATCCAGTAAACTTAACATCTGAGAACAATAGAGTTTAGTGAATGTCAGGGATATCCTTACAACATCTTTTTTTTAAATCTCCTGGCATAACGAAAGTAACCTTAATTTATTGGTTGCCTTTATATATATATATATATATATATATATATATATATATATATATATATATCGGCCCTGGTCCACTCTGCCACCTACCTGCTAAGCCTGATGAGGCATTGAGCTGCACTGATACAGAAAGGTCATTTAGCATGTGTACCTGGGGAATTTTAGTCAAATTGAGGTTAATGAGGAGTTAACACCACTTACCTGTTTTGTTTCTATATACTGTTTTTAATATCAGAAATTTGGCACTATTTTGTATTACGTGGGTTGCAGTGCCGGGATATATCTAGTCCTGGACTGTCACCCACATGTTGATTGTTTCTATCAGGTGACCTATGATAGGTTATCCCAGGACATTGCTTCCGTGATGGTAGTAAACATCACTAGAGCCGTGACGAGATCACTTGGCCTTGCTTACATCACGTGGCTTTGTTTACATCAGGTGACCTGTTATGGGTCACTCAGAACACTCCTATGACGGAGGCATTACATGTCACGTGGGCATAACACAACTATACATGGTGTCCCTCATGTGTGTAATCACTGCTTCTGTATATCAAATAATGATATAAATCGCACACAGATGGAATGCCATATGATAACACCTACGATTGCAACAGGTTTTTCTGGAAAATTTATCCCTAACACTGTTATCGATTTGTGCGGTGAACCGGAAATGTTCACGGCAATACCGGAAGTGTTTGGGAGCGTCTGCCGCGAGGTATAAAAACAGGCCCGCGGCCATATCCAGACTGCAGGCGTGTGGATGAACATACCTACCGGGGCACACGCCTGACGTATTCTTGATGCATAAGAAGACAAGGTATTTGATTATTGCTCCCTTTCTCCTTCAGGAAACTATCGCATTTTCATTAACTATATGTCCCCTGGATGCAGATTGCGTATGCTTCTGTTGTTTTTCTGTGCAGGCTTATCGGTGTTATCTATATTCAGGCCTCTTCTTGGGACATCAGTCCGTATCAATAGGATTTAACCCTAAAGTTCCTTGAGAAACCCCGACAATGGGGGGAAACACGTCGGAACGGGAAAAAATTGTAATGTCCTTTTTAATTTATTCACTTATTATTGCACAATAGGTAGTATGGTTTAAGGTACACACCTGAATAGCTTCAAGGGTGAGTCCATAGCTATCATTCATCTACATTGTTAGAATTGGAGAGCTGGATTAATCTCTGTAGCTACAAATAGATAGCTTGAACCCTATTACGGGAGATAAAATATATATATTCTGTATGTCAGCCTGTCGATCCTGGGGGCTTACATATTGGTATTTTTGGTATTTTTGGACTCACCATTTATAACAGTAGTCCAGTAGTCAGGATTGACTCTGGACCAATACAGTAATTTCTTTTCAGGTGTTGTTAATTTTTTCTTCTTTTTCATTTTTTCATATTTTGTCACAATTTAGTGGTCACGACTTTCTTCTTAGCATACACATGCCAACTTTTTTGCCTGTATGCCAACATAATGAATACCCTGACTACTTTTAAATGTGAAAGAGGCGTAAAAGATTTCTACACTACTACTCTTGTATCCAAAGTCAATGTATGAAATACTATTTAAGTAAAAATGTAATGTTTACTTAAACCAGGACAAGTCATTCAAAATGGCAATGAAGGAGAAAAGGTGCAGAAAAAGCACTGATCCTGACATTTATGAAGCACTGATCCTGACATTTATGAACAGGGTTCTCTCTATGACATACACAGATCACTCACAATATTAAATAATTACATATTTGTTAATGCAAAAACATTTAGACTGTAAACTTATTATGACTGATTTTGACTGATTTTCATTAGTGATGGCTAGACAATTGGATCAGAGCACCATGAAAAAGTGTTTCTGGTATGCAGCAGTTAGTTCCTACCATAAGTGGTCCAAGGAAGCACAAGCAATGACCTAATGGTGTTATGGAGTTATGTGCACCAATGCTCATTGAGGCATGTCGGGAATGAAGGCTAGTCAAAAAGGGTTCCAAATTTTAATTCAATTTAGCATCCTTAAGATGTGCTGGAAAAAAAAGAAGTCTCATCCATGAAGTTCCAACCTGTTCTATAACTGTGTCTAAAACCATAGGGCACTTTCAGAGTCTTGTGCTGTACATGTGTGGATGTGTAAAAACTGTTTTGGTGTTATGTCGAGAACAAACACAATACAAAACAGATGGATTCAATGTTGCGGCTAATTGATGTATGTGACAAACTAATTTCCATACCCTAAGTTGTACTTCAGATAGTACACATGACTTCTCTAGTCTAACAAAACAGTATTTGTAAGATGCTATGCTGTCAATGCCATGCATTGGGTAAGTCATTTTGTCAAATTGCCTCTCATATAGTGCATTCTTTGGACTGGGAAGTAGTAATAGATATTTCAGCCAATTTGAGTAAAGTGACTTGCCATTTGTTTTATTACTTAATGGAAAAAAGGGTATATTTTGAAAAAGTTGAATTTTGGAGGAATGAACAATCAATTCCTATTTGCCAGTAAATAAGGAAACACCAGCATAATGCTATACATTTTACATGTTGTAATGGGTTATCAACTGATTTCAACCTTATGACCTCAATAAAAGTGGCTTTTTTGCACATTAAAAGCAGCATATGTCCACCAACGAGTTCTTTTTTAGACATCTGACAAAATCCATCATAAAAAGAATAGCTGCCAGACTTCAAATGCTACAAAGCAGCAGGAATCAAAGAAACAGCTGGAATATGTACCAGATGTACAATGTGTATATCTCTCTATTTCTATCTAGCTATCTATTTATCTATCATGGGCATTAATATAGCCACAGTAGCTATGGGGCCCACAGTCCAGGGGGGAGGGGGGGGGCAACTCAGGTGCAAAACCTTGTTCAATTTTTTGTGGAAAATAACAAGCTGTATCAAAATGGTGTACAATGTGGGCTCTATCTGTCTTTCTATCTATCTTTGTGCAGTATATATTTATTGATTTATTTATCCATCTATCTTTGTATCTATTTATCTATCTATTGTGCAACAAGGCATAAAATAAAATAACAATACTAATAATAGTACACATTAAACTGTTAGCTACTATGAACATAGAAACTACTTAATTACCCAGAGTCTTTTAAATTTTCTCTTCGGTATAAAATATTGTAAAATCTAAATTATTCAGTACAAAAATTAACTGCGTATATGTCATATGCCAAAATATCATTGTCTATTATCTTTACTATACCATTCTCTGTGTCATACGCATGGTTTAAAGTTAACCTTAAGTTAGTATACCCTTAGTGGACATTTACTAGTGTCAAATGCGTGGGGGAGGGGGGGGGAGAGATTGGATCCATGCAGTGATTTATTCACCTGCTATAAATAATTCCACACCAGGTGCTCCTACTGTATTAATGCATTATGCCCTTACCATATATCCCTAAATGCCTATAGTAAACATTATATTGTTAAAATTGTATCTATTTAGAATTTGAACAGAATCCAAACGTCAAAAATGTAGTACAATATTAGTAGCATGTAGAGATACTTGTCCCTAATTTCAGGTGTTACATTCAGTCCCATGGCATCAGATGTATAAAATAAACCCCTACCAATGTAGCCTTTACAACCATTTCTGAAATAAATGGTCGTTCCAGTACTGCAACAAGTAAGTTCATGAAATTTCTTCCCTCCTAGATTTCTCTCATCTAACGCAAGCCTTAGATAAAGAGGATTAAAGCACTCCACCACTGAAAACTGGAGCAGTGGAAATGTGTTTTGTGGAGTTATCAATCATGCTTGTCTATCTGTTAATTTGATGGTCCAGTCTGGGTTTGACAAATGCCAATAAGCAAGATATATCGTTTGGTGACAGAGAGGTAATGACATGGGACAGTTTTTCAATGGTTGGTCTAGATTTCGTAGTTCCAAAGAAGGACTTAAAAATCCTGTAGAAAGAATTTCCAAGAGTCAACGCTGTTATACTTGAAAAAGTTGGGGGTAGGGTGAGGACATGCTAATAGTGACTATGAATTTAGAATAAGATGCCGTAATGTGTCCCAATACTTTTGAGATATAGCATATAGACACTGTAGATTTTGAGACACAGGAGAAACAAAATATGTAGAGAAATACACATTTATAGATTAAAAGTAAAAAATGACAGAATAGAACCATACTAGTTTTTATTTAAATATATTCATCATAAATATCTATCATAAATAGAACATTCAATTTTATTGGATATGGAAAGCTTTGAACATTGATACATATATTGCCTGGGCATCTCTAACAGTATAAATGTAAGCTTAGGCACCAAATACCCTAAAGCTTTGCTCCAGGCTAAGTAACCCTGTAAGAGAGGTGAATTGTTGGCTTTGTTGAATTTTAACATTGAAAAGTGAATTTGATGTCTAAATAATGCATGCTATGTGACAAGCAAAGATTGAAGGCAAAAAAAAATAGCTTTTTTTCAGCTGCTTGGTGTAGTGGAAGCTCTGTATGGCGCTATACACAAGTTCTATTTAGTATCTTACTGATAATAGTGTGCCCTACAGTCACATTTTTATTAACATAGGCACTCTGCTAAAATTATTAAACCCTTAAAGAGGTACTCCGCCCCTAGACTCCGCCCCTAGATAAGATGTCAGATCGCCGGGGTCCCGCTGCACCCCACTATCATTACTATCATTACTGCGCAGAGCGAGATCGCTCTGCACGTAATGACGGGCAATACAGGGGCCGGAGCATCGCCCCTCGTGACGTCACGGCCCGCCCCCATCAATACAAGTCTATGGGAGGGGGCGTGGCGGTCGTCACGCCCCTTGCCATAGACTTGCATTAAGGGGACGGGCTGTGATGTCATGAGGGGCGGAGCCATGACGTCACGCTGCTCCGGCCCCTGTATCGCCCATCATTACGCACAGAGCGAACTCGCTCTGTGCAGTAATGATGGCGGGGTGCCGCAGCGGCGATCCCCGGGCTCCCCAGCAGCAGGACTGCGGCGATCTAACATCTTATCCCCTATCCTTTGGATAGGGGATAAGATGCCAGGGGCGGAGTACCCCTTTAAGGACAATGGACATAAATGTACATCCTTATGCACTGGTACTTAGCGCACCTGGATGTACATTTATGTCCTGCACATGACGCAAGCACTGGAGCGGTGCAAGCACTTGCATCATGCACAGCATGTTCCGGCTGCTATCAACAGCCAGGGACCCACCGGTATGGTGTACATCAGCAAACACGCTGATGTCTGCCATTAACCCTTCAGATACCGTGCTCAATACAGATCACGGCATCTGCGACAGTGCAGCGCTTTCAGTAGTTGATCTGATGGCCCACAGCATGGCCTTCCAGCAGACCAGAGAAGAAGATTGCCGATAATACTGATTAGTGCAATGCCTATGCATAGCACTGAACAGTATTAGCAATCTAATTATAGCTATAAATAGTCCCCTATGGGGATATAAAAAGCGTAAAATGAATGTGAAAAAAGCTTTCAAAAATGTGGAAAAGCCTCTCCCCCAATATAAATTTACATCGCCCTTTTTCCTCATTTCCCAACTAAAAAAGCATAATTTTTTTAAATAAATTAGTAAACATATTTGGTATCTCCGCGTGTTTAAATGTCCGATCTATTAAAATATAATGTTAATGATCCCGTGCGGGGGACAACGTAAATGTAAAAAAAAGTCAGAAATTTCTGCATTTTGGCCACATCCCCTCTAGAAAAATGAAATAAAACGTGATCAAAACGTCTCATATACATAAAAGTGGAACCGATAAAATCTACAGATTATGGCACAAAAAAATGAGCCCTCATACAACCTTGTATAGTCAGAGGGGTCAGAATAGGGCGATTTAAAACATACTAATTTTGTTTAAAAAGTTATATATTTTTTAAATAGTAAAATAATAGAAAAGTGTGGAACCATGGGTATCATTTTAATTGTATTGACCCACGAAATAAAGAAAACATGTCATTTTTAGTGTACAGTTAACTGCGTAAAATAAAAACCCTCCCAAAATTAGCAAAATTGCATTTTTCTTATCAATTTCCCCACAAAATAGTATTTTGATGTGTGTGAAAATACCCATCATGAGGCTTTGAGGGGTTAAGGAAATGTAATTTTGCCAGATACTGAAATTTCATTTTTACTAATGTTTCTAATTTTTGATAGTAATTTTCAAATATTTTATATTTTTGGGGGGACAGCCATGTTACTTTACAGCAGCCACATGGACACAGCAAACAACATACCGGAGGGGAGTATTCTATGGGAGAGCTTTCTAGACATTCTCCGTGACCTGTGCAGAGGTTATTGTGAAGAAGGGGAGAAAATTAAGCAATGACTGAGAAGAAGTCACTAGCCACCATCTTGTACTGCTCTGCATCTGGCCGTCCAAGGATTGTCTTCTTCTCTGCATCTAGCCCCCAGACTGTCCCCTGACGAGAAGGGGGGCGTGAAACGCGTTGGGACATGCATACATCAGTCCAACATGGGACTTTTTCTGGACATTCTTTGTAGAGAATGGTCCATTTGCTTTGATAAGTATATTTCCTTATAAAAGTATTGAATTCAGTCACCATCTTCTTGGAGCCATTTTTTTTTTTAATTCAGCCAGTGATTTGACAACTTAACTAATGTTGTAGCATGTCTATGTGTGTCAATATCACCATCTGACACTATAGTTAATATCACTTTCATATGCTTTACATTGCTATTTTATAATATATCCAGTATTGCATAATAGCGTTGCTATCTTGCTTTACTGTGTCATGTGCATAGATTCTGGTGGTCCATATGCAGCAATGTTCTAAGTATCATCGTTTGACACATCCTTTATTACACCTCAAGCTGTCATCATTATATTTGGTACCACTGGATAATTATTACTTGTTCGCACTGCTGGATAATTATTATTTGTCCAGGCTATTATTTTTTCCAAATATTTTTACATTGGAGAACTTTACATACTACATATACTGACTAGTGTGATCTCTTGGTTATATTTATAAACCAACTAGTGGCTTCATACATGTTATAGGGTTATCTTTTGATATACCCACTTATTGTAACCTGACTTAACCTTGGTGATAATAGTGGCCCTATCATCTCTTTCTACAGGGTCACCCACCAATTAATCCATCAATTGGTATATTAGAAGGGTTCTCTCTCCCCATCCTCGAAGCTATTCAGGGTACCCCAGTGAGATGGAGAGTCCCCTTCCTCTATACTTCTTATTATAGGGTATATAGGATCAGGATAGGTTTAAGTTCCGAAATGGGGTCACCCTTATCAGGGCGTAAACTCTGCCTAGGGGTAGGTCTTAGTGAGAGGGCATTATAGGGAGATGCCAGGCTAGCGGCCTATTGCTACCTTTTGGTAAGGTAACATATCCCCTTAGCTCCTTTCCCCCTCTCTAACCTTGACCTTAGACAGGTGACTGTATCAAAATTTGTTATATTTGGTATTATATCTTTACTATTATTTGGACCGGTTGAATAGATATATTAGATTTTTCTTTGTCCTTGTTTTTGAACCTTAATCGGGGGTAGGCATTGTGACTACAGGGACAAATTACTTTACTACAATTTGTGATTGATGGTTTGGGACCTACTTTTTTTGGTTCCCTTTTAGCTTGGTTTATATTAAAAGTTAAGTCTTAGTGTTTTTTCGGTGATTCTATTTTGTTTGACACGCTAAAATAAATTCTCAGTACGGTGATTTCTTGCCTCTGGAAATTGAAAGATGGGATCTGATTGGTTGCTATAGGCAACTCAGCAGCTTTTTCTTGGGACAGATTTTGATAAATTTCCCCATTGTGTTTTATGTAAATACAGATATTTTATTTGTCACATAGGCCTATAGGATTGCAGGTAGATCCACCAAGCTGTCATATTTCAATGAGTTAAGTACAAAAGACTGAGCACCAATAATGCAGCTCTGCTGTGCCTAAAAATGAATACTTAGCTTACTTTTAAGTAATCCCTGTTCTATTTAAGAAAAGATGTGTTTAGGCTTTATGATTGCAAGACACCAATATGGACCCACAGCAGCTGAAGTCACAAAGCATTTATCCAAATGGCTTCATTCCTTTGCATACAAATGGGCTATATGCAAATACATAAGATTACTCTCCAAGATCCCTGCCCTTGCTGATGAATACATAATTGATTTCAAATGAATTCTTCTCACATGAATATCCTGGGTCTTATAAGGTCTAAGATTAAAATAAAACAACCATTTTCTTGCTGATTGTTGCAACTAGTCAATGACATCACTGACCTATTCATCTCTTGAATTAACATTATATGATGACTCCAGAAACCTCTGGGAGAATAAGAATGGAGATTGTACTATTGTGCACTATTCTGAGCACGATTATTCAAGATGTCACGTATTGTTTCCTAAGCATGTTAATAACCTGGTAATATTAGAACCGTATAACTATAATAATCGCTGTCATTATTAGAAGTATTCTTCTTAAAACATTCAGATCGTAGCCTGCACTTGATATTTGCCACTGCACATAGAGTAACGTAGATGAGGAGCAGAAAGTAAAAAATGTTTCTCCTATAACAATCCTGTGGCTCAGATTGGCAATCCACAGCATATGATTATTGTCAGTGCCCTGGTGTATGTATCATTGGTGCCTGCCTTATCTGCTGATTTTGTTGAATTATACTCAGATGAGTGCATCTTATGGGGCAAATGTGCTTTGGGGCCCTCTTGGAAACCAGGTCCCCGATGTGACTGCTACCTCTGCACCACCTATGGCTACACCCCTGTTGGTGACCATGTATGGATTTATTGTACTGCAGGTTGATGTACATATGTTCACATTGGTACATAATAGAAACAGACGAAGACCTTAAAGAAACAGCAGAAAATAAACCACTAATGTCCTACAGAAAAACAAAAATTATAGGCGAAACAATCAAACAATCTAAGAAAAAACAAATAGAAAAAGAAAAAAAAGAAAAAAACAGATTGTTTAACGGATCAAACACCAGTAGGGAACTTCCAATTCAAAAACTGCAATTTTTGCAGATATAGTTTAGGTTTAAGAACATTTACGATAGGCCCAATAACTCATACTGTTCAAGAGCTGATCACATGTAGATCCAAAAATATAGTATATGTCCTCGTTTGCCCGTGCGGCTTTTATTATATTGGGAAGACGATCAGACAATTATGTGCACCAAAAAAGGAGCCCCCAGATTCATCTCCCATATAATGGAAGCCCACGGAGGAAGCCACGAGTCCCTAAAGTTTGCCGGTTTAGAAAAAGTTACTGCCAAACCAGTAATTAAGTCAGACAAAAACCTTCTGAGAAGAGAGACACACTGGATTATAGCTACCAAGGCAACAGGAGTCCTCAAACTTAATGATAAAGTAGTCTCAGTATGCTTCTGAAAGGTTCTAGGTAACCGGTTTTCAGGTCTGAACAACGAGCTAGATCGCTGTAGGAGCAAGCTAGAAATAGCAACCTCCTTCTTTTTTAACGTCACAAGGTGTTAGATATGGTGATTGGTTCAGGTGACTACCCACCTGTATAAAAGATGACACATTCCGGTTTAGAGATAGGCCCGTCGAAGCACTAATCAGTGCGAAACATCGGTGTCGCCTCTCTGTGATACCCCCCCCCCTGTTACCATCTGTTGTCCTCCTCTACTAAGGTTGTGAGTATGTGCAATAAATATTGCTGAACTGGAAGAACCGGTGAGTGCTGACTTTTCATTTTTCTTTCAAGTGTACTGAGGTTACGTCTTTTATGTGTCAGAGCATCACTCAATCCACAACCGCAGCAGTGATTTAGTGTCCGTCTGCTCAGAGGTGCAGAAGTAAGCAGTGACGAGAGTCTTGATTATACTTGTGATGTACATATGTGTTTGGGATCTGTATACATTGAGTGCATGTGTCTATAGCACAGTGCCTCCTGACTGGTTGCAATGCAGGTTGATGTGAATATATATTGAGTATCTTTTGGGTGCTTTAGGATCTTTAGGTGCCCTGCACAGTACTCTGAGTGGTTAATTGAGTTATTGGGATCTGATGTTGATTTTGGTGAACAACAAATACAGGCAGCTACCAATTTCTATCAAGGCATAGGGTTTAGATAAGCCGGGTTTGCTAAGGGCACAATCTGGTTTCCACTGGCAACTGCCATATTTACCTTCGATTACTGACTATTGTGTCTGAGACAGATCCCAATTTCGGTGGAAATTATGAACAAGTATCCTGAATAATTGAATTTATGTTTGTATGTACAAAGTGTTAATAATGGTTACATCTTAGCTTTTTTTCTCTTGAGAATTCATATTGTCTTCAACAGATTGTGACACAATAAAGTTGCAGGCTATGTAGCAATATATAGGGACTGTATTAGGTCACCAACATGTGCAAGGAGAAGGCTATAGACTTAAAACATAATGGCAAGCTTAAATTTCCTATGCATCCTACCAGTATAAACACTTTCATACCTTCTCTTTATATACTTCCCCTTTTATCAGAAATAAACTACACTAATGAGGTTTACTGCTTAACTCCCTCCTCATTGTTTTTATTCTCATCTCTATTTAATAACATTACCAATAAAAGTTCATTTACCTATTGTTCCCATATATATAGCCTATTTATGTAGTTTTATAGGGCTCTTCTGCGCTGCAAGAGGGGGTTTTATGCTATCATTTAATGAACATTTACATCAGGTTCACTTTATGAGCTGGTATTGTACAGCACCTATCCAACTTCCTGGCTGTTTTTTTAGCATCTTGCTTAGTATGCAACAAAATGTTGTTTCATTTATGCTTTTGTTATAGAGTAAGGTTGAATGTTATATATAAGGTGAAAGTCTGATCATTTTCTATACAAGTTGTTTGCAAAATATACAAAATGTTTAAAATGGTACTCGGTGCTAAGATATCTTATCCCCTATCTGAAGCATAGGGGATAAGATGTCTGATCCTGGAGGTCCTGCCGCTGGGGACCCCCGTGATCTTGCACGCAGCACCCCGGTGACTGATTGTAACGGGGTGCTGCGTGCACATGGGGGTCCCCAGTGGCAGGACCCCCGCGATCAGGCATCTTATCCCCTATCCTTTTGATAGGGGATAAGATGTCTTAGCGCCGGAGTACCACTTTAAGTAAAGGTTAGGGTTATGGACTATTTTCTGTCTGTGCACACATGATTTCTTGTAGAAATTTCTATTACTCTTCTAAACTTATAAAAGAAGTTGTATATATTCAATTTTTATACTACATGAACAGCTGGCTTAAAGGGGTACTCCACTGGAAAAAAAAATGTAAATCAACTGGTGCCAGAAAGTTAAACAGATTTGTAAATTACTTCTATTAAAATATCTTAATGCTTCCGGTAATAATAAGCTGCTGTTATGATCCACAGGAAGTTTTTCTTTTTTAATTTCCTTTCTACCTGACCACAGTGCTCTCTGTTGACATATCAGGAACTGTCAGGAACTGTCCAGAGCATGATATGTTTTCTATGGGGATTTGCTCCTACTATGGACAGTTCCTAAAATGGGCAGAGGTGTCTGTAGAGAGCACTGTGGTCAGGCAGAAAAGAAATGTAAAAAGAAAATAACTTTCTGTGGAACTTCCAGCTGATAAGTCCTGGAAGGATTAAGATTTTTTAATAGAAGTAATTTACAAATCTGTATAGAAATAATATTGCCCGGACCTTCCAAGGTAGTGTCATCAATTGGATATAGAATATGGATAACTGGGTCGTACTCCAATGATAATTCAAAATAATTATTTATTTAAAATGTAATACAGTGCATTACTCCTCACAGGGCCCATGTGAGAAGAACACATATAGTAAATGTACAAATTCAGACAATCTTAAAATATAAAAATAAGCAAATATTTAAAATATAGCACTGGCATATGAAATAGCTCTATATCGACATAATGATCTTATATTCTCGCAGTATTAGACTGATGTGATATATTTCTTAAGTGTCCTTTTATATAACAGTAATAGATCAAGTTTGATGCTGTGTTACCGGTCCTGTGATAGAATAGATGGTTTGGCTCTGACAGCTCTCGCTGAGGCAATTAGAGTTGTTCCTGTGCCTAGGTACTGCAGTCGTCGGTCTCGGATGGTGCTGTTGCTTTAGCTCGCAGGGTCCAGATGTTTCGCGGTGGTGGTCGTCACAGGCTGGTGGCGCTGGCAGGTGCTGATGGTGTATTTGCCGGGAGACCGAGCGCTGGCATGCGCTTATGATGTCGGTTTCCTCACCGCTGGACTTGGAAGAAGCCGTAGACCGCACGCTGAGTAGATGGAACTCACCTAGTGTGGATGGCGTGTGATGTCAGCTGAGCCGGAGCTGAACAGGTAAAAACAGGACCGGACACTAGTCTGAATCAACTAGTACGTAGAGGGTCCACAGTAAGTGATCAGCTTACTCCGTGGGTATTGGACACAGTTCATAAAGAGCATAGGTGCCAGTGAGAAAGACTAGACGCGTTTCAGGGTTCTCAAATACGACCCTTTCCTCAGTAGTCATGATGGTTACTAACAATGATTGTCTATTTATAGGAGCACGAATCCCATGAATTAACAAAATTCCAAGTAGTAACAAAAACACGACATGGATGTATCAGAAGGATTACCTAGAGAGCAAAAATATACATAAAGATGTGTGTATGTATGTGTGAATACCGTCCAAAACGGAAAATGTGCGTTTTAGATTACTTATCACAAAATTGTGAATATAGGTAATACTAACTGAACTACTAGTGATATATAGATGTCATAGTTGCAAATCATATATGAATCAGTATCTTCCACACAGTTGAAAAGAGTTTATACAATGTAAAAGTGAACATTACTGCAAAAAAGGTTTAGGAGTCTTTGGGAGAGGTGTAAAACACATAAATGAGATTGAAGTGTAAAACGGAATATTGAAAAGAAATATGAATAGAAAATGAAAATATGTAAAATAAAAATAGAAATCCATGCAATACAAGCAATAAAATAATAAACAAAAACAAATAGTGAAGATAAACATGGATAAGAAAAAATGAATAGAAATAAAAATAAAAATACTGAAAAAATTAAAGGATAAAAAATAATAAAAAATGGAGAATGAACAATAAAAAATAAAATAAAATAAAAATGAAAATTAATAATTATAATAAAAATAAAAATAGGTGAAAATAAAAATAAAATTATTGTTATAATTATTGTTTATTATTTTATTTTATTTCATTTTTCATTTTTATTTTATAATTATTATAATTTTTTTATTTTTATTTTATTTTTATTATAATTATTATTTTTCATTTTTATTTTATTTTATTTTTTATTGTTCATTCTCCATTTTTTAATCCTTTTATTTTTTCAGTATTTTAATTTTAATTTTATTTTTATTTCTATTTCTATTCATTTTTTCTTATCCATGTTTATCTTAACTATTTGTTTTTGTTTATTATTTTATTGCTTGTATTGCATGGATTTCTATTTTTATTTTACATACTTTCATTTTCTATTCATATTTCTTTTCAATATTCCGTTTTACATTTCAATCTCATTTATGTGTTTTACACCTCTCCCAAAGACTCCTAAACCTTTTTTGTAGTAATGTTCATTTTACATTGTATAAACTCTTTTCAACTGTGTGGAAGATACTGAATCACATATGATTTGCAACTATGACATTTATATATCACTAGTAGTTCAGTTAGTTTTACTTATTTTCACAATTTTGTGATAAGTAATCTAAAACGCACATTTTCCGTTTTGGACCGTATTCACACATACATACACACATCTTTATGTATATTTTTGCTCTCTAGGTAATCCTTCTGATACATTCATGTCGTGTTTTTGTTATTACTTGGAATTTTGTTAATTCATGGGATTTGTGCTCCTATAAATAGACAATCATTGTTAGTAACCATCATGACTACTGAGGAAAGGGTCGTATTTGAGAACCCTGAAACGCGTCTAGTCTTTCTCACTGGCACCTATGCTCTTTATGAACTGTGTCCAATACCCACGGAGTAAGCTGATCACTTCCTGTGGACCCTCTACGTACTAGTCGATTCAGACTAGTGTCCGGTCCTGTTTTTACCTGTTCAGCTCCGGCTCAGCTGACGTCACACGCCATCAACACGAGGCGAGTTCCATCTACTCAGCGTGTGGTCTGCGGCTTCTTCCAAGTCCAGCGGTGAGGAAACCGACATAAGCGCATGCCAGCGCTCGGCCTCCCTGCAAATACACCATCGGCGCCTGCCAGCGCCACCAGCCTGTGACAACCACCACCGCGAAACATCTGGACCCTGCGAGCTAAAGCCTCAGCACCATCCGAGACCACTGACTGCAGTACCTAGGCACAGCAACAACTCTAATTGCCTCAGCGAGAGCTGTCAGAGCCAAACCATCTATTCTATCACAGGACCAGTAACACAGCATCAAACTTGATCTATAACTGTTATATAAAAGGACACTTAAGAAATATATCGCATCATTCTAATACTGCGAGAATATAAGATCATTATGTCGATATAGAGCTATTTCATATGCCAGTGCTATATTTTAAATATTTGCTTATTTTTATATTTTAAGATTGTCTGAATTTGTACATTTACTATATGTGTTCTTCTCACATGGGCCCTGTGAGGAGTAATGCACTGTATTAAATTTTAAATAAATAATTATTTTGAATTATCATTGGAGTACGACCCAGTTATCCATATTCTATATCCAATTGATGACACTACCTTGGAAGGTTCGGGCAATATTTTTTCTATACATATTTTCTAGTATTTGCAACTGTGGTATAGTTGCATGCCCTGTTGACCTCGGTCAGTGATATTTATTAATTGTGAGCTGCACTTACACTTTTTTCTGTTCTTTTAATTTACAAATCTGTTTAACTTTCTGTCACCAGTTGATTTAACAAAAAACAAAAAAATCTTTTCCAGAGCAGTACCCCTTTAAGATGCAAGGAATAGATTGTAAATTACAGAAAATAACGTAATAATAATGTAATGTTCAATTGATATTTTAGAGACTCTTTTCATTTACATGCTATTTTAAACACTTTTTATACTTAAAGGGGTACTATGCCCCTAGACATCTTACCCCCTATCCTTAGGATAGAGGATAAGATGTCTGATCGTGGCGGTCCAGCCGCTGGGAATCCATTCGTTCTGAACATAAATGTCGCTCAACCACAGCCGTCATACCCCCTCACATAGATATGAATGGATGGGGCGTGGCATCACAAACATGGGTACCCAAATGTTCATAACACCGGGTGCTGGCCTTGTGGGTATTTATACTTGTTTTGGTATACTTTGCTTAAAGGGGTACTCTGCCCCTAGATACCTTATTCCCTATCCAAAGGATAAGTATCTCATCCTTGTGGTCAAACCACTGGGACCCCTACAAATCACAAAAATGTTGGTTACTTTTCTGCCCAAGTAAATGGAGCTTCAGTTAAATCACACCTGTCAGATCCAAGAAATTTATTTTTTTATATATCACTCAGTGCCTAATCCTGACCATGTACATCTAATTTTTATGTGTCTAGCACCTTTATTTATTTTTGTATTATACTTTTAATTTAGCCCACTAGTCGGAATTCCTCTCAAAGGGATGAGGTGTGGCCTCACTTTGCAGGTCTCCTCCCTCTCCCTCAGTATGCTGTCTGCTCACATCTCCCCTAGCATTAGCAAAACTACAACTCCCAGCTTGTCCTCACTGACAGTAGCGGGACACAAGCTGACAGTGGGAGGATTTTTCCTCCAGCTGTGAGCCCTGTGCTCACAGCTGTCAATCAAGGAAGTGTGACCATGACTTAGGTGATGACGCATGGACACAGCAAGACTAGTATGTGTCCTAGCAGGCAGGGGGGGCAGTTGTTAGACTGTCTTTTTCAGTAGGAAACACTGAAAATTTTCTAATGAAAACAATTGCAAAACCTATTAGTTTTGCATGATTTACAACATATCAAATGTTTTTGTATCTGACAGTACCCATTTAAGTGCTACTCCACTTCCTTTATGTAAGACTGATGGTGAAAGTCTAATTGTTAAAACGGAGGGGACATAGGAATCCTGTTCTCTTTATAGGATGAAAAACAGCTGTGTCTTCTAGGGGTTAATAACCTGCCATCTAGGGTCTGCAGCAATCAATCTACGATTGAACGCCGCGGAGACAGGTAAAGAGACCTCCGCCTGCATACCAGCTGATCAGAACATTGCAATTTTATTGGGATGTCCCGATCAGCCCGACTGAGCTATCGGGAAGCTCAGTCGCCGCAGTCAACTTTGATCGCAGCGTCTGAAGGGTGAACAGTGCGCTGCACAACGATTGATGCCGCGCACTGTTAGCCCAGGGTCCCGGCTATGATTAGCAGCCGGGACCGACCTAGTGTGATGCGGGGTCAAGGCGTGACCCCGTTTTAAACACCGGGATCGGGTGTAGGGCGTACAGGTACACCCTACGTCCTTAAGGAGTTAAGTTTCCTCCAAAGATTGAACTCTGCCTCAATATGCTTGATGTCACATGTATGTGCCTGCGGGGGTATTCTGCGGGGGGGGGGGGTATGTTTTCAAATAAACAGATTTGTAAAATATTAAGTCTTCCAGTACTTATCAGCTGCTATATGCTCCAGAGGAAGTTGTGTAGTTGTTTTCTGTCTGACCACAGTGCTCTCTGCTGACACCTCTGTCCATTTCAGGAACTGTCCAGAGAAGGAGCTAATCCCCATAGCAAACCTATGCTGCTCTGGGCAGTTTCATACACAGACAGTGGTGTTAGCAGAGAGCATTGTGGTCAGACTGAAAACAATTACACAACTTCTTCTGGAGCATACAACAGGTAATATGGCACTTGTTGATTCATTTATTTATTGTTACAGAGTACAACTTTAATATCAGACAGTTCATTGGACATATCTGAGATCTGTTGCATAACTGAAGAGGGAGCTTGAGCCAAAGATTTCCTGAGAACTAAAAAGATTCCATGCTGCCTGCTTAGTCCGTTAGATCAGCACTGTTATCCTCTTTCATAGCATTACAGCATCAGATTTTATACCAGTACTAGAAAGAGCTTTATATTTATTGGTTGGAGGGGTTGCCAGGGACTTTCTAGAAAAATGGCCGATCTTGTTGGCTTTTACTGGGTTTGGCTGCAGCAGTTCCATTGCAAGAGCAATCCTAAGTCTGTTTAGCTTTTATATTGCTGATAAGAGAGCAATAGAGTGAGTATTAGCACAAGAAGGTACCACGGGCTCCCTTAAAACTGTTTATGGCATGAAGTTTGCTTTTAAATCATGATGCCCTTAATCATTAAAGTAGCAAACAAAGTATACTGCAGGGTAATATGTTATGGTTCAGGCAGACAATGTGGAACCGGCTACTGAGACATACAGTGGTCCCTCAACATACGATGGTAATCCGTTCCAAATGAACCATCGTTTGTTGAAATCATTGTATGTTGAGGGATCCGTGCATTGGAAATAATAGGAAGTTATACTCACCTGTCTCCACCGCTCCGGACCCGTCACCGCTCGTCACCGCTGCCCTGGATGTCGTCCTCCTTCACTGTCGCCGCGTCTCCGGGGTGTCCCCGATGCTCCGGACGTCTATGCTTCACCGGGATCCTCGCTCTCCTTCGCCGCCATCACATCACTACGTACGCCTCTCCTATTGACGGGACGGCATGCGCGACGACGTGATGATGGCGAAGGAGATCGCCGGCAATGCAGCCTCCGGAGCCCCAAGGACATGTAAGTGATCGTCACCGCAGCACACGGGGCACCGTAAACGGCTATCCGGCGGGTGCTGAAGCAGTCTGCGCTGCTGGATAGCCGTTTATGCGATGGCCCCGACATACAAAAGCATCATATGTTGATTCTGCCTTCAACATGCAATGGCCTCTGAGAGGACATTGCATGTTGAAATTATCGTATGTCGGGGCCATCGTAAATTGGGGGGTCACTGTACTAGGGAGAGTGTTAAACCGCCCTCTAATATGTTGCATGGGGCCACCAGAAGTCAGCAATGAGTTGTGGATAGCTATAACAGCACAAACTACATATACAGGAGATAAGAGAATTGTGTCCTTAACAAGAGTTTAACCCTTGGCCTTGAGATGTCTGATATCAAGCTGTATAAAAAGCTGCAATGTCCCTTAATGTACTTAAATCCCAGGTTGCACAGATGGTCTCAGGGTTGTTTTTTAAGGTTACTGAGCCACCATGCATCTTATATAAGCCACAGGATGAGGTATTTAAGATTGTGCTGGCTCCATGTGTCAAGGTACTTAGCCTTGTGTGATGAAGCAAGCTGATGTTTATACAGAGGTGTACCTAGTGCCCCTAGCGCTCATGACCTGGTGCTGTATCACAATAATATACATTAAAGGATTACTGCAGTGATACTCTGCCCTGGGCCCGCCGGCAATGGCAGACCTACGCTTTGGCGGCCTGTGCGCCTCCTGCGTGGGGCAGGTTCATTAAAGTGTAGGTATATACAGTCCCTCCAAAGTCCAAAAGGGCTGTGTGAGATCTCAAAATAACCAGCTGATGTTAGGGATTTCTAGAGAATACGAATCTTGGTACTGTTAGGGGATCAGGCTCAGTTTTCATGCAATAATCTTGCTGTATTGCAGGAGCTAAAAAAGACTGTCTGCCCTGGTTGGCTGTGAGCTCCTTTACCCCCCAGTCTAAAGTTTTGGGCAGTCATACATTATGTATTTTATGTGTACTTCCTCTAGTATTAAAGCTTGCTATATGTACTTGATATGGATGCCAGGCAAATGAGACTTGAAACATCAAAAGTACAAGCAGTCATGAAGTATTTATGAAGGTTTCTTGTAAAGGGGAGTAGCATAGCTCAAAGTCCCAGGTAGAATTAAAGTTTTTCTTCAAGAGGGAGAGAAAACAAATAAGAAAAAGTAACCAATGCTTAACTATGGGGTTGCCAAGAGACAGCTACAAGCAGATTAATAAAAATGAACATGGTTTCATAAACCTCAGGAAGGATTTTTGCAGCATGATTAAATGATATTAAGAATGGTTTTCTTATTATTTGTCTGTGGAGGGGAATTAGTTCAAAGTTCTGTGCATAAACATCTCATGTGGTTTGAATGCATTTCTACTATATACATTGTTCTCTTTTCTTAGTTTTAGCATAAACTAGAGGAAAATAATTGATTTTGATTATACGACTTGAAAAGCGCTAAGCTTAGGATGTCAAATCAATACAAAGGATAATGAACCATTGTTATATTTCGTGAACACAAAAAGATAATAAAAGAAAAACTTAGAACTTTCATACATAAATATTGGAAGATACATCTTCTGAAGCAGATAAGGTCATCAATAAAAAAAAGACCACAAATGCATAAAGTTACACAGGATATTATTCAAGTTTACCATGTAAATTTTATATTAATAAATCAGCTAACGTATCTTACAAGTTCCACTTTAGTCCCTCACTCCTATAGCTCCTACACGAGTGCCGGCATAGTGTCCATAGTGACAACGTGTCAGGTGACCACCTGGGTCACAGCAGTGATATTCCATCCATAGTGACACAAGCTTGGTGATCACCTGACCTGATGTCACCATGATAATAACATCCGCATGCATAAAGAAGTTGATCCTTGCTGACCTTCCATCTAGAAAACAATTTTTACTTCTTTTGTAGGTAATTTCAATAACATTTTATCACATGACATATTGACCATGATTTACTTAAAGTGTTGGGTTTATTAGTGTGGAATGTTGCTTCAGATTCGCATTATTCCACTTTATTTACTATGGGGATTAACAGGTCAGGAACGTTTGACCAGCTTTTTCTTGGTGAGAATTTTCAGCCATTTAATCACAGAATTTTGTGTAGATTAAATAGTAAATAGGTCGGTTTGTGAGATGAATGTTTATTGTTACTGTTTTGTGCATCACTTTTTATTTTTACAGCACAACTAGCACAATGTAAGGTGCTTTCCATACTGGATTTGTAGTATATGTTTAGTGCATATGCTTGAGACTTGCAACTGAATGCCATAAAAATTACATACATCAACTATTGACTCCCACTGTAAATAAATAAATAAATAATAAATAAATAAATAAAAAATAAATACAAGATGGCACACAGCATGTGTTTGTTTTCGTGTGGTACTGTTTTGCATTGATTATGAAAGTCAACCACCATTTTAATAACTGTTAAAAAAAAGGAATATCATTGCATATCATCTAAATGTAAAGGACGATCTGTCATTTTGGCACATATCAGGTCTCTATACAGTATATAATAGTCTATGGACATGTTCAGCATGCATGCTGGAACCATTTCAATGTATATGCTATAAATACACTATAATGTAATTAAAACCTAAGAAGACCTTAAAACCCTTTAAATGGTCACTGTCATTTCAATCAATGGTTAATGATGACATAGCCAAGGCCGGTAACCATGACAAGTGGACATCCTCTATGTCTAGTGGAAAGGGAGTGTCACAATCATCATAGACAGATATTCTTCACTGTAAGAGCTGTAAGACAATGGAACTCTTTGCCGCATGATGTTGTGACATCTAACTCAATAAACAAGTGTATGGGGGGGCCTGGATATTTTTTATGAAAAAATATAGTAATACAGGTTATGGGAATCAGATTTATATGGATAAAACGTTGATCAAGGGATTTATTCTGATTATCATATTTGAGTAGGGAAGCAATTTTTGCTGTTATGGGGGTGATTGGCACTAGCTTCATGGGGGTGATGCCTTCTAGCTTAAAGGGGTACTCCGGTGGTTAATTATTATTATTTTTTTTTTACTATATGGCATCTTCTTTGTAAGTTTAGTTTTTTTGCAATGTACATGTGTTATATGTTTTGGCAGCATGTATGTGTTTTTCTTACCTGTTTGTTGGGCAGGAAGTTCTGTAGTTCAGAGGGTTTTCTTTTACTGTTGTCCACAGTTCTGAGTCTGTTGTGGACAAGATGTCTCAGCTTTTTTTTTTTTTTTTCTCTGTCTGCATGAGAGGAATAAGCCACGCCCCCTCATCTCATCCAGATGAGTACACAGCTCCTTACCTCCCCTCCCCCCTGCTCTGTATTCTAAGGACGTAGGTCTGCACAGGAGAAGGACCTCACAGAGAAGATAAGTGTTATCTGAAGGGGAGGATGAGAAGGTGCACGGGCTGGGGATGTATGGACTGCAGGGAATAAATCTCATACTGGGAATGATCTCTATATGTGAAGGGGGAGGGGGGACTCCTGAATGACACATGCTGGAAGTTGAGTTGTAGTCCCTGTGTGTGTGTGTGTGTGTGTGTGTATGCTAGTGTTTACAAACCAGTGTGCCTCCAGCTGTTGCAAAACTACAACTCCCAGCATGCCCTGACAGACTTTGGGCATGCTGGGAGTTGTAGATTTGCAACAGCTGGAGGTACACTGGTTGGGAAACACTGTTCTAGCCTATTCAGCATACACATTATGTTACACCAGTGTTTCCCAACCAGTGTGCCTCCAGCTGTTGCAAAACTACAACTCCTAGCATGCCCAAAGGCTGTCAGGGCATGCTGGGAGTTGTAGTTTTGCAACACCTGGAGGCACCCTGGTTGGGAAACACTGATGTATGCCCTACAGAGGTGTGGTGAACTACAACCCTCAGGAGACTACAGAGGCAGCATGCTGGTGTTATACCACAGACCGAAGACTCCTGAATGACACATGCTGGGAGTTGCAGTCCCTTTTGTGTGTGTGTATGACAGTGTATCCCAACCAAGGCTGATTATATTAGTGGGCTGTGTATAAGGGGGCTGACCCGGGAAAATAGTAGGATGGGTAAAGAGTGGAACAAAAAAAAAAAAAAAGGGAGCCGCCCCAATCCAGCAAGGCATGTGGCATGCTGGGATTTGTAGTTTTCAGCACAGCAAGAAACAGGAAATAGCAAAGATAGGAATAAAAAGTGGGGGGATAAAAAGACAACAAAGAACAGAAATAGAGTAGGCTAAACATCAAGGATAGAAATGAAACAAAACAAATAGGGTAAGTCAAAAACAGAAAAACACGTTGACCACCCGAGTCCACCACTTAAGTGGTGCAGTTGCTGTCCCCTAACAGATCCGCACCCGTGCAACATGTATGTGGTTGTCCAATTGGTTTGGTCACCCGGAGGTCTTTTCACCTGCTTTGCTCGGGACCAGGCTCCGATCTGCTGCTAGAGAATGCTGAGCCAGGCTCTACAAGCAGGTTGCTGATAATACTGAGTAATGCTATGCAACAGCATAATTCAGTAAGGGAAAAATGGACTGTGTCCTTAAGGGGTTAAAAGACCATGCAGCAAAAATTATATCATAGAATCGCGTGATCACCAGCATCAAAACAATATGTTGCTGGATCAATCTATACTCCATTATGCAGCTACTAACCCTATGACTTAGCTGACAAATTATAACTGGACCCTCCCTGATCTGAATGTGGTCTGAAGTCTGGCACTACTTAATATTGATATACATTTAAAATGTCATTTTGTGGTTGTTTGAAAAATATATATTATGATCCTTTATAGTCCCAGGGGAGTAAATGTGAAGATCTGTGCAGTTATAAATCACATGCCTGCAAAGTCAAAGCTGCTTTAAGTATTTTCATTAAACAAGATGGCATAAAAATATAAGTTAAGAATTATTAAGTGAGGGTAATATCATGAAGGCATGAAAATAGCATTAAATCCCATGTTAGCTGGTGAAGCCTAGTTAAAATGATAGAGTTTTAGAGACACTTTGATGCTTATATTTTATAGAGACATTTTTGATCAAAAAAAGTTTTACTTTGATATGTTTATGTATTAAAACTTAAATACTATATTGCAGTGATATGTTTGTATTTTTAAAAGCAAATTTTTTGTTGCAGAGTTTGAATTTTCTAATGTGCCCTATTTGGACCTTTTTCCAGCTCTTTATTATTAGGGATTTAGACAGAACATGGTGACACCTAGTCCTCCCCATTATTGGCTATTAAAGGTTTATTGCCAGGGATTTTACATTCTGCTCTTGAACATAGTATATGTATTATAAAATAATGAGAAAAGTTTTGTTACTAAACCAGAGATTGACTCAGCTTGAGAAATGCTCGTCCAGCCTATGATCACTTTTCTCAAAACGGTCTTTCCTTTCCAGCTACACATTGCTAATAACTAGATAGTTTCCGAAGCAGTAGTCTAAGATAAGCTGCATTTTCAATGTCCATTGAGGTTATCTCTGTGTTTCCTTAGACTTTAAATGCCATTTTACACCGTATTAAAGAAGTCATATCCCTCTGTCTCCTTTACTCCTGCTGCTTTGCACAATAGTTAAAATATTTCTGATTGTTACACAATTCTGTCATAAACCAGGAAAATGAGAACAAATATTGCTTCAGGTACATCTAGAACTGTTGCATTATAATGTGCCTGAAATAAGTGGTATACAACCACTGGCAAAAATAAATAAGAGCCATTCCAAGATGTCCAGCCTTTTTACTTCGTAGACAATAAAAATATCACACAAGATAATGTTTATTTAATCTTTTCACAATCTCCCAAATTTTTATTTCCGCTTACATTTTCTTCCTTCTCACCTTCTAAGACCCATAACATTACAATTTTTCCCTCGTATGAGGGCTTTATATTTTGCAGAACAAGTTGTATTTTTTACTGTAACCCGTTATTTTACTATATAATGTATTGTGATGCCATAATTTGAAGGGCAAATTTGAAAAATGCAATTGCACAATTTTTTGTACAATCACTTTTTCGGTGTTCACTGCATGGTAAAAACTTATATCCTCCTCTTACCCTAAGGAACACAAAGAAGGTTTCCTGAATCTGTTCAGCCCAATATTACCAATGCAGCACTTGAGGCCTGCTTGGCGCTACCGAGCCCTGCACTTTCTCACCTTAGCAGATCGTGCATCAATGAGGAGCACCAGCACTGCTACACTGCTACAATGCAGTCCTGCAACCTCCAGTGGTTTCAGTAGCTACTCGCCACTAGAAGGGACTATCTACTATCTGTTCCACCATTGAGTTCCCTATCAGTCATATATTCTGGGGCCTACACTAAAACCAGTACATTTCATCCATGAGTTTAGGACACTTAGCAATAAGTGCCTGTAAACCCTGTGGCTTTGTCTCACACTTCCATTTTCTTAATTAAATTGGCACCAGTTGTGTTAGGACTGTGTTGGACTTATACTAGTTCCACTGGTTCTAGCCTCTAGTACACTCTCAGAAGCTTAATAAGGACTATCCAAATGGAATTCAACAGATTTCCTGTACATATTTCCTACTCCTCTCATTTGCTGTATTTGGAGAACTTCTGTTAAATAGCCACTAGGTGGTGCCATTTCACACTACCCTTCTGGCACCCACTTTGGATGCTGAACTTGCCAGTTCTATGAGCCGTTGACTCTTCTTATAATCGTACCCTAAAGAGAAATTGGGTGCAGGAGGAAAAGATAGCATCTCAACTATACTACTTCTTAATACGCTGATCCCTGCATAAACCACTGTTATGGGCCAAACATGCCAGCATGACTCCTAAGGCAAACAAAAAAAAAATCCAAGTGGATATGGACACATTTCCTAAAAAGTGCTCACTATCTGCTCAAAATGCACCGTAATATTCTGCATCTTAAACAGCCTTAGCTGAAACTGCCCCCTCTTTGAGAAGTTGATGCAAACAATTATAGACCAGTGCTGAAAAAACTCTATGACATTGAGCCTTACATTTGCCATATTGGCAATAGGGTTGAACATTTGAAGGATACTCAGGCCTCTCTCTTAAAACACGGAAAAGCCAATTCAGCTTTAGTTCAAGCTTGCCAAAACCATCTCAATAGTTTTCTGTCCTACATTGAGGATCAGGACAATAAAGGTAGACCATAATATTTCAATTTACCAAGACATCTCATTGGTATTGCATGCACAATGCTATTAAAGGGGTACTCCGCTGCACAGCACTTGGAAAAAAACTGTTCAGAATGCTGGAGCCAGCGCCAGGAGCTCGTAACGTCATAGTCCCGGCTCATCATGATGTCATGCCCCGTCTCCTTAATGCAAGTCTATGGGAGGCGGCATGACGGCCATCACACCCCCTCACATAGACTTGCATTGAGGGGGCGGGCCAGGGGGTGACATCATGAGGGGACAGGGCTATGACAAAACAAGCTCCCAGCATCGGCTCCAGTTTGTTCCAAATGCTGAGCAGCGGAGTACCCCTTTAATGCACATTTCTATCGCAGAACCGTGCTAGGTGCTTTATCTCAAGTCCTACACTTTACTGCCCCACCTTACAGTATGCCATTTAAGGTTGATATTTTAAATGAAGCACCCCTAGAAGTGTGGCACAACATCTCCTTCAGAACTGTAATTTCCCTCCTTCCTTTCTCTTTTGATAGCTGTCAGACAAACAGTATAACTATAAAAAAATATGAATGAATTCCATGTTGATTATCATCTCTATTATAGTAAATTTTCACTCTTATCTTCCAGTTGGTTGGTTGTGCTTTTTATGTACCAGGTATATGCTTTTATATTGTTGTACTTTTATCACCCTTCCATCCAATTATGATTATTGTATTTTGCCCTGTTCTTCTGGATATTATGTTATCTATCTGTTAAGTCATTGCTGTCTCACATGCTTATTGGGATCACTTTGATAAATCCCTGCATGCTACTTGTCTACAATCCTATTCACTGGAATATTGTGATCCTGTAACGTTTAATAGAAAATGAAAACTGCTAAAGAAAAATATTTTTTTTTTTTTTTTTTACATTTCTCTACCTAGAAAGCTGTGTTAGAGCTCATATTTGGAGTCATGATCTATTATTTTTATTGATACTACTTTTGGGAAGATTTGACTCCTTAATTCTTATTTATTTTTTTTTGTAATTTATTTGGGATAATATGTGACCAAAAGGCTGCGATTTCCCACAAGTTTTGTTTGAATTTTTTTGGCCCGAAGAAAGCACCACAAATTACTGCCTCATCATTTTTCTTTCTTTTTTTATTTATTTATTTATATATATTTTTTTAATGGAGACTTTTAGTACAGGGGTTTTTCTTTGTATCCCCTACATTTTTTTTTCCATTAAAAGTTGTGTGATTTTCTTTCTTGTCAATCATCACATGACTTCTATTGAAGGATTGGGTGGAAATGTAAGAAAAAAATACCAGATTAAATCCACTTTGTGTATGTGGAAGGAAAAAAAAAAAGTCATACACTCATTATGCGTATACTCCACAAAAGGGTGAAAAAAATGACAAAAAGAAAAAAAAACATCAAGTGGGTCTGACATTTCATATTTTTCTATGGACTCTCAGTTAACATGTGACCCCTTCAAAAACATCAAACAGCAAGCATTGGCTTTTTTTTTTTTTTTTCCAAAAAGCCAAGTTCAACCACAGTTAAAATCAGAAATTTTTTATGTGGTATTTTTTGTTAATGCAGTTATGAATTTGATATAAAATGATAATTTGAATTTTTATTCAGGAAAAAAAGAGGATTTTTTCATAAACATTTCTTTTTATCTTTTTAAACAATTTTTGTAGCCCCATAGGGGAAATTCATAGGCAACCATTTGATTGCTTAAATAGACCAATGCGATGCATATGCATTGCAATGATCTATGTTATTAAGCTGTGTTGACAACCAATCAGCACCCTGCAATTACTGTATAATTGGTAGATCAAAAGACAAGCCCTCATATGGATCTGTAGGTGCAAACTTCTGCATTCTGATTTTTAGAAAAAAAATGTTGTCCTTAAGGGGTTAAATATATAAATATTTTATGAATCTAATACAAGGGAAAAGAAAAGAACTTAGAGGAAGACTTACTAGGGCTAGTTAAAGTTTCTGCCAAGATTTCCAGATTGACAAGATAGAAAATCTGTTCATTTTCCCACTGGTCTCCTTAAATCTATTTACTTGGTTGACTTTCCGAATTCAATATTCCAACAGAGTAAGCTGGAGGAGAGTCAGTATTGAGACATAAGTGTTACGCCGAGCGCTCCGGGTCCCCGTTCCTCCCCGGAGCGCTCGCCTCATCCTCGTTGCTGCAGCGCCCCGGTCAGATCCACTGACCGGGTGCGCTGCGGTCCCGCCTCCAGCCGGGATGCGATTCGCGATGCGGGTAGCGCCCGCTCGCGATGCGCACCCCGGCTCCCCTACCTGACTCGCTCTCCGTCTGTTCTGTCCCGGCGCGCGCGGCCCCGCTCCCTAGGGCGCGCGCGCGCCGGGTCTCTGCGATTTAAAGGGCCACTGCGCCGCTGATTGGCGCAGTGGTTCCAATTAGTGTTTACACCTGTGCACTTCCCTATATCACCTCATTTCCCCTGCACTCCCTGGCCGGATCTTGTTGCCTTAGTGCCTAGTGAAAGCGTTCCCTTGTCTGTTCCTAGCCCGTGTTCCTGACCTCCTGCCGTTGCCCCTGACTACGATCCTTGCTGCCTGCCTCGACCTTCTGCTACGTCCGACCTTGCTTCTGCCTACTCCCTTGTACCTCGCCTATCTTCAGCATCTTCAGCAGTCAGAGAGGTGAGCCGTTGCTAGTGGATACGACCTGGTCACTACCGCCGCAGCAAGACCATCCCGCTTTGCGGCGGGCTCTGGTGAAAACCTGTAGTGGCTTAGAACCGGTCCACTAGCGCGGTCCTCGCCATCCCTCTCTGGCACAGAGGATCCACCTCCTGCCAGCCGGCATCGTGACAATAAGTAGTTGGGTAGCTAGTAATAACTATCTGAAATGGAAAGTTGATTTTTTTTTCTACAATATCTATTCAAAAAGACTATAATGCTAATTCAGGGGTAAATAGGAAATTGTAATTTTTTTATTGTAAAGTTGCTTTATACTTTTTTCAGTGTCAATAAGCAGCAATAATAATTATAGTTGAGAAACTGTTCAAAAGTTCAGCTTGGTGGGCGGGCTATGCAATTTGTTCTAAAAAGTTTGGTTCACGGCTAACAGGTTCTCTGTGAAACAGCAATGAAATGAGCCTCAAAACATGTGTATAACAAGAGCTCTATAGTATGGTCAGAACGGTTGGAAGAATGGTCAGAACTCTGGCAATTGAAAGTTAATGTGGATAATGTGGGCAAGATAATGCACCTGCGGTGTAAAAACCCTCGGGCAGAATATAGAATATTTGACAAAGTCCTGACCTCAGTATTTGAGGAAAGGGATTTAGGAGTAATTATTTCAGAAGACTCTCTGTTCCAAAAAGAAAATAATTTCTTTTGTAGTATTCAGCAGCTAACAAGTACTGGGAAGATTAAGATTTTTTAATAGACGTAATATACAAATCTGTTTAACAGTTGATAAAAAAAAAAAAAAAAGTTTTCCCCCTTTAAAGGTAGGCAGACAATGAAATAAAGCAGCAGGGAATGCTAGTAGAATGCTTGGATATATAGGGAGAGGTATAAGCAGTAGAAGGAGAGAAGTGCTCTACCACAAGAGGACATAGATTTAAATTAGAGGGGCAAAGGTTTAAAAGTAATATGAGGAAGTTTTACCTTACTGAGAGGATAGTAGATGCATGGAATAGCCTTCCTGCAGAAGTAGTCGCTGAAAATACAGTGAAGAAGTTTAAGCATGTATGGGATAAGCATAAGGCTATCCTTCATATAAGATAGGGCCAGGGACTATTGATAGGATTCAGTTTATTAGGCAGACTAGATGGGCCAAATGGTTCTTATCTGCCGACACATTGTAAAGACTCACGGCAGTTGTCAGGACACTCTGGATCCGCTGGACCTGTCTGGCAGATGACGTAGGCTGTGCTAGGGAACAGAGTCTAAGGTGCCGCCGTTTTCACCAGAGCCCAACGCAAAGCAGAATGGACTTGTTGCGGCAGGCGGCACCCAGGTCGTTACCCCTGGCACGACTCAACCACACAGGCAGCTGAGGTGATGCGAGGTACAAGAGGGATTAAGCAAGATGGGGTCTGAACAGCAGGAGGTCAGGGCTGGCGGCACAGGTGCGTAGACAGAAACATAGCAGAAGGTCTAAGGCAGGCGGCAAGGAGCAAGGTCAGGTCACAGAATGAAAGGGTCTGGAACACAGCAAGGCAACACAGAATACGCTCTCACTTTGCACTAAGGCAACAAAGATTCGGCAGGGATATGTGGGAGGTGCAGGTATTTATAACAGAGGTGCAGATGCAACATGTAATTACGGGCGCACTAGCCCTTTAAATCTTAGAGCTCCAGCATGCGTGCACCGAGAACTGCGAGACCAGAGAAGTGTGGCGGTGATTGACGGGCTGGAATTTGCATGCGGACGTATCCCAGCGTGTCTGGCCAGAGTGCTGGATGTCACAGATTTTGTAACAGTATAACACTGCTAGGGTCACCAATGAGTGTATTTAAATAGTTCTGATGTTGTTTTCATGCTAAATCAATGTCAAAGTTACGATGACATGCGATAATCAATGGTAACTAACAGCTTGTTTAAAAACACTCTGCAATGACTTTTAACACTAAAGGTGCATAAAGTATCCCTTGCACATTTCAGAAGATGCAATGGCTTTTTCCAAGCATTCCAAAAATTCTTTATTTTTGAGAGTAGCAACAGGTTTTAAATCAGGCCAATAAAGACACAATATATTTTTGTAGCCAGTAGACAACAGGCTTTTATGGACTGATTGTAGTTGTAGTAGCCAGTGAACAGAACAGCAGGTAGTGGTGGACTGATGTGGCTTGTAGAAACCAACAGTGGGGGCCTGGTGGGAGTTTTATTAGCCAGTGGACAGCAGGCAGTGGTGGACTGGTGGGAGTTGTAATAGACAGCAAACAGCAGTAGTGGTAAACTGGTGAGAGTTATAGTAGCCAACTTGCAGCTGGTAGTTTCTGCCAGCTGCTGGCAGATGTTGCTCCTGCCTCTTACAGGGGCACTTCTGGCAGAGGAAGAGATATATTGACACAGAGGGGCGTGGAGGGTGGACCCCCTTTAAGCAGGTGTTTGGTGGGAGAAAGCCATGGCTGCAATGCTTCTTTCTATAAAAATCCAATGTATCTTTCTTCTTGGAAGGGAAAGAAATTCTCCTATTCTGGCTTTATACCAAGGGTCTAAGAGTGTGGCTATCCAGTACTCATCTCTTTCCTTCAAGCACTTGTTATTCCTTTTAGCATTCAAGCAGTAAAACACACTGCTTAGCATCCTTGCCATATTTTTCAAGGCCCCAACATGTTCCACTTCTATCCCATTCTGCCAAAGCTGGTCATGGTCTTCGTCCTCCTCTATCCCTTGGCGAGATTCCATCTCCAAATCTTTCTCTTACCTCAAATACTCATCCTTAGGTCCTACTTCCTTATCCTCCTTATCCAAATCTTCCTCATGAAGAACAATGATACAGCTGCCAGCCAGATATGAACCTTACTCCATCCCTCCTTCCCTCCTTCCTCAATCATCATTATGAGTGTTTGCTCCAGAAGGAATATCAATGGCATAACATTACTAATTCCACAGTTGTCTTTGCTGATAACTCTTATGGCCTCTAAAAGGCCTTAGCATGTGACAGGTATCTCTGATTAGCTGTTATTGCGTCAGCCGAAAGTTACTTTGGCTCCAAAACCTGTCTGCTGCATTAAGAAGTCTGTCACTGCTTTCTGCTATTAAGTTCCACTGTGTTTGAATGTCACAAATGAAGCAGTGTTAAGGAAGACAATTTAAGTCCTGTAGGTCAAGAACAGCATGCTCTCTCTCAACTTTTTTCCAAGATCACCACCATGCAGTGCATAGGGTTTTATCACCTATGCTGTCTTCCTATTGGACTGGGAGCTACATGTCACATAATGCAAGCAATAATTGGATAACCTGAGGTCATGGAATCTTGCTGCTAGCCACAAGGTATGCTGGGCTACCCTGCCATCATCTTAGTATTCCTAGTACTTCCTCCATTCATTCTGGTGCCAAGTGCCTTGTGTTCCTCATCCCTTCTGCTATTAATAGAGCCAATGCCAGGCTTGCACAAGCCAAGCCTGGCAAAGTTAACAAGTTCTTCAAGCCAAATGTACTCTAAATTTCTAAGTGAGATCGGGTTCACTGGGCTGGTCTAACACATCTCTAGTATTATTATTATTATTATTATTATTATTATTATTAGTAGTAGTAGTAGTAGTAGTAGTATTTATTATATAGCCCCAAAATATCCTGTAGCACTTTACCACTAGGTTAGGATTTTACATGCCATAACAATTTTTATGGAGGCAAAATTAAAGATATGAGATCTCAATTAATTCAGAAAAGTTGAATCCAGCACAGCAGGAATTAGCAGCTAAACATTCTTCTTTTCTTCTATTCAAAATAAAAAGCATATCCAGCATAAAACAGTGACAACTTGGTCTGATATGTTTCGGGTCCTTTTTTTTTTTATATTTGAGAAGTACCTTTCTCTGATAAAGAATTCATGAAAGAATTACTTCAAACCTGATGATGGGGCGGTTAGGAGTAGAAGATATATCTGTTTCTTCTTCTTCTTGATATCATTATTATTAGGTATGTATTTAAGTAATTATGGGGTATGAATACTAAGTTCTCTGGACTCAATAAGTAGCCCTGTTTATGAAAAAATTGTGAAATGAGGAGTTTTGAGTGTGTTCTTTACAGCAACCCAGAGCGGAACTTCAGGAAAGACAAATTTGATATGGCTAGCAACAGTAGTTCCATAGCCGGTCATGGTCAAGAGAATTGCGCTGAGTAAGTAAGGTAAGTTTTTCGGTCCCAGTTACTCTATGCTGGACTAGATGATGCTCAGCTGCTGTCCAAATAGATTTGTAGACTGTTAGTGCTGAGACCCAGTGGCATGTAGGTAAATAACCCCACTCCTTCCAGCTGTCAGCACGGTCAGTACTTTTTTATCTGTGTAATACTGTGGAAAGCTATAACATCCTAGTATGGTTGCAAAACTGAACAGCCTAAACTTCTTTCCTAAACTGTCAGCTGTAGCGTGCTGTGCCTTACAAACATATATTTCAAAGTATATATGGTTTAAAAACAGTAGTTCATGTAATAAGACATGATGGTGGATGCGCGAAATAAGAGTTTACAGGTTCTCTTAAGAGTTTATAAACATGTTCCTTTATAACTGCAGACTAAATTGCATTGTTATTAATGTTCTGGTAAAATCCCACAAATTGCTATTTTAACTTTATAAAGTAGGAATGTCAAGAGGTTGTTCTCAAAACCCAACCTATTTATTATTGAAACCTACTCGAAAATAAAATGCAACAAAATTTGTTTATGGAAAGTTACTGTAATTTTTATTGTTGTTGTTGTTGTTTTGTGCTGTAATTTTACTGTTAATGGTTTTTTAAACCTGACTAGCACATGATGCACCATTTATTATCAGTGCACAAAGATGTGGGTTAAATAAGTAAATATGGTGAAAATCTGAACAAAATTCAAATAGAATACACAAATTTAGCCCTCAAAATGTACTGATTTAATTATTTATTGTTTCCTCTTCTTGATCTACAAAATCATATTCTGTTGAAATAGTTACATTTTATTTGATTATAGTGTGTTTTATGAAGCCAGGCAGTTTAGCTACTAAAGATAGCTTTATGTTATATATGTAATTTTTTAATTTGCTATGAGTTAAATAAAATAAAAAAGTTGGACGGACATGTCTTTTTGCCGCAGATCCTAACTATGGGAGTATGCAAAGCTATATTTCACTAAACAGCCCACAGGATGTGACTATGATTGTGTAGGGGTGTATGGGACTCAAATGTATAGTGTTTAAATGAAAGAGCAAATTTTTATTAATGCTAATAAAAATTTAAGTAATTCTATTCTGGGGAAATTCTTGGAACATGTCAGCCAACCATATATACATATGGGGGGAGATTTATCAAAACCTGTGCAGAGGAAAAGTTGCCCAGTTGCCCATAGCAACCAATCAGATCTCTTCTTTCATTTTTAACAAGGCCTCTGTAAAATGAAAGAAGTGATCTGATTGGTTGCTATGGGCAACTGGACAACTTTTCCTCTGTAAACAAATAGAAAAAAAGAAAGAAGGCCCAAAGAGGCGCCTAGTGCATTACCCTAAAAATTTATACAGAGGCCCACGTAGAGTGGGGAAACGTAAGGGGTCTAATGAATGGCCGCTCACCTGGAGCGTATAATAATACGCATATAACCTCAGTCTGAGGTAATGAAGGATTCCGTGCAAGCCTACAGGTCTTCAGGATAGATCCAATGAGGAGATCCTGTGGGTGAGCTTAAATATTGGAAAAATCGACCTGGCATCAGGCGCTCGGGGATCCAAAGAGATCTCACAACCAGTTCATGGAGGTGGATAGGAATTCAAGCTTTATTAGTATACAACAACGCGTTTCGGGGTTAGCATACCCCTTCTTCAGATTGACAGATTTGAAACAAATCTGTCAATCTGAAGAAGGGGTATGCTAACCCCGAAACGCGTTGTTGTATACTAATAAAGCTTGAATTCCTATCCACCTCCATGAACTGGTTGTGAGATCTCTTTGGATCCCCGAGCGCCTGATGCCAGGTCGATTTTTCCAATATTTAAACTTTTCCTCTGAACAGGTTTTGATAAATCTCCTCCATGGAGTCTATTACAATTAAGCATTATTTGTAAAACTGAAATAAGTGATATTATTATTGTTGTTATTATTATTATTATTATTATCATTATAATTATTATTATTGTTGTTAGTACTATTATTGCATTTAATTAACTATTATTACAGTAGAAAAATTGGTTTGTGAAGGAGACATAATCTTCTTCTACAGAACTTGTTAGACTATTTACTATTTAAAGTAGAGCTACCAAGCTTCTCTACTATTATTCCAGTGTTGTTTACCAAAACACTATTTCTGCATGAATATTTACAAACAGAAATCTTCAATACTAAAAGGAAATAGGACACGAATATCTTTTTTTCCTGGCATGCCTCATTTTCCCATAAAGTAGCCTCTTGAAGATATAATTTCCCTTTCAAATTTACTTTAAAAATAAGTTTTTGCTAATAGCTCATGATTCAGGCCTAGAACAAAAAGTACTTTCATCTGCTGACATTTGGTAAATACAGATAGTACAAGCAATGCACTATTTTCAAGTCTGCCAAAATTCCACAAACAAACTCTAAGTGCAAAAAATAAAAAAATAAATAAAAAAAACTCTACCACAAAATGCCAAACTTCTCTGAATAACCCTGTGTGCTATGGTTATCCAGGGATTTATTCTGATTGCCATATTAGAGTCATTTTTTTCCCTCTTAGCCTCATTGGGGTTTTTACCTTCCTCTGGATCAACACAGGTCTTTTTATTATCCTTATAAACTATGTGATACACTTACTGGGGCAGAAAGTGTTTTGTAGGCTGAGAAAAACACTGTAGGGGGTTTTGACTAAACAAAAGTGGCAACACAAGCATATAATTAACATAACACTTAGTTTCTGACATATTGTATATGATTATTGTACACATGCACAGTATACAGTATGTACTGCAGTACATGACAAATTCACTGCACTTTATTGGGAAGAATTTTTATTTTTTGAGAATTATAAGGTAGTAAACATTGTTCTGCCCACATATGTAAAAAATGTGTCCCCTTTGCAAGAACTGCTTAAGGATATTTTATTGTATGTTGTTGTGGATATGATAAGTGGTTGTGTATGTGTTGTAATAAAACGTTTATACTGTGTTTTTGGTTTACTCCATACCCTGAGTGCCTTCAATGCCCAATAACAGTGGAATGGCAGACAATAGTATGATGTAGTACAGCTTGCCACAGCAGATGCTAGCACAAGCATAGGACCCGGAAGAGACTGACACTGATGTAGATTTAGGGTCTACCCTACAGTATCCTGCACATATTTGATGCATAAGATTTGAAGAAGCAGATTTTATGCTGCAGATTTGAATGTAAACTAAATGGCTGAACACAGCTTCAAATCTGCAGCTTCAAATTCTATGCATCAAATATGAGCAGTATACCGTACATGTGAATACACCATTAACCCTGGTACTGAAGTGATGTGCCACAATGTGGAGAGAAGGGGCTCAAGGAAGACTATAAAGTGCAGTGTTGGCACTAGAAATGGAAGTGTATGTGCAAAGGAACCATGTGAAAACCATGCAAAAAAAAAAAAAAGTTAATCTGGTGCAGGAAAACTATGCTTTTATGTGTTTGTGACCTCAAAGTGTATTTAGCCTTTAAGATCATTATGTAACAAACACCCTTATTCTACTGTTCAGAATCTAGAATTTGGGTTTGCATTTGGATATAAAGCCTTAAAGAGTACCTGTCACCAAATAAACATTTTAATATAGTGTTCCTTTTGTAATTAGCAGACGCTTTCCTATTCACTTGCTTTTAAAATTTTTAACATAAATGTATTTAACCCCGTCCTGCGCCAACTCCCAGGGGCTGAGCGCGCTTCATACCCGGCAGGTCCCGGTTGCTATTAGCAACCAGTACCCGCAACTAATACCGGACATTAACCCTTTATACGTAAAAATTCATTGCGGCATCTAAACCGGGAGAATACTGTTGCTGGTTAGTTCAGTGGGCTGTTCAGGACCTTGCGGTGTCCTTAACAGCTGAGAAGGCAGCGGGAGGGTGTTTACCTTCCTTCCTTCTGTCCGATTGTCGCTCTGCTGCTCCAGATCCAGGCTGAAGCAGCAGAGCACCGATAACACTGATCAGTGCTTTGCTATGGCATAGCATTGAACAGTGTATGCAATCCAAGGATTGCATGTAATAGTCCCCTATGGGGACTAAAAAAAAAGTAAAAAAAAAAAAAAAGTTAATAAGTGTGATTTAACCCCTTCAGTAATAAAAGTTTGAATCACCCCCCCCCCTTTTCCCATTTAAAAATAAGTTAATAAAAATAAACATATGTGGTATCGCCGTGTGAGTAAATATCCAAACTCAAAAAATATAATGTTAATTAAACCGCACGGTCAATGGCGAACATGTAAAAAAAACTAAATTGCCTGTTTTTGTATACCCTAAAAAATTTATAAAAAGCAATCAAAAATGATACCAAGAAAAACTCCAGATAAAAAAAATGAGCCCTCATACATCCCTGTATATGGAAAAATAAAAAAGTTATAGGGGTCAGAAGATGACAATTTTACACACTAATTTTAGTGCATGTAGTTATAATTTTTTTTAAAGTAGAAAAATAAAATAAAACCTATATAAAAGAGGTATGGTTGTAACTGTACGGACCTACAGAATAAAGATATGGTGTCCGTTTTACAGAAAAGTGCACTGCATAGAATCAGATGCCCCCAAAATTCACAAAATGGATTTTTTTTCCAATTTTGCCCAACAAATATTTCTTTTTTCTGGTTTTGCCATAATTGTTCTGATGAAATTATTGATATCATTATAATGTACAATTGGTGGTGCAAAAAATAAGCCCTCATATGAGTCTTTATGTGCAAAATTGAAGAGTTATGATTTTTAGAAGGTGATGAGCGAAAAAAACGAAAGTGCAAATACTGAAAAACCCTGCATCCTTAAGGGGATAAAATGTAATAGAAAAAAACAGCCATTAGGTGGCTCTGTTCTGTTCCCTGTCACAATTAATACAGTGAGTTTGGTCTCCTCCCGGCCTGGCAGGAGTCCAAACCCAGGAAGTGTTTCTCTGCACTGAGCTTGGTTAACAGCTGCACAGAAAGCTCCACAGATTCTCACAGAAAGCTGCACAGACTGGAAGCTGCAGGAGAGCCTCACTGATAGCAACACAGACTGAAACATGCACAGAGCCGGAGGTCTTCTATTGATCACAGCACTGCAACCATGTGAGGACAGAAATGGTCCCCCAGCAGGCTTCAGTGATGTCATGCCTGCTGGGAAGCACCCACTTTCTCCTGCTAGAAAATTGCACTATATGAGCAAGAAGAAATGTAAGATACACAGCTTTTTAAAGCTCTGAATTTTTTTTAAGGGCTGTAGGGGTGTTAGGAGTAGGAAACATAGCCTGAGTTAGTTTAGAACAGTTTATTTGATGACAGGTACTTTTTAAGTATTAGCTCTTAGTGGCTTTTAGTGCTGGGAAATTGCTTACTTTAGTATACTGACAGAATAGGACAGAGTTTTTAGTGTGATAACCTGGGTCTGACAATGGCGCTGTGTAAAGGAATGTGTGGTGCACTTAGAGGCAGAATTTAAAGTAAGGAATAATGGCTCAGGGAAAGAATTAACCCCTAGAGAATGCAGGGCGTACAGCTGCTTCATACCTGGTGGGTCCCAGATGCTATCAGCATCCAGGAACCGTAGTTAATTCTGGGCAATGCCAAACAGCCCAATGTCCAGAATTAACCCTTTCGACGCCACAATCAAAGTTGATTGTGGCATCTAAATGCGAGAAATAGCATTGCTAGTGGGCTGAATGGGAGACTAAATTGTGGGGTACCGAACAGTTCTCTTCACGGGGTCCTGTATAGTTATCTGCCTCCTCACATCTGATCGGTGCTCCAATGCTCCTCAAGGGGTCAATCCCATGTAGATAAATCTGATGGATGGATAGATGGAAGCATAGATAGATAGATAAATAAATAGATAGATAATTCCACAGAAGAAGCAGCACAACCAGTAAGTGGTATGTAGTAGTTGGGTGCCAGCAGAAAACAGGCCAGGTCACGGTCTGTATACTTCAAGCCACACAAAATGGATTTGCAGCACTCCAAGTAAGGTGAAAAAACAAGTGTCACCCATTTTTAAGATATAACACTTCAATGGCCTCTCACTATCTTTCTCAAGCATTTGGTGTAGATAGATAGATAGATAGATAGATAGATAGATACAATTAATATGAATGGCTTTTCATTTGCCATCAAGGTGTAATCAGTGAGGATCCTTCTTTCATAACCTCTAGCATTCTGTTACTTCCCTGCAGTATTTCGCACAGCAAGTGTTGCTGAGATTTTTTAAAAATAATAAAGTGTCATTATATATCTAAAAATATAACATTCTTAAAAAGCCCCACAGCACATTTAAGATAAGATGCTTTAAGAACAGCTATGAGTAGACTATATACTTTGTTAACAGACTCTTCTGTTATCCTTCAGTTTTCTTTTTTTTTTTTTTTTTTTTTAAACACACGATCCATCTCTTAGTGTAACGTATACTATAACAGCACAGTCTTATGTGGCAAAATGCAACTATTGATTTTCATCAAAACATCACTTAACTGTAAAGGAAAGTTATTGTGATATACGAGTATCCTGTGATTTGTGGTCATGAAGCTAAATGAGACAGCTATGGCTTTTAACTAGCATTTAAGGGACCAACCTCTAATGAACCATTTATATGACTTACCATCTTGATGAAGTTTCTAGTAATCGATGAATGTGGACTATGGGTGATATTAAGTATATTGAGATAAATGGGGAATTAGTTTCTTCAAAGGGATCATTAACTGATGGCTAACAGAGTTAATAATTTTTAGAGGAATTCTAAAGAAATGTTGGCTTTCTGGATGATAAGATTATCGTGTTTTTAATGGCTTTTTCTTCGGTCATCTGGACTGCTGGGACATACTGTACCATGTCTTCTGATGTAGATTTATGAGATCAGTGGTGTAAATGAGCAATTGAAACAGAGTATAAGCACCAAATCAGAGTTACTGTAATTACAAGAGGCTTTTATTCCATTTCTTAAGACTATTCAGCCCTACAGTATATGATATGAATTCTAGTAAATAAAAATCCTATTTACTAAAATAAAAAAAATAAAAAATAAAACAGTCACTTGATTCTAAGGGCCCATGCACACTACAGAATTTCTGCTCACAGTCATGTGCATTGATCCTAAAAGTCTCACCAGCATTCGATGACAAATGATTTTATTTATTATGTACATACAAACAAACAGCTGTGAAATAGGTCAGGGGGATATTGTCCATAAATAATAATAATGATAAAAAAGAATGTATATTGAAGAAAATATTTTGTTCTATAATAAAGCCATACACTCAGATAAACTTATCTTCCGTGTTCCTTCAAAGTAAGCCCAGGTTCATACAATGGCCCTCATTTACTATGCCTAATGAACCAGAATTTTAACTCTGCATGAGCCAAAATTTTGGCACACAGAATTTAAGACACATTTATTATGCTGGGTGGACAAAAGAAAAAAAAAAAAAAAACAGGAAAATGCTTTTCATTTGATAAGAAGGAGCATGGTATAAAATACCATGCTATGCACCAAAATCTTGACACCTATCCTTTGCCTGAAGTAAACCAGCTAAAAGTTGGTGTAAACTAAAACTGTACAATGCAATTTAAACCAATATGAAGTCTACAATAAGATCCAAGTGTGCGCTAAGATTTAGACAGTTTTCTCTGTCCCACCCTATTTATGAGTCTTTTTTTAGCGAAAACAAGGAGTGATTTAGAAAAAAGACAATAGAACTACTTTGAGAGCTGGCATCTAAAGGGTTACTATCTGGCAGCAGATATTCGCTATTGGCTACTGAAATCATGGAGCAGGGCGAGTCAGAAGCCTGCTTCACACATTATTTTCTTTGTGACAAAATCAGATGACTTAATAACTATTAATAAACCTAGTTGTCTAATAGTCCAACAACACTGAGCATATATATATATATATATATATATATATATATATATATATATATGCATCTTTTTGCACAGAAATGCATTGTCATTGCCAAGATCCATAGTTTATAGATAAGCTGGGATTGAGGTAAAAAGTCAAGGAGGCTAGCTCTCTGCTGGGTCCTTAGACACAAATTGAGAAAGACATGTCAAACAAGCAAAACAGGGTGGGGCTGGGCTTGATTGACAGGTCTGTCCCTACACACAGATATGAAGAGGTATATTGAGAGCTAGCCTATAGTATGAGTTTGATTAAATACTGTAACATTTCAGAATATGTCATAGCTTACTGCAATGATGGAGCCTTTGTCTATTTCATGCTGCCAATAGTTTGGGCAGCATGAATCACCTCACCTTAAGTAAGCATCAGCATTTCCCATGCTTTTAACTATTGCTTGATTACTAGGTTACTAGCAAAGCTTAGGCTAATTTCACATTAGCATTGTGCTTCATTCCATTCAGTGTCTGTTAGTTTTTCTAATTGCTAAGGAGTGCGACTTCAATGAATCAGGAATCAATAGTGCTGATCAGGATACAGGTCACGGGAAGCAAAGAGAGGACGGTAAAACACCTTTATAGTGGCATGCAACGTGTTTCACTGCGCGTACGCAGCTTCATCAGGTCATGCCTGATGAAGCTGTGTACATGCAGCAAAACGCGTTGGATGCCACAGAAAATGTGTTTTACCATGCTCTCTTGGCCTCCCGTGACCTGTATCCTGATTAGCGCTATTGATTCCTGATTCATTGAAGTTGCTCTCCTTATCAATTGTCTACATCTAGGAAAGCTGCAGACCGGATCTATTATTTTTCTATACGATTACCATTGCTGTGTTAGCTGGTAAGCGACTGCCTACCCCTCCCCCCCCACTTGCCACACTTGAGAAGTCTGCACCATGGAGCGCCTCTTTTTCTCTTTCTAATTGTTTTTATTGCGTCAATCGGACCCAGAACGGGTCAGAGCTCAACAGACAGCACCATTGGCTTTGGAAGTGGTCTGTCAGATTTCCAATAGATGTCAGTTGATTTAGTGAAGAAAAACTTGCCTGCCATAATTTAGACAAACTCAGTGACAGAGCTCCTCACAACAGAGCACACAACTGGCCTTACCTGTTGTCAGGCCCAAGGCCTGATTATGGAATCATACATGTGTATTATAATTGTATTTGTGTATAATGTATAATCTAAGGCATGAGTGAGGGTTCATTCAGACTGTGTATATGTTTTTGTGTATTCCAGTTTTATTGGAGGGTCTGTCTGCCTGTGTTATACTTGAAGTCAAAAGCCTTCGTAGCAGCAGGACATAAGATGTCTCTGGTCCCATCATGAGATAAGGGACCCAGAAGAGAGATACCCCTCCTGGTGGGATCAGAGGGGAGGAGATGTAGTGTTTTCCCTCCTAAAGAGCTACTAGATGCAAGACAAAAAGAGATGCCCTCCCCATCTCCTGTGTTACCTCCTCTGTCTCATCTTGGAAATATGGAGGCATATTGCAAGCAGTCCAAGCTTGCACTGGAGCTAATGTGCCAAGAAAAGGAGATCCCTACTGTGGGAAAGAACAAGGAACAACGTTTTGCTGATCTTGTGGAGTTTGATGCCCGTGCAGCAGAGCTGAGTGACATGAGACAAAGTCCTACAGTTGGAACTGCCATCCAAGGACTGATATCTCCTGGAGAACGCAACAACATTACTCCCTATCAGGACAGTAGTCCACATGAGGCCTTGGACTCTTATATGCGGACTGCATTACAACACCTTGGGAATGTGGATGCTAATATGAAACTCCAACTGCTTCTCCAGTACCAAACTGCAGAGAGAGAGGCACAGGCACGAGCTGCAGAGAGAGAGGCACAGGCACGAGCTGCAGAGAGAGAGAGGCACGAGATGCAGAGAGAGAGAGGCGTCAGAAAGAGGGGCCCAGCGGAGACATGAATTGGAGGTTCTGAGGCTGAGGGTATGCTTTTTCTGAATGCAGTGATGTGCAGGATCAAGGAGACCACAAACCTTGCTTGGAACATTTCCCTATGTTGAAGAAAGATGGTGATCTGGATGTGTTCCTGAGGGGATTTAAAAAGGTTTGCTGGCAGTTCCATCTACCTAAGGAACAGTGGGGATGATATCTCACCCCACGGTTGCGAGGGAAAGCTCTAGATTTGTTTGCTTCTCTTCCCTCTGAAAGTGACGAGGAAAATGAGGCAACGAAATCTGCCCTGCTAAAAAGTTTTAATCTGACTACAGAGGCTTATCGAAAAAGATTTAGGACTTTGAAACAAAGCGCCACAGAAAGCTGCACTGAACATGCAGATCAGCTAAGAACTGCATTCAGGCAATGGACTGGGGGCCTACAAGTCACTACTTATGAGGCCCTAGAGGACTTGATGGTCCTGGATCAGTTTCTCTAAACACGGAGCTTTGAAGCCAGAGAGTGGATTTTGGACCGCAAGCCCAAGACAGCAGCGGAAGCAGTAGAACTAGGAGATGACTTTGCCAATAACAGGGCGCCAGCAGCAAAGTGTGGATTTGCACAAACTGGAGCAAGTACCTGGAGGGGAGCCACACAATCACAAAGCACCACCAGGCCAGCCGGGAAATTCTTGCCATCATCACCAAAAGCAACAGGAGCCACATTGGGTTGTTGTTACAGATGTTACAGATGCAATAAGATTGGGCACCTGAGTGCCACTTGCCCCAACAAAAAGAGTTATCCACTGGCAGGACTTCCAAAAGTGAAATGGGGTGTATTGTAAAATGTGATGACAATGAATTACCAATGTCAAAACCTAGTGGAGATGGGCTAGGGGGAGGGTTGGTGTGCCCTTGGTGACATGTAAGGAAGAGGGACCAGCAGTGAGAGATATGTCCCAATCCTGTGAGCCTAAGATCGCTGAGGGAGAGGAGGAGGGAAGCAGTGATGGGCCTGTGTATGATGCCTGTAACATTGTTATGTCTGGGACTGAGGGGGAGGAAGGTAAACCCCAGGGAGGCATACCAATGGTGGCAGTTGAAACATGTCAGCAGCGTGCCAGGGCTGCAGCTGTAAAAAGAAGGGAGGATGGTGATGAAAGGGGCAAGCTGTGTGACTTTCAAGCCAAAGCAGAGGAAGGTGTAGATGCTAGTTTACCTGAGGGAAATGTGCTACCTGATGCCACGAGATGGGGGAGGGGGGGGAGGGCAATGAGCCTTTCTGGAAAGCTCTGCGCAGTGACCCTTCCCTTGAAGGGCTGAGACAATGTGCTGAACAGCCAGGTATATTGGGAAAAGAACATCTTGTACTGGGCGTCCCTTTCTAAAGACATGCTATGGTCCCAGGAGAGAGATAATAAATTTGACTGTCCCTAAATCCAGCAAGTGTGGTTTGGGCTGTCATTCCTTTGAGGAGAAGCACCTGGTAAAGTCCTGTTTTCCGCATCTATATCCACTTGATGCCAGGAGAGAGATGGGCAGTTAGTAGTTCCTAGGCAGTACAGGAAAGAGCTACTGAGGTTAGCCCATGAGACCCCCCTGGCAGGACATTTGGGAGTGGCCAAGACCAGGTCGGCACACAATTTCTACTGGCCGGGTATGGGTACTGCTGTTGCAAATTACTCTAGATACTGTTGTGTCTGCCAGAGGGTGGGTAAGTCTGTGGATGTTAGTCGTGTTCCTGGAATGCCCCTACCAGTCGTATATGTACCTTTTGAACGAGTGGCAGTGGATTTTTGGGGCCTCTAGCTATACCCAGCAGCACAGGGAAACAATTTATTCTTACTGTGGTGGATTATGCAACCGGGTACCCTGAGGCTGTTGCCTAATCCTCCGTCCGGGCAGATAAGGTGGCAGATGCACTGATCAGTATATTCTGCAGGGTGGGGTTCCACAGAGAAATGCTCACTGATCAGGGCACACAGTTCATGTCCAATCTAATGCAAAGTCTATGTAAGAAGGTCAATGTACTGTACTTGGTAGCTTCTGTGGTGGAGTATGTTCTGAAGTTCAGGGACAAGATGCAGACATTGACTGGGCTGGTACATGGCAACCTCATAGCAGCACAGTCCAGGCAGAAGTACTGGTATGATCGCAATGCAAGGGACCGGGTGTATGAAGTGGGACAGAAGGTAAGGGTTCTGAAACCCATCAGGCAGAATAAGTTGCAGGCTGCCTGGGAGGATCCCTTGCCCATTTTGCAGCACCTAGGACCCACCACATATGTAGTTGCCCTTGATGAGAAAGGTCAGAGGCAGAGATTGTACCACATTAATATGGCATACTATAACCCTGAAGGGCTGGGTAGTGATCTCCTACTTGACCTAGTGGAAGAAGCTAAGAGCCAAGAATCCCTTCAGGATGTGGAGATCAATCCACAGCTCTTAGCTGCAAAGAAAAGGTAGCTAAATGATAAATACATCTTTTGCCTGGGAATGCAGGGCCTGTGGTGTCAAGAAAAGAAATAGACAGTTAATGGAGACAGATCTATCAGCCTGGAGAGGCAAGATCTCTCTTCCCCATTTTAAGGGGGAGATGTCAGGCCCAAGGCCTGATTATGGAATCATACATGTGTATTATAATTGTATTTGTGTATAATCTAATGCATGGGTGAGGGTTCATTCAGACTGTGTATTTGTTTTTGTGTATTCCTGCTTTATTGGGGGTTCTGTCTGCCTGTGTTATACTTCGTTTGAAGTTAAAAGCCTTCGTAGCTGCAGGACATGAGATGTCTCTGGTCCCATCATAAGATAAGGGACCCGGACCTGGTGGGATCAGAGGGGAGGGGGGTGGAGTTTTTTTTTCCCTCCTAAAGAGCCATTATAAAACTGAGATATTGGACAAAACCTTTGTTTAAGCCTGTGGCCAAAAGCTGGACAAAGACCCTAAGCAACAGCTGGAGATTCACTCACAAGGACTGCTATATCTTTATGCTGTAAGGACTTTTCTTTTTTGTTTTCTGAACTTGTCTTGCTGAACTCTTTTATATATTTCTGTACCTTTATGTATTTTTTTTATTTCATACGTAGCACTGTGATACCTTTTTTCAGATTAAATGTTTAATAATCAGCTCTGGTCTTTGATCTCTAAATATGGGAGCTCACCTTTCTGAAGGAAGCTCTGGTGAAACACGTTTATCAAAGGGTTAATTTGGTGACTTTCTTTGGGTTAATTTGGGACTAGTAGTGGATACTCAGAAGTCTGGTGGCTTTAATTCTTGCACCATCACACTTTCTCCAGCGTCTTGCCTGGACCGATAGGGTGTGATCGTGACACCTGTATTACTGTATTTAACAACTAACAACACAACATGATAGTAAACTATGAAAAATAACTCTGCTATGTTTATATACAGCACGATTAGCTAATTTCAGACATGTTTTAACAGCAATTTACCAACCATATGACCTTGAATAATGTATAGAGATATGATAATCCATAATAAATATGATATAGTAAACCATGTTAATTTATTTTTTCCTTCCAGGTTTGCAGATCATAGATGTATGAATATAAAACTGTCATATTCTTTACTGCTCAGCCATGCACTACAGATCAGGGCATGTGAATTACATAGGAAGCATGCCTGTATCATTTGCACCAAAGTCAAATAATTCCAGTGTATCTATGCAGACTGTATAATTGGACATATCTCGAGTTACATGGCTGACTTGGCAATCCTTTTACGAAATTGTTTGCATAATGTACACTGACATATATATCTATTTATTTGCTTAAAGGTCATATAGTGAAACATTTCTGGTTTTGAGTTCAAGGCTGATAACATTTTCATGGAGAGGAAAAATGGTGGCTGTCATATCGGAAACATTTAGAAATCTCAATATTTGAAAGTGATGACTGATATGATCTTCTCAAAGCATAGCTCTGCTGGAATGATATGAAGAGAGGCATTCCAGTGTTCTTAAAAATGGTGGCTGTCATATCGGAAACATTTAGAAATCTCAATATTTGAAAGTGATGACTGATATGATCTTCTCAAAGCATAGCTCTGCTGGAATGATATGAAGAGAGGCATTCCAGTGTTCTTAACCCCCCCCCCCCCCCCCCCCCCCCCGATGCTTGACATTTTTTGGCTGCTTTCAAGACAAGAGGTCAGAGCAGGAGATTTTGTTGGTTGGCCACCTACTGGCCAAGATAGGACTCTGCTGTGGACAGTCATTGGCTGCCTGGGTAGGTCCTGCTCCAACCTCTCATCTCAGAAGCACACAAAAGAGGCGAGCATTGGGGAGCTGGAGCAGAACAGGAGCTACACTAAGACCTGCTTGGTTACTGGGGATAGGTAAGTTTAGATATTTTTCTCTATATTTCCAGCAATTTGTCTTTTTAAATTGGCAGGACTATAGAAAACTGCTTTAACCTAAATGGCTAGGGACATGTTCTATGAGCAGTTGTGTCTTTATGTAAATATCTAACTCAAATATCAAAGACTTTATTGACAAAGGGATGGGTTGGATTGAATTCTTACACTCTTACTATAAATCTGGAGGCAGATAACACTGGGTTTTTTGCCTAAATTATGTCCTCCGCATTCTCCTGCCAAACCCCATGTATGCTCCAACATAGACCGGAAAAATAGATCATCTGCTGCCTCAAGGCGACATACACATGGAAAACAGTATAACACTCTAGTCCAGCATGTAATCCATAAAACATCAGGCTTTATTTGCTAAGCATTAAAAGTACTTTACCAACATCATACATACAACAGTAAGTGCCAGAAACGGCAATGTTCTTTGACCAAATTTGCTTTTTATGGAGACATGGTGGGCATGCATGCACCTATGCATTTATAAACAAACCTAACCAATGACCGTTTAGTGCTAAAAAATTACCGTAAATATACAATATGCAATACAGCTACTGAGATGCAATATGCAATACAGGTAAACTTGTAATGTGCTTAGGTACATACAGTACATATTTATGTAAACAATCCCTCCCTCACAAGGTATTAAGCACAGCCAATAATTCTACCAAAGACACAATGGATCTACATTTGACACTTTGTAACACAGAGCCTACAGAACTTACTCAAACTCATGCTACCCCCAATTTGCCTCATATTCAATGTTGTGTGTTTACAGGAATATCCTGTGCTTGTGTTCCTCTTTGTTCAACAATTGAATATTGTTTGATAATGTTTTCTAGTTTTCAATCTACAGACATGTCCATCCTTACCTTTTCTTGAATTTAGTTAAGGGCTCATGATCCAAATCATGCAACTGCAACATGCTAGTTGCAAATCCCTCAACAGGATGCATTTCATATGTCAGCCACTAGATGGCCATGCATAGAAACATATAGCAAATGCTTCTCCTAAATACATATTATGAAATCAGTTTATTTTTTTATTTTTTTAAAGCTATTAATTGCAAGACACAAACGTTCAGATGAATTGGGCTATAAAATCTACATTGTTCTGGTCCTACTCTACTTACTAACTAAGGGGAAGACTGCAAACTGAAAATGGCTCTTAATGTGTCAGACTTGTTTTGCAGCTCTTATTTGTGAGGATGCTTCAGGGTCACTAGGCTTAAGAACAAGGCTTCACTTTAAGCAGTCAGGTTTCCTTAATCCTAACAATGAACCCCAGTGCTTGGATACCCCAAGAGCATATGGGAGAGCAGAATAGGGAAACAAACCAGAAATTGTGCAAGAAAAACTAGAATATTTCATATGTCAGAAACATGACTGAAAAATGACTGAAGCCAATGAGGGTAGTAGCAGTCTTGCAAGATGACTCATATTGTGTGCAAACACAAACAAGAGAAAAAGACCCGCACATACAACAGGGGGACATAGTCTCTCAGAAATAAACTGACAACAGAAGGGCCAAAAAAAAACACAATAAGCTAAATTCAGCATTAAGGGAATACATTTCCAAAGCTAGATACTAACCGTATGGTATTAACAGACTACACATGAAGAACAGTATCATCAGCACCTGCGCAGAAGTAATCCATCCTAAAATAACCTTTAGGGGGCAGGAGCAGCATAGTCCTGAAAACACAAAAACCTGGCAAGGATCCATTCATCCAGCAAAAACAAAAACTGTAGCCAGCACCAAAAACCAGAAGAAAACATGGCAGGGGTCAACTAGGATGAGGTATCACAGGAGGTATCTGTGGTGATCAGCTGATCCTTTTAGCTGTATTTAAAGGTTTAAAGATTTTTTTAAATCAACTGGTGCCAGAAAGTTAAACAGATTTGTAATTTGCTTCTATTAAAATATCTTAATCCTTCCTGTACTTATTAGCTGCTGAATACTACAGCCGACATTCTTTTCTTTTTGAAACACAGAGCTGTCTGCTGACATCACGAGCACAGTGCTCTCTGCTGACATCTCTGTCCATTTTAGGAACTGTCCAGAGAAGCATATGTTTCCTTTTACTCTGGACACTTCCTAAAATGGACAGAGATGTCAGCAGAGAGCACTGTGCTCGTGATGTCAGCAGACAGCTCTGTGTTTCAAACGGAAAATAATTTCCACTGTAGTATTCAGCAGCTAATAAGTACAGGAAGATTAAGATTTTTTTTAATAAAAGTAATTTATAAATCTGTTTAACTTTCTGGCACCAGTTGATTTAAAAAAAAAAAAAAAGTTTTTCACCGGAGTACCCCTTTAATAGTCAAATATTTTATAATAACCCAACCAATAACTATACTTGAAATATTCCCTATATTTAGCCACATTCTGCTAAAAGAATGTATCCAGATGTTAGAGTAGGGATTGTAGATGACTATATTATACTCTAATTACACAGATTTTTTTTAACAGAATATTTTTCTTTATATTTGCATAATAAGAATTCATGTGAGTTTTACTATTCAACTCTCCACAAAAATAACCATTTGAATGAAACATGTATAAAGCTTTGCATAGATTACACAGACCAAATAGACAAATGTTGGGGCTGCTTGACACCAATTCTTCAGAGTACATATAAATAAACATCAAATTTCCATTAGCCTTAAGGATGTGAGCAGTAATTGTATTAACATGTAGGAAAGCTGTAAATCTGGAATAATTACATGGGAGTGTAGGCAGGTTCTTAGCATCATATGATTAGGGATGCAGGTGGTGATTCTTGGGTTTGCATTGATTATAGCGCTGCCTGCATACATTTACCAAGGTAGCGAAACATTTCAACAAGGTCATAGAATTTTTCAAAGTGAAAATTGAAAAGGTGTCACAGTAGCATGCTATACTAGGGAAGAATATTTATGCATGCGTAGATTGAAGAACTCATTCAAATCAACCATACAGATATTTTATTTTTTTATGAAAAAAAAAAAAAAAGAAACTCAATCACTATTCAGCATGCATATTTATAGACAACAGATGTCGGAATCCAGAAAAGTGTTATACTCCTTTAAACCACCTGAGGGAGTTCATTATAGTTGACAATCACATAAATGATTGACATCTACAGCTTCTGCAAAGTTTGACAGCTATGAGATTGCACTACATTAATATACCCTATAAAGGGATATTGCATTAAACACAATAGATTTTCACCCAGTTCATTAAATGATTGAAGAACGAAGAAAATCAAAGGATGTTCTTGGCACTAGACAGATGATTGACAGTTCAAGATCATTTCTGAACACTCATTCGGACCAAGTTTTTTTTTTTTTTTTTTTATATATGATATTTTAGTTTGAGAAAATTATATATTGTGCAATGGAAAAATAATGAAACTGTGGTAACCCTAACATTTATTTTACTGCGTGAAAATGTTTCTTCAAAACTGTATACATGGGAAAAGAAAGAGTTAACCCCTTAAGGACCAAGGACGTACCGGTACATCCTTGGTCCTGCTCTCCTGATATAACGCGGGGTTACACAGTAACCCCGCATCATATCACGGCGGGCCCGGCGTCATAGTGAAGCCAGGACCCGCCTCTAATAGCGCGCAGCACCGATCGCGGCGCCGCGCGCTATTAACCCTTTAGCCGCGCGCTCAGAGCTGAGCCGCGCGGCTAAAAGCAAAAGCGAAAGTTGCCGGCTAGCTCAGTCGGGCTGTTCGGGATAGCCGCAGCGAAATCGCGGCATCCCGAACAGCTTACAGGACAGCGGGAGGGCCCCTACCTGCCTCCTCGCTGTCCGATCGCCGAATGACTGCGCACACTGATCTTCATCATTGATTACTGGTTTCTCATAGGAAATCAGTGATCGACGATTCTGCCGCATGACTGCTCATGCCTGAGATCCAGGCATGAGCAGTCATGCGGCAGAATCGTCGATCACTGGTTTCCTATGAGAAACCAGTAATCAATGATGAAGATCAGTGTGCGCAGTGTTATAGGTCCCTATGGGAGCTCTAACACTGCAAAAAAAAAGTGAAAAAAAAAGTGAATAAAGATCATTTAACTCCTCCCCTATTAAAAGTTTGAATCACCCCCCTTTTCCAATAAAAAAAAAAACACAGTGTAAATAAAAATAAACAAATATGGTATCACCGCGTGCGGAAATGTCCGAATTATAAAAATATATCATTAATTAAACTGCTCGGTCAATGGCGTGCGCGCAAAAAAATTCCAAAGTCCAAAATAGTGCATTTTTGGTCACTTTTTATATCATTTAAAAATTAATAAAAAGCGATCAATAAGTCCTATCAATGCAAAAATGATACCGTTAAAAACTTCAGATCATGGTGCAAAAAATTAGCCCTCATACCGCCCCATACACGAAAAAATTAAAAAGTTATAGGGGTCAGAAGATGACAATTTTAAACTTATTAATTTTCCTGCATGTAGTTATGATTTTTTCCAGAAGTCCGACAAAATCAAACCTATATAAGTAGGGTATCATTTTAATTGTATGGACCTACAGAATAAAGATAAGGTGTCATTTTTACCGAAAAATGTACTACGTAGAAACGGAAGCCCCCAAAAGTTACAAAACTGCGTTTTTTTTTAAATTTTGCCGCACAATGATTTTTTTTTCCGTTTCACCGTAGATTTTTGGGCAAAATGACTGACGTCATTACAATGTAGAATTGGTGGCGCAAAAAATAAGCCATCATATGGATTTTTAGGTGCAAAATTGAAAGAGTTATGATTTTTTAAAGGCAAGGAGCAAAAAACGAAAATGCAAAAATGGAAAAACCCACGGTCCTTAAGAGATTAAAGATGCTGTCCAGGATTGTCTGGTATTGCAGCTTAGCTCAATTGGTAAGGGCTGAGCTGCAATACCACACACAATCTGTGGACATGAGTGGCACTATTTCTGGTAGAAAGCGGTGATGTTTTTCTAATCCTGTACAATCTTCAGTTCAGTGGTCTCTGCATTGATCAGTGATTTAATTGGTCCTATAGAGTATGAAATATATGTGTACATTGTCCTGTAAGGGCAAAGAGAATGTGAACACTTTGTCACCAGTGTCACCTGTGCTAACCTGTCAGTACAGACAGGTAGTGCAGGTGACGCTAATGACAACGGTACTTACCTTGTATCGTTCCGTGCAGGGGATCTTCAGTTATCTTGTCTCTTAGCTTCAGCTCCGGGCCCGGCTTGGGGCATGGGCGGAGCTTAGTGACATCCCCACTGCTGTTCTCTAGCAGCAGGACCCAGCAGAGAGTAGCAGCGGCTTTGGTCATGGGCAGAACGTAGTGATGTCACCACTGCTGCTCTCTGCTGGGTCTCAGCTGCGTCCTGCTGCTACCGAACAGCAGCGGTGATGTCAATAAGCTCCGCCCATGCCCCAAGCCGGGCCGGAGCTGACGCTAACAGAGGAGATTACTGGAGATCCCCTGCACGGAATGGGACAAGGTAAGTACAGGCTAGTGCAGGTGACACTGGTGACAGATTTCCTTTAAACATGTTCAGTGCATTGCCTTTTTTTTGTTCCTTTGTTTATTCCACTGAATAATAATTCCCTATTCAAAACAAATATAACACTCTAATAAATTTCATATGGGTCCACACTTACATTTTGCTTACATTTTATTAAAAGGGATGTTCAAGGATGTTTATTAAAAGGGGTATTCATGTTTGCATTTTGCTCTGGCAACAGATTCAACTGTTCCTGCGTTCATCTGCGGCATCACTCATTGCCATGACGATGCCCAGGTTAATAAGGAGGAATGTACAATGAGCCAGTAGCATCCTGTCTTGGTGTCCACTACCTCCTAAGTTTGGTTATTTAAGTCACTGGCTTCATTGCATTGTCTGTCATAAAGGTTTTGTCCTTACACTAGCTTATTCTTACACCTACAATTGTAAACTGGCTTCTCAAACTTCTGACCTTTTGGCTTGTTCTCTGACTACTCCTTTGCTTATAGTTTTAGAAATTTGTGGTTCTGACTTGACCTGCTTGACCTTGCTCTTTCTGTTTGTTTATCTGAATGCTATTTGCCTGCTTTTGCTCTTTGATCTGTTCTTTAGTTTTAACCTTTTGTGTCCTGACTTTCTCCCTGACCTAAGTACTGGTGTATTTTGTGTTTGACCTCACTACGCCCTGCACTTGTTCACAGTAGGGAGCATTGTTGAACAGTTGGGAGTTCATCTCTTAGGGCGGATCATAAAGTAGATGTATGTATTTTTTTTTTACCTGGCCACAAGTTAGTGTTATGTATTGACAGAATGCCATTGAGTTAGGGTGCATGCACACCATGTTTTTGATATACACTTCCCGTATATAGTTTCAAGTTAAAACCGTATGGAACCATGTAGAAAACCGTATGCATTTACCTAACATTGTAAACCGTATGTTGAACGTATCATCCGGTTTAGTTCGTTTTGCATCCTGTACAGTTTTGTCCATTTTTTTACCCGTACCCAAAACCATAGTCTACCACGTTTTTTGGTCCTGGTGAAAATACCATATTAAACCATATGCAATTTTTTTTTTTAACATGGTATTTAATGAAAACCGTACAGAACCGTAAGTGTTTACGGTTCCATACGGTTTTCACCATACAGTTTTTTACTTTGTAGTTTTTTTTCTTTCAAAAAATGGAATTTCAATCAAACAAGTAAAACTTTATAAGGGTTTTTTTTTTCTTTTAAACGGACGCAACCGGACTTCATTTTTCAAATTGTATACGGTTTTCAACCGTATACGGGTTGAAATTTCTACACATATTTTGATACAGTTTAGTCAGGTTTTGAGGAATCTGTTTTTCATCAAAAACCTGATACGGGAACTGTATTGCAAAAATGTGGTGTGCATGCACCCTTAGCTGGGATATCCCCAGGAAAACAGGGCTCAATGCAGTTGTACAAAACATTGGGTTAAGGAGGAATGATGTAAAACTGTGCACTGAACAGACTAGGATTGTGCTGAGGGGTGATTTACGGCAAACTACTAAAAATGGCATGTGGAGGGAGCAGGGGTTACCGATGCACTTGCTTTAAACGGTGCTACATCAGCAGAAATTAAAGAAACAGAAACAGCATAGCAAGGAAAGAGTTACACTAAACACTTGTGCTGTCCCGGTACTGCATCCTATCCGGTACCTGTGTATATAGGTCCCCATAGCCAGAGTCCCTAGGACGTCGGGTCCTTTTTGTCTGGTCTGCCCCTTGTCACCTCTCATCTAGATAGTCATTAAACTTATAGTTTATTCAGGATTTATGTAAATATAATAGTACTAATGTATATAACTAGTTAATTACCTGTCCGGAGCGTAGTAGGACCTGCGGGTCACGTAATCAGGTAAACTCTATGGTTCTTTGCTTAAGGACCTTTTGAGGTCCCTGTGACGTATTTCACCCACCATGCTTTGTGACGGTGAGTGACAGATATTCGTACCAATCAAAATAACCCCGCCCCTGCCCATATAATGGAGCCGCGGCCATGATTCTCTTTCTTGTACCTGTGCAGCCAAGCAGTAAGCATCTCTGTTGTTCCCGGGTTGTCAAACGAGTAGGATCTGCGCAGCTATCTCCCGCATTGATTTAGGCCCGAGCCTTGCGGCAACCGCTGATCTATTCAGAATCGTGAGTGTATCAATCCCTAAGCACTCTGCAAGATCACCGGACCTTATCTATCCCCTAAATCCGGACGGATCTTCGCAAATTACCCTAAATTCAGAGACTTGTATTACTATTCAAGGTCCGCAACAACTGTCAGTCACTGAACTATATAGAGACTGTTTGCATGAGACTGTTATTGTGCATTGGATGTACCGCAAGCCTTTCTGTAAAGTTTATCCAAGTTCAAGTTCAAGTACCTTGTGGACCTTCAGTCATTTTATGCATGTACCTATCGTTACTGGGAAGGGCGGCGATAGGCCGGAGAATTACCTCAGCATACTAGCCCTCAGCCTGGTGTCACGAACTATTGGGTTAACCTTAACCCCTCATCTACCTAAACAACACCCCAACTACCATACACCCCCCAAGGGCTACCACACACTGAACTACTGCTGCTGAAAAGAGAGAGAAGCCTTAATTTACCTTTTAAAGACAATGTGGATACCCTGGAGTAAAAAGAAAGGCTAAAAGATTGCAGATAGATAGCCCACACTCTTTCTCTCTTAGTTCCCTACACATAGCAATAGCTAGGCCCTGCCTCTACTTCCTGTTTCCCTCCTGGTCTCTTTGGTACTAGAGACAAACTGAACCTAACAGCAGGCAGTGAATTTCAGATTCTAGGGAAATCAGAACTCTAGTGGCTAAGACTTTAGAGCTTTTTTTCATAGGAAAAAAAGTTTTTCCTATGAGAAGTTTAATTTTGGAGAATGACGTGGTTTAAAAACATTCCATAGTCCATATTCCATGAAATATTTTATATTACCTCAAATGGAGGGAAATTGTTTGAAATTACAGTTATCATTTACATGTTTCTTAATGATGAAATCTAAAGTGTTAGATCATGTTCACACAACATATTTTTCAGTCAGTAACAACCCTAATGAAATCCATGGCAATACTGCAAAAGGCCCGATTAGCCTTAGTTATCCATACTAACCTACATATCACATGATTTTGAAATTCTATCGGGTTTCCATTAAAATCAATGTCCCAAGCAACTCCATGAGATTTTTACACAGATTCTATAGTAGAATCTACATCATATTCTGCATAAAGAACAATCTCTGGATGAATCAACCCTTAAGACATTTTTCAGTGGTAAACAACATATTTACATATTTTTGTCTATGTTTACAATGTTCTATTTCTTTCTCCAGATCGATAAATCTGCAGGATAAAGAACTAACACAGCCTAAAATAAAGTTAAGTAATGAATAGACATTTCCTGGCTTACTCAGCTAAATTACATCTTAGAACAATGTCAATCCGTCCGGCCTCCAGGCAGCCCACATACCATGCAGCAACAGACGACTATAAAGTACATTTGTAGAACCATGCTATTAATAGAAGTGAGATAGAATAGTTAGGTCAAAACACTTTGTATGAGTGGTACATTAAAGTAAATGAGCGGAGTATGCACAGCTGTATCATAATGAATCTGTCCTTCTCATGAGCCATCGGCAAGAGAAATCAGCCCAGGCCTGAGCATATGACATACAAAAATATATGTCTGGAAGAACAAAGTCTTCTTGAAACTTCTAAAGAAGAACACATTAAGTAGGCTGGTTAAATTCTAATTTTAGAAGCAAATCTTATTTCTGAATGTTCTTTCATTTGTTGTTGTATTCTCTTTAGTAGGTTACTATTCATTACACAGAGAAACACACGGCAGCAGAATGTTTAGATGGCATCTCTGTGAAATATCTCTCAGAACCTATGCTTTTTCTCTAAAAGATTTTTTTAGGTCGGAGATCTTAGTGGCATTTTTTTCAGCACTTTTACGGTAGACACGAAAGGAAGCAGGTAGATGTCCATCGGTCAAATAAGAATTGTGAAGTACTTGGTCACAATAAAACAGATTTGTCAACATATTTACACGTTTTCTGGCATTAATGCACTGAAAATTATCTCAAACTGTAGAAAAGGAGCACTGTAGAGATGGAACACTTATTGCATTAAAATATCCAGTATCCTTTATTTGTAGTCATGTAGGCAACATGAAGACACAGTGGGGAGACAAAACAAGAGGACAAGGAGTGTGGTATAGCAACAGTCGTATTGTGCCGTAAGGCACTTCTTCAGGATTCTACACAGTTCAGTTTTTTTCCAAAATAGTGCAACAACTTTTGCAATTTCACCAGAATTTTAGCGCATGACGTTTTAAATGAGTTTTAAACATTATTTAGAAACTGTTCCATTATGTCCAAAAAGAAGTGTGGCTTTAGTCGGAGCGGTGGGGCTTAACCTCTTAAGGACCCATGACGTACGCGTACGTCATGAGTCCGCTCCCGATCTATAACGGCCGGGACCCGTGGCTAATAGCCCGCGTGCTATTAACCCTTTAGATGCGGCATTCAAAGTTGAACTCTGCGTCTAAAGAGAAAGTGAAAGCATGACGGTTAGCTCAGGGAGCTGTTCGAGATAGCCGCGGCAAAATCGCGGCATCCCAAACCGCTTACAAGACAGCTGAAGGATCCCTACCTGCCTCCACGCTGCCCAATCGTCGAATGACTGCTCAGTGCCTGAGATCCAGGCATGAGCAGTCAAGCGTCAGAATCATCGATCAGTGGTTTCTTATGAGAAACCTCTGATCAATGTAAAAGATCAGTGTGTGCATTGTTATAGGTTCTATGGGAGCTATAACACTGCAAAAAAAAGTAAAAAAAAAAGTGAATAAAGATCATTTAACACCTCCCCTAATAAAAGTTTGAATCACCCCCCTTTTCCCATAAAAATATACATATATGGTATCGCTGCGTGTGGAAATGTCTGAATTATAAAAATATATTGTTAATTTAACCGCATGGTCAATGGCGTACGCACCAAAAAATTCCAAAGTCCAAAATAGTGCATTTTTGGTCACTTTTTATATCATGAAAAAATGAATAAAAAGCGATCAAGAAGTCCTATCAATGAAAAAATGGTACCGCTAAAAACTTCAGATCACGGCACAAAAATTAGCCCTCATACCGGCCCATACACAGAAAAATAAAAAAGTTATAGGGGGTCAGAAGATGACAATTTTAAACGTATAAATTTTCCTGCATGTAGTTATGATTTTTTCCAGAAATACAAAAAAATCAAACCTATATAAGTAGGGTATCATTTTAATTGTATGGACCTACAGAATAAAAATAAGGTGTCATTTTACCGAAAAATGTACTACGTAGAAACGGAAGCCCCCAAAAGTTACAAAACTTGATGGCAAAATGTTCAGGATGTTCTTTAATGTTCAGAACGCTGTTGTGCCAGCCCTTAGATTGTGGGGGGTCCCAGTGGCCGGACCCCCTGCGATCAGACGACTTGTTCTCTATCCTTTGGATAGAGAATAATATGTCAAGAACGGAGTACCCCTTTAACCCCTTAAGGACCGAGCATTTTTCTGTTTTTACACTTTCATTTTTTTCCTCCTTACCTTTTAAAAATCATAACCCTTTCAATTTTGCACCTAAAAATCCATATGAGGGCTTATTTTTTGCGCCACCAATTCTACTTTAGAATGACATCAGTCATTTTACACAAACATTTATGGCGAAACGGAAAAAAAAATCATTGTGCGACAAAATTAAAGAAAAAACACCATTTTGTAAATTTTGGGGGCTTCTGTTTCTAGGCAGTACATTTTTCGGTAAAAATGACACTTTATCTTTATTCTGTAGGTCCATACGATTAAAATGATACCCTACTTATATAGGTTTGATTTCGTCGTACTTCTGGAAAAAATCATAATTACATGCAGGAAAATTTATACATTTAAAATTGTCCTTTTCTGACCCCTATAACTTTTTTATTTTTCCACGTACAGGGTGGTTTGAGGGCTCATTTTTTGCACCGTGATCTGAAGTTTTAACCGGGACCATTTTTATTTTGATTGAACTTCTTGATCGCTTTTTATTCCTTTTTTTATGGTATGAAAAGTGACCAAAAATACGCTATTTTGGACTTTGGAATTTTTTTGCGTGTACGCCATTGACCGTGCGGTTTAATTAATGATATATTTTTATAGTTCAGACATTTACGCAAGCGGCGATACCACATATGTTTATTTTTATTATGGTTACATATTTTTAATATGGAATTTGGGAAAAGGGGGTGATTTAAACTTTTAATAAGGAAGGGGTTAATGTGTGTGTTTTTAAACTTTTTTTTTTTTACACTTTTAGTCCCCTTAGGGGACTTTTAGGAGGAATCATTAGATTCCTCATACAGATCATTGTGGTTTCATAAAACCACAATGATCTGCATGCTCTGCGCTCAATTGATAAAGCCTGGCCCTGCCAGGCTTTATCATTCAGAGCACCGGAGCCGCCGCAGCAGGAGAGGTAAGCCCTCAGGCTACCTCAGTAGTGGATCGCTCCCCCGCGATCGCGCTGCAGGGGGGGCGATACACCCCACTGGACCACCAGGGACTTAACACAGGCACCTTTAGACGCCGATGTCAACTTTGAAAGCGGCGATCTAAAGGGTTAACAGCCGGCCGCGGCGATCGCCGCATGTCGGCTATTAACGCCGGCCCCCAGCTACAGGAATCAGCTGGGGGCTGGCCGGTATGACCCCGGTAACGGCCATTGGACGAGTATAGACGTCCATGGTCGTTATCGGGTTAAGATGAAACACTATGTACTGAAAATGCTCCACAATTCAGGTGCTGTTAAACTGAATTAATGGTTGGTCCAAACATAAACTAGACAGTCTAAGGCTGGGTTCACAGATAGTATTTTAAGGCAAAACCAGGAATCCATTAAAAAAAGCTAAACCTGTTACACACTAAAAAAAAAGCTAAAAATGTTACACACTACCTAATCCTGATTTACATGTAATGTTTTGCCTCTATCACCTATATTTATTATTTAAAAAAAAAAAAAAAAAAACATACTTTTTTTTCATTAGCTTGCAGTGTTAGAAATCCTCTAGGGGAAGGGGCGTGTCCAGATCGGTGTGTCTGGTCATGCAGCATTGTCCATGAGTCATCTCTTGTCTTTTTCAGGAGCCATTTTCTTTAATATTGAAACATTTTTTAAATAACCAAATTAAGAAAGGTCTTCTATTTTCATCAGTAACAAACATAAAAACTTTTTGGATGTGACTGTGCCCATTTAATGAATCAGTTGCATTTTTACTGTTCCATATTATGTGATTCTTTGGGACGCTGTTTTGCCTGACGGAGGACGTAGTTGCGGCTGACGACTGATGCCGATTGGTCCGAGGGAGGAGGTGGGATGCCGTTTCACTTGACGGAGGACGGAGTTACGTCTGACGACTGATGATGTCTTAAAATGGACACCGTACAAATATCCAGTCTAAAATAATGGAAGAGCTATTTGTTCATATATGGGACCCGGAGGGTTATGCACATCTAAAGGCTCTAGTATTTTTCTAGTTATATTCAGCTCCTTTTTCACCCATCACAGAGATCAGTTCAGGAAAAATATAGAGAGCATTGTGCAGATATGACTGTACAACCACACTATTTTTTTTTGTGTTCCCATTAAAGTGAATTGAAGCTGAACTGCAGTAACCCATCATACTCACAACAAAATGAAGCTGGTGCTTCTGGCTCTATTTAGAGTGTACAGACAGCAATGGTTATGCTGAACAGCAAATTGGTGGGGGAGCACCCTATAGATATTGATGACATATTGATGACCTATGCTATTTTGTTTACAGATTTAACATAACATTTCTGGATCCGGACAAAAAAAAGTACCACATCTGTTCACAGGAAAACACTTTTTTTTTTACATATCAACTGGCTCTAGAAAGTTAAACAGATTTGTAAATTACGTTTATTAAAACATCTTAATATTTTCACTACTTATAAGCTGCTGAAGTTGAGTTATTCTTTTCTGTCTAAGTGCTCTCTGATGACACGTGCTTCGGAGCTGTCCAGAGTAGAAGCAAATTCCCATAGCAAACCTATTCTGCTCTGTGCAGTTCCTGAGACAAGTAGAGATGTCAGCAGAGAGCACTGTTTCTAGACAGATAAGAACAACTCAACTTCAGCAGCTGTTAATTATTGGAAGGATTAGGATTTTTTATTAGAAGTAATCTACAAATCTGTTTAACTTTCTGGAGCCAGTTGAACTAAATAAAAAAAAAAGGTTTTTCAGGGAGTACCCATTTAATCCTATATGCTTCAAAGGGGGGAAGTTTCAATATATGACAAAACCAATGGATATAGAGCTCCTGCACAGCATTCATGATACCCTAAACTGATATCCCCTGCTTCTGTAGAATCCTACAGGGAAATGGAAGCTAAATTGGATCAGTCAATTTTAACTGCCCAAAAAACAAGTTTTGGGAGGTTCACTCACCTCTAGCAACATTGCTCCTTTATATTTTAGGCACTGCAGTTGCCACAAAACAAAAAAACAAAACAAAAAAAAACACTGTTATTAGGAGCTAAGCAACAATGTTTCTAAAATTCACTGAGACAGTGTTATACAGCATCCAGTATGTACACTTGACTAATATGTCATAGAAAGCCTTTCATTCAGCCGTCATTCCATTAACATAATTTGTAATACATTGATGATAAGCCTTCAACTTATTCTATCAAAGATTGTCAAATGACTTGAACTTAAGACCTAGAACTAAGAGCTCTTTTACGGTGTCTTGCTCAAGATTATTCAATGAATAAGTAATCAAACATTCATTTTACAATTAGGAAGGTCATATGCCATTCTATTCACAGAACACACAATATGCAAGATTTGTGCAAGAGTTCAAATACTGTCCTGTGTCAAATGTGCTTATTAGAGAGATAAGCGAATTTTTGAAAAATTTGATTCGGCCGATTTGCCGAATTTTCTGAAAAAATTTGGTTCGGTCCGAATTCATTTGCAGTGAATCTGTATTAAAAACTGCTATTTCTGGCCTACAGAGAGCCTCAATAGGGGTGTGGAACAATTTGCCTTGCTGTAACACACATAGGGTGTGTGCTGGGTTAGTGAAATAATACTGTTATTCAGTATGACATGCAGATTAGAGGTGTTGCTATTAGAATCACTTTCGCAGTGCGGCACAATGACACAGCCTGGAGGAGGTGGCAGCATGAGGAGACCATTTAGTGGCTGAATGACCCAGCCTGGATTTGAGACCATATAATCTCACAATTGAAAAGATTAAAGATATTTTTTACATTTAAATTGAAGATTTAAAATAGATGAACCTAAAAAGTTCCAGCAGCATGAGGAGACAACATGGTGGTACAGTGACACAACATGGAGGTGGCAGAAGTATGAGGAGACCATATAATTGCAGAATGAGACAGCCTGGACCTGGCATCAGCATGAGGAGAACATATGGTGGCAGTATGAGACAGCCTGGAGGTGGCATCAGCAGCATCAGGAGTCCTGAAAGTGAAAATGGGGATAATTTCTATGTGTGAAGAGGGGGAGGGGGGGGGGGGTTGGACTACTGATGGACACATGCTGGGAGTTGTAATCCCTGTTATGTGTGTATGCTAGTGTGTCCCAACGAGGGAATGCTGGGAGTTGTAGTTTTGCAACACCTGGAGGCACCCTGCTTGGGAAACACTGGTGTATGCCCTGTAGAGGTGTAGTGAACTACAACCACCAGTAGACTACTGAGACAATAGAGGTGTGAACTACAACCCCCAGGAGACTACAGAGGCAGCATGCTGGTGTTATACCACGGAATGAAGACTCCTGAATGACACATGTTGGGAGTTGTAGTCCCTTTTGTGTGTATATGCCAGTGTATTCCAACCAGGGCTGAGTTATATTAGTGTGCTGTGTATAATGCAGGTTTCCGTGGGCTGCAAGGGGGAGGACGGACTGCACGGGTTGGTTTCTGCTTTTTCATGGGGTGTTTATTAGCCCCATAAAGAGGACATAGACATGTATCGGGTTTGTACAGGACATAAGCATCACTGTATGAACCCTGTGCATTTCTATGTCAGCGTTCATACAGGGACGTGGAAATGCACGGGGTTCATACAGGGACGTAGAAATGCACAGGGTTCATACAGGGGATAAGGAATGCACAGGGTTCATACAGGCAAGCAGAAATGCACAGGGTTCATACAGGGAAACAGATGCACGTGGTCTATACAAGGAATCATAAATGCATGGGTTCATACAGGGAATCAAATGCACTGGGTTCATACAGAGAAGTATAAATGCACAGGGTTCATACAGGGAAGGATAAATGCACGGGGTTCATACAGGGAAGCACAAATGCACGGGGTTCATACAGGGAATCATAAATGCATGGGTTCATACAGGGAAGCATAAATGCACTGGGTTTATACAGGGAAGTATAAATTCACGGGGTTCATAAAGGGAAGCAGAGATGCACGTGTTCTATACAGGGAATCATAAATGCACGGGGTTCACACAGGGAATCATAAATGCACTGGGTTCATAACCGGAAGTATAAATGCACGGGGTTCATACAGGGAAGCATAAATGCACAGGGTTCATACAGAGAAGCACAGATGCACGTGGTCTATACAGGGAATCATAAATGCACGGGGTTCATACAGGGAATCATAAATGCACTGGGTTCATACAGGGAAGAATAAATGCACAGGGTTCATACAGGAAAGCAAAAATGCACTGGGTTCATACAGGGAAGTATAAATTCATGGGGTACATACAGGGAAGCATAAATGCACAGGCTTCATACAGGGAAGCAGAGATGCACGTGGTATATACAGGGAATCATAAATGCACAGGGTTTAGACTTTAACAGGAACAAAATGGTACACCACTTAGATGTATGCATGTGGTATGCAGTTATGAGGGTAGGGCAATACACAACAGTACGCTTAAAACAGAATTTGTCTACAAAACCAGCAAGTGTGTTCTTTTGCCTGGGCTTCCACAATATCTAGGCCATTAAGACTTTAACAGGAACAAAATGGTACACCACTTAGATGTACGAATGTGGTATGCACTTATGTGGGGAGGACAATGCGCTCCAGTATGCTTAATACAGTATCTGTCTACAATACCAGCAAGTGTGTACTTTTGACTGGCCTTTCACAGTAGCTAGGCCCTTAAGACTTTAACAGGAACAAAATGGTACACCACTTAGATGTAGGCACAGGTTGCACTTAATAGAGGACAATACGGTTTTAGAGCTCTGCTCACCCTAACTGGCTGGCTACTAATAGCTTTTCAGTTGTTGTACACACCAGTGCTGCAGCACACAGTCGCTGTGTACTACACCCAAAATTGCACTTTCTCTCTCAATCTCACTGCCTTACCTATCAGTTCTTCTAGGCTGGATTTGGGCTTGAGGTAAATTACTGCTGTAAAATGCTTTTCTGTGCAACACACAGTGCTGTCTGTCCCTCTCTCTCTCTGTAATAGAACTGATGTGACTGGCTGCCAATTATATAGGGCTGTGACATCACATGGTTGCTGGCTGCTGATAGGCTGCATGCTGCATATGATTCAGGGTCATCCCACCGATCCTTGTTCCCGCTTCCCAGGATTCCTTGCCCCATGTCCTCACATGTGGGTCCGCCATTTTATATGCCTGACCCCTGGTGCCTGGACTGCACTAAATGGAGTTTAACTAAGCAATTTGTGCGATCGAATCGTGGCGATATTTGCATTCATCATGAATCAAATTTTTCTGAAATTCGTAACGAATCCGGATTCGTTCATCCCTAGTGCTAATGTACTAAGCTTTTTCACTGGGGAGAGAAACATTGAATTTAGTCTAAATAAGGGCTCTATTACAATAAGTGATTGTTGGCTGAACATGCGAATATTACACTGTGTAATAGGGACAGTGATCAGCTGACAAAGGAGCAGATGTTGGTTCATTGGCAGATTCCTTTTTTTTGCCTTGCCAAAAAAAGAAAATCATTTCATTGGCCAGACATCTTCTAGTGTCATAGTTGATGTGTGACCTGCAAAGAATGACAGCACAAAGTATCTAGTGATCGTTCATGCTGCCCTCCCGCCACAATTGTTGAACCCTGCACTAAGCTCAGACTTTAAACAGGTTGTCAATACATCCCCTGTACTTAAGACTATTAGGGTATAATGACATCAACGATGGGAGTCCAACTCTAGGGGACCCCCTCTATGAGCAACAATAGAAAGCTGCTAACAGAAAATGCCCCCTCATTATTACAGCCACTTATCTCATTGGCTGCCATGTAATACTATATTTTCTTTCTTTGCAGAGGGGAAAATGCTTGGCTAGTTATACATTTAGAGATACCAAATATGTTTATTATTATTATTATTATTATTGTTATTATTATCATTATTATTTTACACATGTTTTACAGTATATTGTCATTCTAATGATCTACTATTATATCTTGCCTGCAACAGACTGTAATAGTCAAACTTACACAGCAGCGATGGAGACCTTCAGAAGGCCCTGGCTTTCATGGCAAATAATTGTTTGCTTTGAGGGAAGGCTGAACGGACACAGGAATGGCAGCTTTCAAACAACTAAACAAATACCTATGTCTATTCAATGCAGCATATACACGATTAAACAATTGTCATTAAAGGAAAACTGTCAGCCTGTTCACCCACACTAAACCCAATACACTGGGTTATAGTGCGGGTGAACAGGAGGAAAAGGAGTCCAAAAAGGGGTCAAGTCCTGACATATGTCCCCAAAAAGGATCCTCTGCTAAATTCAGAGAATCAGGAACTCTCAATTAACATTCATTGTCTGTGACTCCACTTCACTAGGATGTGGAGTCACAGTCAATGAATATGTCAATTGAGCTGGTGAAGCCCTGGCCCCTGCACACATATCACTGAATTTAGCTGAGCATATTCTGGGGGACATATTGCAGGACCTACTGGACATATTAATGGGGTGTCCCGGTACCGTATTTCATACGTTACCTTTGTAGAGGTCCCCATAGTCAGAGTCCATTGGAACTTTGGGGTCCCTCTCTTATAGCTATCCCCTTGTCACCCCTCAGTTAGTCTATGACTGTATAGAAGTTCTTATAAATATAAGTATAGATATATGTATATATTTAATTGCCTACCTATTCAAGCATAGCAGGACCTGCGGGTCATGTGATTAGGTTAGAACTCTATGGTTTTGCTACAGGATCTTTGGAGGTTCCCATGACGTGTTCACCCACAATGCAATGTAACGGTGAGTGACAGTTGATATGGACCAATCCAAAACGGCCAGCCCCTGCCCATATAAGGGACCTGTGCCATCCTGATCGCTCTCTTGGGTTGCTGACTCTGGAAGAGGTAGGACCTCCGCAGCTTACAAGACGATTTGCTAGGCCAAAGCCTTGTGGCCTCGGCTTCTAACATAGCGGATAAACTAAGCAATTCCCCACTACTCACCACAAGATCACTGGAACTAAATGCACCCTTAAATCCAGCGGATCTATGCTACAAAATCCCTAGAAGCTAAATTGAGCTTATCTGATCCCAACCAACTGTCAATCGCTGCTCAGCTACATCTATAGAAGACTCTGTTATCGGGACTGTTGCTATTGCTGCATGTACAGAAATTCTTCAGTAAAGGTTCCTGCAAATTTTCAGCTAACAGTGGTTGTGGACAATCCTTTATTTCTGCATCACCTATTGCTCTTGGGAAGGGTGGCAATAGGCCTATCAAGATTACAGTATTTAACCCTTACCCTGGCGTCACGAGTGACAAGGGTTAACAGCGCCCTTTATCATCCCGAACAGCAACACCCTAACTACCCTACACCCCACAAGGCTTGCCACGCAATCCACCACCACATTAACGTAAGTGACCACCAGTTGGACTCCCGTTCACCCGCACTATAACCCAGTCTATTGGGTTTTGTGTGGGTGAATAGGCTGACAGTTTTCCTATAAAAAGATCTCCAGTGCCAATCTCTGATGGTAAGCCTCAGCTGATTATACTAGCTGGCACCTGCTGTATTTGGAATGGGTGCAGCTCCTGAGCCTATTCCATAATCTTACTGATAGGGGCTCAATAACATAACCTTCACATAGGGAAATATGTGGCCAATGGCAGGTCAAAATGACCCAATCAGCAGAGGAATGAGCAGCCTCTTGCTGCTATTGCACTGTAAAATGTGTGGCCAACAAAGTAGATTTTATTAGCAGGAAAAAACAAAGCAATTTGCCAATGAACTAATATCTGTTCCCTTGTTGGCTGATCACTGGCCATTACACAGGTTGACATTGGCCTGTTCAGACAAAATTTGCTCCATGTAATAGGGCTCTTTCTTATGTAATATTTCAGTTTAAATCTTGAAAAAAAAAAACTTGACACAGGACATTATTTGAACTTTTGCACAAACCTTACATATTGTTGGTTCTGTGAATAGACTGGTATATTACATTCCATTGTAAAATGAATGTTTGATTACATATTCATTGAACATTTTGATCAAGACAATGTTAAAGAGCTCTTAGTTCTAGGTCTTAAGTTCAAGCTCATTTAGCAATCCTTGATAGAATGAGTTGAAGGCATATCATCAATGTATTACAAATTATGTTAATGGAATGAGGGCTGGATGAAAGGCTTTCTATGACCGATCAGCCAAAGAAAGAGCAGCCCTTTATTGTCTTCATTTATTGGTTGTACATCCCCTAATACACTAAGAGATGTGTGTTCAACAAATGGTGATGCTTTTTTTTTAGCAGGGCAACACAAAGCAATCTCCCGACAAACCAATATCTGCTTGGCTGTTGGCTGACATTGCTCACTAGCCCCATTATAGACACAGGGTGATATTGAACTATCTGGTTGTTAATTGGTTATTGGCCTTTTTTATGCTCTTAGGCTACTCTCACACTACCATTGTCACACCGTGGAGAATAGCGGGACAAAAAATACTGCAAGCGCCGTCTTTCTCCCGCTACAAAACAACGGCCGCCCAACAGACCCCATTGTCTAAAATGGGATCCAATTCGTTGTCACCTGTCCAGATAATGGCCTTTAAAGTAAAAAAAAAAAGAGAGCTTATTGGCCGTTAAAGTAAAAAAAAAAAAAAAGAGCTTATCGGCAGTGTGAAAGTAGCCTTACTTATAACCTCAGTTCTGCAAAAAAAGGTTCACAGTGAAATAAACTTTCTTTTAAAGAATTGCTCATCTTTAAATGGTTGTAAAACCTTGTATAAATTTAGAATGAGTCATCTTAGTTGGTTAGTTATAAAGCAGCAGGGTTTATAAGACATTACCAGTCACCACAGGGATGGATGTGATGAAATTATATCAAGTTCACATTTAATCGCCTGTATGGGCAGGAATGTTGTCTTTATCTAGCTCACTGACTTCAATGAGAGTCTACTGAGACACAGCAAGGGGCCTACTTCCCCTTTAAATCTTTAAGGAAAGAGCATTTTTTGATTTTACATGCGCCTGTAATTGACCTCATATTTCCTACATTTACTGATATCTGAAAGCAGACATCTCCTTTATGTATTCTTTTATGTATTCAGTACCTCTCTGCAGGTTGGAAAACAACACTATAACCCACTTTACTCTGTTGCCAAGTACTGAAGGCCAAATCTATTCTTTGGGCAGATCGAAAATAAATTACAAGACAATTATTTTCCTATGAATTACAATGAATTTGCTCAGAAATATTACATTCATGACTCACTATACTGCATGAGTCTAGTTTGCAAGTTATTTTATTGGCTCTCCCCTTCATGCATACATAATAAAAGAAATGTTTTTGTTCTTTCAGGACTTAATAAAGAAATTTAGAGACATATTCCTCAGGATTATTTGAATAACGGTATGCAAACAAATCATAAACAAATACTAGAATTGACCATGAATACCAATTTACTGGAGAAAACAACGACAGATGCTTAACAAGCCAATAAGGAATATGAAGCAAAACGATTTTCTCTACCTGCTCAACACAGTCAACAATAAAATATCATTTTACAATTCTTGGAATGTAAATGCATCGTAATTTCAAGGTTGTTGTTTTGTTCCACCTAAAACCTCTTTTATTTTCTACACTGTGTATACTATATTATAATAACCGTATTAAATTCCCATTTGCTACACCCGCTCTTCTTTTCTAGCTTTAGATCTTCATTCCCGTTGAATACTTTCTGCAATCCTCCTTTATATTTCATTAAATTGTCCAGAGAGCATCACATGATTCAATTTTCCAAATTGTGATACAGAAACGAAGCACGTGTTAAAGTGCGAGAGATTTAACATAAATAATGTTGATGGGACTTTCTATAGCAGGGAACAGTTCCACGCAGCACTAAATCCCTTACAGAAGTTGTTGACTAAAATGATGTGTAGGGTTATAACCTGGTTCATACCTGTATTCAAACCTTCTATTTAAGCACAATAGAACGCAGTACAAGCAATTCTGATATCTAACGGGAAAAAAAAAAATCTTTGTTCCTTCTAGTACCCCCTGGTGTGGTGAATGATTTAGCACCCTTCACTTTGATGCTTCCTGAACCACAAGTCATTGGGTCAGTCCGTTATAGTGATGATAGGTTCAGTGGTTTCTCCCTGTCCCACCTGTGTTAATTGATAGATCTTTTCCTGTTAGGGTATTGGGAGAACTCAAGGATTAATCAAGGATTGGGGGGGTTGTGGGTTTTGGGGGCAGGCAGAAGTCTCTGGGGTCCACCCTGATGACATGTGGCTCAGGAAGCATAAAAATGATGACTAGTTCCCTTTAAGACTAAGCACGGCATAGGAGTGAACAATGAATGTACATCAGTAAAAGATAAATACTTCAGCAAGTGAATTTCACTTTTTCCCTGATTTATTAATACAGAGAATAGAAAAATTTGATGCATTTAAAACACAGGTAGGAATTTATTATACACTATTTTTATGTTGTACACACAAATCACAAATTGTGTCCTAACTGTGTTTTGTGCAAAAATGATAAACTTCTGAACATTTGGCTACACCAGAACCTACACCAGAAATTGGTGCAAGTTACATAGGAAATCTACTCTAGCTCAAACCATCTTCCTGGTTTGGGCCTGAGAATTCACGCCAGTGGCATACATGGCAATATATACAAACAGAAGCACACAATCACATATACACACTCACAGATGCACATAATTCACTTTGATCATTTACTAGTTCCTATCTTGCTCACACAGTTTGACTCTGACTGCATATGATCAAAGGTCCGGCTCTCACTGTGAGAATAAAACTTAGGATGGAGGCTCAGATATACAGAATTAAGTTATGTTTCAGTATATCACAGTAGTTGTTGGCATTCATGGGTTCCTTTAATAAACTTTAGCTTCCAAGTGCCTGCAGCCTTCATGCAGGCCCAGACCATAACACTCTCACCACCATACTTAACTGTAGGCAAGACACACTTGTCTTTGTACTCCTCACATGGTTGCCACCACACACGTTTAACACCATCTGAAGCAAATACATTTATATTGGTCTCCTTAGACTACAGAACATGGATTCAGTAATCCATATCCTCAGTCTGCTTGTCTTCAACTGTTTGCAGGCTTTCTTGTGTGTCAACTTTACAAGAGGCTTCTTTCTGGGATGATAGACATACAGACCAATTTGATGCAGTGTGTTGTATATTATCTTGGCACCGACAGAATGACCTCCCCACACCATCACCACCATTAGTTCAACCTCTGCAGCAATACTGGCAGCACTCATACAACTATTTCTGTATATGACGCTGAGCATGTGCACTCAACTTCTTTGGTTGACTTAGTTGAGTGTGGAGAGGCCTGTTCTGAGTGAAATCTGTCCTGTGAACTGCTTTATTGTAAGCTTGTTCACTCTCTGTTTCTACCATTAGACAGGCGCTCTGAGAAGGGAGACATCGTGAGCGAGCTTTTGCTCAGGTGGGCACATGTGCTGAGGACCTGTGTGTCAATCACACAGTGGACACTGATGAGATAGGTGTGGCGGCCCCTGTCCATGCCTATCTGTTGGTGACTGAATAAATAAAAGTTTTTTTTTTTTGCATCATCAAACCTGCTATAAAGGTGGAAAAGATAATGCTGCATTAAAAAAAATAAATCACTTTAGCATACAGGTGTTAGCTCATAAGGCTCCAAATTTATGATAGTTGTACTTAAATAGTCCCCATTTAAGTCAATAGAAAATGGAAACTGCATATTTTTTGGCCTGGCTTTTGGTACAGGCTTGCCTTTGTGAACACATCCCAATAATAAGGGAACAATCAGTACAATCAGTAATCAACAACTGCACAGTGAGTTCTAATCAAAGCAAAAAAGAAATCAAAAACATCATCAAGAATCACATGAGCACATGGGAATTATAGTTGTATACTATGAGGAAATAAAAATAACAAAAAAAAAAAAAAACTCAGTCTGTTAAAATTTGTCTTCAGTTCCCTGGGAGCTCATTCGCACAAGTGGCTTTTCTCATGTTATGTGAGAATATTGCTGGTGAAATTCAGCAGCGTAAAGATTAATTTCTTTTGCCATGCCTTATGTGCTATTTGACAGTAATGAAATACATGGCTTGGTCAGGGACATAATAAAATGTTGTCTGCCATTTCCTCCATTCCGCCCTGTACCTTGTTTTCATTTCTCTCTCTATGGCCAGACATGTGATGAGTACAAAGATTAGCTGACAGTTAATCATCAATATATTGTTAGTGGTTTATAACCATACAATCTCATGCTGGATCTTTAATCATAGTTTCTGTGGAATAAAATATATAATGTTTTGTCTTTATAAATCATCGAGGATGCCTATCCATTTTTTGTATTTTAAAGTATAGAGGACATTGCCATATGCAGCCGCAGTTATGTTATGTGTAAGACAAAAATGTGTTCTGATAACTAAGAAGCAGAAAAGCTGGTTATACATGTCACATTCAATCCTGAACCAACCTGACAGACCCACATGGCAGATGTTGGGGGCAAAAGTACCGTATTTTTTTGCCTATAGACGCATCCAATTTTAAAGGTGCAAAATCTAGAAAAAAAAGATTCTGCACCAAACAGTGATCTTCAACCTGCGGACCTCCAGATGTTGCAAAACTACAACTCTCAGCATGCCCGGACAGCCATTGGCTGTCCGGGCATGCTGGGAGTTGTAGTTTTGCAACATCTGGAGGTCCGCAGGTTGAAGACCACTGGTATAGGAGGTAGTACTCACCTGTCCCCGCCGCTCCGGACCCGTCACCGCTGCCCTGGATGTCGCTCCATCGCTGTCACCGCGTCCCCGGGGTTTCCCCGACGCTCCGGACATCTTCTTCCCCAGGATCCACGCTCTCCGTCGCCGTCATCACGTCGCTACGCACGCCGCTCCTTTTGGATGATGGGACGGCGTGTGAGATGACGTCGAAAGAGAGCGCCAGCCATGCAGGGGATCCCGGCCCGGAGCAGACACCGAGGAGGCAGGTAAGTTCTCTCTCGGTGTCCTGTAAGCTGTTCGGGACACCGCGATTTCACAGCGGCGCTCCCGAACAGCCTGACTGAGCAGCCGGGTTAATATCCCTTTGACTTCAGACGCGGCGGTCAGCTTTGATCGCCGAGTCTGAAGGGTTAATACAGGGCATCACCGCGATCGGTGATGTCCTGTATTAGCCGCGGGTCCTGGCCGTTGATGGCCGCAAGGACCGACCCGATAGGTGTGTATTCGCCGTATAAGATGCACCAACTTTCCCCTCCCCCAGTTTTGGGGAATAAAAAGTGCGTCTTATACGGCGAAAAATACGGTAGGTCAGACATGTGGTATTTCAATTCTTACCTTGGTTTCTGTCAGAGATAGGCATAGTATAGCTTCAAAACCTGGCCTGACCACTAGGACTTGTGACTGTAAGGATATGTTGACATGGCGGATCTTTAACAGAATGTCTGCACAAAATATTCCACACAAACATTCCGCTGCAGCAGAGTCCCATTAGTTTCAATGGGATTCTGCTGTATTATCAACATGGCAGAATTTCCCCGCCAGATGTTTCCAATTTCGATGTCCGCGCAAAAAATAGAAATGTTGAATACCACAAGAAATTTAATTCCCCTCTATAAGATGGCACATTCCTGTTCGGTTTTAGTGACCGCCGTGGATTTGTGGAATGTCCGCACATGTTTTATGTGCAGATATTCCACACAAATTCAGCCGTTTTAACCCAGCCTAATATAGATGCAAAAATATGTCCATAATATACCTATGTGAAAGCAGACATAAGATGCTGTTAGGCTGGGTTCACATATGTCTGGTGTCGGGCACAGTTTCCCTCGTGCACCGGAAGGAAACTGATGCTAGAACTGATCCCATTCATTTGAATGGGACAGTTCACAATCATCCAATGTCTCAATTTTGACTCTGGATGGTTGGGCATGCAGATGGGCACCGAACAGGGGAAGGCAGCTTGCTGCCTTCCCCTGTTTGGTGCCCTACAGCATGTCCAACCATCTGGTGACAGAAACAATGGACACCGGATGCCATACAATTGATGACAACTTGTCATCAGTTGTGGCACCAGTTTCGTCAAGATCTAGGCTGAGTTCACCTATGCCAGATGCCGGACATAAGTGAACCCAGCTTTAGACACTGCTGACAACAGCTTATCTTTCACAGAAAGAAGAGGAAACATATGAACTATTTAATATGCAGATGTAGCGGAGTGGAGTTTGATGAATATTCTTTGACATTTGTCACAACTCATCACTACACCTTATTGTCTGCTTTTCTTCTCTATCTTAACTCTCGGATACAGAATACACAAACAAAGCTACCCCAATGTGTTAAATATGATTTTAATCCCTGCTATATCTGTATATAAGCATTTTTATTTTGAGCCATGGAACATATGGGTTTGTGTAATAACTCATATTACATGATTTCTTGTTTTGATTAATTCCATATTTCGCTCCTATTATTCAAAAGAACATTGAGGATGGTAAATGTACAATGAAAATATGTGCTTGTGTATTGTTCATATCAGCTACAGCATTTTCCTACATAATTAACTTAATTATTTCTTTGTTAATTAAACAACAAGATTAGAATATCAATACCACTGAGATTATATTACCACAGTTTGTCAACTATTAATTCCGTATAATACACAAGCATGCTATCGCTCTTATAAGTGTTACACTACTGTAAAATTACTGTGTTGCTCCCAATGGACAATGATCCCTCCACTACAAATAGACTCAAGAATTTAGGCTTAGACTTCACAAGTTCCAGTTCACACCTTGAAGTGCTGTTAAGCTTCTTTCATGCATTTTATTTTTAGCCAATAACTGCGATATAGAAAGGGTGGAGTTGCATTACTGAAAGCATTGGTTAGCTGCATATCAAGGCTTCAGCTTAGAGTTCCTGTTGCAGATTCTGTGATATTGCCTAGAAAAAACTAGCGTTGCACACAGTGATATCCTATAGCGCTAAAATGGCAGTGTTATGGAATATGACTACCCCTATAACAAGTGAACAGAGCCTGTCTGGGGCCTTTGTTTGTTGCTGCTACAAAAAAAAGAAAAACAAATGTGTACTATAGTATTAGGCAAACAAGCAATAGTTGCTGTAACTTTACGTCAGTCTCACTGACTTCTAATAAATGTAAAGTTATTTCCATGAGAACAGCCTGTGATTGGCTAAAAGTGCTCCTCACCCTTCAGCTCAGGTGAACCTCTCTAAGGCTGGATTCACACTACGTTTTCTCCCATACGGGAGTGCATACGGCAGGGGGGAGCTAAAACCTTGCGTTCCCGTATGCCTTCGTATGCGCTCCCGTATGTAATTAATTTCAATGAGCTGGCCGGAGTGAAACGTTCGGTCCGGTTGGCTCATTTTTGCGCCGTATGCGCTTTTCCCCCGTACCTAAAACTGTGGTCAACCACGGTTTGAGGTCTGGTCGTAAAAGTGCATACGGCGCAAAAATGAGCCGACCGGACCGAACGTTTCACTCCGGCTGGCTCATTGAAATTAATTACATACGGGAGCGCATACGAAGGCATACGGGAGCGCAAGGTTTTAGCTCCCCCCTGCCGTATGCGCTCCCGTATGGGAGAAAACGTAGTGTGAACCCAGCCTAACACTCTGCAGCAGCTGCAGAACTTACTACCAAAGTGCAAGGTGAGGTCTAGTAAACCATTTTTCCTTATTTCATGTTCTATAGCTGGCTACTAAGATATAAAAAAATAGGTATATACCTGTTTAAGCAAATTAATGTAATTTGTTTACACAATAAATAGCTATAGCATTCTTCCACGATAAGCTTTGTATCATTGCTTTTAATCATCTAATAGAATTTGTGCACTCCCATCAGTCTTAGTGTTTGTTCACACTGCAGAATCTTTGTTCAAAGATATTCTGGGTTGGAGATTCCGTCTAAGCACCCCCCAGGGGTAATCATTCGACATTCAGACTGCGTGGACCTGCACAGTCGTCACTGACAGCAATGCAGTCGACAGGTAATTCTGTCAATTCTGTCAAAAGAATCAATGGGGGAGATTTATCAAAACCTGTCTAGAGGAAAAGTTGCCGAGTTGGTCATAGCAACCAATCACATTGCTTCTTTAATTTTTTTTTTCAAGTTCAAAATTTTTATTGAAGATTATATCAAAGCAAAAGACAATGATACAGCTGAGCAAAGGTATGGTGTATTGCTTCTTTAATTTTTAACAAGGCCTTTGAAAAATGAAAGAAGCGATCTGATTGGTTGCTACGGGCAACTGGGCAATGTTTCCTCTGCACAGGTTTTGATAAATCTCCCCCAATATGTTCATTCTTTCAGCATGGGAACTGCAAGCAGAATTTTCTGCCGCTAAAATTTCGCAGTGTGAATGAGTGAGTGGAAGACCCGTTTACACTAATTCTAGATTAGTGCAGTGGAATCTCCGAGAAGAGATTTGCTAGTGTGAACACACACAAACACACACACACACACACACACACACACACACACACACACAAATGTTCTGCTGTTTACAAAACAGAGCTCTTAGAACTGTATTAAAATGGAGGTTTCACACATCACAAACTTGTTGCAATATTTGGTTGCAGAAACAACACCAGAGTTCTGCAACAAAGTACAGTACAATCTTAGTGAATGTGGGTTTTAACAATGTTGGAAATGTTGGGATTTTTTTCACCTTAGAATTCATTACAGTACTTGTAATGCAAATAGTTAAAATCTGCTGTATAACATTCACCAACATCTTTAACTCAATTCATTTTCACATTATATGTGAACACAGCATAAGGGTATATTCACAAGAGTGGCCAGGCTATGGAATAGGACTAAATGACTAATATTAACTAACACTGTCCAACTCTTTGGCAGTGTAAAGTTAGGCTAGTCAGAATGAGAATGCACCAGATTTATCACCAAATCACAAATGCTTGGGCTGTTTAATAAATCTGGCACATCTGTAGACTGTCTAGTCTAAGTTCATACTGGCTGGTCTAGGATTTGACCAAATATATAAATAGTTGGCTTAAAGGGGTACTCCACCCCTAGCATCTTATCCCAAATCCAAAGAATAGGGGATAAGATTTCAGATTGCGGGGGTCCCGCCGCTGGTGTCACAAGGGGGCGGAACCGTGACATCACGATGCTCCGGCCCCTGCATTGCATGTCATTACGCACAGAGCGAGTTTTCTCTGTGGATTAATGATAGCGGGGTGCTGCAGCCGAGATCCCGGGGGTCCCCAGCGGCGGGACCTACACGATCTGACATCTTTGGATAGGGGATAATATGCTAGGGGTGGAGTACCCCTTTAAGCTGTGACAGAATCTAGCACCAGAGAAAAAAGGGGGACATTTTTTTTCCAACTTTTTCACCCCACATTTCTAGCTTGTACTTTTCTCAAAAATTATAAAATTGTCATACGGTGTATGATGAAATTTGCTCAATTATTTAATGCCATTTTTGTATGTTTGTACCATTCCTTATTTATTCATTCTTTTAATACTTTGTCTTTTTTGGATTTTATGCTATCCAATAGGTGGAGTGAGACTGCATAAAAAAGTTTGCATGTCACAAACAAGAAAATGACAAAAAGCAAAAAAGTCCCCAATGTAGCCAATAATTCATAATAAATGCATAAAAAATGGAAAGCCAGATAAAAAAAAGATCAAAGTGCAGCAACAACAATCACAATAAATTTTCCCTGAAGTGTCTAATAACCACAATAAATATCGGTCAAAGCATTTAAGCCAGTTTTCTGGTGTATATTATGCCTTCTGGTGCATTTCCAATGGCAAAGTATATCACAATGTTTCATATAATTAGAAAAAAATTATTAGTTCTTGTGACCGAAAAAAATATAAACACTTTATTCGCCCTTCCCCCTTCCTTGGACATGTGTATTTTTTTTTTCAGCCATACTAACTATATAACTATGAACCAAAAGAAGAAAAAAAATAAAAATAAAAAAACTGTACACATGGGAGGACAATTATCATTGTTATCTTTGGCTATGTGAGTTCTGAAGTAATTTTTTTTCTTTAGTTGTGTTTATGTGCTTAGTATTTATCATACTAACACAGGGAGTTAATAAACTTGGAGCACAAAAGCAAAACACAAAAGTCACAGTTATGTATATTTTTTAAGGCTTTTTTGCACTTTTTTTTAAGTGTTTACTAAAGGCAGATTTTTTTTTTAAAGACGGGTCAGACCTGGAGTTGACCTCAGACTTTTTTAAAGGGTTTGCAACTTTTTTTGGCCTACGTGCAACATTCACACATCATAAATTTGCGAACCCTGCAAAGTGAAAACTGAAAATTGCTTAGGTAAGGCTGTTTGCAACTTTCGTAAAAGTGCTTAGGCACACGTGCACCCGGAGTAAGCAAGAAATAAGGCTCTGAATACTGTGATAAATGTCCCTTATGGTGGTTGACTGTTTAGTTTTTTTTATGTTGAAGATCAGCCTGTCTGTGCTATATTGGATAATGATACATATGCATTCATTTATTCGTTCCTCGTCATACATCATCATTTATTTGGCATGGCTTCAGCACAGTGGAGAGATCTGGACCTCTGTTAAATTCGGAGTTTTGCTAACTTTTTCAAAGGCAAAACATTACTTGCCTGAAAATAAATGGGTATTTATGGATGGCAGGTGGTCTTACGATATAGCACTTATGTGCACCATTTGCTACAATAACTCAGCTTCATCTGTATTTTTAAACCTGTAGTTCATCAAGAAAATGACATGAGACCCACACAAACCGAGACAAGCATTATATTCCAGAGAAGTACTGAGCTGTCAGCATAAGCAGCATGACGTTTTCATTCTAACCTTTGTTTGAAGTAACTGTCCTGGAAACGTAACTTCTCCTGATTTCTTTAAAAAACATATTTGCCTCCTGTGAAATCTTTCCATGTTAATGTTGCTGATTCAAAGCAGGCTCATGTATGTTCACTGAGTCTATGCCAATCCAAATCTTATTGCTGGCATGTAAAAATAATTTACCCTAAAGTCATTAAATCAATTTAGCATTACAGTGACTGCATTTTATTATCTTCATGCTTCAATGCACTAAAAACTCAGCCGATACAAGAGCGCAAGAACATCTGCAGAATAGCAAACACAGATGATACATCATTGCCAAGCTTGGAATTCTTCTTTATTTAATGTTTAGGAGAATGCTAAACATAAATCATAATATTATCAAGGTCCTAGGAAGGTTCAGTACACTGTACCTAAATGCTTAAATACATGAATAAGTACACAATGGCCGCTTATTCAAGAAAGCAGATTAAGATTATGTAAATTCCTTTACCAACAAATCCCTAATAAAAGGTTGTTATTGCAATTGTTGATAATATCCTATAAGTACCAGGAGCAGAATCCAGGCTATAGTGGGGTATTGACTTGCTTTCTAACAGTCTCTCAATGTATGTATGTATGTATGTAGTCACCATACAGGCAGCAGCAGTGGGCTTGTGGTCAATGGTGGGAAACATAACATGTGTGTACAGCTATTCAAACTGAAAATATTATAAGAAAAATAATCCTCGATAGAGTACAGTGCATTTATAATAATCCTCATCCTGGGGAAAGGAACTACAAGTCAGTGTCACTTTCTTATATTGTATCAAGTAAATGTATGAAACAAAATAACTTCCTAATTATTACCTTTATTTGGTCAAAATGACTTTGAACCCAATAAGTTTTTGCACCCAGTGACTGGTGGATCACAAGTCTAGTAAAATAATATTATCTGAATACATGTAAACAAAACCAACTGAATCTAATGTACACATTAAATACTGTATGGTAAATCATCTAGCAATGAATCACTTAGTTCAGGGGTCAATAGTAATACACATTAAAGGGGTACTCCGCCCCAAGACATCTTATACCCAGCGGCCGGACCCCCGCAATGTTGGCTGCGGCACCCCAGATATCTGGTGCACAGAGTGCACAGAGCGGGACGGATGCTCGTGACATCGCGGTCACGGCCCACTTGTGACATCACGGTCATGCCCCATTAATGTAAGTCTATGGGAGTCTAATGCAAGTCCCGGCCATCACACCTCCTCCCATAGACTTGCATTGAGGGGGCGTGGTCATGATGTCAAAAGCTGTGCGTGACCATCACGTCACAAGCCTCTTGCGCTGCACCCAAAGATCTAAATGAACGCCGGTGTAGCAGGGAGATTGCAGGGGTCCCCAGCGGCGGGGATCAGACATCTTTTGCCATATCCTTTAGATAGGGGATAAGATGTCTAGGGGTGGAGTTCCTCTTTAAGAACCTATTTACAATCCCTGATTTTTGAGTAATGACCCAACAGGGCAGCACAGGGGTTGTAATGAGGGCCAGCAGGGACTAATACAGTACAAAGCTTGGGTCTCAAGACTCAGTCAGGGGAGGAGACCCTCAGGAAACCTTAGCTGTCCAGAAGATCCTTGGTAGCCTTCAGAAAAGATGGCCGAAAGGAGACAGCGTACCTGGCAGGAGAGCCAGCTCCAGACATCCATCTTTTCTAAATTGCCCCCTTACTTTCTTCATGATTCCACATTATTTACAATACTCTGCTCGCTGTGGCCTGTTTAATGTTATACTTTGTTCAGACTATGACACAGGTGACGGCAATCACACTGTGTAATGTAATAATTACCAGTATACGCAAAGATAAATGTAAACATTTTCTTTCCTATTTGTTTGAACAGACTCACTCTTGATGTGCTAACACAGCGGGGCTAAGTTTGTAATTTGGTACAACTCTTGATGATATCACAAAGTGTGAAAACTGTTCTGTTGGAGATTTACTGTACTGAGTTCTATGAAAAAGAATCTCCACCTTCAATAAAAGAAAAGAAAGAGTTGTGGGATCGATGTTGTTATATGTTTTTTCCTATGTAGTTATCTGGTACATGTGTTCATCTTCAGGTCTACAGGAGGTGTACTGTCACCAGGTATATTGGATCAGTAAGTCTCCTTGATACACTAAAGAAGCAGTAAACACCCTTGCTACTTATCAATATAAAACATCAACCTGTTGGTGCAGATAAAGCTCATGCCAAGCCTTGTGTAATTTATCATAAATGAAATGTTGCACATTTTTTGGTAGCTCAGCCCTACCATATTCCCTCTAGTGCAGTGGTCTCCAAACTGTGGACCACCAGCTGTTGCAAAACAACAAGTTAAGCCTTGACACACTCTCTGCTGCCCACTCTGTTGGTACTCACTCTCAATCCCTTAGGGTAGGGTCACACGTGCCATATTTTCCTACATACTTTCTGCAGTCAATTTTGCTACTCATTGACTTTGACCATTGACAATGGGTTAGAAAATATACAGCAGCAAAATGTTACAGCATAATATTGCACATGTGACCTGTCCTTAAAATGTACCTCTTAATGTACTTCTTATTTGCAATAAAAACTTTTTAATAGTATAGATATTAATATTAAATGTAAATTTATATTATACATTGATTAAAAGATGTGTTTCTTTTGGGGTTAAAAAACTGCTGTTTTATCCCTGCAAACTATTACTTGTGTGTCTCTGTGCAAAGACAAAATACAGGAAGTGAGGGCGGGACAAGCAGAGCTCTGTGCAGGCTCTGTGCTATTACATGGCATGTCAGCTTCCTGCTTGTCCTCAGGGCACAGAGCCCTGCTTGTCCTCAGTGTACAGGCCCCTGCTTGTCCTCAGTGTACAGAGCCCAGCTTGTCCTCACTGCACAGAGCCCTGCTTGTCCTCACTGCACAGAGCCCTGCTTGTCCTCAGTGTACAGAGCCCCGCTTGTCCTCAGTGTACAGAGCCCTGCTTGTCCTCACTGCACAGAGCCCTGCTTGTTCTCAGTGCACAGAGCCCTGCTTGTCCTCAGTGTACAGAGCCCTGCTTTTCCTCAGTGTACAGAGCCCTGCTTTTCTTCAGTGTACAGAGCCCTGCTTTTCTTCAGTGCACAGAGCCCTGCTTGTCCTCAGTGTACAGAGCCCTTCTTGTCCTCGGTACACAGAGCCCTGTTTGTTCTCAGTGTACAGGTTCCTGCTTGTCCTCAGTGTACAGAGGCCTGCTTGTCCTCACTGCACAGAGCCCTGCTTTCCTCACTGCACAGAGCCCTGCTGGTCCTTCGTGTACAGAGCCCTGCTTGTCCTCACTGCACAGAGCCCTGCTTGACCTCAGTGTACAGAGCCCTGCTTGTCCTCAGTGTACAGAGTTCTGCTTGTCCTCACTGCATAGAACCCTGATTGTCCTCAGTGTACAGGGCCCTGTTTGTTCTCAGTGTACAGAGCCCTGCTTGTCCTCACTGCACAGAGCCCTGCTTGTCCTCACTGCACAGAGCCCTGCTTGACCTCAGTGTACAGAGCCCTGCTTGTCCTCAGTGTACAGAGTTCTGCTTGTCCTCACTGCACAGGGCCCTGCTTGTCCTCAGTGTACAGAGCCCTGCTTGCCCTCAGTGTACAGAGCCCTGCTTGCCCTCAGTGTACAGAGCCCTGCTTGTCCTCACTGCACAGAGCCCTGCTTGTCCTCACTGCACAAAGCCCTGCTTGTCCTCAGTGTACAGAGCCCTGCTTGTCCTCAGTGCACAGGGCCCTGCTTGTCCTCAGTGTACAGAGCCCTGCTTGTCCTCAGTGTACAGAGCCCTGCTTGTCCTCAGTGTATAGAGCCCTGCTTTTTCTCACTGTATAGAGCCCTGCTTGTCCTCACTGTAAGAGCCCTGCTTGTTCTCACTGCACAGAGCCCTGCTTGTCCTCGATGTATGGAGCCCTGCTTGTCCTCAGTGTACAGAGCCCTGCTTGCCCTCAGTGTACAGAGCCCTGCTTGTCCTCAGTGTACAGAGTCCCGCATGTCCTCAGTGTATGGAGCCCTGCTTGTCCTCACTGCACAGAGCCCTGCTTGTCCTCAGTGTACAGAGCCCTGCTTGTCCTCAGTGTACAGAGCCCCGCTTGTCCTCGGTGTATGGAGCCCTGCTTGCCCTCAGTTTACAGAGCCCTGATTGTCCTCACTTGTGTGCACAGAGCCCAGCATTTTTTCACCCAAAAATATACACTATTTTTAACCAATGTACATTACAAATATACATATAATGTTATTATCTATTAAATGTTATAACATTGTATAAAAAGTTTTTGCAAATGGCAGCTACACTTCAACCTTGCAAACTTTCACCCAGTACAGGACAGCACACTGGCATCCAATAGGTGCTTGTGGGTTTTGAGCTACATGCCAATGCCCTGTTAGACACAAAGACCCCTGTAGACAGCATCAATATATGTAGTTGGGGATTGCTACGTGTAGTAAGGGAATCAGCATGTAGCATAGTTGAACAATAGCAGCAAAGCACACTTAAATTCTGTAGGTGTGAACCCCAACAAAACCAAAGGGGATGGCAGAGAGACTGTGTTAGGACTCTATGTCCTAAAGAGAAAACAGTAGTGTAGAGCCAACAGAAAATGTGCACAATTTTCAATAAAGACTAATTACAAAGTGGTACTTGTAAAAAAAAAATGTTAATTTAGGAATAAGTTTCAGTGCCTCTTCAACATATTTTTTGACAAGGGGCTTCTGAGTTGACTGACTTTTGCGCTGTGTTGAACTTTGGAGCGGCGGAGCTTTGGGGGATGACACATTTGAAGGATCTGAAGTTTTAGCATTTACTTCTGTGTATATATATATATATATATATATATATATATATATATATATATATATATATTAGAGATGAGCAAACCTTTGAAAAATTTGATTCAGCGGATTTGCTGAATATTTCAAAAAATTAGGTTTGATCCAAATTTATTTCTGGCCTACAGAGAGCCTCAATAGGGTTGTAGAACACTTTGCTGTGTTCTAACAAGCATATGGAGTGTGCTGGGGTAGTGAAATAATACTGTTATTCAGTATCACATGCAGATTACAGGCATCACTTTTAGAATCACTGCCGTAGAGCGGCACAATGACAGAGCCTGGAGGTGGCATCAGTATGAGGAGAACATATAGTGGCTGAATGACACAGCGTGGAGGTGTTGGCAGCATGAGGAGACCATATAGTGGCTGCATGACACAGCTTGGATGAGGCTGAAGCATGAGGAGACCATATAGTGGCTGAATGACACAGCATGGAGGTGTTGGCAGCATGAGGAGACCATATAGTGGCTGAATGACCCAGCCTGGAGCTGGAAGCAGCATGAGTAGACTAGAGGGCTTCACAATCCCTAAGATTAAGAGATGAATTTTGAAATTTAAATTGAAGATTTTTGGTAGCTAGTGCTACCATAAACATTTTTTAGGTACAGGCCCAGGCCCAGCAGCATCAGTAAACCATATATTGACTGGATGACACAGCCTGGAGGTGGCTGGAGCATGAGGAGACCATATTGTGTCTGAATGGCACAGCCTGGAGTTGGCAGCAGTATGAGTAGATACTGGGGCTTCACAATCCCTAAGAATAAAAGATAAATTTTGAAATGTAAATTGAAGATTTACGGTAGCTAGTGCTAACATAGAAAATTTTTAGGCACAGACCCAGGCCCAGCAGCATCAGTAAACCATATATTGGAAAAAAAAATAGGCCCAGGCCCAGCAGCATCAGTAAACCAATTATTGGCTGAATGACACAGCCTGGAGTTGGCTGAAGGAAGAGGAGACCATAATGGGTGAGATTTATCAAAACCAGTGCAGAGGCAAAGTTGCCCATAGCAACCAATCAGATTGCTTCTTTCCTTTTGCAGAGGCCTTGTTAAGAATGTAAGAAGTAAGCTGATTGGTTGCTATGGGCAACTGGGCAACATTGCCTCTGCTCAGGTTTTGATAAATCTCCCCCATAGTGTCTGAATGGCACAGCCTGGAGTTGGCAGCAGCATGAGTAGACACTAGGGTGTCACAATCCCTAAGAATAAAAGACAAATTTTGAAATTTAAATTAAAGACTTAGGGTACCTAGGGCTACCATAAAACATTTTTAGGCCCAGACCCAGCAGCATCAGTAAACCATATATTGGCTGAATGACAGAGCCTGGAGCTGGCTAAAGCATGAGGAGACCATATAGTGTCTGAATGGCAAAGCCTGGAGTTGGCAGCAGCAAGAGTAGACAGTAGGGCTTCACAATCCTTAAGATTAAAAGATCAATTCTAAAACTTAAACTGAAGATTTTGGGTAGCTAGTGCTACCATGACAACATTTTTATTCCCATGCCCAGCAGCATCAGTAAACTATATATTGCCTGAATGACACAGCCTGGAGTTGGCTGTAGCATGAGGAGACCATATAGTGTCTGAATGGCACAGCCTGGAGTTTGCAGCAGCATGAGTAGACAGCAGGGCTCACAATCCCTAAGATTAAAAGATGAATTCTTAAATCTAAACTGAAGATTTTGGGAAGCTAGTGCTACCATAAAAAATGTTTATTCCCAGACCCAGGCCCAGCAGTATCAGTTAACCATATATTGGCTGAATAACACAGCCTGGAAATGGCTGAAGCATGTGGAGACCATATAGTGTCAATGGCACAGCCAAGAGTTGGCAGAAGCGTAAGGAGACCAATGAAATTTATGATTTTTACATTTAAATTAAGATTTTGAAATGTAACTTTTAACTCTCAAGTTTTAGTGTCCCGGGCCCCGACATTTAGGTACAAAGGACCAAATCTAACAAGGAGTCACATGTCACATGGCAGCAAAATGATAAAGCCTATGTGTGGCATCAGTAGGAGGAGACCATAGAGTGGCTGAATGACACAGCCTGGAGTTTGTGGCAGCATGAGGAGACCATATAGTTTCTGAATGGCACAGCCTTGAGTTAGCAGAAGCATAAGGAGACCATTGAAATTTTAAATAAAAATTTTAGATTTTGAAATTGAGGATTTTGAAATTGAACTTTTTAGTGTCCAGGACCCTGGCGTGTGGATACAAAGGACCAAATCTAACAAGGAGTTACATGTCACATGGCAGCACAATGACAGTGCCTGGAGGTGGCATCAGTAGGAGGAGACCATAAAGTGGCTGAATGACACAGCCTGGAGTTGGCTGAAGCATGAGAAGATACCGTATAGTGGCAGAATGAGATCGCCTAGAAGTGGCATCAGTATGAGGAGACCATATAGTGCCTGAATGACTGCCCGGAGTTTGTGGCAGCATGGGGAGATCATATAGTGTCTGAATGGCACAGCCTGAAGTTGGTGGCAGATGAGGAGAAAATGGGGCCTTACAATCTCTAAGAATAAAAGATGAATTTAGAAATTTCCATTGAAGATGTATGGTACCTAGTGCTATTATAAACATATGTAGGTAATGTCATAGGCCCAGCAGCATCACTAAACCATGTAGTTGCTGAATGACACAGACTGGAGCTGGCTGAAGCATCAGTAAACCATATATTGAATGAATGGCACAGCCTGGAGGTGGCTGAAGCATGAGGAGACCATATAGTGGCTGAATGACACAGCCTGGAGGTGGCAGCAGCAGCATCAGGAGTCCTGAAAGTGACCCGGTGACAGAGTGGTGCAGTGGGTGGCAATACCAGTACCCGGTGACAAAGGTGGGTGACAAAGGTCTGATGCGGAGGAATGTTTGTAACTGAGGAGCAGCGGCTTAAATCTATTTGGCACTATTCATATTTGTAAAGTGTTGATGTGGCACCATGGTCAATCTACTCTCATGCATCAGGCATTGGTGGCTGGAAATCTTGGCTGATCTATGCCTGATTCATCTTCATAAAGGTCAGTCTCTCCACATTTTTCATGGACAGATGAGTTCTCCTTGTCGTGACTATGGCCCCCGCCGCACTAAACACCCGCTCTGATGGCACACTTCTGAACGGGCAGGTGAAGAAAGCTACTAGTCAGCGACTGTAGACTCAGGCTGCTGCTGATGGAGCTGGTACTGCTCCTGCCAACCCACCCCTCCCCAGCAGCCATGGCAGTTGAAGGTGAGCGCAGGGGGCCCCCTGATTCAGACCTATGAGAGGATGGACAATGGCGCTGATAGGCATCGGCCAACTGACTACATAGGATGTCCTCCCTTTCAGTGAGTGAAAAAAGGCCCCTATTTTGTGGCGGTAGTGAGGGCCCAATAAGGGGGAGATCCAGAAGTCTTCCCGCTGCTGAATGGTGAAAATTCGGCTGTCACTACGCAAGCAAGTCAGCATGCATTGTGTCATTTGTGCAAGTGACTTGGAAGGACTCCCTGCCTCTATCTCCACTGCATACTGCCACAATGTGTCTGGGTCCTCTGTCTCGCCTTCCTGATAACCCTCTAGCTCCTCTGGCTGCTCCTGCTCCTCCTCTCCTGTCAGATTACTAGAAAAAAATGCTCATTTGGAGAAACTTAAACTGTGCTCCACTGTGCCCCTCCCCCTCCTCCTCCTCCAGTTCAGCCCCCACAGGGCTCATGTAGCCATGAGATGTAGGCGCCACGGTTCCAGTGCCCTGACCAGCCATCATGTCCAACACGTGTTGTAAGAAATGAAGCAGTGGAATGACAACGTTCATCCCGCAATCCTGGCAACTTACTAATATTGTGGCTTCCTCAAAGGGCCTGAGCAAACGGCAAGTGTCACGTATGAGCTGCCACTGGTTCACATTGAAGTTATACAGGGAAGTACCCCTATCCGCTTGGATTATCAAGAAATCAGTGATGGTTTTTCTCTGTTCGTACAGTCGGTCCAACATATGAAGGGTGGAATTCCAACATGTGGCAACGTCACAAATAAGACTATGTTGGGGGATAACATTCTGACGCTGCAGCTCAAGGAGGGTGTGGCTGAAGTGCATGCAAAGTTTCCTTTCCATCATTAGGATGTCTTGCAAATGGAGGGAGCACTTCAGGAACTGCTTAACAACCAGACTGAACACTTGTGCCATGAAGGGCGCATGGCTCAGCCTTCCCAGTGGCTGCACATGCAAGATTTTCTTCCCGTTGTCAGTCATCATGGTTCCCATTTCTAGTTTTCGTGGAGTAAGCCATGCTCCGATTTCTTTACAAATGACTTTTAGCAGTTCCTCCCCTGTGTGACTCTTTTTGCCAAGGCAAACCATGTGAAGAACTGCATGACAAACCGTGCCCTGCACACATGGTATGCTGAAGGGCCACTGAGACTTGTCTGGGCAGTGGAGGCTGAGGACACGGTTGAGGATTAGGAGGCGGAGTCGCACACTGTCACAGGACCAACTGCCTGAGAGCGTGGAGGAGGAAGCGGCGTGACCTGTTCAAGTTGGTGTTGTGGCTGTGCAGGAACCACATTTACCCAGTGAGCCGCAAAGGACATGTATTGTCAACAACAGTAGTTACAGCTCCACACGTCGGCGCTGCCGTGCACTTTGGTACACACTGACAGGCTCAAGGACTGAACCACATTCTCTTCCATCAAATTGTGCAGGGCTGGTACTGCTTTCTTCGGAAAGAAATGACGGCTTGGCACTCTCCACCTCACCTCGGCACAAGCTATCAGTTCTGAAAGGTGCAGAGTCTACCACTTGAAAAGGGAGGGACTGCAGCACCAGCAACTTAGACAGGAGCACATTCAGCTTCTGCGCCATTGGATGAGTGGGTGCATACTGTTGTCTCTTGGACATGGCTTCACCGATGGGTTGTTGGTGGAATGGCTGACTAAAGGTAGGAGGAGCAGGAGCATCTGGAGCAACAGAAGGAGGGTATGACACATAGCTTCCTTCGGCTGAGTTGGTGGAGCCTTGGCTGGCTGAAAGAGGGAGCGGCATGCCACTGGGTGATGCAGCAGGTTGGACCAATACATCGGAGCCACAGTTCTCCAAGGCTGCTTTATGGTCAGGAAGCATATGTTGATACAGGGCCATGATGCCAACATTGGGACCCTGGACACGCTTCCCCTTCTTCCGACAAATCTTGCATGTGGCTATGTGAACCTCCTCCGGATGCTTGATGAAAAACTGCCACACCGCCGAGTAGCCGATTTTGCCATCAACAGTCCGCACTAATTGACTGCTACTGCCGCTGTCTCCAGGAACCCCTGTTCCACTACCTCCCGGGAAGGTAGGCTGCAGCAAAGAAGGTTTTCCCCAGGCATGTCTGACTGCCAACCATGCTACCACCTTTCTGGCTCAGCTGCTGCCTTGTGGCAACCTGCAAACCTCTTCTCCTGATGATGATGAAGCCCCTTCAGCACCCGGCTCCCAATTGCGATCGGCTTCATCATCATCAAGTGTCTGCATGTCAATGATGTTCTCCTCAGATTCCTCAACAGTGTCTGCTTCAGGACCCTGAACGCTGGCAAAACCGGCTCCCCTGTCACTCTCCTAATCACTACTTGCCCGCCTAGCGGGGGAATTGGCAGATGTCTCCTCCACTTCTTGGCTGTGCAGTAGCTGCTGACTGTCCTCTATTAGATCGTTCTCAATGAATAGTGGAGCTGGACCCACAGCATAAGATACTTATTTAGGGGAACAGCATATAAGAACAGCATAGGACAGAGGAAATCGGAGGACAGAGACTGCTCTTGGGCCATGCCAACTGAGTGTTGTGTCTGAGGAACCCGCCAACTGTTGATTGGGGTTTCAGATGTCACTTGTGATGAAGTGGATGACCGTGTTAACCAATCGACGACAGCAGATGGGTTGCTTCCCTCTCGCTGCGACTCCTGCTGCCACTTGCCCCTAGTCTGCTGCGACCTCTGCCTGAAGCATTTAGGCCTCTGCCACTCCACTGTGCACATCCTGGCACGTCTCTGCCTGACATACTTAGTGTGTATAGGCTTAAAAAAGTATTTATCTAGAACAGCAGCAGGTGTGCACTTTTTTCTGGCCTTTCACAGTATGTAGGCCCTTGACAGATTAACAGGTACAAAAAAGTACACTACTTAATTGTAGGTATGTGGTATGCGCTGATAAGGGCAGAAAAAAGCTCTACAGTACACTTAAAAAAGTATCTGAGTACAACACCAGCCGATGAGTACTTTTGCCTTTCCTTTCACAGTATGTAGGCCCTTGACAGATTAACAGGTACAAAATAGCACACTACTTATATGTACATATGCGGTATGCACTTATAAGGGCAGAAAAATGCGCTACAGTACCCTTAAAAATTGGATTTTTGTAAAACTCCAACAGTAGACAACAGTGCTGCAGCCAAAAAAAGCTAAACACAAAATTGCACTCTGTCAAAGACTATTAAGAATGGACTGCTGTATATGATTTTTTTGTGGAACAAAGACACTGAATTCCGCTGAAAAACTATTCCTGCCTCCTCTGCTAAGGTTTATGAAGTTGAGGCAGCTTGTTGAAATGTATTAGGCAACACACAGCTATGTGCCCCTCTCTGTAATACTATGCCGAAGAAAGTGACTGGGGTTAATGTCTGCAGCTGCAGTAAAAATCCTTTTCAGTAAAAAAAACAATGCTCTCTGTCCACGAGAACGCTGATGTGTCTAGGAAGATGTTAAACGCTGCTGGACTGCGCTTTTGTCTGTTGTAACACACACATACACAGGCTCTGCGTCCTATGATCCTTCTGCAGTGTATTGCAAAGAAGTGAGGAGCCGGAATTATGGCTGCCGATTATATAGAGCTGTGACATCACAGGGGTGACTGGCTGCTGATAGGCTGTATCCTGCATGTGATTCAGGGTCCTCCCGCCTATTTCCCTTCCCAGCGTTCCTTGCCCAATGTACTGTGGATCCGCTATTTTAGATGCTCTGTACCCAGCACAGCAGTAAATGGCGTTTGATGAAGGGATTTGCGCAATAGAATATTTCTTGAAATTCGTAACTAATTAGGGTTTGTCAGCTTCAATTTGCTCATCTCTAATATATATATATATATATATATATATATATATATATATATATATATTTATGATTCAGTTTTAAACCAGTTGACATGTAGAGAGATGTACTTGCCATATCCTATATCCTGGATACATTTATTATAAGACTACCAATTATTTAAAGAAAAGATATTATATTATACTTATGACATATGGACATTTATAGAGGTGTAATATACACAGACATTTCAACCAGACCAATGCCACTGACAACTCGGAAATCACACATTCTATAAGTGAGTACATATGTTTAATTATAGTCATAAAATGGGAGTGTAAACAGTTAGGTGTAAGAATAAGATCAGCTCTCACCCCAGTAGGGCACTTTTGCATATGCTGCGATATCTGCACATCTGTCTCATGACAAACACTAAATGATTGGATTCACTGTCAATTACAGGCAAGAACAAGTTTATTTTCAATTACAGCGGGATATCAAAAACAGCTGGAAAATCCCCATGGGGAGGTACAGGAACCAAAAGGGTGAATGAAGCTTCAGAATGGTAGATTGCACAGTACTAATTAGAGAAAAGGGAGTAATGACGGAAAACACCTCTGCATCTATAGCTCCAAAATCCATCTCATAGGAGCGCAGTAAAGCCAGGCAACAGGTACAGACACATCACCGCTCTTAGACCTATTTCCAAGATATCCTTTGCAAGTCTGCACACGCAGAGCAATTCATGCAGAGATTCATGGTAATAAATAATAAATTGTTTTAGTAAAAGTATAAAGTACTATTTTTCTGTTGCAAGTTTAATAATTGCAAAATTATGGTATGTTGTAAAACAATTTTAAGCATATTAATACAAGTATTAAGGCTAGGTTCTCTCCGCATTGAGGGTCCTTATTCAATTTATATGCTAAGATACAGGTAACTATATAGTTCAGAAATCATTTTAGTAGTTTAACTGTGTGCAAAAAAAATTTATGCTGCAATGAGTACTAGGGCAATATCTCATTAAGCTTATCTGTTTCTTTATGTGGAGATATAGGCAATCTGTCTTCATCTTGTACCTCCGCACAATCTGTATGCACAATGCAAGAACCAGATTTGGAAACAGGGCTCGGCTTTCAGCTGTCAATCAAGCAAGTGCCCAGAAAGAATATAAAATAATTATAACATTTTTTTTTTTTTACTAATCCTAAAGGGGTTCTCGGTGCTTACACATCTTTTCCCCTATCCAAAGGATAGGGGATAAGATGCCTGATTGCGGGAGACCCGCCGCTGGGGACCCCCGGGATCATGCACGCGGCACCCCGTTTGTAATCAGTCCCCAGAGCGTGTTTGCTCCGGGTCTGATTACAGGCGACCACCGGGCCAGTTGCGTGTGACGTCACGCCTCTGCCCCCGTGTGATATCACGCTCCGCCCCCCAATGCAAGCTTACGGGAGGGGGAGTGATAGCTGTCATCTCAAGAGGCTGAGCTGTGCTGTAGCATGAATGCCTCCCCATCCTTCCCTGCTCTGCATGATTGATGTACAGGACTCAGCGCTGAAAACTGAGCAGGGAGAGGTGGGTGGGAGTAGGAGTGCAAGCTTCAGCTCAGAATTGCCTCTATGACACTTGAGCTTGGAAGGAAAACATGTTTTTATAACTTTACAAACAGACACTAACTAAAAGAGAGATATATTTGTTTTATTTTCCTATCATCTATCTACCCAGGTCTGCAGCCCTGAGCATGATATAGATCGCAAAAATTCCCTTTAATAGATTTGACACTTCTTAACCCCATTAGGACGCAGGGTTTTTTCCGTTTTTGCATTTTCATTTTTTCCTCATCACCTTCTAAAAATCATAATGCTTTAAATTTTGCACATAAAATTCCATATATGGCTTATTTCTTGCGCCACCAATTCTACTTTGCAGTGACATTAGTCATTTCACCCAAAAATCCACGGCGAAACGGAAAAAAAAAACATTATGCCACAAAATTGAAGAAAAAATTTCATTTTGTAGCTTTTGGGGGCTTCCGTTTCTACGCAGTAAATTTTTCGGTAAAAATAACACCTTATCTTTGTTCTGTAGGTCCATACGGTTAAAATAATACCCTACTTATATAGGTTGGATATTTTTGTACTTTGGAAAAAAATCATAACTACATGCAAGAAAATGTATATGTTAAATATGTTAAAATTTTTTTTTCTGCGTACGGGCCGGTAAGAGGGCTCATTGTGTGCCGTGTTCTTAAGTTTTTATCGGTATCATTTTTGTATTGATTGGACTTTTTGATCACTTTTTATTCATTTTTTTTATGATATAAAAAGGGACCAAAAAATACACTATTTTGGACTTTGGAATTTTTTGCGCACACGCCATTGACCGTGAGATTTAATTAACAATATATTTTTATAGTTCGGACATTTCCACACGCGGTGATACCACATATGTTTATTTTTATTTACACAATTTTTTTTTTTTATGGGAAAAGGGGGGTGATTCAAACTTTTATTAGGGAAGGGGTTAAATGACCTTTGTTAACTTTTTTTCACTTTTTTTTTTGCAGTGTTATAGCTCCCATATGGACCTATAACATTGCACACACTGATCTCCTATGTTGATCCCTGCAAAGCCATAGCTTTGCAGGGATCAGTGAGATAGGGGCTTGATTGCTCAAGCCTGTAGCTCAGGCTTGGAGCAATCAATCGACGATCGGATGCCACGGAGACAGGTAGGAAGACCTCCGCCTGCGTCCCAGCTGATCGGAACATTGCGATTTTATCGCGATGTCCCGATCAGCCCGACTGAGCAGCCGGGAAGCGTTTACTTTTGCTTTCAGATGTGGCAGTCAACTTTGATCGCCGCGTCTGAAGGGTTAACAGCGCGTGGCACAACGATTGATGCCGCGAGCTGTTAGCCCAGGGTCCCGACTACGATTAGCAGATGGGACCGACCCGGTGTGATGCGGGGTCACGGCGTGACCTCGTTTTAAACACCGGGACTGGGCGTAGGGCATACAGGTACGCCCTACATCCTTAAGGGGTTAAACTAGTTCTCTTTTGATCATGGCCAGCATAAGAAATGCAGATCTAAAGATCAGTTTTGTGATAATACATTTTTGTACGGATGCATTATCAAAAACAGGAGATAAAAGAGGCCTTACCTGCTTTCCTCTAACACATCTTAAACATCCAGATATATTAAGTTGAACACACAGAACCTCGCTGGAGATACAGTAGGACAATGTGATAAAAGAACTATTATTTTTGTTATTAGTGGGCTAGCGTTCTGTCATGTTCCCGCAGAATAATATTTCTAGCTGTGAAACAACTTGTTTATTCCTTAAACAAATTTACCATATTATTTAAGCTAAATTACAATTATGGGCCGGATTAGAGGAAATACTCACCTCGTGTGAATGCCTGTGAAATCTTCTAGCAGACAGCAGTGTGAATGTAATTAATTACCGCAGCAGGGAACAGGGAGTTATCAGGCGGTGATATCTCCGAGCATCAATACTAAAAACGTCCTTCTGCTCTTGTAGTTTTAGGAGCACACAGCAAATAACCCATGTGATTAAATTGAAGCATTACTGAGCACTATGATAAAGGTAATCTAGTATATCTTAAATATGGATAAAAAAAAAAAAACACATGTTATCTAATACCGGGTTTGACTGAGAATATAGAACATTATACAATGAACTCAGCCAAGGAAGCATACGTGACAGTTTCAGCAGAAATCACCATACATGTAAGACCAATCTTGGTCAGTGATTTTAGTTGAATCGGTTGACAATTAAATATTAATGGGGGCCACCCAATTCTACATGTACATGTAGTAACATGTAGGGGAAAAATAGACATGTTGGATTTCATTATGACCCTTTACTTCTATAGTAAAAAAAAAACTTCTGCCAGGAGTGGTTGGAGAACAGTTTATTTCCCTCTTCCCATTGGCAAAAAGGGGGATAAGGAGAGGAATAACTGTCTGATTTACAGGTAATCAATGGGTACGGACAACTTTGTGCATACACTTTGGGGGAAAGAACCTCAGTTACCTCTCCATCAATCTCTTCCTGTATGTTAAAATAATTTATTAAAGGGGTACTCCGCCCCCAGACATCTTATCCCCTATCCAAAGGGGATGTCAGATCGCCCTGCACGTAATGCTCCGCCCCTCGTGATGTCACGGCCCGCCCTGTCAATACAAGTCTATGGGAAGGGGGCGTGGTGGTCGTCACACCCCCTGAAATAGACTTGCATTAAGGGGACGGGCCGTGATGTCATGAGGGGCGGAGCCATGACGTCGTGCTGCTTCGGCCCCTGTATCGCCCGTCATTACGCACAGAGCGAACTCGCTCTGTGCAGTAATGATGGCGGGGTGCCGCAGCAGCGATCCCCGGGGTCCCCAGCAGCAGGACCGCGGCGATCTAAGATCTTATCCCCTATCCTTTGGATAGGGGATAAGATGCCAGGGGCGGAGTACCCCTTTAAGTCATAGGAATATGGCTCTTTATTTACACACCTAGGGGGGTATTTATCAATTTTGCCTGTTGACAGTTTCTTTTTACCCTTTTTTTTCACTTTGGTTTTCGTGGACATGCACCAAATTTATCATTTGGTGCAAGTTGTTAGTAATTTTGGCTCAAATGTTGAAATCAGCTGTTCACAGCCCCTTTTGCACAGAACTTACCACTAGAGATGAGCGAACTTACAGTAAATTCGATTTGTCACAAACTTCTCTGCTCGGCAGTTGATGACTTTTCCTACATAAATTAGTTCAGCTTTCTGGTGCTCCGGTGGGCTGGAAAAGGTGGATACAGTCCTAGGAGACTCTTTCCTAGGAATGTATCCACCTTTTCCAGTCCACCGGAGCACCTGAAGGCTGAACTAATTTACGCAGGAAAAGTCATCAACTGCCAAGCCGAGAAGTTCGTTACGAATCGAATTTACTGTAAGTTCGCTCATCTCTACTTACCACCACAGAGGACAGCGTATTTTACCCTGTAGAGCAGCCATTTCGGAGTCCCTCCTGCAGTATATCAGCAAGCGACATGAGTTATTTTCTTTTGTGGGGTTCATAGCCACCATGTCAAATGGATTTTATTTTCAACTTGAGTAGTTTTTTTTTTTTTTTTGGTTACTTAAGTGCAGTGGTCTTCAACCTGCGGACCTCCAGATGTTGCAAAACTACAATTCTCAGCATGCTCGGGAGTTGTAGTTTTGCAACATCTGGAGGTCCGCAGGTTGGAGACCACTGCTTTAGCGCTTACCTTTCCTGAACCTGTGTGGCCATGTCCAATGCTGACTCAACGGAGGGTGAAGGTTCCTCAGAGACAACTATGTCACAGGATAGTATTGAGCAGCCCTGGAGGCGTCGCTGCTTTCACAATTTTTTTTTTTTTTTAATGTATTTTGACGCCTTTACATTTTCTGACATTGCTAAGTGTGATTTCTATGTGCAAAAGTTCTTGGCAGTGATTTGCGCCCAAAAAAAAAATAGAGGCTCAAAATTGCGCCAAAGATCGATAGGCACAAATGATGAATTACTGACTAAAGTTAAAATCACACACAGGACCGAGTGATTTTGAGAAAGTTGTAAAAATGACAGTGGAGAAGATGTGCCAAACTTTGGTGCAAAAAGACACTGCGCCAAAGTATTGCGCCAAAGTTACGTGAAAAAAAAACACATAAATCCTTTGATAAATACCCCCCATATTCATTTTACACCTGTAATTGTAATTATGATGATTTTTGTTTTGGGCTGTTTACACTTGGAATGTATTATAGCATGTATTTGCTTAGAGCCCAAAATATGTCCAGAATTAAAATAGTCATTTATAAGGCTACAACTTTTGCTGTAGTCTAAAAAAGGGTTACATATATATTGTCAAAAACGTACACCAAATTTTGGTAAAAAGAGTAACAAAAAATGGGCCAAAAGCAAAAAATAGGTTTATAAAAACATTTAAAATAAGTGGGCCTAAAAAACAGAACATAGCCTTTCTTTTTAGCAAATTCATGGTATAACAGAACAATCTACAGTACGTTACACTGTCAAACTGTTGCCTGAAACATAACAACTACAACAACAACAACAACAACAACAACGCTATTGATTTCTGGCAGCATAAAATAGGAAAATAGTTACTTGTTATTATTGTAGCATTGGAAGAACTGATTGCTGCCAAGATCTGTCTATTACAGACTTCCTTTTTGTAATGTTTACCATTGTTAAATAATTCAGTTAAAAAGTAAATATGTACTGTATGTATGAAAGGAATAATTGTTTTTATTGATTACTATTTTTCCCCAGGATAACATTATGTCCAGATGATGAAATATGTAATAGAACATGAATATATATATATATATATATATTCAAAAACAATGCAGCACTACTTCACCATTAGATGCCCGGTGCCAGCGCCCCAACTCGATCAAAGTCCATGTAATAGAAAACAGTGGAGCAGCACTCCAAAATTGCAAAAAAGTGTAAAAATGTATTCCTTCATGTCAAGATTCAAAGCGACGTTTCAGCTCCCCACTGGAGCTTTTTTTCCAGTGGGGAGCTGAAACGTCGCTTTGAATCTTGACATGAAGGAATACATTTTTACACTTTTTTGCAATTTTGGAGTGCTGCGCCATTGTTTTCTATATATATATATATATATATATATATATATATATATATACCGTATCTATCGGCGTATAACACGCACTTTTTAGGCTAAAATTTTTAGCCTAAAGTCTATGTGCGTGTTATACCCCGATATACCCCCAGGAAAGGCAGGGGGAGAGAGGCCGTCGCTGCCCGCTTCTCTCCCCCTGCCTTTCCTGGGGTCTAGAGCACTGCTGTCGGCCCTTTTCACCCCCTGGTTATCGGCGCCGCTGCCCGTTCTGTCCCCCTGACTATCGGTGTCGGCGCCGATTGCCAGGGAGAGAGAAGCGGCGCCGACAGCCAGGGGGAGAGAAGGGGCAGCGGCACCCATTGTCGGCGCCGCTGCCCCGTTGCCTCCCCCCATCCCCGGTGGCATAATTACCTGAGTCCGGTCCGCGCTGCTCCAGGCCTCCGTCGTGCGTCCCCGGCGTCATTGCTATGCGCTGAACGGCGCGGCGCATGACGTCAGAGCGCCGCGCCGTGCATAGCAATGACGCTGGGGACGCACGACGGAGGCCTGGAGCAGCGCGGACCGGACTCAGGTAATTATGCCACCGGGGATGGGGGGAGGCAACGGGGCAGCGGCGCCGGCAATGGGTGCCGCTGCCCCTTCTCTCCCCCTGGCTGTCGGCACCGCTTCTCTCCCCCTGGCTATCGGCGCCGGCACCGATAGTCAGGGGGACAGAACGGGCAGCGGCGCCGATAACCAGGGGGTGAAAAGGGCCGACAGCAGCGATCTAGACCCCAGGAAAGGCAGGGGGAGAGAAGCGGGCAGCGACGGCCTCTCTCCCCCTGCCTTTCCTGGGGGTATATCGGGGTATACACGCGCACACACACCCTCATTTTACCATGGATATTTGGGTAAAAAACTTTTTTTACCCAAATATCCTTGGTAAAATGAGGGTGCGTGTTATAGGCCGGTGCGTGGTATACCCCGATAAATACGGTATATATATATATATATATATATATATATATATATATACATATATATTAAGAGAATATGGCATGGAATATGAATATACATATACAGTGGTCCCTCAACATACGATGGTAATTCGTTCCAAACAACCCATCGTTTGTCGAATCCATCGTATGTTGAGGGATCCGTGCAATGTAAAGTATAGGAAGCTGTACTCACCTGTCCCCGCCGCTCCGGACCAGGTCCTCACCGCTCCCGATGCTGTCCCAGGGGCTCCCGATGCTGTCCCGCTGCTCCGGTGTCTTCACGATCGTTCGCGATCCTCTGGCTTCTTCTGCATCTTCTGCAGGGTCCGGGCCTTGCTTTCTGGTGACGTTATTACGTTGCTGCACCGGCGCGGCGTGCGTAGTGACGTAATAACAACGCCAGAAAGCAAGGCCCGGACCCTGGAGAAGATGCGGAAGACACCGGAGGATCGCGAAATGGACCCAAAGCAGCGGGAATAGGTAAGCGAACCTGTCCGGGATGCTTAAACTGCTATCTGACAGCAGCTTAAGCATTTTGCGCTGTCGGATAGCAGTTAATGCGATGGCCCCGACATATAAAAGCATTGTATGTCGATGCTGACATCGACATGCGATGGCCTCTGAGAGGCCATCGTATGTCGATTTTATCATATGTCGGGGCCATCGCATATCGGGGGGTTACTGTATATATATATTAAGAGAAGAGCAAGATCAGCTCACTCAACGCAGACCCGCTGCGGCATGGGCAATCAGGAAAGAGAAAGTTCAGCGCAGCTTCTTAAACAGATGTGTGGTTTTATTTTGTCATGTAAGCAGCATACAGGACAGGCATAGAGGCGACGCGTTTTGGCCGGTGGCACCCGACCTTACTCATACGGCCGAAACACGCCACCTCTATGCCTGTCCTGTTTGCTGCTTGCATGGCAAAATAAAACCGCATATCTGCGGCTGTGCTGGACTTTCTCTTTCCTATATATATAAATATATATATATATATATATATATATATATATATATATATATATATATATATATATATATACATATATATATATATATAGTATCTCCCATAATTGAGTACTCCCCTCACAATTTTTTAAATATTTTATTATATTTTTTCATGTGACAATAGTGAAGAAATGAAACTCTGCTACAATGTAAAGTATTAAGTAAGTGCACAGCCTGTATAACAGTGTTTAATGTGTCCCCTCAAAATTATCGAATACACAACAATTAAAGGGGTACTCCGGTGGAAAACCATTTTTTTTTAAATCAACTGGTGCCAGAAAGTTAAACAGATTTGTAAATGACTTCAGCTGCTGTATGCTCCAGAGATAGTTATTTTTGAAGTTCTTTTCTGTCTGACCACAGTGCTCTGTGCTGACACTTCTGTCAATGTCTGGAACTGTCACGAGCAGGCGCAATATCCCCATAGCAAACCTCTCCTGCTCTGGATAGTTCATGTCCCTAGTTTACATTGTGATCTGCAGCAGAAAATCCTGCACATCAAATCTGTACAGTATACAGTGGTCCCTCAACATACGATGGTAATTTGTTCCAAACAACCCATCGTTTGTCGAATCCATCGTATGTTGAGGGATCCGTGCAATGTAAAGTATAGGAAGCTGTACTCACCTGTCCCCGCCGCTCCGGACCAGGTCCTCACCGCTCCCGATGCTGTCCCAGGGGCTCCCGATGCTGTCCCGCTGCTCCGGTGTCTTCTTCGGGATCCTCTGGCTTCTTCTGCATCTTCTACAGGGTCCGGGCCTTGCTTTCTGGTGACGTTATTACGTTGCTGCACCGGCACGGCGTGCGTAGTGACGTAATAACAACGCCAGAAAGTGAGGCCCGGACCCTGGAGAAGATGCGGAAGACACCGGAGGATCGCGAAGTGGACCCAGAGCAGCGGGAATAGTTAAGCGAACCTGTCCGGGATGCTTAAACTGCTATCTGACAGAAGCTTAAGCATTTTGCGCTGTCGGATAGCAGTTAATGCGATGGCCCTGACATATAAAAGCATCGTATGTCGATGCTGACATCGACATGCGATGGCCTCTGAGAGGCCATCGTATGTCGATTTTATCTTATGTCGGGGCCATCGCATATCGGGGGGTTACTGTATATATATATATATATTAAGAGAAGAGCAAGATCAGCTCACCCAACGCAGACCCGCTGCGGCATGGACAGGTGTGGATTCCCCAGTGGTGCCAGAAAGTTAAACAGATTTGTAAATGACTTCAGCTGCTGTATGCTCCAGAGATAGTTATTTTTGAAGTTCTTTTCTGTCTGACCACAGTGCTCTGTGCTGACACTTCTGTCAATGTCTGGAACTGTCACGAGCAGGCGCAATATCCCCATAGCAAACCTCTCCTGCTCTGGATAGTTCATGTCCCTAGTTTACATTGTGATCTGCAGCAGAAAATCATGTGCATCAAATCTGTGCAGAATACTGTACTTGTGAATAGACCATAGATCTCTAAACCTTGGCAACAAAAGTGAGTACACTCACAACAAATTGTTGTCTTGAACATAGATGCCACGGTTCACTGCCAGTAATATTTTTTCTTAAAGATTTGAATGATTGATTATTTAACCATCACTAAATGCACACCATACATGCACCTGTTGCTTGGTTTTAATAACCAGGAACATACACAGCTATCTACTCAGTACAGTGCCGTTCAGGCACAAAAAAATTTATGACAGTTTGTTCCTCGCTCACACAGCATGGTCGCTGTTCCTTAAATGCCTATATCTTTTATGACCAGATGTTTCTTCCATCTCTCACACTTATACATTGGTGAAATGTCACAAACAGCCTGTCAGTCCAAAGATAATATACACTCACTGGCCACTTTATTTGATGCACCAGTTTAAATGCTTGATAAGAGCAATAACTAATAACTAATAACTCTCAAATGAGAGTAACTAAATGCATTTAGGCATGTAAATGTGGTCAGGACACTTTGCTGGAGTGCAAACTGAGCACCAGTATTGGGAAGAAAGGGGAATTAAGCGACTATGAACGTAGTATAATTGTTGTTGCCAGATGGGCTCCTCTGAGCATTTTAGAAACTATTGATCTACAGGGTGGTGTAAAAAATAGTTGTTTTAGCCTCTTCATCCATTTCCACACAGCCGCCATGCTGTTGGTTCTTGCTTCTTCTGAGCACTGTATCAGCCTTCTCTGCAGGACCTTCCACTCTGCCAGTCTGTAGCTGCAACAGTGTGATTGGCTGAGCAAGCAGGTCCTGTGCGGCTGAGACAATAGAATAAGAAAGTAGACTAGACCAGCAAAGGACTGGGAGCATTGGCACAGCAGCTTTGTGGGGAATGTGGAGAATCTTTTTTTGTTGTTTTTCACAGACAACCCTTATAACTATGCATACTTATTAGCCCACCAAACTCTAGTGAAAGTGAACACCCAGTAAAATTTGTCACCTGAAGAATTTATAATGAAGGAACATATATATATATATATATATATATATATATATATATATATATATATTAGGTATGAACAGTTTTCTACAGTACTGAATTGCTAAATTTGAGATGTCGGTCAACCAGTTTGTAGAACAAGTGGAGGCAGTATGCAACCCATTAACAGTGCTTTGGTGAAAAGAGGTCTGTCAAATGCAGTACTGTTGAATTAACTCTTTAAAAGAAAGTCCAAGGAAGGTGAAAAATTTCAGCAAAGAGACTTCTTGATTTTTCAATTACAACCTGAAGCAATTCATACTATGACTACTTGGACCACATATGTAATGGCAGATGTTATCCTGATTTTTGTGCTGCATGTGCACAAATAAGCCTAACACTTCCATAGCAAATCCAGTCTTGGAAACAGAACAGAAATACATCTTGCTATAACAGTTTTTATACCATACGAGTTGCTATATAACATATATTTGCCAATTTCAAGAGAACCTTTTTAAGCAGATGACCTTTGAAAATATGTAACCAGTAAAAATTTGCATTGAAATTAAAAACCCTTAAGTATTTAAATAATCTTTAATTATTCTCGTAATATAAAAAAAAATAAAAAATTGAATAAAGAGCTAATCTGGTAATATCAATGAGCAGGCTAATATGGATTTATATCATTTATAAGCCAGGTATAATAAGATATGCAAATCAGTCATCAGAATTAGAAAGCTGGTTTACTCATCTCAACATAAACATGTGTGAGGTAAATCTCCCAGGAATCACACTTACAGTACATTTCACTTTATCTTTGTTATCCAGACACGTGCTCTGTGGCGGATCTAGCTCCACTACCGTACATCAATTCACCTTCAGTAATCCCGCTTTACAATAAGGCAACAGATTTTTAAAACAGTGGAGCAGGTTTTTATTATTCTGCTCATCAAACTAGTAAGTTACACTGCCGCTTTATAACAAGGAGAAACTTTTTTTCTTAATTTAATGCACTATTAAGCTTTTTATTAAGATATTATTAATCAAGTCTGAGCCTCTGAAAAGCAACAACAGCAGATCTTTAGAAGTGCAATTAAAGCGGTGTTTAATGTGGGCACATTAATGTATGGTAATGCTCTGTCACTAACTGCGGAATACAAATGGTACCGCACTCTTGAAATATCCTTCAGGTGCAATCTGCGGATGGATACCCCAATACAATTCTCATTCTGTAGCTATCTGGGAGATGAAAAGGATCTCAGTGTTTTTTCATCAAGGAAAAAGCCAACATATCTGCAAGTGTTGACATGCTTTCTGTGCCAGGTGACAACATAACTCATCACTCGTGGTGACTATGATGCTTTCAAATATGTGAAAGGACAAATAGGAAAGAGTGGATGAGGTCACCTCCGTACTGAGGTCTTTTTAATAGTAAAAATAACATATTTTGTGCAGTTATAATAAAGCCATGCATCCTTTTATTTTACTGCATGTGGCCATTTATTTTATTAAAAGGGATGCTTCAACATGGTCATTACCCAGTGTTTCCCTCTCTGATCCAGAAAGGAGCACTCCCTGCTTTGGTCACCACAAATAGACCAAATATTACATGGACAGCGATTCATACAAATGGCCACCATGTAGTGCTGTACATTCCCTTTGCAGTAGCTTTCTATGGCAAAATCTGCTGCTTATCAGGGGTGATGGGAGCCAGATCAGTGATTAGCTGATCGCCAAATGTAAAGGGGGTTACCTCTGATAGGAAAGCCCCTGTAAAATTTGGAGATTTATGAGATTTACAATGATCTGGTTCATCTTCACACTTAACCGAGATTATTTGGCCAGATTGCAGATATTCCACATTACATTCTCCATACAGACTAGTACAGAACTAGCCAAACCATTGTGCTCACTATATTGTCAGCTGTCAGGCCATGTCCACCAAATGTTTATAGCTGGTATTTTCAGCCACAAATGAATAGTCCGGAAAAAAAAAAACTGCTGTTTTTGGCATTTAAATAGTTGTTTATTTTTTAGCTGGAAATACCAATTAAAAAAATCCTTTCATCGGCCCAAAAAAAGAAAATGGTCATTAATGTTATGGCTGCACTATTTCTCCCGTTACTATCTTCCGTCACAAAATAACGGCCATTATTAATAACAGGCTATAACGGGTTAAAAAGGATAATGTAAAAATCCCATAGACTATAATAGGATTTTCTAACAGCGGTATAGGATTATGTAACTGCCGCTTTGCAGACAATTTTCAGACGGAACTTCGAATGGATCTTTAAAACCGACTAATTTTGTAGTGTGAAAGGGGCCTAAAAATTGTGTAATTGTATATGTATAGTAAGATCCCTGGTCTCAAGGGGGCTAAAAAATTGTGTGTTTGTCTTTTGAGCTAAGGAGTTAGAGTAGATGTAAAACATTTTAATAAAACTTTTGGTTTACACAGCAAACTGAACCTGGTATGTATGTTCTACATTGCAAACAGGGAGGGGGAGATTTATCAAAACCTGTACAAAGGAAAAGTTGACCAGTTGTCCATAGCAACCAATCAGATTGCTTCTTTCATTTTGCAGAGGCCTTGTTAAAAATGAAAGAAGCAATCTGATTGGTTACTATGGACAACTGGGCAACGTTTCCTCTGGACAGGATTTGATAAATCTCCCCCACTGTCTCTATGCATTTCTTGCTTCACAATCTACGTCTCTTATTTTAACATTTAAAGATTATAAGGGTAAGCAATTCCACCCCTCTGTGACCCCTCTTTTAAGGATATTGAGTGAATAGTCTAAAGCAGTGAAGAAAATCTGCACTGAACCCTAGAAACTTGTTTGTAATTGTTTAGTGAAGCATAAGTTACATAAAAGTGTCCTATATGCTGTGTGCTTGTTATATGTTATACTATACACTATGAGCATACTAGTACTAATTGAAGAGCATGTAATGGAGATAAATTCTTATTGGTTGATGGAACAAAATTTGTGATGTATAAGAGACACTGCCAAAGTCTTTGAAGTAAACATGACACAATGACTTGTCAAGCTTTTGGATTTGCAGAGTTATCCTTAATTTGGCACATTGAAAACAGTATTTGAAAAAATCACTTTTTTTATGACTAATTTTAATGATATCATATTTACCTATTTAACAGAAAGCCAAGCAATAAATAAATAAACCAAAATAATAGTTTTTGCATTTATGACAGGTAAATAGGGAGTTCTTCAGCTGTATAAATCGGCATACAATTGCAGATAAAAGGCCCATTATTGTAGTTTTTGTGATTATGCAAAAAGTAAAATTCTACTCCATTTGCTGCTCAATGTGATTATCACACCTTAGGATGTACGAGATTTACTTTTAATACTATAACTGGAAGAATGGTGTGAACTGCAATACGATAAAAAGGAGCGCATATTTTATATTCAAAATGTTTAACATTATCACTGCGGAAGATGGAATATATTATCTTATGATCTGTAATCAAATGGTAACTCATATATTTACACATTTCTGCTGAGCCGAAATGACTACGTTCTCTACATTTTATCTTGGAGAACTGCTAAGGTGTATGAGATATAAAAACATGAATGCACATTTTCATCATATTTTACATTTTTGCTGCTTTACTACCCTCTCTTATGTAGCAACTAATAATTCTGTCACTTCCCATGGAAAATTAAGAGGAACATAGCCGTAACATTTTCCCCTTAAAAAGCCAGGTACATTAATAACTTGTCTGCATCCACAAAGATATTATTGCTGGTTCCTCTACATTGACTCTTTGTAAAATCAGAAATTTTCATAAAATATAATTATATGGGCTCTTTTGCAAGTAGCTATCTCACATATATGTCTGACAGACAAAAAATAAAAAATAATCTATATAAAAAAAAAGTAATAAAGAACTATGTAAGATATGGGTCTACTGATCAATATGTTTACTTTTAGAAGTTGCCTTAAACAGTCTATGCCACATTGAAAGTATAGTTACAGGCAGTCTATGACATACTCAGTCAATGTAACTTAGGCTTGGGCTTCACTGCAATTTTGGCCATAAGAGCATTCGCGTGACCAGAAATCACTATGTTGTAGTTTGTGGATCATGCTGTGTTGCACCTAAGGAAGTAAATGGGGTTGCACAGTAATTCTCACTGCAAGTTGTTGCGTCCATGACTTGAGAGAACCAAGAAATTGTCATACTGTGTGGGTATAGCTCCATCACATCTAAAGTACACAATGCTCCCCGACAGTTGTGGTCAAAGCCATGTGTGGGTCACACTGAGAACCCATGTATTAACCTCAGATGCGATGCAGTGCAATCCACACAGCAAGACAGCCTCAATGAAATAGATTAACAATATGCTTATTAAAGCGTACTTATCATAAGCATTAAATAAATAAATAAATAAATAAATGAATAAACAAATTATGTAGAAAATGACATTTTGTATCTTTTTGTGTCTTTTTGTGTCTCTGAGGAGACAAAATACAGGAAGTGTGGGTGGACAAGCAGGGCTATGTACACTGAGGACAAGCAGGGCGCTACGCCAGTGTTAGGTTAGGCACCCACTCTGACTAGGTGGCCTTGACGTGGCGAGTGGGCTTGTACTTTTTGATCACAATGTATACTAACAACCTGTTAGTTTTTTACATTATGCTGAGAATCAAGTAGATCAAAATACTAATGGTGGATGTGCGGCTATGTTTGTCTATTTGTGCTGTACATTTGTAGTCTCTCCTTTCTTCCATGGCAAGCACTCCACCCATTCTGCCCATGCATTTTTAATTAGCAGGAGACTACATAAGGGTTTCCTCCTAACATGCTCCCAGTCCTCTGGCAGGGAGCACATGGTAGGTTTCACGCTGGTGTAGTTCTCTGTGGCGGCCATTGTTTCCTTGATGCATTGTCTGTGGGGTGGTGTGGCCCATAGCCAGGGGCTTGGTCGGGCAGCATTGGGGATGCCTGGCCACTGGGTCGTTCCCCCTGAAAGCATCGTGTCTCGGAGGCTGTGATCGCCACCCAGCGCTATGCCAGTGTTAGGTTAGGCGCCCACTCCGACTAGGTGGCCTTGATGTGGCGAGTGGACTTGTACTTTTTAATCAAAATGTATACTAACAACCTGTTAGTTTTTTAAATTATGCTGAGAAGCAAGTAGATCAAAATACAAATGGTGGATGTTTGGCTATGTTTCTCTATTTTTGTTGTACAAGCAAGGCTCTGTACACTGAGGATAAGCAGGGCTCTGTGCAGTGAGGATAAGCAGGGCTCTGTGCAGTGAGGACAAGCAGGGCTCTGTACACTGAGGGCAAGCAGGGCTCTGTACAATGAGGGCAAAGCAGTGCTCTGTACACTTAGGACAAGTAGGGCTCTGTGCAGTGAGGACAAGCAGGGCTCTGTACATTGAGGACAAGCAAGGCTCTATGCACTGAGGACAAGGAGGGCTCTGTTCACCAAGGACAAGCAGGGCTATGTACACTGAGGACAAGCAGGGCTCTGTGCAGTGATGACAAGCAGGGCTCTGTGCAATGAGGACAAGCAGAGCTCTGTACACCGAGGACAAGCAGGGCTATGTACACTGAGGACAAGCAGGGCTCTGTACACTGAGGACAAGCCAGGCTCTGTGCAGTGATGACAAGCAGGGCGCTGTGCACTGAGGACAAGCAGGGCTCTGTACGCTGAGGACAAGCAGGGCTCTGTGCAGTGAGGACAAGCGGGGCTCTGTGCAGTGAGGACAAGCACGGCTCTTTGCAGTGAGGACAAGCAGGGCTCTGTGCAGTGAGGACAAGCAGGGCTCTGTACACTGAGGGCAAGCAGGGCTCTGTACACTGAGGACAAGCAGGGCTCTGTGCAGTGATGACAAGCAGGGCTCTGTGCACTGAGGACAAGCGGGGCTCTGTGCAGTGATGACAAGCAGGGCTCTGTGCACTGAGGGCAAGCAGAGCTCTGTACATTGAGAGCAAGCAGGGCTCTGTACACTGAGGACAAGCAGGGCTCTGTACACTGAGGACAAGCCAGGCTCTGTGAAGTGATGACAAGCAGGGCGCTGTGCACTGAGGACAAGCAGGGCTCTGTACGCTGAGGACAAGCAGGGCTCTGTGCAGTGAGGACAAGCGGGGCTCTGTGCAGTGAGAACAAGCATGGCTCTTTGCAGTGAGGACAAGCAGGGCTCTGTGCAGTGAGGACAAGCAGGGCTCTGTACACTGAGGGCAAGCAGGGCTCTGTACAGTGAGGACAAGCAGGGATCTGTACACTGAGGACAAGCAGGGCTCTGTGAAGTGAGGACAAGCAGGGCTCTGTGAAGTGAGGACAAGCAGGGCTCTGTATATTGAGGACAAGCAGGGCTCTGTGCACTGAGGACAAGCAGGGCTCTGTACACTGAGGAAAAGCAGGGCTCTGTGCAGTGAGGACAAGCGGGGCTCTGTGCAGTGATGACAAGCAGGGCTCTGTGCACTGAGGGCAAGCAGGGCTCTGTACACTGAGGGCAAGCAGGGCTCTGTACACTGATGACAAGCAGAGCTCTGTACACTGAGGACAAGCAGGGCTCTGTGAAGTGAGGACAAGCAGGGCTCTGTGCAATGATGACAAGCAGGGCTCTGTGCAATGAGGACAAGCAGAGCTCTGTACACTGAGGGCAATCAGGGCTCTGTACACTGAGGACAAGCAGGGCACTGTACACTGAGGACAAGCAGGGCTCTGTACACTGAGGACAACCAGGGCTCTGTACACTGAGGACAAGAAGGGCTCTGTGCAGTGAGAATAAGCAGGGCTCTGGGCAGTGAGGACAAGCAGTGCTCTGTGCAGTGAGGACAAGCAGGGCTCTATACACTGTGGGCAAGCAGGGCTCTGTACACTGATGACAAGCAGGGCTCTGTACACTGAAGACAAGCAGGGCTCTGTTCACTAAGGACAAGCAGGGCTCTGTACACTGAGGACAAGCAGGGCTCTGTGCAGTGAGGACAAGCAGGTCTCTGTGCAGTGAGGACAAGCAGGTCTCTGTACACTGAGGACATGCAGGGCTCTGTGCACTGAGGACAAGCAGGGGTTTGTACACTGAGGACAAGCAGGGCTCTGTACACTGAGAAAAAGCAGTGCTCTGTACACTGAGTACAAGCAGGGCTCTGTACACTGAGGACAAACAGGGCTCTGTGCAGTGAGGACAAGCAGGTCTCTTTACACCAAGGACAAGTGTAATATGCCTTGGGGGGTGTATAGTAGTGGAGATGTTGTTTCGGTATATGAGGGGTTAATATTAACCCGATAGTTCGTGACGCCAGGCTGAGGGCTAGTATGCTGAGGTAATTCTCCGGCCTATCACCGCCCTTCCCAGTAACGAAAGGTGCATGAAATGACTGAAGGTCCACAAGGAAGTTGAACTTGAACTTCAATAACTTTACTTAAGTGCTTGCGGTAAATCCAATGCACAGTGACAGTCTTATATAAACAGTCTCTATATTGCTCAGTAACTGACCTTGCGTATTATTACAAGTCTCTGAATTTAGGATATTGCAGATCTGTCCGGATTTAGGGGCTAGATAAGGTCCGGTGATCTTGCAGAGTGCTTGGGATTGATACACTCACAATTCTGAATAGATTCAGCAGTTGCCGCAAGGCTCAGGCCTAACTCACTGCAATAATAGCTGCGCAGATCCTTCTCATTTGCCAGCCCAGGAACAAGAGGGATGCTTACTGCTTGGCTGCGCAGGAACAAGAGAGAGAACAATGGCCGCCGCTCCCTTATATGGGCAGGGGGCGTGGTGAATCTGATTGGTCCGAATACCTGTCATTCACTGTTACACGGCATGATGGGATTGCATACGTCATAAGGACCTCCAAAGGTCCTAAAGCAGAAATACCATAGAGTTCACCTAGGCATGTGACCCACAGGTCCTGGCACACTACGCGCAGGTAATTAACCATTTATTAACATGTATATCACTATATTTACATAAACCTTGAGTAAACTACTGATTTACTATATGTAATAGAGGTGACAAGGGCAGACTATATAACGTGGACCCCTACGTCCTAGGGACTCTGGCTATGGGGACCCACAGACATATAGGTACCGTATAGGGTGCGGTACCGGGACACCACACAAGCAGGGCTCTGTGCAGTGAGGACAAGCAGGGCTCTGTACACTGAGGACAAGCAGGGCTCTGTACAAGGGACACACAGGGTTCTGTACACTCAGGACAAGCAGGGCTCTGTACAAGGGACACACAGGGTTCTGTACAGTGAGGACAAGCAGGGCTCTGTACAAGGGACACACAGGGTTCTGTACACTGAGGACAAGCATGGCTCTGTGCAGTGAGGCTCTATGACATGCCCCTGGCTCACATAGGATGATAATTGACAAATCATAAGCCAGCATAGAGCCCTGCTTGTCCTTCCCCCACTTCCTGTAGTTGATCTCCTCAAAGAGACACACAGGAAATAGCTCCAGGAACAGCATTTTTTCACCCAAAAAATCTACACACTTTTTAATCATGGCATATTACAAATATAGATAGAATGTTATTTTTTACAGTATATAAAATGTTTTTGCTAACAACAGGTATACTTTAATATTTTCCAACGAACGACAACATTTTCAACTATTTTTGGCAACATATTACAAGAATAAGGTGAATATAAATTTTCCCATTAGCAATTCCGCATCATTACACCCACTGAAATCACTGTTTTATACTATAATAATCATATATAGAATCATATATTCTAGTGAGTCTTGTTGTATTTTTTGTGTGATTCAAATCCTTTTAAAGTTTTTTTTGCGCAATTGGGATTTGTGTTAAATCTGTGTAAAGGTCTATATAAAGTTTTTTTTTTTAAATCACCTCTTTTCTTTTTTTCCTTCCGCTGCTCTGATTTGTCCTAATTCACATGCTGAGCAGGGCTACCGTGATAACCTTTGTACAGCTACAAAAATATTCCATATGCTAGTATATTTGATGTGCAAATCAATATTGCTGTGAATTGTGAAAATATATAGATTGATTCTCTATAATATTATGAAGCATTATATTATGATATGCAATTTCTTGGAGAGTTCTTTTGTGTAATTATTTTAATGTCTCAAGAGAATTCCATCATTATTCTGTGGTATTGACCTGGATGAGTAGGTGTCAATATCAGAGTCCTTCTTAACTGTATCATCAGCAAATCCTGACCCCGGCGTATTTAGCTTAATTCAAGAACATACTAATAAAGTCCTTGAAATCAAATACATGTGCATGTGCAAGCATATGTAATGTAATGTATGTGAATCCAGTATTTATTTCCATGGGACTATCATGAAAAAGTATCACAATACTGAATCATAACATTCCAAAGCGTTGCTATACGGTATTCTTACTTATTGATAGCAATTGCAGTGATAGCAACTGCATGGTCACTATCATCAACACTTTCACTACAGTTATTATTATTTAGTCACTTAGTGAATAAAAACATTATACAAAGACCATACCACCATACAGTGACCATGCAGTGGTAGATACCAGTACTGCACAGGCATTCTCGACCAGATAAGTTAATACACTACACTGAAATTCAGTGACTTGGAGGTAATGTCTTCTCTTATCTTATCCACTAGCTTAGACCAACATAAAGACTTGGCTTTGCAGAGTTTGTTGCCCGGAAATCTTTGGCTGCTTACCTTTTTAGTGCCCCATTTACCTTTTATATAAACTTCCAATCCTACTTCCACCTCCATTATGGCTCATTTGCCTCTATTTATATATATATATATATATATATATATATATATATATATATATATATATATATATATTGTGTTGCACAGTTCCCCCCAAATATTGTGCTTTAGAAATAATGGTGTGTTAGTGCCCCAGAAAACGAGAGTGTGCTAAATAGATGGTGGCTTTAAAGGGGTACTCCATTGAAAACCTTTTTTCTTTTAAATCAACTGGTGGCAGAAAGTTAAACATATTTGTAAATTACTTCTATTAAAAAATCTTAATCCTTCCAGTATTTATTAGCTACTGAATGCTACAGAGGAAATTCCTCCTTTTTGGAACACTGATGACATCAAGAACAAAGTGCTCTCTGCTGACATCTCTGTCCATTTTAGCAACCGTGCATAGCAGATGTATGCTAAGGGCAGCATGGTGGCTCAGTGGTTAGCACTGCTGCCTTGCAGTGCTGGGGACTTGGGTTCAAATCCCACTAAGGACAACAATAAATAGAGTGTTATTATTATTATAATAACGTCAGCAGAGAGAACTGGGCTTGTGATGTCATCAGAGAGCATTCCAAAAAGAAAAGAATTTCCTCTGTAGTATTCAGCAGCTAATAAGTACAGGAAGGATTAAGATTTTTTAATAGAAGTAATTTACAAATATGTTTAACTTTCTGCCGCCAGTTGATTTAAAAGAAAAAAAGGTTTTCACCGAAGTACCCCTTTAACAATAGTAGTGAACCACACAGTAAAAGTGTTCACTTTTGTGTCCTACTTTGTTGTTCCACACTGTAATCTTTCCAGTGCACCCAGACAATATAACTTTCCCTATTAGTCCTCTCACAGGAATTAGTCTCCACACAGTAATGCTTGCCTTTGTGCCACCTGCACAGTTATAAATCCCATATTGTCCCCCCCAACATAATAATAATATGCCTTCTACAAGATAATAATTCTGTGTTTGCCCCATTATTGCACCAGAACAGTTATATTGACCCTCTTTGTGTTCCTTACAATGTAATATTGTCCTAACTGTTGAAAATAGTACTCCCTAAGGGAACTAGGGTATCAGCCGAATGTCCAGGCATATGTCCCAGATTCAAGTGCATATTGCTGAAGCAGGGAACAAGGCAGACAAAGATATCATAGGACTCTTAAAGGGGTACTCCCCTGGAAAACATTTTTTTTTTATCAACTGGTGCCAGAAAGTTAAACAAATTTGTAAATTACTTCTATTTAAAAATCTTAACCCTTCCAGTACTTATCAGCTGCTATATGATCCACAGGAAGTTCTTTTTTTTTTATTTTTTATTTCCTTTCTGTCTCACCACAGTGTTCTCTGCTGACACCTCCGTACAGGTGTCAGCAGAGAACACTGTCCAGAGCAGGATAGGTTAGCTATGGGGATTTTCTCCTACTCTGGACAGTTCCTAAAACGGACAGAGGTGTCAGCAGAGAGCACTGTGGTCAGACAGAAAATAACTTCCTCTGCAACATACAGCGGCTGATAAATACTGGAAGGGTTAAAATTTTTATATAGAAATAATTTACAAATCTGTTTAACTTTCTGGCACCAGTTGATTTAAAAAATAATAATTTATCCTTCCCTGCCTCCCCCAAAAAATTAAATAAAGGCATTGCAATATCTGAATTAAGATAGCAGATTTAGAAATCTTAATTCAGCCTCCAACTGCCATTTCACCCTATTGACCCTCCATGGGGGAAGTCTCCTTCTCTCTATTTAATTGCTTAACCCCTTAACGACCATGGATGTAAATGTATGTCCTGGAACGGCGATACTTCGCGCACCAGGATGTATATTTATGACATGTATATGACCGCGAGCATCGGAGTGATGCTCGGATCATGCGCAGCAGGTCCCGGCTGCTTATAGCAGCCAGGGACCCGACGGGAAATGGCCAACGTCCGCGATCGCGCGGATGTCTGCCAATAACCACTCAGTTGCCGTGATCAAAACAGATAGGCATCTGTGGAAGCACGGCTACATTTTATGCCGATCTGATCTCCCACGGCACAGCCGCGGGATCACATCAGCTAACATGGTGGACGGAGGTCCCCTCATCTGCCTCCACCGCCTTCCTGGCTTCGATCGAGAAGACCAGAGCAGTAGACAGCCGATAAAACTGATCAGTGCTATGCCCTATGCATAGCAATGAACAGTATTAGCAATCAAATGATTGCTATAAATAATCTCCTATGGGGACTATTAAAGTGTAAAAAAAAAGAAGTAAACATTTTTTTATAAATAAACATATTTGGTACTGCCACGTATGTAAATGTCCGAACTATTTAAATATAATGTTAATGATGCCTTACGGTGAACGGGAAAAAAATTTCAAAAATTTATAAAAGTTTTATATACACAAATGTGGTATCAATAAAAGTTCAGATCACGTTTCAAAAAATCCCTCATACCGCCGCTTATACAGAAAAATAGAAAAGTTATAGGTCGTCAAAATAGAGGGATTTTAAACGTACTAATTTGGTTTCAAAGTTTGCAATCTTTTTTAAGCTTAACAATAATAGAAAAGTATGTAATCATGGGTATCATTTTAATTATTCATATTGTCCCGCAGAATAAAGAACGCATGTCCTTTTAACCATAAATTGTACAGCATAAAAACAAAACCTTCCAAAATTTGTAAAATTGAGGTTTTATTTTTATTGTCCCCACGCAAATAGTATTTTTTGGTTGCGCCAAACATTTTATGGTAAAATGAGTGATGTCATTACAAAGGACAACTGGTCGCACAAAAAAGAAAGCCCTCATACTAGTTACGATTTTTAGAAAGCAAAATTGAAAATGCTAAAATATATGTTCAATATTGACTGCACCATCTAATTGACAGAATAAAATCTTTTTCTGATATTAGAGCAGAGTAAGGACTGTATAATACAGCCAGCATGTGCAAGGGATAGTACAGGCATAGCTTCTTTGAGTACATTTACATCAATATGCATAGTTTCCATGGTGTAAATGTACATCTGAAACGGAAAGGGGTTACTGTGAACATATCTATGGATAACTTTATTAATCATACAATGCTTATACTCAGCCAAACATCACCCCAATGACAGGGCCAATGACATTACATTACTATTGCATTTGCATTTGCTCTGCTATTCATGGCCTCCAACAAATAGCTTTGTAAAACTATGCATGCAAGCCCTACTTGCATAGTTATAATTGGAATGAACACTGGGAAGAAAAGTGCTAAGGTGAGCCTTTTGCTCATTTATATCTCAAGGAAAAACATGCAAACAGAAAATCAAGAGAATACAATATTTAGCTAAAATTAAAATGTGTGCATTGGTAAACCAACAGTATTTGCTCAAGGGCAATGTGCTCCTCATGCTTTAAATCAAGCGTAGTTATTAATCTTCATTAAAAAAAAGTATTCATTTTAAATTATGTATACTTTAAAATTGCTTTTCCCTGTATTCTGAGAATTATGCAAATGACATTAGAATATCTTTATTTGAAGCCGTGGCTTAGCTGTAACTTGCAAAATAAGGATTTTGGTAACCAAAAAAAATGTAGTAAACAAAATAACAACAAAAATGATGATAGTGGCATGTAGTGTTGTCATATAAGCAACCAAATATCAGGGATGTAATGTTAGAGTGATAATATGGTTATAACATTTAGTGATAGCACTTGGGCAATGTTACAGTGACACTGTAGCAGTGAAATATAGTATTGACATATTACTTTGTACAGTAAAAGCAAAGAACAATTATAAAAAAACCTAAAAAAAACTTATCTTAGAGTTTAACTTTGACGCACTGTGACACAATGAGTGCATTAACTTGTGCTGTCCAAGTATAATAATGTTGCCGTATTTTGTGAGCTGGCGTGTTAGCAGAGGGCAGATGTGTTCTAAAAGACGTTCTGTACACTAAATCATTACTGGAGCCTTGCAAATGATTAACAGAGTGAATGTTTGGATGAAAAATGGCCTGCATTCTTTTTTTTCCCCTTATTTTAAGACAATGACATACTTGCTATGACCCAGAAATAAAGTAAAGTAGAGAACTCTGTGCTAGTTGAAGTTCTCAAGGCACAAATATTTGAGGCAAAGTAATAACACAAGGGAATCATTTGCTAAGTTACAAATAAATCAAGTCTTGCACAAAACTCCGAGAACATATCTGGATTAAAATGTCTTAGGACCATCTCACTGAGGAGTTGTGCAGCATATACTTCATTCATGACATCTGAAATATAAAAATATTCTAAACAAAAGATGTTGATATACTGCAGTAGGTGAGAGTACGTGTCCTATTGCATGCCTGCAGTTAAAATACATATATACGGTATATTATGAGCTACGCTAAAGTCACAATGAGATTTAATGTCCCTGTATGTCGTTTTCTGTCTTGCATGTGTTACTTTATATGCAGTGTTCATAGGAAGAATTAAAGGAAACCTCACAGATGGGTTAAGCTACCTGAACCATGGCCAACAAACAAGAGAAAAAGGGTGTTTTTAACACGCCAGGAGGGTAGTAACTAGTTATGATAGCAGTTCCCATGGGCCTTGAGTAAGGCTGTGTTTTTACATATGTCCAGTATCCAGCATAGGTGAACTTAGTCATAATCTCGACGCAACTGATGACACAGTTGTATGGCACCCGGTGTCCATTGTTTCTGGCACCAGGCAGGGGAAAGTAAGCAAGCTGCATTCCCCTGTCCGGTGTTGTCTGGTGTGTCCAACCATCCAGTGTCAAAATAGGGACGCTGTATGATTGTGAACTGTCCCATACAAATTAATGGGATCAGTTCTACCAACTGTTTCCCTCCGGTGCATGCCAGAGGAAAACTATGCCGGACAACTGATATATGTGAACCCAACACGTCTTTCCTTATACACACACAGGGAGAGACATGTCAATGAAGACCAGCAGAGACCAGGGAGCAGCCACCACAGTGACCTCCTCAAAAAATCACCACATTCTCAATGGTTTTTTAAACCTATAATTTTTCTTAAATACCTCACCCTTTTGAGAGTAAATTATAATTAGTTGTGTTACCACACTCTGGGGAAGATATTCAGAAACTAATGTAATTTCTGTTACACCGATATTAATGACTCGTTTTTAAATTTTTAAAATTTTTTATTTTTTTTTCACAGTACATCACAGTGATCATCCCTCTCTGCTTCCAGATTGTGTGGTGTAAAGAAGGCTGTAATACTACTGTGTGTGACTGGTGTGCGAATATTCGCTTATGCTAATTATTGTATGTTAATTTTCGCATATGCTAATTTTCGCATACGCGACTTTTTTCGCATATGCGAAAATAAAACGAGAATATTACGAATATGCGAATATTCGCGAATATTTGACCAATATTCGTCCATATATTTGCGAATATTCGCGAATTCGAATATGGCCTATGCCGCTCAACACTATTAATGTCGCTTTTTTTTCTCCTCACATTTCCAAAGGTCTCTCGTGCTTCTTAGGAAAATATGAAAATAGGTGAGAGTTAATTTTCGTGCCACTTATGTTTTTTTCCCACATTGAATTTTTTTTGTTGCCGCAAAATTACTGAGTTTGGTGCCAAGATTGGCAAATATATACACTACATATAAAAAAGAACATGATGGAAACCTTTTTGGGTCAAAAATTTGGTGCAAAACACAAAATTTTGGACGTAAATAATTTAGAATAAGAACCCCCCTGTCACTGCTTCATGTTACTCATGGTTTTCATAGCATGGAACTACAGTCAGATTCCTCTTAAATATAAGATTCAGTGCATTCTGTGCTTTAGAATGGTTGTCCAAGGGTGTCAATTCTTTGCATGGTTTGCATGATGTTGCAGCTTTACTCTATGAAAGTTGAAAGAGACTGAGTACAGTGCACACAACCTTTGGATAGTTAGCACAACCAAGGCCGACATTTATCATTGTCTTTTGACAATTTTTTGTGTCTAGAAAAGGCGCAAAAAAAGGCGCAAGCAGGGTATATTTGTGCCTTTTTTGCTTCTTTTGGTTTACACATTCCTGATGATTTTGAGTTGCAATCTACTGATTTTGGCAATACACATGATATGGACGGGTTTTATAAACTGTGCCTTTTTGTGAAAAGGAGCAAAAAAGGTGCAAAGCCACTGAAAAGTCTCTAAACTACACCAGCCCAGACTTAGCTTTCAGAAAATGTGACCTGCATAAAATTTATCAAATGCTCTGTGACCATATAATAAATCTGGTCTCCTACACATTACCAGCACACACAAAAAAAGGTGTAAAAAAAATGCTTCACTTACACCTTCAATGATAAATGCCGGCCCATTTGTTTATAAGAAAGCCAATTGGGGAGATATTCAAAAACTCCTGTTCCAGTGGTATTAATTACACCTTTTCTCTCCTCACATTTTCAAAGGTCTCTTGTGCTGCTTTGAAAATATGAAAAAATGTGAGAGTAAATTTTTGTGTCACTTTTGTTTTTGTTTTCTTTAAGCCAAAATTGGCGATTTTGTCACCCAAAAAAATATTTTTTTGCAACCATCTTGACTTGTTTTGCACCCAAATTGCTGCGTTTGGTGCCAAAATTGCAAATTCTGCCTCCAAACTCCGCAATTTTGGCTGTCTGGGCTTGCTGGGAGTTGTAGTTTTCCCACATATGGATGGCCACAGTTTAGAGACCACTACACAGTGGTCTCCAATATGTGGTCCTCCAGATGTTTCAAATCTCCCTGCCCAACTTCCCACATTGCCGGCATTGCCAGACCTCCGCACATCCACCGCATCCCGCACCCGCAGACCTGCTGCCCCTTGATGTCCGGACCAATCACAATGGTCCCTGTCAGAGATCAATCAGATGGGGGCCCGGGGTGTCAGGCAGAAGTGGTCTCCCACCAGACTTCAGCTGATTAACCCCCACAGTGCAGAGGGAGCACAAACTTGTTGAACTGTGTATATATATATATATGGCCGATTGCAGGAAGGTACCGAATCACCCTCCATATGTATATGTATATGTATGCTGGAAGGGGTTAAAGGGGTTTTCAGGCTAATTGAGTTCAAAGTTAGGGCAACATGCGGTAACCCAAAGTAAATAACAGCTTGTTTAAAAACACACTGCACTAGCTGATATTTTATGTTTTTTATCACTAAAATAAAGGTAAATAAAGCATGACATGTGAAGACACAATCCATTTTTACAAGCATTCAAATAATTCTCCCTTTTGAGACTTGCAGCAGGATTTGTTTTCCAAAATAGTGAAGAATAGATTTAGTATGAAAATACAAACAAAAAATCCCTTTTTCGGGGTTCATGGGTTGAGTATGAGTTGGTCTGGCTGGTAGGAGCGGGAGCAAGGGTTATGTTGGACTGGTGGTAGTTGTAGCCAGCGGACAGTAGACAATGGTGGACTATCTGTCTCCTGCATTAGGAAGTCTGTCACCACTTTGCAATGCTGGTACAGGCTGTCCAACATGTGTAATGTTGAGATCTACTGTGTTGGAACATAAGGCAGTATTGAGGAAGACCATATTGTTTTTTTTAGGTTGAGGATGGAATGTTTAAAAGCATAAGAATGGTTAAACCGAACACTTACGTTTCTGCACATAACCAGCACATCCCTGAGGCCACCATAATTTCTCACCAGTACGTTTACAATTTTTTGCCATTACTGGTTACCACGTTTTCTAATGTCAGGTTACGAGTAGAGAGTCAGTGTGAAACTTCCTGTTGCAAACAGGGCAGCTATTCCTCCCCTGTGTGACTTTTCTGCCAGGATTAGGTAACTTTGCACCGATGAAACTTAATCTACGCTCTTCCCTGTAGAGGGGAGGCAAGATGTCAGTGGAGCAAAACATGGATGAGGAGGAGGATAGGTGGCAGAAGTTGAACCAAATCAGTACAATCGTAGAGGTGTCGCTACTATTTCCTGGACATTACCAATTAGTTGCCTGAAGGTCATGGAGTCAACCAGATAGTTGTTGCACCACCAACAACTTGGCCAGGAGCTATTTAAGAATATTGTAATGCCAAGCTTCCTAGTACTTTTCATTCAGTTACCCAAACACCATGTGTTCCTCATCCCTTTTGCTATTATTACTGCAGTTGTCAGGCTTATCTCTACTAAGCAGACAATGAAGAGGTGGGGTGGCACTGCTGAATGAATGTCCACCATCTATTACCTGCTAACTATAGAGGTGCCGGATTATATGAGCAGTCACAATTCTAAAGCCAATCTTTCGGTGCTCAGTGGCACTAGTACAAGATCCATGTAAAAAGCAAGTGAGAGGAATGAAGCTCACGGCACTCAATGCGCTGGCATAAAAGGTGCTTCTTTATTTCAAACCAAGGGATTCACAGACATTGGGAGTGGAGACAAAGGGGACAGGTCAACGACCATTTCACTGCTCCTGCGGCTTCTAATGGACCACAGGAGCGGTGAAATTGTCGGTGACCTGTCCCCTTTGTCTCCACTCCCGATGTCTGTGAATCCCTTAGTTTGAAATAAAGAAACACCTTTTATGCCAGTGCATCGAGTGCCGTGAGCTTCATTCCTCTCACTTGCTTTTTATCTCTACTAAGCATTCCTAAAGTACCTCAAAGTCAAAGTACCACAATGAAGGCCAAAGACAGCTGCATTGCTCTGGATCAGAGAAACCAATCTGAAGCATCTATATATATATATATATATATATATATATATATATATATATATATATATATATATACAGTACAGACCAAAAGGTGGACACACCTTCTCATTCAGTGTTTTCTTTATTTTCATGACTATGAAAATTGTAGATTCACACTGAAGGCATCAAAATTATGAATTAACACATATGGAATTATATACATAACAAAAAAGTGTGAAATATGTCATATTATAGGTTCTAGCCACCTTTTGCTTTGATTACTGCTTTTCACACTCTTGGCATTCTCTTGATGAGCTTCAATAGATAGTCACCGGAAATGGTCTTCCAACAGTCTTGAAGGAATTCCCAGAGATTCTTAGCACTTGTTGGCCCTTTTTGCCTTCATTCTGTGGTCCAGCTCACCCCAAACCATCTTGATTGGGTTCAGGCCGGTGACTGTGGAGGCCAGGTCACCTGACGCAGCACCCCATCACTCTCCTTCTTGGTCAAATAGCCCTTACACAGCCTGGAGGTGTGTTTGGGGTCATTGTCCTGTTGAAAAATAAATGATGGTCCAACTAAACGCTAACCGGATGGAAAGGCATGCCGCTGCAAGATGCTGTGGTAGCCATGCTGGTTCAGTATGCCTTCAATTTTGAATACATTTCCAACAGTGTCACCAGCAAAGCACCCCCACACCTTCACACCAACTCCTCCTCACCAGCACACCTGTGAAGTGAAAACCATTTCAGGTGACTACCTCTTGAATCTCAACAAGAGAATGCCAAGAGTGTGCAAAGCAGTAATCAAAGCAAAAGGTGGCTACTTTGAAGAACCTAGAATATGACATATTTTCAGTTGTTTCACACTTTTTTGTTATGTATATAATTCATAGTTTTAATGCCTTCAATGTGAATCTACAATTTTCATAGTCATAAATATATATATATATATATATATATATATATATATATATATATATATATACATTTTGTTTCACTGTTTCCATGCAGAGCAATGTGTCTCCATGGTAACAGACTACATAACGACTTGTAAATAGTTTGAGGTATCTATGTTCAATGTAGAATTGGCACTATAATATTCTTAAAAGATCTAGCCAATTTCAAGGACATCCTTTCCTGTCCTCATTTATCTATAATGAATCTGCCCAAAACCAAAACTGTCTGGTTTTGCCCATATCAACCAATCACAGCACAACTTTCATTTTTACCAGAACATTAAGATATGAAATATGAGCTGTGATTGGTTGCAATGGGCAAAACCAGACAGCTTGGTCATTACGCAGATTGTTAAATTTGGGCCAATAATGTTCTTTAACATAACTGTTTTGTGTAACACAATGATAAATGAAGAAAGAAACAAAGACAAATAGATAGATAGATAGCTAAATAGATAGATAGATAGATAGATAGATAGATACTGTAAGTAACAACATACCACAATGCAAAACAAAAATGAAATAAATGAATCAATAGAAGTTAAACCTATAAAGTGAATTCAGCCAGACCTTACTATATGGTAAAAATTGATGTACTGTAGAAAAACAGCAACTCTGAGAATAACAGTTGGACATTGTTGGGAAAGAAACCTGGTAAGGAGAAATGCAGTACTTAAACCTCTATAACTCACATCACCCAATTTGTGTAATCTCATTCCTGAAGAGCAAGACTTACAGCCCCTGTGGCTGTACTAATCCAAAAAAGATTGTGAACAGTGAGCTTAAACTAAAAGGTTATAAACTCCTGCTAGATTCAGCAAGGAAATCCTATTACTCCATGTACTTGACAGCCAAACCCACATATTCTTGACAAAAAAATACCTTTTTTGTTATTATGAAAATCATTCTAAAAATCATTTGAAAGTCTTCATTATTTCATTTGTTTTTACTATACTAAAGATGGAATTTGTAAAAACTGTATATTATGCCAAAAATTTTGAAAAAAAAAGGTATAGAAATCTATTAATTCCCCAAAATGTACTACTATGTTGCACGCCTCCTCCCATAGACTTGCATTGAGGGGGTGGGGCATGATGTCATGAGGGGACGGGGCTATGACACAAGCTCCCGACGCCGGCTCCAGCGCTCGGAATAGTTTGTTCCAAATGCTGAGCAGCGGAGTACCCATTTAAGCTGATATATAAAGTAAGGATACTGTATAGAGCTTTTGACTCTAGAAGTTATTCATTCCCTCTGTATGCTGGTTCACTCATCAACCACCATGATTGACAGCCACTAGGCGCTACCATAATCCTTGCCTCTCTTTTGTAATCTAGCAGCTGAACAGAATGCATGGTTAGGCTCCAAACCCTAATTTGCACATTAATTGTCTAATGAGAGGTATAAAACTCTGTCTGTACTGTAAACTTGCTGTATACAAAATAAAAAGTATGCTTGCTGTATACAAAATAAAGAGCACAAAGCTCCTGATAGGGCAGTACCTTTGGTACAACACAATGGAAACAGGGTATATTGAAATCCAAACAAATGCAGAGGTCCGTTCACCTGGTATGGTTGTGTAAATGACACAACCGCAACAAGAGCTTGCTGTAAGAATAGTGGTGCCGCCTCTCTGCTGTCGGTCTGGAACTTCTCAGCCGAAAAGGACACGGTATTAAGGACAGAAGAAAAGCAGGGCCTTGCGGCATGATCCACTAGTCCAGACAAGAGATAAGACTTCAAAAGCCTTATTGGCTGGACATGACACATTCAAGGCTAAGAGCCTCTTCATCAGATGTATAGGCTAACTGTACACTTGGTAGCTGCAAGTTGTTTTCAGCCATTGCTAAAAGCCATAATAGAGCAGTCTTCATTGCCCGCTCTTGTAAGTGTTTAAAGACCTGTCAAGTCTGACAACGGCATTGACAGATATTGGTGCGCATCATTGGTGACACAGTAGCTGGATTGTCTGGTTCCCTGCAATACGGCTAGGCCTCAATATTGTCACAAGGCTAGGCCTCAAGAGGTCACAGGGCAAGACCCTGTGACTGCTTTGACCTATTTATAGCTACAACCTTTTTATGACAGGCTGTAACAGCAGAGTGCTGATCTAACTGTTCATTGTTATTTGATAGCATAGCATTGATAAGTGTAAGAACTCTGTTTTTATTAAGTTGTAAAATAAAACAGAAGCAAAATAAAATTAGTATTGTTGTAATCGTATTGACCCACAGAATGGAGACAACATGTCCAGTTTTGTTGTTAAATACACTGCATTTTTTCCTCCTCTCCTCTCATAACGCTTTCAATTTTACACCTACAGACCCATATAAGGGCTTGATTTTTGCGTCACCAATTGTACTTTCTAATGACATCACTTATTTTATAACAAAATCTGTGGCAAAACAAAAAAAAAAAAACGTTGTAACTTTTGGGGCTTCCGTTTTTATACAGTGCACTTTTCGTAAAAATGACACATTATCTTTATCCTGTAGGTCCATACAGTTAAAAAGATAACCAATTTATGTAGGTTTCATTTTATTTTACTACTTTAAAAAATTATAACTACATGCACCAACATTAGTATGTTTAAAATTTTCATTTTCTGACCCCTATAACTTTTTTAGTTTACCGCGTACAGGGCGATATCAGAGTAAATTTTTTGTGCCCTAGTCTGTTGTTTTTATTGGTACCATATTTGTTTTGATGGGACTTTGATCGCTTTTCATGAATTTTTTTATGGTATATGAAGCAACCAAAAATACACAATTTTGGACTTTGGTATTTTTTTACGTGTATGTCATAGACCATACAGTTAAACCACCCTTATGTTTTAATAGCTTGGACATTTACACATGTGATGGTACCACATATGTTTATATTTTATTATATTTTATTATTTTAACTTTTTTAGTTTACTGCATACAGGGCGATATCAGGGATAATTTTTTGTGCCCTAGTCTGTTGTTTTTATTGGTACCATATTTGTTTTAATGGGACTTTTTGATCGTTTTTCATTAATTTTTTATGGTATATGAAGCAACCAAAAATACACAATTTTGGACTTTGGTATGTTTTTTACGTGTATTTCATAGACCATACAGTTAAACCACCCTTATATTTTAATAGCTTGGACATTTACACATGTGATGGTACCACATATGTTTATATTTTATGATTTTATTTTTAAAATGGGAAAAGGGGAGGGTGGATCAAACTTTTTTTTAGAAAGGGGTTAATTCACTTTTATAAACTATTTTTTTGTACACTTTATTAGTTTATTTTTAGCCCCCATAGGGGACTATACCATGCAATCTTTTGATTTCATACACTGATCGATGCTATGCCATAGCATAGCATTAATCAATGTTATCGGTGCTCTGCTGCTCCAGCCTGCTATGCAGGCTTGGAGCAACAGATCACCGATTGGACAGCTAGGAGGCAGGTGAGCACCCTCCTGCTGTCCTTTCAGCTGATCAGGACATCGCGGTTTCACTGTTGGGACAGGTACAGGTATGCCCTCTGTCCAGAAAAATCAGGATGCCCTCTGTCCCCAATAGGTTAAAAGAGATGTCATTACAAAAAATGAAAACAAAAAATGATAGACCAAAAGGGAACCTCTAAAATATAGCTTTTAATTTGTATAAAAGTTAAAAAATACATATAATGAAAAAAGTGAAATAGGATGAATAAACTAGAAAAAATGAAAAATAATATATACTCAAAAATCTATACTTATATGGGCCATCATATAGTTCAAAGAGTCCATATAATTATGGACATCAAATTGCCTCAGCGGCACGATTCATACATTGTAGAGCTCTAACTGGACAATTCAAAATATATGTTGCAGTTCACATAGGATGCATAGAACAATCTTCATAAGTTGCAGCTCACACGAGATCTTGATCACTATTATTCCAAAAAATACAGGGTCTCCAATATTGATATAGATAATTCACCATGAACCAATCTCTAAAAATCCTCAGATTGCTAAAGGTAGCAAGATATTCAGCTTCAACCATTCGTGAAAAATACAGTTCTCAATTGTAGCACAACATATGTTTGTATCTAATGCATTAGTCATGCGTTAGTTACGACCAGTACTGCAGTAGAATCCACATATATCCATAACATACATTATATCTGTTCTGTGCGATTGTACGTATATGGTAGAGCTATTTTGTCAAAAGTAGACTAGTACTCCTTGTTGCCAACATTCATATAGTCACTGTCCATACTTTAGGACTTAATCCATATATTGGTCGGCTACAAAATATTGAGCCTCATTCTCTCCTTAGATACGAGGTGATACAATAGACCACTGTCCACATTAAGAGGTACGTATCTAGATCATTGTATATAGATCCTAATCAACAGTTCAGTCTGCTCTTGAGCACCACATTAGCACTACCAATTCATAGTAGAAGTACAGGTGTATCATATGTTATGCTTAGACACCACATTGCGAATTTTTTCAGCAACAATGTTTTAGCTGTGGAATATATTGTATAGCATACAGTAATGGATTCTCTTCCAAGATACTATGGCAGAAACAGTATTGCTGTTCATCGGAGATGTCCCAGCAACAGAGTTTATAGGATCAACAATATTTCAACTGTAAGGTATATTGTATAACAGTCTATAGTCAGTCCTATTCCAAGGTACTCATTGCAGAGACAGTATTGCTGTTAATCAAAGATGCTGCAATAATCCCAGTCATAGTGCTTTAGTTAGAAAATGCAATATGTGGTGCTCAGTGTTAGAACTTATTATTTTAGTGTTGTGGTCACACTTATCTGATTTTGCTGCAGATTTTCTACTGTCTCAATTTTCAGTGCTTCATGCTTCGTCTGCTGTGGGCACACAGCAATGGATCTCAGTCTCGCACCGTCAGCAATCAATATCCTGCTTTAGCTTCAGATAGCGGCATGATGACTCTCTCTCATGAAGGGTCCATAATTTGACTCCATCTCCCTTAGGGGTCCAACGCGGCGTTTCTTTAGCTAGAATCTTCAAGGACCATTGGGCTAGTCTCCTTAATTTCAAAGAAAAGTGCAATAGCACTCTGCGTGCGGCTCTGATGGCGTCCGTACTCAAACTCATTAACTAAAATTATATTATACTTGGTAGTTCCTCCCCACATGACCCAGGAAAACCAATTACCACCGCACTGCCACTATCGTGACGTCCATAGCACAGTGATGACCAGGTGTATACCGGGTCATGCGCAAAGAGGAGCTAGGTAATACCTTCAGGAGGTATGCATTCCAAACCTCATTCTGAATTATTGCTGGCTAGGCTCGGCAGATAGAATAGTATTACGGCCACCAGTCCCGTACGGGACGCTACAGGTATGTGCAAGAAGAATGTCTGGGAAGGAAAAGAACAGCCCACGCAGAGGTTATTCTAAATTGACTATCACTAGATAACAAATGACATGTGGAATTTTTCATTGGTAATTCAATATGTAAAAAAAAAATATATATAGCAGTGATATTGCTATCAGCAATTAATGTAGTTAACACTAACACCACTATAATAATAGCTCCAATTAATTATAGTAATTAAAGTGTATTTATATTATGAGGGGGGCCCCAATAGTGCACTCATTAAATACACTCTGTTACCTAGGACAGAAACATGGTAAAAATCATATAAAGCATGTATAGGAGATGGAATCATTCAGGCCGCAGGGTTTAACAGACTGCAGTCTGAATGTCCATTCCGCTTCCCTTTTTAACAATAATCTATCCCAACTGCCTCCCCTCTTGGGTGATGGTATCACCTCAATGACTTGTGCTTTCAAAGACTGAATGCCACTCTGATGAAATTCTGCAAAGTGTTTGCCTATCGGTGTCTCTCTGGCATGTTCGATATCGCTTATGTGTTCCTGTAGTCTTTTTTTCCAAGTTCTAAATGTCTTCTCTACATAATTACGAGGGCATCCACGGGTTAGTAAATATACTACACCTTTCGCAACGTGACGATTTCTCTTTTGTATGGGGACTCACAAAATATTTACTCTTAAGAATGAAATGACAGACACAACACTTCCCACATAGATATGTGCTCTTCGGTTTACTCGAAATGAGCCAACCTTCGTTCTGTAGTTCTGGTTCAAAGTAAATGTGGGTTAGTCTGTCTTTTAGATTTTTACCACGTCTGTATGTGATTATGGGTGTTCCAGGGATCAGGTCCACCAGATTTTTGTCTGCTGACAATATGCCCCAATATGTATCGAAGATCTTTTTTATTTCTTCTGCCTTTTCATCAAAGGTACCAATGATCCTTGGGACATTGTCAGCATTTGTTTTTTTCTTTAGGTGTGAGTAATTTCGTCCTCTGAGAGCTCAAGGCTCTTTTATAAGCTTTTTTAGTGTCTTGTTAGGGTTCCCCCTGGCTCTTAATCTTTCCCTCAATTTGTTTGCTTTTACCTGAAATTCCTCAATGGTTGAACAGTTTCTGCGCATTTGCAGATACTGACCTGTCGGAATACCCTGCTTCAGCGGGAGGGGATGACAACTATCCCACTGAAGCAGGGTATTCATTGCAGTCTCCTTCCTAAACACTGATTTGTGTATAGCACCATCTGTTTGTACAAAGATGTTTAAATCAAGAAATTCAAGATTACTTTTATGAATCATACTTGTAAATACAAGTCCCAGGTCATTCCTATTGATTGTGCTCACGAATTGTTAAAAATCATCCTCAGTAGAATTCCAGATAATAAACACATCATCTATGAACCGAAGCCATAATATTATATGGTCGGTCCATGTTGTCATCTCATCACAAAAGAGGTGTTGGTCCTCCCACCACCTGAGGTACAAGTTAGCGTAACTGGGGGCGCAAGGGCTCCCAATGGCTGTACCTTGTTGTTGGTGGAAAGACCGCCCCTCAAATTCAACATTTTTTTCGTGAGCAAAAATAGTTGTAGGACAAATTGATTAGGTTCGAGATACTGTGTCCCTCTACTCCTCAGAAAGAATTCAACAGCATTAATTCCTTTTTCATGGGGAATGGAGGACTAGAGCGCCTCTATATCTAGAGATGCCAGAAACGCTCCCTCCTCCATTTTTAAATCTTCAATTCTCTTCAATACGTCAGTTGTATCTCGAACATATGAGGGTAAGGCATAGACAAAGGGCCTCAGGACCGAGTCAACATATTGACTCAGTGCCTGAGTCAGATTGTCCATGCCCGACACTATAGGTCTACCTCTTAGTGGTGGATACCCCTTATGTATCTTGGGAGTCGAGTAAAAACATGCAATACTGGGACAGTCTGGTCTCAAATATTCAAATTCTGTTTTGTCTATCAGCTTGTCAGATAACGCCTTATTCAAGACATTCAGGAGTTCATCACTAAACTTTTTTGAAGGATCTATTCTCATCGGGGAGTAACACTGCCTATCGTTAAGAATTTTTAAGCACATGGATCTATATTCCTCCCTGGTCATTAAGACAATGTTGCCCCCTTTATCAGAGGGCTTGATGACCAGGGAGGAATCTTTTTCTAGACCCACAAGTGCCTGTCTTTCATCGGGGCTAAGATTTTGGCATTTCACTGTTTTGGAGTCTAGTGTTCTAAAGGCCTGAGTGACAACATCCACAAACATATCAATATTTGCATTGTCCCCCAAAGGGGGGGGGGGGGGTTAGTACTTTTTCTGCTTAGATTTGTAAACGGTCCAAATCCTTCCATCCTATTGCCTTCTCTCTCCAAGATTTGAAGGTCTCTCAACAGAGACATATCCTCCGATTCTACCCCTAATTGTTGTCCTTGTCTCCTATCAAGCAGATGAAAGTACTTCCTCCATTTTAGTTTCCTAGCAAATAAGTTGTTCTCTTTAGTCCATATAAATGGATTAAACTTAACAGTTGGAATATATGGTAAACCTTTCAAAAGTAAATTCATTTCTGCTTGATTGAGTATTTTATCAGTGAGATTGATAATTTGCAGGGTATCAGTATTATCTTTTTATTCCCCCCTTTCTATGTCGGACGTACGCTCCTCAGCAAATAATTGGACATGTTGGGGGTCTGTTCTAAAAAACCTCTTGAACCTCTGCGTGGACCTCTATTTCTACCCCTTCCATACACCCTTCCTCTATTTCCTCTATATGGCTGGTGGGTATTATGACTCCTTTCTACATCCGACTCTTCACACTCTGATGATGATGGTTCTGTATCAGGTAATTGTGGGCTAGTATGTTTCAAAATTTCATATTCTTGTTTTGTTTTAAAATCCTGAAGGTCCCTTTTAAATTGACTATGCTTTCTAGGATACAAATCTTGCTACTGCCTCCTCTAAGATTTTTTCTTTCTTCTCAAATGATGGATCTGTTTTATATGTATTTATTTGTTCTATCGCTATATTAAGATTCATTATTATTGTTTCTAGTTGAACTTTTTCTTCTTCAAACAAAATATTCATTAGTCTTAGAGAACTCTCTGTCACCTCTCTTTCCCACCTTTCCTTAATCTTAGGTGTTTGTACACGTGTTGCTGGGGTTATCTGTACACGTAGTCCACACGGGACTATTTGGTTACTAATATAACTTTCAAGACTGAAAATCTCCCAACTAGATCGAGCATGATCTTTATACAGTTTAGTAACGTTTTTAAAAGCTGATTTTATAGACTCCCATAGGGACCTATAACCCTGCACACACTGATCTTTTACATTGATCAGCGGTTTCTCATAGGAAACCACTGATCGATGATTCTGCCGCTTGAATGCTCATGCCTGGATCTCAGGCACTGAGCAGTCATTCGGCGATCGGACACAAAGAGGCAGGGTAGGAGACCCTCCTCATGTCCTACAGTCCTACAGCTGTTCGGGATGCCGCGATTTCGCTGCGGCGATCCTGAACAGCCCCCTGAGCTAACCGGCAGTGATTTAGTTTCACTTCAGACGTGGTGTTCAACTTTGAACGCCGCGTCTAAAGGGTTAATAGCACGCAGTACCGCGATCAATACCGCGCACTATTAGCCACGGGCCCCGGCCGTTGTTAGAGGCCGGGCCCTACCCACTATGACGCGGGCCACACCGTGGCCCCGCGTTATAGAACGGGAGCGGACTCAGGACGTACAGGTACGCCTTGGGTCCTTAACAGGTTAATAATAATTTGTACATATTTCTGTGACAAATCCCACATAACTTGTTTAATATACAGTAGTTAGCCCCTATAAGATGTATACATATCTTTATATATCACTCTCTACCTGATCCTGGGTTCACCTATCACCTATCATATATATATATATATATATATATATATATATATATATATATATGATTATATGCTACAAATATCTATTTTGACTACCTGTTTCTCTACTTCCCTACTTAGTGTATAGCACAGACATCGTTACCTGTGTTATTTCTGCACACTATCCTAATTGTACCATTACCTCACCGCCTATATATTCTAATAGGCATACAGCACAAAAATCCCTATTCTTCAAAACATCCTGCACTGACAAGCAAGCCCAAAGTATATAATCAGCTGATTGGCTGAACGCCATTCACATGGTCACATAACATAGCAGGGTCTCCTGGGCAACCAGCTCAACGCGGTGCACGCATACAGCGCCCTTTGCTCCACACATGGGGCATTTTTTACACTGTTCACACACCGCAGCGGGTCACTTCCGGTCCACTGTGATTCTACAGCAGTTGCGAATGACATCTGTATAAAAGGATTCTATACTGTTTTGCTACAAATTTATAGAAGATTTGTTTATTAAGATAAATGTATAACATGTATGATGTAATTATTTTTTTATTTTTTACACTCTGCCTGATTTAACCTTTTACTGTACACCCCACTCCTTTGTTTTGGTGCCCATTTTCTGGGCTATATAAATCTGTTACTATTGTTACCACCTCACCCCAATCTGAGGAAGGGAGGCATCCTCCTGAAATGCGTAATCCTGTCCATATTTTTATTTTTCTAATAAAATGTCCTGCTGAGAACTTTCTCACTACCTCATCCTTCCTACAAGAGTCAGCAGCGCCAACTTCAAGGGTTTTTTCCTGCCTTGCTTCCAAAGTGTATTTATGCCTCTACTGTAATTATAGGCACACCTGGTGGAATACATGGAAAAGTATGTTATTCTGAAGCAACAACAGCTACAAAGTACAGATTATTTTATACAGCCACATACATAAAATTTAGATGTGAAATATTTAGTGCTGCCTCTCTTAAAAGCCTAAAAGCAGAGAAAGTGCATCCACCCATAAAATCGAAAGTCTACACATGACATGAACAATGTGGTTTACAATGTGCACACTGTTTAAGAATTAAGATGCATTAATATTATGCACTGGGGAAGAAGAAAAGTAACACAATGCATTGACGATTGTAAATGTTAAGTGACCATTATAGAGGGGCTATAAATATGGTTACAAATTCATTGCACTTTTATTTGATATCCCAAAGCTCAGAATGTTTAACCCCAAAGAGATAACTGCAGGGAAAATGGCATAAATGCAAACCCAATAAAATCATGTCCCTGAAAACAAAATAAGGGATTGAACTACTCTACAGTGTTCAATACTCTTCATGGGAATCTTCTCCAACTTCTTCTCCACTCCCAGATGCTATCTTCCAACATGGCTTTATCCAAACAATAGAAAAAAAAATGGAAAAATAGTTCTGCCTGATTCACCAGATTGCAGTTTTGCTCAGTCTTCCTGTTTAATCTTCCTCAATATTCTTTGAAATTTGGTAAATGTTAAAAAAGTTAAAATGTGTCAGTAACACCCTCAATACAGATCACGGCATCTGCAGCACTTCAAATGGCTGATCTGATCGCCTGCTTTTTGTCACATCAAACTGCAAACAGATTTAATAAAAAAAATATCAAAAAGTCACATATGCACAAATATGCTAATAAAGCAAACTAAAGATCATGGCAAAATGAGCCCTCACACATCCCTGAATATGGAAAATAGGAAAGTTAGAGGTGGTCAAAATAGGGTAATTTTAAACATACTTATTTTGGCAAAAAAAAGTTTGAGATTTTTAAAAGTAGTGCAATAATAAAAATTTAAGTAACCATGGTATCATTTTAATCGAATTGATCTAGAGAATAAAGAAAACATGTCATTTTTACCGTAAAGTGTACAGCGTGAAAACGAAACCCCCATCCAAATTTGCTAAATTATGATTTTTGTTTACATTTCCTTACACAAAAAATAATTTTTTGGGGTTTACCATACATTTTAGGGTAAAATGAGCAATGTCATTACAAAGTACAACTGTTCACGCAAAAAAGGAGGAAAAAACAAAAACAAAAAAAAATGTATTGGCTGTGTCCTTAAGGCAAAATGGGCTGTGTCCTTAAGGGGTTAATGCAGTAATAATCATGATTGTTATTATTACTAGCAGAGTACCCGGCGTTGTCCAATATTCCATCCTAAACCTTGTGGAAGAAGAAAAGACAACACTATATATATATATATATATATATATATATATATATATATATATCCAACGTGTTATAGATTTTACCACAAAAATGTTGTGGATCCAGATCCAAATCTATAAATGCATATTTCAAATACATTTATTTATGGCCCCCAAATCTGCACAATTTGGTGCTAATGTACCGCAGGGGATTTTTGTGGTGGCCATAGCCCACTATGACGGAACTAGAGACTTGCTTCATTTGTTAGTCATTTCCTATCGGTAAAGCAATAAGCATAATCCATATTTTTTCTTAGGAAAGTCTACTATGGTTTGAGTTTTCTTTCCAAGAAGCATATATTAGCAGAATTCCCATGATGTGCTTCAAGATGTGCCATCTATAGCTTGTACTACAGCCAGAAATGAATTGTGCCAAAAAGTAATTCACAGAGCAAGAAAAGACTTAGTAACAGTATATTTTTTTTGTATGTAAATATTAAATGTATGGCTTCTCAATGAATACAAATTGCACTTTTTATTTTGTTTCATTAGGCTAAAATAAAGCAACTGTTCTTTACCTGCAGCGGAAGGAGAAAGATAACTTTAACCCCTTAAGGACCAGGCCATTTTACACCTTAGGACCAGAGCATTTTTTGAACATCTGACCACTGTCACTTTAAACATTAATAACTCTGGAATGCTTTTAGTTATCATTCTGATTCTGAGATTGTTTTTTCGTGACATATTCTATTTTATTCAAAAATACAATATGTCAACTTTATGTTTGCATCATAAAATTTACAAGTTTTTACTTTTGGAAGACACCAGAGGGCTTCAGAATTCAGCAGCAATTTTCCAATTTTTCACAACATTTTCAAACTCACTATTTTTAAGGGACCAGTTCAGGTTTGAAGTGGATTTGAAGGGTCTTCATATTAGAAATACCCCATAAAAGACCCTATTAAAAACTGCACCCCTCAAAGTATTCAAAATGACATTCAGTCAGTGTTTTAACCCTTTAGGTGTTTCACAGGAATAGCAGCAAAGTGAAGGAGAAAATTCGCAATCTTCATTTTTTACACTTGCATGTTCTTGTAGACCCAATTTTTGAATTTTTACAAGGGGTAAAAGGAGAAAATTTATACTTGTATTTGTAGCCCAATTTCTCTCGAGTAAGCACATACCTCATATGTCTATGTAAAGTGTTCGGTGGGCGCAGTAGAGGGCTCAAAAGCGAAGGAGCGACAAGGGGATTTTGGAGAGTACGCTTTTCTGAAAGGGTTTTTGGGGGGCATGTTGCATTTAGGAAGCCCCTATGGTGCCAGAACAGTAAAAAAAAACACATGACATACCATTTTGGAAACTAGCCCCCTTGAGGAATGTAACAAGGAATTAAGTGAGCTTTAATACCCCACAGGTGTATCACGACTTTTGCATATGTAAAAAAAAAAATGCTTTAACTAAATGTGTGTTTCCCCCAAAATGTTACATTTTTGCAAGGGTTCATAGCAGAAAATACCCCCCAAAATTTGTAACCCCATCTCTTCTGAGTATGGAGGTACCCCATAAGTTGACCTGAAGTGCACTACGGGCAAACTACAATGCTCAGAAGAGAAGGAGTCATATTTGGCTTTTTGAGAGCAAATTTTGGTCGGGGGGCATGTCGCATTTAGGAAGCCCCTATGGTGCCAGAACAGCAAAAAAAAAAACATGGCATCCCATTTTGGAAACTAGATCCCTTGAGGAGTGTAATAAGGAATAAAGTGAGCCTTAATACTCCACAGGGGTTTCACAACTTTTGCATATGTAAAAAAAAAAAAAAAAATCACTAAAATGTGTGCTTCCCCCAAAATTTCACATTTTTGCAAGGGTTAATAGCAGAAAATATCCCCAAAAATTTGTAACCCCATTTCTTCTGAGTATGGAAATACCCCATGTGTGGACGTCAAGTGCCCTGCGGTCGAACTACAATGCTCAGAAGAGGAGGAGCGCCATTGAGCTTTTGAAGAGTGAATTTGTTTGGAATGGTAATCAGGGGCCATGTGCGTTTACAAAGCCCCCCGTGGTGCAAGAACAGTGCACCCCATTTTGGAAACGACATCCTTCACAGAATTTAATATTTACACCCCACTGGCATTTGACAGATCTTTGGAACAGTGGGCTGATCAAATGAAAAATAAAATTTTTCATTTTCACGGACCACTGTTCCAAATATCTGTCAGACACCTGTGGGGCGTAAATGCTCACTGCACCCCGTATTACATTATGTGAGGGGTGTAGTTTCCAAAATGGCTTCACATGTTGGGGGGTCCATTGTTCTGGCACTATGGGGGCTTTGAAAACACACGTGGCCTTCAATTCCGGACACATTTTCTCTACAAAATTCCAATGATGCTCCTTCTTTTCTGAGCTTTGCAGTTCGCCCTCCGAGCACTTTACATCCACATTTGGGGTATTTTCTTACTCAGAAGAAATTTGGTCACAAATTTTGGGGGGCTTTTTTCCTATTTTCCCTTGTGAAAATGAAAAATTTAGGGTAACACCAGCATTTTAGTGAAAACATTTTTTTTCATTTTCTCATCCAACTTTAATGAAAAATTTTCAAACACCTGTGGGGTGTTAATGCTCACTATACCCCTTGTTACATTCCATGAGGGGTGTAGTTTCCAAAATGGGGTCACATGTCGGTATTTATTTTTTGCGTTTATGTCAGAACCACTGTAAAATTAGCCACCCCTATGCAAATCACCAATTTAGGCTTCAAATGTACATAGTGCGCTCTCACTCCTGAGCCTTGTTGTGCGCCCGCAGATAATTTTACGCCCACATCTGGGGTATTTCCGTACGGAGAAATTGTGTTACAATTTTTGGGGGTCTTTTTTTCCTTTTACCTCTTATGAAAATAAAAAGTAAAGGGCAACACCAGCATGTTAGTGTAAAAAACTTTTCCTTTTCATAAGGGGTAAAAGGAGAAAAAGCCCCCCAAAATTTGTAGTGTAATTTCTCCCGAGTATGGAGATACCCCATATGTGGCCCTAAAGTGTTTCCTTGAAATATGACAGGGCTCCGAAGTGAGAGAGCGCCATGCGCATTTGAGGACTAAATTAGGGATTGCATAGGGGTGGACATAGGGGTATTCTACGCCAGTGATTCCCAAACAGGGTGCCTCCAGCTTTTGCTAAACTCCCAGCATGTCTGGACAGTCAGTGGCTGTCCAGAAATGCTGGGAGTTGTTGTTTTGCAACAGCTGGAGGCTCCGTTTTGGAAACACTGCTGTAAAATAAGTTTTTCATTTTTATTGGGGGGGGCAGTGTAAGTGGGTGTATATGTAGTGTTTTACCCTTTATTATGTGTTAGTGTAGTGTAGTGTTTTTAGGGTACATTCACACTGTCGGAGGTTTATAGTGAGTTCCCTGCTAGGAGTTTGTGCTGCGGCGAACAATTTTCCGTAGCCCATACTTGAAGCAGAAAACTTACTGTAAGCCTGCCCGTGGTCTCAAACTGTAGCCCTCCAGCTGTTTCAAAACTACAACTCCCAGCATGGACTGAAAGACCGTGCATGCTGGGAGTTTTACTTTTGCAACAGCTGGAGGCACACTTTTTGGAAAACCTTCAGTTAGGTTCTGTTATCTAACTCAATATTTTCCAACCAGTGTGCCTCCAGCTGTTGCAAAACAACAACTCCCAGCATGTACTGATCACCGAAGGGCATGCTGGGAGATGTAGTTATGCAACAGCTGGAGGGATCGCAACTACAACTCCCAGCATGCTGGGATTTCCAGTTTTGCAACATCTGGAGAGCTACAGTATAGAGACCACTGCAAACTGTGGCCCTCTAGATGCTACAAAACTGCAAATCTCAGCATGCCCAGACAGCAAACAGTTGTGTGGGCATGCTAGGAGTTGTAGTTTTGCAAGATCTGGAGGGCTATAGTTCAGAGACTACCATATAGTGGTCTCAAACTGTAGCCCTCCAGCTGTTGCAAAACTACAACTCCCAGCATGCCCAAACAGCTGTCTGGGCATGCTGGGAGTTGTAGTTTTGCAACATCTGGAGTGCTACAGTATAGAGACCACTATATAGTGGTCTCAGACTGCATCCCTCCAGATGTTGCTAGGCAACTTACCAGCTTCCGTCGGATCCAGGGAGCTTGCTGCACGACATCGCCGCCTGCCGATCTCCGACGCCGATCGTGGCCCGCAGCCTCCGCAGATGGGTAAGTGGACTCCAGCGCCGGTCCTCTGTCATTTCCCCGTCAAGCCCCGCCTATTGTGGGTGGGCAGGACGGGGAAAACGAAAGTTAACCCCCCCACCCTCGATCTGCTATTGGTGGTCGTGTCTAGACCACCAATAGCAGGGAAAGGAGAGGTGGCACCCGTGCTACCTCACTCCTATCTCTTCAGGGGGATTGTGGGTGTCTTAGACACCCACGATCCCCCTTATATTCCGGGTCACCGGGTCACCATAGACCCGTAATGACCCGGAATCGCGCAAATTGCAAGTGGGAATTCACTTGCGATTTGAGCCGATCGCCGACATGGGGGGGGTCTGATGACCCCCCTGGGCATTTGTGCGGGGTGCCCGCTGATAGATATCAGCAGTCACCCCGGTCCGATCCCAGCCCGGCGCGCGGCGGGGACCGAAATTCCCACGGGCGGACAGGTACGCCCTTGGTCCTTAAATACCAGGGAACAAAGGTGTACCTGTACGCCCTTGGTCCTTAAGGGGTTAAAATCTAAGCAGCTTGTTTTACTTCATTACAGGTATTGGAATAATTACAGTGCCAGGTTTTACACTTGGATTTACACATATTATTTAAAGGATAAATAAATAAATACATTTACAGTTTATTGGTGTGTGACCACTGTGTGAAACTATGACTGACATAAATGCATATGTTTGTATATGTTTATAAAATAATGTTTAACCCCTTAAGGACCCAGCCCATTTTCACCTTAAAGGGGTACTCCGGCGCTAAGACATCTTATCCCCTATCCAAAGGATAGGGGATAAGATGCCTGATCTCGGGGGTCCCGCCGCTGGGGACCTCCGTGATTTTTCAAGCCACACCCCGTTGGATCAGTCTCCGGAGTGTGTTCGCTCCGGGTCTGATTACTGGCGATCACAAGGACGGAGCATAGTGACGTAATGGCTCCACCCCCATGTGACATCATGCTCTGTCCCCTCAATGCAAGCCTATGGGAGGGGGTGTGACAGCTGTGGCGGGGGCGGAGCTGAGACGTCACTATGCTCCATACTTGTGGTCGAGATGGACTTAGCCTGAGGAACCCCAGCAGTTCCGGAAGCCGCTAAAGGTGGGTGCTCCATGGTAGATCACAGGGGTCCCCAGCAGCGGGACCCTGGTGATCTGACATCTTATCCCCTATCCTTTGGATTGGGGATAATATGTCTAGGGGCGGAGTACCCCTTTAAGGACCCGGCCATTTTTTGCATATCTGACCACTGTCACGTTAAGCATTACTCTTAGATGCTTTTACTTTTCATTCTAATTGTTTTTTTCGTGACATATTCTACATTATGTTAGTGGTAAAATTTCATCAATACTTGCATAATTTCTTGGTTAAAAATTCTAAAATTTGATGAAAAATTAGAAAATTTTGTTTTTTTTTACTTTGAAACTCTCTGCTTATAAGGATAATGGACATCCAAATAAATTATATATTGATTCACATATATAATATACTTTTGAAAGACATCAGACGGCTTCAAAGTTCAGTAGCAATTTTAAAATTTTTCACAAAATTTTCAAAATCAGAATTTTTCAGGGACAAAATCAGCTTTGAAGTGGACTTGAGGGGCCTTTATATTAAAAATACCCCATAAATTACATCATTATAAAAACTGCACCCCCCAAAGAATTCAAAATGACATTCTGTAAGTGTGTTGACCCTTTAGGTGTTTCTTCAGGTGTCTCTTATAGACCCAGTTTTTGAATTTTTCAAGGGGTAAAAGGAGATAAATCACCCTAAATTTTGTAACACAATTTCTCACGAGTAAGGAAATCTCATATGTGTATGTCAAGTGCTCTGTGGGTACACTAGAGGGCTCAGAAGGGAAGGAGCGAGAATTGGATTTTGGAAAGTGAGTTTTTCTGAAATGGTTTTTGGGGGGCATGTCACATTTTGGAAGCCCCTATGGTGCCAGAGCAGCAAAAAAAAAAAAGAAAAACACATGGCATACTATTTTGGAAACTAGACCCTTCAGGGAACGTAACAAGGGGTCCAGTGAACCTTAAAACCCCACAGGTGTTTGATGACTTTTCGTTAAAGTTGGATGTGTAAATAATTTTTTTTCTCACTAAAATGCTGTTTTTCCCCCCAAATTTTACATTTTACAAGGGGTAATAGGAGAAAATATCCCCCAAAATGTGTAACCCCATCTCTTCTGAGTATGGAAATACCCCATGTGTGGACGTCAAGTGCACTGCGTGCAAACTATAATGCTCAGAAGAGTCACATTTGGATTTTGGAAAGCAAATTTAGCTGAAATGGTTTTTTGGGGGCATGTCACATTTAGGAAGCCCCTAGGGTGCCAGGACAGCAAAAAAAAAAAAAAAAAAAAAAAAAAAAACAACACAAGGCATACTATTTTGTAAACTACACCCCTCAAGGAATGTAACAAGGGGTTCAGTGAGCCTTAACACCCCACAGGTGTTTGATGACTTTGTTACAGTCCGATGTGTAAATGAAAAAAAGGTGCAATAGGAGAAAATGCCCCCCAAAATTTTTAACCCCATTTCTTCTGAGTATGGAAATACATGTGTGGACGTAGGGTGTTCTGCTGGCGCACTACAATGCTCAGAAGAGAAGGAGCTCCATTGAGCTTTTGGAGAGGGAATTTGGTTGGAATTGAAGTCGGGGGCCTTGTGCATTTACAAAGCCCCCTGTTGTCCAAGAACAGTGGACCACCCCCACATGTGACCCCATTTTGGAAACTACTTTACTCACAGAATTAAATAAGGGGAGCAGTGATCATTTACACCCCATTGGCGTTTGACAGGTCTTTGGAACAGTGGGCTGAGCAAATGAAAAATTACAGGGTCACATGTGGGGAGGGGGGTCCATTGTTCTTGCACTATGCGGGCTTTGTAAACACATGTGGCCTTCGATTCCAGACAAATTTTCTCGCCAAAATCCTAATGGTGCACCTCCTCTTCTGAGCATTGTAGTTCCCCCGCAGAACACTTTACATCCACATATGGGGTATGTTCTTACTCAGAAGAAATGGGGTTACAAATTTTGGGAGGCTTTTTTTTTCCTATTTTTTAGCTTTCCCATCCAACTTGAATTAAAATTTGTCAAACACCTGTGGAGTGTTAAGGCTCACTGTTCCCCTTGTTATGTTCCGTGAGGGGAGTATTTTCCAAAATGGGGTCATATGTGGGTATTTATTTTTTTGTGTCTATGTCAGAACCGCTGTAAAATCAGCCACCACTGTGCAAATCACCAATTCAGGCATCAAATGTACATGGTGCACTCTCACTCCTGAGCCTTGTTGTGCGCCCGCAGAGCATTTTACGCCCAAATATGGGGTATTTCCATAATCAGGAGAAATTGTGTTACAAATTTTGGGGATCTTTTTTTTTTCTTTTACCTCTTGTGAAAATAAAAAGTACGGGGCAACTCCAGCATGCTAGTGTAAAATTTTTTCGCTAACTTTTCCTTTTCATAAGGAGTAAATGGAGAAAAAGCCCCCCAAAATTTGTAACATAATTTCTCCCGAGTATGGAAATACCCCATATGTGGCCCTAAATTGTTTCCTTGAAAAAAGGCAGGGCTCCAAAGTGAGAGAGCGCCATGTGCATTTGAGGACTAAATTAGGGATTGCATAGGGGTGGACATAGGGGCATTATACATCAGTGGCTGTCCAGAAATTCTGGGAGTTGTTGTTTTGCAACAGCTGGAGGCTCCATTTTGGAAATACTGCCGTACAATAAGTTTTTCATTTTATTGCGGGTGACAGTGTAAGGGGGTGTATATGTAGTGTTTTACCCTTTATTATGTGTTAGTGTAGTGTTTTTAGGGTATGTTCGCACTGGCAGAGGTTTACAGTGAGCTTACCGCTCAGGAAACTTACTGTAAACCTTCCCGTGTGAATGTACCCTGTACGTTCACATGGGGGGGGGGGGCAAACCTTCAGCTGTTTCAAAACTACAACTCCCAGCATGTACTGACAGACCGTGCATGCTGGGAGTTATAGTTTTGCAACAGCTGGAGGCACACTGGTTGGAGAATCTTAAGTTAGGTTATGTTACCTAACTCAGTATGATAACTGATGCTTGGAGATGTAGTTATGTAACAGCTGGAGGTACGCAACTGCAACTCCCAGCATGCCAAGACAGCTGTTTGCTGTTTGGGCATGCTGGGATTTGCAGTTTTGCAACATCTGGAGAGCTACAATTTGGAGACCACTGCACAGTGATCTCCAAACTGTGGACCTTCAGATGTTGCAAAACTACAAATTCCAGCATGCCCAGACAGCAAACAGCTGTGTTGGCATGCTAGGAGTTGTAGTTTTGCAAGATCTAGAGGGCCACAGTATAGAGATCACTGTTCAGTGGTCTCTAAACTGCAGACCTCCAGCTGTTGCAAAACTACAAATCCCAAATAGGAGTTGTAGTTTTGCAATATCTGGAGGGCTACAGTTTATAGACCACTGAATAGTGGTCTCAAACTGTAGCCCTCCAGATGTTGCTAGGCAGCTCGCCGGCTTCCGTAGGATCCAGGGAGCCAGCCGCACGACATGCTGCCCGCCGATCACCGCAGCCGATCGCATCCCGCAGCCTCCACCGATGGGTAAGTGGACTTCAGCATCCGGTCCCTGTCGGCTTCCCTGTCCTGCTGCCCTGCCTATTGTGGGTGGGCAGAATGGAGAAAACGAAAGTTACCCCCCCCCGATCTGCTATTGGTCGTCACGTCTATATGACCAATAGCAGGGATAGGAGGGGTGGCACCCCTGCCACCTCACTCCAATCACTTCAGGGGGATTGTGGGTGTCTTGGACAACTATAGACCTGTATGACCCGGAAATCGCATGTGGGATTTCATATGCGATTTGCGGCGATCGCCGACATGGGGGGGTCTGATGACCCACCTGGGCATTTGTACGGGATGCCTGCTGAAAGATTTCAGCAGGCATCCCAGTCCGATCCCCGCCCAGCGCACGGCGGGGACCGGAATTGCCCATGATGTACATTTACATCATGGGTCCTTAAGACCCAGGGTGTCATGACGTAATGTTACGTCATGGGTCCTGAAGGGGTTCAAATCATCATTCTTGGCGCACATGGCCCTGTGTAAACAGTTGACGTGGGACCGACCAACAAGTTATAGGGTCACATGATCATAAGTGTGGCCAGGCTGGCCATTATTTTAGCTGTGTGAATGCTCTTTTAGTGCTCATTGGTGCTCATTCTTGCATCCCCATTGTCCAGTGTAAAATGGCCTTAAATCTTAGTGCAGTGTATTGAGGGCCCTCGTGTCTGTTTCATTGTCCCTATGATTTAGGCACAGCAAAACAGCTGACAGGTTCCCTTTAACCACTCAAAGTGATATCCCTGATGGTACTAAGTTCCTCTTGTCTTTTTTTTTTTCCATTTACATTCTGGTGTTATTCTTCTGACTTTTCGACATATTCATTTTGTTATCCCATTTGTCATTTTTACCACCAAATGCCTTAAGCTTATCAGGTGGTGCCAGAGTACATAACTGAGATTAGAGCTGATTTTGGCATCTAACACTTTGAAGTAATACTGTTTGGACATTGTGACAGTTTATGTCAGCTAAGAAAGTGCAATAAATTTTACCCGCAGTCCTATATAAAACCAAAGCTTAAATATAAGATATTATAACGAGTTGTGTTAACCCCTCATTAAGACCTTGAGGACCAGAGCATTATTTGAACAGCAGACAAATGTTACTTTAAGCATTAATAACTCTGGGATGCTTTTCCTAATCCTTCTGATTCTGGGATTGATTTTTTTTTTTATTGATTTTTTATTTTTTGTGACATATTCTACTTTAACATAGTGGTAAATTTTTGCCGATACTTGTATAATTTCTTGGTGAAAAAGGCTAAAATTTCATGAAAAATTTGAAAATGTTGCATTTTTCTTTTTTCTCTTTAACGTTTTATAAATTTTTCAAAGTACAAAGTTCAAGTAAGGTACAAAAACACCATCAATAAACAGGCATCGTAAGAAATGCGGTTGTCGATAGGGTACACACATATGATATGTACCATCACTATATAAAGTCAGGTATTCAGTAACAAGACAGGATGTTGAATACATTAAATATTTAAAGACACGACAATTCAAACATCAATTAGTCAACTCAAGGCTCATGGTCCGAGCTTCTATGTGATTAGGGTAGGTACAATCAACAACAATGTGGTGTGTGTAAGCAACGTATGGGAAGAAGAGGAGATGAGGACAGAAAGAAGGAGGAAGAAGAGACAGGAAAGGGTTCCAAAGGGACAGAAGGGAATGGGAACGAGGAAGACTACTAGTTTCGTAAGAAAGAGGTTGTAAGACTTACCCAGCGGGTCAGGAGGGCTTCAGAACAACATGGCAAAGCAATGAGGCATGGTGGCTATTTGTGAAAAATGGGCTGTTTAGGTGGAGGGAGCACCGGAAACCAGGTGTGCTGTAGGGCTTGGGAGACATACGTTCCCGAGTGAAAGATGCATGGACATATAGTCCCTAGAGGATGTGAAATGTGTCCAAGGGTGCCAGATGGTGTTGTATTTGTCTATCTGATTTTTGGAGTTGGCTAGCAATTCTTCCATCCTGTGTAGATGGGAGGATTCTTGGAGCCAAGAGGTAATGGATGGGGAAGTTGCAATTTCCAAAGTCTATGAATTACTATTGTGGCCGCAAGAAACATAAACTATATTAGTATGGCCGTATGCTTGGGTATGTGAGCAGGAAGGATGGTAAATAGGATGACTTCTGGTGTGGGGGTAACTGGATCAATGTGATACAATATATTATATCTATAACTTGATTTCAGTATGTAGATAAGTGGGGGCAGGTCAGCCAAACATGAAGCATAGTGCCACCTACACCTCCACATCTCCAGCACGTATCTGGAACATTGGGATAGAATTTGGCAAGTAGGGATGGCACTCTGTACCATCTCGTTAGAACTTTATAGTTGATTTCTTGTGCTTTACAATAGATGGAGGTGCGGTGGCACTTTTTCATAGCCCTGCTCCAGTCTTCCTCCGTGAATTGATGTCCTATTTCTTTTTCCCAGCCTAACCGGAATCAAAGTGGATCAGTTGTAAATTCATGTATGAGGAGAGAGTAAAGGACACTGATTTTATGGTTGATTTTATGAGAGGAAACACAGTGGTTTTCAAAATTGGTGAGTGGACGATGAAGTGATAGAGTTGTGTGTATTGAAAGAGTAAGTGGGTAGTCACCTCGGTCTCCTGTAAGAGATCAGGTAGGCTCTTCAACAATGTCTGAGATATTAATTTGGAAAAACAAGTGCCATCTCCCCTTTGGAAGGTGAGGAAGGGGCTCGTAGATAAGGCCGGGGGTTAGCATTTTTCTAACTTTGAAGCTCTCTGCTTGTAAGGAAAATAGACATACCAAATAAATTATATATTGACTCACATATTCAATATGTCTACTTTATGTTTGAATCATAAGGAGGACATGTTTTTACTTTTAGAAGACATGAGAGGTCTTCAAAGTTCAGCAGCAATTTTAACATTTTTCACATTTTTCAAATTGGAATTTTTCAGGGACCAGTTCAGTTTTGAAGTGGATTTGATGGGCCTTCATATTAGAAATACCTGATATATGACCCCATTATAAAAACTACACCCCTCAAAATATACAAAATGACATTGAGAAAGTTTGTTAACCCTTTAGGTGTTTCACCGGAATAGCAGCAAAGTGAAGGAGAAAATTCTAAATCTTCATTTTTTACACTTGCATGTTCTTGTAGACCCAGTTTTTTTATTTTTACAAAGCATAAAAGGAGAAAAAATCCCCCAAAATCTGTAATTCAATTTCTTTTGAGTAAGAGAATAGCTCATATGTGTAGGTAAAGTGCTCTGTGGGTGCACTAGAAGGCTCAGAAGAGAAGAAGCGACAATGAGATTTTGGAGAGTGAATTTTGCTGAAATGGTTTTTGGGGGGCATGTCCCATTTAAGAAGCCCCTATGGTGCCATAATAGCAAATAATGGCATACTATCTTTGACACCTTACCCCTCAGGTAACATAACAAGGGGTACAGTGAGCCTTAACACCCCACAGGTGTTTGACAATGTCGGATGTGTAAATAAAAAAATAAAATTCCCAAAAATGCATTTTTTTCCCCAAATTTAACATTTTTAGAAGAGGTAATAGAAGAAAATGCCCCCCAAAATTGGTAACCCCATTTCTTCTGAGTATGGAAATACCCCATGTGTGGATGTAAAGTTATCTGCAGGCGCACTACAATGCTCAGAAGAGAAAGAGCCACATTTGGCTTTTTGAAAGCAAATTTTGCTGAAATGGTTTTTGGGGGCATGTTGCATTTAGGAAGCCCCTATGATTCCAGAACAACAAAAAAGCCATATGGCAATTAATTTGGAAACTACACCCCTCAAGGCACGTAACAAGGGGTATAGTGAGCCTTAACACCCCACAAGTGTCTGACGACTTTTTGTGAAAGTCGGATGTGTAAATGATTTTTTTTTCACTAAAATGCAGTTTTTTCCCCAAATTTACCATTTACCGTCAAGTGCTCTGCTGGCGAACTACATTGCTCAGAAGAGTAGGAGCCACATTTGGCTTTTTGAAAGCAAATTTTGCTGAAAATTTTTTTGGGGACATGTTCCATTTAGGAAGCCCCTATGGTACGGGAACAGGAAAAAAAACACATGGCATACTATTTGGGAAACAACACCCCTCAAGGAATGTAACAAGGGGTTACACCTTTACACCCCACAGGTGTTTGACAAATTTCCGATAAAGTTGTACGTGAAAATTAAAAACTTGATTTTCTTCATTAAAATGCTGGTGTTACCCCAAATTTTTCATTTTCACAAGGGGTAATAGGGGAAAAAGCCTCCACAAATTTTTAAACCCATTTTGTAGAAATACCCCATATGTGAATGTAAAGTGTTCTGCGGGCTAACTACAATGCTCAGAAGAGAAGGAGCGCCATTGAGCTTTTGGAGAGAGAATTTGTTTGGAATGGAAGTCCAGGGCCATGTGCATTTACAAAGCCCCCCGTGGTGCCAGAACAGTGGACCCTTCACATGTGAGCCCATTTTGGAAACTAGCCCAATTTGGGACAGTGGGCTGTGCAAATTAAAAATTGTATTTTTCATTATCACAGACCACTGTTCCAAAAATCTGTCAGACACCTGTGGAGTGTAAATGCTCACTGTACCCCTTATTACATTATGTGAGGGGTGTAGTTTCCAAAATGGGGTCCCATGTGTGGCGGGGTCCACTGTTACAACACCATGGGAGCTTTGTAAACACACATGGCCTTCAATTCAAGACACATTCTCTCTCCAAAAACCCAATAGAGCTCCTTCTGTACTGGGCGCCAGCAGAGCACTTTACATCCACATATGGGGTATTTCCATACTCAGAAGAAATGGGGTTACACATTTTAGGGGGCTTTTCTTTCCTATCTTCCCTTGTGAAATTGAAAAATTTAGGGTAACACCAGCATTTTTGTGAATCATTTTTTTTGTTTTTATTTTAACATCAAATTTGAACAGAAATTCGTCAAACATCTGTGGGGTGTGTGAGAAGGTGGATAATAGTGGATGGTCGATATGTGTCACTGAGGTTCCTGGCCTCGGTTAAGTGAGAGATGGTAATTTTTCCAGTGTCCGTGCAGCATGGTGCAGACTGACACTGCAACTGTAGTATAGCTGCAAAATTAACCAGGAACGGCTCTTATGGGGAACAGTCAAGTGTTTGGTGGGGGCAATTCCCCACAATCCAGGCCGCCTTTTGTTGGCCTTAAAGGAAGCTTGCTTCACCAGCTGCAAGGGATTTGCATGTTTGTTGGAGCTCACTCAGTGTGGTGAGGTGGAATCTTCCCTGTGTTTGCTCCTAGTTTGGAAGCTGGTGAGCAGCCTGTCTGGAGGCCTTGAAAAGACTTGCTTATTGCCGTATGGCATAGACTACGGTGTGAACTAACACCTAAGGAACACAGGTGGACTTTGTTACTTTTTCTTTGAACTGCATCTAAGACTGTTTTTGCTGTTTGCCAAGTGGGAATAAAACACTGAACTTTGATATCAAAAGTACTGTTTCCTTGCCTCTATACTGCAACCACATCTATTTGCAAGAGCGAGTCATCACAGGTGTTAAGGCTCACTATACCCCTTGTTACGTTCCATGAGGAGTGTCATTTCCAAAATGAGGTCACATGTGGGTATTTTTTTTTTGCGTTGATGTCTGAACCGCTGTACAATCAATCACCCCTGTGCAAATCACCAATTTAGGCCTCAAATGTATATAGTGCTCTCTCGCCCCTGAGCCCTGTTGTGCGCCCGCAGAGCATTTTACATCCACAAATAGGGTATTTCTGAAATTGCGTAAAAAATTTTGGGAGTCTTTTGTTCCTTTTACTACTTGTTAGGAAATTTCTCCTGAGTATGGAAATAGCCCATATATGGCACTAAACTGTTGCCTTGAAATATGACAGGGCTGCGAACTGAGAAAGCGCCATGCACATTTGAGGCCTAAATTAGTATTACACTTCCCTACGATACCAAAAATACTCTATGACAGTGATTCCCCTAGAGTTAGGGTTAGCTCAGGGGGTGTGCCTACAGAGGTCAAAGGTCCCCCCCAGCTTCCCAACTTCCCAGGCTCCCAGCAACCTAGTGTTGGACCCAGCTTGTGTTGCTGCTTGTGTCGCGCCCGCATTTTACTACTAGTGTTGGACCCAGCTGGTGCCTCCAGCTGTTGCAAAACACCCAGCATGCCTGGACAATCAATGGCTGTCTGGCAATACTTGGGGTTATTGTTTTGCAACAGCTGGAGGCTCAGTTTTGGCATTTTTTATTAGGGAGTGTGGCTGTAACTGTGTAAGGAGGTGTATATGTAGTGTTTAACTTTTTATTTTGTGTAGTGTAGTGTTTTTTAGGGTACATTCACATGGGCAGGGGTTCACGCCGAGTTTCCCACTGGGAGTTACAGTTATGCAACAGCTGGATGAACACTGGTTGCAAAACACTGAGAGTTTGTTACTTTACTCAGTGTTTTGCAACCAGTATGCCTCCGGCTGATGCAAAACTACAACTACCAGCATGTATGGTCTGTCAGTGCATGATGGGAGTTGTTGTTCTGAAACAGCTGGAGGCACACTGGTTGCGTAACATTGGGTTAGGTAACAAACTCTGTGTTTCGCAACCAGTGTGCCTTCAGCTGTTACAAAACTACAACTCTCCGCATGCATGGACAGCCGAAGGATAAGCTGGCAGTTGTAGTTATGCAACAGCTGGAGGCACAATACTACAACTCCCATCATACCCTTTGGCTGTCTGTGCATGCTGACAGTTGTAGTTATACAACGGCTTGAGGCAAACTGATTGCAAAACACTGAGAGTTTTTTACTTTACTCAGTGTTTCACAACCAGTGGGCATCCAGCTGTTGCAAAACTACAACTCCCAGTATGTACGGTCTGTCAGTGCATGCAAAGTTGTAGTTTCGAACATCTGGAGGCACATTGGTTGCGAAACACTGAGTTAAGTAACAAACTCTCAGTGTTTTGCAACCAGTGTGCCTTCAGCTGTTGCAAAACTACACCTCTTAGCATGCACGGACAGCCAAAGGGCATGATGGGGCTTGTAATTATGCAACAGCTAGAGGCACACTACTACAACTCTTAACATGCCCTTTGGCTGTCCGTGCATGCTTGGGGTTGTAGTTTTGCATCTGCTGGAGGCACACTTTTACATAGAAAAAATGTGCCTCTAGCTGTTGCATTACTACAACCCCCAGCATGCATAAACTACCAAAGGGCATGCTGGGAGTTGTAGTGGTGCCTTCTGCTGTTGCATAATTACAACTCCTAGCATGCCCTTTTGTGCATGCTGGGAGTTGCTGCTAAGCAACAGCAGGAGGCATAGCCTTACCTCCTGCTGCTGCACTCTGTCCTCCTACCTGCCGCTGCCAACTCCACTCCTGGGGCCCAGATCCCACTGCCGATGCCCACTCCGGGTACAAACTCCCGACACCCACTCTCACCCTCCAGAGTAGGGGCGGTGCGGGTGCCGTTAGGGGCACCCCCAAAGCAGGAGTCCTGATTACTCATTACCGGCATACGAATCAGGATAATCATGAGGTGACACCAGGGCCATCTCGGACTGCACCTATCATCCTTTTTTTCCGGGTCACCAGGGACCCAATTGACCCGGAATCGCCGACATGGGTTGGGGGGGGGGGTCTGAGGACCTCCCCAGGGGTTTGCACAGGGTGTACCTGTAGACCCTGTGTCCTTGAGGGGTTAAATAGCAGCAATAAATAAAGAACTGCCTGTTGCTTACATACAGAGACATTTTTAGGCATCATGTTGTGAAGTTTCATATCTGCAGCTTATAACACAGTGTAAACAGTTGAAGGAAGTGTAAACTTCAATTTAAATATACTTATAAACCTCTTCTGTGCTCAGTCTGTGGCAGTGATTTTATATCACTTATACAACTCAATGCACTGTATCTGTATGCATTATAATGAAAACGTTTGCTTGCAGATTTATTGTCTATTCATCAAAGCACCATGTGGCTTTATTCTCCAAAAACACATATCCCACAGCACTGTTTTTATAGTATGGCAAAGTCGTGAAAACTCACATCTTTCCCTTCCCCAGATTCCATGTCACCAAACTTTAGTTTAAGCACAATGTTTTGCATGTCTACGTTGTATATGACATCAAAATTCTACTGGGTCAGAGACTTAAATACACTAAGTTGACTGTGTCTTAAAATAACTGGATGGGTTCCCATATGTCTGGCATCCTTCTTCTCAGTGCAACTGATACCACAACTGAGGACAACGTGCATCAGTTATCATCAGTTGCATGGCATTGTTTTTGGACTCCGGACAGGGGAACTGTCCAGCATGTCCAACCGTCCGGGTTTAAAATTGAGACGCTGGATGATTGTGAACTGTCCCATTGAAATAAATAGGATTCCTTCTAGCATCAGTTTCCCTTCAGTGCCCGCCAGATGGAAACTATGCCGGACGCCTGATTATATGTGAACCCAGCCTTAGAAAGCTGGAGAAAGTGATCTCATTGACAGAAACGTTTCTGCTGCCAAATCCACAACTACAACAGATTTCTTCACCTTTTAAAGGCAATAGGAAAATCTGCAACAAATCTGCAGTATATTTGTAGCATCATTTGAAATGCTGTAAATTTCACAACATTGATACTATAACACGATGCATTTTTTTACACACATACCGTGAACAAGGTATCCAAAAATGAGCTGAGTGACAGTGATAAAAACAGTACCCTTGGACAAGTGCAACGGGTATCAGTCTATATGGTAGGCCTGAGAAAGTATATATATATATATATATATATATATATATATATATATATATATATATATATATTGTAAGGATTCCTCCTTGGGGATTAGCTCCGAGATCGTCCTGGACACTGCCACGGGACACGTTTCCACTCAATAAACCCACAGACAACAGTTATTCATGCAAGGCTGGCACCTTGCCAGCTTTATTTAGACAGGTTGCAGGTAAAACAAAACATAACTCAGGAACAAACAAAAGTCCTAGACCGTCTGGTCACTGACTACACATATCAGCATGTCCTGACTACTATCTGGTGAGCTACCCTCAGCCAGCATAAAACATGTGCCCCTGCAACCTGTTACTCACAGTTCACACCACTTCTTCACTTCTTGGACCGCTCACAGTTCGCTGTGTGTTTCCTCAACAGGGTCCGTGTGTCTCCCCCTACAGCGACATGCTGTTACCCAGGGAGAGCCCTAACTATTCTGTTTCTTTTCCTTTTAAACACACTTTCCCTTCCTGATACCTCATTAATCAGGCCACAGGTGGAGCATTCAGCAGAGTTAGCAAGGGAAATATGCCCTTTCCTTGCCACGCTGCCACAATATATATATATATATATATATATATATATATATATATATATATATACAGTACAGACCAAAAGTTTGGAAACACCTTTATTTTCATGACTATGAAAATTGTAGATTCACACTGAAGGCATGAAAACTATGAATTAACACATGTGAGATTATAGACATAACAAAAAAGTGGTAAACAACTGAAAATATGTCATATTCTAGGTGGAAAGTGTCCCCAAGTGCAGTCACAAAAACCATCAAGAGCTAAAAAGAAATTGGCTCACATGCGGACCGCCCCAGGAAAGGAAGACCAAGAGTCACCTCTGCTGCGGAGGATAAGTTCATCCGAGTCACCAGCCTCAGAAATCGTAGGTTAACAGCAGCTCAGATTAGAGACCAGGTCAATGCCGCACAGAGTTCAAGCAACAGACTCATCTCTAGAACAATTGTTAAGAGGAGACTGTGTGAATCAGGCCTTCATAGTAGAATATCTGCTAGGAAACCACTGCCAATGACAGGCAAAAAGCAGAAGAGACTTGTTTGGGCTAAAGAACACCAGGAATGAACATTAGACCAGTGGAAATCTGTGCTTTGCTCTGATGAGTCCAAATTTGAGATCTTTGGTTCCAACCACTGTGTCTTTGTGCGATGCAGAAAAGGTGAACGGATGGACTCTACATGCCTGGTTCCCACATTGGAGGAGGAGGTGTGATGGTGTGGGGGTGCTTTGCTGGTGACACTGTTGGGGATTTGTTCAAAATTGAAGGCATACTGAACCAGCATGTCTACCACAGCATCTTGCAGCGGCATGCTATTCCATCCGGTTTGTGTTTAGTTGGACCATTATTTATTTTTCAACAGGACAATGGGGGAGATTTATCAAAACATGTGCAAAGGAAAAGTTGCCCATAGCAACCAATTCAATTGCTCCTTTCATTTTGCAGAGGCCTTGTTAAAAATGAAAGAAGCGAGCTGATTGGTTGCTATGGGCAACTGTGCAACGTTTCCTTTTCACAGGTTTTGATAAATCTCCCCCAATGACCCCAAACACACCTCCAGGCTGTGTAAGGGCTATTTGACCAAGAAGGAGAGTGATGGGGTGCTGCGCCAGATGACCTGGCCTCCACAGTCACCAGACCTGAACCCAATGAAGGCAAAAGGGCCAACAACTGCTAAGGATCTCTGGGAACTCCTTCGAGACTGTTGGAAGACCATTTCAGGTGACTACCTCTTGAAGCTCATCAAGAAAATGCCAAGAGTGTGCAAAGCAGTAATCAAAGCAAAAGGTAGCTAGAACCTAGAATATGACATATTTTCACACTTTTTGTTATGTATATAATTCCACATGTGTTAATTCATAGCTTTGATGCCTTCAGTGTGAATCTACAATTTTCATAGTCATGAAAATAAAGAAAACTCTTTGAATGAGAAGGTGTGTCCAAACTTTTGGTCTGTACTGTATATGTGTATATTATGATGGCAATTCTGGAATAAAGCATTATGGGAGTCAGTGCAGCATCTTCAGTCTAAAATATAGTGCATGCAGATGAAAGTGTGTACAGTTTAAGGTGAGGTAATCCCATACATCTCATGTACAGCAAAAGGGAATCTTTACGCTATTGAAGAGTGAGAGAGGTTCTACTGTTCCTTATATATTCTATATTCACATTAACTTCTGATTTATGCAAAATTATACCGATAGATAAACTTTAATCTCTGACTGTAAATTCCCAGAAATCAATGATATGCTGCATATCAGTTGTTTTTTTTTTTTTGTTTTTTTAAATCATAATACTATTTTTCAACTGAGAACACATTTACAGGCACACTTTTATTAATTCAATAAAAAGCATAAAAGAACATTTCAGTCCCCAATGAAAAATCAATTTTCACATACATATTGTCTAAAAATATCGACTAAAATGTTTTGTTATGACCATCAAAATACAGTAGAACCTTGTAGGTGCTATCTTCATGATACATTTTTTGTTTTATATGTCAAAACAAATGATGCCTTCCCTTTGGTTTTCTGTCAAATTAATCACAGAAGCACCAATGTCTTTGGCATATCACACAAACATGTGCACGAATGATATTTTTGTTTCATTATATTTTTTTCGTTCGGGCAAAATTTTTGGTTCAGTATTTTTTTCGGGTTTGATTTTTCAGATACATTTGGTATTTGGAGTATTGTATACATTTTTTATTTAACTTAGTTTCATTTTGTTACTTTGTTTTGTTTTTCTTTTTTGCCCTTTTGCCGGAGTACCACGAAAAAGAAAGATGCTGTAGGGAATTGTGAGAAACAATTTTTTTATTTTTTTTTTAAACAAAATTATTTTTTTGTTTAGAAGCAGGGGACTGTGTCACAGAGATCGGAACATTGGAAGACAGGTGAGATAATGTTTAATTTTATTTGATTTATTAATACATAATCTAATGTTGAATGAATGCTGCATGAATGATTGATGTGTTTGATGTGTTTGATTGACGATTGTCATGTTGGTTATTTTTATTATGTTTTTTTCTAGTAAAATATGTGATTTTAATATATACTTATTGTTAATACATACATTTTTATGTAATGCATATTTTTTTGAACATGTAAAATATATAAGGTGATTGCCGTAGGAAATTTTTTTATTGATAAAACCACAAATGTTCTAAAGGGCAATTATCAAATTATGTCTGTGGTTTTTTCAATAAAAAATGTTCCCACGGCAATTAACTATGCATTTCATTAACCTACTAACCAGTTCAATAAAGGGGGAGAAAAAAAAACAAACAGAAATAGGTTAGCGCAGTGTTTCCCAACAAACCAGGGCGCCTCCAGCAGTCGCAAAACTACAACTCCCAGCATGCTTAGACATCCTTTGGCTGTCAGAGCATGCTGACTGTTGTAATTTTGCAACAGCTGGAGGCACTCTGGTTCGTTGGGAAACAAACACTGGATTAGTGCAAGTGTAAAACACGTATCTAACATATTTTACATGTTAAAAAAATGCACATTACATAAAATAAATGTATTAATAATAAGTATATATTAAAAACACACATTTTACTATAAAAATCTACATAAAAAATACAATAAAAATAACCAACATGACATGCTATATATAAATCACCCCTCAATCAAACACATCGATCAAACACATCAATCGTTCATTTGTTCAACATTACATAATGTATTAATAAATCACAAATTATACATTATCTTACCTGTCTTCCAATGTTTTGATCTTTCCTCTTTTCTGTGCACCCACTCCCTATAATGGTCCCCTGCTTCTAAACGAAAAATTATTTTGTTTAAAAAAAATGTTTCTCACAGTTTCGTAGGCATGTACAATTTGTTTTGTTATGAATTCAGATTCATTTGGATGTAAATATTTCATACATTTGGATCAATCCGAATGTATGAAACATGAACAATTCAGGCAAAAAGGAATTGCACATTGTTGTCTAATATCACAACAGAATGACACATTCCCTTACATGTAGTCTTACAGATAGTAGGATAAGCTGCAATTTCTTAATAGTGGTAGGTCCACTTGACTTTTTTTGACCCTATTTAAGCATATGTAGACTTTACATTGCCTATATTTGGTGACATGATATTACCCCCGAAAGAAGGGAGTGTATTTCAAAATGATCATGGGGTTGGGTTCCTTGTGGTCCTCCAGATTGCTCCTTATATATGGGTATTGTTCCTGTTCATGTATATGCTTGGATTTGTATTCATGGTACTTGGACTTTATTTTACATAGCAGGAACTTTCAGCTCATATATGTTGTGGATCTCCTTTGCACATGTCCAGCATAGGTATTTATATACGTTCTTGTACTGTTACTTGTTGTTAATTCAGGTATGTGTTGGTATATGTTCTGTTGCTTTGTATGTTTATATTAATGAGGTTGCCTACAGCAGAATCATATAGTTCATTATTGTTTAGCTTAGCAGGACATGTGGGTTGTGAGATGTATTTTCCTTCTCCCCTTCCTATATTTAGCCACATTAATACACTGTGTTTTTGATGTGCACAGTGCCAGAATATGACAGATCTAAAGTGATAGGGGCATGGACATTCTTCTGAACAGAGGGAGGTGTTGTCAAGGGAGAAACATATATTCCCCTATGCACAGGATAGGGGATTAATGTCTAATTGTGGGAGGTCCAACCGCTGGGATCCCTACTATCTCTAAAATTGGGCCCTGTCTCTCAGTGCTGCAGACAATTTACCCAAAGATACCTGAATACACAACACACACTTTCTCTAAGAGCTTGGGGTCCATCCTGGAGATCACTTGAGCCCCAGTAGTCAGACCCACCCATGATCAGACCCTTAGCCCTTATCCTGTGAATAGGGCATAGGTTGTTATTTACTGGACAACCTCTTTACTCTACTAAGAAGGAGAAGTATTATAGAGGGTATTTTCATGACAACTGTGGATATGTACCATATATTGTAGAATACATCAATTTGACTATGTGAAAAAAAGCTTTTGAGTAATAACTGTAAATGCTATGAACTGTAAGACTAATATGGACCTTCCTGCTAATGTCACAAAGAAGGCAAAAAGACAGAGGAAACCGCGATGTGCTTGTGGCCTCATCTTACATATTAATATATATTTCACTACAAAGTGTCTTCTTTTTTGAGAACAAGTAATTATTCATGATATTCAGAAGTATGAAAACAAAATATCATTTAATATATGTTTTCCCAGTGAAGAGACACAAACATTCTGTGCACCAAAGAAAACTGTAGATATACACATACACTTACTTTTCTAGCTAATCTGCTATAGAAATATGTTATTTTATCAGTCCATAATGTGAGGGTTTTGGATGAATTCTTTTGATGAGTTTTGACATGTGTGTCAGTACATTTTCTTGCTTGTGATTTAATGGCCAGGAAATAAGACAGAGTAGGTCAGTCTAATGCTTACTAAATGGTTAGTTAAAGGAGGACATCTGTCCACCTAAAATGATTGGAGACCACCTACAGATTTCGTATAAGCTGGCTAACATGTTCCAGGGCTAATGATCTTCACATAAAGCCTAACAATTCATCTCTAATATATCCCATCAGGCTAAAGCTTTAAAATGATTTGCTTAAAGAATAAGAAAAATAATTGATTGTTTGCACTGACTGATATGTATTCAGGGAACACTCGGGCCCGTGGTGGTTAGCAGCAACCGGGGACTACATATGCTGTAGATAGAGTTAGCATTACACAATATTAACAAATTAATATGTAAGGAAGACACACTAGATCACCACAATGCACTAGTCACCACACTAAAGCAGAAGCCAGAGAATATTAGGCTCATATTAAATTACTAGCTGAGTACCCGGTGTTGCCCAGTTTATCCTTCCTCATCCTTGTTGGGGAGGAAAATAACAAAGGAGGAAGCTTTTGACCTCATATCCCATCCTCACATCCCTACCTCATATCCCATCCTCATATCTCGACCTCCTATCCCGACCTCCTCTCTTTGTGAGTTGGGGTGTGGCTTGCAAGCCTGATTGATGCATTCACCAGGAGATGCAGAGCGGAGCTTGTGGAGTAAGGCACTGGAAGTCCCATATACTCGCAGGTGAGTTTAAAGGAGCATCACATGCTTGAAACAATCTCATTTTTCCACAATTTTGAAAGGGTGCCAATAATTTTGTCCAGCCCATTTTTGGATTTTGGTGTGACATTATGTCCAATTTGCTTTTTTCCCTCCTTTTTTTGGTTTAATTCCAATACGCACAAAGGGAATAAACATGTGTATAGCAAAACATGTGTTACTGCAATCCTTTTCTGTGAGATATACTTCATTTTCTAGAAAAATTTCAGGGGTACCAACATTTACGGCCATGGCTGTATGCATTTTTGTTTTTGGGACAAATGTTATTTGTTCACAATAAAAATTTGATTTAAGGGTAGTCAATTGGGGGGGGGGGGTTCACCTTGGCCTATGGCCTTGGGGTTTTGGTGTTGTATGTGTCTGGTGCACAGGTACCTTGGGATATGTTGCACCAGCAGTTTTCCCGTCACATAGGCTGAACTGGAAGTAAAAACAGGATTAAACAGAAGATAATATGGTAGCGTACATGGAGTCTTAATGATTTCTTTACCAGTCTCTGTGTTCTCCCTTCGGATTTACTTCAGGCACTCCAGTTTCCTTCTAGTGAAAGTAACTATCATTATAATAACTATAGTGTAAAAAAAGAATAATAATTTGAAAAAAAAAAACACTCTCTTATTGAACAGATTTGTTTTGCATAATTTAGCTTCAGTGTCAATTATTTCTGGATTTTCCTTTACGTTTATATAGCTGACACTAATCTCCAGGGCTCTCTATTTTGTCACACAATAGAAAAAGTATTCATACATGACACTACATTGACATGAAGTGGAGAGAAAAGAGTTGTGGTTTGAGATTCAAAGTCAAAGATATTGTCATGCTGCGGTACCCATGGGAGATTCTAATGTAAGAGAGTTCTTGTCTCCAGTTTATTATGATTGCACCGATGATCTGGTATAAAGAGAGATCAGCATAGGTGGCGGGGTAGTCAGTCAGCTATACAAGCTACACACTTGTTGATCTTCAGTGCATATAAGATGCCGGTTACATGCAGTGTTTGCATCTTAAAGTTTTATTTGCATTCCTACAAACGCTTTGCTGGGTTAGATACCAGTTTTATCTGGGATCTACACAACGAATACAAATAGTATTTCCAGAATGTGTTGTGCATTACCCTCTCTTATTACCAACAGTGGGGTCATAAACTGCAGACCCCGATTGTGATTCCTCATGACATGTCCAAATTTGACAATTCAGAAGATATACAATATCAAATATACAACAACATTTTTAAAGTTAGCAGTAATTTTACATAAATTATAATCTCACAAAATGACTTTTATAAAAATTTTTGTGACTGGTGGAGAGATTTTAAGAAGAAATGGCAGCAAGACTGCACTTAAAGGGCTACTCCGCCCCTAGACACCTTATCCCCTTTCCAAAGGGGGATTAAATGTCTTATTGCGTCAAATGTCTGATCGCTGGAACCCCCAAGATCCCTGCTGCGGAACCACAGTCATCCGATGCATGCAGCGCACTTCGCTCTGTGTCGGATGACTAGCGATGTGGTGCCGGAGGCTTGTGTTGTCACAGCCTCACCCCCTTGTGACGCCATGCCCTCCCTTTAAATGCAAGTGATGGCCACCACGCTCCCTCAATGCCTCAATGTCACGACCACGCCCCCTCAATGCAAGTTTATGGTAGGGGGCGTGACCGTGACATCACAAGCCCCTGGCGTCGAAGCCGGGTGCAGCAGGGAGATTGCGGGAGGGGATCCCAGTGGTGGGACCCCTGCAATCAGACATCTTATCCCCCTTTGAATAGGGAACAAGATGTCTAAAGGCAGAGTACCCCTTTAAGGTTTTATTTCATTGTGGGCCCCATCGGATTGTATTACCTATTATAAGGCATATGATAAATAAGTTACTGTAACATGATTACTGTAGTCAGAAAGGAAGATACCATTCAATGAATGTGAACAGAGGCATAACTGAGCGCTGCCAGATCTCTGGATGTAACACTTAAGCGACACACATCACTTTGGTAACAAGAAGCCAGTGGGAATAGAGCAAGCTGTTTGGCAGCACAGTGACGTATGTGGAGAGGATGTTGACATCAGTACAACATGTTTACCCTGCAATAGGGGTCTGGAGCAAACCTCATGGTCTAATCTTATCTAGGCTTATTATGCACTAAGGGGGAATGTATCATTTATGCATTTTTCACTGTTCATTTTTCCAGTTTGCACCTATATCCTTGTACTAATAATAAATGTGCCAAATTGAACATATTTTTCAATATATTTAATACATTTTTCAATGCGCTTTTTACCCTGTGTATTTCTACGCCATCTATTAAATGAAGTGACACTGTGTAATTTTATTTTTTTAATTTTTTACAGTGTTTTTACATTTTGCAATGTTTTAGGGCAGCTTTATTAACCTGCTGATGGCACAGAATGCATATGCTTTTTCGGCGGCTATCAATAGTGCATAGAGCTGGCAGGCGACGGTCAGTGCTAATAGCTGGCACAGAGATTACTCTGTGTTGCCTATTTAAACTGTTTAGATGCCACTGTCAAAACTGATAGTGGCATTTAAACAGTAATGGAGCATATCAATCATGGTATAGAGGACAGAGCGCCGCCCGCAACTAGATTTTTTTTCAAACACATCACAAATAATTGTATTTGCAGGATATTTTCTTTATATGTATCTGTATAAAAAAAAAAATAAAAGTGTTATGGCTTATAGAAGGAAATGAGGAACAAATTTTAATCAAAAAATTAAAATTCGCCCCCTCCCCCCCCACTACACAATGTATGGAGCTGAGGCTTCTGGGTCCCCTACACTGTTTACAGCCGTGTGTCGAGACTGTGAAGAACAGCTGATCGGTGGCAGTGCCAGGTGTTAGTACCCAGCCAATCGGCTATTAATGGATGGTCTTGTGGATTGGCAAGCAATGAGTTTTCACCCCTTTAATCAAAGACACATTTTGCTGGAATGCTGACATCTGCACACATTCTTTCAAGATGCTAAAAGAGTGCTAGTCTGCCATCCACTTGGCTGGTTTGAATTGATATCATTTTGTAAAGTTATGGGTAAGTCTGCAATTTTTTCCTGTACAGTCCGTCACTAGAACATTTGGGAAATAGATAAAATTTGTTGACGTTGTTGACAAAGTTCCCATAGCAGCTGGCTTTGAAGAATAATTTTACTTATCTGTAAAGAAAAACTAATTTATACCAAGAGGTAATGGCCTACTGAGAATATTTTCTGCAGCTGGCTATTTAAGGTTGAATTGTACCAGCGGCACAGTGGAGCAGGGAAGACAGACCCTGTTTTCTCTGTCTTTGCCCTTTAGGAAAGATGTCTGACAACTTTGATCTTTTTAGCTGTCTACGCTGTAAAAGGCATGAGTCTGTGTGTTCTGCGCTCGCAGACAATGTGGGCTCATGCATTTTTAATGAGCTTTCTCTCCTATTATCTTTTTCGTTAACAAAGTATCAGGACTCCGGCTGCCACTTAAGTCTGTGCAGTTTGGGAACTTTAGAGAGAAACAGGAAGGACTTGTGAGCTCCAAGAAACTGTGCTGCAAGATGCTTCAAAGACTTCTAGATAATACCATATCCTGCATTTTTTTGTATGTAGAATATGTCAAATGAACCTCATCGAATAATGTATTTAGCATAGTCTATATACCGTACAGAATAGTGTCAGAGGAATAGTTCTTGGGGCCCACCCTTCAGCACTTTCCCTCTCCTATCACAGCATTATTAAGGTGCGTATATATAGATATTAGCTACCGAGCTATAAGACAATTTTCTATGTATGATAATACTGTATATCTCTAAATAATAGTTATGCGGTTACCAATTAAAACCTGTACACAAAGAACAAATATCACCATACTGTTCACCAACTGAACAAATCTCAGTAGGCCAAGAACAATATTATCAGTATACAAGGGATATAAAAAAAATACCCCCACACTATGACCACATAAAACCACTACATAATGAGTGAATAATATAATTACCAAACCAAACCATTACATCATATCCACCACATGCTGACTAAAAAACATCACCATATTGTTACTAAATTACAAAACACAATGCACAGATTCATATTCCCCTATACAGTGACCATCCACATAGTAGTTAGTACCAGCTCTGAAGACTGTATCAGTGACAACAATACAGCTATATACAATGACTCACAGGTGACATTTGTAAGTAAGGGTGCATTCACACCATATATGCGAGATCCAGCTGCCAGATCCGGCTGGAAAATTTCAAAACCGGTGCTCCTGTATCCCAGCCAGACTGGCGCCGGATCTCATTCATTTAAATGTGCCGACCGGTGTGTGTTCTATGTCTACAATTTGATAAGGTGCCTTTCTGTCCCTCCCTTGGCTTTCAGATCCTACAGCTACTTCTGTGTCCAGATGTTTTGCTGAGCTTTGCATGTTGTAAAAATTCCATACACCTGTCGGGCAATGCATTTACCTTTCTTTATTCTCTGGATGTAAACAATGTAGCTTCCAAGTAATTAAACACAAGCACGGACCTTGAAAATAGTGATTAATTGTTACTATTTTGTTTAGAATGTTGCAAAGTAGTAAAAGTGAACACGAGATTACTATAAACTCCACAGTCCAGTTTAGTCAGTACAGAGTCACAGAAGATCCATATCTCAGCAGGTGACACTGCTTAGCAGAGAAAGGACATGTCATTTATGATAGATTGCTAAATGTCTGTGTGTCCGCCAAATGGAATCATGTGACTGGCAGAAAAACTAGATCTACAGGAAAGTACAGAAAATAGTATACACTGTAGAGCTGATGTCAATGGAGTAAGAAAAGCAAGAGATATGTAGATGAAAGAATGTGATGTGAAAACCAAATGTTGTATTAAGATTTTTTGTCTTCGGTCATCCAACATTCTACCATAAACAAAGTGTACAGCTGTGTGTGGATGAGGATTTATTCTGAATGCTTTCTCCTGAGGGGACAGCCTTTACTACTCATGTAAACATTAATACTTGTGAGTTATGGACACTTTTCTCACATGTGAGCAGTAAAGATAAAAACATATTCTAGTGTGGATTGGGGGATGAGAAATGTCCCCTGTGTTATCTTTAAGTGTTTGTTGTTATTTCACTTCTTCTGTGTATTTTCTTTTCTGGAAAGTTCGGTCTTCTGACATAAGAAATAAAATGTTAAACTTATTTCTCTGCCTTTCCTTCACCTAATATGACCCTTTTGGGTTCGGATTTATACGCTGCAGATTTATACCAAGAATTCTCATAATTTGTAGACGCCAGTTCACTGTTAATGATCACATGGCTCAAATTGAGAGTCTTGATTATTTCTTAAAGGTTATGATGCTTTGGGTAGTTGTTACAATAGTTGTAAATATTTGACCCACACTGCTACAGAACACAACCTTAAAAAATATCATAGCTAAAGTAATAGGCATAATTGTGCCCATTGTTAATGTGAACCTGTCAGGAGTTTCATGCTGTCCAAACAATGGGTAGAATGAAACAGGCGCAGGTTGTCTTATTACAAAGGCCTATGATTGTCTCTGATACACTGCAACATTTCAGAGAAATCATAGTTTAAGAACTGCAAGGGCGCAGGTGTCACCAGGGTGGTCTTCTGCAGCTCCTCCATGACCCATTAGGTTATTTGCGCATTGGAAAAATGTGTCAATAAATCCGGGAGGGCCAGCAAGAAGCTGTGGGGGACCAACCCAATGACTTAACGCCCCTTTGCATAAGTGTTTTTCTAAATAATGATTTCTCAGAAATGTTAAAGTGTTTTAGAGTGAATGGTTGGGGTATCTGATTACAGAACGCATCCCTATCTGGGATCCCATAGTCTATTACTTTGTAGTAACAGGTCTATTATAGAGGTGCATGTGGCATTTACTACATCACTATTATGCATTCATTTTCATATGTTTTACAATTCTATGCGATTGGGCCAAAAACGTGTGGCATGATCTTCAGAGGTAGTCAGAGGTATTTTTCTCTAGAAGCTTTTAGAGAAGAATATCTCCATACATGCAGCCATTACAGGCCACCATACAGACCCTAATATTTGCATGAACCCTTAAAAAATTATGTAAACACACTCTTATGAGTGTGAAAGGGATTTAGGAGAATATAGGGCCTATATTCAATATAGACTAATAATGGGGCTGAGATGCTCTAACAGTCACAATCACATTAAACATACACTCACATGAATGTTTCTGGATAAAGCATTTATGAGATACTCTCATCTCAAACATTTATGGCATATCCCCAGTATTTGCCATCAATATTTGATGCATGCCCCACAGCCATCCCAAAAAAGAGGGCCCTCTGGTCCCATCCAGCCTACTTGGATTGGTTGGAGGTGGTTGGAATGCTGAAAACAGCAAGCTATTTAGTTTACATAATAACCACAGATGTAAACAGAAGTTAAATAAACAGTGCAGCATTGGGACTCACAGTAACAGTGTAACTCGCATAGCATATTTTCAGGCGCATCTTATTTGTAAAAACATGTCTGCAAAATCATAGACAAATTGTGTCCACATTTATAACATTAATGTGTTCTATGTAGGTGTACGGGGAAGTGGTTTTCTGTGCTCACAATAATCAAAGTGGAAAACCACACTACAGGCTGATCCAACTCTGATGTAATGTCCTTAAAACAAGTCAAAATGAGGCTCAGTAGTGTGTGTGGCCTCCACGTGCCTCGATGACCTCCCTAAAATGCCTGGGCATGCTCCTGATGAGGTGGCGGATGATCTTCTGAGGCCTCCCGGACCTGGACTTAAGCATCCGACAAGTGGTGCCAATCTTCAAAAAGGGCTCTAGGTCTTCCCCAGGAAACTATAGACCGGTAAGTCTAACGTGCATTGTGGGTAAATTGTTTGAAGGACTTATAAGGGATTACATACAGGAATACATAGGGGATAATAGTATTATAAGTGATAGCCAGCATGGGTTTACTAAGGATAGAAGTTGTCAAACCAATCTAATTTGCTTTTATGAAGAGGTGAGTAGAAGCCTTGACAGAGGAATGGCTGTGGATATAGTGTTTCTGGATTTTGCTAAAGCATTTGATACTGTCCCTCATAGACGTCTGACAGGTAAGTTAAGGTCTTTGGGTTTGGAAATTTTAGTTTGTAACTGGATTGAACACTGGCTCATGGATCGTACCCAGAGAGTGGTGGTCAATGATTCGTACTCTGATTGGTCCCCGGTTATTAGTGGTGTACCCCAAGGTTCAGTACTGGGACCGCTGTTGTTTAATTTATTTATCAATGATATAGAGGATGGTATTAACAGCTCTGTTTCTATCTTTGCAGATGACACCAAGCTTTGTAGCACGGTACAGTCTATAGAGGATGTGCATAAGTTACAAGATGACTGGATAGACTAAGTGTCTGGGCATCCACTTGGCAAATGAGGTTCAATGTGGATAAATGTAAAGTTATGCATCTGGGTACTAATAACCTGCATGCATCGTATGTCTTAGGGGGGATTAAACTGGCAGAGTCACTGGTAGAGAAGGATCTGGGTGTACTTGTAGATCACAGACTACAGAATAGCATGCAATGTCAGGCTGCTGCTTCCAAAGCCGGCAGGATATTGTCATGTATAAAAAGAGGCATGGACTCGAGGGACAGGGACATAATACTCCCCCTTTATAAAGCATTGGTACGGCCTCACCTGGAATATGCTGTTCAGTTTTGGTCACCTGTACATAAAAGGGACACTGCGGAGTTGGAAAGGGTGCAGAGACGCGCGACTAAACTAATATGGGGCATGGAACATCTTAGCTATGAGGAGCGATTAAAGGAGTTACAATTGTTTAGTCTTGAGAAGAGACGTTTAAGGGGGGATATGATAAACGTATATAAGTATATTAATGGCCCATACAAAAAATATGGAGAAAAACTGTTCCAGGTTAAACCCCCCCAAAGGACGAGGGGGCACTCCCTCCGTCTGGAGAAAAAAAAGTTTAGTCTCAAGGGGCGACACGCCTTCTTTACCGTGAGGACTGTGAATTTATGGAACGGTCTACCTCAGGAACTGGTCACAGCAGGAACAATTAACAGCTTTAAAACAGGATTAGATACATTCCTGGAACAAAATAAGATTAATGCTTATGAAGAAATATAAAATCTCATCCCTTCCCCAATATCGCGCCACACCCCTACCCCTTAATTCCCTGGTTGAACTTGATGGACATATGTCTTTTTTCGACCGTACTAACTATGTAACTATGTAACTATGTAACTCCTGGACAGTCTGTGGTGCAACACTACGTGGATGGAGCGAGACATGATGTCTCAGATGTGCTTGATTGGATTCAGGTCAGGAAATACACCTGAAAAACGCTGTGAATCTAGCCTAGGGAAGTTACACTAACTGCACAAAAAGGACTACTCTGCTGTTTTTTTTAGCATCCCACATATATCAGAGGCAGAAAGATCCCACATAGATCAGACATTTATAGCACATGGGGATATACCATAAAAGTTTAAGATGGAAATATCCCTTCAGGATACGTTCACACGTACCGGATCTGCTGCATTTTTTTGCTGAATATTTTGTGCAGCTAATTTTGCTACCTATTAACTTGAATCAGCTGCAGAGAATATGCAGCAAGAATATGCAGCAGATCCTGTATGTGTGAACATACCCTTTAGAGGTCATTATCCTCCAGCATGTCTCTTCATACTACTGATCCCAAAAACAACATTAAGAGGCCACGATTTATCTATTTCCAATAGCTTTTACTGTACAACATATTCTGCAGCACTGTAAAGAGATTATCAGGAGCCATCAACATACGCTTGAAAAACTCTTTTAAGCTGGGAAAATCATTTTGTTTTGTATTACCCTATTCCTGTGGGAAAAATACTATTCACTGAAGATTGGGACCTGAGGCCTTTAACTCCAATGCTTAACAGTCACCATGTTGACTCCCTGCTTTATATTTTGACAGTACAGCCTTTTGACAGGTACATTGAATCTATTCAAAGTGACAATTATATGTGGCCATTGATGTGGATGGTTACTTGGGTCCATACAATGCCCGTGTAACCTTATTGTGGAGAAGAAGTATTTCAGGAGCATTAAATAAGAAATTTCATGAATACAGAAGAAAAAAGGAGGTGCAGGCATGTCGTTTCAGTGGATGTTGAGTTAAGTTAAAAAGAAAGTTTAAATAATATATGGATATGTTAAATATGTTCAAAATTCCACTAAAAATGTTGTGGAATAGTGTTATTTCTTCAATTGTTGTTCCTGTTCAAAAACAAATATTTACATGTGGAAATTGCATATCTGTGTGCTTGATTTCTTAAAGCTATTAAAAATAAGTGTACTTATGTACTTTTGGCAGTACAATGTAAGTACATACTGTATGCACGGAATGAAATAAGGAAAGCACTGATGTCCCTTGACATCTCCAACCTCCAATCACTTACAATAATAGAGACGGAAATGAGACTCCCATAGGTAAATATCCGATTAGATAAAGGGGGTAAATGTAATAATGGGCAGTGTGTCAAGCCTACAATTTTACATTTGTCAAAATACATATTCCCATGATGGATTAGAATCAGCATTCCCTGTGTGTGCAGCTTCCAAGAAAGAGAAGAGTTTAATTGTCAATACAATGTGCATTCCCTGAAGGGCTGAATTCACAATCTGAGTATTTTCCTAGAAAAATACAATATGCTATATATATATATATATATATATATATATATATATATATATATATATACTGTAGTGTGAGGGCATAAAAAATGGAAATTGACAATAAATTTCCCATCTGTGATTAACCCATTCCCTCCCCAGGACATATGCCGCTATAAGGCTATTAACTCTTTAGATCTCGAGGTCAATGTCGCTGTCTGGTTGATATGGGTGATCGGGATCACTGCGAGGCAATCATGCAGTCCCGATCAACTTAACTGATGGCCGGAGGGTCCTCGTGCCGTCCGAACTTCTGTCTGTGGCTCCAGCCTGCTTTGGCAAGCTAGAGCAACAGACCACAGATAACACTGATCAATTATGTGCAATAGCATAGCATTGATCAGTGTTAGGAATCAAGAGATCCCATGTAATAGGGAATGAATGTGTGTAACCCCTCCCCCTAATAAAAGTTTGAACCCCCCCCCCCTTTTCTCGTTTTATAAATAAAATAATGTAAAAAAAAATAAAAATAAAACATATGCGGTATCACATACGTGCGTAAATGTCTTAATTATTAAAATATAATGTTAATTAAACCACATGGCCAATGGCGTAAACGGGTTAACTACAGAACTGAGCATTTTTGGTCACTTTATATAGCAGTCCACTGTATATAGCAGTCCATTAAAAACAAAAATGGTATTGTTAAAAACTACAGGAAATGGGGCAAAAAATGTGCCCTCATACATCCCCATATACAGGTAAATAGAAAAGTTATATGGGTTAGAAGAGGACAATTTTAAGCCTATTATTTTCTTACAAAAAGTTATCACTGGAATTGTATGGACCTACAGAATAAAAATAATGTGTAAGCGAAAAGTGTGAATGAGCAACTACCCTTAAGGGGTCATGTGACTGAAGATGAGCTGGGTGTTGGAACAAGCAGAAACTGTATACTAAGTCCTGTGCTGCCATTTCTATGTATTTATTGATTCCCCTATTTAGCTAAACGGCAAGGTGTACTGGGGGGGTCTTTATCATTGTGTTTCGAGCTGTTTTTGTGTGTAGATTGTAACACCTGCGCTCTGGCTGGACACGCCGGCCCTGAGCACTCTCTGCTTATGTCCCCGCTACCGGCGGGGCTGGGATTCGCATCGCAGGACACGCCTGCATGCAAATCCCAGCCCGTCACTCACCTCCTTCATCTTCAGCCTCTACGCGTCCTTGCAGCCCCGGCACGCGTGCCTCCGCCTCCCAGGGCACGAGCGCGCTGGAGCTCTTTCACTTAAAGAGCCAGTGCTCAATTAATTAAGTGTTTACACATGTCCTCGGTCCTTAAATATCAGCTCCTTCCTTTGTTCTCTGCCGGATCTTTGGTTACCTTGTTCCATAGTGAAAGTCCTGTGTTCCTGTTATCGTGTTCATGTTCCTAGCTACCTTACCTCCCCTGCACCTGTGTTACCTGCCCTGACCTACTACCTATGTGGATGAGTCATGCCAGGGGTAGCAACCTGGGTGCCGCCTGCTGCAGCAAGACCATCCCGCTTTGCTGCTGGCTCTGGTGAAAACCAGCGGCACCTTAGACTCCACTCCCTGACACAGCTCACACCATCATCCACACAGTCCGAGAGGATCCACCACCTGCTGTGTCCCGTTACATAGAGTAGTCACACATTTGGCATGCCTCGGGCAATTCTTTGTTTTACACTTTTTTTTTTTTTAAGTGCGTACAGACCAGCTGTTAAGGTTACTCTTATGCAGTAGAAATGAATCTATCAACCGTGACTTTTCGCAAATTTGGGACAAAAAAATATCAAACAGTCGCAAAAATACACCATCCCAGACTTAGCTTAACTTTTTGGTGTATGTGAAGAGTGAAATTCCAAAAAATGTATACCTTCACAAAATGTATTAAATGCCCTACAACCATTTAATAAATTGAGTGCTCCTACACATTACCATCACTCAAAAAAAAGTGGAAAAAAAAAAGATTCTCTTACACCCACAATGATAAATGCCCCTGATAGTGTATGCTTTTCTGTTCAGCATACAGTGGGAGAGACACCTGCCAAAATAAAAACTGTTACTGCACCTCTATGGTTTGTTTTATGCACCCTATGCTAGAGCAACATGTAAACTATATGTTTCTGCCTATGATGAAACCAGCAATGCTTTATACAGTGCTGGTTTAAATCTATTCTGATCTTGAAGAGGAAACCCCATGCAGTAAGCAGAGATGGTTCTGCTTTAGAGCCAAGGAAAGGTATTTACAAAGAAGAGCTTGGTATTATCAGTCCTAGAAAATGATGCTTTGGGTCTGGGGAAGACCTTGGCTGGTGTTATTAAGGTGGGAACGGCCTGTAACGCTGAGCGCTCCGGGTCCCCGCTCCTCCCCGGAGCGCTCACAGCGTTCTCCTGTTCGCAGCGCCCCGGTCAGACCTGCTGACCGGGTGCGCTGCGATAATGTCCCCAGCCGGGATGCGATTCGCGATGCGGGACGCGCCCGCTCGCGATGCGCATCCCGACCCGCTTACCAGACTCGTTCCCTGTCTGTGCTGTCCCGGCGCGCGCTGCCCCACTCCCTAGGGCGCGCGCACACCGGGTCTTTGCGATTTAAAGGGCCGGTGCGCCACTGATTGGCGCATGGGTTTTAATCAGTACCTTCACCTGTGCACTTCCCTATTTATACCTCACTTCCCCTGCACTTCCCCTGCACTTCCTTGCCGGATCTTGTTGCCATTGTGCCAGTGAAAGCGTTTCCTTGTGTGTTCCTAGCCTGTGTTCCAGACCTCCTGCCGTTGCCCCTGACTACGATCCTTGCTGCCTGCCTTGACCTTCTGCTACGTCCGACTCTGCTCTTGTCTACTCCCTTGTACCGCACCTATCTCAGCAGTCAGAGAGGTTGAGCCATTGCCGGTGGATACGACCTGGTTGCTACCGCCGCTGCAAGACCATCCCGCTTTGCGGTGGGCTCTGATGAAAACCAGTAGCAACTTAGAACCGGTCCACCGACACAGTCCACGCCAATCCCTCTCTGGCACAGAGGATCCACCTCCAGGCTGCCGAATCGTGACAGGGCCTAAATCCATGGCCATTTCCCACCCAAGTAATACCATGCTGCTCCTGCTTGGTTGATTTTTTTTTTTGGCAGCTATCAAACACCAAGGGGAACCATACCTTAAATAAATACATAGATAAATAACATTATCAGTTTTTCTTATTATCACCACTGAGCAGACATAGTCAGCTCTTCAAGGCCAATGGATGAGCTGTGAGACAGTTGCCCCACGATTCCTAGGATGCAGTGTGTCTCTATACAGCCTTCTAAAAGCATCCCTGAAGAGATTTCTATTTTACTCTGGTGCAATATTCTTATTTACACATGCTTACCAAGCTTTGTTCTACTACTTTGTACATTATTTTGTTATACTTTCATAATAAATGAAAAGCCTTTATAAAATATTGTTGTAAAGTGTCTGCTTCTCATGACACATTCTTGTAATGCTTGAAAACCCCCAGTACAAATGAGAATTTAGAAAGGAAGATTGGTCAAGAAACAGCCTGATTATGGGAAAAATAAGCAGCCCTTCAGAAGTAAGGTTAGAAGTGTTTATTATGATACTCTGCGTGTTGAATAAATCTCCATGAATTAAAACTGATGCTTTCTGCAAACAGAAAGTTACACACAATTTAGTCAGTGCAGAGCTGAGTACATTATCATGGGTGACCTCAGGAAGACATAGAACATATCTCTTACTGTATACAACAAAGAACAAAGAGACTGCACTCACCAGGGGCAACGTAGCTTTAATTCAGCATACCAGGTAACAAGCGGGTGGAAGGAGGGAGGGGGGAAGTGTACACCAGGACAGACTGTTTCACGCCAGCAACGGCGCTTCTTCAAGAAGAAGTGCCGTTGCTGGTGTGAAACAGTCTGTCCTGGTGTATGCTCCCCGCCTCCCTCCTTCCACCCGCTTGTTACCTGGTATGCTGGATTAAAGCTACGTTGCCCCTGGTGAGTGCAGTCTCTTTGTTCTTTGTTGTATACATTCTGCTCCGTAGTGACTTTGCACCACCGCTGTTGGCCCACCTACAGGGATCACATGTGCACTCCACTATAGCTTTGTAATACTGATGCTGTAGCCCTAATCTTGCTGTTGCCGGGCCAACCTTCCTCTTGTGCTGCATATCTCTTACTGTGTCCAGTAAACATACACACCTATACACAGCCATATATAATATACAGCACAATTTCTTACAATATATATGTGTACCTAAATGTGCCTACATAGACAACAAACACATATACACACAGATTCATCACTAAGAGGGGATTGATGGAATACTTCCACCTACATGTAGCTTATAATTTTTACAAGATAACCAATATAAACGTGCCAACAATGTGAGCTCAACAAACCATAAAGACCTACATTTGTCATTTAAATGTGTCTTTTGTGCACCCTGAATTAAGATAATGCAATAGGTTTACAGGTTTACAGCCCAGGGACGCCAACAGATAACACATCCTATCACAAAGAGTATCAAATGACAAACTCATCTCTGTGACATCTGCATGAGCTTTTGTGAGATTTATAGGATCTTAAAATATAAGGCTAAGCCTCCATAGCGACATAACAGGTAATAGTAAAACCATGCCGTGAATTCCATGTTTCCCTAGCGAGAAAAAAATCACAAACGACCTTGTATTTTGCTGCACTTTTACTGCACCTCCTGGATACTGGTGTGTTCCTTGAGCCCTAGCCTAAGGGTAAATTCATGGAAACAGTATTTTAAGGATCTTGTGTAATTTAACATTGTAAAAAAGCTTCAAAAAATGTGCTGTTGAAGGATATGTTACATTTGCCACAATAATGTTATAACACTTCTAATGGAAACAGTAGTAGAAAGATTATAGTAAACATTTTACTCAACATTTTGTCTCAAATCATGTATAGTAAAAATGAATGAAACCCCACAAAACCAAGTCATCAATGTTTAGAAAGAGATTTTCCATCTTCCATCCATTTTCCCTGTGCTCGAAAAGGGTTGTCCTGATTTGTACCTAGCAAATTATGCAACCAAATCAAATACTGTAATGTTGTAAGTAGAGATGAGCACATTTTTGAAAAATTCGATTTGGCCCATTCGCCAAATTTTCCGAAAGAATTTAGTTTTGGGCCGAATTTATTTGGGGCAAATCTGTATTAAAAATGGCTATTACTAGCCTACAGAGAGCCTCAATAGGGGTGAAGAACACTTTGCCTTGCTGCACCACGCATAGGGAGTGTGCTGGGTTAGTGAAATAATACTGTTATTCAGCATGACATGCAAATTAGAGGCGTCACTATTAGAATCACTGTCGCAGAGCGGCACAATGACAGAGGAGGCCTCAGTATGAGGAGACCACATAGTGGCTGAATGACCCAGCCTGGAGGTGGCAACAGCCTGACGAGACGGAATTAACAATCGAAAAGATTAAATATATTTTTTAACATTTAAATTGATGATTTAAAATAGATGAACCTAAAAAGTTTTATTTACCCCACAATGACCAAGCCCATTTTCACCTTAAGGACCAGGCCAATTTTATTTTTGCATTTTTGTTTTTTCCTCCTCGCCTTCTAAAATCCATAACTCTTTTATTTTTCCATTTACAGATCCATATAAGGGCTTGATTTTTGCATGACCAATTGTACTTTGTAGTACTTTGTAATGAAACCTCTAATTTTACCATAAAATGTATGGCGAACCCCAAAAAAAAAATTAGGGAGGAATTTTTTATGAAAACCAAAAATTTGCACATTTTGGAGGGGTTCGTTTTCACACTGTACAATTTACCGTAAAAATGATATGTGTTCTTTATTTTGTGGGTCAATACGATTAAAATGATACCCATGGCTAGATACTTTTATATTTTTGTACCGCTTAAAAAAAATCTAAAACTTTTTGTACAAAATCAGTAATCCAAAATCGCCTATTTTGACCACCTATAACTTTTTCATTTTTCCGTATATAGGATGGTATGAGGGCTCATGTTTTGCTCCGTCATCTATACTTTTTTTAGATACCAAATTTGCATATATAAAACTTTTAGATCATTTTTTATTATTTTTTTTTATAAAATGTGACAAAAAAGCAGCATTTTTAGACATTTTTCACGTTTACGCCATTCACCGTACGGGATCATTAACATACTATTTTGATAGTTCAGACATTTACGCATGTGGCTATACCAAATATGTTTATTTAAAAAAATTACGCTTTTTGGGGGTAAAATGGGAAAAACTGACAATTTTCATTTTTATTGGGGGAGGGGATTTTTCACTTTTTTTTTTTAAATTTTTCAACTTTTTTTTTAACACTTTTTATGTCCCCATAGGGGACTATCTATAGCAATCCTTTGATTGCTAATACTGTGCAGTGCTATGCATAGGACACAGCACTGATCAGTATTATCGGTGATCTTCTGCTCTGGTCTGCTCGATCTCAGACCAGAGCAGAAGGCCCAGCGCTGCGGGCGATCCGATCATCCAATCAAAGTACCGCAATGCCGCAGATGCCGTGATCTGTATTGATCATGGCATCTGAGGTGTTAATCGTGGACATCCGCGCTATCGCGGATGTCGGCCATTACGGGCGGGTCCCCGGCTGCTGCTAGCAGCCGGAACCTGCCGTGTATGACACGAGCACCCTTCAGATGCTCGCGGTCATACACAGGGCTTAAATGTACGTCCTGGTGCGGGAAGTCCAGCCTGGCGGTGGCAGCAGTATGAGGAGAACATATTATGGCAGAATGAGACAGCCTGGAGCTGGCATCAGCATGGGAAGAACATATGGTGGCAGCCTGGAGGTGGCATCAGATGCATCAGGAGTCCTGAAAGTGACCCGGTGACATAGTGGGGTGGTGGGTGGCAATACCAGTACCCGGTGATGAAGGTCGAAGAAAAAAGGAGAACTTGGCATCAGATGTGTGGTATCAGGTGGGTGGCAGGATTCGAATAGTAGCTGAGGCAGGTAGGCAGAAGAAACAGTCTATTTTGTAAAAGTGTTGACTACCTAGGATGTCGCTGTAGTATGTCAGTTTGTCCTCCCTCTCATTGGGTGTAAAAAAGGCCCCCATTTTTTGCCGGAAGCAAAGGTCCAATAAGGTGGAGAGCCAGAAGTCATCCCACTGCCAAATGGTGACAATTCGGCGGTCACTAAGCAAGCACTAAGCAAGCGAGCATGCACTGTGCAAGTGACTCGGAGGGACTCCCTGCCTCCATCTCCACTGCATGCTGCCACAATGTGTCTGGGTACTCTGTCTCTCCTTCCTCATAACCCTCTAGCTGCTCCTGCTCCTCCTCTCCTATCAGATGACTAGAAAAACTCTACATCTTGCAAAACCTAAACTGTGCTCCACTGTGCAACTCCCCATCATCATTCAGTTCAGCCCCCACAGGGTTCATGTTGCCGTGAGATGTAGGCGGCACGTCTCCAGCATCCTGACCAGCCATCGTTTCCAATACATGTTGTAGTAACTGAATCCGTGGAATGACGTTGTTCATCCAGTAATCCTGGCAACTGACTAAGAATGTGGCTTCATCAAAGGGCATGAGCAAACGGATGTCACATATGAGCTGCCAATGGTTTACATTGAAGCTACACAGGGGTGTTCCCCTATCCGCTTGCATCATCAAGAAATCGGTGATGGCTTTTCTCTGTTTGTATAGTCAGTCCAACATATGGAGGGTGGAATTCCAATGTGTGGAAACGCTGGTAATCAGACTATGTTGGGGGATACTGTTCTGACGCTGCAGCTCAAGGAGGGTGTGCTTTGCTGTGTACGAGTGGCTGAAGTGCATGCAAAGCTTCCTTCCCATTGGTAGGATGTCTTGCAGATGGTGGAGCACTTCAGGAACCGCTTGGCAACTACATTGAACACGTGTGCCATGCAGGGTGCAGGGTGTCTTAGGCTTTCTTGTCGCAGTGCAGACAAGATGTTTTTCCCGTTGTTGGTCACCATGGTTCCTATTTCCAGTTTTCGTGGAGTAAGCCATGAATCAATTTCTTGATGAATTACTTTTTGTTCCTCCCCTGTGTGACTCCATTCGCCAAGGGAAATCATGTGAACAGCGTGACACTGCCGTACCCTGCACACATGGTGTACTGGAGGGGCACTGAGACTTGTCCGTCCAGTGGAGGATGAGGAGGCGGAGTTGTATACTCTCACAGGACCAATGGCCTTGGACAGGAGCACATTCAGCTTCTGCGCCGTTGGATGAGTGGGCGCTCACTGTTGACTCTTGGACATGGCTTCTCCGATGGATTTTTGGCGGAATGACTGACTCGAAATAGGAGTATCTGGAGTGACAGAAGATGGGTATGATACACAGCTCTCTTTGGCTGAGGTAGTGGATCCTTGGCTGGCTTAAATGGAGCGGTGTGCTACTGGGTGATGCACCTGGCTGGACCACCACATTGGCGCCACAGTTCTCCCAGGCCGTTTTATGGTGATGCTGCATATGTTGATGCAGGGCCGTGGTGCCAACATTGGAACCCTTGCCTTGCTTCATTTTCTGACAACACATCTTGCATATGGTCAGGTTAACATTCTCCGGATTCTTGATCAAATACTGCCACACCACCGAGTAGCTGATCTTCCCACCAACAGTCCACACTGATTGACTTCTACTGCTGCTGACTCCTGGAACCCCTGTTTCACTACCTTTTGGGAAGGTAGGCCGCCGCAAAGCAGGTCTTCTACCCCGGGCACATTTGGCTCCAGACTTTCCACTTCTGCCACCATACTGACCGCTAACCATGCCACCACCTTGCTTGCTCAGCTGCTGCCTCACGGCCCACCTGCAACCCTCTTCTCCTGATGATGATGAAGCCCCTTCTGCATCCAGATCCCAAGTGCGATCGGCTTCGTCATCATCGAGTTGTGTCTGCATGTCACTAATGTCCTCCTCTGTTTCCTCAACAGTGTCTGCTTCAGGAGCCTGAACGCTCGCAGCACCACCTCCTATGCCACTCTCCTCATCACTACTTGCCGGCCTAGGGGAGGAAGTGGTGGATGTCTGCTCCACTTCTTGGCTGGGCAGTAGCTGCTGACTGTCCTCTAGTTGATCGTCCTCACTGAATAGTGGAGCTGAACCCACAGCATAAGATACTTCTGTGGGGGAGGGAACAGCATAGGACCGAGGCAATGGGAGTACAGGGACTGCTCTCTGGCCATGCCAACTGAGGGTTGTGTTTGAGGAACCCACCGACTGTTGACTGGGGGTGTCAGATGTCACTTGTGATGAAGTGGATGACCGTGCGAACCAATCGATGATGGCAGATGGGTGGCTGGTCGAGACACGACCGCTAGCTGATACTGGGAGCTCATGCCCCTAGTCTGCTGCGACCTCTGCCTCATGAATTTAGGCCTTTGCCTTTCCTCTGTGCATGCCCTGACACTTCTCTGCCTGACATACTTAGTGCATATATGATGGGAAGACAATGCCCTCCAGTAAGCTTAAAACAGTATTTGTCTACAACACCAGCAAGTGTGTACTTTTGCCTGGCCTTTCACAGTATCTAGGCCTATAAGACTTCAACAGGAATAAAATGGTACACCAATTAGATGTACGTACAGGTTACACTTAATAAAGGACAATATGCTTTTATGCTCTGCTCATCCTAACTGGTTTGGTAAATAGGCCCTGATTTACTAAGAGTGGAGTGTAGGTTTCTTTGTGGGTTTAAATTCCTTACAATTTTTTTTCCACGGTATTTACTAAGGTATCCCTGCATTTTCCACTTTCCCTACATTTTTCTTTTTTACACATGCTTTCTGATCTGTAGGGATTTCCTCAGCTTAAATCCACTACATTTTCTGTGGAAACCTTAGTAAATATGTAGTTTTTTGTGAAAATGTCTGGAATGTGCTCCTTTTATGTGACCACGCCCCCTTTTCCAGACGGCCACATTTTTTTTTCAGGTTTTCTTAGTAAAATCGAGAGTTAGTCAGGTTTTTTTCAATTCTGGCGCACATTCTGTCGCAGACAGAATTTCTGGCGCAATTTTCCAGAATCTGGCGCACAACCCGATAAAACATGTTGGGTTTGCAATAGTAAATGAGGGCCATAGAGTATGCCCTCTTGTTTTAATAACATGTCTTGGTATAAACAGACAGGATTTGAAGCTGCAGAGTTTATGCAACTAAATTGACTGCACACAGCATGCAATCAGCAGCTTCAAATCCTGGGCAACAAATATGTGCAGGATACTGTACGTGTGAATACACCTTAAATCATCATTTTATTAAAAAGTTTTTTAATACAATATAAAGAGGTATCGGTATACTGTAACCAATTACACACAAAGGTATTGTTTGTAAAAAAAATACAACCAAAAGAACAAATCAAATAAGTGTGAGGATAGTCAGCATTATTTAGTGTCCACTAGTATGCACATAGTACACAGTACTGTTTGCATTGTCATTTTCTACAGTACAATCACCGGGCTGTGAATGTGATGAATACAGTACTGTGCACTAGTGTTGAGCGGCATAGGCCATATTCGAATTCGCGAATATTCGCGAATATATGGACGAATATTCGTCATATATTCGCGAATATTCGCATATTCGTTATATTCTCGTTTTATTTTCGCATATGCGAACATTCGCGTATGCGAAAATAACATATGTGAAAATTAACATACACAAAATTAGCATACGCGAAAATTCGCATATGCGAAATTTTCGCGCGCCAGTCTCACACAGTAGTATTAGAGCCTTCTTTACACCACACAAGCTGGAAGCAGAGAGGGATGATCACTGTGATGTGTACTGTGAAGAAAAAAAAACAAAAAAAAAACGAATATTCGTAATTACGAATATATAGCGCTATATTCGCGAAATTCGCGAATTCGCGAATATGCGATATTCGCGAATAATATTCGAATTGCGAATATTCGCGAGCAACACTACTGTGCACTACAATTTTTTGGGGGGATACAACAGCGCAGAGAGATCTCAAATAGGTGACACTTCACAAAGGGTGTTCTACCAAAAAAACTGAAAAATCTGGTCTTGAAAAGATCCTCTTCTGTCGAGGTTTCATTGTATTTGTTTTTACTTTGTTACAAAATCCCCAATGTTTTTTTGTTTTGTTTTTCAAGACAACTCTCTTTCCCAAATGCTTAACATACTGCTAACCATGAATATATTAAACCTCTTCCAATATGATATAGTGATCATTATACAATGACTGAGTATGCTGAACATGAAACAAGATCAGCATGACTTTATAAAGTCAATCAAAAGTAATACTTTATTTTCACCATTTCAGATATGTTTTTCTGTCTTTACCTATATTATTGCATAAGTAATTCTTGAATTTAAATGCCTCACTTGTCAAGTGTCACAGAACTTTCTTTATACATCCAATTAAAATGGTTTTACCTTGTGATTGACAGAGTGAAGCCACAGTGTAATCATAAAGCACACTGCCATATATATCACTATATATAAGATCATTTAAAGAACATCATTAATTCCAAACTAGAACACATCATTCACTGCTGTCAGTTATAGCAATGTGAGATGTATTTAAAATCACAAGAAGCCATATTTACTGTACTCCAAAACCAAAGTCACTAGTATTTCAATGTATCAGACAGGTAAAAGTTAAAATGAAAAGTAAAACTCCAACAAGTGAAAAAGGAGTGTCAGACCGGGTTCACACAGCAGAAAATGTGTGGAATGTTTGCACAGAGAACACATGCCGACATCCCGCACCTTTGACTAATCCGGTAGGCACTAGGACCGCTCGGTAATGTTGCATCTCATAGACGTCAATGCATTTCCTTGCGGAATCCACATAAAGAATTGACAAGGCCATTTTTTCTGGAGATGCCAGAATCAGAATTTTGAACCGTGCAGCAGAATCCCATTGAAATCCATATATCTCTGCTGTATTTAAATTCCGAGCAAATTCCGTGTGTGCATACCTCCATGGTTGTACATTGAGGACATAGAACTCAACAAGGACTCCTTCACACTGTGGATGTTTTTAACAGAAAGAAAAAAAAACACCTGAACTTTCTAAACATTATAATGCTGTTTTTCCATATGTTTTTGTGACTTTATTATCACTTTGTTTATGATTTTTTTCTTACACTCTTTTCAAGTCCTGAAGGACATTAGAAGAAACACTACACTGAGACTGCAGCATACAAAAAAAATAAAATAAATAAAAAATGAATGGAACGTGTTTCACTATGGTGGTATGAGGACACACTGCTTAGGAGCTACTGCCTGCTGCCTTCTAATTTTATCTGTTCCTGTGCTTTATAATGGCAAGAGGAAACTTCCAGGATAGATGGGATTCAGCGGCGATAACCAGGGGTAGACACGTGTAGTAAGTAAAGGAAAGATATATTAAAAACAATGCAATGTGTTTCACCGCACTTGCGTGGCTTCATCAGGCAGTGGCGGTGAAACGCGTTGCTTTGTTTTAAAGAAATCTTTCCTTTACTTACTACACGTGTCTACCCCTGGTCAGCACTGCTGAAACCCATGTATCCTGGAAGTTTCCTCTTGGCATTGCTCATCTGGTTGGGAAGGCTAGGCCCTCTGCTCACATCACGCTGACCATTGTTGTGTGTGAGCTCACACAACCGTCTTTGGTAAAGGTCATTCCAATATTGTTGTTTGAACCTGAAACCAGCGGTAATGCGCTATGGAGTGCTCTTTCTTTTCTTTTTAGTGTGCTTTATAATGGGGAACACTGGCAAGAAACTGAAGGGGAAGCCTCCAGCTAGACACCCTTCTCTCCAGGTTGACATTCAAACATATTTCTTGTGGTCTTAGCACCCCAGACCGGACTGCTTTATCTGGAAGACAGCATCATCTCATAGCAGCCTGCTCATTTACTGCACTCTGACTGACTCCTCTGCTCCGCCTGTACTATGTTCTCCATCTTCCATGCCACAACAAGTCCCTCCTGCAGTGTCTCACAGCTTTTCAGACATCACCTCAGACACCCTGCACTCCCCGTAAATGTATGCTCAGAACCTCCTGACTCCATTCAAGATGACAACATGTTGCACTCTCTAGCGGACTCTGAGTGGTCTAAGAGATCTCAATGGTGCCTGAAGTGTATAGGGTTCGGATGAGGTGTCTGTCATTTTTATGGTGGGAATAGTGTTTCATAATATCCTGTTTTGCAATTTTTATGGGATAACCAAGGGCAGCATATGGAGCTGCATGGAATGTGTCAAACATGGCCCTGTGTCAAACATCAAATGAATCTATACCTTTTTTTCTTACTTATTAACTAGTGATGAGCGGCATAGGCCATATTCGAATTTGCAATATTTTGCACATATACGGACGAATATTCGTCATATATTTGCAAAATTCTCATATTCATTATATTCACTTTTTTTCTATGTCCATATGTGAATATTTTAGTCAGCCTCCAGAGTAAGTGTATGGTATAGGGAACTAATGGGCCAATGCATTAGCTCTGTGATTTTTTGCACATTGAAACCAATAGACTCATTGTGGTCTATGGAGATCTCACGGTACCATGGGAACTAGGTTAATGGGGTACCAAATATGGGCATTGTGGTTAATTGAAACTGGATGTAATGTGTAAGGCTGGGAATGAATGAATGCGAGGTTAAGGAACATAGGGGGAGATTTATCAAAACCTGTGCAGAGGAAAAGTTGCCCATAGCAACCATTCAGATTGCTTTTTACATTTTGCAGAGGCCTTGTGAAAAATGATAGAAGCGATCTGCTTGGTTGCTAAGGCCAGCTGGACAACTTTTCCTTTGCACAGGTTTTGATAAATCTCCCCCTATGTTCCTTAACCTCCCATTCATACCCAGCCTTACACATTACATCCAGTTTCAATTAACCCCAATACAAATATTTGGTACCCCATTAACCTAGTTCCCACAGTTCAAACACACAGTTAATTGCCAATTGACCTAGTTCCCACAGTTCAAAGGTTTTCTTAATTACCAATTGACCTACATTTGTCAATAACAAGTAAAGTTTAACCACAACACTGTAACACTGTAACACTCCGTCCCACCCCAGAACTCAAACCACCACCAGTCTCCCATCCACTGTACTGCCGAGACCCTCCTGCTTATCTTACAGTTTTACATACCGTGCAATCCCCATAGACCACAATGGGCCTATTGGTTTCAATGGGCAAAAAATCACAAAGTTAATGCACTAGCCCATTTGTTCCCTATACCATACACTTACCCTGGAGGCTGATGTCACCCTCAGCCCCCAATAGCGTTCAGACACGTCAAAATTCAAAATGTTTAATGTAATAATGTATTCATGGTTCTTTGTATATATCAAACAATGTATCCGCACACTGTAACTTTGACCTGAGGAAGGAGGGAGCCCCTCCGAAACACGTAGTCCTTATGTAGTACCACTTTTTATGATATTAATGAAAAGTTTGATACATGCTACTCCTGACTCCCGTGTCATCACACCGCCAGTGTAGCGCTCATAGTGCCGAAGTCGGTTTTTGCTGGAAGCACAAGGGAACCCCTGCCAGGATTCCTGTCCTCCACATCTGTATCCCTGCAATACGATTAACATGATACACATGTCTAGATACTTTTATACTTTTGTACCACTTAAAAAAATCTAAAAGTTTTTGTACAAAATCAGTAATCTAAAATTGCCCTGTTTTGACCACCTATAACTTTTTCATTTTTCCGTATATAGAGCGGTATGAGGGCAAAATTTTTGCGTGTCATCTGTACTTTTTATCTATACCACATATGCATATTTAAAACTTTTAGGTAATTTATTAATTTTTGGGGGGAATAAAATGTGACTAAAAAGCAGCATTTTTGGATATTTTTATTTTTTACGTTTACGCCGTTCACTGTACTGGATTATATTATGATATATACGCACGCGTCCATATCAAATATGTTTAATTTTTTTTACGGTTTTTGTGGGTAAAAATGGGAAAAACTGACAATTTACATTTATACTGGGGGAGGGATTTTTCACTTTTTTATAACTTTTTATTTTTATACTTTTTATCTATAGCAATCATTTGATTGCTAATACTGCTCAAAGCTATGCATAGAGCATAGCCCTGATCAGTATTATCAGCCATCTTCTGCTCTGGTCTGCTAGATCTCAGACCAGAGCAGGAGATGCCAGGAGACGGAAGGAGGCAGGTGAGGGGACCTCCGTCCTCCATTACAGATGATCGGATCACTGCGGCAGCGATGTGGGCGATCCGATCATCTGTACTGATCACGGCATCTGAGGGGTTAATGGCAGACATCTGCGTGATCGCGGATGTCGGCCATTAACAGCGGGTCCAGCCGTGTATGACACGAGCACCGCTCCGATGCTCACGGTCATACACAGGAGTCCACGGACAGTATTCTAGCTCCTACGGCTGTTGCGGGTATGCTGGGAGTTGTAGTTTTGCAACATCTGGAGGTCCGCAGATGGAAGACCACTGTCCTATCACATTTTCCACCACAAGAAACTGCAGGGAGCTGCTGCTGGGAGAATTTTTATATAGTGAAGGGGTGGGATACTTTCCTATAATGGTTGCTATGGATGTTGCTAACCTCTGACAAAAATTTGCATAATTCTCATTGGCCTACAAGCTTTGCGAATATTCACGCGCCAGTTTCACACAGTAGTATTAGAGCCTTCTTTGGACCAAACACAAGCTGGAAACAGAGAGGGATTATCAGTGATCACTGTGATGTGCGAATATTCGTAATTGCAAATATATAGTGCTATATTTGCAATATTCGGGAATCCGCGAATATGCAATATTCGCAATTAAAATTTGTATTGAAAATATTCATGAGCAACACTATTATTAACATATTATGGATAATGCTGGTTGATGTCATGCACTGTAGCCGTTGTGTGACCTTGTCTTGTTTTTGGTTATACATAGTAGAATAAAATGTATCTAGAGACTATGACATATGCAGCACAGAAACAAGATAGTTCTGTCATGATAAATGCAGGTTATAGGCTTTATATTCAGGCATATAATAATTTTCCATTTTTGTAAATGTCCCATTTAGGCAAAAAAAAGAAAAATAGGAAATCCCCTTAGAAAAGGAGTCATGTCTTGGAAAGTGGACTGGAAAGTGTTAATAATAACATACATCTCTTTTCACTTCTTGCTAATGCAATGTGGAAATGCTCCTTTCCTTACAGTCCTGTGAGGATTATTTAATTTTAACTTTAACATTAGTTGGTATTTTAGCTGTGAATGTTCCTGACACTGCTAACAAGCTCTTCCATGCTCTGACAAGCCTAATTTACCTCCTATTTTGTGCTATGAAATATCCCCAGTGTGCATCACCCAGAATTGTCACAATATTTTGGAGGGATTAACACAGCCTATAATTCCTTATAAAAATATTACAACCCTAGGGCGGAGAGAAAAAAAAGTGCATAATAACATGTATGATGAGGAATGACAGAAGATTAAAATGAAATATATTTATACATTTATTATACAATTTATAAACTTTCCCTTAAGTAATATCACTTAGCCACTTAGCTTCTCCAAACTTTTCTCTATGTCATATACGATGCATTGCCGGTTCGTCTTCTAGGTTTTCTATTGGAACCATAAAACAATGCACATGCTTAGAGGAAATGTTGCTTCTTTAAGAGTGCTAGGATTTGAGGATATACATCCTGCTGCTGGGACCTCTACCCTGTGCCTTTGATTTGTGTGCACAATTTTTATATGACTGGTAAACTGCAGAGTGGCTTTCTCCATAATCCATGCCTGACATCCTGTATCACTTGTCTCTTCTTAATAAAATACACATTGTCTTCAGCAGAGCGAAATAAATCTCTGTGGCCTTGATGGAAAAGTCATGAGAGGAGTAAATAAACATCGGTAAGGAAACTGGGGGACTTTCTATCCATCTTCTCATCCATTTCAATATGTCAGTTTTGTTCCTTTAAGCCATTCTACTAATATTAAAAGTTTTATTAAATGTCACACACTTGTCAATGGCAGCATAAATCCAAGAGAACAAAGCAAATTTATTTACATTAAAGGGTGACTTTCAAGACGACACCAACTTGTTGCTTATCACAGCATCAAATTATAAAGCCTCTGAAAACAGGATGGAAAGTTTGGTGATCCATAAGTGACTGCATTGACTGCTGACCATTTCCATGATGGTGGTCTCTATTAGAGTGGAGAGGGCTTGCTCCAAAATTTACTACAACATTGACTGCTGAACTTTTCCATGATGGTGGTCTCTATTAGAGTGGAGAGGGCTTGCTCCAAAATTTACTACAACACTGACTGCTGACCATTTCCATGATGGTGGTCTCTATTAGAGGGGAGAGGGCTTGCTCCATAAGTGACTACAACATTGATTGTTAACCTTTTCTATGATGGTAGCATCTACTGGAGTGGATAGGGCTTGCTCTAGAATTTACTACAACATTGATTGCTAACCTTTTCTATAATGGTGGTCTCTAATTACATGGATATAGCTTGCTTCATAGGAGGCTACAACATTAATTGTTAACTTTTTTTTATTTTTTTTTTATAATGGTGGTCTCTAATAGCATGCATAGGCTTTACTCCATAAGTGATTGCAATATGTACTCTTTCCTCTTGTCCATATTGGTGGTCTCTAATGGAGTGCATATGGCTTGCTCCATAAGTAACTACAATGTTGACTGCTAAAGTGTACTTGTCAGATCCCACATAAGAAAAATGTATTTTAAATGAATATGTTACTCAGTATCTAATCCTTGCCATGTGCAACTAATTATTTTGCCTCTAGCACCTATACTTATTATAAAAATACTTCTTTTCATTGGCTCGCTGTGTTAGAAATCCTCTCAGAGGAATGGGGTGTGTCCCTCCCTTGTGGTGGTTGCAGGTGATTGGTGTGTTTGCTCATACAGCCTTGTTCATGAGTAATCTCTTGTCCATGACTCATGGACAAGCCTTTTGCTGCAGCAGGACTGGTTAGTGTCTCAGTAGGCATGGGGGCCCCTATTGGTAGGATTTCCAGAAGCCATTTTCATTATTAAATATTCTAAATTTTTAAACAACCATATTACAAAAGGTCTAATTTTTTTCACTAATAACACATAAAAAGTGTTTGGATCTAACAGTGCCCATTAAACCTTTTTTTAAAGAGAAAATCCTTTAGTGAATGGGCTTTCTCCATTAATGACTGAAAAATTGGCTGCAACATTGATTGTTAACCTTTTCTATACTAGTGGTCTGAATATGGCATGCTTCATATGGGACTGAAATGATAACTATTAACCTTTCTTATAATGATGGTCTCCAATAGAGTGAGAAGGACATGTTCCATAAGTGACTACAATATTAATTGTTAACCTTTCCAATAATGGTGGTTTCTAATAGAATGAATTGAGCTGAGATCAACTACAAGTGCAATTTACCCAAAAACATATAAAGCTGTTACTTTGGGATGGGTATGTTAACAGGTCTTAATTAAAATAAATATTGCATCCAGTGTATGTCATTTTAACTTTTTCCATCTGATCTATTCTTTATTTGTAAAACAGTGTGATACAATGATCATTGAATTGTACTAAGTCCCTTTTACATGGGCCGAGGTCAAGGTGAGCACCAATCGTGGCCAGGCTACAGGATCGTTCATGGAACCTTTTTAATGATTGTCAATCGCATATCCCATGTTTGTGCATGTCTATGCATGGATTGTAATATCTGCATAGAAAGTGCAAAAGATGATGAACAAACACTTTTTTAAGCCATTTTAGGTTCCTACGAAAGCTCATTCAGACAGTATTTGGTTCAGATAAAAAGATCCTTTAGCAGGGCCATTATTTATACTTCCTGCTGCCCAAGGTACTATGCCTGAAAATGCCCCCAGTGTTAGGCAGTGTTCACACATTTAGGTTTCACCACAATTCTGGTTAAAATTATGATATTTTACTGCAATTATGCAAATCACAATAGAAATGTATTGTTTTTACTATGATATAGCAAATAAATTTGCCTTAATCTTTGGAAAAATGCTCTAAAGCCACAATGTGTGAAAACAGCTTAAAAAGGGAAGATAACAATAACATTATTATATTAACAATTGTATAAAATTATTTTCAGCTGCATGATTGATAAATATATGTGCAGCTTATAGTGCACAGCCCATCCTTGGTGATCATTGGTATAGACTGTGTGCCCCCTTATCCCCATCTGTATGAAAAGTTTGGCCCTACCACAAATAATAACTGTAACTGAATACCCCCACACAGTGAATGAGTAACACAGCCATACCATGACTGGATATTACCGTCATATTTAAACTGAACAATACCCTATACCATGACTGAATAACACTGCCATACCTTGACTGGATATTACTGTGTCATATTACAAATGAATAATACCCCATACCATGACTGAATAATACCACCATACCAAAAATTAGCAATACCTCCATACAATGACTGGGTAACACCACCATACCAGAACTGCAAGGTGCCACCCTAGACACTAAATATCATCATAGCCAGGCTTGAAAAAGATAGATATATACCTCCTAAAACATTGCTGGCCCTCACAGAGGTGTAAGCCACTTTGTCTTGTCTGCTGTGAATGCTCTAATATGGTCTGGGAGGAAAGGCTCCTGAATGGAGGGAAAATACCTCCAAGAATGTACCTGGAATAAATGGACTTTGCTGATGTCACCTGGGTGACTGTTTGACTTGTAATGTTTTATATTAATGTAACAAAGAAGTTTTCCTGATAAAGATACAATTATTAATCAACTCCGTATGTACGTGTTTTCATTCTGAGAATGCTCTAGGCACTCGACCACAAGTGCATAGTGGCAAATACAATCCTGGCCTTTAGTTGAACTAAGCAATATGAACTCCCAGCTGAAGTATTTCTTTTATTGAGGTAAGATACTGGTGAGCAATATGGCACATCTGACTGAATATGTTACTCCAGTTAGTTCTATGACATTAACATACAGATATGAGATGGCTCGCCTGTTTGCGAGATTAACTTTTATGTAGATGTCTCTGCATCAGTCATGTGTAACAGAAGAGCCAGTGCGTTTTATTGATACTATTGCAGACAGCCACTGGCTTTTTGCCTCCAGTGTTGCAATATGTGTAGACTTTTTCCTCTAAAGGGGTTAACAGGCAAGAAGATGTTTTAATGCTTAAAGAGTAACTGTCACCAAACTAAACTTTTAATATATTGTTCCTTATGTAATTATAAGACACTTTGCTTTTACTTGCTGTTAAAATTCTCAACCTTTATATGTTTTTAATGTGATTGAAGCCACTAGGTGGCTCTGTTCTGTTCCCTGCGCAAATCAAACAGTTAGTTTGCTCTCCTCCCGGCCTGGCAGGAGACCAAACTCAGGAAGTGCGTGCGGAGCATGAGGAGGCACAGCTCTCGCAAGCTTCAGTAATATTGTGCTTGCTGGGGAGCGCCCACTTTCTCCTGCCAAGAGCTCACACAATGTGAGCAAGGAGAAAGGTATGATACAAAGCTTTTTAAAGCTTGGGATTTTTTTTTTAAGGGCTGGAGGGGTGTTAGGAGTAGTTAGGGAACATAATCTGAGTTAGTTTAGACAATATAGTTTGTTGACAGGTACTCTTTAAAGGAAATCTGACACCAGTGTGATCTGTAGAAATGAGCGAATTCTTAGAAAATTTGATTCACCGAATTTTCCAGAAAAATTAGTTTCGCTCTGCGGTGAATAGCTATTAAAAACAGCTATTTCTGGTCTACTTTTCCTTGCTGTCACACGCAGTGTGCTTGGTTAGTTAAATAATACTGTTAATGACATGCAGATTAGGGGTGTTGCTATTAGAATCACAGAATCTCTCTCTCAGAGTAGCACAATGTAGCATCAGTATGAGGAGACCGTATAGGGGCTGAATGACACAGCATGGAGGTGGTGGCAGCATGAGGAGACAATACAGTGACTGAATGACCCAGCCTGGAGGTGGCAACAGCCTGACGAGACCATAAAGCCTCACAATTGGAAATATAAAATGTATTTATTAACATTTAAATTGAAGATTTCAAATAGATGAACATAAAAAGTTTTATTTAATGTGCCAGCAGCATGAGGAGGCCACATGGCGGTACAGTGACAAAGCCTAGAGGTGGCAGCAGCAAGAGGAGAACATATGGTGGCAGAATGACACAGCCTGGAGCTGGCATCATCATGAGGAGAACATATGGTGGCAGTATGACACAGCCTGGAGCTGGCATTAGCATATTGAGAACATTTGGTGGCAGAATGAGACAGCCTGGAGGGGGCATCAGCAGCATCAGGAGTCCTAAAAGTGACCCCGTGACAGAGTGGGGCAGTGGGTGGCAATACCAGTATCCGGTGACACAGTGGGGGGAAAAAAGAGAACTTGGCATCAAATGTGTGGCATTAGGCGGGTGGCAGGATCAGAATCTTAGCTGAGGCAGGAAGACAGAAGAAAATGGTTTCTTTTGTAAAAGTGTTAGTGTGCACAAGTAAGTATTGAGGATCTGCATCACAAAACTTAACTTTTAATAATATTCTTAGGATAAATAATATGGACCCCAATTTTTTTTTATATGTAAGAAAAGGAAAGGTGTGCAAAAAACAGCATGTGAAACCTACACCACCAAGTGTTGATATGATGCAAAGACCTCTAAAACGTGGAAGGGAACAATGTATGGTCCATTGTAACTGATAGGGGTAAAAACTTCCCCTGTAAGGCCCTACTCTCGCATTATTAATTTCCTTCTTGGCAAGTGTTACTCGCCCCAAAAAGGGTGTCCCCACACAGGAAATTCTCCCTGTTTCCACCTAAAAACCCTGGGAAATGGCAGTGTTTTTAGGGGGGAAATAGGGAGAGGTCCCTGTGTGGGGCCACCCTTTTTAGGGCGAGTAACACTTTCCAAGAAGGGAATTAACAATGTGAGAGTACAGGGGAAGTTTTTACCCCTTTAACGGTTACAATGGACCATATGATGTTCCCTTCCACCTTTTAGAGGTCTTGGCATCATATCAACACTTGGTGGTGTAGGTGTCACATGATGTTTTTTGCACACTTTTCCTTTTCTTACATATAGAAAAAAATGGGGGTCCACATAATTTATCCTAAGAAGAGTTAAGTTTTAGATAATGCATATCTGTTACGCCGAGCGCTCCGGGTCCCCGCTCCTCCCCGGAGCGCTCGCTTCTCTCTCGCTACCGCAGCGCTCCGGGCAGCTCCACTGACCCGGTGCGCTGCGATACCGTCTCCAGCCGGGATGCGATTCGCGATGCGGGTAGCGCCCGCTCGCGATGCGCATCCCGGCTCCCGTACCTGACTCGCTCTCCGTCCGTCCTGTCCCGGCGCGCGCGGCCCCGCTCCCTAGGGCGCGCGCGCGCCGGGTCTCTGCGATTTAAAGGGCCACTGCGCCGCTGATTGGCGCAGTGGTTCCAATTAGTGTGTTCACCTGTGCACTCCCTATTTATACCTCACTTCCCCTTCACTCCCTCGCCGGATCTTGTTGCCATTGTGCCAGTGAAAGCGTTTCCTTGTGTGTTCCTAGCCTGTGTTCCAGACCTCCTGCCGTTGCCCCCGACTACGATCCTTGCTGCCTGCCCCGACCTTCTGCTACGTCCGACCTTGCTTCTGTCTACTCCCTTGTACCGCGCCTATCTTCAGCAGTCAGAGAGGTTGAGCCGTTGCTAGTGGATACGACCTGGTCACTACCGCCGCAGCAAGACCATCCCGCTTTGCGGCGGGCTCTGGTGAAAACCAGTAGTGACTTAGAACCGATCCACTAGCACGGTCCACGCCAATCCCTCTCTGGCACAGAGGATCCACTACCTGCCAGCCGGCATCGTGACAGTAGATCCGGCCATGGATCCCGCTGAAGTTCCTCTGCCAGTTGTCGCCGACCTCACCACGGTGGTCGCCCAGCAGTCACAACAGATAGCGCAACAAGGCCAACAGCTGTCTCAACTGACCGTGATGCTACAGCAGCTACTACCACAGCTTCAGCAATCATCTCCTCCGCCAGCTCCTGCACCTCCTCCGCAGCGAGTGGCCGCTTCTGGTCTACGACTATCCTTGCCGGATAAATTTGATGGGGACTCTAAATTCTGCCGTGGCTTTCTTTCCCAATGTTCCCTGCACTTGGAGATGATGTCGGACCAGTTTCCTACTGAAAGGTCTAAGGTGGCTTTCGTAGTCAGCCTTCTGTCTGGAAAAGCTCTGTCATGGGCCACACCGCTCTGGGACCGCAATGACCCCGTCACTGCCTCTATACACTCCTTCTTCTCGGAAATTCGAAGTGTCTTTGAGGAACCTGCCCGAGCCTCTTCTGCTGAGACTGCCCTGTTGAACCTGGTCCAGGGTAATTCTTCCGTTGGCGAGTACGCCGTACAATTCCGTACTCTTGCTTCAGAATTATCCTGGAATAATGAGGCCCTCTGCGCGACCTTTAAAAAAGGCCTATCCAGCAACATTAAAGATGTTCTGGCCGCACGAGAAATCCCTGCTAACCTACATGAACTCATCCATCTTGCCACTCGCATTGACATGCGTTTTTCCGAAAGGCGTCAGGAGCTCCGCCAGGATATGGACTTTGTTCGCACAAGGCGTTTTTTCTCCCCGGCTCCTCTCTCCTCTGGTCCCCTGCAATCCGCTCCTGTGCCTCCCGCCATGGAGGCTATGCAGGTCGACCGGTCTCGCCTGACACCTCAAGAGAGGACACGACGCCGCATGGAGAATCTCTGCCTGTACTGTGCCAGTACCGAACACTTCCTGAAGGATTGTCCTATCCGTCCTCCCCGCCTGGAAAGACGTACGCTGACTCCGCACAAAGGTGAGACAGTCCTTGATGTCTACTCTGCTTCTCCACGTCTTACTGTGCCTGTGCGGATATCTGCCTCTGCCTTCTCCTTCTCTACTATGGCCTTCTTGGATTCCAGATCTGCAGGAAATTTTATTTTGGCCTCTCTCGTCAACAGGTTCAACATCCCAGTGACCAGTCTCGCCAGACCCCTCTACATCAATTGTGTAAACAATGAAAGATTGGACTGTACCATACGTTTCCGCACGGAGCCCCTTCTAATGTGCATCGGACCTCATCACGAGAAGATTGAATTTTTGGTCCTCCCCAATTGCACTTCCGAAATCCTCCTTGGACTACCCTGGCTTCAACTCCATTCCCCAACCCTGGATTGGTCCTCTGGGGAGATCAAGAGTTGGGGGCCCTCTTGTTTCAAGGACTGCCTAAAACCGGTTCCCAGTACCCCTTGCCGTGACTCTGTGGTTCCCCCTGTAACCGGTCTCCCTAAGGCCTATATGGACTTTGCGGATGTTTTTTGCAAAAAACAAGCTGAGACTCTACCTCCTCACAGGCCTTATGATTGTCCTATTGACCTCCTCCCGGGCACTACTCCACCCCGGGGCAGAATCTATCCTCTGTCCGCCCCAGAGACTCTTGCTATGTTGGAGTACATCCAGGAAAATTTAAAAAAAGGCTTTATCCGTAAATCCTCCTCTCCTGCCGGAGCCGGATTTTTCTTTGTGTCCAAAAAAGATGGCTCTCTACTTCCTTGCATTGACTACCGCGGTCTTAATAAAATCACGGTAAAGAACCGCTACCCCCTACCCCTCATCTCTGAACTCTTTGATCGCCTCCAAGGTGCCCACATCTTTACCAAACTGGACTTAAGAGGTGCTTATAATCTCATCCGCATCAGAGAGGGGGATGAATGGAAAACGGCATTTAACACTAGAGATGGACACTTTGAGTATCTGGTCATGCCCTTTGGCCTGTGCAACGCCCCTGCCGTCTTCCAAGACTTTGTTAATGAAATTTTTCGTGATCTCTTATACTCCTGTGTTGTTGTATATCTGGACGATATCCTGATTTTTTCTGCCAATCTAGAAGAACACCGCCAGCATGTCCGTATGGTTCTTCAGAGACTTCGTGACAATCAACTTTATGCCAAGATAGAGAAATGTCTGTTTGAATGCCAATCTCTTCCTTTCCTAGGATACTTGGTCTCTGGCCAGGGACTACAAATGGATCCAGACAAACTCTCTGCCGTCTTAGATTGGCCACGCCCCTCCGGACTCCGTGCTATCCAACGTTTTTTGGGGTTCGCCAATTATTACAGGCAATTTATTCCACATTTTTCTACCGTTGTGGCCCCCATCGTGGCTTTAACCAAAAAAAATGCCAATCCCAAGTCTTGGCCTCCTCAAGCGGAAGACGCCTTTAAACGGCTCAAGTCTGCCTTTTCTTCGGCTCCCGTGCTCTCCAGACCTGACCCATCTAAACCCTTCCTATTGGAGGTTGATGCCTCCTCTGTAGGAGCTGGAGCGGCCCTTCTACAAAAAAATTCTTCCGGGCATGCTGTTACGTGTGGTTTTTTTTCTAGGACCTTCTCTCCGGCGGAGAGGAACTACTCCATCGGGGATCGAGAGCTTCTAGCCATTAAATTAGCACTTGAGGAATGGAGGCATCTGCTGGAGGGATCAAGATTTCCAGTTATTATTTACACCGATCACAAGAACCTCTCCTATCTCCAGTCTGCCCAACGGCTGAATCCTCGCCAGGCCAGGTGGTCTCTGTTCTTTGCCCGATTTAATTTTGAAATTCACTTTCGGCCTGCCGATAAGAACATTAGGGCCGATGCTCTCTCTCGTTCTTCGGATGCCTCGGAAGTTGAACTCTCTCCGCAACACATCATTCCTCCTGACTGCCTGATTTCCACTTCTCCAGCCTCCATCAGGCAAACTCCTCCAGGAAAGACCTTCGTCTCTCCACGCCAACGCCTCGGAATCCTCAAATGGGGTCACTCCTCCCATCTCGCAGGTCATGCAGGCATCAAGAAATCTGTGCAACTCATCTCTCGCTTCTATTGGTGGCCGACTCTGGAGACGGATGTCGTGGACTTTGTGCGAGCCTGCACTGTCTGTGCCCGGGATAAGACTCCTCGCCAGAAGCCCGCTGGTTTTCTTCATCCTCTGCCTGTCCCCGAACAGCCTTGGTCTCTGATTGGTATGGATTTTATTACAGACCTACCCCCATCCCGTGGCAACACTGTTGTTTGGGTGGTCGTTGATCGATTCTCCAAGATGGCACATTTCATCCCTCTTCCTGGTCTTCCTTCAGCGCCTCAGTTGGCTAAACAATTTTTTGTACACATTTTTCGTCTTCACGGGTTGCCCACACAGATAGTCTCGGATAGAGGCGTCCAATTCGTGTCAAAATTCTGGAGGGCTCTCTGTAAACAACTCAAGATTAAATTAAACTTTTCTTCTGCATATCATCCTCAATCCAATGGACAAGTAGAAAGAATTAACCAGGTCTTGGGTGATTATTTACGACATTTTGTTTCCTCCCGCCAGGATGATTGGGCAGATCTTCTACCATGGGCCGAATTCTCGTATAACTTTAGAGTCTCTGAATCTTCCTTCAAATCCCCATTTTTCGTGGTGTACGGCCGTCACCCTCTTCCCCCCCTCCCTACTCCCTTGCCCTCTGGTTTGCCCGCTGTAGATGAAGTGACTCGTGATCTTTCCACCATATGGAAAGAGACCCAAGATTCTCTTTTACAGGCTTCATCTCGCATGAAAAAGTTTGCCGATAAGAAAAGAAGAGCTCCCCCCATTTTTGCTCCCGGAGACAAGGTATTTCTCTCCGCTAAATATGTCCGCTTTCTTGTCCCCAGTTACAAACTGGGTCCACGCTATCTTGGTCCTTTCAAAGTCTTGTGCCAAATTAATCCTGTCTCTTACAAACTTCTTCTTCCTCCTTCTCTCCGTATTCCTAATGCTTTTCATGTCTCTCTTCTTAAACCACTCATCATCAACCGTTTCTCTCCCAAATTAGTTTCTCCCACTCCTGTCTCCGGTTCTTCTGACGTCTTCTCAGTGAAAGAGATACTGGCCTCCAAGACGGTCAGAGGAAAAAGGTTATTTTTGGTGGATTGGGAGGGCTGTGGACCTGAAGAGAGATCCTGGGAACCTGAGGACAACATCCTAGACAAAAGTCTGCTCCTCAGGTTCTCAGGCTCTAAGAAGAGGGGGAGACCCAAGGGGGGGGGTACTGTTACGCCGAGCGCTCCGGGTCCCCGCTCCTCCCCGGAGCGCTCGCTTCTCTCTCGCTACCGCAGCGCTCCGGGCAGCTCCACTGACCCGGTGCGCTGCGATACCGTCTCCAGCCGGGATGCGATTCGCGATGCCGGTAGCGCCCGCTCGCGATGCGCATCCCGGCTCCCGTACCTGACTCGCTCTCCGTCCGTCCTGTCCCGGCGCGCGCGGCCCCGCTCCCTAGGGCGCGCGCGCGCCGGGTCTCTGCGATTTAAAGGGCCACTGCGCCGCTGATTGGCGCAGTGGTTCCAATTAGTGTGTTCACCTGTGCACTCCCTATTTATACCTCACTTCCCCTTCACTCCCTCGCCGGATCTTGTTGCCATTGTGCCAGTGAAAGCGTTTCCTTGTGTGTTCCTAGCCTGTGTTCCAGACCTCCTGCCGTTGCCCCCGACTACGATCCTTGCTGCCTGCCCCGACCTTCTGCTACGTCCGACCTTGCTTCTGTCTACTCCCTTGTACCGCGCCTATCTTCAGCAGTCAGAGAGGTTGAGCCGTTGCTAGTGGATACGACCTGGTCACTACCGCCGCAGCAAGACCATCCCGCTTTGCGGCGGGCTCTGGTGAAAACCAGTAGTGACTTAGAACCGATCCACTAGCACGGTCCATGCCAATCCCTCTCTGGCACAGAGGATCCACTACCTGCCAGCCGGCATCGTGACAATATCCTCAATAATTACTTGTGGTCTGTTGCGGAGGAATTTCTGTACCTCGGGAGAAGCACCTTAAACAGGTTTTGCACTATTTATATTTGTCAAGTGTTGGTTTGGCACTATGGCCAATCTACTCAGATGTATCAGGCATTGGTGAGTGGAAATCCTGGTTGATCCATGCCTGATTCATCTTCACAAAGGTCAGTCTCTCCACTTTTTTGTGGACAGACGAGTTCTCCTTGGCACAAGCCATAAGTTCTCTGAAAGCCATCAGTTCTTCACCACTTGAAAAGGGAGAGACTGCAGCACCAGCAAATTGAACAGGAGCACATTCATCTTCTGCACCGTTGCATGAGTGAGCGCATACCGTTGTCTCTTGGACATGGCTTTGCCGATGGATTGCTGGCAGAATGAATGACTCAAAGTAGGAGGAGCAGGAGCATCTGGAGCGACAGAGGAGAAGTATGACAGACAACTCCCTTCGGCTGAGGTGGTCGAGCCGTGGCTGGCTGAAACAGCTAGCAGCGTGCCACTGAGTGATGCAACAGGCTTGATCACTACATCGGAACCACGGTTCTCCTAGGCCAATTTATGGTGGCGAAGCATGTGTTGACGCATGGCTGTGGTGCCAACACTGGGACTCTGGTCACGCTTCACTTTCTGCCAACATAGCTTGCATGTGGCTATGTGAACCTCCTCCGGATGCTTGTTGAAAAACTGCCACACCGCCGAGTAGCTGATTTTCCCACCAACAGTCGGCACTAATTGACTGCTACTACAGCCATCTCCAAGAACCCCTGTTCCACTACCTCCCGGGAAGGTAGCCTGCCGCGAAGCAGGTAGTCTCCCTTGCGCACGTTTGGCTCCAGAATTTCTACTTCCGCCACCACGCTGACTGCAAACCATGCTTCCACCTTGCTGGCTCAGCTGCTACCTCACAGGCAACCTGAAACTCTCTTCTCCTGATTAGGATGAAGCCTCTTCTGCCCCCGGCTCCCAAGTGAATGTCTCCTCCAATTGTTGGCTGGGCAGTAGCTGCTGACTGTCCTCTATTAGATCCTCCTCACTGAATAGTGGAGCTGAACCCACAGCATAAGATACTTCTGGAGGGGAGGGAACATCATAGAACAGAGGCATTGGGAGGACAGGGACTGCTCCTGGGCCATGCAAACTGAGGGTTTTGTCTGAGGAACCCACAGCTGTTGACTGGGGGTGTCAGATGTCACTTATGATGAAGTGGATGACCGTGTTAACCAATCGATGACGGCAGATGGGTTGCTGATCGAGACACGACTGCTAGCTGATACCGGGAGCTCAGGCCTCTTGCTGTGACTACTGCTACCAATCGCACCTAGTTTGCGACCTCTGCCTGATGAATTTAGGCTTCTGCCACTCCTCTGTGCACATCCTGGCACTTCTCTGCGTGACATACTTAGTGTGTATATGAGGGGAGTACAATACACTTCACTAGGCTTAAAACAGCATTTGCCTAGAACAGCAGCAGGTGTGTACTTTTGCCTGGACTTTCACAGTATCTAGGCCCTTGACGGATTAACAGGTACAAAATAGTACACTACTTAGATGTATGTATGTGGTATGCACTTATGAAAGCAGAAAAATGCACTGCAGTGCAAGAAAAAAAATTATCTGAGTACACCAGCCGATGAGTGCTTTTGCCTGGACATTCACAGTATCTAGGCCCTTGTTAGATTAGCAGGTTTTAAATAGTACACAACTTAGAGATAGGCATGTGGTATGCACTTATGAGGGCAGAAAAATACACTACAGTAAACAAAAAAAAGTATCCGAGTACAACACCAGCTGGTGAAAAATGCACTTATGAGGGCAGAAAAATGCGCTACGGTATGCTTGATAAACCTATTTTAGTAATACACCAGCCGGTGATTACTTTTTTCCTGCCCTTTCATAGTATGTAGGCCCTTGACAAATTAACAGGTACAAAATAGTACACTACTTAAGTGTAGGTATGTGGAATGCTTTTATGAGGGCAGAAAAATGTGCTACTGTACGCTTCAAAAATTATTTGAGTTAAAAACCAGCTGGTGATTACTTTTGGCTGTCCTTTCACAGTATGTAGGCCCTTGACAGATTAACAGGCACAAAATAGTACACCACTTAGATGTAGGTATGTGGTATGCACTTATGAGGGCAGAAAAATCCGGTACAGAATGCTTAAAAAAACTTATTTTAGTAAAACACCAGCTGGTGATTACTTTTGCCTAGACTTTCACAGTATCTAGGCCCTTGACAGATTAACAGATACAAAATAGTACACTTCTTAGATGTAGGTATGTGGTATGCACTTATGAGGGCAGAAAAATGCGCTACTGTACGCTTCAAAAATTATTCGAGTAAAACACCAGCCGGTGATTACTTTTGGCTGCACTTTCACAGTATCTAGGTCCTTGACAGATTAACGGGCAAAATATAATACACCACTTAGATGTAGGTATGTGGTATGCACTTATGAGGGCAGAAAAATGTGGTAAAGTATGCTTTAAAAAAAGTATTTTTGCACAACACCAGCAGAACACAACAGTGCTGCTGCACAAAAAAGCTGTGTACTAAACAAAAAATTTCCCTCTGTCAAAGACTACTCTCTGTCCTCCAAAACGCTGATGTTAATAGGATGAGAAACGCTGTTGGAATGAGCTTTTCTGTGTAACACACACAGCGATGTCCGTCCTATCTGTATGCAGTGTAATGAATGATATGACGAGCTGCAAAATGGCTGCCGATTATATAGGGCTGTGACATCACAGGGGTGACTGCCTGCTGATAGGCTGCATCCTGCATGTGATTCAGGGTCATCCCAGCTACTTCCCTTCCCGCCTTCCCAGTGTTCCTTGCCCCATGTACTGACATGTGGTTCCGCCATCATTTTAGATGCTCTGGAGCCTGGACCGCAGTAAATTAAGTTTAATGAGCGATTTGCACGAGAGAATTGCGGCGATATTCGCATTCGTTGCATATGAATATTTCATGAAATTTGTAATGAATTTGAGTTCGTCAGCTTCGATTCGCTCATCTCTAATTGGGACCTTGGCCATGCTTCACCTTCTGCCGACACACCTTGCATGTGGGTTCACATCCTCTGGGTACTTGATGAAAAACTGCCACACCACCGAGTAGCTGATTTTCCCACCAACAGTCCACACGGATTGACTGCTATTGCTGCTAACTCCTGAATTCCCTGTTTCACTACCTCTCGGGAAGGTAGACTGCCATGAAGCAGGTGGTCTACCCCGGGCACATTTGGCTCCAGACTTTCCCCTTCTGCCACCATGCTGATTGCCAACCATGCTACCACCTTGCTGGCTCTGCTGCTGTCCGACGGGCAACCTGCAACCCTCTTCTGATGATGATGATTAAGGCCCTTCTGCATCCGGATCCCAAGTGTGATCGGCTTCATCATCATCGAGTTGTGTCTGCACGTCATTGATGTCCTCCTCAGGTTCCTCAACAGTGTCTGCTTCTGCACCTCCAAAGCCACTCTCCTCATCACTACTTGCCTGCCTAGTGGAGGAAGCGGAGTAGCTGGAGTAGCTGCTGACTGTCCTCTAGACTGTCCTCTAGATTGTCCTCAGTAAATAATGGAGCTGAACCCACAGCATAAGATAATTCTGTGGGGGAGGGAACAGCATAGGGCAGAGGCAATGGGAGGACATGGGCTGCTCCAGGGCCATGCTCACAGACTGTTGACTGGGGGTGTCAGATGTCACTTGTGATGAAGTGGATGACCGTTGTACCAATCGATGACGGCAGATGGGTTGCTGGTCGAGGCACAACCTCTAGCTGATACCAGGAGCTCCTGCTTTCACTTGCCCCTACCCTGCGCCTGATGAATCTAGGCCTCTGCCACTCCTCTGTGCACATCCTGACACTTCTCTGCCTAACATACTCAGTGCATATATGAAGGGAGGACAATACGCTCCACTACACTTAAAACAGTGTTTGTCTACAACACTAGCAGGTGTATACTTTAGGCTGGCCTTTGACAGTAACTAGGCCATTAGGACTATAACAGGAACAAAATGGTACACCACGTAGATGTACGTACGTGGTATGCACTTATGAGGAGAGTACAATACACTCCACTACACTTAAAAAAGTATTTGTCTGCAACACAAGCAGGTGTGTACTTTTGGCTTGCCTTTCACAGTAACTAGGCCCTTAGGACTATAACAGGAACAAAATGGTACACCACGTAGATGTAGGTACGTGGTATGCACTTATTAGGGGAGTTAAATATGCTCCACTACGCTTAAAACAGTATTTGTCTAGAACAGCAGCCGGTGTGTTCTTTTAGCTGGCCTTTCACAGTAACTAGGCTCTTGGGACTATAACAGGAACAAAATTGTACACCACATAGATTTACGTCCGTGGTATGCACTTATGAAGGGAGTACAATATGCTTCACTATGCTTAAAACAGTATTTGTTTACAACAGCAACAGGTGTGTACTTACTCACAATAAGTAGTCCCTTAGGACTATATCCGGAACAAAATGATACACCACCTATGTACGCACAGGTTACACTTAATAGAGGACAATTCGCTCCTCTACGCAACCTGTATTAGGCACTAATAGCAGGGGATTATGGCTTTTAGTGCTCTGCTCACCCTAACTGGCTGGCTGCTATCAGCTTTTCATTGTTGTACACACAGCTGCTGTGTACTACACCCAAAATTGCACTTTCTCTCTCAATCTCTCTCCCTTGCCTATCAGTGCTTCTAGGCTGGATTTGGGCTTGAGGTGAATAGTTGCTGTAAAAATGTTTTTCTGTGCAACACACACTGCTCTCTGTCCCTCTCTCTCTCTGCAATAGAATGCTGATGAGACTGGCCACAAGATGGCTGCCGATTATATAGGGCTGTGAACTCACAGGGGTGGTTGGCTGCTGATAGGCTGCATGCTGCATGTGATTCAGGGTCATCCCGCCTTCCCAGAGTTTCTTGCCCCATGTCCTGACATTTGGAGCCACCATCTTAGATGCCCTGGAGCCTGCACCGCACTAAATGGAGTTTAATGAAGTGATTTGTGTGCTCGAATTGCGGCGATATTCAGATTTGTTGCAAAGCAAATTTTTCCTGAAATTCACAACAAATTCGGATTCCTCAGATTCAATTTGCTCATCCCTAGGCACCTGCACTAACCTGTCAGTACAGGTAGTTAAGGTAGTGCAGGTGATACTGATGACAAAAGTACTTACCTTGTCCCATTCCGTGCAGGGAATCTTCAGTAATCTTCTCTGTTAGCTTCAGCTCCGGGCCCGCTTGGGGCATGGGCGGAGCTTAGTGACATCACCGCTTCTGTTCTCTGCTTCGTCCAGCTGCTAGAGAACAGCAGCGGTGACGTCACCAAGCTCCGCCTGTACCCCAAGCCAGGCCCAGAGCTGAAGCTAACGGAGAAGATTACTGGAGATCCCCACGGAACTGGACAAGGTACTTAGTGTAGGTGACACTGGTGACAGATTTCCTTTAATGCTCTAATACTGGAAAATTTATTTAGATGTGCCCCTACTTTAAGGCTATCATATATAACCCATCTCTGTCTCCGGATTACTCATCACATAGATGCAAAACATAGCCAGATCATTCATTTAAAACTGTAATGCATGATTTCATCTTTGGAGGTGCTGCAGGACTATTGAACTCGGCAGGTAGGAAACAGATGATCAGGACCCTTTTATCAAAAAATAGATACAGAAGACAACTGCTTTAGGTATAAGGGGAAGGAAGACATGCTTTTTTTTTATTTAAGCCTTATCCATTCAAAATAATTCAGGGTGACTTTACATCTAATTGTTTCAATTTTAGTATCGGAGATAAATAATTTTACTCTGAAAACTTTTTATAGCCACATCTTATAGAGATCAATGCAGTTGTATTTCATCCAATATGTCAATATGTAATCTGTTTGTGTGTTTATGTATGCATATATGTCTACATGATTTCCTGCAGATGGCTATTACAATGTTAACAGACGGACAAACCAAGGGGTGGCATTTCAAGTAATAACGTACTAGTGAAAAAGACCTGCACACTGAGAAACAGAGAGAAGGATTAAACTCCGTAGCAGATGTTGCTTCAATCATACAAAACAGTATGATGAAGACCTGCCAGCTTTTTCTTCCTCCTGTCATTACAAAAGATTATCTGCAACCATTCATTAAGAATAACCCAGTTCTCAGAAGAAGTTGTCGAGCGTAGATCAGTTCAAAATTATATTAACTGTGAAAATGAGAGACTTGGAAAGAAAATTCTGCAATACAATTAATAATTGTGCTTTTGAATAAATAAAAGAAATGAGAAAGTAAGGGGTTAATATACTCTTCTTGACATCCTGTACCAGTGTGTTCTATGCAACGCAGAGTCAGTCTGTGAAACAGTAAGCAGCTATTTACACAGTTGACTTAAGAACTACATATTGGCATCAATTATGTCACATATTCAGCTTATTGGTTTCTAAAGGCCTTAATTCCACAAAGCAGATAATTGTTTTAAAGAGATCTTTTGTAACATGTCAGGCCAGACAGTCAGAAACCGGAACATTTTATTCAATTTATCTAGAGGAAAGCCCAAATTAGTTAGTTGCTTTAGTTGTCACTTTGCACATATGCATTAATTGTTGTAGAGATTTAGCAATTTTCAGATTGGCCACTAGATGTCAGCACAGCAATTATATACTGTCTTTTGTACATCACTTTTTCCAGCAGTGTTGTAAAGATAAATGTCATCAATAGTTTACATAACTAATAAGTGGAATGTTACAATATTATGTTATGTTACAAACACATTATTTCTCAGTGGCTTTTTGTGCTCCAAACTGTTTACCCAGAAATTATGCAGTTTACAGTTCTTGCACAAGGAGGTAAATGTAGCCACAGTATGGGTGACCCAATTATCCTAGGTAGCTCCTGTATTGGTTATCCTACGAAATCTGGCACTCTTCCCAGTTCCTATTATTTTTTTTAATGTAGCAGCGGTCATATGTATATATATATATATATATATATATATATATATATATATATATATATGTGTGTGTGTGTGTGTGTATAATTATTTATATATATATATATATATATATATATATATATATATATATATATATATATTGCTCACAAAATGCTTCCATTTATTACAACGCATTTAGATGTCTCCATTACATAATTGTGGAGGGTATATAAATCTACTACTATTTTGGTGAAGTACTTCTATATACAGTAAAATACTAAGAACTCATAACAAAAAAATGTTCTTAGTAGCAAGGAAATGTTGCTGATACAATTTATAGCAAGAAATGTAATGTGTTTAGCACCATGATGAAATGCTTATCATCTTTTAGCATTGCCTGAAGTACTTGCAGATCTTAGGCTGCTCAGTTTCTACTGGTAATGAAATGAAATAGCATGGGCTCTCTGCCTACAAAATAAAAGTCATTTCGGCACACTTCAACGTTTTTATTTCTCCACTACTATGAAGATTAAGAGATCAAGTTAAAAAAAAAAATTCTCCTCCCCCGATGCTGCACATTGTAGGGATTTTGCTTTTGATTCAAATTGATATTTTCTGTGCGTTCTCCACGTTCATTTCACTCTATTACAAAACAACACACCCAGCCCTGATAAGCATGGCAGGAAAATTGTATAAATAAAAATATGCAATAATGGACCATAAATAAATGTTATAGTCATAACCGCTGAAAGAGCAGCTCAAAGGTAATGTCTTGTTGTGACGCCTTATGTCTCGTCTACAGAATTCTAGCTGACTGAATACCTTTGTGGATATACACACAAAACCAAGGACCTTTTACATCTCCCTGGATGCAGTCACAGCCTCAATGATCAGTGCAATTTTTCAGTTTTTTTTTTTTACATGTTCTGGTCAAACAAAAAAGGACATTTTTGGGACACAAAGGGGTTGTCTGATGAATAATATCTTATCCATAGATCTCAAGTGCTGTAGTCTGGCTAATGAAAGAAAAACAAAACACTGAAGATAGGTGCATACCAATTGTAAAATTGGAAAGTAGAATGTAGAAAGCATTATTGCGGACGAGTAGTGTCAGGGGTAGCGACCTGGGTGCTGCCTGCCGCAGAAAGTCCATCCCACTTTGCAGTAGGCTCTGGGGAAAACCAGCGGCACCTTAGACTCCACTCCCTGACACGTCCCAAGCCATCATCCACACAGGTACAGCTGATCTACTACCTCCATGAGTGTTACAGTCGCTTTCCTGAGATTGCGGGTGGTTCCAGTGATTGGACCCCCCACAATCAGATACTTATGCCCTATCCTGTAGATGGGGATATATATTTTTCACTAAACAACCCTTTTAAAGCGGTACTGTGCCCCTATACATGTTATCTCCTATCCAAAGAAGTTTATTTAAATCTACTTTTAATTGTTTTATCAGTTACATATGTGTTCATCCTTACCTAATGGGGCTAATGATAAAAACTCTTGTGGCTGGAAAATGCTAAAACAGATACTGTACCATCAGCTTTCAGCTAATTATGGTGCAACTCAAACAGTTATTGAGTCTACGTGATTGTCTGTGTATAGTATATATTCTATGAGACCCATCTAGTCTGATCAATATTCTCAATACTATGAATAGTCCTGGCAGTATCTTATATGAAGAATGGCCATATACCTATCTCTATCTATCTCTATCTTATATAAAGGGTAGCCTTATGCCTATCCCATCCATGCTTACAATCCTTTACTGTGTTTGCAGCTACCACTTCTATGGAAAGACTATTCCATACATCTACTACACTCTTAATAAATTAATACTTCCTGATATTACTGCATAAACCTTTGTCCCTCTAATTTAAAACTATGTCCTTTTGTGTCACAACTTAAAGGGGTACTCCACCCCTAGACATCTTATCCCCTGTCCAAAGGATAGGGGATAAGATGTCAGATCGCCGGGCTCCCGCTGCTGGGGACCCTCGGGATCTCCGCTGCGGCACCCCGCTATCATTACTGCACAGAGCGAGTTTGCTCTGCGCATAATGACAGGCAATACAGGGGCCGGAGCATCATGATGTCACAGCTCCGCCCCTCGTGACATCAAAGCCCGCCCCCTCAATACAAGTCTGCCATCGACTTGCATTAAGGGGCGGAGCCATGGTTTCACGCTACTCCGTCCCCTGTATCGCCCGTCATTATGCACAGAGCGAACTCGCTCTGTGCAGTAATGATAGCGGGGTGCCGCAGCGGCAATCCTGGGGGTCCCCAATATAAACCAACAGAAAACCGGATTTTTCATCAGTATGGAATGTGCTTAATACTTAGCTTTTATTAGGTAAAAATTTTCTCAAACAATCATCAGTGTAAGTGAGTTGTATTAGTATTACCAGGATCAGGGGTCAACCCCTATCTGTGTCCTAATGGTTACCCCCACTTACATGTGAAGCAAAAATACTGTTATACACAATGCCCCCAAGCTGTATATCCTAATACTGCTACAAGGGGGCATCCCCCAAAGATCTCCAAGAACTTCCAACATGTTTCTAGGAGTGGCAGCATCATCAGGGGAGATTATTAATATAGGGGACAACAAACTGCCCAGAGGGCACAAGCATACAACCAGTATCCACAGATGTATATTCTATATGTGTCCATAATCCCTCTTGCAGAAACTGTCACTTTAAAAACACCAAGAACCAGCTTCCCACTGGGTTAGTGATGGCACCTGCAATCAAAAAACAGCAGGGAAAGAAAAACATTTTAGCTCCTACCCCATACTGTGTAGTACATATCATATTCATCTGCACTTGTCCAAACTCACATAAGTCCCAGCTGGAGCACCTACAAAGGACAGATAAATGTACCACTTAGTCCACTGGATACAATGAGCCTGCAAAGAGAAGAAGTATCCGCTCATTGTGGTACTCACATTCAGAGGATCCCGGTATCAAAAAAGCTGGACTCATGTGCACTTAATTAACAAGCAAATACATTTAGCATGTTTCCTGTAAATATACACTTACTCCGGTTTGGTTCAACAGTGGTGGAATTAGGAAGAGGGGGAGGGGGGAGACCTACAGGATCTATAGGTCTATATCCTGTCACTACAGGAGCGCACCACCAGCTTTGTTGATCTTCTGAATGTGAGTACCACAATGAGCGGACACTTCTTCTCTTTGCAGGCTCATTGTATCCAGTTGACTAAATGGTACATTTATCTGATCTTTGTAGGTGCTCCAGCTGGGCCTTATGTGAGTTTGGACCAGTGCAGATGAATATAATAAGAAATACACAGTATGGGGTAGGAGCTAAAATGCTTTTATTTCTCTGCTGTATTTTGATTGCAGGTACCATCACTAACCCAGTGGGAAATTGGATCTTGGTATGTTTGAATGCCACACATCTTTTTTAAGTGATGGTTTCTGCAAGAGGGATATTTATGGATATATATATATAGAATATACAACTGTGGATACTGGTTGTATGCTTGTGCCCTCTGGGCAAATTTTGTTCCCCAAATTAATAATCTCCCCTAATGAAATATATACCATTTTACCAGAATGTTTGCTTCCCATGAAAGTGGGGGCGACCATTAGGGCACAGATGGTGGCTGACCCCTGATTCTGGTAGTACTAACATACATGACTTGCACTGATGATTTTTTGAGAAAATTTTAATTTCACCTAATAAAAGCTAAGCATTAAGCACCTTCCATACTGATGAAAAGTCTGTTTTTTTATCTCTTGGTTCATATGTCGTCTTGTGATAGTTTTTCTTCTTTCTAATATACTCTTTTCCTTTCCTAAATGTATTAAAAAGTTTCATCCTAGACAGGCAATATGTGTTACAAAATTCATATTAGTAATCTATTATACAAATATATTGCGTTTTAATATATATAACAGGTGGTGCATACAAAGGCATCATCATATGTGGAATAGATGTAAGTGGCATCTTCATTACTACATTGTACCATCTGATGAGATTTACCATAATCAAGATCTCCATACAAGCTAAATATTGTTAATATGAGAGAATTCATTTAGATGATACTTGAAATCATATAATAGCAATAAATGAGGATAAAATCAGAACGAAAAGACTGTTAGAAAAAGGAAACATTGAAATGAATTAGTGGATTGGTCTAAATGTCGGCAATGCTGATTCATCCTTTCTTAATGACTGCCGGATTCACAGAAAATATGTGTCACGATTCGGCTACCAGGTAGTGGATCCTCTGTGTCAGCGAGGGATTGGCGTGGACCGTTCTAGTGGACCGGTTCTAAGAGGCTACTGGTTTTCACCAGAGCCCGCCGCAAAGCGGGATGGTCTTGCTGCGGCAGTAGCAACCAGGTCGTATCCACTAGCAACGGCTCTACCTCGCTGACTGCTGAGAAGGCGTGGGACAGAAGGACTAGGCAGAGGCAAGGTCAGACGTAGCAGAAGGTCGGGGGCAGGCGGCAAGGTTCGTAGTCAGGATGGGTAGCAGAAGTTCAGGTACACAGGCTTTGGACACACTAAACGCTTTCACTGGCACAAGGCAACAAGATCCGGCAAGGGAGTGCAAGGGAGGAGGTCAGATAAAGGCAGGGAGCAGATGGAAGCCAATTAAGCTAATTGGGCCAGGCACCAATCATTGGTGCACTGGCCCTTTAAGTCTCAGAGAGCTGGCGCGCGCGCGCCCTAGAGAGCGGAGCCGCGCGCACCAGCACATGACAGCAGGGGACTGGGACGGGTAAGTGACCTGGGATGCGATTCGCGAGCGGGCGCGTCCCGCTGTGCGAATCGCATCCCCAACGGCCATGACAGTGCAGCGCTCCCGGTCAGCGGGACTGACCGGGGCGCTGCAGGGAGAAAGACGCCGTGAGCGCTCCGGGGAGGAGCGGGGACCCGGAGCGCTAGGCGTAACAGTACCCCCCCCTTAGGTCTCCCCTTCTCTTTGTCCGGTAACTGCCTCCCCTGGGATGAGGACACCGGGAAAGAATGGAGGGTTTCTTCAACGGCAGGCAGTACAGCAGGAGTGGGAATGGGGAGGGAGGGCAGAGGGCGAGGCCTGGCACGGGGCAGTGTGACACCAGGACGGGGGCCATGGGGAGGCACAGAGGCTTGCCTGACGGGACTGGGAGGGGGGGAGAGGCACTTCCTATGGCAGGCAGAGTCCCAGTTCCTGATCTCCCCGGTGGTCCAATCAATGGTGGGGGAATGAAGCCGGAGCCAAGGCAGACCGAGGAGGACCTCAGAGGTACAGTTGGGGAGAATGAAGAACTCAATCCTCTCAAGGTGGGGTCCAATAGACATGAGGAGGGGCTCTGTGCGGTAACGCACGGTGCAGTCCAATCTGGCTCCGTTGACCGCAGAAATGTAGAGCGGCTTGACGAGACGGGTCACCGGGATGCTGAATTTATTAACAAACGACTCCAAAATAAAATTTCCAGAGGCACCGGAGTCCAAGCAGGCCACGGCTGAGAGGGAGGAGTTGGCTGAAGAAGAAATCCGCACGGGTACCGTGAGACGTGGAGGAGCAGACTTGGAACCAAGAGACGCCACACCCACGTGAGCTGGGTGCGTGCGTGCGTTTCCCAGGCGTGGAGGACGGATAGGGCAATCCACCAAGAAATGCTCGGTACTGGCACAGTAAAGACAGAGATTTTCTTCTCTACGGCGATTCCTCTCTTCCTGGGTCAGGCGAGACCGATCCACTTGCATGGCCTCCTCGGCGGGAGGCCCAGGCGAAGACTGCAAAGGATGCTGTGGGAGAGGTGCCCAGAGATCTAAATCTTTTTCCTGGCGGAGCTCTTGGTGTCGCTCAGAAAAACGCATGTCAATGCGGGTAGCCAAATGGATGAGTTCTTGGAGGTTGGCAGGAATCTCTCGTGCGGCCAGCACATCCTTGATGCGACTGGATAGGCCTTTTTTAAAGGTCGCGCAGAGAGCCTCATTATTCCAGGATAGTTCAGAAGCAAAAGTACGGAATTGTATGGCGTACTCGCCAACGGAAGAATTACCCTGGACCAGGTTCAACAGGGCAGTCTCGGCAGAAGAAGCTCGGGCTGGCTCCTCGAAGACACTCCGGAGTTCAGCGAAGAAGGCCTGGACTGTGGCTGTGGCAGGATCATTGCGGTCCCAGAGCGGTGTGGCCCAAGACAAGGCCTTTCCTGAAAGAAGGCTTACTACGAACGCCACCTTAGACCGTTCAGAAGGAAACAAGTCCGACAACATCTCCATATGCAGGGAACACTGAGACAAAAATCCACGGCAGAGTTTAGAGTCCCCATCAAATTTGTCCGGCAGGGACAAGCGGAGGTTAGGAGCGGCCACTCGCTGCGGAGGAGGTGCAGGAGCTGGCGGAGGAGATGGTTGCTGCTGTAGCAGAGGCAGAAGTTGCTGTAACATGGCGGTCAACTGCGACAGCTGCTGTCCTTGTTGGGCAATCTGCTGCGATTGCTGAGCGACCACCGTGGGAAGATCAGCGAGACTTGGCAGCGGCACCTCAGCGGGATCCATGGCCGGATCTACTGTCACGATTCGGCTACCAGGTAGTGGATCCTCTGTGTCAGCGAGGGATTGGCGTGGACCGTGCTAGTGGACCGGTTCTAAGAGGCTACTGGTTTTCACCAGAGCCCGCCGCAAAGCGGGATGGTCTTGCTGCGGCAGTAGCAACCAGGTCGTATCCACTAGCAACGGCTCTACCTTGCTGACTGCTGAGAAGGCGTGGGACAGAAGGACTAGGCAGAGGCAAGGTCAGACGTAGCAGAAGGTCGGGGGCAGGCGGCAAGGTTCGTAGTCAGGATGGGTAGCAGAAGTTCAGGTACACAGGCTTTGGACACACTAAACGCTTTCACTGGCACAAGGCAACAAGATCCGGCAAGGGAGTGCAAGGGAGGAGGTCAGATAAAGGCAGGGAGCAGATGGAAGCCAATTAAGCTAATTGGGCCAGGCACCAATCATTGGTGCACTGGCCCTTTAAGTCTCAGAGAGCTGGCGCGCGCGCGCCCTAGAGAGCGGAGCCGCGCGCGCCAGCACATGACAGCAGGGGACCGGGACGGGTAAGTGACCTGGGATGCGATTCGCGAGCGGGCGCGTCCCGCTGTGCGAATCGCATCCCCAACGGCCATGACAGTGCAGCGCTCCCGGTCAGCGGGACTGACCGGGGCGCTGCAGGGAGAAAGACGCCGTGAGCGCTCCGGGGAGGAGCGGGGACCCGGAGCGCTAGGCGTAACAATATGCAATTATAGCATTCTAGTGGGTGACCCTTTGTATTGTTCTTCGGTTTGTGAGTGTGTTCTTGTACAATGCATTATTGGCACTCTGCCATACTCTTGCTTGCTTTGTGAATTATACATACAATATGTTTAACACCAAAGGATGGCGTCCTATGACATGCCAATTACTGTATAACCATACCCTCACTTAACACTAGCCATAGTTTCTGTACAAACATACTTCAATGCATTTATGTACATTATATATAACTCGAGCTGAGCATTTTCTTTGTATTTCTTTTGAAGGAAGGTTTGTTATGTTAAGACACTCAGTGTGTATGCCTTGTGAAGACACATGAACATCTTAGAAGTGATTCCCAGCTTGAGAAAACCCACATCCTCCCCTTCAGCCATAGTCTTCCCACTTATCTTGAATGGCCAGGGGGATATATACACAGCCAAAACTGTTCATTGTGGGTTTCAGCTGAACTGTGCTTTGAAGATTACTAGTGGATAGAAGGAAAACCTGTTGTGCCAATTTTCTGATTTTTATTCTTTCACTTTACCCAATTCCCTATCACCATTGATTATAATGAGTAAATAAACACATTTTCTAGTCTTATATTCAATCATATCAATTTGATTTATCCAATACAAACCAATGACACATGAAGTGTGAACCAATAGACAAAAGCAAAAGGGGAATCAGGCAAATAAATTACTGACCTCTAGTTAATAGGTCTAATATATTTATTTATGTCCACAATAAAATAAATATTCCAGATATATATTAAATTGCTAAAATGTTTCCTGTGCTGATTGCAGCATGCTATTTGGTTATTATGTTGTGATGTCCAACACAGGCTTCTGCTGTGTCTTACTAAAACTGGCAGCAATCAGGTTAATTGGCAGCATTATTTTTACATAGCATTGCATGAAGTATATTTCCTCTTGTCTTAAAGGGAACCAATCATTAGATTTTACCCTATATAACGCTTGGTAAAGCGTTATATAGGGTAAAATCTTTATTTTCACCATTCCTGGGGGATGCTCCTGCCCCCAGGGATGGTGAAGATATGAAGTTATAAACTAGTCACCGCCGCCTCCGTAAGTAGTCACCTGGGCGGGGAGCTCTTCTCATCTACTCCTGTTCTTCGGTCGGTAGCGACGCCACCTCCGCTTGATTGACGGGCCACGTCCTCACTCTGCTCCGTCTGTTCAGTGAGCGGAACGATGATGCGGCCCATCAATCAAGCGGAGGGGGCGTCGCTGCCGGCCGAAGAACGGAACTAGGTGAGAAGAGCTCCCCGCCCAGGTGACTACTTACGGTGGTGGCGGTGACTAGTTTATAACTTCATATCTTCACCATCCCTGGGGGCAGGAGCGTCCCCCGGGGATGGTGAGGACAACAATTTTACCCTATATAAAGCTTTGCCAAGCATTATATAAGGTAAAATCTGATGATTGGTTCCCTTTAAAGTTGTCAGAAAAAAATGAGTGCAAATCTAGTAAAGAAAAATAAATAATGCCATAAGTAGATGGAATTTATCATACATGTGTGCCTCCATCTTGCCTAAATTTGTGTAAATTTCATGGCCATCTTAACTTTTGATCTGTTTATTATACAAATGTACCATTATTAAGCCTTTTTGAGCCTTGTTTGAGCTGCTGAAAGGTTTTTAAACATATTTGCTTAATCACCAGGTGGCATAGAAATCCAAAAACGCAAATAAAAAGTGCAATAAAATGTATTTTAGAAAATGTATTATACATTTGGCATATCTTAAAGTTCAACCTAGAAAAGTTTGATGAAAAAAGTGTAAATCATAAACTACATCCATGGTAACTAAGTAGATATTTTTAAAGAATACCAAGAATGGAATACTTGAGCAAAGTGATCCTAAACTTTTTCTAAGACAATGTGATGTATGGGCTGGGATGCAATGCTCTCTAGTTCTACCAAGAACCCCTGTTTCTGCCTATTGCATATTCACCCTAAACGGCGACTTCGCAACTTGAAAACAAACCCTACTCTGAATAAATGCAGAGTCATCTTAGGTCAATATAACAAACTACAGAAACACAGTCAGATAAGGAAAAAAAAACAGTCAGAACACAATAGATTAACAAGCACTAAATACAATACTATCAGGGAGACAAACTAACAGAAAGGATTGTTAGCAAGCCGATTTAGAAACTAAGAGGACAGCAAAACTACAGAACAGAGTATCAGAGGATAAACCAAGTACAGAGCCGAAGGTAAACAGGATCAGGTACAGGTAAATGCTAACTTCAGGAACTCTTTCACAGACAAAGTCTAAGAGACAACTGAGCAAGCTGCTGGATGTGGACAAAGAAAGGACACAGCATTGGCAAGATGTCCACCACTCTAGATTGGCTAGGGCCTAGAAAAAGTTAACCCTTCTGGCAAAACTGTGTCAAGTCATTACAGACAAAATAAAAAAAAATCCCAGCACTCCAGCCCTTCAAATGTGAAAAAAGTAATTTATTTACCTATGTTCCAACAAATAAGAGCAGCAACACTACAATCCAACATTAAGAGAAGGATTTATTTTTGTCTCTAAATATGTTTCTGCATAACTGATAACTACCCCCCCTACCCCCAAACCAAAAGTTAAAACTTTAAGTCTTCAAAATCACTTTCAGAGGTAGTGGTACCCAATTCGGCCAATCTTTCTAGTTCCCACAGGACTTATTACTTGACTTTTCCTTTGCAACACATCTTCTGGAAACTAAGAGTCGGGACAAATCATTGCCTCATTGCCTCACATCATTACCTCATTAGGCACACTTGCCATTTTGGAGTCTGGGTTTCTCTTTATATAATTGAGCCATGACAGCTATGCAATCCTTTTTCAATCAGATATTGACAAATCCTCTGGACATCAATGAAGTCTGTCAAGCTTCTGGTGTTTTGATGGCAAGAATAGGGCTGCAGGCTGTGCTATTCCTGCCATCAAAAATACAGAAAACCCTGGTGGGAATCCTGATGGAAACCAATAAGATTGGTGTAAAAAAAGAATTTCTGAAAACTTTATAGAAGAGAATAACTCAGAGTCCTATATTCAGAATTTCTAGTTATCTTAACAAATATGGTGTATAAAAGCAGATAGAGACTCATATTTTTCCACTGACAAGCAGTATTTCTCTACTCCTATACATTTATTTCTTTGCCCTAATGCTTGTTTTTTCGCTGGCCATCTAGCATATACGAGACAGCATGAACATACATTTATATCTGCAGGTGTTTCGGGCGCCTCTGCACACAATCCGGCTTTCCTGTTTGGCTGTCATTTCCACAGGGAAAAAACACAGAATTGCCTCATTAGTGCAAAACAGGGATAAATGGGCATGCCGTCCCACATTGTGACAATTTGTCCTTACATGAATATGAAGAACTGGGAAACCAGAGGGGAGAAGGGAACATTCATCTCTGCTGAAACGTATGCAGCAAGGTGCTGTAGAAATTAATTGTTTTACAGGACTAGGTGATTGACCTCATTAAAAACTCCAGTAGCCCTCTACTTTGTTGGATTTTACTGATCTGCGTCTGCTGCCCTGTGATAGCACATCCCTTGTTGGTAAATTTAACAGAGACCTTTTGAAATTGAAGAAATGCGATTTTACTTGTCATTTTTCAAGGCTCTGCAGGGATTCGCTGTCATTATTTTTAACACTCAGAATTAAAAGAACTATACATTGTGGCATTCCTGGTGAAGTAAATGCTTTTATTTTCTCATTTTGTAATCCCGACATACCCATGTTAGTTCATACACTGGGCCGTGTGAATTCCTAGAATGAAACTCTGGGCATTTTACCAATACTACAGAAAAAAAGATTGTTATTATTGTGGAACAGTAGAAATAGCAACATTATTGTCTCCAAGAACAAACAAAACTACTCTCGAGCAAGGATGTTCCAGAGCAGCGATAGAAGGGGGGCTGTACAGGTGTGACATTGAATTTTAATAGGAGCATATTATTATGGTGACACAATCAGAGACAGGTGCTCTCCATCTTTTCAAACATTTCAATGCAGTGGACAAGGTAATTTCTGTTACTAGGTGAACTAAGGGTAACCATAAAATAGCATTCTGTAGGAGTTCCCACGGCTCTGTAACTACATATCTGCAATATAGAACACGAACATTTGTATTCAGAACACCAGCTCTTCTCTTGCTCAACGTGCCTCCTCCATGCATCTCTATAAGAGGGCTGGAGATACAGCGTTTATATATCTCAGGTCTCCCATAGAGATGCATGGAGCGGGCAAGTTGACCACAGTGGTGGTTGACAGTCTCCCTACATGGAATGGAGATTGTTCCGTGCATGAGACGAGCTAAGGCACCGGCCAGGAGATCACGGGGGAACCCAGTGGTCAGACCACCCGTGCTCAGACTCTTATCCCCTATCATGTGGATAGGAGATAAGATGTTATGTACCTGAATTTACCTTTAAAAGATAAAAGCCACATTGACCAACATGAACAAGTGAGCAGCCACCCTGAAGGAACCTTATACATACATTTTCCTGTCTATATAGCACAGACATACTGCACCATGAGAAGCTCTGATATTTTTTCTTATACAACTCTGCATCATTGTTTAAAAAAGTTATCAAATGGCAGAATTGAACCCAGGCTGAGGCCCCTTTCACACTATAAAAATGTATCCGTAATGAACGTCCGTCATAAAAATCTTGAAAATCGGCTGTTAAATGGCCGTTAGAAAATCCCATTATAGTCTATGGGATTTTTATAATAGCCGTTTTAACCCGTTATCGCCAGTTATTAATAACTGTTGTTATTTTGTGACAGGAGAAAGTAACGAGAGAAATAGTGCATGCACTATTTCTTCCGTTCATTCGCCCATCACAAAATAATGGCCATTATTAATAATGGGCGATAACGGGTTAAAACGTCTATTAGAAAAATCACATAGACTATAATGGGATTTTCTAATGGCCGTTTAACGGCTTATTTCCAGGGTTTTTATAACGGGCTTTTATAACAGAGATATTTTTATAGTGTGAAAGCAGCCTAAGGCGTTTTCTCCCATACAGGAGCTCATATGGCAGGGGGGAGCTGAAACCTCGCGCTTCTGTATGCCTTTCTATGCGCTCCTGTATGTAATTAATTTCAATGAGCCGGCCGCAGTGAAACATTCGGTCCGGTCGGCTCATTTTTGCTCTGTATGCGCTTTTTCCCCGGACCTAAAACTGTGGTCAACCACAGTTTTAGGTCCGATTGTAAAAGCGCATACAGAGCAAAATTGAGCCGACCGGACCGAACGTTTCACTCCGGCCGGCTTATTGAAATGAATTACATACGGGAGCACATAGAAAGGCATACGGGAGCGCAAGGTTTCAGCTCCCCCCTGCCGTATGCGCTCCCGCATGGGAGAAAACATGATGTGAACCCAGCCTAAGCCACAGGAGCGACCACTGGATTGTTTGTGTGCCCTTTACACTGATCAATTATGAAAATCAAGTGTTCCTAGACTCATTGGTCAGATTAAGACTGTGTAAAAGGTCCTCTACCTTGGCAACATTATCCCTTTATTGTGCCAAATCGACAGGGGTCTCTGAGATCAGACACCACACACATCCCTTGAAAAGCCTGTCCTTAGAATCATTTTACAGCCAGTACCAAATTGGCAAGAGTCTCAGACCATCACAAATCCCCCAGAAAATCTGCCCAAAGCATCCTTTTAAAGCATAACATTATGGAGATACAGTATATGGTTAAGTCAACATTTTAGTTCCTCCATGTGCTGTATATTATTCAGCGTAATTGTTGTTCAAGTACCGTCTTACATGCCTTATAATGATGAAAGTTTATTTTCTATGTCAACAACACTTAAATATTTATTGTTCGCATTATTTCCTTTCCATGTTAATTAACCATCACTTTATGTAATAGCTGGAAATAAACAGTGATTATAGAATTTGCTGAGCTTACTTACTCATCATACAAGCGCTTATAGTAAATATCAAGCCCTATGTTACAAATAGACTTCTGACAATTTGTATTAACAATTTGACAGACGAGAGGTCTAATTTCCCATGACGCTGTACGAAATGATTCCATTCCCAAAACAATTCCCCCCCCCAAAAAAAAAGAACATTATCATAGAAAAACATTTGTTAATTTACTGTTACTCCTTGAATAAGCTATATTTCCAAATGCAAAGCTTTTATGATGTTCTTAGATATGTAAGATAGGTTGTGAAGAGGATTTTTCCACTATGTAGGCAGTCAACAGATGTTGAATATATGCAGAGAGGGGTAGTGAAGGACAGATGAGATACATTCTTAACAGGGAAGGGAGCCTGGTGTGTACAGGGCATCTGCTAGAGGGAAGTATTAATACTGTCATAGCATAATAAGTTCCCAGCGTTCTATGTGGGGTTTGCACAAGCATTTTGACGCTGTTTGAGAACTACCTTTACAAACACTGCACATTTAAGTCTTAGGATTTTACTTTTAATATGCCTGAACTTTCTGTGGAAAATTTGTAAAAATGAATATAGGTCATTTTATTTAGATCAATGCGGTGTTGAATCCTTGAGATTTGCTCTGAGGCTAGAGGTGAGGGATTTCTTCATTACTAATTAACATCGTCCTCTATCTCATTAACTAAAATGTTTAATTTTTATATTTCCCAGTAGACCTAAAATGTTAGGGGCCTAAGAGCACATGAGTCATAGGACCCTGGATATTATCTTCTAGTGGAACTTTGCATATGAATATCTGAATATCTGCTTTAGAGGAATGTTTTCCATTTTCCATATTCTTAAAAGAGTATTCTGATTTCAGGAAATAAAGGTTATACAATGAATAATGAGAAATTACTGTAATTTTCCTAGTTTCTGTATCAATTTCTCGTTTATCAAGATCTGTCTTTGTACTCACCTGTAGTCCTGGGAGCGAATATTCGTAATGCAAATATTTATCGCAAATATTGCATATTTGCAAATTAGCAAATATTCTTGAATATTGCAAATATAGCTCTAAATATTCGCAATTACGAATGTTGGCATTTTTTCACATAGCACATCACAGTGATCATCACTCCAATACTAGTTACTGTGTCAGACTGGCGGGCGCCCGGAAATCCAAGAATTTTCGCACATATTGATCCCTCCCTTCTTTTAGCTCTTTCATCACGTGAATTATGCCGCTCAACACTACTCACTTGATAGGAAGCTTTACAGATAAAAATCTGTTCATGGTCATGTAATGGATACACAAGTGTGGGGCCACAGTATGTGTATTAGAGTTGTGTGGTGTACACACTAGGGACACTCACATGGTGTAGATACAGTACATATGGATGGAAAAGCCACAGTTTATTATAATAACAGCAGAGTAGGTGAGGGTTCATGAAACCTTACCCAAACATAATCTGCCATATAGATTTTAAATCTGCATGTCAATGTATGTTGCCAAAACATCATAAATGTGTTGCATGTAATTCCCATTGACTTTTAACAAAAAGTCAAAACCTACACAACAGCACATCTTAAATGTAAATATAAATTCCTTTTCACAGGAGGTTTCTAATATGATAGTGGATCCTGCATGTCACCCTGCATATGCCCAGCAGAGGTGGGTAGAGTGAGCGTGTAAGGGCAAAGTAAGGCCACTTCCCTGTGGTGGATGGGGGACACGTTTTGATCAAAAAGTGCGCTAAGAGCCTCAATTTTTTTTTACAAAAAGTGCTGTCCACACCTTCTGTTTGTATACTTTGTATTTGCCACTCACATCATGTTATCAGAACGCTGAGAAAAAAAAATTATAAGAAATTTTCTTGATCTTCCATTTGAGTCCAATTTGGTGAATCGGTCCGATTTTTTTTTAGATTTAAAAGTGCCTGTCAAAGGCTGAAATTCTGTTTCTGTACAGTATACTAGTGGGCAGTAGACTTCCACAGGGTCGGGTGCTCTGTGACAAAAATCATTGTTACAGTAGCAGGCCCCACATCTCACTCAGTAAACGGGACATATAGCAGACAATGATGTAAAATGACACATAAATGATCAGGCAATTGTTCATGCAGACCTGCACAGACAATGAAGCCGTAAAGGTTTAATGTGTGCTAATCTACTATGTGCTTGTATTGGTCTGCTTGTCTAAAAGGATCCTTAGCGACAAAGCATCAGGAGATGTTGCTGGGAAAATCTGGCATGCCCCTTCAATGCAAGTCTATGGGAAGGGGCATGTCGGCCATCACGCCTCCTCCCGTAGACTTGCATTGAGGGGGCATGGTCGTGATGTCACGAGCAAGGCTTCACCCGACGCTATAAATGAATGCTGGGTGCAGCAGGGAGATTGCGGGGTCACCAGCAGCAGGCCCCATTAGATCAGACATCTTATCCCCTATCCTGTGGATAGGGGATAAGATGTCTAGGGGCAGAATACCCCTTTAAGATTGAACACATGCTCTCTAAGAATCTAAGCTTTGACTAGGGAAGAAACACTGGTTTTGACCTTTATTGGGCCTACTATCTTAAATTGATAGGGAAAAGAAATACCTTTATTTCAAAGTAAAAAGACGGGCAGCTTATGAGCAGTCAACAAGCTCTGATCTTGGTGATCGGCACTCATTTACAAAGCCTTCACAAGATTTGAATGTCTGCCGAATCGGTAGTGCAGACCTTTAAAATCCTATCACTGATGAACAATACTTTACATGGATCGGTCCTCGGAAATGCTCATTCAACTTATAATAGGTCTGTGTAAAAAGGACCCTAAATGTTTGGTCCGTAATTTTGTGTGTACCTTTTTGTTAATTAATTTATTCATAAACATTTGGTTACGGAAAGTTCATTATTTTGTCTTCAGAAAGAAACAAAACGTTTAACTTTGTAGATACTTGTCTTCAATATAAATAAAAGTTTTTGAGGCTTTACCTTTTGCCAATTATTGAAAAATAGTTTTTCAGAACTTTATAACAAACTCTAACTATTGGACGTCTTCTAGAAATATAGTGATCTGACAAAAATGATTCATGTTCTTCTCTCTTATGCCCTCTGCTGTATTGACCCAAGACCAAGCTTCATTGTGTTGTTTGTTATAAATTTGTCCTTTGCCTGTTCAATTAGACTGAATTGCTTTAAAAATGGAACTAGATAAGTTAATTATCTCATTGTTGATTTATCAAGTATCTGTAGATGCATTCATTAATGCAATATGAACAGCACTTCTTGAAGTAAGTTTCTAATTCTTGTAGTTTGTCTAATGTTATGTGCTGCAAGACACATTTATTATTCTTGCCAAGTACAGTTAATGCTGTATAGACCCTGGAAAGTGTGGGGGCCCTGTCCTGTCACCAACATGTTTGATAAAGTCAGTCGGAGAAAGGAAGTTCATCTACCAGAATGTATTGGCTTATAAAATTGATATGTGGAGCCATTAACAGGTATAATGGCCAATATTAATAATCAAACAGGAAGACTATTAACAAAGAAAACAGACCATTAATAAAGAGAGCCAAGATAATTTAGAGATGTTTATCAATCTAAGTCTAAAGAAAATGGCTAGTATCCAAAACTATAAACATAAAATAAGAGCAAATTATTTGAAAGAGAAAACAAAACAAAAAAAATCTACGGTACTCACATAATAAATTATATTTTATTATGATTTGTTATGCAACAGATATGTATTTTTTTCTATTCAAATAAAGTACATAATCACAGAATAAAATAACCCAGAACTTGTATCTTTAGTAGGGAATATTGTACAAGGAAGCATTGAAAGCCTTCAGACCAATGACGCAAAAGATACTATAAATGAAAAAAAAATCAATCTCCTGGACAAAATACCATCATGCTTTATTACCGTATTTTTCGTCATATAAGACGCACCAACTCCCCCCCCAGTTTTGGGAAAGATAAAGTGCATCTTATACGGCGAAAAATACGGTAATCAATTTTAAAACCCAATATATGACCAAAAAAATTATAATATCAAATCAGAATCCAGTATGCAAATGAGAAATCTGAATACAAATATCACATCAGGAACACTCACTTTAACAAGTGAATACAAAAGGATTTACTAATATTAATAAGGTCAACTAATAGTCTTGCATCAGACCAGACTATTTTATTATCAAATGATTGAACTTGAATGACATTTTGACATGTATTAAACTCTATGGGATGTAAACAGATTTATTTGTTCTCTCACAGTAAAGAAAGTTTTTTTACAGCATACAATAAAAACACCTGAGGATACTGCATCCTCAGACCACACAGATCCAATCTAATGAACATGTTATTGTCTATGTTTTGGGCAAGAGAGGCTCAGTGGTTATATCGGACTGTCAACTCTACTGATGTGAGAAATGGATACTACTGAATGATCAGAATTCCTTTTTACAATAACAGAGTGACCCCACTGATATTCTAAATTCCCTACTGGGATTATCTGTACAACCACAAGTTAAGGATCCAACTCAGATCGGCCATTTTGAATTTAGTATTCACAAATAAGTATATGATAGAACTGTAGGTGAAAGCTTGGGATCTAGTGATCACCTGTCAAGTAGTAAAACCACACCCATCCTGGAGACACACGTTGAGCTGTTTTTGAAATAAATTTGTGTTGTTTTTCTATTCCTGTATAACCTCTTTAAAAAAATATGGAATGGCCCAAGAGTCAAGCTCTCTCCATACTCTGCAGCTGCGGTCAGTAACCAGCATCTGAGTTAGCTAAGTTGCTGGTTATGGCATTTACATTGTTAAAACCATGCCAGGGTAATGTCAGGTGTCCAACCAGGCCTACTCCCCACCCTAACAGGAAAGAGATTGGTTGTCATAAATAAATGAATAAATGAATAAACAAATAAATAATATAAACATGAGTGATATCACAATGTGTGCAAAAGTCCAAACTATTAATGTACAGTAAAATGCTGTTGATTTTGTACAGTGAACACCATAAACAAAAAGTAACTTACAATCTAACTAAATAAATAAATAAATACATTTACCAAAGCCACAAGTACTGATTTATACATTCCTTTAAAACAACATGACCACAGTTGTGGATGCAACTCTTTGCTGGCTGGTTTTTGATGGCCTATACATTTAAGATTACCAAGATGAGTTGGCATATTAGATTATTTAGACACATACAATATAAAGAAAATGTATAGTTCTTTGTGGGGGAATATGAGTACCGGTAATATGTGTAAACCATTGCTTGTTTATTGACAAGGAGTCCATCAATCAGGTTGAAGACAATAAGTAAGATAAAAGAGACGCATAATTTCTGAGTGAAGCCTATTGAATGTTTCAGAATGTTTTTTTTTTTTTTTTTTTTTAAAGGACAATTATTTTTACAAAGGACAATTATTTAACAAAACTAGTTTAATATTAGCAGGGAAAAATATCATCACTGTCAACTGCTTTTTAGATTGTATAAAAGCTGTACATTATAATAAATAATAACTCCATAGTAAAGCTCTCCAATAGAAAAGAAGCCATCAGCTCCTAGACCAGTATAAAACACTTAGCTACAAGCTTACGGTATGCCTTTATGGCACCCTAAGGGCATAACACACGGCCCATTATCAGCTTAACACATTTTTGTAGGACAAGAATCCTGTTCACTGTATGGTCACGCTTAGACACAGCTGTCAGGGGTGGTGCCTGTGTACACAGGGAAACACAGTTACAAAATAGCACAATAAAAAAATCACAGTACTCAGCTAGGGCTGAAGTAGTCATCTTATGGTTTATTTAGCTCATAGCAAGACAGGATAAAACAGACATGCATGGGTGCAGTAAGGTTACAGCCGTCTTGCACCAGCAAGGCACTTCCTTTGGCCTATGCCTTGTCACCACAAAACAGCTGTAGCCTTACTGCACCGCTGCATGTCTGTTTTATCCTGCCCTGCGGTGAGCTAAATAAAGCATGAGAAGATTACAGCTTTGGTTGAGTGCCATGATATTTTTTTATTGTGCTACACATTATTGTTTACCGGAAGCACATATCCCTTTAGAATGAGGGGATGTTCTACTGGCAATAATGGAAATGAATGGCCACACAAATGATCATGAGTTGTGAAAGATCATATGTACAGCCATTCACCTTTTAATAATTGCTGATACTTGATACTTCCTAAGGGTACATGCACATGTACAGGATCCTCTGCAGATTTGATGATGTCTTTAATTATTCAGTTACATTGATGACTGCAGTATCATAGGATCCCTGCAAATAAACTCCACTTGGCATCTAAGACTCACCCATTGGCTTCTTCTGCTACCTAATAAAGTGCCACAGCTCATCCCACACTCAATGGCGTCGGACCAAAAATAAAAAAGTTACGACCGAAAATGAATGGCAGAAAAATAATTTTGCTCAGAAAAGGGAAAAGAACATAGAAAGCTGTATTAAATGGGTATCGCCATAATTGTGCTGACTCACAGAATAAATATAACATCACTTTTACCGCACAGCATACACCATAAAAAAAGATGCCAGATTTTCACAATATTTTGGAGTTTTTCACAAAAATTGCTGCATGTGTCAACAAAAATGCACCACTTATATAAAGTACAATATGTCACGAAAAAAGGATATCAGAATCGCTCCGCTCACAAAAAAGCATTCTAAGGTTATTACCATTTAAAGGGACACAAGTCAAATTTTCAAAAAAAAGAGCCTGGTCATTAAAGGGGTACTCCGCCACTGGACATAGGGGATAGGGGATAAGATGTCAGATCGCCACGGTCCCGCTGCTGGGGAGCCCTGGGATCCCCGCTGCAGCACCGCGCTCTTTTTACAGCACAGAGCGAGTTCGCTCTGCACGTAATGACGGGCAGTACAGGGGCCGGAGCATTGTTACGTCATGGCTCCGCCCCTCGTGAAGTCACAGCCCGCCCATTTCAATACAAGTCTATGGGAGGGGGCGTGGCGGTCATCACGCCCCCTCCCATAGACTTGCATTAAGGGGACGGGCCATGATGTCACGAGGGGCGGAGCCATGACGTCCCGCTGCTCCGTTTCCCGTATCGCCCGTCTTTACGCACAGAGCGAACTCGCTCTGTGCTGTAATGAGAGCGGGGTGCAGCAGCGGAGATCCCGGGGCTCCCCAGCAGCGGGACCGCGGCGATCTGACATCTTATCCCCTATCCTTTGGATAGGGGATAAGATGTCTAGGGGCAGAGTAAAAAATGGGTCTGGGTAAGGTAAAAAATGGGTCTGTCCTTAACGGGTTAATAAAACTGAATACAATGTCTTACTGACACTTCTAGCCATCGTGCCATCATATACTAGCATCACCCCTCCTCCAAACAGTGCAATATTTTGCATAAAAACACATTTAATTATTTTTCTACTAGTCAGCAGTAGACCACATGACAATAAGAGCTGTAAAGTCCTGTATGACTGACATGATCCCTTCATTACATTATCTGAATATGAGTCAGTGAGGGACAAATGCTATATTTACCTAATGTAAATGAGCAGCCTCACAGCTAATGTACTGCTCCATCACTTCTTTGTACTCTTTAAATTATTAGGACTGCAGAAGCAAATGATCTTAAGCGCGACAAGGAAAAAATGACTTTTAATAAGCAAGAGAGAGACGCCACTTTGATTCAATAATGTATGTTGACATCTAATAGTGTGCTCTAACCCTTTCCTCGTCTGTACATTTTTTCTTCCTTTACAATATACAACTCCAATCAAACAATATTCTACGCCTGGAACTTTTTATAAATGACTTTTTTTTTTCTCTTTCTGATCTTTCTTGAAGTCTGCCTCTGAAGTCATCACATCTTTTCGGCTTGTTTTGAATAATTCATGACCACACCACTCCACAGCTTGCTCACATGTGAGACATCTTGGCATGCTTTCCCATTAACATCCACGGACATGCAGAAAATCTAGGCAAAATCACGAACATTTGTACGTTAAATCCATAAGCAAATCCCTGGTTCTGCATTAATCACCAACGCACACATCGCCAGTTGTCTAACTAAATTACTGACTAGACTCGGAGATTCCTTTTCTAGGTACATGCTTCAGTCTTTTTTACTGAGATTAATTCTGATTATGAGTTTTCGATCAGTTTCAGGTAGAGTTTTTTTGATGTTTTTTTTCTCCTAACATTTCCTGCACTTCAGCCAAGCAACGATTTCTGTGTGTTTACGCTGTATAGACCAAAGAACATCTGTAGCACAGCTGTCAAGCGGAAAGGTAAAGGCTGATACTCTTGCTGATAACTTTGTTCATCTGGTGCATAAGGTCGTTCTGAACAACTAATTAATGAAAGGAAGGAGACAGCAAGGTTTGGCGCTGTCCGTTATGTTTGCTGTTACCAATGACAATGTCAGCACTGACTGTCAAGCTGGCATGTGCTTGTATAGAAAATAAAAAAAGAAAGCAAATATTCTTTTTCTGGATGTTGAGTTATGTGACGGAGCGCTTGCCTTTTATATATTGCTGGGATGATGTGTACCTCACCTCTTTTAAAGGGGTACTCCGGTGGAAAACTTTTTTTTTTTTTATCAACTGGTGCCAGAAACAGATTTGTAAATTATAATCTTCTACATGGAGACAATGTGGAGGAAATGCAACAATCTATGTACCCTCAGGTAAGTATGGCAACCCTTGAAAGCTGCAGATCACAGTGGACCCCATGTTGCAGTTAAGGTAGTGCTACTTCGTAGTGGAGTACATAGCCATCTGTAGACTGAATAAGAAGAAAGCACGGAACACTGACAGTAATTCTGCAGAAGGTGTCCTATATTGGAGTTCACATAGTAGCCATGTGTACAGGTGGGGAGAGCGGACGTCGGCGGAGACCTACGGGCAAAGGACCGTATCACGCGTTAGTGCTTCTTCAGGCCCTGTCTGGCCTGAAGAAGTCCGTGCTACTACGTAGTGGAGTACATAGCCATCTGTCCATTTTAAGAACTGTCCAGAGAAGGAGAAAATCCCCATAGCAAACATATGCTGCTCTGGACAGTTCCTAAAATGGACAAAGATGTCAGCAGAGAGAACTGTGCTCGTGATGTCAGCAGAAAACTATTTCCGGCAACGGACCATATCACGTGTTAGCGCTTCTTCAGGCCTCTCCCCACTTGTACACATGGCTACTATGTGAACTCCAATATAGGACACCTTCTGCAGAATTACGGTCAGTGCTCTGTGCTTTCTTCTTATTCAGTCTACAGATGGCTATATACTCCACTACGTCAGGGCCTGAAGAAGCGCTAACGAGTGATACGGTCCTTTGCCCGCAGGTCTCCGCCGACGTCCGCTCTCCCCATCTGTACACATGGCTACTATGTGAACTCCAATATAGGACACCTTCTACAGAATTACAGTCAGTGATCCGTGTTTTCTTCTTATTCAGTCTACAGATTTGTAAATTACTTCTATTAAAAAATCTAAATACATTCAGTACTGCTGCTGAATACTACAGAGGAAATGGTTTTCTTTTTGGAACACAGTGCCCTCTGCTGACATCACGAGCACAGTCCTCTCTGCTGATATCTCTGTCCATTATAGGAACTGTCCAGAGCAGCATATGTTTGCTATGGGGATTTTCTCCTTCTCTGGACAGTTCTTAAAATGGACAGAGGTGTCAGTAGAGAGCACTGTGCTCGTGATGTCAGCAGAGAGCTCTGTGTTCCAAAAAGAAAATAATTTCCTCTGTAGTATTCAGTAGCTAATAAGTACTAGAAGGATTAAGATTTTTTAATAGAAGAAATTTACAAGTCTGTTTAACTTTCTGGCACCAGTTGATTTAAAAAAAAAAAAAAAAAAGTTTTCCACTAGAGAACCCCATTAATTACTGCAAGCGTAAGCATAGTAAAGCTACTTTGCATTTTCAAGTTCTGAAAACTGGAAAGAGACGTGATTTTTCTTTTCGTGATATTTTTTTTCATTTTTAAAAATTAAATATGACAAAAAACAGATCCATAGAAGCAGCCTTCAATTTTCAATTGTGTGATGGGTAATTACATTTTTTTTTTTTTTTTTTTTACTAAAAGCTTCTCTTTTGAACCATACCTAAAAGAAGTAATAATTCCATCCATATTGTTGGTCGTCTATCCTTTTTTTTTTTTTCTTTTTCTTTTGATCAAAGCTCAGTTATCACTATTAGCAATTCACAGTTGTGATTACTAGCAAATGTCTAGCATACACTGTAATAGAATTTTGAAGGTCAAACTTTTGCAGATGCTACAGAATCAGGTTTTAATGCAAAGAAATGGGGAAAATTACAGGATGAGCCGAGGAAACCAGACTATGCAACTGAATTGATGCTTAATGGGTCTCTTGGTCGGGAATTGTGAGATTAACTCTACCATTAACAACTAAAATGACAACTTTTATACAAATGCAGCAAGTGGAAAACAAATAGAGGCCTAGAGAAGCACTCAGAAAGGAACTATACCACCATGAATTATTTAATTATTCTCTGTATTGTCTCATATATCACCCTAGTCTGAATGGCTATTCTGCTTCACTGCAAACCTTAGATGAGCACAATGTTACTTGTTTGATCCAACTCTATGTTATTTCCATTGTTTTATTCAAGAAATGTTAAAACAATGTCATTATTAAATAGAGCCCAAAGAAGGAAAGATTTTAATAACCATTATCCGCGCTCAGTTCTACTCTGACAATAATTTTTTAAATGTAAATCGCACCTGTACTTTCAAACACATTTTTTAAAATTTTACATGGTTTTCTTACATTAACCCATTAGAGTAGTAACAAAGTTACTCCCACTCCCACTCCTAAGAGTCCTCTCCATGGTGCACAGCTATTTGTGGCCATGTACAGATGGATATGTATAGGGTTTCGCAGTTGCAGTGGCATATAGGGTGTTGCACTTGCCTGGGGTGTGCCTTGGGCAACTGTTTAGGTACGCCTTAAAAAAGAGAGGAGTACATATAGTGGGTGTTAAAGTTGCCTGGGGTGTGCCTTGGCTGACTGTGTAGGTATGCCTAAAAGAAGGGGAAGTATATATAGAGGGTATTGCTGTTGGCTGGGGTGTGCCTTGGCTGACTGTGTAGGTATGCCTAAAAGAAGGGGAAGTATATATAGAGGGTATTGCTGTTGGCTGGGGTGTGCCTTGGCTGACTGTGTAGGTATGCCTAAAAGAAGGGGAAGTATATATAGAGGGTATTGCTGTTGGCTGGGGTGTGCCTTAGCCAATAGTGTAGGTTACGCCTAAAAGAAGAGAGGACTACATATAGAGGGTTTTGCAGTTCCCTGTGATGGCTTGGCTGACTGTGCAGGTATGCCTAAAAGAAGAGAGGAGTACATATAGAGGGTGTTGCAGTTGCCTGTGGTGGCTTGGCTGACTGTGCAGGTATGCCTAAAAGAAGAGAGGAGTACATATAGAGGGTGTTGCAGTTGACTGGGGTGTGCATTGGGAGACTGTGTAGGTTACGCCTATAAGACGAGAGGACTACATATAGAGGGTTTTGCAGTTACCTGTGGTGGCTTGGCTCACTGTGTAGGTACGCCTAAAAGAAGGGGGAATGCCTGATAAGGAGGAAATACAATTATGATAAACCTGGAAAAAAGAAGAGGTTGGGCAGATTGGAACAACTCAAGCACCGTGGATGATAGTCATGTGAGGAAGAGTTTTTTTTTTTTAATGCACTGGCCCCCTTCCACAAATACAATTACTCAGTTTCATGTATTTTAAACTTGCCCTTCTCTCCATATCAGGGGGCAGGAGTAAAGCTTTCTTTTCCTTACTTCTCTGGCTGATTTCTGGACAGCAAAAACATCTCTCTGCTATGCCATGACATAGTGCTGGGGAAAGTGTCATGGGCTGGCATGTTTCTAGTGGATGATTTACAGCACAATACTATATATGGCATGTGGGAGAGGAAGAAGGTCATGCAAAAGGTTTTGAATATGTTGGGTGCACCCAAAAGGAGTTTCGAGCAATGAACATTATTTGAGTTAACACAGTTTAATATATATAAAAATTCTTATTGGACTTTAATGCACATCACGGTTTTGTCAAGTTTGTCATCCCAGCAAATACTACAATGAAACTGTGCTGTGCATCTTTCCTTATAAAATATATTTTAATTATATTTAATATGTTTATAAAAATTATATTTATTCTAAGGTTATATCCAATGCATGTACTCATTCTAGGGTCCATATTTATTCAGAATTTGTACTATGGAGCCTTGCTTTAGGCATATGTTTATTTAGTCTCTTTACTTCTGAGCCTTTTTTTTAGGCATATGTTTATTTATTCAGGGGGTCTGTAAAATGACAGTAGCAAATTTCCTAAAATCAGATATTTCATGCCTCAGCTGCTTGCTTGTTAATTGTGTTTTCTAACACACTGTGCTCTCTCCCACAATTAATATTGCAGAAGTAGTAGTGTTTAGACTATCAGGCTGAGGCCCAGGAAGTAAGCGATAGTCTCAGCTCTGTCATTCCGCAGAATGGTGTGATCTCCTTCAAAATTCTACTGGGATAAATAACTCTGAATATACATTACAAATTATGATGATTGTGACATCTCAAAGCAAACAGATACCAAATAAATTGTCCATTATCATATTGGAGCCCAAAAATATTTTTCGAAGACTAGCAAGATCAAACAAGTCTATGGAACTCTGCAATGTATCCTCATTTAAATAGGATAGGAAATGGTAATGATTTCTAAATATAAAAAAATGAGGTCACTGTCATCATCTTAGAAGTAAGTTGGCTATAAATTGAGGATATGAGTGTACTTAAATAGAAAATGATTCCAGTAATGGTAAAATTAATCTGAATTCTATGCAATCACATAGTGTTAGGGAGCAGAATTGTCACGATGTAATGAGGATGATATAAAGGAAAAAAGATAAATTATGCAATAGAGAAATTAAATGTACTAATGCGTAGTACACTCTGTCATATAAAGGACACAATATAGCACAGTACTGAAGTACAGTATCACTTTTCTGGTAACCTTTCTCTGTACCGTGTAGCGTTTTATAACTGACTAAAGCACTTTATTGTTAGAAAGGAAATGAACAAAACTGCCGTAAAACTCTTGTCTCCTTTTTATTCAAGTTCACAATTCCTTTGATAACAATAATGAGGCAAATGAAATAGCTTGAATCAGAAAAGGAAATATTGCATCCTGCTAATGTTATGGAAAACAGGTAAGCCATAATGCTGACATTTGCTTTTAGTGTCTCCCCGGCTCTTCCTCTTACTTTGCTGTTTCTCTTCACCCTCCCATTACACTAATGACTACCTGCCTGGAACTGATGGGGTAAAAAATGGCAAAGGGATATTTTATAGCTGAATTGTCAGGAGAGAAGAAAACAACAGCTTATTATAAGAAGCCAAACATGTTTTCTAATGTAACCTGTTGTCAAAGTTTGTACACATTTACACATTAAAGCGGATGACAGTTGACTTTACTTTGCATATTTGCATCTGCTTTTATTCTCGGCTATCACCGCTAGCTTCACTTGCAAAGTAACTAAATGTATTTTCCTAAAACAACATGAGCCAAAACCTATCACATATTTGGGACAGAGGAGAGAGCACAAGGACTCTGGAAAATTCTTCTTTTTTCAATCCATCAAAATCTGAAAGCAAATGGAAATATGGAGCATATTGATGCATTTCACAACTGTGGTTTTCATTGTGGTTATGATGAGGAGTCTTCTGGCTTGAAATGAGTAAGCTATACCCCATGTTTCAATTTAAGTTTGGATTAAATAAAGAAGAATTTTACCTGTAGCCATTGTGCTGGACTATTTCTTCTCTAAATTGTAGATTGCTGGTGCACTCATATCCGGGTCATGTCAGATGTTTGACATCCTTAAGACAATCTCATATATTGTATATAAATAATAAATAAAATAATAATAATGCTATATGTTGCACATTTGCCAGAAAAAATCTCCAATGTATGCAGCTAACTTTCACTACAGGCATTCATAACTGGATGCCATATAATTGCATACACCCATAGGCTCCTATTGTTCAAAAAAATAGACACTGTTTGGTATATTGTATGTTTCTTGTGGGATTTCTTTGTGTTGAAAAGTTTACTATGAATTCAATACAGCAAAAAAGAAAGGAATTTTAAAGCACACCTGTCAGATGCATAAAAAATCTGGTTTATAAGACACTATAGATACATTATAGTCTGACGTACAAGCAAGAGCTTTAACAGACACCAAAACTTGGGGTTTTCCAGTAGCCCTAAACTGGTAGTTGTTCTTGGACCAACTTAATGGTTACCAAATCGAACAATTTATGGCCATAATACATGCTCAGGCCTCTGGGATTTAGAAGTCCCTCTAGAGGTCTCACCTTGTACCTTCCACACAGGCCTACCTGGAAAAGGTGCATTCTGGCCGGAGGACTGGCTGCGAAGTCCCCTCTATAGAAGTGGGACCATTCAGAGTGCTGGCGCTGCCTAAAAGTCTCTCTGGAGGTCTCATCGGGGACCTATTGCATAGGCCTACAAAGAAAAGGTGCACTCTGGCCCGGGTACATGGGCTGCCTTTTCCCCTGCAGAGAACCAGGCATCTGGGATTTTTACAAGTCTCTCTGGAGGGCTCAAGTGGGGCCTCCTAGACAAGTGTACCCAGGAATGGTCGCCGGGACCTTCTGCGCAGCCCTACCCAGGGAAGGTCCACCCTAATGAAACTATCATCATGAAAACGCCCTCTTTTTCCCATTAAAAAAAAACCTGTTGAATGACATTTAAAAATAGTATTGGTAATTGGTATTGGCAAGTATGTAAAAAATATATCTTTACTTGTACTTGGTCTTAAAAAAATATGGTATTGGGACATCTCTAGTAACTAGATTTATTTAGCATGACAATTTTTTTTACAAGTATAGAATTTGAAATCTAGAAAAATGTGAAAACTCCTGCATGTATCAACAGAAATTACTACTATTAAAAAGTACAATATGTCATGAAAAAAACAACCTCAGAATCGCTTTGCTCAGTAAAAGCATTCCAAAGTTATTACCACATAAAGAGACACATGTCAGATTTGAAAAAAATGGTCTGGGTCATAATGGACAAAACTAGCTGGGTCAGTAATGCATTAAAACAAATTTAACAATACATACCAGCTAATACCTCCTCTGAGTCATCTAATACCTATGCATCATCAGGTGCCTCACTTTCTTCATTAATGGTCTATTCACACGTACAGTATTCTGTGCACATTTGATGCAAAAATTTTATGCGCAGGATTTTCTGCTGCAGATTTCAATGTAAACTGAATGACTGAGCACAGCTTGAAATTCTGCACATAAAATTTGCGCAGAATACTGTAAATGTGAATAGACCCTAAAAGTCCCTCTGGAGGTCTCACCGGGGACCTTCTGCACAGGCCTACCAAGGAAAGTTGCACTCTGGCCTTGGTACATGGGCTGCCTTTTCCCCTGCAGAGAACCAGACCTCTGGGATTTTTACAAGTCCCTCTGGAGGGCTCAAGTGGGGCTTCCTAGACAAGTGTACCCAGGAAGGGTGCACTCTGGCCTGGGCACTGGGGCTTTCTAGTCCCCCTCTCTGGAAGTGGGCCTATTCTGAGTTGTCCGGTGGTGACTTTGGGGTATTTCATGCTTTCAATCTATACTACCCCTTCCACACCACTTTACCCGGGGAAGGTAGACCCAGGCCCCGGGGCACAGTTACCGAGACCGCTAGAAGGACCTTCTGCACAGCCCAACCCAGGGGAGGTCAACCCTAATAAAAACATCATCATGAAAACACCCTCTTTCCCGCAAAAAAAATTAAAAAATAGTATTGGTAATTGGTATCGGCAAAAAAATATCTTTACTTGTACTTGGTCTTAAAAAATGGTATTGGGACATCTCTAGTAACTGGATTTATTTAGCATGACAATTTTTTTTTACAGGTATAGAATTTGAAATCTAGAAAAATGTGAAAACTGCTGCACGTATCAACAAAAATGACTTTCTTCATTAATGGTCTATTCACACGTACAGTATTCTGCGCAGATTTGATGCACAAATTTAATGTGCAGGATTTTCTGCTGCAGATTTCTATGTAAACTGAATGACTGAGCACAGCTTGAAATCCTGCACATCAAATCTGTGCAGAATACTGTACGTGTGAATAGACCCTAAAACTAGTTTTCTCTACTTTAAACTAGTTTTAACTGACAGTTTTTGATTAGCAGTAAATTCTAATTTGTTGAAGGCGTTCAGTAAATATTCTAGTTTGTACAAAAGCGTTCAATAAATATTCTTGTTAGTATGAAGACATTCAGTAAAAGCTGGTGTTTCAACAAAGGCGATCAGTATAAACTGGCTTTAACTGGGAAATAGCAGTCAATTCTAGTTTTCACAAAGGTGTTCAGTGAAAAATAGTTTTCACTAGGGAAAACCAGTTTTAACTAAAAACTAGTTTGAACTGTAACATATATATTTGTGGGGGTAAAATGAAAAATTTGGGGGGTATTCTTTTGTAAAAGACAAATATTATCTTTATTTTGTAGGTCCATATAATTAAAAAGATAAAAAATGTATAAAGATTATGTTTTATTTTACTAGGTTTAAAAAATAAACATATTTTAAAGAAAATTAATGTTCTTAAAATTGTCCTCCTATGACCCTTAAAACTCTTTATTTATTTATTGTTTTGTATACAGCGCTTTTTACAATTTTTTTAATGATATACGAAGTAAGCAAAAATATGCAATTCTGGACTTTGGTATTTTTTTTTTGTTACATTTACACCACTTACCGTGCAGTATATTTTAGGAATTTTGCCATTTATGCACACAGTGATACCACATATGTTTATTTTGTTTACATTATTTAACCTCTTGGGGATTTAGGACATACAGGTACACCCTGGATCCTGGTCCTTAAGGATGCAGGGCGTACTTGTACGCCCTGGTCCTGTTTAGCAGGTTTAAACTATTCTCACCAGGAGAGAACGGGTTAAACCCTTTTTGTCCTGGTTGCTACGGGCATCAAGGACCCACGGCTAATGCCTGGCACGGCCAAAAGTGAAAGAATCCCCGCAGCTCAGTGGAGCTGATCGGGACTATCGCCACAAAATCGTAATGTCCCGATCGGCTTATCGGATGACAGGAGGATGCTTACTTGCCTCTCCGTCATCCGATCGGCGATCTACTGCTCCATGCCTGCTATGCTATGGCATAGCATTGATCAGTGTATGCAATCAGAAGATTACATGTTGCAACCCCACTATGGGGGCTAAAAAAATAAAGAAATTGGAAAAATACAAGTTATAAAAGTTCATTAACTCCTTCCCTATTCAAAGTTTAAATCACCCCCCTTTTCCCATTTTCTAAATAAAATAATTTAATAAAGAATAAAAATAATCATATGTGGTATGTACTTATGATGTGTAAATGTCCAAACTATTAAAATATAAGGTAAGCTAAACCACACGGTCGATGCGGTACACATAAAAAAAAAAAAACAAAGTCCAAAATTGTGCATTTGTGGTCACTTCATATACCATAAAAACATTAATAAAAAGCGATCAAAAAGTCCCATCAAAACAAAAATGGTATTGATAAAAACTATAGACAATGGTGCACAAAAAGTTACCACCCCGTACGCGGAAAAATTTAAAAGTAATAGGGGTCAGAAGTTGCCAATTTTAAACATACTAATTTTGGTGCATGTAGTTTTTAATTTTTTAAAGTATTAAAATAAAATAAAACCTACATAAAATGGATATCCTTGTAACTGTATGGACCTACAGAATAAAGATAAGGTGTCATTTTTGCCAAAAAGTGCACTGCCTAGAAATGGGAGCCCCCAAGAATTGTGTGTTATTTCACCCAACAAAAAATGTTTTTGTTTTGTTTTGCCACAGGTTATAGCATAAAATAAATGATGTCATTACAAAGTACATTTGGTGACACACAAAAACAAGCCAATATATGGGTCTGTAGGTGCAAAATCTAAAGTGTTATGATTTTTAGAAGGGAAGGAGGAAAAAACTAAAATGCAAAAATGAAATTTGCTGAGTCCTTAAGGTGAAAATGGGCTGAGTCTCTAAGGGGTTAAAGACTGGGAGAAGGAATGGCTGATTTAAACTTTTATTAGGGAAGAGTCTTATTCATATTTACAATCATTTTTTTTTTTTTTACATTTTATTCACTATGTTTTAGTCCCTATAGGGTCTATTATATGCAATCCTTAGATTGCATACACTGAACATTGCTGTGCCATAGCACAATATTGATCAGTGTTATTGGCACTTCATTAGTACAGGCTTACTGAAGCTGCCTACACTGTTGAAATGCTGATCAGACAAATGAAAGATGGGTAAGAAAAACTCTGTCTCTCCTCTCAGATGATCAATCAGTTCAACCAGCTTTCATATTTATCACATTTAGACGAAGACACAAACTCTGATTGTGGCATCTACAGGGTTAATGCCAGACATCGAGCTGATCATCATTATCTGGCATTAGCTATGGGTCCTGGCTATTCATAGAAGCCATGAACAAGCTCCTGGGCAAGCTTCATACAGCAGGAGTCCACACTGGTCGTAAATCTGCGTCCATTGGCATTAAGACAATGTTGCATTGAATAATATGGTAGAGTTTTCCACAATTTAATAAACTTGACTTAAAAGAACTTTTACTTTTCTTCCTTTTCTTGTTCAATTAAAATGTGGAATGACTTGGAATACAAATGTGTCCTAGATGGTCATGGCTCCTTAATAAACAGAAGATAATGTGACCAGAAAATAAAATTTCTATTTTTTTGTACTGTTTGGAAAAAGTGTGTTACTTTTAAATTAATTTGCAAAAGGCACAACAATAACCTGATCTTCAGCGACTTTGTAAACCTAATTATTCTAAGCCTCTTTTTATACGTAAGCAGGTTTAGGGCCTGTGGGCATAATAATGTGCACATACTGGTGTTGATAAGAGAGTGACTGCTATTCACAACATTATAGCTAAAACCCCAGAAATCACAGATGTCACATTCAACTTGTGATAAGTATAAACACCGGTAATAGACTTATTACTATAATTATTGTAAACCTATCTACCTGAACAGTGATATGAAAGCAAATTCAGTTAAAGAAGAAGTGTTATGCAACAAAAGATTGGAAACTGTGACAGGATAACTATAGTACCCTGAAGCTTAAATGGTCACTTTCATTTTAAGCAACTTCCTTCCAATGTATACCCTGTGGGATCTGTAACATATTTGTAAATCACTTCAATTACCAAAAATCACTTCACCAATAAAAAATAAAAAATACATTGTGGTGTCCACGCGACACCAGGGCAACGTTAACCTACACGTTCTGAGGATGAGATAGCTCTCCTGGGCCAAGTGCGGGGACAGTGATGACCACAATGCTAGGTTACAGAAAACTATCTTTACTGAGGCAGGAATGTTGTTAAATCCTTCACAGTACAGATTTTGGGTGCAGAGTGAGCCCAAGAAGCCTGTCCCCTTGCTGGTACTTATAGTTCCTGAAGCTGCAGACTTGTGATTAATGACAGCCCACGCTGAATTAAAGACTTTAGACTGACTGACTAACTGAATGAAGACAAATTTTCTCCTGGGGCGTTGTGCTTACAACCAGGCTTGAATTTTTCTGAAATTTGGGTGGCTGCAGATTTTAGGTTTCCTTCCCCTTAGGCCTTCTCAGACTTCTTCACACTGTTAGACTCCACACTCCTCTGCTCCTCACACACTCTGACTGGACTACACTGAACTGCTCACTCACTCTAACTAAATAGCTCCCCCATTCTACACTATATAGAGATAATGTTGGGGGGCTCCCATTTGGGCATCAGGGTAACTTGGGTCCCTCGGCAATACTTCCTTAAAGAGACAGTAACACAATTTATGATAAAATCACAGGAGATTACAATACAATGCACCAGAATATGCCATGGAACAATGGGGCCAGAACAGTGACACAAAAAATGCCTGAGGCAACATTTAGCTCACAGGACAACATCCTGTACTGGAACACCACAAAAGTCTTGATCATTAGATGTCTACTTTCCCTGCAATCTGCTGTCCAGTGCTTGTTGTTAGGGTAAATTCATCTCTAGTATCAACTGGATCAAGACAGAACACAGGAAGTTTGGGGCAATGCATAACATGTGCTATATAAAGGGTTAGGGATAGAGGTTGGGCTGTGTATCTGCAATCTGACTGCTCCCCATGGTCCACACTATTCCCAAACAGTAAAATAAGGCTTCCCTCTCATTTCTAACTACTAAAGTTCTGGATATCTTGTATAAATCCATAAGACTAATGTGGGAGGGTGCAGGGTTATGGTTATTGTGACAGGTGTTACATGCAATGTAATGTGTCAAGCTGGTTTGGAGTACAAATAAAAATTATGCCAGATCATTGCATTACATTTTATTTCCACAAAAAGACACCATATAATGTATCAGGCTATACTTTTGTATGTTGTTGCATATCTTGATTTGAAGTGGATGAGTAACTGGCTCTGTGACAGAAAACAGATGGTGCTATTTGGCTCCTATTCTTTTTAATACATTTATTAATGACCTTGTAAAAGGATTATATACTTTAGTGTGTATCTTTGCATATGATACTAAACTGTGTAAAGTTGTTAACACAATAGAGTACAGTGCACTGTTACAAATGGATCTGGATAGGTTGGAGGTTTGGGCAGGGAAGTGGAAGATGAGGTTCAATACTGATAAATGTAAGGTTATGCACATGGGGAGGAAAAATCCAGGCTGAGATTATGTATTAGGCCCCATTCACACTAAGGAATTGCCGCAGAATTTCCGGGCGGAATTCTGTGGGCGCAATTCCGCGGTGTGAACTTTAAAACATTAGTGTGAACGGGTCTTCGCGAGACCCGTTCACACTGCGGAATTTCCGCCGCTGAAAGTGTTCCGCGCAAAGAAAGAACATGTTCATTCTTTGTGCAGAATCCGCGAGCGGACCATAGCCGTCAATGGTGACGGCTCAGTGCCCCGCGGCCCTAGCGCCGAATTATCTCCGTCAGCGGTCACCAGGCGGAATCTCCGCTCGAGAATTCCGTAGTGTAAACGGGGCCTTAATGAGAAAACATTGGGGATGACTGACATGGAAAAGGACCTAAGAGTTTTAGTTTACAGTACATTTACCTGTAGCAACCAGTGTCAGACAGCTGATTCCACTGCAAATAAAATCATGGGGTGCATTAAAAGGGGAATTGATGCCCATGACAAGGAAATAATTCTACGGTTGTGCAAATCACTAGTCAGGCCACATATGGAATACTGTGTACAGTACTGGGCACGAGTGTACAAAAAAGATATAGTGGAGCTGGAGAAGGTTCAAAGACAGGCAACCAGAGTAATAAGGGGAATGGGAGGACTGCAGTACCCAGAAAGATTATCAGAATTAGAGTAATTTTGTTTAGAAAAAAAGACAGCTAATTCTCAACCAAATAACTATGTATAGGTATATCAGTGTATCTATAACAAGGAGGTATCCTTCCGTCTAGAGCAAGGAAGGTTTCTACAGCAGTACAGATGGGGGTTCTTTACTGTAAGAGCAGTGAGACTATGAAAGTGGTCATTATGAGAGTTCAAAAGGGTCCTGAACGCATTTGCAGACTAAAAATATTTCTGAATATGTATACTAGATTTATAGGGGAATAACGTTGATCCAGAAATTTATTTTCATCCCGATATTGGAGTCAAAAGTTTATATCTATGTGAATAATTGTACAATTAATGTTACAGAACAAGGATAATTCTGTCTGTGAGCTGTCTGTGAAGGATGTGGGATATAGTTGCTCTCAGTTCGTAAGCCACCATAAATAGGTGTAAAATTCACATACATAGAAGTCAGCTGTCACACACATGATTGTTCATTACTGGAACATGGGCAAGAAGACATATACAGAATATATAATGAATTTCACAAGAAGGACACTGCATAGTAAGGGTTTAGTAGTTTTGTTGCCATTTTAATGATAAATCCCAGATACAATTCATGCAACAAAATTATTAAAGGAAAAAGAGTTTTACAAAATCATTGGGTATTCTTATAATGGCAATAATCCCCACAATATTCAGCACAGTAAATTAAAAGGAAATTAGTTTTTTAAAATAATAGGGTATTCTAAAAATGACGATACAATATTAGGCACAGTAGCTGGCATACATAAATAAATAATAAAATAAATCAATAAATACAAAATAACAGATGCTAGTGTGTGTACTCTCCAATCATAAAAATAATTGTCCTTACAGGGGTATTCTGGGCAAAAATATTTTATCCCGTATCCAAAGGATAGCGGATAAGATGTCTGATCGCGGGGGGCCCACCGCTGGGACCCCCCGCGATCTCCCTGCAGCACCCACAATTGGGGATAATATGTTTTTGCCCAGAATACCCCTTTAAAAAGGATTTAAATAATAATGTAGGCCTAATATATGAAAATCAGAATACAAGGCCATTTTTCTGCAGTTTTTTTTTGCTGTTTACAGCTAAATAAATGTCAGGAAAAAAAATGTGCAGTGTGAACTGCACAGGTATGACATCCTTTCTTGTTGGCCAATGCCTGCCGGTGTTAAATGCCCATAGAGGTAGCTGAAGACTCAATGGCTTTTTCCAAGTATTTCAATTTTTTTTTCCTTTTTGGGAGAAGCAACAGGTTTTCAGTCTAGCAAGTGAAGAAGAGACAATATATTTTTCCAATTGATCCAAATATTCTCCCTTTTGTGAGTTACAACAGGATTGGTGTCCCAAATAGTGAAGAAGAAATAGCTTTTGTATAAAAAGCTGAAAAAATATCCCTTTTTGGGGTGGTAATCATGTGTGAGGTAGACTTGGCTGGTAGGTAAAGCACCAAGGGTGATGGACTGGTGGTAACTGTAGCCAGCAGTCAGCAGTCTTGTAGTAGACAGCTAGAGTTTTAGTAGCCAGTGTACATCAGGAAGTGATGGACTAGTGTAAGTGGTAGAAGCCAGTGGACAGCAGGCAATGGTGGATTGGTGGGAGTTGTGATAACCAGCGGACAGGACAGAAGGGTGGTGGTTTTACTATGTACTCAGTGGCAAAGATCTATGCTTAATTAATTTTATCAAAGGTGAGTTTTTATTTCTGGCATATAAACTTATTTTCTTGGGAGTGATGTTGACGCCTATCTCCCTGAACACTCTCTCTGATGCTGCACTGGAAGATAGGCATGACAGAACACCCATGGAAAACTGGGCAGGTTCTGGTCAATGATCTAATCTGGTGACCCAAAAATCCATGGGGTTTGGGCTCATGGTATTTATCAGAGAAAGGGCACAGCTTAGGTATGCATCAACCTGGTTGTTCTGGTGCTGGTACACATCCCTTTGGAGACAATTTATGTCAGGGTGGACAAACTGGATGTAAAAACTTTGTCCAACATGAAGATGCTGCTGCTGCTGCTTTTTCTGCCTCTTGCAGAGGTAGTGCAGGCAGAGGGAGTGGAGCATGACTTTGCAGGGAGTAAAGGGTAGGACCCCATTTAGCAGGTGTTTTCTGCTGGAAAGTTATGGTTGCGTAACTTCTCCATATGGAAATCCAATTTAGCTTCCTTCTCAGAAGGTGAATAAAGATCCCCCATTATGGATTTATACCAAGAGTCTAAGATTGCGGCTATCCAGTAATTTTTCCATCACAGGCATTATATGTCTGTCACTGCGCAAGCAAGAAAGCATACAATTCTTGCAAAGAAAGAGGGCTCAGCACAGCTCTCATACACCTAGATAATGATGTTCACGGACCCACAGTCAGTGCACCTATAGCGGGGTGCTCAATCCGAAATACAGGAAAATACGACCAAAGAAAGACAATGATGGCGCTCACCACGTGCAAGGGGACAGCCGTGTTCACTTGGTGACCGGCAGGCTACAGCATGGGGAGGAGGGACACCAGGAGCATGCAAAAGCTTTTTCGTGCATCCAAGCGCACTTCTTCAGACCTCGTCTGAACACGGCTGTCACCTTGCACGTGGTGAGTGCCATCATTGTCTTTCTTTGGTCAAGAAAGCATACAGCTTGCCATCCTAGCCAGGTTTTTCAAGGGCCTGACTTGTTCAACCTCTGTTCTATACTGCCAAGGTTGGTCACAGTGGTCTTTATCTTCATCATCATTATCACTATCACCGTGTGTGTGTTACTTGTTCCTTTTCCTTCAACAGAGTCCATCCCCAAATCCTCCTCAGGGTCCACTTCCTCATTCTTCTCAAACAACTCCTAAAGAAGCACATCAATACTGCTGCCAGCCTGACGTGAACATTCTTGTTAAATCATCAGTGTGTTTTCTTTAGAAGGAAAATAAGTGGCTTAACATCACTAATTCCTTGTGGACAAATCTTGTTGCGTATCCAAAAGGCCAGAACATGTGATAGCTCTCTCTGATTAGCTGCAAATGCCTAAGCACTGTCTGTTGCATTAGTTAGTCTGTTACCGTTTTTGTACTGATGGCACAGGCTAGAGATGAGCAAATATTTTGAAACATTTGATTTAGCCAATTCACCGAATTTTCCCCAAAAAATTTGGTTCGGTCCAAATTTATTTGCGGCCAATTGCTATTAAAAATGACTATTTCTGGGCTACAGAAAGCCTCAATAGGGGTGTAGAAAACTTTGCCTTGCCGTAACACGCATAGGGAGTGTGCTGTGTTAGTGAAATAATACTGTTATCCACTATGGCATGCAGATTATAGGCATCGCTATTGGAATCGCACAGGGATGTGGTGCCAACATTGGGATCCTGGCCACGCTTCACCTTCTGCTGACACATCTTGCATGTGGCCAGGTTAACATCCTCCGGATGCTTGATGAAAAACTGCCACACCGCCGAGTAGCTGATTTTCCCCCCAACAGTCCGCACAGATTGATTGCTACTGCCACCAACTCCAGGAACCCCTGTTTCACTACCTCCAGGGAAGGTAGTCTGCCGCGAAGCAAGTGGTCTACCCCGGGCACGTTTGGCTCCAGACTTCCAACTTCTGCCATCATGCTGACTGCACACCATGCTACAACCTTGCAGGCTCAACTGCTGCCTCACAGGCAACCTGCATCCCTCTTCTGCTGATGATGATGAAGAGCCTTCTGCAACCAGCTGCCAAGTACGATTGGCTTCATCATCATACAGTTGTGCCTGCACATCACTGATGCCTCCTCAGGTTCCTCAACTGTTTCTGCTTCACAAGCCTGAACGCTTGCAACACCACCTCCCACGCCACTCTACTCATCTCTACTTGCCCACCTAGCAGAGGAAGAGGCAGATGTCTCCTCCACTTCTTGGCTGCAAAGTAGCTGCTGACTGTCCTCTAGTAGATCGTCCTCACTAAATAGTGGAACATACAGTACTTCTATGGGGGGGGGACAGCATAGGACAGAGGCAATGGGAGGACAGGGACTGCTCCCTGGCCATGCCAACTGAGGGTTGTCTCTGAGGAACCCACCGAGTGTTGACTGGGGGTGTCAGATGTCACTTGTGATGAAGTGAATAACCGAGTTAACCAATCGATGACTGCAGATGGGTTGACGGTTGAGACACAACCACTAGCTGATACCGGGAGCTCTCACTGTGACTCCTGCTGCCACTCGCCCCTAGTCTGCTGCGACCTCTGCCTGCACCTGATGAACTTAGGCCCCTGCCACTCCTTTGTGCACGTCCTGGCCCTTCTCTGCCTGCCAAACTAAGTGCGTATATGAGGGAGGACAATACATTTAAAACAGTATTAGTCTAGAACAGCAGCTGGTGTGTACTTTTGGAAGGCCTTTCAGAGTAACTAGGCCCTTAAGACTTTAACAGGAACAACATGGTACACCACGTAGATGTACGTACATGGTATGTACTTATGAAGGGAGGACAATACACTCCACTACGCTTAAAACAGTATTTGTCTACAACATCCGCAGGTATGTACTTTTGGCTGGCCTTTCACAGTAACTAGGCCCTTAAGACTTTAACAGGAACAACATGGTACACCACGTAGATGTACGTACGTGGTATGCACTTATGAGGGGAGGACAATACGCTCCAGTACGCTTAAAATAGTATTTGTCTAGAACACCAGCTGGTGTGTACTTTTGGCTGGTCTTTCACAGTAACTAGGCCCTTAAGACTTTAACAGGAACAAAATCGTACACCACCTATGTATGCACAGTACATGTATCCACTATGCAACCTGTATTAGGCACTAATTGAAGGTGCCTATGGATTTCAGTGCTCTGCTCACCCTAACTGGCTGGCTACTATTAGCTTTTCTATTGTTGCACACACAAGTGCTGCAGCATACAGTCGCTGTGTATTGCATCCAAAATTGCCTATCAGTGTTTTTAGGCTGGATTTGTGCTTGAGGTGAATATCTGCTGTAAAACACACACTGTTTTCTCTCCCTCTCTCTCTCTCTCTCTGCAATAAAATGCTGAAGTGACTGGCCGCAAGATAGCTGTCGATTATTTAGGGCTGTAACATCACAGGGGTGGCCGGCTGCTGATAGGCTGCATGTTGCATGTGATTAAGGGTCATCCCACCTACCCGTCTCCCCGCCTTCCCAGAGTTCCTTGCCGCATGTCCTGACATGTGATGCCCGGGAGCCTGGACCACGCTAAATGGAGTTTAATGAAGGGATTTGTGTGATCGAACCGCCCCGATTTTCAGATTCATTGGGAAGCGATTTATTTCCTGAAAATTCAGATTTGTCAGATTCGATTCACTCATCCCTTGTACAGGCGGTCCAACATGTGTAATGTGGAGTTACATCACCTTAAAATGTTGCAAATCACGCAGTGTTTAGGAAGGCTTATTTTGCTGCTGTAGGTCTAGGGCTACACTTCATGTACATACACAGGGCAGCTTATCCAGAAGTTACCAAGTTACCTGAAATGACAGGCAAGCTTTATCTATTTATTTTTTAACTGTAGTATTTAAGGATTGGCCATGCTTTTGTGGATGACTTCACTACTGATCTAATAATAAGACATTCTGATGTCCCTTGTTTACAGACAAGTTCCTGTATTTGTTTAAGCAGCTGATCTGTACAGACCAAGACATCTATCCCCTTAGATTTCTGACAAGTCTCGTATGTTCTCTGTGCCTTACTTAGATGAAGTACTTCAGGCAGTAATTTAAAGCTGAACAAAATGTATTGTTCTCATATTCCATATTTGAAGATGTAATTTGTATGGTATTTTGTCCTCAGTTAGTCTTTAACTCAACATTAAGCAATGTGTTTTGTTCTATATTTTTTATGGTGAACACCCCTAGGCAAGCAAGGCTATGTTCACACATGCCATTTAGCAGCATAAACACTTGGGAGACTTAGGAAAAGCCCCATAAAATGTGGCAAAAAAAAAAAAAGCCAAATAAAAACTGCTTTATATTCAGTCTTGACACTGATGCATTGGTGGAGATGCAGTAACTGTTTTTTTTTTTTTTTTTTTTTTTAATGTATACTTTAATACAATTGTAAAAAATTATATTTTTCATGAATCTGAAATTTAAGATAATAACTTTAAATGGAAGGCAGTCACATTCTGGTTTCTCTTAAACTTGTTGGCAGTTGCGTAGCTATTGGGGTCGTAACAGGGAACACCTCTACGGAAGTGTAGCCCACCACTCTCTCAGACTCATGAGCTGGGACATCAATAGAAGCTTCACAGTGATGTTCTGCTATGATCCATTGACAACAAAGTTCTTGTGTGGTGGAAATGTTCTGTTTATCCTCTTTTTCCACAGATAGAAAAAATCCATCTGTCACAAGCAAAGAAGAGAAAGCTATTTCTAATAATTTTCTAAATATATGTTATAAAAAAAAAAAAAACTGTTTATTTTTATGTTTATTTTAACTTGGGAAAACCCACCACTAGGGGTCTCCCTACATATCCTTGCTGTTAGATTTCGGGCTGCTGGCCTGGCATGAGTCCAAAATCTGACTGCAGCAGGGACACCTGACCAGAACAGCGCTGCTCCCTGCCTGTCAATCAGACCGGAGGGAGGGAGCACTTTGCCTGCACCAGCGGCAGACATGGCCAGCAGGCTGGAGTCAGGTGACAGAGCTATGGAAGAAGTTCTCCCCTTTTCCTAGCCGGCCTGCAACTTCTCCGCAGCAAATTACGTCTATTAAAAAATCTGAATCCTTCCAGTTCTTATTAGCTGCTGAATACTACAGAGAAAATTATTTTCTTTTTGAAACACAGAGCTCTCTGCTGACATCACAAGCACAGTGCTCTCTGCTGACATCTCTGTCCATTTTAAGAACTGTCCAGAGTAGGAGAAAATCCCCAAATATGCTGCTCTGGACAGTTCCTAAAACGGACAGAGATTCTAGTAGAGAGCACTGTGCTCGTGATGTCAGATGAGAGCACTGTGTTCCAAAAAGAAAATAATTCCCTCTGTAGTATTCAGCAGCTAATAAGTACTGGAAGGATTAAGATTTTTTTATAGAAGTATTTACTGGCACCAGCTGATTAGAAAAAAAAAAATAAAGTTTTCCACCGGAGTACCCTTTTAATCTTATCAACCTATATCATTCTTTCAATGCTTGCTCACCATTCTTGCATATTTCTCTCCTCCCTTCCCTCCTTTCTTCCCTACCTTCTTTCCAACTTTAGGGTCCATTCACATGGCGGAACTTCCACTGGCAGAATTCCGCCTGAAATAAAAGCACAATACACTTCTATGGGATTCTGCACTCCAGTTGACACTTTGGAAATCCCGCTAGCAGGATTTCCCAAGTGTCAACGGGAGTGCAGAATCCTATAGAAGTGTATTGGGTTCCATTTCATTGAATAGACCCTTAGGGTACGTACACACGTACAACATCTGCTGCATATGTTTGCTGTATATTTTCTGCAGCTGATTTTGCTACCCATTGAAGTTAATAGATAACAAAATCAGCTGCACAACATATGTAGCAGATCCTGTATGTGTGAATGTATCTTTACTACATCTACATGTTTTCCCATTATTGCATTGTTCATAGTCATGGTCTTGTGAGTAACTAAGGTGTAATAGCAAGACTGTCTCACATTGTATTAAGCAGCATTCAGCATATTCCATTTAATGTAAGTGCAGGAATATGTCCCAGCGTATGCAATAAACGTTAATACATTAACCCATAGACCCCTATATACTTTATTGAGGCCAAAAGTGTATAAACTTTGGTCTCTATTGGGAACGTTTGTGTCAGTGTTGCTGAATGCAATAATGCAGACCTCAGTACTATTTATTTGATATGAATCCTGTAAAAAATATATATATATATGTATACCACACTGCATATGTTTTCTTTTATTTTTGAACCTTATGTATGATAGATGACAGTAAGAGACATCCGTCATAGGTATATATTGTACATACATGTTTGGGATTCCCCCTGCCATATACTTCCAGAGGACACTGCTGATGTGGTTTGAAACCAACCTTAGATTTGCATTTTTGACCAACAAAAAAAAACGACAACCAAAAAGCGAGTTGCAATTTTTTCTTGTTTTGGTTAAAAGTAGCAAGCAAAATCCTGACCAAAATACTATGTGTAACATTAACCTTAGGTTGGAAACAGATAAAACATTTTTGTCTTAAATGCCAAAAAAAAGCTATACTTGCCGCACAGAGATTTTTTTTTTCCCCAAAAAAAAAGCTCAAATCAAATGTTAGAAGGGAGTCAATAGGAAAATATAAAATGCCATATCTATGCGACATTTATTTGGCATTTTATTACCCTAGAGGTGAACCGGCAGAGTATTTCATGCTGTGGAAAATCCACTTTCTTGAGCAGAAAATATGCTGCAGATTATGCTACAGGCAGACATATAGGGCAGCCCTGTGTGCGCAGTAAGGTTTGGAGGGGGGGCATGTCACATCAGCATACTAGGCCCACCACCACAAACACTGCACACACAGGACTGTGGCAAGGTAGCTTTTTGTATCTGCAGCATATTTCCCTCTGCACTGCTGATTTCAGGCAGTGTGAAATACATCTGATTTGTGTTGAGTTAACTTACTCATCTCTACATGATGATATTGTTTTGTGAGACCCATAGCTTTACTCTTTTTACTCTTTTTTTAAAGTCCCCATAGGGGACTAAAAGCAGAAAAAGGTAGAGACCACTGTGGTACTCAGCATAAATGGCCAAAATCATAAAAAGCAAAAAGATAGCATTTAGTAATTATAAAACAACCCAGAGCAATGAAGATAGGGAAATCTACAAGACTAGGCAGAAAAAGGCCAAGCAAGTTATAAGAACTAAAAAAAAACTAGCTCAGTCTGTGAAAAAAGGGGATAAGACATTCTTCAGCTATATAAATGAAAAAAGGAAATGAAGACAAAAAATAACTAAATTAAAAACAAAGAAAGGAAGGTATGTTGAAGAGAATAAAGGGCTAGCCAACTGCCTTACTGAATACTTCTGTTCGGTTTTTACAGAAGAAAAAGAAGGAAAAGGACCTCAATTAGGGAGGAAGACTAATGAATCATTTGATGCATGTGTCTTTACAGAGGAAGAGGTTCTATGTTTGCTGTCTAAAGTGAAGACAAATAAGTCACAGGGGCCTGATGGGATACACCAGAGCTTAGTGGTGAACTAGCAAAACCGTTAACAGATTTATTTCACTAATCACTGGTAACAGGAGTCGTCCCAGAAGAATGGAAATGAGCAAATGTCATGCCCATTCACAAGAAAGGTAGTAGGGAGGTATCAAGCAACTCTAGGTCAGTATGTCTGACATCTATAGTGGCAAAATTAATGGAAACCCTACTAAAGGATAGGATTGTGGAACATCTAAAATCCCATGGATTGCAAGATGAAAAGCAACATGGGTTTACTTCAGGGAGATCATGTCAAACAAATCTTATAGATTTTTTTGACTGGGTGACTAAAATAATAGATGGACTCCCATATTGTTGAGAGGATTAGGCAGTGGCTGAGTGACAGACAACAGAGGGTTGTAGTCAATGGAGTATATTCAGAACAAGTTCTTGTTACCAGTAGGGTACCTCAGGGATCTGTACTGGGACCAATTTTGCTTAATATCTTCATTGGTGATATCGCAAAAGGTCTGGATGGTAAGGTGTGTGTTACGCCGAGCGCTCCGGGTCCCCGCTCCTCCCCGGAGCGCTCGCTACACTCTCGCTACTGCAGCGCCCCGGTCAGTTCCACTGACCCGGTGCGCTGCGATACCGCCTCCAGCCGGGATGCGATTCGCGATGCGGGTGGCGCCCGCTCGCGATGCGCACCCCGGCTCCAGTACCTGACTCGCTCTCCATCGGTCCTGTCCCGGCGCGTGCGGCCCCGCTCCCTAGGGCGCGCGCGCGCCGGGTCTCTGCGATTTAAAGGGCCACTGCGCCGCTGATTGGCGCAGTGGTTCTAATCAGTGTGTTCACCTGTGCACTCCCTATGTATACCTCACTTCCCCTGCACTCCCTCGCCGGATCTTGTTGCCATTGTGCCAGTGAAAGCATTTCCTTGTGTGTTCCTAGCCTGTGTTCCAGACCTCCTGCCGTTGCCCCTGACTACGATCCTTGCTGCCTGCCCCGACCTTCTGCTACGTCCGACCTTGCTTCTGTCTACTCCCTTGTACCGCGCCTATCTTCAGCAGTCAGAGAGGTTGAGCCGTTGCTAGTGGATACGACCTGGTCACTACCGCCGCAGCAAGACCATCCCGCTTTGCGGCGGGCTCTGGTGAACACCAGTAGTGGCTTAGAACCGGTCCACTAGCACGGTCCACGCCAATCCCTCTCTGGCACAGAGGATCCACCTCCTGCCAGCCGGCATCGTGACAGTAGATCCGGCCATGGATCCCGCTGAAGTTCCTCTGCCAGTTGTCGCCGACCTCACCACGGTGGTCGCCCAGCAGTCACAACAGATAGCGCAACAAGGCCACCAGCTGTCTCAACTGACCGTGATGCTACAGTAGCTACTTCCACAGCTTCAGCAATCATCTCCTCCGCCAGCTCCTGCACCTCCTCCGCAGCGAGTGGCCGCTTCAGGCCTACGACTATCCTTGCCGGATAAATTTGATGGGGACTCTAAATTTTGCCGAGGCTTTCTTTCACAATGTTCCCTGCACTTGGAGATGATGTCGGACCAGTTTCCTACTGAAAGGTCTAAGGTGGCTTTCGTAGTCAGTCTTCTGTCTGGAAAAGCTCTCTCATGGGCCACACCGCTCTGGGACCGCAATGACCCCGTCACTGCCTCTGTACACTCCTTCTTCTCGGAAATTCGAAGTGTCTTTGAGGAACCTGCCCGAGCCTCTTCTGCTGAGACTGCCCTGCTGAACCTGGTCCAGGGTAATTCTTCCGTTGGCGAGTACGCCGTACAATTCCGTACTCTTGCTTCAGAACTATCCTGGAATAATGAGGCCCTCTGCGCGACCTTTAAAAAAGGCCTATCCAGCAACATTAAAGATATTCTGGCCGCACGAGAAATTCCTGCTAACTTACATGAACTCATTCATCTAGCCACTCGCATTGACATGCGTTTTTCCGAAAGGCGTCAGGAGCTCCGCCAGGATATGGACTTTGTTCGCACGAGGCGTTTTTTCTCCCCGGCTCCTCTCTCCTCTGGTCCTCTGCAATCCGTTCCTGTGCCTCCCGCCGTGGAGGCTATGCAAGTTGACCGGTCTCGCCTGACACCTCAAGAGAGGACACGACGCCGCATGGAGAATCTCTGCCTGTACTGTGCAGGTACCGAACACTTCCTGAAGGATTGTCCTATCCGTCCTCCCCGCCTGGAAAGACGTACGCTGACTCCGCACAAAGGTGAAACAGTCCTTGATGTCAACTCTGCTTCTCCACGTCTTACTGTGCCTGTGCGGATATCTGCCTCTACCTTCTCCTTCTCCACTAAGGCCTTCTTGGACTCCGGATCTGCAGGAAACTTTATTTTGGCATCTCTCATCAACAGGTTCAACATCCCTGTGACCAGTCTCGCCAGACCTCTCTACATCAATTGCGTTAACAATGAAAGATTGGACTGTGCCGTGCGTTACCGCACGGAACCCCTCCTAATGTGCATCGGACCTCATCACGAAAAAATTGAGTTTTTGGTCCTCTCCAATTGCACTTCCGAAATTCTCCTTGGACTACCATGGCTTCAACGCCATTCCCCAACCCTTGATTGGTCCACAGGAGAGATCAAGAGCTGGGGTACCTCTTGTTTCAAGGACTGCCTTAGACCGATTCCCAGTACTCCCTGCCGTGATCCTGTGGTTCCCCCTGTAACCGGTCTCCCTAAGGCCTATATGGACTTTGCTGATGTGTTTTGCAAAAAACAAGCTGATACTCTACCTCCTCACAGGCCTTATGACTGTCCTACTGACCTCCTCCCGGGCACTACTCCACCCCGGGGCAGAATTTATCCTCTGTCCGCCCCAGAGACTCTTGCTATGTCTGAGTACATCCAGGAAAATGTAAAAAAGGGCTTTATCCGCAAATCCTCCTCTCCTGCCGGAGCTGGATTTTTCTTTGTGTCCAAAAAAGATGGCTCCCTACGTCCTTGCATTGACTACCGCGGTCTTAATAAAATCACGGTAAAGAACCGCTACCCTCTACCTCTTATCTCTGAACTCTTTGATCGCCTCCAAGGTGCCTACATCTTTACCAAACTGGACTTAAGAGGTGCTTATAATCTCATCCGCATCAGGGAGGGGGATGAATGGAAAACGGCATTTAACACTAGACATGGACACTTTGAGTATCTGGTCATGCCCTTTGGCCTGTGCAACGCCCCTGCCGTCTTTCAAGACTTTGTTAATGAAATTTTTCGTGATCTCTTATATTCCTGTGTTGTTGTGTATCTGGACGATATTCTGATTTTTTCTGCCAACCTAGAAGAACACCGCCAGCATGTCTGCATGGTTCTTCAGAGACTTCGTGACAATCAACTATATGCCAAAATGGAGAAATGTCTGTTTGAATGTCAATCTCTTCCTTTCCTAGGATACTTGGTCTCTGGCCAGGGACTACAAATGGATCCAGACAAACTCTCTGCCGTCTTAGATTGGCCACGCCCCTCCGGACTCCGTGCTATCCAACGTTTTTTGGGGTTCGCCAATTATTACAGACAATTTATTCCACATTTTTCCACCATTGTGGCTCCTATCGTGGCTTTAACCAAAAAGAATGCCAATCCTAAGTCATGGCCTCCTCAAGCGGAAGACGCCTTTAAACGGCTCAAGTCGGCCTTTTCTTCTGCTCCCGTGCTCTCCAGACCTGACCCATCTAAACCCTTCCTATTGGAGGTTGATGCCTCCTCAGTAGGAGCTGGAGCGGTTCTTCTACAAAAAAATTCTTCCGGGCATGCTGTTACCTGTGGTTTTTTTTCTAGGACCTTCTCTCCGGCGGAGAGGAACTACTCCATCGGGGATCGAGAGCTACTGGCCATTAAATTAGCACTTGAGGAATGGAGGCATCTGTTGGAGGGATCAAAATTTCCAGTTATCATTTACACCGATCACAAGAATCTCTCCTATCTCCAGTCTGCCCAACGGCTGAATCCTCGCCAGGCCAGGTGGTCTCTGTTCTTTGCCCGGTTTAATTTTGAAATTCACTTTCGCCCTGCCGATAAGAACATTAGGGCCGATGCTCTCTCTCGTTCCTCGGATGCCTCGGAAGTAGAGCTCTCTCCGCAACACATCATTCCTCCTGACTGCCTGATCTCCACTTCTCCAGCCTCCATCAGGCAAACTCCTCCTGGGAAGACCTTCGTCTCTCCACGCCAACGCCTCGGAATCCTCAAATGGGGTCACTCCTCCCATCTCGCAGGCCATGCGGGCATCAAGAAATCCTTGCAACTCATCTCTCTTTTCTATTGGTGGCCGACTCTGGAGACGGATGTTGTTGATTTTGTGCGGGCCTGCACTGTCTGTGCCCGGGATAAGACTCCTCGCCAGAAGCCCGCTGGTCTTCTTCATCCTCTGCCTGTCCCCGAACAGCCTTGGTCTCTGATTGGTATGGACTTTATTACAGACTTACCCCCATCCCGTGGCAACACTGTTGTTTGGGTGGTCGTTGATCGATTTTCCAAGATGGCAAATTTTATTCCTCTTCCGGGTCTTCCTTCAGCGCCTCAGTTGGCAAAACAATTTTTTGTACACATTTTTCGCCTTCACGGGTTGCCCACGCAGATCGTCTCGGATAGAGGCGTCCAATTCGTGTCAAAATTCTGGAGGGCTCTCTGTAAACAACTCAAGATTAAATTAAACTTTTCTTCTGCCTATCATCCTCAATCCAATGGGCAAGTAGAAAGAATTAACCAGGTCCTGGGTGATTATTTACGCCATTTGTTTCCTCCCGCCAGGATGACTGGGCAGATCTTCTACCATGGGCCGAATTCTCGTATAACTTCAGAGTCTCTGAATCTTCTTCCAAATCCCCATTTTTCGTGGTGTACGGCCGTCACCCTCTTCCCCCCCTCCCTACTCCCTTGCCCTCTGGTTTGCCCGCTGTGGATGAAATAACTCGTGATCTTTCCACCATATGGAAAGAGACCCAAAATTCTCTCTTACAGGCTTCATCACGCATGAAGAAGTTTGCTGATAAGAAAAGAAGAGCTCCCCCATTTTTTTTCCCGGAGACAAGGTATGGCTCTCCGCTAAATATGTCCGCTTCCGTGTTCCCAGCTACAAATTGGGACCACGCTATCTTGGTCCTTTCAAAATTTTGTGCCAGATTAATCCTGTCTCTTACAAACTTCTTCTTCCTCCTTCTCTTCGTATTCCTAATGCCTTTCACGTTTCTCTTCTTAAACCACTCATCATCAACCGTTTCTCTCCCAAACTTGTTTCTCCCACTCCTGTTTCCGGCTCTTCGGACATCTTCTCCGTAAAGGAGATACTGGCCTCCAAGAAGGTCAGAGGGAAAACTTTTTTTTTGGTCGATTGGGAAGGCTGTGGTCCTGAAGAGAGATCCTGGGAACCTGAGGACAATATCCTAGACAAAAGTCTGGTCCTCAGGTTCTCAGGCTCCAAGAAGAGGGGGAGACCCAAGGGGGGGGGGTACTGTTACGCCGAGCGCTCCGGGTCCCCGCTCCTCCCCGGAGCGCTCGCTACACTCTCGCTACTGCAGCGCCCCGGTCAGTTCCACTGACCCGGTGCGCTGCGATACCGCCTCCAGCCGGGATGCGATTCGCGATGCGGGTGGCGCCCGCTCGCGATGCGCACCCCGGCTCCCGTACCTGACTCGCTCTCCGTCGGTCCTGTCCCGGCGCGCGCGGCCCCGCTCCCTAGGGCGCGCGCGCGCCGGGTCTCTGCGATTTAAAGGGCCACTGCGCCGCTGATTGGCGCAGTGGTTCTAATCAGTGTGTTCACCTGTGCACTCCCTATGTATACCTCACTTCCCCTGCACTCCCTCGCCGGATCTTGTTGCCATTGTGCCAGTGAAAGCGTTTCCTTGTGTGTTCCTAGCCTGTGTTCCAGACCTCCTGCCGTTGCCCCTGACTACGATCCTTGCTGCCTGCCCCGACCTTCTGCTACGTCCGACCTTGCTTCTGTCTACTCCCTTGTACCGCGCCTATCTTCAGCAGTCAGAGAGGTTGAGCCGTTGCTAGTGGATACGACCTGGTCACTACCGCCGCAGCAAGACCATCCCGCTTTGCGGCGGGCTCTGGTGAACACCAGTAGTGGCTTAGAACCGGTCCACTAGCACGGTCCACGCCAATCCCTCTCTGGCACAGAGGATCCACCTCCTGCCAGCTGGCATCGTGACAGTGTGTCTTTTTGCTGATGACACAAATATATGTAACAGGGCTTATGTTCCTGGAGGGATCCGCCAAATAGAAAAGGATTTAGGCAAACAAGAATGGTCAGAGCTCTGGCAACTGAAATTTTATGTGGATAAGTGCAAGATAATGCACCTGGAGCATAAAAACCCTCAGGCAGAATATAGAATATTTGAAACAGTCCTGACCTCAGTATCTGAGGAGAGGGATTTAAGAGTAATTATTTCAGAAGACTTAAAGGTAGGAAGACAATGTAATAGAGCAGCAGGAAACGCTAGCAGAATGCTTGGATGTATTGGGAGAGGTATAAGCAGTAGAAAGAGAGAAGTGATCATGCCGCTGTACAGAACACTGGTGAGACCTCACTTGGAGTATTGTGAGCAGTACTGGAGGCCGTATCTCCAGAAGGATATAGATACTCTAGAGAGAGTTCAGAGAAGAGCTACTAAACTAGTACATGAATTGCAGGATAAAACTTACCAGGACTGTTGTTTGCTATGTATAAAATGTCTTAAAAACTTTAAAAAAATAAACAGTTATTTAAAAAAAGGACCTTAACATGTATAGCTTGGAAGAAAGAAGAGACAGAGGGGATATGATAGAGACTTTTAAATACATAAAGGGAATCAACACGGTAAAGGAGGAGAGCATGTTTAAAAGAAGAAAAACTACCACAAGAGAACAAAGTTTTAAATTAGAGGCGCAAAGGTTTAAAAGTAACATCAGGAAGTACCGGTATTACTTTACTGAGAGAGTAGTGGATGCATAGAATAGCCTTCCTGCAGAAGTGGTCGCTGCAAATACAGTAAAGGAGTTTAAACACGCATGGGATAAGCATAAGGCTATCCTTCATATAAGATAGGGCCAGGGACTATTGATAGGATTCAGATTATTGGGCAGACTAGATGGGCCAAATGGTTCTTATCTGCCGACACATTCTATGTTTCTATGTATGTTTCTATGGATTATACCCTGCAACAGCATTGATCAGTGTTATTAGCGCTCTGTTGCTCCAGGCTGCAGAGCCTGGCTAGGGACATTAGATCACCGATTGGGCGGCGAGGAGGCAGGTAACGTCCCAATTTCACCGCAATAGTCCCGATCAGCTCCGCTGAGCTGCCAGGATTGTTTTTTTTTTACCATTTCAGATGCCACACTTGACTTTGATTGTGGTGTCTAAAGGGTTAATGCCGGGCTGATAGCAGTCAGGACCCACCGCATATGAAGCACACACAGCTCGTGAGCGTGCTTCAAGCAATGGTAATGGGATCATAACGTACAGGTACGCCCTGCGTCCTTAAATACCAGAGTGCAAAGGTGTACCCATGCACTCTGCATCCTGAACGGATTAATATGCTTTAAGTAACCTATTTGAAGGGAATGGAACTGAATTGCAGTAACCCGGTGCAACCACTATACAATGAATGGCACATGGCTTCTGTCCCCTGAGGAAAAGCTACCATGTTACACCTGGAAAACCTCTCAAGATTTGTAAAAGAGAAAGTTAGAAGTCGGTAATAAGTGAAAATTTGACTAAATGATAGATGAGTCCTCTCTTTAGAGAAAAAAAGGCATGCAATAGACTGTTAGGCAGGCAGACCTTCTGATGAACTTGGGGCATTGTTTAGTTCCCATTTAGTTTAGTACCTCATCATTATGGGATCTATGCCAGCTATGCCAATTTAATAAATATTTTAAAATAATTAATAAAGTCGTTTGTTATAATAAGGATTTAATTACTGCATATTAGATGCCACGTGTGAACACAGCCTTACAAGCTTAAAGGGGTACTCTGCTGGAAAGCATTTTTTTTATATCAACTGGTGCCAGAAAGTTAAACAGATTTGTAAATTACTTCTATTTAAAAATCTTAATCCGTCTAGTACTTATAAGCTTCTGCATGCTCCAGAGGAAATTCTTTTCTTTTTAAGGTTCCTTTCTGTCTGACCACAGTGCTCTCAGCTGACACCTCTGTCCATTTTAGGAACTGTCCAGAGTAGGAGAAAATCCCCATAGCAAACCTATCCTGCTCTTGACAGTTCCTGAGACAGACCGAGGTGTCAGCAGAGAGCACTGTGGTCAGACAGAAAATACATTCAAACAGAAAATAACTTCCTGTGGAGCATAAATAAGCTGATAAGTACTAGAAGGATTAAGATTCTTTAATAGAAGTCATTTACAAATCTGTTTAACTTTCTGGCACCAGTTGATTGAATTTTTTTTTCCAGTGGAGTACCCCTTTAATTATTGCACTGATGTCACATTAACCACTTGGGTACCTGTACATCCTGCGCCCGCTCCCGCAATATAACGTGGGGTCACGTGGTGACCCCTCGTCATATCGAGTCGATACCTGCGACTAACTTTAGCCAGGATCCAAGGCTAATTCCGGACATCACCGATAGCGGGGATGTACGGTATTAACCCTTTATACTTGGCGATCAAAGTTGATTGCTGCATCTAAAATGTAAGAAAAGCATTTCCGGCAGCTCCAGCTAGGATGAAAGCGGAGGGTTGCTTACCTGCTTCCAGCGTGTCCGATCGGTGATTGATTGCTTCAGGCCTGAGATTCAGGCTTGAGCAATCGACCACCGATAACACTGATCAATCCATTTGTTTTATGGCACTCACCCCCCCCCCAACCCCTTCCCTAATAACATTTTGAATCATCCCCCTTTTCCCATAAAAAAACTCAAAAATATGTAAATAAGAATAAATATAAACATATGTATTATTGCCGCATGCGTAAATGTCCAAACTATAAAAATATATTGTTAATTAACAATATACACGTAAAAAGATTTCAAAATTCCAAAATAGCTTATTTTTGGTCACTTTTTATACCATAAAGTTTTTTTTATAAAAAGCGATAAAAGTCCGATCAAAATAAAAATGGTACCGATAAAAACCCCTCATACATCCCCATATGCAGAAAAATAAAAAAGTTATAGGGGTCAGAAGAGCACATCTTAAAACATTTAATTTTTGTGAATGTAGTTATGATTTTTTCAAGAAGACAAAATCAAACCTATATATAAGTGGGGTATTATTTTAATCGTATGGACCTACAGAATAAACATAAGTTGTCATTATTATTGAAAAATTCACTGCATAGAAAGTTACAAAATTGAATATTTTTTTCAAATTTTTTGTTGTTTTTGCTGTAGATTTTTGGATAAAATGACTGATGTCATTACAAAGTAGAATTGGTGGCATAAAAAAAAAGCCATCATATGGGTCTGTAGGTGCAATATTGAAAGGGTTATGATTTTTAGTAAGGAGGAAAAAACTAAAGTGCAAAAACCCAAGGGGTTAAGCCATGTGCATAAAAATGATAAAGTTGATCACAGTTTCCTAAAGTCCCTAAAATAAATAAGAAATATCACTATCACATTTCATGAATGTTAGCAGGAACTTAATCACATTTCAGGAATTATAGATACAATCAACGTTTCTGTGTTGAAGGAATATGATAAGTAAGAATGGTCTTAGAGTTCTGAGTTGAACAGCATGCACATCCATTAAAGATATTTGCCCTCCAGATCCTCATATTTATTCTATCTGCTAACTCCATGTAATGGGCGAGTGCAATTTATCACATAATTAAAGCTAGGGAGATAATCTGAAAAACCTTTAAACATACTGTAGATGTTTATCTGACATTGGTTTGTTATTGTACTTTTATAGAATACATATTAGCAGGTGTGTTGTTTATGAATGTTTATTGCACAGAGTAGTATTTATGTCTTTATCTTCCTACACAGTCAATAGGTCATACTCTGATAGATGGGGTGCTGTTGAGCTTTTGTATTATCTCCTCTACTGGTGGAACCCTAATAAAGGCTTTTATAGATTGATTGAAATATTTAGTAGAAATCTTGTGTCTTATTTGACAAATGCTTATTTATTAGTTTTCAATGTAGATACTAATCTATAGATTGTTTAAGTAGTGGTGGGATAAACACTATTTGTTTTTAGGGTCTATTCACACAGAGTATCCTGCACAGATTTGATGCACAGAATTTGAAGCTACAGATTTTAATGTAAATTGAATGACTGAACACAGCATCAAATCTTCAACTTCAAATTCTGCTCAACAAATATGCGCAAGATACTTTGGCTGGCATTTATTATCATTGTGTGTACACCCTTTTTCTGTCTATATTTGGCGTTATTTTGGCGCAAGTGTCCTTTTTTGTACCTTTTTTACGCTGTCGGTTTACTCATTTCTGCTGATATTGAGTAGCAAGTTTTGGCAATACACATGATATGGATGGGTTTCATGAGCTGCACCTTTTTGTGAAAAGGTGCAAAAAAGGCGCAAAACCACTGAAAAGTCTTTAAAAATACACCAGCCCAGACTTAGCTTAGCTTTTTGGTGTATGTGAAAAGTGAAATTTAAGAAAATGGGACCTGCACAAAATTTATCAGATGCTCTGCGACCATATCTGTTAATTCTGTCTTTCTCCCTAAAGGGAACATGTCACTACTTTTTACTCCCTGTAACCAATAGTAAATGTTTTATAACAGTGCATAAGTATTCCTACCATGAGTCTATGTACTGGATATTTGGCTGTAATCTTAAGAAAATGATCTATAAATGTTTCACTTTGTATGTAAATTCTCATCAAGTAGTCTCCTGGATGGATCTCTTTATTCTTAAAGGGGTTATCCACCCTAAGGTGATTTTAGTTCTTACCTCCCAGAGAGTAATGGACATGTTGGCTATGTTGTGAGTCCACGATAACACTGTGGCTATCTTTTTTTGAGATGGCTATTTCCTGTTGGAAATCCCTCTGTCAAACTACGAGCCCCATAATACGTTGTCCCTCCCTCCCACACATCAGCCACCCCACCCATTGAAGCACAGGTGTGCTGCCTTTCATGCTTTGCTGTGAACAATAGACCATTCTTTTCTAACCAAGGTGCCTCCAGCTGTTGCAAAACTACAATTCCCTGCAGAATGATCTCCTTCCCACCCAGCAGTCACTCTACCCATTGAAGCAGACACGCTCCCTGTCATCACCTGACTAGTGATGTAATGTCGCACTGCAGCCTGGGAAAACCTGAGATGACAGTAATTTTGTATGCTGTTAAAAATAAACATTATGGCAAAGATCACATAAAAATTGTGAGACCACCATGACACCCAGATACAGACACTATATTATGAACTACACTAACTTTACAGCCCCTGTAGCATAGCCAAATAAAAAATAATAATAAAATCATGGAATACACCTTTATTCAAGCTTAATTGGGCGTGATTGACAGCCCAAACACTTCAGAAGTCTCCCCTGTTCTCCTCTGTGGAGATTGTATAAAGCCAGGTCTGCTCATCTACATGATATCATTCCATCTACATTAAAAGAAGGTAACTTAATCAAATAAGAAACCTGAGCATCCTACCCAGAGTATGCATAGTTGCACTTCTGGATAAAGGAAAGATGGCTGTCTGGTGTCCATCGAAACGCCTGCAGTCATAACCAGTCATCAAGAAAAGAGAGGACTATGGGAAAATATTACCCCCTGACTTGTCGTGGCTCCGCCCCTTCAGGTAGCTTCTAGGAACTTCTGTGATCCTTCTTGTGTTGCCTCTGTGATCTCTTCTGTGGTGGGATCCCTTATCGGGGGAGGACATTGACAGCAGAGGGCCGCTCTGCAAAGAATCTGCCTGCCCCTCCCCTATACGTCAATTGTTACAAATTACAGTGTGTGGGCCCTGCTATTCATAACCTCAGAGCGCCAACATTCACATTTTTTTTTATATCTGCTTATAGGCATATCTGTATATAAAAGCTGATCTATAAGTTATAATAGATCAGCTATCATAAACAGATACAGTATGCCATTCAGGAGCATGGAAAAGTTAGGTGACAATTTCTCACTTAGCTTTTCCAAGATTCTGAATGCCAGTCAGCTTATAGGCATATCTGTTTATAATCAGATATGCCATTTAGGGGTTTGGAAAAGCTAGGTGAGAAATTGTTGTCTAGCTTTTCCATGCTCCCTAATGGCATATCTGCTTATTGACATATGTTTATAACAGCTAATCTATATATTATATTGCTTATAATAAATCAGCGATTAGAAACATGTTTTTGACTTGAATTGACTCCCCTCAGGATTCACCGCCGGCGGCACCGTACCTCTTTCTGTGATTCCCCTGTGTATTAATTCAAAATTCTGCAAACGGCCACAGAATCACATTTTGCTGCATGGCAGGGCCCAAGGGAGGAGTCTGTACATGACTACGTACAGCAGCAGTGGCACACAGCCTACATATGAGTGAGTGACCTGTCACCTAGGGCAAACTGTGCAAAGATACACTTGAAAAGATGGCGCTCACCATAAAACGAGATCTTTATTCTTCAGTTGCATGGAATACACATAAGGTTAGGGGTCCTACAGACAGCGGGGAACTGCACATTTCTTGCTGTCTTTATGGCCTTATGTGTATTCCTTGCAAATGAAGAATAAATATCTCGTTTTATGGTGAGTGTCGTCTTTTCAAGTCTATCTTTCCACAGTTTTACCTTTACTACTTTGGACTGAGCACCACTGGTTATGAAACTTTGTTGCTGCTGTTTGTTGCAGTGTCCTCCGCACGGAATGCAGTGCGATTACGGTGTACTTGCAGTCGGTCTGTGCAGTGCCGGCATTCCTGGACATTTTCGATATTGTCACTATTTCAATCTGGCCCTTAATGAAAGGGCGGCGGGCCCCCTCACACGCTGGGCCCCTTTGTAGCTGAACTGGCTGCACAAGCGATATGTCCGCCCCTGTCCCTTATGTCTCACTCACACATGTTTTTAACCTGTTCCTTATCTTAAGCATCCACCCAAACAAATATCCTGTCATCCAATGACGACTGGGTGGGTGTAAGTATGGAGATTAAGTCTAGTCACATGACATGACACATAATCATTAATTCACTATAATTTGTATATAGATATACTGTAAATGTCATGTGACTATATTATGGCCACTATAATCACCTGTACCATCATTAAACGTCTTTGTCTTTCAATCCAGTATGAAAATCATGGATTACCTTCTCAGCCATCTCAAATAGATGACTTGAGATAGATAAATACTATTCATAATAGACCAATAAAACCCAGTGTTATCTAAACACACATATATCTGGACTATATGTTAAGTTACAGTCACTTAGTAGGCCTAAGCTATATAAATCAGCACTATAGTCAATACTATGGTATTATAAAATGATTACATAGCATGGCCATACCAATGGATACTAACTCTATAAGAAATATAAGACAGATATCTTTAAATTTCTGACTATACCAATATTCTACTTCAAGTTTGTATGATAGACATGACCATTGGAGTAATAGAATGATAGACAATGGGGTTTATTTACTAAGAGTAGAGTGCAGTTTTCTTTCTGGGTTTTAATTTCTACAGGTATTTTCCCAAGGTATTTACTAATGTTTCCCTACATTTTGCACTTTTCATATGTTTTGCTTTTTTTTACAACTGTTTTAATATATCAGGTTTTTCCCAGCTCAAATCCACCACATTTTCTGTGGAAACCTTAGTAAATACGTTGGGATTCTTCTAAACTGTTGGGGGCAGGCCCCTTATGTCGAGACCATGCCCCTTTCTCCCATGGCCAACCTCCCTCTTCAGGTTTTTCTTGCAAAATGGAGGGTTCTGGTTTTATGGTCGCAAATTGTGTTGCATGGAACGTGCAACACAATTTGGGCACAAAACACGAGAAAAAAAAAACAATGTGTTTCACCATCATACCTCTTACTTCTTTCAAACATTGTGGCTATAGATTAACAGAACAATATGGCATCCATTGTCTTTATGTTTGTCTGTAGTACACATTCTGTTTATCTTAAACATTCCATACATTATGGATATGTTTTGGATCTTTCTATGACCTGGTGAAATGAAAGTGAATCATTCTGATTAAAGATGGAAGCCTGAAACTATCTTGTACCTCTCATATAATAACTCTGATTTGATCGTTACAAATATCCCAACAATGTGAATATTTTCTTTTCTGGACATCTTCTTGTACATTAGCTAAATGGCATAACATTTAATACTGGTATCTTAAAGATGCTCAGGTTGTGAATGCAAGCTTCAAAAGTAGCAACCTCTTGAGCAGTCTTAAAGTGTGCTCAGAACATTTGTTAGTACCCTCACTTCTCCTGCCAATGCTTACTAAAAGAAGATTGTAAACATGCTCCGTTCAGAGTAACAATAATTTTCCTTTTTTGATGCAACCTGAGGCATTATGGGAACTCATGATTCAACATAGCAGAATTTACTGGTTCCAGATGACAATGCCAAGTGAGACTTAAGGTGGTCTTTAATCATTAGTTATAAATCCTATTGTAGCCTGAAGAGCTTTGAGAATTATAATGAACTCTATTGCAGGTTTCAAAGGTAAAAACATAAAATTTTCATGCCAGACACCTGAGTGGTTTGCTGTGTAGGATGTGGAATGCAAGAACACCCTGTGATTCTTATAGTCAGAGCATCTGGTCTTACACTTTTGCTGCTTGGACCATGAACATGTAAGGGATGCAATGTGACCCAAGGCCAACCACTCTATGATGGACAGGTACTTTTCCTGGGCAATGACAATAAGCAGCAGAGAAAAACAGCTACATGTCAAGAGAGCAAAGAGGTCTGAGACAAGAGAGCAGGAGACATTTTGAATGAAAGTGACTTTGTAACCGAGCCAGTGTTTGTATTGAAAGCCCTGGGCATAAGAGTGAAGAAACTGTTTGTCTTGTAAGCCCCTAAAGCAGGAAGCCATAGTCTGAGAACATGGGTTTAGTGCAAACTGCATTGGAAATGCCAGCGAACACTTACAAACATGTTTGTGCCTTTTTTGTGAAAACCATAACACTTTCATTACAAGGATATATGTTCCTGTTAGGCACCATTCCCTCCTGCTAATAACGTTTTTATTGGTTCTGTATTCAAAGGACTACGTTATTTTTTTTCTGTGCCATCTCCTTTAGCGCCACACTAGAGAAGAGCCATGACTGGACACTACACTGTACATCCTGCAAGGGACCACCCAGGTTGCCAATCTGGAGACGAATCTGAAAAGCGATTGTATGGTCAGAACATAGACAGGAGTCCTGGAAAGTTTGGTAAACTTTTATTCCACCCAAAAATACAAGTGTAATATTTTGGCAAATAATTCCTTTCTCAAGCTTGATTAATTCAGAGAGGATGTCCATCCAGCATTGTCACAGGCTAGTTAGAGACTATTCCTTTGTGGAAAGCCTGAACATTGAGGAAGAAGAGGATAAACACTACTCTCCGTCCCTCTCTCCTTGTGTGTTTTGTCTCTTAATGTAGTCTCCCCTTCTAACCCATTTCTTTTCCAACCCCAATCTCATGACTTTCTGCAAAGCTTTATTGTTTGACTTTGTTGTTTTATCATGTGTGATGTAATGTCAGTGTAACATTTGGTATAATGTGTATCATAGGTAGACTTGTACAGTATGTTGTGCTGTTTTCTATTTAACCCCTTCACGACCAAGGACGAATATTTACGTCGTTGGCCGGCTCCCGCGATATAACGTGGGGTCACGCAGTGACCACGCGTCATGTTGGGTCGGTCCCAGCATGTATCTGAAGCCGGGACCCGGGGCTAATAGTGCGCAGCAGCGATCACAGTGCCACATGCTATTAACCCTTTAGACGCGGCGTTCAAAGTTGAACGCCGCATCTAAAGCAAAAGTGAAAGCTGCCCGGCTGCTCAGTGGGGCTGATCGGAACCACCACAGTGAAAATGTGGTGTCCCGATCAGCTGGGAACACGATTGGAGGTCCTCTTACCTTCCTCCGGCGTGTCCCTTCGGCGATTGATTGCTCCAAGCCTGAGATGCAGGCTTGAGCAATTGACCGCCGATAACACTGATCACTGCAAAGCTATGGCTTTGCAGTGAACAGGGCTGGCAATCAGTGTATGCAATGTTATAGCCCCCCCATGGGAGCTATAACACTGCAAAAAAAAAGTGTAAAAAAAGTTAATAAATGTGATTTAACCCTTTCCTTATTAAAAGTTCAAATCACCCCCCTTTTCCCATAAAAAACACCATGTAAATAAAAATAAATATAAAGAAATGTGGTATCGCTGTTTGTGTAAATGTCCAAACTATAAAAATATATCATTAAGTAAACCGCACGGTCAATGGCGTATGCGCAAAAGAATTTCAAAGTCCAAAATAACGTATTTTTGGTCACTGTTTATATCATGAAAAAATGAATAAAAAGCAATCAAAAAGTCTGTTCAATACAAAAATGGTCCCGTTAAAAACACTAAAAATGAACCCTCATACCGCCCCATATGCAGAAGTTAAAAAGTTATAGAGGTCAGAAGATGATAATTTTAAACGAAGAAATTTCCGTGCATGTAGTTATGATTTTTTTCAGAAGTACAACAAAATCAAACAAATATAAGTAGGGTATAATTTTAATCGCATGGACCTACAGAATAAAGATCAGGTGTCATTTTCACAGAAAAAATATACTGCATAGAAACGGAAGCCCCCAAATGTTACAAAATTGTGTTTTTTCTTTAATTTTGTCGCACAATTATTATTTTTTCCGTTTTGCTGTAGATTTTTGGGTAAAATGACTGATGTCACGGCAAAGTAGAATTGGTGGCACAACAAAATAAGCCATCATATGGATTTTTAGGTGCAAAATTGATAGGGTTATGATTTTTAAAAGGTAAGGAGGAAAAAACGAAAATGCAAAAACCAAAAAACCCTGCGTCCTTAAGGGGTTAAAAAAAATTAGCTACATGCATCATGCAGAAAAGGACGTGTCCTCCAGATTCAAAAATGCTTTTTCTAACTGTTCTTCTCTTTTGCCAAAAGTTGAAGATCACAAACCTCTACTAATATAGAATGCTACAGGAATATTATATAACAAGCCCAACATGCATCATACACTTGTGACAGTAAATGTCCATACAAATATACATACTGTAGAATGTTTGAAGGTTAAACGACATCAATTCTCACATTGTGCTGTTGTGCCTGTGATTATATTCCATCTCCAAATAAAGTGGGAACTTTCCTTAATTTAACAATGTCTTAATGCACTATGAAGTCAAAAGAAAGCATTTGAAGGGCACAAGTAAATTAAGGATATGAGATCATTTTAATTAAGTTAATTGTGCCCTAACTGTACAAGGGGAAATCTTTCCAGCTGTATAAGATGAACACCATTCTGTCAGTAACAGGAAGATAGAAGATTGAAAATGATTTTTAAATAAAATAAATAAATACAAATTCAGGAAACTAGTATAAGGTTTTCTTTTCACTTACGCGTTTGTCAGTTGATTTAGTTGGGCCAAGTTCCACATTCTACATATAATAATTTAATTCCATGTGACTGAGAGGTTGTCTATAGTGAGTGGTGCTATATTAGGGGTGCATAACTGTGTCACAGTCTGGGCCCAATTTAGGATAATCTGGTATTCTGGTGGGCAGTCTGTCACTGGGTAACAAAGTACCATCCAGATGTATTCCTGGACCCAGCATAACATTACCTAGAGCATGACATCTTCCTTTAAATCATCCTTGTTCTTTCTAAGGGAAGTGGCACATATGCAGACATTTTGCCGCTGTAAGAACTTTTAGCAGTGGATAGGGGATCAGTATTGGAATTCTGATCACTCTGCATAGATGCATGTCAGAATATACAGTGCATTACATAGCAAGGTAAAAAGTATTACAAGTTCTGACACCTTTCTCATAGTTAGCATTAACATTTTCTATAATTTATGCTACAGTAGCATATCAACAAATCTTCAACATCCACACAGCTGCCTTTCCTTTCTGGGATCACTTTTGGTAGGTATTTTCCACAGTATTTCCTACCTGTTTATAGCTGTCATTGTCACAAGATAATCACAGTTATTAATTAAATTTTAGTTGTTTTAATGTTATGATTCCTTAACCCCTTAAGTACTGAGTGATTTCCCGTTTTTGTATTTTCGTTTTTTCCTCCTTGCCTTTAAAAAATCATAACCCTTTCAATTTTGCACCTAAAAATCTGTATTATGGCTTATTTTTTGCGCCACCAATTCTACTTTACAGTGACATTAGTCATTTTACCGGAAAATCCACAGCGAAACAGAAAAAAAAAATAATTGTGCGACAAACTTGAAGAAAAAATGCCATTTTGTAAATTTGGGGGCTTCTGTTTCTATGCAGTACATTTTTCGGTAAAAAATGACACCTTATCTTTATTCTGTAGGTCCATATGGTTAAAATGATACCCTACTTATATAGGTTTGATTTTGTATTACTTCAGAAAAAAATCATAAATACATGCAGGAAAATTTATACTGTCACGATTCGGCTTCCAGGTAGTGGATCCTCTGTGTCAGCGAGGGATTGGCGTGGACCGTGCTAGTGGACCGGTTCTAAGAGGCTACTGGTGTTCACCAGAGCCCGCCGCAAAGCGGGATGGTCTTGCTGCGGCAGTAGCAACCAGGTCGTATCCACTAGCAACGGCTCAACCTCGCTGACTGCTGAGAAGGCGTGGGACAGAAGGACTAGGCAGAGGCAAGGTCAGATGTAGCAGAAGGTCGGGGGCAGGCGGCAAGGTTCGTAGTCGAGATGGATAGCAAGGGTTCAGGTAACACAGGCTTTGGACACACTAAACGCTTTCACTGGCACAAGGCAACAAGATCCGGCAAGGGAGTGCAGGGGCAGTGAGCAGATATAGTCTGGGAGCAGGTGGGAGCCAATTAAGCTAATTGGGCCAGGCACCAATCATTGGTGCACTGGCCCTTTAAGTCTCAGAGAGCTGGCGCGCGCGCGCCCTAGAGAGCGGAGCCGCGCGCGCCAGCGCATGACAGCAGGGGACCGGGACGGGTAAGTGACCTGGGATGCGACTCCCGAGCGGGCGCGTCCCGCTGTGCGAATCGCATCCCCGACGGCCATGACAGTGCAGCGCTCCCGGACAGCGGGACTGACCGGGGCACTGCAGGGAGAGAGACGCCGTGAGCGCTCCGGGGAGGAGCGGGGACCCGGAGCGCTAGGCGTAACATATACGTTTAAAATTGTCATTTTCTGAGCCCTATAACTTTTTTATTTTTCTGTGTTCAGGGCGCTATGAGGGCTCATTTTTTGTGCCGTTATCTGAAGTTTTTAGCGGTATCATTTTTGTTCTGATTAGACTTTTTGATCACTTTTTATTCACTTTTTTGTGGTATAAAAAGTGATCAAAAATGTGCTATTTTGGACTTTGGAATTTTTTTGTGCGTACGCCATTGAAAGTGAGATTTTAAAAGTGGTATATTTTTATAATTTGGACATTTCCACACGTGGTGATACCACAAATGTTTATTTTTATTTACACTGTTTTATTTTGTTACTAGGAAATGCCGGGTGATTTAAACTTTTAATTCAGAAGGGAATACCTGAAAGGGTTAACTTTTTTTTTACACCTTTTTTTTTGTGTGAGCTCATAGCTCCTATAGGGACCTATGAGCTTGCAATGGCTGATTGCATACACAGATTGTTGCCTTGCCGTTGCATGGCAACAAGCTGTGCAATCGGCGGTTGATTGCTCCAGCCTGTAATTCAGGCCGACAGAAGAAGGTAGGGAACTTCTCTCCGGGTAGCTGATCGGGGCATCACGATTTTATCGCGATGACCCCGATCAGCCCAACTGAGCAGCCGGGAAGCAATTACTTTCACTTTCGATGCAGCGCTCAGCTTTGAGCGCCGCATCGGAAGGGTTAATAGCGTGTGGCCGAACGATCGCGGCCGCGTGCTATTAGCCGCGGGTCTCGGCTGTGAATAGGCACCGGGACCATCCCGCCAGGACCCTGCGTTATAGACAGGGACCGGACCTAGGACGTACTCATACGTCCTAAGTCCTTAAGGGGTTAAAGTGTCAGATGGGAACCTGCACATTTATTATTAATAATAATAATATTTGTAAGGATCAATTCTTAGGGACATAATAAACTTAAATCAAACATTAAAGGAAACTGTCAGCTTTCTCCCCTCCCACCCCCACGCTAACCAGGGGTACTGGCTGGTAGTGCCGGGGACGCTGATCAGTTTGATCCTTACCGTGCCCGGATCCGCCACACCGTTCGGCCTCAATCTTCTATTTTCTGTATATTCAAATGAGGTGCTAACTGGCACTCTGATGTCATAACCGGGCCGCAGCGCCGCCAGCTAATCAATATTCCTCACCTCCCTCTGCCTCTCCCTCTTTTCCCCGCTCTGTAAGGAAGAGAGAGGGTAGGAATATTGATGAGCTGGGTGGCACTGCGGCCCGATGCTGACATCAGAGTGCCAGTTAGCACCTCATTTGAATATACAGAAAATAGAAGATTAACCTCTTAAGGACGTAGGGTGTACCTGTACGCCCTATGCCCGATCCCAGTGTTTAAAACAGGGTCACGCTGTGACCCCACATCATACCGGGTCGGTCCCGGCTGCTAGTCCTAGCCGGGACCCTGGGCTAACAGTGCGCAGCACCAATCGTTGTGCCGCGTACTATTAACCCTTCAGACGCGGTGATCAAAGTTGACCGCCGTGTCTGAAAGTGAAAGTAAACGCTTCCCGGCAGCTCAGTCGGGCTGATCGGGACATCACGATAAAATCGCGATTTTCCGATCAGCTAGGACGCGAGCGGAGGTTCCCTTACCTTGCTCAGCCATGTCCAATCTGGGTTTGATTGCTCCAAGCCTGAGCTACAGGCTTGAGCAATCAAGCCCCTATCTCCCTGATCCATGCAAAGCTATGGCTTTGCAGGGATCAGGGTAAAATATCAGTGTGTGCAGTGTTATAGGTCCCTATGGGAGCTATAGCACTGCAAAAAAAATGTTAATAAAAAGTTAACAAAGGTCATTTAACCCCTTCTCTAATAAAAGTTTGAATGACCCCCCTTTTCCCATAAAAAAAACCTGTGTAAAATAAACATATGTGGTATCACCGCATGCATAAATGACCCAACTATAAAAATATATTGTTAATTTAACAGCACGGTCAATGGCGTACGCGCAAAAAAAACTCCAAAGTCCAAAATAGCATATTTTTGGTCACTTTTCATATGATAAAAAAATGAATAAAAAGCGATGAAAAATACTGATCCATGCAAAAATGGTACCAATAAAAACTTCAGAACACGGCGCAAAAAATGATCCCTCATATCGCCCGTACGCAGAAAAATTAAAAAGTTATAGGGGTCAGAAGATGACAATTTTAAATGTATACATTTTCCTGTATGTAGTTATGATTTTTTCCAGAAGTACGACAAAATCAAACCTAAATAGGGTATCATTTTAATCATATGGACCTACAGAATAAAGGTAAGGTGTAATTTTTACCAAAAAATGCACTGCGTAGAAACGGAGAAGTTACAAAATGGCATTTTTTCTTCACTTTTGTCGCACAATGAATTTTTTTCCGTTACGCCGTGGATTTTTGAGTAAAATGACTAAAGTCACTGCAAAGTATTTTATCTGCAAAATTGAAAGCGTTATGATTTTTAGAAGGTGATGAGGAAAAAATGAAAATGCAAAAACGGAAAAACCCTGAGTCCTTAAGGGGTTAAGGCCGAAAGGCGCGGTGGATCTGGGCAGGGTAAGGATCAAACTGATCAGCGTCCTGTGCACTACCATCCAGTACCGCTGGTTAGTGTGTTGGGGGGGGGGAGGGGGGGAGAAAGCTGAAAGTTTTCCTTTAAATGAATATAACATAGAAACAAAATATCTTCCCCAGATCCTGTTACTAAGAAATGCTCAGATTTAAGAACATTACAAAAAAAAAAGCTTTTTGTAGCAATGAAGAAAACAAAATGTAGCAGCTGTTGCTTCAATTAATCTTCAATGCTCAACTTTTTTTCTTATATACAGTATGGTCCTTTATGTTAACAGCAGATGACAGTTTTGTTAATTGAAGAACTTTTCGGTATTACCCAGAGAGCACTAAGTACTGACCAAGGTTCTGAGAAATGACTTGCAAATCTGTATTTTAGCGATACTGTCATTTAAATGAACTTGACATATCCCAAAGACATATCAAAAGAATAGATTGTTTTGGGTCTCAGTTCTGTTTGATTTAGTTGGTTGAAGCATACAGCAGTGCACTTCATTCCCTGGTGGGCTACATGATGCAAATGATTGCAGGAGACGGGCTCCATATACTGACAATAGAGCAATCACTCAGAGCGGGCAGTGATCAGCTGGGAAGTCAAGCACCCTGCTATTGCTAACATTAAGAGAAGGTCTCAGGACTGAGACCTTGACCAATCTGAATTTTTAAATCGTTTATGCCACATATCAAACATTTCTGTTGTGAAAAGGAAATCATATACATACATCATTTAACCGAGTGATGAAAAGGAACATTGCATAAAAAAAGGTTATTGTTACTAATGTATCATAGTGTTATGTCCTCAAGCCTTTTATCTGTAGAAGCAGACAGACTGCTAAACTACAATTTCCATGTAGAAATCTCCATGAAATAATAACTGCTTTTAAGAATAGCATTTTTCCAGTTACATACATTATATATCATGTTGGGTTCAGATAGTGTATAACTCAGCAATCTCGAGTCAGGAGACGTATAATTCATCTATAATTAGCATAGCTAACACGTTCACAAGTAAATGTTCAAGGTGTTTATTATTTTATTTCACTAATATATTCAACTGAGAAAGGTTGCATGTACAAAAAAAAAAAAAAAATATGAATTCTAAATAGATAAAATAGATATTTTTCACCGTGTAAGACGCACTTTTTCTTCCCCAAAACGGGGGGGGGGGGGGGGAAGTCGGTGCGTCTTATACGGCGAATACACCCCTATCGCGGTGGTCCCTGCGGCCATCAACGGCTGGGACCCGCGGCTAATACAGGACATCACTGATCGCGGTGATGCACTGTATTAACCCTTCAGAAGCATCGATCAAAGCTGACCGCGGTGGTCCTGAACAGCCTGACTGAATAGCCAGGTTAGTGCTTACAGGACACTGGGAGGGACCTTACCTGCCTCCTCGGTGTCTTCTCCATTCAGGGATCCCCTGTATGGCCGGCGCTCTCCTTCCTCGTCATCACGTCGTCGTGTACGTGCGTCGGCGTGCGTAACGACGTGATGACGGCGACGGAGAGCAAGGATACCCGGCCGGCAGCAGAGACGTTCCGGAGCGACGGGGACACGGCGACAGCGATGGAGCGACATCCAGAGCAGCGGTGACGGGTCCGGAGCGGCGGGGACACGTGAGTATTACCTCCTATGCAGTGGTCTCCAATCTGCGGACCTCCAGATGTTGCAAAACTACAACTCCCAGCATGCCCGGACAGCCAACGGCCAATGGGTTCAAAATCTAAAATTTTTTTGATTTTGCACCTAAAAATAGGGTGCGTCTTATACGCCGGTGCGTCCTATAGGGCGAAAAATATGGTACCCACCCTGCTCTTCTTCAATGAAATGATAAAGCCACTTTTAAGATGGACGGACAATTTGGTAATACTCAGGTATTACATCAGAGGGGCTTTTCTTTTTTATTTCTTTTTTAAAAAAAAATTTTTTCACTTCATACCGCCATTTATTTATTTATTGTTGTTTATATAGAACCAACACATTCCACCGCTCTGTGAAGACTGTCATGACCAGTCACTGTCTACAACTTCCATGTTGTATATACACACATACATGCTAAAACAAATTTCATAGAAAGCCAATTAACCTTTCAGAATGTTTTGTTGTAATGTGAAAGGAAACCCGCACAAACACGAAGAGCATTTTTAACCGAATCTGTCACTATGTTTTATACCCACAAACTGCTGTTACGCCTGGATAGGTAAAACAAAACTGATTCTGAATAAACAATATTTATCTTGGTGCCCAGTGGTATCAATCAGGAGTCAATCCACAAAGATTCCATGCAGTGAAGAACTTCATAGTCTTCTCCGTTACACTGTATCTCACTTAGCTTAGTAGTCCTCAGGGTGTATTTATCAAAGGATTTATGTGTTTTTTTTTTACGTAACTTTGGCGCAATACTTTGGCGCAGTGTCTTTTTGCGCCAAAGTTTGGCGCATTTTCTCCACTGTCATTTTTACAACTTTCTCAAAATCACACGGTCCTGTGTGTGATTTTAACTTTAGTCATTAATTCATCATTTGCGCCAATCGATCTTCGGCGCAATTTTGCGCCTTTAGTTTTTTTTTGGGCGCAATTCATCGCCAAGAGATTTTGCACATGGAAAACACACTTAGCAATGTCAGAAAATGTAAAGGCGTCAAAATACATTAAACATTTTTTTGTGAAAGCAGCGACTCGTCCGGGGCTGCTCAATACTATCCTGCGACATAGTTGTCTCTGAGGAACCTTCACCCTCCGTTGTGCCAGCATTGGACATGGCCACACAGCACTAAGCACTGGTCTCCAACCTGCGGACCTCCAGATGTTGCAAAACTACAACTCCCAGCATGCCCGGACAGCCAACGGCTGTCCGGGCATGCTGGGAATTGTAGTTTTGCAACATCTGGAGGTCCGCTGGTTGAAGACCACTGCACTAAAGTAACCAAAAAAAAAACTACCCAAGTTGAAAATAAAATCCATTTCATATGGTGCCTATAAACCCCACAAAAGAAAAGAACTCATGTCGCTTGCTGATATACTGCAGGAGGGACTCCGAAATGGCTGCTCTCGGTTAAATACGCGTCCTCTGTGGTGGTAAGTTCTGTGTAAAAGGCGCTGTGAACAGCTGATTTCAACATATGAGCCACAATTACTAACAACTTGCACCAAATGATAAATTAGATGTATGTCCACGAAAACCAAAGTGAAAAAAAAGGGTAAAAAGAAACTGTCAACAGGCAAAATTGATAAATACCCCCCTATAAGTATACAATGGACATACCCTTTGCAGAACTGCATGGGAATACCAGTGATTTTAGAACAAAAAGACTCCTTGTCCTTGCTCAAATCTCTATTACTATATACTAAAGATCCCACTGCTGTATATGAAGATGATCCAGGAAACATTCATCCATTATAGAATTCTTATTGTCATTTCATAGGGGGAGATTTATCAAAACCTGTGGAAAGGAAAATTGCCCAGTTGCCCATAGTAACCAATCAGATCGCTTCTTTCATTTTTCAGAGGCCTTGTTAAGAATGTAAGAAGTGAGCTGATTGGTTGCTATGGGCAACTGGACCACTTTGCCTCTGCACAAGTTTTGATAAATCTTCCCCATAGGCTTGGGGGGAGATTTATCATAACCTGTGCAGGGAAAAGTTGCCCGGTTGCCCACAGGAACCAATCAGATGGTTTCTTTCATTTTGCAGAGGCCTTGTTAAAAATGAAAGAATAAATCTGCTTGGTTGCCATGGGCAACGGGCCAACTTTTTCTCTGCACAGGTGTTGATAAATCTCCCCCTTGGTCTTTACCACTGGCACACTATAATTGTAAAGAAACTGAAAAACAATATGCTACCTGTGTTGCATAGGCAAATATTAAAGGGGTATTCCAGGCAAAAACTTTTTTTTATATATCTACTGGCTCCGGAAAGTTAAACTGATTTGTAAATTACTTCTATTAAAAAATCTTAATTCTTCCAATAGTTATTAGCTTCTGAAGTTTTCTGTCTAACTGCTCAATGATGATGTCATGTCCCGGGAGCTGTGCATGATGGGAGAATATCCCCAAAGGAGCTGGACAGCTCCCGGGACGTGAGTCATCAGAAAGCAATTAGACAGAAAATGACAACTCAACTTCAGAAGCTAATAACTATTGGAAGGATTAAGATTTTTTAATAGAAGTAAATTACAAATCAGTTTAACTTTCCGTAGCCAGTTGATCTATAAAAAAAAGTTTTGGTGTGGAATACCCCTTTAATTCCTCTAGTTACATTTTCCAAACTTTGAGGGAGTGACAAAGATATAAAAAAAAAGAATGTTGACTAGAAAGTATTATAGCCTAAAATGCTTTGGTCATGGATAATAGCAGCACACATCACTTGTCCCAATGACAATCACAGCTGATAAACTGAAACTGATGAACTGTGTAATAGAGTTAAAAGTATAATATAGCCAAAGAAAGTGACAGTACCTCCCAAGTCTATGAAATAGTTGGAGAGGAAATGCATAGCAGCCATAATGTGTTGGTTCTACTTAGATTTAGTATCATGTGGAAGTGAATCCGAGATCTCAAGACCACTGCGCAGTCCCCATCTGTGGGTTTATAATGCAATCGTTGTTTATTATATTAACCAGAAACATGCCGTATAAAAACAGTGTCAATGTATATTAACATAGTGATATTGCAATATGACCTTTTTTTTAAACCTATAGAGCTCAGATTTTTCAATGTGACCGAAAGAAAAACTGATTAACCTATAGCAACCAATAACAGCTCTTATTGCTTTGGTAAAATGAAAGTTAATCTGTGATTGGTTGCTGTTGGCAAATAAGTCTCTTTTGTGTCCAGGGTCTGAATTTTTAAGGACAATGGGGATTATTTATCATTGTGTTCTATTGCTTTTTTTTTGTCTACATTTGCAAATTTTCGTTATTTTTGTGCTAATTGCGTTTTTTTTCGCATTGTTTTTTTCAAAGTTCTAAAATCCGTCATTTTGACCCTTTGGCATTGCTAGACCATTTTTTAAAGTGATGCAGTGGTCATGAATTTATTATCTGCGTGTTTTAGATTTTTGCGCTAATTTTGCCGCAACTGGCGCAAAAAACCCTGACAATCTAGTCCGCCTCCCAAGAGAGAGAGAGAGAGAGAGAGAGAGAGAGAGAGAGAGAGAGAGAGAGAGAGAGAGAGAGAATAAGGTAGAGAATGAGAACGTTTGAAGACATAAGAAGTAAAAAATAAATAAAAAAACGTGCAAATGAAAAGTAAAGCAGTTGTCCATATGAAACAATCAGATATATTTTTAAGGTACAAAACAGGACGGTAAAGATGTGAGAAACAATAAGATTGTAAACAATGCCCAAAATTTCATGTGCCCAAGTTTAAAAAAATATTCGACAAAGTGATGATAACAAAACCTCTGTCTCTCAAACAATATATATATATATATATATCTTTTTTATTCATTTTTTTTCCCTGGCCTTCCCGCGGCAAATTAAACCACTATTCAAATGTGAGACTCTCTTTGCAAACCTTCTTTTAGACATTAATTTGCCTTAAAATTTTAACTAAAACAAATAAAGCCAAGCACACAAACAAACAAGCTCCTCAGACGCAGGGTAGACATGATCTGAAAGTGGGGTAGAAAATGATCTGGGTCCAGATCTGCGTAAAATTTATCATTGTGACTGCGATAATAAGATAAATTTGGAGCAGCACTGCCAAGAAAAAAAAAAAACAGATCTAGACAAACAACAAAAATTATCTGGCCAAGACCATTATTGATATAAAAAAAAAAAAAAACATTGGATGTAAATGTCCTGATGCCCTGGTACTTTGTGCACCAGGATGTATATTTATGTCCTGTTCATAGAGTGAGCACAGGAGCTGCGCTCTCTTCATGCATGGCGGGTCCCGTCTGCTATGAGCAGCCAGGAACTGACCTACATTGGTGGACATTATCCATGCCACCATTAAGCTCTCAGATGCCATGATCAATACTGGCAATCATGGCATATGTGGCAATGCAGTGGCTCTGAGGGCTCATCCGATCATCTGCGGCCTTCTAGCAGACCAGAGAAGTAGATTACAATTATACAGATCAGTGCTATGCAAAGCTTTTATAGGGCAAGGAGGGAAAAATGAAAATGCACCTGAAGTGGTTAATATGACCCTCCAGTAGTCAGAGGTTCACTACTTTTTGGGTTAATACACAAAAAACCTAGTAATGATTATTGCTCATATACAACACAATACTAAGGTACGTGTTATGTATAGCTGGGGAGTAAGTAGAGTAACATATTTTTGTTCAATTCTGGCCTTTTATGTTGCTATCAAAGAAAGTAAAACCAGCCCTATGGAGCACTATAGTACATCAATATTGTGCCTTACAGTACACTACTAAAGATTAATAAACTTTCGGAAGTTCGGTTCTGCTGGTTCGCCCAACCTCAGCCAATAGTTCTAGGTTCTGTCTGACCTGTAGCCCAGAAGCCTGTGTGCAACACTGTCTAAGGCCATGTTCACATTATGTAATTTGTGCGGAATGTCTGAACAAAAAACACATACGGACATGCAACATATTTGCAGAATCCGGCAGGCGCTAGGACTGCAGGAAATTTGTTTCTGAACGAAATCTGCAAAAAGAATAGACAAGTCTATTTTGTCTTTTTGCAGATGACGGAATTGGGCAGCAATATCTGCAATACAGAACTCTGCTGCAGGGGAATGTCAGTGCCGAATATTCCTGTGGAATTTCGCACTGACTTGCTGCTGTGAAAACATACCCTTAGAGCCCTAAAAGCTCAGTATAACATTGTTGGGTAACCTAGAAGTGTATCTAGGCATATATCCAAGTTAATTTAAAAGTTAAGGTAACCTTGTCTATAGATAAATGGATGGTACCTGGTAGCTAACAGATTGAAGAAAAACACACTGCACTAGCAGATTTTTATGCATTTTAAAATTAATATAAAAAATTATTTTATTTTTTGGAGGCAGATGCCTGCCATTGTTTACATATACACAAAAGTATCAAATGAAGCAATGGCTTATTTCAGGCAGTCCACAAATTATGCCTTTGTGCCTGGAAAGTGAAGAAGCAGTGGCTTTTTACAAGGTGTGGTAAATTATACTCATTTTGGGGCATAGCAACCGGATTGACATCCTAGAAAGTTGACAAAAGTGACACAAAACCATATGTGCTGCTTTTTTACAACAAGTAGTTTACAACAAAAAAATAAGTACAAAAAAAACCTGTCACACTTAAAGGGGTACTCCACCCCTTAACAACTTATCTCCTATCTAAAGGATAGGGGATAAGATGTCTGATCGCGGGGGTCCCGTCGCTGGGAATCCCCACAAAATCTCTCCTGCAGAACCCCTGTCATCTGGTGCACAGACCGAGTATTTTGACGCCATGGCCCCGCCCTCTCATGATGTCACGTCCCACCCCCTTAATGCAAGTCTATGGGAGGGGACGTGACGGCTACCATGCCCCCTCCCATAGACCTGCAGTAAGGGAGTGGGGAGTGATGTCCCGACCCACCGTCCCCTGCATCGCCAGTCAACAGGCACGGAGCGAAGTTTGCTCCTTGCACAAGATGAGTCCTGCAAGAGAGATTGTGGGGATTCCCAGTGGCAGGATCCCTGCTATTCTTTGGATAGGGGATAAGATGTCTAGGGGTGGACTACCGCTTTAACTTTCAATTAAGATTTTGTAGAATAAATGCAAAACACTCTCTTCTTCTTTACTACAATCATTATTGGCCCTACTCCTTTCTGTAATGTTTACAGCTTAGTGTCCCTCACAGATATCTTCACCTGACATTTGCTATCTATAAAATGGCTGCTGATGCTATGTGCATATAGCTTGGGCATTACCCCTAGACTGCCTCCTGATTGGTTGGACATTATGGGATTCCCTGCAGTCGTGTGACCCTTCCTTCTTCTTTCTGCCATGTAGCTGATGTTATTATTGCAGGTTCTGCTGAACTAATCCACCAGAAGTTCAAGTTCTAGCCGAACCAAACTTTTAGCAAAGTTCTGACCGAATTTGGTTCTATGTTGATTTAGCTCATTTATATACATTACAATTCTGGTGAAAAAGAAAGGACAGTTTGGCATGCTAAAGACCAAAATACACCTTCAGAAGCTCCGATCACAGGGAGGGGTGGCCAGTAGATGGAGAATAACTTATGGAGCAAAAAAGAATGGTTAAGTCCAATTTTGGTATGAATACACCGCTAAATTGTTATTATGTGTAATGTTAATAGTGTTTTATTAAAATTACATCTTGGACTAATGTTTTATTATAACTTAATTGAGAGAAATTGTACATTCACAGTTGAAAGCAATCACATTTCCCATAGAAATGACAAAGGTGTAAAAATGATTTCTAGATGTTCTATTTTTCCATTCTCTTTTTACTTTTCTTTTTAGTAGCTTGATTTAAAGATATTGGTTTTGTCCATAAAACATAATGTCCCTTTGGAATAAAAAGCATTTCATTGTTCTATTTTTAATTAAAGTCTTTTAAGGTTTGTTTTGCATTGCAACTAGTTCAAGCTAAAGAGTGATCAAATTCATCATTTGGTTATATGAGATCTATATAGTTTAACTGTCTAAATGCTAGTTTGTGAGTAAACAGTAATGCTTTTTGTAGCCTGGGGTATTTCTTTGTGTGTCTGCTGTGTCAGATTAACTGACATTTTAATTTCATTAAACTCCAAATTTTTTAGCTCACTTGACTTCTTCAATTTACGATCTATGGGGGACATTTATCAATGTTGTCTTTTGAAAGTATGTTTTGAAGTAATTTTTTTGCTCTGGTTTTGCTTATGTGCTACATATTTATCACACTGTCACAGATGGGTTAATACATTTGGCACACATAAGAAAAAAAATCCCTTTATAACAGCACATTATGATTCCTCCTCTCTTCTGCGACTTTTCTGTTCTAAAGCCTCAGTTGTAAATAAACATCTAGCCCCCAATTATTACCCCGATACACACTGCAACAGGGGTATTGGGAAGAGCAAGTACCAACAGGCCCAGAGCATCAAAAATGGTGCTCCTGGGCCTAGATGGTATAACTTGACATTATTTAGGCTGGAAAGGGCCAATAACAATGGTCCTCACCCACCTTTGTCATGTTAGACATTGGCAATATCACTTTGATGCGGTTGCCAAGCTTTAGATATGACACTTCTATTTTCACCAGTGTACAATACACAGTGTACAATACACAGGGGGAAAAAAGTCACATGTGGCTTCAGAGACACTAGTTGTAAAAAAAACACTCGCACAATGGTTAGGTTAAAGGACCATACTATTGCTTTATCCATTAGTCTTTAATTGAGAGTTGTTTTCCAGGATTTATTTTTATTTATATTTTAAATAGTTCACCAATATCTAAACAGTCAGGTGTTGACTCCTGTGCCCCCAACAGATAAGCAGTTTACCAGAGCTGAAATGCCTGAATATACACAGTGAACAGAGTTGATACTGCAGCTCAGCTGCAGTAAACCTGCAGTAACCCAGCATGGCCACTACATAATAAATGGAGCTGTCTGCTTCTGGTTCTGTTCACTGTGTACATGTGCATGCTGTTGTTCTAGCAAACAGTTGCTAAAACTAACATTTTGGATTCTGGAGGAAATGTATGGTAACATTTGCAAAAACTACATAAAATTCCCCTCTAAAAATGCAACCTACCATTTCATCCAATCTTTTGGAAGTAAGATGTTTTATCATAAGTAGAGAAGAGCGAGCCAAGCCTGTAAAACCAAGTCAGAAGTATGCTAAAAATTTGGTTCAACTAGAACTCAAACTTCGGCCAATGAGGTTTGGTAGAACCTGCAAAAATAATATCAGCCACATGGCAGAAAGGAGATGGAGGAATAATCAAATAACTTCACGTCATCCCAAATCTCTCAGACAATCAGAAGACAGGAGAACCATTATAGAGGCCTATGCACATAGATTCAACAGATATTTTTAAAAATAGCAGGTGTTGAGTGAAGATCTCTGTGAGGGACACTAAACAGTGAACAATACAGATAGGAGTAGGACCACACAAATCTTATAATTGTAGTAAAGCACATAGACATGAATGTAGGGGGCAGGGTGCGACATCATGAACACGGAAGCCAGAGAAAGCGAGGGGTCCCAGCGTTCAGACCCTCTGTGATCGTACATCTTATCCCTTATTCTTACACATGCTTTTGGGATATTGGTGAATTAGTTCTGTCTGAACTAGAACTTTTTGCCAGAGTTTGGCGAACCAGCAACACTTTTTTATTTGTATTTTTTTAAAGATTACTCACTACTAATCATAAGTTATTAGTAGCAATAGCAACAAGTTAGGAATATTAACCCCTTAACGACCACGGATGTAAATGTACGTCTTGGTTTGGCAGTACTTTGCGCACCAGGACGTACATTTACATCCTATGTATGACCGCGAGCATCTGAGCAGTGCTCGCGTCATACACAGCAGGTTCCAGCTGCTATTAGCAGCCAGGGACCCGCCGGTAATGGCCAACATCCGCGATCACGGCATCTGCGACAATGCGCATATGCGCAGTGCTGCCGCGGCGATCCGATCATCTGTAATGGCGGACGGAGGTCTCCTTACCTGACTTCGTCCGTCTCCCGGCGTCTCCTGCTCTAGTCTGGGATCGAGCAGACTAGAGCAGGAGATAGCCGATAATACTGATCAGTGCTATGTCCAATGCATAGCACTGAACAGTGTTAATATTCAAATGATTGCTATAGATAGTCCCCTATGGGAACATAAAGAGTGTCAAAAAAATTTGAAAAATGTAAAAATAAAATGTAAAAAAAAATGTGAAAAATCCACTCCCCCCAAAAAATGAAAATTGTCCGTTTTTCCCATTTTGCCCCCAAAAAGTGTAATTTTTTTAATATATATATAAACATAATTGGTATCACTGCATGCGTAAATGTCCGAACTACCAAAATATAATGTTAATGATCCCGTACGGTGAATGGTGTAAACGTAAAAAATTGTATGCTCTATTTTAGTTGTTGTAAAATGTTTCTTTTTTCCCATCAATTACAAAATTATAGAACTGCTGATATAAAGCTGATATGCAGTCCACAGCTTAGCATTTGGTCTGGCAAATCCTGCAGGGCAAGCAGCAAGAGAATTATAGGATTGTGAGGGGGGAAAAAAACAACAAACACAGTAGAGTGTGTTCATGCAAATGTGCTGGCTGAAGGATTTAGCTGAAACAACAAAATCAATCAGTTTCACCTTCTATAAAATTTTATCAGATGTTATGAGGAGATCCAACAGTGATTAATGACACGAGGTCACAAAACACTAAAGTCTGCCCCATCTACCTGTCCTCAACTGGTAAAGTAATGAAAGCATTATTATAAATAGATAGCTACTTTTTTCCCATGGGGAAAATATCATTCACATTGATCTGACATTAGATCAATAGGTGAAGAAATTTGACAGTTTTGTGACGAGACCTGAATATTCATATTTAAAAGACAACAGAAGTATGAATAGTGTATATTCATCTGATAATGTAAGTTGCAATATGCTATACAGTACATTATTAAAAAATATATTTTTTTAAACCAGATATGAAAGCATAGTCCACAGTACTATGTGCATTTAATTTTACAGGGAGCTTAGGGGTATCATATCCATAATATACCTATATACATGGACGTGCACACATTGACTAGAAAGGGGGCCTGAGCTCCTGCTGTTTTGATACTCCTCCTAAAAGGGCCCTTTTCCATGCAGAAAGTAAAATGAGTAATTATTGATTTGCCCAGTTTAGACATGGAGACTGAGATGAGATGGGGGGGGGGAGGGGTTAGGGGAGCACTGAGAGAGAGAGAGAGAGAGAGAGAGGGAGAGAGAGAGAGAGAGTAGAGCAGAACTAAAAACCCTACACAGTGACAAAATACTAGCTCTGCACAGCCCCTTCCTGTCAGCCCCAACTGCAGCAGAAACTACAAGTGAGGAGTATGTAGGGTAAAGAGGAGTTAACCAACCTCCATCCTAAGGCAGTGCTATGAACTACACGGGGACCAGTTCTGAAATGAAGATGAAGTGATTTCCATATCTGTTCCCTGTCATGTGTTTTCCAGGTCTCACCAGCAAAGATAAGCAGTCATTCATTTCTGTAGAAATTTGCATGTTACAATATGCGCTCCGGCCGCACATGCTGGCCGTGAGAGCATGGTCCCATTACCTGCTGCTGCCGGCGGGGCTGGGACTCGCATTGGGGGAGGCGCCAGCATGTGAGCCCCAGTCCGTCACTCACCTGGTGCTTCTCCTGCCCCAGCCTCTGCCTCACAGCTCCGGCCCTTAGAGCCTGCTCGCGCCAGAGCTTTAAGATTTAAAGGGCTAGTTAGCTCTTTATTGTGATTCACCTGTGGTTAATTTATATATTCCTCCACCCTCCTCACTCCCCTGCAGGATCTTTGTTGCCTTGAGCCTGAGAGAAAGCATTCCTGTTTCTGACTTGCCGTGTATCTGATCCTTCGCTTTGTGACCCGACCTTGCTTCTCTGCTGCCTGCCTATTGACCTCCTGCCTACGTCCTACGTGCCTACGTCCTGACTACACAACCGTGCCGCCTGCCCTGACCTTCTGCTATTCAGAGCTGCCTTACCCCTCCTGTGCCTCGCATCTCCTCAGCCGCCTGTGTTGTCGAGCCGTGCCAGGGGTAGCGACCTCGGTGCCGCCTGCTGCAGCAAATTCATCCCACTTTGCGGCAGGCTCTGGAGAAAACCAGCGGCACCTTAGACTCCGCTCCCTGGTATGGTCCGAGTTTTCTGCTACGCAGGTCAAGTGAATTTTGGCGCAAAAAAGTTCACATCAGATATTCAATGGGGAGATATTCAAAAACTACTGTAATTTCTGTTCCTGTGATATTAATTACACTTTTTTTTTCTCCTCACATTTTCAAAGGTATCCAATATGGCAGTAACCAAAAACATTTTGCGCCAATTTCGGCACAAAAAAAAAGACAAAAGTGACCCGAAAATGAACTCTCACATATTTCCATTTTTTCAAAACAGAACAAGAAACCTTTTAAAATGTGAGGAGGGAAAAAAAATGTAATTAACATCGTTGGAACAGAAATTACAGAAGTTTTTTAATATCTCCCCCAAAGTGTTCTACATGAGAATGATCCAAGGCTTACACTAGTCACACCAGTTATGCAAAAGTGGGTGTGGCTATGTACATTTCATGTTTTCCATGATATTTTCAAAGGGGGGAGAGTCCATTTTACATCAAAAATTTCACACCAGCTTTTTGCTAGTCTAAAAATCACAGAAATGGTTGTAGTTTTTTCCATATTTTTTTTTCTTTAGTTTTTTGGGGAAAAGGTGTTATTCGATCAATTATTGAAAAATAAATAATTATTCTTGGAAAATGTTATAAAAAATATATTTTTTTCTTTTTTTTTCACGGTCACTGCACCTGAACTCACATATAAAGGGGTACTCCGGTCCTATTACATCTTATCCCCTATCCCCTATATGCTGGGGACCCCCCACAATCTGTCATTCTGAAACCACCTTTGTGAGCTCTCCACAGAGCTGGATGCTCTGAGTGTGAAGTGTAACAACCATGTAGCCTCCGTGTGACGTCACGCCCCATCCCCTCAATTCAAGTCTATGGGAGGGGGTGTGACAGCCGTTGGATAGGGGATAAGATGTTTTAGTGTCGGAGTACCCCTTTATTTACAATTGGTCACTATGGTGACCACCAATATCCATTTTTCCCATTCACTAAAAAATAATAATAAAACATAACTTTTAATGCCAAACGGTTTAAAAATATCTTGCCTGCAATTCTCCTTTTGTCTCTGTATCTGAATTATTGCAGCTTTGCTGCGTGGATGTAACTGAAATAGTGGTATAGCTGCATACTATACCAATGTAGGGGAGAACTGCGGCAGAACTTAAAAACTAAAAAGGGGCATTGGCCTGTCCAACGTTTTGCCACAGGCAGAGGCTTTGTCAAGGACTTGAGGGCAATGGCATCCAAACAAGCACTGCAGAGGTTTTTATCACCTTCTATTGATGATGTTATCATCCGTCACAACCAATCGCCTTAGGTTCCTTCTGGATTGGTAAGTAGTTTTATGGAAAGGTCCAAAAGCCAATAGTATACTTAGTATCAGCCTATCAGCTGATACCATGATGCTTTGTGCTACTCTATCAAGTTGATGGATGAGAGCCTTGTCCTATTAGAGCAGGATACCTACCTCCTCAGTTTCTATTGGTTCGCACATTCCCGACATAGATGCGCAGTATAGACTGCGTGAGCTAATAGTTAGTATCCGGAGATCGTGATCGTTATGCGCATGACTGCGCTAGGTAAGATGCACTAGAGATAGTTAGTTAACTATATTAACTATATTAATAGAATATGCAATTATACAAATGCAATTTTAAAATATAAAGATTCAATAATAGTCCTTTTTTAGTTTTCATACTATATTGATATGCCCAGTAACCTAGATCGTATTTTCAACCTGTTATCTAGTAATGATTAGATCAAAATGTATGTTCAGATACAGAGATAGATAACATATAAGCACAAAACACCACAAAAACCTAACAGTTTGCACATCTAATACTGCGCAGATTGATACTACTATTTGATTTAGTCTAACAGCTTGCGCAGAACCTTATGCACCACAATTCCCAACCGCACGGACAGTTTACATCTCACGCATCTCACTTTGCGCAGACATGTGCATGACGATCGCGATCTCCAGATATTAACTATCAGCTCGCACAACTTACCTAGCACAGACATGCGCATAACGATCACGATCTCCGAATACTGTTAGCTCACGTAGTCTACACTGCGCATCTATACTATTGGCTTTTGGACCTTTCCATCAAACTACTTACCAATCCAGAAGGAACCTAAGGCGATTCGTTGTGACGGATGATGACATCATCAATAGAAGGTGATGAAAACCTCTGCAGCGCTCGTTTGGACGCCATTGCACACAAGTCCTTGACAAAGCCACTGCCTGTGGCAAAACGTCGGATGGGCCAATGCGTCTTTGTTTTTAAGTTCTGCCGCAGTTCTCCTCTACATTGGTATGGTCTGCAGCTATACCGCTATTTCAGTTGCATCCACGCAGCAAAGTTGCAATAATTCAGATACAGAGACAAAAAAAGAATTGCGGGCAAGATATTTTTAAACCATTTGGCATTAAAAGTTACGTTTTATTATAATTTTTGGGTGAATGGGAGAAATTGATATTAGTGGTCAACATAGTGACCAATTGTAAATCAAATGTGAAATTAATCCTCCATTCACTGGTCCTTCCCCTTATCTAAGGAGTACCCTTTTAAGCCCTAGAAATGTTTTATTTATACATTATGACTTGTCAGGGCACTAGTAATCATGGAATATTATGTGAGATGTTTCTGCCAGGATTTTCCGGGATGTAAAATTTTGGTGCAACAAAAATACAATATGGTGGCAACAACAAAAAAATGTGGCGACAAATTTGGCAATTTTGGCTTGAAAAAAACAAACAAAAGTGGAACTAAAATAAACTCTCACATATTTTCATATTTTCAAAGCAGCACATGAGACCTTTGAAAATGTGAGGAGAAAATAAAAAGTGTAATTAATATCCCTGGAACAAAAATTACAGTAGTTTTGGAATATCTCCCCCACTGATTGCATTGCTGCTCACTTGATGGGGCAGTAGCTATCTGGGGGCTAAAGCTAAATATCCTGCTAATACATAGGTCAATTAAATGGGAGAAAAGGCAGTGTCAGTTGCTAATTTAATATAGAGAAAGCAATCAGTTTTCCTGTTATGAAACAAGAACATAAACCAGAGTAACCAGGCAACATCACAGTGGCCCTGAAAGGGGTTAAAGTGGTCATCTAGCTGGGTCAGTACCAGTAGAGCATGTAGAGACAAAATAAACAGGTAGAAGAATAATCAGTAAACATTTCAGATATCAAGTATACAAAAGGGCACATGTATGCAGAATCAGCAGGTAGACAGACCAATAATTCAAGCCAGGAAGTCACATCAATAAAGAATAAGTGTTACGCCGAGCGCTCCGGGTCCCCGCTCCTCCCCGGAGCGCTCGCTTCACTCCCCCCGCTGCAGCGCTCCGGTCACGTCCTCTGACCCGGGGCGCTGCGATTCCGCTGCCAGCCGGGATGCGATTCGCAATGCGGGTAGCGCCCGCTCGCGATGCGCACCCCGGCTCCCCTACCTGACTCGCTCTCCGTCTGTTCTGTCCCGGCGCGCGCGGCCCCGCTCCCTAGGGCGCGCGCGCGCCGGGTTTCTGCGATTTAAAGGGCCACTGCGCCGCTGATTGGCGCAGTGGTTCCAATTAGTGTGTTCACCTGTGCACTTCCCTATATCACCTCACTTCCCCTGCACTCCCTTGCCGGATCTTGTTGCCATTGTGCCAGTGAAAGCGTTCCTTGTGTGTTCCTAGCCTGTGTTCCAGACCTTCTGCCGTTGCCCCTGACTACGATCCTTGCTGCCTGCCCCGACCTTCTGCTACGTCCGACCTTGCTTCTGCCTACTCCCTTGTACCGCGCCTATCTTCAGCAGCCAGAGAGGTGAGCCGTTGCTAGTGGATACGACCTGGTCACTACCGCCGCAGCAAGACCATCCCGCTTTGCGGCGGGCTCTGGTGAAAACCAGTAGTGGCTTAGAACCGGTCCACTAGCACGGTCCACGCCAATCCCTCTCTGGCACAGAGGATCCACTACCTGCCAGCCGGCATCGTGACAGTAGATCCGGCCATGGATCCCGCTGAAGTTCCTCTGCCAGTTGTCGCTGACCTCACCACGGTGGTCGCCCAGCAGTCACAACAGATAGCGCAACAAGGCCAACAGCTGTCTCAACTGACCGTTATGCTACAACAGTTACTACCACAGCTTCAGCAGTCATCTCCTCCGCCAGCTCCTGCACCTCCTCCGCAGCGAGTGGCCGCTCCTGGGATACGCTTATCCTTGCCGGATAAATTTGATGGGGACTCTAAGTTTTGCCGTGGCTTTCTTTCCCAATGTTCCCTGCATCTGGAGATGATGTCGGACCTGTTTCCCACTGAAAGGTCTAAGGTGGCTTTCGTAGTCAGCCTTCTGTCCGGAAAAGCCCTGTCATGGGCCACACCGCTCTGGGACCGCAATGACCCCGTCACTGCCTCTGTACACTCCTTCTTCTCGGAAATCCGAAGTGTCTTTGAGGAACCTGCCCGAGCCTCTTCTGCTGAGACTGCCCTGTTGAACCTGGTCCAGGGTAATTCTTCCGTTGGCGAGTATGCCGTACAATTCCGTACTCTTGCTTCAGAATTGTCCTGGAATAATGAGGCCCTCTGCGCGACCTTCAAAAAAGGCCTATCCAGCAACATTAAAGATGTTCTGGCCGCACGAGAAATTCCTGCTAATCTACATGAACTTATTCACCTAGCCACTCGCATTGACATGCGTTTTTCCGAAAGGCGTCAGGAACTCCGCCAAGATATGGACTCTGTTCGCACGAGGCGTTTCTTCTCCTCGGCTCCTCTCTCCTCTGGTCCCCTGCAATCTGTTCCTGTGCCTCCCGCCGTGGAGGCTATGCAGGTCGACCGGTCTCGCCTGACACCTCAAGAGAGGACACGACGCCGTATGGAGAACCTCTGCCTGTACTGTGCTAGTACCGAACACTTCCTGAGGGATTGTCCTATCCGTCCTCCCCGCCTGGAAAGACGTACGCTGACTCCGCACAAAGGTGAGACAGTCCTTGATGTCTACTCTGCTTCTCCACGTCTTACTGTGCCTGTGCGGATGTCTGCCTCTGCCTTCTCCTTCTCTACAGTGGCCTTCTTGGACTCTGGATCTGCAGGAAATTTTATTTTGGCCTCTCTCGTCAACAGGTTCAACATCCCCGTGACCAGTCTCGCCAGACCCCTCTACATCAATTGTGTAAATAATGAAAGATTGGACTGTACCATACGTTTCCGCACGGAGCCCCTTCTTATGAGCATCGGATCTCATCATGAGAGGATTGAACTTTTGGTCCTCCCCAATTGCACCTCGGAAATTCTCCTTGGACTTCCCTGGCTTCAACTTCATTCCCCAACCCTGGATTGGTCCACTGGGGAGATCAAGAGTTGGGGGTCCTCTTGTTCCAAGAACTGTCTAAAACCGGTTCCCAGTAACCCTTGCCGTAACTCTGTGGTTCCTCCAGTAACCGGTCTCCCTAAGGCCTATATGGACTTCGCGGATGTTTTCTGCAAAAAACAAGCTGAGACTCTACCTCCTCACAGGCCTTATGATTGCCCTATCGACCTCCTCCCGGGCACTACTCCACCCCGGGGCAGAATTTATCCTCTCTCTGCCCCAGAGACTCTTGCCATGTCCGAATACGTCCAGGAGAATCTTAAAAAGGGCTTTATCCGTAAATCCTCCTCTCCTGCCGGAGCCGGATTTTTCTTTGTGTCCAAAAAAGATGGCTCCCTACGTCCTTGCATTGACTACCGCGGTCTTAATAAAATCACGGTTAAGAACCGCTACCCCTTACCCCTCATCTCTGAACTCTTTGATCGCCTCCAAGGTGCCCACATCTTTACTAAATTGGACTTAAGAGGCGCCTATAACCTCATCCGCATCAGAGAGGGGGACGAGTGGAAAACGGCATTTAACACCAGAGATGGACACTTTGAGTATCTGGTCATGCCCTTTGGCCTGTGCAACGCCCCTGCCGTCTTCCAAGACTTTGTCAATGAAATTTTTCGTGATCTGTTATACTCTTGTGTTGTTGTATATCTGGACGATATCCTAATTTTTTCTGCCAATCTAGAAGAACACCGCCAGCATGTCCGTATGGTTCTTCAGAGACTTCGTGACAACCAACTCTATGCCAAAATTGAGAAATGTCTGTTTGAATGCCAATCTCTTCCTTTTTTAGGATATTTGGTCTCTGGCCAGGGACTACAGATGGATCCAGACAAACTTTCTGCCGTCTTAAATTGGCCACGCCCCTCCGGACTCCGTGCTATCCAACGCTTTTTGGGGTTCGCCAATTATTACAGGCAATTTATTCCACATTTTTCTACCATTGTGGCTCCTATCGTGGCTTTAACCAAAAAAAATGCTGATCCCAAGTCCTGGCCTCCTCAAGCAGAAGACGCCTTTAAACGACTCAAGTCTGCCTTTTCTTCGGCTCCCGTCCTCTCCAGACCTGACCCTTCCAAACCCTTCCTATTGGAGGTTGATGCCTCCTCAGTGGGAGCTGGAGCTGTTCTTCTACAAAAAAATTCTTCCGGGCATGCTGTCACTTGTGGTTTTTTCTCTAGGACCTTCTCTCCAGCGGAGAGGAACTACTCCATCGGGGATCGAGAGCTTCTAGCCATTAAATTAGCACTTGAGGAATGGAGGCATCTGTTGGAGGGATCAAGTTCTCCTGTTATTATCTACACCGACCACAAGAACCTCTCCTACCTCCAGTCTGCCCAACGGCTGAATCCTCGCCAGGCCCGGTGGTCTCTGTTCTTTGCCCGATTTAATTTTGAGATTCACTTTCGTCCTGCCGATAAGAACATTAGGGCCGATGCTCTCTCTCGTTCCTCGGATGCCTCAGAAGTTGAACTCTCTCCGCAACACATCATTCCACCTGACTGCCTGATCTCCACTTCTCCTGCCTCCATCAGGCAGACTCCTCCAGGAAAGACCTTTGTTTCTCCTCGCCAACGCCTCGGAATCCTCAAATGGGGTCACTCCTCCCATCTCGCAGGTCATGCGGGTATCAAGAAATCTGTGCAACTCATCTCCCGCTTCTATTGGTGGCCGACTCTGGAGACGGATGTTGTGGACTTTGTGCGAGCCTGCACTATCTGTGCCCGGGATAAGACTCCTCGCCAGAAGCCCGCTGGTTTTCTTCATCCTCTGCCTGTCCCCGAACAGCCTTGGTTTCTGATTGGTATGGATTTTATTACTGATTTACCCCCTTCCCGTGGCAACACTGTTATTTGGGTGGTCGTTGATCGATTCTCCAAAATGGCACATTTCATCCCTCTTCCTGGTCTTCCTTCTGCGCCTCAGTTGGCTAAACAATTTTTTGTACACATTTTTCGTCTTCACGGGTTGCCTACGCAGATTGTCTCGGATAGAGGCGTCCAATTCGTGTCTAAATTCTGGAGGGCTCTCTGTAAACAACTCAAGATTAAATTAAATTTTTCTTCTGCATATCATCCCCAGTCCAATGGACAAGTAGAAAGAATTAACCAGATCTTGGGTGATTATTTGCGACATTTTGTTTCCTCCCGCCAGGATGACTGGGCAGATCTCCTCCCATGGGCCGAATTCTCGTATAACTTCAGGGTCTCTGAGTCTTCCTCCAAATCCCCATTTTTCGTGGTGTACGGCCGTCACCCTCTTCCCCCCCTCCCTACTCCCTTGCCCTCTGGTCTGCCCGCTGTGGATGAAATTTCTCGTGACCTTTCCATCATATGGAGAGAGACCCAAAATTCTCTCTTACAGGCCTCATCACGCATGAAGAGGTTCGCGGATAAGAAAAGAAGAGCCCCTCCCGTTTTTTCCCCTGGAGACAAGGTATGGCTCTCCGCTAAATATGTCCGCTTCCGTGTCCCTAGCTACAAGTTGGGACCACGCTATCTTGGTCCTTTCAAAATTTTGTGTCAAATTAATCCTGTCTCTTATAAACTTCTTCTTCCTCCTTCTCTTCGTATCCCTAATGCCTTTCACGTCTCTCTTCTCAAACCACTCATCCTCAACCGTTTTTCTCCCAAATCTGTTCCTCCCACTCCTGTTTCCGGCTCCTCGGACATCTTCTCGGTCAAAGAAATCTTAGCTGCCAAAAAGGTCAGAGGGAAAATTTTTTTTTTAGTGGACTGGGAGGGTTGTGGTCCTGAAGAGAGATCCTGGGAACCTGAGGACAACATCCTAGACAAAAGTCTGCTCCTCAGGTTCTCAGGCTCTAAGAAGAGGGGGAGACCCAAGGGGGGGGGGTACTGTTACGCCGAGCGCTCCGGGTCCCCGCTCCTCCCCGGAGCGCTCGCTTCACTCCCCCCGCTGCAGCGCTCCGGTCACGTCCTCTGACCCGGGGCGCTGCGATTCCGCTGCCAGCCGGGATGCGATTCGCGATGCGGGTAGCGCCCGCTCGCGATGCGCACCCCGGCTCCCCTACCTGACTCGCTCTCCGTCTGTTCTGTCCCGGCGCGCGCGGCCCCGCTCCCTAGGGCGCGCGCGCGCCGGGTCTCTGCGATTTAAAGGGCCACTGCGCCGCTGATTGGCGCAGTGGTTCCAATTAGTGTGTTCACCTGTGCACTTCCCTATATCACCTCACTTCCCCTGCACTCCCTTGCCGGATCTTGTTGCCATTGTGCCAGTGAAAGCGTTCCTTGTGTGTTCCTAGCCTGTGTTCCAGACCTTCTGCCGTTGCCCCTGACTACGATCCTTGCTGCCTGCCCCGACCTTCTGCTACGTCCGACCTTGCTTCTGCCTACTCCCTTGTACCGCGCCTATCTTCAGCAGCCAGAGAGGTGAGCCGTTGCTAGTGGATACGACCTGGTCACTACCGCCGCAGCAAGACCATCCCGCTTTGCGGCGGGCTCTGGTGAAAACCAGTAGTGGCTTAGAACCGGTCCACTAGCACGGTCCACGCCAATCCCTCTCTGGCACAGAGGATCCACTACCTGCCAGCCGGCATCGTGACAATAAGCAAAGTTGAAGAGGTTACTGAGTAGATAATCCAATATGTCAGAAGCTAGAAAAATTACTAGTACAATAGAATTCTAAGTTTAGAGCCAGACAATATAAAACCACAAGCACCTATCAGAGGCAAGAGCCTGTTTTTAGTAGCCCATATCCTTCCATCATTGGACCCTGAGACCAAGCTCTAATTGACTTGGTGCCTAATAATGCTGATTGGCCAACCTGCTTTTCTTTCAGCAAGGCTAGTTGCCATATCAACAGGGAAAAACCAATTCACATCCCACAGTGCCAAAGCCCGAAACACAGGGGAGTGCAACAGAGAAGACATCCATGCAGGAGCCTGTCAGGGCAAATATCTGATCATCTGTCTAACTAACATATTTATTGATGTATAACATGCATTTTTCAATTTTGAGCTTAAAGTCTATTTCCGCGTTATACGACAATAAATTATTTCTGTACCCGCAGAAGCTGCTGCAGTTCAAAGCTTTAAAGGGGTCCCTTTAGATCATGTAACTGCAGCGGCTTCTGCAGGGCCAAAGTCCCGCCACTGCCCAATTCCCATGTCCCTCCCCATCCCTGACTTTCATATTTACCTGTCCTGTGGGCGTGCTTCTGCAGGCTCCTGCGCTGTTGAGGACGTCACTCGTCAGTGCACAGCGCAGGATGCCGCCAGAGGGGTACTGAATGGTAGAATGCCCATTGATTGGAAAGTTATGGCATATCCTGCCAACAGGGTAGATGAAGTCTTAGCAGTGATCTGTGTTTCTTTATAGGTTTAGAGAGTCCAGTTTGCATGATATTAGACAATCCTAAAAAAGTATGTCCATGTTTGCCAAAATTAGTAAATCCTTAGTATTTTACATTGTGCAGTATTTAGGGAGCCATGACTGACATACCAGAACATCTAGCTCTAATGATAAGAATGATCTTGAGGTCATATGGTTATGAAAGGGTCATCTCAACTTTATAAATATCCTGTAATATGCATGAAGCAATTTTTTTAACTGATTGTTTTTTTATACTTTATTGGCTGCATTGTCTGTTTGAGCTTATTGGTAGAATAATATACAGATGCTGCAATTTAAAGCTCTGCTAACATCTGCTCATGGGGCACACGCTGAGTTCATGTTGACAATTCAGCTGGAGTGGAGGACATGTGTTATATTGCTTGCAGCGCTTGTCAACATGTGCAATGATATGTGTAACTTTATACTAGAGACAGACTGATGAAACAAGTAGTCAGATGTGTTAATAAGGTCAAAAGTGGTAGAACTGATGTTTTGCATCCCAACAGAAAAAGTGATATTAGTGGAAAAATAGGCAAGCATGACATAATATACATGGAAATTGTCTTTTCACATTTGGCTTATTTGATGATCTATTGTTGTATGCCTCTATTGTTCGGGAGGCAAATAAAGATCATGTTTATTATTATTTTTTATTTATGCTGGAGTTTTGTTTGCTCCTTTTTAGAAACATAATGGACACTCTTGTCCATAGGATGATACCTACACAAGTAAAGGGAACTAAGAAACAATACCAGACACAATGCATGGACAATCATTTTGATTAGAGAGGAGTGAAACAAGCCTGTCATGCTGGGGTTGGTTAAACTTTTCAGTTTATTTTGGCAGAATCTGTCAGCAATATAGCAGAAAGGTGAAGAAAGGATCACGTGAGCTCAGGTTAACCCACAATGCCTTACAAACAGCTTTCCCAGCCAGGAGTCAGTATATGGGTGATGTCAGAGACAATATAAAAGCCTATGCACAAAGGTCTCTTTCGGGATAGCAGGTGTTAGGTGAAAATCTCTGTGAGGCTAGAATTCCACTGAGATTTTTGCCCTGCAATTTTTTTGGCATAAAAATGCCAAAAAAACAAAAAACGCCTGAAAAAACTGCCACAGTCTTTCCCTGCGTTTTGGCGTTTTTTTCTAGCATTTTTTCTTGCGTTTTTACCTTTGTGTGAAATATGCCTTTTTTGGCCCCTTTGGCGTTTTTTTTACAAAATTGTTGGGTGCAGTAGGGATGCAGTAGAGATGTAAAAACATTTTTAACTAAATGTTTTTTTTTTATAACAACATTTTAATAAAAATGTTTATAAAGTGTGTGTTTAGCTTTTTTTTTCTCTTTTTTTAATTTTTTTTTATGTAGTACTACCACTCCCAGCATGGAACACACTGTTCCATGATGGGAGTAGTAGTACCTGTACTATAGACATATCGCCCCGAGTGTTCGTCTGACACCCGATGCGATCGTCCATAATATAGCAGAGATGCGGCTCTATACAGCGCTCACACCTCTGCTCTGTACTCTGAGTGATGTTCTATTCACATCACTGCCCGTTCATATTTTCCACCCAGAGCTGTGATTGGCCGGATGGTTGCAGCCAATCACAGCTTTGAGGGAAATATGAATGATTGAGTGGCCGGCCGAAGTACAGAGCAGGGATGCGAGCGTTGTATACAGCCGCTCCATCTCTGCTATAGACAGGACGATTGCAGCGGGTGTCAGTAGTGATACCCACTGTGATCTGTTCTTAACTGCAGGTACTACTACTCCCAACATGGAGCACACTCTGCTCCATGCTGGGAGCTGTAGTACCTGCATTAATAGACAGATCGCAGTGAGTGTAATTTCTGACACATGATGTGATCTGTCTATTAATGCAGGTAGTACAGCTCCCAGCATGGAGCAGAGTAGCATTACTTGTATTTAAGGAAAGATCACAGCGGGTATCACTACTGACATCTGCTATGATCCTCCTGTATAATGTATGGATGTGGCCAGCGCTCTTCTATGGTCCCCTGCACTGACGTATATATATATATATATATATATATATATATATATATATATATATATACCTATTAACATTTCCCACAGAGAGTTGTGATTGGCTGGAACCATCTGGCCAATCACAGCTCTCTGTGGGAAATATAAAAATAGGTGTATATATATATGGCAGTGCAGGGGACCATAGAAGAGCGGTCGCCGCATCTATGCATTATACAGGAGGATCGCATCGGGTGACAGGTACAGGTACAGGTACTACAACTCTCATAATGGAACAGTGTGTTCCATGCTCGGAGTAATAGTACTACCTAAAAAAAAAAAAATTTTAAGTGTAAAAACACACACACACACTGCATTTTTATTATTGTCGGCTACATTTTTAGTGCTTTACCCGCTCACATAAATTGATCCCTGTTTAAAAATTAATAAACATTTCATAATAAAAAAGATACATTTCATTAGATACAATTTTTTCCATCACTACTGTATTTTTTTTATCATAATTTTTTTTATGATACCCTACAAAATTTTAATAAAAAAGGTATCTCCATCACTTTTTTGGATCGCTAAAGTCCAAAAAAGAATAAAAAACGCCTGTAAAATGCAAAATTTAAAACCAACATGGCGTTTTTCTTGGCGTTTCCTCTCTCCCATAGACTTCTATGGTAGGAACACACCACGATTTCAGGGCAAAATCCTTTTGGTGCCCGACAAAAACACCAAACTAGGTTTTTGTTGGGCGCCAAAAGGATTAAAAAACGCCAAACTGAAAAATGCCAAGTGAATTTGGCATTTTGCAGTTTACTACTAACTTGCAGCTAACATCTGGATGTGGGAAAATTGGTCTTTTTTACTGCATTTTTGCAAAAAAAAAACCTCAGTGGAATTCCAGCCTGAGGGACAATGAACAGTAATCAACATGGATTGGAATAGGATCACATAAACACAATAACTGGAGTTAAAGCATAACTCGACCCATGTTCTGGTAGCAGGATAACTGTTAAAATTTCCCAGCAACTTTGTTGCCCAAGACTACAGTGATCAGTATATGGATTTGCCTGACGTCCCATGCAAGTCTATGAGACTTTCAGCAATTCTGTATCCTGATCGCTGTAGTGTCAGTCAAGTCTTCGTCTTCGAAGTTGCCGGGAAATAAAATAGTTATCCTGCCGCTGAAGCATGATCAGAGTTATGCTTTAAAATGGTACTGCAGAGAGCATTCTGCCTCTATTCTGTCAGTGTAACATTAGTATCAATGACCTTTTTTTTTTTTGGTACATAATTGTTGTGAAATAGTAGTGCATATAGAGTTGCATGTCACTTTTGTGCACCTTCTATGGATGGCAATACTGTTAATACTCCAAAAATAAATAATTTGAGTGTACACATAAATACCATCTTCTTCTTAAAGGGATATTTTTTGTTCTAGTGCAGTCCATTTTCAAACCAGCATGTAGCTACCACTAGAGATGAGCGGATCAAATCCATAGTGTGCAGTCAAAACTATACTGAAAGTTCAGTTCAGCTAAAATTCGAACTATGGGCAGTCAAGTTTAGCAAAAGCTGCTAAAAGCATCAGTCACAAAGCAAAAGGGAGAAGCAAGAAGGATCACATGACCCCTGGAAATTCCATGCTGCCTTATAAACAGCTCTTCCAAACAATCAGTAGGACGTATAGGAATGATGTTAAAGCCACTATAGAAGCCAATGCACATAGTTTCAGTAGCCCTTTTAGAGATATCAGGTGTTGGGTGAAGATCTCTGTGAGGAACACTAAGCAGTGAACATCACAGATAGAAGTAGGACCAATAATTGTAGTAGCAGCAGAGAGTGTTCTGAATATGTTCTGTCAGTGCAAAATCTGCTTTATTCGGAAGTGTGACAGTTTCTTTGTTTTCAGTTATTGTGAAAAAGCAGCATAGAGAGTTTTGTGTCACTTTTGTGCACTGTCTAGAATGTCAAACCTGTTTCTCTGCCACAAAATGGAAATACTTTTTCACAGCTTATTGGTAACCTGTTATTTACAATCATACACATGTTGCTGTAAATTTGAAATTAGATTTGCTTTAAAAACAGATCAGAATTACATAGAAGCACTTGGTGACCAAACAATGTAATACAGGACATTTAGGGCTCTTAGACCGTTATACACATGTTTGCTTATCTCTAGTTCCAACCAGTTACCATCCATTTAGCCATAGCCATACATGTTGCCATAACTTTGACATTACAAACTGTTTAAAATACTCAATAGAATTTGATTTGACCTTAGTGTTATACAGGCATTATGGGCTCTTAGACATTGATATATAATGATAATTTGGAACTTCAGGTTTGGACTGAACTAACAGAAAGAACAGACCAAACTTTTTGTTGAAGATCTACATGTTTGCCAAACCAAACTTTTTGAAAAGTTTACTCATCTATAATTTTTATGTTTCTTTTGGCAAGGTTTTCAGATGTTATGTGCATTTGTGGTTCTGTAATAAACAGGTTTATAACCTATCACCTTGAGTAGGTAACTTTAGACCAAAATGAACAAGCAGCGTCTCCTTGCATAATTGGCAGAATTGAACATTTTGGACAGGCTCCAGCATAGGGGTGTCCTTTCCTCGTAAATAAGGAGATAGATCTGAACAGCATAGGTTTTCATTTACACTTCAGAAAGAAATGTGTGACATCTGTCACTTTGATGTTTGTTGGCTGCATCGAGACAAGTAATAAAAAACTTCCTATCTCTTCTGTAGGGATGTAACTAAGGGAGGTGCAAAAGTTGTACTTACACTTGGATCCTGGTACCAGATGGAGTATATGACCCATATGTTACATGACTGTAATACTAGAAATAGTACATGATAGTTGGTGGACAGACTTTTATTAAGGCTCGGGAGCTTTAAGTTCTGTTGTGTTGACTTTTTAGAATCCACAAATGCACTGGGACTCAAAGATCAAGATTTGTTCTTTATTGCAGCTTTATTATTATTATTCTCTAAATACACACTAATAGGGGGAGATTTATCAAAACCTCTCCAGAGGAAGAGTTGCCCAGTTACCCATAGCAACCAATCAGCTTGCTTCTTTCATTTTTAACAAGGCCTCTGTAAAATGAAAGAAGCAATCTGATTGGTTGCTATGGTCAACTGGGCAACTTTTCCTCTGGACAGGTTTTGATAAATCTCCCCCTAAGACTAGGAGAAATATGAATTCCATAAAGATTAGGATCTCAACCGCGGTCATAAAAAAAGTTTTGTCTCCGATGCTTTCATTACACTGGGATGTTGTGCAAACATGTATGAATGAAGAGTTGTAGAACAGATCTTTTCTAGAATTATGTTCTCCTTTATCACTACATACAATAAAACATGCAACTTATTAGAAAAGTTAGTTTCTTCCTGACATCTGTTCCATTTTTTTATACCAGTAATTGCATTCTTAATCATGTTAGTTTGAATGTGTTCCAAACAAAGTTAACACAAGCCAAACTTAATAGAGCATATGTCAGTTTTGAGTGAGAAAAATAAAAAGAGTTGATGTGCTTTTGCTTTGAATAAAGATGGATGATATGCATATATTAGTCTTTCATTAGTTTCTTTTTAATTATTTTTTGACACTAAAGAAGGTTTAGTTAGCTGTATTGCATTCTAGTCACCAAGCTTTATAGATTCCATATTGTTCTAAAACCCCACATTGATTCTTACTGAAATAATGATTGTGCGAAGATGTTGTAATAGAATATGCAGAGTTGGAGATTGTTTATAAGGCTTGCTTTATTTGCTTCTCTGATGTTGGAATTTTACAGTAGTTTCCAAAGTCATGGTCACAAATGTTGCAACTTAACCCCTTAACGACGCAGGACGTATATTTACGTTCTGCGCCGACTCCCGCGATATGAAGCGGGATCGCGCCGCGATCCCGCATCATATCGCGTCGGTCCCGGCGCTCATCAACGGCCGGGACCCACGGCTAATACCACACATCGCCGATCGCGGCGATGTGCGGTATTAACCCTTTAGAAGCGGCGGTCAAAGCTGTACGTGGCGCCCTGTACGTGGAAAAATAAAAAAGTTATAGGGGTCAGAAGATGACATTTTTAAACTTATAAATTTTCCTGCATGTAGTTATGATTTTTTCCAGAAGTGCGACAAAATCAAACCTATATAAGTAGGGTATAATTTGAACCGTATGGACCTACAGAATAATGATAAGGTGTAATTTTTACCGAAATATGCACTGCGTAGAAACGGAAGCCCCCAAAAGTTACAAAATGGCTTTTTTTTTCTGATTTTGTCGCTCAATTTTTTTTTTCCGTTTCGCCGTGCATTTTTGGGTAAAATGACTAATGTCACTGCAAAGTAGAATTGGCGACGCAAAAAATAAGCCATAATATGGATTTTTAGGTGGAAAATTGAAAGGGTTATGATTTTTAAAAGGTAAGGAGGAAAAAACGAAAGTGCAAAAATGGAAAAACCCTGAGTCCTTAAGGGGTTAAAGGGGTACTCCGGCACTAAGACATCTTATCCCCTATCCCAAGGGATAAGATGCCTGATCGCGGGGGTCCTGTCGCTGGGGTCCCCCGTGATCTTCCACGCCGCACCCCATTAGAATCAGCCCCCAGAGCGTGCTCGCTCCGGGTCTGATTACTGGCGATCACGGGGACGGAGCATAGTGACGACACGGCTCCGCCCCCGTGTGACAACACACTACGCTCCCTCAATGCAAGCCTATGGAGGGTGCATGACAGCTGTCCTTTAGATAGGGGATAAGATGTCTTAGCACCGGAGTACCCATTTATATTACCAAAATTGCTTACATTTCTTAAAATAAGTGAAGACAGCTAGATGTGTGGCTGGTAATTTTTGAAGAAAATTCACAACGCATGTATGCTTGGCCAAAAATATGCATTTGGGCAATCGGAAAAGATTACTATTGAACAAACTAGTGTTTAACCAACAACCATCTTATAATTATTGCTAGTTTAAATAGGCACTATCCTTTGAATACAATTTGCATAGATCAATAGCACAAGCAAATATAAGTAAAATTGCAATATATCTCACTAAGTAAAAGTAGCCTTTTCTCCTGTTCTCCTGCTTGTTTGTCACTGAAAATCAACTCAGATTTGTCCTATGTCAACAAACCAATCAGTACAAGTATATGGAAGAAGAAGGAGGGAGATGGGAGAGGAAGTGCCAGGCTGCAGATAGACAGCACAGACAGCTCCGTAAGTAAGAGATTCTCACCCTAGGGTTTATACACAGTTTAGACTGCTCATGATGTGATTACTGCTGTTTAGGCTGTGCACATAGACACAGAAGTGTCGGTCTCCTACTCTGTGTGTACAGAGTATGACAGACCAAATGGACATAAGGCTCCACCAATTATCTCTAGGAGAACTGCAAATTATAGTTGAAACCTACAGAGCACAAATTTTCTAACAAATGCCATATGCAAGTTATATAATGGCCAAAAATAATGATGCCCCTCATGTACACATGGCAGCTATAATGAATTAAAAGACACTACATTTTCTGTGGAAACCTAAGTAAATGTGTTGGTTTTTTGTAAAAAAATTATGGGGGCACCCCCCTTTTTGGGGTTTTCTCAGTAAAATGGAAAGTTAGTCAGGTTTATTCAATTCTGGCGCAAACTGTGGTGCAGACAGAATTTCTGGCGCAATGCACCAGAATATGGTGCACAACCCAACAAAACGTGGGGTTTACAATAGTAAATCAGGGCCATTGTGTTTTTACTTGCAAGACTTAAAACATGTTGTAACTATTAAAAAAGAGCTTGGAAAAAGTATGTCCACTGGCTATTACAACTTCATTGTATCTTTCGATACCTCCATGTGAATTTTAACACGGGAACGTATCTACCCACAACCAGAGATACTTTATGTAGCTTAATTTTAGTGTTAAAAAGCCTAACAAAATGTTAAGTTTAAAAAAAAAAAAAGCTGTTAGTTGCCATGGGTTGCCGCATGTCGCCATATGTTTGATATTAACTTAGCCTAAAACCACTTTAAAGGAAAACTGTCAGATATTTTCTCCCGCACTATCCACAGGTACTGATGGATAGTGCAGGAAACGCTGATTAAAATGAGTCCTACCTTAGCTGGATCTGCCGGGCCGTTCACCCACAATTGTAGTTTTATTCTATGTGTATACCTTGCTGTAACTGGCATGGGCGGGGCTTCTGCAGGTTAACTGGCACTGACGTCAGCACCGCTTATGAATATTCATCCCCCCTCCCTTCAGTTAGGAGTGGCAAAGAGAGGGAGAACTAGAGGGAGGGGGGATGAATATTCATAAGCGGCGCTGACGTCAGTGCCAGTTAACCTGCAGAAGCCCTGCCTGTGCCAGTTACAGCAAGATGTACACATAGAATAAAACTACAATTGCGGGCGAAAGGGTAATGTAGGGCTTGTTGGAATCAGCGTCTCCCTCACTATCCATCAGTACCTCTGGATAGTGCGGGAGAAAATGTCTGACAGTTTTCCTTTAAAACTACTTGAATACATTCCTAGGAGACCCTAACAGTGTTATACAGGACTTAGAGCTCTTAGGTTATCTCATTGCCAATTCGTGGAGAAATAAAAAAAAACTAAAATTGTAGAGCCATTTTGAAAAGTTTGCCCCACTCTACCATTAACTGTATACACCCTCCCATCACCTGATTTTCACTTCAGTTATTAAAATGAACACAGTCCAAGAGAATATTTTAGGCACAACACCACATAAGCTTAGAGATTGATGGGTTCCCACCTAATGGTTGCGGTATTCTTGCATCTCACAGCTCCGACAGTGCCCGTGTCAGAGAAGTTTAGTATAAACAATACCATTCACAGAAGAATAGAAGACACGGCACTCAAGACGCTGCTTTTCTTCTGCAGCTTTATTGGCCACTAGCCGGGCGAATTCACGAGGAGTGTATAAAGCAGCATAAGAAAAGCAGAGTCTTGAGTGCCGTGTCTTCTATTCTTCTGTGAATGTTATTAAAATTAAGTTTCCACCAATTTGACTAATTGCCTGAATTGTCAGACAAGCTATAAAACCCTCATACCTCAGGGATGGAAAGGTGTTTCAGCAAACTGATGAACTGAAGTTTTGGCGGGTAGTCCACAGGTTCTCTTTAACCCCTTAAGGACGCAGGACGTAAATGTACGTCCTGGTGAGGTGGTACTTAACGCACCAGGACGTACATTTACGTCCTGTGCATCACCGCAGGCATCGGAGCGATGCCCGTGTCATGCGCGGCTGATCCCGGCTGCTGATCGCAGTCAGGGACCCGCCGGCAATGGCCGACGCCCGCGATCTCGCGGGCGTCCGCCATTAACCCCTCAGGTGCCGGGATCAATACAGATCCCGGCATCTGCGGCAGTTCGCGATTTAAATGAACGATCGGATCGCCCGCAGCGCTGCTGCGGGGATCCGATCATTCAGAACGCCGGACGGAGGTCCCCTCTCCTTCCTCCGTTCGGCTCCCGGCGTCTCCTGGTCTGGTTTGTGATCGAGCAGACCAGAGCAGGAGATGACCGATAATACTGATCTGTTCTATGTCCTATACATAGAACAGATCAGTATTAGCAATCATGGTATTGCTATGAATAGTCCCCTATGGGGACTATTCAAGTGTAAAAAAAATGTAAAAAAATGTAAAAGTAAAAGTAAAAAAAAAGTGAAAAATCCCCTCCCCCAATAAAAAAGTTAAACGTCCGTTTTTTCCTATTTTACCCCCAAAAAGCGTAAAAAATTTTTTTTATAGACATATTTGGTATCGCCGCGTGCGTAAATGTCCGAACTATTAAAATAAAATGTTAATGATACCGTACGGTGAACGGCGTGAGCGAAAAAAAAAAAAAAAAGTCCAAAATTCCTACTTTTTTAATACATTTTATTAAAAAAAAAATTATAAAAAATTTATTAAAAGTTTTTTATATGCAAATGTGGTATCAAAAAAAAGTACAGATCATGGCGCAAAAAATGAGAACCCATACCGCCACTTATACGGAAAAATAAAAAAGTTAGAGGTCATCAAAATAAAGGGATTATAAACGTACTGTTACGCCTAGCGCTCCGGGCCCCCGCTCCTCCCCGGAGCGCTCACGGCGTCTTTCTCCCTGCAGCTCCCCGGTCAGTCCCGCTGACCGGGAGCGCTGCTCTGTCATGGCCGTTGGGGATGCGATTCGCACAGCGGGACGCGCCCGCTCGCGAATCGCATCCCAGGTCACTTACCCGTTCCCGTCCCCTGCTGTCATGTGCTGGCGCGCGCGGCTCCGCTCTCTAGGGCGCGCGCGCGCCAGCTCCCTGAGACTTAAAGGGCCAGTGCACCAATGATTGGTGCCTGGCCCAATTAGCTTAATTGGCTCCCACCTGGTCCCTGACTATATCTAACCTCCTCCCATGCACTTCCTTGCCGGATCTTGTTGCCCTTGTGCCTAGTGAAAGCGTTTTGTGTGTTTAAAAACCTGTGTACCAGAACTTCTGCTATCTCCCCTGACTACGAACCTTGCCGCCTGCCCCCGACCTTCTGCTACGTCCGACTTTGCTTCTGCCTACTCCCTTGTACCTCGCCTATCTTCAGCAGCCAGAGAGGTGAGCCGTTGCTAGTGGATACGACCTGGTCACTACCGCCGCAGCAAGACCATCCCGCTTTGCGGCGGGCTCTGGTGAAAACCAGTAGTGTCTTAGAACCGGTCCACTAGCACGGTCCTCGCTATCCCTCTCTGGCACAGAGGATCCACCTCCTGCCAGCCGGCATCGTGACAGTAGATCCGGCCATGGATCCCGCTGAAGTTCCTCTGCCAGTTGTCGCTGACCTCCCTACGCTGGTCGCCCAGCAAGCTCGTCAGATCGCCCAGCAGTCGCAACAGATAGCGCAACAAGATCACCAGCTGTCGTACTTGACCACCATGACACAGCAACTCCAGTCACAACTACAGCAAGTACAGTCACAGCTACAGCAGCAACAACCATCTCCTCCGCCAGCTCCTGCACCCCTTCCGCGGCGAGTGGCCGCTCCTAGCCTCCGCCTGTCCTTGCCGGACAAATTTAATGGGGACTCTAAGTTTTGCCGTGGCTTTCTTTCGCAATGTTCCCTGCACTTGGAGATGATGTCGGACCAGTTTCCTACTGAAAGGTCTAAGGTGGCTTTCGTAGTCAGCCTTCTGTCTGGAAAAGCCCTGTCATGGGCCACACCGCTCTGGGACCGCAATGACCCCGTCACTGCCTCTGTACACTCCTTCTTCTCGGAAATTCGAAGTGTCTTTGAGGAACCTGCCCGAGCCTCTTCTGCTGAGACTGCCCTGCTGAACCTGGTCCAGGGTAATTCCTCCGTTGGCGAGTACGCCATACAATTCCGTACTCTTGCTTCTGAACTATCCTGGAATAATGAGGCTCTCTGCGCGACCTTTAAAAAAGGCCTATCCAGCAACATTAAAGATGTTCTGGCCGCACGAGAGACTCCTGCTAACCTGCATGAACTCATTCATCTAGCCACTCGCATTGACATGCGTTTTTCTGAGAGGCATCAAGAGCTCCGCCAGGAAAAAGACTTAGATCTCTGGACACCTCTCCCACAGTCTCCACTGCAATCTGCGCCTAGGCCTCCCGCCGAGGAGGCCATGCAAGTGGATCGGTCTCGCCTGACCCTGGAAGAGAGGAATCGCCGTAAGGAAGAGAATCTTTGTCTGTACTGTGCCAGTACTGAACATTTTTTGGTGGATTGCCCAATCCGTCCTCCATGTCTGGGAAACGCACGCTCGCACCCAGCTCTCGTGGGTGTGGCGTCTCTTGATGCCAAGTCGGCTTCTCCACGTCTCACGGTGCCTGTTCGGATTTCTACTTCAGCCAGCTCTCCCCTCTCAGCCGTGGCCTGCCTGGACTCTGGAGCTTCTGGGAATTTTATTCGGGAGTCCTTTGTGAATAAATTCCGCATTCCGGTGACCCGTCTTGTCAAGCCACTCCACATTTCCGCGGTCAACGGAGCCAGGTTGGATTGCACCGTGCGTTACCGCACGGAGCCCCTCCTAATGTGCATCGGACCTCATCACGAGGAAATTGTATTTTTTGTCCTTCCTAATTGCACTTCTGAAGTTCTCCTTGGACTACCCTGGCTTCAACACCATTCCCCAACCCTGGATTGGTCCACTGGGGAGATCAAGAGTTGGGGTCCCTCTTGTTCCAAGGACTGCCTTCAACCGGTTCCCAGTACTCCCTGCCGTGACCCTGTGGTTCCTCCTGTATCCGGTCCCCCTAAGGTCATTAAGGACTCTGCCTGCCACAGGAAATGCCCCTCCCCCCCTCCCAGTCCCATCAGGCAAGCCTCTGTGTCCCCTCATGGCCCTCGTCCTGGTGTCACACTGCCCCGTGCCAGGTCTCGCCCTCTGCCCTCTCTCCCCATTCCTACTCCTGCGGTTCTGCCTGCCGTTGAGGAATCCCTCCATCCTTTCCCGGTGTCCTCATCCCAGGGGAGGCAGTTACCGGACAAAGAGAAGGGGAGACCTAAGGGGGGGGGTACTGTTACGCCTAGCGCTCCGGGCCCCCGCTCCTCCCCGGAGCGCTCACGGCGTCTTTCTCCCTGCAGCTCCCCGGTCAGTCCCGCTGACCGGGAGCGCTGCTCTGTCATGGCCGTTGGGGATGCGATTCGCACAGCGGGACGCGCCCGCTCGCGAATCGCATCCCAGGTCACTTACCCGTTCCCGTCCCCTGCTGTCATGTGCTGGCGCGCGCGGCTCCGCTCTCTAGGGCGCGCGCGCGCCAGCTCCCTGAGACTTAAAGGGCCAGTGCACCAATGATTGGTGCCTGGCCCAATTAGCTTAATTGGCTCCCACCTGGTCCCTGACTATATCTAACCTCCTCCCATGCACTTCCTTGCCGGATCTTGTTGCCCTTGTGCCTAGTGAAAGCGTTTTGTGTGTTTAAAAACCTGTGTACCAGAACTTCTGCTATCTCCCCTGACTACGAACCTTGCCGCCTGCCCCCGACCTTCTGCTACGTCCGACTTTGCTTCTGCCTACTCCCTTGTACCTCGCCTATCTTCAGCAGCCAGAGAGGTGAGCCGTTGCTAGTGGATACGACCTGGTCACTACCGCCGCAGCAAGACCATCCCGCTTTGCGGCGGGCTCTGGTGAAAACCAGTAGTGTCTTAGAACCGGTCCACTAGCACGGTCCTCGCTATCCCTCTCTGGCACAGAGGATCCACCTCCTGCCAGCCGGCATCGTGACACGTACTAATTTGGTTAAAAAGTTTGTGATTTTTTTAAGCGCAACAATAATATAAAAGTATACAATAATGGGTATCATTTTAATCGTATTGACCCTCAGAATAAAGAACACATGTAATTTTTACCATAAATTGTACGGCGTGAAAACAAAACCTTCCAAAATTAGCAAAATTGCGTTTTTCGTTTAAATTTTCCCACAAAAATAGTGTTTTTTGGTTGCGCCATACCTTTTATGATATAATGAGTGATGTCATTACAAAGGACAACTGGTGGCGCAAAAAACAAGCCCTCATACTAGTCTGTGGATGAAAATATAAAAGAGTTATGATTTTTAGAAGGCGAGGAGGAAAAAATGAAAACGTAAAAATGTAATTGTCTGAGTCCTTAAGGCCAAAATGGGCTGAGTCCTAAAGGGGTTAAGTGTTACTCTGCTGTCTCTTTCCTTTAGAGATTGGTGTATGCAGGGGCATAGCTATAGAGGTAGCAGAGGTAGCAGTCGCACCGGGGCCCTGGTGCGTAAGAGGGCCCCAAAGCACATCTGCCCCATAAGAGACCAGTATTATTATTGGCATTTGGGGCCCTGTTGCAGATATTGCATTGGGGCCCAGAAGCTACAAGCTACGCCTCAGGGTGGATGTGAGGGTAGTCATATTCCTATGGTCAATTTATTACTCGTGTTCCATCCTGGTCATAGGACAAATACAAAGAAAGCCAGCACCTCTTTACAAAGTGCCAAAAATTGGCAGGTGCAAATCTGCTGTGACTGCAATGCAAAAGCAAACAAATACAAAGAAGCACAAACATGTTTGCTTTTGCTTCCTAGCCATATGCCATCAATGTCTTCACTGAGACAACTGCTTTCAATAACAAAATCACCAGTAGATATGTATACAACACATTATGAAGTAATATATTCCCTACGGTTCTCCTTCATCTCTATACATTGAGGCACATGACAACCTCTGACAGGCTGTGATGGCACACTGGATGTTACTTAGCATTTTCAGGAACGGAGGTGACAATAAAAACAGTATTTTGACAAAATAGGACACCTTAAAGTTTCAAGATGTTTTAGTTTTTATTTTAACCCCTTAAGGACCAGGCCATTTTACACCTTAAGGACCAGAGCGTTTTTTGCAATTCTGACCACTGTCACTTTAAACATTAATAACTCTGGAATGCTTTTAGTTATCATTCTGATTCCGAGAATGTTTTTTCGTGACATATTCTACTTTAACTTAGTGGTAACATTTTATGGTAACTTGCATCCTTTCTTGGTGAAAAATCCCCAAATTTGATGAAAAAAATGAAAATGTTGCATTTTTCTAACTTTGAAGCTCTCGGCTTGTAAGTAAAATGAATATTCAAAATAATTTCTTTTTTTGGTTCATATATACAATATGTGTACTTTATGTTTGCATCATAAAATTTATGAGTTTTTACTTTTGGAAGACACCAGAGGGCTTCAAAGTTCAGCAGCAATTTTGAAATTTTTCACAAAATTTTCAAACTCGCTATTTTTCATGAACCAGTTCAGGTTTGAAGTGGATTTGAAGGGTCTTCATATTAGAAATACCCCATAAATGACCCCATTATAAAAACTACACCCCCCCCAAAGTATTCAAAATGACATTCAGTAAGTGTATTAAGCCTTTAGGTGTTTCACAGGAATAGCAGCAAAGTAAAGGAGAAAATTCACAATCTTAATTTTTTACACTCGCATGTTCTTGTAGACCCAATTTTTGAATTTTTGCAAGGGGTAAAAAGGAGAACATTTTTACTTGTATTTGAAACCCAATTTCTCTCGAGTAAGCACATACCTCATATGTCTATGTTAATTGTTCGGCGGGCACAGTAGAGGGCTCAGAAGGGAAGGAGAGACAAATGGTTTTTGGGGGGCATGTCCCCTTTAGGAAGCCCCTATGGTGCCAGAACAGCAAAAAAAACAAAAACAAATGGCATACCATTTTGGAAACTATACCCCTCGGGGAACGTAACAAGGGGTAAAGTGAACCTTAATACCCTACAGGTGTTTTTTACGACTGAAATTGCATATTTTACCTAAAATGCTTGGTTTCCCAAAATGTTTACATTTTTAAAAAGGGTAATAGCAGAAAATACCCCCCCAAAATTTGAAGACCAATTTCACCCGATTCAGAAAACACCCCATATGGGGATGAAAAGTGCTCTGCTGGCGCACTACAGGTCTCCGAAGAGAAGGAGTCACATTTGGCTTTTTGAAAGCAAATTTAGCTCTGGGGGCATGCCGCATTTAGGAAGCCCCTATGGTGCCAGAACAGCAAAGAAAACCCCACATGGCATACCATTTTGGAAACTAGACCCCTCGGGGAACGCAACAAGGGGTAATGTGAACCTTAATACCCCACAGGTGATTCACGACTTTTGCATGTGTAAAAAAAAAAAAATGTTTTACCTAAAGTGCTTGGTTTCCCCAAAATTTTACATTTTTAAAAATAGTAATAGCAGAAAATCCCCCCCCCAAAATTTGTAACACAATTTCTCCCGAGTACGTCAATACCCCATATGTGGCCCTAAACTGTTGCCTTGAAAGACGACAGGGCTCCAAATTGAGAGCGCCATGCGCATTTGAGGCCTAAATTAGGGACTTGCATAGAGGTGGACATAGGGGTATTCTACGCCAGTGATTCCCAAACAGGGTGCCTCCAGCTGTTGCAAAACTCCCAGCATGCCTGTACAGTTAACGGCTATCTGGCAATACTGGGAGTAGTTGTTTTGCAACAGCTGGAGGCTCCGTTTTGGAAACAGTGGCGTACCAGACGTTTTTCATTTTTATTGGGATGGGGGGCTGTGTAGGGGTATGTGTATATGTAGTGTTTTTTTTACTTTTTATTTTATTTTTTGGTAGTGTAGTGTTTTTAGGGTACAGTCGCACGGGCGGGGGTTCACAGTAGTTTCTCGCTGGCAGTTTGAGCTGCGGCAGAAAACTTGCAGCCGGATACTTACTGTAATCCTCCGCCCATGTGAGTGTACCCTGTACGTTCACATTGATGGGGGAGAAACATCCAGCTGTTGCAAAACTACAACTCCCAGCATGTACGGTCTATCAGTGCATGCTGGGAGTTGTAGTTTTGCAACAGCTGGAGGCACACTGGTTGTGAAACACCGAGTTTGGTAACAAACTCAGTGTTTTGCAACCAGTGTGCCTTCAGCTGTTGCAAAAGCTACAACCCCCAGCATGTACGGACAGCGGAAGGGCATGCTGGGTCTTGTAGTTATGCAACAGCTGGAGGCATATTACTTTGGCTGGGGATGCTGGGGATTGTAGTTATGCAACAGCTGGAGACACACTGGTTTGCTACTTAACTCAGTGTGCCTTCAGCTGTTGCAAAACTACAACTCTCAGCAGTCACCGACAGCCAACGAGCATGCTGGGAGTTGTAGTTATGCAACCAGCAGATGCACCACTACAACTCCCAGCATGCACTTTAGCTGATTGTGCAAGCTGGGAATTGTAGTTATACAACAGCTGAAGGTACACTTTTCCATAGAAAAAATGTGCCTCCAGCTGTTGCAAAACCATAAGTCCCAGCATGCCCATAAGGGAATGCTGGGAGTTGTGGTGGTCTGCCTCCTCCTGTTGCATAACTACAGCTCCCAGCATGCCCTTTTTGCATGCTGAGAGCTGTTGCTAAGCAACAGCAGGAGGCTGTCACTCACCTCCTACTGCTGCTGATCCACGCCGCGCAGGTCAGTCCCACCGCCGTCGCTCCTGGGGCCCCGATCCCAACATTAACGCCGGGGATCGGGGTCCCCAGCACCTGGGGTGCACGTCCCGCACCCGCTCACATCCTCCGGAAGAGGGGCGGAGCGGGTTGCGGGAGTGACACCCGCAGCAGGCGCCCTGATTGGTCGGCCGGGAAACCGGCCGACGAATCAGGGCGATCGTGAGGTGGCACCAGTGCCACCTCAGCCCTGCTGGCTATGGCTGTTCGGGGCTGTCTCTGACGGCCCCGATCAGCCAGTAATTCCGGGTCACCGGGTCACTGGAGACCCGATTGACCCAGAATCGCCGCAGATCGCTGGACTGAATTGTCCAGCGATCTGCGGCCATTTCCGACATGGGGGGGGGCATAATGACCCCCCTGGGCGATATGCCGCGATGCCTACTGAACGATTTCAGCAGGCATCGGGCACCGGCTCCCCTCCGGCTAGCGGCGGGGGGCCGGGAATGGACTGGACGTAGTCCTACGTCCTCGGTCCTTAAGGACTCGGAAACAGGGGCGTAGGAGTACGTCCATTGTCCTTAATTGGTTAAAGGTAATATTATTAGCAGATTTGATGCACAGGATTTTCTGCTGCATATTTCAATGTAAACTAAATGACTGAGCACAGCTTCTAATAGGCAGTTACAGATCATGCGCATCAAATCTGCGCAAGATCCTGTATGTGTGAATGTACCCTTAAGTAGTATATTCCCCTGATGCTTCATTCTGCTTGTTATTAGCAGTTATTTTGTGTGTAGTGATTGGTTGCAGCATAAAAATGACAAGTTGTAGCAAAATAAAAATCCACTGTTTTGTGCTATGCATGTTCTTAAACTGCATAAAAACATTGCTATAGAAACATCTTTCCCCTTTGTGAATACACACACACACACACACACACACATATATATATATATATATATATATATATATATATATATATATAGTTGAGGTTTTCAATTTATAGATTGTACTGTAATTTTTATCATTATGTAAATAAAATTAAAGTGGCTAGCTCAAGCCCAATACAAATCCTAGATATGTACTTTGTTCCTTGCAGGAAAGTTGACTCGACGTTGCAGATACATCTGTAGATTGGGGTGAGCCTTTTCCTACCTTAAAGGAATACTCTGGAGGAAAAATATTAAAAACATTTGTATATTAAAAAAAAAGTAAGCCTTCCCATATTAATCAACTGCTTTAGTGATAAGTTGTGTAGTTCTTTCCACTCTGACCACAGTGCTCTCTGCTGCCACCTTTGTCCATATCAGGAATTGTCAAGGGGAGGAGCAAATTCCCATACTAAATCTCTCCTGCTTTGGATAGTTCCTGACATGGACAGAGGTGGCAGCTGAGAGCACTGTGGTAAGACTGGAAAGAACTACACAACTTCCTCTGTAAAATACATAGCAGCTAACGCATACTGGAAGGAGTAAGATTTTTAAATTGAAGTAATTAACAAATCTGTTTAACTTTTTGGCACCAACTGAAATGTTATCCTCCAGAATACCCCTTTAACTTAATTTAGGTTATGGTGAAGTCTTCAGTTGTAAGCACTATTTCAAATCACTACTGAGGATTATATTCAGCATGGTAGCTTGAAATGCTCTGCTAAGACAACCACCCCCTTATTTCGGTTTTATTCAGTGCATTAATGGTAAAAACTTTTTTTTTTTTATTCTGTTGATCACTACAATTAAAAGGATACCCAATGTTATATGTTTTTCTATTACTGTGCTGCTTTTAAGAAAAATTAAAACTTTTTAACAAAATCAGTATGTTTTATATTTTTCATATTATGACTTTCTTATTCTCAACTGTATTAGGATCCATTTTTTTGACATTACAAAAAAAGTGAAAATAGTTAATAGAGATCATTTAACCCCTTCCCTCAAAAGTTTGAATCACCTCCCTTTTCCCATTAAAAAAATAAGAACAGTTTTAATAAAAATAAACATATGTGGTATTGCCGCATGTGGAAATGTCCGAGTTATAAAAATATATCATTAATTAAACCAAACGGTCAACGGCATATCCGCCAAAAAATTCCAAAATCCAAAATAGCGTATTTTTGGTCACTTTTTATATCATGAAAAAATTAGTAAAATGCGATCATAAGGTCCAAGCAATACAAAAATGGTATAGCTAAAAACTTCAGATCACAGGAAAAATAAAAAAAAGCTATAGGGGTCAGAAGATGACAATTTTAAACTTATTAATTTTGTTATAAAGAGAAGGTGTAATATTTACCGGAAAATGTACTGCGTAGAAACAGAAGCCCCCAAAAGTTACAAAATGTGATCAAGTCCTTGAGTCTTACAAAGTCCCTTAATGCTTTAGATGCCATCATCAGTTGTCACATAGAGTAGGGATATGAGCAGCTCTAAACTCACCCACAGCTAATTTCCCTGCCAACTTGAGTATCCACTCTAAACAGGGGATCCTCAACTGGATGTTGGTCCCTGTTCTTAGTAGGTACAGGTGGCTATACAGTCCAAAAGAGTAAAGAACACTCTATGAAGGTCAGAAAAACAGGTCAGGACAGGGTTAATAGGTACAGAACAAGATGAACACAGGGATAAACAGCCAAACAGATAGAGAGTAGTTTAACATACAAAGAATAAAACAAGCTATGATCAGTATTAAAGATAGTGCAGACAGATCCAAACACAAGCCAGAGCTGAAAAGACTAGCTAAGTATATACTGTTTATACACCTGGTAAGGGAGACCAGATAATATAAGCTCTGTGACGTAAAACCTATTACAGACCCAAGCGTCACCACATCAACACGTAATGCTTCAGCTAAATACCAGAGAACCTAACCCTTCTGTCAGAGCCAGAGCAAGTCATTAGATCAGTATTGTTTATAGCATCTAAAGGGTTAATAGTTTACATCTGCAGGATCGTTGATGCCTGGCATTATCCATAAGGTCTGATCTGATTACTAGATATGAGGACAGTATATAAGGATGGGATTTAAAGTTGGCATATGAGGTAGAGATATGAGGACAGGATAAAAGGGCAAAATATGAGGTTTTCAAGATTAGTGCTTTATAGCTCATTATTCTTCTATACCAAAATAATGGTCACAACATTGGAGTCCCAACAGAATCTTGTGTGTCTATGGTTGGTTTTCTACAAGTGGGCATCTGTCACACAATGGGATTACCACTGTGTTGTGGCTTCTGCTAGAAATGAGGACCAAGATGTATATATGAAGAAAGTCTAGATGTATTAATCAAAATAATTTCGTTTTATCAGCCTATAAAACATTATTGGCTTTTTGAAAACATAAAAAAATCATATTTTTATTCATTTTTGTTAATTTGATTTAGACATATTTATTATCTGGATGCTTTTAAAATGGGTACTCCAAAAATCTTACATGGAATCATTTGACAGTTAGATGTGAACTATCCTGTAAAGGTTTTAATAAAAATCCCACACACAGAACATTGACCTTGCTAACATGAAACTTTTTGGCATACATTGGATGAAAGAGCATTGAAAGTATCTTGAAAAGCAATCAAAACACAAAACAAATTAGTCTTTTGCTTAACTACAATTTCCACTGAATTGCTTAATAATAAAATTCATTTTAATCGTTCACAAAAGAAAACCCTAATGCTAAATACAAAGTGGAATAATTGAACCGAATAATACTAAAGTGATGTGTTAAAAATATATTTCATTTGTTTTAAATTGCAATTTTCTCTCATAAATGATTTAATCATTATTTAAACAGTGTCTGGTACTGGTAAAGCATTCGAAGGAGTATCTAAATACTACTGCATATAATTCAGAATTGTTCAGTCAGAAGAAGATTGCTTATCACCTTATTTGTATTACTGAAAAAGCAATTGCTATTTTTACTATTTATGTTATCTGAATGGGAGCCTTTAATGGACGGAAAAAATACATTGTATGGAAAGTCCTTTTTTTAACAAGAGTTGTTTTTTTTTTCATTTTTTTTTTTTTTTTCCATTTAAGAATGGTTTTGTAGAAAAGATATAAATAATGTCACGGACAAAGCTAACATTTCTTAAGTAACAACAATTCTTGTGATATTTTGTGAGAGCTTTACTAAGGTACAATGCATTAAAGGGGTACTCCGGTGTTTAGACATCTTATCCCCTATCCAAAGGATAGGGGATAAGATGCCTAATTGCGGGAGTCCCGCCGCTGGGGACCCCCGTGATCTTGCACGCGGCATCCCGTTTGTAATCAGTCCCTGGAGCATGTTCACTCCGGGACTGATTACCAGCGACTACAGGGCGGGCGGCGTGTGACGTCACGCCCCTGCCCCGTGTGATGGCATGGTCCGCCCCTCAATGCAAGCCTACGGGAGGGGGCGTGATAGTCCCTGTCCTCCCATTGCCTCTGTCCTATGCTGTTCCCTCCCCTACAGAAGTGTCTTATGCTGTGGGTTCAGTGCCACTATTCACTGAGGATGATCTAATAGAGGACAGTCAGCAGCTACTGCCCAGACAAGTGGAGGAGACATCCACCGCTTCCTCCGCTAGGGGGCAAGTAGTGATGAGGAGAGTGATGTGGGAGGTGGTGCTGCCAGGGTTCAGGGTCCTGAAGCAGACACTGTTGAGGAACCTGAGGAGGACATCAGTGACATGCAGACACTTGTTGATGATGATGTAGCCAATTGCAATTGTGAGCGGGGTGCAGAAGGTGCTTCATTATCATCAGGAGAAGAATGTTGCAGGTTGCCAGTAAGGCAACAGCTGAGCCAGCAAGGTAGTAGCATGGTTGGCAGTCAGCATGGTGGCAGAAGTGGAAATTCTTGAGCCAAACGTGCCCGAGGGAGACCACCTGCTTTGTGGCAGCCTACCTTCTCGGAAGGTAGTGGAAAGGGGGTTCCTGGAGACAGCAGCAGTAGCAGTCAATTAGTGCGCACTGTTGGTGGGAAACTCAGCTACTCAGCAGTGTTGCAGTTTTTCATCAAGCATCCGTAGGAGGTTCACATAGCCACATGCCAGATATGTCAGCAGAAGGTGAAGCGTGGCCAGGGTCCCAATTTTGGCACCACAGCCCTGCGTCAACATATGCTTCATCACAATAAAGTGGCCTGGGAGAACCTTGGCTCTGATTTAGTGGTCCAGCCTGCTTCATCACCCAGTGGCATGCTGCTCCCTCTTTCAGCCAGCAAAGGCTCCACCACCTCAGCAGAAGGGAGCTGTGTGTCATACCCTCCTTCTGTCGCTTCAGATGCTCCTTATCCTCCTACTTTTAGTCAGCTATTCCGCCCACAATCCATCGGTGAAGCCATGTCCAAGAAGCAACAGTATGCGCCTACTCATCCAACGGCGCAGAACCTGAAGGTGCTCCTGTCTAAGTTGCTGGTGCTGCAGTCCTTCCCTTTTCAAGTGGTGGACTCTGCACTTTTCAGAGAACTGATGACTTGTGCGGAGCCGAGGTGGAGAGTTCCAAGGCATCATTTCTTTGCGAAGAAGGCAGTACCAGCCCTACACAATTTTGTGGAATAGAAGGTGGTCCAGTCTTTGAGCTTGTCGGTGTATGCCGAAGTGCACGGCAGCGCCGACATCTGGAGCTGTAACTATGGTCAGGGACAGTACAAGTTCTTTACGGCTCACTGGGTGAATGTGGTTCCTGCACAGCCACAACACCAAATTGAAGAGGTCAAGCCACTTCCTCCTCCATGCTCTGAGGCAATTGGTCCTGTGACAGTGTGCGACTCCTCCTCCTCATCCTCCACCGTGTTCTCAGCCTCCACTGCCCAGACAAGTCTCAGTGGCCCTTCAGCATACCATTTGTGCAGGGCACAGTGTTGTCACACTGTTCTTTACATGGTTTGCCTTGGCGAAAAGAGTCACACTGGGGAGGAACTGCTAAAAGTAATTTGTAAAGAAATCGGAGCATGGCTTATTCCACAAAAACTGGAAATGGGAATCATGGTGACCGACAACCGGAGGAAGATCTTGCATGTGCTGCAAATGGGAAGGCTGAGCCATACGCCCTGCATATGTGTTCAATCTGGTTGTGAAGGAGTTCCTGAAGTGTTCCCCCCATTTGCAATGGGAAGGAAGCTTTGCATTCACTTTCAGCCACTCGTACACGACAAAGCACATCCTCCTTGAGCTGCAGCGCCAGAGTAACTAATGTGCAAGTAGGACACCTAGTTAATAGTGATTATAATATAATACATTATAACTTGTTCTTCAATAAGGGAATCTCTTGAGGGGCCACAAAAACAATTAACTTTAGGAAGGCAAAGTTTGACCAACTCAGAGAAGCCCTTGACAATATAAAATTGGATAATGTCCTCAAAAACAAGAATACTTACACTAAATGGGAGATTTAAAAATATCTTAAACTCTCACTGTAAGATGTATATACCTTATGGCAATAAAAGGGTCAGGCATAAAAGAAAACCAATATGGATGAATAAAAAATGTTAAGGGGGCAATAAATGACAAAAATAAAGCATTTAAATTACTAAAAGAGGACGGCGGAGAAAAATTTAAATATGTAAAAAACAGATAAAAGCTGCAAAAATAGAGACAGAAAGACTCATTGCCAAAGAGAGTAAAACTAACCCCAAAATGTTCTTTAACTATAGGAATAGCAAAAAGGTGAAAATTAAAGTGTATGCCATTTAAAAAACGATAAAGAAGAAATTATAAACGGGGATCAGGAAAGCCAAATATATTAAACAAATTCTTCTCTACTGAGTTAACCAAGGAAAATGAAATGCCAGCTGAAATTCAGCGAGATAAGGTAAACTTCCCAGTACAGGTCACCTGTCTAACCAAGAAGTACAGTGCCGCCTACAAAAAAATCTAAATAGACAAATCACCAGGTCCAGATGGCATTCACCCCCGAGTTCTAAAGGAATTAAGTAATGTAATAGACAGACCCCTATTTTTAATATTCAGGGACTCTATAGTAACAGGGACTGTTCCCCAGGACTGGAGCATTGGCAAATGTGGTACCGATATTTAAAAAGGGGACAAAAGGTGACCCAGGGAATTATAGACCTGTTAGTTTAACCTCGGTTGTATGTACATTTTTTGAGGTTTTTCTAAGAGATGCTATTTTGGAATATCTTGATAAAAATAAATGTATGACTCCATATCAGCATGGCTTTATGAGGGATCGATCCTGTCTAACTAACCTGATCAGCTTTTATAAGAAGGTGAGCTCCAGAGTGGACCAGGGGGAATCGCTGGATGTCATATATCTGGATTTTTCCAAAGCATTTGATATGGTGCCACATTAACGGTTGGTGCATAAAATTAGAAGGATTGGGCTGGGGGAGAATGTGTGTAAGTTAGTAAGTAACTGGCTCAGTGAAAGGAAACAGAGGGTGGTTATGAATGGTACTTATTCTGATTGGGTGACTGTTACTAGTGGGGTACCACAGGGGTCAGTCTTGGGTCCTGTCCTATTTAAATAGTAAAGTAGCAATCTTTGCAGATGATACTAAACTCTGTAAAGCGGTAAACACAATAGAGGACAGTGCACTGTTACAAATGGATCTGGATAGGTTGGAGCTTTGCGCTGGGAAGTGGCAGATGATACTGTAAATGTAAGGTAATGCACATGGGGAGGAAAAATCAAGGCTAGGATTATGGATTAAATGGGAGCACACTTGGGACGACTGATGTGGAAAAGGATTTGGGAGTCTTGGTTAACAGTAAATTTAGCTGTTGTGACCAGCTGCTGCCAAGGCAAATAGGGGCATAGATGACCATGACAAGGACATAATTCTACCGCTGTACAAATCACTAGTCAGACCACACATAGAATACTGTGTACAGTACTGGGCACCAGTGTACAAGAAAGATATAGTGGAGCTGGAGAGGGTTCAAAGACAGGCAACCAGAGTAATACGGGGAATGGGAGGATTACAGTAGCCAGAAAGATTATCAGGATTAGGGTTATTTAGTTTAGAAAAAAGAAGGCTTAGGGGAGACCTAATAACTATGTATAAATATATCAGGGGACAGTACAGAGATCTTCCCCATGATCTATTCATACCCAAAGACTATATCTATAACAAAGGGGCATCCTCTACGTTTAGAGGAAAGCAGGTTTCTACACCAGCACAGATGGGGTTTTTTACTGGAAGAGCAGTGAGACTGTGGAATTCTCTCCCGGAGGAGGTGGTCATGTTGAACTCTGTAAAAGAATTTAAAAGGGGTCTGGATGCATTTTTGGAGAGTAGGAACATTGCTGGCTATGAATTTTAGATTCATGGGGACAGAACATTGGTCCAGGGATTTATTCTGACTGCCATATTTGGAGTTGGAAAGGAATTTTTACTTCTAGTATGAGGGTATTATGCCTTCCTCAGGATCAACTCAGTAGGGACTCATTAGGGTTATAGGTTGAACTTGATGAACCAGTGGCAGCTCATACATGATACCTGCCATTTTCTCAGGCCCTTTGAGGAAGCCACATTATTAGTCAGTCGCCAGAATTACAGGATGAACAACGTCATTCCACTGCTTCATTTCTTACAACACATTTTGGAAACAATGGCTGGTCAGGGCACTGGAGACGTGGTGCCTACATCTCACGGCCACATGAGCCCTGTAGGGGCTGAAATGGAGGATGAGGAGGAGGAGTGATTCTGAAAGCGATGCCTGTGATCTGCATAAATAATAACAGTAATATTTCACAACTGAATAACAGTATTATTTCATTACCCCAGCACACTCCATATGCATGTTAGAACACAGCAGAATGTTGTACACCCCTATTGAGGCTCTCTCTAGGCCAGAAATAGCCGTTTTTAATATAGATTTGCCACAAATAAATTCGGACTGAACAAAATTTTTTCAAAAAATGTGGAGAATCGGCCGAATCAAATTTTTCAAAAGTTTGCTCATCTCTAAGCAGCACTTTAAATATGTTTTGTACTATCCATGTTTTTGAAGTGTTGGTGTGGCACCATGGTCATTCTATTCTCGGTGGAAGTCATCCCGCTGCTGAATAGTGACAATTTGGCCATCACTGCGCAAGAAATTCAGCATGCATTGTGCCATTTGTGCAAGGGACTCGGAGGGGCTCCCTGCCTCCATCTCCACTGCATACTGCCACTGTATGTCTGTATCCTTTGCCTTTCCTTCCTCATAACCCTCTAGCTCCTCTGGCTGCTTCCTCCTCTCCTGTCAGATGACTAGAAAAACCACCCATTTCGCAAAACCTAAACTGTACTCCACTGTGCCCCTCCTCCTCCTCCACCCCCAGTTCTCACAGGGCTCATGTGGCCATGAGGTGTAGGCACCACATCTCCAGTGGCCTGACCAGCCATGGTTTCCAACACATGTTGTAGGAAATGAAATAATGGAATGGCGTTGTTCATCCCGTAATCCTGGCAACTGACTAATAATGTAGCTTCCTCAAAAGGCCTGAGCAAAACGGCAGGTGACACGTATGGGCTGCCACTGGTTGGCATTGGAGTTACAAAGGGAGTCCGGATATCCAATTGGATCATCAAGAAATTGGTGATGGTTTTTCCTCTGTTTGTATAGTCGGTGGCATTCCAACATCTGGCAATGTCGCAAATCAGTCTATGTTGGGGGATACGGTTCTGATGCTGAAGCTCAAGAAGGGTGTGATTTGCGGTGTTCGAGTGGCTAAAGTGCATGCAAAGTTTCCTTCCCATTTTTAAGATGTCTTGCAGTTGCGCGGAACACTTCAGGAACCACTTGACAACCAGATTGAACATGTGTGCCATGCAGGGCGCATAGCTCAGGCTTTCTTGTCGCAGTGCAGACAAGATGTTCTTCCCGTTGTCGGTCACCATGGTTCCCATTTCCAGTTTTAGTGGAGTAAGCCATGATTCGATTTCTTCATGAATGACTTTTAGCAGTTCCTCCCCTGTGTGAATATGTTCGCCAATGCAAACCATGTGAATAACAGTGTGACACCGCTGTGCCCTGCACACTTGTCCATGCAGTGGAGGCTGCGGACACGGTGGAGGATGAGGAGACGGAGTCGCACACTGTCACAGGACCAACGGCCTGAGAGTGTGGAGGCAGAAGCAGCGTGACCTGTGGAAGAGTCTGTTGTGGCTGTGGAGGAACCACCTTCACCCAGTGGGCCGTAAAGGGCATGTATTGTCCCTGACCATAGTTACAGCTCCACACGTCGACGCTGACATGCACTTTGGTACACACTGACAGGCTCAAGGAGTGGCCCACCTTCTGTTCCACAAAATTGTGCAGGGCTGGTACTGCCTTTTTCACAAAGAAATGATGGCTTGGGACTCTTCACCTCATCTTGGCACAAGCCATCAGTTCTCTGAAAGGTGCAGATCCACCACTTGAAAAGGGAGGGATTGCAGCACCAGCAACTTGGACAGGAGCACATTCAGCTTCTGCGCGGTTGGATGAGTGGGTGCATACTGTTGCTTCTTGGACATGGCTTCACCGATGGATTGTTAGCGGAATGACTGACTAAAAGTAGGAGAAGCAGGTCTGGAGTGACATGAGATGGATATTGCATGCCACACCCTTCGGCTGAAGTGGTGGAGCCTTGGCTGGCTGAAACAGGGAGCAGTGTGCCACTGGGTGATACAGCAGGCTAGACCACCACATTGTAGCCATGGTTCTCCCAGGCCACTTTATGGTGACGCTGCATATGTTGACGCAGGGATGTTATGCCAACATTGGGACCCTGGCCACGCTTCTCCTTCTGCTGACACATCTTGCAGGTGGCCATGTTAACCTCCTCCGGATGCTTGACGAAAAACTGCGACACCACTGAGTAGCTGATTTTCCTCTCAACATTCCGCACTGATTGACTGCTACTGCCACCAACTGCAGGAACCTCTTTTCCACTACCTTCCGGGAAGGTAGGCTGCCATGAAGCAGGTGGTCTACCCCCAGCACGTTTCACTCGAGACATTCCACTTCTGCCACCACTGACTGCCAACCATGCTACCACCTTGCTGACTCAGCTGCTGCCTCATGGGCAACCTGCAAGCCTCTTCTCCTGATGATGATGAAGCCACTTCTGCACCCAGCTCCCAAGTGTGATCGGCTTCATCATCATCAAGTTGTGTCTGCACATCACTGATTTCCTCCACAGGTTCCTCAACAGTGTCTGCTTCAGGAGCCTGAACGCTCGCAACACCACCTTCCACGCCAATCTCCTCATCGCTACTTGCCCCCCTAGCGGAAGAAGTGGCGGATGTCTCCACAACTTCTTGGCTGGCCAGTAGGTACTGACTGTCCTCTAGTATATCATTCTCACTAAATAGTGAAGCTGAACCCACAGAATAAGATACTTCTGTGGGGGAGGGAACAGCATAGGACAGAGGTAATGGGAGGACAGGGATTGCTCCTGGGCCATGCCAACTTAGGGTTATGTCTGAGGAACCCACTGACTGTTGACTGGGGGTGTCAGATGTCACTTGTGATGAAATGGATGACTGTTTTAACCAATCGATGATGGTATATATGGCATGCATTTATGAGGGGAGTACAATGCACTCCAGTACACTAAAAACAGTATGTGTCTACAACACCAGCAGTTTCGGACTTTTGGCTGGTCTTTCACAGTAACTAGGCCCTTAGGACTTTAACAGGAACAAAATGGTACACCACTTTGATGTACATACGTGATATGCACATATGAGGGGAGTATAATGCGCTCCACTACGCTTAAAACAATATTTGTCTACAATACCAGCAGGTATGTACTTTTGGCTGGCATTTCACAGTAACTAGGCCCTTAGGACTTTAACAGGAACAAAATGGCACACCACTTAGATGTACATACGTGGTATGCACTTATGAGGGGAGTACAATGCGCTCCAGTATGCTTAAAACAGTATTTGACTACAACACCAGCAGATGTGTACTTTTGGCTGGCCTTTCACAGTAATTAGGCCCTTAGGACTATAACAGGAACAAAATGGTACATTACTTAGATGTACGTACGTGGCATGCACTTATGAGGGGAGTACAATGCGCTCCAGTATGTGTAAAACACTATTTGTCTACAGCAACAGCAGGTGTCTTTTCACAGTAACTAAGACCTTAAGATTTTAACAGGGACAAAATGGTATGCCACCTATGTATGCACAGGTTACACCAAATAGAGGACAATACGCTCTGCTACTCAACCAGTATTAGGCACTTATAGAAGGTGATTGTGTTTTTTAGTGCTCTGCTCTGCCTAACTGGCTGGCTACTATTAGCTTTTCAGTTGTTGTACACACCAGTGCTGCAGCACACAGTCGCTGTGTACTACACCCAAAATTGCCCTTTCTTTCTCAATCTCTCTCCCTTCCCTATCAGTGCTTCTAGGCTGGATTTCGGCTTGAGGGGAATCACTGTTTTAATACACCCACAATTGCACTTTCCTCTCAATCTCACTCCCTTCCCTATCAGTGCTTTTAGGCTGGATTTGGGCTTGAGGTGAACCACTGCTGTAAAAATACTTTTCTGTGCAACACACTGCTCTCTGTCCCTCTCTCTCTCTGCAATAGAACGCTGATGTAAATCGTTACAAGATGGCTGCCAATTATATAGGGCTGTGACATCACAAGGGTGGCAGGCTGCTGATAGGCTGCATGCTGCATGGAACTCAGGGTCATCCTGCCAACCCTTGTTCCCGCCTTCACAGCATTCCTTGCCTCATGTCCTGACATGTGGAGCCGCCATCTTAGATGCTATGAGCCTGGACTGCACTAAATGGAGTTTAATGAAGCGATTCATGCGATCAAATTGCGGCGATATTCACATTCATTGAGAAGTGAATTTTTTCTGAAATTTGTAATGCATTCGGATTTGTCAGATTCGATTTGCTCATCCCTACATTCTTTTCCAGCTCATAGCACTCAATTCCCCAGTCATTTCTATTGAAAAACAATCTATCTGTTGTGTGTTTTTTGAGCAGATGAAGTATCTCTTTATGCAGATAATGGGATTTTCATGGTACTACTTTATATAGCACAAATAGTCATTGCACTTAAAGGGGTACTCCAATGGAAAAAAAAAATTATCAACTGGTGCCAGAAAGGTAAACAGATTTGTAAATTACTTTTATTACAAAATCTTTACCCTTCCAGTACTTTTTAGCATCTGTATGTTACAGAGGAAATTCTTTTCTTTTTGAATTTCTTTTTTGTCTTGTCCACAGTGCTCTCTGCGGACACCTGATGCCCGTATCAGGAACTGTCTAGAGTAGGAGAAAATCCCCATAGCAAACCTATGCTGCTCTGGACAGTTCCTGACATGGACAGGGGTGTCAGCAGAGAGCACTGTGGACAAGAGAAAAAATAAATTCAAAAATAAAAGAATTTCCTTGGCAGCATACAGCTGCTAAAAAGTACTGGAAGTGTAAAGATTTTTTTAATAGAAGTAATTTACAAATCTGTTTAACTTTCTGGCACCATTTCATTTAAAAAATAAGTTTTCCACCGGAGTACTCCTTTAACCTCTTGAGGACGCAGGGCGTATGCATACTAGTGTTGCTCGCAAATATTCGAAATGCAAATTTTATTCGGGAATATCGCATATTCGCGAAATTCGCAAATATTCGCAAATATAGCACAATATTTTTTTTTTCACTGTACACATCACAGTGATCATCTCTCTCTGCTTCCAGCTTGTGTGGTGTAAAGAAGGCTTTAATACTACTGTGTGAGACTGGCGTACGAATTTTCGCATATATGCGAAAATTTGCATATACTAATTTTCACATATGCAAATTTTAGCTTATGCAAATTTTCGTATATGCAAATTTTCACTTATGCTAATTTTTGCATATGCTAATTTTTGCATATGCGAAAATAAAACGTGAATATTACAAATATGCTAATTTAGCAAATATATGACGAATATTCGTCCATATTTTCACGAAATATTGTGAATTCGAATATGGCCTATGCCGCTCAACACTAATGCATATACGCTCTGCATCCCCGATCCTTAAGGACTCATCTCATCTTAATTGTCCGATTGGCGATCTACTGCTCACTGCCAGCGCAGCAGGCAGGAGCAGAAGAGCAGCAGTTACACTGATCAGTATATGCAATCAGAAGATTGCATGTTTTGGCCCCCTATGGGGCTAAAAAAAAAAATTGTAACTTTTTTTTTATATTAGTTCCTTAACCCCTTCCATTAAACGTTTAAATCACCTCCATTTTCCAATTTTTTAAATAAAATACTGTAATAAAGAATAAAAATAATCATATGTGGTACCGCTGCGTGCGTAAACATCCGAACTATTAAAATATTAGGTTAGCTAAACCACACGGTCAATGGCATAAACATAAAAAAATACCATAGTCCAAAATTTTGCATTTTTGGTCACTTCATATACCATAAAAATATTAATAAAAAGCGATCAAAAAGTCCCATCAAAACAAAAATGGTGCCTATTAAAACTACAAAAAATGAGCCCTCATGCCGCCTTGTACACAGAAAAAATAAAAAAGTTATAGGGGTCATAAGATGCCTATTTTAAACGTAGTAATTTTGGTGCATGTGCTTTAAAAAAATTTTAAGTATTAAAATAAAATAAAACCTACATAAATTGTGTATACCTTGGGTATCCTTGTAACCGTATGGACCTACAGAATAAATATAAGGTGTCAGAAACGGGAGCCCCCAAAAGTTACAAAATGGCATTAAATTTTTTTATTTCACCCAACAAATATATATTTTTTTTTTGTTTCGCCGCAGGTTATATTCTAAAATAAGTGATGTCATTGCAAAGTAAAATTGGTGACGCAAAAAATAAGCCCTTATATGGATCTGTAGGTGCAAAATTGAAAGCGTTATGATTTTAAGAAAGGAAGGAGGAAAAAGCGAAAATGCAAAAAGAACATTTGCTGAGTCCTTAAGGTGAAAATAGGAGTCCCTAAGGGGTTAAGTCAAAATCATTGATGAAGGATATATACACAAATTCTTTTGAACAATTAAAATTTCCATGAAAAAATAATAAATCATATATATATATATATATATATATATATATATATATATATATATATTTTTTTTTTTTATTGGCATATTTCTTTCCCCCCTGCAACATTAACTCTTTTTACCACGACAATTGAATACAATATATGCACAATTCATTTGTTACAAGAACATCTTCCATAACTAGTCGTGATGAACTGATTCCCTGGTTTCTTCTTCTATGCGTCTTCTGTATTTCTTATGTATGCTCCTGGTTGGCTCATGATAATGTCATTCAGGAGAAATACCAAAGCACAGATTTGAGCTGTGGCCTACAGGAGTTATTTATCTCATCTGCTAACTTTCAAGTCAAACATAGAGGTGAAGAGGAACTTCTCTGGGATACAGGTCAAAATAAATCTGAGGAGAGATCTACTGTGCTCATTGGGAATGTATCCAAGCTGTAGCATTACACTGCCAATGTCAGAACAATGAAAGAAACGTGCTGGAAAACACAACATCGCAAGTTTAGACCTCTATGGTCATATTTAGTCTAAATATTTATAATTGATCTTATTGTTTGCACGTCTCACTAAAATTACATAGATGGTGATAATCCACCAGGATAAAAGCCCCAAACTGTGCTGTTCATATTGTATGTCAATTATGCTCACCATGGGCTGATGGCCCTGAATTCAATACAGTCAATAAATAAAATAAAGCGATCCATCATTGTATGGCAGTTTACAAACCAGAAACAAAGGCTAAGAGTCAGAATCCAGCCCTACGTCTACAATATTTTTCTATTAGGAATAGAGAGATCTGATTTGAGAGTTATTGTTTAGAATGTAGCCAGTTCGGTAGACATGTAAACAATCTATATTAGTGAGCATATGCACCATCGTTCATTATGTGTTGAACATATTCAAGTATAAAAATCTTAATATGAGCCACTCCTGTCTAGTGTAACTAATGTTCTATCTCAATGGAGCATGCTAACATCTGACACATTGATATGCCTCCTGATTGTCATGCACGCACTTGCCACTGACATCCTTTGGGTCTGCTGCAGGTGCATATTTAGTCTGGCAGCTGGAGGAGGTAGTGTCAAGCTGCTGAGTTGTGACATAGGAAGGCTAGATCTTGAAATACTTTAAGGAGATATTTACTCACTTGATTTGCAGTGCTGAAGAAATATTATTGGGCTTTGAGATCTGCTTCACTCTGGAGAGCAATAGAAAACTGTTGCCTTATTGTGGGATTATATTGAAGCTGGCAATTAGACTAGCCTGAAGCCATTTTTGTTTTCCCTTGCAAGTGATGGAAAAACTAAAGAATCACATTGATCAACAGCATGGATCCCTCTAGATTTATTTGATAAGGTTCATCTTGACATGACTGTCAGCATCATATACCTTAATTCCATCCTTTATGGCCTATGTTTTCCCGTATGGAGCGAAGACATCTAAATATAGTCTATACTTTTTATCTGGCTTGCTTATCCAAATTAAATTATTTTTACCAAACATTGCAATGCATTCCTGTGATTTAAAGGGGTATTTTTCCCCTTAGGATATGGGATAAGATGTCTGATCCCCAGCGGCAGTACCCCTGTGATCTCCCTACTGCACCCAGCATTAGTTTAGAGCGCCAGGTATGGCCCGCTCAGGATGTAATGACCACGCTTCCTCAATGCAAGTCTATGGGAGGGGTCGGGACAGACATCACGCCCCCTACCATAGACTTGCATTGAGGGTGCGTGTCTGTGATGTCACGAGCGGGACGTGCCCGTGATGTCATGAGCCTCTGCCCCACATCACCAGTCATCTGTGCACTGGATATCTGGGGTGCCACAGCCGAGATCAAGGGGGTCCCCAGTGGAAGGACCCCGGCAATCAGACATCTTATCCCCTATCCTTCGGATAGGGGATAAGATGTCTAGGGAAAGAGTACCTCTTTAAGAAAAGGCCGGTGTTTAATGATTCTTTCACCTCTTTGCTCACTGCCAGCTGAATGAAAGTCAAAGCTTTGAGTTGCAGGGGATTCAAAATGTTGCCAAATACAAATGAACAAATCCACCTTGTACAGGACAGATGTTATTCAGGAAATGTGATCACTTTTTGATTATCCAGGATTGGTATGGATACTATCATCTAGTTCCATCAGTCTCCTAAAGCTGTTGTGGATTCTGTGCCCTTATTCTTTCCTTCGTTTTATTACCAAATTAGAAGACTACATTATGACAAGACTGTGTGTTACTGTGGCAACTGGTTCACATCAGTGTAGGACAATACTATGGAGACAAAGTTGTCAGCTCACCTGCCATTACCATTGTTTGACATGGACCTTCTATCAAACTCTTAATGCTTCCTCCTCCAAAGCTATTCCTGCTCTTGCCTATAGGGTGTGCACGCACTCTATTTCCTTTTTAGTTGCTGTGCACACATCCAAAACCATTCCCCTACCTGTCTTGGTACAGCACTCAATAGGCTGCCCCATATGCGCCTGTGCCTGATTTCACTGTTAACTCTGGTTCAACAGGTCAGTAGCTATCCATGTCAGGGTCCCTCTTGGGAAACAACCTGGTACCATCTTTTAACTAAGCCCAGCTTCCACATCAAGGAGTAGGATAAAGGGTGCAAACCTTGAGGGTACTTAAACTTTCTGCTGTATGTGACCCAAGGCCAATGTGGTTGGAATGTGGTTGGATCGCAGAGCAGATCCTCACCTGTTCCATGGTTACATTGTGTAGTATTTACCCACATAGTCACTGATCTGCTGCATTCAGACATGTTGGTCTGTGACACAATCATGGTTGTCTAACGTGTCTTCTGAAAAATATGCTGTTGTTTTTTTCCCTTTTATTTATTACTTCAGTATTATTTTTACATAGAAATTCCAAACAGAAAGTAGAAATTGTTGAGCCAAAGCCAGAATTGTATTCAAAAGGAATGGGAAATATAAAGGAAGGATTTATACTTCTCCTTCCTACTGCATCTTCATCTGACTTTCGCTCAAAAACTGCAGTGGCAAAAACCCTGTGTGGAAACCCAGTCTGAAAAAGGTTTAAAAGGAAATTACAACAAACTAAAAGTAGCACAAATAGATTCTACATCAGTTTGTTGTCTGAACTGGAGTTGCTACCTGACTATATTTTATGTAAAAACATTAAAGGATCTGGAATTGTAAGGGATAACGCTGAGGACTCTTATTTGTTACTTGTAACAGTAATCCCTGACAGCAGTGGGTGAGTTTTAATATATATACATATATATATATGTATATATATATATATATATATATATATATATATATATATAATTTTTTTTACCCTGCCTTGCTTCCTGCTCATGTAGGAAGAACACTAAACAGTCCCAACATTTCCATATAATCAGAAGTTGGCTTGTTGTAAATGGAGCCTTATATGTGAGTGAACTTCAGTAACTAAAATGGCAATAATTAGAAAAGTGGCAGCTTTTATTGTGTCACTATTTATCATCCGACTATAATCAATAACAAGCTGTAAAACCTGTTTTCTGTAGGGAAATATGCGAACAAAAGTATTTGCAGCCACTTATTCACTAGATGTAAGTCAAACACACGTCCTCTTTTTTCCTCCGTTTTCAAACAGCATACATTTATTGTTTGTTTATTTGGTTTTTCTTTATCTTGGGGGCTTGAAGAGCATATTTTAGAGACGTTGTCTATTCCTTTTAACACATGACAACTAAACCAGCTGGTAATGTAATATTACTTTCTGGCAGGAATACCAGCATTGCACCACTATCCATGTTAAGCATAAAAAAAAGCATTTAATATATAGATTTGTACTTTATTAAAACAGTATTCCCAACTCCAAAGGTTATTACCTATCTTTGGGATGCACACCAAAATACCCACAGGGCAAGTATGTGGCCCTTAACTAAAGAATTACCAAACTCCGTGGCTGTAGCCCGGGAAAACACCCCAATTATCTTCCCCTAAAATGTAACTTTTATTCTTGTGGATTAAAATATAATATAACACACCAAAACGAAAAATTATAAAACCAGGTAAAATGATAGAGTATATGCCTGATATACAGGGAGCTTCCCTCATATAGAAGTCAAAGTAGTGAACGGTACTTCAGTAAACCGTCACAAACTCAATCACTGAGTAAATAAAAAAAGTAACTGTTATGCCTTCCTCGACATGTTTCGCCGTGACAACGGCATTATCAAGACGCTAATGCGGCAAAGGCAAACAACAATGGCCAACTGGGGTATTTATAACAACCCCTCATATCATCATCACAAGTGGCCCTCTCACTGTAACCAATTACTAGGCATTATATGCCTTCATCCCATCAAACCAATCACAGTCCAATAGTAGTGAATAACTTTCAGGTCAAGATGAAGAACTTACCTATTGTTATGAAGCACCAAATGTGTGTCACTGACTTATAAGCAGCCCATATATTCAAAGGATAGGGGATAAGATGCCTAACCCCCGCGATCTCTTTGCTGCATCGGACGTTCATTTAGAGCGTCGGGTGAAGCACCAGGGGCTCGTGACATCACGGCTACTCCCGCTCGTGACGTCACAGTCACATTCCCTCAATGCAAGTCTATGAGAGGGTGCGTGACTGCCGTCACGCACCCTCCCATAGACTTGCATTGAGGGTGCATGGCCGTGACATCATGAGCCTTCACCCTGCATCGCCAGTCATCTGGCACAGAGCGAAGTTTGCTCCATGCACCGGATGTCTGGGGTGCTGCAGCCGAGATCGGGGAGTCCGCAGCAGTGAGACCCCCACAATCAGACATCTTATCCACTATCTTTTTGATAGCAGATAAGATATCTAAAGAGTACCCCTTTAATGATTGCAATTTCTATCTGTATCAAGTGCCAAAACCGGCATCTGTCACATGACCCCTCCCATAGACATAGCCGTCATGCCCCCTCCTATAGACATGAATGGGGGGCCATGGCTGCACTGAGATGGCAGGGGTCACCAGCGGTTGTATGTATTCAGTGGTGTCATCTACAGCTGCATGTCCTGCCGTCTCAGATATATGTTGAGATGCATTTATTTGTTTTATAATTCTCATATCAGCATCTGTTTCTTGTTCACAGTCTTCTCGAGATCCACGTAGTTTTGTAAGTCTTCTAGTAAACAATACATTACATTCTTCACAGCACCAGACTCCTGTGAATAGCTGTACTAATTTGCTAAATAAGTAGGTATTAAGGTTTTATGACTGACAGACTGAACTACTTGCAGCAAATCCAGCGATAAAGGAAGGAGGTAAATACAAAGAGAAGTAAAGATGAAGGTAAATATAGCAAGGGCAGCTTTCCCATGGCAGTAGTACAGGCACATTGTATACTTTGTATTATGGCAACAATACCATAGTCTGACTGTGGGAGTTCCTGGTCTTGCAGTCATAATACAGACAAGTGTTCTTGTTATACAGATTCCTAAAATTGATAAACAATTCTAAACTAATATCAAATGTGAAATTAAACACATTTCAATATACAAATGTCATGTTTTCAAAATATACACACTATTCCCCCAATGTGCCCGCTTTGTTTTGAGAACCTGTTGCTCTTGGGTGTATCCGGCAGGAGCCAGTATACCAAGCTTCCCTGCCTCTGTCCCCTTCTGCTTTTAAATGCCTGCCCACCTCATAAATATTCCTAGACCCTTCACTCATGCAATCATAAGTTGGGTGGGCATTTTGTAGCAGAAGGGGTCGGAGGCAGTGAAGCTTTGTATACCAACTCCCACCTCCACTGCGCATGGGAATTAGCAATGGCGCCTGTATACAGCCTGGATCTTCAGAAGGCCTGGGTTAGTTATATCGCTTTTTAATCAGGGTCACCCACACTATAACTTTTATTGGGTTTATTGTGGATGAACAATGTGTCAGATTCGAAGTTATGAGCCAATAATATTTATGCAAGACATGCATTTTAAAGCAACAATAAAAACTAAAACAAAAAATGGGGTGTTTTTTTTATTTTTATTCAATTTTAAGGGGGTTAGAATTGTTAGCATTTTCCACTGACTGTTACGCAGAATGATTATTTGTGTATTACATGAAAAGCTGTACATTGTAATCCATTAATGTGTGTAATTGTCACAGCAAGAAAACTTTTAAATTTGCAAAAAAACATATGTAGTAATTTATTGTGTGTTGGCGTGTTGATCTGTGCTGTTTAATTAAATGCTGGGAAACAAATAAATAAATAAAATTAGTTGAGTACAGTATAGTGCAAAAATCATAGCCTTTGCTTCTGACATGGATTTTATTTTTCTACCCCAAAAAAACACACTTTAATCATAGTGTGGTATGACTGTCAGTTTCCTACTGGACTCATTGACTCGTGAATATAATTAAAGGTAAGAATGAAGGAGGAAACACTTTTGCTTGATTTTATGTTTTTGACAAACTGAATACATTGTTTATCATGAGTCTTGTATATAGAAGAGTTTTCACACATTAGCAACTGCATATTTGTTTAGTAACACAGCATAAGTGACCCATTGTAAATGATCATTATATGTAGGGTATGTTAAATAAGAACTGTGGTGCAGTAGAACTTATCTCCTATCAAAGGATAAGGGATAAGTGTCAGATCACAGAGGTCAGATTGTTGGGACTGCACAGTATCCCAGCTCTCCCCAGAAAGGGAGGGTGTTGAACCCTGCACGGCGTCTGACACGCCCCCTCCATGTATCTCTATAGGAGAGCCGGAGATACCTGAACACTGTGTATCTGGCCCTACCATAGAGATACTTAAAGGGGGTGTGTTGGTTGCTGCTTCATATGGGGGTTAATACCCTCCCTTCCAGGAGAGAGACTGGGTGTTGTGCAGGAGATCACAGGGGGTTCCAATGGTCTGACCCCCCTCGTGATCTGACACTTATCCCATTTCTGATCTGACCACAGTACTCTTAAGCTATTATTAGTGGCACACCCTTGGATATCTGCCTAAGATTTGCAAAGTGTTTGCTGTGGACTAGGCCACGGTTTTGACTGTAGGTTGACCCCATTTTATTGGGATAACCTACATCCTGGCTACTCAACATAGAATCAACACACACCTTACAACCTGGCATCAGAAATAATCTGTGGCTTACTGTGTGGACTATAGTACTGATTGTGATTGAAAACAATAGTGAGCATAATCCACTGTTTTTATGGAGTACAAATCAAAAAAACTCAGTGTGAACAATGCCTTAGGCAGGGTGAATAGTACAAGGGGTTGTTGTAGTGGGCCCATGCCTAAGGCTTTGTTCACAGTCAGCCATGTTGCATGTGAATAATTACAAATGTTGCATTTACATACTGAAGGACATGTAAAAGTCAAAGAACAGATACATTTCTTATTAAGGAGAACATAGCAAACAATAGAGACTTAATTACTGATTTACAGTAATCAACCTCCATTATCTTGTATACAGCAAATAAAGCTCTGTAATAGGAAATTAATACATCAGCAAATTAGTATAGAGCTAACAAAGGGTATTACACAGATCATTCTAATTAAATACAATTACAATTCATATCACATTCAGTTGAAATGAGCTGCAATACCATAAAAAGCCAGTGAATAGGAGTGGCGCTCTTGTAAAATAAAAAATAAAATAAAAAATTGCTCATTTAATTTTTCATAGACCTTTTAAAAAAATGAAAGAAGCAATCTTATAGGTTGCTATGGGCAACTGCACTACTTATCCTCTACACAGGTTTTCATCATTCTCCCCTTATGTCGTTAACCCCTTAATGACCACGGATGTAAATGTACATCCTGGTTTGGCGGGACTTCCCGCACCAGGACGTACATTTACGTCCTGTGCATGACCGCGAGCATCGGAAGGGTGCTCGCGCCATACACGGCAGGTTCCATCTGCTAGCAGCAGCCGGGGACCTGCCCGTAATGGCCGATATCCGCGATCGCGCGGATGTCCGCTATTAACCCCTCAGATGCCGTGATCAATACAGATCACGGCATCTGCGGCATTGCGGTACTTTGATTGGATGATCGGATCGCCCGCAGGGCTGCCACAGCGATCCGATCTTCCAGCATGACAGCCGGAGGTCCCCTTACCTGACTCCGGCCGTCTCCCGGAGTCTTCTACTCTGGTCTGCGATTGAGCAGACCAGAGCAGAAGATCACCGATAATACTGAGCAGTGCTGTGTCCTATGCATAGCACTGCACAGTATTAGCAATCAAAGGATTGCTATAGATAGTCCCCTATGGGGAGATACAAAGTGTAAAAAAAAGTTGAAAAATGTAAAAAAAAAAAAAAGTAAAAAAAAAGTGAAAAATCCCCTCCCCCACTAAAAATGAAAATTGTCCGTTTTTCCCATTTTACCCCCAAAAAGCATATTTTTTTTAAATAAACAAATTTGGTATCGCCCCGTACATAAATGTTCGAACTATCAAAATATAGTGATCCCGTATGGTTAATGGTGTGAAAGTAAAAAATAAAAAAATTTCAAAAATGCAGCTTTTTTGTCACATTTTATGAAAAAAAAAAACTATAAAAAAATGATCTAAAAGTTTTATATATGCAAATGTGGTATCTAACAAAATTACAGATGATGGCGCAAAAAAATTAGCCCTCATACCGCCCTATATATGGAAAAATGAAAACGTTATTGGTGGTCAAAATAGGGTGATTTTAGATTACTGATTTTGTACAAAAAGTTTTAGAATATAAAAGTAAATACACAAATATAAAAGTATCTAGACATGGGTATCATTTTAATCCTATTGACCCACAGAATAAAGAACACATATCATTTTTACTGTAAAGTGTACAGTGTGAAAACAAAACCCTCCAAAATATGCAAAATTTGGGTTTTCATTTAAATTTCCTCCCTAAAAATTTTTTGGGGGGTTCGCTGTACATTTTATGGTAAAATGAGAGGTTTCATTGCAAAGTACAATTGGTCACACAAAAAACAAGCCCTTATATGGGTCTGTAGATGGAAATATAAAAGAGTTATGGATTTTAGAAGGTGAGGAGGAAAAAACGAAAACGCTAAAATAAAATTGGCCTGGTCCTTAAGGTGAAAATGGGCTTGGTCATTAAGGGGTTAATATATTGGGGAAATTTACAATGCACTCAGTTTCTAGTGCTATGCAAATGTTGCTAAAGCTATTGATTTCGTAGTGTGTAATTTAACATGAGTTGGATACCTTGTGTATTCAATGGTCTTTGCACTGTACATAAACCATCCCTTGTTTTAAAAGAGGTATGCCATATAATAAAACGTATGCCCTATGCGCAGGACCCTCCGCGATCTCCCGTATGCTCCCCTCATGAATGGAGGCGTGTCGACCATTATACGAAGCTAATGCTGTCATGCTCCCTCCATGTATCACTATGGCAGAGCAAGGGATACAGCATTTGGGTATCTCCAGATCTAACATAAAGATGAATGGAGAGGGAGTCACGACCACAACTTTGTGCCGTAGTCGACACATCATCCAAGCAGAGAGCCATGGCTCTAGACAAGAGATTGTGGGGGTTCTGCAGAGAGGGAATGCGTTTTAACATGCTGGACTACTCCTTTAAAGGTCACTACTCCTTTATTACATCACGCCCCGCCCCCTCAATGCAAGTTTATGGGAGGGGGCATGACAGCCGCCACGCCCCCTCTCATAGACTTGCATTGAGGGTTCGGGGCATGACGTCATGAGGGGGCGGGGCTATAACGTCACAAGCTCCCGGCGCCGGCTCCGGCGTTCGAAACAGTTTGTTCTAAACGCTGAGGAGTGGAGTACCCCTTTAAGCTGGTTTCAGAACTTTTTTTTTTTGCAGTAAATTCTGAAAAGCTGCATTTCAGAAATCCCGCACATCCTATAGACCCTCTCAAAAAGTGAAAGTCAGCGTGAGTCGTGTACATCTCTAAAAAGGCAAACTGAAATTCAAAGCAAAACGCACAGCGTATTGATAAATAATACATTCCTCCCACCGAGTTTACATTTAGAAGATTCTAACCTCTTTCTATTCCCATTAGCTGCTGGAATATTGTATCAATAACCTTTACAATTCCTGATCAAAGCACGTTTGGCTTAAAATATATTTGGAGCTAACCTCTGTCCGATCTTTGTCACATAAGCTTAAGCTGCTTTAATTGCCTGCAATCACAGGCGGCATGTTGTGCTATCTGATTAACCTATGCCACTACTGCATTGCCTCTGCTAATAAATATTTGGCACGGAGAAGGCATACCCAGGTATTCCTGTTTACCTAACATATGATGTTATTAGATCTGTATCCGACAAGATAACAAGAATTTGTTGTGGCTTTTTTTTTTTTGCTTCTTGCTCTCACAAAGTGAGTTATCTTTATAGAAATCTAAAGTATTTTTTAATGAAGTTTATATAAAAAAATATTGCCATCATTAAACGCAATTCTAGGTAATCCAATTAAGACTTGAACAACAGCACTCCGAACGAAAGTTACACAGCAGGTTCCTTTTAACTGTGTTGTAATAGATGAGCTGAAATAGACCTGCGACGACTAAGAATGCTTTAAGTATGCCAAGGGGGGGAAAATGGAACGGTGAAGAGAGGGCTTGATACTAGAAAGGAAGCAAAGGCTTGTTCACAGGAGATCCAATCTGTTTCCGAAAGTTAAAACACTAAAATCGCTTGCATTCAATTACTGTCCACTCTTCAATCTTAATAGATCTTTGCTGGATACAATTTCAAGGCATTATTCACATGGTAGAAGAAATGTAAAACCACTTTGGGAGGTGATGACACATTTTAGCCATTTTTCCCGTACATGTTCACCCATTCTTTTAAGTGCTCTGTGATATCTACAGTAGTGGAAACGCATATTTAGCTAACTAATAAGGCGTAAACAGAAATAAAATCTGCATCATAGGATCATTACCAATGATAAGATATTCCTGGCTATTCTCTCAGTCTGTCCTCTACTCTATTAAAACATTGCATAATCCATTGCAGAGCAGTGGAAACAAAATGAAAGGATTTTGCATGACAAGGGATAACATTTTGGAGGAGATGAATAAATATTACAGATTGTTGTGTTTCTGTTCCATAGATTGATGCTGGCATGCTTTTGGGATGTGTACATTAGTCAACTTACAGTGCCGGTTAATACCAATGTACTACATGCACCTGATGTTGTCTTAACCCCTTAAGGACTCAGGGTTTTTCAGTTTTTGCACTTTCGTTTTTTCCTCCTTACCTTTTAAAAATCATAACCCTTTAAATTTTCCACCTAGAAATCCATACTATGACTTATTTTTTGGGTCACTAATTCTACTTTGCAGGGCGATAAAATCGAAGGAAAAACGCCCTTTTGTAACTTTTGGGGGCTTCCGTTTCTACGCAGTGCATATTTCGGTAAAAATTACACCTTATCATTATTCTGTTGGTCCATACGGTTAAAATGATACCCTACTTATAAAGGTTTGATTTTGTAGTACTTCTGGAAAAAATCATAACTACATGCAGGAACATTTATATGTTTAAAAATGTCCTCTTTTTTATTGTCCTCTATAACTTTTTTATTCTTTCACATACAGGGCAGTATGAGGACAAATTTTTTGCACCGTAATCTGAAGTTTTTATCGGTATGATTTTTGTTTTGATCGGATTTTTTGATCACTTTTTATTCATTTTATGATGGTATAAAAAGTGACCCAAAATACGCTTTTTTGTAATGTTTTTGCGGGAAAAGGGGGGTGATTCAAACTTTTATTAGGGAAGATGTTAAATGACCTTTATTAACACTTTTCTTTTTTGCAATGTTATTGGTCCCATAGGGACCTATAACACTGCACACACTGATCTATCATGCTGATCATGAGATACACAGATACACTCCTCAGCCTGTGATCAGTGTTATCGACGCTTGACTGCTCCTGCCTGGGTCTCAGGCAAGGAGCAGTCATTCGTCGATCGGACACTGAGGAGGCAGGTAAGGGCCCTCCCTGTGTCCTGTAAGATGTTCGGGACGCCGCGATTTCAAAGCGGCGGTCCCGAACAGCCCAACTGCTTTGACTGCCGCTTCTAAAGGGTTAATACCGCACATTGCCGCGATCGGCGATGTGTGGTAGTAGCCACGGGTCCTGGCCATTGAAGAGCGCCGGGACTGACGCGATGTGGTGCGGGGTCGTAATTATACGTCCTGCATCGTTAAGGGGTTAATGGTCAATTACATATTCAAAACTGGCTTCATGGATATTAATCCTTTATTACTGACTGGCTACAAATGCTTCCTATAGTGTGTATTTTTAAATGATAAATAAATGAACAGACTAGTAGATAGATAGATAGATATGAGAGATATGAGAGATAGATAGATATATATGGATATATATGGATAGAAAAGCAGTCCAATTCGGTGAAAAAAGTGTTGTCTTTATTCACTCCTCAGTGAGCTATGTTTCGGCAACCTCACGCTACCATTGTCAAGCCAAATGCATCTTTCTATTTGGAGTGCTGCTTTTTTCTATTGTATCCTGTAAATAGATAGATTGATAGATAATAGTAGGCAGCAGCACACTCTGTACTCTGCGGTGTGGAGTGCCACTGAAATTACTGAAGTGCAGGTGCAAGCAAAGAGAAAAAGGGATAAGGGGACATGATTCCCATAGTACCCAAAACTAAACAAAATCTTTAGTGCAGCAGTGATATTTTGATTCTCCCGGAGTCTTTTCAAGCTTGGAATAGCCTCTAGAGAGTGGAAATGTCATTGCTATTCACATTTTGGATGTAAAACTTTTGGAATAAAACTTTTTCATGTTTTTTTTTTTTCACTTCAAGAGAGTGCTAGAACTTTTTACTTTTATTTTAAAGATAAACAGATACATAATTGTGAGCTAGATATATCTTAATTGACTTATAATGAGTTTGTCAAGTATGTTTTTTCTGAATAGTGCAGAATTCTCAAATGAGTACTTCACTGCTTTTAAAATGTATGCCCTATCTGCAGGATAGGTGTCTAACCTTTGTAATCCCTTGATCTCCAAAACGAGGCCCCGTCTGTTTTGGGCAAGGAGTAGTGTCTCAGCATGTTCTCCATGCATTCTCTATGGGAGCAGTGGAAATGCACGTGCACTGTATTTGAGTATCTCCGGCGCTGCCATAGACATGTGCCGACATGCCGCTTAATGCAATTGGAGAGACAGGGCCCAGTTTTGGAGATCGCTAGTGTCCCAAAGGTCAGGTTACTCCAATGATCAGACACATCTCCTACCTTGAGGATAAGGGATACGTTTAAAAGTGGTGGAGTACCCTTTTAGCAATTATGCCCTTAAAAAGCAACACAACTTAACAAAAGGGATTAAATAGACTCCACAGCGTTCCTGCATTTCACTGCACAAGTAACACATTGTCACCTCTTTATGGGTTCTCGTACACAGTGCAGTTCTGCTCAAGTTTTGTTTTGCAGTTTTAAAGCTAAAATCAGGTGTAGGTCATAATGAATTAGATGATGCAGTTTTAAAACCACAGTGAAAGACTGCGGCTTACGTTCAGAAAAGGCCATCAATGTTAGATAATAATGCAGCTGATTGTCTAGGACTTAGTCCCTCGCTATTTAACCCCTTAATGACCAAGGACGTATATTTACGTCCTTGGCCGGCTCCCGCAATATAACGCGGGGTCACGCGGTGACCCTGCGTCATATCGGGTCGGTCCCGGCATGTATCTGATAGCACGCTATTAACCGTTTAGACGCGGCGTTCAAAGTTTAACGCCACGTCTAAAACTAAAGTGAAAGCTGCCCGGCTGCTCAGCGCGGCTGATCGTGACTACCGCAGTGAAAATGCGGTGTCCCGATCACCTGGGACACGAGCGGAGGTCCTCTTACCTGCCTCCGGCGTGTCCCCTCGGCGATTGCTCCAAGCCTGAGATGCAGGCTTGAGCAATCGACCGCCGATAACGCTGATCATTGCAAGGCTATGGCTTTGCAGTGAACAGTGCTGGCAATCAGTGTGTGCAGTGTTATAGGTCCCTATGGGAGCTATAACACTGCAAAAAAAAGTGTAAAAAAAAAGTTCATAAATTTGATTTAACCCTTTCCTTAATAATAGTTCAAATCACCCCCCTTTTCCCATAAAAAACCATGCAAATAAAAATAATTATAAACATATGTGGTATCGCCGCGTGCGTAAATGTCCGAACTATAAAAATATATAATTAATTAAACTGCACGGTCAATGGCGTACGCGCAAAAAAAAATCCATAGTCCAAAATAATGTATTTTTGGTCACATTTTATATCATGAAAAAATGAATAAAAAGCGATCAAAAAGTCTGATCAATACAACAATGGTACCTCTAAAAACGTCAGATCGCGGCGCAAAAAATGAGCCCTCATACAGCACCATATGCAGAAAAAAGTTATAGGGGTCAGAAGATGACAATTTTAAACCTATAAATTTTTCTTTTAAACGTATACATTTTTCTGCATGTAGTTATGATTTTTTACAGAAGTACAATAAAATCAAACCTATGTAAGTAGGGTATCATTTTAATCGTATGGATCTACAGAATAAAGATCAGGTGTCATTTTTACCGAAAAATGTACTGCGTAGAAACGGAAGCCCCCAAAACGTATAAAATTGTGTTTTTTCTTCACTTTCATCGCACAATGATATTTTTTTCCGTTTCACCGTCGATTTTTGGGTAAAATGACTGATGTCACTGCAAAGAAGAATTGGTGGCTCAAAAAATAAGCTATCATATGGATTTTTAGGTGCAAAATTTAAAGGGTTATGATTTTTAAAAGGTAAGGAGGAAAAAACAAAAGTGCAAAAACGGAAAAACCTGTGGTCCTTAAGGGGTAATAAGGCTGCATTTGTTTAAACATTACAGTCTGTACAATGTTTCCAAATGTTTATCCTTGTAATTGCTGTACTATGAGTGACAGTGGTTCAAGGTATTAAAGTATTCTACAATTCAAGTGGAGGGGAAAATCTTGAGGTACCTTGCATGGCCACTACTAAGTACAGCATTGCACACAGATGATAACTAAATCCAGATGGGAAATCCCGCACTCACCATGTCCATCGTTGTGTCTGAGGAGGTTCTAGGGAAGAGGAAGGTGTGAAGAGTAGACGGGGCTTAGAGGCAAACACCGGTGGTTTCGTGCTAATTAGCACTTTATCCGACATCCGGCAGGCACGCCCCCCCCATAGACTTGCATTGAGGGGGTGTGGCCATGGCATCATGAGTGGTCCATGACCGTGATGTCACAAGCCTCCGCCACTGCACCCAATGCTCTAAACAAATGCCAGGTGAAGCAGGGACCCCAGCGGCGGGACCCCCGCGATCAGACATCTTATCCCCTATCCATAGGGGATAAGACAACTAGGGGCGGAGTACCCCTTTAATTTTTCTAAAGTCTTGTCACAGAACACATTTGTGCTTAAAATAAACAAACTGAATAAGAAAAATATAGATGCACAATGTCATATGTAACTCAACTTTACAATATAAAGAAACTCAGAACAATGGGGGAGATTTATCAAAACCTGTGCAAAGGAAAAGTTGACCAGTTGCAAATAGCAACCAATCAGATCGCTTCTTTCATTTTGCAAAGGCCTTGTTAAAAATGAAAGAAGCGATCTGATTGGTTGCTATGGGCAACTGGGCAACTTTTCCTCTGCACAGGTTTTGATAAATCTCCCCCAATGTGTCTTTCTCATGTAATTTTAGCACAGGAGTCATACTGCGATTGTCTATTTTGTCACTTTCAAGAACAGTATCTTGGAGTAGTAGTCTGATGGGAAGACCTATGGCTTGAGCAAACGAAATCCACTGTACTCCTGCATGGCAGTGCATTATAAAAATATCTAATTTTAAAATAACTTAGTTGATTCAGTGCTCTTAAGGGTCTCATAAGAAGATTATGTTCTGGTCTACCTGTCAGTTTTCACAAGAGTTCACCATGTTAATATGTTTAAAAATAAAGTTCTATAGATGATCTCCTTTTACAAATATGACATACCAGTCTAACTTGAATCTATCTATCTATCTATCTATCTATCCATTTATTTGATGTTTATCTAGTCTATCTTCACTATATCTATCTACTAATCTGTGTTTATAGAATAAGGGGGTGGGGGACTTAATTTACACAGGCAAGGTTAAATTTCATCTAATATCTTCATCATATCAACATAGCTGAATCATCTATTGCAATATATTATTGAAAGCACCTGTATTAACTTGGACATTTTAATGTTATTTGAAAATGTTAATGTAACATGATTCAATAAGTTTACCTGGATTCATACTAGAAGTAACAGATAATACTTTACTGATATTAGAATAGAACATTATCTCAGCTCTACTACATTGAAAAACTCTGCTCAGCTATAACTGTAGCAAGACAGACAGATAGATATTTCTCCAAAAAAGGCTTTCAATATATGTCACAAATGACAGCAGCTTTCTCCAGATTTGAATGAGATGCCTTCAGTCTGCCTCTCTAGGTGTTCTCACTCAGTAAACATACACAAAGTAACTGTTTTCCATTAAGCAAATGACACAATTAAATACAGCGAGGTGCCCCAAAGTCTTACATTCTGTTTACCGGACTCGAAAAGGTAAGAAATATATTTGAGGAAAATACATGTTAATAAAGTCTACGGAAATAAAACACTCTTTTATATAAAGTGTGTCCATGTTTATAATGCATTATTAATAAATACAGCACACACTGATAAGTTGTTAGATTATTTTTTTTTTCCTTTCCTGTAAAAGATGTACAATATAAAGGATCCTGTGCATCAAACCTGTCTCAAAGAAAATATTTCATTCTTACACCAACCAATGAAAATGTTAGACTTTTTAACCTATATGTTTTATTTCCTGTTCAAAACAAATAAATGTTGAACTCTGATTGGTTCCACATAAGCAGTACGGCCCCATTTTCAATGAGACAGGCCATAAATGTATTGTGGATATACTTAAAAAATTTGAAAGCTATACTAGATAGAAAACTCAGTTAAATGGGCATTACACCTTTAAAACAATGCATCAAAAGTACTCCCAAATAAATGAATCTTTGTAATTCATGTTATTAACCCCTTAAGGACCCAGCCATTTTACACCTTAGGACCCGGCCATTTTTTGCACATCTGACCACCGTCACTTTAAACATTAATAACTCTGGGATGCTTTTAGTTATCATTCTGATTCCGAGATAGTTTTTTCGTGACATATTCTACTTTAACATAGTGGTAAAATGTTGTGCTAACTTGCCTCCTTTCTTGGTGAAAAATCCAAAAATTTGATGAAAAATTTGAAAATTTTGCATTTTTCTAACTTTGAAGCCCTCTGCTTGTAAGGAAAATGGATATTCCCCCAAAAAATTGTTTTTATTCACATTTCCAATATGTCTAATTTATGTTTGAATCATAAAATTGACGTGTTTTTACTTTTGGAAGACACCAGAGGGCTTCAAAGTTCAGCAGCAATTTTCCAATTTTTCACAAAATTTTCAAACTCACTATTTTTCAGGGACCAGTTCAGGTTTGAAGTTGATTTGAAGGGTCTTCATATTAGAAATACCTCACAAATGACCCCATTATAAAACTTGACCCCATTAAAAATTCCACTAAAATGGGAGTTGGCCCCCAAATTTTTTATTTTTACAAGGGTTAATAGCAGAAAAGACCCCCCACAATTTGTAAATACATTTCTTTGGAGTAAGGACATACCTTATTTTTTGATTATAATGGCTTGGCGGATGCACAGCAGGTCTTGCTTGAGTGGGAGGGCACTCAGGGGCCTTGAGCTTCATATGGAGCCAGGATGAGCCCTAAAATAGGGGAACACTATGGGGGACAACGGGCCGTAACTGACGTATACAGGTGGGGTACAGAGGCCGGTAATATAGGGTACAGTGGGCCAGAAAATTATAATAAAAAAGGATATATTCCCAGAATGATGACCCAGAGCATAGCCAAAACTAAAAAAAAATATGCATGCCCCAAACCCTATGCTCTAAGTCATCATTCTGGGAATGTGATGTGTGTGGCCGTCCCTAACCTGTTGCCAACATTAAAAAATTCCCTGATGATAGTGAATCAGTGACCTATGACCCATTTTTGAAAAAAAACACCCCCAGAGGTCTTATCAGTTTTTTTTTTTTTTTTTGGCAATTTAGAGATTTATGGGGTTAAACATTTGGAATGTAATCTGGACTTGGTACATTGGTCAAATTATGGAAAATTAACATAAAAAGGGAAAAATTAGGGCTCCATGGAAGTGTGATACTCCCTGAAGCAGTTTATGCAGAGGCCCGGATTATCTGGGCAAGTGTCACATTGATATGTGGTATCCTTCCGAATCCCCTTCCTGAAACACACTGCATTTTTTCTGGGTTCGTCCCTTCTTTCCAGTGGGGGGGGGGGATCCCACCTGGAAAGTGTTGGCCTGGGACGATCCTGGCGCCTATAACTCCAGACCCTTGGGAAGTCCGGCCTGATCTTTCCCGGTCAGCAAAGATCAGGAACCTTAGGACTTCTTGGTACTGGAGGAATGTCCCTGTGTTGCCAGTATACTGGGATAGTACAAAAGCGTTGTACATGGCAACCTGTACCATGTAGACCGCAACTTTTTTGTAACATGCCCGTGTTTTCCGCATGGTGTTATATGGCTTGAGGACTTGATCTGAGAGATCAACTCCCCCCATATACCGATTGTAGTACAGAATACAATTGGGTTTGAGAACCGGTCCCACGGTACCTCACACAGGGACAGGGGTGCTGCCGTTCCCATAAATAGTGGTGAGTATAAGGGCATCCCTCTTATCCTTATACTTCACCAAAAACAGGTTATCATGGGTCAGGGCACGGGACTCACCCTTGGGGATAGGCGTCTGGACCAAATTTAGAGGGAGGCCGCTCTGGTTCTTCCGCATGGTCCCACAAGCGGACGTGGATCTGGCAGAAAGGGATTTGAACAGAGGGATGCTGGTATAAAAGTTATCCACGTATACGTGGAAACCCTTATCCAGCAATGGGTGCATAAGGTCCCAAACGATTTTCCTACTAACACCCAGAGTGGGGGGACATTCTGGGGGTTCAATACGGGAATCTCGTCCCTCATATACTCTAAACTTGCAAGTGTACCCGGAGGTACTCTCGCAACGTTTGTAGAGTTTAACGCCATACCGCGCCCGCTTTGATTGAAAATACTGGCGGAAGATCAGTCTCCCCTTAAAACTGATGAGAGATTCATCTACAGAGAGGTCCCTGAGCGGTACGTAGGCCTCCAAAAATTTGGCCCCAAAGGGATAGATGACCGGCCTCACTTTGTAAAGCCGATCATGGGCGGGATCACCTTGGGGCGGACATGCCGCATTATCTGCATAATGCAGGCATTTCCGAATCCCTCGAACCGCTTCCGTGTCATTGCCATACTGTAAAGTGGGGTCTGATAGAGGACATCCCCGCTCCAGTACTGACGAGCACTTGGTTTTTTGACCAGGCCCATATGCAGCGTGAGGCCCCAAAATGTCCTCATTTCCGATGCATCAATGGCGTACCATTCATTGGACCTGGCCAAAAACGAATTGGGGTGGTGGGCAATGAACTGCTGGGCATACAAGTTTGTTTGCTCCACCATGCAATTGACCAGGCTGTCACTGAAAAAAAAGTTAAAAAAAAGTCTAGATCAGTGAAGCCAGCATGGTCAATCCGGATTCCTGAGTCGCCAACAAACAGGAATCCATGGCTGATAACCCTCTGGGAGGCTCCAGACAGGGTCACCGGAAGGGGGCTCCGGTGCACTTGTCTGGGGGGCAGTACTCCACTCGTACTAATGTCGGCCACTGGGTCACTCTCATGGGGGGGGGGTGGCCCCGCCTGGCGGCATCTCCGCCGCCTTACAGGGGACTCATCATCACTGCTAGATGATGAGGAGGACGAGGAAGAACACAAAAAAGTAGGATCTTCCTCGTCCTCACTGGCAGATTCGGAGTCGGAGGCTAAAAAAGCGTAAGCCTCCGCTGCCGAAAATGCCCGGCGGGCCATTGCCTTTTTTCTATTGTGGCGGGGGTGGGGCGGTGGTGGGGGGGAGGGTGTGTGTGCAAGGCGGGGGGCAAGGAAGTGTGTAGTGTGTGGTGCTTGGTGTAAACTTACAGGGAAAAAAAAAAAAGCTGCGGCAAAAAAAAAAAAGGGTGGCACTCGCAGCACCCTGAACCCCTAATAGGGCCCGGGGTCACACAGATCAGGTGACAGCAGACCCTTGGGAATCTATTAGGGGGTCGGGGGGGGGTTACTTTTATTTATTTTTTTTACTGTTTTTTCACTTTTACTTTCGTTTTGATTCCCTACCTGTCCCTCTTCTTCCTGAGGGTCTCTGATGCTCCGAGGGGGGATCCCAGTCCTTATCTTCCCCCTCTGCCCACTGACTGAACTCAGAAAGTGCGCAGAGCGGGGAGAAGGAGCCGTTAACCCCTCCTCTGCTGCACTGCTATTGGCCGGACGATCGCCAGCCAATAGCAGCGTTGCTGGGGAGGTGACAGTATTGTCACCTCTCCCCAGCAACGGCAGGTGATTGGCGGTCAATTGTGACGCGATGACCCGGTAATAAATGGTGATCGGCGGTGTATCGTACACCGCCGATCACCATTTATTACCGGGTCATCGGGTCACAATTGATCCCAAATGACCGGAATCGGCGCAGATCGCTGGCGTGAATTCGCTTGCGATCTGCGCCAATCGCCGACATGTGGAGGTCCCGGGACCCCCCTCGGCATTTGCATGGCATGCCTGCCTCCGGCGAGCGGTGGAGACCGGAATGACTCAGGACGTATGCATACATCCTGGGTCCTTAAGTACCAGGGTCCCAAGACGTATGCATACGTCTTGGGTCCTGAACAGGTTAAAGACAGGGCCCCGATGCAAAATCTGCGCCAATGAAATAGTGATTTCTTATGGGGCAGATGTGCTTTGGGGCCCCCTTAGGCATCAGGGCCCTGGTGCGACTGCTACTTCTGCACCCCCTACAGCTTTGGCCCCTGTCAAGTAGTATTTCTTAAGAGTCATTGTATTCTATTTAACCTGGGCCTATGATATCTTGAACTGAAGCTGAACGTGGGTGGTGTATATAGTATTCTGCTAACTCTGTGTAACAGTTTATTTTTTTTATATTCGCAGCTAGAAAAAGGTTGTTAAAAGGTGGATTGTGCAGATTTCAATTGACTGAAATGAGGATTGTGTGTTCAGTCTTCGGCTGCTTTGTTTAATCTAATCATCAATATGTGACTGGGAGCATAGCTGCAGGTTGGCATTTCATTGTTTTACTAGCCTCATCAACTTGTCACAATCAAGACGGTAAAACACAGAAAATTTATTTTCCTGCTAAGTATGAAAATAAATTATTGATTTTAACGTTTAATGATATGACCGGATATTATTTGTGTCCGAGAATTTATATCTTGTCTAGGTTTTGTGTGTGTGCGTTTTTTTTTCTCTTTTTATTTCAACCCCTCGCTTTACCAGAATAATATGTGCGCAGCAGATGCTACTTTTATTTAGTGTCATGAAGGTGTGAAAATATACCAGCAAGATGGACTTTCTTGTCTAATTTATTATCAAATTATATTTCCTCTTCACACATGCCATCATACTTATTTACTCACATTCTGTAATGCTTGCGCTCAAACAAGATGGAACTAAAATTCAATAATAACTACATCTGCATTCATGCTCTATAAAATCATTTTTGTGGATTAAATTTCCCTTACTGAAGCAACTATATCATGACTCAATGTCAGATATTGCTATTTGCTTTTTGACAGATTTTTGGCTATAAATGTAGTAATTTGATGTGAATTTGCTCTAAAGAGACCATTTGCACATTTTGGTTTGACAAAGCAGCTTCCTATGGAGCTCAAGATTTAACCTGCAATATCCACACTATAATCTGGGTCATATATCAGTGCAGTTACACCAGTAGGTACTAGTTATAAAGCTTAGCTGTATTTTTTACACAAATGGCTTTTATGTGTGTGTGTGTGTGTGTGCCATTGATTTACTTGAATGTTCTTCACATTGCTGCACAGAATGGGTTTCCTGAATGGTGGGGTCCAACAGCTGGGATCCCCACTGTTCAGGTCTATGGGACTGCTGAGGATAGGTACAGTGCTCAGATTTCTTCAGCAGTCCTAATAAGCTTTACTGCCATTCCAATTAGGGTGTATAAGTATAGGATCACATGTGATGTATTTTGCTGTGTATTTGCTGCTGCATATTTTTCTACAAAAAACAAGGCTGATTTAGTTTCACATTGACTTCAATGTGAAAACACTCTTTAGCAGTTCTTGTGATCAGATGCGTCATGGCAGTCAGAAACACATTTATCTTCTATTCTCCAGATAGGTCATAAAAGGAAATTATAGGAAAACATTGCTGTCATTAAAAATCACTTTTGATATGTCATGCTGGACCATGGGTCATGGCTGCTGATAGCAACCATTACCCACCGGGTATGAAGCATGCTCAGCTCGTGAGAAAGCTTCGAACCCTGGTAATGGGACCAATGTGTATAGGTACACCCTTGGTCCTTAAGTACCAGGACTCAAGAGCAGGCCGGTACACCATTAGTCCTTAACGGGTTAAAATTTTGCAAGACAAAGAGGAGGATAAATGATTTGGTCTTCCCAGTAAGGTGAGATTATAAAAAGCAGCTACTTCCACCTTTACTAGCATAGAGCTGGCTTAACCCCTTAAGGACTCAGGGTTTTTCCGTTTTTGCACTTTCGTTTTTTCCTCCTTACCTTTAAAAAATCATAACCCTTTCAATTTTCCACCTAAAAATCCATATTATGGCTTATTTTTTGCATTGCCAATTCTACTTTGCAGTGACATTAGTCATTTTACCCAAAAATGCACGGCGAAACGGAAAAAAAAATCATTGTGCGACAAAATCGAAAAAAAAACACCATTTTGTAACTTTTGGGGGCTTCCGTTTCTACGCAGTGCATATTTCGGTAAAAATTACACCTTATCATTATTCTGTAGGTCCATACGGTTAAAATGATACCCTACTTATATAGGTTTGATTTTGTCGCACTTCTGGGAAAAATCATAACTACATGCAGGAAAATTTATACGTTTAAAAATGTCATCTTCTGACCCCTATATCTTTGAAGTTCTGAAGTTTTTATTGGTATGATTTTTGTTTTGATCTGACTTTTTGATCACTTTTTATTCATTTTTTAATGTTCTAAAAAGTTACCAAAATACGCTTTTTTTGGACTTTGGAATTTTTTTGCGCGTACGCCATTGACCGTACGGCTTAATTAATGATATATTTTTATAGTTCGGACATTTACGCACGCGGCTATACCACATATGTTTATTTTTATTTTTTTTTACACTGTTTTATTTTTCTTATGGGAAAAGGGGGGTGATTCAAACTTTTATTAGGGAAGGGGTTAAATGACCTTTATTAACACTTTTTTTTTACTTTTTTTTTGCAGTGTTATAGGTCCCATAGGGACCTATGACACTGCACACACTGATCTCTCATCCTGATCACAGGCGTGTATTAACACGCCTGTGATCAGCATTATCAACGCTTGACTGCTCCTGCCTGGATCTCAGGCACGGAGCAGTCATTCGTCGATTGGACACCGAGGAGGCAGGTAAGAGCCCTCCCGGTGTCCGATCAGCTGTTCGGGACGCCGCGATTTCACCGCGGCGGTCCCGAACAGCCCGACTGAGCAGCCGGGATACTTTCAGTTTCACTTTAGAAGCGGCGGTCAGCTTTGACCGCCGCTTCTAAAGGGTTAATACCGCACATCGCCGCGATCGGCGATGTGTGGTATTAGCCGCGGGTCCCGGCCGTTGATTAGCGTCGGGACCCACGCGATATGATGGGGGATCGCTGCGCGATCCCGCTTCATATGGCGGGAGCCGGCGCAGGACGTAAATATACGTCCTGCGTCGTTAAGGGGTTAAAGGGGTACACCGGTGGAATTTTTTTTTTTTAAATAAACTGGTGCCAGAAAGTTAAACAGATTTGTAAATGACTTCTATTTAAAAATATTTACCCTTCCAGTACTTTTTACCAGCTGTATGCTACAGAGGAAATTATTTTATTTTTGAATTTCTTTTTTGTCTTGTCCACAGTGATCTCTGCTGACACCTCTGTCCGTGTCAGGAACTGTCCAGAGCAACTTAGGTTTGCTATGGGGATTTTCTCCTGCTCTGGACAGTTCCTGATACGGTGATACGGGTATCAAGTGTCAGAGCGAGCACTGTGAACAAGAAAAAAATAAATTCAAAAAGAAACTAATTTTCTCTGTAGTATACAGCTGCTCAAAAGTACTGGAAGGGTAAAGATTTTTTAATAGAAGTAATTTACAAATATGTTTAACTTTCTGGCACCAGTTAATTAAAAAACAAGGGAAAGTGGCATTAGAAGAAGATGGCCAACCAGAGGATTTTTTAGTTGCCTGTGCAAAATTTCAGTATAGCTTTACCCTTATAGTTAATAAGTTCAGATCTGGTATATATTTATGTTTGATCACCTATATTGTGATGCCAGATCCATAGGCTAGGTTAGAATGCAGTGAGTTTTTTTTTTTTTTTTTTGCGCTGGAGTCTGCAGTAACTCAAAGGTACAGTAAATCCTCAGCAAACTTTTCATGTGTTGGGCCCAATTTAATATGAGGATTGTTGACTGAATAGGCTGACATCTCACTATGCATTGGGCAAAGTGATCAGCCGCAGAACAAGCAAACAATTGTTTGTTGGCTCATTTCATTGTTTTTGCAAGAGTAAAAATCTAAGTTGGCCATACATGATCCTGTGTAAGTGGGGGATGTGCAGATGACAATGGCCGAACTTAAAGGGTCCTTTTATCTGGATTCTGATACAGATTTCTCAGAAATATTATCATCTTGTAAATCTATACATTCACAAAAATTTGCACAGGTTCTTTTCTCTATGTTCCTATAAGTTTATGGGTTTTCAAAACCCCAATCCCCTATAAGGTACTGTAAATTGCTCCAGATTTTCAGTGCAAACATCTGCAAGTCTGAAAGGGCAATTAGAATTCCTTGCTCGCTCCTTCTACCATGCTACCATTATCTAAGAACAGTATTCTAGGACACTGCCCCAAACTGATGCAGCTCTGAAAGGGGATTTATGGGTGATGAAAACCAAACGTTTACTTGTTTTGAAATCATACAAAGGAAAAAGTCTAAATCATCTGAAGTTGCTCATCTCTTGTGATGTTCCCAGAATCCATGAATCGATATAGACTTCTGCTCGGTCTTAGTCATTTGGAATGTAAGTTCTAGTGGCAGTTTACATGCATCAATATCCAAACTCAGTAAATTTTAAGTAAATGAAACTTTTTAACAGGTACAAGGAAAGCAATTAGATTCACAGCAGGCATGTTAGCACATTAGCAGATTATTTGATGAATGTGCTGTACTGCTTATATTCTTGTTTTCAAGAAATCACTTCCCACAGAACATAATTGTTAAGTTACATTAATGACTTAACAATTGTAGACATACATATGGATTATGCAGTTCTAGGAAAAAGAAAATGTGCCCTTGGGTTGGCTTTAACTGTGGCTTTCCTTTTCACAACTGTGTTTAACCCCCTTCCCGACCTATGACATACATGTACGTCATGCAGATACTGGCCGCTACTCTTGGCATCCTGCCGCTCCCAGTAATATGGTGACTGTCACTAATAGCCAGCCATCTTGCCTCAGGGCCTAGGGGGGTTTCTTCCACCCCCCTCACAGTGTTCGCTCCTATCAGCTAATCAAACTTTACTAGCTGATGGCAGTGTTTCGCACAGAAAAATCCTGAGCAGCGGTGTGTGTGTGTCCCAATCACAGATATCGGGACACACACAATGCTCTGCTAGCAGTCTCCAGTGTCCCTTACCTGTCCCCCTTCCCCCGGTGTCCCGTACCGAGCTGCCAACGCTATGCCCACTGTGTCCACCTGCATGCTTCATTTCCGGGAGAAGCAAGGGTTATATATATATATATATATATATATATATATATATATATATATATATATATATGTGTGTGTGTGTGTGTGTTTTTTTTTTTTTTGTGCAGGAGCTTTTTAGTTGTACAACAGCTCCCCCTAGTGTCCTAAACCCATTACTGCATATTTTGTGCACTAGACACTAGGGGGAGCTGTTGTACAGAAGTAAAAAAAAAAAGAATATATATATATATATATATATATATATATATATATATATATAGCAACAGGAGAATACAGCAGCACACTGCTAGTGCAAAGATATAGATAAAACATGAGTATATAGATACAACATGAAAAGCTATACAGCTATGGTGCAAGAAATGGAAATATAAAATTATGAAGTTATGAAATAGTGAGGTACTTAGCTTGCAACTTGGCGGCCAAATGGCTTGGACCGTCCCACCACAGTAAGGTGACCTCATTGGGACAGACCCTACACTATGAATATGCCTCTGCGTGAACAGTTCAGCAGGCATAGAAGGATCTGAAACATCCAAGACACCTTATATACACCTGATAGAGGTGGGTGGGGTGCAGGAGACAACATGGAGGTAGCCACTCCCCCGTATGTGTAATACAACCAAAGGATAAGTCAGCCAGCACTATTGATTCCAAACTATTATATGGACCTGGCTTACAGGTGCAAGCTGCTGGGCTAAATATACAGCAACAGGAAAATATAGCAGCACACTGCTAGCACAAAGATATAGATAAAACATGAGTATTTAGATACAACATGAAAAGCTATACAGCTATGGTGCAAGAAATGGAAATATAAAATTATGAAGTTATGAAATAGTAAGGTACTTAGCTTACAACTTGGTGGCCAAATAGCTTGGACTGTGCTAGCAGTGTGCTGCTGTATTCTCCTGTTGCTGTATATTTAGCCCAGCAGCTTGCACCTGTAAGCCAGGTCCATATAATAGTTTGGAATCAATAGTGCTGGCTGACTTATCCTTTGGTTGTATTACACATACGGGGGAGTGACTACCTCCATGTTGTCTCCTGCACCCCACCCACCTCTATCAGGTGTATATAAGGTGCCTTGGATGTTTCAGATCCTTCAATGCCTGCTGAACTGTTCATGCAGAGGCATATTCATAGTGTAGAGTCCGTCCCAATGAGGTTCCCCTAACTGGTGGGACGGTCCAAGCTATTTGGCCTCCAAGTTGCAAGCTAAGTACCTCACTATTTCATAACTTCATAATTTTTTATTTCCATTTCTTGCACCATAGCTGTATAGCTTTTCATGTTGTATCTATATACTCATGTTGTATCTATATCTTTGTGTTAGCAGTGTGCAGCTTAATTCTCCTATTGCTCTATATTTAGCCCAGCAGCTTGCACCTGTAAGCCAGGTCCATATAATAGTTTGGAATGAATGGTGCTGGCTGACTTGTCCTTTGGTTATATATATATATATATATATATATATATATATATATATATATATATATGCGTGTGTGTGTGTGTGTGTATATATATATATATATATATATATATATGTGTGTGTGTGTGTATATACCGTATATACTCGAGTATTAGCCGTTCCGAATATAAGCCAATGCCCCTGATTGACCCCAAAAACCTAGGAAAACTTATTGACTCAAGTAGAAGCCTAGGGTAGGAAATACATCATCCCCCCTGTCATCATCCCCCCTCCCCTGTCATCATTCATCATCCCCCCACCCCTGTAATCATCCAGACCCCCCGTCCATATGACCCCCTGTCCATATCACCCCCTGTCCATATGAGCCCCTGTCAATATCCCCCCTGTCCATATGACCCCCTGTCATCATCCAGACCCCCCTTTCATTTTCTTCTTACCTCCTAAGTTGTTGCTCTAGTAGCTGCAGGGACCATCCAGGGAGGGTGAGCCGGGCCGTCCATCTTCATTGCAGGGACCGTCCGCATTCTGGTGCGAGGGTGAGCCGGTATGGGCCGTCCAATGCACATGTTTAAATAGATGATTGGATCGCCCATGGCGCTACCACGGGGATCCGATCATCTGAGATGGCGGCCAGAGGTCCCCTCACATGCCTCCTGCCGTCTTCTGGGGTCTTCTGCTTTGGTCTGAGATCGAGCAGACCAGAACAGAAGATAGCCAATAACACTGATCAGTGCTATGCCCTATGCACAGCACTGAACACTATTAGCAATCAAGTGATTGCTATAGATAGTGCCCTATGGGGACACAAAAAGTGTAAAACAAAAGTAAAAAAATCCCCTCCCCCAGTAAAAATGGAAATTGTCCCCTTTTTCCCATTTTACCCCCAAAAAGCGTAAAACTCCCCACCCCCCCAAAAAAAAAAAAAAAAAAAAAAGAAACATATTTTGTTTCACCGCGTGCAAAAATGTCCGAACTATCAAAATATAATGTTAATGATCCCGTATGGTTAACGGCGTAAACGTAAGAAAGAAAACATTTCCAAAATTGCTGCTTTTTTGTCACATTTCATTCCCCAAAAAAAATAATAAAAAGTAATTTAAAGGTTTTATGAGCAAATGGTATAAAAAAAAAAGCACAGATCATGTCACAAAAAATGAGCCCTCATACTGCCCCATATATAGAAAATATAAAAAAAGTTATAGGTGGTCAAAATAGGGCATTTTTGAACAAACAGTTTTTGTCCAAAAAGTTTGAGATATTTTTTTAGCTGTAAAATTATAGAAAAGTATGTAACCATGGGTATCATTTTAATTGTATTGATCCACAGAATAAAGAAAACATGTCATTTTTACCGTAAAGTGTACAGTGGGAGAACAAAACCCTCCAAAATTTGCAAAATTGTGGTTTTCATTTAAATTTCTTGGGTTCACGGAAAAAGGAGAGGTGTTATAACAAAGTACAATTGGTCACTCAAAAAACAAGCCCTTATATGAGTATGTAGATGGAAACATAAAAAGTTATAGATTTTAGAAGGCGAGGAGGAAAAAACGCAAAAATAAAATTGGCCTGGTCCTTAAGGTGAAAATGGGCTTGGTCCTTAAGGGGTTAAAGAGTAACTGTCATCAAACCATATTTTCTAAACTAACTCAGATTATATTCCCTAACTACTCCTAACATCCATCCTGCCCTTAAAACATTTTTCCAAGCTTTAAAAATGTATCATACTTTCCCCTTGCTCACATTGTGTGAGCTCCTGGCAGGAGAAAGGGGGCATTCCCCAGCAGGTGCAAAAGCCTGAAGCCTGCGAGAGCTGTCCCTCGCCATGCCCCATATGCACTTCCTGAGTTTGGTCTCCTGTCAGGCCGGTAGGAGACCAAACTAACTGTTTGACTTTTGGCAGGGAACAGAACAAAGCCAAGTTTAGTTTGCTGAAAGGTACTCTTTAACTATTAGAAACTGAAGAAAATAAGGTTCTGCTTTTCCTGTGGTCATCATTACAAGGCTTCCATATCTAAATTAAATTATAAGTGCAATCACATAAATCTTCCTAGTTCACCAATACTAGTAGGATTCATCAATTTCCACTTACAGGGACTGGAATTTTAGCCAAAGACAAGTGGACCAATATCAGTTGTTGAGTATGTTTGCCATTACCATAACATAAAAAGACCCACTATTGATAGACAAGTGATATTTATTTTTGTATTGTTTGTTTTTGCTAATAATATTTAAGATATTCCTCCAGAATGTTTGTAGTTTGGGACAGTTACCCCATAAATAAAACAATCCCTCAGAGGCTTTGCACATTTTTGGCTGTTGTGTACTAGAGAAAAATAAAACCTTGTCATAGATAATATTTAACTTTTTGTCTAGTCTCAGACCTACAGTGCAAATTGTGCAGTACATCTCCTTACATGAACCCAGTGAATATAAACTTTTGCTTGAGTTGCCGGTTGCTGATGTTGGATTCGCTAAATGGATTGTACTGAAGGGAATGTAGATTTTGATTAGTTAAAAGCTCATGTGAAGCCCATGAAAGCCTGTCAAATGACTAGCTTGAAACCACTGGCATGAAAAGTTGCTTGCTAAATTTAACTGACACAAAATGACATTTGACATATGTGAGTGTGCTGATAATACTCAACATGCTGTAAATCACAATAACAGGAGTATTTTCTTTTCTTTATAGTATTCCTTACTAGGATAGGTATGATCATGCCGAGGTTAACAAAAAAAATAAAAAATAATAATAATAAAAAGAAAATACTAAAAACCTTACCTGTTCCCCTACCACCAATGGATGCTCAGTCCCACCAGTCCTGGTGTCAGTACAGGGATGTCTCTGCTCAGCCACTGACTACAGTTGTGTACCAACTTAGGTAGTGATTGGCTACCCGGCAACTTTCCTGTGAGGTACCGATACCAGGAAGTGCACTGCTGAGCAGTTTAACAGCAGAGGGGTCAGGGAAGGCGAGTCTGGTACTCCTTAATACACTTTTGTACAGACATAAGGATGTGTTACAAAGCATTTTCTATTTAGGGTACATTTTCTTTAAAAAAAAAAGCCCTGTAAAATTGCATTACTACTGCTAAATAACTTTATAGGTATAGAACACTTAGTTTTAATGATAGAATGCAACTTTACTAGACAGTTACACTAACTTTGTCAAAGGCCTTCTCGGCCTCCATGCCAAGAAGGACCAGGGGCAATTTTTTAGAGCGTGCATGATGTATGGGTGTGGAAAGATGCCTCATATTCATGAAACCCTCTATTCCAGGGGCAAAGCCAGACTGTTCAGTGCCTATTAAGTGAGGGCGATGTTTCTTTATGCAAAATGATAGTAATTTGGCCCAAAATCTTTAGATTCAGATTTAAAAGAGAGATGGTCCTATAGCTGCCACATTCACTAGGGTCTTTCCCCTCTTTTGCTATCAGAGTGACATGAGCCTCTTGAGACTGTCTGGGTAGGGGAGTCCCCTGGAAGAGAGAGGTGCTGATAGAGACTAAATGCGGGTGGTGGGTATCTTGGAATGTACGATAGTAGGCTAGGGGGAGCCCATCTGGGCCTGGACTTTTTCCAGGAGGGAAAGGTGACACTACTGTGCAAACTTCTTCCGGGGTGACTGGGGCTAGGAGCTCATTTTGCATATGCTCATCTAAGCACGAGAGTTCTAAGTTGTCAAAAAAGAAATCCAAGGCAGGAAGCTGTCAACCGGTCAGGTCGGGTGGTGCATTATCAGTCAAATTATAGAGCTGTGAATAGAACTTTTGAAAGATCTTAGCTATGTCTGGGGTATCAGCGCGTGAAGGGCCCCAATAGCGTCTTTAATCTTGTGAATATGTTTTTTCACCCTGGTCTTCTTAATCAAGGCTTACATTATCTTACCCCCTTGTCGCCATGAGCATACAAGTGGTGTCTGTGGTGTAAGTAAGATTTGGCGGACCTATCATTTAGAAGTGTACATAGTCGTTACCTAAGTCTTGTGAGGTCAGTCTGTAGGGCAAGGGCAGTACTATGTTTATGCGTTCTTCCAAGAATAGCTATAATGGGGCAAAAAAGTATTTAGTTAGCCACCAATTATGCAAGTTCTCCCACTTAAAAAGATGAGAGAGGTCTGTAATTTTCATCATAGGTTTACCTCAGCTATGAGAGACGTTATGGGGGAAAAATACATAAGATCACATTGTCTGATTTTTTAAGAATTTATTTGCAAATTATGGTGGAAAATAAGTATTTAGTCAATAACAAAAGTTCATCTTAATACTTTGTTATATACCTGTCACGATGCCGGCTGGCAGGTAGTGGATCCTCTGTGCCAGAGAGGGATTGGCGTGGACCGTGCTAGTGGATCGGTTCTAAGTCACTACTGGTTTTCACCAGAGCCCGCCGCAAAGCGGGATGGTCTTGCTGCGGCGGTAGTGACCAGGTCGTATCCACTAGCAACGGCTCAACCTCTCTGGCTGCTGAAGATAGGCGCGGTACAAGGGAGTAGACAGAAGCAAGGTCGGACGTAGCAGAAGGTCGGGGCAGGCAGCAAGGATCGTAGTCAGGGGCAACGGCAGGAGGTCTGGAACACAGGCTAGGAACACACAAGGAAACGCTTTCACTGGCACGATGGCAACAAGATCCGGCAAGGAAGTGCAGGGGAAGTGAGGTAATATAGGGAAGTGCACAGGTGATCAGACTAATTGGAACCACTGCGCCAATCAGCGGCGCAGTGGCCCTTTAAATCGCAAAGACCCGGCGCGCGCGCGCCCTAGGGAGCGGGGCCGCGCGCGCCGGGACAGGACCGACGGAGAGCGAGTCAGGTACGGGAGCCGGGGTGCGCATCGCGAGCGGGCGCTACCCGCATCGCGAATCGCATCCCGGCTGGAGGCGGTATCGCAGCGCCCCGGGTCAGTGGATCTGACCGGAGCGCTGCAGTGAGGAGAGTGTAGCGAGCGCTCCGGGGAGGAGCGAGGACCCGGAGCGCTCGGCGTAACAGTACCCCCCCCCCTTGGGTCTCCCCCTCTTCTTAGAGCCTGAGAACCTGAGGAGCAGACTTTTGTCTAGGATATTGTCCTCAGGTTCCCAGGATCTCTCTTCTGGACCACAACCCTCCCAATCCACTAAAAAAAAGGTTTTCCCTCTGACCTTTTTGGATGCCAGAATCTCTTTGACGGAGAAGATGTCCGAGGAGCCGGAAACAGGAGTGGGAGGAACAGATTTTGGAGAGAAACGGTTGATGATAAGTGGTTTAACCCCTTAAGGACCGGAGGTTTTTCCGTTTTTGCATTTTCGTTTTTTGCTCCTTGCCTTTAAAAAATCATAACTCTTTCAAATTTACACCTAAAAATCCATATGATGGCTTATTTTTTGCGCCACCAATTCTACTTTGTAATGACGTCAGTCATTTTGCCCAAAAATCTATGGTGAAGCGGGAAAAAAAATCATTGTGCGACAAAATTTTAAAAAAAACGCTGTTTTGTAACTTTTGGGGGCTTCCGTTTCTACGTAGTACATTTTTCGGTAAAAATGACACCTGATATGTATTCTGTAGGTCCATACGATTAAAATGATACCCTACTTATATAGGTTTGATTTTGTCGGACTTCTGGAAAAAATCATAACTACATGCAGGAAAATTAATACGTTTAAAATTGTCATCTTCTGACCCCTATAACTTTTTTATTTTTCCGTGTATGGGGCGGTATGAGGGCTCATTTTTTGCGCCGTGATCTGAAGTTTTTAACGGTACCATTTTTGCATTGATAGGACTTATTGATCGCTTTTTATTCATTTTTTCATGATATAAAAAGTGACCAAAAATGCACTATTTTGGACTTTGGAATTTTTTTGCGCGCACGCCATTGACCGTGCGGTTTAATTAACGATATATTTTTATAATTCGGACATTTCCGCACGCGGCGATACCATTTATGTTTATTTTTATTTTTATTTACACTGTGTTTTTTCTTTTATGGGAAAAGGGGGGTGATTCAAACTTTTCATAGGGAAGGGGTTAAATGATGTTTATTCACTTTTTTTTTGCACTTTTTTTTTGCAGTGTTATAGGTCCCATAGGGACCTATAACACTGCACACACTGATCTTTTACATTGATCACTGGTTTCTCATAAGAAACCAGTGATCGATGATTCTGCCGCATGACTGCTCATGCCTGGATCTCAGGCACTGAGCAGTCATTCGGCGATCGGACAGCGAGGAGGCAGGTAGGGGCCCTCCCGCTGTCCTGTCAGCTGTTCGGGATGCCGCGATTTCACCGCGGCTATCCCGAACAGCCCACTGAGCTAGCCGGCATGCTTTCGGTTTCACTTTAGACGCGGCGTTCAACTTTGAACGCCGCGTCTAAAGGGTTAATAGCGCGCGGCACAGCGATCAATGCCGCGCGCTATTAGCCACGGGTCCCGGCCGTTGTTAGAGGCCGGGCCCGAACCGCTATGACGCGGGGCCACGCCGTGGCCCCGCGTTATAGATCGGGAGTGGACACATGACGTTCCAGTACGTCATGTGTCCTTAAGGGGTTAAGAAGAGAAACGTGAAAGGCATTAGGAATACGAAGAGAAGGAGGAAGAAGAAGTTTGTAAGAGACAGGATTAATCTGGCACAAAATTTTGAAAGGACCAAGATAGCGTGGTCCCAACTTGTAGCTAGGGACACGGAAGCGGACATATTTAGCGGAGAGCCATACCTTGTCTCCAGGGGAAAAAATGGGAGGAGCTCTTCTTTTCTTATCCGCGAACTTCTTCATGCGTGATGAAGCCTGTAAGAGAGAATTTTGGGTCTCTCTCCATATGATGGAAAGGTCACGAGAAATTTCATCCACAGCGGGCAGACCAGAGGGCAAGGGGGTAGGGAGGGGGGGAAGAGGGTGACGGCCGTACACCACGAAAAATGGGGATTTGGAGGAAGATTCAGAGACTCTGAAGTTATACGAGAATTCGGCCCATGGTAGAAGATCTGCCCAGTCATCCTGGCGGGAGGAAACAAAATGTCGTAAATAATCACCCAAGACCTGGTTAATTCTTTCTACTTGTCCATTGGATTGAGGATGATATGCAGAAGAAAAATTTAATTTAATCTTGAGTTGTTTACAGAGAGCCCTCCAGAATTTAGACACGAATTGGACGCCTCTATCCGAGACGATCTGCGTAGGCAACCCGTGAAGACGAAAAATGTGTACAAAAAAATTGTTTAGCCAACTGAGGCGCTGAAGGAAGACCAGGAAGAGGGATGAAATGTGCCATTTTGGAGAATCGATCAACGACCACCCAAATAACAGTGTTGCCACGGAAAGGCGGTAAGTCAGTAATAAAATCCATACCAATCAGAGACCAAGGCTGTTCGGGGACAGGCAGAGGATGAAGAAAACCAGCGGGCTTCTGGCAAGGAGTCTTATCCCGGGCACAGATAGTGCAGGCTCGCACAAAGTCCACAACATCCGTCTCCAGAGTCGGCCACCAATAGAAGCGAGAGATGAGTTGCACAGATTTCTTGATGCCCGCATGACCTGCGAGATGGGGTTATAAGCACCTCTTAAGTCCAGTTTGGTAAAGATGTGGGCACCTTGGAGGCGATCAAAGAGTTCAGAGATGAGGGGTAGGGGGTAGCGGTTCTTAACCGTGATTTTATTAAGACCGCGGTAGTCAATGCAAGGACGTAGGGAGCCATCTTTTTTGGACACAAAGAAAAATCCGGCTCCGGCAGGAGAGGAGGATTTACGGATAAAGCCCTTTTTTAAATTTTCCTGGACGTATTCAGACATGGCAAGAGTCTCTGGGGCGGACAGAGGATAAATTCTGCCCCGGGGTGGAGTAGTGCCCGGGAGGAGGTCGATAGGACAATCATAAGGCCTGTGAGGAGGTAGAGTCTCAGCTTGTTTTTTGCAAAAAACATCCGCAAAGTCCATATAGGCCTTAGGGAGGCCGGTTACAGGAGGAACCACAGAGTCACGGCAATGGTTACTGGGAACCGGTTTTAGGCAGTCCTTGGAACAAGAGGGCCCCCAACTCTTGATCTCCCCAGTGGACCAATCCAGGGTTGGGGAATGAAGTTGAAGCCAGGGAAGTCCAAGGAGAATTTCAGAAGTGCAATTGGGGAGGACCAAAAGTTCAATCCTCTCGTGATGAGATCTGATGCACATTAGAAGGGGCTCCGTGCGGAAACGTATGGTACAGTCCAATCTTTCATTGTTTACACAATTGATGTAGAGGGGTCTGGCGAGACTGGTCACTGGGATGTTGAACCTGTTGACGAGAGAGGCCAAAATAAAATTTCCTGCAGATCCGGAGTCCAAGAAGGCCATAGTAGAGAAGGAGAAGGCAGAGGCAGATATCCGCACAGGCACAGTAAGACGTGGAGAAGCAGAGTAGACATCAAGGACTGTCTCACCTTTGTGCGGAGTCAGCGTACGTCTTTCCAGGCGGGGAGGACGGATAGGACAATCCTTCAGGAAGTGTTCGGTACTAGCACAGTACAGGCAGAGATTCTCCATGCGGCGTCGTGTCCTCTCTTGAGGTGTCAGGCGAGACCGGTCGACCTGCATAGCCTCCACGGCGGGAGGCACAGGAACAGATTGCAGGGGACCAGAGGAGAGAGGAGCCGGGGAGAAGAAACGCCTCGTGCGAACAGAGTCCATATCCTGGCGGAGCTCCTGACGCCTTTCGGAAAAACGCATGTCAATGCGAGTGGCTAGGTGAATGAGTTCATGTAGATTAGCAGGGATTTCTCGTGCGGCCAGAACATCTTTAATGTTGCTGGATAGGCCTTTTTTAAAGGTCGCGCAGAGGGCCTCATTATTCCAGGATAATTCTGAAGCAAGAGTACGGAATTGTACTGCATACTCGCCAACGGAAGAATTACCCTGGACCAGGTTCAACAGGGCAGTCTCAGCAGAAGAGGCTCGGGCAGGTTCCTCAAAGACACTTCGGATTTCCGAGAAGAAGGAGTGTACAGAGGCAGTGACGGGGTCATTGCGGTCCCAGAGCGGTGTGGCCCAAGACAGGGCTTTTCCAGACAGAAGGCTGACTACGAAAGCCACCTTAGACCTTTCAGTGGGAAACTGGTCCGACATCATCTCCAAGTGCAGGGAACATTGGGAAAGAAAGCCACGGCAAAACTTAGAGTCCCCATCAAATTTATCCGGCAAGGATAGGCGTAGACCAGAAGCGGCCACTCGCTGCGGAGGAGGTGCAGGAGCTGGCGGAGGAGATGATTGCTGAAGCTGTGGTAGTAACTGCTGTAGCATAACGGTCAGTTGAGACAGCTGTTGGCCTTGTTGCGACATCTGTTGTGACTGCTGGGCGACCACCGTGGTGAGGTCAGCGACAACTGGCAGAGGAACTTCAGCGGGATCCATGGCCGGATCTACTGTCACGATGCCGGCTGGCAGGTAGTGGATCCTCTGTGCCAGAGAGGGATTGGCGTGGACCGTGCTAGTGGATCGGTTCTAAGTCACTACTGGTTTTCACCAGAGCCCGCCGCAAAGCGGGATGGTCTTGCTGCGGCGGTAGTGACCAGGTCGTATCCACTAGCAACGGCTCAACCTCTCTGGCTGCTGAAGATAGGCGCGGTACAAGGGAGTAGACAGAAGCAAGGTCGGACGTAGCAGAAGGTCGGGGCAGGCAGCAAGGATCGTAGTCAGGGGCAACGGCAGGAGGTCTGGAACACAGGCTAGGAACACACAAGGAAACGCTTTCACTGGCACGATGGCAACAAGATCCGGCAAGGAAGTGCAGGGGAAGTGAGGTAATATAGGGAAGTGCACAGGTGATCAGACTAATTGGAACCACTGCGCCAATCAGCGGCGCAGTGGCCCTTTAAATCGCAAAGACCTAGGGAGCGGGGCCGCGCGCGCCGGGACAGGACCAACGGAGAGCGAGTCAGGTACGGGAGCCGGGGTGCGCATCGCGAGCGGGCGCTACCCGCATCGCGAATCGCATCCCGGCTGGAGGCGGTATCGCAGCGCCCCGGGTCAGTGGATCTGACCGGAGCGCTGCAGTGAGGAGAGTGTAGCGAGCGCTCCGGGGAGGAGCGGGGACCCGGAGCGCTCGGCGTAACAATACCCTTTGTTGGCAATGACAGAGGTCGAACATTTTCTGTAAGTCTTCACAAGGTTTTCACACACTGTTGCTGGTATTTTGGCCCATTCCTTCAAGCAGATCTCCTCTAGAGCAGAAATATTTTGGGCAACATGGACTTTCAACTCCCTTAAAAAGTTTTCTATAGGGTTTAGATCTGGAGACTGGCTAGGTCACTCCAGGACCTTGTAATGCTTCTTATGAAGCCACCCATTCGTTGCCCAGGCAGTGTGTTTGAGATCATTGCCATGCTGAAAGATCGAGCCATGTTTCATCTTCAATGCCCTTGGATGGAGGTTTTCACTCAAAATTTCACGATACATGGCCTCATTTTTTTTTCCTTTACAGGAGCATGATGTTTTCACCCCCATTATTTATAGTAGGTATGGTGTTCTTTGGATGTAACTCAGCATTCTTTCTCCTCCAAACATGACGAGTTGAGTTTCTACCAAAAAGTTTTACTTCAGTTTAACTCCTTGGGGACAGAGGGCATCCTATATGCCTATGTCCTTTAAAGAGACATTGAAATCTCTCCCTAAAACAATAGGACCATCAGAAAATAACTTAAGATCGTCTAGTGTCTTTTTCAGCCATGTCACCTGGGCGTGGTTCGGAGGGTATTGATTAGCCAAAGGGAATTTAAGTGAGAAAATTTGGATACATAGGTTCTCATTGGGCAATTCTTATGAAAGGCAATCGAGACACCCTTAGACTCTGAGGTGGGGTGGCAGGAGTGAAACCATTGTGTATAATGTTTCTGCAGTAGGTGGGGGATTTTATGCAGTTTAAAATGGGTTTCTTGAAAGAAAATCATTGATGGTTTAAGCTTGGGAATTACACTCAAAACATGGTGGCGTTTGTTAGAGGTATTTAGCCCTCTAACATTGAAGGAGACAAAGTTAGTAAGTGCCATACGGGTTTTCACAAATATCAGGTAACAAACATAAAGGATGTGAGGAGTTAGACTTGAGATTGCAGAGGGACAAAGAATCAGGGGAGTAAAGAAGGGTGGACATGATCAAAGAAGGGAGAATATAAAAGAAGGAGAGAAGCGGGAGAAGGGATGAAATGTGGGAGGTACAGACAAAGGTGGAACAACTGTACGTACAGAGAGTAAGGAAAAAGTAAGGAGAAAGTAGGGGGACATAGGGGAAGAGGGAGAAGGGACAAAAACAAGAGGAATTAGGAGAATGTGACAAAGCAAGTAGGGGGAAGTAGACAATTAGTAAAGAAATAGAGAGCAACTATACAAAGAAATGAAGGAGTATAACCGAGTATATAGTAAAGTGGGGGGGGGGATTTGAAAAAAGAGCGAACGAAATTACTATATATGAGCGTAATCCCAAGAGATCAGAAATAATCTAGACACGGCATAATTTGTTGGAGAAAATATTTAGAGGGATTATGTCACCGGGGAGGAAAGTAAGGGGGAAGAGGGAAGGGGGGTCGGAGGGGGTTGGGAAAACAAGGAAAGGAAGGGAAGGGGGAGAGGGGGTGGAGAGGGGGTGGAGAGGGAAAAGGAGAGGGGGAGGGGAAAGGAGTAGAAGAAGGAGAGGGGGAGGGGAAAGGAGGAGGATAAGGGGGGGAGGAAGGGAGGGAGATGGAGGGAGTAAAGAGGGGGATGGAAGGGGCAGGGGAGTTATGGGTAAGGGGGAAGGAGGAGGGGGGATATGAGCACAATGGAATAAAATAAAATCAGCTGAAAATCAGTGTCACATAAAATTAATACTATCCATATCATAACAGCGATAAAGCCCTTTGAAGGGAAAGGCATAAGGCATCCGCTATACAGTTGGGTGGATGAGTGGTACCAAGGGAAGTAAGGGGGGGGGAGTGGAGGGGTTAGTATGCTGAACAATAGCCTTGATGGAAACAGGGTAGCGTTCAATGTCGGCTAGAGCAACTCCCATTAGGATGTGCATAACAATGGCTACCATGTGAGAGGAGAAGGGAAGTGGGATTAGGTGGCAAGAGTACCTGGGTGTGGGTCCAGAGGGTCTTCGTATAGTCCTGAGTAAAGGTACCTGGTATCTTCGGGGGGTGAAGGGGGGGAGGCTCGGGACATGGACAGTATATCTCCATCTCACAACATTAACGGGGGTGAACAGTAGAACTTCGGGGCTAAGAAACCATAACACATAGCTCCAACAGCAGGTGAGCGAGAATTATCATCAGTGTGCCACAGCACAGGGAAGTCAGCTCTCTCTTCATGGTAAACAGGCCAGAGACCAGGAATCCATGCCAACGCGGCGAAGGGGCCTCTGTCGTCTGAGTTTTCTTGGCCTTGGGTGATTTCCCTCGAGTCACCTGTTTCCTGTCAGGAATTTTAGGGATCGGTGGAAGAGGATGAAGATCGGAGACGGCATCCAGGATGGGACTTCAACCGGAGGAATGTCCAGGGCCCTTCATGTTGCAGCCAGATCGGTGTGCATATCAGGATACATCTGCCACTCTTCATGACCAAGAGGCCAAAAGGGAAAAGCCAGGCATTTTGTAGGCCCCTATCTCTAAGCTGTTCCAGCAAGGGCCACAGCAGGTGTCTCTTCGCCAAGGTGGTCGTTGAAATGTCCTGGTATAAGGAAATCTATGCATCACCATAGTGGATGGGATGCTTTTCTCTGGATGCTTGCAGGATGGCCGCGGTGTCGACATAGGATAGTAAGCTGCAGATGATATCCCTCGGTGGGTTTGGGTCGGAGAGCTCTGTGAATTCGCTCAATGACTACTTGTTGCGCTCCGTTGTGACCTAATAGGACCGTGAATATTTTCATGGCTACTGAGGGCAGAGCGTCCGCGGCCCAGTTCTTTCGCCCGCTGCAATTTTCTTTATCCTAAATCATGGTGAGTGCAGAGTGAACATGAGCCTCGAATTGCTTCATTCGGGTAGTGTGAGCCTTCGAGTGTGAGTCCAGGTCAGTGAGCACGGTTTCGAGGGCCTCCATGCAGAATCCAATAGTGAGCACCTCCGTCTTTATGTCTACTAGCTCCAACAGGACAGGTCTCACTGCCTGATTAAAGGCTTTCTTCATCAATGATTTTAAGAATTGCTGGGTGACCACTGCAGGGCCTTCTCCGTCAGTCTCGCTGTCCAGGTCGCAGTCTTTTCCTGAGTGTCGGAGGCTCCACCCCCCAGTTTATTGCATTTTACATGGAAAATGGGAAGAGGGAGATGATTTCAACATTTAATATGGAAGGGGTTAATGTTTTTTTTATAGAGCCATGAACAGGACAGAAGCAGAGGTGAGCCCTCCAGCCAACTCTACAGTTGATCTACCACACCCACATCCACCCCCCGCGATCTCACTCTGGGGAGGGGGGTACTGGGAGGCGATCCACCGCACTAGACTACCAGAGATGGTTTAAAGGTTCCTTTAGAAGCCGCTGTCAGCTTTAGCAGCAGCGATCTAAAGGGCTAATAGCCAGCCTTGGGATCACCACATGGCGGATATTAGCGGACCCAAGGCAGACCTAGCCCGTCATGGTGCTGATCAGGGCATATGGAGAGGGGGGCTCCATATGGCCTGAGCAGAACCATGACAAACTAGGTCTGTCATGGGTCGCAAAGGGGTTGATGAAAATAAACAAGGCAGCAAATCAAAATGATGTGATAATAATGGGGGACGTTAACGATCCTGATATAAACTGGGATACTGAGTCCTGTGAATCTCATAAAGGAAATAGGTTTCTGACTATAGCTGAAGACCATTATCTGTCTCATATGGTGCAGGGCCCGACCAGAGGGGGCGCCCTACTAGACTTAATATTAACCAACAGACCTGACAGAGTAACAAATGTGCAAGTAGAACGATACCTAGGAAATAGTGACCATAATATAATACATTATAACTTGTTCTTCAATAAGAGAATCTCTCGAGGGGCCACAAAAACAATGACATTTTGGAAGGCAAAGTTTGATCAACTCAGAGAAGCCCTTAACAATATAAAATGGGATAATGTCCTCAAAAACAAGAATTCTGACACTAAATGGGAGACTTTTAAAAATATCTTAAATTCTCACTGTAAGATGGATATACCTAATGGAAATAAAAGGGTCAGAAGTAAAAGATAACCAATAAGGATGAATAAGAATGTTAAGGGGGCAATAAATGACAAAAATAAAGCATTTAAACAACTAAAACAGGACAGCAGTGAAGAAACATTAAAAAGCTATAGAGAAAAATGTAAAATATGTAAAAAACTGATAAAAGCCGCAAAAATAGAGACAGAAAGACTCATTGCCAAAGAGAGTAAAACTAACCCCAAAATGTTCTTTAACTATATAAATAGCAAAAAGATCAAATATGAAAGTGTTCACCCTTTAAAAAATGATGAGGAAGAAATTATAAACGGGGATCAGGAAAAAGCAAATATATTAAACAAATTATTCTCCACTGTATTCACAGAGGAAAATGAAATGCCAGGTGAAATACAGCAAGATAAGGTAAACTTCCCAGTACAGCTCACCTGTCTAACCCGGGAAGGAGTACAGTGCCGCATACAAAAAATCTAAATAGACAAATCACCAGGTCCAGATGGCATTCACCCCCTTGTTCTAAAGGAATTAGGAATGTAATAGACAGACCCCTATTTTTTTAATATTCAGGGGCACCATAGTGACGGGGACTGGCACATGGCAAATGTGGTGCCAATATTTAAAAAGGGGGTCAAAAGGTGACCCCGGGAATTATAGAACTGTTAGTTAACCTCTGTTGTATGTAAATTGTTTGAGGGTTTACTAAGGGATGCTATTTTGGAGTATCTTGATAAAAATAAATGTATGACTCCATATCAGCATGGCTTTATGAGGGATCGGTCCTGTCAGACTAACCTGATCAGCTTTTATGAGGAGGTGAGCTCCAGACTGGACCAGGGGGAATCGCTGGATTTTTCCAAAGCATTTGATACAGTGCCACATAAAAGGTTGGTGCATAAAATGAGAAGGATTGGGCTGGGAGAGAATGTGTGGGTAAGTACCTGGCTCAGTGATAGGAAACAGAGGGTGGTTACTAATGGTACTTATTCTGATTGGGTGACTGTTACTAGTGGGGTACAACAGGGGTCATTCTTGGGTCCTGTCTTATTTAATATATTAATTCATTACCTTGAAGAGGGGTTGAACAGTAAAGTAGCAATCTTTGCAGATGATACTAAACTCTGTAAATTGGTAAACACTATAGAGGACAGTGCACTGTTACAAATGGATCTGGATAGGTTGGAGGTTTGGGCTGGGAAGTGGCAGATGAGGTTCAACACTAATCACTGTAAGGTAATGCACATCGAGAAGAAAAATCCGGGCTGGGATTATGTATTAAATGGGAACACAGTTGGGACGACTGATGTGGAAATGGAGTTGGGAGTCTTAGTTAACAGTAAATTTAGCTGTAGTAACCAGTGTCGGGCAGCTGCTGTCAAGGCAAATAAAATCATGGGGTGCATCAATAGGGGCATAGATGCCCACGATTATAATTCTACCGCTGTACAAATCACTAGTCAGACCACACATAGAATACTGTGAACAGTACTGGGCACCAGTGTACAAGAAATATATAGTGAAGCTGGAGACGGTTCAAAGACGGGCAACCAGGGTAATAGGGTGAATGGGAGGACTACAGTGACCAGAAAGATTATCAGAATTTGGGTTATTTAGTTTAGAAAAAAGAAGGTTTAGGGGAGACCTAATCATTATTTATAAATATATCAGTGGACCATGCAGAGATCTCTTCCATGATCTATTTGTACCCAGGACTGTATAGAGGAAAGAAGGTTTCTATACCGGCACAGTCAGGGGTTCTTTACTGTAAGAGCAGCAAGACTGTGGAATTCTCTGCCTGAGGAGTTGGTCATGGTGAACTCTGTAAAAGAGTTCAAAAAGGGGTCTGGATGCATCTTTGGAGAATACTAACATTACTGGTTATGTATACTAGATTTATAGGGACAGAACGTTGATCCAGGGATTTATTCTGACTGCCATATTTGGAGTCGGGAAGGATTTTTTACCTCAAGTATGGTTTTTTTATTGCCTTCCTCTGAATCAACTCAGTAGGGACTCATTAGGGTTATAGGTTGAACTTAAAGGACTCTGGTCTTTTTTAAACCTTATGAACTATGTTACTATGTAAAATAATGTTTTTTTAATCCATTTTTATTTTCAGAACCCCTTAAGGACCGGGCGTTTTTCCATTTTTGCTCTTTCGTTTTTTCCTCCTTACATTTAAAAAATCATAACTCTTTAAATTTTGCACCTAAAAATCTGTATTATGGCTTATTTTTTGCGCCACCAATTCTACTTTGTAATGCTATCAGTCATTTTACCCAAAAATCTACGGCGAAACAGGAAAAAAATCATTGTGCGACAAAATTGAAAAAATACAGCCATTTTGTAAATGTTGGGGGCTTCCATTTCTATGTAGTACATTTTTCGGTAAAAATTACACCTTATCTTTATTCTCTAGTTCAATACTTGTATAGGCTTGATTTTGTATTATTTCAGAAAAAAATCATAACTACATGCAGGAAAATGTATACGTTTAAAATTGTCATCTTCTGACCCCTATAACTTTTTTATTTTTCGGTGTTCAGGGCGCTATGAGTGCTCATTTTTTGCTCTGTGATCTGTTTTTGTCAGTACCATTTTTGCATTGATCTGACTTTTTGATCGCTTTTTATTAATCTTGTCATGATATAAAAAGTGACCAAAAATACGCTATTTTGGACTTTGGAATTTTTTGCACGTACGCCATTGACCGTGCGGTTTAATTAGCAGTATATTTTTTTTATATGGATATTTCCACAAGCGGCGATACCACATATGTTTATTTTTGTTTTTATTAACACTGTTTTTGTTTTTATTATTGGAAATGCCGGGTGATTCTAATTTTTATTAGGGGAAGGGATAATTCAAAGGGTTAATGATTTTTTTACACTTTTTTTTTGCAATATTATAGCCCCCATAGGGGGCTATAACATTGCATTTACTGATCTTTAACACTGTTCAATGCATCTCCATAGAGATGCAATGATCAGTGTTTTCGGCGATTGATTGCTCAAGCCTGGATCCCAGGCTTGAAGCATTCAATCGGCGATTGGACTGCAGGAAGGAAGGTAAGAGACCTTCCTCCTGTAGTACAGCTGTTCAGGATGCCGCGATTATACCGCGGCAATCCCGAACAGCTCCCTGGGCTAGCCGGGCACTTTTACTTTCACTTTTAGCCGCGTGGCTCAGTTTTGAGCGCGCGGCTAAAGGGTTAATAGCGCGCGGCACCGCGTTCAGTGCCGCGCGCTATTAGAGGCAGCTCCCGGCTTCACTATGATGCCGGGCCCGCCGTGATATGATGCGGGGTCACCGTGGGACCCTGCGTTATATCACGGGAGCGGGACCAAGGACGTACTCATACTTCCTTGGTCCTTAAGGGGTTAATACATACATGGGTATTTAGTGAAAGTATAGAATATTAGTAAATTTATGACCTATTCTGACACCAGTTAAATAACAAAACAAAACAGAAAATCTACTGGAAAATCCACTAATTACTGAACTTTCTTCAAATATAATTAATTACTTGTGTCAAACTCATTAATGTGTAATTACATTTAAGTCTTTTTTGTCTACCAATTACTTGTTAACCTTGTATTTGCACACCTCCTGTCACCTCTAGGTTTAAAGTATTTTACAGATACAATAAGGAAATCAGTAATCCATTATTGCATAATTATATTCAATGTACAATGACATAATAAATGTCCAGATAATAAAGCAGAGCATTGACCTTGTACATACTGTTGTTAAAGCTCCAGCACCACTTAGCAAGACACTTACATTAATGCTCCCATAAACATATATATTATACAAGTTGCTTTTGTAGTTGTTATAATCTTTTAAAAGAAATAAAGCATCAACCACAAATTCAGCAGCTTTATTGTCTTCTTGATGGCTTTAATACTGTGTTTTATACTTAGAATATTGATAAATGACAATAGGCATAAGACAATAAAGGTAACAGATTACTATTGTAAATATGGGTTTGTCCTGGCATAATAACTAGTAAAACAATAAAACATGGACTCGAGAAATATCAAAATTAATGGTGTTAATATTATCGAGGGAGAGTAAACCATTCTTTTGAACCCTGCCACCAGTAACCACCAGTAGATCATAGTACCTGGGTTTTTCACAAACTTGAATTTGCTAATTTTTCAACCCTTTCAACTAAATAGCCCAGGGGCATGGAATGACAGGACAAACAAAGCTACTCAACCATAATTTTGCCTCTTCTCTACCAGTACTTCACAGTGTCCAAAAGAAGAGCTGCAACAATGTCTCTATAAACTGAGCATAGTCAACAACTAGCCCCAGCAGTCAGGTGCTTCTGCAAGTCAATGCTGAGGCCAGTGATTGATGGCAGTATTTATGCTCATTGATCAGGGACCTCATTGCAAAACTTCCACCAGAGACTCTGGAGCAACAATGATGCTAGACAGGAGAGAAGCTGAAAAGGTTTTGTCCTAACTAGACAAGCCTTCCAAAAATAATTTGTGATAGCATGGTTATATAGTTAAATAGTTAAAAGGGTACTCTGGCTTCATACATATTATCCCCTATCCATCTTATCCCCTATATTATCCCCCATCCCCTAAGAGTCATGATCGCTGGGGTCCCGCCTCTGGGGACCCCCGCAATCTCGGTGCAGCCCCCGGCATTCTGAGCCGGGGGCTTCCTCAGAGACGGGGAAGTGACATTAATGGAGGGGTGTGGCGTGACGTCACTAGGAGGTGTGGCCGTGACATCATGTCCCCGTCTTGGAGGCAGCGCCCAGCTCAGAATGCCGGGGTCTGCACTGAGATAGCGGCTCTCCCCAGTGGCGAGACCCTTTCAATCATACATCTTATCTCCTGTCCGTTGGATAGGGGATACGATGTATAAAGCCGGAATACCCCTTCAACCTGTTCAGGACGCAGGGCGTATCCATACGACCTGCATCCCGAGTCCTTAAGGACTGAGGGTGTATGGATAATTCTGGTCCCCGCTGCTAGCCGGTTGGGGACCGGATCGGGATGCCTGCTGAAATCATTCAGCAGGTACCCCGGCACATCGCCCAGGGGGGTCCTGAGACTCCCCCATGTCAGCAATCGGAGAAAATCGCATGTCAATTCAGACATGTGATTTTCTCCAATTCCGGGCTGATCGGGTCTCTGGTGACCCGATCACCCGGAAAATAGGGATGATCGGAGTTGTCAGAGACAGCCCACGATTAGCCCTAAGGGATAGGAGTGAGGTCGCAGTGGTGCGATCTCCTCCTATCCCCTGCCATTAGTCAGAACTGAGTTTTGACCAATGGCAGCGCAGGACAGGGGGTTGCCATGGAAACCCCCCATTCTGCCCACCCCTGGATGTCGGGAAAACGGGGGGGAGAAGATGGAGGCCTGTAAATGAGGAGAAGATGCGTGGGGTTTGGCGATCATCGGAGACATCAGCGGAGATCACCGCTCAGGTAGGGAATCGGTGGTGTGGGGGGAGAGATGTAAGTGAAAGTAATGTGATCTTTACTGTGGCAACCACTAGGAAAGCGGGACTGCAACTCCGAGCATGCCCAGACAGCCAAAGGCTGTCTGGGCATTCTGAGAGTTGTAGTTTTACAACATCTGGAGGGTCACAGTTTGGAGACCACTGTTACAGTGCTGCCCAAACGGTAGCCCTCCAGGTGTTGCCAAACTACAACTCTCAGCATGCCTGGACTGCCACGGCATGCCGGGAGTTGTAGTTCTGTAACATCTGTCCCTTCAGATTTAGCAATTTTCATGAATTTCTTGAAAATTGCTGCTCTACTTTGAAGCCCTCTAATTTTTTCAAAAAGCTAAAATATGTCCATTTTATGATGCCAACATAAAGTGGACATATTGCATTTGTGAATAAAAATAAAATTTATTGTGAATATCCATTTTCCTTACAAGTAGAGAGCTTCAAAGTTAGAAAAATGCTAAATTTTCTAAATTTTCATGACATTTTGGAATTTTTCACCAAAAAAGGATGCAAGTAACGCCAACAATTTACCACCAAAATAAAGTAGAATATTTCACAAAAAAAATCTCAGAATCAGAATATTCAGTAAAAGCGTTTTCGCATTATTAATTCGTAAAGCGACGGTGGTCAGAATTGCGAAAAAGGGCTCAGTCCGTAAGGTGAAAAAGGGCTGCATCCTCAAGGGGTTAAATGGATATTCTGGCGCTAGCATAGAAAATCTAGTCCCCCAATCTTCTACATTTTCCTGCTTCTGAGATAAGTGCTCAATCACTGGACCCATCTCGGCCCAGATGTGATTTTTTTTCTTATTGTGATGCTGCCCATCACCATGTTATTTTTTGTGCTAGTGCCAAAATACCCTTTAATAAGGTTTGAAAAATAAAGTTCATCAAGTCCATCCTTTAGTGTTTCTGTGTTGATCCAGGAGAAGGCAAAAAATCTTTATGAGGCAGCCAATTGCACCATACTAAGAAAAAAAAACATCTCCAAATATGAAGAATAAATCTTTGGATCAATGTCCCATCTCCTGAGTACAATAGCCATAACATAATATTTTATTTTTCAACAAACGTTTCTCTTCATTAGTGTTTAATATTCAAAATGCTCATTTTTACTGCGAATATCATCACTTTATGATTTCACGAATATTTTGTATATAGCGATATATATCCATGATGACAAATATTCATTTTTTTTTTCACAGTACACATCACAAAAATGATGTGTACTGTGTAAAAAAAAAAGTGATCATCCCTCCCTGCTTCCAGCTTGTGGTCCAAAGAAGGCTCCAATATTATTATGTGAGTGGGTGTGGAGCGTGAATATTTCATATATACGAATATGCAAATATTCACAAATATCGGCACTTCCATAGGACACTAATCCCTCCCTTCTTTTAGGTGAAAGATATAATCGCGCATGCGCACTATGCAAATTTCATTAAGATTTTCACATGGAAATAAAAAGGGAACGGGAATAGCCTTCCTTCAGAAGTGGTCGCTGCAAATACAGTGAAGGAGTTTAAACACTCATGGGATAAGCATAAGGCTATCCTTCATATAAGATAGGGCCAGGGACTATTGATAGGATTCAGGTTATTGGGCAGATTAGATGGGCCAAAGGGTTCTTATCTGTTGTATGTTTCAATGTTTCTATGAATATAGCGAATATGTGAATTTTGTGAACATAGGATGAATTTTCATCCATATATTCATGAAATATTGTGAATTCGAATATGGCCCCTGCCGCTCATCACTACTCTTCAATAAGTTGAACATCATATGGCAGAGAGTTCCCTAGTCTCAGTGCTCCTACAGTAAAGAATCCCCATCTGCGATTATAGTTAAACCTTCTGTCCTCTAGATGTGGAGGATGCCCTCTTGTCTAAAAGCGAAAATGATCAATCATATAGCGACTCTTGGTGGGGAGGTTCTCCTGCTTTTTGTTGTAGCTTTCCACGTATGAAGAATGGAAGAATCTCTGTTTTCTGTCCCGACTAGAACATGATGGTTAATTAGTTATTTGATTATGATAATCAGATTCACTAATCACAGCAGTCTTGATGAAAATTCAGGCATTTTCCCTAGAGGGCTTCGGTCCAGTAAATGTGTTGACAGGCTATTTGTTATTATGAAAGTGATGCATCACAATGCTTTACAAAGAAACAAAGGAAGTCTGTGAGTATGGTGCATGATAATCGAGAACAAAAAACAATGTAACAAAAACAGATTCAGAGAAAATCAGATTCACAGCAAAAGGCGTTCACAAGCCAATCACAGTTCACTTGTGTATTTTTACTGTACTCATTAGATACATTTATTAGGAACAATCCATGACCCGTGTTTTATAATATCATATTTAATGTTCTTTATTAATCTTCTATATAATTGTTCTTGAGGTAATAATAATTAATGATTGTTTAATAGTACATACTATCAAAGTAGCATATGTCTTTTGGATTTAACAGTCTTCCCTTTGTACTATTTATTGTGATCAAAAAGCATTATTTAAGCCATTTCCATTAAGCTTTATTATCATTATTATTATTATTATTATTATTATTATTATTAATAACTTTCCGTATATATGATATACTTTCTTGCAAAACAAGAACCAATCTGGTTGCCACTTAGAAATCAAGATTTCCGTTTCTCTCAAAAGAAGTAAGACAAGTTAAAGTTTCTGTTATTAAGATTTTAGGTCATTTTTGAACTTTGCAACAAAAAAAAAAGAAATCGAGATAAGACTAGAAAAGCATACTCTGAGGTGCAATATAGAATGGAGATCATTTTCTTAATGCAGTGGATCCAAGGTTGTCATTGGTTTATTATTCCCCATTATATCTTACTTCATACGTCTGCAGGGAAACACTTTATAGTTACATCTTTGAGCTGTGCAAAAATGTTGCAGCTCTAAAGAATCAAGTGACAAATGGCTGTGACATCAGAAGTAATGCTTGTCATACAAGAAAGATGGCTGTTAACTAGTGTTGCTCACGAATATTCGCAATTCGAATATTATTCGCGAATATCGCATATTCGCGAATTCACGAATTTCGCGAATATAGCGCTATATATTCGTAATTACGAATATTCGTTTTTTTTTTTGTTTTTTTTCACAGTACACATCACAGTGATCACCCCTCTCTGCTTCCAGCTTGTGTGGTGTAAAGAAGGCTGTAATACTACTGTGTGAGACTGGCGTACGAAAATTCGCATATGCGAAAATTAGCATATGCTAATTTTCGTATATGCGAATTTTTCGCGAATGCTAATTTTGTGTATGCCAATATGCACATATGATAGTTTTCGCATACGCGAATGTTCGCATATGCGAAAATAAAACGGGAATATAACGAATATGCGAATATTCGCGAATATATGACGAATATTCGTCCATATATTCGCGAATATTCGCGAATTCGAATATGGCCTATGCCGCTCAACACTACTGTTAACCAAAATCTCATTCAGCAAATAGCTACTGTATCTCTCCAGATGTCCCCATACACGTATTGAGCTAGTACTCTCAGTTCGGAGCGAGGAGAAAGTTGCTGTCAGACTTTTCTGGCAGTGACTTATTTCTGTGAAACCCAAAGGATAAAGCTGTAGGAATCCAATATGGCTGATTCTTCTCCCTCAGTTGATTTTGAGGGAGATTCAGGCCAGTGCAACCAAAATCAGTGGGTTCAGCCAACACTTCTCTTATGTATATGGCCATCTTTGAGGGGTTGTCCGGGCAAAAGAAAAATTTGCTCCTGGAACCCCGTTGGTCTTTACGTCTCCACGGTTCAGTGACTGAGGCAGGACTGTGGCTATTAGTTGGAGTAGACAGGTCATATGGGATTGAGGCAACACAGAATTCCCAAAATTGGAGACAGTGAAGGAGCAGGAACATTACATTGTAGTTGTGGGATCAGAGGAAATAGGTCTGTTAATTATTTTTATACAACCACCACGCTTGGAGTACATTTTTTTTGTATCATTCCTTTAAAGGGGTAGTCCTCCGGAAAACATCTTATCCCCTATTCTTTGGATAGGGGATAAGATGACGGGGGTGCTGCTGCTGGGGACCCCACGGTCTCCAAGCCAGCAGTGGCAGCAGCCAGAACACGGAAACTCTGAACTTCTGTTTTCGTGATGTCATGCCACGCCATGCCCCCTCCATTCATTTAATGTGGGGGGTCTCCAGTGGTGGGACCCCAGCAATTAGACATCTTATCCAAAGGATAGGGGATAAGATGTTTTCCAGCGGAGTACCCCTTTGTGGCCTTAACCTAACTGGCTATAGCTTTGTACTAAAACAGTTCCTGGCCATACTGGACATCACTGGTGGTCTATGCAAGCCCAGTTACTCATAAAATTTTCTACGGACCAACATTAAAGTCTCAACCACACAGCTGTATATAAAATAAAATATCTGTTTTTTACTTACCCTACTACATAAACAGTGGATGTTCCTTCTATTTATCTAGTAATAACCTAGTATTATTCTATTGGTACTAATGATTGTATTTTCTGCAAAAATGTTCTTCCATAAAGTCTTTGAGTTCAGAAAAGTTAAAAATTTATTAGAGGTACAATGGGTAACTTTACCGCTTTTGTACCTTTGAAACTTGGACCATCATTTGATTCTACCAACTGAAAAAAAGACATTTCTTTTTTCTTTCCTTTTTTTTATATACTTTCTGTCCCTTTTGTATAACATGTCTTCTATAACATTTACTTTATGTTTCCTTATAAGCTTAGCCACAACAATGATATATATTATTGCTACTCACTTTTAAAGAGGTACTCCGGTGGAAAACATTTTTTTTAAATAAACTGGTGCCAGAAAGTTAAACAGATTTGTAAATGACTTCCATTAAAAAATCTTAATCCTTATCAGCTGCTGTATACTACAGAGGAAATTATTTTCTTTTTGAATTTATTTTCTGTCTGTCCATAGTGCTCTCTGCTGACACCTAGTGCTATGGGGATTTTCTCCTGCTCTTGACAGTTCCTGACATGGACAGAGGTGTCAGCAGAGAGCACTGTGGACAGACATAAAATAAATCCAAAAAGAAAAGAATTTCCTCTGTAGTATACAGCTGCTAATAAGTACTAAAAGGATTAAAAATGTAATAGTAATTCACAAATCTGTTTAACTTTCTGGAGCCAGTTGACTTAAAAAGATCTAAAAAAAAAATAAAAATAAAAAACTTTTCCACCGGAGTACCCCTTTAAGTGCTTACTATACTCTATGGTGCTGTGGGATTAAATTCTCTTAGATCATAGTTTGTTAGTAAATCTTCGGCAGCTTTGAAATAAGATACAGGAGTTACAATGTAAGATGAGATGGCAGGGATCTAGATACTTCTGCAATTGTAAAGATAAGCTTTATCTGCTAAAATTATCGTAAAACGTTTTATATATTGACCTTTCAAGAAAACTTTACATACGGTAGTGTATTTCAGTGGACCCTGAGCATAACAGATTCTATCCTGCTACCATCTATTTGTATGTAACTCATGAGGTGTGGTCATAGCTGAAATATAGCTTAGTGCAACAAGTATGCCTTAAAAGTTGAGTGTACAAGGCATTCTTAATCCTTTAAGGACAAAGCCCATTTTGGCCGCGAGGACATAGAAAGTTTCCTTTTTTGCTTTTTGCTTTTCGTTTTTGCCTTTTAACTCTTTTACTTTTCCATTGACAGACCCATATGAGGACTTTGAGTTTTTTGCACGGACAATTGTACTTTGTAATCACATTTTTAATTTTATTATAAAATGTACAAGTGAATTATTATTAATTGTGCTACAAAACAAATTTTATTGGGGGGGTTTTGTTTTTATGGAGTGAACTTTACGGTGAAGATTACACATTCCCTTTATGCTGTAGGGCAATACGCTGAAAACAATACCCATAATTACATGCTTTTCTATTATTGAACTGCTTTTAACCTGTTAAGGACTACCGATACGTCCTGAGTCCTTTCCCTTTCTATAACGCGGGGCCACGGCGTCATAGCCTCGGTCGGGCCTGGCCTCTAACAACGTCCGGGACCCATGGCTAATAGTGTGCAGCACTGATTCAAAGTTGAACGCAGCATCTAAAGTGAAAGTTAATCACTGCCGGTTAGCTCAGGGGGCTGTTTGGGAGCGCTGCCACGAAATCGCAGCATCCCGAACAGCTGTAGGACACGAGGAGGGTCTCCTACCTTGCTTCCTGGCGTCCGATCGCCGAATGACTGCTCAGTGCCTGAGATCCAGGCATGAGCAGTCAAGCCGCATAATCATTGATCACTGGTTTCCTATGAGAAACCAGTGATCAATGTAAAAGATCAGTGTGTGCAGTGTTATAGGCCCCTATGGGAGATATAACATTGCAAAAAAAAAAAAAGTGAAAAAAAAAGTGAATAAAGATCCCTAATAAAAGTTTGAATCAACCCCTTTTCCCATTAAAAAAAAAAACAAATGTGTAAATAAAAATAATCATATGTAGTATTGCCACGTGCGAAAATGTCCGAATTATAAAAATATATCATTAATTAAACCGCACAGTCAATTGTGTACGCGCAAAAAAATTCCAAAGTCCAAAATTGTGTATTTTTGGTCACTTTTTATATCATGAAAAAATGAATAAAAAGCGATCAAAAAGTCCAATCAATACAAAAATGTATGCAGAAAAATAAAAATGTTATAGGGGTCAGAAGATGACAATTTTAAACGTATAAATTTTCCTGCATGTAGTTATGATTTTTTTCAGAAGTACGAAAAAATCAAACCTATAAAAGTAGGGTATCATTTTAATCGTATGGACCTATAGAATAAAGGGCATGTGTAATTTTTACTGAAAAATGTACTGTGTAGAGACAGAAGCCCCCAAAAGTTACAAAATGGCATTGTTTTTTTTTTTCTATTTTGTCTCACAATTATTTTTATTTCCGTTTTGCCGTAGAGTTTTGGGTGAAATGACTGATGTCATTACAAAGTAGAATTGGTGGTGCAAAAAATAAGCCATCATATAGATTTGTATGTGCCAAATTGAAAGAGTTATGATTTATTAAAGGTAAGGAGGAAAAAATTAAAAACCCTGTGCAAAAACAGAAAAACCCCTGGTCCTTAAGGTTAAAATTGTTGTATTAACATTTTTTTAGGTTTCCGTATATGGGACTGTATGAGGGCTCATTTTTTGCACCATGGCCTGTTTTTTTTATTGATGCCACTATTGTTTTGATCAATTTTTATTCAATTTTTTTGGGGATGGGATATGGCCAATAATTAGCTATTTTAAAATTTGGTATTTTTTTATTTTTTTTTTACATTAACGCCGTTCACTATGCAGGATCATAACTATTATGTTTTAACAGTTCAGACATTTGCACATGTGGCGATACTAAATTTTTTATTTTTTTTTTTATTGAAAAATGTTAAAATAGATGATTTTCATGTTTTTTGTTAGGTTTTAGAGGCAGGGCTTATGTGTGTTCTTAAAACATTTAATTTTATTTTACTTTTTAACCCCTTCATGACCCAGCCCATTTTCACCTTTAGGACCTGGGCATTTTTTGAACATCTAACCACTGTTACTTTAAACATTAATAACTCTGGGATGCTTTTACTTATCATTCTGATTCCGAGATTGTTTTTTCGTGACATATTCTACTTTATGTTATTGGTAAAATTTCACTGATATTTGCATCCTTTCTTGGTAAAAATTTTGTATTTTTCTATCTTTGAAACTCTCTGCTTATAAGGAAAATGGATATTCCAAATAAATTATTAAAATAATAATTAAAAATATGTCTACTTCATGTTTGCATCAAAAAATTTACGTGTTTTTACTTTTGGAAGACATCAGAGGGCTTCAAAGTTCCGCAGCAATTTTCCAATTTTTCTCAAGATTTCAAAATCGTACTTTTTCAGGGACCAGTTCAGGTTGGAAGGGGATTTTAAGGGTCTTCATATTAGAAATACCCCATAAATGACCCCATTATAAAAACTGCACCCCCAAAGTATTCAAAATGATATTTAGTAAATGTTTTAATCTTTAGGTGTTTCACAGGAATAGCAGCAAAGTGAAGGAGAAAATTCAAAATCTTCATTTTTTACACTCGCATGTTCTTGTAGACCCAATTTTTTAATTTTTACAAGGGGTAAAAGGAGAGAAATCACCCTGAAATTTGTATTTCAATTTCTCTCAAGTAAGTGTACACCTCATATCTCTATGTAAAGTGTTCGGCGGGCGCAGGAGAGGGCTAAGAAGGGAAGGAGCGATAATGGGATTTTGGAGAGTGAGTTTTTCTGAAAGGGTTTTTGGGGGGGCATGTCCCATTTAGGAAGCCCCTATGGTGCCAGAACAGTGGACCCCCCCACATGTGACCCCATTTTGTAAACTACACCCCTCATGGAATTTAATAAGGGGTGCTGTGAGCATTTACATCCCACTGGCGTTTGACAGATATTTGAAACAGTGGACTGTGCAAATGAAAAATTGTATTTTTCATTTTCACAGACCACTGTTCCAAAAATCTGTCATACACCAGTGGGGTGTAAATGCTCACTATACCCCTTATTAAATTACATGAGGGGTGTAGTTTCCAAAATGGGGTCACATATGGATATTTATTGTTTTGCGTTTATGTCAGAACTGCTGTAACAATCAGCCACCCCTGTGCAAATCACCTCAAATATACATGGTGCACTCTCCCTTCTGGGCCTTGTTGCACGCCCCCGGAGCACTTTGCGCCCACATGTGGGGTATCTCCGTACTCAGGAGAAATTGCATTACAAATTATGAGGGTCTTTTTTCCCTTTTACCTCTTGTGAAAATGAAAAGTATGCGGCAACACCAGCATGTCAGTGTAAAAAATTTAATTTTTATACACTAACATGCTGGTGTAGACCCCAACTTCAACTTTTCATAGGAATTAAAGAAGAAAACGCCCCCCAAAATTTGTAAGGCAATTTCTCCCGAGTACTGAGATACCCCATATGTGTCCCAAAACTGTTGCCCTGAAATACGACAGGGCTCCAAAGTGAGAGAGTGCCATGCGCATTTGAGGCCTCAATTAGGGATTTGTATAGGGGTGGACATAGGGGTATTCTACGCCAGTGATTCCCAAACAGGGTGCCTCCGGCTGTTGCAAAACTCCCAGCATGCCTGGACAGTCAATGGCTGTCCGGCAATACTGGGAGTTGTTGTTTTGCAACAGCTGGAGGCTCCGTTTTGGAAACAGTAGCGTACCAGACGTTTTTCATTTTTATTGGGGAGGGGAGGGGGGCTGTGTAGGGGTATGTGTATATGTAGTGTTTTTTACTTTTTATTTTAGGTTAGTGTAAGTGTAGTGTAGTGTTTTTAGGGTACAGTCACACGGGCAGAGGTTCACAGCAAGTTTGCTGCTGGGAGTTTGAGCTGCAGTGCAAAATTTGCGCCATCTCAAACTTGCAGCACTCACTGTAAACCTCCGCCCATGTGAGTGTACCCTGTACATTCACATTGGGTAGAGGGGCAAACATCCAGCTGTTGCAAAACTACAACTCCGAGCATGCCCTTTGGCTGTCCGTGCATGCTGGGAATTGTAGTTTTGCAACAGCTGGAGGCACACTGGTTGCAAAACACGGAGTTAGATAACAAACTGGTGTTTCGCAACCAGTGTGCCTTCAGCTGTTGCAAAAACTACAAATCTCAGCATGCAGTTACAGCAGAAGGGCATGCTGGGACTTGTAGTTATGCAACAGCTAGAGGCATACTGCTACAACTCCCAGCATGTCTTTTGGCTGTCCGTGCATGCTGGGGGTTGTAGTTATCTAACAGCTGAAGGTACACTGGTTGCAAAACACTTGAAAGTTTATTACTTAACTTAGTGTTTCCAAACCAGTTTGCCTCCAGCTGTTGCAAAACTACAACTCCTAGCATGCATGGTCTGTCAGTGCATGCTGGGAGTTATAGTTTTGCAACAATTGCAACAGCTGGAGGCACTGAGGTAGGAAACAGACAATGTTTCCCAACTAGTGTGCCTCCAGTTGTTGCAAAACTACAACTCCCAGCATGCCCAGACTGCCCAGGCATGCTGAAAGTTGTAGTACGGCAATATCTGAAGGATCAGATGTTGCCAAACTACAACTTCCAGCATGCTTGGGCAGTCTGGTATGCTGGGAGTTGTAGTTTTGCAACATCTGGAGGTCCACAGTTTGGAGACCACGGTATAATGGTCTCCAATCTGTGCTCTTCCAGATGTTACAGAACTACAACTCCCAGCATGCCTGGACAGACTGAGCATGCTGAGATTTGTAGTTTTGCAACATCTGGAAGAGCACAGATTGGAGACCATTATACAGTGGTCTCCAAACTGTGGACCTCCAGATGTTGCAAAACTACAACTCCCAGTATACACAGAAAGCCAAAGGCTGTCTGGGCATGCTGGGAGTTGCAGTTTTGAAACTCCCACAGGCAGCGGTGAGATCGCTTTACGGTGATCTCACTGCTGCCAATGAAGATGCCGTCCTGCTGCTGCAAACTCACCGCTGGGATGCACCACCTCCGGGACCGCCTGGAGGATGCCGCTCGCGCCGGGACCGCTCGGGACACCACATGGCCGGGTAAGTGACGCCGGGGGATGGGTAAGGGACACTTAGCAGAGCGGTGTGTGTCCCGATCACCATGATTGGGACTCACACACCTCGCTGCTAAGTATTCTCATAGCGAAACGCTGCTATTAGCTAGTCAGATTTGACTAGCTGATAGCAGTGATCGCTGGGGGGGGTGGGGGATGAAACCCTCCGTGGTCGCATGATAAGATGGCTTATCTTATGACATCTTACCGGGCGCTGCGGGATGCTGCGAGTAGCGGTAAAAATGTTCATGATGTACCTGTATGTCATGGGTCGGAAACACCTTGCCACTCATGACGTACAGGTATGTCATAGGTCGGGAAGGGGTTAAGTCCCTATAGGGGAAATGCAATAATATTGCTTACACTGAGTAATGCTATGCTGCGATCTGCTGGTAGAACCTGGCTGAACATTTAAGTGGACCTTCGGCGGGCAAACAAACCAACCAAAAATGTTGTGGGGGTGTCGATTAGTTAAAGGGACAGATACTGCGGCGATCACAATTGATCATGGTGCTTTAGGGGATTAACAACGGAGAACAACCAGATCACTCTATGAAGTGTCTATGAAGCTTGCGCAGCTCCTGCATTTGCTTTATAGTCGGTATGCTGCTTAGGATGTAAAGGTTTGTCCTGGTGCATTAAATACCAGGGCACCAGGACATTCATTTACGTCCAATGTGCTTAAGGAGTTGAAACTTTAGATGTCTTGCATTTTGTTTACTAAGACAGATTTTTAGCAAACAAGTGAACAATCCAATAATCTAACTCTCATATTTTGAGATTGTAAAAATTAAAGATCAAATAGAAAAACAAAGCTAATTTCTTTAAAAAAAACATATATGCTTTTTTTTATGAATGTCAAAAATCCTTCCCACAGTTGCCCGGGACTCCTGCAGCCAGGGGATGTGCAGGAGCCGTCCCTCAGCGCTACGGTAGCGCTGAGGGACGGCTCCTGCACATCCCCTGGCTGCAGGAGTCCCGGGCAACTGTGGGAAGGATTTTTGACATTAATAAAAAAAATATATATGGTTTTAATAAACATACAATTAAATGTGGTTTTGCCTGTTTTTTGTTTCCTGTTAAAAAAAAAAAAAAAAACTCTTACAAAACCATATATACCATAACCATAACCATAAAAAAACATTAAAAAACATAAAAAAAAACTATAATACCAGAGTATACATATTAAAGGGGTATTCCTGGAAAAAAAACTTTTTTTTTTTTATATCAACTGGCTTCAGAAAGTTAAACAGATTTGTAAATTATGTCCATGAAAAAATCTTAATCCTTCCAATAATTATCAGATGCTGAAGTTGAGTTGTTCTTTTCTGTCTGGCAACAGTGCTCTCTGCTGACATCTCTGCTTCTCTTGGGAACTGCACAGAGTAGAAGAGGTTTGCTATAGTGATTTGCTTCTATTTTGTACAGTACTCAAGACAGGTGTCATCAGAGACCACTTAGACAGTGTAAGGTTTTCTCCATGGGGATAGCTCTGGGATTGTCACCCACAGGACAGCCACAGGACACAGCCACAGGACACGTTTCCACATCATTCAGCAGGCAAACAACAGTTCTTTATGCAGTCTGGCTTCTCATCAGCTTTATTAGATAGGTTGCAGGATAAATAAAAACATAACACAGGAACAAACAAAACCTGTCTAGTCACTAATTGAACAATTTAGCATGCCCTGACTATCAACTGGTGGGCTTTTCTCGGCCAGTTAAACGTATGCCTCCTGCAACCTTCTACTCACTTTTCACACACAGCGTTTGCATTATCTTGCTGGGTATCTCATCCATATTGCTCTTGGGGGCCAATCACAGCACGGGCTGTGTGTTCCTCACCAGGACCCCTGCCATCCCCCTACCTTGCTGTCTTCTGGGGAGAGCCCAGACTATTCTGTTTCCTTTCCTTATATGTAGACTTTCCACATTTCTGTTGGCCTCATTAATTAGGCACCTGAGGAGCATCTCTGCTAGCTCAGCTAGGATAAATGACTGGGAAAAGCACCCTTTCATTGCTCTCAAACCATCCTCAATGTCCCAATAGAAAAGAAAAACTCAACTTCAGCAGCTCATAAGTACTGAAAGGATTAAGATTTTTTAATAGAAGTAATTTACAAATCTGTTTAACTTTCTAGAGCCAGTTGATATATATATATATATATATATATATATATATATATATGTTTTCTCCTGGATAACCCTTTTAATGTGTGCCACAGGGCTAAATAGTGTATACCTCAATGGTGCTTATACTGTACACTGTGTTGCACAACCCTATCGGCCTCTTCTATTGTCTTAGCAAATTGATAGCTGCAGTCCAACAGCCTGCTTAAGGTACTCTGGTGACACTAAATTTAAAATATTAACACACCTACCACCCCTGACATGTTTCTCTCAGCCGAGCATCTTCAGAGGTCTGGGCTAATGGCTCTAATTTAAAGCACTCACTTTGTATCATTTGTTGCTTGACAATGGCTGTGAGAGACAGACGAAATGTCACTCTGGCATTTTTGTGCTGAATAAAGCCCCATTTTTGCTTCAGGAAGTGCTGCTGTGCTCTTTTTGTGGATATAATGGGAGCTGCTGACCGAGGCTCTGACCGCTGGCACTCCGGTTTACCATTCTCTAGTATCTGTGTTGTTCTATCCACATTTTTGTAGATAGATTGATAGATATATAGATGTAGGTAGGTAGACAGGCAGAAAGGCAGACAAACAGACAGGTAGGTATACAAACATACAGACTGAACTTGAATTAATTTTCACAAATAAATATATTTGAGTTTTATTTGTCTTTTATTTTGACATTAAATAGGTTGCCTGTGGCAGTGGTTATGCACATCTGCATCTATATGTGTAATTACATCTCCTTTAATAATCAGTGTATAAAGTATTATCCGCACACTGAGGATATTTGTTGTCCATCTGTAGGGTCATTGTGCACTATCATTTGGACATCGCCATCAAGCGCCACCTGCTATCACATTTGATTGTCCGCTCAGATTGAATTATTTTCCTTGTCCTTGAATATCCATGTTCTGAAACCTACACTGTCTTATCACTTAGCGGGTTTTATCTGTCAGGCAAATCTTTTGTTGCTTCTTAGAAGAAGAAGATAATTAGAAATATATGCCATGTCAAGGTAATTCCCTAAGGGGAAAGTTTACTTTACTTTAGTTTGTAACTATTTCTTATTTCTCATGATATACTACTTGTATTTTATGGGCCAGAAAAGCCTGCAAAAAATAAATACCCAAACTCTAGTCTGCCTGGAAATGTTGGCAACAATGTGGTACTGTGGCTTAGCTTGAATCTCTATTATTGCCATCAAAACAATGACATCAGATAGAGAATGACTGGACTCCTCAAAAACCTATAAGAAACCATAATCCAGATGTGAACAAAGCATTAAGTTAGCTCTCTTTCTATTGAAATATATGGGAATTAATTGTTTTGCCATAGATAGATAGATAGATAGATACAGCACAGGAAAAGGTAGAGCAGCACGTCCCACAATGATATGATAGCGGTGCAAGCAGCGAGTGGAGCCCCGGTCAAGGCAATTCAGACATCTAGGAAGGATGCCGCAGCACACGGAAGGTTCAAAAGTGTAAACAGTGGTTTATTCCATGATAATACAAGTTAGCAACGTTTCTGCTGCCAATGCAGCCTTTGTCAAAGGCTGCATTGGCAGCAGAAACGTTGCTAACTTGTATTATCATGGAATAAACCACTGTTTACACTTTTGAACCTTCCGTGTGCTGCGGCATCCTTCCTAGATAGATAGATAGATGGATATATGTTGGATCCTGAGTTAGGGCCCCTCTAGTACACAAAGAACAAAGGACTAGCAACACTCCGTTACTTCAGATGTATCAATGCAGGGTTTTATTCATCTTGTGTAACAAGTTACGTTTCGGCTGTCTCACACAGCCCAAGACAGCCAGATAGATACTTAATAGGTGACAGAAATAAGTAATCTATAGCTACCTATAACAGTACAGTAAATAGATACATATATAGACAGAATAGATAGTCCGTCATCTTATCTAAAAGTAGCAGTGATCACCTACGGTGACAAAGGCTGTAAGCTTTAGTAAAAAATTAGTATCACTGGGCTGACACTCAAATGAAGTGTTGTCAATGTAATATAGTGTCACCAAACAATTAAATAAATGAATATAGATTGCTGGAATATAGAATAATCAAACACCTAAATAAAGTTCAGCAATACCAAAAAGTATCAAAAAATGCAAAATTTTATTGAGTACATCTATAAACAAAGATAAAATCCAAATTAATGAGCATGGTGCACAGGACTGAGAAAATACAAGGGGCATAGGCTAAAAAAACATTGGAATACATGGTTTTAACCACATACATGTAGTAAGTTACATGACAATAGTGAAATATACATGAATCACAATAATGAATACTACAAAATGCATAGGTAAGTAAATATAAATAACCCAATGTGGAGCCAAATGCCACCTGCACTTACTCCAACATACGTTTCGCGCTCCAGAGCAGGAGATGCCAGGAGATGGACAGAGGCAGGTGAGGGGACCTCCGTCCTCCATTACAGATGATTGAATCCCCGCGGCAGCGCTGTGGGCGATCCGATCATCTATTCTAACATGCACACTGCTGCAGATGCCGTGATCTGTAATGATCACGGCATCTGAGGGGTTAATGGCGGACATCCGCACGATCGGGGATGTCGGCCATTACCAGCAGGTCCCTGGCTGCTGCTAGCAGCTGGAACCTGCCATGTATGACGCGAGCACTGCTCCAATGCTCGCGGTAATACAGAGGGTGTAAATGTACATCCTGGTGAGCTAAGTACCGCTGCACCATGACATACATTTACCTCCGTTGTCGTTAAGGGGATAAGGACCCCTGCAACCGGGACCCCACAGATACGATGCGAGCACAGCTTCTGAGCGCGCTTTACAGATTGGGAGCCGGCCACGGATGTAAATATACGTCCGTGGTTGTTAAGGGGTTAAGGATGCAGGGCAAACCTGTTTGCCCTGAACCTGCTCCCACGTTATAACACATGGTCACCACGCCATATTGGGTCGGTCCGGGCGGCCAACGATAGCCGAGACCCGTGGCTAATATCGGGCATCACCGATCACGGTTATGCTCCGTATTAACCCTTTAGACATGGCGATCGAAGTTGATCGCCATGTCTAAAGTAAAATAATAACATTCCCGGCAGCTCAGTCGGGCCGATCGGGACCACCGCGTTGAAACCACGCTGTCCAGATCAGTTGTTAGGACACAAGGAGGGTCCTTACTTGCCTCCTTGTTGTCTGATCGCCAATTCACTGCTCCGTGCCTGAGATCCAGGCCGGAGCAGTGGAGCGCCAATAACACTGATCAATGCTGTGCTATGGCATAGCATTGATCAGTGTCTGCAATCAATGCACTGCATGTTATAGTCCCTCTTTGGGGGCTATAACATTGCAAAAAAAAGTGCAAAAACATTGTTAATAAATGTGATTTAACCCCATCTGACATCACCGCGTGCATAAATGTTCGAACTATAAAAATATATAATAAAGTCATCCACACAGCCAATGGTGTACACGTAAAAAAAAATTCCAAACTCCAAAATAGCGTATTTTTACTCCCTTTTTATAAAAATGAATAAAAAGTGATCAAAAGTCCAATCAAAACAAAAATGGTATCAATAAAAACTTCAGATCACGGTGCAAAAAATTAGCCCTCATACATCCCTGTATGTGGAAAAATAAAAAGTTATAGAGGTCAGAAGAGGACATTTTTGAACAAATAAATTTTCGTGCAAATCAAACCTATATAAGTAGGGTATCATTTTAATTTTATGGGCCTACAGAATAAAAAGAAGGTGTCATTGTTACAGAAAAATGCACTGTGTAGAAACAGAAGCCTCCAAAATTTACACAATGGCGCTTTTTAAAATTTTGTCCCGCAAATATTTTTTTTTTGTTGGGTTTTGCCATAGATTTTTGGGTAAAATGACTGATGTCATTACAAAGTAAAACTGATGGCGCAAAAAAAAAAAAAAAAGCCATCATATGGATCGTTAGGTGCAAAATTGAGGGGTTATGATTTTTAAAAGGTAAGGAGGAAAAAACTAAAGTGCAAACATGGAAAAACCCTGAGTCCTTAAGGGGTTAGTTGTCTTATTTTTGCATCATGCTAAACAGCAAAATAACCAAATTCTACCATCTCAAAAGATAAAAGCTAGTCAATAGAGTAAACATACCTAAACCTAACCTGATGGGGTTATATACATACATATATAAATAGGTAGGTAGACAGATAACAATATCAGGTTGATATGTAATTTTACCAATAGTAAACACATTAGTTTTAAGAAAGAACTTTTTTACTATCTGTCTGTCCTTCTTGTCATCCACAACATCAGTTAATGAATTTTAATTAAATTGAATTGACCCTTTATCTGACACACACCACATTCACTATCACCCAGTTTTGAAATTAAATGGAAATTTAATTGAAATATATCAGCAATAAAAGCAAGCATGGAAATGGTTTACAGAGCTTCGGAAAATGAACTTTGCTTTAATCTCCCTTATAACACTAATGCAGGAAGGCAAGGCTGAAACTTGAAATGGACATTCTGAGTCATATAAAACAAGAAGATAATCAAATTTTACCAAGTTCATTATCTGCTGACCTCGTGAAGAATATTAATTATTAAATTATGGAATATAAGAACATTTTGAGTGTAACAATATGTCCGTATTTTGGGTTTCTTAAAACAGTATGTAATGAGTTCTTCAATCAAACGAATACAACCTATTTTATACAGTACATTTTCATTCTAATTAAATGTTATGAAGGCTCAAAAAAGGCTGAGGTGGGAATGAGAAAAGCAAGTCAAATGTATTTATTTATAATTTATTGCAAATCCGGCTATGTTCACATGCTGTTTTGGGGCGTCATTATGAGCTGTAAATATTGAAAAAAAATTGATTAAAAGCCAATAATGACTGAGAAGACTGTGTGAGAACAGAACTGTACAAAATAAGGCTCAAAAAAGGGGTGTGAACATGTGAACATAACCGGATACTGGTGCCCAGTACTGTACACAGAATTCTATGTGTGGTCTGACTACTGATTTGTACAGCGGTAGAATTATTTACTTGGGCATCTATACCCCTTTTGAGGCCCCACATGATTTTATTTGCCTTGGCAGATGCAATTCTTCCTGGTTTCTCAGCTGATAGATAGATAGATAGATACTGTTTTTCTATCTATCTATCTATCTATCTATCTATCTATGTATAATCTATCTATCTATCTATCTATCTATCTATTATCCACCTATCTATCCATCTATCTCTCGATCTATCATCTATCTATCTATCTATTTATTATCTATATATCTATCATCTCAGTATCTATCTACCTATCTATCATCCATATATCTATTATCTATCTAGCATCTATCTATCAGCTATCTATCTATTATGTATCTATCTATCTACCTATCTATCATCCATCTATTTATTATCTGTCTATCTATCATCTATCTATCTATCTATCTATCTATCTATCTATCTATCTATCATCTATCTTTCTATCTCTCTGTCTGTCTGTCTATCTTTCTATTATCTATCTATCTATCTATCTATCTATCTATCTATTATCTATCCATCATCTATCTATCAAATTAGAATTTTGTCTGTTCCTTTTTACAATATTCTATTTTCTGTCACTGAACACTTTCCTACTACTCTAAGCTAAGTGATGTCATTCTTTTGTGTCACCTCTTTCACAGTTTTAGACAGTGCCATCAACAGTTTTAGAAAAAAAAGTGGAGAAACAGCTGTCCCAGACAGAGCAAGACTGGATGTGTTGATTTAATAAAAAAAATAAAAAAATGTGTAAAAAGTGATTTGTGTATAATTAAACTTCTTTTTCTAAAATCTGAATTTGGGATTTTACTAGAGAAATCCTATCTATAAATCTATCTATCTATCTATCTATCTATCTATCTATCTATCTATCATCTCTCTATCTATCTATCTATCTATCATCTATCTATCTATCTATCTATCTATCTATCATCTATCTATCTATCTATCTATCTATCTCATATCTATATATAGATCTATCTATTTATCTCAAAGCTATCTATCTATTTGTCTATCTATCTGTTTATCATCTATCTATCTATCTATCTATTTATCTACAGTATCTGCCTGCCTATCTATCTATCTATCTATCTATCTATCTATCTATCATCTATCTATCTATCTAAAACCAAAGGATAAATTGGCCAGCACTATTGATCCAAACTATTGTAAAAACCTGGCCTGCAGTTGCAGGCTGCTGGGCTAAATATACAGCAACAGGAGAATACAGCAGCACACTGCTAGCACAAAGATATAGATGAAACATGGGTATATAGATAAAACATGAGTATATAGATAGAACATGAAAAGCTCTGCAGCTGTAATGCAACAAATGAAGACATGAAACTATGAAAATATGAGGTGTTTAGCTAGCAAATTTGGCGCCAAATAGCATGGACCGTCCCACCACGGTAAGGTGACCTCATTCTGGGACGGACCCTACACTGTGAATATGCCTCTGTGTGAACAGTACAGCAGACATGTAAGGTCTGAAACATCCAAGGCACCTTATATACACCTAATAGAGGTGGGTGGGGTGCAGGAGCCAACATGGAGGTAGCCACTCCCCCGTATGTGTAATACAACCAAAGAATAAATTGGCCAGCACTATTAATCCAAACTATTGTAAATACCTGGCTTGCAGGTGCAGGCTGCTGGGCTAAATATACAGCAACATGAGAATACAACAGCACACTGCTAGCACAAAGATATAGATGAAACATGAGTATATAGATAAAACATGAGTATATAGATAGAACATGAAAAGCTATACAGCTGTAATGTAATAAATGAAGACATGAAACTATGAAAATATGAGGTACTTAGCTTACTTTGCTTGGCGCCAAATTTGCTAGCTAAGTACCTCATATTTTCATAGTTTTATGTCTTCATTTATTGCATTACAGCTGCAGAGCTTTTCATGTTCTATCTATATACTCATGTTTTATCTATATACCCATGTTTCATCTATATCTTTGTGCTAGCAGTGTGCTGCTGTATTCTCCTGTTGCTGTATATTTAGCCCAGCAGCCTGCACCTGCAAGCCAGGTTTTTCCAATAGTTTAGATCAATAGTGCTGGCCAATTTATCCTTTGGTTGTATTACACATACGGGGGAGTGGCTACCTCCATGTTGGCTCCTGCACCCCACCCACCTCTATTAGGTGTATATAAGGTACCTTGGATGTTTCAGACCTTGCATGCCTGCTGTACTGTTCACACAGAGGCATATACACAGTGTAGGGTTCGTCCCAGAATAAGGTCACCTTACCGTGGTGGACGGTCCACACTATTTGGTGCCAAATTTGCAAGCTAAGTACCTCATATTTTCATAGTTTCATGTCTTCATTTATTGCATTACAGCTGTATAGCTTTTCATGTTCTATCTATATACTCATGTTTTATCTATATACCCATGTTTCATCTATATCTTTGTGCTAGCAGTGTGCTGCTGTATTCTCCTGTTGCTGTATATCTATCTATCTATCTATCTATCTCATATCTATATATCTATTTATTTATCTATCTATCTATTTATCTCAAATCTATATATCTATTTGTCTATCTATCTGTTTATCATCTATCTATCTATCTATTTATCTAATCTTTAGCAAATTTGTCTCCGCCGGCGGTCAAATAGCTTGGACCGTCCCACCGCGATAAGGTGGCCTATTTGACCACCGGCGGAGACAAATTTGCGAGCTAAGTGCCTCACTATCTCATAGTTTCACATTTGCATCTATTACACCATAGCTGTATAGCTCTCCATGTTTTAACTGCATATTCATGTTTCACCTATTTCCTTGGGCTGGCAGTGTGCTGCTGCATTCTTTTGTTGCTTTATATCTAGCCTAGTAGCGTGCACCTGTAGGCCAGGTCAATATAATAGTTTGGTATCAACTAAAGTGCTGGCTGACTTATTCTTTGTCTGTATTGCACATACGGGGGAGTGGCTACCTCCATGTTGGCCTTGCACCCCACCCACCTCTATCAGGTGTGTATATAAGGTGTCTTGGATGTTCCAGACCCTGCCATGCTTACTGAACTGTTCACACAGAGGCATATTCACAGTGTAGGGTCCGTCCCAATGAGGCCACCTTATCGCGGTGGGACGGTCCAAGCTATTTGACCACCGCGGAGACAAATTTGCGAGCTAAGTGCCTTACTATTTCATAGTTTCACATTTGCATCTATTACACCATAGCTGTATAGCTCTCCATGTTTTAACTGCATATTCATGTTTCACCTATTTCCTTGTGCTGGCAGTGTGCTGCTGCATTCTTTTGTTGCTGTATATCTATCTATCTATCTACATTTATTTAAACACTAATATTCTGTAACAACCTTTCTGATCTGCTGCAGGACCCTTTCATACCATACAAGTCTGCCACAGAGAAGCTGTGGTTTTCCAGAAACTATTATATTCTTGAACATGGCGCATGCCTATTTGGGAATACAGCAAACAGTACTGAACTATGCCAGATGGTACATAACATTGTGCCTTCATAAATACAGTGCTCAAGCTGAAAGCCATTTTTCCAACATAATTATGCCAGAAGATTAATGTATCTCCATTGATACATCTTTCCTAGTGTATTGCATGAAATGAGACAGTTTGGTTCTGTCAGAGCATGAGTTCTAAGACTGGGGCTTTCACACAGATTTGGGAACTCGGATTGAGGTTTATAGTTTACAGTAATTCAGAAAGAAATACAGCATTCCATGTCCATGGTAGTGCCACGGTGCTATTACTGGTGATAGAACAATACAATTCTAATACGTTGATCCAGAAGCAGGGAAAATTAACCTCTTGAGGATGAAGGGTGTACCTGTATGCCCTTGTCCTGTTCCCCTTCTATGGCACGTGCTCAGGAGCTGAGTGCGGGTCATAGCGGGGATCACGGTGATGCTCACAATTAACCCCTTAGATGCCACTATCAAAGTTGATTGTGGGGTCTAAAATGTTAAAAACACTTCCCGGCTGCTCAGCGGCGCTAATCGGGACCACCGCGGTAAAACTGCAGTGTCCTGATCAGCTGAGAGTACGGCGGAAGCGACCTTACCTGCCTTAAAAAAGTTCATAAAAGTGATTTAACTCTTCCCTAATAAATGTTTGAATCACCCTCTTTTATAAAAAAACATATGTTAACAAAAATAAACATAAACATATATCGTATCGCCGGGTGGAGGAGAGTAAAAATTTATGAAAGTGCAAAAATGGAAAATGTCCTGGTCCTCAAAGGGTTAAATGAAATCCACAAAACATTTTTTTTTCCAATGATCTTCTCTGTTCAAATTTTAAAGTATACTTTTGTTAAATATTTGAGTGCAATGTTATGTAACGGTCCTAAGCAGCAGGGAGAAGGCGGGGCCCAAGCCTGTTACATGCCACTGCGCTTAGCCTATTACTCTTAACTAAAACCGCTCAATCTAAAGATACAGATGAATTTTAAACAGCATACACCACTTTTAAAACTCTGATGCATATGTAAAATGTCTAGATTAAGCTAAGGATGGCACGCATTATTATTTATTGATTGATTATTTTGTTCTTTGAATTATCATGTCATACATGGCCCCCTCAGACTTCTTAACCACAGTTACAACAAGAACAAGTTCATGGAACAGTTGTGAAACAGAGGTTTATTTCGCCAGAAGTGTCTAAAATGTATGTAAGGGCACAATGACCATTTAATTAAGGAAGGCCCAAAGGATGCAAACATATCAGTGTTTACCATGATAACTAAGAACAAGGAACTGTGGTGTCTTAACCTGCTAAGGACCCAGGGCATACATGTACGCCCTGGTCCCGTTACAGGGGTAGGAAGCGTGCTCACAAGTTGAGCACCCTTCAAACTCGGTGAGTCCCGACTGCTATCAGCAGCCAGGACCCAAGGATAATGTCGGCCACTGCCAATCGGGCCGATGCCCAGCATTAACCCTTTAGACGCCACAATCAAAGTTAATTGCGGCATCTAAAACTAAAGTAAAATGATACCGGCAGCTCAGCGGAGCTGATCTGGACCATTACGGTAAAAACAACAATGTCCCAATCAGCTAAGAGGACAGCGGAAGAGCTTCCTGGCCATCCGATCGGTGCTCTGATGTCCCCGGCCAGGCTCTGCAGGCTGGAGCAGCAGAGCACCAATAACACTGATCAATGTTATGCCATGGCATAGCATTGAACAGTACATGCAATCAAAAGATAGCATCTTATAGCCCCCTATGGGGACTAAAAAAAAGTGTTAAAAAAAGTTAATGAAAGTGAATTAACCCCTTCCTAATAAAAGTTTGAATCACCCTTTTTCCGATTTTTTTTAAATAACATAATGTAATAAAAAATTAAAATAATCAGATGTACTTATAAAAAAAAAGTGGTGTAATTAGAAAGTACAATTGATGATGGAAAAAATAAGCCCTTATATGGGTCTGTAGTGGAAAATTGAACGTGTTATGATTTTTAGAAGGGAAGGAGGAAAAGTGAAAAAACTAAAATTGGCCTGGTCTTTAGGCTAAGTTCTTAAGGGGTTAAAAAAACTTTAGCTGTCTTCATCCATGTCTAGCACCACTCTACTGGTTTGGGCACTTTCTTTCTAATTCCTCCATTCCTCGTCTATCAGTGGCATTAGATTTGGCATCTGATATGTGGTTCAAGCCATTGACTGTCACATGAGCAGTTACCACCACACAGAAGTGAACACTCTCCATTGAGAACTTAACCATAGTGAACACCCATTTGACAGTCTTTGCCCTATTTAGTATATTGAGTACTGGATGTAATGGCCTATAGTGTCATTATGGGCTGTGATTGCCATCCAGTTAGGGGGGGGGGTGAATGTTGTACACTGTGGGGCATGTATGCCTAATACACACCCCCTAACTCTATGATCCCACTTATCACTTGACACTCCCATTATTAAAATAAAGTTCACGCCCATCTGACTAATTCCTTACATTGTCAGGCAAACTATTAACCCTCATATCTTGGGAACAGAAAGGTATATCAAAAAACTGTAAAAAGGTGTATGGTCAGGACCCCCTAGGCTATTTATTATTAATGCAATCTCATTTTGGGGGGCTAGCCACAGGTCTTCTTTAATCTATTTGTTAGTTTTTACCTTCTTTTACCCATACTGTAGCACAACATTCAGTAAATAAACTGTGAAATTTCCTTTATATATCTAAACTGCATGTTTTAATGAAATATTTCTGAAAAGCGACTGATATATGAAATATACTTGCAGCAGACAGTCATAAAATGTAAATCCCTGTAAATCTGATGACATGTCATATCCTAAAATATTTATGTTGTTTTTCTGCATCTAAACAACATTTTCATTCCTGCCAGATTTCTGACAAATCAGGATTTTGGTCCACTTAGTGGGGAAAACGAATAATGACATAAATCTCCTAATTGGTCAGTTTTTCCTAAGCCAGAAAGAAAGCCTACGGGCACATTTAAGCAGACTCAATTATGAATTATATTTTTCTACATATTATATGAATACTGTGCTCTTTGCACTCAGTACATGTTTATAGCATCTCTGCTTTTAATTTGTTAGCATAGTACTCTTATTTATTTTGTTGACTTACAATCAGAGCATTATAATAACATTTATTAGCACAATATTTTGCACTTGTATACTTTTTGTATAGACATTTGACATAATTGCAACATTAACCAACATGTCTATATTTTATATAAATTCATGTACATAGTTATTTTAAGATATTTATTGTTCACACAATTAAATGGCTTTAAAGATTTAATTACAAATGTTGTCCGGACATATAGTTTCCTTTCTAATATGGCCAGACTGAACCTTTGCTGCTGCCGTTCTAGTGGTGGCCGGCCCCCAGTATTCCCCACTTCCTGGTCTCACTAAAGGAATTGTAGCAGGTGAAGACTTCCATAGAGCAGTGGGATTCAGCGGCGCTGACCAGGGACGGACACATCAGGTGGATTGAAAGGATTTAGTGGAACAAGGATGCAACACGTTTCACGGCGCTTGAGCAGTTTCATCAGGCATGACAAACAAGGTAAGGAGGGAGCATATATACTGAATGATATTAACTATTTCATAGATTTTGTTGTTTCTTAAGTGGTATCACATCTAAAGTGGTATCACTAGTATAATTATTATTCAGGTTATGCGCAAAGCATACCCCATATAGAAAACATATATAAAAAGAACAAAAATACACAAATTACATAGACAGAATAAAAATTATAACTGCATATAATGATTTGTCACAAAAGCAGAGATGTGTGTAAACACATCCCTGCTAAATAAAAAATATGTGTGATGGACACGCACACATATGCGCATAACTGGATATGATATCAAACATTTAATATTTAATAATTATATTTTTATTATCAATTATTTCTATAATTATTTCTGGACAAACAGCCTATATCAATAGTTCGGTCTTATATGTCAGACCGATTTGGTAGCTTCTTTTATTGAATTTTTAGATTGCACTGCAAATTTTTTACTACATAGTGTTTCACAACATTTTTCTATTGTACATAAAAGTGACATCAATTCTTTGTGTTTAACTATACTTGAACAAATACCATAAGATTACCCCAATCAATTTCAGGTTCTAATTAATCAGGAATCCTTTTTGGATTCACAAATTGGCTACGTTGATCCCTCAGGGACTGAATGAGATAATTGAAAATGTGTGTTTAACTCAATCCTGGTCCACATGCAGCGATTTTTTGTGCTATTGATCATGTGGTTTTACCTTATCAATGGTTCATTATTTTTATTTTATTATTTCTATTTAGTGTTCAAATGTTATATTATTTTTATATCATGATGACTTTTATATATGGAGAGTTATTTTGTATAGGATTTTTCTATATTGTTATGTCTAATTTATGTGTATGTTGACGCACATATTTATGTGCATTTATATTTGCAGTGCAATCTAAAATTCAATAAAAGAAGCTACCAAACGGGTCTGACATATGGCCAAACTATTGATATAGGCTGTTTGTCCAGAAATAATGAAAGAAATAATTGATACTAAAAATATAATATTAAATGTTTGATATCATATCTAGTTATGCGCATTCGTGTGCACGTCCATCACACACATTTTTTTATTTAGCAGGGATGTGTTTACACACATCGCTGCTCTTGTAACAAATCATTATATGTAGTTATAATTTATATTCTGTCTATGTAATTTGTGTATTTTTGTCCTTTTTATATATGTTTTCTATATGGGGGTATGCTTTGCGCATAACCTGAATAATAATTATACTAGTGACACCACTTTAGATATTTTTAAGAAATAACAAAAGCTACGAAATAGTTAATATCATTCAGATTCCTCCTTACCTTGTTTGTCATGCCTGATGAAACCGCGCAAGAGAGGTAAAACGTGTTGCATTCTTGTTCCAATAAATCCTTTCAATCCACCTGATGTATCTGTCCCTGGTCAGTGCCGCTGAAACCCACTGCTCTTTGGAAGTCTTCACCTGCTAATGTTCTTATAGTTGGGGAGGCTGCAGACCGGGCCCTATACTCACTCACGCTGACCATTGTTGTATGTGAGCTCACACAACGGCCTATGGTAAGAGTTCCTAATTACATTGCTGATCTACCTATTGGCAGTTTCACGCTATAGAGCTCTTTTCCATCTTTTTATAGTTCACTAAAGGAATTGGCTGCTCAGTCTATCACTAGGTGCCGTGGTTACCTACCTCAGTCAGCGATTGGCTGGTAGAGTGGTGAAAACAGAGACCAGGAATTAGTGAGCAGCAGGGACTGGGCACCATCAGAACAGCAGGAGCAGGGGATTGTGAATACATGTTTTTCATTTTTGTATTTATAATTTTTATTTACAAATAAAATGTTATCACTGGACAACTCCTTTAAAAAAAAAGACAGTGGTTTTATGGATCCACAATTCTGCACTTCCAACCTGCTATGTGCCCACATTGTACCTTTGTTTCCTTGTATCTCCATCACTTATATTATCTAGGTATTGCCAAGCCAAAAAATGACACAATAAAATTGTGTGAAGGAGGCCTTGCATTGTGTGTTTTTAAGCACAGTCATTTTTTGAAAAATGACATGTTTTTCTGTGGTTTTAATGCCATTTTTATGCACATCCAGATATTATAGTAATGTTTGTAGTGCAAAATAATTAGCACTACATGCAGAATATTTTATATATTTTTTTTTTTTTTTCTGGATATAGTTTTTTTTTTTTTTTTTTTATAATCATTTTTCACCACGAAAAGCAATTAGTGTACAGTATGGGGGAGATAGATCAAAATATTTGCAGAGGAAAGGTTAACCAGTTGCTCAAATCAACCAATCAGGTCACTTCTTTAATTTTTTAGAAGCCTTTTTAAAAATGAAAGAAAAAATCTGATAGGTTGCTATGGGCAATTGATCAACTTTTCCTCTTCACTAGTTTTGATAAATCTTCCCATAGGACTCTAAAAACAGGTTAAAAATGCCATTAAACATATTACATTTTAATAATGTTGGTGATTTTAAATGTGTTTTTCATGGACACTGGAAAATAATTACTATATATGCTATTCTTTTCACCTTTTTTTTATTTCGAATCTCTTATTCTTTCACATGTAAGTTCTCCAAGCTTAGAGATAATTTACACATTGGGGTCACAGAGTTGGCACTTGACATGTGTTTCATATTTGTTTTACCATACAAGTCATCTTATTATTGTATTGCACTATTTTTCCCTCAAATACTGACAGCTCTGACAATGTTCTTTTTTCTTCAAAGAAAACATATATGTCTGAACAATTGCAACATTGTGACATACAGTGTGTAACATCACATTATAATAGCTATTCATACAAAGCACATAAAAGTAAAAATAAGTAGGTGAAGCTTCTTGTAAAGGGAATGTGGCCTTCCACGAATGCTGAATTCACTAATACTACTACAGAACAGGCATACGTTTAGCTGAAATCTATGCTTGTTTCTAGCTGGCATAGGATTCAGTAAGACTAGCAAAGATTACCACTTACAGCCCCTCTTAATAAATCTGGCTAATCTAACACTAGCAGAACCTTGTTTAACCCCTTAAGGACCAGGCCAATTTTCACTGTAGGACAAGAGCATTTTTGAACATCTGACCACTGTCACTTTAAGCATTAATAACTCTGGAATGCTTTTACCTTTCATTCTGATTCCAAGATTGTTTTTTCGTGACATATTCTACTTTATGATAGTGGTAAAATTTTGGTCGATACTTGCATCATTTCTTGGGGAAAAATTCAAAAATTTTATGAAAAATTTTTCATGGACCAGTTCAGGTTTCAAGTGGATTTGAAGGGCTTTCTTATTAGAAATACCCCATAAATGACCCCATTATAAAAACTGCACCCTTCAAAGTATTCAAAATGACATTCAGTAAGTGTGATAACCCTTTAGGTGTTTCACAGGAATAGCAGCAAATTCAAGGAGAAAATCTCAAATTTTTACACTCGCATGTTCTTGTAGACCCAGTTTTTGAATTTTTACAAGGGGTAAAAGAAAAAAAATGTTCTCAACATTTTTAACCCAATTTCTCTCGAGTAAGGAAATACCTCATATGTGTATGTCAAGTGTTCGGCGGGCACAGTAGAGGGCTCAGAAGGGAAGGAGCGACAATGGGATTTTGGAGAGTAAGTTTTTCTGAAATGGTTTTTGGGGGGCATTTCATATTTAGGAAGTCCAGTGAGTCCAGTGGGTGTTTGACAAATTTTCGTTAAAGTCGGATGTGTAAATGAAAAAAAAAATCACTAAAGTGCATTTTTTCCCCAAAATGTACCACTTTTACAAAGGGTAATGGGAGAAAATGCCCCCCAAAATTTGTTACCCCATCTTTTCTGAGTATGGAAATACCCCACTTTAGGACGTAAAATGTAGTGCAAACTACAATGCTCAGAAGAGAAGGAGTCACATTTGGCTATTGGAAAGTAAATTTTGCTGAAATGGTTTTTGGGGGGCATGTCGCATTTAGGAAGCCCCTATGGTGCCAGAACAGCAAAAAAAAAAAAAAAAAACACATGGCATACTATTTTGGAAACTACATCCCTCAAGGAACGTAACAAGGGGTACAGGGAGCCTTAACACCTCACAGGTGTTTGACGACTTTTTGTTAAATTTGGATGTGTAAAATAAAATAAAAAATCACTATAATGCTGGTTTTTCCCCAAATTTGACATTTTTACAAGGGGTAATAGGAGAAAATTCTCCCCAACATGGAAGTACCCCAGGTGTTGACGTCAAGTGCTCTGCTGGTGCACTACAATGCTCAGAAGGGGAGGAGCGCCATTGAGCTTTTGGAAAGAGAATTTGTTTGGAATGTAAGTCAGGGGCCATGTGCATTTACAAAGCCCCCCGTGGTGCCAGAACAGTGGACCCCCCCCCCACATGTGACCCCATTTTGGAAACTACACCCCTTACAGAATTGAATAAGCGGTGCAGTGAGTTCTTACACCCCACTGGCATTTGACAGATCCTTACACCCCACTGGCATTTTCACGGACCACTGTTTCGAAAATCTGTCAGACACCTGTACCCATTATTACATTACATGAGGGGAGTAGTTTCCAAAATGGGGTCATATTTGGTGGGGGGTCCATTGCTCTGGCACTATGGGGGCTTTGTAAACACACGTGGCCTTCAATTCCGGACAAATTTTCTCTCCAAAAGCCCAATGGTGCTCCTTCGCTTCTGATCATTGTAGTGCGCCAGCAGAGCGCTTTAAATCCATATATGGGGTATGTTCTTACTCAGAAGAAATGGGGTTACAAATTTTGGGGGGCTTGTTTCCTATTTTCCCTTGTGAAAATGGAAAATTTTCACCAGCATTTTAGTGAAAAAACATATTTTTTTTCATTTTCCAATACAACTTTAACAAAAAATTTGTCAAACACCTGTGGGGTGTTAAGGCTCAATATACCCCTTGTTACGTTCCATGAGGGGTGTAGTTTCCAAAATGGGGGTCATATGTGGGTATTTATTTTTTTGCTTTTATGTCAGAACCGCTGTAAAATCAGCCACCCCTGTGCAAATCACCAATTTAAGTCCTTAAATGTACATAGTGCACTCTCACTCCTGAGCCTTGTTGTGCGCCCGCAGAGCATTTTACGCCCACATATGGGGCATTTCCATACTCAGGAGAAATTGTGTTACAAATTTTGGAGGTCTTTTTTTCCTTTTACAGCTTGTGAAAATAAAAAGTATGGGACAACCCCAGCATGTTAGTGTGAATTTTTTTATTTGTTTACACTACAGGCTGGTGTAGCCCCCAACTTTTCCTTTTTATAAGGGGTAAAAGGAGAAAAAGCCCCCCAAAATTTGTAACACAATTTCTCCCGAGTACGGAAATACCCCATTTGTGGCCCTAAACTGTTTCCTTGAAATATGACAGGGCTCCGAAGTGAGAGAGCGCCATGCGCATTTGAGGACTAAATTAGGGATTGTGTAGGAGTGGACATAGGGGTATTCTACTCCATTGATTCCCAAACAGGTTGCCTCCAGCTGTTGCTAAACTCCCAGCATGCCTGGACAACAGCTGAAGGCTCTGTTTTGGAAACACTGGCGTACAATACGTTTTTCATTTTTATTGGGGGGGGGAACAGTGCAAGGGGGTGTATATGTAGTGTTTTACACTTTTTCTTTGTGTTAGTGTAGTGTTTTAGGGTACATTTGCACGGGCGGAGGTTTACAGTGAGTTTCCCGCTAGGAGTTTGTGCTGTGGCGGAAAATTTTCCGCAGTTCACACTTGAAGCAGAAAACTCACTGTAAATCCGCCCGTGTGAATGTACCCTGTACATTCACATGGGGGGGGGGGGGGGGGGGGGCAAGCTTCCAGCTGTTTCAAAACTACAACTCCCAGCATGTACTGACAGACCGTGCGTGCTGGATGTTGTACTTTTGCAACAGCTGGAGGCACACTGGTTGGAAAGCCTTCAGTTAGTTTATTTTACCTAACTCAGTATTTTTCAACCAGTGTTCCTCCAGCTGTTGCAAAACTACAACTCCCAGCATGTACTGATCGCCGAAAGGCATGCTGGGAGATGTAGTTATTCAACAGCTGGAGGTACACAAGTACAACTCCCAGCATGCCGAGACAGCTGTTTGGGCATGCTGGGATTTGCAGTTTTGCAACATCTGGAGGGCTACAGTTTAGAGACCACTGCACAGTGACCTCCAAACTGTGGCCCTCCAGCTGTTGCAAAACTCCAAATCCCACCATGCCCAGACAGCTGTCTGGGCATGCTGGGAGTTGTACTTTTGCAACATCTGGAGGGCCACAGTTTAGAGACCACTGTATAGTGGTCTCAAACTGTAGCCCTCCAGATGTTGCTAGGCAACTCACCGGCTTCCGTAGAATCCAAGGAGCCGCATCGCCGTCCTCTTCTGCCGCTGATCACCGCCACTTATCGCCGACTGCTGCCGCCGTTGATGGTAAATGTACTTCGGCGCCGGTCCCCGTCCGTTCCCCCTTCTGCCCAGCCTACAGTGGGTGGGCAGAACGGGGAAACCAAAAGTTAACCCCCCCGCTCCCGATTTGCTATTGGTCATCGCTTCTTGATGACCAATAGTAGGGATAGGAGGGGTTGCACCCCTGCCACCTCACTCCTATCCCTTCAGGGGGATCGTGGACAGGGGGATCGTGGACAGCCCCGATCCCCCTTATTTTCTGGGTCAACGGGTCACCGGAGACCCATATGACCCGGAATCGTAGCAAATCGCTGTCGCTGGTGTGAATGGGGGGGGGTCTAATGACCCCCCCTGGGCATTTGCACGGGGTGCTTGCTGATAGATATCAGCAGTCACCCTGGTCTGGTCCCCACCCTGTGCGTGGCAGGGACCGAAATTCATATGGATGTACGCGTATGTCCTTGGTCCTTAACTACCAGGTAGCTAGGATGTACGCATACGTCCTTGGTCCTTAAGGGGTTACTACCAGCATGTAAAACACCGGTCTTAGTTCCGGTCCACCACCCACCACTATGTATCCATTGAAGACATCAAGTTAACCCCCACCTATGTAGAACCGGCAGCAAATTCAGGTGTATATGAGGCTGCATGTGTGGCAGCCTCTGAAGTTGAAACCAGCTCAGAGCTGAGATTTCCACTTCAATTTATATTAGCTAACAAAGGTCCCATGTTCTTTTTATGTAAAGCCAAACATCCTTTGCCAATGCCTAGTCACTTAGTAAGCACAACGCAAATCATCTAGATAAGTTGTTTGCTTATCTGCTGTCCCCTTTTTAAAAATAAACTCTATGACCCCCTCATCCAAGTTAAATGTCTCTGTATGGCCCCTCTCTATAATTAGTAATACCATTGAATGGCACATCATTAACCCCTTAATGACTCAGCCCATTTTCACCTTATGGACTCAAAACTATTTTCATTTTTGCACTTTTGTTTTTTCCTCCTCTCCTTATAAAAAATCATAATACTTTCAATTTTGCACCTACAGACCCAAAAAAGGGCTTATTTTTTGTGTCACCAATTGTAACTTGTAATGACATCACTTATTTCATAACATAATATGCGGTAAAACTAAAAAAAATACTTATTTGTGGGGGGAAATGGAAAAAAAACGCAGTTTTGCTACTTTTTAGGGCTTCCGTTTCTACGCAGTGCACTATTCGGTAAAAATGACAACTTATATTATCGTCCATACGGTTACAAGAATACCCAATTTATGTAGGTTTAATTTTATTTTACTACTTTAAAAAATTATAACTACATGCACCAAAATTAGTATTTTTAACCTGTTAAGGACATAGGACGTTCTCTAACGTCCCCACTACCTGGGCTTTAATGCCCAAGGACGTTAGAGAACGTCCTGTTGTATTTCCGATCTCTGCCGCTCGCCGGGCAGAGATCAAAACTGGATGCCTGCTGAAATCCTTCAGCAGGCATCCAGGGCAAACGCCGAGGGGGGCCATGTAGGCCCCCCATGTCGGCGATCGCCGCAAATCGCAAGGGAAATCGCCCTTGCGATCTGCGGCGATACTGGGCTGATCGGGTCTCTGGGACCCGACCGCCCGGTAATTTCGCATGATCCCGGCTGTCACAGACAGCCAGGACCATGCTGGAGTATAGGAGTGAGGTGGCAAGCCTGCCACCGCCTCCGATCCCCTGCGATCTGTCGGTTAACTAACCGACCAATCGCAAGGGGGGGGGGGGGCGGTTACTTCCTCCCGTCCTGCCCGGCCCCTTGAAGTCCAGAGAGGACGGGAGGAAGACCGGAGGACGCGGCGGGGGACGGGGGAGTGCTGGGGCCCGGCCCCGGTACTTACCTCGTCCCTGAAGACCCGGATCCCGGCGAGGAAGATGGCGGCGGCGGCGACAGGTGAGTGGATCTTCAGCCGCGGTCGGGCCCTTTACAGCAATGCACGTCGCCGTAAAGCGACATGCATTGCTGTAATGGGACCCTGTAAACTACAACTCCCAGCATGCCCAGACAGCCCTTGGCGTCTGGGCATGCTGGGAGTTGCAGTTTTGCAACATCTGGAGGTCCACAGTTTGGAGACCACTGTGCCCTTCCAGATGTTGCAAAACTACACATCCTCAGCATGCCCTTACTGTCCAGGCATGCTGGGAGTTGTAGTTCTGTAACATCTGGCCCTTCAGATGTTGCAGAACTACAACTCCCAGCATGCCTGGACAGTTTTGGCATACTGGGAGTTGTAGTTTTGCAACATCTGGAAGGGCACAGATTGGGAACCACTGTATTAGTGGTCTTCAAACTGTAGTCCTCCAGATGTTGCAAAACTACAACTCCCAGCATACTGGGAGTTGTAGTTCGGCAATATCTGGCTCTAAAGATGTTGCCGAACTACTACTCCCAGCATGCCTGAGAATGCTGGGAGTTGTAGTTTTGCAACAACTGGAGGCACACTGGTTGGGAAACATTGTCTGTTTCCTAACTCAGTGTTTCCCAACCGTGTGCCTCCAGCTGTTGCAAAACTATAACTGCCAGCATGCACTGATAAACTGTGCATGCTGGGAGTTGTAGTTTTGTAACAGCTGGAGGTCCCCCCCCCCTGTGAATGTACAGGGTACACTCACATGGGCAGAGGGCTTACAGTGAGTATCAGGCTGCAAGTTTGCGATGCAGCAAATTTTGCGCGGCAGCTCAAACTCGCAGCGGGAAACTCGCTGTAATCCCCCGCCCGTGTGACTGTACCCTAAAAACACTACACTAACACAAAATAAAATAAAAAGTAAAAACACTACATATACACTTACCCCTACACAGCCCCCCTCCCCTCCCAATAAAAATGAAAAACGTCCGGTACGCCACTGTTTCCAAAATGGAGCCTCCAGCTGTTGCAAAACAACAACTCCCAGTATTGCTGGACAGCCGTTGACTGTCCAAGCATGCTGGGAGTTTTGCAACAGCTGGAGGCACCCTGTTTGGCAATCACTGGCGTAGAATACCCCTATGTCCACCGCTATGCAAATCCCTAATTCAGGCATCAAATGCGCATGGCGCTCTTACTTTGGAGCCCTGTCGGATTTCAATGCAACAGTTTAGGGTCACATATGGGGTATCACCGTACTCGGGAGAAATTGTGTTACAAATTTTGGGGGGCTTTTTCTCCTTTAACCCCTTATGAAAAGGTGAAGCTGGGGTCTACAACAGCATGTTAGTGTAAAAAAAAAAATTTTACACTAACACGCTGGTGTTGCCCTATACTGTTCATTTTGACAAGAGGTAAAAGAGAAAAACGCCCCCTAAAATTTGTAATGCAATTTCTCCCGACTACGGAGATACCCCCTAAGTGGGCGCAAAGTGCTCTGGGGGCGCACAACAAGGCCCAGAAGGGAGAGTGCACCATGTACATTTGAGGTGATTTGCACAGGGGTGGCTGATTGTTACAGCCGTTTTGACAAACGCAAAAAAAAAAAAAAAAAAAACACATGTGACCCCATTTCGGAAAACTACACCCCTCACGGAATGTAATGAGGGGTGCAGTGAGAATTTACACCCCACTGGTGTCTGACAGATCTTTGGAACAGTGGGCGGTGCAAATTAAAAATTTTGTACAGCCCACTGTTCCAAAGTTCTGACAGACACTAGTGGGGGGTAAATGCTCACTGTACCCCTTGTTACGTTCCTCAAGGGGTCTAGTTTCCAAAATGGTATGCCATGTTGGGGTTATTTTGCTGTCCTGGCACCATAGGGGCTTCCTAAATGCAACATGCCCCCTGACCAAAATTTGCTCTCCAAAAGCCAAATATGACTCCTTCTCTTCTGAGCATTGTGGTTCGCCCGTAGTGCACTTCAGGTCCACTTATGGGGTACCTTCATACTCAGAAGAGATGGTGTTACAAATTTTGGGGGGGGGGTATTTTCTGCTATTAACCCTTGCAAAAATGTGAAATTTGGGGGGAAACACATTTTAGTGAAAAAATATATATATTTTTTTACATATGCAAAAGTCGTGAAACCCCTGTGGGGTATTAAGGCTCACTTTATTCCTTGTTACGTTCCTCAAGGGGTCTAGTTTCCAAAATGGTATGCCATGTGAGTTTTTTTTTTGCTGTTGTGGCACCATAGGGGCTTCCTAAATGCGACATGCCCCCCGACCAAAATTTGCTCTCCAAAAGCCAAATATGACTCCTTCTCTTCTGAGCATTGTAGTTCGCCCGTAGTGCCTTTCAGGTCCACTTATGGGGTACCTTCATACTCAGAAGAGATGGGGTTACAAATTTTGGGGGGTATTTTCTGCTATTAACCCTTGCAAAAATATGAAATTTGGGGGGAAACACACATTTTAGTGAAAAAAAACATTTTTCTTTTACATATGCAAAAGTCGTGAAACACCTGTGGGGTATTAAGGTTCACTTTACCCCTTGTTACGTTCCCCAAGGGGTCTAGTTTCCAAAATGGTATGCCATGTGGGGATTTTTTGCTGTTCTGGTACCATAGGGGCTTCCTAAATGCAACATGCCCCCCAAAAACCATTTCAGAAAAACGTACTCTCCAAAATCCCCTTGTCGCTCCTTCGCTTCTGAGCCCTCTACTGCGCCCGCCGAACACTTTTCATGAACATATGAGGTATGTCCTTACTCAAGAGAAATTGGGCTACAAATATAAGTATAAATTTTCTCCTTTTACCCCTTGTAAAAATTCAAAAATTGGGTCTACAAGAACATGCGAGTGTAAAAAATGAAGATGGTGAATTTTCTCCTTCACTTTGCTGCTATTCCTGTGAAACACCTAAAGGGTTAAAACGCTGACTGAATGTCATTTTGAATACTTTGGGGGGTGCAGTTTTTATAATGGGGTCATTTGTGGGATATTTCTTATATGAAGACCCTTCAAATCCACTTCAAACCTGAACTGGTCCCTGAAAAATAGTGAGTTTGAAAATGTTGTGAAAAATTGGAAAATTGCTGCTGAACTTTGAAGCCCTCTGGTGTCTTCCAAAAGTAAAATCACGTCAATTTTATGATGCAAACATAAAGTAGACATATTATATTTGTGAATAAATTTTTTTTTATTTGGAATATCCATTTTCCTTACAAGCAGAGAGCTTCAAAGTTAGAAAAATGCTAAATTTTCAGCAAATTTTGGAATTTTTCACTAAGAAACGATGCAAGTATTACCAATAACATAAAGTAGAATATGTCACGAAAAAACAATCTCGGAATCAGAATGATAGGTAAAAGCATTCCAGAGTTATTAATGTTTAAAGTGACAGTGGTCAGATGTTCAAAAAATGCTCCGGTCCTAAAGTGTAAAATGGCCTGGTCCTTAAGGGGTTAAAATTGTCATCTGCTGATGCCTATATCTTTTTAATGCATACAGGGCTACAGGGCTCTATGAGGGCCCATTTTGTCAGCCGTGTCTACAGTTTTTATTGGTACCATTTTGATGTGACGTTTTGATCGCTATTTAATAATATTTTGATGGTATATGAAGTGACTAAAAATGCACAATTTTGGACTTTGGTATTTTTTTATGGGTATGCCATCAACCATTTGGTTTAGCTACCCGTATATTTTAATAGTTGGGACATTCACATATGTGGTGGTACCACATAGGATTATTTTTATTACATTATTTTATTTAGAAAATGGGAAATGGGGGTGATTCAAACTTTTATTAGAGGAGGGGGCTTGTTCACATTTAAATATATATTTTTTTACACTTTTACAATTTTTTTGAGCTTCCTTAGGGGGCTATACCATGCAATCTTCTGATTGCATATACTGATCAATGCTTTGCCATAGCATAGCAGTGATCAGTGTTATCGGTGCTCTGCTGCTCTAGCCTGCTCAGAAGGCTTGGAGCAATAGAGCACCAATCGGATGGTGGGGAGCAAGGTAAGTTCCCTTTTGTCATGCTCTCTGCTGATCGGGCCATCACAATTTCATTGCGATAGTCTTGATCAGCTCCGCTGAGCTGCCGGGATTCTTTCACTTTCATTTTAGATGCCACAATCATCTTTGATAGCAGCGTTTAAAGAGTTAATGCCAGGCATCGGCCCGATCGGTGATGCCCGGCATTAACTCTGGGTTTAAAGCTTTCTCCGCTCGTGAGAATGCTTTAAATGCCGGTAACAGGACTCAGGGTGTACAGGTAAGCCCTGAGTCCTTAAGGACTTGGGGATGGTGGCGTACACATATGCCTTGTATCCCCAAGTGAATAAAGGAAAACGGTCAGCCTGTTCACTCTGTCACACTAAACCGAATACACTGAATTATAGTATGGGTGAACAGGAGTCTGATGAGGGGTCACCGACTAAAATACACACCTTTGGTCCGAAGATATTTCCCACTCAAGATCCGTTGCTATATTCTCTGAATTGCACGCTAGAAGCGGGCTCTGTAGGCTCAATTTGCATATTCATTGTCTGTGACTCCACATCCTAATGACATGGAGTCCTTGGTCACATGAGCGCTCAGTCGGCACATGCGCTTATGTGAACAGTGACTCCACATCACGAGGATGTGGAGTCACAGACAATGAATAAGCAAATTGTGCCGACGGACCTTGCCTCCAGTGTGCAATTTAGAGAATATAGCATCGGATCTTAGGTGGGACATATCTCCAGGACTAATGTATGTATTTTAGTCAGTGACCCTTCATTGGACTCCTGTTTCCCCACACTATAACCCTGTGTATTGAGTTTAGTATGGGTGAATAGGCCGACCATCCTCCTTTAAGCAGACTGTCACATGACCTGGTGATTGTCACTTAACATGGGGTTCAACACTATTTACCATCTATCTAAGCATTTGGAACCCCCCCCCCCGCCCCATAATAATACTGTATGCTTCTTTTACCAGTGACATTAAATGGCTACATTTATCCAACAGCATGGAACATTATACAGCTGGATACATTTTTTAGCATACTGCTGAGTATACACTTTTCAGAAAAAAAATAATAATAAAAAAAAAAATATATATATATCAAATGAATTCTCTAAATGTGATGTGAATGAAGCCTAAAATTAAATTAAGTAAGAAAAATGAAAGCCAATAAATGCTAAGTTGTTATAGACACCACAGGTTTCAATCGCTTTGTGTAGATACGGTTTCCACTGTCTGTTTATAGAACAATAACTGGTATATAAAATATTCAAATACTTGCTCTGGCCTTGGAAACTAGACCTGGGTGGCAGTGTGCTTATCTGGGCATGGATTTAGCTGTCATAAGGCAATACAATTCAATAGACAACATAATAATACCACAGAATAACAGAATTTAAATAAATCTTAGTATACGGGTATCTCTGGTGTGTAAATGTTTTTGTTTCAGCAACACTATTTTTTACATTTTGAGCAAACATGGGGTTAACTATATGCCTAGAAAATAATTATCTCTGGCAATAAAACTATCTAAAACATTTTTATTTAATAATCAAAATGCTATCCGGAGCGCAGATATAACAATTCAGATGTCTTCACGCCTTATACATTTGACTTCTCATATTTTCCAAGAGTATGTTTTCCTGATAAACAAGTAGAGCAATTGCCTTATGCATGAAAAGTTTTCAATGTAATTGTCTGTCAATGATATGATGATTTATAATGCAATCTGTTACTTCTGCAGCTACAGATAATTCTAATTTGCCACAATTGTTTTAGATCTGATGAACTTGACAATCACTCTCCATTTTCGATTTGAGCTTTTTCTCAGGTATTCAGAGGCAGCCAATGAGGGCTCGTCCGTTGCTGTTATTAAATAGAGATTGTAAATACTCTAATAGCCATCAAACATTCATAGAACTTGTACACAAATTCTCATGTGACAGATCCATTACAGCTTAAAGGAAGCAAAACAACAGAAATATATAAATGCTTTCATATTTTGCCATGCATATAAAGGAGATATGGCAGGAGAGTTTTTTTTTTTTTTTTTTTTTTTTTTTTACAATGTGCCAAGCACTAAAATAGTCCTCACTTTGTACTGGATCCTTGGGGACATTTCCATGATAGACTGCTGTATGAGCCTATTTGGTGGGTTTTCTCTTATAGTTCAGTTATTTTTCCTAAACAAGCAGCGGATAGAAAAAAGTTTAGCCATTATACCTTCTCCCATTTAGTAACCACTTATGTCTTTTGATAAACAGTGAATGATTCTAACAAGGAAAAATGTGGGTGTATGGGGAGAGGTATTAGCAGTAGAGAGACTTCACTTGGAGTATTGTGTGCAGTACTGGAGACCGTATCGCAAGAGGACATATATTTAAATTAGAGGGTGGAAGGTTTGTGCCGTAACATCAGGAAGTATTACTTTACTGAGAGAGTAGTGGATGCATGGATTGGTCTTCCTTCAGAAGTGGTCACTGCAAATACAGTGAAGATCCTTCATATAAGGTAGAGAGAGGGACTATTCATAGTATTCAGAATATTGGGCAGACTGGATGGGTCAAATGGTTCTTATTTGCCATCACATAATTGCCCATATAATTGCCCATATAAACGTGATGAGCAATCAAGGACCAGTCTCAAAACTTTTTGGTAGTAAATTATGTTATATATCTGCACTAAATGATCTTTAGGGGAGGGACTGTGTGAAAGACATATCAACTTATAACAGCCTGTATTAATGTGTAGTGGGGCTGTCATTCCCAGGGTGTGCCTCACAACCCTTTAAGCAGAAGATTAAAAATGCAGCCTAATCTTAAAGGGGTACTCCCCCCCTTAGCATCTTATCCCCTATCCAAAGATGTCAGATCACCAGGGTCCCGCTGCTGGGGACCCCCCGGGGATTTCTGTTGCAGCACCCCACTCTCATTACTGAACAGAACAAACTCGGTCTGTGTGTAATGACGGGCAATACAGGGGCCGGAGCATTGTTATGTCACGGCCCCACCGCTCATGACATCATGGCCCGCCCCCTCATTATAAGTCTATGGGAGGGGGCGTGGTAGCCATCACGCCCCCTCCCATAGACTTGCATTAAGGGGGCGGACCATGACATCACAAGGGGACGGAGCCGTGATGTAACAGTGCTCCAGCCCCTGTATCGCCGGTCATTACGCACAGAGCGAGTGTGTTCTGTGCAGTAATGATAGTTGGGTGCCGCAGCGGAGATCCCAGAGGTCCCCAGCAGTGGGACCCCAGCAATCTGACATCTTATCCCCTATCCTTTGGATAGGGATAAGATGTCTAGGGGCAGAGTACCCCTTTAAAGAGTACCTGTCATCAAACCATCTTTTCTAAACCAATTTAGATTATACTCTGATTATAATCCCTAACTACTCCTAACCCTCCCCCCTGCAATTAAAAAAAAATGATGAGCTTTAAAAAGCTCAGTATCATACCTTTCCCCTTGCTCACATTGTTTGATCGCCTGGCAGGAGAAAGTGGACGTTCCCCAGCAGGTGTGATGTCACTGAAGCCTGCAAGAGCTGTCCCTCGCCATGCCCTGCACGCACCTCCTGAGTTTGGTCTCCTGCCAGGGTGGGAGTAGACCAAACTAACTGTTTGACTTGCGGCAGGGAACAGAACAGAGCCACCTAGTGGCCGTTTTTTCAATCACATTAAAAACATATAAAGGTTGAAAATTTTATGAGCAGGTAAATAGCAAAGTCTCTTATAATTACATACGGAACAATATATTAAAAGTTTAGTTTGGTGACAGGTATTCTTTAATAAATGCCATGTTAAAGAACAGGAGGGATAAGTTCCAGGATAACTTGTCTATTATTCATGTAAACCTTTGCTCATTGAAAATGTGTTCAAGTGTGAATGTAAAAAGAGTTGTCAATTATAAATGGGACTATATAGCCCAGAATAGGCAAAGGTTTAAATAAATAAATGACCAGCTACAGTATTTGTGTGTAATAATAATAATCAATGACACAGGGACAAAGTATGGAACACATGAAGATAGAGAAGTACAAAAAGGTATGGAGAGCCAAGACAACTGGTGAAATCTATCAGCAATTAAAAAGCAATTCATTCTCTTGTCAGTGCAAATTAATATCAGCCAGTTCAGTCCCAACTGATGACCTACAAAATTGTCTCATTGCCAAGGTGTCACACAGGACTCATCTCATGATGGGTATAAGCAAAAAGCTGTCTCAAGACCTTTGCAACCTAAGTGTTGCAAAATATATCAATGGTGTTGGTTAGAGGTGCATTTCTAAGCTACTGAATGTTCCAGTGAGCACTGCTGAGGTCATAATAAGGAAGTGGAAAGACAATAATTTCACCATAAATTTGCCTTGACCAGGGGCTCCTCACAAGATTTCTGTCAGAGGAGTGAAAATAATAAAAATCAGAAGAGTTGTCTAAGAGCCAAGGATCACTTGTTCCTATTTGTTTTGGTTTCTTTGTATGTACTTGGATTGATACCAACATCTGGTGATCTGTTTAATACTTATTTTACCCGCTATCTATCAATCTATCTATCTCACATCTATCTATCTATCTATCTCACATCTATCTCATATCTATCTATCTATCTATCTCATATCTATCTATCTATCTAGTTCAACCAGTGATGGCGCAGCACTCTAAAGTTGAAAAAACTTGAATTTATTCACCACATGTTACAAACAGCAACGTTTCAGCTCAACACTAGAGCCTTTTTCAAGCTTGAAAAAGGCTCTACTGTTGAGCTGAAACGTTGCTGTTTGTAACATGTGGTGAATAAATTCATGTTTTTTTTAACTTTGGAGTTCTGCGCCATCATTGGTTGGACTATCTAAACGGGTCAAGATCAGACCCAGGACGCCGGGCACCCACGTGCTTTGTTTGGTGGTGCTGCAACTATTTTGGAATTTATCTATCTATCTATCTCATATCTATCTATCTATTTATCTATCTATCTATCTATCTTATATCTATCTTTCTATCTATCTATCTATCTATCTCATATCTATCTATCTATCTATTTCTGTATCTATCTATCTATCTCTCTATCTATCTCATTTCTATCTTTCTATCCATCTATCTATCTATCTCTCTATCTAATCTCTATCTATCTTGCAAAGTGTTTTGTTCCTCCTGCTCTATAAGTTATGCCCTGAGATTGGACTGCCTTTTCAACATGACAGGTTCTCTTTCTAGGCTAAAGGCTCATGCACAATTGTAAGCTCCAGTGGTCCACTTTTAAGAGCCATATGTGCTGCCGCATGGTGCCTCTATGTGGTACTGTATTCTAACCTAGATTCAGTTTTTTAAAGGGAGAAAAGTTTTGCACAATGTAAAGCAATGCCAGCTGCCATATTGTTTATTTTTTTTTTTTTTTTTATAGCTTGTGTATGTAAAAACAAATTAGACTTTACTTAATACATTATATATACTGCTCCATGTACTTCTAGCTAGAAGCACACTGAGGTACAGAATGGGCCCATGGCATGCTATGGATTTCATAATATTGATTTATAAAAACCATAATACTATAGATTATACATGTACACATGAAAAACAATACAACCACAGATTTTGATTTTAAATTAACCATCATAAATACAAGCTGTAACATGTAAAAAGATATACTAAGGTATATGTGTGTCCTACTTGCTTTGTGCAGTAAGTAATCTGCTAAATGATTTATTTGTTTTTAAACATCTGGTATAAGCATGTACAGTTATCACGATGAAGTCACTATGAAGTACATGTCTGCATGACTGTTTACCCTTGATGGCTCTAGAGCAAAAGTCAAATATAATCCAAAAACTATTCCCTACTACTACTACTTCTACTATAGGGGGATTTGCTATTTAGGAGATTAAAACCTTGGCAGGATATCAAAAGGATGACATGTCTAGAAAAAGATAGTAGCAGAGAAGGTTTTCTTTTAGTATTATTTTAAAGATTACAGGGAACTTCTATTAAATAAAATACAATGTAAAACACTGCATTGGACTACAATGTAATGTCTGGTTATGCAGAGACATAGAGCTACTACCAAAGGCGTCACTACCTGCTTAATAAACTAACACAGACAACAAATTCACACCTAATACTACTTGTCTAATTCATTAAAAAAAAAAAAAAAAAAAAAGGTCACAGAAATGACGGAAAGCCTAGAGGCAATAAAATGTGTATCATCAATTACCGCATCAGGACATACTGACAAATGACATAAGAAGCAGAATAAACATACTATTTTTGGAACAACACACAGGCTTGCACATATGGACAGCAGAAGTGGATAATCAGGATATAGAAAGTTGTGAACATACCTGAAAAAGAGAGAAAGAAGAGAATTAGCATAATGCATTGATATTGTCCTGCCATAATACAAGTCTTTAACCATTGTGTATAATCTGTGTATACAGATGGAGCACATTAGATGTAGATAAATGGTGATAATAAGGGCTCCTGAATTGCAGGAGGTGTGCTTGATTGTGCTATACTAACCCAGGCCAGTCAGGGAGCAGTAAATAAATACTGCATTAGACATCAATGCCAGATGACAGCATAGACTAGCTACACTGATGTTGTAGATTGAAGAATTGTGCTCTCTCTCTCTATATTATTCCCCCTACCATCAGACAAATGCATATTATTTTTCTCTAATGTGGTGGAGATAAGATAATATTACTGTCTGCTACTGTGCAAGTAACTATTATTTCCTCCTCTCTGAAAGTTCTGATGCCGTCTTGGTGGCTCCCAAGTGCTGTATTCACACTCCAATACCATTCCATTCAAACTGGATGGGAATGCTGATGATAATCGAGAACAGTGCTCCTATTAGGATCCAGACTGCCTAAGGAAGGTGCCACAGATTGCATGAGTAAGGCTGGGTTCACATCACGTTTTGTCCCATACGGGACCGCATAGGGCAGGGGGAGATGAAAACTTGCGCTCCCGTATGCGGTCCCGTATGTAATGCATTTCAATGAGCTGACCGGAGTGAATCGCTGACTCTGGTCGGCTCATTTTTGCCCTGTATGCGGTTTTCCACCGGACCTAAAATCGTAGTCAACCTCGATTTTAGATGCAGTGGGAAAACCGCATACGGGGCAAAAATGAGCCGACCGGAGTCAGCGTCTCACTCCGGTCAGCTCATTGAAATGAATTACATACGGGACCGCAGCTGCCCCTGCCATATGCGGTCCCGTATGGGACAAAACGTGATGTGAACCCAGCCTAAGCAGAAGGGACAAGGTATAGAGGAGTATGCATCTTGATAATGTTGTGTTCAGTAAAAAAAAGGGAAAAGATTATTCCAAAAAGTAAAATATTGGTACAAATGAGAAAGCATGGCCGCAAATCTCAGGTAGCCCTTCTACTCCTCACTCTACTTTGACTAAGTTATATTTACAGTAGAATATGGGAAAAGTTCACCGAACATCCCCCCAGTTGGTTGCAAAGGCGATAAAAACTGCACCCAACCGAATAAGGGTCTAGTTTGCAAATTGATTATTATGGGCCACATGGGTGGTTAACAGTCTCACAAATAAACAGCAGTTTTACCTACAAAACTGTCAGTAACAATCACATTCACATGCTGTACATAGCTGTTTACATCCATGTCATGGCTGTGACTGTGTGCAGCATTGTGCCACGGGTCTCCTTGAACCACAGTGAGTGTGGTGGGATCCTGTCATGAAACTCCTGCAGGACTGGGTGAAAAAACATTTTACTATTATTTCTACATGGCATCTCTCCCATTGATATTGTGTTTTTATGTCAAAAACTCCCAGTTTTGGGATGTGTAAACATGCCCTTATGAAGAAACTAGAGGAGTAATAGGTAAGCTCAAAGACACTTTGTAATAAATCATGCAAAATTCACAAAAACACACCAGTCCTAGAAAATTGTAAGGTACAACTTTACTATAAAGACACATGTAAAATAATTTGAGCACAATGGATCAACCAACAGCAAGCCAAAAATTCCACTTAAAAGCCCAATACAGGTGTGTCACTAAGGCTGGGTTCACATATGTCCAGCATCTGACATAGATGAACTCAGCCTAGATCTCGATGCAACTGATGCCACAACTGATGACAAGTTGTTATCAGTTGTATGGCATCCTGCGTCCATTGTTTATGGACTGTAGACAGGGGAATGCCTCAAGCTACGTTCCACTGTCTGGTGCCCTCAGGCGTGTCCAACCATCCAGCGTCTAAATTGAGATGCTTGATGATTGTAAACTGTCCCATTGAAATGAATGTGATCAGTTCTAGCATCAGCTTCTCTCCATTGCACGCCGGAGGGAAACTATGCCGGACACCTGATATATGTGAACCCAGCCTTACAGTATGCTAAATTTGTCTAAACAGCTATTGAATACACTTGAGTACAAGCTGTTTCCTTTCTAACATAGGTCCCATGTATTGAAATATGCTGCTGTCTTGAGATAATTTATAGACCAATGCACAACTTAATTAAACGCCATGTCACACACTATAAAAAAAAAAAAATACTACCGCAATTTATTTTCAACAGTAAATGGCCGTAAAAAAACATCAGTTTTCAGCTGAATGTATGACTGTAAATAAAATAAGTCTGTATTTTTATCTGTGTGTGAACATATCCATACAGTTCAGATCTAAGACGAGATGGTCTATAAACAAATCTACATGATACAATATATACTTAAACAGTACCTGTCACCAAATAAAACGTTTAATGTAGTTTTTATTGTGCAATTAGCAGACACTTTCCCATTCACTTGCTTTTAAAATTATCAACATAAAAATGTTTAAAATGTAATAGAAAAAATGGCCACTAGGTGGCTCTGTTCTGTTCCCTGCCACAATTAATATGGTGAGTTTGGTCTCCTCCTGGCCTGGCAGGAGTCCAAACTCATGAAGTGGTTCTCTGTACTGAGCTTGATTGACAGCTGCACAGAAAGTGAAAGCTCCACAGAAAATCACAGAAAGCTGCACAGACTGAAAGCTACAGGAGAGCATCACTGATAGCAACACAGACTGAAACATGCACAGAGCCTGAGGTCTTCTATTCATCACAGCACTGCATCAATGTGAGGGCAACAGTTGTCCCACAGCAGGCTTCAGTGATGTCATGCCTGCTGGGAAATGCCCACTTTCTCCTGCCCCTGGATTTTGCACTATGTGAGCAAGAAGAACAGTATGATACACAGATTTTTAAAGTTCTGAATTTTTTTTCAAAGTTGGGAGGAGTTTTAGGAGTAATTAGGGAACATAGCCTGAGTTAGTTTAGAAAAGTTTATTTGGTGACAGGTACTTTTTAAGGGATGCATAATTTTCTAGTAAATAAAATGTACACAATGTTCTTAGATTCTGTTTAGTTGTGCTGTAGGTTTGGATTGGTTTAGCCATTAGAGTTTAATTCATATTTTTCAATATTTGTGCTGTTTGTTTTTAGTATTGATATTGTGCAATGACACATCTCCCACTCCTCTACCACTTTATAAATAAACATATTTGTTGTTAAGGTTTTTTAGATAGTTGTATAGCTACTTTTTGTTATATCCAGAAGTCACACTACTAGAACTAACTCATTTCCTTGATGTTTTCTACATATGAGGTGATAAATGTTTAGCACTGAAAAATGTATTTAGGTTACAGTAAAGAATAATGTAAAGACGTGTAAACAGATCTTTTCTTAAATATGCTTTATTGTAAGTGGGTCAAAGAGTAACATTATCATTTTCCACTTAGATACCTGTGTCTGATAAATACAAAGTTTAAAATGTCTCAGTTCTCACACATTTCACACTATAAGATACACACATCAATGGGAGGAAAATAAATCTCATCTTAACAGAAAAGTATATTAAACTTTGTAAAAGCAAAACTTCAGCAAAGAAAGCAAATCTGACATTCCCAACTGTTTGTGTTCTTTATGGCCAATATGCTTTCATAATCCAAACAGAACAGCAGAGTTTGGCTCTCACACTATAAGATGTTTTGAAGATTTAATACTGCACAGACTAAAAAAATTGATTTATTGGTCTCAACCCTCTAATAGGGTGTCAACGTTCCCCGGAGGGCAGCGAAATATTAGTTATTAGCTTAGCAGCGAGTAACCCAAGAGATTGCATGTTTGAGGGGGATAGATATTTATTTATTTTTTATTTATTCTTGTGACTGGAATAAAATGTTCACACAATTTATTGTTTTACTGAGAAGAGAAATGTGTTTACGCTACATAAAGAGACATGTACTGTACTGTATTTTCAGTTGCTTTTATGGTGTCAACATGTTCAACAGCGCTGTACATTGGTTGTCATCAAACACATTAGTTTGTGTCCCTGATGGAGCTTACAGTATAAACTGATTCTTGAAATTAAATTTGTTGCTCTTTTTAACCTTTAACAGACTGGTGTCAATGCTGAACTAGATACATTAAAGGCTACTTAGGAGATATAACCTTATCTGAGACATTTATATGCTATAAATTCATATGCTATAAATATCTGGTAAATGTGGGATCTGCCCTCAGGATCACACCTCAAGACAGTGGTCTCACTGGCCTTCCCTGGCATTGTAGCCTCCAGAGGTAATTGGGGAACCAAAAACCATTGCTTCAGAGGTGGAAACCTTAGTTAATAAAGTTGGGATTTTTCAAAACTGTCGAGGACACACCCTTTTGTCGGGACCCTACCCCACTTTCTCCCGTGGCCACACACCCTTTTCAGGTTTTCCTTGTAAAATGAAGAGTTTGGTTTGTTTTGGTCACAATTTGGGAGCAAAAACAGAGAAAAAAAAGAGTCTGGATCATGTTAGTAAATAACCCCCAATGTTTCAAATTGTAAAATATAAACATAAGTATATATATATATATATATATATATGTTTTTTTTTTTTTTACATAATGTGTGTGTTTTCTATATTTTCTATATTATTTATATAACTTTATAGTAACATCTTGTTGCAGTGTTTTTGAACAACACTGGAAAGGAGAACTAACAATATCTTGTTACTCTGGATGTAGCATACTGGCATTCTCTTACTATCATCTTTGTTTGGTTTGATTTTTTAACAATAGTTCTACACAACCTATTCTCCATTGTAGACTCATCCAATAGTGATCTATTTAGATCTTAAGAAGCATGTATAATTATCTCCCAAAACTGAACATCTTCCAAAATTTTCCCTATTTATCCCGTTTATCCTGGTCTCATTTTTCTAGAGCTATTTCTACTCCAAAATGCAACCAAAGCTTCTATAAAGCATAGTTTGATATTTTTTGCCACTTTATTGTAAACAGGCCTCAGCTTTCAGCTGTCACTCAAGCAGGGACAGAAATTGGTGGGAGAGTAAGGAGGTGGTTCAGCCATCAGCTATCTAGCAGTGTCAGCATTTTGGCACGTAAATTGAAGCTGACGGATTGCCTATAAAACTGATCATTGCAACTTACTGAAACTAGAGAGACTGACCCGATTTGCATTATAGCAACTCTTCTTCAGTTTGTCATTTCTGTAAGCCTTCCTAGGCAATGCTGACTGAATCTTTTGGACTTTTTCACAGATTGCCGAAGCTGAGTGACCGAACTACAACTACTTTGGTGTTAAAAACTGAAATTTTGCAAGTAAACAGCAGTGGAAAAAATGGGAAAGGGGACATTTATGAAAGCATTTAGTGTTTTTTTTTTATTATTAAAGTTGTCGCAAACAAGTCACACGTGCGACTACTCTATTTTTTGTGTGACTTTTTAATTGTGCAGCGCCCTAAGCAAAAAAATAAAAAGAAATTGCTTACCAAAGCAAAAAGTGATTTTTGACTTGCAGCGGTCAGAGATTTATCAAATGTGAAAGTCGCAAAAAAGTTGCATGGCATTAAAAAACCTACCAAATTTACTCCAGCTCAAACATGTTGCAGAAAGAGCCACTACCAAAGCAAAAAAATATATATATATAATTGTTTACGTGCAGCAAATTTCTAGTTTTTCAACAGGCTACAACCAGTTGATAAATAAGTCACACGTAAGCAAAAAAATTGTAAGGACAAAATAACTAAAAAACGGAATACATAAGCAATCATTGATAAATGTCTTCTAAAGACCCTACCCTTAATATATAAAATAGTAATTCAATAAAGTACCCAATAAGAAATTTGATTAAATTATTAACAAACATCAGTTCGAGTTTACAACTGAATAGCCATAAAAAATATTTGTATAAACATCAATTATTTTACGATGCACATTATACCATAATTTAACCACTTAAGGATGAAGGACGTACCTGTAGAACCTTATCCTGCTCCCCTTCTATAACGAGGGCTCAGGAGCTTAGTCCACGTCATAGCGGGACCCATGGCTAATGTCGGACATCACCCTTTAGATGCAGTGTCTAAAATGTTAACCGGTTGCATCTAATGACGAGCCGGCTCATCCTGAGACGGCAACTGTTGTATGGCCCGGGCTCCCTACTTGTGCCTGCGCCATACTGGCTGGCCCCCAGCGTTTTCCTGTAGCTGGGGGGCAGCGTTAATAGCCGACATGTGGCGATTGCCGCGGCAATCGCTGCTGTCATATATATAAATATAAATATATTTGTCATATATATATATATATATATATATATATATATATATGTATATATATATATATATATATATATATATATAATATTTATGTCATTACAAAGTAAAATTGGTGGCGCAAGAAACAAGCCCTCATATGGGTCTGTAGGTGGAAAATTGAAAGCTTTGTGAATTTTAGAGTGTGAGGTAAAAAAAACAAAAGTGCAAAAATGAATAAACCCAATGTCCTGAAGGGGTTAAAGGGTTACTCTGCTCCCCAGCATCCGGAACATTGAGTTCCGAGCGTTGTGTGCGGGCTTACGTGTTCACACCCGCCCCCTCGTGACATCACGGCCTGCCTCCTCAGTGAAAATCTATGGGAAGGGGCACAATGGCCGTCAACCCCCCTCCCATAGACTTGCATTGAGGGGGTGAGACGTGAAGTCACGAGGGGGGCGGGTGTGAACACGTAAACCCGCACACACCATTTGGGACTCAGTGTTCCAGATGCTGGGGAGCAGAGTAACCCTTTAATAACATGTGGTCAGAAGGTAGTTACTTCTTCACAAAAAATACACTGTAGGTCTTTGATATCTTTGGGGACAAACTGTGGTAATAACTAACTGTGATTTGTGTGTATTCTGGTTCCATTATTATGTTAAGTTTAGGGATTAGAAACCTTTCAACATCCGAATTAGCACACACAACTGTAGACTGTAGTTCTGCATCATTACATCATAAATATGAATCTGAGTTTGTTTGTAAAATACTTGACAAGCTTTATGAATGTCTGTTATTCTTATCATTCACTTGAAATTGTCAATGTCATTTATTTAGACACAATTATCATTGATAGTCATTAAGTCATGATTAGCATTAACAGATATTCATTACATGGTAATGACTTTAAAATTAGATGTAGATGGATAAAATTTATTTTGAATTGTGTTTAATTTGACAACCTTTTTTTAAGAACATCAATATACATTTTTAACATTTTTCATGTTTTCTGGAAAATGAGAATGATATGACTATGCATATTTTAAAATATGTTTAATTAGTATTATCAGCATACTGGATACTTAAAGTGTATTGATGATAGTTGTAATTTATTCTTTATGTATAATCAGCTTTCTAAACATAAATAAATAAATGAAGAGTTTTGAGCTAAAACCAGATACCAGGTTGCCTGGGGAAGAAAGAAGTACTGACAATGCTAAGGTATGCATAAGTACTTCCATGTTAGTATATTTGCTGGCTATACACACTGGGTTTACACTGTGTAAACTTTTCTCACCTGTAAGGCTGGGTTCACATATGTCCGGCATCCAGCATAGGAAAACTAAATCTTGACGCAACTGATGCCGCAACTGATGACAATGTGCATCAGTTGTTATCAGTTGTATGGCATCTGGCATTGTTTCTGGCAGCGGACAGGGGAATGCAGCAAACTGCATTCCCCTGTCCAGTGCCCTCCGGCGTGTCCAACCATCCGGCGTCAAAATTGAGACATTGGATGATTGTGAACTGTCCCATTCAAATGAATAGGATCAGTTCTAGAATCAGTTTCCCAACGGTGCAAACTGGAGGAAAACTATGCCGGGCGCTGGATATATGAGAACCCAGTCTAAAAAAGTGGCTGTGGAAAAAAAGTCTTGCATTTTGGTCATTTACAGATGAGTAAATTCTGCTTTATTCTGCAGTTAGCAAGCCCTAAAGCACAACATCAAGGTGCAACTTTATGGGAAAGCTAATTCAATGCAACTACAGTATAAATCTACTACAGCACCATCAGCTCTCAGCATGATCATACTCATTAGTGATTTTATTGCCCATTATATTTTACAGCAGTGTATAAGGCAAAACTTCCAAGATATTTATTGAGAAAGTCTGTAAGGCTAGAAATTGAAGCATAGTCATTTTCCCCCACTGGAGCGTCTCATATTAAAAACACCACACTTCAAAAGAACTTACATTGACGCTTAAGTCTTTGTCTATGTCTTACATGTTAATATGTGTTCATGTCCATGGCTACAAGTATATGTGTGTGTGAGTGTGTATTTAATAATAAAAAAAAAAACAATAAAAAAAATAAATATATATATATATATATATATATATATATATATTATTGATTTTATAGACAAAGTTCTAGTGACAAGCTTTGTTATCCTTCTTTTCGAAAGAGCTGCTTATTCTGAAGTATGATAGCATTTCGTTGAACTTTCCATCTTATAATACATTTGAATATTTTGACTGTTCTTACCATGTCTGCATTTTTTATGGAAATTTTACCAGTATCCCGCTGTGCACAGTCTATTTTAATCATTATTACCTATCCTGTTAACAGTGCTTAGCAACATTCTATGATACGGAGAGCACATGTAGTATACCAAAATATATTTCTGCGAAAAATAGTCAAGGGACGATAGATAGCCTAGGAAATGGATTTACTAGAGAATAACTGCTATCTGTTTAGAGTATCTGCTTTTGCATAGATAAGCATTTGGATACCATATTATGGAAACCACTAAAACACACATTCTCTCCACTGATAAAGCTCCTACCACTCTCCGCACTGCCACCATATAAATGACTTTATCCCTCGATCTATTTCCAATTGTTCAGCTTGGCACTGACAGCTGTTATACCCCTATTACCGTGATGGACATATGATTGGCAGCTCACCTTGTGATGCTTTTTATTATAAGTTGGATATAGGATAGGAATACGAAGAAATACAGTTTTTGACATTAAACCAACCAAACTCTCTTAACACAGACAATGTTTTTTATTTTCATTCTGCTAGACATTCTGTATCATACTTATAATATCATTGCTCAAAAACCTAAACATCCCAAAAAAGGTAATTCTATCAATATTATATAGATAATAGAAGTTAAAGGGGTTATCCACTAATAGAATAAAAGAGTTAATTTCTTCCGAAAACAGCACCCCATCTGTCCTCAAGTCGTGTGTGGTATTAAAATGTGGCTCCATTCATTTTACTGGAGCTAAGCTGGGACACTGCACACAACTGGACAGATGTGGTGCTATTTTGGAAAGAAATCAGCTTTGTTATTCTAATCCTAGATAACCCCTTTAATGTCCGATTATGGAACAACTTCTAGTAATAAAACAAGAAAAATACACAAACAGGACATCACATTTAATTCCCATTAAAGTATTTAAAAATAACATTAGACACAGTGTAAAAGAGGAGTGGCCAGGGGTCTGCTGTGCCTCTGGGCCACAAGGCCTCTCTCCCTTACATCTTTCTGATTTGATTGACATACAGGGCCTTCGTGTCGACTGCAGCTCTGTGTTTTATCCATGCATGTGTCCTGTCACTAGAAGAAAAGAGCAAGCTCTCTGCTTTTAGGGATTGTGAAGCTCACCGCAAATGCATAGAAAGCGAGCGCAGATTATGTCTACCATTAACCCTTTCGATGCTATAATCAATCCATTGTACAATTTTAAAACTTTATCATAAATCTAATCAATGTAAAATAAAATGATAAATGCAATTTTATATCAGACAGGAGGCCTCGCAATATATTAGATTCAACACCTACAAGAAGGTCTAGGATATTCAGACGATATTGTTCTTTCTTCGGAAGACAATGAAGAACTTCTTTGGTGACTTCATCATATTCAATAATGAAATGGAAAGACGATCTTCTCGTCCCGTTCAGATGTGATTCTGGAATAAGACGTCATTCTTTCCGGCTGGGGAGCTCGCTACAGTTCCCTTTCAACGGAGGCAAATGGTCCCCTTCAGAATCATTACTCCACATGAATTGTCTCAAACTCTTAGCGGGTTTCTTCACTCTAAAGAGCTTTGCATTCTACTTTGCATGGACAACATTTCTGCTGTCCAATATATAAATCGTCTGGGAGGAACCAACTCAGAACTTCTTGCCAACATGATGAAAGATTTTTGGCATTTCTGCCTAGTCAGAGACATTATTCTAAAGGCAGAATATCTTCCCGGTTTATCCAACATTGTTGCAGACTGGAATTCTCGTTATCTTGTAGATTCCAGCGATTGAAAACTAGATCCTCTAGTTTTCCAACAAATCGAACTCTCTGGAGTACCCTACATCTGGACTTATTCGCTTCTCGACTCAATCGTCAACTCCCTCTATTTTCAGTTGGCGCCTGGATCCGGAAGCCATAGGAGTGGATGCTCTTCTTTAATCTGCTCAGATGCTGTATGCGCTCCCTCCTTTCAATCTGATTTCCAGAGTCCTACTTTAAACCCTTTTACAGAAATCAACCGTTGTTCTCATCACTCCTTGGTGGTCAACCCAATCTTGGTTTCCCCAAGTACTAAGCATGGTCTTAGATTTTCCGAGAATCCTTCCCCATTCTCCATACCTTCTTTTAGATCCAATGAACAATCCTCACCCTCTTATTGTCTTGCTTCAACTTCCTCTGGTTGCATGGCCTATTTCGGGTCAATCATATTTGACTCAGAATTTTCTTCATCAACTAGAGCAATCCTCTTGGACGCCTGGGCTCCAGGTACCAGGACTGCTTACCAATCAGCCTGAAACATTAAGGTTGATTGGTGCGCACAATGGAATTTGGATTCCGTTCTTGCATCTGTCCCACACATCTTAAATTATCTCTACTATTCTTTTGATTCTGGTAAAGCTTACTGTACTTTAAACCTCTACCGTTCTACTATCTCTTTTTACCATGCTCCTATTAATTCCATCCCTATCGGCAAACATCAATTGGTTTGTAAACTTCTTAAAGGAACTTGCTTTAACCCCTTAAAGACCAAGTGTTTTTCTGTTTTTGCACTTTCGTTTTTTCCTCCTTACCTTTCAAAAATCATAAATCTTTAAATTTTGCACCTAAAAATCCATATGAGGGCTTATTTTTTGCACCACTAATTCTAATTTGTAATGACATCAATCATTTTACCCAAAAATCTACGGCCAAACGGAAAAAAAAATTGGGGGCTTCGGTTTCTACATCGTAAATTTTTCTGTAAAAATGACACTTTACTTTATTCTTTAGGTCCATATGATTAAAATGATACCCTACTTATATAGGATAGATTTTTTCGTACTTTAGGAAAAAAATCATAACTACATGCACGGAAACTAATACATTTAAAATTGTCCTCTTCTGACCTCTTTTTTATTTTTCCGCCTACTGAGTGGTATGAGGGCTAATTTTTTGCACCATGATCTGAAGTTTTAATCGGTACCATTTTTGTTTTGATCAGACTTTTTGATCACTTTTTATTCCTTTTTTTTTAGGGTATGAAAAGTGACCAAAAATACGCTATTTTGGACTTTTTTGCGCCGCATGTCGGCTATTAACGCCAGCCCCCAGCTACAGGAATCAGCTGGAAGCCTGCCGGTATAATGTGGGCTCGAGTTAGGAGCCCGCGTCATACTCCGTTAACGGCCATTGGATGAGCATAGACGTCCATGGTCGTTATCAGGTTAAATTCCCACCTTTACCAAAGTATCATTCTACTTGAGATGTCAATCTCCTCCTTGATTTATTAATTTTTTGGGATGATAATGATTTAGTATCCCTCACATTACTATCGTTTAAACTTACTACTCTTCTTTGTCTAATTTACATTAAAAGAGTTTCTGACGTCAGAGCTCTAGACATATCTCGTAGACGCTATTACCCTCAGGGTGTCTTATTTTCTATTCATAGATGTACCAAAACCAATTTATATGAGGTTTTCTACCCTCTTTTTCCTCATAACGAAATGTTATGCGTTGTTCCAAAACTGAATCTCTTTTTCTCAGTTACTCATTTCTTACTGTAAACCTCATTTACCCATTTCTTCGGCTACTCTGGCTAGATGGATCAGACAAATTATGTCACTGGCTAAAATTGACACATCCGCTTTTGGTGCACACTCTACTAGAGGTGCAGTTTCTACCAAACTTATTCAAGCAGGATCTCTAGCAGACCTTCTTAAAGCTGCTAATTGGTCTTCTGAGTCAACCTTTAAGACCTTTTACTTTAGACCTGAAAGTCATGTCTCTATGTCCCTTTTATAATTGTATAACTGTATTATTGTTAGTTGCAATATATATATATATATATATATATATATATATATATATATATACATTTATATATATAAGAACATTTTGTTTTTACTATGGCATTATTAGCTTTAAACTTGCAATATGAGGCCTCCTGTCTGATATAAAATTGGAGATTTTCCTATCCTTGGTGACGGAAAATATAGATTTTATGAAAGACAGGAGGCGAGCCTTATCCCTCCCTTTTACCAATTCCTCATCATAATTTTCATATTTTCTTTTTCAGCATACTAATTATTCTGGGATGTTATTCATCTTCATCAGTTTCATCCGGATCTGAATGCTTCATGTTCTTTGGTGACCTCTATGTCTCTTCATTCACCTTCAGTTTGATGGAAATTCTCCTCATCATTGATACCAGTTTTTCTCCAGTTTAATATCTATCTACTAGAATGAATTCCTCAAAACAACAGCTTGTCAGCTTATTTTGAGACTTTTATTTTGTTGTTACTAGCTGAGTACCCGGCGTTGTCTGGTTTTTCCTTTCTAATCCTTGTTGTGGAGGAAAATCAACAGAGGAAGATTTTGACTTCATATCCCGTCCTCATATATTGTTGTCATATCCCAGCCCCATATCCCATCCTTATATCCTGATCTCATATCCTGACCTCCTATCTTGACCTCCTATCCCGACCTCCTATCCCATCCTCCTATCCCATCCTCCTATCTCGACCTCCTATCTCGACCTCCTATCCCGACCTCCTATCCCAACCTCCTATCCCGACCTCCTATCCAGACCTCCTATCCCGACCTTCTATCCCATCCTCCTATCCCGTCCTCCTATCCCATTCTCTTATCTCAACCTCCTATCTTGACCTCCTATCCCAACCTCCTATCCCGTACTCCTATCCCATCCTCCTATCTCGACCTCCTATCTCGACCTCCTATCCCAATCTCCTATCCCGACCTCCTATTCAGACCTCCTATCCTGACCTCCTATCCCATTCTCTTATCTCAACCACCAATCTCGACCTCCTATCCCAACCTCCTATCCCATCCTCATATCTCATCCTCATATCCCATACTCATAAGCTGTTCTCCTATCCCGACCTCCCAACCCGTCCTCCTTTCCTGTCCTCATATCTTGACCTCCTATCCCGTCCTCATATCCCGTCCTCACATGCGATCCTCAACCTCCTATCTCGACCTCCTATCCCGACCTCATATCCCGACCTCATATTCCGTCCTCGTATCCCGACCCGTAATATGTGTACCAGGTTTTGAAATGTCTCCAGCCATACGGAAATTCTGTGGGGAACATACATTTCCCATTGACTTGCATGGGACTTAAAGGGATATTCCGTCCCTAGAGATCGCCGCTGTCCCACTGCTGGGGACCCCCGGGATTGCCGCTGCGGCACCGTGCTATCATTACTGCACAGAGTGAATTCACTCTGCACGTAATGACGAGCAATACAGGTGCCAGAGCATCGCTACGTCACGGTTCCGCCCCTCATGATGTCACGGCCCGCCGTCTCAATACAAGTCTGTGGGAGGGGGCGTGGCGGTCATCACGTCCCCTGCCATAGACTTGCATTGAGGGTGCGGGCTGTGATGTCAGGAGGGGCAGAGCCATGATGTTATGTTGCTCCGTCCCCTGTATCGCCCGTCATTACGCACAGAGCGAACTCGCAGCAGTGCCGCAGCGGCGATCCCGGGGGTCCCCAGCAGCGGGACCGCGGCGATCTGACATCTTATCCCCTATCCTTTGGATAGGGAATAAGATGTCTAGGGGCGGAGTACCCCTTTAAACAAAAACCCCGACCCTCACAAATGGGGGTAGTTAAGGGATAAATTAACTATTCTATATTTTAAGTGGACATATAAGTAATATGTGACCAAGTATTGAAATATCTCCAGTTGTTTGGAAGTTATATTTCCCATAGACTTGTATGGGAGTTTAAACAAAAACCCCGACCCTGGCAAATGGGAGTGAGTAAGGGTTAAATCACTATCCTATGTTTGTTGTTGACATATAAGTAACATGTGTGCCAAGTTTCATGTTAATATCTTTAGCCGTTTGGATGTGATGCTGGAACATACATACACATGCACACAATAGCCCTTATTTACTAAGAGTGCTGTGTAGGTTTTTTTGTGGGTTTTAATTCCCTACAATTTGTTTTGCACGGTATTTACTAAGGTTTCCCTACATTTTCCACTTTCCCTACACTTTGCTTTTTTTTTTTTACACATGCTCTGATCTGTAGGGTTTTCCTCAAATTCTCCACATTTTATGGGACACGCCCCTTTTCGGAGACCACGCCCCCTTTCCCCAGTGGTTACGCACCCCTTTCAGGTTCTCTTAGCAAAATGGAGAGTTAGTCAGGGTTTTTTAAACTCTGGCGCAAAATCTGGCGCAGACAGAATTTCTGGCGCAATGCGACAGAATCTGGCGCACAACCCGACAAAACATGTCGGGTTTGCAATAGTAAATGAGGGCCATTGAGTTTTTTTTTTATATAGATTGTTATTATTATTTCTCCTCATCTTATTATTCGACACAAAGAAAGAAGATTCCAACTGTTATTCAGGACCTTTTACCACCTGGGCTTCTCTTCATTGGCTAATTGTTATGCACAGCATGTTTGATTGTCACTGTACCTGAATACCTATGTATCTAAAAGTTTTTCTTTAAATGTATGAAAAACATTCTACTATTTTTTCTACTAAGCATGTGCCGCAAAGAAGGAATTTGCTATATAATATTTGCCTCCTGTCTTTCATAAAATCTATATTTTCCGTCACCAAGAATAGGAATATCTCCATTTTTTTCCAATGTTTAATTGCACGCAGTAGTGATATTGTTTTACAGTATTCCATGCCTCTTGGACCCAAGGGACATACTTAGCACACCAGGATGTACATTAAGATTAAGAACATAAAGCAAGCGTAGGAGATGTCCATTATTGACCCTTTAGATGTCCACCATTAACTCTTTAGATGCTATGATCAATGCTGATCATAGCATCTAAACCATTTGTGATCCTTGTGAGACTCATCGGACTACCCACAACATGATTCAGGGGTCCAATAAGTCAAGATTGTGGCCAGAGATTTCCTCACATGCTCCTCACTCACTCCAGGGATCATTTTGTATGATCGGTCATCTAGCAGATTAAACAAGTAGATTGCCAATTGCCAAGTAGTATTATGTCAATGCAATGCACTGAACAGTCATATCAATTCAAAGATTGCTATTAAAAGTCCCTTGTGGGGACTTAAAGGTTTTTTTTTTTTTTTTCTTTTTCTTTTTTTTTTTTTTTTTAATCAACAGGGGACAAGTTAAACAGATTTGTAAATTACTTCCACTTAAAAATCTTAATCATTCCAGTACTTATGAGCTACTGTATACTACAGAAAAGGTTATTTACTTTTTGAATTTTCTATCTGACCACAGTGCTCTTTGCTGACACCTCTGTCCATGTAAGGAACTGTCCAGAGCAGGAGCAAATCCCCATAGCAAACATATCCTGCTCTGGACAGTTCCTGACATGGACAGAGGTGTCAGCAGAGAGCACTGTGGTCAGACAGACAGAAATTCAAAAACAAAATAACTTCCTGTGGAGCATATAGCAGCTGATAAGTACTGGAAGGATTAAGATTTTTCAATAGAAGTTATTTACAAATCTTTCTGGCACCAGTTGATTTAGATAAAATAGTTTTCCACTGGATTACCCCTTAAAAGAAGTGGCCAAAATTGCAATTTTTTGTCAAACCATATCTCAGAATTTTTTTTTTATTAAAAGAGATCAAAATTTATATATATATATATATATATATATATATATATATATATATATATATATATATATATGCAAACATGTTCTACATACACCAGTGGTCCAGCATCCTCAAAGCATAATTAAAACAAGTCTAATATTAAACAAGTTTTGTACTGGGTCTTCTTAGGTTAACTTGTAAGTGGCTATCTCCCTAATCTGGTAAGAGATTGATGACTGAAAGCCTATGAGGTTATGTTTACATCTGTTCATTTCCATAACTGTTAGATGTGGTCCTTTTCTGCATATTTTTTGAGCTTTATACGTTTTGTACTCACTGTCACAGCATAGTTTTAACATAGTAGCAGTCTCTGTTCCCATAAAAGATGTTTTTACCTCAGAAAACAAATATTAAACTATGTTATAGTATTTACTTGTCCCTAGGTAACTTTAACAACACAAACTTTTCCTTGTCCCCCTCCTTTAAAAGACACACACCGCTGGGGGGGAATTTAATAAGCACCAACACCTGTTTTTACACCACTTACAACAACAGGCTTCTCGGCCTTTTGGCTAAGATCAAGTGTAGTATCTGTTCATATCAGTTTCATGCTGGTAGCAGGCGACGCCAGTGTGGAGCTGCTGGGGATGGGTTCTGCATGGTAGGGAGCTGGTGTACTGGGGCGTTCCGGGACTGGTTCTGAGGAATCAGCCCAATGGCTGCCCCGATGTGACCTGCTTCCTCCGGGTCTGGCCATGAGGCTGAGAGGGTCTAGAGCCAAGGTACTTTTGTGCCTCGGGGAGTGGTGACCCCGAGGTGCCGAAACTCACTGGGTGTACTGGCTCACTGAGTGGAAGCACGGGCACCATATCTGCACACATTCACTTATTTATTTATTTTTGTCTCACTTTTTGCGTGTTGTGTGTCCACTGGATTTGTCAGGATGTGGTAGCCCTTCTGGGTGTCCCTCCTGGCGGTCTAGGGGGGGTGTGTGTGGCCATTAGGTTCCGCTCCTCCCTGCAAACACCCCCGGTACTCCTGCTTTGGCAGGATACCTACCGTTATCGGCTCTGTGGGCAGATACCTTGGATAATGCCAAGAGAGATGCCGGGAGCATTTGTGGTCCCTTAGTAGCTTCGGCGAAAAGGGACATCGAACCGGGAACCTCGCAGGTACCTTTTGATCCGGAGGCGAAGCGTAAGGTTTGTTGGGGGGCCTCTCTCCTTTTGGAGAAGGACTTGCGATAGACCACATCCTCTTTGCACGTTTTTTTTTAGTCTAACATGTTTGCACTTTTTCAAGCACTTCGGGTGATTCGAGAGCACGTTCCTCAGCTAAAAAAAAAAAAACACCACTTACAACTGCTTTAAAAAGTGGGTATGGCCAAGTTTAAAAGGGGGTGTGACCTAACCTCATGGACTTGGCAAATCACTACTGGAGCTTTAATAAAGGCTGGCGTGAAACCGATTTAATGTACATTTTTTCAATGTGCAATTGCATGCAATAGTGACACTGTTTTACAGTATTCCAGATTAGTCTTTGCTGATTAATCTTGTAGGAGCCATAGGGAGCCAGAATGGAGAGACAGAAGACCATATCTAAGCAAGGTCTTTTCAGTAGATATAAAGAAGCCTTTCATGCTGAAATATTCACAGTAAGCGGTACCAGATGCATATATATTTTTTAGCTTTTAACTAAAAGCCTAGAATAAAAAATAATAATAACTTGCACTCCAAATCTAAATTTAGATAGCAGATTCATTTTGTTTTTCTTATAAATGTGTACAGCGATGCAGAGAAGCTATGACAAGGGAAAGCTTATCATTAATTGTGGGCTTCGTGCCAACTAACTCTCACAATACAATGGATCTTGAGAAAATGAAATATGTAAAGCAGGAAGCTGGTGCATGTAAAAACCTGAAGATTTTTCAAGCAAACATTTAAATGAGAGGCAAATCAATCTTTAGAAGAAGAAATGCTACACTGTATGAGGACAAGAAATTAATTAATTGCCAAATAAGGGAGGAATTTACATTGGATTCAACAGCACAGATATTTTTTTTCAGCCTTTCAGTTCTGTACCCTTGGTCAAGTACTGGAAATTTTTTTTAGACGTTTTTGTTTTTGAAAATTAATATCATCATGGCTAATTAGAAATCAGTTTGGAGATATACAGCTATTTCGGCTGGAAGACTCCACAGTAGGTTGTCTGTTTTGCATAACAAATTGCTCTGTCTGTGCTATCTAATCTGATCCATTAGATACTAAATTGCCATTAGAAAGAGAGACTGATCTCTTTAATTTCATCTCTTTTTATATGTCACTGAAATGTTTAAGAAATATGTGAGCAATAATTTTGTTTGCAATTACAGTATGTGCCAGTTCTTTTCCTTTTTATTACGCATACGGAAGGTTAAACTTATCAATTTAAAACTTATTTTACACCCTGCATGCTGCATATACCCACTGACAAATGACCTGTATAAAGGATGTCCTCAATGCTTCTGAACCTCTATTTAAAAAGAGCATCTCAAGCAATCTGTAAATTGCTTTTCTGACATAATTTAGGACAAGTCTATTTTGAAGATGGCCATGTTAGCTGACCCATAGGTTTCTTAGCAAGGTTTTTAGTTCGAGGAAGCTCGGGAGATGGAGATTTAATAACTGTGCAGTGACAAAACTTTCTGACTTTAATCATTAGAACATTTAAATAACATTATATTAATGTAGTTAGGACTTTATTGCAGTAGTATTATTATGATAATATACTTTTCTAAACACATTATAAGTTAAGCAGCCCAAATCACTCTAGAGAAAAGTGTTGGTTCTAAAGATTGGCCACACCAACAAAACATCTCAATTAAAATATATGGAACAGATCTATTGCTCTCTAGTCACAAAAGATGATACTTAAAATGTTAGGGTGGAATCGTTTACTACTTAAATATAAAGGACGTACAGAGAATGCGGGGGGTCTGTACCCAAGCGCTACTGCTAAGTAGAGTCGGTAGGCCAATAGGTACACAGGATGCTTTTTATTTCATTTGTACATGAAAAGTACAACTGGACAATGCATTTCGGCATGCTCTCACGCCTTCCTCAGGTCAACAATATACATTTTGTGGCATCCTGTGAATCGGTGCCTGTGTCCTGGCGGCAACCTGCTGCCAGGACACAGGTACCCATTCACAGGACGCCACAAAATTTATATTGTGGACCTGAGGAAGGCGTGAGAGCACACCGAAACGCGTTGCACAGTTGTACTTTTATGTATGAATGAAGTAAAAAGCATCCTGTGTACCTATTGGCCTACCGACTCTACTTAACCCTTTAACGACCAAGGACGTATATTTACATCCTTGGCCGGCTCCCGCAAAATAACGTATCTGAAGCCGGGACTCGGGGCTAGTAGCGCACAGCAGCGATCGCGGTGACACGCGCTATGAACCCTTTAGACGCGACGTTCAAAGTTGAACGCCGCATCTAAAACAAAAGTGAAAGTTGCCTGGCTGCTCAGTGGGGCTGATCGGGACCACCGCAGTGAAAATGCGGTGTCCCGATCAGCTGGGACACTAGCGGAGGTCCTCTTGCCTTCTTCCGGCCTGTCCCTTTGGTGATTGATTGCTCCGAGCCTGAGATGCAGGCTTGAGCAATCGACCGCTGAAAACACTGATCACTGCAAAGCTTTGGCTTTGCAGTGAACAGTGCTGGCAATCAATGTATGCAATGTTATAGCCCCCTATGGGATAAATGTGATTTAACCCTTTCCTTAACCTCTTAAGGACCCAGGACGTATGGGTACGTCCTGGGTCCCGGTCCTGCGATATAACGCAGGGTCACACGGTGACCCCGCATCATATCACGGCGGCCCAGCATCATAGTGAAGCAGTGCCAGCGTCATAGCGTCATAGTGATCGCAGTGCCACGCGTTATTAACCCTTTAGCCATGCGCTCAAAGCTGAGTCGCGCGGCTAAAAACTAAATTGAAAGTTGCCGGTTAGCTCAGGGAGCTGTTCGGGATCGCCGGGGTATAATCGCCGCATCCCGAACAGCTGTAGCACAGAAGGAAGGTCTTTTACCTTCCTTCCAGCAGTCTGATCGCCGATTGAATGCTTCAAGTCTGAGATCCAGGCTTGAGCATTCAATTGCCGAAAACACTGATTGATCCATTCCTATGGAGATGGATCAATCAGTGTAAAAGATCAGTTAATGCAACGTTATAGCCCCCTATAGGAGCTATAATATTGCATAAGAAAAGGCAAAAAAAATCATTAACCCTTTTAATTATCCCTTCCCCTAATACAAGTTTGAATCACCCGACATTTCCAAGAATATAAGCCTTCATATGGATTTTTAGGTGCAAAATTGAAAGGGTTAGGATTTTTAAAAATTGAGGAGGAAAAAACGAGAGTGCAAAATCCGAAAAACAGTAGTGCTTGGGTACAGAACCCCCGCATTTTCTGTACTTCCTTTATATATAGCTTCTTCCGTTGCCCTGCCCTGGGCATAACGGTCAAGGGGGTACCAAGCAGCAAGCTGTAATAACCCACCCCACACTACTCCAGAGCCGTGCCATATACGCTGCACTGCTCTTAGAGGTCAGTAACACTGCACAGGTGTGGTGGTGGGTTCCTTTCTATCTCTCTTCTTCTATTCAAGAGGTACAAAACATACTACACCAGAGAGCACCCCGCATCTTTTTTTCTTTTCCTCTCTTTTTAGTACTTATATGCTATACTTCACTGTTGTTTTTTTTTATAAATGTTGCATTAATTAATAACACAAGTGAATGTAAGAAACTGTTGTATATCTTATCAGAGAAAAATGCTTATCTTTCCTCTCATCTGTTTTTGCCCTCCCTGACATTAAATGTTCATTAAACTGTTCTCATTGAGCGATCAGGTCACTTCCTACTCATACAATGGATAGGTAAGGGGGAAAAGAGATGGGGAATGAGAAGACAGCGAAACACAGCATAGACAGAAAATAAAACATACAATAGCTTTTGTGAGTAATAGATAGAGTGAGTAATAGATTATTCTAGGGTTTGATTTATAGCTTTAACTGCTCACTGTTACTTTATAATATAATCAGTGCTACTGCTGCTTCTTAGGGTGTACAATAAAAAGACTCTCAGGAATGTGGGGGTTGCTAAAAGTAGTATCTGCAATTGTACAAGGAACAATAAAACAGGGAGAAAAATTTGTAAAAACTCTTATGGCTGTTATATATAGATCCTGGGCGAAGGGATAAATTTGTAGAACAATAATAACCATAAAAAACTACAGTTGATGTTTATCCAACTAGTAGCCTAAAATAAATACAGAGTTACGTAAGAAAGAATACATTTCAAAATCAATGTTCCTTGAACATAAATATTTTGTTTCACCATATTTAATTAAAAATCCTAAATGGAGATTAGTGAATTTTATTATTTTTTAACACAAAGTCTTAAACATAGCAAATTTACTCGACCATCTCTAAGTCTAAACATGCATATGCAATCTGTAATCCAGCTGATCTGTTCTTATAGTCATCACTTAGTTGCATGTAGGAATTCAATCCAATATTCTACATTAGAAAAGGGAGCTTAACTGCACGTTTGTTTACCAATGTTATAAAAATGGGAGAGGTTTTACAGTCACAGAATGCATTTAAAGTGATTTATTTGGATTTTATTGCACTGTAGAATTGGTACAAACCTAGTGGTAACCCATTAGAAATAATTAACTCAAACATATGTTCTTTGAAAAAGCAAATACATTTTATGGGGAAGGAATGGCAGTACAAGCACTTAAGGTTATGGTCCATTTCCTAATTACCCATCAGGTAACTAGTATGAAATGGTTTGTGGATTTATTGGATACAGGACAAATTTAAATTTTATGTATTATTAACAGTCAATATTTTGATCAAGTGAATTATTTTTTTTTTTTTTTTATAGTTAAATGATGACCACAGGGGCTCTTTTGCTTTGTGTATTCAATTGTGTTAAACTGGTGTGTGTTTAGTTTTTTGTTTTTTTTTAAATAATGAACATTCATTTTACTCTAAGTATGCTTTAAAGAATAAATATGAAAGGGATATATATTGGTTCTTCCGGTTAAACTTTCCAGCTACTATCAAACAACCTATTTATTTTTTTCTTATTTGTTTCATTACTTAAAGTCAGTGGATATCTTCTCAGAGTGCGTTAGAAGTCTTAGTAGCACTAGAACTGTGATGCCTTTTGCATGGTAGCAGACCATGCTAGATCTATACAATGGAATTTATATCTATCATTAAACATATATAATTTTCAATGATTGCATTGTCCACAACTTAAGCCACAACTGATGACAAAGTGCATTAGTGGTGGCATGGTCCGATGCCCAGTTATTTCTGCAAGCCGAACAGAGAAATGCTGCGAGATGTTTCCACCTATCCTACAATCTGAAGTCCCAAATTCAAATTATTGGGATTGGTTCTTTAACCAGTTTACCTCGCTTTTCTATAGCGCCAGAGAAAAACAAAGATGGATTGTTGGGCATTGTGACAGCACCCTTAGAAGAGCAGACCATTGTCGGACACGAGTGTGGCAACGAGTCCTGGGGAAAAAAGTGAGGGAATTCACCCAAGATTATCACTCAAGGGCTGCTCCTGCTAATGGCAATGGTGTTCTTGCTGTGGAAAAAGTGCAGGAATTCAGTTCCCACCCATTCCAGTAGGACTTGAGCCCTGAGAGTGACCCTTCAAAATTGGATTGTTCATGCAGCTCTTCACTAATAATTATTTTCAGTATTATCCAAGCAATTGGCCCACAAACAAATATTAGCTCGTTCGCCTGCTGATCTTTTACATGGGGGAAATAATCTTCCCATTCCGCTAATAATCGCCCTGTGTAAATGGCCCCTATGTTCAATATGTTTCAACGTTCTGTCTAGTTAGTTCTGTGCCAACAGAGATCATTCATTATTGTCAAAGCCTTCAACTTCTCTTCTTCCATCCAGTAGATATCACCAGTGGAGACCTTGAGGGTAAGTTCACATGCTACAGATATTCTGTAACTGATCTTCAACAGTTCTACAGCCGATATATAACCTGCGAAAATACCCTAAAGGTGACTTAAACTACTCAGAATTATTCCATGAGTTCCTCCTACTGCTGGCTGCATCCAGACAATATTATTTTACTCTGCGAATAAATGGAAAATGTAAGAACCACTAGGGTTAATCTGCCTTGAGAGTTTTTTTTTTACCTTGGTTTCTGGGACTACGCCTCTGTGCTTCTGGGTGTGGTTCAGGTTGCAGCCAATTAGCATCCTCCTGTTAGCTGCACAGGGATATACTGTTTAAGGAAGCCTTTTCCATTCATGCTTCGCCTGTGAAAGTTCTTGTAACTCTAGCTAGCAATCTCTATACATATAATGTCTGATCTGGTTCTGTGACTTATCGGGTTGGCTTTTGACTACTCTTTGGCTCTCTGTTACTGTACTCCATTCCCTCCTGGCTTTGACGTGGCTCGTTGACTTTGTATTCAGTGTGTGAATGTGTTTAGTTTTTGTCTGTTAGTTTTGTGTGCCTTCAGCTGTCCCCAACCTTTGACAGTTTTTTTAGTTTGTTGTTTTGACCACTGACTAACTATCTAGATCACCTATCTAGGAAGGGACTGGTACCGTGGTTGTGGACCTGTTGCCTAGGGCAGGTACACAAGTAGGCAAGGACAGAGGGAGTTAGGAAGTTCAGAGCTGAGATTCAACAACAGTTGTGCGCACCAGGCACTCACACTCTCATATTCCCTCCACCATAAAACTTAACTTTAATTAACTTGCTATGTACAAAAGTAGAAGATTAAAAAAGCAAGCACTATACACCGATAATGTGTATCCACTATATAATCCCTATATAAATCTAGGTACAGGTACTGGATTTTCTGTCCTTTTATTTCAATGTTCCAGTACAATTGTGTAATTTATTGCATTATATATTTTTTTTTATATTTTGGGGAGAGGATATTCAGCGCTGTGTCCGCAACACTGACTGATGGCAATTGTCAATGGGCAAGTGCACCTGCAGCGTGTACTGCGCTTAGTAGTAACTATTAGTGGATAGTAGTGGAAGTTAAAACCTGTATGAACTGCTACATCCGGGCAAGTTCAGGCCAAGTTCAGGGCTGCACTCTATCCCGGCCTGACATGACATTTTCACAGGCCTAATTACCTGTATTTGGCTTTCTCCTGTATCATGGAAGCTATGTCGGCTCTGGTAGAGCAAATGCATGGTCTCACTCAGCTGGTCCAGGATTTAGCTGAGACACTTCAGCAGCATGAGTCTTTTCAGTCTCAATCAAGTTTAGTCCAGAACCTGATTCAGAGGCTGCCAGACCAGAAGTAGCTAATCCAGGCTTGCTGTCTAGAATCCAAAAGATGCAGTCTGCCCATACTCAGGTGCCATCTGTTCCTGTTTCAGCACCTGTGGAGCCACAAGTTAGTCTTCCAGATCGTTTTTTTTTGTTAACCGGAAAATGTTCAAAACCTGTGAAAGGTGTACTTTCAGTTTAGACCTTACTCTTCTGGCATTGAGGCCCAGCGAGTGGGAATTATTATGTCCCTTCTGCAAGGGGGCCCCCAATAGTGGGTGTTCTCCCTTGATCCTGATGCCCCTGAGTTGTCATAGTTACATAGTTATATAGTTACTATGTAACTATGTAACTATGATCCTGATGCCCCTGAGTTGTCCTCCGTGGACTCACTGTTTGCTGGTTTGGGACTTTTGTATGCTGAATCTCAGCTTCGTACATTAAAACAGGTATGCAGATCTGTGGAAGAATACTGTGCTGAATTTAGAAAATGGTGTGTGGCCTCTAAATGGAACACACCAGCTTTGATTTGTCAGTTCAGACTGGGGTTATTCCACACTTCAAAGGACATGCTGGTTACTTACCCCTCTCCTGACACCATTGACCAAGCTATGACATTAGCTTCTGTGTGCTTGGATAGATGTCTGCATGAATGCCGATGGGAGTGTTCTTCTTTCTCTTTCTCTACCTCTTCTTTTCTGCTTGAATCATCTCATGTTTCTCATCATCAACCTGAGTCTGAGGAGGAACCCATGCAGATAGGATCCATCTGCACCCCAGAGGAACCCAGGGTATTTTGCCAGCTCTAATTCCTGTGTTTCTACTGTGGAGAAGACACACACTTTATCAGGTCTTGTGTCAAGCGTCCACGTCCAAGTGGTAATTGTGCAGCCACTTGTCTGGCCTCACCAGCATCAAAGCCTGGCAGCATCCCTTTGGGTGGCATTAATGTATCCACAGTCCATTCTGATAAGCAAGCTGATATTGTGCAAGTAACATCTGAACCTGTGAAAAGTGAGGAGGTTACCGAGGATGATTGTTAGGACACCAATGAGTGGTGTGACATAGAGGACCAGGATACAGATGAGGATTTAGATGCTTGAATATAGGTAACATAACCCCCAGTAGCTCGTATCTTACCTAGCCAGGTGATGGACATGCATAGCCAAGCAGGTAGGGAAAGGACTTACGATGCAGGGAGGTCTTGGACCGCAAATTAATTCAGTATACGGCCGCCATCAGGGCTGTATCAGCATTACGCTACATGGAGCCAAAAATAATCTGATAATGTTGCAAAACAAAATGCTGTACTACATTAATTTCTGATGAAATTTATAGCAGGAAACGCGTTGAATCCTTATGTTAAGTGAACTGATGGTGAGGACTATTGCACAGGCTAAGCACGCAGATGCTGAAACAAGTCCGGGACATCAGGTTTTTCAGTATAGTCACTGCACGCTATGTTCATAAGAATTAATGCCATTGCATATGGAATGAAATTGATCGGCAAATTGCAACATGTGTACTGAGGTTATGTAAGAGTGCATTCACACCACGTTTTGTACATACGGGTGCCGGATCCGGCAGGGGGAGGGGCAAACCGGGCACTCCCTTACCCCGGCCGGATCAGCCTGTGACTCCATTTACTTTAATTTACTTTGATGCGGTTTCCTGACCGGACCTAAAACCGTAGTTTACTACTGTTTTAGGTCCGGTCCAAAACCGCATACGGGTCAAAACTGAGCCGACCGGAGTCACCGTTTGACTCCGGTCAGGTCATTAAAGTAAATGGAGTTACGGGCTGATCCGGCCGGGGTACGGGAGCGCCCGCTTTGCCCCTCCCCCCACCGGATCCGGCACCCGTATGTACAAAACGTGGTGTGAATGCACCCTAATGCGGACACTGAGGCTAATTAATGTGCAGGACTTTATATGTGAACTAATGCTAATGCAAATGGACTTTGAATTGATTTGCAAACCGCAGTATGTGCACTGAGGTCAGTGAATGAGGACACTAAGGCAAGCGAATGTGCAGGATCCTATTTACACTACTATGCACACATGGTATAGGAAAAAATAAATGTGTACTATGCTCTACGAATAATTTGCTGGATATTTCCATAAACAGTGACTATCCATGCACATAGGAATAGACTAACTGAACAATATATGCCTGTGTGAATTGTGCCATAAACGGGAGTGCTCTTGTCACACAGAGTTCATAAATAAATGCATGCTCAGCCTGTAAAGTGGATAAAAACAAAGGTGAAGTTTTAAACAATCTCACTATTCATCAGTGCTGTACTCTATATATTCATGAAGTGAGAGATATACGGACTTAACTACTGTGTGATACACAGATCAGTGCAATATATGGATGGTCCATCTGTATTCAAGCTGGTACCTCTGTTCTCCCAGGTGGTAAAGGGTCCAGTGACCCCTCTTAAAAGGGTGGGTACTGTAAGAACCCAAAGGGTTAATCTGCCTTGAGAGTTTTGTTTACCTTAATTGCTGGGACTACGCCTCTGTGCTTCTGGGTGTGGTTCAGGTTGCAGCCAATTAGAATCCTCCTGTTATCTGCACAGGGATATATATATATATATATATAAGGAAGCCTTTTCCATTCATGCTTCGCCTGTGAAAGTTCTTGTAACTTTAGCTAGCAATCTCTGATCTGGTTCTGTGACTTATTGGCTTGGCTTTTGACTACTCTTTGGCTCTTTACTGTCGTTACTGTCCTCCATTCCCTCCTGGCTTTGAAACAGCTCGTTGACTTTGTATTCAGTGTGTGTATATGTTATTTCTTTTTTCTGTTAGTTTTGTGTGCCTCCAGCTGTTCCCAATCTTTGTCAGTTTTGTAGTTTGCTGTTTTGACCACTGGCTGCCCATCACCTATCTAGAAAGGGACTGGCACTGGGGTTGTGGACCTGCTGCCTAGGGAGGGTACGCAAGTAGGCAGGGACAGAGGGAGTGGGCAAGTTCAGGGCTGCACTCTATCCCTGCCTGATGTGACAGAAAAAGGGAATTTTGAGGCCTGTATATAAGTTCAGACCCCATAAAAATGTATTATGTCATGTATTAACAATTTTGAATCTTAAAGCTGTAAGGATATATAGACAATGCAGACCTGATCCAAATGAAAACTATGAATGAATCCAATTTTTTAGAGATATGTCAGAAGATAGCGTTGGCTGCAGTCCAGGAATTGACACTTCCCCAGTGGCTAGGTTAAAAATGCTGTGCACACTTCTGATCAACATGCCTCTGCTTTCATTATATGGATCAGCTAGAGGATGAGACACGTTAAAATATAGGAAATTATGCATTAAAGGGAACATTAATCTTCCTTCTCCTCTTGACCACTGTTCCTTTGCTACTACAACTTACATCCAATATTAAGTCCTAGCCAGCATCTTTTTTCTTTCTTTTCTTCCATGTAGCTATGACCAGGTATTCTGAAGATTAACCCCTTAAGGACATGGGTTTTTTCCATTTTTGCATTTTCGTTTTTTGCTCCTTGCCTTTAAAAAATCATAACTCTTTAAATTTTGCACCTAAAAATCCATATGATGGCTTATTTTTTGCGCCACCAATTATACTTTGTAATGACGTCAGTCATTTTGCCCAAAAATCTACGGTGAAACGGGAAAAAAAAATCATTGTGCGACAAAATTGAAAAAAAAACGCTGTTTTGTAACTTTTGGGGGCTTCCGTTTCTACGTAGTACATTTTTCGGTAAAAATGACACCTTATCTTTATTCTGTAGGTCCATACAATTAAAATGATGCCCTACTTATATAGGTTTGATTTTGTCGGACTTCTAGGAAAAATCATAACTACATGCAGGAAAATTAATACGTTTAAAATAGTCATCTTCTGACCCCTATAACTTTTTAGTTTTCTGTGTATGGGGCGGTATGAGGGCTAATTTTTTGAGCCGTGATCTGAAGTTTTTAATGGTACCATTTTTGCATTGATAGGACTTATTGATCGCTTTTTATTCATTTTTAAATTATATAAAAAGTGACCAAAAATGCACTATTTAGGACTTTTGAATTTTTTTGTGCGCACGTCATTGACCGAGCGGTTTAATTAATGATATATTTTTATAATTCAGACATTTCCGCACGCGGTGATACCATATATGTTTATTTTTATTTGTATTTACACTGCGTTTTTTTTTTTTTTTATGGGAAAAGGGGGGTGATTTAAACTTTTAATAGGGGAGGAGTTAAATGATCTTTATTCACTTTTTTTTTTCACTTTTTTTTTTGCAGTGTTATAGGTCCCATAGGGACCTAAAACTCTGCACACACTGATCTTCATCATTGATCACTGGTTTCTCATAGGAAACCAGTGATTGACGATTCTGCCGCATGACTGCTCATGCCTGGATCTCAGGCACTGAGCAGTCATTCGGCGATCGGACAGTGAGGAGGCAGGTAGGGGCCCTCCCGCTGTCCTGTAAGCTGTTCGGGATGCCGCAATTTTGCCGCGGCTATCCCGAAAAGCCCACTGAGTTAACCGGCAGCTTTCACTTTCGGTTTTAGCCGGCTCAGCTCTGAGCGCGCGGCTAAAGGGTTAATAGCATGCGGCGCCGCCATCGGCGCTGCGCGCTATTAGCGGCGGGTCCCAGCTTCACTATGACGCCGGGCCTGCCGTGATATGATGCGGGGTTACAGTGTAACCCCGCGTTATATCAGGAGAGCAGGACCAAGGACGTACCGGTATGTCCTTGGTCCTTAAGGGGTTAAAGGGGTATTCCAGGCCAAACCTTTTTTTTATATATCAACTGGCTCCGGAAAGTTAAACAGATTTGTAAATTACTTCTATTAAAAAATCTTAATCCTTCCAATAGTTATTAGCTTCTGAAGTTGAGTTGCTGTTTTCTGTCTAACTGCTTTCTGATGACTGTGCAGCTCCTATGGGGATATTTTCCCATCATGCACAGCTCCCGGGACGTGACATCATCATTGAGCAGTTAGACAGAAAACTTCAGAAGCTAATAACTATTGGAAGGATTAAGATTTTTTAATAGAAGTAATTTACAAATCTGTTTAACTTTCCGGAGCCAGTTGATATATATAAGAAAGTTTTTGCCTGGAACACCCCTTTAATATAAAAAAAAATCAACCAGAGACCCTAATCCCAATGCAGATAAAAATTCAAAATTTACACAAGATCATGCAGAATCAGCTATATAACCCAGTGATATGTTGCTTGTTATTAAGCTGTGACATACCATTTTATAGAAGTGCTGAAATATTGTTCAACAGGAAACGAAGATTTCCTACTGAAAATTTCAGAAATTACCAATTTCTCCACTAAATTTCTATGGCATTGCTTGCAGGCCTGTGCTGTTTGGACATTTGTTATCTCTAGATAAAACTTAACCCTTATCCACTAACTCCCTTATTCAGCTGCTTTCAGTTTTTCCAACCACCCCTAGGGTCTGCAAACAGGAACAGCAAAACAATGAGATAGGACGACTCTTTTGAACATATTGCAAAATCTGGGACACTGTACACAAAAGTGAGACAAATCCTCTATGTACTACTTTTATACAGCTGTTACACTTAACTTGCAATAAAACTGATGCTGCATTGACAGAACAGAAGCAGAGTGTGCTCTGTACTACTGCCAGAGGCAGTAGCACAGAAAGTGGGTGCAAGGGTGTGGTTGCATCCAGGCCCAGAAGTCACTTTTTCAGTGGCTCTGACATCAACCCTATTCCGCCCTCTGATTGGCTAGGAGGGAAGCAGTTTGTAAGGCATTATGGGCTACCCTAAAGTCATGGGATCCTCTCTCCTTCTGCTTTCTGCTGATACTTTTTTAGCAGGTTGAGCCAATACAAAAATCTAAAGTCTTTAACAGATTTGCATTACTATCTCCAAATATTTATGTTGTATATCCCAACCATGTCTAACATGCTCATAACATTTTCTTGGTTAAATCATATGCCAGGTTAGGTATATTGTATTAAAAAACATAGGGGGACATTTATCAAGGTATTTAAAGACTTTTTTTTTTTTTTTTTTATTTGCTTACTCCGGGCTCACAAAAAGTTGCACGTGCATCTAAGCATTTTTTTGTGCGACTTTTACGAGTAAGCAAAAAGTTACAAACAGCCTTACCTAAGTAAATGTAATTTTTCACTTTGCAGTTGTCGCAAATTTATGATGGGTGAAAGTCGTACGTAGGCAAAAAATAGTCCCAAATCCCTTACGAAAAGTCTGCTCCAGCTCTGACCTGGAGTACAAAACTCCTGTACGTGAGTAAATTAAAAAAGTCGCAATAAAGTCTCACAAAAGTCTCAGCTGCTACTTTTTTGTTTTGCTTATGTGCTCCAGATTTATCAACCCCCTGTGATAGTATGATAAATGTGTAGCACATGAGCAAAACTAAAGCAAAAAAAAAAAAGGCCTTCAGAACTTGTATGCCAAAGCAATGATGAATTTCCCCCATCATCTGCTGTCCTTTCAAACATTCTTTACCCACACATTTGATTACAGCAGCCAAGCTACTTATACCTGTCATGTGATTTAATACTTCAGCCCCTTCCATCCAAAAATGGCTTGATACAATTAACCAAATCTGTAGATTAGAGGAGCTTTCTTGCTGGGCCAACAGGACACATGACAAGTTTCTCAACACCTGGGGCCCCTGGCTATCCTTTCGTCAGTCCACCATAAAGTTTAGCCCAGTATCTACTGATGGAGTCTCCTCAGTAGCCTTGTGGCCACCCCACAAGAACACCTTGCTCTTGAATTTTCACCATCATGTCATCAGTGTTGCAATTGCTCCACTATGTCTGTGCTATGCAGTTGTTCTCACACCCATGTTATGTTTGCTTTCCACATGGATTTATCCACTGAAGCTATTGTTATTATGATGGACTTCGACCAGACCCACTCTCATTTTTATCCTCCATGCTCTTTGCTTTGATTCCTGGACTTATCTTCTTGTTCATGGAAATATTGACCGCACCATCCTCCCTTCCTTCTTTCCCCATTTAATGTAATGTGCGCCTATCTGAGTATAGACTTTGTCTTACTGTTCTGTTGGTTTCTTTTTTATAATGAAAAGATATTTTATTCTAAAGAAAACATAGTCTGCTATGTTTTTTATTATAGCCAGAAACCACAAAATGTTATACCAGATGAAAGTAGATTGTAAGACAATGAAGGGCATTTATTATGTGATGTATAGGCCTACAATAACATATGTCTGGGGCATGCATTTAGCAACACTGTTCAAATGTGCACATGGCCTTATATGTGCTTTAGGTAGTGTATGGGGCTTCTCTCTTGTGACAAAATACCAGCAACACAGCTCTGCAGTGTTGACACATGAAGCTCACTAAGGCTTATCAGCATCTACCAGGTTTATTAGATTTTTTAGAGAATGGTAACACAAAGACATAAATAGTAACAAGTAAAAAACAATAACAAACACTTTTCTATTTTAAACGACTTGATAAAATAGAATATGAGCAGCAGCCAAGTAGACTGTAATGTCATTTTACTTACACCTGTTATTTATTTTATCATATCTACTCCATGAAAACTGCAAAAAACATTATTGCATAGCGGTACATGTTTTGCTAGACCACTATCCAGTGTGTAGAAAAATTATGCATGCTGCCTTCCAGTAAATGTTGCCAGATTCCATGAATACCACCTCTCCTGGAGGAGATATGTATCCAGCAAGGCACTGTGGCAAACTGATAGCTCTGATTTTTGGCAACGAAGACGTATAATCAGGTTGGACTAATGTGCTAGAAGAATTTCCCTAGTGCGCTCAATCTGTACTTTCACACTTTCTCTGTATATTTAGTTTTTTCTTGTTTTTTTATAGACATGATAATTATGGGGATATTTTATTCATAAATCATCTCATGAAAGGATAGGTAATAAAAAAGAATATGAATATGCTGCATTTTAGTTTAGAGAAATCACCTTTTGCTGCTAATTTAGGTGACTTGCTTTCATATTACAGCACGGTGGCTCAGTGACTAGTGTAACACTCCCGTTTCTGAAGACAGGAACCCCGGTGGATGTGCATCTGCTGGACCTATGTGGCAGATGACTTGGACCGTACCAGGGAGCGGAGTCTAAGGTATCGCTGGTTTTCACCAGAGCCCGCCGCAAAGCGGGATGAACTTGCTGCTGCAGGCGACACCCAGGTCACTACCCCTGGCATGGCTCGACCACACAGGCAGCTGAGGAGATGTGAGGCACAGGAGGGATAAGGCAACTCATAGTCTGGATAGCAGAAGGTCAGAGCAGTCAGCACAGTAGCGCAGTCTAGATGTAGCAGGTCAGTAGGCAGGTGGCAGAGGAGCAAGGTCGAGTCACAAAGCAAGAGATCATATACACGGCACGGCAATAACAGGAATGTTTTGTCTCAGGCTCAAAGCAGGAAAGATCCAGAAGGAAACTGAGGAGGGTGGAGGAATTTATTAATGAGCCACAGTTGGATTACACTAATGAGCGTACTGGCCTTTTAAGCCCTTAACGACGCAGGACGTATATTTACGTCCTGCACCGGCTCCCGCGATATGAAGCGGGATCGCGCCGCGATCCCGCATCATATCGCGTCGGTCCCGGCGCTCATCAATGGCCGGGATCCGCGGCTAATACCACACATCGCCGATCGCGGCGATGTGCGGTATTAACCCTTTAGAGGCGGCGGTCAAAGCTGACCGCCGCTTCTAAAGTGAAAGTGAAAGTGACCCGGCTGCTCAGTCGGGCTGTTCGGGACCGCTGCGGTGAAATCGCGGTGTCCCGAACAGCTGACAGGACACCGGGAGGGCCCCTACCTGCCTCCTCGGTGTCCGATCGGCGAATGACTGCTCCGTGCCTGAGATCCAGGCAGGAGCAGTCAAGCGCCGATAACACTGATCACAGGCGTGTTAATACACGCCTGTGATCTGTAGTGTTGCTCGCGAATATTCGCAATTCGAATATTCGCGAATATAGCGCTATATATTCGTAATTACGAATATTCGTTTATTTATTTTTATTTTTTTCACAGTACACATCACAGTGATCATCCCTCTCTGCTTCCAGCTTATGTGGTGTAAGGAGGCTCTAATACTACTGTGTGAGACTGGTGTGCGAATATTCGCATATGCGAAAATAAAACGAGACTATTACGAATATGCGAATATTCACGATTATGACGAATATTCGTCCATATATTCGCGAATATTCGCGAATTCGAATATGGCCTATGCCGCTCAACACTAGTGATCTGTGTAGAAGATCAGGGTGTGCAGTGTTATAGGTCCCTATGGGACCTATAACACTGCAAAAAAAATTTAAAAATGTTTTTAATAAAGGTCATTTAACCCCTTCCCTAATAAAAGTTTGAATCACCCCCCTTTTCCCATAAAAAAAATAAAACAGTGTAAAAAAATAAATAAATAAACATACGTGGTATCGCCACGAGCGTAAATGTCCAAACTATAAAAATATATCATTAATTAAACCGCACGGTCAATGGCGTACGCGCAAAAAAAATCCAAAGTCCAAAAAAGCGTATTTTGGTAACTTTTTATACCATTAAAAAATGAATAAAAAGTGATCAAAAAGTCCGATCAAAACAAAAAACATACCGATAAAAACTTAAGATCACGGCGCAAAAAATCAGTAGTCATACCGCCCTGTACGTGGAAAAATAAAAAAGTTATAGAGGTCAGAAGATGACATTTTTAAATGTATAAATTTTCCTGCATGTAGCTATGATTTTTTCCAGAAGTGCGACAAAATCAAACCTATATAAGTAGGGTATCATTTTAACCGTATGGACCTACAGAATAATGATAAGGTGTAATTTTTACCGAACAACAGAAATATTTTTTTAAAGAAAACAGTAGCATACAAAGTGCTTATCGTAGGTTGATAACTGACCAGTAACACCTTTCAAATTTTCTTTTTTGGGAGTTATGTTTGTTTTTCTTCCACTCTGTGGTAATAGTTTTAGGTGCTAGTTGAATTTTTACCGAAATATGCACTGCGTAGAAACGGAAGCCCCCAAAAGTTACAAAATTGCGTTTTTTCTTCGATTTTGTAGCACAATGATTTTTTTTTTCCGTTTTGCCGTGCATTTTTGGGTAAAATAACTAATGTCACTGCAAAGTAGAATTGGTGACGCAAAAAATAAGCCATAATATGGATTTATAGGTGGAAAATTGAAAGGGTTATGATTTATAAAAGATAAGGAGGAAAAAACGAAAGTGCAAAAACGTAAAAATCCTGAGTCCTTAAGGGGTTAAATCTTAAAGCTCCAGTGCATGTGCCTTAGGGATCAGGGACATGCCCGCCGGAGCAGAGAAGCAGAGGCGGAGGCAGGAGAAACACCCGGAGAGTGACGGACTGGGGATACAGCAGGTAAGAGGACCATGCGCTCACGGCCAGCATGTGCAGCCAGAGCGCATAACGTAACAACTAGTACTGTTGCCTTGTAGCCCTAGGTTTATATCCCAACAAGGGCAACATCTGTATGAAGTTTGTATGCTCTTCCTGTGTTTACATGGGTTTCCTTCCATACTTCAAACTCAGTAAATTTAGCCCCAATAGGGAGGGACAGGGTCTAATTTGAGTGATGATAGACTCTGAACAGTGCTGGGAATGTGTGAGTGCTATAAAACTGAATGAATTATTGCTACGTTTGTAATACTAAGTGTAATTTAATAAAATCCACATGCTGTATTAAAGTAAACTCCCATGAGAATAGTAAAGCTACAGTGTTGGACTGCCTTATAGTAGTACAGTATATCCCTGTGAAGTGATCTTAGTGTAAGTCATGATAGTCATATACTTAGTGAAACCAACTTTTTAATATGTAATGTTTACTTTCTTTCCTAATTTAGGAAAAAAATTTCCACCATTCTACATTTAAATACTACACTAAAAATCTAAGTTTTCTGCATTTTAAAGAAGAACTTTGAATAATACATAAATAATAAAAATAATAAAAATAACTATCTGCCTGGAAGTAAAAAGTGTATTTAAATGACATCAATTTATCCAATTGTCTTACATATTCATCTGCTCATAGTACTATTTTTCATGGCTGTATGTCAAAAGGTGAATTAAATGTTTACATGCAAAACAGTAAAATTATAAATTATGCATTAGAAGATACCGAACAACAGAAATATTTTTTTAAAAGAAAACAGTAGCATACAAAGTGCTTGTCGTAGGTTGATAACTGACCAGTAACACCTTTCAAATTTTCTTTTTTGGGAGTTATGTTTGTTTTTCTTCCACTCTGTGGTAATAGTTTTAGGTGCTAGTTGATATAAAAGGCAGCTTAATGACATTCCTTTTATGGATTTTAAACATCTGCTATATTTGTGCTGAAATTCCACCAATGGCCCTGGCACATATTAATTGCCTCATTTAATCACGCTATAAGGTTCCAGAAACACTCGGTAGCTTTTAAAGTACCTCAGTTGCTCTTTTAAAATTGTCACTTGGCTTTCCAAGTAGCAGCATGGGCATCAGAAGGGCTCCAAATTACAGTAGGACTCGGTGAAATTCATTCATGTCGAAAGCTGAACTGATTTATCTCTTAAATTTAATGCAAAAATGAGAAATTCCCAATCTAAACGTGACTTAGTGTAAAAACCACAACAGTGCATAAGGATTTTAAGAGTCTGAAAAGTCTCATGATTGCTAATCTCCTTGCAGCAATCTGTTCTTTGTAAAGTAACTAAATCATAATGACAGAGCAATGAACTGCATCACATTAAATTCACAGATGATCCAACATCACTTCATCGGCTTGGATGGAACCAAAACTTGTGCAAATACATCCCTTGGTTATGAAATGAAACCAAGCAGATAAGTGTTTAACTGCTCTTCCATCTGCTTACACAGAAGTGAAAACTATAGCGTAATGCTTGTATTCCACCTTGAATAGCTTGGTTTTATTTAGACAATGCTCCTTTTACTTTTTAGCACCCCATTTTTTTTCTTCCTGGTATTAATGTATATAGCTTTTTGATTGAAAGCTTTGAGGCCTAAGATCTCAATATCAATAAATACCATGTTATAAATGCAAACAATAATTATAACTTTTTATGTGTTGTACATCTTGGCAAATCATTAAACTTTCTAATATAGTTCATAACAAAAGTTTACTTCCTTTTTATAGAAATCATGGTTTTTAAAATCATGGCTTTGTCCAAGCTATAGCACAGTCATGGACAAAGTCCAGTAAGTGAAGGTGAGCTAGCACTTCTCTGTGCTCTATCCTGTCTGATAGGACTCCTCTGTGCTCTCTCCTGTCTGATAGCACTCCTCTGTGCTCTATCCTGTCTGATAGTTCTCCTCTGTACTCTCTCCAGTCTGATAGTACTCCTCTAAGCTCTCCTATGCTCTTTCCTGTCTTAGAGTACTTCTCTGTGCTCTCTCCTGTCTGATAGCACTCCTCTGTGCTCTCTCCTGTCTGTTAGTACTCCTCTGTGCTCTCTCCTATCTGATAGTACTCTTCTGTGCTCTCTCCTGTCTCATAGTACTTCTCTGCACTCTCTCCTGTATGATAGTACTCTTCTGTGCTCTCTCCTATCTGATAGGACACCTCTATGCTCTCTCTTATTGGATAGAACTCCTCTGTGCTCTCTCCTGTCTGATAGGACTCCTCTGTGCTCTCTCCTGTCTGATAGGACTTATCTGTGCTCTCTCCTGTATGATAGCACTCCTCTGTGCTCTCTCCTGTCTGATGGTACTCCTCTGTGCTTTCTCCTGTCTGATAGCACTCCTCTGTGCTCTCTCCTGTATGATAGTACTCATCTGTGCTCTCTCCTGTCTGATAGTACTCCTCTGTGCTTTCTCCTGTCTGATAGCACTCCTCTGTGCTCTGTCTTGTCCTATCATATAGCACAGAGGAATGCTAGCCCACCCTCACTTACTGGACTTTGTCCATGCCTGTGCTTCAGCTTGATAAGTTATGATTTCTATAAAAAGGAAATAAAATTTTCTTGTGAAGTATATTAGAAAGGTTAGTATTTTGCTAATATGTACAACATATAAAAAGTTTTTGTATCTGACAGTGTCCATTTAAATTAGATATAATTCAACAAAAATGGAAAGATCCAATCACATAGATTTAAGTTTTATTGGGCATATGTCACTCATGAACTCTAAAGATTTCCTTAACTATAGTCAACATTAAACAATAACTAACAAAAGTGTTGGTGGAAGAAGAAATAATTATATCTTGAAATTTGTAAAACCATACTTTATATATATTATTGTTGTTATTATTATAATTACTTTTAGGTGAACTAATGTTTCACTTTTTTTCCTTCACCATAGAACTAGGCAACTTTAGCCCATTCCGTTTTATCTACAGTGTGATGTGTCGGAGCTAGATGTTTTTTATTGTCTGCAAAATTACAACGTAGGGTCTGCAGTCTAATTTGTTCAAAATTACCAACTTTAATGACCACATTGACAATTTACTATTCCACCTGCATTCCTCCAGGTTCCTGATTGAAAGTGCAGGCATTTTTTAAATAATGACCCTGCAGACAGGTTATTAAGTTTAGGAATATTAAAGGCCATCCCTTGATAGTACATAATTCTTCTAACTGCTCTCAGATATAATCTGTAGCTATATCTTTGAGAGTCATTTATCAAGGGTTGTAAATGAAGAACAGAAAAAAACAACATTAATCTAGTAAAATGCTTAATCGATACAAAATATGTGCATTCTTTTTATACCTCTTTAGTACTGTACTAATTGTAACAAATAGAAATGATGAGCCTAGTCCTATAGTAATAGAAGGTTTTGGGGGGCATGTGGCATTTAGGAAGCCCCCATGGCACACCATTCGGGAAACTACACCCCTTAAGGAATGTAACAAGGGGTAAAGTGAGCCTTTACACCTCACAGGTGTTTGACAGGTTTGTGTTGAAGTTCGACGTCAAAATGAAAAATTTGATTTTTAACACAAAAATGATGGTGTTACTCCAATTTTTTTATTTTCACATGGGGTAATAGGAGAAAATGGACTCCAACATTTGAAGCCCAATTTCTCCCGAATAAGTAAATACCCCATATGTGGACGTAAAGTGCTCTGCTAGCGCACTACAGGTCTCAGAATAGGAGGAGCGCCATTGGGCTTTTGGAGAGAGAATTTGTTTGGAATGAAAGTCGGGGGCCATGTGCGTTTACAAAGCCCCCGTGGTGCCAGAACAGTGGACCCCCCACATGTGACTCCATTTTGGAAACTACACCCCTCAAGGAATGTTATAAGGGGTGCAGTGAGCATTTACACCCCACTGGTGTTTGACAGATCTTTGGGACAGTAGGCTGTGCAAATGAAAAATGTAATTCTTCATTTCCATGGACGACTGTTCAAAAAGTCTGTTAGACACATGTGGGGCGCAAATGCTCACTGCACCCCTTATTACATTCCATGAGGGGTGTAAATTCCAAAATGGGGTCACATGTGGCGGGGGGTGGGGACTTGGGCACTGTTCTGGCACCATGGGGGCTTTGTAAACGCACATTGCCTTCAATTATAGCCAAATTCTCCTTCCAAAAGCCCAATGGCGCTCTTTTTGTTCTGAGCCCTGTAGTGCGCCCACAGAGCACTTTACATCCACATATGGGGTATTTATACACTCAGAAGAAATGGTGTTACAAAATTTGGAGGGCTTTTTCTCCTATTACCCCTTGTCAAAATAAATAAAAATTGGGGTAACACCAGCATTTTAGTGAAAAAAATTAAATTTTTCATTTTCACGTCCAACTTTAATGAAAATTTGTCAAACACCTGTGGGGTGTTAAGGCTCACTATACTCACTATACTCCGTGTTACGTTCCATGAGGCTTGTAGGTTTTTTTTTGCGTTTATGTCAGCCACCTCTGTGCAATCACCAATTTAGGCTTCAAATGTACATGGTGCATGAGCCCTGTTGTGCAATCGCAGATCACTTTACACCCACATATGGGGTACTTCTGTACTCAAGAGAAATTGCGTTACAAATTTTGGGGGTTGTTTTTTCCTTTTACCTCTTTTGAATATAAAAAGTATGGAACAACACCAGCATGTTAATGGCAATGTTTTTTTATTTTTACACTAACTTACTGGTGTAGACCCCGACTTTTTTTTCCATTTCATAAGGGGTACAAGGAGAAAAAGTCCCCTAAAATGTAGAACACAATTCCGGAAATGCCCTATACATGGCCCTAAACTGTTGCCTTGAAATACAACAGGGCTCTGAAGTGATAAAGCACCATACACATTTGAGGCCTAAATTAGGGATTTGCAAAGTAGTGGACCCAGATGCCTCCACCACCACAAATACCCTGCAGCATTATTTCCCTAACAGGTTACCGCCAGCTTTTGCAAAATTCCCAGCATGCCTGGACAGTCAATGGATGTCCGGCAATGCTGGGAGTTGTTGTTTTTCTACAGCTGGAGGCTCCTTTTTGGAAACATTGCTGTACGAGGCGTTTTAAATTTTTATGGGGGGGGGGGACTTTGTAGGGGAATGTGTAGTGTTTTACCCTTTAATTTGTGTTGTGTAGTGCAGTGTTTTTAGGATACATTCACACGGGTAGGGGTTCACAGCGAGTTTCCCACTGGGAGTTTGAGTTGCGGTGGAAAATTTGTGCGGGTGCACAAACCTCCAGCAGTTGCAAAACTACAGCTCTCAGCATGGAGTGACAGACCGTGCATGCTGGGAGTTGTAGTTTTGCCACAGCTGGAGGCACACTGGTGAGGAAATACCGAGTTAGGTAACAGACAAACTCAGCCCGGAAATGCTCAGGGCGTACAAATACGCCCTGAGTCCTTATGGATCAGGGATGCAGGACGTATTCATATGCCCTGCATCCCCAAGAGGTTGAAGAGTAGCTCCCACCATCCTTTTTATTGCCCATCTATCCCTAACCCCCTCCCTTTTTCTCTACCTGGTAGTGTGCTCACTTACCAGGCAGACTTCCCCAGCAGGTGCAACATCACTGATGCCTGCTGGGAGCCGACTTCCGCCCTAAGCTTATCTATACAGGCCATGATTGTTCTCCTAACAGTGTACCTCCAGCTGTTTCACAACTACAACTCCCAGCATGCCCTGACATCTATTGGCTGTCAGGGCATTCTGGGAGTTGTAGTGGTAAAACAATTGGAGGCACCCTGTGCTGAAAACAATCTATCTTTGTTACGGCCGGAGCGTGACCAGAGAGCCAATGCGTGCAGCCCTGGCATTCATAGCACTCGCTCTCGCTTGTCTGATTGACAAGCAGGGAGAGAGCGCAGGCTGACTTAATTCGGACTAATGCCCAGCCGGGATCAGTTCAAATTGTGCTGTGACGTCACAGCAGGCTGCAGCCAGCCACTAGGAGGGAGACCCCTAGTGGCCGGATTTTCAACAGTAAATTTTAATAATTTACACAAAGAAAAAAAAAAAAGATGATGACAGTGCCCATTTAAACCACATGAAAAACCCAATGATAGCAAAGTGCTATCATTGATATATTTCTCCCTGCTTAGGTATAGGTAGAGAATAAATCTATCAATCAAGGCTAGTAGAGGGGGAAAACCCACCATATACCGCCTCAATGACTCATGGTTCAGGCAGTATGGAAGGGTTCTCTTTAAGAAATTTCTCATACAATATTATCTTATATTCTCCCAGTCCCAAACAAGGCAGATATCATTTGTGAATCAAGATATATTTTGATACTTTTTTTTTATCATGTCTAAACTGTATTGTCGAACACATCTGCTGGCAATAATTCCAGATTGCCTATGGTTTGTGAAGCTGGATCAGATTTAGCTTGAAAAGGGTCTTTGTGATGAGACAATACCTTTTTACTATACAGGCTTACATATTAACGTTAACATGTTCTTAGCAAAGAACTACAAAAGAGAGTGTAAACTTGAAGTAAAATAAATTATCCTCTTTTTTCATATAAAGTCTAAAGTTTAACTTTTATGGATAAAAATAAATAATGTTTAAGGGGAAAGAGGGCACTTGCATATGTACCCCCATATCTTTCCAATGTCCACTTAAGCATTTTAATCCATCAATAGGCTGCAGTTCATACTACTCATTACTGGTGGAAATGTAAAGCATATACTTCACCCGACAGAGTATCACAAAATCATGTTTATATATATGTGTGTGTATATAAGCTATGTTGAAGGATCTGGTAATGCCGCACACATGGTATCCCACATTGCAGCGATATGACTGATCGACAACAATAGTCAGCACATGCAGCTCATGCGGGGGTTAAGTGGCTCAGTCAGTAGACAATAGTAAACTTCAATAGGGGAAGTATAAGCAAACGGCACTCAACGGGAATGAGCTTCTTTATTTCAGATCATACAAGCAGACCGAGTAGGCAATGTCTATTTCACACAGGGACATATTTTTTTGATGGAGACCCCTTGAGTCAAAATGTGGTCTGCTTGACCTGTTCGCTCTGCTTGTCTGTCTCCTACCTGCATACACCTAGATTTAAAATAAAGACGCTTATTTCTGGTGCCATTTACTTATAGTTTACAAAATCATGTTTTCTTTTTTCAAAGTAGTCCATTTTCTCTACCCATCTCAGGATATATTTAGCTTAGAGAAAAGGAAAGGAAGGATTCATCTGATGCAACAGAATAAGTGGTTACATGGTCCAACCTGTATTATGTCCCTACTAAGTTGATCCAGAGGAAGGCAAAAAACCCTAATGAGACTGATGCCAATTGTCCCATACTGGGAGGAAAAAATCCTTCTCGACTCCAAACATGGCAATCAGAAAAAATCCCTAAATCTGGTTGGACCAGAACCTTGAGACACCTAAACCATTGAGACACACTTGAAATGGATCTCATGGAAATCAACAGAAATAAATTATATGACTTGATTCTGTAAGTTGAGTTGTATATTGGAAAATGCTAGTATAAAACACTGTAGCAACTGTCTAATCTTCATTGTATTCTACATCATTTGGATCTGAGCAGGGGGTACTCTTCCACATTAGTATGCAAATAATATGCTTCCCTCAATCTAAAAGTGTAAAATGAAAGTGGCAGGGGGCATCTCATTTAATACCCTGTCTATAATTAATATTAGAAATTAGTGTGTTAGAGGGTGTGATGCAGGGCGGAGGGAATTACCTTAGGGGCAGATGGCATTAACCTATTGTATTCATGATGTTAGGGCATAGTTTATCCTCGATACCACACAAAGGTATACCGCTGGATCCTGGGCTAGGCACTGGGGCAATATTGACTCCGTTGTCAAGTTACGGACAACGGTAGCTTTACTGAATGACAGATGGTACAGTCTATACAGTGTGACTTCCTGGGACTTGCCGTGGTTTTGGACAATTTAGTGCCGGCCACATTGACTTCACAATAGATGACAGTGACTGACTTGACTGGAGACAGATTAAGCTGTGACTTTAGCTTACTTGAAGACTTGTAGCTTGTGGCTGCAGACTTGACTTGAGGCCTCCTATGGCTCCACGTGTCTACTCTCTCGGTGGTCTTGTGCATTCAGACTATGGGCTCCTTATTCCCCAGTGTAAATCGAACAATAAATGAATAATGAATGAACGCAGAAAAGAGGAGGATTGCATGTATCCAAATTCTTTAATCCAAAGTATCTTGAGAAAGTAGGCTTGAGAAAGGGAGTTCTATCTCCTGAAACATCACCAGGTTCATGGTCGGAGCTCTGATGCTTTGAGCGATCCGACTTACAGCCCGCAGGAGATGCAGTAGATCATGGCCAGGAACAGGATACCTTGGTGAGGCAGATGAATTCTGTAGCTGCCTCATCAACTTCTGCTACTTTATCACTGGGTGATTATCCTGTATTATATCCATCTATTTCTGTTTATGTAACAGTTGAATATACTTTGGATAAAATAATTTGGATACATGCAATCCTCATGTGTTGTGCTCGACTGCACCTCAGCAAAGACTCAGGAACTAAGAGAGAGAAGAGACTCCTCCCAGGGCTTTTATGGGGAGACTCTGGTGGGGACCCATTGGTCATCCTTAAGTCACCTGGTCACTGATACCTCCTGGATAACAATCACATGACAACTCACATGACAACTGGTGATCACATGTTAACCTTTCTTAAAGATACAACATTCTTATATACATAACATAGGGGATAAAATACAATTACAATAGAACAAATGAAGGGGGAGGGGCAGGGGACACTGCAGGGAGGCTGCCTGACAGGGCAGCAAGGGTACGGGGTAGCAACTCCCGTACTGGGCTACCACATTAGTAAAGCATAACTTTTAATTAGCACAAGATACTTATTTCTCTTAACCTCAAAATAACATTTTCTGAATGGTGTAATATTGGAGTGGAACATCTGATGAACCTAACGCTTGTACCTGCTCATTAAAAAAAAAAACTCTACTATTCTTTAAATTGGTTTCTAGCGCTTGTAACTAGGGATTCCTATACAGAAATTAAATATTGCTTGAACTATCAATGACTTTTTACATAGCTCCTCAACTTGACATGCCTGTTCAGTTTCTGCACAATTATCAAGAATCATCCTTTTTGCCCTTTTCATTAATGGAAATGAAATGAGAGTTTTCTTGGAAGGCTGTATAGTAATGTGTGTTTGCCAACTGTGCACCACAGCTCAGTCTTCCCTCCTCCCTCCTCTCCAACACCAACCTCTGTGATGTTTCACTCTTCTCTTTACTACGGTACTTCTGTAGTTTGAATTGATTCCAAACACCTATGTTGACCCACTGTTTTAATCTTTAAAGATTCAAACCCAAATCACTGCTGCAGCCTTTGTTTGTCATAGACAGAAAATGTCAGCACACTCTAGGCCTTAAATTGCTTTTGAATTTGAACAGAAAAGCACATAGAAAATATTTCCTTTTCCATTTCCAGGGAAGAAAATCAGTTCTTTATAGTGTGACAAAACAATAGTGCAATGGCATAACATGTGAACCTACATGAATCGACAAGCCACTTGAACTGCCATCAAAAACATGCATTGCATAAGCTCTAGTCTATTTTCGTAATGTACTATGAAGAATAATATTAGAAGCACAGGGATGCTGATGAAAATAATACTGACACAGTCTATGCCTTTATTCTGGTTATATATATATATATATTTTTTTTTCATACGCTAACCAGGAGCTTGGAGCACAGGGGGCATTTCACAACCCCCCCCCCCCCCCCTGCCCCCCTTATGCACAGTGATGCCCATCTTCAATCTTTGTAGGAAGCGCCTCCTCCCCCTGTGCTGAGGATTTTATGCTGTAGAATAGAGCTCCACTCTGCAGATTCTCGAGATTCTCTCTTTGAGAAGAAATATTTAGCTTTTTGCCTCCTGTGGCTGGCTGCGTATGCAGAGGAGAAGAGTATACCTGCAGGGTGGATCTCCATTCTGCAGCATAGGAGCCTCAGTACAGGGGGAGGAGGCATTTCCTATAATGATTGAAGACAGATATCACTGTGCACGGGAGGCTTGGGATCAAGGATAGAAGAATACCACCAGAACAGGGGAACTCATTTTCATCATTCTCACCTGCATTACAAGCCTATATCAATATATGACAGACTAATGACAGATTTCTTTTGCATGAAAATTTATTGACAAATCATTTGACACAGAATATCAAATCTGGGTTTCCTCCTATTATTCTTCCAGCGCTCTGGCAGGAAACACATGGTAGGTGTTCACACTGGTGAAGTGCTTTGCCCTGACCACTGTTGCTGTGGTGCTTTATCTGTGTGGTGATGTGGCCCAGAGGCAGGGGCTTGGTTGGGCAGCCGTGGGACTGCCTGGTCACTGTCTCATTCCTCCTGTGGGCTTGGTGTCACAGCGGTGGTGGTTGTTGTCCGTCGCTACACCAGTGTCCGTTTAGGAACCCACCTTCATCAGGTGTTTCTCTATTTGTGAGTGACACAGAACACCCCTGGTGTGTATCAACATACAATAAATAAGTCAATGTTTTATGCTTTCAAAGAAAAAAAAGGTTAACTTGCCAGTGGATGGAACCCCATACACACTAGTTCACTGCTGGGGTCTTAGGCCTGTACATCCTAGTAGAGCAGTTGAACAGAACTATAGTTCCCAAATGTGTTTCTTACCCTCAGATCTTCATCACATCCCTCCCTTCCTGCCTATTCTCCACCTATAGCACTCCTAACTGTTCCTCACCTAGAACTACTACAGAACATCTAATTTCACAGCAGACTATAGAGCATTGGCAAACACTGAGGTGGAGGTTGCAACAACTGCTGCGTTTATTTACTATCTGCCCTGTTCAGATAGGCAGCATGTTGTAAACATACCTTATTCTTCCAACAGAGGCATTTTATTTGTGGTACTGATATGGTATCACAACAGTACCATCATGTTTTTAATCCAGTATAGAAATCCCTCTATGATGTGCCATTTTTGCTCATTTTCTGTAAAAGAGGTGGATTCCACAAGACCATTGAAGGTGTTCTGTGGTAACTAGTGCCAGGGCATTAACAGTAGATCCTTTATGTCCTGTAAGTTATGAGGTGCTTAAAATCTGGGGAATTTGAATGCCGAAAAGGTCAACACATTTAACTTTTTGCCATGTTCTAGAAACTGTTTTTAAACAATGTGTAATGTGGCAGGGTGCATTATCCTGCAGAAAGTGCATTATCCTGGATTTCCATACTGGATTAAAAACATTAGGGAATACCATTACCATAAATGGGTGGGCTAGGTTTGCAGCAATGTTATGGTAGGTGGTAAATTACATCTACATAAATGCCAGGACCCGAGGTTTTCCAGTAGAGCATTGCTCTGAGGCATGCCACTGTCTCTGCCAGATTGCTTTCTTCCCATAGAATATCCTTGTGTCACCTCTTCCCCAGATGACTGACATACACATCTGAATATCAAGCTATATATTACTCTGTGTTCTGATACGTTCATCTCATGGAAAGTATTCACTATTGTTTTTGTCATGTGCATCATTGAGCCTTGAACATTGATCCATTTTAACAGCTTTCACTCCTTGAAGTAGTTTTGTTAGGTACTAGCCACTGCATTTAGGGGAGCCCCATGAGACCCACTGTTTTAAAGATGTTCTGACCAAGTTGTCTAGCCTTTATTATTTAGCTCTTCCTGCTTAGTGAATGGGAGGATGCTGCCTTAAAATTTCGGAGCAGAAATTTCATATTATGATGGTACCCTTAGGATATGGTCAAACAATGCAGTTCCACTGCAGAATTTTTTAAACAAATTTACATTTGATCTGCAACAGCCTTTAACCCTTTAAAGGGGTTATCCATCATAAGGGGATTTGATTACGTACCTGCCAGACAGTAATGGACATGCTTAGGAAGGATCTGTGCTTGTCTTGGGGCTAAATGGCTATGTTGGGAGATTACCAAAACACTGAGGCTATCTTTTTGAGAAAAGGATATTTTCTGTTGAAGTTTTCTTCTTCGACTACAAATCCCGTAGTTTGTTGTTTGTAAGTGTGAGGTCACTTTCCTCTCTCCCACACATCAGCCACCACAACCTTTGAAACACAAATGAGCTGCATCCCAATAAAAAACAGTGTTTTCGGACCAGGGTGCCTACAGCTGTTGCAAAAACAATTAGTTGTAGAACGATCTCTCTCCCACCCATTAAAGCCGGACAGGCTCCGTTTGCACACCTGACTAGTGATGTCATGACTCTGCTGCACTGCAACTTTGGAGAACCTGAGATCGGAGTAATTTTTTATGCTATTAAAAATAAATATTGGGATGAAAATCACATAAGAATTGCGAGACCATCATCCCACACAGGTACAGAAACTATATTAAGAACTGTGGTGAACGTGAGAAGGTAACAGCTCACTTCCCAGTGCACGGACTGCCGTGGGCTGCGCCTGTAGCTTCATTGTAAGAGAAAGGAGGTTGTCCAGTGCAGGTGGATGAAGAACGGAGCTACTTTATTGCAGAATCAACTTCGGTACATAGACAATATGGACATGGGTGACGCATTTCGCCCCTGCAGTCGGGCCTCAGTCATATGACTAAGGCCCGACTGCAGGGCCAAAATGCATCACCCTTGTCCATTTTGTCTATGTACTGCAGTTGATTCCGCAATAAAGTAGCTCCGTTCTTCATCCACTAAATTTACAGCCCCTGTAGCATAGTCAAATAAAAAAAATCCTGTAATACCCCTTTAACATAGCTCTGATTCTTAAGCTTGCTCATTTTCCCTGCATTCATTGCATCAACTATAAGTACAAGCTGCTCTTATATCTCACATCTCTATTCGCAGGTGCCATTGTTAGTATATAATCAGTATTCTTCTCTTCACCTGTCAGTGGTTTTTACGTTATAATGTTACAGCTGATGTAAAAGTTATATAACCCCTACTTTTTTTATCCCCTTCACAACGCAGGGCTCCTGGTGCGCGTTGGTAATTAATGCACCAGTACTTTTACGTCCTGTACATGACCGCGAGCACTGTGGGGGGGGGGGGGGGTGCTCGCATCATGCATGCCAGGTCCCAGCTGCCATCAGCAGCCAGGGACCCACTGGTAATGGCGCACATCAGCGATCATGTCGATGTGTGCCATTAACCACTCAGATGCCGTGATCAATACAGATCACGGCATCTGCAGCAGTGGGGTCACTAAAATGGATGATCGGATCACCTGCAGCGCTGCCGCAGGGATCTGATCATCCAGAATGACGAACCGAGGTCCCCTCACCTGCCTTCGCCATCTTCCTGGGATCTTCTGCTCTGGTCTGCGATCGAGGAAAGACCAGTGCAGAACATAGCCGATAACACCGATCAGTGCTGTGCCCTCTGCATAGCACTGTTCAGTATCTGCAATCAAATGAAAAAGTATAAAACAAAGTTAAAAAACGTAAAAAAAATAAAAGAAAAAAAATTAAATGTGAAAAATCCATTCCTACAAAAAAAAATGTAAATTGTCCCTTTTTCCTATTTTACCCCAAAAAAAGCATAAAAAATTAATTTATAAACATATTTGGTATCACTGCGTAAATGTCCAAAATTTCAAAATATAATGTTAAGTATCCCGTACGGTGAACGGCGTAAACGTAAAAAAAAAAAAAAAAGTCCAAAATTGCTGCTTTTTTCACATCATATTCCAAAAAAATAAATAAAAAATTATGCAACAATTACTAAAAGTTTAATATGCACAAATGGGACACCAATAAAAAGTACAGATTACAATGCAAAAAATGAGCCCTCATACCGCCACTTATACGGACAAATGAAAACGTTATAGGTTGTCAAAATAGAGGGATTTTAAATGTACTAATTTGAAGTGGTACAGTAATAGAAAAGTATGTAATCATGGGTATCATTTTAATCATATTTACCCACAGAATAAAGAAAACATGTCATTTTTACCATAGATTGTACAGTGTGAAAACAAAACTTTCCCAAATTTTTACATTTCAGTTTTCTTATAAATTACCCCACACAAAATGTATTTTTGGGTTGTGCCATGAATTTTATTGTAAAGGACAACTGGTCGTGCAAAAAATAAGCCCTCATACTTGTCTGTGGATAAAAATAAATAAATAAATAAAAAAGTTACGATTTTTAGAAGGCGAGGAGGGAAAAATGAAAATGCTAAAATAAAATTCCTTAAAGGGGTACTCCACTGAAAAACATTTTCTTTTAAATCAACTGGTGCCAGAAAATTAAACAGATTTGTAAATTACTTCTATTAAAAAAAATCCCAACCCTTCCAGTACTTTTTAGATGATGCATACTACAGAGAAAGAAAGTTCTTTTTTTTTTTTTTTTCCTTTCTGTCTGACAACTTGCTCTCTGCTGACACCTCTGTCCATGTCAGGAACTGTCCAGACCAAGATAGGTTTGCTATGGGGATTTTCTCCGACTATGGACAATTTCTAAAATGGGCGGAGGTGTCAGCAGAGAGTACTGTGCTCAGACAGGAAATTCAAAAAGAAAAGAACTTCCTCTGTAGTATATAGCAGCAGATAAGTACTGAAAGGATTAAGATTTTTTAACAGAAGTAATTTATGAATCTGTTTAACTTTCTGGCACCATTTGATTTAAAATAAAATGTTTTCCAGTGGAGTACCCCTTTAAGGCCCAAATGGGCTGAGTCCTTAAGGGGTTAAGAATTATTTCCTAATATTACCTAGATAGAAATTTTATACAAATTATGTTATAAAGTATATATTTTTTATCTGCTAATATGAATATAGAACCTTCTTTGCATGTCCATATAGTAAAGAGCATATTGGTTTAAGACAGACAAGTCCACATTGATTAAATCAGAGTCCGGTGGTTGATTGATAGTAATCAGTAGGAGTTAATAAAAGGCAGCACACAGAGCATTTTATGGGAAAGGCTTACAATGAATCATAGAGGAATTAACCTTAACTTAAGTGATAGATTATTGAGTTTTCTGGCAGTTAATATTGACTGAAAATGTGAAAAACTAAATCTGTTTTCACAATCAGAAAATGGACAAACTCCACTAAGACCTTTGCCAATAATGTTTCATGTGATAACAAAATGGTGCATTTAGTTATTAGGAGTTTTTATTTTTATTTTTTTCCTATTTTAAAACCGTGTCAGAGGTTAAAAAATAAGCTTTTGGTGGGATCATAAACTAAGTTAGAGATAAGCAAATGCATGAAGATAAACCTCTTTCTGTCTAGAAGAATTCTGCTTCCAATTCCTCAACATGAAAATATGTTTGTAGAAAATACCTATTACATATTTAGGGTACGTTCACACATATAGGATCTGCTGCATATTTTTTTGCTGCATATTTTCTGCTTATGATCTTGCTACCCAATGAAGTTTATGAGTAACAAAATCAGCTGCACAGAATATGCAGCAAAAATAAGCAGCAGATCCTGTACGTGCGAAAGTACCCTAAATGAGTATCCCAGTCTTCCTACCAACCTACGCAAACCTTGAGGGAAGGGAAAGGCAACAATGATGCTCCCATCCTCATATCCCGACCTATATCTCAACTTCATATCCCGACCTCATATCCCAACCTTATATTCCAACCTCATATTCGGACTACATATTCCGACCTAATATCCTGACCTCACATTCAAACCTCCACACATCCAGTTGAACAGCTGTCACTCCCCATCCCATAAGCTTGCACTGAGGGGGCGGAGCGTGACATCACACGGGGGCGGGCCGTGGCGTCACAATGCTCCAGCCCCCGTGATCGCCAGTAATCAGACCCAGAGCGAATGTGCTCCAGGGACTGATTTTAACTGGGGTGCTGCGTGCAAGATCATGGGGGTCCCCAGCGGCGGTACCCCCGCGATCACGCATCTTATCCCCTATCATTTGGATAAGGGATAAGATGTCTTAGCGCTGGAGTACCCCTTTTAATGATATTGGGGATTTTCACACTGTTAATGTTATTTTCCAGCATTTCCAATATTCTGTGGCATTTTTTTTTAATCCGTGGAATTTTTCCTGCTTTAGCTATGGCATTTTATCTGGCCTTTAAGAATTGCAGAAAAAAATGTATGTTCCAAATGTTTCAAACATTTAATGACACCAAAATGCTTATAAAAATATGATAAATTCATTGGTTTTTATTAGCATATAAAAATGCTAAAAAATGAAGGATTTAAGAAAAATATTCGACATCCAGTCGCATTAATAACAATGTCACATCTCAGCAGAATGTATGATATTCCATCCCTTCCTTATCTGCCAATTCTAATCTATTAATGGCTCACATTTATAATAATGGAAATGGAATAAGCGTTCACAGGGGCAAGAGACGGCACGGCAAGGTCTCATATGTCATTTGGGGCACTTGCAATAACAGCTCTTTACTTCTAGGGTTCACGTCTCTGTATACCTAACAATTGGTTTGCTGCTGATAACATTTACTTTGGCTTCCTCGGAGGTGGTAAATTAACAAAACCAGCCAAAATCAAGCCACAATGAATTCCCTCATTTGCAACCCACATTTTTCATTTTGCAGTACTATTAAGCTAAAGCTGTCAGTAGTTGTCTCACATGAAAAGGACGATGCATAATGTTATATACCGTATTACTTGAAAACAAATTCTCAGCAATTGGTGTGTATTTTCTATAATGCAAAATAAGTGTATTTTCTACAAATACCGTTTTTCTAAAGCCTGTTGACTCACAGGTGTCTAGGGTACTTCATAGCTGTGGAAATATAGTGTTGACATTCCTCATTAAGGGTTCCAGCTGGTAAAACATTTAATTCCTTCTGGAATAGTTGAATTCCTGGATCTAACGGTATAACTATAATAAAGTATTACTTGTCAGGAGCAAAGCATGTTTAAGTGACTGTCTTATGAGAGGCACTGGTTGTGTTTTGATAGCAGAATAAAGTAAAAAATGCAGCAGGGTGTAGTAGATTTGCAATTTGTAGGCTCAGCGCTTGTGTAGAAAGCCACATACATTGCCGATATGTATAAAATATGCACATTCTATTTATCTTATGTATTTTATACAAACTCCTTTCTCTGCATTTTAAAGAACTGAAGTTAGAGGGATAGTCAAGAATAGATTATAAAAACATGGCTTCTTTAACCCATTAAGGACACAGCTCATTTATTTTTCCATCCACAGACCCATATGAGGTGATCGCACTGATGTCCACCTTTAACCCCTCAGATGCACTGACCAATACAGGTCAAGGCATCTGCGGCAATGCAGCCCTTTAAGTGGATGATCGGATCGCTCACGGCACGGCCGCAGGGATCAGATCATCCAGGATGGTGGACGGAGGTCCCCCCACCTGCCTCCTTCTGTCCTCCCAGCATATTCTCATCTGGTTTGCCTTCTAGCAGACCAGAGAAGTAGATCACAAATAACACTGATTAGTGCTTTGCCTATGCACAGCACTGATCAGTATCTGCAATCTACTGACTGAAAGTGTAAAAAGTTTAAAGAAAATGTGAAAAATACCCTCCCCCAAAAAAAATGGTCCCCTTTTTTCCCTATTTTACCCCCCCCCCCTCCCAAAAAAAAAAAAAAAAAAAACATACTTGGTATGTTTTTCCATACTGTTAACGGCTTAAACATAAAAAAAAAGTCTTGAAATTGCTGCTTTTTGGCCACATCACATCCCAGAAAAAAAATTTTTATGGTAAAAAATAACACTTGTCATTGCAAGGTTCAATTGATCATGCAAAAAACCAAACCTCATATGGGTCTGTGGATGGAAAAATAAATGAGCTGTGTCCTTAAGGGGTAAAAGAAGCTGTGTTTTTATAATCTATTCTTGACTACCCCTCTAACTTCAGTTCTTTAAAATGCAGAGAAAGGAGTTTGTATAAATGTCCGGCGGCCAGACCCCCCCCCCCCCCCCCCCCCATCTGACATCTTATCTCCCAATCTTTTGGATAGGGGATAAGATGTCTAGGGGTAGAGTGACCCTTTTACACTGGAAATGCCTCCTTGTTTTTTTTTATTAAATTCTACCTTTGGGCATTTTATGCCCATAGACCTCCCTCCAATAGTTTTTTGTTCTCTGCATTAATAAAAACACCATAATAAAAAAAATTTTGGATTTGTTTTGTTCATTTTTGTGTCATTTTCTTATTTTTTGACCCCACCTTGAATTCTTTGCACCAAAATTGCTGATTCTGACTCAGATAGTCTATGATTAATAGTGCCCATACAATAGAAAACTGTATAAATAAAACATCTTCAGGGGTTAAAGAAGAGTGCAGGTGCAGTGACCATGAATGAATATATATATATATATATAATATATATATATATATATATATATATATATATATATATATATATATATATATATATAATTTTACAATATACAATAATAATTATTAATTGTTCAATAATTGATTAAATAACACATCCCCTGCCCCCCCACCAAAAAAAAGGAGAATAACAAAGAGAAAAAAAAAACATTTCTGTGAATTAACACTCGCAAAGAGCTATTGTGAAATTTTTTATGTTAAATGGACTCTGACCCCTTTAAAAATATCATGTAAAACATGAAATTTACATAACCACACCCATCTTGACAAAACTGGTGCGACTAGTGTAAACCTTGGATCATTCTCATGTAAAACAATTTGAATAGCTGACAATTTTGGCGCAAAACACAACATTTTGATGTGAAGAGATTTGAATATGGCCCCCAATATGTAAAAAAGCCACTGAAAACACATAAAAAGTCTAAATTGCTGGGAAAAACAAACAAACAAACATTGATGTTCTGTATGCCATTTATCTGCAACACACTTATAATTTTTATTAATATTATTATTATCTATAACAATACACTTGTTTGAAACAGGCCTTTCTGGATTTTTACTATTGTAGAAATAGTATCAAGTTAAAGGGGTTGTCCAGGTGTAGAAAAACCTAGTTGATCATATCTACAATTAGTGCATCTCTTGTCCAGGGCTGGTGTTCGGAAATTTTTCACAAGATAACATTTTTTCCTGAGATTCATCACTTCCGACTAGCTTTCATCTCAAGGAAAACTTCACAACACCAGCTGCTTAGCAAAGCTAAGGGTTATACCCGGCTGCCAGTCACCGATCACTGTCGGCCACAAGAGGTTCAATCCACATTATGTTGCTGGGCTACATCCAGCCGGCTTAGCTCTGCTATAGTACATGCAGCAGGACATCTGGGTGGGTTAGTGAGCCCAAGGATGAGCATGTAGCGACCTTGCTTGCTTCCACCTCCAGCCTGGGGGTCTGATAATGAAGCTTGTAGATGGAACAGCTGCACAGTACGGGGTGAAACAGCTGGCGTTCTGAAGTTTTCTTTCAGATGTCAGCTGGTCGGAAGTGAAAATTTCATCTTGAGAAAATTTTCAAAACACTGTGTGTGTGTGTGTGGGGGGGGGGGGGGGGGGGGGGGGGGGTTCTTGAAGACCCTTGGCACCCTGAACAGCTATAAAACCACAGACACTTTCAATGAAACAGACAGAACAGATGCAGAACACTCTCTGGAGTGCTGCTTGTGTTTGTGCATTCTATTTTTGAATTTGAATTTATTCACAGATCACTATTCCTTAAAGTTCCTCCTGCTCTTTTATTCTATATGACTGACATTATTTCGGATTTAACAGGTTTTATTCACTCATCCGTACTTCTGGAATATCGGTGACACAAGAAAAACAGGGGAAAGGAAAAATCTAAGAAGGCTTGGAATTAGATAAAAGGTTAAAGAGAAAGGGGTCATGTTTATTTAAATGGAGTATACTTAGTTTTTGCATAACATGTGGGCACTAAGAAAACAGTTCTACAGATTCTAATTATTAAGAATTTCATTATTTATTATAACTTTCAGAACTCACCTATAGGCCCTAGGGGAAATTACAGTGGATCATTAAGCATCATCTACCATAAAGAAAACCTGACAATACTTTCAAGAAGCCTTGAAACCATCAGGGCACATGAAGAACATGAAGTGAGAGGGGTAGCTTGTAGCTTCTGGGCCCCGTTGCAAAATCTGCAACAAGGCCCCATATGCCAATTATATTACTGGTCTCTTATGGGGAAGATGTGCTTAGGGGCCCCCTTAGGCAGCAGGGCCCCATGCAACTGCCATCTCTGCTACCACTATAGCTATGCCCCTGCATGAAGTGCAAGAGTTAAATTATAAAGGTGACTGTGCATATAAGGTAAAGCCATTCTAGAATCTTCTATAGGTGGTAGACAACAAAACTTAAAGTTTGTAATAAACTTTTTAAAATTCTTCCTTTGCACCCGAACACTGAATCTGAATGCTCCTATGTTCTTCTTTGGTCTGTAACTGGACAAGACTTTGCACAAATGAAGAATCACATAACCCAAGGAGTGCACCAGAACCATGGAGGAAAGACACAAGAACATCTCTTACAGATTGGTAATGTACACCTTTTCCTCCTCACTGTCTTGTGTCTGTCTTCAGGACATCTGGCTATAGCAGCCCCCCAAACCCCCACCTCAGTAGGCTATGCAGATGCTTTACTTGCCTTTTTTATGTGTATGGCTTTTGTATTTGGTTCAGAAGGATTTCTCTGTTCTGCTGCTACCTAATTCTGGCATCCATTTTTCAGAAAGGGGTGTGTCCGAGGCAACACTTAGCCCATCCTCACTTGCCATGCATTCACTTCCTCCCTGAGTCTGCTGTGCTGAGTATCTTCATCCAATCATTGCAGGCTGCTCTGTAACCCTCTTCTCTCTGTTTTCATACTGTAGTCTGATAGGACAGAAGCACAGAGGAGCTAGTCCAATCTTCACATCCTGGACTTCCTGCTGAAGCCAGGTAGGACCATGTTCTGGATGACATGGGGACCCCTAGTGGTCTTTTTTTTATAAGCCATTATTTCTATAAAAATGAGATAGCATTTTTATGAAGTTTATTAGAAAGGTTAATGTTTTGCCAAGATGAACAACATATAAAAAGTTTATTTTTTAAAATTCTGACAGTGCTCATTTAAGGGGGTACTCTGCTGGTCAGCGTTTGGAACAAACTGGAACAAACTGAGCTTGTGACGATGATGTCACGCCTCGCCCCCTCAATGCAAGTCTATGGGAGGGGGCGTGACTGCCTCCCATAGACTTGCATTGAGATGGCGGGGCATCATTAAGGGATGGGGCTATGACGTCACGAGCTCCCGACACCAGCTCCAGCGTTCAAAAAAGTTTGTTCCAAATGCTGACCAGCAGAGTACCCCTTTAAGCTCATCCCTTGTCTAAGTCCCATCTCTTAGGTTCTCTTTAGGATTTCTTCAAGAGCGTTTCAGAAACATGCAGAATGACAAATAGTGGGGATAGGATTATATACTGTTTATTTTTACAACCCTTCTAAACTACAGTAATCCATAACAAAATTAGCTGAATGTGTTATGTTTATCCTTTTACTTACTTGCATTACCCTGCTGTAAGTTTGCATCAGTTCATACTGTGGGTTTTTAGCAGGGACTATAAGTGAGTTAAAAAAAAAAAAAATATTTCAATTACAGATAAGCGAAGTTACAGTAAATTTGATTCGTCGCGAACCTCGCGGCTCGGCAGTTGATGACTTTTCCTGCATAAAAGAGTTAAGCTTTCAGGTGCTCCGGTGGGCTGCAAAGGTGGATACAGTCCTAGGAGACTCTTCTAGGACTGTATCCACCTTTTCCAGCCCACTGGAGCACCTGAAAGCTGAACTAATTTATGCAGGCTAAAGTCAGCAACCGCCGAGCCGCGAGGTTCGCGACAAATCAAAATACTGTAACTTCGCTCATCTATAATTTTAATCAGTGGATTTTAATCTATTTGCTGATAACTTTAGTTGGGAAATAATACAATGTATGCTTGTGCATAAATACATTAAATGAGTAAAAAAAATACTTTTTATATTATTTTTCATAGAATTGTAATAAATGCTTTAATGTGACTGCATTAAATATTAGACATTGCTTGTCTTTGCTATCACAGGGTAAACATTTCATCATATTTCATTACCTGAACACCTTTTTATTTCCCCATATCGATTTCACAGTTCTACTGCAAAAACCTGTTGGAGCATTATTTCTGCACTTGAGCAGTAACATACCGACTGCTGAAATTTATCAGGCAGTGGCATAATGTTCAGGTGGGCTTAAAACAGATTGATTTATCACGGGTCCTTCAGGGAGAAGGGGTAAGGCGTGCTTTCATCAATATATATGTCTCCTGAAAAACCTACAGGGCTCTTATTTCATTCAAAGTCAAGCCTCGGCACTGTGAATTTATGCTGGTAGTAACTCCAAGTTTGTGTGACAATAGTAGTTTTATTTTTTAAACGGATTTAAAAATATGAAGTGAGCCCTTCCTCTTGTTACCTTTTCGAAAATGTTGTAACTGCTGTTGTAAGAATACAAGATATACATTTCATTTTTAAATTGAAAATGAATGTTTAACAACTAACCACAAAATATACTCCTGATGTATGCTTGCTATTGTGTTCATGGATTATGCATTGTAAAAAGTCATTAAGGATGGTATTAAAGGGGTACTCAGGCCCCCTCCCATGGACTTGCATTGCAGAGGTGGGGTGTGATGAATGGTATTAAAGGGGTACTCACACCCCCTCCCATAGACTTGCATTGTGGGGGTGGGGCATGACATCACACGGGGGCGGAGTAGTGACATCACCATACTCCGGCCCCGTAGTTGTGACCCAGCAGACTCCAAGGCTGCAGCGCCGCATGCAGCTCTCAGAGGTGGGTGCTGCATGCAAGATAGTGGGGGTCCCCAGAGGCAGGACCCCCGCAATCAGACATCTCATCCCCTATCCTTTGGATAGGGGATAATATGTTTTAGGGCCGGAGTACCCCTTTAATGAACATCATTATGGTTCTATTATATATTATTAATTTGCCTATCACAAGGTTGTGGTGTATTGATCTTTGTTGGGGAAATCCATCCTTTGTGAAGATACTCTAAAGGTGCCCATACACTTTCTACCAAAGTCGGTCAAACCCGCTGGCCGTGGTGGGTTTGGCCGACTCTCCAAGGTCTATGGAGGTCGGGCATGTTGGATTTTCACCACCTGACCTATTTATTCTTGGTGGGATCTCTCAAAATGTGTCAGCCTCCTTTTAACAATGAAGCAATTTATTATTTTAATCACAGTGTCTGCTGTGGCTCCCTCGCACCAGTATAGTGTACGCCCTGTTAAACCCCTTTTGACTTCTTTCTGCGTAAGCCCAAGCAAACGGATTATCTACATGAACAGCAAGACCCACTTTACAAACATTCTCACGAAATTCCATATAAGGAAGTTCTGTGTGGGTTCTGCTTACAGCAGCCCCCTATTGATTTCAATGGGAGTTCTGCTGCTTTGTTTAATCGTTGTAAGTTTCAAAATGGAAGTTCTTATAAGTAATTTGATTCTGGCAGAACATGTTGTTTGCCAAAGACATAATTGTTGAATCCAAATTATTTATGCTCCATGCAGAAGGTCGCAAATCTACAGAGAAAATTCTGTGGGGAATTTCCTAGCATAATTCCCTCAGTGTGAACAGAATCTAAGTTCATAGAGATCAGATTTAGGGTGGTTTCACACAAGGCAGTTTTTCCCCAAACAATTTGGAAAAACACCATGAATGACACAAATTTTTTTTTCAGCAATAACACTGCATTCAGATGTTGGCTGGGAATTAACAATAAAATATATATACTATATAGTATACTATATATATATATATATATACTATGCACTATACCTACAATGCTTCACCCTGTCTCTGATGTTTTTTTTTTTTCCACTAAGTTTCACTATGAGAGAATCCAATGACTTATAAAAATAAAAACACATCGGAAAAAATGCTACAAAAATTCTGGGACATAACTAGTGTAGACCAGAAGTGAAAAATTTTACCTACATATGAAACAAGTTATTTGATCATTTTGTTTCTTCTCATTTATTATTTATAAAGAACTAGCTTTCCTCTGCTTAAGGCTAATGAAGTGACAAGTGTAGATATGATTTGTAGATTCTCAGACCCAAAAGAGATCAAGGTGGTGAATTTTTCATGCTATATGTATATATATATATATATATATATATATATATATATAACTGCTGCCCTTTATAAAGTGCATGTTAGACCTAGGTCCTCCTGAAGTACAGTTTAGCATACAACCTGTCATCAGCTGTGCTCTGTGTCACAGGTCAGGGGTCTTGGTTTCACATCAATGACCTCTACTGCAATTAAATTGAACAGAGCAGGACAGATACCAGAATCAGCCTGAACTAGACTGAGGATCATTTTAATGTAATTTCACCAGGTACCAACAGCACAATCCAGCCATGAACAGGGTCAGTGGATAGGTTAGGCTTATGGAATGGCTTTTGTGATGTGATAACCTAAAAAACTTGAATAATGTAATATTCTTTCAGTTTATGTACATACTGTACAGCTGGAGTAAAATATCCGAGCATACAATCTTGTTGTGATGTCTTTTTGAGATATGGAATCCAATAGAATTCTGCCTCAGGTAGCCTGGACACTGGTTGGCTGAAAAAAATCCATAATGTTAACATACTCATAGGGTCCTTGTACACTGGTAAACCCGTGCCAGATACAGCGTGGATCTAGCGGATTGGTACTTGATTCAGGTGCCTTTTCCACAGCTGAATGATTGTGTGGCCAAGGTCACACGTATTTTGACTTGTTGGTTTGTGCAACCCTTTACTTTAGTATTGTGAGCTGCACTTTCCTGCTGTAGAAATTTGACGCTACGAACAGACACACACAGCTACCTCATAGTTCCTCTGCACTGTCTAAGGCAACTACAGTGTCTGGTGCACCCAGTAGGAGTTGCATGAGGGCTGTCTCTTTAAGAGTCCATGTGCGCCCCTGATTCTGCTCCCCCTCAAATCCCTTACTGGCATTGCCTATATAAGGGCACTCCTCCCTCCTTTTAGTGCCTGAGCAATATTGTAGCTTAAGTACTCGAAAAGGTTCTGCTGCTGATTTGATCTGCTGTGTTCCTGATCATTGCCATTTTCCAGACACTGGCTCTAGTTTTTTCCCGCAGTAACTTCCTGTCTTTCCTGGATAAGACTCGGATTGTCAACCACACCTCTGCCTTCTAGCAGGCTCATAACACCTATCTGTACCTGTTCAGCTCTTCTTTTCTTACAGTATCCTATCCAGTCTACTTATCCCATCTAGTGACAGCTTTCCTCCCCTGCCTGTATCCTTGGTGCTTGGCACCAGGGTGTTCTGGCCTGCTTGATTAGCTGCCACTTAAACTAGACCACTCTTGTGGTAGCGATGTCTCCCATGCAGCTAAGACCATCTTCTGCATCCACGAGCAGTATAAAGGATGGAAACCAGGGGAACACTTAGACTCCACTCCCAAATTAGGCCCAAAGCCAAACTGGTAAGTGGCCCAGTGGATCCACACCCATTAAAGGGTGTTACAAAACTCCACATACCTGATCCCTCAGGAGGCCCCCTACACTTTAGACTGAGATGGACAGGAAACGTTTCATGACTTGGATAGTCTTCTGCAGGCCGATGTCATGTAACACTGAAATGAGAGCAGAATTGCGACTACTTCAACCAAAACTTTCTCTAGCTTTATTTTGACACGATCAATATTTTGTAAATAAAGGAAATTTGGGGAGAGAACTTATTTGAATTCACCTATCTGAAAACTGAAAGTAGAGTATATATTCACAATTTAAATGGGTTATGGGAGGTTAGGAAAATGTGACTGCTTTCTTTTACAAACAGGTCCACTCTTGCTCATGAGTTGTATCTGGCATTTTTTCTTGAGTGCACGAGGCTGAGCTGAAAAGACAGATATAATCAATGGTGAACTTAAAGGGGTATTCTGGGCAAAACTATTTTATCCCCTGTCCAAAGGATAGGGCATAAGATGTATGATCGCGGGGGGCCTGCTGATGAGACCCCCCATGATCTCCCTGCAGCACACGCTTTCTGTGCGGGTGCTGAATCTCCAGTTTCAGAAACCTCCGGGTTTCCGGGATTGGGGAAGTCACGCCACGCCCCCTCCATTCATGCCTATGGGGGCCGCCACGCCCCCTCCCATAGACGTGAAGGGAGGGGGCGTGGCGTGAAATCATGTCCCCAGTCCCGGCAACCTAGAGGTTTCTGAAACTGGAGATTCAGCAGGGAGGTCGCGGGGGGTCTCAGCAGCGGGCCCCCCGCGATCAGACATCTTATCCCCTATCTTTTGGATAGGGGATAAAATATTTTTGCCCGGAATACCCCTTTAAGCTTTTTTAAGTTTCTACAACCCCTTCAGTGGGGGCACCCACAATGTACAACGAACTCTAGGAATTAAAAGTGATCTATAAAATATAAACTGCTGCAGATGACTGATACTATATTGTGGTTTGTTCCACCACTTTGTGGGATTCAGTACTTACCATGGCATTTATGTTATCTATATGTTATTCTGGTATTTATTACATGAGTGTGTTGACTTTAGAGTCTTTTTTATATAAGCATTACATTGCTATTTTTTATTGTAACAAAGACTGCCTTGTGATAATCAACTACTATAGCACCATGGGATATAAAAAGTGCTAAGTGCTGAGCAGGTGTCTACTACATCATTGTTTTATACAGTGTTTTATCTTAATTCTAATATAGAAACCTGTTAGGAAATTATTTCTCCTGTGTAATGTGCCATTTAGGGAAATTTTGAAAATGTGTTAATCTAAAAACAAGATTTTTTTTCCCTAAAAAAACAAACTCAACATGGCAAAAAGAGATTTGATAGTATACAGCTGTGTAGCCTAGTTCAACACTTATAAATATGTTGTATCCATTTCCTTTCAATCGCGTTTTTTTTCCCCAGTTCTCTTTTCTGTTAGTCAACAGGGATTTCAGTAATAGTAATACATTATATATTATTTTGAATTGGTGAAACACTGAATAAAAGAACAAAAGATAACAAGCACTTTGTGAATGCTGGAGACCATAAATCAGACCTAGGAAGAGACAAAAAGATGTGGAAAAAAATAAAAAATATGAAAGTAATAATCTGCAGCCGGGCTCTCTTAGTCCTGTCTCTTGTTATGTCTTTTTATATGATTGCTTATTTCAATAATGAGAGAAAATAATGTCTTGGACACTTCTTCAGTGATTTTTAATATGGTCTCAGCAGGATAAAATGTGTCTACCTTGAAATGTTTCAAGGGCTATGCCAGTTGGATACTACGAATATTAAAATTATTTCCTTCAAGGTTTTATTCTGTGAAAGTTTTTTTTAAGGCTCAACATATTTCCTGTTTAAATATATTACACAGTCTGCCATTGTAACATATTTATTTCCATAGGAATACATTCAACAGGGACTGCCATCAAAATCGATGAATACTTAGCTGTAATGAATAAAGCAGTATAAGGAGCATCAAAGGAAATTCATGAGCCTTCGATGAGAGAGGGCAGTCCTGTTCTTCAACAAAAAATATTTATCCTCTTGTAGTGAAACTTGGGAGGAGACTTTACATGTTTACTTTTGCTGCTGATTTAAAAAAAAAATCATTTACTTTATTTATTTATTTATTTATTTTTTTAAAGCAAAGCAAGAAATCTGCAGGAAAATATGCAACAGATTGCATCTATAAACGGGAAGGAGACTGTACCCATGTGCAAAATAAAACAATATACCCCAAAGAGCTTGTAGCAGAAATGTTGTACCATCTGCTCTGCTAACTTACACCTTAGTCTAAAATAAAATTGGTGAAAAATACCGGAGAAGGCACTGCTGGATATGCAGAATAAGAGCTCCAGGGCACTGTAACCACGAGACCTTTTCATGAGATATAAGGATAGAGTCTGACAATGTACTATGAATCATATTTTATGTTTGTGCTGTTGTTTAGGACATTGAAGAGTCAGCAGACCTCTTACTGGCTGGTAGCCATGTTGTTTAATAAATTATGGCATTTCACAGCATCAAGCTCTGCTCTACTTTAGAATAGGAACATTTGGGAATGGATCAAACAAGAAACTCTGTGTAGCATCACCTTCTGAGTTGTTGGGATTATCAGATGTGAGCAAATGCATCCCCTAGGATATTGTGATTTTTTTTGTGAAAAATGTCTTTGGCCAATCTTTCCTTCGTTGTAAATTTCTCAAAAAAATCTAAAAAAAATGTTTTAAACAAAAAATGCCTAATAATAAGGTGCATATGTTATGTTATGTGTTACAAATATGATAGATAGTAGCTAGATAGAGGAGGGCAGCATGTCAAAGAGATAAGTCAAAGAATATTTTTGTTCATTAATAAGTTAATAACTGTTAACAACTTCTGTATTCATGTGGTCTCTAAATGTAAGAAAACACAAAGTGTAGACTGAAACTGGATTCGCACAGGGCAGAAACTTCTGTTACTGTCTACTGGAACTTGCAGACATCCATGTGCTGGCCACCAAACAACCCAATTCAGAGCAATGGAATATATTATAATTATTAATAATAATAATATTAGTCACAGAAATTTTTGCAACAAAATCTTCCTCCAGATAGTTGGAGTTAATGAACTGGCGAACAAGTTGTACTTTTGTGCTTTTCTCGGAATCATCGGGTTTTGTATCATTAGGCCCAGGAACACAATATAGAACCAACTCAATCCCACTCTGTGTTTCAGAAGTAACTAATAAGAGGTCACTATTCACAACACTATGTAGGGGTTAAAAGCACCGTCACATACATACCTTTACATAAACTTCTACTTGAGTGGCGAAAGCAGTATTTTTGCCATATATGTAAATGAGCAGCAAGTGCCTAGAGGATGAGGCTGATCAACTCTAGAGACCAGCAATTCCATTGCCTACAAAAGTTGGCACATACAGTAACATATGTTTTGCTATACACATGTTTATTCCCTTTGTGTGTATTGGAAGTAAACCAAAAAAGGGAGGAAAAAAGCAAATTGGATATAATGTCACACCAAACTCCAAAAATGGGCTGGACAAAATTATTGTCACCCTTTCAAAATTTTGGAAAAATAAGATTGTGATGCTCCTTTAAACTCACCTGGGGCAAGTAACAGGTGTGGGCAATATAAAAATCACACTTGAAAGCAGATAAAAAGGAGATAAGTTCACTTAGTCTTTGCATTGTGTGTCTATGTATGTGCCACACTAAGCATTGACAACAGAAAGAGGAGAGGGGAACTGTCTGAGGACTTGAGAACCAAATTGTGGAAACATATCGACAATCTCAAGGTTACAAGTCCCTCTCCAGAGATCTAGAATTGCCTTTGTCCACAGTGTGCAACATTATCAAGAGGTTTGCAACCCATGGAACTGTAGCTAATCTCCCTAGGCGTGGACAGAAGAGAAAAATTGATGAAAGGTGTCAACGCAGGATAGTCTGGATGGTGGATAATCAGCCCCAGACAAGTTCCAAAGATATTCAAGCTGTCCTGCAGGCTCAGGGAGCATCAGTGCGCAAACTATCCATCGACATTTAAATGAAATGAAACGCAATAACAGGAGACCCAGGAGGACCCCACTGCTGACACAGAGACATAAAAAGCAAGACTACATTTTGCCAAAATGAACTTGAGTAAGCCAAAATCCTTCCGGGAAAACATCTTGTGGACAGATGAGACCAAAATAGAGCTTTTTGGTAAAGAACATCATTCTACTGTTTACCGAAAACAGAATGAGGCCTGCAAAGAAAAGAACACAGTACCTACAGTGAAATATGGTGGAGGTTCAATGATGTTTTGGGGTTGTTTTTCTGCATCTGGAACTGGGTGCCTTGAAAGTGTGAAAGGCATCATGAAATCTGAGGATTACCAGCAGATTTTGGGTCGCACTGTGTCAGATGAACAGTGTTAGAAAGCTAGGTTTGGGTCCGAGATCTTTGGTCTTCCAAACATATGTCAAAAAGCCCCCAGAAATGGATGGCAACAAAGCGCTGGAGAGTTCTGAAGTGGTCAGCAATGAGTCCAGATCTAAATCCCATTGAACACCTGTGGAGAGATATTAAAATTGCTGTTGGGAAAAGGCACCCTTCCAATAAGAGAGACCTGGAGCAGTTTGCAAAGGAAGAGTGGTCTCATTCCGGCTGAGAGGTGTAAGAAGCTTATTGATGGTTATAGTAAGCGACTGATTTCAGTTATTTTTTCCAAAGGTTGTGCAACCAAATATTAAGTTAAGGGTGCCAATAAGTTTGTCCAGACCATTTTTTGGAGTTTGGTGTGACATTATGTCCAATTTGCTTTTTCCCTTCCTTTCTTTGTTTAGTTCCAATACACACAAAGGGAATAAACATGTGTATAGCAAAACATGTGTTACTGCAATCCTTTTCTGTGAGAAATACTTAATTTTCTTGAAAAATTTCAGGGGTATCAACATTTACGGATATGACTATGGGCTAGCAGTCATACAGGGAGGGAGGCAAGCAACCAATGGGAATGAAATTGCTTATGGTGATTGACCCCACCATGTGGGCACTTGCTGCTCATTTGCATTACTTAAATCTGTAACAGCCCCCAGATGAGTTTAGGGTAGTACTTCTCTGATAGGGGGGGTGGCCCTACTGCAATACTGACCCCCCTCACACCCACTCATAAGAAAGATTCATGACAAGCTGAGTATTGCTGCCAGTTCAGAATTAGCCAATCAGCTAACATTGGCTGATGCTGGCAGAGCCTCTCCTCATTGGATAATGCACGTCTGTAGGGGATGCTCAGCTGGTAACAATCCTATTCATAAATGTGAGGCACCTCTCACCTTTGACATAGTCATATTATTAAGCCAATGTGACAGACATGTCCTGACTTGTATCTAACCTTGACATAAATTACTGATCTGGGTAAAAATAGTTGAATTTACACTCTGTACTCACATTTAAAGTGGTACACAAAATCACAAAATATACAAATAGGCACTTCATATACATGCTAAATGTGCTAAGACGAAAAGTTGAAGTTTAATAAGGAAAAGGTAGAGAATAAAAGGGAGGGTGGGCTACAAAGGGTGGAGTTAGCAAATGAAGGGGTAGAGTTTAAAACAGGAAACACATGGTCTTGATAAGAAGGGTTGGGCAAAGTTAGATCACTGGAATACATATATCTACATAGTAGTACCAAAAGTGGAACATACAAAATTGGCTTGGTAAATAAAACTTGTAAAACATAATCATATTAACTAGTAATAAATGCTGCATGAATCTTGTTTGCACATATAGATGGTTATTAAGAATAGACTGTATACACTACTAGCATAGAATTACTTACTTTTGGCTAGCTATTAGATTGCCCATTATACCTCTTGCCTGACAAACGGATCTAATTTAGACTCTGAAAAATGCTGAAAATAACTTGACATTGCTGGAGAGTGTATCATGACCACTGCACAATGATTCTACTTGTTAACCTGGAAGATGCAATTGCAGCCTAGATTTTCCTACTTTACATTTCACATATTAGGTTGAGAGCCAAGCGCATTTATTTATTTGTGTAGGGCAAATAATGTGGAACAAAAATGTATTTACCTAAGTGCAATACTGTTTTAATATCATAGTTATCTATTTGTTTTTATACGGTTCAAGAGCCTATTAAAATCACATTATTTTCAACTAATCATTTAAAACCATTTTAAAGGAAATCTAAAGGGTGATTTATGCTTTTCTCTCTGGAAAAAAAAATAATATAAATAAATAAAATTCTAATAGAACTTCTAGGAAAGACAGTGAGAGCCTGGGTTACCTCACACACACAGGCTGATTGACAACCTACTATCAACACACATTGATGAGGAAAATCTTTAGAAATTATTTTAATCTTAAAGGGAACCCCTAGCCACCATTATATTATTAAGATCAGCACTGTACGCTTAGATTGCACATCTAAAACAACCAGTCAGATCTTTCCCTTTTCAACCCTGTTATATAAAATCTAAAGGCTGATGTTATGGTTGATATGTTTGCCCTGGATGATGAAACAGCTCTCTCTATAATAGTCAATTTATTTACTCATTTAGGCCCTGGTTGTATTCATTTAAGACAGTAATGTTAAGTTGTTGAAAATCTCAAGGAGCACCCTGACGTCACCGCTGCTGCTCCTCAATTGGTACGGCTGGCTGCAGGCTTAAAAAAGTAGGAGCGGTGACATCAGGGTGTACCTGAAGCTCTGCCCGTGCACCAAGCCTTCTGCCCAAACAAGTAGGATGATGGGTGAACTGGTCCATGGACAGAGGGTAGGTTAGTATGGTTATCATCAATGTCACCTGCACTACACACCAGTATCAACAGGTTAGTGCTGGTAAAACTGATGCCACGGCTTGAGTCTCCTCAAATAGACACATTGGCCCAGATGTATCAAACTGTGTGAGAGAAAAAGTGGAGTGATTTTCCCCCAGAAACCAATCACAGCTCAGCTAACGAGCTCAGATAAAGTGAAAGCTGAACTGTGTTTGGTTGATGTGGGGAAATCACTCCACTTTTTCTCTCACACAGTTTTATATATCTGGGCCATTATCCCTTGAGTGTTCCGTCAGATGATAAGAGGACACCAGTGATTATAAGGCTTGGCTTATACAAGATGTATATGTCTTCTAGGCTCAATGATCCACTGGGGCAGATTTGCTTTTTCAAATGATGAAGAATAATGTTCTATGATAATTTGTAACAAAAAATTGACTTGCTTCCCATTAATTAGGATAGATAGGATAGATACTTTTTAGACATTTTGTGCCTTGTCTGGTAAATATATATGATTTATCTGGAATGGGGAATCCTATCAATGGCCTAAGTGCACCAAGAAATGTGCCAATATTATGGTATGTAAACTAAGCCAAATAATAAATTATCTACACTTATACTTGACAGTGCAAGCTTACACTAGACAGTCTACAGATGTGCCAGTTGTATAAAACAGCATGCGGCTCTTTAATAAATATGACGCATTTGAAGATTGTAAAAGTTTGCACTGTGAAAAGAGTGCCACTGTTTTATTAAATTATTCTTAGCCAACTGTATAAAGAATGGGACTGTTTTATTAAATTATTCTTAGCCAACTGTATAAAGAATGGGAATGTTTTAGTAAATTATTCTTAGCCACCTGTTATAAATCTTTTCCACTGTGAGATACTTTTAGTTGTGTGTACCATTTCTAACTTTTATGTACAGTCAGATCCATAAATATTGGGTCATCGACAGAATTCTAACATTTTTGGCTCTATACACCACCACAATGGATTTGAAATGAAATAAACAAGATGTGCTTTAACTGCAGATTGTCAGCTTTAATTTGAGGGTATTTAAATCCAAATCAGGTGAACAGTATAGGAATTACAACAGTTTGCATATGTGCATCCCATTTGTTAAGGGACCAAAAGTAATGGGACAGAATATGAATCATAAATCAAACTTTACATTTTTAATACTTGGTTGCAAATCCTTTGCAGTCAATTACAGCCTGAAGTCTGGAACGCAGAGACATCATCAGACGCTGGATTTCATCCATGGTGATGCTCTGCCAGGCCTCTACTGCAACTGTCTTCAGTTCCTGCTTGTTCTTGGGGCATTTTCCCTTCAGTTTTGTCTTCAGCAAGGTAAAATGCATGCTCAATCGGATGTAGGTCAGGTGATTGACTTGGCCATTGAATAACATTCCACTTATTTCCATTAAAAAACTCTTTGGTTGCTTATGCAGTATGCTTTGGGTCATTGTCCATCTGCATTGTGATGCGCCATTCAATGAGTTCTGAAGCATTTTGCTGAATATGAGTAGATAATTCATTCTGCTGCTTTTGTCAGCAGTCACATCATCAATAAATACAAGAGAAGCAGTCCCATTGGCAGCCATACATGCCCACACCATGACACTACCACAACCATGCTTCACTGATGAGGTGTTATGCTTAGGATCATGTTCCTTTCCTTCTCCATACTCTTCTCTTCCCATCACTTTGGTACAAGTTAATCTTGGTCTCATCTGTCCATAGGATGTTGTTCCAGAACTGTGAAGGCTTTTCTAGATGTCGTTTGGCAAATCTAATCTGGCCTTCCTGTTTTTGAGGCTCATCAATGGTTTCCATCTTGTGGTGAACCCTCTGTATTCACTCTGGTGAAGTCTTCTCTTGATTGTTGACTTTGACACATATACGCCTACCTCCTGGAGAATGTTCTTGATCTGGTCAACTGTTGTGAAGGGGGTTTTCTCCACCAGGGAAAGAATTCTTCAGTCATCCTCCACAGTTGTTTTTCTTGGTCTTCCGGGTCTTTTGGTGTTGCTGAGCTCACCGGTGCGTTCTTTCTTTTTAAGAATGTTCCACACAGTTGTTTTGGCCACGCCTAATGTTTTGGCTATCTCTCTGATGAGTTTGTTTTGTTTTTTTTCAGCGTAATGATGGCTTGCTTCACTGATAGTGACAGCTCTTTGGATCTCATCTTGAGAGTTGGCAGCAACATATTCCAAATGCAAATAGCACACTTGAAATGAACTCTGGACCTTTTATCTGCTCATTGTAATTGGGATAATGAGGGAATAACACACACTTGGACATGGAACAGCTGAGAAGCCAATTGTCCCATTACTTTTCGTCCCTTAGCAAGTGGTCCCTTAGCAAGTAATTCCTACACCGTTCACCTGATTTGGATGTAAATGACCTCAAATTAAAGCTGACAGTCTGGAGTTACAGCACATCTTGTTTGTTTCATTTCAAATCCATTGTGGTGGTGTATAGAGCCAAAAATTTTAGAATTGTGTCGATGTCCCAATATTTATGGACCTGACTGTATGTAGAAACATTGTTGGCTCTATTTTAGAAAAATCTAAAAGTAAAACAATATATATATGTTTAACTGGAGTTTTTCATTAAATACCTGTTAACTTTAAATTAAATACAGTAAATGTATTTAAAAAAATAAATAACTAGCCGACACAGCTACCTAATACACAGGTGCAAGCTGCTGCGGCAAATACAAAGTATACAAAAAAGAAGGTTGTAGCAGCACACTTGGTCAAAAAATGGAGGCTCTTAGTGCACTTTTTGATCAAAGTGTGTCCCCCATCCACCACGTGTGGTGGATGGGGGACATGTTTTGATCAAAAAGTACATTAAGATCCTCCATTTTTTGACCAAGAGTGCTGCTACAACCTTCTTTTTTGTATACTAAGTAAATGTATTATTTGTACCAACTAACAGAGAAGAAAGAGTAAATTTTAGCCACAGATGCATCCTAAGTTTCCTATCTGTAACTGAATATGTCTTGTCCCTATAAATAAGCTTGTCATCTGGTTTACATACTGTGAACAATTTTTAACAATGATTACCGTCCAAAGTAATATGAAAGTGTATGTTACAGCAAAGAACCATTTATAAAAGGTTAGTCAAGTCACCCATACATTCACTAATGGTCAATAACTGCTTTCTCTATCACCACTGCTTGATAATTCACTGACAAGGCCATATGTGTATAGATTATCTATTATTCACAGACAAGCTACTGGCAGCCCACACACTGTCAAGAATGACAGTACAATATACATTAGTTTATTCATTGCATTTGACAACTCGAACATCAATTGGTCAGGGATAAAGAGGCCAAAGCTGGTAGAAGGGATTTCTTTTCTAAATTAATAATTCAGTTATATTGATTGATGTACCATTTTCTTCTTATAAATGCATAGAAATGTGTGTAGTACGAATGTCTGACGTACCATCATGGTAGAAAATGCATTAAGTATTACAAATAATCCACATTCTTATTAGTCTTTCTGCAACAAATAAATGTACCAAGAGATGAGCATGTAAGATATTGCAGTTGAACAAGATAATTTATTAAACTTTTATTAGAGTTATATTAAAGGGGTACTCCAGTGGAAAAACATTTCTAAAATAAACTGTTGCCAGAAAGTTAAACAGATTTGTAAATTACTTCCATTTAAAAATCTTTCCAGTGCTTATCAGCTGCTGTATGCTCCACCACGGGAATTTCTTTTATTTTTGGATTTCTTCTCTGTCTGACCACAGTGCTCTCTGCTGACACCTCTCTCCATGTCAGGAACTGTCTAGAGCAGGAGCAAATCCCCATAGCAAACCTCTCCTTCTCTGGAGAGTTCATGGCATGGACAGAGGTCTCAGCAGAGAGCACTGTGGTCAGACAGAAAATAAATTCACAAAGAAAAATATTTACAAATCTGTTTTTGGCACCAGTTGATAAAAAAAAAAATTCCCCCGAAGTACCCCTTTAACTCCTTAAGGATGCAGGGAGTCCGTTCCTTTCTATAATGCGGGGCCACATCATCATAACGAGTCGGGCCTGGCCTTTAACAACGGCCGGGACCTGTGGCTAATAGCGCACGGCACTGATTTCTGTGCCGCGAGCTATTAACCCTTTAGACGCGGCATTCAAAGTTGATCGGCGCATCTAAAGTGAAAGTAAACTGCTCCCGGCTAGCTCAGTGAGCTGTTTGGGACTGCCGCAGCGAAATCGCGGCATCCCGAACAGCTGGTAGACACAATGAGGGTCCTTACCTCCCTCCTGCGTTGCCGATCGCCGAATGACTGCTCAGTGCCAGAGATCCAGGCATGAGCAGTCAAGCGGCAGAATCATCAATCAATGTTATCCTATGAGATAACAAAGATTGATGTAAAAGATCAGTTAGTGCAGTATTATAGCCACTAGAGGGGCAAAAAAAAGTGAAAAAATAAAAGTTAATGAAGATCCTTTAACCCCTTTCCTAATAAAAGTTTGAATCACCCCCCTTTTTCCATTTAAAAAAAGACTGAGTAAATAAAAATAAACATATGAGGTATCGCTGCATGTGGAAATGTCAGAATTATAAAAATATATTGTTAATTTAACCTCAAAATCAATGGTGTACGCGCACCATTGTATACCTTCCTTCAGTATATAAATTAGTGATTTCATGATGTCTCTCTCAAGATGTAGATGTTCAACCATGTCTATTTTTCTCCATTAATGTTTCATTGTGAGTTATAATTCCTTCTCTCCATTTTTTTGTTTTTGTTTTACTTGGTCAGCACTCTGCCCCACCACCTCAGTCCAGAACTATTTAATTGACAAGAAACTGCATAGGGCCCTGTTTTGTTATCTGTTCACATTGATGCTGTACTCCGCAGCGGCCGTTGCTGTGATGGCACCGTGTCTGTGGGGTGGCGCGATTCTCAGCCTGGGGCTTAATCAGGCAATATTGGGGCTGCTCTGCCACTAGGCTATTCCCCATATGAGCGCTGGTATTGTGGTGGTGGTTGTCGCCGCCCAGCGCAGTGTAATTTTATGTTTATATATATATATATATATATATATATATATATATATATATAAAAAATATTTATATATATATATATATATATATATATAAAATATATATATATATATATATATATATATATATATATATATATATACAGAGAACCACAGGATCTTTTTACAACAAGCATATGTGAGACCATGTCTATTTTTCACCATTGGTGTTTCATAATGAGAAAACAAATGCTTCTGTAAATTGCCATCATACATTAACTAGCAGTTGTGCCTAAGGCTAGGACCGCATTTTGACCACAGTATAGGTCTGCTGCCACAATTCAACATCATAGATAATGAGATCCTGCAGGTGACCATGCGCAGAAATCTATTCTGTATGGATTTCTGATGATTGTAGTGTTGAAATCCCTGCAACTTACTGGCGCCAACATGACCCCATCCACATACATTAGCTGTATGGGAGTATGACACGGCAATCTTTGGCAGTGTAAACTATGTCCTAGCCATAGCCAAAGCTTTCATGTAGTCCTAGCCTAATATAACTATATTACATACCCTTTATGATAATGACCATACAGCAAAAACCAAAATGACCACATCATAGGAAATAGCATTTTGTTTTTATACCTAAAGCTATTTTTTCTGTGCTGGACCAATTATGCAGACTCTTGGACACTTGTTAAACACATATTTTAAAACTTTGATATACGTTTTTTTTTCCCCTTTTCTGCCTAAAATGGGGTTCTAATAATCTGCAAAATGAATTAGGGTTAGGCTATGAAGCTACAGAACAAATTTATCTATACAAAATATTGTAGACACATTTTCCGTCTTTATGTTGTTCTCAACAATCCCATCCACAATTGGTATATTTATGTAAATGAGGGTGGTATCTACTTTCTACTGTCAACTATTGTTCCACCATCAGAATAATAGAGTTATGAAGTATGAGGAGATAAACAATAGGAGTTCACTATATAAATGTCAGGTGTGTTTTTTCTGCATCGCACAGTTGTCAAGTAGTCTGTCACATTTCAGACTAGAGAGGGCCATTTTGTCAAGCAGCAATAATGACAATATCAAAAGGCAGATATAAATAGCAGCAAATAATATAACATAGAAAAAGATGATTCTTCTCTCAAATCTCAAATGTAGGCAACCCAAGAATGCAAAATAGCAAACTGATGGAGGAAATATGCCCGGCCGCATATGCCATATTATCATAACTTCTGTTTATTTGTCATTGTCTTAAGAAATACTAACAATTGGTAATGTATCCAGGTACAGACCTGTATTATTATCTTTATCTTCTGTATTTCATTTATTGCATTTAAACTAGTATGCATTGTTTGATCCTGAGAACCAGAACTAATGTACTGGACCTCATTAAAATACACTACTTCCTTTTTTTATTTTTTTTTTGTAAAGCATTTTTCATAACATTTTTGTTTTGTTATATGTGTAACATGTATATTTCACCCCCCCCCCCCCAAAATATATATAAAAATAACAACAATAATAATAATAAAAAAATACATGAATACTTCTACAGTATAGAAAATAACTACAGGAGTGTGGAAATCCACTTCACTCAAGCTATGTTCACACAGTGTAAAATGAATAGCAGAATATGGACATAAAATAGAAATTTAAATGTGTTTCTATTTTTAATCAAATAATGTACACAATGAAAGTCTATGGAAAAGTGAGTGTAAAGAATGTGTCAATATTTTTACATATTGTGCATACAGACAACCACTTTCCCATACACTTACATAGAGCACATTAATCTTAAAAATGTGGATTCATTTTTTCTGCATTTTATTGTACACATTTTTACTAATAAAATACTCCAACACACTGTGTAAACCTAGCCTCACACTGGAATTTGATATATATATATATATATATATATATACATATATATATATATATATATATATATATATTTTTTAACAGTGTGTGAACTGACAGAGTGACAGACGCTTTTCCACAGCTTTCATTGTGCACATTATTTGATTAAAAAAATACAAACATATCTTTATTTCTATTTTATGTCTGCATTTAGCTATTCATGTTCCACTGTCTGAACATAGCCTGAGGCACCAGAGGGCTGTACTTCTGTACCTTTATCATCATCAGGTATTGTAATGCAGACATTTTGTCCATATGGTTTATTCATACCTTGAAATCAATTGGGTCAAGTCCTAAGTTTCAGAATTTTTCTATACATATCGATTAATATTTCAGTATATATTGCCATAGTCTTCTTCTTGATTTGTAACCCCAAGTGGCCAAGATTGTGGCTAATCCTTGATACTAACCTTTCTATTGAATTTCCTTTTTGAGGATAGATAACATTCATGATTCCAGGCAGGACGTTAGATATCTATACAAGCCGATAAAGCACACAGCTTAAATTTGTTGATACCTTCTCACTTATTAAAGCACAAGTGCAGTAGTTCAGCAGCGCATGTGATTTATTCAAAAGGTGGAGTACTCTACAATTCTCTTTGATACATATGATACATAGAATATACTCTTGTGAAAATACAGTGGTCTAGGACATCACATTCACTTGTACTATACAAGGATCATGTCTGGACATAATATGGCATAACATAGGTTTCCTTTAGGCCATTATAGTACAATGTGAAAGTCTATAATCCACTTTTAATTTCAATGAGACCATTATGTGATTTTGCTAAAATTAATCTTAAATCATTTTACAGTAATAATAGGTAAATATTCTCAGATTTTACTACAGAAAACCTCTAAGAGCTCTGAATCATTTAATGGATTATCAGCTATTCTTACCAGATAATGTTATGTACCAATAATGTATGTGGTATTTTAAAGATTACGGTATTTAATGACTTTATCTGTGCAATGTTCCATTTTATAAATTTATTTTACCTAACACTAATCCAAGTGTCTGCCTTGAGCCCACTGTTCATAAATAATAAACTAGTCATTGAATGCATTGTTTGAGAAAGCTTTAGATAGCTAAATTATTGTGCGAGCCAGGCTCATTATTCCATCTCTATAGTTTCTTATATGCCATTACTAACCACCACAAGCTTTCCACTCTCTTTCCGCTGCAGATAGATTCATTGCCACAGCTTTCTGTGGAAGACAAAATATGCATAGAGAATTTGTCTTACATTTAAAGAGATATGTTTTGCAGGTAAAATAAATTGATCCTTGGTCTGAAATTGCATTAATATGGAGTTCAGTTTTTTTTTGTAGGAGGTGTTTTGTCTTAAAGGAAACATCAACTTTGTTCCAGTATGTTAGGAAATTGCATTTCCTGCATTATTCTAAAATACTGTTAAGGGTGGGGGGTGTGGGGGGGGGGGGGGGAATTCAGGTACAGAAACATTTTATCCCCTACAGAAACGTCTCATCACAGGGGGGCCCAATCGCTGGGACATCCACAATGTCCTGCCCGTCACCCTGGCTCTCTACATGTATAGAGCGACCTCTGCTCAATGCACGGATTACTGTCGATCACAGCACGAAGCGATGGATGACATAGCCTGCATGTATCTCTATCGGAGAGACAGAGATACAGGAACACTGTGAATAGGAGATAAGATGTTCTGTACCAGAGTTCCCCTTAAATAGCACAGTCACTAGTTTAGAAAAAACGTATATTTAGAGAGAGCAGCATAAGCTAGGAACAGAGATGGTGAAAGGAATGAGATATAACTTACATCATTCTGTGCAGTCAATCCTCAGATATAAGCAATGATAGTGAGGACACAGAGCACAGAGAAGTAGTCTTTCCCATCATGTGCCTGTGTGCCTGCGCGGTAGTCATCGATATTCATGGGGATCCACTCTCCCCTGAGGTGAAATCTAAGAATAGCCCCCCCCCCCCCAATAATAAAAATTATAAGTAAAAAGGTTTGTTTGCAGAAAATCTGCAGTGTGTACTATATACTGTCTTTGTCAAGCTATCATTTGGACTTCATGAGGTCAATGGAGTCAACAGTACAGAGAAAATAAGATGTAGGCAGGATGATTTACGATCACTCTATAAAACATGCCAGGAACTTTGTAATTTGCTGCCTGAAGTGAGATACTCTTCTCACCTCATGGCAGATACAGCCTTGGTCTTCCTACAATATCCGAATGCAGGAAATGAATTAGTATTCCTACAGAATGGCTGAACGGAATGGTCTAAGTCCTACATCGTTTTGATCAGCAGCTTTGTCACTAGTTTATGCTGACCATAGATAGGACAGCATGAAGCTCATGGAAGACCCCCTTTAAGCTGCAGATGTAGAACCTTTTCATTAGAAATATTTTAGAGTCATAAAATGAAGATCACAGTTTATGAAGGTCTATATGTATGCTGTGTTTTACACACTGCATGGAAGGCATGGGTAGTTTGGTTTTTTCTAAAGGCTATGATATAAAAAATCATCGCCATTTTAATTTGGCCGATGAAAATAAACCTGGGTTGTGATAAAGACTTGTTTTTTTAACCGGTTACAGAAATTTACAATACATTACATAGAGAAACTTGACTTCTATAGAATTATGCTCAATATTCAGAAATCAAATTAATCCACATAAACGTGAAATACTTTGAGTGGCTCAAGTGGCCTTTTTAATAAGAGTTTAGAGTGTTTCTTATATATACTTGCTGTTTGTTGCATTTTATTTCTGAACTGGAAATGTCACTTCTCAAGTGCTCTGCAAAGTTCAAACAATGATTTGTTTGAAAATCCGGGACACACATTTACATATCAGAGCAATAGTTCAGGACTGTTTGGGCACCATCCGAAGACTAGTATAATTACTTGCACATAGACTACACTCATATTCTCAGTTATATGCAAAGATGTGCAATGTATTGCTTTCATTTAATCATCTCCTATTTCTATAGCAATATGTAGTATTCAATGGACCAAGTTACATTTAGCTTTGAGTATAGCATATAATTAACATTATGTTTGGGTACGCTGGTCTCAATTGAACTCCTCTAAAAATAATCCTATTTGTGTTTTCCAAAGAATAGCACAACTACATTTTTAAAAATAATTTGCATTAAATAAACAGTTTTAATGTATTCATTATAATGTGTCTGGTGTACGCACATTCCCTTAGCCTGTAGCAGTCTTCTCCCAGAGGCACAGCCACAATGCCCCTTCCAGCTGCTGTAGGCCATTTTATCTAGATTACTACTACATAAGATGCATGTATTCTTGTCAATTTTTGTTAAAGGGGTATATTCCAGGAATAGACTTTTTGTGTTATATCAACTGGCTCCAGAAAGTTAAACAGATTTGTAAATTGCTTCTATTAAAACATCTTAATCCTTCCTATAATTATCAGCTGCTGAAGTTGAGTCGTTCTTTTCTGTCTGGCAACAGTGCTCTCTGATGACATCTCTACTTGTCTCGGGAACTGCACAGAGTAGAGGAGGTTTGCTATGGGGATTTGCTTCTACACTGGACAGTTCCCGAGGCACGTGTCACCAGAGAGCACTTAGACAGAAAAGAACAACTCAACTTCAGCAGCTCATGAGTACTGAAATGATTAAAAAATGTAATAGAAGTATTTTACAAATCTGCTTAACTTTCTGGAGCCAGTTGATATAAAAAAAAGTTTTTTCCTGGATAACCCCTTTAATCTCAACAGTTTTTCTTTCTAGTGTTTTATTCTGTAATAATAATAAAAAAAAAACCTATACACACACACACACACACACACACACATATATATATATATATATATATATATATATATATATATATATATATGTATATATATATATATATATATATATATATATATATATATATATATATGAGAATGCCTGTGGAGTGCTTAATGGCCCTTGAAAGCTCCGTCACACCAGGAGTGTTGAACTCTCCCTGAGTTAAATACTCATCCCGTATATATATATATATATATATATATATATATATATATATTATATATATATATATATATATATATATATATATATATATATATATATTTATTTATAATAAAGGACATACAATGCATCACATCATGCTGTGTATGGGACTGTGTAGCCGCAGGCTGGTAGGAGTACCCATGCTCACCATTGTCCACCCCTAAAAGTCCCTACAATGGTCATGTAACAATAATGAAGGCTATTAAAATAAATTGTTTTAAACATTCTTCACCACCCTTTTAAGCCCAAAACACAGGTTTCATAAAAAATGTTTACGCATATTATAAATACAGCAAAAAATATTTGTCATCCCAATGTTACATTTACAAAACTCTATTTTGAAAAAAATCATGAGGTAAAAAAATTGCAAACATTTTAAGGGGCTTAAAATTATGCCATAGTCCTCATGATGTCATGAAGAGATAAATAGTTGCATGGCTGGCTGTAAGGGGAAGGAAATGAAAGAACCCACTACCAATCAATCCCACAAAAATCCAGGCCGCATAACATGATTTACCAAAGTCCACATCAAGCTAAGTCTCACTAAGGATTTAACTATTTTTTGGATTTCCCAAATCTCACCCAGCTTAGTGTATGAGTGTCATATGTAGCATGTTTCTAGTGTATGAGTGTCATATGTAGCATGTTTCTAGTGTATGAGTGTCATATGTAGCATGTTTCTAGTGTATGAGTGTCATATGTAGCATGTTTCTAGTGTATGAGTGTCATATGTAGCGTTTCTAGTGTATGAGTGTCATATGTAGCATGTTTCTAGTGTATGAGTATCATATGTAGCATGTTTCTAGTGTATGATTGTCATATGTAGCATGTTTCTAGTGTATGAGTGTCATATGTAGCATGTTTATAGTGCATGAGTGTCATATGTAGCGTTTCTAGTGTATGACTGTCATATGTAGCGTTTCTAGTGTATGACTGTCATATGTAGCATGTTTCTAGTGTATGAGTATCATATGTAGCATGTTTCTAGTGTATGATTGTCATATGTAGCATGTTTCTAGTTATGAGTGTCATATGTAGCATGTGTCTAGTGCATGAGTGTCATATGTAGCCTTTCTAGTGTATCACTGTCATATGTAGCGTTTCTAGTGTATGACTGTCATATGTTGCATGTTTCTACTGTATGAGTGTCATATTTAGCATGTTTCTAGTGTATGACTGTCATATGTAGCATGTTTCTAGTGTATGAGTGTCATATGAAGCATGTTTCTAGTGTATGAGTGTCATATGTAGCATGTTTCTAGTGTATGAGTGTCATATGTAGCATGTTTCTAGTGTATGAGTGTCATATGTAGCATGTTTCTAGTGTATGAGTGTCATATGTAGCATGTTTCTAGTGTATGAGTGTCATATGTAGCATGTTTCTAGTGTATGAGTGTCATATGTAGCATGTTTCTAGTGTATGATTGTCATATGTAGCATGTTTCTAGTGTATGAGTGTCATATGTAGCATGCATCTAGTGTTTGATTGTCATATGTAGCATGGTTCTAGTGTATGAGCGTCATATGTAGCATGTTTCTAGTGTATGAGTGTCATATGTAGCATGTTTCTAGTGAATGAGTGTCATATATAGCAAGTTTCTAGTGTATGAGTGCCATATGTAGCATGTTTCTGGTGTATGAGTGTCATATGTAGCATGTTTCTAGTGTATGAGTGTCATATGTAGCATGTGTCTAGTGTATGATTGTCATATTTAACATGTTTCTAATGTATGAGTGTCATATGTAGCATGTGTCTAGTGTATGATTGTCATATGTAGCATGTTTCTAGTGTATGAGTGTCATATGTAGCATGTTTCTAGTTTATGAGTGTCATATGTAGCATGTTGCTTGTGTATGAGTGTCATATGTAGCATGTTTCTAGTGTATGAGTGTCATATGTAGCATGTTTCTAGTGTATGAGTGTCATATGTAGCATGTTTCTAGTGTTTGATTGTCATATGTAGCATGTTTCTAGTGTATGAGTGTCATGTGTAGCATGTTTCTAGTGTATGAGTGTCATATGTAGCATGTTTCTAGTGTATGAGTGTCATATGTAGCATGTTTCTAGTGTATGAGTGTCATAAGTAGCATGTTTCTAGTGTATGGTTGTCATATGTAGCATGTTTCTAGTGTATGATTGTCATATGTAGCATGTTCCTAGTGTATGAGTGTCACACGTAGCATGTTTCTAGTGTATGAGTGTCATATACAGCATGTTCCTAGTGTATGAGTGTCATATGTAGCATGTTTCTAGTGTATGAGTGTCATATGTAGCATGTTTCTAGTGTATTATTGTCATATGTAGCATGTTTCTAGTGTATGATTGTCATATGTAGCAGGTTTCTAGTGTATGAGTAGCATATGTAGCATGTGTCTAGTGTATGAGTGGCAGTAGTTTTTATTTAGGGTTTGACTGGTATGTGTCCAGTATATGTGTGGCATGTGTCTAGGGTATTGGTGAAGTTTGTACAGCAGGTGTGTATGTCATATTGATCCTGATTGAAAGCATCTCCATCACAATCCTTTATCATGCTTTCCATTGAGAAAGCTTTACAAACAGTAGGAAAGCAGAAAGTAACTACTCACACGTCAGTAGATAATCTAGATAAGTACAGTATACAAAATGGTTAAATTGTGTACCCTAACCCAACGCTTGGGCTCCTTATGGCCCCACCTCTGCTATAATCCATGAGGTAAAATTCTATTCAAAGCCATTTTCATGTTATTGTAGCTGACCAGCTAGAGAGCCCCGCCAATCCAACATTTAGTTAAATGTGTTATTTTTTCAGTATATTCATTTATTAATAATTTATTGGATTGTTTATTATGCAAAGAGTAAAGAAGACTGTAACCCTTGAAATTCATTTGGGGAAACTTGGAATTTTTAAACCATTTTTGACAATAACATCTAATGCTGTAAAACGTAGAAATGCACATCATTGAAGTTGTTCCCAACACTTGACAGCAAATGGTAATGCAATATTTATAAATACTATTATTTAGTCTTTGTTCTTTACAAACAACACAAAAATAAAACATCCTTTTCTTCTGTCTGATAAAAGACATCAAAGACAAATGAACAAAACGTACCACATGTCAAACAAATCAGTATATGTCAGTATTACAATGCAGACTTCTTCAGACAGATGTTAGGTGAATGTGCTTAAAGTGGCATTTTAATCTAGTTTTTCCCGGACTGGTGACCTGTTTTCGGCCTCTGGTATTGGTCATAAAAACGTAAGGAGATGAAGCGGGAAAATTGCACAGTTTACTTAACTTCCATTAACTTTAATGGGAGTTGCGCGGACGAATACAGTACCAACGGTCGCAGATTGCATAACTTTCCTGCTTTAGCTGTATCCGGTTTCCTCACCAACTTCGGCAGCTGCCTAAAGGCAGGAGGAGCAGTGAAAACAAAAGAAACCATTAACCCCTTAAGGACCACAATTTTTTTATTTTGGACTTTCGTATTTTCCACCTCACCTTCTAAAAATCAGAACACTTTACATTTTGCACCTACAAACCAATATGAGGGCTTGTTTTTTGCACCACCAATTTGACATGAATCATTTCCCCCATGGCAAAATCAGCAAAAAAAATTTGTGGGGCAAAATTGAAAAAAAAAAACAGCTGTTTTGTAATTTTGGGGGCTTCCGATTCTACGCAGTGCACTTTTCGGTAAAAATGACACCATATATTTATTCTGTAGATCCATACGGTTACAATGATACCCAACTTGTATAGTTTTTTGTTCATATTTTCCTCAGAGAGCTGTGATTGGCAAGATGGTTCCAGTCAATCACAACTCTCTACGGGAAATATGAATAATAGGTATACATATATATATATATATATATATATATATATATATATATATAGCAACAGAAGAATGCAGCAGCACACTGCCAGCACAAGGATATAGGTGAAACATGAAAATGCAGTTAAAACATGGAGAGCTATACAGCTATGGTGTAATAGATGCAAATGTGAAACTATGAAATAGTGAGGCACTTAGCTCGCAAATTTGTCTCCGCCGGCGGTCAAATAGCTTGGACCGTCCCACCGCGATAAGGTAGCCTCCTGGGACGGACCCTACACTGTGAATATGCCTCTGTGTGAACAGTTCAGTAAGCATGGCAGGATCTGGAACATCCAAGCCACCTTATATACACACCTGATAGAGGTGGGTGGGGTGCAAGGCCAACATGGAGGTAGCCACTCCCCCGTATGTGCAATACAGACAAAGAATAAGTCAGCCAGCACTTTAGTTGATACCAAACTATTATATGGACCTGGCCTACAGGTGCACGCTACTAGGCTAGATATACAGCAACAGAAGAATGCAGCAGCACACTGCCAGCACAAGGATATAGGTGCAACATGAATATGCAGTTAAAACATGGAGAGCTATACAGCTATGGTGTAATAGATGCAAATGTGAAACTATGAAATAGTGAGGCACTTAGCTCGCAAATTTGTCTCCGCCGGCGGTCAAATAGCTTGGACCGTCCCACCGCGATAAGGTAGCCTCCTGGGACGGACCCTACACTGTGAATATGCCTCTGTGTGAACAGTTCAGTAAGCATGGCAGGATCTGGAACATCCAAGCCACCTTATATACACACCTGATAGAGGTGGGTGGGGTGCAAGGCCAACATGGAGGTAGCCACTCCCCCGTATGTGCAATACAGACAAAGAATAAGTCAGCCAGCACTTTAGTTGATACCAAACTATTATATGGACCTGGCCTACAGGTGCACGCTACTAGGCTAGATATACAGCAACAGAAGAATGCAGCAGCACACTGCCAGCACAAGGATATAGGTGCAACATGAATATGCAGTTAAAACAGGGAGAGCTATACAGCTATGGTGTAATAGATGCAAATGTGAAACTATGAAATAGTGAGGCACTTAGCTCGCAAATTTGTCTCCGCCGGCGGTCAAATAGCTTGGACCGTCCCACCGCGATAAGGTAGCCTCCTGGGACGGACCCTACACTGTGAATATGCCTCTGTGTGAACAGTTCAGTAAGCATGGCAGGATCTGGAACATCCAAGCCACCTTATATACACACCTGATAGAGGAGGGTGGGGTGCAAGGCCAACATGGAGGTAGCCACTCCCCCGTATGTGCAATACAGACAAAGAATAAGTCAGCCAGCACTTTAGTTGATACCAAACTATTATATGGACCTGGCCTACAGGTGCACGCTACTAGGCTAGATATACAGCAACAGAAGAATGCAGCAGCACACTGCCAGCACAAGGATATAGGTGCAACATGAATATGCAGTTAAAACATGGAGAGCTATACAGCTATGGTGTAATAGATGCAAATGTGAAACTATGAAATAGTGAGGCACTTAGCTCGCAAATTTGTCTCCGCCGGCGGTCAAATAGCTTGGACCGTCCCACCGCGATAAGGTAGCCTCCTGGGACGGACCCTACACTGTGAATATGCCTCTGTGTGAACAGTTCAGTAAGCATGGCAGGATCTGGAACATCCAAGCCACCTAATATACACACCTGATAGAGGTGGGTGGGGTGCAAGGCCAACATGGAGGTAGCCACTCCCCCGTATGTGCAATACAGACAAAGAATAAGTCAGCCAGCACTTTAGTTGATACCAAACTATTATATGGACCTGGCCTACAGGTGCACGCTACTAGGCTAGATATACAGCAACAGAAGAATGCAGCAGCACACTGCCAGCACAAGGATATAGGTGCAACATGAATATGCAGTTAAAACATGGAGAGCTATACAGCTATGGTGTAATAGATGCAAATGTGAAACTATGAAATAGTGAGGCACTTAGCTCGCAAATTTGTCTCCGCCGGCGGTCAAATAGCTTGGACCGTCCCACCGCGATAAGGTAGCCTCCTGGAACGGACCCTACACTGTGAATATGCCTCTGTTTGAACAGTTCAGTAAGCATGGCAGGATCTGGAACATCCAAGCCACCTTATATACACACCTGATAGAGGTGGGTGGGGTGCAAGGCCAACATGGAGGTAGCCACTCCCCCGTATGTGCAATACAGACAAAGAACAAGTTAGCCAGCACTTTAGTTGATACCAAACTATTATATGGACCTGGCCTACAGGTGCACGCTACTAGGCTAGATATACAGCAACAGAAGAATGCAGCAGCACACTGCCAGCACAAGGATATAGGTGCAACATGAATATGCAGTTAAAACATGGAGAGCTATACAGCTATGGTGTAATAGATGCAAATGTGAAACTATGAAATAGTGAGGCACTTAGCTCGCAAATTTGTCTCCGCCAGCGGTCAAATAGCTTGGACCGTCCCACCGCGATAAGGTAGCCTCCTGGGACGGACCCTACACTGTGAATATGCCTCTGTGTGAACAGTTCAGTAAGCATGGCAGGATCTGGAACATCCAAGCCACCTTATATACACACCTGATAGAGGTGGGTGGGGTGCAAGGCCAACATGGAGGTAGCCACTCCCCCGTATGTGCAATACAAACAAAGAATAAGTCAGCCAGCACTTTAGTTGATACCAAACTATTATATGGACCTGGCCTACAGGTGCACGCTACTAGGCTAGATATACAGCAACAGAAGAATGCAGCAGCACACTGCCAGCACAAGGATATAGGTGCAACATGAATATGCAGTTAAAACATGGAGATCTATACAGCTATGGTGTAATAGATGCAAATGTGAAACTATGAAATAGTGAGACACTTAGCTCGCAAATTTGTCTCCGCCGGCGGTCAAATAGCTTGGACCGTCCCACCGCAATAAGGTAGCCTCCTGGGACGGACCCTACACTGTGAATATGCCTCTGTGTGAACAGTTCAGTAAGCATGGCAGGATCTGGAACATCCAAGCCACCTTATATACACACCTGATAGAGGTGGGTGGGGTGCAAAGCCAACATGGAGGTAGCCACTCCCCCGTATGTGCAATACAGACAAAGAATAAGTCAGCCAGCACTTTAGTTGATACCAAACTATTATATGGACCTGGCCTACAGGTGCACGCTACTAGGCTAGATATACAGCAACAGAAGAATGCAGCAGCACACTGCCAGCACAAGGATATAGGTGCAACATGAATATGCAGTTAAAACATGGAGAGCTATACATATATCTATATATCTATACATATATATATATATATATATATATATATATATATATATATATATGGCAGAGCAGGGGACCAGGATGATTGCAGTGGGTGTCAGGAGTGAGACACTTGCTGTGATCTGTCCTTTAATGCAGGTACTACTGCTCCCAACATGGAGCACACTCAGCTCCATGCTGGGAGCTGTAGTACCAGCATTAATAGACAGACCGCAGCGAGTGTCACTTCTGACAACTGTTGTGATCTGTCTATTAATGCAGGTAACTGAAGCTCCATGCATGGAGCTGAGTGTGCTCCATGTTGGGTGCAGTAGTACCTGCAGTTAAAGCGCAACTGTCACAGACTTTAACCCCCATAAACTAGCCCCAGGATGACAAAGTTGTTAGAAATTACACTTCAAGAATACCTTTTGCTGCTTTCTAGCAGCTTTAATCGGGCTAAAACATACTTTTTATGAAAGTCAGCAACAGTTGGCTATCCCCTGTATGTCAGCGCTGGGACTGCTGTGTGATTGACACACAGGCCCCAGCGCATAGACCCCTTATTCTTATATGTGGGTGGCGAGTTTTCTACTGTTTAAGAATAAAGTGTCCGTTTTCCGGTGCACAGCGGCGATGCGTGCGGCCAGCTCTCAAAGCAAGTGCTCACTCCCCATGGGCGGCATAATCCAGTAGCAAAATGAGATGGCCGCGCGCATCGCATCACCGCTGTGCACTATAGGAAGATAGGAGAATGGGTGGTCATCTCATTCCACTACTGCATTACGCAACACATAGGGCCATAGGGACCGAGCACTTGCTGTGGCCGCCAGCATCGCATCACTGCTAGGCACAGGAGAACGGGCACTGTTTATGCCCCACCCACATATAAGAAGAATAAGGGGCCTATGCTCTGGGACCTGTGTGTCACTCACACAGCGGTCCCAGTGCTGACATACAGGGGATATCCGACTGTTGCCTTCACATCCAATATTTTCACACTTTGCTCCATCTAGCCTTGTCTTTCTTCCCTTTTACCCAAATTTGCTCTTTCCTCATAACGTTCTGATTCTTTCTCTGCCACTCCTTTACGTTAGGTACTTCTGTCTTCACCCAATTTCAGAGAATTATCAATTTTGCATAGAATAATGTCCGGCATACAAATTCCTTAGCATTACCCCTATTAAATACTCCTCCTAGAACTATGAATACTATCGTTCGGGAGATCCTTCTCACAATTTTCGCTTCAATATTTGTCAGTACCTGTTCCCAATAGCTGGCAATTACTTGACAATCCCACATGTAATGTTTGAAATCGGCATCTTCACTACCACACTTTAAGCATTTTGAGGAATTATAGATTCTTCATTTGAATGGGGTATTATAGGCCCTATGTAACACCCTAAACTGTGAAATTTTGTGCTGCATGTTTAACAACTCCCCTATTTATTTCGACCTTTTCATTTCTATGGTGTTCCAACCATCTTCCCCCAACCACAAATTCAATGGCGTGTACAAACCTGATAAATTATTTTTCCCTATGTCAGACAAGGAGGGCTGGGAGGTGGGTCAAGAGCGGAGGCATACCAGGATGGGACACTTGAGCAGCTCAGCTCTGCCCTTTTGACACTTGGCTGAGAAATTAAAATATATTTTGTTTCTCAGGTTTTCCAGCACCCTTAAAGGGGTACTCCACTGGAAAACATTTTCTTTTAAATCAACTGGTGTCAGAAAGTTAAACAGATGTGCAAATTACTTCTGTTAAAAAATCAGTTGCTGTATAATACACAGGAAGTTCTTTTCTTTTTGAATTTCCTTTCTGTCTGACCACAGTGCTCTCTGCTGACACCTCTGTTCACGTCAGGAACTGTCCAGAGCAAAAGAGGTTTGATATGGGAATTATCTCCTGCTCTAGACAGTTCCTGATGTGGACAGAGGTGTCAGCAGAGAGCACTTGTGGTCAGGCAGAAAGGAAATTCAAAAAGAAAATAAATCACTGTGTATTATACAGCAGAGCTGTATAAGTACTGGAAGGATTTGGATATTTTAATAGAAGTAATTTACAAATCTGTTTAACTTTCTGGCACCAGTTGGTTTAAAAGAAAACATTTTCAAGTAGAGTACCCCTTTAAAGATGATGCTACCCGGGAAAAATATTTATTGTAGCTTTACAGGGATCCTGACCCAGCATTAAATGTGATTAATCACACTATGATATGAGACTTTGGGACTTATCAACACGTGATTAGGCAGAAGCAGCATTTAACAATCTAGGGAAAGTTGGGTAACAATCTTTGTGGGACTGTGATGGATGACATATTGGTTATGTAAAACACACACACACTGATGCTTCTATCTATCTTATAATTTCAAGGGGACATAGGCTGTGGTCACCATTGTAGCACTTCAGTGTTGCTGTCTAGGGTCCTATAACAGTTTGGCTACAGGTATATATTAATATACACAGAAGCAACAAGACAACTGTAAGTATACTACAAGGCCAATTTATTTGGTAGAATATGTCATTGGTTGTTACCCAGATTTCCAAAGCTCCTGAACAGCAAATCTGCCTAATTTTGCCGCAATACAGGAAAGAGAAAAAAATGGTGGAATAACTAGGCAGATTCATGTTTCAGAAGTTTTGGAAATCTGAGAGGTTCTCCTTGTAGGAATATAAACAAGACCTTTAATGGCTTTGTAAACATTGTTACCCTATATGTGTATATACGTTACTCTGATTAGCCATAATAATATAGCCATCTGCCAGTGATGTACATAGAGAAAAAGGGGCCCCATAGAAAATATCAATATGGTCCTCCCATAATGACATTTTATTTTGCCCTCCAGGACAGAAGACGTGGTGGTTATTTCTTCTTGCTTTCCATGACTCGTTGGTCAATATCCCCCTCCATTAATCTGCTGACAATGGTACATAAGTCCTTGCCTCCTGCCTAACAATATATATAATCCCAACTTGTGCAAACAGAATTGCTCCAATTCTCTGAGGTATGGAATACACAAGACATCTTAAAGCACAACTGTCACATGAAATCACCATACAAAACTGTGCACACTGAGTAAAAGGTGTATCTGTGTACTGTATACTGCAGCTATACCTTTGGCTGTTTATTCTGTGGCTTTATCTCCATACAAATGGCTTTTCCCACAGTCACGGACAGTCAGAGAGGCAGTGAGCAGCAGAGTAATGATGTAGGTGGAGGTGGCCCTGGGACATTATGGACCATTTGACACGCCTTCACCTACGCCATTACTTTGCCACTCTGTAATTTATACATATGTGTGAAGGAGTCTGTGAATGCTCCTGAGGGTCACAGACTTACCGTATTTTTCATCATAAAAGACGCTCCAGCATATAAGACGCACCTAATTTTATATGATAAAAATATAGAAAATAAACATTCTGAACCAAATACAATGTAAAGTATAGGACAGTGATCTTCAACCTGCCAACCTGCGGACCTTCAGATGTTGCAAAACTACAACTCCCAGCATGCCCGGACAGCCGCTGGCTGTCCGGGCATGCTGGGAGTTGTAGTTTTTAAACATCTGGAGGTCCGCAGGTTGAAGACCACTAGTATAGGAGGTAGTACTCACGTGTCCCCGGCGCTCCCGACCCGTCACCGCTCGTCACCGCTGCCCTGGATGTCGCCCCCCATCGCTGTCGTCACGTCCCCGGTTTGTCCCCGTCACTCCGGAACGTCTCTGCTTCCCGATATCCTCGCTCTCCGTCGCCGCCATGATGTCGCTACGCACGCCGCTACGCACGTCACTACGCACGTCGCTACGCACACTGCTCCTATTGGATGACGGGATGGCATGCGCGACGACGTAATGACGCCGAAGGAGAGCGCCGGCCATGCACGGGATCCCTGCACGGAGCAGACACCGAGGAGACAGGTAAGGTCCCTCCCGGTGTCCTGTAAGCTGTTCGGGATGCCGCAATTTCACCGTGGCGGTCCGGAACAGCCCGACTGAACAGCCGGGTAAGTGTTATTTTCGCTTCAGACACGGTGGTCAGCTTTGATCGCCACGTCAGAAGGGTTAATACAGGGCATCACCTCGATCGGTGATGTCCTGTATTAGCCGCGGGTCCCGGCCGTTGATGGCCGCAGGGACCGCCGCGATAGGTGTGCATTCGCCTTATAAGACGCACCAACTTTTCCCCCCCAGTTTATGGGAAGAAAAAGTGCGTCTTATACGGTGAAAAATACTGTATTTTGTATGTGTCATAATACTGAGCAACAGCAAATGTGTGGCAGACCTGTGTCAATCACACAATCGCAAAGCAATAAAGTAACCGGAGAAAGGCATGGACATTGAGGTCCCCTACTCCACTCCTCGACTATTTTCGACTGTTGGGAAAAGTCATTTTTATGGAGATGAAGCAATGGAATAAGTAGCCAAAGGTATGGCTGCAGTATACATGGATACAGATTTTATTCTGTGGGCACAATTTTATATGGTGACAGCTGCACTTTAAGGTGGTTTCTGGCACAAATATATTATCGCAGATCCTTTAAGTTCTATATAAGGATGAAGACCAGAGCCCACTTCATACCCCATAGCTTTCTGCAGCCGAGGGCCTACTAATAGTCATTACAGAGCGATTGACATTGCTGGCTATTTATTTATTTAGATTATGCTGCCAAAACTGTTCAGTTCAGTTCCCCATGATAAGATTGTGGGAAGCAATTTATTGTCATAGCAGTCCGAGGTTTTCTGAAGGCCTTGGTAAGTGCCCGACTGATCTGCTGTTACAGGCAAACATAGTAAAATGAAAAGTGCAAAGTTAACTGGTCCTACAAAAAATAAGCCCTAATGTGGCTCTGTAGATGAAAAAATTAAGAAGTTATGGTTTCTAGAACGAAAGGAGGAAAAAATGAAACCCTCCAAATTAAAGGGGTTAAACAATAAACATGTACAATGCCTTGTAGCTTTGTCATCTTTCTAGTACAGATAAAGAACATACACAACAGATTTATATATATATATATATATATATATATATATATATATATATACATATATATATATATATATATATATATAATTATTCTTTTTTAATCACATACTATTTCTCCCCATATTTATATCAGTTTGTAATTTCAACATGGATCAGCAGATCCTGCACTTTTCTGCTAACAAATCACAGCCTGAGCTTGTCAATTGGCTTTACGACCAACAGTGTTTCGCCTAAGTTACTGATATTGACTGAGAAACAGCCATATTTATTGTCCCTAATGTACCCCTATGGGACATCCAATGTGTGAAGAAACCATTTCTGCACAGCTAGACTTCACTGCTACTTCTCACACTCGGTTGGCTAAGATGCCAAGCAACTGTTCCTCTAAATTGGTTAGCTAATACAATGGGAAATATGTATTTTAAGTAGTAATATATACAAAGAGGCCAACTTTTTGCAATTTTCAAACCAGTAGAATTGTATTCATGTTGAAGCAATTCACCCAAAATATAAATGTTACAGCTGTTTGCTATGAACTGCAGCATAGAGTATTATTAAATAATTACTAAGCAATGGTATATATATATATATATATATATATATATATATATATATATATATAGAAGAAGTAGCTTTACACTGTCCTCTGTCTATCTGAAGCAGGAGATAAGGGAAGCGGTGGGTAGCAGCATCTTCTAAAATAAACTGAGCATATAGCAGACAGGCAGTGTGAGTAAGAATCTAAGAATATTTATGACTATGCAGATAATAGTGTATGTAGCAGTGTATGGGCTCACCTACTATATCACGGCACTCCTGGTTTCTTGTATAACACAAGAATGATACATTCAGCAGTACCATATATATATATATATATATATATATATATATATATATGAGCAGGCAGAGAATTAATGAGGGTAAAGTCGGGGACAAAAAGTGTTTGAGAGATGCCAGAAAAGAGTTGATAGATGTTGTAATCCTGTAATTAACAGAAAAGCCCGAGCACACGAGAATATTACCTCCTGCCATGGGTGAAAGGGTTCAAAATGTATAGAGATATGTGTGCAACTCATGTAGGATGAAAAAAATTTATATATATATATATATATATATATATATATATGCTAGCTGAGTACCTGGTGTTGCCCGTTTTTTCCTTCCTAAGCCTTGTTGGGGAGGAAAATAAACAAAGGAGGAAGCTTTTGCCTTCATATCCCGTCCTCATATGTTGTTGTCATATTCCACCCCCATATCCTGTCCTCATATCCGAACCTCCTATCCCAACCTATTATTCTGACCTCCTATCCCCACCTCCTATCCCGTCCTCCCATCCAGTCCTTCTATCCCGACCTCCTATTCCATCCTCCTATCCCGCCCTCCTATCCCGCCCTCCTATCCCATCCTCCTATCCCATCCTCCTATCTCGACCTCCTATCCCCAACTCCTATCCCGTCCTCCTTCCTCGACCTTCTATCTTGACCTCCTATTTTTACCTCCTATCTCGACCTCCTATCCCGACCTCCTATCCCGTCCTCATATCCTGGCCTGTAATATGTGTACCGGGTATTGAAATATCTCCAGCTGTACGGAAGTTATGTGGGAACATACATTTCCCATTGATTTGCATGGGACTTTAAACAAAAACCCCGTCCCTCACAAATGGGCGTAGTTAAGGGTTCAATTAACTATCCTATATTTTAAGTGGACTTATAAGTAATATTTGACCAAATATTATCAAAACATCTCCAGCCGTTTGGAAGTTATGCAGTAACATATATTTCCCATAGACTTGTATGGGACTTTAAACAAAAAACCCAACCCTGGCAAATGGGGGTGAGTAAGGGCTAAATCACCTATGCTATGTTTGTTGTTGACATATAAGTAACATGTGTGCCAAGTTTCATTTTAATACCTTTAGCCATTTGGACGTGATGCTGGAACATACATACACACACACACACACACATTGGCCCTCATTTACTAAGAGTGTTGTGTAGGTTTCTTTGTGGGTTTTAATTCCCTACAATTTATTTTCCACAATATTTACTAAAGTTTCCTACATTTTCCACTTTCCCTACACTTAGCTTTTTTTACACATGCTCTGTCTGGTTTTCCTCAGTTGAAATCCACCACATTTTATGTGGAAACCTTAGTAAATATGTTGGGTTTTTGTGAAAATGCCAGGAACACGCCCCTTTTCGGAGACCACGCTCCATTTCCTGTGGTCATGCCCCTTTTTTGGCTATTCTTAGCAAAATGGAGAGTCAGTCAAGGTTTTTTCAATTCTGGCGCAAAATCTGGCGCAGACAGAATGTCTGGCGCAATGCGACACAATCTGATGCACAACCCGACAAAATATGTCGGGTTTGCAATAGTAAATGAGGGCCATTGAGTTTTGTTTATATATATATATATATATATATGTGTGTGTGTGTGTGTGTGTGTGTGTGTGTGTGTGTGTGTATAATTCTGCTACAGCTAAGGTCGGGCAATTCTACAGTGATATTCACCAAACCTGAACCTAATGAATTAGCCGTCAATTCATTTAGCCTTGTACAAGTCATTCCACTTTTCAGCTGTTCCATTTCCCAAAGAAGTCTGGAATGAGACAAACAAAAGTCTTATTCTGTTATTCCAGACTTCTCCAAGGAATTGGAACACCTGGAAAGCAGAACGACTGATTCAATTAATCAATGACCAATTCATTCATTTCAAGTTTTGTGATTTTTTGGATATTTGCTATGTCCATTAAAGGAAGGGAGTAGTGGACTAACTTTGCTTAGACACTGCATCTATAGAATACTGTATCTCATCAAAGTTATCTCTGTTATATATTCTGCTTGTGAACCAGGAAGCTCAGTATGCACTGCAAGTTCAACAAAGGAGAAGTAGTAAAAGGAATTGATGTAGGACATAAGAATAGGTGAATGAAAAATATGATTACCATCTCTTATCATCTATACATCAGGACATATAGGACAATAAATAACGTAGAGAACTAATGCATGTGATGTAAGTGTTCTGTTCTGTACGTGTCTTTTGTCTGCTGTTCAAAACAGTTTTTAGGTGATTGTGCTAAGAATAGAATCTTTATGTTGCGTCATTGATTTTCTGCTGTCTACACACTTGTAGACCTTCTCTGGGATGTCATCTGCAATATATTATTGATTCAGTATGCATTCTCTATGCAGTTCACATCTGGAGATTACAGATTCAAATTGATATGACACAGGGGCCCTGCAAGATTTACTAAATAAGAAAGAAAAAGGATAAACATCAGTAAGATATAAATACAACCCTTTAAGAAATGCTCATAATACAGTGACCACTCGACCTACGATGGCCCCGACATAAGATAATTTCAACATGCGATGGCCTCTCAGAGGCCATCGCATGTTGAAGGCAGCATCAACATACGATGCTTTTGTATGTCGGGGCCATCGCATAAACGGCTATCCGGCAGCGTAGACTGCTTCAGCTGCCACCGGATAGCCGTTTACTGTGCCCCATGAGCTCCGGTGATGTCTCAGACAATTGCCTGTTCTCCTCATTGTGACAGCCTACAACACACTGTACATTACTTCTGGATATTAATTCCGGGGTTGCGGAACCTTTAACTTGACTCAAATGTTGCAATACTTTAACAGAACAAGCCAGCAATGAAAACTTAATTATTAAACAACTGCCTTGAGAAGACATCAGCGGCCTTGTCACTAAAGCGTAAGATTGATGACACATTAAGTTTCAAAAAAAAAAAAAAATGGGACCCCATAGCTCTTGAATTGAAACCCTGGAAGGGTAATAGCAAAGCTAGTCACAGCATAAGTCAATTTTTAATTTAATTTCGTATTAAATGTAAGATAGGTTAAATTTATCCAGGCCTCACCGACTCTATCTTAATAAAAGAGTTGGCACTCTTTCAAACATAAAGAATGGTCAGAGCTTTTCAAGGACATCACGCAGCCTGAAGCATAAGACACCAGTAAATAGTAAAGGTAGAAGCAGAAAAGAGATATATTCACACAAGAGCCGCGCAATGGTAATGTTTAGCATGCACAGACACTAACAAAACAAATACAGCAAACGGCAGGAGCGCTTAAGCAGCTGGATACAGCGGATCTGCATAAGTTGAAACTGTCAAACAGCGCGGAGATAAAGAAAAAAGTGTAGCTGCAGAGAGACTATTTTAAAATATATTTAACATTTGCATTAATTACTTGATACCGATGTACAATGTGATATAGAGGTTGAATTGTTATTGACTCCGATTCGGAAATTGTTCTCTTTGCGTGGATCCGACTGCACCTTCCTCAAGAGAGAAACATGCATTTTGCTCATTTCAGTTATCTTCGGGGACAATGGGAGTAGGTTGGACAAAGTACATGTCACTTGGAGAATAAGAAGTGTACAGGGAACAATACAGTAAAGCAATAAAATGCAGTCAATTCTGTATAAGTAGCAATGTAGTTTTTGACAAAGCGGCGAAGGCAAGAAGTTACAGAACAAATAGAGGAATGATAGTTATGTTCATTTACATAGAGCAACATAAGGAAAATATTTTCACTATGGGGGAGATTTATCAAAACCTGTGCAGAGGAAGAGTGGTGGAGTTGCCCATAGCAACCAATCAGATTGCTTCTTTCATTTTCCACAGGCCTCTAAAGAGGCCTGTGGAAAATGAAAGAAGCGATCTGATTGGTTGCTATGGGCAACTGGACCACTCTTCCTCTGCACAGGTTTTGATAAATCTCCCCATATGAGGTTCATGGCAAATAAACCCATTTACCATGACCAAAGACATATCTTAAATTGCTATTGACTCCAGAGAAATCCTAACGTACTTTACTGTCTCTGTACTTTACTATGCAGAATCTATGGGGACTGTGAATTATTGGGGAAGTAAACAAAAAAGATAAAGTGACTTTTGGATTTGACTTATTACTGAGATTTGCAAATTGGTATAAAAAGTTATTTTCCATGTATGAGTTTTTATAGAAAAATCACAATTTTATTGGTAAACATAGATCTATGCTAAGATAGAAATAGAAAGGAAATGATATAAGAACAGACTTGATGAATCATGGGATCTTTATCTGCCTTCAGTCTTCAATGTTTTTGTGTTTGTTTATTGGGACTCAGTATTTTACTGTATTGCTCGATATGCCAATTGGTGGTCTCTTTGTTGTTTCTGTAACTATTACAGACTTGGATGGAGCATCCACCCTCGTGGCAAACCCTTAATTCAATTAATCTCATGATGCTGAGTGAAAGGGAAACTGACCGGCTGTTCTCCCGCTCAAAAGCCAATATACGGGGTTATAGTGCGGGTAAACAGCAGTAAAAACATTGGTTACTTACTTTAAATCTTGTTGTAGTAGGAGACTTATGCCCGTATATTCATTCATTCCTATTGCATTGCTCTGCACAATGGAGGTGGGGAGGCGGCCCGTCAAACTCCTCTGCCTCCTTAATATTCTTTACCTGCCCGCCGCCCCCCATGATGAATATGCAAATTACTAGGACGAGAGCAAGGCAACAGAGCTTGTGCACTGCTCAGAGAGCAGATCATTCGTGCAATTGCAGGCATAAATACATTTGCATATTCATCACGGGACAGGCTATGTCACAGAGCGGGTCTTCGAGATATCAAAGCTTTTTTTCACCATTTGAAATTTTTTTTTTGAGCGACTTACAGATGATACATCAAATAAACCCCATTTGAGGAAGTTTAAAGGGGTACTGAACCCCTAGACATCGTATCCCCTATCCAAAGGATAGAGGATAAGATGTCTGATTGCAGGGGTCCCGCCGCTGGGGATCCCTGCAATAAAGCATGCGATACCCACCTGTTTCTGCTTCGGAAACGCTGGAGGATCTGGGTCCCGACCACCAGAACGGAAGTCCGTGACGTCATGACTCCGCCCCCGTGTGACATCACGCCCCGTCCCCTCAATGCAAGTCTATGGGAGGGGGCGTTACGGCCGTCACGCCCCCTCCCATAGACTTGCATTGATGGGACGGGGCATGACTTCACACGGGGGCGGAGTCGTGATGTCACAGACTTCCGTTCCGGTGGTCGGGACCCAGACCCTCCAGCGAAACTGGTGGGTGCCGCAAGCTATATTGTAGGGGTCCCCAGTGGCGGGACCCCCGCGATCAGACACCTTATCCCCTATTCTTTGGATAGGGGATAAGATGTCTAGGGGTGGAGTACCCCTTTAAGGGTCAATGATGGTATCTGATGGTGAAGGAGCAAGGGTTGCTACCACTGATTTTAACAAAAAGTGTAGGCACTTGTTCCAACAGAGTTATGGCTGCAGTGAAATCATTCTTTATGTCAGTGTGGGCCCCCACTCCTGAAATTTCACCTCAATGCCCTTTAACCAAGACTAACTGACAGCTTTGAAGGCACTAAAACTTGAATACTCCTTCAAGAAGACAAAATAAAGGAGAACATTTGAATAAAGGTAACATTTCAGTGTTCAGATAATTTATCGTTTAATGACTTCCAGGATGACCAAACATAGAACCTGTAAAATGTAAATAATGTGCAACTAAGTAAACTGCATTTATTAAAAGTAGATGGATCCCAATGAGGTTTCACCTCATGAATTTTAAAACCCTGTTAAAAAGACAAACAAATGAATGCATAAATAACACTGTAATGTGTCTGTCATGGCAGCCCTGGGAAATACGCAAGAAAATAATACTAAAGCCACCAGGAAAAATTTTTTATTTTCACATAAAAGAACCGTAATGTAAGCAAGTGTACAGATTTCTAAACACTTATCCACTAATGTATGTTAAATAACTTTTTAGTCATTAGGTTAACCTTAAAGGGGTACTCCAGTGAAAAACTTTTTTTTTTAAATCAACTGGTGCGAGAAAGTTAAACAGATTTGTAAATTACTTCTATTAAAAAATCTTTATCCTTCCTGTACTTATTAGCTGCTGAATACTACAGCGGAAATTCTTTTCTTTTTGAAACACAGAACTGCTGAATCACGAGCACAGTGCTCTCTGCTGACATCTCTGTCCATTTAATGAACTTTCCAGAACAACATATGTTTTCTATAGGGCTTTCCTTTTACCCTGGGCAGTTCCTAAAATGGACAGAGATGACAGCAGAGAGCACTGTGGTCATGATGTCAGCAGACAGCTCTGTGTTTCAAACGGAAAATAATTTCCACTGTAGTATTCAGCAGCTAATAAGTACAGGAAGGATTAAGATTTTTTTATAGAAGTAATTTACAAATCTAAACAAAAGGAAAAATAGCCAGCACAACAACCTAATACACAGGTGCCCGCTGCTGTGGCAAATACAAAATGTACAAAAAAGAAAGTTGCAACAGCACTCTAGGTCAAAAAATGGAGGCTCTCAATGCACTTTTTGATCAAAAAGTGCATTGGGAGCCTCCATTTTTTGACCTAGAGTGCTGTTGCAACTTTCTTTTTTGTAATTTGCAAATCTGTTTAACTTAAGGGCACCAGTTGATTTAAAAAAAAAAAAGTTTTTCACCGGAGTACCCCTTTAAAGCTATAAGCTCCCTTGCTAAGGTAAATGTGATTTACAGTAGCTAACATCTAGCTAAATTGTACAAGTTAATAGAGGGAATGCTTTTACTAGGACGTCTAGAGCCAATTATAACTGGTTTTCTATATCTGTTACTCAAAAATGTTTGTGAAAATGCCAATAATGCACACACTAAGTGCTGGATTCTTCCATTTGTTTTTAATACAATATTTTAAGGCCATGTAATGAAATGTCAGTGAGTAGTATTATGTCTGCCCTTACCTGGTCTATGCTAGATGTATGATATTGGAAAATCTTTATTGATTGACTGCAGTGCAGGGTTTTAGCCGCCTTCCTCTGGATCAAATTGCATACATGACAGTTTAACAGCAGAAAGTGCTACAGAAATTGATAAAAATGAAAGTCTATTCCATGAAGCCGAGACAATGAACTCTTTAATTAAAGATCCTTTTAAAAACAATCCGTTTTGCTCCCACAATACATTAAAGCTCCCATTCTGATGACATCCAGTCCCCTGCTTTTCACCACGTGTTGCTACTTCCAAGATGATATGTCAGAGCATGACCTGCCCACTCAGCCAATCACTAACCACAGTGGTGTTCCATCTCAGTCAGTGATTGGTTGAGTGGGCAGGTCCTGCTTACATAACTCGTCTTAGAAGTAGCAACAAGCAGACACAATCAGGGGAATTTGGTGAAACATGAGCTACAAGGTTGGTGAATATTGTTTTTTTTTATTTTTATCATGTTCCCAGAAACATATGAAAAATATAATTATATTGGAATATTCCTTTGTCTTTTTTTTCTGCACAAAAGGACTCCCATCTACTTTCTGTGCAAGGAAATGTAACACTGCCAAAGGAACACCAAGAAATTTAAGTTCAGGAAAAAGGGGTCTATGACAATAAACGGGCATTTCAGTATAAACAATGTTTATATGTTTTTGGACCTGGGGTAAAAATTTTAATAAAAAAGTGATATAGTACTTTAATACCCCTATATTCTGCAGCTCCCATTATAGCATCTTCTTGTCCCACTGCTACTGATCTCTTACCCCATGTATCTGAGACTAGATGTTGGAGCAGGACCTGTTGGCTCAGCCAATTAATAATCAGAACAGGGGGGGGGGGAGGGGGGGAGGGAGTTTCCTGCTAAGACATCTTGCCTAGGACGCAGGGGAAAAAAGAGAGGCAGGGGTAGGTAAGTATCAGTAAGTATTTTTTTATTATTATTATTATTATTATTATTACGTCAGCACCAACAACATACAAAAACTGTTCATACCGTTAATGTTCTGGACCCCTTCCCTCCTTTTCTAGCAGTGGGGGGGCCAGAAGTAGCTTCAAAGAAAGCTGAGGGGAATCAGGATAGCTAAATATTACTTATTTATTAATTTTAACCCCTTAAGGACACATGACGTTCTCATACGTCTCCATTTCCGAGTCCTTAAGGACACATGACGTATGAGAACGTCATGTGTTTTACCGGCCCCCCGCAACCATCTGGAGCGGAGCCGGTGCCCGATGCCTGCTGAAATCATCAGGCATCGGGGCATATCGCCCAGGGGGGTCATTATCACCCCCCATGTCGGCTATGGCCGCAGATCGCTGGACAATTCAGTCCAGCGATCTGCGGCAGATTCCGGGTCAATCGGGTCTCCAGTGACCCGGTGACCCGGAATTATTGGCTGATCGGGGCCATCAGAGACGGCCCCGAACAGCCAGAGCCAGCAGGGGTGAGGTGGCACTGGTGCCACCTCACGATCGCCCTGATTCGTCGGCCGGATTACCAGCCGACCAATCAGGGCGCCTGCTGCGGGTGTCACTCCCGCAACCCGCTCCGCCCCTCTTCCAGAGGACGTGAGCGGGTGCGGGACGTGCACCCCGGGTGCTGGGGACCCCGATCCCCGGCGCCCCTGTTGGGATCGGGGCCCCAGGAGCAGCGTCGGCGGCGGAGACGACGAGGGACTGACCTGGTGCAGCGAGGATCGTTGGAGGTGAGTGACAGCCTCCTGCTGTTGCTTAGCAACAGCTCCCAGCATGCAAAAAGGGCATGCTGGGAGCTGTAGTTATGCAACAGCAGGAGGCAGACCACCACAACTCCCAGCATGCCCTTATGGGCATGCTGGGACTTGTAGTTTTGCAACAGCTGGAGGCACATTCTTTCTATGGAAAAGTGTACCTTCAGCTGTTGTGTAACTACAACTCCCAGCTTGCACAATCAGCTAAAGTGCATGCTGGGAGTTGTAGTGGTGCATCTGGTGGTTGCATAACTACAACTCCCAGCATGCCCGTTGGCTGTCGGTGACTGCTGAGAGTTGTAGTTTTGCAACAGCTGAAGGCACACTGAGTTAAGTAGCAAACCAGTGTGTCTCCAGCTGTTGCATAACTACAATCCCCAGCATCCCCAGCCAAAGTAGTATGCCTCCAGCTGTTGCATAACTACAACACCCAGCATGCCCTTCCGCTGTCCGTACATGCTGGGGGTTGTAGCTTTTGCAACAGCTGAAGGCACACTGGTTGCAAAACACTGAGTTTGTTACCAAACTCGGTGTTTCACAACCAGTGTGCCTCCAGCTGTTGCAAAACTACAACTCCCAGCATGCACTGATAGACCGTACATGCTGGGAGTTGTAGTTTTGCAACAGCTGGATGTTCCCCCCCAATGTGAACTTACAGGGTACACTCACATGGGCGGAGGATTACAGTAAGTATCCGGCTGCAAGTTTGAGGTGCGGCAAAATTTCTGCCGCAGCTCAAACTGCCAGCGAGAAACTACTGTGAACCCCCCGCCCGTGTGACTGTACCCTAAAAACACTACACTACACTAACACAAAATAAAATAAAAAGTAAAAAACACTACATATACACATACCCCTACACAGCCCCCCTCCCCTCCCCAATAAAAATGAAAAACGTCTGGTACGCCACTGTTTCCAAAACGGAGCCTCCAGCGGTTGCAAAACTACAACTCCCAGCATGCACTGATAGACCGTACATGCTGGGAGTTGTAGCTTTGCAACAGCTGGATTCCCCCCCCCCCCCCCCCCCAATGTGAACGTACAGGGTACACTCACATGGGCGGAGGATTACAGTAAGTATCCGGCTGCAAGTTTGAGCTGCGTCAAATTTTCTGCCGTAGTTCAAACTGCCAGCGAGAAACTACTGTGAACCCCCGCCCGTGCGACTGTACCCTAAAAACACTACACTACACTAACACAAAATAAAATAAAAAGTAAAAAACACTACATATACACATACCCCTATACAACCCCCCTCCCCAATAAAAATGAAAAACGTCTGGTACGCCACTGTTTCCAAAACGGAGCCTCCAGCTGTTGCAAAACAACTACTCCCAGTATTGCCAGATAGCCGTTGACTGTCCAGGCATGCTGGGAGTTTTACAACAGCTTGCACCCTGTTGGGGAATCACTGGCGTAGAATACCCCTATGTCCACCCCTATGCAAGTCCCTAATTTAGGCCTCAAATGCGCATGGTGCTCTCACTTTGGAGCCCTGTCGTATTTCAAGGCAACAGTTTAGGGCCACATATGGGGTATCGCGGTACTCGGGAGAAATTGCGTTACAAATTTTGGGGGGTATTTTCTGCTATAACCCTTTTAAAAAATGTAAATTTTTTGGGAAATTAAGCATTTTAGGTAAAAAAAATATATATTTTTTTACATATGCAAAAGTCGTGAAACACCTGTAGGGTATTAAGGTTCAAATTACCCCTCGTTACGTTCCCCGAGGGGTCTAGTTTCCAAAATGGTATGCCATGTGTTTTTTTTTTGCTGTCCTGGCACCATAGGGGCTTCCTAAATGCGGCATGCCCCCAGAGCAAAATTCGCTTTCAAAAAGCCAAATGTGACTCCTTCTCTTCTGAGACCTGTAGTGCGCCAGCAGAGCACTTTTCACCCCCATATGGGGTGTTTTCTGAATCGGGAGAAATTGGGCTTCAAATTTTGGGGGGTATTTTCTGCTATTACCCTTTTTAAAATTTTAAAAATTTTGGGAAACCAAGCATTTTAGGTAAAAAAAATATATATTTTTTTACATATGCAAAAGTCGTGAAACACCTGTAGGGTATTAAGGTTCACATTACCCCTTGTTACGTTCCCCGAGGGGTCTAGTTTCCAAAATGGTATGCCATGTGTTTTTTTTTGCTGTTCTGGCACCATAAGGGCTTTCTAAATGCGGCATGCCCCCAGAGCAAAATTTACTTTCAAAAAGCCAAATGTTACTCCTTCTCTTCTGAGACCTGTAGTGCGCCAGCAGAGCACTTTTCACCCCCATATGGGGTGTTTTCTGAATCGGGAGAAATTGGGTTTCAAATTTTGGGGGGTACTTTCCGCTATTACCCTTTTTAAAAATGTGGACATTTTGGGAAAACAAGCATTTTAGGTAAAATTATTTTTTTTTTTTTTACATATGCAAAAGTCGTGAAACACCTGTAGGGCATTAAGGTTCACGTTACCCCTTGTTACGTTCCCCGAGGGGTCTAGTTTCCAAAATGGTATGCCATGTGTTTTTTTTTTTGCTGTTCTGGCACCATAGGGGCTTCCTAAATGCGGCATGCCCCCAGAGCAAAATTTGCTTTCAAAAAGCCAAATGTGACTCCTTCTCTTCTGAGACCTGTAGTGCGCCAGCAGAGCACTTTTCACCCCAGTGCGAGGTGTTTTCTGTATCGGGAGAAATTGGGCTTCAAATTTTGGGGGGTATTTTCTGCTATTACCCTTTTTAAAAAAGTAAAATTTTGGGGAAACCAAGCATTTTAGGTAAAAAAAATATATATTTTTTTTACATATGCAAAAGTCGTGAATCACCTGTAGGGTATTAAGGTTCACTTTACCCCTTGTTACGTTCCCTGAGGGGTCTAGTTTCCAAAATGCGGCATGCCCCCCAAAAACCATTTGTCACTCCTTCCCTTCTGAGCCCTCTACTGCGCCCGCCGAACAATTAACATAGACATATGAGGTATATCCTTACTCTAGAGAAATTGGGTTTCAAATACAAGTAAAAATTTTCTCCTTTTTACCCCTTGCAAAAATTCAAAAATTGTGTCTACAAGAACATGCGAGTGTAAAAAATGAAGATTTTGAATTTTCTCCTTCACTTTGCTGCTATTCCTGTGAAACACCTAAAGGGTTAATACACTTACTGAATGTTTTTTTGAATACTTTAGGGGGTGTAGTTTTTATAATGGGGTCTTTTATGGGGTATTTCTAATATGAAGACCCTTCAAATCCACTTCAAAACTGAACTGGTCCCTGAAAAATAGTGAGTTTGAAAATTTTTTGAAAAATTTCAAAATTGCTGCTGAACTTTGAAGCCCTCTGGTGTCTTCCAAAAGTAAAAACTCATAAATTTTATGATGCAAACATAAAGTAGACATATTGTATATGTGAACCCAAAAAATATATATTTTGAATATCCATTTTCCTTACAAGCAGAGAGCTTCAAAGTTAGAAAAATGCAAAATTTTCATTTTTTTCATCAAATTTTGGGATTTTTCACCAAGAAAGGATGCAAGTTACCATAAAATTTTACCACTAAGTTAAAGTAGAATATGTCACGAAAAAACAATCTCGGAATCAGAATGATAACTAAAAGCATTCCAGAGTTATTAATGTTTAAAGTGACAGTGGTCAGAATTGCAAAAAACGCTCCGGTCCTTAAGGTATAAAATGGCCTGGTCCTTAAGGGGTTAAACTGGAATGTTGCTTTAAAGGTATGGACTGACCTATGACATTTCTTTTGAGGCTTTTATTTTAATAATAAACCACCGTGTAAGAAGTGTATCAGCACCTTCATTGTAATTAAGGAAAGACTGCAACCAACCACAGCTCAGCTTACATTTAACCAGAGCAATTTAGGAAATTAAATCCAAACCATGATCTGTCTGAGATAAAAATCTGATACATCTTTGTCTCAGACAGAATGATAAATTTGGGCTATTTGTGTGCAATGGGATACATACGCTGCCCAGCACTATCATTTACAGTACAATCACAATGAAGACATGGTTGATACAGTACATTACCACAGTCAATTGGTGAACGTTGGTACTACAACTTCTTTTCTCCAACAGGAGTAGTAGTACTCTATCTTATCGCTCTACCATACCTGCTATATCTCTAACCTATTATTTATTCTATGTATATATTCATTGACTTTTAGATGGTAATACCTTTGTCACAGAGCGTCATGTATAAGCTAACATTGCCCAATCAGTAGTCGTACTGTATAGAGACAAACCTATTGAGTCAATTGTCAATTTATTCCAGGAAGAATAACAGAGGAACAGGACAAAATAGAATTATAGGAACAGAAGCCCCATAATTGCTATTTCATGGGAAATACACACATTTACTAAAACACACATGTCAGTAAGGTTGACAGGAGATATACTGTGTAGGTGTGTTTAAGTGTTGTAAATATAAATGCTAATTTAAAGTGACGCACTCTCCTCTCTGTTCTTAATAATAAGTTGCACTGTACAGCTTTTTATTTGAACTTGTGACACAGGAGTCATAGAAATGTTATAGATAAGAACTATTAAAACCAGTGATCTTCCTGCTTAGATTTTAATACTTTGAGAGTGCAATATTGTAAATTAGAAATTCCATATTCCATGCCCCCCTGTCCTTAAATCAGATAAATGCTCCAAATCAAATTCTACCAGGCTCATGCATAGAACACCCCTCAACCAATTATGCATTTTAACTGTCATATAAACCAATATATTTCCACCTAATGACTTCACCACTAGAGAACAAGTATATTGCAAAACATAGTAGTTTATTTTCCTGACAGAGAAGGACACACAATAAAACCTCCTACTGATTAAATCCTGACATTGGTATCTATCAACCTACTTCATATTGAAGGACGTTAGTCTTTACATTTTCATGCTGGAAGGAATAGGCAGGGAAGGAATAAAGATGTGTTTTGTACTGTGCATTCGAAATTCCATTGAGTACTTTTTAATCTACGTCTTTTTAATATAATGATTTAGTAATCCATTCATTTCCTGGATTTTCTGCATACAACATCACCTTACTGTTACCATTTTTTTTTTAATAGGTAATGTGGTCATAAATATTTACCACCTATCCACTGGATAAATGAGAAATCTTAGTTTGGTAAATATATGTTCACTAGAACCCATAAGATCTTGATCCCTGGTTTTCACAAATAATGGTTCAGTATTGGTCCAGCATGTTATTTCTGCAACTCACATAGGGATAAATGAAGAGGCAACATATTTTCTTCTTTCCTTAATATCCTCCTTCAAACGTACTACGGGGTAGACTTCAGTAGTTTCAGGTAATAGGTTAATTTATTCATGTCATGACAATGTGATCAGTATAAATATATATATATATATATTTCTCACACGGAAGCAGCACACTTAGTTGAGGGTTGTATAAAAAGGTAAAGGTGCATGCAGGTAATAAGGGTTGGTCCAAAACTCCATTGCAGCATGTCAGATAGAATAGTACAAGGTGGTTTATTCCATCTAATGTGTAGGTGGTGTCATTTTGTCTTTCTCCCCCACATTCAGTCACCATTAGGGGCAGCTTAGAAGTAACTGCACACAGATTTATTATTGAGTGCAATGAAGTCATTTGCATTATGTTCTCTCTATGGAAGAGTCGTTTGGCTATCCTAGGATCTCCCATGGAAATATATGGAGGGGGTATGTCGGCCATCACATCATGCGGGGGGTCATGACGTGCCACGCCCGGGGAGAGACGGGGCCTCATACAGGAAAGCGCGGTGGTCCAAGCGGTCAAAGTTTTTCCATATAATACTTCTCCTTTAAGCTCTATAGTAGGAATTTATCAAGCTTGTCTGCTTGGTTTTGGCATCAAATAGTAACAATTTTTTTTACTAGACCCATATGCTTTTTTATACCACTCTGTCCAAGAGGGTGGAGCTTTACATTAAGAGGTGTGGCCTCACACGCCTGCCTGAGTCACAACAACTTATATTAAAGAACTTGCAAAAGTTGTAGTTGAAACCTACACAAGCTCTTTATGTAAAATGCAGGTCTTTAGTAAACCTACCTAAGTCTATAAAATAAAAGAGGGGGGAGGGGATGAAGATCTGTAGCAGTAAAGCAAACAGCGACTACAGGTCACATTGGCCACATCACACCTTGCACTGCTACTGGCCATTTTTATTTTATTTTGTTTCTGTTCAGTTTCTATGCAGCATTCCAGATTTAACTGATGAAGGACCAAACAGGCCGAAACGTCATATTTTTTGTAACAATAATTGCAAAGCTAAAATTCACGAATTTTACAATATCTGAGCACCAAAGATTTATTACTGAATTAAACCAACCACTTACTGCATTTAGATACAGGGCTAGAGTAGAAAGCGGAATCTTTACTCCAGATGAAACCAAACTCAGTTATGACTCTATCAATGATAATGAGCATTGCTATAAAACTAGTTCTATTAATATAAAACATATGTTATTAATTACACAGAAAAACAAGCTTCAGTAATAAATGATAATTTAGAAGTAAAAATGTGGTAAAATACGTTTTCAGTGATTAAAATTGTGGTTAATTCTATTTCCTGATTAATCTTTACAGCCGAGTGGGAATGTTTCCAAGGCAGGTTCTATTTCAAGCTGAGATAGGGCAAGTCCAGATACAAGTTAGGTATGATTCTCACACGTTATGTGGCACTGAAATCAATGATAATTAGCACCGCTTGGATGGTTTCCAGCGCATGTATACCTGCACATTACAAGGGACTTTATTGAATTTCTTCTATTTTATTTCAAAAAGTTATTCAATGTTATAATAATATATTTAACAGATCCCATGCTATTTACTATGGCTGCATAGAGAATTTAAGACCACAAATAGTACATAGTACAGTACTAAAAAAGTGGTGGTCTTCTCAAAGAAAATGGGCAATGTACCAACATTATGATGAACTGAAAAGGTATCTCACAAATTCTGATCTGGATAATGAGGTGCTCTTTTGAAAATGTTTGACTGGATATCATTGTATGCCACTTCTGTTTAAGGAAATCTGTCATTAGCTTCAACGTCACTAACCTGTCGGTACAGACAGATAGTGCAGGTGACGCTGATGACAAGCATACTTACCTGGTCCTGTTCTGTGCTCCAGTTCTCTCCTTATCTTCTTCAGTATCTTATGTTCCGTGGCCGACTTGGAGCATGGACAGAACTTTGTGATGTCACCGCTGCTGTTCTCTGCTGAGTCCAGCTGCTAGCAAACAGCAGTGGTGATGTCACAAAGTTCCGCCCATGCTCCAAGTCTGCCCCAGAATGGAAGATACAAAAGAAGATAGTGGGAGAACCGGAGCACAAAACAAGACCAGGTAAGTATTGTTGTCATCAGTGTCACCTGCACTACCTGTCTGTACTGACAGGTTAGTGCAGGTGAAACTGATGACAGATTTCCTTTAAATATCCATATGTAATGGGTATCTATGTATCTACCTATAATCTATGCATTCTAGTTACAGGGATTAGTGAATTAATTTTTTATATGAATCACCAAACCAAATCTCCAGCGGTGGTCAGTTTGTTTTGTTTATCAAAAAATTATTCTACTTTGCAGGTGCTTCAGTTTTGTAAAAAAACACCAGACAGGGAATTGGAGCACTTGGAAAGCAGAATTACTTTTTCTAGACTAAACAATTCAACCGCTTGAGATTTAGATTTGGCAAGTCATACTGCATCTTTGTTTATATCTGTCTTGTCATGTTCCTTCATCTGTTTATTCACATTATTTCATGCATCCATTCCATACCTATCTCTCTTTCTTTATCTACAGATGTAGGACATGGCTCACTGTGCTTTTAAGGTGCACTGCAGGCTGCTGCCTTTCGCACCAACTATGTGAGATCAGCAGCATTACAGAAAGTATGCATGGTCTCTAACCTCATAAAGTTGGTGGCTGTTTCATTTGTATTTCTCCCCTTCTAATCATAGAGTTTTGGTGTTTCAGCCACTCCAATTGTAAACAGATACATACAGTAAAGCACATAAGTGCTTGTCCATGTAATCTCACAATGTGGGGCCACCCGGTGCTATAGTGCATGATGCATAAAGCCAGGCTGTCTCCTCTTATTCACAACCTCTGTGCCATCTTACATACACCTACCCCCCTCCTCTTTGACTGACAGTAGACACGGAGGTGGTGAATTAGAGGAGATGGTCTGACAAACATTGGGCATGTTCCATGCTGAAAAACCCCCTCTGGACACCTGAGCCTCATTTGCTCAATAGGAAAAAGAAGCCTCATCTGCCCATGGGTTTAGTTTTAACACTCTTAAAGGGGTTGTCCAGTATTTTAAAAAAAATGCTGCTTCTTTTTCTCAAAAACAGCACTACTCTTGTCTATGGGTCATGTGTGGTTCTGCAGCTCAATTCCATTAATTTCAAAGGAACAGAGCTGCAATACCACACACAACCTGTTTTTGCAATAAAGTATCAGCATTTTTCTATTCTGGACAACCCCTTTAAAGGGGTACTCTGCCCCTAGCATCTTATCTGCTATCCAAAGGATAGGGGATAAGATGTCAGATCGTGGGGGGTCCCGCCGCTGGGGTCCCCCAGGATCTCCGCTTCAGCACCCCGCTTTCATTACTGCACAGAGCAAACTCGCTCTGTGCGTAATGACCAGCGATACAGGGGCAAGAGCATCGTGACATCACGGCTCTGCCCCCTCATGATGTCACAGCCCGTCCCCTTAATGCAAGTCTATAGACTTGTATTGAGGGGGCAGGCCGTGACGTTACGAGGGAGCAGAGCTGTGACGTCACGATGCTCCATCCCCTGTATTGCTGGTCATTACGCACAGAGCGAGTTTGCCCGATGCAGTAATGAAAGCAGGGTGCTGAAGCGGAGATCCTGGGGGTCCCCAGCCACGGGACTCCCGCCATCTGACATCTTATCCCCTATCCTTTGGATAGGGCATAAGATGCTAGGGGCGGAGTACTCCTTTTAGATTCTGACAGGCCCACTTAAAAAAAATGTGTGCCTCATTATAAATATGGTATATCTCCCTCCAGTAGATTTGTTTTTAGACTGGAGTATGACAGTCTTAAATGTTTAGACAGTCTTAAGTCAATCTTGTGTACCATATATAAGTTGTTACTCCCCCCATCTTTCTCTTTACCATTACAAATGTGACACAACTATTAAACTGTATAAGTCAATGTTGCTAAAAAGTGAAATCGGAAGAAACAATTTCTAAGATCTTTCACAGCAGTTAGCCAAACAAAAATGCAGTATATCAAGATAAATTTCCCTTTGTGATGGGCCATTGATTCATGTGAATCCTACAGATAAATAACCCTGCCTTTCTGAACTATTATCATGTTTGTGATCATTCCATAATCCCAACATGACAATGTTTTACTGCTGTTTTTCCTGATTTGTATTAAATTATTCTTGTTTGTCTTACATTCCGGTTTTATAGGTATCTTATGCAGTGCATTATCTTGAGTTATAACACTATCAGTGTCATTGTTCTGTTCTATGTTGTCTTTTTATGCTTATATGCATTTAAACATTGAAACAACCTTCACTTCAGTTCACCCAGGCTAGTTCACAAATTTCAGCTATAGAGGTGTCACTTTACTCTTCTGGGCTCCAGTGCTAAATCTGACGTGGGGCTTCTTACTTATCATGTGACACTTATAACAGTGACAAAATGTTATATGTAACAATGCAAGGAGAAGAGTGAGAGTATAAATAGTGTGGGATGTAGAGGTTAAAGCAGTCAAGCTTAGAAGTCGTAAATGTGGAAGGTGCAAAAAGCAGCTATCCTAGTGTTCATGGATGGAGGAAAAAAGAGCCTGCTATCAATGTGTCATGAGATCAAGAAATGGGATCAAACATTGATGCAACTTATAATAGTAGTGTCTCTTTATGTAGCAAATTGGCAATCTCGCTTATGTCTGCCATTAACCCCTCAGATGCAGTGATCAATACAGATCACGGCATCTGCGGCAGTGCAGTCAGAAAAATGTATGATCGGATTGCCCGCAGCGCTGCCACGGGGATCTGATCATCCATAATGGCGGACAGAGGTCCCCTCACCTGCTTCCGTATATCTCCAGGGGTCTTCTGCTCTAGTCTGAGATCAAGCAGACCAGAGCAGAAGATGGCCGATAATACTGATTAGTGCTATGCCGTATGGATAGCACTGAACAGTATTAGCAATCAAGTGATTGATATAAATTGTCCCCTATGGGGACATAAAAAGTGTTAAAAAAGAAAAGTAAAAAAAAAAATATGTGAAAAATTCACTCCCCCAATAAAAATGTAAATTGTCCCTTTTTCACATTTTACCCACAAAAAGTGTAAAAAGAGAATACTTAATAAACATATTTGGTATTGCCACATGTGTAAATGTCCAAACTATCAAACTATAATGTTGATGATCCCATACGGTGAACGGCGTAAACGTTAAAAAAAAGTCCAAAATTGCTGCTTTTTTGTCACATCATATTCCCAAAAAAATTGTAAAAAATGTATTAAAAGTTTTATGTATGCAAATGTGGTATCAAAAAAATTTACAGATCACAGCACAAAACATGAGCCCTCATAACACCGCTTATATGGAAAAATGAAAAAGTTATAGGTCATCAAAATAGAAGGATTTTAAATGTACTATTTGGTTAAAAAGTTTGAGATTTTTTTAAAGTGGTACAATAATAGAAAAGTATGTAATCATGGATATCATTTTAATTGTATTAAGCCACAGAATAAAGAAAACATGTCATGTTTACCATAAATTGTACAGCTTGAAAACGAAACCTTCCAAAGTTTGTTAAATTGTGGTTTTCTTTTCAATTACTCCACACAAATAGTATTTTTTGGTTGTGCCATACATTTTATGGTAAAATGTGAGATGTCTTTAAAAAGGACAACTGGTCGCGCAAAAAACAAGCCCTCATAATCGTCTGTGGATGAAAATATAAAAGAGTTATGATTTTTAGAAGGCGAGGAGGAAAATTGGAAATTGCAAAAATAAAATTGGAGTCCTTAACCCCTTCCCGCTTTAGAATGTATGCATACGTCCCAGCACCAGGCACGTTCGTGTGCTGGGACATATGCAAACGACCTAATGATCTCCTGCAGGGCAGCTGTCAATCACAATGCAAAAAGATCCCATTCAGCCAATTGATCCTACTATAGGGGAGGCAAGGCTAGGGATAGGGGTGAAAACCGCTCAGCGGGGTACTCACGGTCTCTATTTTTCGGCACATATGCGGTGCAGCGCGTACCTGCATTAGCAGGGAGCCGAACTGTTCGGCTTCAGAGCGCTGTCAACTCGTGTCAGCGGCGTCTGACGTAATATACACTTCCCTTGCTGTGCCGCGTCAGAGCGGTCACACCCCCGTCTGACGTCAGTAAGGAGGGGCGTGGCCCTGTGCTCCGAGCCGCACTCGGTCCAGCAAAAGAAGATACAAAGTAAAACAGTGATTTCTGGCACTCAGTACATAGAGTCCCGTCACTAGAAACACCCATAGCATATCTAATTGTATCAAAATACCGAACCCACAGTCACAAACATAATGGTAAGTGGATAGGGTGTTAGAAAAATTGTATATATGATGATTTATACAAGTTGGAAAAAATAATAATAGTAATTAGGTAGCAAAGAGGAAAAAGTTCAGTGGGCCCAATGGAAGTATTGATATAAGGATACAAAGAGGTGGTTAGAATCGCAACGTATCCCTACACTAAATGGGACACTTAGCCACTGTTTATCGTGGCAAATAATAACCCGATGATGTTGTCCTGGTTGTATCCTTAAAATATCTCCATCAGTGATAGTCTTTTGCCCAAGGGAGATATTCTATTAATCAGTAAATGAGGAATATGATAGTTCTCAATAGGGCACACTCAGAAGAGAGGGGACAAAGAAATCCATCTGGAGGAGACACTGATAAAGGGCTATAGGGATGACTCCCTATATATATTGAGGTGAGGGGTGGTGAAGAGGGAGTCCCTAAGGGGAAGATGAGTGTGGAGATAGCGGGGCCTAAGGACCTATATGACCCTATTCTAGCTCTTAGCCCTACTCCTAGGCAGAATGGTCAGCCCTAAAAAGGGCGGTCCCGCTCACGAACCTCCTGGGCCTACAGATGCCCTAACTAGGGATGGTGACACTACCTCAGGAGGTCCGCTACAACCTCCACTATCTACCTAACCGTCACCAGAATAAGGCCAGGTTATAAGAAGCAAGCAAAATTTAGTTGCTCATTGAGGCCAGAGGGGGATACCGTGTTCAACTGATGGATCCAACGGCTCTCCCTCTGCAACAATAGCCGATCAGTGTCCCCTCCTCTAGGTGAAGGAATTACCTTATCAATTCCAATAAATTTCAGATTCTTGGTATTACCTGCATGAACCATATTGACATGTCTTGATAGTGGAGTGTCTCGATTGTGTCTGATGTCACCAAGATGTTCAAGAATGCGCTTCTTCAGTTCTCTCTTTGTTTTGCCTATATAGGTTAGGTCGCATTCACATGTGGCCATGTAGATGATAAATTTAGAATTACAATTAATGAAATGACGAACTTTCATCCATTTGGAGGTTATAGGGTTGTAAAACTGATTACTTTTTTGTAGATGTGGGCAGGCTTTGCATCTTCCACAAGGGAAGTTACCAAGAATTTGTGACATATTACCCAACCAGGTCTGCTGTGTTCTCCTTGGGGGACCCAGATGGCTTTGCATTAATAAATCACCTAGGTTACGTCCTCTTCTAAATGTGATGAGTGGTCTGTCAGAGATGGTTATTCCAATGTCTTGATCCATTTTGAGGATAGGCCAATACTTATCAAGTATCCCTCTGATCTGGTCTGTACACTGATCATAAGTAGCTATAATTCTAGTACAGTCTGGTCCAATTTCTCGGGGTTTTGGGGTAAGAAGGGATTCCCTCGGTGTGTCAAGAGCTTGTTTGTATGCATGGCTGAGTACATGATTGGGGTATCCCCTCTCTCTGAAGCGTGCCCTTAAGTCCCTGGCCTCATTTACAAATTCATCTCGCCTTGAGCAATTCCTCCTGAGGCGGAGGTACTGCCCCCTCGGGATCCCCTTTTTAAGGGGGCCCGGGTGGCAGCTTTCCCACCTCAGGAGACTATTGGTGGAAGTGGGCTTACGATGTATTGATGTAACTAAAGTACCGTCCGTTTCTTTTCGAATCAAAATGTCCAAGAAGGCCAGTTGATTCGATCCAATCTCGTAAGTAAAACGCAATCCGATATTGTTGGAATTGAGAGATGTCACAAATGCCTCAAAGGTTACTTTGGTACCTTGCCAAAGTATGAAGATATCGTCGATGAATCTGGCCCAAAGAAGGGCCATCTCACCGAACTCTTCACGTGGAGTGGCAAAAACTATGGTGGCCTCCCACCAGCCCAGGAGGAGATTGGCATATGTGGGGGCACAAGGGCTCCCCATTGCCGTCCCCCTGAGCTGGTGGAAGATCTTGCCATTGAAAAGAAAATAATTCCTTGTGAGTATGAATTCCAAAAGTTTAAGAATCAGCCGATTATGTGCCACCATATGGGTACCCCGAAAAGACAAAAAATACTCTACTGCCTGTAGACCTACATGATGAGGGATAGATGAGTACAGTGCTTCAACGTCTATACTCGTCATTGTTGTAGTGTCATCTATTGTGATACCCTCAATTTTTTGTAGTAGATCCATGGAGTCTCTGGTATAGGAGGGGAGTGCTAGTACAAATTCCCGTAAGATTTTATCCACATATATACCTAGGTTTTGTCCCAGACTACCTGTCCCAGATACTATAGGGCGTCCCTTCAGGGGAGTGGTACCTTTGTGGATTTTCGGCAAGGCATAAAATGTCGCCAAAACCGGTGTCTTAGGAATTAGAAATTCAACCTCACCCTCACCTAGAAGTTTGTCATTTTTTGCCTGTATAATCAACTGCACAAGTTCCTGTTTGTATTGATTAGTCGGGTCACTAGGGAGAATCTCATACGTGGTTTTATCATCCAATAATTGACGGCACATCGATATATAATGTTGGCGATCCATCAGTACTATGTTCCCCCCCTTATCAGCACATTTAATAATAAGCTCCTCATTGGACTGTAGTTGCTTAATAGCTGTTCTTTCAACCCTAGACATATTGTGCCTCAGTGTGGAAGAAGGAAGGGGATCATTTTTTAGATGTCTTAGCTCCTGAAGTGTCAGCTCAAGAAATACATCTATACAAGATGTGTCTGATACTGGTGGAAATAGTTTACTTTTTGGTATTGAGCATAGTATAACCTGTAAAAAGTGTAAAAAAAAATAAATAAAAAAAATGCCCCTTTCCCAATAAAAGCCCTGTATTATCACCAAAAAAGATCAAAAACACAAATCATATACATAAAAGGTATTGCCATGTCCGTAATGATTTATGCTATAAAACTATAATGTAAATTATCCAGCACAGTGAATGCCTTAAAAAAATTAACTACAAAAAAATTTGCCAATTTTGGTACAAATAGCGGGATAAAAAAAGATCAAAAGGTAGCACATATCACAAAAATGATACCAATAAAAACTACAATTCATCCCACAGAAAAATAAGCCCTCACTCAATGGTGTCGGACGAGAAATAAAAAAGTTACCGCTGTTGGAAAATGAATGGCAGAAAAATAATTTTTCTCAGAAAAGGAAAAAGAACATAAAAAGCTATTTAAAATGGGTATCACCATAATCGTGCTGACCCACAGAATAAATATTACATCACTTTTACCGCACAGTGTACACCATAAAAATAAAAACGGCAGAAATGTTCCAGTTCTTCACAATATTTTGGACATTTTCACAAAAAATGCTGCATGTGTCAACAAAATTGCACCACTTATATAAAGTACAACATGTCACGAAAAAACTATCTCAGAATCGCTCCACACAGAAAAAGAGTTCTAAATTTATTACCATTTAAAGAGACACATGTCAAATTTAAAAAAAGAGCCTGGTCATTACGGTAAAAAATGGGTCTTTCCTTAAAAGGGTACTCCGCTGCTCAGCGTTTGGAACAAAATGTTCTGAATGCTTAGAGCCAGTGCTGGGAGGTTGTGATGTCATAGCCCCGCCCCTCATGATGGCACACCCCGCCCCTTCAATGCAAGTCAAGCGATTTCCTGCACTGCCAAGAGCAGCATAAGAAATGGGCAGTGGGACCCGGCTGTCAATCACAGCTGGAGTCCCGTCGCAGCTTCCAGGGCCGCCATCGCAAAAGTCCCGGCATCATCAATCCTGATCACACATCTCTGGTGACAGCACGCCCCCCCTCCTCAATGCAAGTCTATTGGAGGGGGCGTGACAGCTGTCATAGACTTGCATTATGGGGTCGGGGCGTGATGTCATGAGGGGGTAGGGCTATGACGTCACAAGCTCCCGATCGCTTCTCGGCCTTTTGGCTAAGATCAAGTGTAGTATCTGTTCTTATCAGTTTTCATGCTGGTGGGGATGGGTGCTGCATGGAGGATGCAGGTGTACCAGGGCTTTCCGGGGCTGGTTCTGAGGAATCAGCTCGACGGCTGCCCCGATGTGACCTGTTCCCTCCGGGTCTCGCCATGAGGCTGAGAGGGTCTAGAGCCGAGGTACTTTTGTGCCTCGGGGAGTGGTGACCCCGAGGTGCCGAAACTCACTGGGAGAATAGACTCACTGAGTTGAAGCACGGGCACCATAATCTCTTCACCTTGTGGCACTCACCTCTTGATTCCCGGCCTTCTGGCTAGGATCAGAGAAATTTTTATTGATCCGGCCGGATGTCCGGGCAGTATATCTGCACACATTCACTTATTTATTTCTTTTTTGTCTCACTGTGTCACTTTTTGCGTGTTGTGTGTTCACAGGATTGGTCAGGATGCGGTAGCCCTTCTGGGTGTCCCTCCTGGCGGTCTAGGGGAGGTGTGTGTGGCCATTAGGTTCCGCACCTCCCTGCAAACACCCCGGGTACTCCTGCTTTGGCAGGGTACCTACCGTAATCGGCTCTGCGGGCAGATACCTTGGCTAACGCCAAGGGGGATGCCGGGAGCATTTGTGGTCCCCTAGTAGCTTCGGCGAAAAGGGACATCGAACCTGGAACCTCGCAGGTACCTTTTGGTCCGGAGGCGAAGGGTAAGGTTTGTTGGGGGGCCTCTCTCCTATCGGAGAAGGGCTTGCGATAGACCGCATCCTTTGTGCACGTTTTTTTAGTGTAACACGTTTGCACTTTTTCTTGCACTTTGGGTGAATCGAAAGCACGTTCCTCGGCTTTAAAAAAAAAAAAAAAAAAAAAAAAACAAGCTCCCGATGCCGGCTCTAAGCGTTAGGAACATTTTGTTCCAAATGTTGAGCAGCGGAGTACCCCTTTAAGGGGTTAAGGCCAAAATGGACAGAGTCCTTAAATGGGCATTGTCAGATACAAAAACTTTTCATATGGTGTAAAGCATGCAAAACTAATAGGTTTGGCAATTGCTTTTATTAGGAAATTTTAAAATTTTCAGTATTTCATACTAAAAAACTGCCCCATCCCCCCCCCCCCGCCTGCTTGGACACATACTAGTCCTGCTGTGTCCATGCATCATCACCTATGTCATGGACACACTTCCTTGATTGACAGTTGTGAGCGCAGGGGTCACAGCTGGAGGAAAAATCCTCCCACTGTCATCTTGTGTCCCGCTACTGTCAGTGAGGACAAGCTGAGAGTTGTAGTTTTGTGAATGCTAGGGGAGATGTGAGCAGACAGCATACTGAGGGAGGGGGTGGAGACCTGCAGTGTGAGGTCACACCCCCTCCCTTTGAGAGGAATTAAAGGAGTTCTCTAAGCTAAAACTTTTAACCCCCGCTGTGCCCGGGCTGTAAAACTATACATAATAAACTTTCACTCACCTGCCTACGATCCCCCGTTGTTCCGATATCGCCGTCCCATTCTCCGGTCCCGGTCTCTTCCACTTCCTGAGGGTCACTGACTTCACTCTCCGCTCAGCCTATCAGTGGCCGCAGCAATGTCCCGTCGCGGCCGCTGATAGGCTGAGCGCAGAGTGAAGTCACTGACCCGCAGGAAGAGGAAGCTGACAGGGACCGGAGCACGGGCGGAGATATCGGAACAACGGGGGATCGTAGGCAGGTAAGTGAAAGTTTATTATGTATAGTTTTACAGCCCGGGCACAGCGGGGGATAAAAGATTTCAGTTGGAGAACTCCTTTAAGACTAGTGAGCTAAACTAAAAGTATGATAAAAAAAAAAAGAAATAAATATGCTAGACACATAAAAAATTATATGTACATGGTCAGGATTAAATACTGAGTGATATATAAAAAAAAATTGTTGGATCTGACGGATACGCTTTAAGGCGTTAATGCCTTAATGCACAAGGGCCTATGCGTGACTATAGTTAAATTATCATTTTGCACATGTTGTTTATGCAACAAGCCTATTTATTTTCTCTTTAACAACCCAACAATAAAAGAATTCTAAAATACTTGTAAAATTACTTCTTGCAACAGCATAAAGTATCCATCCACCTGCTGTTGTGCATTTTTCAACCAACCCTACTTTCCTGAACGTTATCTCTAATAAGTCCGAGCTTCCATCCTTGTAATATGAGGATGTACAGATATAATGGGGAGTGATGATAAATGACTATGTTATGACGGCTTGTAACACGATAAGATACAGGTACATTAATGCACCGTGCAGAAGTCCAGACCATTATCTATTGATCTGTTGTGCTCATTTAGTGATGTGCATTACAGGAGCCATAAAAATACATTCCTGCTTTGTTCATGTGTTATGTCCAAGTCATCTATCTATTTATTTACATATTTGTTTATATATGAAATACACATAACAATCAGCTATAACATTTTGTCTAGTATGATCCTAAAAGAGCTACAGACATTTTTCCCAACCAGTGTGCCTCCAACTGTTTCTAGACTACAACCCCCAGCATGCCCAGACAGACAGCGGAGTGCTGGTGCTGTAGTTTTGCAACAATGCACAATGGAAGGCGTTCGCACTCCTTTCATTGTGCTGAATGGAAGCCGTAAGATAACCACAATAGATGTTTTCTTTCCTTTTTTCCACCATCCCAGGCTCTTTGGTGATTAATTGTTCTGATCTATAATATTAGAAATTCTATCTGCGACTTGAGACGTTTCATGTTTCGTTCCCCCTTGTTCTTCGCCCACCTTTTAATTGTCACCTGGTGACCACAGTAATTTTAATGACATCTCATGATTCCTTCAGGTCTGTGCGGTAAAGATTGGCATCTGTTGCCATGGTAATTTGCTTCTTAGAAAGGTTGCCTCTGAAAAGTCTCGGCGTTATGGACGCATTTGTTGTAATATCCGTGAAAGCTCTGCTGTAAAACACTATTAGAGTCCTTAAATGTTAATCTCCATGTTTGTTACATGTTTATGCATCTCTTTTGTTATTTATCCTTTAAAAGACTAAGGTTGAGAAAAGGTTTCCTTCCATCTTTACTATAAAAAAAATATATATATAGAAACAGCATGCGCAAAAACACATTACGGGGGTTCCTAATGCAAATCTGGCACATACCAGAAGAGCTCTTATAGGATGTCCTCTGTAATATACTTTATTGGTGCATAACATAAAGCCCTTGGCTCAATTGCAAAATCTGCAAATGGTCCCCCCCACCCCCCCTCCCAACAATTGTGCATGCTGGGAGTTGTAGTTTTGCAATAGCTGGAGACACACTGGTTGGGAAACACTGATATAAAGCTTCCCGCACAGTTTAGACAAAACCTATATTAGGCTATGTTTACAAGGCGTAATTTCCATGCGACTATAGGCTGTATCATGTTGACTGTGTTCACACGGTACAAATCCAAGCGGAATTCTGCATGAATATCCTGCACGGACATGTAACAGCAACAGAGTCTCATTGATTTCAATGGGATTCTGCTGCTCTGTCCACATTTTACTGCCGCGTAAATCCTGATCGCGGTGTCTGCAAAACATTAGGCCTGTTTGTTGATTTTGAGGATTGCGCTCGGAAATGCATTGTCGCATTAGCCTTATTGTGCACACACAATGAATGCACGGAATGAAAGCGCAGTACAGTGGACATCTCTCCAATGGTCTTCATCAGGGGGCAGCCCTTAAAATATATAATGTAAAGACAATTTAAAGAGGATCAAATCCTAAGCTTAAAAATGCCCAGATGTTACTAAACAAAGTTAAAGAAATTGCTATAGTTTGTTTAATGTGAGTTTAGAATGTCATAGGGGTTATTGACGCTACAATTTGAAATAACACATTTGAATTAAATAAAGGGAAAGGTCCAAATTAAAACCATCAGGTCTTCCTAAGATTAGGTGCTTTGTGTGGGGACACTGAATCCTTGCTGCAAGCATTTCTTACTGTACAGATTGCAGCTGATCATTGTTGGGGGGTCTTACCAGTGAAATGTCATGTTATTAATAAATTGGTATGGGGTACTTGTACAAATAAAGGATTGTGCACAGGAGACTGACTATTTAAGGGGTACTTTGGAGAAAAACACATTTTTTCAAATCAACCGGGGCTAAAAAGTTAAAAATCTTAATCCTTCCAGTACTTATCAGCTGCTGTATACTACAGTGGAAGTTGTATAATTATTTTCTGTCTGACCACAGTGCTCTCTGCTGACACCTCTGTCCATGTCAGGAACTGTCCAGAGCAGGGAAGATTTGCTATGGGGATTTGCTCCTTCTCTGGACACTTCCTGACACAGACAGAGGTGTCAGCAGTGAGCACTGTGGTCAAACAGAAAAGAACTATACAACTTCCTTTGGAGCATACAGCAGCTGATAAGTACTGGAAGGATTAAGATTTTTTAAATAGAATTAATTCACAAATCTATTTAATTTTCTAATTTATTTATTTTTTCTTCTTCTACAGGAGTACCCCTTCAAAGGGAATCTGTTAGCTGCAATTCCTGGACCAAACTGCTGACTCTGTTAGATAGCTGTTAGGGAAAGGATACACACGGTACCTTTCATATTTCTGTCTGTGCTTCCACATCATAGAAATAAAGCTTTTAATCTCTTGTGCAAAGTGTCAAACTGGAACTGGAACGCCTCCTCACTCCTTCTCCCTTCCCTGTCCCTGCTTGAATGACTTTCAGCTGAAAGAAAGCCCTTTTTACAAATCACATACCTGTCTATCATTGGTATGCATGGCACAGGAGTAAGATTTGGTAACTACATCAGTGACTTGGAAACGTCCTCTTGGCACAGAAGATAAATAGACAGATACACTAACACTATCTTTGGGGGGGGGGGGGAACACCACAAAAACTGCATCGTAAATAAAGAAAAGGAGTTTTCTTTTTTCTTTTCTTTTTTCTTTAAGGTAATAAAAATCCTGAAATACCATAAGGCTGGTGTAACACAGTTCCTATTAATTTTTATTTTATTTTTATTTTTAATTTTTTTTAACTAACATTGCTGTTTTTGAGCCAAATCCAGGAATGGATCCAGTGAACTAATACAATACCATTTTAATTCACCTTCAAAGTAAAAATTATACCCTGTCCTATTTTTCAGTATGGTATATACCATTGCAGTATCTGATATGGTCATCGTACTACTGGACATGACACCACAGCATATTGTACGGTGCAATGGTAATCAATACAACAAGAATTATTAATACAACAAGAATTAAGTTATGAGATTTTATAGGCTGTATACATAATATGTAAAAGACTATATTATTCATTTTTATTTATTATTGTTTATTATTATAATTATTATTATATAACAATCTAATTTAACACAAATCTGTCATCCGGAATACGTGTGGCGAACCGCTAGCACTGTTGCAAAGATTACATGAAAATAATACCTGTCATACCGTTATATATTGCGTCTGTGCCTTTTTTTTTTTTTTTGCAAAAGTCATCATTTTATGGACCTGGGCCTGGGGTGCCAGATATCTTCCCTCTTGCCTATTGATAGATAGATAGGGTGTGGCTTATACCACCAAGCCTTGTATCCTTGTATTCCATGGTAGTGCAGGTGTGGTGAGTGATCTGTACCTTCACTTGTCACTGTCAATATGGTGAGGTAGAGACTTTTTAAGCACGCTTTGCCTGTGCAGCAATAGGATGTGATGCCATATGCACAGGATTTTAGAAGGGCATGATGCTGTAAGCCCACCTGTCTAGAAATATTTTTGCTACATAAAAAAATACAAAAACAGAGCTTCCTAATGGGCAGCATGTTTGTACTGGATATTGAGTTGAGGTGAATAAAAGTGGGAATCTCACCTTGCTAGGTTGTGTTGGGCATACGACAACCTTGTAAGCGTCTTACACATGTGGTCCCTTAAGATCCTGTTTACGGTGCAGCCTTCCGGGTTGCTCAAGATGTGTGGTAGCACACTCAATGAAGCAAACATGCAGGGTTTCGTCACTGGAAAAGATCCTGGGTGTTCGGCGCCAGCCTTGAATGGAATGAAGGTTCAGTATGACTTGGTGGGTTCTAAGTCTCTTTATTCGCCATGACATGGTGAATAAAGAGACCTAGAACCCACCAAGTCGTACTGAACCTTCATTCCATTCACGTCTGGCGCCGAACACCCGGGATCTTTTCCAGAGACGAAACCCTGCATGCTGTCTATAAATATGTAAGATGGCGGGGATTTGGTGCACAAAGGGATTGCGGGCCAAAGACACATACGGGCTTAGGCCATACGGACACAATATATGAAGGTATGGGGTTCACCACTGTCATTGGGGACAACAGATTCACTTTAATATACATCCTCTTCTTCATATGGTTTATTTTTATAGTAATCCAGCAATGTATTCTTACAACCATTGTTTTCACCTGTGGAGATGTGAATATACTTGGCAGTGCAACTAGACACATTTTAGAGGCTATTTATAAGAATGCAGCTCTTTATAGCAGATAATGGAGGGTGGATCAGAAGAAGCTATAAGAAAAAAAAACCTTTAGAACTCACAATATCTGTCATAGTTTGTGAAATGCTGTTAATCTCTTGGGAAGGCAGATGGATGAATGCTATTCCCTAGTGTAAAAAGATCTAAAAGACCTGACTGCGACACTCTGATAAATCATTCCTGTGTTCACATTAGGTTTGATGAAGTTTTTTTCAACAAAACGAAGAAGAAACTGTTTCTGGGATAATCTCATTGCATCCTATTGTCTGTATAGTTCTGTGAAAACATTCACTCCATGAAAAAAATGTAAACTGTTATCGCTATTCATGCTTTTCCACTCCAGGGTGTTTATATTGAAAATATGTTTGTTTTTATATTCTCCTTTTTAATGACTGACAGCCACACAGAAATACTCAGAATCCAGATATATTATTATTTGCTATAGGATTGCAATGACTTTGAGTAAAAAAGACAAACACAACCTATATCATAAAATACAGAATATGTGTAAACTTGGTGAGTAAGAGCCTATTGTTATAAAACTCTCTCCAGAAGCAATTGGGAATATGTATTAGATGCAGTGCAGTAAGAATTGTTGTCTAACACAGTGAATTCCAAACCAGTGTGTCTCCAGCTGTTGCAAAACTACAACTCCCAGCTGGAGGCACACAGGTTGGGAAACATAATTGCTTAGTGGACGGAAACCATCCTAATGTGATGTAATAGTTGCACTGTGCTCCTCAACTTTTAACATCATGAGTCTCACATAGACATATATAAACACAACAGCACCCTAGGATAGGAATGGGATAAATGAACTACTATACTAAACCCTGGGTCTCACAAGGAGATTGCCTTTCTCCAGGATCACGGAGTATAAAACCTTTTATCTTTGAACCTCCCTACTAGTGTATGTCATAAAATACCACATTTATTGATATGCATTAAAATTGGATCAACACATAGTTAAAGAGAATCTGACACAGTGCCAGATCCAGGGGGGGAGGGGTGAGGGGGGTTGCAATGGGGCAATTGCCAACCCCCCAGATTAATTTCCCCCGTCACATTCCTGTGTCCCGAAAGATCTTTTCAGGACACAAGGATGTCCCGGTTACCTTTCTGCGGCCCCACGTTAACTTTGAAAACGCAAGGGGCCGCCAGGAGGTAGCGCACGCAGGGACGTCCCGTGCGTGTGCCCATAGAAACAGAGCAGAGCGGAGCAGCTGGGAGGAGGACGCTCGCATGGTAAGTTACCAGCAGCACGTCATCTTCGGTGCTCTTACCACCGCTCCTCCGATCCCGGGACCTACTGCTATGACCTATAGGCCATGGCAGTATATCATGACGCCTGATCGGAGGAGCGGTGGTCGGAGCACTGAAGAGAGGCAGTACAAAGACATACAGCCTCCAGCCATACACTGCATATGGCTGAAGGATGTATGTCTGTGGGGGCCACTGCCTTCCAAATGTGAAGGGAACTATACTGTCAACCTAATGTGGGGGAACTATACTGCCAACCTAATGTGGGGGAACTACAATCTAATGTGGGGAAACTATACTGCCAGCCTAATGTGGGGGATCTATACTGCCAACCTAATGTGGGGGGAACTATACTGCCAACCTAATGTGTGGGGAATTATACTGCCAGCCTAATGTGGGGGAACTAGACTGACAACCTAATGTGGGGAACTATGCTGAAACCTAATGGGGGTGAACTATGCTGACAACCTAATGTGGGGGAACTATGCTGAAAACCAAATGTGGGGGAAACAATACTGCCAGCCTAATGTGGGGGGAACTATATTGCCAACCTAATGTGGGGGGAACTATAGTGCCAATCTAATGTGGGGGGAACTATACTGCCAATCTAATGTGGGGGGACTATGCTGACAACCTAATGTTGGGGGGAACTATGCTGACAACCTAATGTGGGGGGAACTATGCTGACAACCTAATGTGGGGGGAACTATGCTGACAACCTAATGTGGGAGGAACTATGCTGCCTACCTAGTGTGGGGAACTATACTGCCTACCTAGTGTGGGGGAACTATGCTGCCTACATAGTGTGGGGGAACTATGCTGCCTACCTAGTGTGGGGGAACTATGCTGCATACTTAAAGGGGTACTCCACTGCCCCAGTGTTTGGAGCATTTTGTTTTAAACTCTGGGTGCGGGCTGCAGGGGTTGTGACATCACAGCCATGCCCCTTGTGACATCACGCCATGCCTACTCAATGCAAGTCTATGGGAGGGGGCATGTCAACCACCGCACGATACTCTGACAGTAGCCCTCCCGAGACTAGACTCTGGATCCGCCCCTGATCTGACAGCTAGTTTACCTGAACTAAATGCACATAGACTCATAGTCCCCTACAGGGGGAGGAAGGTATGGTTTTCCTTTCATGGCACCCTAAGTGGAAAAAAAAATATTCTGCACTTCCGAACAAAGTTAAATAAATGTGCGGGTTAAAATCTACAATGCAAAGCAAACTAACATTTTGTTGGATTTTACGTTTAACAGAACATTGCCATTGGGAACAAAAGCAGTATACAATAACAGGATAATCACAAATTACATATGATCATTCAAGTCATTGTAAAGCATTTAACCTGAGATTGCCATTGGAAATAAAGCATTATATGGTGAAAGGATAATCACGGGTTAGTAAGGGATCATCTGTATCATTGTAGATCAGTATGTACAAATAAACCAATCACACTGAAAACAAAAGAACATACTAGAATACAAAAATGGTCACTCTCAAAAATGTAATTGCAGAGAACATTGTGCCTCTATAACAATTAGTGCACTCCCATGCAATTTGGTGTAGGGTGTTTTGAGCCAAGACAAATAGTACAAAGCTGTTTTAAATTGTTTATTCTTAGCTACCTTGTAGGCCTAGAGCTAAGAGATGTGTGTCTATTTATTGTAGGGGGAGGTTGCCTTCTGACAGCAAATGGGCTGACATAATGTGATCAAAATGTGCACTAACAATATCACATGATTACAGTAAATATAGCAGAAATTATCAACAGAGACGTGGTCTCAAATGGCTGGAGGCGCTCAACCACAAATGCAGTTATACTGGGGGAGCAGGTCCTGCCCTTGTGGTCTGTTGCTAGGGGCGATCCCCAGCATAAACATGCATACAATGGGGGATGCCTGCAGCAAACTACAAGTGCCACAATAAGATCCTACACCAGATAGACCGTGTGGATGTGTAACAATTAGAATACTACAGGAATTCCTGTATTATTCTGTAAAGAGTCCACACACAGGATGTAAGGGCAGGACAAGCAGGGCTCTGTACAATTATCCCGCTGTGTGAGCCGGGGGAGGGGGGGAGGTCACAGAGCCCCAGTGCATAAAGCCCCGCTTGTCCTCAATGTACAGAGCCCTGTCTGTCCTCAGTGTACAGAGCCCTGCTTGTCATCAGTGCACAGATTCCTGCTTGTCCTATGTGTACAGATCCCTGCTTGTCCTCAGTGTACAGAGCCCTGCTTGTCATCAGTGTACAGAGCCCTGCTTGTCCTCAGTGTACAGAGCCCTGCTTGTCCTCAGTGTACAGAGCCCAGCCTGTCCTCAGTGTACAGAGCCCTGTTTGCAAAAAAGGACAAACAGCTCATTCTGAACATTTTGTTACGAAGGCTGGATGTAGGCTGAGGGGGTCGTGATGTTAGGGCCATACCCCTCGTGATGTCATGCCACGCCCATTCAATGCAAGTCTATGGGAGGGGGAGTGGCAGCCGTGGCTGCCACTCCCCCTCCAATAGACTTGCATTGAGTGGGTGCAGCATGATGTCACGACCCCCTCTACGCTCAGCTTTTCCTAAAAGATGAGAGTCTTCAAAGTAGACCCCCTGAATATTGCTGAATTTCAACAAACGCTACATGGAAATAAATTTGGTGAACCAGACTGCCCTTTATTGGATCCAAACTGCAGTGTCACTTTACTTTTGTCTATTGAGAACTATTATTAATAAAATATTGATATCATTTACGCATCAACCTGAGAGGAAACTATTATTTTGTTTGCTATATTTCATCCGGTAGTTGACCACTGATATGCTCCACTTTCATTGCTGGCATTCACGGTGCCCTATTAACAGAGAGAGAGACCTCGCTGATCACTAAATTATCAAAATAGAAATGTGTAAATAAATTATACTCTGGGCCTGCAGCATGATCCTCATATTCAATTTCTATTACATGAATATTTTATTTCTCATTAAACTCTTTTTGTAATGAAAATGAACAGGAAAATAGTGAATGTTACACTGCTTACATGGATTGATATATAACAGTAAATCAGAGCCCGAGTCTTCTATTATTTAAGGGGAAACATATCTGAACTTTCTTGGCTGAACTATATCAAAGTCTGGTCTTCTTTATGGTAATATCCATTTTTGGACATTTTTGCTCAGCAGCATCACCAAGTGGATTTTGTGATACTTTTTGTGCTGTTTTCTTCAGTCACTGTGAAGAAAATATGTGTTTGCTCATCCTAGACTGGAAAAAAATTCACTATACCTGTTGGAAGTGCTTTTGTATAGTCATTCATGGATATAGGAAAAATAAACAACAAAATGAGAAATTTATACACAGAGTGCTGGGCATAGAGCTGCATTGCTACAGATTAGAGTGGCCATATTTATGGACATTTATCAACGGGTTTAGTCAGGGTTTCCTTACTATAATTGTCGCAAAATTGTCGCAATTGAGACTACACAATTTTTCGTGCGACATTTTGACTGGAAAGCGAGAAAAGCAAGTTTTCCTAAAATTTACTATGTAGTAATAATTTTAAAATGGACTACGGGTAGTCAGGTATTTATTAACTACGACAGTCGCAACTGCGCAAAAAAACGTCGCAACAGCGTTAAAAATTTACTCCAGCTCAAACATGGAGCAGAAAAAGCTACTACCAAAGTAAAAAAGGAAAAATTGATTACGTGAAAGAAAATTATCAACAGGCTGAAACCAGTTGATAAATACGTTGCACATAAGCAAAAAAAAAAATAAGGAAAAAATTACTAAAAAAAAGAATACATAAGCAAACATTGATAAATGTCCCTCATTGATTCCAGTCCATCACTGAATGCGACTACAGTGGGCACATCAGCATAAGAACTGTTTCATAGAGCAATAAAAGTGTCAGATACATGTTCATTGCTTATCTGGGAATAGATGGCACCAGGATGCACTATGGGAAAAAGTGGAGGGGGTATGTTGTACTAGGGAAAATTCACCAGAAAACCTTTTGGCCAAGGTTTTCATAATTTGAAATGTTCCACCATCTAAACTTTGATACAGACCAGTCATACCGCTTCATATTAACATTATGGGGGACATGTATCAATAATGGTGTAGCAATGTGTGATTTTATGTATGTTTTTTTGCGTCAAATGGAGCATATTTGCGCCAAAATTATCAATTGTCCTTTCGCAAGTTTGTAATTTTGGCACAAATGTAGCCCTACAAAAGGCGCAGACCCCAGAATTCCAGGCAGTAAATCTGACTTTGGGACATTCTATTGTTGTAGCTATTTTCTCTGTCACTTTATTCATGGTGTAGATTTGCGCTTAACCTGTTCAGGACCCATGACGTATGCATACGTCTTCACACCCTGGGTCTTAAGGACCCATGACGTATGCATACGTCATGGCGTTTTCCGGTCTCTGCCGCTCGCCGGGAAGAGATCGGAACTGGATGCCTGCTGAAATCCTTCAGCAGGCATCCAGGGCAAACGCCGAGGGGGGCCATGTAGGCCCCCCATGTCGGCGATCGCCGCAAATCGCAAGGGAAATCGCCCTTGCGATCTGCGGTGATACCGGGCTGATCGGGTCTCTGGGACCCGACCGCCCGGTAATTTCGCATGATCCCGGCTGTCGCAGACAGCCAGGACCATGCTGGAGCCTAGGAGCGAGGTGGCAAGCCGGCCACCTCCTCCGATCCCCTGCGATCTGTCGGTTAGTTAACCGACCAATCGCAGGAGGGGGGGCGGTTACTTCCTCCCGTCCTGCCCGGCCCCTGAAAGTCCGGAGAGGACGGGAGGAAGACCGGAGGACGCGGCGGGGGACGGGGGAGTGCTGGGGACCGGCCCCGGTACTTACCTCGTCCCTGAAGACCCGGATCCAGACGATGAAGACGGCGGCGGCGGCGGCGACAGGTGAGTAGATCTTCAGCCGCGGTCGGGCCCTTTACAGCAATGCACGTCGCCGTAAAGCGACATGCATTGCTGTAATAGGACCCTGTAAACTACAACTCCCAGCATGCCCAGACAGCCCTTGGCGTCTGGGCATGCTGGGAGTTGCAGTTTTGCAACATCTGGAGGTCCACAGTTTGGAGACCACTGTGCCCTTCCAGATGTTGCAAAACTACACATCCTCAGCATGCCCTTACTGTCCAGGCATGCTGGGAGTTGTAGTTCTGTAACATCTGGCCCTTCAGATGTTGCAGAACTACAACTCCCAGCATGCCTGGACAGTTTTGGCATACTGGGAGTTGTAGTTTTGCAACATCTGGAAGGGCACAGATTGGGAACCACTGTATTAGTGGTCTGCAAACTGTAGTCCTCCAGATGTTGCCGAACTACTACTCCCAGCATGCCTGAGAATGTTTGGGAGTTGTGGTTTTGCAACAGCTGGAGGCACACTGGTTGGGAAACATTGTTTCCTAACTCAGTGTTTCCCAACCCGTGTGCCTCCAGCTGTTGCAAAACCACAACTCCCAAACATTCTCAGGCATGCTGGGAGTTGTAGTTTTGCAACAGCTGGAGGTCCCCCCCCTGTGAATGTACAGGGTACATTCACATGGGCAGGGGGCTTACAGTGAGTATCGGGCTGCAAGTTTGCGATGCAGCAAATTTTGCGCGGCAGCTCAAACTCGCTGTAATCCCCCGCCTGTACCCTAAAAACACTACACTACACTACACTAACACAAAATAAAATAAAAAGTAAAAAACATTACATATACACATACCCCTACACAGCCCCCCTCCCTCCCCAATAAAAATGAAAAACGTCTGGTACGCCACTCTTTCCAAAATGGAGCCTCCAGCTGTTGCAAAACAACAACTCCCAGTATTGCCAGACAGCTGTTGACTGTCCACGCATGCTGGGAGTTTTACAACAGCTGGAGGCACCCTGTTTGGGAATCACTGGCGTAGAATACCCCTATGTCCACCCCTATGCAAATCCCTAATTCAGGCCTCAAATGCACATGGCGCTCTCACTTTGGAGCCCTGTCGTATTTCAGGGCAACAGTTTAGGGTCACATATGGGGTATCACCGTACTCGGGAGAAATTGCCTTACAAATCTTGGGGGTCTTTTTCTCCTTTCACCCCTTATGAAAAGGTGAAGTTGGGGTCTACACCAGCATGTTAGTGTAAAAAAAATAAACTTTTTACACTAACATGCTGGTGTTGCCCCATACTTTTCATTTTGACAAGAGGTAAAGGGGAAAAAAGCCCCACAAAATTTGTAACACAATTTCTCCCGACTACGGAGATACCCCATATGTGGGCGCAAAGTGCTCTGGGGGCGCACAACAAGGCCAAGAAGGGAGAGTGCACCATGTACATTTGAGGTGATTTGCACAGGGGTGGCTGATTGTTACAGCGGTTTTGACAAACGCAAAAAAAACAAAACCCCACATGTGACCCCATTTCGGAAACTAGACCCCTCACGAAATGTAATGAGGGGTGCAGTGAGAATTTACACCCCACTGGTGTCTGACAGATCTTTGGAACAGTGGGCTGTGCAAATTAAAAATGTTGTACAGCCCACTGTTCCAAAGATTTGACAGACACCAGTGGGGGGTAAATGCTCAATTTACGCCTTGTTACATTCCTCAAGGGGTCTAGTTTCCAAAATGGTATGCCATGTGGGGGTTATTTTGCTGTCCTGGCACCATAGGGGCTTCCTAAATGCGACATGCCCCCCGAGCAAAATTTGCTCTCAAAAAGCCAAATATGACTCCTTCTCTTCTGAGCATTGTAGTTCGCCCGTAGTGCACTTCAGGTCAACTTATGGGGTACCTCCATACTCAGAAGAGATGTGGTTACAAATTTTGGGGGGTATTTTCTGCTATTAACCCTTGTAAAAATGTGAAATTTGGGGGGAAACACACATTTTAGTGATTTTTTTTATTTTTTTTTTACGTATGCAAAAGTCGTGAAACCCCTGTGGGGTATTAAGGCTCACTTTATTTCTTGTTACGTTCCACAAGGGGTCTAGTTTACAAAATGGTATGCCATGTGTTTTTTTTTTGCTGTCCTGGCACCATAGGGGCTTCCTAAATGCGACATGCCCCCAAGCAAAATTTGCTCTCAAAAAGCCAAATATGACTCCTTCTCTTCTGAGCATTGTAGTTCACTCATAGTACACCTCAGGTCAACTTATGGGATACCTCCATACTCAGAAGAGATGGGGCTACAATGTTTGGGGGGTATTTTCTGCTATTAACCCTTGCAAAAATGTGAAATTTGGGGGGAAACACACATTTTAGTGAAATTTTATTTTTATTTTTTTACATATGCAAAAGTCGTGAAACCCCTGTGGGGTATTAAGGCTCACTTTATTCCTTGTTACGTACCTCAAGGGGTCTAGTTTCCAAAATGGTATGCCATGTGGGGGATTTTTGCTGTTCTGGCACCATAGGGGCTTCCTAAATGCAACATGCCTCCCAAAAACCATTTAAAAAAAACGTACTCTCCAAAATCCCCTTGTCGCTCCTTCGCTTCTGAGCCCTCTACTGCGCCCGCCGAACACTTTACATAGACATATGAGGTATGTGCTTACTCGAGAGAAATTGGGCTACAAACAGAAGTAAACATTTTCTCCTTTTTCCCCTTGTAAAAATTCAAAAATTGGGTCTACAAGAACATGCGAGTGTAAAAAATGGAGATTGTGAATTTTCTCCTTCACTTTGCTGTTATTCCTGTGAAACACCTAAAGGGTTAAAACGCGGACTGAATGTCATTTTGAATACTCTGGGGGGTGCAGTTTTTATAATGGGGTAATTTGTGGGGTATTTCTAATATGAAGACCCTTCAAATCCACTTCAAACCTGAACTGGTCCATGAAAAATTGTGAGTTTGGAAATTTTGTGAAAAATTGGAAAATTGCTGCTGAACTTTGAAGCCCTCTGGTGACTTCCAAAAGTAAAAACACGTAAATTTTATGATGCAAACATAAAATAGACATATTGTATATGTGAATTAAAAAAAAAAATATTTGGAATATCCATTTTCCTTACAAGCAGAGAGCTTCAAAGTTAAAAAAATGCAAAATTTTCAAATTTTTCATAAAATGTTGGGATTTTTCACCAAGAAAGGATGCAAGTTACCACAAAATTTTACCACTATGTTAAAGTAGAATATGTCACGAAAAAACAATCTCGGAATCAGAATGATAACTAAAAGCATTCCAGAGTTATTAATGTTTAAAGTGACAGTGGTCAGAATTGCAAAAAATGGCCGGGTCCTGAGGTGTAAAATGGCTGGGTCCTTAAGGGGTTAATTGAAGGTATTTGCGCCTAAACTTGCGCCAAATCGAAAAGTCGCAATTAATGAATTCCAGACCAAAGAATGATTGTAACTGAAATCATGACTAACAAAGTGAAATCAGTGATTTTGTTCTAAACCATTTGGCGCAAACATTTGTCGCAAAAAATGGCATAAAGTAAAATTGCGACAAATCCCAGACAAAAAAACAGGGTAAAAAGCTTCATACATACCCTGTCTATGTCCTTATGGCTGTGGCCTTCTTTAGCAGATTCACCCCTTAATGACAATGGATGCAAATGTACATCCTGATTCGCTGGTACTTTGCGCACCAGGGCGTACATCTATATCCTGAACATGACACGAGCACCGGAACAGTGCTCACATCATGCTTGGCAGGTCTCGGCTGCTATCAGCAGTCAGGGATCTACCAGTAATGGCGGACATCAACAATCGCACTGATGTCTGCCATTAACCTCTCAGATGCCGTGAACAATACAGATCACAGCATCTGCGGCAATGTGGCACTTCAAGGGGCTGATCTGATCACCCGTGGCACTGTCCCCTCACCTGCCTCCCTCCGTCCTTCTGGCGTCTTCTTCTCTGGTCTGCTTTCCAGCAGATCAGAGAAGTAGATAGCTGGTAATACTACTATACATAGCACTGAACAAAATTATCAATCAAATGATTGCTATAAATAGTCCCCTATGGGGACATAAAAAGTGTAAAATAAATGTGAAAAAAAGTTTTCAAAATTTGAAAAAGCCCCCCCCCAATAAAATCGCCCCTTTTCCCCATTTTATTGATAAAAAGCGCTACAAAAATTAAAATAATAAACATATTTAGTATCGCCGCGTGGGTAAATGTCAGAACTATTAAAATATAATGTTAATGATCCGTATGGGACGGCGAACGGCGTAAATGTAAAAAAAAAAGCCATTAATTGCTGCTTTTTGGCCACATCACATCTCAGAAAAATAAAATAAAAACTAAAAAAAAAAGCCACGCAAAAGTTGCACCGATAGAAAAAAAATTATGGCACAAAAGATGAGCCTTAATACAGCCCTATATTCAGAAAAATTTGAGAGTTAGAGGGGTCACAATAGAGGGTGATTTAAAACATACTCATTTTGTTTAAAAAAAATTTATATTTTTTAAAGTACAACTCAAAGAAAGAATGGAGCTATTCACACAAAGCTTACCGCCGCTTTGTGCCTGGGGCCCCATACGGGAGATTGCGGGAGGCCCCAGCTTAGGATGGGGGATACGTTTTTCAGAACTGGACTACTCCTTTAAGCCAATATTGCACAAGATACTGAGAAAAAACTATGGGGGAGATTTATCCTTGCTTTTAGAGCATTTTTTTTATCTATGTTTAGGCGCAGTTCAGGCGCAAGCAGCATATTTTGAGACTTTTATTTTTTGCCTACCCGTAGAACTTTTTCTTTTTGACCATGCAATGGTTACGTATTTATCATTTGTGACTTTTGTCAAAAGTCGCTATTTTATGCGCAAAGGTACTTTTTTAGGCGCAAAGCTACACCACCTACCAGTAGGCGTGAGAATAATTTCTACCTTTCACAATTCAACCTTTAACCTCTTGTGGGTGACAGCGTCCCACTCTCCTTTTATGACACTTGCTCAGGAGCTGAGCGCGGGTCATAGCTGGAAGGTCCTGGCAGCTATCTGCCACCAGGACTAATTTCTAATTCCAGACATCACTGATCACGGTGATGCCTCGGCTTTAACCCCTTAGACACCGCAATCAAATTTGATTGTAGCGTCTAAAATGCAAATAATAATGTCCCGGCAGGTCTGTGAAAGTAAGTAAAAACGCCTAACTTGCCAAATTCAGGACCCGGGAAAGTATCTTCTTCCCTCCCTCACAAGTGTCTAGATAAAGTGTAGGTGGTAGAGCTTTTCCCACCACAGCAGAGCTGCGCAAAATTTCTGCTGCACCTTCTTGATAAATAAGATACACAATAGTCAAACCTACCACCCAAATAAATGTGGGAAAATAGTTCTACCGTAGACATTCTTTGATAAATCTGGGCCTATGTGAGAGCTGATAATTCTTTTTACTTAAAGTTCTGAATAGATTGGAAAGAAGGAATCAATATGTCAGACAACCTATAAATGTTACACTGGCTAAAACAGCTACAGTATACATTACATAAGGCATTCACAGTAGCCTATGCTACACTTTATAAGCAAAGAAAAAAAAAGGGCTTCTTTATCTAGAAAGTATCACTAGAACACGAGTGTGAGATCATATATAATTGTGATAGATTTAGTATGTCTAATAACATATAGTTTATAACTTATTTAAAGTAAAAGGGATTTATTCCCTGCTGATGTTCTACTTGATAATATTCCTCCCAAAATTTAAATCAGAAAGATTTACTAAGATTTTTCGACAAACTACTTTACCATATTGTGCAGCACAGACGTTTTAACATTTGGTTGAAAAACAAGTTACATGGAAAATGTAATGTCTACAGCATACTGTAAAGGTTGTGCAGACTATTCTGTTCCAGATAAAACATATATGGGAGTAATTTCCTTTGATACATTTAAAAATGAAAAAAAAAATAGCAAATAGTCTTAATAATATTTGTAGCCACAATATTTGATGATTTCTGTGACTCTAAGGTTAGAGACCACACATAAACCTTTTATTTAGACCGTGCAGTCATGTGGCACTCATTTCTATCGACCTCTTCTCCTTCTATCTGTTTTGTTTTAAAATGTATTTTTATTAAATTTAACAGGATAGCATATTATTTCAGACAAATTATAAATCTCTTATAAGAAAAGGTACACAAGATCTTAACCCCTTAAGGATGCAGGGTTTTTCCGTTTTTGCATCTTTGTTTTTTCCTCATCACCTTCTAAAAATCATAACTCTTTCAATTTTGCACCTACAGATAGCCCATATGAGGGCTTATTTTTTCCACCACCATTTGTACTTTTCTAATGACATCAATCATATCACCACAAAATGTACGGCAAAACCAGAAAGAAAATATTTGTGGAGTAAAATTGAAAAAAACAACACCATTTTGTAACTTTTGGGGGCTTCCGATTCCACGCGTTGCACTTTTCGGTAAAAATGACACCATATCCTTATTCTGTAGGTCCATACGGTTACAAGGAATCCTAATTTATATAGGTTTTATTTTATTTTACTACTTTAAAATAATTATAACTACATGCACCAAAATTAGTATTTGTAAAATTGTCATCTTCTGACCCCCTATAACTTTTTTATTTTTCCGTATACAGGGATATATGAGGGCTAATTTTTTGTGCCGTGATCTGAAGTTTTTATCGGTACCATTTTTGTTTTCATGGGACTTTTTGATCACTTTTTGTTAATTTTTTATGGTATACAAAGTGACCAAAAATATGCAATTTTGGACTTTGAAATTTTCTTATGTGTACGCCATTGACTCTGCGGTTTAGTTAACATTATATTTTTACAGTTCAGACATTTACACACATGGTAATGCCACATATTTTTTTTTTATTTAAAAAAAAAATTAAATGGGAAAAGAGGGGGGGGGGTGAATCAAACTTTTATTAGGGTAGGAGTAAAATCACCTTTATTAATAATTTTTGTAACTTTTTTTTTGCAATGTTATAGCCCCCATAGGTGACTATAACATGCAATACCTTGATTGCAGACACTGATCAATACTATGCCATAGTGTTGCATTGATCAGTGTTATCGGTGCTCTGCTGCTCCAGCCTGGATCTCAGGTATGGAGCAGCAGAGCGACGATCAAACGGCGGGAGACAAGGTAAGAAGCCTCCCGCTGTCCTCTCAGCTGTTTGGGATGCTGCAATTTCACTGCGGCAGTCCTGAACAGCCCACTGAGCTAACCATCAATGCTTTTCTCCCGTTTTAGACACCGCAGTCAACTTTGATTGTGGCATCTAAAGTGTTAATACCTGACATCAGCCTGATCGGCGACGTCCGGTATTATCCGCGGGTTCTGGCTGCTGATAGCAACTGGGACCTGCCGGGAATGAAGCGATCTCAGCTCCTGAGTGTGTTTCACATAATGGGAGCCGGCCATAAGCGTAAGTATAAGCTTGTGGTTGTTAAGTGGTTAAAGGCGTACTCCGGTGGAAAACATTTTTTTAAATCAACTGGTGCCAAAAAGTTGAAAGATTTTTAAAAGACTTCTATTTAAAAATCTTAATCCTTTCAGTACCTCAGCTGCTGTATACTACAGAGGAAGTTCTTTTCTTTTTTAATTTATTTTGTGTCTGACCACAAGTGATCTTTGTTGACACCTCTGCCCATGTCAGGAACTGTACAGAACAGGAGAGGTTTGCTATGGGGATTTGTTCCTGCTCTGGACAGTTTCTGACATGGACAGAGGTGTCAGCAGAGAGCACTGTGGTCAGACAGAAAATACATTTAAAAAGAAAAGAGCTTCCTGTGGCGCATACAACAGTTGATAAGGAATGGAAGGGTTAAGATTTGTAAATAGAAGTGATCTACAAATCTGTTTAACTTTCTGGCACCAGTTGATTAAAAAAAAACATGTTTTTCACTGGAGTACCCCTTTAACCACTTAACCCCTTAAGGACTGAGCCCTTTTTCACCTTAAGGACTCGGCCATTTTTTGCAAATCTGACCACTGTCACTTTAAACATTAATAACTCTGGGATGCTTTTAGTTCTCATTCTGATTCTGAGACTGTTTTTTCGTGACATATTCTACTTTAACGTAGTGGTAACATTTTTTGGTAACTTGCATCCTTTCTTGGTGAAAAATCCCAAAATTTGATAAAAAATTTGAAAATTTTGCATTTTTCTAACATTGAAGCTCTCTGCTTGTAAGGAAAATGGATATTCCCCAAAATTTTTTTTATTCACATATACAATATGTCTACTTTATATTTGCATCATAAAATTGATGAGTTTTTACTTTTGGAAGACACCAGGGGGCTTCAAAGTTCCGCAGCAATTTTCCAATTTTTCACAAAATTTTGAAACTCGCTTTTTTTCATGGACCAGTTCAGGTTTGAAGTGGATTTGAAGGGTCTTCATATTAGAAATACCCCATAAATGACCCCATTATAAAAACTGCACCCCCGAAAGTATTCAAAATGACATTCAGTAAGTGTTTTAACCCTTTACGGGTTTCACAGGAATAGCAGCAAAGTGAAGGAGAAAATTCACAATCTTCATTTTTTACACTCGCATGTTCTTGTAGACCCAATTTTTGAATTTTAGCAAGGGGTAAAAAGGAGAAAATTTTTACTTGTATTTGAAACCCAATTTCTCTCGAGTAAGCACATACCTCATATGTCTATGTAAAGTGTTCGGCGGGCGCAGTAGAGGGCTCAGAAGGGAAGGAGCATCAAATGGTTTTTGGGGGGCATGTCACCTTTAGGAAGCCCCTGTGGTGCCAGAACAGCAAAAAACCCCACATGGCATACCATTTTGGAAACTAGACCCCTCGGGTAACGTAACAAGGGGTAATGTGAACCTTAATACCCCACAGGTGATTCACGACTTTTGCATATGTAAAAAAAAAAAATAAATGTTACCTAAAATGCTTGGTTTCCCTAAAGTTTTACATTTTTAAAAAGGGTAATAGCAGAAAATACCCCCCAAAATTTGAAGCCCAATTTCTCCCGATTCAGAAAACACCCCATATGGGGGTGAAAAGTGCTCTGCTGGCGCACTACAGGTCTCAGAAGAGAAGGAGTCATATTTGGCTTTTTTGAAGGAAATTTTGCTCTGGGGGCATGCCGCATTTAGGAAGCCCCTATGGTGCCAGGACAGCAAAAAAAAACCACACGGCATACCATTTTGGAAACTAGACCCCTCGGGGAACGTAACAAGGGGTGAAGTGAACCTTAATACCCTACAGATGTTTCACGACTTTTGCATATGTAAAAAAAAAAAAATAATTTACCTAAAATGCTTGGTTTCCCAAAAAAATTACATTTATACAAAGGGTTAAAGCAGAAAATACCCCCCAAAATTTGAAGCCCAATTTCTCCCGATTCAGAAAACACCCCATATGGGGGTGAAAAGTGCTCTGCTGGCGCACTACAGGTCTCAGAAGAGAAGGAGTCACATTTGGCTTTTTGAAAGCAAATTTTGCTCTGGGGGCATGCCGCATTTAGGAAGCCCCTATGGTGCCAGGACAGCAAAAAAAAAACACATGGCATACCATTTTGGAAACTAGACCCCTCGGGGAACGTAACAAGGGGTTAAGTGAACCTTAATACCCCAAAGGCGTTTCACGACTATTGCATATGTAAAAAAAATATTTTTTTTTTTACCTAAAATGCTTCTTTTCCCAAAAACATTACATTTTTAAAAAGGGTAAAAGCAGAAAATACCCCCCAAAATTTGAAGCCCAATTTCTCCCGAGTACGGCGATACCCCATATGTGACCCTTAACTGTTGCCTTGAAATACGACAGGGCTCCAAAGTGAGAGCGCCATGCGCATTTGAGGCCTAAATTAGGGAATGCATAGGGGTGGACATAGGGGTATTCTACGCCAGTGATTCCCAAACAGGGTGCCTCCAGCTGTTGCAAAACTCCCAGCATGCCTGGACAGTCAACGGCTGTCCGACAATACTGGGAGTTGTTGTTTTGCAACAGCTGGAGGCTCCGTTTTGGAAACCGTGGCGTACCAGACGTTTTTCATTTTTATTGGGGAGGGGAGGGGGGCTGTGTAGGGGTATGTGTATATGTAGTGTTTTTTTACTTTTTATTTTATTTTTTGTTAGTGTAGTGTAGTGTTTTTAGGGTACAGTCGCACGGACGGGGGTTCACAGTAGTTTCTCGCTGGCAGTTTGAGCTGTTGCAGAAAATTTGCTGCAGCTCAAACTTGCAGCCAGATACTTACTGTAATCCTCCGCCCATGTGAGTGTACCCTGTACATTCACATTGGGGGGGACATCCAGCTGTTGCAAAACTACAACTCCCAGCATGCGCTGACAGACTGTACATGCTGAGAGTTTTAGTTTTGCAACAGCTGTAGGCACACTGGTTATGTATCACGGAATTTGTGACCTTACTCAGTGTTTCAAAACCAGTGTGCCTCCAGCTGTTGCAAAACTACAACTCCCAGCATGTACGGTGCATGGTGTAAGGTGACTGCTGGGAGTTGTAGTTTGCAACAGCTGGAGGCACACCGGTCGTGAAACACTGAGTTAGGTAAAAAAAAAAATCTAAGTTCCACAACCAGTGTGCCTTCAGCTGTTGCAAAACTACAACTCTCAGCAGTCACCGACAGCCAACAGGCATGCTGGGAGTTGTAGTTATGCAACCAGCAGATGCATCACTACAACTCCCAGCATGCACTTTAACTGTTTGTGCAAGCTGGGAGTTGTAGTTATGCAACAGCTGAAGGTACACTTTTCCATAGAAAAAATGTGCCTCCAGCTGTTGCAAAACCATAAGTCCCAGCATGCCCATAAGGGAATGCTGGGAGTTGTGGTGGTCTGCCTCCTGCTATTGCATAACTACAGCTCCCAGCATGCCCTTTTTGCATGCTGGGAGCTGTTGCTAAGCAACAGCAGGAGGCTGTAACTCACCTCCTGCTGCTGCTCCATCGCATGCTGTCCCTCGCCGCCGCCGTCGCTCCTGGGGCCCCGATCCCAACATGGACGCCGGGGATCGGGGTCCCCAGCACCCGGGGTTGTCTTCCCGCACCCGCTCACGCCCTCCGGAGGAGGGGCGGAGCGGGTGCGGGAGTGACGCCCGCACCAGGCGCCCTGATTGGTTGGCCGGTAATCCGGCCGACGAATCAGGGCGATCGTGAGGTGGCACCAGTGCCACCTCACCCCTGCAGGCTCTGGCTGTTCGGGGCTGTCAGAGACGGACCCGAACAGCCAGTAATTCCGGGTCACCGGGTCACTGGAGACCCGATTGACCCAGAATCGCCGCAGATCGCTGGACTGAATTGTCCAGCGATCTGCGGCGATCGCCGACATGGGGGGGCATAATGACCCCCCTGGGCGATATGCCGGGATGCCTGCTGATCGATTTCAGCAGGCATCCGGCTCCGGTCCCCAACCGGCTAGCGGTGGGGACCGGAATTCCCACGGGCGTATGGATATGCCCTGCGTCCTTAAGGACTCGGGATGCAGGGCGTATCCATACGCCCTGCGTCCTTAAGAGGTTAAGGACCCAGGGCGTACAGGTACACCCTGAGGCCCTTGTACTTAAGGACCCAGGGATACCTGTACACCCATGGAAATTCCGTTCCCTGCCGCTCACTGGGCGGGGACCGGACCGGGATGCCTGTTGGAATCGTTCAGCAGGCAGCCCGTGCAAACCCCTGGGGAGTCCTGAGACCGGTGATCTGCAGCGATTCAGGGTCATACGGGTCTCCGGTTACCCGGAAAATAAGAGGGATCAGGGATGTCCAAGACACTCCCGATCCCCCTGAAAGGATAGGAGGGAGGTGAAAGGAGTGCCACCCTTACTATCCCTGCTATTGGTTGGTCAGAAGCGACCAACCAATAGCAGATTGGGGGGCGGGGGGGATAATGTTTTGTTCCCCTGTTCTGCCCACCCACGGTTCCCCCACCCAAGGGGGAACTGTGGTGTGACCTGTGGCGGTGGAGGTCCCTTACCGGCGGCGATCGGTGGCAGCGGGCGGCGATCCTCTCCCTGGTGCGGCGTGCAGTTGATCCTGCTACCTACGGAAGCCGGTGAGTTGTTGCCTAGCAACATCTGGAGGGCTACAGTTTGGAGACAACTAAACAGTGGTAGACTATACAGCTGTTTGCTGTGTGGGCAACCTGGGATTTGTAGTTTTGCAACAGTTGGAGGGCTACCGCTTAGAGATCACTGTGTAGTGATCTCTAAACTGTGGCCCTCTAAATCTTGCAAAACTAACAACTCCCAGCATGCCCAGACAGCAAACTGTTTATAAAGCAAACAGCTGTCTCACCATGCTGGGAGTTGTTGTTGCATACCTCCAGCTGTTGCATAACTACATCTCCCAGCATGCCCTTTGGCGATCAGTACATGCAAGGAGTTGTAGTTTTACAACAACTGGAGGCACACTGGTTGGAAAATACTGAGTTAGGTAACAGAACCTAACAGAAGGTTTTCCAACCAGTGTGCCTCCAGCTGTTGCAAAAGTAGGACTCCCAGCCTGCATGGTCTGTCAGTACATGCTGGGAGTTGTAGTTTTGAAATAGCAGGAGGCTTGCCCCCTCCCATAGACTTGCATTGATGGGGCGGGGCATGACGTCAGCCAGAGGCGGAGTTGTGACATCACGATCTTCCGTCCCCGTGGTCGATAGCCAGACCCTCCAGCGCTTCCAGGGCAGTAACAGGTGGGTGCTGCGTTCTATATTGCGGGGGTCCCCAGTTGCGGGCCCCCCGCAATCAGACATCTTATCCCCAATCCTTTGGATAGGGGATAAGATGTCTTGGGGTGGACCCTTTTAAATCAACTGGTGCCAGAAATTTAAACAGATTTGTAAATTACTTCTATTAAAAAATCTTAATCCTTCCAGTACTTATAAGCTGCTGAATACTACAGAGGAAATTGTTTTATTTTTGGAACACAGAGTTCTCTGCTGACATAATGACCACAGTACTCTCTGCTGACGTCTCTGTCCATTTTAGGAATTGTCTAGAGCAGCATATGTTTGCTATGGGGATTTTCTCCTACTCTGTACAGTTCCTAAAATGATAGAAGTAAAAAAACAAAAAAGAACCTAAAGGCAGCGCCTCGTGTATTACCCTCAGAAGGTAGGGATTCCAACAATAATGTGGAGTATAACATTTGTTTACCATCTGTTATAAAGACGTCTATAGAGCCTCACTCTGAGGTTTCACTACCAGGATGTGCTGTATTTACACTGCTAAGATTGGTAGTTATTTTCTAATTATATGTATGTATGTACAGTGGATTAACTTATGTTATACTTATAGTAAATATGTAGTTTGTGATATATTATTACTTGTTTGTTTAAAACAAACATTTTATGCTGGATGTGACATCATGTTAAACTCCACCCCCTGACCTGTACTTACCTCCATCTTGTGCTATATAAAGCCTGCTGGTGTCAGTAGTGCTTTAGGTTGTCTGAGCAAGGGGTAACATGCCCCGAAACGTGTCATAACCTTGTATTCCTGTAACCTGAATAAAAGCCTTCGGATAATATCCTCTTTGTGACTCTGAATATTTTGGATGAAGCAGCACCTGGTTCCAGTGGACTCTTCTTTTCTACTATTGCTCCAGTTCCTAAAATGGACAGAGATGTCAGCAGAGAGCACTGTGCTTGTGATGTCAGCAGAGAGCTCTGTGTTCCAAAAAGAAAATAATTTCCTCTGTAGTATTCAGCAGCTAATAAGTACTGGAAGGGTTAAGATTTTTTAATAGAAGTAATTTACAAATCTGTTTAACTTTCTGGCACCAGTTGATTTAAAAAAAAAAAAGTTTTCCACCAGAGTACCCATATAAGGTGAAAATGAGCTGGGTCCTTAAGGGGTTAAGCAAACTGTATCAGTTGGTTGAAATAAGTTGGGATAGAAATGCCAGGTTTAAAATAGTGATGAGCAGCAGGGGCCATATTCGAATTTGCGATATTTCGCTAATATATTGACAATTATTCGTCCTATGTTCACGAAATTTCCACATTCGCTATGTTCATTCACTTTTTTTTCCATGTGAAAATTCGCATGAAAAATGTACATAAAAATTTGCTTGTGAAAAAAACAACATTTAAATTTGCATGGAAAATGTGCATAAAGTTTGCATTACAATTTGCATGTGAAAAAAAAATGAATATTCGTCATTACAAATATATAGCACTATATTCTAAATATTCACAAAATCGCGAAGTGTCGATATTCGCAATACAAATTTGCATTATGAATATTCGTGCTCAGCACAAGTCTACAATACTGTTATAACCTCTATGTATTTTTTTCTACTTAACCAATGGTCTTCCTCTACACTCCTCTGAACATATTGTAACACTGAGTCATGTTCCCTTGGTTCTGTTAAGACTTTTTTTTTCCCCTTCCATTTAAGTTAAGTCAAGATTGTTCTCCAAAGTCATTGTTTGCTTTTTTACTGTATACTGACTACTTGACATAAAAAAATTGCATGTCATGTCTTATTGGCCCAGCCTATGCTAAATGGACTCTTTTGGCATACTCTATGTACACTGGGTACTATGCATACATGTGTCCTGTGCATCGGGATATTTCCCATTGTATGCACCCAAATTAAAGGGGTACTCCGCTGCCCCAGCATTTGGAACATATTGTTCTGAATGCCGAATGTGGTCAGCGGGGGTCGTGATATAACGGCCACGCCACTCGTGTCATCAGACCACGCCCCCTCAATGCAAGTCTACAGGAGTGCCACGCCCCCATAGACTTGCATTGAGGGGGCCTGTTGTGACATCACAAGGGTCGTGGCCATGTCATCACGACCCATGCCGTTCGCACCTAGTGTTCTATATGAATAGGGGATAAGATGTCTAGGGGCAGAGTACCCCTTTAATAAAAAAGTAGAACGTTACCAAGGTACATAATGCTGATTTTATACACATATTTGATTAACTGTTTAGAAAAGGATTTGTTTTATATATTCTTTAAGAAGTCCGCAGAAAATGTTAGATTTTATCATTTTTGTGAAGTTTACACTTGTTCCTAAGTACGGAAGAAGATGGATAATATATCTTTGTAGAAGCTTTGGAATTGTTCGAACATGATGGAAATCTCAAAACATATGCACACTTTGGAGAGTAAGAAATTAGGTACTTGTGCTAAGCAATAATATTATAAAATGTTCACCGGAAAGCCTCTTCTCCTTTCTTTTCCGAGTACAAAAGAATGAATATTGAGCATTTTATTCAATTCCACTCTGCAAATGGAGGCCTACTGCTTAAATGAGTTTGACGATATGTTATATAAAACTAAACAAATGCATGTATGAAGTTGCTGTACAAAATCATAGGGGACCACAGTTCAGCACCTAATTTGTATACAACAACATATTTTGCAAAAGAGAAAAATAGCACAATCTAAAATAATAAAGACTTTTAGATCAAGACATAGAAAAACATAATTTCTATATTGAAAGGAGGTTCAAAAAGTTCAAAAAGGGATAGAACTGATTATAGGGCCATGGGCATGCAGATATATGGACATCACAAAGAGGGAAATCTCTCACTTATCCCCTCTGCATTAACCAGAGTCCAAAGTTACTCAAATGACATTGCAATACCATTGTAACCTGCTAAGTTAAAAAAAAGACAAAAATAGTTCAAACTATTCTTCTGCTAAAAAAAAAAAAAAAAACTTCCTGACTCTAAATATGGCACCTTTGGGGTCGTCCTAGCACATGGGAAAATGGGACATATATGAGTTTCACTGCTGATGTATGTTGAAGATTGACCCTTCAAAGCTTGAACAAACTATACCCAGAGAGTGCGTTCAAGACTTACACACATAAATGGCTAATTAAGGTGATAAAATGCTTTTTCAGCATCTAAACAGAAACATCATGTTTGTTGGCAACATCTATTAAATCAACAATATGTCTGGTATTGGGTCCAGCCTGAAGAAATGGTATCAAACCAACTTGGTCAACTTGAGGAGGAGGCAACCATGCATTCAATCTGCTAGTTAATGATTTTATGAACATTTGTAGATAGGTGTTAAAGGAGTATTTTTTAATTATTACTTTTTATTTTAAAAACCACTTACTTACCTTCCTTGCTCCTGCTGATGCCATTCTCTTGGAGCCAGTCCCATTGCACAGCACTTTGTGGTTGACGCGTGCACTGCCGTGGTTGTTTATTGGCTGAGTGGGTATGACATGTACCAACCCCCAAACACAATAAGCACTGTGCAAAAGGAGCAGCTCCAGGAAAATGGCGGCAACAGGAGTGTGGAATGTAAGTATTTTTTATTAATTTTTTTTCCGATTTTTATTTATTCTTTTCACCAGATTGGGCATATTAAAATAAGTAAAAACAACTCGGAATATCCCTTATGGAGTGAAACAGACCAGGATTTCAAACACTCTGAACAGTCCTTTTAATGTTGCCAATAACTTTGACATGAGAATAAACTATAAATGATGACATAGGTTCTTCCTTTGAATAGAGGTAACATATGTGAACAGAGAAAATCTGCAAATGTTTTATTATATAGATAAGGGAGTCCAAACAATCCCAGAAACTTACCATTCTGAAGGCTAACTTTTCTTGTAATGAAAGTTCACTATTAAACCCTTAACGACCAAGGACATATATTTACGTCCTTGGCCGGCTCCCGAGATATAACGCGGGGTCACGCGGTGACCACATGTCATATCGGGTCGGCCCCGACATGTATCTGAAGCCGTGACTCGGGGCTAATAGCGCACGGCAGCGATCGCGGTGCCACGCGCTATTAATCCATAAGACATCAAAGTTGAACGCCACGTCTAAAACGACCTGCTCGGTTGCTCAGTGGGGCTGATCGGGACCACTGCAGTGAAAATGCGGTGTCCCAATCAGCTGGGATGCGGGCAGAGGTCCTCTTACCTTCCTCAGGCGTGTCCCTTCCGCGACTGATTGCTCCAAGCCTGAGATGCAAACTGACGATAACACTGATCAATGCAAAGCAATGGCTTTGCAGTGAACAGTGTATAAGATCAGTGTGTGCAGTGTTATAGCCCCCTATAGGAGCTATAACACTGCAAAAAAAAAGTGTAAAAAAAAGTTAATAAATGGGATTTAACCATTTCCTTAATAAAAGTTCAAGTCACCCCCCTTTTCCCATTTAAAAAAAAACACCATGTAAATAAAAATAAATATAAACATATGTGGTAACGCCGCATGCATAAATGTCCGAACTATAAAAATATATCATTAATTAAACCGCACGGCCAATGGCGAACGCGCAAAAAAATTCCAAAGTCCAAAATAACGTATTTGTGGTCCCTTTTTATATCATGAAAAAATGAATAAAAAGCGATCAAAAAGTCTGATCAATACAAAAATAGTACCGCTAAAAACATCAGATCACGGCGCAAAAAAATTAGCCCTCATACCGCCCCATACACAGAAAAATAAAAAAGTTATAGGGGTCAGAAGATGACAATTTTAAACATATACATTTTCCTGCATGTAGTTATGATTTTTTCCAGAAGTATGACAAAATCAAACCTATATAAGTAGGGTATCATTTTAATCATATGGACCTACAGAATAAAGATTAGGTCTCATTTTTACTGAAAAATGTACTGTGTAGAAACGGAAGCCCCCAAAATTTACAAAATGGCGTTTTTTCTTCAATTTCGTCGCACAATAATTTTTTTTTTTGTTTCACCGTAGAATTTCTGGTAAAATGACTGATGTCACTGCAAAGTAGAATTGGTGGTGCAAAAATAAGCCATCATATGGATTCTTAGGTGCAAAATTGAAAGGGTTATGATTTTTAAAAGGTGAGGAGGAAAAAAACAAAAGTACAAAAACCGAAAAACCCTGCATCCTTAAAGGGTTAAGATGTTCCAGGGCTTTAGAGAATCAATTTGATGGGGTAGTTTATAAAGAGAAGGACAATGCACTGTGATTCTGTGGAACTGATGACAGTAGGAAAGATTGGAGGAAGTATAAAGGCCATTAACAGAGCCCGATAATCAGGCAAATGAGTGTTCATAGAAAGGCTTGTTCCCGATATTTGGCCCATGTAAAAAGGGCAGCGATCAACCAGCGAAGGGGAAACACTTGTTGGTCGGCTGAATATTTTGTGTGGCCATTTAAATCATGGTTATCATTTTCACATTGTTGTGTAAATGTGCAGCCAACAATGATAAATTTAAAGGGGTACTCCACCCCTAGAGATCTTATACCCTATCTCCCACGAGAGTTCTTTCAGTTTAGACCAAGTATCTATTATCTTATGTACGGTAGAAATAGAAGGCCGTGAGGGCATAACATGCAGAGCTCTAGAATCATGTACTGCAGATCTTTAGATTTTTTATTTTTTTATGTTTTTTTCCCAGAAGACTAGATGAAATGCAGTACCTCCAAAACACATTGATCACAAAGTGTTTTCTCTTTAAATAAATAAAAAAATAAAACATAGTCTATTCTAGTGTCTTGTGTGGTGCCGATGGACTTGAAAAGAAAATAGTTTACTAGCTGGTTAGCATATCCCTCCATAAATCAAACAAGAATGAGTTAAGTTGCTGAAAATGGTGCATGAAGAGGGTAAGTGATTCTTTATGGATGCATATATGTAAGATAAAGTATAATAAGCCTTCTGTAGAAAATACTTCCTCTGTAGGCTGAAGTATATAAGGCACATGCAGGTACACAAGTTTGCTGTCAAAATGAAAGTTTCAGCATTTGTCAGACTAGCACTGTGTGAGTCTGGAAATAAGCAGAGTTTCCACCAGAGTTTAAATGCATCTCCTGCAAAATGTGATGCACAATGTCTCGAAACCTATGCAGTGTCAGTACCGGTTTGACGTTACAATTTAGTCCCTAAGCATTTAGCAATACTAGCTACTGTAGTAAACACAGACTAAAAGGGAAAATGCTAATTATGGAAGCAGTATCGATCGGCAGAAGAGGAATGATCAAGCTTCTCTACTACTAAGGTGAGTGCAGCAGAAGAACCTGACAGATGCAGGGAAGAGAAAAGAGTACAGAACATAATAAAGTTAGTTATTTCCAACTAAGTTAGTTATCTCCAACCTGGCCTTACTGCTGAGAACTCCGTAGAGGCTTATAGAATGGGATATGGGCTTTTCTCCAGTGACGCTAGCAGTGCCATGGCTTGTATGGTGGTGGGTTATAGAGAGAGAAAATCCACCTTCATCTGATGGAATGGGTGATGGGCTGCAGACTGTGCATTTTCAAATGATCAGTAACAGAGATCTTGTTGAGGTAGATGGATGTATTAGTATGGGGTCAAAGCCACATATACATTGGGATATTGTAGGTACTTGATGGGCACATGGTTCTTCTGGGCAGCAGGCTCCTAGACCAGACATCTATTGAGGCAATACAGAAGGGGAGCTGTTTGTGGGGATTGTGCAGCCTTAGGGGTTTTCTGATGTCTTCTGTCATTCATTTTAGGTGGATCTTCTCACATTAAGAGGAATAATCAGCACAGTGACTCAAGAGCTCACAGATATGTTATTTACTCCATTAAAGGGGTACTCCACTGGAAAACACCTCTGTCCATGTCAGGAACTGTCCATAGTAGGAGGCAAACCTCTACCCATGGCACCCATGGCAAACCTCTACTGCTCTGGACAGGTCCTGACATGGACAGAGGTGTCAGCAGAGAGCACTGTGGTCATACAGAAAGGAAAGTCAAAAGGAAAAGAACTTCCTCTGTAGCATACAGCAGCTGATAAGTACAGGAAGGATCACACTTTTTAAATAGAAATAATGTAATAATCTATTTAACTTTCTGGGATCAGTTGATTTAAAAAAAATTTATATATATTTTCCAACAGAGTACCCCTTTAAAGGTAGGCCTCACACCCATGTAACTATATTTAAAATCAATAGAGACATCAGACCAATATGTCCAATGGTCACCTTTGTTCTTTGCCTCCCCAAAGTGAAGCTACATTTTAGGAAGGTCCTATTTTTTTCCCACTGAGGTAGACTGGGTGGTCAGACAACTCTGTTTGCATTTACAGTGTTTAACATTTTGCTTCATAAAGTTTACACACAAATATATTAAGTGTTAAAGGGGTACCCTGCCTCTAGACATCTTGTCTCCGAAGGCTTACTACTGGGCTGGCACTGCAGCTTTCTGAACATGCAAGGTTGGTTCGTGACTTCACACCATGCCTTCCATATTCATGTCTATGAGCAGGGTCATGACAGCTAGTACACCGCCGTCCTTTGGATAGGGGATAAGATGTCTAGGGGAAGAGTAGCCCTTTAAGTATATTTGTAAGTGTTATATTTATAGGGACAAATAAAATCAAAGGGCAAGGATACTTGTACCAAATTATGACCAGAAGCTTCTGGACCCCAATGCAACCTTTACAGGAGCAACCTACTTCCCCACCACCACCTAACATTTATGAAACTGTTTGTCTTTTTGTGAGGCACTTGGGCCTAGGGCTCCCTCAGGCACTAGACTACATGTGTGACTGCTACCTTTCGGTCTCCTATAACTACGCTTCTGATAAAAGGAAACCCATATTTCGTCAGCCCTAATATGCGTCATGTTTGGTTTGGTAACAGGAATAGATGCAACAGATTTAGGAAGTAAGTTTATGAATGTCGCCTTATAAAATGCACAAAATGTGTGAAAACGAAATAACACATGCACACAATATGGTTATCGTCTTTACAATAAATTAAGGAACACATGTTAAGGGAAAAATGAACAAATGTAAATTTACAGGAAGCAAGAAAATATTATATTGTGTATTTAGAAATCCATCTGCAAACTTCATGGCCTTTTGTTTGTAAGAATGATATATATTTGCAGCATCGTGTGGTCAATCTCACATCTTATGACTAAACTGGCTTCTAAGGAAGTATCTGCGTAAATATCTAAGTGTCTATGAGTAATTTCTTACATCTACGTTTACATAACTGGTAGGCCAATTCTTTAAAGCTATATTGCCATTTTATAAAGTGATGGTATGTCCCTAAGATATACTATTACTTTGTGATGGGTGGGTTCTGGCCTCCTCCTTAGGCCATGTTCACATGTCTAGAATTTCCGTGTGGAATTCCGCATTGGAATTGGAACTGAATTCAATAGGATTCTGCTGTGCTGTGCACACAGCGGAATTTACGTTTTCCGTGTCTGCAGAAAAAATTAACCTGTTCATTCTTTCTTCAGACTCCACATGGAATGCATAGCCTTCTATGAGAGGGTGCATTTCTGTGGGGTCTCCTGAATAACCAAACAGTAATTTTCCATGCGGACATTCTAAGGTCTGAACACAGCTTATGATTTCCCAGCACAGCAGTAATCCAGCCACCCAACTGTACAAGGAACTCCAGTAAGCCCCATTCCCCTGGGGAACCCATTTTGCGAAAGGTACGTTGGGGTAGGTAGTGCTGTGCTCCGGTTGGCATACATGGTGGTTGGTGTGAGTGTACTTTTTTGTTCATGCTTTTGGGACTTTGTCCTTTGTGGATCTCTGTATGTTGCTTGGCCTAGCCTGTATGTGGCACTTTCCCTATGTTGTGATGAATACGGCACTCTCTGTAGGTGTGGGTGCTCAGTTAGGGTCCCAAGCTGTTTCAATCAATATAAGAAAGTAATGTGGCACTCCACGTAATGTGCCACATTACTTTCTTGTACTGTCTGTATGTTGCTATGGTCTATACAATTATCTATTTTCTCCTTCCATACGCTATGGGATCTCATTTTATGCCATGATGTATGCACACCTGTGACCAGCAGATCCCTTTTCTGCACCTCTGTATCTTTGGTACCAATCTCTCATTTTTTATATATATTTTGTATATTTTTATTTGTGTTGTAAACAATCAAGTATTTATAACAATCTTAATAGTGACTGGTGTATCATATTTGGTGTTATTTTGTTGTTGAACCCAGTGACGGCACATATCTCGGCCGTGTAATACTTTTGTAGTATATAGCAATGAATGCATAACACTTGTGACCTTCCCTTAAAAGTCATTTTACATAGTTAAACTTCGCGATTATACTTTTAATAAGTTACAGATTTAGCAATGCTGCCCTGTTTCCAAAATATCCTGCGATAGAGTCGACTAGAAATAATAGACTAGATAATTACTTACCCAGGTCAGAAGAAACACGTACCATATGGTAATTTACGAGTTGTTCCTATAATTTTTCATTACAGTGACCTAAATGAACTGAAATACTCATCCTTATTAAACAAATTTCATATTAATTAGGTTAGTACCATGTCCAATGAGGATTTTTTTTATAACGCTGTATCCCCAAACTAATTTTCAGATCATATGGAGGCCTAATTCTTTACAAATGTGTGATTATACGTGAGCTCTCCCTAGATACATTGCTAATTCCCATTTTGTTTGCAGGAAATTTTGCCTCCTATAATTATTTTCCATCCTCATGAGGTCCTAGTGTGGCGTAAACCATTGCGTCTTTATGAGCTGACATGCAGGAGGGGGATTCTATGTAATGCACATGAGCTGGAAACTGCCATATACTGCGGTATATACTGTAGAAGCAGCTCAGTTCTCATGCAAAACACAAGAAAAGTAACCATATATTCAGATTTCTGGGCATGCTGGGAGTTGTAGTTTTGCAACAGCTTGAGGCACTCTGGTTGGGAAACACTGATATAAGGGTACGCAGAGGATAATGTTTGAATAAATATACATGTACCCTATAAAAGGGTAAATACCGTTTAAATACTGTTTTTTACTCTGACAAAACAAACCCTTACTTCTTCATCTTTATCTTACACTACATTTTCAGTATTAGCATTTTACAATATTTCACTCTTTTGTGTAGCTAAAGAAGGAAGGAGAGATAAATCCCCGTTCTTCCCCGGCAACCCATCTGCAGCCCCCGATCACATCGTGGAGCTGCAGATGGGTCCCCTAGACCCCAGAGCTCACAGCATTGAACCATTTAAATGACGGACACTGTTCCCGTAGTGGGCCCAATGCTTGGAGACTACTCATTTAAAAGGGTACTCTGCCCCTAGACATCTTATCCCCATGGCCAGCCCTACAATGGGTCTTGCTTAGATCCATTGGACCCAGACGGCACCTTCACAGGGGTGGCAAATTGCTGCCCCAAGAAGATTTTTAATATGGCGCGAGCCCGCTGGTCAGGTCCGTGTCATAACCGGCAGATACCCGCTGCTATAATGAGTACTTCAAGCTGGCTCAGATGTCCATCATTTAAATAGTTAAATGCTGTGATCCCTGCGGTCTAGGGGACCCATCTGCAGCTCCATTATGTGATCGTGGGCTGCAGGTGGATTGCCAGGGAAGAATGGGGATTTACCCATCCTTCCCAATGCTCCGTGGATCAGCAATTGCTTAAGGCTGCCTTAGGCAGCCCTTAGCAATCAAGTACCATAAGCATAGATCAATGTAATGCAATAGCATTACATTGATCTATGCAAGCCATCTACTGTAATGTGTAAAAAAGTAAAAGAATGTTTTTAAAAAATACATAAGGAAAAAAATTCCCTCCAATAAAAGTTAAAATCACCCCATTTTTTTTTAGTTTTCAAATAAAACACTAACATTAAATTATGGTGTTTCTGATCATGCAAAGTGAATGGTATAAATGCAAATAAATCATGCCCCAGAAAAAACTTTTAAAAAAGTGATCAAAAAGTCATAGATACGCAAAAGTTCTATCATTAAAAACTTGAGTTCATGGTGCAAAAATGGTGTGTGTGTGTGTGTGTGGGGGGGGGGGGGGGCAGCATTATTATGGTATAAGATCTCCGGGCCAGCATCCCTCTTTTGTCATGCCACGCTCCCTCCATCCATGCGTGATGGCTGTGGTTACCATTGACATGAATAAAGTGGGTGGGGCGTGACATCACAACCACGGCTGCCCCAAGCTGGCGTTCTAAACATAAATGTTCAGAACGCTGTTGTGCCAGCCCTGAGATCTTGGGGGTCCCAGCAGCATCTTATCAATATGGCATAATATTAAATGAGGGTTTTGTTATTATTATTAGCTCCTATTAACCTCTTAAGGACGCAGGGCGTATGGATACGCCCTGCATTCCGAGTCCTTAAGGACGCAGGGCATATCCATACGCCCGTGGGAATTCCAGTCCCCACCGCTAGCCGGTTTGGGACCGGAGCCGGATGCCTGCTGAAATCATTCAGCAGGCATCCCGGCATATCGCCCAGGGGGGGCATTATGCCCCCCCATGTCGGCGATGGCCGCAGATCACTGGACAATTCAGTCCAGCGATCTGCGGCGATTCCGGGTCAATCGGGTCTTCAGTGACCCGGTGACCCGGAATTACTGGCTGATCGGGGCAGTCTCTGACGGCCCCGAACAGCCAGAGCCTGCAGGGGTGAGGTGGCACTGGTGTCACCTCACGATCGCCCGGATTCGTCGGCCGGATTACCGGCCAACCAATCAGGGCGCCTGCTGCGGGTGTCACTCCCGCACCCGCTCCGCCCCTCTTCCTGAGGACGTGAGCGGTGTGCGGGAAGACGACCCCGGGTGCTGGGGACAGTCCTGCGACGGAGCAGCAGCAGGAGGTGAGTTACAGCCTCCTGCTGTTGCTTAGCAACAGCTCCCAGCATGCAAAAAGGGCATGCTGGGAGCTGTAGTTATGCAACAGCAGGAGGCAGACCACCACAACTCCCAGCATTCCCTTATGGGCATGCTGGGACTTATGGTTTTGCAACAGCTGGAGGCACATATTTTTCTATGGAAAAGTGTACCTTCAGCTGTTGTATAACTACAACTCCCAGCTTGCACACACAGCTAAAGTGCATGCTGGGAGTTGTAGTGGTGCATCTGCTGGTTGCATTACTACAACTCCCAGCATGCCCATTGGCTGTCGGTGACTGCTGAGAGTTGTAGTTTTGCAAAAGCTGAAGGCACACTGGTTGTGAAACTCAGTTTTTTTTAACCTAACCCAGTGTTTCACGATCGGTGTGCCTCCAGCTGTTGCAAACTACAACTCCCAGCAGTCACCTTACACCATGCACCGTACATGCTGGGAGTTGTAGTTTTGCAACAGCTGGAGGCACACTGGTTTTGAAACACTGAGTAAGGTCACAAACTCAGTGATACATAACCAGTGTGCCTACAGCTGTTGCAAAACTAAAACTCTCAGCTTGTACAGTCTGTCAGCGCATGCTGGGAGTTAAAGTTTTGCAACAGCTGGATGTCCCCCCCCCCCCCCCCAATGTGAATGTACAGGGTACACTCACAGCTCAAACTTGCAGCCCAATACTTACTGTAAGCCTCCGCTTACAGTAAGTATTGGGCTGCAAGTTTGAGCTGTGGCAAATTTTCTGCAACAGCTCAAACTTCCAGCGAGAAACTACTGTGAACCCCCCGCCCGTGCGACTGTACCCTAAAAACACTACACTACACTACCACAAAAAATAAAATAAAAAGTAAAAAACACTACATATACACATACCCCTACACAGCCCCCCTCCCCAATAAAAATGAAAAACGTCTGGTACGCCACGGTTTCCAAAACGGAGCCTCCAACTGTTGCAAAACAACAACTCCCAGTATTGTCGGACAGCCGTTGACTGTCCAGGCATGCTGGGAGTTTTACAACAGCTGGAGGCACCCTGTTTGGGAATCACTGGCGTAGAATTCCCCTATGTCCACCCCTATGCAATCCCTAATTTAGGCCTCAAATGCGCATGACGCTCTCACTTTGGAGCCCTGTCGTATTTCAAGGCAACAGTTTAGGGTCGCATATGGGGTATCGACGTACTCGGGAGAAATTGTGTTACAAATTTTGGGGGGTATTTTTTGCTTTTACCCTTTTTAAAAATGTAAAATTTTTGGGAAAAGAAGCATTTTTTTTTTTTTTTTACATTTGCAATAGTCGTGAAACACCTGTAGGGTATTAAGGTTCACTTTACCCCTTGTTACGTTCCCCGAGGGGTCTAGTTTCCAAAATGGTATGCCATGTGGTTTTTTTTTTTGCTGTCCTGGCACCATAGGGGCTTCCTAAATGTGGTATGCCCCCAGAGCAAAATTTCCTTCAAAAAAGCCAAATGTGACTCCTTCTCTTCTGAGACCTGTAGTGCACCAGCAGAGCACTTTTCACACCCATATTGGGTGTTTTCTGAATCGGGAGAAATTGGGCTTCAAATTTTGTGGGGTATTTTCTGCTATTACCCTTTTTAAAAATGTAAAACTTTTGGGAAACCAAGCATTTTAGGTAAACATTTTTTTTTTTTTTACATATGCAAAAGTCGTGAATCACCTGTGGGGTATTAAGGTTCACATTACCCCTTGTTACGTTCCCCGAGGGGTCTAGTTTCCAAAATGGTATGCCATGTGGGGTTTTTTGCTGTTCTGGCACCATAGGGGCTTCCTAAAGGTGACATGCCCCCCAAAAACCATTTGACGCTCCTTCCCTTCTGAGCCCTCTACTGCGCCCGCCGAACAATTAACATAGACATATGAGGTATGTTCTTACTCGAGAGAAATTGGGTTTCAAATACAAGTAAAAATTTTCTCCTTTTTAGCCCTTGCAAAAATTCAAAAATTGGGTCTACAAGAACATGCGAGTGTAAAAAATGAAGATTGTGAATTTTCTCCTTCACTTTGCTGCTATTCCTGTGAAACCCCTAAAGGGTTAAAACGCTGACTGAATATAATTTTGAATACTTTGGGGGGTGCAGTTTTTCTAATGGGGTCATTTATGGGGTATTTCTAATATGAAGACCCTTCAAATCCACTTCAAACCTGAATTGGTCCCTGAAAAAAAGCAAGTTTCAAAATTTTGTGAAAAATTGGAAAATTGCTGCGGAACTTTGAAGCCCTCTGGTGTCTTCCAAAAGTAAAAACTCATCAATTTTATGATGCAAACATAAAGTAGACATATTGCATATGTGAATAAATTTTTTTTTTTTGAAATATCCATTTTCCTTACAAGCAGAGAGCTTCAAAGTTAGAAAAATGCAAAATTTTCAAATTTTTCATCAAATTTTGGGATTTTTCACCAAGAAAGGATGCAAGTTATCAAAAAATGTTACCACTATGTTAAAGTAGAATATGTCACGAAAAAACAATCTCGGAATCAGAATGATATCTAAAAGCATTCCAGAGTTATTAATGTTTAAAGTGACAGTGGTCAGATTTGCAAAAAATGGCCGAGTCCTTAAGGTGAAAAAGGGCTCAGTCCTTAAGGGGTTAATATGTTTTAAATATTCCCACAATAGTAGCAGCAATAGATATGCCCATCTACTGTACGTGCTCCCCAGGGCTGGTGCAAGGATTTTTGCCACCCTAGGCAAAAGTTAATTTTACTGTCCCCTTGATTCCGCCCTTTGGCCCGCCCTTTGACACACCCCACCTTACTACTGGGGTGACACACTGTAACAAGCCCCATCTTCATGTAATTAGCTTACCACTGGGGTGACACACTGTAACAAGCCCCCTCTTCATGTAATTAGCTTACCACTGGGGTGACACACTGTAACAAGCCCCATCTTCATGCAATTAGCTTACCACTTGGGTAACACACTGTAACAAGCCCCATCTTCATTTAGTTAGCTTACCACTGGGGTAACACACTGTAACAAGCCCCATTTTAATTTAATTAGCTTACCACTGTAACAAGCCCCATTTTCATGTTATTAGATAACTACTGGGATGACACACTGTAACAAACCTCTGATCATCCAAAAGTCATAAACATGAGTGAAGGGGTGTGGCATGACATGACATCACAACCAAGAATACTCTCTTCTTATCAGATTTCTCAATCCTTTATTTTTTCACAAGAGGGTTATCCAGAATTAGAAAGACATAGTTTTTTTTTTCCCCAAAAAAACAGCACCACACGTGTTCTCAGGTAATGTGTGATATTACTACACGGCTCCATTCACTTCAATGGAACTAAGCTCCAATACCACCCTCTAAGTACAGGAGTGGCGCTGTTTTATGGAAGAAAGCAGCTATGTTTTATTTTTTTATTTTTTTTTATGTTAGACAACCTCTTTTAACAACCTGTTAAAAAAATAAATAAATGTTAAAACGAAATATTAATGGTTGTTTTTCCCACTGGTTTATTCTGTCAGATCAGAATCCTTACATCATCCTCCAAAAAGAAACATTGCTTCAACTACTGGGACTGGAGTGTGAGAGTGCTGCCCACATACGGTACATGCATACAAAAGGTACAATTTATAACACCTACTACTCAATACCAGCTCTTTGTTATTGGCAAAGGCCACTTGTGTAATATTAAGTCAAGTGATGCATGCTGTTTTTATAGGGGAAAATATCCCAACTGGCTGCAAGCTCATTTTGTATGTGATTTTCACTCAATTTAAACTCTGGTCTCCAGATGTAAAAGTCTAGAAGGTAAATCACTATATCACACTGTCTCTCAGTTTGTATTCTTTTTGGATAAAATGTATGATTCTGCTCTGCCGCTTGTATCCTGACAGATTGAAAAACAAACCTCACAGCTGTTCTTCATTAGGTGAAACATCCCTCTATGTTAACATCTTCCTATTTCCTAACACTTTCTAACATCTTCCTGTCTGGAATATCTATTAGTCTATATTTAATGCCACTGTGTGCCAAATATTAGCTTTCTTTCTTTTTTTTTTTCTCTAACTTTAATTTAACTAAAATTAGACTCATACGTATTAAAAAGCCTGTTTCCTCTTCTAGTCACAGTAGGGTGGTGTCACATTTCAGATAATGTGGGTAAGTGACTTTACTTTAGATAATTCAGCCTTAATAGCCCCAACATATGGTGCTGTCCATGTAACTTTAATCTATGTTATTTTATAGAAATGAGTTTAATTTAAATGCTGTATCTAAATATATATATATACAGCTTGATATTTAGTGCAATGGGGCACATAACAATCTGTTGTTGCACTTTTACATAGGACAACATTATGTTGTCCGTCTATTTATTTAATCTATTTCTTTCTATTTTTAGTCAGTGAGATACCGCCTTACATACTGATCATCTATTCATGTTAAAGACCAGGGGTATTTAATAGACATGAGTGAATCTTTGAAAAATTTTATTGGGCCAATTCGCCAAATTTTCCAGAAAAATTTGGTTCTGTCTGAATTTATTTGCGGCAAATCGCTATTAAAAATGGCTATTTGTGGCCTACAGAGAGCCTCAATAGAGGTGTAGAACACTTTGCCTTGCCGAAACACTCATAGCGAGTGTGCTCTGTTAGTGAAATAATACTGTTATTCAGTATAACATGCAGATTACAGCTGTCGCTATTAGGATCACTGCCGCACAGTGTCTGGATGTGGCAGCAGGGAGACCATATGGCATCACAATTGAAGAGATTAAAGAGATGTTTTAATATAATTTTAATTTAATTTAATTTTAATTTATTTAAATTTTTTGAATTCCTTCTTTGAGGACCCATTCTGATAAACATCGAGCTGGCGGTCTGCCACAAGGCGAGCTACCATTTGTTCCAGCCCCTACCTCTCAGCAACCCCCCCCCCCCCCCCAATTGTCTTACTCTGTGTGGAACTGCAAATTTTTAATTTAATCAGTGATGGTTCATTGTTATCGTTCCAACCTGTTTCATTGGATTCTTGTGGTAATTCCAGAGGTAATATTTGACGATGACCATGGGGCCTCAGTCTTGAAAATATTACATAGATTTCTTTACATTTAAATAGAAGATGTTGAATAAATTCACAAGTTTAATGTGTCAGCAACATGAGAAGATTGCATGGTGGCACAATGACAGAACCTGGTAATTGGAATGAGCAAACTTTAAATCCTTTTGAGGACCCATTGGAAGGCAAGTCTGGTGCCGGCAGCTGGGGTAATTCAAGCTCCAATTGTAATGTCCATTTATAGTTTTTTGTATTTTTCTGTTTAGGTGTGTATTCACACACTAGTTTGTTCAGAGCAGTTTGCTATTCTACCTGGATAAGGAATGGTTTATGCTCTGAACGAATGAGAGCTCAGGTGGAGTTATTTAACCAAAGTTCTCCTGCTTTTTGGTGCTGATTATTGTGCAATACACTTTCAAGTCTGCTTGAGCATTTACCTTGTATTTATCTGAGTTTAGCCATGGTTAGTCTTGTTCTTTGTAAATTTTAGTCTGTGTTCCATTGGTCGGTTTTAGGATTTGTATATCCTTTCTGTTATGTATCTGTTCACACTATGTCTTGCTTGTTACCTGTGCTCTGTATGTTATATTCCTGTTTGGTATCCTGGAGCCTATTCAGACTCATCCGGTTCTAGTCTAGTGTTGCATGTATTATATTTCTGTTTCCTACTTGGTCAGCATCTTGTCCACACCGTGAAGTGTTTCCGTTGGCCAGTAGCCTATTTGGCTTTATTATTAATGGCTACTTCTTTTGTGGAGTGGGGTGTCCAGTTTGTTGGTTCTGTGTTCCAGCCTGAACACATATATCCTATATTTCTGTATCAGTTTACCTGTTTATATTCTTCCCTTTTAGTATTTGTATCCTGTTTGGTATTTCTGGTTGTCTAGTAGTTTTCAGTTTTTGTTCTGGCCTGTGGCCTGTGACCGACTATGTATATTTTGTTTTTTTATGCCACTGCACTTTAGCACAGGAAGAGACCGGCGCCCAGGTGTCGATTCATCGTTTAGGATGCATGGGCAAGTAGGCAGGGAGAGATGATTTAGGGTCAGTTTAGGGCTCCTTCTCCCGGTCCCCCCAGTTGGTCCTTACACAATAGGGCATGATTGCTGCAGTGAAAACTATGACAAAGCTCCTAGTTGTATCTTAAAATCAAGCTGGGGTCTGGCTGGCTACTATTAGCTTTTCAGTTGTTGTACACACCAGTGCTGCAGCACACAGTCGCTATGTAGTAAACCCAAAATTGCACTTTCTCTCTCAATCTCTCTCCCTTCCCTATAAGTGCTTCTAGGCTGGATTTGGCCTTGAGGTGAATCACTGCTGTAAAAATGCTTTTCTGTGCAACACACACTGCTCTCTGTCCCTCTCCCTCTGCAATAAAACACAGATCTGACTGGGAAGTGAATCACTACTGTAAAAATGTTTTTCTGTGCAATTCACACTGCTCTCTGTCCCACTCTCTCTTCAATAGAATGCTGATGTGACTGGGAGGGGAATCACTACTGTAAAATGTTTTATGTGCAACACATACTGCTTTGTGTCCCGCTCTCTCTCTGCAATAGAATGCTGATTTGACTGGCCGCAAGATGTCTTTCTATTATATAGGGCTCTGACATCACAGGGGTGGCTGGCTGCTGATAGGCTGCATGCTGCATGTGATTCAGGGTCATCCCGCCTACCCGTGTTCCTGCCTTTCCAGAGCTCCTTGCCCCATGTCCTGACAAGTGGAGCCACCATCTTAGATGTCCTGGAGCCTGTACCGCACTAAATTTAGTTTAATGAAGCAATTTGTGCGATTGAATCACAGAGATATTCGGATTCATTGCAAAGTGAATTTTTCATGAAATTTGTTACAAATTTGGATTCACTCATCCCTAGTGTTTAACATGAATAAGGAAAATGGTTTTGTTTCCTTGGGGCTACTGGTAGAAGAGATAGAAGACGTATTCTTAATATTGTTAAGTAAAAAAAAGCAGGAAGGGGACATGGATGTTCTTGTACATCTAGGGACACATGAACTGGCTTGCAATGAAGTTTCAGAAGTGAAGGAATCTTTTATCACACTTGGTAATGATGTACAGGAGTTTACATCCACTGTTTCATTTTCTGAAGTTCTGCCTGTGCATAAAGTTTAGAATTATATGTAGAGGCACATTAAGGAAATGGTGTCAAGAGCAAGGATTTGGCTTTGTGTCTCATGATAGCTCTACTTGGAATTGAAAGGAACTGTACAAAAAAGATGGTTTGCATCTTTCTCTCAAGGGAACAAATGTACTCAGTGAACAGTTCCAAGAATTTGCTAAGGAGTAAACTAGTAAGGGAGTGATAATCCATGAGTCCAATTGCCCCCCGAAACAGTGCCAAAACATGTCAGTAGCATGACACTGAGACATGCTTTAATGAAAGTAATGAATGGGACATAACCATACCATGGTACTCTTTATACAGAAGAGAGAGAGAAGGCAAGAAAGGTGGAGGAATGGCCCTGTATGTGAAAGATAGCATAAAATCTAACATAATACAAGTTATTGAGGCAAACATAGAGTCAGTTTGGGTTAAGTTGCAGTTTGGTAATCATGTAGTAACTCGTGTAGGTGTGAGATATAGACCACCTGGTCAAGTTAAAGAATTAGATGATCTACTAATTGAGGAAATAGCTAAAATGACAATGAAAGGAAAAGTTATCATTATGGGAGACTTCAATTTTCCGGATATAAACTGGGAAACCAAAATAGCTAGTTTTGCCAGGAGTACAGATATTCTAAATTCCCTACTGGGATTATCTCTACAACAAGTGGTTGAGGAGCCAACCTGGAGGGAGGCCATTTTGGATTTGGTATCTGATGTTACTGTAGGCAAAAGCTTGGGATCTAGTGATTACCAGTCAGTGTAGCTTAATAAGAACAGTTAAGGAGTCACACCACACAAAAACAAAAGTTTTAGATTTTAGAAAAAACTACTATTCAAAAATTAGACTGGAACAGATTACATGGAGTCCAGAAGAAATGGTACTACTTAACCCCTTAAGGACCAGGCCATTTTATACCTTAAGGACCGGAGCGTTTTTTGCAATTCTGACCACTGTCAATTTAAACATTAATAACTCTGGAATACTTTTAGTTATCATTCTGATTCCGAGATTGTTTTTTCGTGACATATTCTACTTTAACTTAGTGGTAAAATTTTATGGTAACTTGCATCCTTTCTTGGTGAAAAATCCCAAAATTTGATGAAAAAAATGAAAATTTTGCATTTTTCTAACTTTGAAGCTCTCTGCTTGTAAGGAAAATGGATATTCAAAATATATTTTTTTGGGGTTCACATATACAATATGTCTACTTTATGTTTGCATCATAAAATGTATGAGTTTTTACTTTTGGAAGACACCAGAGGGCTTCAAAGTTCAGTAGCAATTTTGAAATTTTTCACAAAATTTTCAAACTCACTATTTTTCAGGGACCAGTTCAGTTCTGAAGTGGATTTGAAGGGTCTTCATATTAGAAATACCCCATAAAAGACCCCATTATAAAAACTACACCCCCTAAAGTATTCAAAAAAACATTCAGTAAGTGTATTAACCCTTTAGGTGTTTCACAGGAATAGCAGCAAAGTGAAGGAGAAAATTCAAAATCTTCATTTTTTACACTCGCATGTTCTTGTAGACCCAATTTTTGAATTTTTGCAAGGGATAAAAAGGAAAAATTTTTTACTTGTATTTGAAACCCAATTTCTCTCGAGTAAGCACATACCTCATATGTCTATGTTCATTGTTCGGCAGGCGCAGTAGAGGGCTCAGAAGGGAAGGAGCGACAAATGGTTTTTGGGGGGCATGCCGCATTTAGGAAGCCCCTATGGTGCCAGGACAGCAAAAAAAAAAACACATGGCATACCATTTTGGAAACTAGACCCCTCAGGGAACGTAACAAGGGGTAAAGTGAACCTTAATACCCTACAGGTGATTCACGACTTTTGCATATGTAAAAAAAATATAAATTTTTTTTACCTAAAATGCTTGGTTTCCCAAAAATTTTACAATTTTAAAAAGGGTAATAGCAGAAAATACCCCCCAAAATTTGAAGCCCAATTTCTCCCGATTCAGAAAACACCCCATATGGGTGTGAAAAGTGCTCTGCTGGCGCACTACAGGTCTCAGAAGAGAAGGAGTCACATTTGGCTTTTTGAAAGCGAATTTTGCTCTGGGGGCATGCCGCATTTAGGAAGCCCCTATGGTGCCAGGACAGCAAAAAAAAAAAAAACACATGGCATACTATTTTGGAAACTAGACCCCTCGGGGAACGTAACAAGGGGTAATTTGAACCTTAATACCCTACAGGTGTTTCACGACTTTTGCATATGTAAAAAAATATATATTTTTTTTACCTAAAATGCTTGTTTTCCCAAAAAATTTTCATTTTTTAAAAGGGTAATAGCAGAAAATACCCCCCAAAATTTGAAGCCCCATTTCTCCCGAGTACGGCGATACCCCATATGTGGCCCTAAACTGTTGCCTTGAAATACGACAGGGCTCCAAAGTGAGAGCGCCATGCGCATTTGAGGCCTAAATTAGGGACTTGCATAGGGGTGGACATAGGGGTATTCTACGCCAGTGATTCCCAAACAGGGTGCCTCCAGCTGTTGTAAAACTCCCAGCATGCCTGGACAGTCAACGGCTATCTGGCAATACTGGGAGTAGTTGTTTTGCAACAGCTGGAGGCTCCGTTTTGGAAACAGTGGCGTACCAGACGTTTTTCATTTTTATTGGGGAGGGGGGTTGTATAGGGGTATGTGTATATGTAGTGTTTTTTACTTTTTATTTTATTGTGTGTTAGTGTAGTGTAGTGTTTTTAGGGTACAGTCGCACGGGCGGGGGTTCACAGTAGTTTCTCGCTGGCAGTTTGAGCTACGGCAGAAAATTTGACGCAGCTCAAACTTGCAGCCGGATACTTACTGTAATCCTCCGCCCATGTGAGTGTACCCTGTACGTTCACATTGGGGGGGGGGAACATCCAGCTGTTGCAAAACTACAACTCCCAGCATGTACGGTCTATCAGTGCATGCTGGGAGTTGTAGTTTTGCAACCGCTGGAGGCTCCGTTTTGGAAACAGTGGCGTACCAGACGTTTTTCATTTTTATTGGGGAGGGGAGGGGGGCTGTGTAGGGGTATGTGTATATGTAGTGTTTTTTACTTTTTATTTTATTGTGTGTTAGTGTAGTGTAGTGTTTTTAGGGTACAGTCGCACGGGCGGGGGTTCACAGTAGTTTCTCGCTGGCAGTTTGAGCTGCGGCAGAAATTTTGTCGTACCTCAAACTTGCAGTCGGATACTAAGTGTAATCCTCCGCCCATGTGAGTGTACCCTGTACGTTCACATTGGGGGGGGGAACATCCAGCTGTTGCAAAACTACAACTCCCAGCATGTACAGTCTATCAGTGCATGCTGGGAGTTGTAGTTTTGCAACAGCTGGAGGCACACTGGTTGTGAAACACCGAGTTTGGTAACAAACTCAGTGTTTTGCAACCAGTGTGCCTTCAGCTGTTGCAAAAGCTACAACCCCCAGCATGTACGGACAGCGGAAGGGCATGCTGGGTGTTGTAGTTATGCAACAGCTGGAGGCATACTACTTTGGCTGGGGATGCTGGGAATTGTAGTTATGCAACAGCTTGAGACACACTGGTTTACTACTTAACTCAGTGTGCCTAGCTGTTGCAAAACTACAACTCTCAGCAGTCACCGAAAGCCAACGGGCATGCTGGGAGTTGTAGTTATGCAACCACCAGATGCACCACTACAACTCCCAGCATGCACTTTAGCTGATTGTGCAAGCTGGGAGTTGTAGTTACACAACAGCTGAAGGTACACTTTTCCATAGAAAGAATGTGCCTCCAGCTGTTGCAAAACTACAAGTCCCAGCATGCCCATATGGGAATGCTGGGAGTTGTGGTGGTCTGCCTCCTGCTGTTGCATAACTACAGCTCCCAGCATGCCCTTTTTGCATGCTGGGAGCTGTTGCTAAGCAACAGCAGGAGGCTGTCACTCACCTCCAACGATCCAGCCGCACAGGTCAGTCCCTCGTCGTCTCCGCCGCCGCCGCTGCTCCTGGGGCCCCGATCCCAACAGGGGTGCCGGGGATCGGGGTCCCCAGCACCCGGGGTGCACGTCCCGCACCCGCTCACGTCCTCCGGAAGAGGGGCGGAGCGGGTTGCGGGAGTGACACCCGCAGCAGGCGCCCTGATTGGTCGGCCGGTAATCCGGCCGACGAATCAGGGCGATCGTGAGGTGGCACCAGTGCCACCTCACCCCTGCTGGCTCTGACGGCCCCGATCAGCCAATAATTCCGGGTCACCGGGTCACTGGAGACCCGATTGATCCGGAATCCGCCGCAGATCGCTGGACTGAATTGTCCAGCGATCTGCGGCCATCGCCGACATGGGGGGGTCATAATGACCCCCCTGGGCGATATGCCCCGATGCCTGCTGAACGATTTCAGTAGGCATCGGGGACCGGCTCCGCTCCAGATGGTTGCGGGGGGCCGGTAAAACACATGACGTTCTCATACGTCATGTGTCCTTAAGGACTCGGAAATGGAGACGTATGAGAACGTCATGTGTCCTTAAGGGGTTAAAAGATGCATTATTGAAGGCAACCAAAAATTGCATTAGACTTGTCAGTAAAAGCAGAAAAAGGAAGAGACCACTTTGGTACTCAGCAGAAGTGGCCAAAATCATAAAAAAAAACTAAAAGCTAGCATCTGGAATAAAAAAAAAATAAAAAAAACAGAGCCATGAAGATAGGGAAATCTACAAGACTAGGCAGAAAGAGGCCAAGCAAGTTACAAGAACCTCTAAAGCGCAGGCAGAAGAAAAACTATCGTCTATACTCGAGTATAAGCCGAGTTTTTCAGCACGATTTTTCATGCTGAAAACACCCCCCTCGGCTTATACTCGAGTGAACTCTCCTCCCGCAGTGGTCTTCAACCTGCGGACCTCCAGAGGTTTCAAAACTACAACTCCCAGCAAGCCCGGGCAGCCATCGGCTGTCCGGGCTTGCTGGGAGTTGTAGTTTTGAAACCTCCGGAGGTCCGCAGGTTGAAGACCACTGCGGCCTTCGACATCATTCAGCCCCCTCTCACCCCCTTTAGTTCTGTACAGTACTCACCTCCGCTCGGTGCTGGTCCGGTGCTGCAGGACTGTACGGAGAGGAGGTGGTCCGGTGGGATAGTGGTTACGGGCTACTATCTTCACCGGGCAGGCCTCTTCTAAGCGCTTCGGGCCCGGCCCCAGAATAGTCACGTTGCCTTGACAACGACGCAGAGGTACGTTCATTGCCAACGTACTTCTGCGTAATTGCCAAGGCAACGCCTCTATTCTGGGCCCGAAGCGCTTAGAAGAGGCCTCCCCGGTGAAGATAGCAGCCCGGAACCACTATCCCACCGGACGACCTCCTCACCGGACAGCCCTGCAGCACCAGACCAGCGCCGAGCGGAGGTGAGTACTGTGCAGAACTAAAGGGGGGGGGAGAGGGGGCTGGATGATGTCGAAGGCCGCAGTGGTCTTCAACCTGCGGACCTCCGGAGGTTTCAAAACTACAACTCCCAGCAAGCCCGGACAGCCGATGGCTGCCCGGGCTTGCTGGGAGTTGTAGTTTTGAAACCTCTGGAGGTCCGCAGGTTGAAGACCACTGAGGGCGGATGATGACAAGAGGATGATGAAGGGGGGGTGTGGGATGATGACAAGAGGATGATGAAGGGGGGGTGTGGGATGATAAGAGGATGATGAAGGGGGGGTGTGGGATGATGAAGGGGGCTGGGGATGATGACAAGGGGATGATGAAGGGGGGGTGTGGGATGATTACAAGGGGATGATGAAGGGGGGTGGGGATGATGACAAGGGGATGATGAAGGGGGGATGTGTGGGATGATGACAAGGGGATGATGACAGGTGATGATGATGATGGTCTGGATGATGACAGGCGGTGATGATGATGAGGATGTTAATGACGGGTCTGGATGATGACAGGGGGGGATGATGTATTTCCCACCCTAGGCTTATACTCGAGTCAATAACTTTTCCTGGGATTTTGGGTTGAAATTAGGGGGTCTCGGCTTATACTCGGGTCGGCTTATACTCGAGTATATACGGTAACTCTCGGTGAAAAAAGAGAATAAGACATTCTTCAGATATATAAATGAAAAAAGGAAATTAGGAAATTAAAACAAGGAATAACTAAATGAAAAACAAAGGAAGAAAGATATGTAGAAGAGAATAAAGGGCTAGCCAACTGCCTTAATGAAAGCTTCTGTTCAGTTTTTACAGAAGAAAAAGAAGGACAAGGACCTCAATTAGGGAGGAAGACTAATGAATTGTTTGATGCATGTGTCTTTACAGAGGAAGACATTCTATGTTTGTGGTCTAAAGTTAAGACAAATAAGTCACAGGAACCTGATGGGATACACCCAAAATTATTAAAAGAGCTTAGCGGTGAACTAGCAAAACCGTTAACAGATTTATTTCACCAATCACTGGTAAAAGAGTCATCCTGGAAGATTGGAAATTAGCAAATGTCATGCCCATTCACAAGAAAGGTTGTAAAGAGGAAAAGGGTAACTATAGGCCAGTAAGTCTGACATTAATAGTGGGGAAATTAATGGAAAACAACATGGGTTTACTTCAGGGAGATAATGTCAAAAAATCTTATTGATTTTTTTGATTGGGTGACTAAAATAATAGATGGCAGAGGGACAGAAAACATTGCATATCTAGATCTTAGTAAGGCTTTTGACACTGTCCCACATAGAAGAATTATCAATAAACTACAGTCATTGAGCTGAGACTCCCATATTGTTTAGTGGATTAGGCAGTGGCTAAGTGGCAGACAACAGAGGGTTGTAGTCAATGGAGAATATTCAGAGCAAGGTCTTGTTACTAGTGGGGTACCTTAGGGATCTATACTGGGACCAATTTTGTTTAATATCTTCATTAGTGAAATTGCAAAAGGTCTTGATGGTAAGGTATGTCTTTTTGCTGATGACACAAAGATATGTAACAGGGTTGATGTTCCTGGAGGGATACACCAAATGGAAAAGGATTTAGGCAAACTAGAAGAATGGTCAGAACTCTGGCAACTGAAATTTAATGTGGATAACTGCAAGATAACGCATCTGGGGCGTAAAAACCCAAGGTTATTTTAGAATATGGAATATTTTACACAGTCCAGACCTCAGTATCTGAGGAAAGGGATTTAGGAGTAATTATTTCAGAAGACTTAAAGGTAGGAAGACAATGTGATAGAGCAGCAGGAAACGCTAGCAGAATGCTTGGATGTATAGGGAGAGGTATAAGCAGTAGAAGGAGAGAAGTGCTCATGCCGCTGTACAGAACACTGGTGAGACCTCACTTGGAGTATTGTGTGCAATACTGGAGACCGTATGTCCAGAAAGCTATAGATACTCTAGAGAGTTCAGAGAAGAGCTACTAAACTAGTACAGGGATTGCAGGATAAATCTTACCAGGAAAGGTTAAAGGACCTAAACATGTATAGCTTGGAAGAAAGAAGAAACAGAGGGGATATGGTAGAAACTTTTTAATACATAAACAGCATCACCACGGTAAAGAAGGAGAGAATATTTAAAAGTAGAAAAACTACCACAAGAGGACATAGTTTTAAATTAGAGGGGCAAAGGTTTAAAAGTAATATTAGGAAGTATTACTTTACTGAGAGAGTAGTGGATGCATGGAATAGCCTTCCTGCAGAAGTGGTCGCTGCAAATACAGTGAAGGAGTTTAACCACTTAGGGACCCAGTGGGTCCGAGACAACCCCATTCACCCTTATCCAGCAGGAGTGAGGTGGCACGGGTGCCACCTCAAAATCACGTGTTTGATCGGTCGGAACGACCGACCAATCACTGCCCTGCTGGGCGGTGATCGGGGCGGCGATCGCGGAGGCGATCGGGTCGACGGGGGTTTCCTACCTTTCCCTGTTGTGGCGGGGGTCCCCTCAGAAGCGGTGGTGGTGGCCCCGGCAGCAGGAGCGGTGGCAGCTGCAGCGGCGGTCCCGTAGGCATTATACAGCAGGAGGTGAGGCCTGTTCACCTCCTGCTGTTGCTTAGCAACAACTCTCAGCATGCACAGCAAAAGGGCATGCTGGGAGTTGTAGTTTTGTCACAGCTGGAGTTCCAACTACAACTCCCAGCATGCCCTTTGGTAGTCAGTGCATGCTGGGATTTGTAGTTCTATGAAAAAGTGTGCATCTAGCTGTTGCATAACTACAACTCCCAGCATGCACAGACTACCAAAGGTCATTTGTAGCAGTGTGCCTCCAGCTGTTGCAAAACTACAACTCTCAGCATGCCCTTCGACTGTCAATGCATGCTGAATGTTGCAGTTTTGCAACAGCTGGAGACACATTGGTTGTGAAACAGAGTTTGTGTCCTAACTCAGTGTTTTGCAACCTGTGTGCCTCCAGTTGTTGCAAAACTACAACTCCCAGTATGCACTGAGAGATTGTACATGCTGGGAGTTCTAGTTTTTCAACAGCTGGAGGCACACTGGTTGTGAAACACTGAGTTAAGTAACAAACTCTGTGTTGCACAACCAATCTGCCTCCAGCTGTTGCATAACTACAACTCCCAGGATGTTTGGTCTGTCAGTGCATGCTGGTAGTTGTAGTTTTGCAACAGCTGGAGGTTTGCCCCCCCCCCCCCCCCACCCCCATGTGAATGTACAGGGAAATACGGAAATACCCCATATGTGGGTGCAAAGGGATATTCGGGCACACAAGAAGGCTCAGGAGTGAGAGCACACTGTGTACATTTGAGGTCTAAATTGGTGATTTGCACAGGGTGGCTGATTTTACAGCAGTTCTGACATAAACGGAAAAAAAAATACCCACATGTGACCCCATTTTGGAAACTACACCCCTCACGGAATGTAACAAGATGTATAGTGAGTCTCAACACCACACAGGTGTTTGGCGAATTTCCGTTAAAGTTGGATGTGAAAATTTAAAAAAATGTGATGATCGCTCCGGAGGCTGATGATAGTGGGATGCTGCATGAAAGATGGGACCCCCGCGATCAGGCATCTTATCTCCTAACCTTTGGAAAGGGCATAATATATCTTAGGGCTGGAGTACCCCTTTAAATATTCATTTTGCAGGGATGCAATGAAGACAAAGAAATGTAGAAGTATATATTTTTCATAAGCACTTGCAGAACAGAGGAAGATCTGGTCACCCTAGCTGTACAACAGGTATAAAGCAGCCAGTAGGCATTTTATATCTACCTACAGAACAGGTTTATATTTTTATAGAATAAACAAATAAAATTAGATATGAATGATATGTTTATATAAACAATCTGTTTCCAGCTAAATATAGATAATCAATTGATAATAACACATTAGGGGGGATAAATACAAACTGTGTTAACAACAACTGTCTGGATTTGCTGATAGAAACCAATCACAGCTCAGTTTGAGAAGTAAACCAGACTGTCTTTGTCTAAGCAGTTTTTATTTATTGCTTTTATTTTGATTTAGGAATTCATTTTGGACTTCATGCACATGTTTTTACACCTACAATCATTAGGCCAGCTTTACAGAATGTTCACATATAATCTGGCAAAACTGTATGCCGACCTATGCTATGTCACACCCAGGCCATAACCAAACATACTCTAGTGTATCCAGTTTTATGTGAGTCTCAAAAGTCTGCCTTCGTGTTTTTCTGTTGGTTTGCTTATGTATACCACATACATTCATAACACATACGCTACTTTCATATGTGAACACAGCCTTAGGAAATGCAAAGGTTGTGGCTGTTATTGCAGCCTTGGTGTCTGGATGGGCCAAAAGGGCAATCTGGCCATGAGAGGATATCCGTTTTAGAAATGGCATGTGTGGATATTTTCTTGTGCATACATTCCTCATAGGCTTTAATCATTTTATGGACCAAAACATTTATGGGCTCACAAAATTGTGCTATATATATATATATATATATATATATATATATATATATATATATATATATATATATATATATTCTTTGTGGGTGGAAATTTGTGAGAAAACTGCAATTTTGCAACTTTTGGGGAGGTTTGGTATTTACGCAGTGCAATTTATAGTAAAAAATATACATTATCTTTATGTTGTTGTTCAATGTGATTAAAATCATACTAAATTAATATACGGTAGTTTTTCTATTATTGTATTATTTAAAAAAAAAATGCACATTCTTATTTAACAAAACTGGTATGCATAAAATTGTCATTTTCTGACCCCTATTCCTTTTTTATTTTTGCGAATATGGAATTGTAGAAGGGCCCAATTTTTTTCACCGTGATCTGAAGTTTTTATCGGTACCATTTTTGTTTTGATGGAACATTTTGATCACTTTTTTTTACATTTTTTCCAATGTATGATGTGGTTAAAAAAATCTGTATTTCTGGTGTTTGGTATTTTTTTTACATTTACGGCTTTATTGTGTGGGATCAGAACCAGTATATTTCAATTGTTTGGACATTTACGCACGTAGTGATACCAAATAAGTTAATTGTTATTTTTATTTTTTATTTTTTTGTAAAATGGGAAAATAAGGGGGATTTGATTTTTTTTATAGGGGAGGGGGTTTTATATATTTTTTAAACTTTTTTTTTTTTATTTACACTTTTTAAGTCCCCATAGGGGCTTTTATATGCAATCATTGGATTGGATTTACTGTACAATGCTATGCCTATGGCACAGCATTACACAATAAGATCGGCAATCCACTGATATAGCCTTGCTAAGCCAGGCTGCATCATTGAATCAACGATCGGACAGCAGGAGGCAGGGGACGGGACCCTTCTTCGCCATTTTGGCTCACGAAACCCCCGCAATCATGTCACTGAGCTGCTGGCATCTTTTACTTTAGATGCCGTGATCGGCATTGATCATGACGTCTAAATGATTAAATGCTGGGAAGCGTAGGGATCTCCGCTGCCCAGCATAAGCAGTGAGTGTGACGCTACTGATAGTTGCCGACACTCAATGCTCTGAAGCGAGCGGAGCTCAGGTGTACAGGTATGCAATTGGTCCTTAACAGGTTAAGGTATACCTCTGATTAAAATAAGTTTAGTAAGTTTTTCTATACTTTATGAATTAATTATTAAAAATATTTGATGATCTTGCATCTGCTACTGTTCCCGATAATCCAGCACTTGGATCTGAGTATATAAATTGTATGGATATTAGAAATATGTTAGAGCTTAGGTTGTGTTTATTTTTTTTGTTGTTGTGAAAATGTATTGAATTAAACTGACTAAGCTTATTTTACAGATAGTGGGACAAGAGTGGAATGAGTTGAAACTTAACCCTATAGAACCCTGAGGATCCTTGATCTTAAGTTCCATTGAAGATAAAAACTACAAGAGGTGACCGATAAACATCCTACTCCTTCTATGAAAATAACATGCTTCCTGAGTCAATTCAAAAGTCTGGCTGTTGGAAAAGCTACATTCCTGCTGTCAACCAACTAATGTGTACTGCTGACTTTAACCTTATCCCGAAATACTTACATCATAATGTCAGGAAGAAAGTATTGTATGAGTTTAGTAGCTGAGCCCCTCCATACAAAGTTAGTGCCATCGTTCTTATACAGCTGACACCCACCAGCTGCAGAAAATATTAGAGTGAATTCCAAATGGCCATTCTTGTCAATATGCTGAAAAAACAGGCTTCACCTATAGAAGCTTCCTATCTGGAGCCAAAAAGTGTCTCCTTGTACTCAAATGCCTCCAACACCTTTAAAAGAGAAAGTTTGGAAAACCCAATGGCAATCACACAATACTTGCAGGATGAGTGATTAACTACTCATTGAGGATGATAGCAATGAAATAGGAATAGAACAGGAATTGTAGCGCTTGCAAGATGATTCACTCAAACCACAAACAAGCAAGAACCACATATATTGGATAACACAATCATACAAGAACAAACAGACAAAGAAGTCAGAAAGCCAGGAGCAAGATAATTCAATCCTCCAGCAAAAAAAAAAAAAACAGGACACAATGACAGGGGGTGCCAACTTGTTATGCATAACACTATTCGACCATTCAATTGACATCCACTAGCTTGAGATCAAGTAGTGGTGAGAGGTTAAGATGGCAGCCAGTGGCCTATCTGCAGTCCTATACAAAACCTTAAATAACACATCATAGTGGGATACATAAAAAGTCAGCTCTGCTACATAGCTCATGCGATGCTGTGCCACATGTATACAGTATGATGTAATGTAGCAGTGCTCCACTAAGCAAAGTACCAGAACCTAGTTTATGTTGTCATCTCATGCCTGTCCAGAATACTTTCCATGACAATGTAGAACACAAACCATGCTAACTAAATTTATTTGTTTAATTGCCTTGTCCATGACATTTTGCAGTTAAATTTGGTTTGCATTCAAGATAATGTTAATGGTATTATACTCCTTCACCTCACCATCTGTTTTTATATATTAATGGCAGAACCACAGGCCATGGAAGGCAAAATACTGTAAAAAAAAAAAAATAATCTAAAAAAGACAACCTTACTTATATAAAGATTAAAGCAAAAAGAATACTAAGACTTAACCTAGACAAGATGTATTAAGGTGGCTCAACATATTGCACAAATCTTTTAAAATGTGACACAGGAATCTTCAGATCAGCAATAGAAATATAAGAAATGTGTGAAGGTCAATGCCTAGGAATGCACTAGAGTCACACTATTTTAACCTGGAAATTATTTAATATATCAATTTCTCTTTTAGTTTAAAACATATTGCACCTATCCGATACAATAAATTCCATATCTAAAGGGCATCTGTCAGCTCTAGATCATAGAGTGTCAAAGAAGCTGTGTGAGTTGCAGGATGCATGCCAGCTTCTCCCTCCCCCACCCTTCCCTGCCTTGATTGATTGCTTGACTCACAGGGCTTGTCTTTCAGCAATAAGCTGTGCATGTCAGTCACTTAAGGTAGCAAGGGGACGGGGTTAGGAGCAGCTCTGAGCATAATCTAGAACTGACAGATGCACTTTATTGTGTTTATGTATCTATAGTGCATCATAGTATGCACGATTAAAAGACATTTGTCCAACGCAGCAATCTCTATTAAAGACAGGCCACACTTTTTTTCCTCCACAGTACAGGCTCCGATGAGTGACGTATTAGGCCTGTACTACACGGGGGCAGAGTTCAAAGTCTCCTATCAGTGTTGGCGTCCTTCGTGTGTGCATACAGCTGAAAGCAGTGCTCACTTATCTAGGGATCCCAGGCAAGTGTCCTGGATCCCCATTACCAAGCGAGTGTCTGTGCTGTTTTGCCCCCTCTCTGGCACCTGATGTGTTGGCAGTGGCGTATCAACACTTTGGTGGCCTGTGTCCCCCAGGGTATAGGCCCCCCGCAGGAGCCAGGTTCATCAAAGAGAAGGTATGCCACTGAGTGTGTATCCCAAATATGTCAGCAGACAAGAATGTGAAAGACTCCACTCACAGCTTCAGCTGAGGCCTTGTCTTCTGTTTTGTATTTCTTAGTCAGCATATGATTTTCTAGTAAATTAGTGCACTTTTGCCCAGTGTCATATGGCAACAACTATACAAAGCAGATTCACATATTAGTTACATACAGCTGGTCCAGAGTCACTATATACAATACTACATATGCACATCCTAATTTATATCACTTGCATTCATTCGTTTAAAACAGTTTATATTAGTTCAAACTTTCTGCAATGTCATACATAGGACAAACATTTCCGTCAGAACCTATGTTGGACACATATGATGTTAATAGTTCTGAATTCTGTAACATTAGTCTTTCCTCCAGTTTGCTCACAATGTGATATGTCCTAAATTCTTATTTGGCTTTTCAGTTTTTTTTATTGGTAATAAAGCACAGGGTATATATATATATATATATATATATATATATATATATATATATATATATATCCACCAGAAGTTTATGAGTACCTATAATCACCAAACTACTGAAGTGGGGTGGGTGGGGGGTCAATATCTTTTCATTAGCGTGTTCACAAGTGAAGCATCTAGTGATTAAAACTCCCCTTCTAGAAGTAATAATAGTTTCTAGAGACACAGACACATAATAAAATAGAACCTGTCTGATTGTTACAGAATAAATACAAATCTTTTTTTTTTCCCAGGAAAGAAAGATAAAAATGGTTTTAGCATCCAACAGTAGTAAAATGGATGAAGTAATCTGAATAGTAAATCCTATTACTCCAGAGGGGTAAAAAAAACTAAGTTGTATAGCTTTGAAAATAATGCCTATAAAAAAATCTTAAGCCTTCCAGTACTTATCAGCTGCTGTTGTGATAAGTTTAGCAGTTATTTCCAGTCTGATCACCGTTCTCTGTGCTGTCACCTCTGTCTGTGTCAGCAACTGTCCAGAGCAGGAGCAAATCCTCATAGCAAACCTCTCCTGGTCCAGAGAGTTCCTGACATGGACAGAAGTGTCAGCATAGAGCACTGTGGTCAGATTGGAAAAAAAAAAATAACACAACTTCCTCTGCAGCATACAGCAAGTACTGGAAGGATAAACATTTTTAAATCAAAATAATTTACAAATCTGGGTAATTTTCTGGCACCAGTTGATTTGATTTTTTTTTTTTTTTTTCTTTTCTCCAGAGCACCTCTTTAACTATTTTTGAAGAGTGATGAAGATAGGATTGAAATAAATGGGCAGATTTAATAAAGCAATATGGGGGAAATTTATCAAAACCATCAAAACTTGTGAAGAGGAAGGGTGGACAAGTTGCCCATAGCAACCAATCAGATCGCTTCATTCATTGTTCAAAGGCCATTTAAAAATGAAAGCATTTAAAGTAAGCAAAATGATTGGTTGCTACGTGCAACTGCACCACTCTTCTTCCACACAAGTTCTGATACCCCCCCCCCCCATATGCTTAGACTAGACAGTCTAGGAATGTGGCAAATTTTGGACCACATGCGTTAGAAGTCATTTTTCCTATTTTACAATGAAAAAGCATTGACTCAATGACTCTTCTACAGAATCTAATGACTATAACCTGTAATGTTAACTTTATATACCATAAATGCATCTAGGCACTTTTTAAACTCTTATAGGGAGTTCACCATGACAGTTACCTCTGGCAGAAATGTCCATAGTCTCTTCTGACATAACAGCTACCGTATTTTTCACCGTATAAGATGCACTTTTTCTTCCTCAAAACTGGGGGGGGGGGAAAGTTGGTGCGTCTTATACAGCGAATACACACACCTATCGCCGGCCAGGACCCGCGGCTAATACAGGTCATCACCGATCGCGGTGATGCCCTGTATTAACTCTTCAGACACAGCGATCAAAGCTGGCCGCCGCGTCTGAAGGGAAAGTGACACTAACCCGGCTGCTCAGTCGGGCTGTTCGGGACTGCCGCGGTGAAATTGCGTTGTCCCGGGCAGCTTACAGGACACGGGGAGGGAACTTACCTGCCTCCTCGGTGTCTGCTCCGTGCCGGGATCCCCTGCATGGCCGGCGCTCTCCTTCGATGTCATCACGTCGTCACGCACGCCGTCCTGTCATCCAATAGGAGCGGCGTGATGACGGCGACGTGATGACAGCGACGTGATGACGGCGATGGAGAGCATGGATCCCGGGGAAGAAGACGTCCGGAGCGTGTTGGGGACACCACAGGGATGCGGTGACAGCGATGGAGCGACATCCAGGGCAGCGGTGATGAGCGGTGATGGGTCCGGAGCGGCGGGGACACGTAAGTATTACCTCCTATACCAGTGGTCAGCCAACGGCTGTCTGGGCATGCTGGGAGTTGTAGTTTTGCAACATCTGGAGGTCCACAGGTTGAAGATTACTGTTGGGTTCAGAATATTTTTTTCTAGATTTTGCACCTTTAAAATTGGGTGCGTCTTATATGCCGGTGCGTCCTATAGGGCGCAAAATACGGTATATTGAAGTTCTTTCCTAGACTGGATCTATCCAGCATCAAAAGTTCATCAGACAGGACTTTGACTTTTTTTTAGAACAATTGTAGTCCCGTAGAAACAAATAGGTATATGAATTTTTTATTTTAAGAAACTGGAAAGCTATTTTTCCTTTTAAAAAGGAAAAAATGCCAATGTGTCAGTCACATCAGCTACAGGAAGGTAGAAATACCTGAATCCAAGCAACAACAAAAAAAAATTGCAGAGAAAGTTTGCAGTTTCCTTTACAGATAAATGCAACCACAACATGAATATTCTAAATATATAAACAAGGCGTAAGGAAGCTGTACCAATATACACATGCCTCTTTAACATGGACAAGTACTATATTCATACTATAGATAATGCCATGCTGTTTAACAAGCTAGTCAGAAAGATAAAAGCAAGATAAACTCTGAGAATATCTGAAATAAATTATCTAAACCTGTCTTCACAAAACCCACAGTCAATGCTTCATGCTTTGCACTGAATGGCCCAAATATTATGGAAAATGATAATGTGTCAATCTCTCAATAAGAAAACAAAACCATCTTTGTGTATGACCTATAAGAGGGAGCCATTGTGTAAACGTATCTCCTTCTCTGATGGACTCTGCTCATCCTTGACTTACATGGTTGGCCATTGATATGGTTGGCCATATATTTGAATGGCTGGCATGCATGACTGTATTAATCTAATGATGGGCCCAGTACAAATGCTCTCCCTTCTAACTTTTTCAGCACTATAAGGTATATATTTGCATATATATTTTTGTAAGAAATACAAAACATGCCCGAGCTATCGTATCCTCTTGGGGTATGACAGAAACATATTGATATTTTTATTTTCTTTACTGGTTTAATATAGCGATTGTCATCAGTGTTTGACAACATGTTTCTGACTTTACACAAACATCTTACACCGGAAATGTCACAATGCACTGACAGACCTATTCGGAACCCCCGGGATTTGGCAATATCAAAATGTCAAAATACCAATCCCTTGCCTCTTGATTTATGGATGTCTTTCCGTCTTTCTTGTCTGTTCCCACTCCATAAGCCGATGTTACTAAGGACCTGATCCTATGTACCAATTGCTGACATGGAAGATATTGGCTGATATAAGCTGCCTTTGCCAGGCCACCAACGTCTTGTGCTCTTAGCAGCCCAGCTCAGGCCTCCTACAGAGAATAAAAGGACAGGGAGACAAAGATTCCCCGTTTTGTTTTTATTTTAATCTCTACCTGTGTTCTAAGAATGAAAAAAGCTGCCAGGTAGCCCATCTTCAAGAAGGCAGCATTGCCAGGAGAACCTTTTGCCTAGTGATTTTGGTAGCCCTGCCAATATGGAAGGCAACATTTGAGATTTATATCTACTGTACTGAAATATGCTATGAGCTAGCAAATAGTGTTCTAGTGTTCTAGTATAACTACTTAACCTACATTGAATTAACATAGCACCAACGTTAGATTGCCGAGATTGCAGTTTGCTGTTTTCTTCTGCTACATTTGCGACGCAGGGTATATTTAAAGAACTGACAGGTTGGAATGAATTCTAAACAAATGATATGTACTTTTTTTTAATGCTTTTGAAGAGCTGTTTCTAAGAAAGGAAGAGTTGTATCTTGTGACTACATGATTGTCTGCTGACTTAAAATACATTCATTTTTGGTAAATGCTCTCATTAGGAGGCACACCACGCCATAGATGTGTATCAAATATAGCATTAACAACTTCAATGTTTTATGCTTATGGAAATGTTTCTAATAAATAATGCAAAAGTCAAGCACTGACGCAATAACAAATGTTATCAATTAAAGTTAATGTATTTGCATATATTACCAAAGCACAGATTTTATTATTTTATATTTTCAGGTATCAGTGTTGTTTCTATGTATTCAGTATCTCTGAATAGCAGCAGAATATGTTCAGCATTATTTTATAGAACAATATGTTCTAGCACGTGTTCAATCCTATCCTCTCTCTGAACATTGTGAAAGCATAAAGTGCCATGTAACATTATGTAAACCTGCTCTAGGAAACTCAACAAACGTTAACTCCTTAGTTATTAACCATTAAAACGGGTACTACCGTGCTGACAACTTATCCCCTATCTAAAGGATAGGGGATAAGTTGCCTGATCGCGCGGGGTCCCGCCGACCCCGCTATCATCAGGCCCCGGAGCGAACATTGCTCCATGGTCTGATGACTGCCGATCACGGGGCCTGAGTATCGTGACGTCACGGCTTCGCCCCAATGTGATGTCACGCTCCACCACCTCAATGTAAGTCTATGGCAGGGGGCGAGACAGCTGTCTCACCCCTGCCATAGACTTGCATTGAGGGGGCGGAGCGTGACGCAACACGGGGGTGGAGCTGTGACGTCACGATCACCGGCCCCGTCATCAGACCTGGAGTGGATGTTCGCTCCGGGGCCTGATGAGAGCGGGGTGCAGCGTGCGAGATCGCGGGGGGTCCCCAGCGGCAGGACCTCACGCGGTCAGGCAACTTATCCCCTATCCTTTAGATAGGAGATAAGTTGTCAGCATGGTAGTACCCCTTTAAGGAAGTAGGCAATTTTCAGTTTTGCGTTTTCATATTTTTTTCCCCCTCATCTACAAAGAGCCATAACTTCTGGTCAATACAATGACAGTATGACAATATATGTATTATTTATGTAATATTATTATTATTTATTTTATTTTTTAAAGCTGTGAAAGGGGAATTATTTACTCATTCCATGCTTAGGAGTCCAGAGGGCAGTCTTTTTAGTGACATGTATCTCTATGTGCAAATTCATAGAGGAGAGGTTGTCAATAACTGAGAAGAACCACCCACAATAAATTCTGAGACAATTTGATTCCCTCTGTCGTGCTAGACTTCATACCTCAAGTGAATGGATCTGGCTGCAGTTCCCTGCACAGCTGGGTAACCCGGAGTACCACTTCGCAAGGCAAAACTCAAAATGGTATGAATGGGTATGTCAGCTGTGCATGCATTCCCCTCATATAGGGATATGCCATCACTTTATGACATCATAATACGAATAGCAGAATAAGCAGACTTCTCTTGTAACTGTAGACACAAGTTTACATACACAGTATATTATAGAAAAACCTAAATGATGAAACCTCTCCAAATGAATATAGATCAACACCAGATTTTTTGATTTATTTGTAATGGATTTTCAAGTCTTCTGTATATTGGCCTCTTATTTGAGAAGGCCATCCTCATTGAAAGAATATCCTCAGTATGATATGTAACATTTTCCAGCACTTTTTGTAATTTGTATCTTTTCTTTTCTTGCCAAATGCAATTGAACATATTTGTATGAGTTTCTGTAATGATCTGTTTTCATTCTTTCTGTTCTTCTAAACAGCAATGTGTAAATTTGCACAACATTTGTGCTGTAGTAGTCACATGAACAGAGTGCTAATGTCTCTGTCCTTGTATAACTCAGGCTATGATAATAGATTTTCTGCTTTTCCCAGAAGTCCATTTCTAGCTGCCTGCTAAACTGCAAGTGAACTAAAGAGATACCAGTCAGTCTGCCAATACATTATGATTTTAATTTAATTTTGGCAGAATGTTTAAAAAACACTTGGAGATATTTCCTAAAATTGTTAGCGTTGTAGGCTGCATTGTATAAGCAATCAATTAGATTGAATGTTCCTAATTTAATGCTGGTCCTCGGCTTGGTGTGCTCATTTTAAAGAGTTGTTATGCAAGGAAGCCACATTTACTGTATGACAAGCTAAGAAAGAAATACAGGTGCTTGGAACTGATGGCATCATTTCCTCTGAAGATTGTTTGGTTTGTTATCTTAAGGGCTAATTAAATATAGAAGGTGAAATATAACACATGAAGCATGAGGTTACAGTATACCTGTTTGGTTTCACTCTACAGAAGCTTGGGAACTTTGTTTCGTATAATGTGTTTGCCATATTTTTCAGACTATCAAGTGTAGTATTAAAAAAAAAAAAAATACTAAAAAAAGTTTTAGAGTTTTCAGTCAAGGCAACCAGCTCCTGGCAGCACCAGATCCCCCAAATCCATCATAAAAAAGTGTAGCCAGCACTGAGATGTCTGTCATAGAGAGCTCTGTAGTGATTTATTCCTGTATAATTTTTCCTTTCTCTGTCCAGAATGGATCTGTATGATAAGCACAGGGCCATAAGGGAAACCTGAGAACAATATGCACATTTTCTGGGCAGGAAGGGAAGCTGAACATAAAGTGCAAATTGAGTTCAGCTTCCTGGCAGGACAAAATGCTAAAGATTTTTGAAGTATGTGCCCTATATGTTGTTAAATAGTATGTTTTATATACAGTATTTTTATAACTAGAAAAATATAAGCAGCACATTCTGTACGAGTTACCTTACCCGAAAACTGTACTCAGACCTGGGTTGTTAAACCAAGTGTACTGGGAAACTGTGCTCACCTGTTCGTCCTCTCAGTTAATCGCTGGACCTTTTACATGGGGCAATAAACGTTCCATTTGGCTTATAATCAACTTATTGCAGCATAAATATTTACACATAGAAATATGTACATCTAGGGTACGTTCACATGTACTGCATCTACTGCATATTTTTGTTGCATGTTTTGTGCAGCTGATTTTGTTACCCATAAATTGGTATTTTGATTTTTTTTTATTTAAATATACTACATGGGCTGTAAAGTTAGTGTAGTTCATAATATAGTGTCTGTACCTGTGTGTGATGTGTTCTCACAATTTTCCCAGGTCTTCTCAGGTTGAAATGCGGCTCAAGACATTACATCACTAGTCAGGTGATGACAGGGAGCCTATCTGCTTCAATGGGTGGAGCATCCACCAGTTTTGCAACAGTTGGAGTCACCCAGGTTAGAAAACTGTTACGCCGAGCGCTCCGGGTCCCCGCTCCTCCCCGGAGCGCTCGCTTCACTCCCTCCGCTGCAGCGCTCCGGTCACGTCCTCTGACCCGGGGCGCTGCGATCCTGCTGCCAGCCGGGATGCGATTCGCGATGCGGGTAGCGCCCGCTCGCGATGCGCACCCCGGCTCCCCTACCTGACTCGCTCCCCGTCTGTTCTGTCCCGGCGCGCGCGGCCCCGCTCCCTAGGGCGCGCGCGCGCCGGGTCTCTGCGATTTAAAGGGCCACTGCGCCGCTGATTGGCGCAGTGGTTCCAATTAGGGTTTTCACCTGTGCACTTCCCTATATTACCTCACTTCCCTTGCACTCCCTTGCCGGATCTTGTTGCCTTAGTGCCAGTGAAAGCGTTCCTTGTGTGTTCCTTGCCTGTGTTTCCAGACCTTCTGCCGTTGCCCCTGACTACGATCCTTGCTGCCTGCCCCGACCTTCTGCTACGTCCGACCTTGCTTCTGCCTACTCCCTTGTACCGCGCCTATCTTCAGCAGCCAGAGAGGTGAGCCGTTGCTAGTGGATACGACCTGGTCACTACCGCCGCAGCAAGACCATCCCGCTTTGCGGCGGGCTCTGGTGAAAACCAGTAGTGGCTTAGAACCGGTCCACTAGCACGGTCCACGCCAATCCCTCTCTGGCACAGAGGGTCCACTACCTGCCAGCCGGCATCGTGACAGTAGATCCGGCCATGGATCCCGCTGAAGTTCCTCTGCCAGTTGTCGCTGACCTCACCACGGTGGTCGCCCAGCAGTCACAACAGATAGCGCAACAAGGCCAACAGCTGTCTCAACTGACCGTTATGCTACAACAGTTGCTACCACAGCTTCAGCAGTCATCTCCTCCGCCAGCTCCTGCACCTCCTCCGCAGCGAGTGGCCGCTCCTGGGATACGCTTATCCTTGCCGGATAAATTTGATGGGGACTCTAAGTTTTGCCGTGGCTTTCTTTCCCAATGTTCCCTGCATCTGGAGATGATGTCGGACCTGTTTCCCACTGAAAGGTCTAAGGTGGCTTTCGTAGTCAGTCTTCTGTCCGGAAAAGCCCTGTCATGGGCCACACCGCTCTGGGACCGCAATGACCCCGTCACTGCCTCTGTACACTCCTTCTTCTCGGAAATCCGAAGTGTCTTTGAGGAACCTGCCCGAGCCTCTTCTGCTGAGACTGCCCTGTTGAACCTGGTCCAGGGTAATTCTTCCGTTGGCGAGTATGCCGTACAATTCCGTACACTTGCTTCAGAATTGTCCTGGAATAATGAGGCCCTCTGCGCGACCTTCAAAAAAGGCCTATCCAGCAACATTAAAGATGTTCTGGCCGCACGAGAAATTCCTGCTAATCTACATGAACTTATTCACCTAGCCACTCGCATTGACATGCGTTTTTCTGAAAGGCGTCAGGAACTCCGCCAAGATATGGACTCTGTTCGCACGAGGCGTTTCGTCTCCTCGGCTCCTCTCTCCTCTGGTCCCCTGCAATCTGTTCCTGTGCCTCCCGCCGTGGAGGCTATGCAGGTCGACCGGTCTCGCCTGACACCTCAAGAGAGGACACGACGCCGTATGGAGAACCTCTGCCTGTACTGTGCTAGTACCGAACACTTCCTGAGGGATTGTCCTATCCGTCCTCCCCGCCTGGAAAGACGTACGCTGACTCCGCACAAAGGTGAGACAGTCCTTGATGTCTACTCTGCTTCTCCACGTCTTACTGTGCCTGTGCGGATGTCTGCCTTTGCCTTCTCCTTCTCTACAGTGGCCTTCTTGGACTCTGGATCTGCAGGAAATTTTATTTTGGCCTCTCTCGTCAACAGGTTCAACATCCCAGTGACCAGTCTCGCCAGACCCCTCTACATCAATTGTGTAAATAATGAAAGATTGGACTGTACCATACGTTTCCGCACGGAGCCCCTTCTTATGAGCATCGGATCTCATCATGAGAGGATTGAACTTTTGGTCCTCCCCAATTGCACCTCGGAGATTCTCCTTGGACTTCCCTGGCTTCAACTTCATTCCCCAACCCTGGATTGGTCCACTGGGGAGATCAAGAGTTGGGGGTCCTCTTGTTCCAAGAACTGTCTAAAACCGGTTCCCAGTAACCCTTGCCGTAACTCTGTGGTTCCTCCAGTAACCGGTCTCCCTAAGGCCTATATGGACTTCGCGGATGTTTTCTGCAAAAAACAAGCTGAGACTCTACCTCCTCACAGGCCTTATGATTGCCCTATCGACCTCCTCCCGGGTACTACTCCACCCCGGGGCAGAATTTATCCTCTCTCTGCCCCAGAGACTCTTGCCATGTCCGAATACGTCCAGGAGAATCTAAAAAAGGGCTTTATCCGTAAATCCTCCTCTCCTGCCGGAGCCGGATTTTTCTTTGTGTCCAAAAAAGATGGCTCCCTACGTCCTTGCATTGACTACCGCGGTCTTAATAAAATCACGGTTAAGAACCGCTACCCCTTACCCCTCATCTCTGAACTCTTTGATCGCCTCCAAGGTGCCCACATCTTCACTAAATTAGACTTAAGAGGCGCCTATAACCTCATCCGCATCAGAGAGGGGGACGAGTGGAAAACGGCATTTAACACCAGAGATGGACACTTTGAGTATCTGGTCATGCCCTTTGGACTGTGCAATGCCCCTGCCGTCTTCCAAGACTTTGTCAATGAAATTTTTCGTGATCTGTTATACTCCTGTGTTGTGGTATATCTGGACGATATCCTAATTTTTTCTGCCAATCTAGAAGAACACCGCCAGCATGTCCGTATGGTTCTTCAGAGACTTCGTGACAACCAACTCTATGCCAAAATTGAGAAATGTCTGTTTGAAAGCCAATCTCTTCCTTTTCTAGGATATTTGGTCTCTGGCCAGGGACTGCAGATGGATCCAGACAAACTCTCTGCCGTCTTAAATTGGCCACGCCCCTCCGGACTCCGTGCTATCCAACGCTTTTTGGGGTTCGCCAATTATTACAGGCAATTTATTCCACATTTTTCTACCATTGTGGCTCCTATCGTGGCTTTAACCAAAAAAAATGCTGATCCCAAGTCCTGGCCTCCTCAAGCAGAAGACTCCTTTAAACGACTCAAGTCTGCCTTTTCTTCGGCTCCCGTGCTCTCCAGACCTGACCCTTCCAAACCCTTCCTATTGGAGGTTGATGCCTCCTCAGTAGGAGCTGGAGCTGTTCTTCTACAAAAAAATTCTTCCGGGCATGCTGTCACTTGTGGTTTTTTCTCTAGGACCTTCTCTCCAGCGGAGAGGAACTACTCCATCGGGGATCGAGAGCTTCTAGCCATTAAATTAGCACTTGAGGAATGGAGGCATCTGCTGGAGGGATCAAGATTTCCTGTTATTATCTACACCGACCACAAGAACCTCTCCTACCTCCAGTCGGCCCAACGGCTGAATCCTCGCCAGGCCCGGTGGTCTCTGTTCTTTGCCCGATTTAATTTTGAGATTCACTTTCGTCCTGCCGATAAGAACATTAGGGCCGATGCTCTCTCTCGTTCCTCGGATGCCTCAGAAGTTGATCTCCCTCCGCAACACATCATTCCACCTGACTGCCTGATCTCCACTTCTCCTGCCTCCATCAGGCAGACTCCTCCAGGAAAGACCTTTGTTTCTCCACGCCAACGCCTCGGAATCCTCAAATGGGGTCATTCCTCCCATCTCGCAGGTCATGCGGGCATCAAGAAATCTGTGCAACTCATCTCCCGCTTCTATTGGTGGCCGACTCTGGAGACGGATGTTGGGGACTTTGTGCGAGCCTGCACTATCTGTGCCCGGGATAAGACTCCTCGCCAGAAGCCCGCTGGTTTTCTTCACCCTCTGCCTGTCCCCGAACAGCCTTGGTCTCTGATTGGTATGGATTTTATTACTGATTTACCCCCTTCCCGTGGCAACACCGTTATTTGGGTGGTCGTTGATCGATTCTCCAAAATGGCACATTTCATCCCTCTTCCTGGTCTTCCTTCTGCGCCTCAGTTGGCTAAACAATTTTTTGTACACATTTTTCGTCTTCACGGGTTGCCTACGCAGATTGTCTCGGATAGAGGGGTCCAATTCGTGTCTAAATTCTGGAGAGCTCTCTGTAAACAACTCAAGATTAAATTAAATTTTTCCTCTGCATATCATCCCCAGTCCAATGGACAAGTAGAAAGAATTAACCAGATCCTGGGTGATTATTTGCGACATTTTGTTTCCTCCCGCCAGGATGACTGGGCAGATCTCCTTCCATGGGCCGAATTCTCGTATAACTTCAGGGTCTCTGAATCTTCCTCCAAATCCCCATTTTTCGTGGTGTACGGCCGTCACCCTCTTCCCCCCCTCCCTACCCCCTTGCCCTCTGGTCTGCCCGCTGTGGATGAAATTTCTCGTGACCTTTCCATTATATGGAGAGAGACCCAAAATTCTCTCTTACAGGCTTCTTCACGCATGAAGAGGTTCGCGGATAAGAAAAGAAGAGCTCCCCCCGTTTTTTCCCCTGGAGACAAGGTATGGCTCTCCGCTAAATATGTCCGCTTCCGTGTCCCTAGCTACAAGTTGGGACCACGCTATCTTGGTCCTTTCAAAATTTTGTGTCAAATTAATCCTGTCTCTTATAAACTTCTTCTTCCTCCTTCTCTTCGTATCCCTAATGCCTTTCACGTCTCTCTTCTCAAACCACTCATCCTCAACCGTTTTTCTCCCAAATCTGTTCCTCCCACTCCTGTTTCCGGCTCCTCGGACGTCTTCTCGGTCAAGGAAATTTTGGCTGCCAAAAAGGTCAGAGGGAAAAATTTTTTTTTAGTGGACTGGGAGGGTTGTGGTCCTGAAGAGAGATCCTGGGAACCTGAGGACAACATCCTTGACAAAAGTCTGCTCCTCAGGTTCTCAGGCTCCAAGAAGAGGGGGAGACCCAAGGGGGGGGGTACTGTTACGCCGAGCGCTCCGGGTCCCCGCTCCTCCCCGGAGCGCTCGCTTCACTCCCTCCGCTGCAGCGCTCCGGTCACGTCCTCTGACCCGGGGCGCTGCGATCCTGCTGCCAGCCGGGATGCGATTCGCGATGCGGGTAGCGCCCGCTCGCGATGCGCACCCCGGCTCCCCTACCTGACTCGCTCCCCGTCTGTTCTGTCCCGGCGCGCGCGGCCCCGCTCCCTAGGGCGCGCGCGCGCCGGGTCTCTGCGATTTAAAGGGCCACTGCGCCGCTGATTGGCGCAGTGGTTCCAATTAGGGTTTTCACCTGTGCACTTCCCTATATTACCTCACTTCCCTTGCACTCCCTTGCCGGATCTTGTTGCCTTAGTGCCAGTGAAAGCGTTCCTTGTGTGTTCCTTGCCTGTGTTTCCAGACCTTCTGCCGTTGCCCCTGACTACGATCCTTGCTGCCTGCCCCGACCTTCTGCTACGTCCGACCTTGCTTCTGCCTACTCCCTTGTACCGCGCCTATCTTCAGCAGCCAGAGAGGTGAGCCGTTGCTAGTGGATACGACCTGGTCACTACCGCCGCAGCAAGACCATCCCGCTTTGCGGCGGGCTCTGGTGAAAACCAGTAGTGGCTTAGAACCGGTCCACTAGCACGGTCCACGCCAATCCCTCTCTGGCACAGAGGGTCCACTACCTGCCAGCCGGCATCGTGACAAAAACGCTGGTCTATTGCATGTAAGGCAGCAAAGGTGTGTTTCAATGGGTGAATAGCTGATGTATGGGAGGAAGAAAAGTGACCTCACACTTACAAACAAGGAATTATGGGACATGTAGTTGCAGAGAGAGAGAGAGAAAGAGAACTTCAGCAGAAAATAGCCAGTTTACAAAAAGCTGTCCACAGTTTTATCATAATCTCCCAACATAACCATTTAACCCCAAGACAAGCAAAGATACTTCCTAAACATGCCCATTACTGTCTGGCAGGTACAAACTAAAATCACCTTATGGCGTATAACCCTCTTTAACTTATATGGGTAACAAAATCAGCTGTAGAGAATATGCAGCAAAAATATGCAGCAGATCATGTCCATGTGAACATACCCTTAAAGGTTATTCTTATCAAAGACATTTTGACATTTCTACAGGATCTTTAATAAATGTCAGATAGATGAGAATCTCAGCTTTGGAACTCACACCCATCTCTAGAACAGGCGCCCCCTTGACATTGTTCTACCAAAATGTTGCAGTCAAACGGGCAGTTTTAAGCTGTTTCATAACTCCTATAGAAGTAAATGGGAATTGCAAAAGCAATGTAAAATACCCACTTGGCTGCTTCTGTATTCTACTGCAAGTCCCACTACACCCTCTCTTACCACTATTCTGCTTTCTGCTCACTTTTCTATCCTGAAGTTCTGAGTTGCAGTTCACACAGGTTTAGAGTTGTGCCCCAACAATGAGGTATATTTTTCTGCCACTGTTCTGCTGCTAATATTTACAGTTAGTCCACAGTCAAGTGTAAATGAACCCAAGGTCAGTGCCCCTTTCAATGTTAATGCTGCCCCTGGTTAGTCCACAATTAAAAAAGGATATGTCCTAAGGATATATCAAAATTATTTATCAGTCAAGTGTTTTCTCTTCTCATTGTGTCTATGAGACCAGGACAGCCCATTCACTTAAGTCCATCCTGGTCATGTGACAAAGCCATGAGGGAATGACTAAGCACACACTTATTTTGGATCATTGATGACCGTTTCTATTCAATAAAAAACAAATGTTGTAGCACGCCAAGCATGCCATTTAATGTGCTACTTTTATGTACTTTTTTTTTATTAAAAGTTGGTAAGTATGAGAGTAGATATGTCTACTCTTGTAAGAAAGTGAGTGATAGGCTGGTATTAAGGTGAAAAAATCACATATATGGCTAAGACTAAACCATGAAGACTTTGAGAAATAAGGACGGCTATCGGGAGGTACCTGAAAATAGGCTCCTGGAGAGTAGAAAATTGGTTGGCAAGGAAATGGCACAGCTGGAGTAGCCTAAAAATTGTCTTTAGGAAAAATAAAGTGTTTTCAAGATCTGTAACAAAGGACATTATATTTCCAGGATAAAGATCAGCTAAGGTAAGTAACCTATACATTTTCCAAAGTGATAGCTGTCAGAGGAGAAAATGTTATGCAGACATGGGTTAGGCTGAACTACAGGAGTATGATCTGTGCTTGTTGGTCTAATCTGTTTGCAGCCTGACTACAAACCTGATACCTTATACAAAGCAGTATTCCCTGGTGGCATTTGATCTATTGCATTATTGGGGTGATTTTCATTAACAAAAGTCTCTCGTATATTTTTAGGGGGAAACTCGTTTAGACCTGTATATGTGTTTTTGAAATTTAAACCATTAAACTTGTACTTAAGACATCACAGACTATTGGGCAGACTAGATATGCTGAATGATTCTCATCTGCCATCACATTCTATGTTTCTTAGACTACTATAGCATATGTAGACCACCAAAGTTAGTGTCAGTAACACTTTAACCGGACTGTAAAAAAGAGCTTAATTCACTGTTAGAAGTTAGAACCAGTGTGAACGATCATAGAAGGCATTGATGCAAACTGAGTGTAACTTCTCTTGATTTTTTTGTATGTTTCAAGTAGTGGAATAGGTAATTGCAGGTAAATGCATAGATTGGGAACTGTATCATTGCAACTAGCTGGGTAAAAAGCATAGACTATTTGATTGCAGGTAACCGGTCATGGACTATATCATTGCAAGTAACAGAAGAGATGGACTGTATCAAGGTTGGTAACTAGAGAGATCATGGACATAAATAATATATATATATATATATATATATATATATATATATATGTATATATATATATATATATATTTATATATATATATATATATATATATATATATATATATATATATATATTATAACTTATATTATGAACTGTATACTTCCAGATAACTGGATAGTTCATGGGCCGCATTGACAGGTACCAAAGATTCATGTATGAGGTCTTATAACAGGTATTGTATCTCATAACAGTTGCTTGATTTGAAAGCAAATGAAAGCAATTTTCTATACAGTCAATAGCAATTTTCTTGGCGTGTGACAACGTAGTATCACTTCTATTGCATTGGAAAATTGTAGACTGCTGTGGCTTATTTTCACATTGATTAAGTGCATTGATTATGTTACATATTTTTCTAGAGCAGGCTTAACTTGGCACTGTGGCAATTTGACAAGAGGGTTAGTTTGCCCAGTTCAATTCAATTATTTCTATGCGTTCAAGATGCAGGATTACTAAGGAATAAATTATGTTAACATCAATATATATATATATATATATATATATATATATATATATATATATATATATGTTATGTGTAGTTTTTTACTATTTAAAATTTCCCATACAAAAATACTGTATTAGTGAAAAAGTATTCACAATTTTTTACTATTTATTATACATTTTATTAGAATTTTTGATTTGCTTTTTTGGCCCACTAGGGGACTTGACCATGCTCCAATGCTCCTTCATCAGATGATTGGGATTTTTGTGTGACCAATAAAATCATTGTTAACAACCACGCATTGAGATTGGCACTCATTATCTAGAGCCGGTCGGCCTTCCTGAAAGGGGCTTTAGGCATGAACTAATAGACTCTAGTAGAAAACAGACCTAGGAGCCTTTGGTAGGTCCCTGACTGCTATTGTGACCTATTAAGACACCACAGTGGCATTATGGGGGTACCAGTGGGCTAACAGAGGGAATACCTGAGTAATCTAAGTGGTTAAATGAAGGGGTTAAATGGTTGGGTCACTAATTAACTCTGAACCCCACCATTGCAGCAGAGAGTCATCCTTACAATATGACACCATGTGTCATATTTATTTCATGCCATACATTTAAGGCTCTGTGTGTAGAATATATTCTTCCAGCCCATAAATGTACAGTGTGGTGCTGGTTGGGGTGAAAGTAAATTTTAGGTGGGGGGGGGGGGGGAGTAAACAAGTCCATATCTGTCTATTTATATTCTGTTCACAGAGCTGTCACACTGATGCTGTTTATGTAAGGCTACTACATGTATAAAAAGTAGTAAAATCCCTATTTTTATACGAATATAAATGATTACATGTGCCCTTCTGCCACCACCAGGGATCTCAGCCTGCTGTCAGAGACTGGCCTAATTCTAAGCAACCAAATAAAAGAGAGGATGGAAAGTTCCCAGTGATAAAAGCAGAATGCTGGCTTAGAAATGAGCCACAACTCAATAGAGGAATAGAAATAAGCACTGGAGTGGAAATAAAATGTGCTGTAACATACAGAAGAACCACAGAATTAGGGAATCAACTGAAAGAATGTAGCAATGGAAAATGACACAGCGGGGTAAAATAAACAACCAGCTAAGCACAAGGCAACATTAACTATAAAATCCTGGCCTGTGCAGTAACTAAAGGAACACAGGAATGACATTAACTCGTGGTCAATGTCACAATGAGATAAAACATTATGAAGAAGAAAAAAAGAAAGAAAAGCAAGTCCTGTTTATATTATGGTTTATATTATACTGTATCTATATACATACACAACGTAACTTTTATTTGGTAGCAGCAAATGTTGACAGTGTGTTACAATAACTGTAAGGAAACAAAGGTCTTTTGTGCACTTTCACAATTCTTGTGACACCCAATAGCTGTAAATGGCAACTAGACAATGGCTGGCAAAGGTCGACTACTGCTTTACAGCGTCATCCTCTACTGTTATATTAGTTCAGTTTATTATTAATGCTGATCAGTCTCTTCTTGTATACTATAACACTGGAGGACTAACGATAGGGGGCGTTAAAAAGTGGACAAAGTCTTAAAAATAAATAACTAACCCTCTTTTTGTGGTTCCTAGCAACCAATCACAGTGAACCTTTTCTTTTTCACATGCACAAGAAAGTAAAGCTGTGATTGGTTGCTGTGGGCATCAAAGATAGTTTTCCCTTTAGATGGCTTTGTTTTTCCTATTCTACTTTAGTTTAATATGTTGTTCTGACACACTGAAAACAAGTCACAGCGTCTCCCCTGTCTTTCACTGTTCTCTGCTGCCATGGCCAGATCAAGGTTGGTCCCTCGACAAAAAACAAAACAAAAATGGTTGCTTTCCACCAAAGACAACAAGACACACAGACAATTCCATTTGAATTGGTGTCCTCCAACTGTCCCCCAATGTTGGCTTTTGTGGAAGGCAACCCTATGTTTTTAACAGTGTTTCATTTTGCCCCACCACCAGCAGCCTGTGCCATTATCAACACATATGTACTGTATACAGTATAAAATATTTATCTAGCTGCTTATCTTGGGTGCATCTACTTATCCGGTTTGTCCTATAATAAAAAATAAATAAATATTGACAAGCATTAGACGCATAAAACTTCATTTTGTGGAGCTCTGTTTGCTGACTGGGACATGAGTAGAGAAGAAAATAATGGAAAACCAGATGGATGCCATTAAAGGGGTACTCCACTCCCCAGCATGCAGAACATTTAGTTACAAATGCTGGGAGTGGGCTTCAGGGTGGCTACACCCCCTTGTGATGTCACGCCCCACCCCTTATGATGTCATGCCCTTCCCCTTCAATGCAAGTCCGTGGGAAGGGGTGTGATAGCCAATATGCCCCCTCCCATAGACTTGCATTGAGGGGTGGGGAGTGACATCACAAGGGGCATGGCATGATGTCACAAGGGGGTGTGGCAACCCTCAAAGCCCACTTCCAGCGTTTAGAACTAAATGTTCTGAGCACTGGGGAATAGAGTACCCATTTAAAGTCAATGGAATTGTCAAGACCCATTGGTATCTGTTGCGTCCATTGTCTAATATACCATTTAGTTTTAGCAGTTTCTTTATTCTTCAATGGATTCTCAAATGGAGCTTTCTAACGGCACTCCAACACAGATGTGAACAACCCTTTAGCTGTATTTGTCATTTTACTTTATGAAGGATGTTCCATTACTTTATAATCATAAGCTACAGTATCCAATCTTTAGGGCCCTGCTCGAATGAAGAATGAAGGGAACACAGTCCAGTCTCATTTACTTAAATGGTCACTCTCATTAAAACAAATTTTTGCTATTACACTCCTTATGGTAAATAAAAAATCTTTCTAAGGTACTTTGGTTTAAAAAAAAATTAAGTTTTCTATGTTTGATTTGTGTTTAAAAAAGCTGCCACTAGGTGTCTCCCTACTTGTCCAGAACACATTTTCCCCCATCTCTTGCACAGACTTTGGACTCCTGCTGGCCTTGCAAAAAGTGCTGAGGGTGTGTGGGCAGCCTTATCCAATCAGAGCTCATTTCTCACACTGAACTGCTCTGGGCTGTGTGTAGCAGAGTGAGGGAGGAAGTTCTCCCCTGTATGGCTTCAGATGGGGAATTCCCCTTCCCAGCGTGTGAATCTGACTAAGACTGAGCAGAAAATACAGAGCAATATCAAGTTAGAAAACTTACAAATAATAAAAATAAAGGTGGGGGTGGTTTATCATGATGGGGGCATGAGATATACTCTTTAAAGTTGCTATACTGCAATTCCCTTCAAACCAGCACTGCTACCACTTCATTTTCTCTAATGGTGGGTGTCTCTGAAGTCAGATCTCTACTTATGGCATCCCTTTGTGAAATGGAAAGGCCAATTTAATACCATTTTGTATTTGTTTAGAACAATAACACAACTAAATAATAACAACAGTAAGCAGTACAGTCCATATCGCTCTGTAGGAATCAAAAAAACAAGGATTAATGTATTCTGTGAGGAGTGGTCCCATACTAATACAGTATATAGCCCCATATAGTAAGTGAGATAATAAGTGAACAGAACTGCATAATCTGAATATTTAATGAAAATGAATAAAACCAATGCAGATTCTTATTTTTATTGTGTCTGCTTTGAGAATAACTGAGAATTTCTGAGAGTGTCAGAATTGAAATATGCAAAATATGAGAAAACAGTTTTAAGAAACAGTTACGGTATTCCTTTGACAGCTACATTCATTGGGCTTGCCTGCAGCTAAACTGCCACAAGCAAAAACGTGAAAAAAATAACCTGAATGAAGCCCAAGGTCCTATTCTAAATGTGCATAGCACTGAGGTTATTGATTGTTTTGGGATTTATCATTGTTTCGTATAACAGAAGTATTGTAGATTAAATTCACAGAAAACACAGCAGCATCAAGTGGTTATGAGGTAGTAGAGCACCCAAAACAAGATAGAAAGGCTCTTTAATAATTTTCTAAATTCTTGTTTCTCAATTATGCATGCTTCTTAACCCCTTAACGACACAGGACATATATTCACGTCCTGCTCCGTCTCCCGTGATATAAAGCGGGGTAACGCGGTGACCCCTCATCATATCAGGTCGGTCCCGGCGGCTAATACAAGCACATCACTGATCGCGGTGATGCCCTGTATTAACCCTTCAGAAGCAGCGATCAATGTTGACCACCGAATCTGAAGTGAAACTGAAAGTATCCCGGCAGCTCATTCGGGCTGTTCTGGACTGCCGCGATTTCATCCCAAACAGCTCACAGGACACCAGGAGGATCTCTACCTGCCTCCTCGGTGTTCGATCGGCGAATGACTGCTATGGGGGCTATAACGCTTAAAAAAAAAAAGTGAAAAAAAGTGTTAATAAATGTGATTTAACCCCTTCCCTAATAAAAGTTTCAATCCCCCCCCCCCCCCCGCCTTTTCCCATAAAAAAAACTGTGTAAATAAAGTTGCTGACATGGACAGAGGTGTCAGCAGAGAGCACTGTGGTCAGACAGAAAATTAATTCAAAAAGAAAAGAACTTCCCCTGTAGTATACAGCAGCTGATAAGTACTGGATTTTTAAATAGAAGTAATATACAAATCTGTTTAACTTTCTGGCACCAGTTGATTAAAGGAGTTTTCCAGGAATTTTTTTTTATTTGACTATGCTACAGGGGCTGTATAGTTAGTGTAGTTCATAATATAGTGTCTGTACCTGTGTGTGACAGTTTTCTCACAATTCTGTGATTTACACTCCCTATTTATTTTTACCAGCATACAAAATGACTGTTGTCTCAGATTTTTCCGAGGCGGCCGAGACTTGACTCACTAGTCAGCTGATGACAAGGAGCCTGTCTGCTTCAATGGGTGGAGCGATTGCTTGGTAGGAGAGGGATCAATCTTTACTGTCACACTTAGAAGAAATGGTAGTAGCTTGTGCTCACTGCCGCTCATGTTCTTTTTATCTTTAAAACATCAATATAGCAGGGAGGGTATCCGTTGTTGCATGGGGCGCTCAGAGGCAAGCAACCACTTTCGTACGAAAGTGGTCGATTGCCTCTGAGCGCCCCTGCAATGTCATGATGCGCTTCCTGCTATATTGATGTTTTAAAGATAAAGAGAACATTAGTGACAGTGAGCGCAAGCTACTACTATTTCTTCTAAGTGTGATATATATATATATATATATATATATATATATATATATATATGTATATATACTATCTCTACATAGCTTAGCACCTCCTGCAGCGTTTTAAACTATTGAGTAGCACCGGTCATTGTGACTGACAAGAGCCCCGGACTAATATAAATACTAGCAACTGGATTAGCATAGTGTTCTTTGTTACAACCTTTATGCCTTTATGGACAGTTTAATTATGTTTTACTGTGTTTACACAATAAATAAAAAAACCTTCCTGAATAATCGCTTTTTTGACAATTTAACTATTTCCACACCTCTCTTTGGGTGAGAGTTTTCAGTTAACATCACACATCTATCGCTGTTGAACTGCACAACTCTATTCTATATTCCAATAATAATAAAAAAAAATTAAAATAATTTACTGTTGTGTTGTTATAGTTCAAGTATTACATTCAAGTAGGGAACTAACAAGAAATGTATTAGATGGTGCCAATGAAAGGACCTAATAGACACACAGCCATGCCAGGCCTGGGGTTCTTTGTTAGGCCCAGCAACCACGGCAACCTATCTTCACCACAGGATAATGCTGCCTATAGCTATATCAGGATTGCAAACATTTTTACGTATTTTTTGCAAAGTATTTACAAAGAGAACACAGTCCAAAAGGCATATAAAAAGCCCAAACATACTGCAGAAATAAAGACATACAAACATTACATTTTGGGAAGGGAAAGATGCCACAGTGCCACCTAATAAAAACCGTATATTTTCTGTTCTGTTCTACTCAGTGTACAGAAGACACATGTTTGATCATTATCCCAGGGAAAGCAGCTGCACCATAAGAAATCGCCTCCTCCTGGGGGCTGCACATCAGATTCATGAGGGCTGCACGCAGCCCCATGGATGCCATATCACTGATTTAGATTTAAAAGATAAATATTTGAAAGAACAAGAGCAAAAAGATGGAATGCAAGTTAAAAAAAAAAATGTGCACTCGAGCTACAAATATCCGTTGTAAGAAAAATCTGATTTTATTCTTAGTCTAGTCCACTCACAGAGAATATAACCATATATTAAACATATTTCAAAACACATAAAGTGTATAAACAATCAACCAAAGTGCAGTGTGACCTTATTTATTTATCATTTCCCCCCTTCCCTGGTCCCCACTGGTTTTCTGTGTCCATGTCCTTTGTTTTTATATCCCTATATGTGTATTAATGTTATTTATTAATAAAGTATTACTGTTTTTACAAGAGGTCCTCTTTAGAGTGGTCATTTTTGAAAAAATAGGTAATACAAAGTGCAGTGTGATAAAATCCTACCACAAACTAGTCCCAATCCACTAGTAATTAATTCAAATTCCAATAAATACGTAGACCATAGACAAGAGACATTAAATTCTTAATAATAATAATAATAATAATAAATATCCAAAGCATAAAAGCAAATGTATTTATCCTATAACTCCTATAGGTAAGGTGCAATAATTAAAAGGTAACCCCAGACAAATTGCAACATGTTGCAAAAAAAATAAAAAAAAAATAAAATAAAAAAATTAACCCAATAGAAGAGACGCAGCAAACAGGATAGGGATCATGAGAGACCCCATGTTTATTACCACTGATTGTAGCTTTAACACGAGTATCAGGCTCAATATGGTGTGAATTAAGGTGCATAACACCTGGATGGAATGAAAATGGTCAAAGATCTGTGATTATGATATATATCCATTATCTATTAATAAGATTAATCCAAAATGGCTCCTTTGTGTCTGTCATGTAGCACTGCGCACACACCATCCATAATTACGTGCAATGATAACTCCAAACAATGTGCTGCACATGGGCCATAACAAACATGGCCCCAAAGAGTTCCCAAGGTAACAGGGCAAGTGTTCAAGCTAAAACATAATTTGGAGTGCATCTTTCTCTTAGAAGATGTAAACATTTAAAGATAAATACTTACAGATGTAAAAAACTGTAACAACACATAACATACTATTAAAAGTCTCTGCACCATTGTCTGTAATTCATTTAAGGGGTTTTCTGGATAAAATGTATCCTCAGTATAGGTTATCAATATTAAATTCATGGGGTACCAACACCTAACACCCCCATCAATCCCCATGGTTTGCCAAAACCACAACACTACCATACACAATGAAATAGAGCAGGAAGAAGATGACTCCATACATCGTTTAGTGGCCGTTCTTGGGTTATGCATCTCAGCTCTCATTCACTTCATTTGGAACTAAGCTGCAGTAACCCATCTGCATCCTGTTCTGTTTTACTGTGTACCTGAGCCATGGCCCTTGAAAGCAGCTGATTGTCAGGGGTGTCAGGTGTTGGCACCCTACCAATCTTATATTGATGACCTATCTTAAAAATCGGTCATCAAGAAATTTTGCCTGGAAACATCTTTTTAAATTTCAAGTAAAAATGTGTTACATCTGTAAATAAATGCTTCATATTATTGTTATAAAATATTAATACCAGTTTTCGGCCAGAAGATTCAGTCTGTAAGTAGTCCTCACTTACAGAAAAAAAAATATCCATCCATCTGATTCAATACTAAAGTTATTAAAGGGGTAACCTTTATTGTGTCTGGTTTGGCGTAGCCATACAGTACAATGCACACCTTTTTATTGTGTATTTTGCAAGTCCTGGAAATTAATGCTCTCTCCTGTGAAGATTACAGAGAAATACATATTGAAAGTAACAAAAGACTAGCTATATTAGAGTTGGCAGAGTAAAGGTTACCAAGAGTGACAGGCTCAGCAGGTGTGCAAGGCTTTGCCCATTGATTCAAATTGAAACTGAAAATAGCACTTTATTCAGCAAATCAAACCCAATCACTACTGAACAGTCTTCAGCTCTTATTTCCAAGCCCACTACTCTTTATTACTTCCTTTTTTCTTAGAGGGAAAGAAAATACTTCTTTTTAAGGTGCTAAACGTCCTGCTTCCATTTCCCAGCCATCGTCAATTGCTTCTCTCTCTTCCAAATGAGGCAATCATCTTAGTATGCTCCTTCGTGCAATTCCGTTCTTCAGCAAAACTATCTTATTTTGTCACAGAAATTTGCCACTGTTCTGGAAATTAATCTTTCCTGTAATGTTTAATATTTCTTCCGAAACAATTACAATTTAATAAAGCATTGTAGCAAATGCTTCTATTTTCCGAATGCTTGAAGATCGGGAAACATTAGAGCCATGCCTGGCAGCGGCAAAGCCTGGATCTACAAGCATGAAGAATTAATGTACGTTGACTAATAGGAAAGCACTTTGGGAAGTGGCTCATGTTTTGTTAGAAAAAGGGGCCACCTGATTGGCTATCATAAATAAAGAGAATTAGAACAGGCTACCGTGCGCAGAGTTTATATATGAGTTTCAATGAGACCATCATTTAGGTTTTCCAGGCTCATTGAGAATGTGTTGCTATGGTAACCACAGAGAAACTTAGCCACTAAATAACGGATCCGAATGCACAATTCCTAATGTTCGCTGAAACAATTTATCTTATTTCTGATTCATCTGTGTTTTTCTCTTAAGTACAAAATGAAGAACCTGAACTGCAAACCTCAAAGGGGTACTCCGGTGGAAAACATTTATTTTTTATTTTTTATTTAAATCTACTGTTGCCAGAAAGTTAAACAGATTTCTAAATTACTTCTATTAAAAAATATTTTTCCTTCCAGTACTTTTTAGCAGATGTAGGCTACAGAGGAAATTATTTTCTTTTTTAATTTCTTTTTTGTCTTGTCCATAGTGCTCTCTGCTGACACCTGATGCCCGTATCAGGAACTGTCCAGAGCAGGAGAAAATCCTCATAGCAAACCTATGCTACTCTGGACAGTTCCTGACACTGACAGAGGTGTCAGCAGAGAGCACTGTGAACAAGACCAAAAAAGAAATTCATAAAGCAAAGAATTTCCTCTGTAGCATCCAGAAGCTAATAAGTACTGGAAGAATAAAGATTTTCTAATAGAAGTAATTTACAAATCTGTTTAAATTTCTGGCACCAGTTAACTTAACCCCTTAGTAACACAAGACGTAAATGTACGTCCTGGTGCGGTGGTACTTAACGCACCAGGACGTACATTTACGTCCTATACATGACCGCGAGCATCGGAGCGATGCCCGTGTCATGCGAGGCAGGTCACGGCTGCTGATAGCAGCCAGGGACACACCATTAACCCCTCAGATGATGTGATCAATGCAGATCACAGCATCTGTAGCACTGTGGTCACTGAAGTGGATGATCGGATCGCCCGCAGCGCTGCCACAGAGATCCGATCTTCCAGAATGACAGACGGAGGTTCCCTCACCTGCCTCCACTGCCTTCCATGGGTCTTCTGCTCTGGTCTGTGATCGAGCAGACCAGAGCAGAAGATTACCGATAACACTTATCAGTGCGATGCATAGCACTGAACAGTATTAGCAATCGAATGATTGCTATAAATAGTCCCCTATGGGACTATTAAAGTGTAAAAATAAAAGTAAAACAGTTTTTAAAAAATTTAAAAATCCCCCCCCCCAATAAAAATGTTAATTTTCAAATTTTCCCCATTTCACCCCTAAAAAGTGTAAAAAAAATATTTAATAAAAATATTTGGTATTGCCGTGTGCATAAATATCCGAACTATAAAAATATAATGTAAATGATACCGTACGGTGAATGGCGTGAATGTAAAAAAAAAAAAAAATCAAAAAAATTAGCCCTCATATTGCCGATTATATGGAAAAATGAAAAATATATATGTCTTCTAAATAGAGGGATTTTAACCGTACTAATTTGGTTAAAAAGTTTGTGATTTTTTTTAAGTGTAACAGTAATTGTAAAGTATGTAATCATGGGGTATCATTTTAATTGTATTGACCCAAAGAATAAAGAACACGTCATTTTTTACAATAAATTGTATGGCTTGAAAACAACACCCTCCAAAATTTGCTAAATTGAGGTTTTCTTTTACATTTTCCCACATAGTATGTTTTTGTTGCGCCGTACATTTTATGGTAAAGTGAGTGACAGCATTCCAAAGGACAACTGGTTGCACAGAAAACAAGCCCTCATACTAGTATGTGGATGAAAATATAACAGAGGTATGATTTTTTGAAGGCAAGGAGGAAAAACCGAAAACATAAAAATAAAATTGAGATAAAGAGTCCTTTCAGGCCAAAATGAGTCCTTAAAGGGGTACTTTGGTGGTTAATTTTTTTTTGACTATATGGCATCTTCTTTGTAAGTTTAGTTTTTTTGCAATATACATGTGTTATATGTTTTGGCAGCATGTATGTGTTTTTCTTACCTGTTTGTTGGGCAGGGAGTTCTGTAGTTCAGAGGATTTTTACTGTCGTCCACCATGTTCTGAATCTTCTGAATCTCTTGTGGACAAGACGTCAGAGCTTTGTTTTTCTCTCTGTCTGCATGACAGGAATAAGCCACGCCCCCTCATCTCCCCCCTCCCAGAGTTCTGCATGAGAAGCCATAGTACAGAGCCGCTCCCCCCCCTGTTCTTCTCCCGAGGACGCAGGTCTGCACAGGAGAATGGAACACAGAAGATAAATGTGTTATCTGGAGGGAAGGATTACAAGGTGCACGGGCCGGGGATGTACAGACTGCCGGGGAAGAAATCTCATACTGAATCTCTATATGTGAAGGGGGAGGGGGGACGACGACTCCTGAATGACACATTCTGGGAGTTGTAGTGCCTGTTATGTGTGTGTATGCTAGTGTTTCCAAACCAGTGTGCCTCCAGCTGTTGCAAAACTGCAACTCCCAGCATGCCCTGACAGACTTTGGGCATGCTGGTAGTTGTACATTTGCAACAGCTGGAGACACACTAGTTGGGAAACACTGTTCTAGCCTATTCAGCATACACATCATGTTACACCAGTGTTTCCCAACCAGTGTGCCTTCAGCTGTTACAAAACTACAACTCCTAGCATGCCCAAAGGCTGTCAGGGCATGCTGGGAGTTATAGTTTTGCAACACCTGGAGGCACCCTGGTTGGGAAACACTGGTGTATGCCCTATAGAGGTGTGGTGAACTACAACCCCCAGGAGACTACAGAGGCAGCATGCTGGTATTATACCACAGACTGAAGACTCCTGAATGACACATGCTGGGAGTTGTAGTCCCTTTTCTGTGTGTATGAGAGTGTATCCCAACCAAGGCTGATTATATTAGTGTGCTGTGTATAAGGGGGCCGACCCGGGAAAATAGTAGGATGGGTAAAGGGCAGAACAAACAAACAAACAAAAAAGAAGTCGCCCCAAACCAGCAAGGCATGTGGCATGCTGGGATTTGTAGTTTTCAGCACAGCGAGAAACAGAAAATAGAAGCAAAGATAGGAAAACAAAGTGGGGGATAAAAAGACAACAAAGAACAGAAATAGAGTAGGCTAAACAACAAGAATAGAAATGAAGCAAAACAAATAGGGTAAGTCAAAAACAAAAAACACGTTGACCACCGGAGTACCCCTTTAAGGAGTAAACAAAAAATAATAATTTTTCCACTGGAGTACCCCTTTAAGTATTTATCTACATTCAGCAGCTAATATGCATCACACACCAGCCAGGAATAATTATCTGCTCAGTATTCTTGATGCTAACATTTCAATAGGGACTTGTAATGTGGCAGCAGCCTACAAATGTTACAGTGGGGATCAAAAGTTTGAGCTCCCCAGGTAAACCTTGTGGAAACCTTAGTAAATATGTTGGGTTTTGTGAAAAAGTCGGTAACACGCCCCTTTTTGGAGACCACTCCCCTTTTCCCAGCGACCACGCCCCTTTTTGAGTGTTTTTTTTTCAGCAAAATGGAGAGTTGGTCTAGGTTTTTTCAATTCTGGCACAAATTCTGGTGCAAAATCTGGCGCAGACAGAATTTCTGGTGCAATGCAGCAGAATCTGGCACCCAACCCGACAAAATATGTTGGGTTTGCAATAGTAAATGAAGGCCAATGTGTGTGTGTGTATGTATGTGTATGTGTGTGTGTGTGTTATTCCAGCATCACGTAAAAACGGCTAATGATATTAACATGAAACTTGGCACACGTTACTTATAAGTCAAAAACAAACATAGAATAGGTGATTTAACCCTTACCCACCCCCATTTGCCAGGGTCAGGGTTTTTGTTTAAAGTCTCATACAAGTCTATGGGAAATATATGTTACTGCGTAACTTCCAAACGGCTTGAGATATTTCGTTAATACTTGGTCAAATGTTACTTATATGTCCACTTAAAATATAGGATAGTTAATTTACCCCTAACTACCCCCATTTTTGAGGGTCGGGGTTTTTGTTTAAAGTCCCATGCAAATCAATGGGAAATGTATGTTCCCACATAACTTCCGTACGGCTGGAGATATTTCAATAATACCTGGTACACATATTAAGTATATGTCAAATAAAAATATATGGTAGTTAAATTAACCCTTACGTATACCCTTTCATAAAAGATGTTTTTTTTTTTCAAGTCCCATGCGAGTATATGGGACTTCCACAAGCTCCACTCTGCATCTCCTGGTGAATGTTTCAATCCGGCTTGCAAGCCACACCCCATCTCACAAAGAGATGAGTTCGGGATAGGAGGTCGGGATAGGAGGTCGAGATATGAGGATGGGATATGAGGTTGGGATATGAGGACGGGATATAAGGTCAAGATAGGAGGACAGGATGGGAGGTCAGGATATGAGGACGGGATATGAGGTCAGGATATGAGGTCAGGATAGGAGGTCGGGATAGGAGGTCAGGATAGGAAGTCAAGAAATTAGGTCAGGATATGAGGACGGGACTTGAGGACAGGATATGAGGTCAAGATAGGAGGACGGTATAGGAGGTTGGGATATAAGGTCGGGATATGATGACGGGATATGAGGATGGGATATGAGGACGAGATATGAGGATAGCATATGAGGACGGGATATGATGGACGGAATAGGAGGTTGAGGTATGAGGTCGAGATATGAGGACGGGATAGGAGGTCGGGATATGAGGTAGAGATAGGAGGTTGGGATATGAGGTCTGTATATGAGGATGGGATATGAGGATGGGATATGAGGACGGGATATGAGGATGGGATATGAGGACGGGATATGAGGACGAGATAGGAGGATGGGATAGGAGGTCGGGATATGAGGACGGGATATGAGAACAGGCTATGAGGTTGAGATAGGAGGTCAGGATAAGAGGTCGGAATAGGAGGACGGGATATGAGGATGGGATATGAGGACAGGATATGAGGATGGGATAGGAGATTGGGATAGGAGGTCAAGATACGAGGACAGGATATAAGGATGGGATATGAGGTTGCAATATGAGGACGGGATATGAAGTTGCGATATGAGGACGGGATATGAGGTTGCGATATGAGGACGGGATATGGGGACGAGATATGGGATTGGGATATGACAACAATATATGAGGATGGGATATGAAGACAAAAGCTTCCTCCTTTGTTGATTTTTTCACCAACAAGGATTAGGACGGAAAAACCTGGCAATGTATACAACATCCCCACTCCTGGCCTCTCAGTTTACCAGAGCAGGGACAAAATTAATCATAACATTTAGTATTCCAATGAAGTCATATTTTTGGGCTAAATCTAATTTGTGTTAAATTGATTTGTCCATCTCTAGCCAAGAACAATCCCACATAAAGATTAACATTTAGATTTATTTTTTTTGCTTGTTATTTCAAGTCAACACGTTGTTTTAGAGTAGGCCATGCTAATATATGCAGCTTATATAGGCTCACACAAAGTTTGCAGCTATACCAGATTTACAGAGATTGTCTAGTTTTAAAATGGGTGAAGGTGGTTTTTAATTGCTTTATACTCAGCGGCTGCTGCTCCCTTGATCCCTTGATCTCAAACACCTTTTTAACATGTCAATAAACAATGTATCTTTTCTAAATTTCATGATACAAATATATTCAAGGCATGATTAAAAACAATTAGAAAAAGTTCTAACTAAACCACCTCTACACCTGGAGGGGGGGGGGGGGGGGCATGGACCCCTCCCCCAAGGCAACCATCCAAAATAACCAACATTACACCCTGGTCTCTAAATAGATGTATAATATCAATGCTCACATAGGCATGCAGAATGACACATTCACAAAACTAAGATGCACCATACATGAGTTTAAATCTGGGAAAGGACAGTAATGTGCTAGCAGTAAAAAAGATTGAGCAAGTGTCCCACTGGAACCCCACACATTACGTTGCATTATTGAGCACATCTCTGAGGAAGTTGCCTTGACAGAGATAGGTTTATAGTTTAAAAATTGAGGGAATTCATTTTAATAATGGGAGTGAATATCAGGTTATGGGCGGGATTATATAGTCAGGGGGTGTGTATTAGGCAGACATGCCCACCATGTATAGCATTAAGCTCACGCCCATCTGACTGATTCACTGAAAAGTCAGAGAGACTATAAAAGCTCATATTTTTGGAACAGAAGAGTGTATCAAAAAACTTTAAAAAGGTTTGTGATCAGGGCATCCTGAGTTATTTAATGATAGTAACATCTCAATTTTTGGGGGGTTTGCCACAGGTCATCTTTAACCCCTTAAGGACCACAGGTTTTTCCGTTTTTGCACTTTAATTTTTTCCTCCTGACCTTTTAAAAATCAGAACCCATTCAATTTTGCATCTAAAAATCCATATAATGGCTTATATGTTGCGCCACCAATTCTACTTTGCAGTGACATCAGTCATTTTACCCAAAAATCTACAACAAAGCGGAAAAAAATCATTATTGTGCGACGAAATTGAAGAAAAAACGCCATTTTGTAAGTTTTGGGGGCTTCAGTTTCTACGCAGTACATTTATCGGTAAATATGACACTTTATCTTTATTCTGTAGGTCCATACGGTTAAAATGATATCCTACTTATATAGGTTTGATTTTGTCGTACTTCTGTAAAAATCATAACTACATGAAGAAAAATGTATACGTTTAAAATTATCATCTTCTGACCCCTATAACTTTTTTAATTTACCGCGTATGGGGCAGTATGAGGGCTAATTTTTAACGCCGTGATCTGAAGTTTTTAGCGGTACCATTTCTGTATTGATCGGACTTTTTGATCGCCTTTTATTCTTTTTTTTTTCATTATATAAAAAGTGACCAAAAATACGTTATCTTGGACTTTTGAATTTTTTTGAGTGTGCGCCATTGACCGTGCGTTCACCATTGATATTTTTATAGTTTGGACATTTACGCACGCGGCAATACCACATATGTTTATATATTTTTTTTATTTACATGTTTTTTTTATGGGAAAAGGAGGGTGATATGGACTTTTATTAGGGAAATGGTTAAATGATCTTTATTAACTTTTTTTTTTACACTCTTTTTTGCAGTGTTATAGCTCCTATAGGGGCTATAAAACTGCACAGACTGATCTTATACACTGTTCACTGCAAAGCCATAGCTTTGCATTGATCAGTGTTATCGACGGTCGATTGCTCAAGCCTGCATCTCAGGCTTGGAGCAATCAATCGCCGAAGGGACATGCCGGAGGAAGGTAAGAGGACCTCTGCTCGTGTCCCAGATAATCGGGACACCGCATTTTCACTGCGGTGGTCCCGATCAGCCCCACTGAGCAGCCGGGCAGCTTTCACTTTCGCTTTAGATGCAGCGTTCAACTTTGAATGCCGCGTCTAAAGGGTTAATAGCGAGCGGCACCGCGATCGCTGCCGCGCACTATTAGCCCCGGGTCCCGGCTTCAGATACATGCCGGGACCGACCCGATATGACGTGGGGTCACCGAGTGACTTTGCGTTATATCGCGGGAGCCGGCCAACCCCTTAAAGACCAAGGACGTATACTTACGTCCTTGGTCATTAAGGGGTTAATGTTAAACCTTATATAGATAGCTTTGAGCCCCAGTCTCAAGACCGTGGGGACACCAACAGTCAGATCCTATATGATATGTGTCTTATCTTAGCATACCCCTTTAACCTCTTGGGTATGCAGGGCATATGCATACGCCCTGCATCCCCAATCCTTAAGGACTCAAGGCGTACCTGTATGCCCTGGTCCAGTTTAATGGGTTTAAACCGTTCTCACCATCGGGCAGCCAGGACCCACGGCTAATGCCGGGCACGGCCGATCAGGCTGCTGCCTGGCAATAACCCTTTAGACGCCACAATCAAAGTTGATCACGGCATCTAAAGGGAAAGTAAAAGAATCCCGGCAGTTCAGTGGAGCTGATCGGGACGATTGCAACTAAATTGCAATGTCCCGATCGGCTTACCAGATGACGGGAGGGTCCTCACCCCTCTCCGTTGTCCGATCGGCAGTCTACTGCTTCATGCCTGCGCAGCAGGCTAGAGCAGCAGATCGCCGGTTACATTGATCAGTGCTTTGTAATGACATAGCAGTGATCAATGTATGCAATCAGAAGATTGCATATTGTAGCCCCCTATGGGGGCTAAAAAAAAAGAGTGTAAAACATTTTTTTTCATAAAAGTTCATTAACCCCTTCCCTATTAAAAGTTTACATCACCCCCCTTTTCCCATTTTTAAATAAAGTAATGTAATAAAGAATAAAAATAATCATATGTGGTACCGCCACATGTGTAAATGTCCGATCTATTAAAATATTAGGTTAGCTAAACCACACGGTCGATGGTGTACATGTAAAAATTGTCACTTCAGATATCATAAAAATATTAATAAAAAGGGATCAAAAAGCCTCATCAAAACAAAAATAATACCGATAAAAACGACAGATGATGGCGCAAAAGATGAGCCCTCATACTGCCCCGTACACTGAATAAAAAAGTTATAGGTTTCAGATGATGCCATTTTTAAACATACTAATTTTGGTGCATGTAGTTTTTAATTTTTTAGTATTAAAATAAAACCTATATAATTTGGGTATCCTTATAACCGTATGGACCTACAGAATAAAGATAAGGTGTCATTTTTACCAAAGAGTGCACTGAGTAAAAACATGAGCCCCCAAAAGTTACAAAATGGCATTTTTTTTATTTTGCCCCACAAAGAAAATATTTTTGCCTTCGCCGCAGGTTATATTATAAAAAGTACAATTGGTGATGCAAAAAACAAGCCCTTATATGGGTCTGTAGGTGCAAAATTGAAAGTGTTATGATTTTTAGAAGGAAAATGGGTTCATGCATGCAGCACCCCGTTTGTGGTCGCCTGTAATCAGTCCCGGAGCGAACACGCTCCGGGGACTGATTACAAACGGGGTGTCGCGTGCATGATCCCGGGGGTCCCAGCGGCAGGACTCCCGCGATCAGGCATCTTATCCCCTATCCTTTGGATAGGGGAAAAGATGTGTAAGCACCGGAGAACCGCTTTAATGTAAAAAATAGTCCCTAAGGGGTTAATATACAGAATAATAGACACAATAACATGGGAGAGTTTTACGAAGCTGTCTTATAGTAAGCTACTCTTTGTTGTCCATAGCAACCAATCAGAGTTTAGCATTCATTTCTCATATTGCTCTGGTCAAATGATATCTGAGCTGTGACTGGTTGCTTTGGACAGCAAAGAGAATGCCCCGTTCACACTACAGAAATTCAATGTGAATTTTCTGTAAGTTAATTCTGTATGGATTTCACTTGTAGTCAATGGGAATTCTGCTGCTTAGCTCACATGTTGAAAGATCACAGAATGATCGCAGAATGTTTGATGAGGAATTAGATTCTGCAGAAGATTGAACATGTTAGATTGGCGTGGACATAGGCTTCCGTTCCAGAGCATTTTCAATGGCGCAGATCTACTGAGAAAATATATCAAGGAAATTCCTTGCTGGACTCTAAGACAGCTTAATAAACTTACCCAATAATATGTTCTTGAAAATGATTGCGTGTGGTTATATTCTTATTATGGTGACTTTAGGGAATTTATTTTCAATAAATAAAGGACAAAAAACTAGGAAAGACTAATGCATACCGGCTACTTGAACCTGAAAAGTCTGCTATGGGGTTATGGTCATATACAGTGACCCCCCCCCCCCCCCCCCTTGACCTACGATGGCCCCGACATACGATCATTTCAACATACGATGGCCTCTCAGAGGCCGTCGCATGTTGAAGGCAGCATCAACATACAATGCTTTTGTATGTCGGGGCCATCGCATAAACGGCTATCCGGCAGCGCTGACTGCTTCAGCTGCCACCGGATAGCCGTTTACGGTGCCCCGTGTGGTCCGCTGACGATCACTTACCTGTCCTCGGGGCTCCGGCGCGTCCACTTCGGTATCAACTGCATCGTCAGCCCTCTCCATCGTCGTCATCACGTCGCTTAGCACGCCGTCCCGTCATCCAATAGGAGTGGTGTGCGTAGTGACGTGATGGTGGAGACGGAGAGCAAGGATGTCGGGGAAGCAGAGGCCTTGCCGAAGCATCGAGGACTGCGGCGACAGCGTTGGAAGGGGACATCCAGGGCAGCGGTGACGAGCGGTGATGGGTCCGGAGTGGCGGGGACACGTAAGTATAACCTCCAATACCAGTGGTCTTCAACCTGCGGACCTCCAGATGTTGCAAAACTACAAAAACTACAACTCCCAGACAGCCAACGGCTGTCCGGGCATGCTGGGTGTTGTAGTTTTGCAACATCTGGAGGTCCGCAGGTTGTAGACCACTGTCCTATACTTTACATTGCACGGATCCCTCAACATACGATGGTTTCAACAAACGATGGTTCATTTGGTACGGATTACCATCGTATGTTGATGGACCACTGTATAGGTAGTCATATGAACTTCCAGACTAGCAGTAATTCTTGAAGTATCAGGATAAGTAGGATATTTCAATACTCATTATTACTGACACTCCAGAACGCATGTATGTTTTCCCACACACCATGTTTGCATTTCTCAATGAACGTGTAGCTGTTATGATTTTTTTTATTTTTTTTTATGAAAGACTAGACATTTCTCAGAGGACTGGTTGCCAATGCACCTGAAAAACTTCTGCTGGAATCTTCCTCCTGGGACCCTTTTCTATTGACGTCAATGGATCCACATCTTAATTAGCTTCTCCTGAGGGGTGTAAGCCATCAGTCTTCTCACTCATGAAGCCGGTCTCTTATGCAAATTCATGTAATTTGTTTTATGTTTATAAAATTGGTTAGGAGAAAACTCCTCATATTGACGATGTAATTATTGAAATTGTATTGTATCAATTTGTCTGTTTATTGAATCTTGTGTATGCGTCTACCATAAAGTATTCCTCATGTAAACACACACACAGGACAGGTTATCCTCAAATGTTGTCTCAAGTGACAGGTATCCTTCTGTCACATCCCCTCCCATAGGCTTGCATTGAAGGGGGCGGAGCGTGACGTCACACGGGGTGGAGCCTTGACGTCACAACGCTCCGGCCCTGTGATCGACAGTAATCAGACCCGGAGCGAAGACGCTCCGGGGACTGATTTTAACGGGGTGTGGCGTACAAGATCACGGGGGTCCCCAGCTGCAGGACCCCCGCAATCAGGCATCTTATCCCCTATCCTTTGGAGTACCCCTTTAACAAGGCCTTCTGTAAAGGCCTATATCAAGTATTGTCAACTGATGCTCCTTTGTCGTATCCCTATATTACTTTATTACCTTATATTACTTACTGTATCTAAATATAGGAGTGGATTAACATGCTGACTAAAGATGATGGTGGTAGTAGTTTAACAGCAGCTGCTTGCCAAAGGTGACATACTTCTCCCTTGAAAACACATTCAAGCCCCTCTGAGAATGCCGAATGTGTGTTTCAGTAAACTGATCTGTTTGTGTATGTTTTAAAGGCAAGTAAAACTGCCACATATCTGCTATATCACTTCAATTGTGTGACATAATTCAAATCTTCACAGGGCTTTGGTAGAAAAAGAGCAAACAACAAATCAATCCCTCCAGCATGTAAAAATACATGTCACTGGTAAACCATAACCAAGATTTACTTGTGTTTTTAAATCCAAAGCACAACACTCTTCTCGCAAACACCACTTTAATACAAAACACAAGGGGGTGATGTAGTAAAGCCCATTAATTGTGCCAGCCTGCTGTGTCAGGAGGCAGTGAATGAGCCGAATTTATTATTTTTACTGTATAGAGTACTTTGCATTGTTCCATATTGCTAAGAATTTTTTTTTTTACAGGATTAGAATGATATCGACTGTTTTTAGATTGATTCTGCAAGTAAGAAAAAAAATGTCCTGATTACGTATTCATTGGAATGATGTATATCAGGGTTGATTGCTTTGTTCCAAAGTCATGTACTGTGTAGAAAATGTAGTAAGATAATTCAAAGGGAAAATATTATGCAAGAAGGTAAACATAAATATCATTAATGATATAGCATATTTTATTACCAGATAATGAGCTGCGGTAATGTAGGAATAAATAATAGAAATGGATGCAGAAGGCTGGCACTACCCTGGGCATAGGAACAGAATGCCATCAAGGAATGGCTTTTAAAGCAGTTCATTTTTAAATAGGCACTGTCAGATCCAAAAAATGAATATTCAATAAAGAAAATGGCTCCTGAAAATCCCACCACTAGGAGTCCCCATACCTACTGGGACACTAACCAGTCCTGCAGCAACATTAGCTTGTCCATGAGTCATGTACAAGAGATGACTCATGGACAAGGCTGCATGAGCATACACACCAATCACCTCTCACCACCACAAGGAGGGACACCCCCCCTTCCCCTGAGAGGATTTCTATCACTGTGAGCTAATGAAAGAGGTATTATTTTAGAGGCATAACACAAGCTAAGTTTCCACTTGGTTTTTTTCTGACGTTTTTTGTAAAACTGCCAATGCAGTTTTTGATCTAAAGTTAGAAGTGGATCCATAAAAAGGAGAAGTATCAGTCATTCATTTATATTTTCTGTTCCTTTTGAATACACTTCTAGCTTTGGCTCAAAACTGCAGTGGCAGTTTTCCAAAAAACCTGTGTGGAAACCTGGCCTTAGATGTATATGGTTGGGATTATGTACTGAGTAACGTTATTTTATTTTTCATTTTTTTATGGGATCTGATGCTTTAACCCCTTAATGACCAAGGACATATATTTACTTCCTTGGCCGGCTCCCGCGATATAACGTGGGGTCACGCGGTGACCCTATGTCATATCGGGTTGGTCCCGGCATGTAACTGAAGCCGGGACCCGGGGCTAATAGCATACGGCAGCGATCGCGGTGCCGCGCACTATTAACCCTTTAGAGGCGGCGTTCAAAGTTGAACGCCGCGTCTAAAACGAAAGTGAAAGCTTCCCGGCTGCTCAGTGGGGCTGATCGGGACCACCGCAGTGAAAATGCGGTGTCCCGATCATCTGGGACACGAGCGGAGGTCCTCTTACCTTCCTCTGGCATGTCCCTTTGGCGATTGATTGCTCCAAGCCTGAGATGCAGGCTTGAGCAATCGACCGCCGATAACACTGATCAATGCAAAGCTATGGCTTTTTCAGTGAACAGTGTATAAGATCAGTGTGTGCAGTGTTATAGCCCCCTATGGGAGCTATAACATTGCAAAAAAAGTGTAAAAAAAAGTTAATAAATGTTATTTAACCCTTTCCCTAATAAAAGTCCAAATCACCCCCCTTTTCCCACAAAAAAAACATGTAAATAAAAATAAATATAAACATATGTGGTATCGCCACCTGTGTAAATGTCCGAACTATAAAAATATATCATTAACTAAACCACACAGTCAATGGCGTACGCGCAAAAAAAATTCAAAAGTCCAAAATAACGTATTTTTGGTCACTTTTTATATAATGAAAAAATGAATAAAAAGCGATCAAAACGTCCAATCAATACAAAAATGGTACAGCTAAAAACTTCAGATCACGGAACAAAAATTGAGCCCTCATACCGCCCCATACACATTAAAATAAAAAAAAAGTTATAGGGGTCAGATGATAATTTTAAACGTATACATTTTTCTGCATGTAGTTATGATTTTTTTACAGAAGTACGCCAAAATCAAACCTATATAAGTAGGGTATCATTTTAATCGTATGGACCTACAGAATAAAGATAATTTTTCATTTTTACTGAAAAATGTACTGCGTAGAAACGGAAGCCCCCAAAACGTACAAAATGGCGTTTTCTCTTCAATTTCCCCGCACAATGATTTTTTTTTCATCGCACAATGATCACGTCATCTGAGGGGTTAATGGTGGACATCCGCGCAATCGCGGATGTCCGCCAATACCGGCGGGTCCCTGGCGGGACCTGCCGGGCATGACGCGAGCACCACTCCGGTGCTCGCGATCATGGTGGCGCATAAATGTATGTCATGGTGCGTTAAGTACCACGTCACCATGACGTATATTTACGTCCATTGTCGTTAAGGGGTTAAAGGGCACAAAATGTTCTTAACCCTTTAACGACGCAGGACGTATATTTACGCCCTGCGCCGGCTCCCGCGATATGAAGCGGGGTCGCGCTGCGACCCCGCATCACATCGCGTCGGTCCCAGCGCTCAACGGCCGGGACCCGCGGCTAATACCACACATCGTCAATCGCGGCGATGTGCGGTATTAACCCTTTAGAAGCGGCGGTTAAAGCGAAAGTGAAAGTATCCCGGCTAGTCAGTCGGGCTGTTCGGGACCGCCGCGGTGAAATCGTGGCGTCCCGAACAGCTTGCAGGACACCGGGAGGGCCCTTACCTGCCTCCTCGGTGTCCGATCGACGAATGACTGCTCCATGCCTGAGATCCAGGCAGGAGCATTCAAGCGCCGATAACGCTGATCACAGGCGTGTTAATACACGCCAGTGATCAGCATAGGAGATCAGTGTGTGCAGTGTTATAGGTCCCTATGGGACCTATAACACTGCAAAAAAAAGTTTAAAAAAAATGTTACTAAAGGTCATTAATAAAAGTTTGAATCACCCCCCTATATCCCATAAAAAAAAAAAGTGTAAATAAAAATAAACATATGTGGTATCACCGCGTGCGTAAATGTCCGAAATATAAAAATATATTGTTAATTAAACTGCACAGTCAATGGCGTATGCGCAAAAAAATTCCAAAATTCCAAAAAGCGGATTTTGGTCACTTTTTATACCATTAAAAAATGAATAAAAAGTGATCAATGAGTCCTATCAAAACATATATCATACCGATAAAAACTTCAGATCACAGCGCAATAAATGAGCCCTCACACCGCCCTGTATGTGGAAAAATAAAAAGTTATAGGGGTCAGAAGAGGACATTTTTAAACGTATAAATTTTCTTGCATTTAGTTATGATTTTTTCCAGAAGTAGGACAAAATCAAACCTATATAAATAGGGTATCATTTTAACCGTATGGACGTACAGAATAATTATAAGGTGTCCTTTTTACCGAAATATGCACTGCGTAGAAACGGAAGCCCCCAAAAGTTACAAAATGGCGTTTTTTCTTCGATTTTGTCGTACAATGATTTTTTTTCCCGTTTCGTCGTGAATTTTTGGGTAAAATGACTGATGTCACTGCAAAGTAGAATTGGTGACGCAAAAAATAAGCCATAATATGGATTTTTAGGTGGAAAATTGAAAGGGTTATGATTTTTAAAAGTTAAGGAGGAAAAAACGAAAGTTCAAAAACGGAAAAACCCTGAGTCCTTAAGGGGTTAAAGGGGTACTCCGCTGCCCAAGCGTTCAGAAAATTTTGTTCCAAACACTTTTAGCAGGTGACGGGGGCGTGACTTCACAACCACACCTCCTCGTGATGTCATGTCACGCCCCCTCAATGCAAGTCTATGGGAGGGGGAGTAGCGGCTGCCATGCCCCCTACCATAGACTTGAATTGAGGGGGCATGATGTCATGAGGGGTGTGACCGTTTTGACCCCTGCCGCCCACACACGGTGTTCTAAATGAACATCGAGTGCTGCACAGAGATGGCGGGGGTCCCATCGGTGGGACCCTCATGATCAGACATCTAGGAGCGTGGTACCCCTTTAAACAACAAAGCAATTGTTAGTCACTTGCCCAGTTAAACAGCAGTCCCTAGAACTAGCTTGGCTTGGCACCCTGGTGTCTCTTTACAAGTGAACTACACATGACCGCTACCAGCGTCAGCAGGCTCATGTTGTTTTCCTGGCATCTCCACGGTGCCATAATGCTAAGTACACTGAAAGTGATCACTGAGGCCACTAATTGGCTGTAGTGGTCATGTGTCATCCACTTGTCAAGGGTGACCAGGGAGCACAATTCTCATAAGAATCATAGATTTTGCTGATAATTCACCACAATAACATTGAGAGCAAAATATCTGTATAAATCTACGAGCAATAGCTATGCATTCAGCCTCCCGGTTGATATAGTTCAATCCATTAACGCTATTCATTTAGTTATGACTATCCCTGACATGTCTTCCACGACAGCTATCAATGACTGACACATGGTTTGCTCTTCATGTAAGTTAATGACATTTGTTTTTGCATAACATGCTCTTCTGTAATGACAGCTACAGTATTTTAATGTCTGCAAAACCTGATGTCTTTTTAACTATATATCTATTTAGCTGTAGATAAACACAGAGAAAGAGCAAGATAGACAGACAGGTAGACAGACAGACATATTTAAGTAAAACCATATGAATATTTTAAAACATGTCATGATACTGACATCAAGTAGACAGTTCTTTATTTTCATTTTTCTCTTACAATAGGAAATCATGTCAAAATACAGGAAATATAAAGTGCCATGGTCAAATGCCTTGCCATTATCTCCTATTGGGGCGATTTATAACAGTGACAGGTGACTATCAAAGTTGTATGGTTCAGATAATAGGTGCAACACAGTGCTTGTCAGCGAGTGGTTTATAGCATGTGATGTCACAAAAACTTACGTGTAGCTTTTGAGTCTTCTGGAAGAACTGTGCTACTTTTATACAATGATTTGGCCTTTCTGAACACAGTGTACCGTGCATGTATCCATGGTAATATAATGTTCATAATTCAAGAAATTTACATTCATTCAGAGAGAACAGATAGGGTGACTGGGTCAATTACAAAGCAGTGTGAGACCAAAAAAACTTCAGAAGGAAGAAAGACAGTTCCCCATCTTATTTCAGATTTATTTTCAGAATTTTAGAGGGAAATTTCAGGGACAGTAGTTATTTAACTGTAATTATACATTTATTATGCTCTCATTGAATATATCCTCTGGGATACAGCATTAATGGATTTATACATAAAGGATAGAGTGCAGGATACATGCAACAACAGTTCTCTTATACATGGCATCACAATTTTGATTAAATTCATGCTGCCCAAACTACAAGCAGCATGACACGCTGATAGGCTCCCTCTGTACAAAGATGTATTATTGACTTACGGTTCTAACACGGCCGATGTAGGATGCAGCTCAGATGGGCTCCTGCTCTCCCCGGCTAGTATCTGCTGCTTACCTGCCCCACAGTGTCCCGCGGACATCCCGTCGACTCCTCCATGCCTCTGCTCACCTGCAGGGATGGAGCGGTGTCTTCAGCGCGGTAGCGCGCCTGCTTCACAGCCGCAGACAGACTCCTCACAAGTGCTGTGCAGTGCTTCTAAAATGGTGAGGACTCCGGCTCCTGCTTCCTCTCAGCCTGCGCACACTACTCAGCCCCCACCTGAGCCCTCTGATCCTGACCATGCTGTTACACCATCAGGGACTGAAATGGATGTTAGCCTGCGGGCCATATTTATGGGGGGGACCATGATTCTTCCTCACAGGGCACTGATGTACCATTGCTATTTCAAGGGGGTCTGGTCCCTACACAATTAGGGGATGCACAGCACATGGATTATCAGCTCATAGCTGAGAAGGTGGCACAATGTATGACGCCTACAGTACAACATATTGTGGAGGAGGTCCTGAAAGCCACTCTACAGAACCTACAATTAAATGTGGCCTCTCATTCTACCCACCTAACAGACGTTGAACACTGGGTATCTACCCTGGAAGATGCCGACAGGGATGTGTTCAAACGCTTATGCCATACTGAAACGGAATTACTCAGAGTGACTGAAGCTAGAGGATCTAGAGAACAGGTCCTGGTGCAAAAATCTCCGCATAGTGGGGGTTAAGGAATTTGTGGTGCCTACTGATCTTTAGCGTTTCTGTGAGGCGACATTCCTAAAGCTCTATGCCTCTCTCATCCATGCCGAGTGGAGAGGGCCCATCGCATTGACTTACCTCCAGCCTCCTCTCAGGGCTTAACAGCAGCCTTGGGAAATCGTCCACGACAAGTTATCCTCCGTTTCCTGGACTTTAATGACAAAGTGGAGGTCCTCCAAGCTTACTGGCGCTTGTCGCAACCGTTTGTACCTCATGGCATGTGCTTATTGCTTTTCAAAGATTATTCCGTGGAAGTGGCAAAATGCTGGAGGGCCTTCAGCTCCATCTGTACAGCGCTCTTCAAAGCCAACTACCGTTTCCAACTCCAATACCCAACAGTCTTGCGAGTCTGTCATCCGGATGGCAACATCAATCTCCTGAGGCGGCCACTTTATCTCTGGAGCATCTCCTGGGTGCCTCTTTGCAACGTTCTTCCTGACTCTCTGGTCGCAGATACTGCTCCCCTAGGGAGCTACACCACTCCAGATCCACTACTCGGAACACGCCTCACTCTCCAGATCCACGAGATTGTCGCAAGCGTCTTCGCTCCCCATACCATGGCTACGGCAGTGACTGCCACTCCTCTCCAGACTGAACACCTCAGGGACTGGTAACGAGCCTTTCAGCAGGACTTGTGTGGTGTTCTTCCCTGACGGCTTACTCTTCTCAGGTCATATGTCCTATTCTAGTGCCTTAAGTTGTTTATTTTTTATGATCTACCATGCATTGTTTACCCTCCTGTCAGTTGTTCCCCATCCCTGTTGTGGTTTGCAATGCTGGGCTGTACTTTGTATTTTTGTTCCTGAGCTTGGGACAGACCGTGTGTGCGTAGCCGGAGGTAAAAGAGTGGGACCACCATCTTTTTTCGTATAGACAGGCGTTCCTCTTCTTTTTCCCTAGGTCACCAAAAAAAGGAAGTCCCTTACCCGAGACAAGAGTTGCCTACTTTTTGAGGCTCTTGTTGGGTCATTTAAATGTCAGTGGCCTTTCTAGGCCTTGTATTGTACTTTATTTATGGTCATGTTATTTATTTCAGTGTGTTCAAATGCAATGTCTGGTGTATCCTCCATTGGTGGGTTACCTGGGTGGTCCAGCTGCTGTACACCTTGCTGCTGCATCTCCCTCCTCAAACATTTATTCTCCATTCTAATATGTTCCATGCTAATTTCTCCTGTGTTAAGATGTTACCTTGGTCAAGTTAATTACGGAGAATGTAAAATGCCTCCATTCTCCGCATACATGGCGATTGTTTTTGTGTTACTTAAAAAATGGCCCATATAGCTAAGGGGTGCTGCCCGCCATCTCATATTGTAGCGCTGCGTGATTCTTCTGGAACAATCTAAACTAATCCTGACCTAATTAATAAGATCTTAGCCAATTTTTATTCAAATTTGTACAAGGATTGTCCTGCTGATCTTTCTGCCGGCAAAGCATTTGTACATGGTGTTGCTCTACCCTCGTTGATGGAGGATCAGCGGGACATTCTTAATGCCCCAGTTACTGTGGAGGAGATTCAACATGTCATTCAACACCTGCATAATGTTAAAACACCTGGGCCAGACAGCTACTCAGGGGAATTTTATAAGGCTCTCTCACCCCAACTCTCTCCAGTCCTGGCGGAAGTCTTCACTACCTATATATCCTCAGGCTCGCATTCAAAGGAAGCCTCGCTGGCATATATAAAAGTACTTCTGAAGCTTGGCAAGGACCTGAGAGACTCGGGATATTACCGCCTGATTTCCTTAATAAATCAGGATATTAAGATTATCTCTAAGATCCTGGCCGACCGTCTCACCCAATTCCTTCCTGCCCTGATAGGTATCCACCAGGTTGGATTCATAAGGAATCGATTGGCTACCATGAATGTTTGAACAGTTTTAGCGGTACTAGACCAACTGCAGCACCAGCCCCTTCCTGGGTAACAGCCGGCATTGCTAATGATAGACGCTGAAAAGGCCTTTGACAATGTTTGGTGGGACTGGTTGGGGTTGGTGCTGGACAAAATAGGTCTTCATGGCCCATTTCATAACTACTTATCGGGGGTTTACCAGGCTCTAATGGCAAGAGTTTACACACTGGCATCCTTTCGTCTCCCTTTCCTCTATTCAACGGGGACCTGACAGGGCTGCCCACTTTAGCCGCTCCTGTTCAATTTTGCCATTGAGTATTTGCAGGCATTAAAGTAGGGGGCACGGAAGTCAAACTCACTATGTTTACCGATTATATCTTGTTTTTTCTAGATAAACAAATAAATATAACCAAATCAGAACTACTCTCACTGGGCCCTTCTCCTCCTCGCTGGCTCCCTGAGGTGTCTGGGCTGGGAATTAAACTAGCCTCCTCCTTTGTCACCTACCTTGGGATTATATTCTTTAAATTATCAGCACCTGTTTGCTAAAATACGGGCAGAATTATTGAGGTGGGGGAACCTTCCACTTTCCTTTATGGGGAGGGGTCACTTACTGAAAATGATCAGCTTTTCTTGTCTCCTATACCCCTGCAAACCTTGCCTCTTTTGTTACATCATGATGATGTTCGCCAGTTGAACTCAGGGTTTCTCAAATTCCTATGGGCGGGAAAGAGACCTTGTATAGCACTGCACAAATTAATGCTAGACAAACAGGAAGGGGGTCTTAATTTCCCAAACATTTGAGGTTACAACCTCGCCTGTCTCTTTGGTTTTACGGTGGATTGGATTCACGGTTCCTCTTTCCATGCCAATTATAGTCTGGAAACTGAGATGGCATCCCCATGGAACCTATCGGCTCTCCTCCACATGACTTATAACAAGCTACCTTCTTCAGTGAAGCGCTAGGTTCTTTTGAGAGACACGATAGTGGCATGGGGAGAGGTATGTAAACTGTTCCACCTCCTGTTTTTAGTTTCTAAACATCCTTTGTCAGGTCATCCTGAAGACCCTCAGGGTATTTCCTCCCAAACCTATATGGTATGGGCAGAGGAAGGCTTAAAAATGGTCCGGGAGTTTATTGACAGGCCACATAAATGTTGGTTATCTCTTCAGTTTTTGGTGTCTATATTTGAGCTCTCGTCATCCCATATACTTCCCTTTAATCAAATGTACTCTTTCCTTGTTAAAAGGTTGAGAAACCTAGATATGGAGTCCCCTGACCATGCCTTAAGTCTTCTGATTGGTAGCAAGCTGCGGAAAACTTCCATTTCTTCTATTTATTAGGAATGTTCTTGACAAGATTGACCCAGACAACCTTTTTGTCCTTCTGGTCTTCCTGGAATACGGATGTCGACATTTCTAACTTATACTTCATTGTTGGAATACGACTTGTCACTGTATCATTAATGAATGCTGGCGCGAAACGTATTTCAAACTGGGTTTAATATCCTACCATCCCACGACTTCCCTGACAGAATAACTGCCTGCCCTAAATGTTCTACCCCCCTGACTTATTTGTGGCATGGGATATGGACCTGCTCTTACACCGTGACATACTGGCACCTGATTCTTTCTTTTGTCAAGGATAATTGGGGCCTGTCTTTACCTTGCACCCCTAAAGCCCTGCTTTTCGACCAATTTAGACCACCTGACAACATTGTTGCACCCCTACCTATGGTTCTTCAATTAGTAAATATAGTCCTGCTAGTGGCTCTCTGCTGTTTGTTCACCTCTTGGTTTGCAGCTACCACCCCAACCCTGACAATGGTTATAATGCAAGTTATATTGTGGGATCGATAGAATTGACACAGCGCGTAATAAAAACACACAGATGGCAAAACTTTTTGACAAATGGAGGATTTTAATTTTTTCACAATATACCCGTTATGGTAGCAGACATGGTTCGCCCCTTTAGCTCTACAGAGTGGTACTGCGGTGGTACAGTGAATGCACTGGGGGGGGGGGGGGCACGTTAGGTGCTCTGCAGCTTCCCCCTTAGCAACTGCTCCAAATACCCCCCTACCTAGGCTACTGTTACGCTGAGCGCTCCGGGTCCCCGCTCCTCCCCGGAGCGCTCGCAGCGTTCTCTCATTCGCAGCGCCCCGGTCAGACCTGCTGACCGGGTGCGCTGCGATATTACTCCCAGCCGGAATGCGATTCGCGATGCGGGACGCGCCCGCTCGCGATGCGCATCTCGGCTCCCGTACCTGACCCGTTCCCCGTCTGTGTTGTCCCGGCGCGCGCGGCCCCGCTCCTTAGTAGATGACAGTAGATCCGGCCATGGATCCCGCTGAAGTCCCACTGCCAGTTGTCGCTGACCTCACCACGGTGGTCGCCCAGCAGTCGCAACAGATAGCGCAACAAGGCCACCAGCTGTCTCAACTGACCGTGATGCTACAGCAGCTACTACCACAACTCCAGCAACAATCTCCTCCGCCAGCTCCTGCACCTCCTCCGCAGCGAGTGGCCGCTTCCGGCCTACGATTATCCTTGCCGGATAAATTTGATGGGGACTCTAAGTTTTGCCGTGGCTTTCTTTCGCAATGTTCCCTGCACTTGGAGATGATGTCGGACCAGTTTCCTACTGAAAGGTCTAAGGTGGCCTTCGTAGTCAGCCTTCTGTCTGGGAAAGCTCTGTCATGGGCCACACCGCTCTGGGACCGCAATCACCCCGTCACTGCCTCTGTACACTCCTTCTTCACGGAGATTCGAAGTGTCTTTGAGGAACCTGCCCGAGCCTCTTCTGCTGAGACTGCCCTGCTGAACCTGGTCCAGGGTAATTCTTCTGTTGGCGAGTATGCCATCCAATTCCGTACTCTTGCCTCCGAATTATCCTGGAATAATGAGGCCCTCTGTGCGACCTTTAAAAAAGGCCTATCCAGCAACAGTAAAGATGTGCTGGCCGCACGAGAAATTCCTGCTAACCTGCATGAACTTATTCATCTGGCCACCCGCATTGACATGCGTTTTTCCGAAAGGCGTCAGGAGCTCCGCCAGGATATGGACTCTGTTCGCACGAGGCGCTTTTTCTCCCCGGCTCCTCTCTCCTCTGGTCCTCTGCAATCCGTTCCTGTGCCTCCCGCCGTGAAGGCTATGCAAGTTGACCGGTCTCGCTTGACACCTCAAGAGAGGACACGACGCCGCATGGAGAATCTGTGCCTGTACTGTGACGGTACCGAACACTTCTTGAAGGATTGTCCTATCCGTCCTCCCCGCCTGGAAAGACGTACTCTGACTCCGCACAAAGGCGAGACAGTTCTTGATGTCAACTCTACTTCTCCACGCCTTACTGTGCCTGTGCGGATATCTTCTTCTACCTTCTCCTTCTCTACTATGGCCTTCTTGGATTTCGGATCTGCAGGAAATTTTATTTTGGCCTCTCTCATCAACAGGTTCAACATCCCGGTGACCAGTCTCGCCAGACCCCTCTACATCAATTCTGTTAACAATGAAAGACTGGACTGTACCATGCGTTACCGCACGGAACCTCTCCTAATGTGCATCGGACCTCATCACGAAAAAATTTAATTTTTGGTCCTCTCCAACTGCACTTCCGAAATTCTTCTTGGATTACCGTGGCTTCAACGCCATTCCCCAACCCTTGATTGGTCCACAGGAGAAATCAAGAATTGGGGTACTTCTTGTCTCAAGGACTGTCTTAAACCGGTTCCCAGTACTCCCTGCCGTGACCCTGTGGTTCCCCCTGTAACCGGTCTTCCTAAGGCTTATATGGACTATGCTGACGTGTTCTGCAAAAAGCAAGCTGAGACTTTACCTCCTCACAGGCCTTATGACTGTCCTATTGACCTCCTCCCGGGTACTACTCCACCCCGGGGCAGAATCTATCCTCTGTCTTCTCCAGAGACTCTTGCCATGTCAGAGTACATCCAGGAAAATTTAAAAAAGGGGTTTATCCGCAAATCCTCCTCTCCTGCCGGAGCTGGATTTTTTTTTGTGTCCAAAAAAGATGGCTCCCTACGTCCTTGCATTGATTACCGCGGACTTAATAAAATCACGGTAAAGAACCGCTACCCCCTACCTCTTATCTCGGAACTCTTTGATCGCCTACAAGATGCCCACATCTTTACCAAACTGGACTTAAGGGGTGCTTATAATCTCATCCGCATCAGGGAGGGGGACGAATGGAAGACTGCATTTAACACCAGAGATGGACACTTTGAGTATCTGGTCATGCCCTTTGGCCTGTGCAACGCCCCTGCCGTCTTCCAAGACTTTGTTAATGAAATTTTTCGTGATCTCTTATATTCCTGTGTTGTGGTCTATCTGGACGATATTCTGATTTTTTCTGCCAACTTAGAAGAACACCGCCAGCATGTCCGCATGGTTCTTCAGAGACTTCGAGACAATCAACTTTATGCCAAAATGGAGAAATGTCTCTTTGAATGTCAATCTCTTCCTTTCCTAGGATACTTGGTTTCTGGCCAGGGACTACAAATGGCCCAGAAAAGCTAGCTGCTGTATTAGATTGGCCACGCCCCTCCGGACTCCGTGCTATCCAACGTTTTTTGGGGTTCGCCAATTATTACAGACAATTTATTCCACACTTTTCCACTATTGTGGCTCCTATCGTGGCTTTAACCAAGAAAAATGCCAATCCCAAGTCCTGGTCTGACCCATCTAAACCCTTTCTATTGGAGGTAGATGCCTCCTCAGTGGGAGCTGGAGCTGTCCTTCTACAAAAAAATTCTTCCGGGCATGCTGTTACTTGTGGGTTTTTTTTCTAGGACCTTCTCTCCGGCGGAGAGAAACTACTCCATCGGGGATCGAGAACTACTGGCCATTAAATTGGCGCTTGAGGAATGGAGGCATCTGCTGGAGGGATCAAAATTTCCAGTTATCATATACACTGATCACAAGAATCTCTCCTATCTCCAGTCTGCCCAACGGCTGAACCCTCTCCAGGCCAAGTGGTCGTCGTTCTTTGCCCGTTTTAACTTTGAAATTCATTTTCGCCCTGCCGACAAGAACATTAGGGCCGATGCCCTCTCTCGTTCCTCGGATGCCTCTGAAGTAGAGCTCTCTCCGCAACACATCATTCCTCCTGACTGTCTGATCTCCACTTCTCCAGCCTCCATCAGGCAAACTCCTCCAGGGAAGACCTTCGTTTCTCCACGCCAGCGTCTCGGGATTCTCAAATGGGGACACTCCTCCCACCTCGCAGGCCATGCGGGCATCAAAAAATCCTTGCAACTCATCTCTCGTTTTTATTGGTGGCCGACTCTGGAGACGGATGTTGTTGATTTTGTGCGGGCCTGTACTGTCTTTGCCCGGGATAAGACTCCTCGCCAGAAGCCTGCTGGTCTCCTTCATCCTCTGCCTGTCCCCGAACAGCCTTGGTCACTGATTGGTATGGACTTTATCACAGACTTACCCCCATCCCGTGGCAACACAGTTGTTTGGGTGGTCGTTGATAGATTTTCCAAGATGGCACATTTTATTCCTCTTCCTGGTCTTCCTTCAGCGCCTCAGTTGGCAAAACAATTTTTTGTACACATTTTTCGTCTTCACGGTTTGCCCACGCAGATCGTCTCGGATAGAGGCGTCCAATTCGTGTCTAAATTCTGGAGGGCCCTCTGTAAACAGCTCAAGATTAAACTAAACTTCTCTTCTTCTTATCATCCCCAATCCAATGGGCAAGTAGAAAGAATTAATCAGGTCCTGGGTGACTATTTACGGCATTTTGTTTCCTCCCGCCAGGATGAGTGGGCAGATCTTCTACCATGGGCCGAATTCTCATACAACTTCAGAATCTCCGAGTCTTCTGCTAAGTCCCCATTTTTCGTGGTGTACGGCCGTCACCCTCTTCCCCCCCTCCCTACCCCCTTGCCCTCTGGTTTGCCCGCTGTGGATGAAGTGACTCGTGATCTTTCCACCATATGGAAAGAGACCCAAAATTCTCTTTTACAGGCTTCATCCCGGATGAAAAGATTTGCCGATAAGAAAAGAAGAACTCCCCCCATTTTTGCTCCTGGAGACAAGGTATGGCTCTTCGCTAAATATGTCCACTTTCGTGTCCCCAGTTACAAACTGGGACCACACTATCTTGGTCCTTTCAAAGTCTTGTGCCAGATTAACCCTGTCTCTTACAAACTCCTTCTTCCTCCTTCTCTTCGTATTCCCAATGCCTTCCATGTCTCTCTCCTTAAACCACTCATCATTAACCGCTTCTCTCCCAAACTTGTTTCTCCCACTCCTGTTTCCAGTTCTTCTGACGTCTTCTCCGTGAAGGAGATTCTGGCCTCCAAGACGGTCAGAGGAAAAAAAATTTTTTGGGTGGATTGGGAGGGCTGTGGCCCAGAAGAGAGATCCTGGGAACCTGAGGACAACATCCTGGACAAAAGTCTTATCCTCAGGTTCTCAGGCTCCAAAAAGAGGGGGAGACCCAAGGGGGGGGTACTGTTACGCCGAGCGCTCCGGGTCCCCGCTCCTCCCCGGAGCGCTCGCAGCGTTCTCTCATTCGCAGCGCCCCGGTCAGACCTGCTGACCGGGACCGCTGCGATATTACTCCCAGCCGGGATGCGATTCGCGATGCGGGACGCGCCCGCTCGCGATGCGCATCTCGGCTCCCGTACCTGACCCGTTCCCCGTCTGTGTTGTCACGGCGCGCGCGGCCCCGCTCCTTAGGGCGCGCGCGCGCCGGGTCTCTGCCATTTAAAGGGCCGCTGCGCCACTGATTGGCGCAGCAGGCCTAATCAGTATTCTCACCTGTGCACTCCCTATTTATACCTCACTTCCCCTGCACTCCCTCGCCGGATCTTGTTGCCATTGTGCCAGTGAAAGCGTTTCCTTGTGTGTTTCTAGCCTGTGTTCCAGACCTCCTGCCGTTGCCCCTGACTACGATCCTTGCTGCCTGCCCTGACCTTCTGCTATGTCCGACCTTGCTCTTGTCTACTCCCTTGTACCGCGCCTATCTTCAGTAGTCAGAGAGGTTGAGCCGTTGCTGGTGGATACGACCTGGTTGCTACCGCCGCTGCAAGACCATCCCGCTTTGCGGCGGGCTCTGGTGAATACCAGTAGCAACTTAGAACCGGTCCACCAGCACGGTCCACGCCAATCCCTCTCTGGCACAGAGGATCCACCTCCAGCCAGCCGAATCGTGACAGCTACATTGTGGGAGATAAGACTTTTCTTTTCTGCTTCTATGTAGATTAAATGTATTGTTCTTGCAGAATTTACTTTGTTTCAGCTGCCCTCGAGAAGATTCGCCACATGCATTTCTTCCTTCATTGGCCTTGAGTTGCTCCCCCTGATGGAGTCTGCTCTATTTTCTGCACTTGTTGCTCCTACTGATGAACTTCTGTTGCCTCCTGTGATCACACATTGTTATTGATTGCTTTTGTTCTAAGGTTTTGTTATATTTATATGCAGAAAACCAAATAAAATATGTTATATAAAAAAAAAGATGTATTATTCACTCTAAAACACTGCATCATCTCAGAGGAATCACAGTAACAAAGTTGGCCAGTGTCCAGTGCCTTCCTTCCAACCTGCCAGTCTTGATTTGTAGATACCCAAATCCAGGCCAATATGTCAGGGAAAAGCTGCCAGTCCCCCCCCCCCCCCAATAACCTAACTGCTTTGGCTTTATTTTAATATTGGGAGAGACTTATTGATTAAGGCTGTCCGGACGGGGAGAAAAAACGGTGGCCTGCCTGGAGCTCCATTCCAGGTCAACTTGGTCACTGTGATTCCTTTAAATTCTTTAGCATTTGGAAGTGAATCAAACACCATTGAACAGATGGAGCTTGTCAGTGTTTCATGGTGCCTGTGGTGTAGGTAGCATAAAACTGATTATGGGCTCTCTTTAAAGTGTACCTGTCATCAAAAATAGTTTTTTTTTTTTTTTTTTTTTTTTTATAATGTAGATAATACCATTATATGTATATTTGTAATATACATTGGTTAAAAATTGTGTATATTGTTGGGTGACAAATGCTATCTCTGCAGCTATTGCATGTGTGTCTCTATGAGGAGTCCAAATACAGGAAGTGAGGGTAGACAAGCAGGGCTCTGTGCACTAAGAAAAGGCTGGGCAGTGTGCACTAAGGCTCTCTAAAATGCTCCCGGCTCATACATCAGGTTGATTGACAAGCCAGGAGTCTGCACAGATCCCTGCTTGTCCCTGCTGTCCTGAAGGGACAGCATTTTTCACCCAAAAACTATACACAATTTCTAACCAATGTATATTACAAATATACATATAATGGTATTATCTATAGTATATAAAAAGTTTTTGTTGATGACAGGTACATTTTAAGTGTAAACTATTCTTGTATAAACTTGTATAAACTTTGTAATATACTGTTATATATAAGCTGTCAGTGTTAGCAGCTTTCTTTTGTCTGCCTTAATTGTTTATTTTTACATTTAGTGTTCCTTTAACCGGTTGGCGTCTAAGGACGAGCCAGCTTATCCTGAGACGGCAACCGTTGTATGATGCAGGCTTCTGACTCGAGCCCGCATCATACCGGCCAGCCCCCAGCTGATTCCTGTAGCTGGGGACCGATGTTAATAGCCGACATGCGGCGATTAACCCTTTAGATCGCTGCTGTCAAAGTTGACAGTGGCGTCTTAAGGAAAATGTAAACACTCCCTGGTGGTCCAGTGGGGTGGATCCCCCCCACTGCAGCGCGATTGCGGGGGGGTTGGGGGCGATCCACTGCTGAGGTAGCCAGAGACAGGGCCAGGTTTTATCAATCGAGCTCAGAGCACACAGATCAGTGTGGTTCTATGAAACCACATTTATTTGTATCAGGAATCTAATGATTGATGACTAAAGGTGATAAAGTTGAATAAAACGTTTAAAAAAAATACCCATTAACCTCTTCCTTTAAAAGTATAAATCACCCCCCTTTTCCCAAATTCCATATAAAAAATATGTAACCATAATAAAATTAAACATATGTAGTATCTCTGTGTGCATAAATGTCCGAACTATAAAAAGATATAGTTAATTAAACCGCACAGTCAATGGGGTATGCGCAAAAAATTCCAAAGTCCAAAATAGCGTATTTTTGGTCATTTTTTATATCATGAAAAAATAAATAAAAAGCGATCAAAAAGTCAGATCAATACAAAAATGGAACCGCTAAAAACTTCACATCACAGTGCAAAAATTTGCCCTCATACCTTCCCATACACGTAAAAATAAAAAAAAAGTTATAGGGGTCAGAATATGACAATTTTAAACGTATTAATTTTTGTGCATGTAGTTATGATTTTTTCCAGAGAAGTAAGACAAAATGAGACATATATAAGTAGGGTATCATTTTAATTGTATGGACCTACAGAATAAAGAGAATGTGTCATTTTTACTGAAAAATTTACTGCATAGAAACGGAAGCCCCCAAAAGTTACAAAATGGTGTTTTTTCTTCAATTTTGTTACACAATTTTTTTTTTCTTTATTTTGTCGTAGATTTTTGGGTAAAAAGACTGATATAATTACAAAGTAGAATTGGTGGCTCAAAAAATAAGCCATCATATGGATTTTTTGGTGCAAAATTTAAAGGGCTATGATTTTTAAAAGGTGAGGAGGAAAAAAACTAAAGTGTAAAAATGTGGAAAAAAACTGCATCCTTAAGGGGTTAAAGGTGCTGATAGAACGTTACGTGCAAAACTAAGACAAGACAGGTTTCCAGTTTCTAAAATAAAAAAAGAACTTGTCTTTATTTACTGATTCAATGTGGAGATGTTCAAATCAGTGTTGGATGGAGAGAAAAACTATGTGAGAAGTAATGCGACTGATACATCAATTAGGCTTTATTTACGTATGACTGGACATCATCTTCAGCACAGTAGCTTAGTAGCTAAGGATGAAAAAGACACTAGTCAATCTAGTCCAACCTAATTACTTATAGTATTGATCCAGAGGAAAGAAAACATTTAAAAAAATAAATTCCTCATGAACTGTTTGCCATTTGTCCTCATTTTAAGGGAACACAATCTTTCTCAGTTGAAATATAGCAGAATATATACCTGCATCAATTGCTCAACACAAGCAATATTGGAATTTATTTTTGCCAATGCTAGTCACACATATTTTTCCCTAGTCCAAGCATTTTATGAACAACACTACTAGAGTAGCTGGTTGATGGGGGTCACAAGTAGGGGACACCTTATATAAGATCATCATACCGAGAGCATAAGAAAATAAATTGTCTATTCCATGCAATCCCTTTAACACAGCTACAAGAGTAGCCTAGTCAATGTAGAAGTCTTCTATAAAAGAAAACACATGGTTTGCTATTTCTATATTGATTCGCTTGTTGAAATATATACTTAGTTCTATGCAACGTGAAGCAACTCCTTTATGATCAATTTTTTTGACTCAAGCTACTTTAATGCATACATATATCAACCCCTATGCAAGGAGGCAGCCAGATGGAACTCTCTGTAAATGCCAATCAGACAATATAGAAGAAGAGAAAGATGCATTATAGAATATCTGAATGATAAAGAATAATGTGCCCTCTACTTTATATTATAATAATAAGCCTACTTAGTCACAAGTGACCTTATAATAGCATTAGGTCATAGCTTACTTTTTAAATGGGCACTGTCAGATACAAAAACTTTTGATATGTTGTAAAGCATGTATAACAAATTGGTTTAGCAATTGCTTTCATTAGAAAATGTTCAGTATTTCATACTGAAAAAGCCAGTCAAACAGCTGCCCCTCCGGCCTGCTTGGACACATACATGTCCTGCTGTGTCCATGCTTTATCACCATGTCATGGACACACTTCTTTGATTGACAGCTGTGAGCGCAGGGCTCACAGCTGGAAGAAAAATCCTCCCACTGTCAGCTTGTATCCTGCTACTGTCAGTGAGGACATGCTGGGAGTTGTAGTTTTGCTAATGCTAGGGGAGATGTGAGCAGACAATATAGTGAAGGAGGGGGCGGAGACCTGCACAGTGAGGCCACGCCCTCTCTCTTTGAGAGGAATTCAGACTAGTGAGCTAAGTTCAAAGTTCAATAAAAAAATAAAGGTGCTAGACACATAAAAATTAGATGTACATGGTCAGGATTAGGTACTGAATGATAGATCCAACAAAAAAAAACTTTTTTTTAAATATGACAGGTACGCTTTAAGGTTAATATTATTAAAATTCACAGTAGTTGTGCTTTGATCCTGTAAGGGCTTGGTGACTATTGCTAATGTACTATAAATCAATACGTATTATTGATGATTATATATTTCTCATTTCTATATATATATTTTTTTTACTCTGTAAATTAGTTTCATACAGGATTACTTGTTTGAGTTCTATATAAACAGTGCTCCTCTTAAAGGGGTACTCCGCTGCTCATTGCTTTTTTATTTCTGTTTTATTTTGCCTTGTTCTGTGGGTTATGCTTCTCCTCCCTGTGCTGTCTGCCTGTGTCGGCCATATTTTACTTTTGTTCTTTTTCTTGTGGAGTGCATGTTTCGTTAGTGTCCTCTTGCATTTTTGCCAAGGCTGTAAACTACATTTCCCAAGGGTCTTTGCGGCTGTGTGTTTTTTTTTTTTGGGTCTGGTCATATGCTGCCCTTTGCCTCTAGTTCCCGCCCCACTTCCGCCTCCTTTTCTGTCATGTTCCACCCATCTTACGCCCTGCATGGACACCAAGCACGTGCAGTACAAGAAGTCTTTCATGCACACTACTATTTACCGGAGAATCAAGTATGCAGGCACACAGAGCTCATTACAATTGGAGACACAGCAACCGCGTCACACAGTCGAAAACAAACAAACACGAATGCATGCGGCTACGATGACGATTGGTGCGGAGGCCAAATGAGGGGTACAGAGCTGGGTGGCGGGCAGACGAATCAAAGTAGGGCAAAAAAAAAGGATATGAATATTCATTACCAGGGCAGGGAAACCAGCGAGTGCAAGAGGAGGGAGACAGATGCCAGAAACACCCAACAAACAGACGTCTTGTCCACAAGGAGCATTACACAGGGCGGGCTAAGTGGACAATAGTAACAGGAAGGTTAAAAAACTACAGAATTTCCAGAGCATCAAAGAAGTGAGTAAAGAAAACACATGCTAAAGAAAATTGTAATACATGTAAATTACAAGCTAACTTAAATTGCATTAACACAGCAAAAGACAAAGGAAAACCTGGAAGCGGAATACCCCTTTAAGGTGCCTATACCTCTAAAGTTGGCTGAGCCCATAAACTTTGTCGGTTTCAGCTAATTGTCTTAGGTTTATGACATCATCCCATCTATCCACTAACAGATGATGTCAATAGAGAAAAGGGTTGTTTGTGTTGGATTTTCACCACCCTACGCTTTTGTACTTGGAGAAATAAGCCACCACCACCAGAGCTGGCTGGGATTTACCCCTTCCTTCTTCATAGAGGACACAAGAATGTTTGGCTGTGCCGAACTTTCATATGTATGAATAGGTTGAGCAGTCAACCCATATTTAATGTAGTAATACAAGGAGCAGGCCAGGGAAATAGCAAGTCTTCAGGTTTATTGGATAAACTTACATACAGTGAGCAAGGAAAATTATAGCTCATACAGAAACACAGAGAAATAATCAGTGATGCATTTCAATTCTTCACTCTTCATTAGATCCAATGAAGGATCTGACAGTCACATGACTTAAAAAAGCATAATCGATCACTTCTCTGTGTTCCTGTTTCAGCTTTTATTTACCCTGCTCAGGGTTTATGGTTTAATCCAATGAACCTGAAGACTTGCTATTTCTCTGGCCTGCACCTTGTATTACTTCATTCTATAATTGGAGATTGGGTTGTGCTGAGGAGATTAGTGAGCGGACCTTCACTTCTGTTTATTTTTGTTATTGAATGTATATGGCCACCTTTAATGTGATGTCTACAGATGGATAAGCGAGTGAGAAATACAATATTCTTATGGAGAAAAGCTTCTGTCATATGGGACAGAACACGACATGACTTGAACATGACTTCAGAAATATACAAAATATGGCACAACAGCAAAAATGAATACATTAATAAGTAGCATACAATCATTATTGTACATTGCTTTACATTATCCATAAAGTGGCCAATCTCTTTAAAGTACATACCTCTGCAGAATCTCCTTCTGAAGAGTATGGAGACATTTCTGCCCACTATTAATGAACTGGTATGAAACTCATCTTTTTCATACAGAATTAGTCATGTGTTCGCTGTTTAGGTTTGGGTAGGGGTGGATTGTTTTACAAATCAAAGGTTCTTGTAGTGACCACTGTGCAGAAGAATCAACAAGAGATGCATGATCTGAAAATCAATTTTACTCTAAGGCAAAAAAAAGCTTAGCTGTTGCTAGTCACAAAAGAAATAAAAAACAGGGATACTCGCCCCTGATGAAGAACGTTTGAATATTGTATAAAGGACGGAAAGGGAAATTGCACTAGCCAAGTGGGGTTGTGCTCTGAGCACAACACCTCAGAAGACATCGAAAAGCAATCAAAGACTGGCAGCCGTAGCTCATCCGGTGATAGATCCACTAGACCAGTAGGAAATCACTTTGGTAGCAGTAGAAAAACTGAGCTGATTTCATGTCCTAAAACACACTTTATTGGCACTACAGCAACACGTTTCTGGTCCGGTCTGGACCCTTTGTCAGCACCTTGCCTGATGAAGGGTCCAGTCCAGACCAGAAATGCGTTGCTGTAGTACCAATAAAGTGTGTTTTAGGATAGGAAATCAGTGTTCTAATACTTTAACATAAGATAGGACCAGCGCCGAAAAAGCTCAGTTTTTCTACTTCTACCAAAGTAGCTGTTACTAGTGGCATTCTTAGCAAATGGTGGCTTTTCAAGAATAACCCCAGTATGACAGTGATATCTTGCATATCACAATTCAAGGGAGGTAGTTTAGACCTGTCACAGCAACTGAATAAATATAGCTTAGTCTCTCTCTTACTCAGCAGGCCTTGTAGTGCCTTTTCACTGCCATAGGCCTCTCCAGTTTACTCAGCCTCTCTCTGCTTGCTCCCCGTGGTGCCCTAATAAAGCTGTGGCACTCAGCAGTTCAGCCTGTCTAACCCTGGAATGGGGTAAGTCCTGTCCCCTCCAATAAAAAAAAATAAAAAAATGACATACTTTAGAGGTAGCGAAAGCACTACATGCAAGTCAGAGATAAGGCTGGAACTTCCTGCAAAACGTATTACCGATCCCTGCTGCAGGATTGGCTCATTCCTAGTGTTGAGCATTATATGATGCTGTTGATATTAAAATTAAAAGGGGGGATTCACTTTACAAGTCAAGCAGCAGAATATCTATAATTTCCCTTGGATAAATCAGTGTCATGATATAATCCTATTAAACTCCTTTAAGTGTAAATACAAATACTAAATTACAACTTACTCAAAACAATAAAAACTAAAAATCAATAGACAACTAAATGCAAGCCAAATTATAAGGTACCATGAAACGTTCAGAATTCATTTAGAAAGAAATTATAGCAATTAAGTTGAAATACAAAAAAAAAATACAGTTTATTGCTTTAGGAGGTTCAGTTTTTATTACAAAATGAACACATGCAAAGCTGCAAATGAGCAAATATTGAAGGATCAACTTGTTTGGAAAAGTTTATTTTTATGGGCTATCTTCACCAACATAATATACCTGGCCGGGTTATGCACAAGGCACAATTGTCTGCTGGAATTTAGCACCAGGCAAGCTATATGACATCAACCGAATATTCAAAATCAATTTTTTTTATAATGTGAAGGACTAAGAGTGAGTTCACATGAGTAACGAATGTTTTTTATGCAAAACTGTGCTGATTTATGTGTCTTTACAGCACATGCTGCCTTGTGCTGAGCAATAAAACAGACAGAGTAGCAGACAAGGGATGAATACAGTAGCTTTTAGAGAATCTGCTTTGTACAGAAATGTTCTGCCCCAGCTCTAGGCAGACAACTGGCAGGAGTGGGCTGTAACGAAGAACTGAGAGAAAGCATTGCATTCTGGGAATTATAGAACTGAGCAGCTGTTCAAGCAATAAACCTAATGTTTGACTAAACTTGAAATAAAGTCTTAGCTGGAAAACCACATCAAAATCTGATCAGCACATTCAGCTGCGATTTTAAAGTAGATTTTAAAGCTCATCAGTGTCAGAGCCCCAACAGTAGTTTCACTGGAATATATAGTCCCTGGCCCTATCTTATATGAAGGATAGCCTTATACCTTATGCTTCACAAATTCCTTCACTGTATTTGCCGCTACTACTTCTACTGGACTTAAATAATATAAATAATGTAACTTAAATAAATCAACAAATCATAGTCTGTAGCAGTCAGGAAGGTTAGTTTTAACAGACCAAAAGTAACCTTTATATTTCAGAGACAATGCCTCCATTGGCTTGTCTTTTTCAGATACTGAATCATGATGCCAGGTAAATGAGTCATGTGCTCATCTTTATCCAGCTGATGTAAAATAGAACACATCCAACACCTAGTGGCCGCAGGCAGCATCATGCCTGTGACCTAGAAGAGATAAAAGTGTTGGATGTGTTAGGACGCTTGTAGGGGTACTAAGCCGCAGGCATCCTAGCATGTGTTGTTGCCATCTTGACAATGGGGCTGCTGCAACACCGCTGGCTGGTTGTCTCTACAGTCCAGAGTGTGTGGGGCAGTCCATTTGGGAACCAGTTGCAGTAGATGATCAGTGTGTAAGGGGGACCTCACAGACTGAAAATAGATGGATAGATAGATAGATATTAGTTTATAAGCAATGATTCTGCAATGGGGCCTCCTTTCATGATAATTTTTTTGTTTTATCATTTCTGGCATGGACATAAATATTCAAATTGTCAACTCTTGTTAAATGATATATTAAAAAGTAAAACCCTGTAAAGCACAGCCCTATAACAGTATCTATTCACACTGCATTTTTACTGCTAATTTTTCTATCATGAGTAGATTTAAATTTAATGTGTCCTCCAGCTAACTTCTAGTACATGACACAAAGGTGACAACTGTGTGTGTTGGTGCCAAGCCACGAAGCCATTCTTTCTTCTTCCTGTCACTAGAGCTCCAATTTAAAAGAAGAGAAATGCTACCTCAGCAGTGACATATCTGAGCACCTCCTTGTCATTACCGATACAAATCACTAAACTTTGAAATGTATTATTGATGCTCGGAGATGTGTATACTTGCTGTATATCCTTTCTACAATTAGAAGCCAACTTAGCATTCGTCTATAGAGTGATAATGACATGAATAAATTAGCAAGCAACTCAGTGAAAGGATCATGAAACACATAAAAGAAGAAGGCACCAAAATAACAAAGAAATGGTGTCACATTTAGACAGTGGCCAAGATGCAACCATACTCATTTCTCCTGCCTCAATTTTGAGAAGGTGAAGGGGTCGAGGAGTTATGCCGGCTGTGTCATAAAATGTAATCCTAAAAATGAAAGCTGCATCTTTTGGCTGGGGATGAGTTAAACCCCACTTTAATTTACAGTCTGTAATATAGTTTTGTTGGCAGGGTTTCATAAATCTGTTTCATCAGTACGACTCCTGAATGATAATGGTGCTTTCTCTGGAGCTGAGTCTATCTTCTGCAAGCTTGCTTCTCAGGCCATGGAGGATTCAGCTGTAGGGATATCACTCGGTGCCAGTCTTCACAGAATCGTAAGCATTATTGAAAATGTGCTGGTGCCTCACATTATTATGCAGGTCCAGGGTCATTAAAATTTTATCATATAAACCCTGCCGTCTGCACAGAAGAGGAATTGAGATCCTTGGCAGAGGATGATCACATATTTTATCAGTTTTCTGAAAGGGAAACCAGCAGGTTCAGAGTAGGAAAGAAACAGAATAATATTCCCTTTAATATAAACATAATATTATGTCAAAACCCTCTGAAATTGACATTTATCTACCATGGTTAATATTAACTTTTCCTCCAGACTAGCTGAATGTTTCTCAGATGCGTGACAATTCATACTAGTCACACTTGATATCATTTCTACATGTTCTACTTTCAGGTGGGTTTAGTTAAAGAGCACAGAGATCAACGCACACAGGCCGCCACTGGAAAACGCATGCAAACTCACAAGCTCCGAGAATCACACATTGTCCTAGAAACAAGCTTAGCTGGGGGTCACATAATACAGACTGAGAGGCAACTTGGTATAAGGAAGTGGAAAAATCATATAAAAACAAAGTCCCATCGTACACTTGTGCATTAATAGGCTGCATTGTGTACAAATGGGAAATGAGTGGGAGTTACCCTGAAGAAGAGATGCCAAAGCTTTTGACAGAGCTAGAAAAAAAAGGTGGTGTTATCAGGGTAGGGCAATATCTGTCTGCATGGTCATAAAGGGTGTAGTTATGCAGTCAGGGACAGTGGTAAGGTTCTGTATGATTTCTATGATGTCTGTTCAGGTAAATAGAAGGAATAATTGACAGTAGTAGGAGGAGGGACAGAAGAAAAAAACTAAAAGATACTGCCAAATATTAATAGTATTCAACAAAGTATGGTATCCATGTATGAAGAAGTGAATAGATTGCACTCACCACTCTGTAGCAGCGTACTTTATTCAAACATATTGAGTGGGTACAGTGGTGCAGGGGCGCCTCCATGCGACGGGTCCGTTTCGTGTGACAAGCACGCTTCATTTAGCCTGCACCACTGTATCCGTTGAATATGTTTGCATAAAGTACACTGCTACCGAGTGGTGAGTGCGATCTATTCACTTCTTCATACATATTTCTTTGTTGATTTCCCTGTATACGGATCTGCACCACAAGCTGACAGCCTTCGGCCATGATTCATGTTGCTGATAATTGTTATAAGGAGTTTACTGACTCACATTTGAAGTGCCAGACTAGTCTTTCTACTTAGATACAATATGGTATCCAACTTTATACCTCACATAGTAATAGAGTCTGTCATACAGTAAAAGTATCCCTTCAGTGCCCCCTCAAAGTAATAATGGTCCCCTACCATCTCTACACACTAGTTTCCCCCTTACTGTTCTTACATATTTTTACTGCCCCTTAAAGGGGAACTCTGGTGGAAAAAAGTAGAAAACAAATGTTTTCAAATCAACTGGTGCCTGAAAGAGATTTGTAAATTACTTCTATTAAAAAATCTTAATCCTTCCAGTACTTATTAGCTGCTGTATAAAACTGAAATTTGCAAATGTCTTTTCTGTCTGACAACAGTGCTGACACCCCTGTCCGTGTAACGAACTGTCCAGATTAGAATCACATCCCCATAGAAAACCTCCCCTGCTCTAGACAGTTCCTGACACAGACAGAGGTGTCAGTAGAGAGCCCTGTTGTCAGACAGAAAAGAACTTAACAAATTTCTCAGTAGTTTATCTATAGTATACAGCAGCTAATAAGTACTAGAAGGGTTAAGATTTTTTTAATTGAAGTGATTTACAAATCTGATTAACCGGTTGCCGTCTCAGGACGAGCCAGCTCATCCTGAGACAGCAACCATTGTATGGCACAGGCTACCCACTCAAGCCCGCTTCAAACCGGCCAGCCCCCAGCTGATTGCTGTAGCTGGGGTCCGGCATTAATAGCCAACATGCGGCGATTGCCGTGGCCGGCTATTAACTCGTTAGATTGCGGCTGTCAAAGTTGACAGCGGCGTCTAAAGGGACATCTATCCCTGGTGGTCCAGTGGGGTGGATCGCCCCCCTCAGCGTGGGGGAGGGGTGATCCACTGCTGAGGTAGCCTGAGGGCTTACCTCTTCTTCTGTGCTGGCTGAGGCTCTGACAATGATAACGCCTGTCAGGATGCAGAGCACACAGATCAATGTGGTTCTATGAAACCACATTCCTCTGTATGAGAAATCTAATGATTCCTCCTAAAAGTCCCCTAAGGGGACTAAAAGTGTAAAAAAAAAGTTATATAAAAAGTAAAAAACAAAAACAAAGACATTAACCCCTTAATTATTAAAAGTCCAAATCATCCCCCTTTTCCCAAATTCCATATAAAAAATATGTAACCATAATAAAAATAAACATATGTGGTATTGCCACATGTGTAAATGTCCGAACTATAAAAATATATAATTAATTAAACCACACGGTCAATGGCGTATGCACAAAAAAATTCCAAAATCCAAAAGAGCGTATTTTTGGTCCCTTTTGATATCATGAAAAAATGTATGAAAAGCAATCAAAAAGTTCGATCAATACAAAAATTGTACCGCTAACTTCAGATCACAATGCAAAAAATGAGCCATCATACCGCTCTGTACGCGGAAAAATAAAAAAGTTATAGGGGTCAGAAGATGACAATTTTAAACGTATTAATTTTCCTGCATGTACTGTAGTTATGATTTTTTCCAGAAGTACGAGAAAATCAAACTTATATAAGTAGGGTATCATTTTAATCGGATGGACCTACAGAATAAAGAGAAGGTGTCATTTTTACCCAAAAAAATGTTTCTTCAATTTTGTCACACAATGATTTTGTTTTTGGTTTTGCTGTAGATTTTTGTGTAAAATTACTGATGTCATTACAAAGTAGAATTGGTGGTGCAAAAAATAAGTCATCACATGAATTTTTAGGTGCAAAATTGAAAGAGTTATAATTTTTAGAAGGTAAGGAGGAAACAATGAAAGTGCAAAAATGGAAAAACGCTCGCTCCTTAAGGGGTTAACTTTCTTGCATCAGTTGATTTGAAAACATTTGTTTTCCACCGGAGTTCCCCTTTAATGCCTCTATACCATGATACTCCAATTAGTAAACGGGCCATATTATTAGTGCCTTTTTTTCATTAAAGGTACACTTTGTAATAGTGTCCCCTATGTAAGCCCCAAAACAATACAAAAGTCCTCCTTTATTACACCCTCAAGATTATAGTGGAAGCCTCAGCATAGTAAAGGTACCCTGTCAGTTCCCACCACATAGTACAAGCCCCAAAGCAAATCCCAACAAAGTAAAGTTGCCCCCACATAATACATGTTGTTTTCCACTGACATATTTGTATATGCTGTGAGGGTATATGCTGGAAGGCTGGAGATTTGGAGATGGAGTCTTTAACCCTATAGTTGATTGTTTGCCCCTGTCCAATTCATCATTGCTGTCTATCTCTTGTCATTCTTCTCCTCTCTATATGACTACAGTCCTTACGTTTCCTTCTTATGACATGCTTGCCTCTTCTTCTGTAACTCTACGTTGCAAGACACAGCATGCGGTGATGGTGGAACTGGATGACAGAAGAAGGCATGCCAAAAGCTGGGAGATCTGGATGTATGGAAACAGTACTAATTTTTGCCTCAGAGAATGGAAAACCTGATTTCCCCTCTCATTTGTCAACAGGTGGCCTGTGTTTCCAAACTCGATAGGTATGGGACACTCAGGGTTAATGTAGCCTCCATAATCCAAAATGAACAGCAAGAGAAAATAAGAGATGACAATCCAATTTGGGAGTGAAGTAACAAGCATACATGTGCATTATATATTGATGCAGCATTTCTCTTTTAATTTTTTCCTGATAAATGGTAAACATCATCCAATAATTGTGTTAGATTTGGAATTTGCTATTACAACAGCTGAAGGGGTTGTTCCTTATCAATGGTGATTATGACTTCCCCTGTAGAGATGATGCATTAAAAATTAAGCATTAAAGAGGTAAGTCACGGATCCGCCCCCGTGTGACGTCACACTCCGCCCCCCTCAATGCAAGCCCATAGGATTGCATTGAGGGGGCGGAGCGTGATGGCACACAAGGGCAGAGCCGAGATGTCACAATACTCCGGCCCTATGATCGGCAGTCAATAGTCCCGGAGCGAACATGCTCGGGGGGCTGATGGTAACGGAGTGCTGCGTGAAAGATCATGGGGGTCCCCAGTGCCCGGACCCTCGTGATCAGACATCTTATCCCCTATCCTTTGGATAGGGGGATAAGATGTCTTAGGGCCAGAGTACCCCTTTAACAGACCCCCACTGTTATCAATAGGTCATGAAAGGAATTCGTAAACATGTTGGCTCCTTCAGAGAAAAAGTCACCACTTTGTAGCATCTCTCCTTATAACATATAAGGCAACTTGTCTCTTATAACCCTAAATTCCTCTATTTTTATTTGAAACAAACTCTGAGCTGTAATACATTCCCTTTTGAAGGAGTTTTCCACTTTGGGAACACAGACTGTCCTTTTGTTGCATTTAGCATTAATCTATAGGAAAGCCTGATAATTTAGAACAACTACACGAAAAATGGGCACCCATTAAAAAGGATATAGGGGGAGATTTATCAAGACCTTACCAGAGGAAAAGTTGCTAAGTTGCCCATAGCAACCAATCAGATCTCTTCTTTCATTTCTCAGAGGCCTTTTTAAAAATGAAAGAGGTGATCTGATTGGTTGCTATGGGCAACTCAGAAACTTCTCCTCTGGACAGGTTTTGATAAATCTCCCCTATACAGTGACCCCCCCGACTTATGATGGCCCCGACATATGATCATTTCAACATATGATGGCCTCTCAGAGCCCATCGTATGTTGAAGGCAGCATCGACATATGATGCTGCTGTGTGTCGGGGCCATCGTACAAACAGATATCTGACAGCACTGACAACTTCAGCAACTGACAGTTGTTTAATGTGCCCCATTCTGCCTCCTGTTACTCACATACTGTCCTGCTAACTCACACAGGCTTCCACTGTGAGCTCCGTGTAAGCCCCCCCCCCCCCCCCCCAGTGCAGCCATAGCCAATAGCCTGCAGCATCTTGCTGCAGGCATCCAATGAGCTGCTGGCTGCCCTCCCCTTCCTTTCCTATAGAGCTGTAGTCGGCAGGATCGTAATGGAGGACATTCTGTCCCCCCTGAAGGTATTTAAAGAACTGTACAGTACTGTATGCGGTGTCACACATCACATACAATACATATACACACTATACATAAATGTTTCCCTATCAGTGTGCCTCCAGCTGTTGCAAAACTATAACTCCCAGCATGCCCAGACAGTCAATGGCTGTACATGCATGCTGGGAGTTGTAGTTGTGCAACAGCTGGAGGCACCCTGGTTTGTTAAACACTCCCCATACACTCCACATACAATGGTCATCCCAGAACCAATTAGCAGTTTCCCATAGAGATATGTATTCAACATACAATGGTTCTGAGGCCCCAGAACCAATTACCATTTTTACATAGACATATGTACTCGACATATGATGGTTTCAACATATGATGGTTCTCCTGGAACCAATTAATATCATATGTTGAGGGACTACTGTAATGTATTATACCTTATACAGTGGTCCCTCAACATATGATATTAATTGGTTCCAGGAGAACCATAATATATTGAAACCATCATATGTCGAGTACATATGTCTATGTAAAAATTGTAATTGGTTCTGGGGCCTCGGAACCATTGTATGTTGAATACATATCTCTATGGGAAACTGCTAATTGGTTCTGGGATGACCATTGTATGTGGAGTGTATGGGGAGTGTTTAACAAACCAGGGTGCCTCCAGCTGTTGCACAACTACAACTCCCAGCATGCATGTACAGCCATTGACTGTCTGGGCATGCTGGGAGTTATCGTTTTGAAATGATCATATGTTGGGGGCATCGTAAGTCGGGGGGTCACTGTACCTGTAAATTACCCCAAAGTGAGAGGTGTGGCTTTCTTTGTAGGCATTCTGAAATAGGGACCAGCTTCCCTTAATTCAATGTAAGCTAAACATACATTAAGTAATTGAAATACTTAGTACAAAAAGTAATAAGATACATAAACTAAAAGTCCATGATTGTGTATTGTAATGGACCCAATTGAGTTATATATATTTTAATAACTACACAAAAGCAAATCATAGTATAATTGACCAAATAAAATACATAGTAAGAGAACAGAATCTGAAGAAAGAATAAATTCTTATTAGGGTCTTATTAGAGTTCCTGGGGGAAAAACATGTACTTGAATTATGAAAATGTCATGTGTTATATGAATAGTGGTGAGTACGTCTACAAAGGAGTTCCCAAGACAGCACTGTGGTTTCTGAGCTTGACAACATTTTCATAACAATGAATAGCATAAAATTGGATAGCAACATAACCTCTCTGGTAATATGTAAAAATGTTAGCTCCTTTTTATGAAGATACGACAAGACTAACTATAGAGTTACAGTAAATGAAAAAGTATGTTTGCCTATAGCCCCACTAAGAGAGGCTAAAGAGCTAAATGTGTGTGGATTTAATATGGCTACATTTTGATGCAGTAAGTACACCTAGTGGTGGCTGTATGCATTACAGTATTATATACTATATACTATACTATGTATACATATGTGCTACTGATCTTTAGGAATCAGTTCTAATAATAGGTACAGATATACACTGCTCAAAAAATAAGTGGAACCCTAAGATAACACATTCTAGATCTGAATGAATGAACTAATCCTATGAAATACTTTCATCTTTACATAGAATGTGCTGACAACAAAATCACACAAAATTATGAATGGAAATCAAATTTATCAACCCATGGAGGTCTAGATATGGAGTCACACTCAAAATCAAAGTGGGAAACCACACTACAGGCTGATCTAACTTTGATGTAATGTCCTTAAAACAAGTTAAAATGAGGCTCAGTAGTGTGTGTGGCCTCCATGTGCCCGTATGACCTCCCTACAATGGTGGATGTTTTTTCTAAGGGATGTCCTCCCAGACCTGGACTAAAGCATCCGCCAACTCCTGGACAGTCTGTGGTGAAACGTGGCGTTGGTGGATGGAGCGAGACATGATGTCCCAGATGTGCTCAATCAGATTCAGGTCTGGGGAATGGGCGGGCCAGTCCATAGCATCAATGCCTTCCTCTTGTAGGAACTGCTGACACACTGCAGCCACATGAGGTCTAGCATTGTCTTGCATTAGGAGGAAACCAGGGCCAACCACACCAGCATATGGTCTTACAAGGGGTCTGAGGATCTCATCTCGGTACCTAATGGCAGTCAGGATACCTCTGGCAAGCATATAGAGGTCTTTGCGTCCCCCCAAAGAAATGCCACCCCACACCATTACTGACCCACTGCCAAACCGGTCATGCTGGTGGATGCTGCAGGCAGCAGAACGTTCTCCATAGTGTCTCCAGTCTCTGTCATGTCTGTCACATGTGCTCAGTGTGAACCTGCTTTCATTTGTGAAGAGCACAGTGCTCCAGTGGCGAATATGCCAATCTTTGTGTTCTCTGGCAAATGCCGAATGTCCTGCACGGTGTTGGGCTGTAAGCACAACCCCCACCTGTGGACATCGAGCCCTCATACCACCCTCACGGAGTCTGTTTCTGACTGTTTGAGTAGACACATGCACATTTGTTGCCTGCTGGAGGTAATTTTGCAGGGCTCTGGCAGTGCTCCTCCTGCTCCTTCTTGCACAAAGGTGGAGGTAGTGGTCCTGCTGCTGGGTTTTTGCCCTCCTACGGCCTCCTCCACGTCTCCTGATGTACTTTCCTGTCTCCTGGTAGCGCCTTAATGCTCTGGACACTAGGCTGATAGACACAGCAAACCTTCTTGCCACAGCTCGCATTGATGTGCCATCCTGGATGAGCTGCACTATCTGAGCCACTTGTGTGGGTTGTATACTCTGTCTCATGCTACTACTAGAGTGAAAGTATCGCCATCATTCAAAGTGACCAAAACATCAGCCAGGAAGCATAGGAAGTGAGAAGTGATCTGTGGTCACCACCTTCAGAACCACTCCTTTATTGGGGGTGTCCTGCTAATTGCCTATAATTTCTACCTGTTGTCTGTTCCATTTGCACAACAGCATGTGAAATTGATGGTCAATCAGTGTTGCTTCCTGAGTGGACAGTGTGATTTCACCGATGTGTATTTGACTTGGAATTACACTGTGTTGTTTAAGTGTTCCCTTAATTTTTTTTGAGCAGTGTATACATATATATATATAGTGAAAACTGAACATTATATCATCATTTTAGTTTAATCTGTAAAGTTTATCTATAGACTAGAGAAGGATTATTTTTATCTACCTGAACCCATTCCTTGGTGCCTTTAGTCATGCCACGTAAAAGATCAATTAGATGAGATTTCTAAGTTTTAAACATTTCTACTTTTAAATTAGGATTATATGCATATTATTATGTACAGTTTTAATGTATAGAATTGAGGGCCCATGGACATGAATGAAACCATGATGTTCTTTCCTTCTAACAAATAGATAGCCCCTGACTTACTATAGGACATGTTTATATTACGATTTTACATATTTGTATTATATTTGATGATTTTTAAGATACCGCACCCAATTAAATAGTGCATGCTATAAAATATAACAAAAACAACAGTCCATTATGAATACATAGTATTCTAATAACAAATAACATAACCATAAAGAGCATAATCCTTTACTTAGTTATTTTCTATAGATCATTATTTTCGAAGAAGTTTGCTTCCTTCACAAACATAATCATTCCGTAAGCATTTACCTCAGCTATATTTCATGGATGGCTTTGCAAGCACTTGTACATTTTAATGTTACAAACTCAAGCTCTCATATTTTCCCGACACTTGATTCTTGTTTTCTGGTACTTTAGATTTTCAACCGAATGCACTGGGATAGCAAAACACAGATCCGTTAATCTTCAGCTTCAGAAATTGTGCAAATGTCTGAATGAGCTGCAATGCTTACTGATCTTTGATATGTTAACTTAATTTGGACTACATTCTCCCATTCAGACTGCTTCCCTATCCAACTGAGCTGAGGCCAAAACAGCCAATCAAAAAACTCTAATTAAAAATAAAGCACTTTCAGCTACTTATGTTCATTGAATATTGTTTACAAGAACAATTGCCTTGATTTCCAAGATCTCCTTTGCAGAATCTAGTGGTTCAAGTACACTGTGCATTTCTGTTTAATGCTGGATTTGAAATATTGGATTACTGCATGAACAGAGACTTGGTAGACAGCATGTTTAAAAGTTACATTGACATTCTGAAAATTAGCTATACGATTTAGTTATAGAGCAAATTGATCAAATTGATATACTCATATAGTACAAGGTGCACCTGGCACTGACACTCAACCCCTGATCCAGGGAATGTTATTACAGTTACTTCGGCAACTATACCACCCAGTGTAAGGTGCATATCTCTGCACTGATCTTTGCAGAATGGGCAGGGGATCAATGCTGGACTTTAACCTCTTAAGGACGTAGGGTGTACCTGTACGCCCTGCGCCTGGTCACGGTGTTTAAAATGTGGTGATGCGGGGTCAAGTGACCCCGCATCACACCAGGTTGGTCCCAGCTGCTATTGATAGCCGGGACCCTGAGCTAATAGCGCACGGCACAGATCGTTGTGCCGCACGCTATTAACCCTTCAGACACAGCGATCAAAGTTGATTGCCACGTCGAAAACAAAAGTAAAAGCTTGCCGGCAGCTCAGTCAGGGCTGATCGGGACTATCACGATAAAGTTAAGATGTCCCGATCAGCTAGGACCCAAGCGGAGGCCCCCTTATCCTGCTCCGCAATGTCCGATCGGCGTTTGATTGCTCCAAGCCTGAGCTACAGGCTTGAGCAATCAACCCCCTATTACGCTTATCCATGCAAGGCTATGACTTTGCAGGGATCAGGGTACAAGATCAGTGTGTGCAGTGTTATAGCCCCCTATGGGAGCTATAACACTGCAAAAAAAAGTTAAAAAAAAAAGTTAATAAAGGTCATTTAATCCCTTCCCTAATAGAAGTTTGAATCACCCCCTTTTCCCATAAAAAAACAAAAAAAAAACTGTATAAATAAAAATAAACATATGTGGTATCTCCATGTGCGGATTTGTCCGAACTCTAAAAATATATTGTTAATTAAACCGCACGGTGAATGGCGTACGCGCAAAAAAAATCCAAAGTCCAAAATAGTGTATTTTGGGTAATTTTTAATATCATTAAAAAAATTGAATAAAAAGCAATCAAAAAGTCTGATCAATGCAAAAATGATACCGATAAAAATTTCAGAACACAACACAAAAAATGAGCCCTCATACCTGCCCATACGTGGAAAATAAAAAAAAGGGGTCAGAAGATGACAATTTTAAACGTATACATTTTCCTCTATGTAGTTATGATTTTTTTCAGAAGTACGACAAAATCAAACCTATATAAGTAGGGTATCATTTTAACCGAATGGACCTACAGAATAAATATAAGGTGTCAATTTTACAGAAAAATGCACTGCGTAGAAACGGAAGCCCCCAAAAGCTACAAAATAAAAAATTTTCTTAAATTTTGTCGTACAATTAATATTTTTTCCATTTCGCCGTGGATTTTTTTTGTAAAATGACTAATGTCACTGCAAAGTAGAATTGGTGTTGCAAAAAATAAGCCATCATATGGAATTTTATGTGCAAAATTGAAAGCGTTATGATTTTTAGAAGGTGATGAGGAAAAAATGAAAATACAAACACAGAAAAACGCTGAGCCCTTAAGGGGTTAAACAGTAGTCTGAAATACTTGAAATACTGATGTATTTATGTTTGCAATGTAAAAGGGAACTTGGCCACAGAGTCTGATTGCGGGGTCCCCCCCTAACAATGACTTCACATACTGGAGAGCACATTTTTAATAGCACTTCTTGGTAGAGACGCCACCTTTGTAGGGCTGACGACCACACTAAAAAACGTGCTGCCCAAATGGAAGACTTAGAACAGCTGTATCAACGTTGGATCCCATTTCTTCATTTCATGACACATCAGTAGCAGGTAGTATTTCCTCCATCTGGGAACGCTATCCACATTCGGGATATCTGCTTCTTACACACACCGGTGACCTCCCACACTTATGGCTTCCAAGCTTGATTGCTTTAACATTTATATACCGTCAAACTGTCTATACTGTTACTCTCCACCACTTTGTGCTGTTGGCTATACATAACAGTTTTGTCATTGTTTATTTATGAGTGGTATACAGGCGAACCACTAGTCCCATAGCAGCATACACCAGAAGAGAAGGGTTTTCATCTCTGTTAGGGTGCACAAGTGCCACAGTAATGCATTATATTATTATATAATACTTACACCTAGTGCCAACTTTAGCAAAAGAGCAAAGTGAGAAATAAAAAAGGAACTTACTCTATGCTCTTTTATTATCTTGGAAGGATTTATGATGTAACAGCAAATTATTAGCGTTGAGCAGCATAGGCCATATTCAAATTCGCGATATTTCGCGAATATATGGACGAATATTCGTCATATATTTGCTAAATTCGCATATTCGCGTTTTATATGCGAAAATTTGCATATGCAAAATTTTGTTCATGCGAAAATTTGCATAAGCGAAAATTCGCAAATGTGAAAATTAGCATATGCAAAAATTTGCATAAGCGAAAATTCACAAATACGAACATTAGCATATGCAAATTTTCGCATATGCGAAAATTCGAGCACCAGTCTCACACAGTAGTATTAGAGCCTTCTTTACACCACACAAGCTGGAAGCAGAGAGGGATGATCACTGTGATGTGTACTGTTAATATTCGCGAGCAACACTACAAATTATGTCAAGCTCTTTCTTCTAAATAAATATTTTCTTTATTAACCTTAGATAAGTGTAAACTCTAATGTTTTCACTAGAGTTGAGCAAACTTACAGTAAATTGGCTCGTAGCAAACCTCACAGCTCGGTTGTTGATTACTTTAGTCCGCATAAATTAGTTCAGCTTTCCAAGGGCTTCCACCTTGAAAGGTGGATACAGACCTAGGAGACCTAAGACTGTCATCCCAGACTTTTCCAGGCAACCAGAGCCCTTGGAAAGCTGAACTAATTTACGCAGACTAAAGAAATCAACAGCCGAACTGCGAGGTCCGCTACGAACCAATTTACTGTAAGTTCTCCCAACTCTAGTTTTCACCTACCTATGTGTTGGTTTATAGCGTTTGTAGATCTGTAGCTATATATATGTAACTGGTAATCAAAACCCTTTTACAAAGATTCTCTATTTTGACCCTTGTCTCTTGTAATAACAGCTTATGGATGGACAAATTGGGGATATTGACAAATAGGAAAAGTATACCATTAACTGGGTAGTCTGAGTAGATTCTGGTATAGTATTAGATGCAGTAGGTCTATATTTAAGGTGGGAAAGGCTAAAAAGTTAGTTTTTCTTTTCATGCCTCATATGACAGTTTAGCACTGTTCTTTTGGAGTGTGCTTTATAAATATGGGGTTAAAGGCATGTTACTAAAGTGCATTGCTGAAACCAGATATGAAAAAAGATATTATCAATTCTGTATATAGAATATGATAGTTACCATTTCCACCAGTGACTGAATAAAACCTTATTTATTGTGCTATGAAAATGGAATCGCTAATTGCAATATGCTATGATAAATTCTAAACTAGGATTTAATTCTTAGATTATTCCTTAGATAGTTTTCTAGTTGTGTCATTACAAAGTACAATTGGTTGCGCAAAAAAAAAAAAATGTATATATATATTTATATATATATATATATATATATATATATATATATATATATATATATATATATATAACAATCACTCAAATAGATATGTTGATGGGAAAAAATGCAAACATTTTAATTGCCTATTGCCTATGTCCTCAAGGCCAAAATGAGCTGTGTTCTTAAAGGGGTACTCCGGTGGAAAACAAATGTTTTCAAACCAACTGGTGCCAGAAAGTTTAAAAAAATGATGCATTATTTCTATTTAAAAATCTTAATCCTTCAAGTACTTATCAGATGCTGTAAGGAACTGTCTAGGTAAAAGCAAATCCCCAAAGAAAAGCTCGCCTGATCTGGACAGTTTCTCACATGGACAGAGTTTGCAGCAGAGAGCACTGTCATCAGACTGGAAAGAACTTTACAACTTCCTCTGGAGCTTACAGCTAAATATGTTTCACTTTCTGGCACCAGTTGGTTCGAAAACATTTGTTTTCCACCAGAGTCTTTTATGAGATCGGACACAATATGCAATAATAAAAAAAGTGAAAAAAAGAAGTAAATCACCCGAAACACCTCTCTTTCCAAAAATTAAAAAAGTTGAGTGGAAAATCGCACTCAAAATGAGTTTTCAAGGGAAAAAAAATGGATGCTTATACACTCATATAGGAACTGCAACATGTCAACCTCACAATGATTTTTTTTTTTCAATAAAAATATGTCTGATCATGAAGAAAGGAAATTGGTCTTATACTGGTTTAAAGGGGTACTCCGCTGGAATTTATTTATTTTTTTTTAAATCAACTGGTGCCAGAAACGTAAACAGATTAATTAATATATGGATTTGGGCCCATAGTCATGGATATTATATATATTGCAAAAAAATTATATTGGTATGTACTATACAAGTAATACAGTATAAAATACAATAAATTTGCTTCACACATTAAAGCCAGATATTTATTATAGAAAAAATATATAGTAAAATTCCCTTGGTATGTCACAGGGCCCTTGTCACCACCCTCCGGCTACTTAAAATAAAATAATTAAAATATTATAATAATAATAATAGAAATTAATAAAACAATACTGTTACTAGTCGTCAAAGTGTATAGTGGTGTTCACAGAAAATTAGAAAGGCATTATACGCCATGTAGTTAGTTGAAAGTAAATATTTGTCTTTATAAGGCAGCATGGGACTTGTTGTCGCCATAGTAGTTAATCATTCATATTTATATTGTAATCCTATGGTAGTGCAGATGCCGTTATAGATACTAAAGTATTGCATGTAAATCCTTAATCGAATGAAATAGCTACTCACTCCTCCGCATATACAGCAAGATAATGAAAGTCCTAGAGTTGTCTGCGCAACTCACACTGGATTGTGTTGTGATGAGCCGATGAGCATTACTGAATGAGGTACTGAATGAGCTACTGAAGAAAAGACCTACGGAGGTCTTGAAACGCGTCCAGCCCATACCTGAATATATGTATAACCATATACTATTGCTTTAATATTGGCCATATTGATTGTCAGTGCCCTGTCAATTAAACCACTTCCTACGTGGATACACAAGGACATAACTGGAGCGGCGAGCTGGTGGCTTATCACAGCACAATCCAGTGTGAATTGCGGAGACAACTCTAGGACGGGCAGTAAGCAGAGCCTAATTGTCCTGCTTTCTCCTGGGCTGCGAACACTACCAGGATAGGTGAGAGGTGCAGTGCACTATTTGACTTTCATTATCTTGCTGTATATGCGGAGGAGTGAGTAGCTATCTCATTCTATTATTTTATTGAAATATATAATATCCATGACCTTGAGCCCCAAATCCATATATTTATTTCTATAGTTTCTGAACACCTTGGGTAAAGGTGTCAGTTGGGCGTCTCAGGTCTTTGTGGTGACTAGTCTGACAAGAGCCTCTCCGATTTTTATCTAGATTTGTAAATTTGACTTTCATTATCTTGCTGTTTATGCGGAGGAGTGAGTAGCTATCTCATACTATCAAGGATCTACGTGCAATACTTTGGTATCTATAACAGCATCTGCGCTACCATAGTATTACAATATGCATATGAATGATTAACTACTACGGCGACTACAAGTCCCATACTGCCTTATAAAGGCAAACATTTACTTTCAACTAACTACATGGCGTATAATGCCTTTCTCATTTTCTGTGAATACCACTATACACTTTGACCACTAGGAGCAGTATTGTTTTATTCATTTCTAATATTATTATTATTATATTTTAATTATTTTATTGTAAGTAGCCGGAGGGAGGTCACAAGGGCCCTGTGAAATACCAAGGGAATTTTACTATATATTTTTACTATAATAAATATCTGGCTTTAATTTGAGAAGCAAATGTATTGTGTTTTTTACGGTATCCCTCTCCTTATTTACTTGTAGGGTACATACCAATATCATTTTATTGAAATATATATAATATCCATGACCTTGAGCCCCAAATTCATATATTTAATTCTATAGTTTCTGGACACCGTTGGTATAGGTGTCAGTTGGGCGTCTCAGGTCTTTGTGGTGACTAGTCCGACAAGCGTCTATCTAGATTTGTAAATTACTTCTATTAAAAAATCTTAATCCTTCTAATACTTATCAGCTACTGTATGCACCACAGAAAGTTATTTTCTTTTTGAATTTCCTTTCTGTCTGACCACAGTGCTCTCTGCTGACACCTCTGTCCATGTCAGGAACTGTCCAGAGCAGGAAAGGTTTGCTATGGGGATTTGCTCCTACTGTGGACGGACAGTTCCTAAAATGGACAGAGTGTCAGCAGAGAGCACTGTGGTCAGACGCAAAAAAAATTCAAAAAGAAAAGCACTTCCTGTGGAGTAGACCACAGCTGATCAGTAATGGAAGGATTAAGATTTTGTAATAGAAGTAATTTACAAATGTATTTAACTTTCTGGCACAAGTTGATTAAAAATATGTTTTCCAACAGAGTACCCCTTTAAGTATATCTGTTTTTTTTATTATAAATAAGATTAACATTTTTACACAAGATATGCTTTTAGGGCTTTGAGCTCTGTTTATTTATTTTTTCTATACAGATCTCCACATCTCCTGTCTACCTTTACAAGGTCATATGTTTTCTGGAAAAAAATAGGAACACAACAAAAAAGCCATAAAAATGGTATAGTATGTTAAAGTGGAATAAAAGGTAGGGAAATAAGTCTGAGACTCTTACTGGAATTGAACTGGTAGTGTGCGGGAAGGCACAATACTTATAAAGGCATAAGAGGAAGCAATAGCAGCTCCAGTGTACACTTGGTCATTACTTGAGAAGAAACATGTGCATTGCTGGGTATGAATCACTGTACATGATGTACACAATGCAGCCATAGAGTTTAAAAAAAATAATACAACTGCTTTGTTTTTCTCTCTAAATGGTAAGGCACAAAGCTCAGTTGGCCATTATTATCCTACTTTGTTTGTTCAATTGTTAATAAAATAAATATTTACCCTAAAAGTTGCACATCAACAATGTTACCAAAATAAACAAATTTTTATGCTAATTTTAACCCCTTAAGGACCACAGGTTTTTCTGTTTTTGCGCTTTCATTTTTTCCTCCTCACCTTTTAAAAATCATAACCCTTTCAATTTTGCACCTAAAAATCCATATGAGGGCTTATTTTTTTGCGCCACCAATTCTACTTTGCATTGAGATCAGTCATTTTACCCAAAAATCTACGGCAAAACGGAAAAAAAAATCATTGTGCGACAAAATTGAAGAAAAAATGCCATTTTGTAAATTTTGGGGGCTTCCGTTTCTATGCAGTACATTTTTCGGTAAAAAATACACCTTCTCTTTATTCTGTAGGTCCATACGATTAAAATGATACCCTACTTATATAGGTTTGATTTTGTTGTACTTCTGAAAAAAATCATAACTACATGCAGGAAAATGTATACGTTTAAAAATTTCATTTTCTGACTCCTATAACTTTTTTATTTTTCTGAATATGGGGTGGTATGAGGGCTCATTTTTTGCAACGTGATCTGAAGTTTTTATCGGTACCATTTTTGCATTGATCAGACTTTTTGATCGCTTTTTATTCACCTTTTCATGATATAAAAAATGCCCAAAAATACGCTATTTTGGACTTTGGAGATTTTGCGCGCACGCCATTGACCAAGAGGTTTAACTAATTATATATTTTTATAGTTCGGACATTTACGCACGCGGCGATACCACATATGTTTATTTTTATTATGTTTATATATTATTTATATGGAATTTGGGAAAAGGGGGGTGATTTTAACTTTTAATAAGGAAGGGGTTAATGTGTGTGAGTTAAACTTTTTTTTGCCTTTTTTTCTTTTACACTTTTAGTCCCCTTAGGGGACTTTTAGGAGGAATCATTTTATTCCTCATACAGATGAATGGGATTACATACAATCCCATTCATCTGTGTGCTCTGCGCTCAATTGATAAAGCCTGGTCCTGCCAGGCTGTATCATTCAGAGAGCCGGAGCCGACACAGGAGGAGAGGTAAGCCCTCAGGCTACCTCAGTAGTGGATCTCTCCCCCGCGATCGCGCTGCGGGGGAGTGATCCACCCCACTGGACCACCAGAGACTGGATACAGGCACCTTTAGACGCCGCTGTCAGCTTTGACAGCGGCAATCTAAAGGGTTAATAGCTGGGGGCCGGCCGGTATGACGTGTCATACCTCGGTAACGGCCATTGGACTTGTATACACGTCCATGGTCGTTAAGTGGTTAAGCCAAAATTAACTAAAAAGACATGTGATCAAATTAATATTTATTTTGCTTCTAGAGGCCTTTTTAATGTGTTTATTAGATTTCATCACATTTGTATCTTTCTACATTTTGTAGAGTAGAGAAAAAGAATGTGTCTTTTGTCACCTGAATATTTACAATTGGTGATAAGGAGAGGGGAGAGATGAGCAGCATGTACTCTCTCTGAATGAATGTGTATGTTACAAACCTATCATGAGATGTCTGGGATGGTCAGAGTCCATCATTATTATTATTAATAATTTTAACTAATATTATCATGCTATATATGATCATTATATCATAACTTAATTTGTTATCCATGGTCATATAATTATTGCATATAACTATATATTGTAACATTGTTTTACACAGCCCTTGTATGTGGTGGGCAGAATCGTCAAATCCCAAGTCTGAACTTTGATATTAAGTTTCTGGTCATGCCATGATGTACATGAGAAGATCTGAACATTAACTGGTGTTTGTATGAACAATGGGGGAGATTTTTCAAAGCATTTAGTAGATTTTTTTTTGCTTAAAATTGTCGCAAAAAAGTTGCAAGTGTGACTACTCTCTTTTTTCTGCGACTTTTTGATTGTGCAGTGTCCTAAGCAAAAAATTAAAATCTTGCTTACCAAAGCAAAAAGTGATTTTTGACTTGCAATGGTCAGAGATTTATCAAGTGCGAAAGTCGCAAAAAGTTGCATTACATGAAAAATACTACTAAATTTATTCCAGCTCAGACATGGAGGAGAAAAAGCCACTACCAAAGCAAAAAAAGAAAAATTGCTTACGTGAAAGAAATTTATCAACAGGCTGAAAGCAGTTGATAAATACGTTGCACATAAGCAAAAAAAATTGTAAGAAAAAAATAACAAAAAAAAGGAATACATAAGCAAACATTGATAAATGTCCCCCAATGAGCCTACACAACTGTATTGATGAGTCAAATCTACCCAAAAATGTATAGTCTGAGAAGAGCGTAGCTGATCCCAGTAAGTCTGGTGAAAAGATGTAAAACTGCCTTAACTTATCTGTTGTCCATGATTTTATAATCCCACAATTAATGGATGGGTGACATTAGGTTATTCACTCTTAACACTTGAATAGTAATGAGTGCAATATCCTAGTCAATAGCGCCATCTAGTCAGTTAATAAATAGTCATTAAGCCAGATGGAAGTTAATGGTAAATGGCTTCACTAGAACCCTAATTTGCATTAGTAAACACCTTTTATGTCTATTAGAGGATTTCATTTTATGGGGTGTATATTAAAGAGGCACTCTCATTGTTAAAAACGTTTTATATATTATAGAACTAGTCATATGATGGTTTTGTACAATATAAATTTATTTTAAAAAATGTAAATTTTCCGTAGAAATTTAATCTAAAAATTGCCGCCACTAGGGGTCATCTGTCTTTAGCCAGACAGACTGGTCTGTATTTTGAAGCATACCAGATACCGGCCGTAAAGTGTGCCGGTATCCAGTATAGGCGATCTCCGCTGTATGAGATACAGCTTATGTACGGGCACGCACTGGCTGTGAACGAGCGCAGGGAGCATGCACACACAGTCAGCGCGGCTGCTATCTGCAAAGAAGGGCCTGCCCACAGACTCACTCACCCTCAGGCTGGATTGATCCTTAGAGCAGCGTGCACCCACAGGAGCAGGCATCTAGAGGAGCGGGCATCATAGGGGGGAGGCGGCAGAGTAATCAGTGGTAATGGGTACATTTTCGGCACGTCCTGGTCCCATGGAGTGCAGGGGAGCAGCACTTGCGCTGAGCAAAAGGTTGGCTGGTGTGACTGGTGTCTGTTGGAGTGTGGGGGTTGGGGGGGTACAGCGCCACTGAGCATGGGAGCCACATTAGCAGGGGAATCTGCAGCAGGGGAGGGAGAAAGCTTGGGCTCTATAGAGCAGTGTTTCCCAACAGGGTGCTTGCAGCTTTTGCAAAACTACAACTCCCAGCATGCTTGGAAAGCCGTTGCTTGTCCCAGCATTCTGGGAGTTGTTGTTTTTCAACAGCTGGAGGCACATGTGCAGCATGAAAACAAAGAGGAAGGGGTTACATAGCTGCCTGGAGTGACTGGATGACAGACAGGCTGACTGAGTCATGTCATGCTGAGGCCTGCACAGTGAGGCCACGCCCCCTCTCTTGGAGAGGAATTCATGCATGTGAGCAACAATAAAAGTGTAATAAAAAAAAAGGTGCTAGACACATAAAAATTAGATATAGAAGGTCAGGATTAGGTACTGGGTAACATATACGTGTTTTTTTTTGCACTATGACAGGTACGATTTAACTTATAAGATTTCTGCGCAGAGACTCAAAGAAGGATACACAGATCTTATAGATTAGATAGCTCTTACACTCAACGGAACTACTCTAGAGTTACTCCTTGAAGCTATCGGAGGGTCGGGCCATGAAGAGTCAGGAAGAAGTCTTCCCAATAGAGTTATGTATCTCACATGACTGCATTGTAACAAGACAATGGTTACCCATGATGATTCTATGTACCCAGCTTTCCCGTGTACAGAGGTTAGATCTCACATGTCCTGGATAAGATACAAATTGTTTTTATTTGATTAAGAATATTTAAAATGTAAATGCAATTATATCAAATAGTATGGTTTATAGATGTTTTCTTTAATCTCCAGGTTGAGATGTAACGTTAAGCATATGGATCACTTCTCCTCCTTCCGCAGAGAATGGGCGTGTCCTATTTACATCAATCCATTCACATGACGCATATAGCAGAGTTTATTAGACATCAATTTATTTATCTAAAAATGAGATGTTGCCCATTCTTGAAATCATTTGATGTGATTTTTCTGTATATGATATCTCAACTAACTCTGTAACTGATGTTCAATTGTGACATGGCTACTCACTTCTGTGACTTGTAGTTCTCTAGGTTTTTTTTTTGTATGTTCCTAATATATGCTTATAATACTTTATTAATATTCTTTGTCTTTTTATCTGACTAATATCTATTTGATATTCATTTATATATCATTGAGTTTATTAATATACTTATTTATGTTTATTAATCAATAACAGTAAACCTGCATATTTTTTAAATGCCTGTGTAAAACTAGATTCCTAGCGTAACTGACATGAAAAACTATAAATGTATCTATCTATCTATCTATCTATCTATCTATCTATATATATATATATATATATATATATATATATATGAAATAGTCGGCTCAGATGCTCAGATGTGAATTGCATTGTTTACACTTTTCAGCAATTACTAAAGGTCATAGTTTGTATAATTTCTGGTGATCATATTTCATAAGTCTTAATTAGGTTATTACTCTGTTAAAATACCAATATTATTAATTTCTATTTTATTAATTTGGTTTTCTTTTATTTTCATTTTTTTATTATAGGCTACATGAAAATAACAGAACAGATATGCTCTAATTAGGGATGAGTGAATCGAATCTGATGATTCCGAGTTTGTTATAAATTTCAGGAAAAATTTGATTTGCAACGAATGCGAATATCGCCTTGATTCGGTCGCACAAATTGCTTCATTAAACTCCATTTAGTGCGGTGCAGGCTCCAGGGGCATTTAAAATGGCGGATCCACATGTGAGGACATGGGGCAAGGAATCCTGGGAAGGCGGGAACAAGTGTAGGCAGGATGACCCTGAATCACATGCAGCATGCAGCCTATCAGCAGCCAGTCACTCCTGTGATGTCACAGCCCTATATAATTGCAGCCATCTTGCAGCCAGTAACATCAGCTTTCTATTACGGAGAGAGAGAGAGGGACAGAGAGCAGTGTGTTGCACAGAAAAGCTTTTTCATAGCAGCGATTCACCTCAAGCCCAAATCCAGCCTAGAAGCATTGATAGGGAAGGGAGTGAGATTGAGAGAGAAAGTGCAATTTTGGGTGTAGTACACAGCGACTGTGTGCTGCAGCACTGGTGTGTGCAACAACTGAAAAAAGCTACTGTGAAAGGCCAGCCAAAAGTACACACCTGCTGATGTTGTAGACAAATATAGTTTTAAGCATACTGGAACTCATTGTCCTCCCCTCAGAAGTGCATACCACATACGTACATCTAAGTGGTGTACCATTTTGTTCCTGTTAAAGTCTTAAAGGGGTACTCCACTTGAAAACATTTTTTTTTTAAATCAACTGGTGCCATACAGATTTGTAAATTACTTCTATTAAAAAATTCCAATCCTTCCAGTACTTATCAGCTGCTGTATAATACACAGGAAGTTCTTTTATTTTTTAATTTACTTTCTGCCTGACCACAGTGCTCTCTGCTGACACATCTGTCCATTTTTGGAACTGTCCAGAGTAAGAGCAAATCCCAATAGCAAACCTCTCTTGCTCTGGACAGTTCCTGACATGGACAGAGGTGTCAGCAGAGAGCTCCGTGGTCAGGCAGAAAGGAAATTAAAGGGGTACTCCACTGAAAAACATTTTTTTTAATCAACAGGTGCCAAAAATGTAAACAGATTTGTATATTATTTCTAATAAAAAATCTTAATCCTTCCAGTACTTCTCAGCTGCTGTATGATCCGCAGGAAGTTCTTTTCTTTTTGAACTTCCTTTCTGCCTGACTACAGTCTGACTATGACTCTGCTGACACCTCTGTCCATTTTAAGAACTGTCCAGAGTAGGAGCAAATTTCCATAGAAAACCTATCCTGCTCTGGACAGTTCCCAACATGGACAGAGGTGTCAGCAGCGAGCACTGTGGTCAGACAGAAAGGAAATTGAAAAAGAAAAGAACTTCCTGTGGATCATACAGCAACTGATAAGTACTGAAAGAATTGAGAATTTTTAATAGAAATAATTTACAAATCTGTTTAGCTTTGTGGTACCAGTTGATTTAAAAAAAAAAAGTTTTTTCCAGTGGAGTACCCCTTTAAAAAAGAAAATAACTTCCTGTGTATTATACAGCAGCTGATAAGTACTGGAAAGATTATGATTTTTTAATAGAAGTCATTTACAAATCTGTTTAACTTTCTGGCACCAGTTGATTTAAAAGAAAATGTTTTCCAGTGGAGTACCCCTTTTAAGGGCCTAGATACTGTAAAAGGTCAGCCAAAAGTGCACACCTACTGGTGTTGTAGACAAATTGTTTTAAGTTTACAGAGAAACAAAGTGCTATGTCCGGCACTGCCACTGATACCGACACGGACTGAGGTGGTGGGACATATTGGAGTATTCCCCGAAGGAAAGGTGGTGCTCTGGCTTATAGATGCAAGTCACATTTCATGGCACAGAAGGAAAAATGAAAAAGTCGTCAGACTCACCTCTCCCCCATCTGCACAATGTTTTATATGTGAGTATACAATAAAAAAGTTACCCTGAGAAAGAAGTTATGGTGAGTCTGCTGACTTTTTCATTTTTCCTTCTGTGCCATGATTTGTTTTAAGTTTACTGGAGAGCATTATCCTCCCCTCATAAGTGCATACGACACACGTACATCTAAGTGGTGTACCATTTTGTTCCTGTTAAAGTCTTAAGGGCCTAGATAATGTGAAAGGCAAGCCAAAAGTACAAACCTGCCTGTGTTGTAGACAAATACTGTTTTAAGCATAGTAGAGCGTATTGTACTCCCCTCATATACTCACTAAGTATGTCAGGCAGATAAGTGTGGTCTCAAGAGATGTCAAGATGTCTCCTGTCTCATCATCTATTTGAAATCTTCAATTTAAATGTTAAAAATATATTTTAAATCGTCAGGCTGTTGCCACCTCCAGGCTGGGTAATTCAGCCACTATATGGTCTCCTCATGCTGCCGCCACATCCACGCTGTGTCATTCAAGCACTATATAGTCTCCTCACACTGCCGCCAACTCCACACTGTCATTCAGCCACTATATGGTCTCCTCATACTGATGCCACCTCCAGGCTCTGTCATTGTGCTGCTCTGCGACAGTGATTCTAATAGCGATGTCTCTAATCTGCATGTTATACTAAGTTATTTCACTAACCCAGCACACACCCTCAGCGTAATACAGCAAGGAAAAGTGTTCTACACCCATATTGAGGCACTCTGTAGGCCAGAAATAGCCATTTTTAATACAGATTCACCGCAAATAAATTCGGACCAAACCAAATTTGTTTGGAACATTCGCTCATCTCTAGCGCTAATGCTAAATACTTGTTAGTTTTTACAATTCAGCAAACTGGAGGAAATGGTTATGTTTTGCTATGCATTGTCTGTTTGTATTCCTTTCAGTGTAATGAAAGTCAACCTGACCCTACAAAAAAAGCTCATACAAGAATTGCAACTGAACATAATAGTCAAATATTTGCAATACATTCTGATATTAATATTTGAAATGACTTTAATATTCTTACAGGATGTGTCACGTGTAATCTGACTCTTCCTGCAGTTTAACAATAGACTACAGAGAATAACAGACCATCTTGATAATGACAGTTTGACAAAGGCAAATTAACATTTCATGATCTAACCTAAAATATATTTTACTTTGTGGAAACACTTGAATTATCATATGCATAACTATACCTGTCAGAACAATTTTCCAAAATTTGCAAAAAACCCTGTGAACCATGATTTGTACGGAATGGTAAAAATGTGCCCAGGAGACATTTCAGACCATAGATGTCGCTTAGATCAACAATGAATGCAATACTCAAAGAACAGGAACATCCAACAGATTGTCTTTTCTAACTCAAATCCTGTCATTGGTTTAATATAAAAAAAAAAACACATAGGCTCAAAATGAAAGCAGCCATTTTCTTTTTGTGTCACTACATATATATACAGTACATTCCACATTTGCAGAATATAACTGACAGCTATACTGATGATTTTTAAATAATTAATACATAAGAATACAATTGTACCTAAAGGCCTTGAGGATACACGCTGTTACATCTGTACTAATCCCTATCCTAAAAGGGAATTTTTGCTCCATGTTAGCATAGATGTATGTAATAAGCTAATAAGCATCAAATCCAGACTTGGTTTTCATCATATTGAGGATATACTGAGAGGCTTAAAAAATCCACTGGATTTGGTGAATGTATGTCACCTGTAAAATAATAGATGTTACTGGGATACATAAACATCCATTGCTGATAATTATACATGTAAAGATATAACATATTTGAATGTGACTGTTCCTAAAAGCCATATGGGTTGTAATTATTGTAAAAGCATCTAGGAATAATAATGGCTTGCTTTGTCACGTGTAGAAAGTAATGCAGAGTGAATGACTAATACAGAGTGTGGTCTAATATTTCATAATCCCTATGACACCCCTCCCTCGGTATGTGCCCCTTAACTGTTGGCTTTTCCAGATACTAATGTACCGTATTTTTCGCCGTATAAGACACACTTTTTCTTCCCCAAAACTGGGGGGGGGGGGGGGGGGGAAGTTGGTGCGTCTTATACGGTGAATACACACATATCGCCGTGGTCCCTGCGGCCATCCACGGCCGGGACCCGCGGCTAATACAGGACATCACCAATAGCGGTGATGCCCTGTATTAACCCGATCAAAGCTGACCGCCATGTCTGAAGCGAAAGTGACACTAACCCGGCTGCTCAGTCGGGCTGTTCGGGACCGCCGCGATGAAATCACGGCGTCCCGAACAGCTTACAGGACACCGGGAGGGACCTTACCTGCCTCCTCAGTGTCTGCTCCGTGCCAGAATCCCCTGCATGGTGGTTTCTCTCCTTCAACGCCATCATGTCGTCGCTCACTCCGTCCCGTCATCCAATAGGATGACGGCGACGGAGAGCGTGGATCCCAGGGAAGAAGACGTCCGGAGCGTCGCGGTGACAGCGATGGAGCGACATCCAGGGCAGCGGTGACGGGTCCGGAGCGGCGGGGACACGTGAGTAGTACCTCCTATACCAGTGGTCTTCAACCTGCGGAACTCCAGATGTTGCAAAACTACAACTCCCAGCATGCCCTGACAGCCAACGGCTGTCCGGGCATGCTGGGAGTTTTAGTTTTGCAACATCTGGAGGTCCGCAGGTTGAAGATCACTGTTGGGTTCAGAATCTTTTTTTTCTAGGTTTTGCACCTTTAGAATTGGGTGCGTCTTATATGCCGATGCGTCCTATAGGGCGAAAAATATGGTATATTAATGCCAACAGGGAGGTGATAAAATTACTAGGACTAATTTGTAAACCATTATTGTCAAATCAATGGTAAATCAGAGCTGTAAAATACATGGGGTGTTTATACTCTTAGAAAACAGCATACAGCCCAGCTAGTACTGTTACACAGAAACACTGGTACCAATTATTAAAGGGAGCCTGTTAGCACTTTTTATCAAAGTTGCCGATAGGCTTATCCAAACGATGGGAAATTGAGCTCTGTGGTCTTGATCATCATGCAGCTTTTATGGCAAAGAAAAACCCTATTGAAGTTTCAGGCCATAAAATCTGCAAGTTCCTAGTAGGTGGGATTTACTTGTCAGTTGTAGAACATTTCTAACCCCTTCTCTTACCAAGGACTAATAGCTCTATAGCTATCTATCATAGCTGAGAGGTGGTTCTGGAAATGCTCTCAATACGGAGCCCTCTGGGCACCTATTAAATAGATCCCACCACCTAGGCACTAGCAGTGGCAATGGCCTGAAAATTAAACAATGTTTTTCTTGATGATGCAAGCTGCATGACCCAGACTACAAATATGACTCTATTCCCCTCTCTGACCTCTGTATACAACTATCAGCCATTTTAAAAGGACTGTGTCATCAGTGTCACTCTCACTAACCTGTTGGTAAAGACGTGTAATGCTGGTGACACTGACATTAATGATACCTACCACTGATCTGTGGTCCAGTTTGTCTATTATGCTTCTTATTCAGATGGCAGCGTTGGTGCATAGCCAGAGATTCAGAAGCATGCTGACATCATGGCTGCTGTTTCTTCACTCGGCCCGGCTGTGGGAAGAGGCGATGTCAGCATGCATCTGGAGTATTGTGCATGCACCAAACCTGCCATCCGAATAGGAAGCATAATGAAATAAGGGCATCACAGATCAGAGATAGGTAAGGATTAGAGATGATCTAATTTTTTGAAAAATTTGATTAGACCAATTTGCCGAAAAATGGCTATTTCTGGGCTACAGAGAGGCTCAATAGGGGTGTAGAACACTTTGCCTTGCCATAACAAGCATAGGGAGTGTGCTGTGTTAGTTAAATAACACTGTTATTCAGTATGACATGCAGATGAAATGAAAGAGCCTGGAGGTGGCAACAGTATGAGGAGACCATATGGCGGCACAATGACACAGCGTGGAGGTGGCGGCAGCATGAGGAGACCATATAGTGGCTAAATAACCCAGCCTTGAGGTGGCAACAGCCTGACGCGACCATAGGGCCTCACAATTGAAAAGATTAAAGATATTTTTTAACATTTAAATTAAGGATTTCAAATAGTTGAACCTAAAATGTGTTATTTAATGTGCCAGCAGCATGAGAAGACCACATGGCGGCACAGTGACATAGCCTGGAGGTGACAGCAGCATGAAGATACCATAATCTGGCAAAATGACACCGCTTGGAGTTGGCAGCAGCAAGAGGAGACCATATAGTGGCTGAATGACACAGCCTGGAGGTGGCGGAAGCATGAGGAGAACATATAGTGGCTGAATGACAAAGCCCGGAGGTGGCGGAAGCATAAGGAGACCATATAGTGGCTGAATGACACAGCCTGGAGTTGGCAGTAGCAAGAGGAGAGCATTTAGTGGCTGAATCACACAGCCTGGAGGTGGCGGCAGCATGAGGAGACCATAAAGTGACTGAATAACACTAAGCTCTGCTACGTAACCTGTATTAGTTACATTAATCAATCAGGTGAATATGGCTTTTCTTGCTCACCTTAACTGGCCATTCTTAGCTTTGCAGTTGTTGTACACTCAACTGCAGCAGTACAGAATAGCTGTGTAGTAGAGCCCAGTACATTACTATTAGGCACTACTAGCAGGTGACAATGGCTTTTACTGCTCTGCCTAACTGGCCGCTTTAAGCTTCAGAGTTGCTGTACACCACTCCAGCAGTGGAGTCGCTGTGTATTACACCCAAAAGTGTACTTTCTCTGTCTCTCTGTCAGTGTTTTTATGCAGTGATTTGGGCTTGTGGTAAATTGATGCTGTAAAGCTGTTTTTCTGTACAACACACACAATGCTCTATCTCTCCCTGCAATTAAATGCTCTCTCTGAAATAAAACACTGAAGTGACTGGCCGCAAGATGGCTGCCGATTATATAGGGCTGTGACATCACAGGAGTGACAGGCTGCTGATAGGCTGCATCCTGCATGTGATTTAGGGTCATCCCGCCTACCCGCCTTCCCAGAGTTCCTTACCCCATGTCCTCACATGTGGATGCTCCATTTTAGATTCCCCGGAGCCTGGACCACACTAAATGGAGTTTAATGAAGATATTTGTGTGATCGAATTACGTTGATATTTGGATTCGTTGTGAAGCAAATTTTTCCTGAAATTTATAACGAATTCGGATTCGTCAGATTTGATTCATCCCTAGTAAGTATCATTAGTGTCACCAGCACTACATACCTGTACCAATAGGTTAGCGCAAGTGACAGTGATGACAGATTCCCTTTACTAGCTTAAAATATCTGACACGCCTGCTTTAAGCACAGAATATTGCCATTGCTTCTGAGGGTATTGGCATCACAATATTATAATACAATAAATGTATAAAAACAATTATAATAATAAGGCTATTGATGAGGCCATCATTTGTTCTCACCACTGCATATCTGTTTAGCTGTATTTAAATAATCAACCTGGTATGTCACTAATCTTGTGATTGTGTACTCCCATTCCCCCATTATTGCATTGTCATGTATATTTATTACTGTTATCTGGCAAGTGTTTCTATTTTGTTTCATCACAAGTTATTTCCCCTGAGTGATCCCAAAATGTTTATTTTTTCTTAACTTTCTTCCCCAAAAGTTATTGCTCCCCACCCACCCTTTTTCACACCTGATTGCACTCCTCTGCCAATTTTCTGGCTCAGCCTAGCACTATATATCAGAGGATATAGGTCTGTTAGACTTTGGGTCTGGAGACATTCAAATATGCCATCTCAAACTGCTATCTAAAGTGCTTCTTAAGTGTGATATCAAGAATTATACCAGAATTGAACCAGAAGGGAACAAAAGGGAACTAACTCAACATTATAACTACAAAAGTAAGTCGCTCTTTTTCCAAAAAAAAAAAAAACAAACATGCACTCACTTATTACTTACATCATTGCGATACATTTTCTCTTATATCCCCAAAGATTTCTCCAGTGGACTCTATATACATCTGTCCATGTCTCCTTCCCTCACCTATGTATTGCTTGTGTTACGCCTAGCGCTCCGGGTCCCCGCTCCTCCCCAGAGCGCTCACGGCGTCTTTCTCCCTGCAGCTCCCCGGTCAGTCCCGCTGACCGGGAGCGCTGCACTGTCATGGCCGTCGGGGATGCGATTCGCACAGCGGGACGCGCCCGCTCGCGAATCGCATCCCAGGTCACTTACCCGTCCCGGTCCCCTGCTGTCATGTGCTGGCGCGCGCGGCTCCGCTCTCTAGGGCGCGCGCGCGCCAGCTCTCTGAGACTTAAAGGGCCAGTGCACCAATGATTGGTGCCTGGCCCAATTAGCTTAATTGGCTTCCACCTGCTCCCTGGCTATATCTGATCTCCTCCCATGCACTCCCTTGCGGGATCTTGTTGCCATTGTGCCAGTGAAAGCGTTCCCTTGTGTGTTCCTAGCCTGTGTTCCAGACCTCCTGCCATTGCCCCTGACTACGATCCTTGCTGCCTGCCCCGACCTTCTGCTACGTCCGACCTTGCTTCTGTCTACTCCCTTGTACCGCGCCTATCTTCAGCAGTCAGAGAGGTTGAGCCGTTGCTAGTGGATACAACCTGGTCACTACCGCCGCAGCAAGACCATCCCGCTTTGCGGCGGGCTCTGGTGAAAACCAGTAGTGACTTAGAACCGATCCACTAGCACGGTCCACGCCAATCCCTCTCTGGCACAGAGGATCCACCTCCTGCCAGCCGGCATCGTGACAGCTTGCATGCACTGCTCACCATCATAAACCACCCAAAGTCGCCCCATTCCATGGTACAGCACAGAAGTCGCTCCATCACTTCACCCAGCCATCTGCTCTCCATCTTCTTTCTTCTGCTTTTAGCTTCAGGCTTTAACCCTGGCCCACCTTTCACTAATATTTGCTCTACACTACCTGCCTCTTGCGGAACCACTACAAACTTTAACTGCGCTCTTCTAAACTCTCGATCTGTGTGCAATAAGCTCACCCAGATTCATGACTTATTTCTCACTAATTCTCTTAATCTGCTGGCTCTCACAGAAACATGGATACAACCTTCTGACACTGCTTCTCTCGCTGCTTTATCTTATGGTGACCTTCACCTTTCCCATACCCCTAGATCTGACACCAGGCATGGTGGAGGAGTTGGGGTGCTTCTAGCCCCACAATGCACTTTTCAAGTCATCCCCCCAATACCCTCACTCACATTTCCCTCTTTTGAGGTCCACACCCTCAGGCTCTTCCACCCATTGTCTCTCAGAGTGGTGGTCATCTATCGTCCTCCTGGTTCTCCCCAAATGTTCCTGGATCATTTTGCCACCTGGCGCCCTCACTTTCTTTCCTCAGAAACACCTACACTAATCATGGGTGATTTTAATATGCCCATTGATACCCCAATCTCCTCTTCTGCCTCTCAGCTTCTTTCTCTAACCTCCTCCTTTGCCCTTTCACAGCTTACTGACTCTCCCACACACAAGGATGGGAATACACTGGACTTGATCTTCTCTAGACTTTGCTCTGTCTCTAAATTCACTAATTCTCCTTTTGAGCTCTCTGACCACAACCTTCTCTCTTTCTCTATCAGTAACTCCTATCCTCTTCCAGACATTCCAACCTTGTACACTTACAGAAACCTGCGTGCCATAAACACTAGTCAATTTATAGACATTCTACAATCTTCACTATCACCATTCTCTTCTCTCTCCTGCCCTAATCTAGCAGCCAAACATTACCATGACACCCTAAAGTCTACCCTGGATCAAATGGCACCCCCTAAAGCACGAACCTCCCAACACAGACGGCAGCAACCCTGGCACACGCTAACAACCCGCTTTCTCAGGCGATGCTCTAGGTGTGCTGAACGTCTGTGGAGGAAAACGAAGACTTCTTCAGACTATCTGCACTATAAATTCATGCTTAATTCCTATTACTTCACTCTTCATCTCGCCAAACAAACATATTTTACCTCCCTCATCTCCTCTCTGTCTAACAATCCAAAACGCTTTTTTGACACGTTCAACTTTCTCCTTCGGCCTAAAGTACAGACCCCAATCACTGATTTTTGTGCTGAAGACCTGTCCAAATACTTCAAAACTAAAATCGATGACATTTGTGATGAAATCCTCTCCCAGTCCCCTAAAAGTTCTGATCCAATTCCCAGCCACGTCTCCTCTTCATCACTCTCAGTTTTTGAGCCTGTAACGGAGGATGAGGTTTCCAGGCTCCTCTCCTCAGCCCCACTACCTGCTCTAGTGACCCCATGCCTTCACACCTCATCCAGTCTCTCTCTCCTGCTATAAGCTGTCACCTAACTAAAATCTTTAACCCCTCCCTCTCTTCTGGGGTCTTTCCCTCCTCCTTCAAACACTCTATCATAACCCCACTATTGAAAAAAACATCTGAGGACCTGTCCTGTGCAGCCAACTATCGACCCGTCTCAAATCTCCCCTTTATCTTCAAACTCATGGAACGATTGGTCTACTCCCGCCTTATCCGCTATCTCTCTCCGAGAACTCTCTCCTTGACCCCTTACAGTCTGGTTTCCGCTCCCTTCACTCCACAGAAACGGCCCTAACCAAAGTCACTAACGATTTTCTGACGGCCAAATCAAATGGCAATTTCTCTTTACTGATTCTCTTGGACCTTTCTGCGGCTTTTGACACTGTGGATCACCAACTCCTGCTCAGTAGTTTCCGCTCCATCGGTCTCAAGGACTCTGCTCTCGCCTGGTTTTCCTCCTATCTCTCTGGCCACTCCTTTAGCTCTACTTCTTTTCCTCTTCCCCTTGCTGTCGGGGTTCCCCAGGAATCGGTCCTGGGTCCTCTACTCTTTTCACTCTACACATCCCTCATTGGAAAAACAATCAGTAGATTTGGTTTCCAGTACCACCTCTATGCTGATGACACCCAACTCTATACCTCTTCCTTCAACATCACCCCTGCACTCCTACAGAATACAAGTGACTGTGTCTCTGCTGTCTCAGGCATCATGTCCTCTTTATATCTGAAACTAAATCTTTCTAAAACAGAACTTCTTGTTTTTTCTCCATCAACTGATACTGTACCTAACCCTGACATTTCCATCTCGGTATGTGGTACTACCATAACTCCCGGGCAGCAGGCTCGCTGTCTTGGAGTTATACTTGACTTTAATCTGTCTTTCACTCCCCATATTCAGTCTCTTTCACGTTCTTGTCACCTGCATCGCAAAAACATTTCCAGAATCCGCACGTTTCTCACTACTGAAACTGCTAAAACTCTCATTATTGCTTTGATTCACTCCCGCTTCGACTACTGTAACTCTTTACTAATAGGCCTTCCTTTCTCCAAACTCTCTCCTCTCCAGTCCATCCTTAATGCCGCAGCCAGACTCATCTTCCTCTCCAGCCGCTGAACCGACGCCTCCTCCCTGTTCCAGTCACTACACTGGTTACCAATTAAGTCCAGAATACAGTACAAAATCCTCAGTCTCACACACAAAGCTCTCCACAATGCTGCACCTCCCTATATCTCTTCTCTCACCTCTGTCTACCATCCTACACGTTCTCTCCGATTTGCTAATGATCTCACACTAACATCTTCTATAATCCGAACTTCTCACTCTCGTCTCCAAGACTTCACTTGTGCTGCACCGGTTCTCTGGAATGCTATCCCTCAATCCCTCAGACTCAACAACAACATCCATAGTTTCAAGCGTGGCCTAAAAACACATCTCTTCAGACAGGCCTATAACAGTCTCTAATTGGCCTCAACATATCCTCAATATATCCCCACACCTCTTGTTTGAATAGTTATTGTGTAATATTATGTCTGATACTTGTCTTTGTTTGTACTCCATAATTGTAAGCGCTGCGGAATCTGTAGGCGCTATATAAATAAATAAATTATGATTCTTATTCATATTATTATTATTATTATTATTTTAATTAATACACAAACAAATACATTCTACTCTTAAACAGCGAATGTAAGAAAATTCCTAGAAGAGCTAATGTTGTGTTATATCTTACAATGTGTCAATTTCGAGACTTCCAAGCAGCATGCTCAGTGCCATCATTTTAGAGCAGTCATTGCAATAATTCATCTCAGTGCCAGACTGAAGATATATATGTGAATAGGAGATCTTGGCTGGCGTCACTATTGATGTTTGCACAATGGTTGTAGTATGATTTCTACTCGGCCAAAATTGCATCAGTGACTCAGATAAGCAGATTCTGGTTATCATAAATAACTTAAGAAGCTGGCATACATCACAATGTACTGTATTGTCCAATGAATATAGAACTTAGTTCTGTTATACCATTTGTCTGTCAGTGACCAATGGAAGATTCATACTCTCATAAGGAATATGTACAGAAGCTGAAGAAACATCACTAGAGACATATCTGAATCAATAGCAATGTGAATCCCTGCGGTTGCCTTATTTACGTTATGCCCATTAAAATGTGGATGTGGCAGCAGTTATCCCAGCAAGTGTCCAGTAACTACAAATATACAGTGCTCCTCCAGCTGGAACTGAATGGATTAAAAAGAATAACAAATTTTATACTGTAAATGTATGAAGAAATGGTGGGAAACAACACACGATGTAAAATGTTTTGACAAATTAAACTCTCACTCTGAATAGAATATAAATGTATTTGTTTGCAGACATCACTGTAATATATATATATATATATATATATATATATATATATATATTTATTTTTTTCAGATATTAAAGGGGTACTCCACTGGAAACCCTTTTTTTTTTATCAAACGGTGCCAGAAATTTTTGTAAAATTACTTCTATTAAATCATCTTAATCCTTCCAGTACTTGCTGTCTGACCCACAGTGCTCTCTTCTGACACCTCTGTCCATTTTAGGAACTGTCCAGAGCAGGAGAAGTTTGCTATGGGGATTTGCTCCTACCCTGGACCGTTCCTGACATGGACAGAGGTGTCAGCAGAGAGCAGACAGAAAGGAAATTCAAAAATAAAAGAACTTCCTGTGGAACATACAGTAGGTTATAAGTACTGGAAGGATTGAGATGTATTAATAGAAGTAATTTACAAATCTGTTTAACTTTCTGGCACCAGTTGATTAAAAAAACAATGTATTCCAGTGTGGTACCCCTTTAAGAACTAGCTATATTCTGAATGTTGTACATTGGGCGTCTTAAAAAAATACAAATAGTGCAGCATTAGGCTTGGCTAAGAACTCATGTTAGAGCCCAGGATAGTGATCAGAAGTGATTACATTTAACTGTGGTATAATTATAACAAAAACAGCAGCACAACCAAGGTGAAAGGTGAAAACATCAGTTCATCAAATATGATGCATTTTAACCCTTCAGAGGATTTTCCTCAAGATCTTGCATGTTGTGATGGAGTACTGTGGTTCCTTTGTATTTGGAACATAGCCTTATGGCAACTTCCTCATTCAATTCCTTCCATGATAAAGCGCATACTTGCTGTATGTCTATGCATAATGTGCTGTCCTACCTAAAGGATCCAAATTTTAGACATAATAGTGACATACTAGGTGAGACCTCACAATTATTAGCTGCAGTTATAGAACTCGCCTGTATACAGGTTCTCTAGTAACTCCTATGAGATGCAGCATTGCTCTCCATTGTAACAGGGAGAAACCCATCACAAGGAGTCAGGCTGAATCTACATGATATAGAAATACATTAAGGCTCGATGGTGTTAGAGGACAGATGTTTTATGTCACTGATCTGTTGGGTTAGTTGGATTTTCCTGTCGTACAGTGGCCCTGATTTACTAACAGTGGAGTGTAGGTTTCTTTGTGGGTTTTAATTCCGTACATTTTTTTCCCACGGTATTTACTAAGGTTTCCCTACATTTTTTCACTTTTCCCTACATTTTCCTTTTTTTTTACACATGCTCTGATCTGTCTGGTTTTCCTCAGCTCAAATCCACTACATCTTCAGGCAGAGTTGGCAGCAGACTTGGGGCGAGTGGCAGCAGGAGTCGCAGCGAGAGGACTGAGCTCCCTTTATCAGCCAGCGGTTGTGTCTCCATCAGCAACCCATCTGCTGTTGTGGATTGGTTAACACGCCCATCCACATCATCACAGGTGACATCTGACACCCCCAGTCAACAGTCCGTGGGTTCCTTAGACACAACCCTCAGTTGGCATGGCCCAGGAGCAGTCCCTGTTCTCCCATTGCCTTTGTACTATGCTGTTCCCTCTCCTAAAGAAGTATCTTATGCTGTGGGTTCAGCTCCACTATTTACTGAGGACGATCTAATAGAGCACGGTCAGCAGCTACTGGACAGCCAAGAAGGGGAGGAGACATGCGCCGCTTGCTCCGCTAGGTGGCCAAGTAGTGATGCGGAGAGTGACTTGGGAGGCGGCGTTGCAAGTGTTCAGGGTCCTGAAGCAGACACTGTTGGGGAACCTTTTTTTTCCACAGTATTTACTAAGCTTTCCCTACATTTTGCACTTTTCCCTACATTTTGCTTTTGGGAACACGCCCTTTTTCTGTGATCACGTGCCCTTTTCCCGACAGTCACACCCCTTTTTCAAATTTTCTCAGTAAAATGCAGAGTGGGTCGGGTTTTTAATTTCTGGCGCAGACAAAATTCTGGCACAGACAGTGGGTTTTAGTTTAGAAAATTAGGGCCTGTATGTACAATGAGAAAAAATACAAGATAAAAGATTAACATCTAACTGTCATTTAAAAGAAAACTAAAACTTTTCACATTTCATGCAGACATGTCAAAAATTTTGATCAGTCATAGTCTTAGTGCTGAAAACCTCACCGATCTCTAGATATAGTCAGGGAAAGCATTGCAACACATGTTACTCCTCGGCCTGATGCTCATTGCAGGAGACAGGTCCATTATAAGTCTATAGGGCTTGCCACCTGCAATGAAGCGGATTAAAGGAGTATTCCAGCACAAAATAACTTATCATTATCCCCTATCCAAAGGATAGGGGATAAGTTATAGATCGCTGGGCGTCCGAGCGCTGGGGCCCCCCGGGATCTCCTGGATGTGGAGCAGAAAGCCACGGCAGACACGACCCCTCCATGTATCTCTATGGGGTACATGGAGGGGGCGTGTCGGCCGCCGCGTCATGCGGGGACAGAACGCCCCCTTTGCAGCATACTGCTGCGGCCCCGTCCAGGAGATCCCGGGGGCCCCAGAGCTCGTACCACCCCGCGATCTATAACTTATCCCCTATGTCCTTTAAGTGCTAAACCTGGAAGTTGAGCTCAATGTTGTGTGCTTCACCCAGTAATATCTAGAAATTTCCCAGGCCCTCAGCACTAAGATGCCTACCAATCAAAACTTTTAAAATGTCTTCATAAAGTGTGCCAATTAAAAGTGCAACTTGTCCCACCAAAAATAAGCCCTAATACAGCTTTGTAAAAAATAGGGTAAGGTCTTAGAAGGTGAGGAGGAAGAAAATGTAAGCTTCAAATCAAAACCTGCCGAGTCATGAAGGAGTTAAAAGGTTAAGCAGAACACAACATAGAGTGACTTTATATTTTCAATCATTTTCAGGAACATTGATATATAAATATCTAATACATGGACGTTAAATACATATTTGAATTTGCAGAGAGGTATTCCATATTTAATTAGAGAATTCATTGAATCTCCTAATCAACCACATATCTCTATGTGTCACATGAGAGAATTGTGGAGTTTATTTCATTGATAAATATTAAGCAATTTCATATTCTAATTAAACCTCAGTCACATGTGGCCACTCAGCAGTCCTGACATTTACATCATAACATCCATTTATCCCCTATATTAATTGAGTTCTAGAATAGTGTTATTTTAAAACCACAATGGTCAACATTATTAAGTTAATGTTCTCTTTCTGAATGATTTTAGTCTTAATCTGACTTCATGTCAAGATGTTAAATAAGGGAAAGCATCCATAAATTACTCATCACCCAAAGGAAATATAAAGGGTTCATTCTGTGTTTATCTTTACATAGATCTTTAGGGATATTAATTCAAGCTGTGCTATTTCCAAATGTATTATACAGTATATAATATAAAAGCACATGATTATATATAGGGTGGGGCATTTATATAGATACACCTTAATAAAATGGGAATGGTTGGTGATATTAACTTCCTGTTTGTAGAACATTAGTATATGTGAGGGGGGAAACTTTTCAAGATTGGTGGTGACCATTGCGGCCATTTTGAAGTCGGCCATTTTGAATCTAACTTTTGTTTTTTCAATAGGAAGGGGGTCAAGTGACACATCAAATTTCACAAGAAAAATTTCACAAGAAAAACAATGATGTTCTTTGTTTTAACATAACTTTATTATTTCATGAGTTATTTACAAGTTTCTGACCGCTTGTAAAATGTGTTCAATGTGCTGCCCATTGTGTTTCATTGTCAATGCAACCCTCTTCTCCCACTCTTCCCACACAGATAGCAACACCGCAGGAGAAATGCTAGCACAGGCTTCCAGAATCCGTAATTTCAGGTGCTGCACATCTCGGATCTTCACAGTATAGACAATTGCCTTCAGATGACCCCAAAGATAAAAGTCTAAGGGGGTCAGATCGGGAGACCTTGGGGGGCCATTCAACTGTCCCACGACGACCAATCCACTTTCCAGGAAACTATTCATCTAGGAATGCTCGGACCTGACACCCATAATGTGGTGGTGCACCATCTTGCTTACAACGTTTCAACTCCTCCTGGAGCCATTTTCAAGCATAGTGATACACACAACAAGTAGGGCTTTTATGCCCAAATATTTCCTTAACTGCAAATCCATTTCACATAGTGATAATTATCAAAAAAGGGTACATAAAATTGCATAAGTAAATTGATATATATATATATATATATATATATATATTTTTTTTTTTTTTTATTATTTATTTATTTATTTTTTTTTATGGAGACTACTGAAAAAATCATGTTCCGTTATTCCTCCTGATGCAACTGACCTGTGCAAACTCATTTACAAGAAGGTGTTTGTATTGTCTGTAACAGTCTGGCGAGTGGCTAAGTGCAGAAAAAACTTGTTCAGAGGAGTTAAAAGGGAAACTGTCAAAAAATTTACCTGACCTAACCTGTTGGTAAAGGTGTTTAGTGTGGGTGATACTGTTGATAACCATACTTACCTGTTCCCGATCTGTAGTCCCATTGGCCCCTTATCTTTTACCTCATTTGGTGCGCTTGGTGTGGGGGTAGAGTTTCAGGAGCATGCTTCTTTGCTGGGTACTGCTAAGAGCATGCTTGGGGAATCAGCAGTCGTGATTCCAGCGAGCCCCTAAGGCACAGCCCGTGCACCAAGCCTGCTGCCCGAATTCGTAGGATAACAGACCAATGGGACTACAGATCGGGGACAGGTAAGTATTGTTATCATCAATGTCCCCCGCACTACACACCTGTACCAAGAGGTTAGTGTGGGTGAAGCTGATGACAGTTTCCCTTTAAGTGAGCTTGGTGAGTGAAGAGCTGCATGAACATACTCTGGATCCTTTGAACAGTTGTTCACTTATTGCCACAAAGGGAGATGTTCCCCCACCAAAGATTTAAAGGGCTGCACAGTGAGATATGGAACCATTAGGCCTTTTCTATTGACTATTAATCGGCCCCTTGTGTCAAAAATTGCCCTATGTCTATGGGGTGTAGCAGGCAATTTGAGCAATGTTAATGCACAAATATTTTGGCAACAATTTAATTTAGCAAACTGTTGATTGGTTACATTCAGGGATACATGTTTCCTCCTTGGGCCTTAAAGGGGTACTCTGCTGCTCAGCGTTTGGAACACACTGTTCCGAACGCTGGATATGGCATCGGGAGCTTGTGATGTCATAGCCCCGCCCCCTCATGATGTCAGCAGTGGAGTACCCCTTTAAAAGTGGAGTTTTAGGGGCATTTTCCACATTTACTCTCATTATAATCTGGTAATGTATAGGGGTGAATCAAAAATTTTTACCATGTTCAAAATAACATCTGCATTCATATTGTTATCCATAAACATCTCTACTGTTCTCTCTTCACACAAATTACAATAGTTTCTATCACCTTTCTTTAGTTTCTGTTTATTTCTCATGAGGGGGATAGGGAAGGCAGCGTCAGAACATGGAATTGTGAAAGACCGCATAAAAATGAATTAAAAAGTAAGATAATTCAGCATATAACATTTTGGATTATAATCTGTGACTCAAACTGCATTCTACAGTATAAGATCCACGACCTTATTGTAGTTTGCAACCATTTTGTAATATGTCACAGTGTGCTGAACCACAATGACTATTAATAGTCTGAGTTATGACTTTTACCCTAGTGTTATCTGCTTGATACAGTTTTGTACCAAGTTCTAGTAATGTCATCATGACATTCCAGCAGCCACTAGTGGTTAACAAGGCAAACAGCTGCTAACAGCTGAGGAGCCACATTCAGGGGCCCAAAAGTCGCATGTGGCTCTCAAGCCATTGGTATAGGGACCTTAAAGAGGTACTCTGCCCCTAGACATCTTTTCCCCTATCCGCCGCTGGGGACCCTGCGATCTCCCTATTGCACTCTGCATTCTTTTAGAGTGTTGAGTGTAGTGCCGGAGGCTCCTGACATCACGTCCATGCCCTGCTCATGATGTCACGGCCACGCCCCCTCAATGAAAGTCTATGGGAGGGGGTGTGATGGCCGTCACGCCCCCTCCCATAGACTTTCATTGAGGGGGCATGGCCATGACATCATGAGCGGGGCATGACCGTGACGTCACGAGCCTCCACCCCGCATTGCCAGTCGAAGTTTGGTCCGTGCATCGGATGTCTGGGGTGCCAAGAGCCAAGATCATGGGGGTCCCCAGCGGTGGGACCCCCGCGATCAGACATTTTATCCCCTATGCTTTGGATAGGGGATTAGATATCTAGGGGCGGAGTACCCCTTTAAGAAATTGCCTGAAATATTGTTTGATTGAGAACATTTTAAAAATATACATATAAAACTATATTTCTATGTCTTCTATGTCCTGTACTCAAACTGCATTTTGTCTTTTCCCCAATTTAAATTTTGTAATGCAATTCTTTTTACTGTGAAAAATCGCTGCCATGGAGAACAATAATGTGTTATTTATCTGGACACCAGAAATAGACATTGAGACATGAGCATTCTGCACATCCCTGACTAAATAAGTGAATTTAAGAATGGCTAACATTTCCTAGCACCATTTGATCCTTATTATAAGTCTAGTCCAGCTAGAGAGTCTCATTATGCTTCTGGCAAGCCTGAGAAAATTAAGCCCTTTGCAGGGAAAAAGAAAATACAAATCCGGTTAAAAGTTATCAAAAGCTTACAAGCTTGTAAGCAGACGGCAGCTACTTATTGCAATCTTGAAACGCGTCTAGTTGATGCTGACATTTGCTTCAAATTTAATGAAAGCTTAGGATAGGGAGTTCTAATGATTTGAACAGACTGAATAAATCTTTCAAAGCCAACAATAAAATGAACCAAGGAGTTACAGGCTCTTCTTCCTGGAACACTTCTCTCCTAAAATTCAATTTGGTTGAAAGGTCTTTATATACCCCAGGAATCATTCTTCCCACTTTTTCCGAGTTGCTCCTCGGCTTTGTTGCTGCCTGCAGTTTGTTTTTCTCTAATTAAACCTTCCTGACATTAGTTTCAAGTGTGGCTCAAATAATGTCAGCGCTAATTTTATCTCCCATGATCAATGCCCTATCTGGCATCTACAAAAATAAGGGATGTACAGTGAAAGCATCTTCTCAGGTGAAACATGTCACAATGACATACTTTGCACTTCTATCCATGTGACATGCTGCTGTTATTATATATATATATATATATATATATATATATATATATATATACACATTTATTTATATATATATATATCTACGTATATATATATATATATATATATATATATATATATATATATACACACTGCTTAAAAAAATAAAGAGAACACTAAGATAACACATCCTAGATCTGAATGAATGAACTAATCGTATGAAATACTTTCGTCTTTACATAGTTGAATGTGCTGACAACAAAATCATACAAAAATTACTAATGGAAATTAAATTTATCAACCCATGGAGGTCTAAATATGGAGTCACACTCAAAATCAAAATGGAAAACCCCACTACAGGCTGATCCAACTTTGATGTAATGTCCTTAAAACAAGTCAAAATGAGGCTCAGTGGTGTGTGTGGCCTCCAAGTGCCCATATGACTTCCCTACAACGCCTGGGCATGCTCCTGATGAGGTGGTGGATGGTCTCCTGAGGGATGTCCTCCCAGACCTGGACTAAAGAATTCGCCAACTCCTGGACAGTCTGTGGTGCATGATGTCCGAGATGTGCTCAATCGGATTCAGGTCTGGGGAACGGACGGGCCAGTACATAGCATCAATGCCTTCCTCTTGCAGGGACTGCTGACACACTCCAGCCACATGAGGTCTAGCATTGTCTTGTATTAGGAGGAACCCAGGGCCAACCACACCAGCATATGGTCTAACATGGGGTCTGAGGATCTCATTTTGGTGCCTAAGGGCAGTCAGGCTACCTCTGGCAAGCACATGGATGGCTGTGCGGCCCCACAAAGAAATGCCACCCCACACCATTACTGAGCCAAACCGGTCATGCTGGAGGATGTTGAAGGCGGCAGAACGTTCTCCATGGTGTTTCCAGACTCTCCCGTCTGTCACATGTGCTCAGTGTGAACCTGCTTTCAAATGTGAAGAGCACAGGGTGCTAGTGGCGAATTTGCCAATCTAGGTGTTCTCTGGCAAATGCCAAACGTCCTGCACGGCATTGGGCAGTAAGAACAACTCCCACCTGTGGATGTTGGGCCTCATTCCACCCTCATGGAGTCTGTTTCTGACCGTTTGAGTGGACACATGCACATTTGTGGCTTGCTGGAGGTCATTTTGCAGGTCTCTGGCAGTGCCCCTTCTGCTCCTCCTTGCACAAAAGCAGAGGTAGTGGTCCTGTTGCTGGGTTGTTGCCCTCCTACGGCCTCCTTCACGTCTCCAGATGTACTGGCCTGTCTCCTGGTAGTGTTGAAATTGATTACAATGATTCTGATGACTGATCAATATATAAATATGTATATGCCATTGCTAATGCTGCAGAAAGATATTTGTTACTGACGCTTAACCTGTAAATCAGCTTGCTATTTGCTTATTACTAAGGTGAGGACCATGGGATGAGGCCAGAAGAAGTAACATAAGAAGAGGCTGAAAGTTGGAAGACAAAATATTTTAAAAGATATAGACTGCGCCGAAGGACAAAGAAATCCAGAATTTTCCGGTAGAAGAGTGAGAGGGCAACATAAGTGAACTGTGGCCAAGAAAGAAATGAATGCTTAAATATGCTAATATATACAGATATGCAATACTCAAATAACCAATCAAAATGTAACATGATGATTTTGACGTGATATCTATCCTCCCCTTTTTGTCAAATGTAAAAACCAATGTATTTCCGTGTAATAATCAGAACTCTCAGAACTCTTTGGGACAGCTCCTGAGCTTCCTGCTGAGAAAGAGTTTATACCAACTTTTTGTCTGGTGTATATTTCTTGTGTCGACACTCAGCAGTATACAGCGGCAGTCACGCACATTTTAAGGCCTAAACCGCAGCCAGCCTTGACAGTAGCACTACGCTGACAGACACAGCAAAGCTTCTTGCCACAGCTCGATTCATCCTGGATGAGCTGCACTACCTGAGCCCCTTATGTGAGTTGTAGACTCCGTCTCATGCTACCACTAGAGTGAAAGCACCGCCAGCCTTAAAAAGTGACCAAAACATCAGCCAGGAAGCATAGGAACTGAGAAGTTATTGGGGGTGTCTTGCTAATTGCCTATATCTTTCACCTGTTGTCTGTTCCATTTGCACAACAGCACGTGAAATCGATTGTCAATCAGTGTTGCTTCCTGGGTGTACAGTATGATTTCACAGAATTGTGATAGACTTGGAGTAACATTGTGTTGTTTAAGTATTCCCTTTATTTTTTGAGCAGTGCATATATATATATATATATATATATATATATATATATATATATACAGTGGTCCCTCAACATACAATGGTAATTTGTTCCAAATGAACCATTGTTTGTTGAAACCATCGTATGTTGAGGGATCCCGAAGAGGAAGGTCCGGAGCGTCGGAGACATGTAAGTGATCGTCACCGGACCACCCGGGGTACCTTAAACGGCTATCCGGCGGCAGCTGAAGCAGTCTGCGCTGCCGGATTCCCGTTTATGCGATGGCCCCAACATACAAAAGTATTGTATGTTGATGCTGCCTTCAACATGCTATGGCTCTGAGAGGCCATCGTATGTCGGGGCCATTGTAGGTCGGGGGTCACTGTGTATATATATATATATATATATATATATATATATATATACATATAAAAATAGTCAAGCAGGAAGCATGAAGCTTCATGCTTCCTGTTGGACTATTTTTGTTTGATGCACATTTGGTCAAGGTTGGAGCCGGCTGAGCACCCGCAGATCTATTATATAGGGCTAGAAGCCCCTTCATGGTGATCCTTCACTACTATTTTAAGGTGCAGGAACTCACCCAAGATTTCCACTCAAGGGCTGGGGAACTCAGTTCCCACACATTCCTGCAGAACTTGAGCCCTATATCTATCTATCTATATCTATCTATATATATATATATATATATATATATATATATATATATATACATATATATATATATATATATATATATATATATATATATATATATATATATACACACACACACACACACATACACACACACCCTGTAAGCGCATATTGCACAAAGGGCCCCTGGACTGACTTTTATTCATGCCATGTGCTATAGTGTAATACTGTATTTGTAAAACCAAAGTTACAGAGTGAGCCCATATCTTTCTCTATGTTTACATATTATTGTCAGCATTGCTATAATTTGAAACATGCCCTAATAAAATCACTAGTGAGTAATACAACCTATGCAGTTGGAAAGGTTGTGTATATATGCATTGTAGTGTCATTTATCCATTGCATCAAAATGATATATTTGCCCATTTGCCCATCATGGACATGAGATGGCTGATTGACAAGGCTGCTGGAGGAACACAGCCTGAAGCAACACTGCTGTAACACAGAGTTTTACCAAACATGTGCCCCCAGCTGTTGCAAAACAACATCGGGGTGGGGGTGGGGTGCTGGGGGGATTTTACATTGTTGGTGTAATTAAAGTTCTTTTTACTCCCTGTTTACCCTAGACGCACTCCATTTGTGCTTCCCCACATTTATCAAAGAGGTGCACATTCTTCAATAACAAGGTAGTTTAGATGTAAACAGGTTTCTAAGTGTGTTTTGGGCTGGTGTGGGAGATTGCACATAAGTGTTTTTTTGGGGGAAGAGTGACACTGCAGTTTTTGTGCCAAAGTCAGAAGTGGATCCAGCTGGAAGGAAAAGTATAAGTCTTTCTTTTATATTTCGTATCCATTTTAAATCCACTTCTGGCTTATGAAAAAAAACCTGTGTGGAAACCTTGCCTAAATCAAATAAGCCTATACATTTTTATTGTTGTTGGATATAGAATATGTGGTATGCAAGTTACCTCCCTTTAGACTGCACAACTGAGTTTTTTTTTATATCTACAAATTTTTCTAGTAGGTCAAACAATATTTTTGCTTCTGAAAGACATAAAAACTTTTCCTCACTCCTCCAAACGTACAGCAATTAAGCTAGAACCATCCAGTGGGCACCTTGGTCTTTACCATCGATGGCCTCAATGGTTTGCTGCTATTTTATTGACATCATGGCTCCTATGCCTAAGCAGTAAGGCCAGTGGTACTACACATGTGTGCTGAGGCCACTGCTTGGCTACCGCAGTCAAGTGGTGCCAAGGAAATGGGTACACCAACTAAAGTTCCTGCACTGAATTACTGCTGGATTGGATAATTGAGTAAAGTTTTTAGGTTATTTTTAGGTTATTTTATTACATTCAAGCCTCCTAATCTTATTTCATATTTTTCATAAGGTAGATAACTACTTAAATGGGCATTGTCAGATGTAAAAATGTTTTATATGTTGTACATATTCGAAAAACAATTTTCTAATATACTTCTTTAAAAAATTCACATTTTATTATAGGAAAACTACCTTTGAAAACCCCACCACTAGGGGTCCCCATACCTCCTGGGATACTGATAAGTCCCACAGCCCACAGGTGTGTCCAAGGATCATGGACATGAGATGGCTGATTGACAAGGCTGCTGGAGGAACACAGCCTGAAGCAACACTGCTGTAACACAGAGTTTTACCAAACATGTGCCCCCAGCTGTTGCAAAACAACAGCACCAAGCATGCCTGGGCAGTCAAAGGATGTCTGGGCATGCTGCAAATTGTAGTTTTGCAAAAGTTGTAGGCACACAGCTGAAGGCAACACTGCTGTAAAAATAGTTATTCAAACACTGTACCTCCAACTATTCCAAAACAAAGGATGACACACATGAATGACATAGGAAGATTTAAGTTATACATTCACCATATTGTCTTTGGTGGAAGAGTACAGGCAATCTCCAATAATCATTGTGTGTGTGTGTGTGTGTTAGTGTACAGCATAAATCCAGAGAGGAATGGGTTACAGAGCAGGGCTACTATGCTCCTCCAAGAGCAGTGAGTCAGCAGAGCGAGGGAAAAGGGGGAGGAGTCATACAGTTAAGGCACAAGAAGGACACGCCTCCTCCCTTTGACAAGATGGAAATGACAGTGAGCAATGTTAATATGGTATTTTTTGTGAAATATGGGTGATAGATACATAAAAAAATACATGTACATCATTAGGATGAGGTACTGAGAAACATATATAACAGTTTTTTGTTTTTTTGTTTTTTTTGTGGGAACTGACAGGTATGCTTTAAATGAAAAATGAAGTCTCCATATCAGACCCACCTCCCACCCCCAACTCTCTACAAAGTATTACAATGAAAAATAAGGACCTCCTCCTCTGCTGTTTCCTCGTCCACTCCTCACACAACTGTCTCCCAAATTTCTCCCATGCTTCCCCCATACACTAGAACTGACTACTTTAAAGGGGTACTCCAGCGCTAAGACATCTTATCCCTTATCCAAAGGATAGGGGATAAGATGCCTGATTGCAGGGGTCCGGCCGCTGGGGACCCCCGTGATCTTCCACGCCGTACCCCGTTAGAATCAGTCCCCGGAGCGTGTTCGCTCCAGGTCTGATTACTGGCGATCACGGGGACGGAGCATAGTGACGTCACGCCTCCGCCCCTGTGTGACTTCACGCTCCGCCCCCTCAATGCAAGCCTATGGGAGGGGGCGTGACAGCTGTCATGCCCCTCCAATAGACTTGCATTGAGGGGGCGGAGCGTGACGTCACATGGGGCTGAGCCGTGACGTCACTATGCTCCGTCCTCGTGGTCGAGATGGATTCAGCCTGAGGACCTCCAGCGATTCCAGAAGCCGCTAAAGGTGGGTGCTCTATGGTAGATCCCGCGGGTCCCCAGCGGCGGGACCCGCGCGATCTGACATCTTATTCTCTTTCCTTTTGATAGGGGATAAGATGTCTAGGGGCGGAGTACCCCTTTAACACATCTGGCTATCACCCACCATTAGGACCTTCAAAAACAACCTTAAGATCCATATCTTCAAGTAAGCTTCTGATCTCCAATAACTCTGCTGCCACTGCACTGTAAACAGCTTCTTCCCCATCAGCTCACAGGTGACCAGCTGCCCCCTCACTTACTGTTTTCCTCTACTTTCGTGTAAATTGTACGGCCCCCATCCCCCTCTATATCAGTCTGTGTCTCGTTCACTGTACATGCATTTGTAATATGTATTTTAACTCTCATTAAATGTAAAAAGCCCTGGAACCAAGAGCGATATATAATAAATATTAATAACAATAGTAACATGTAAAGTATTAAATTGCATGTCAAGATTCGATAAATTATTACTGTCTGACTGTTTTTCATTTGATTTCATACAGATCAAGCAGTGGCACCGCTTTTTCTTCAAGACGTGATTCATAATTTCTGAAGTCATTGAATATGGTTGTCACAAGACTGACTGACTGTGCTGTTCTTGTGTTTTATGTAGCTGACGCTTAAATGCCTAAATGCACAACTGTTTATCAAATGCAAATGAACACAATTCTCATTTTTATTTTAGTCAGACAAAATCTCACTGCACCCCAAAGGATTAGTAATTTAGTGATGAACAGTGAAGGCAGCTGTTGTGATGCCCATAGATATGTGTCTGATTTCCATGTAGTTAAATATTTACTAAAATATAAAATGTATTAGTAGCAACAGGTGTATTTTCACTGACGTTCTTTTTATAGTCTCCTTGGATTTTAAGGTTCGCTATTAGTAAAAAACAAAATTCCACTTGTTTATGACATCTTGAAAGCGTAGGTTTTTATAATGATGGGCAGTTCAGTGGTCTCCAAAGGAAGTATGTCTGTGATATACAGTTGCCCCTCAACATACGATGGTAATCCGTTCCAAATGGACCATCGTTTGTTGAAACCATCGCATGTTGAGGGATCCGTGAAATGTAAAGTATAGGACAGTGGTCTACAACCTGCGGACCACCAGATGTTGCAAAACTACAACCCCCAGCATGCCCGGACAGCCAAGGGCTGTCCGGGCATGCTGAGAGTTGTAGTTTTGCAACATCTGGAGGTCCGCAGGTTGAAGACCACTGTTAGAGGAAGTTGTACTTACCTGTCCCCGCTTCTCCGGACCGTCACCACTCGTCACCGCTGCCCGGGATGTCGCCATCCATCGGTGTCGCCGCGTCCCCGAGGTGTCCCCGACGCTCCGGCAAGGCCTCTTCTTCCCCGGTAACTTCTCTCTCCGTCGCCGCCATCACGTCGCTACGCACGCCGCTCCTATTGGATGACGGGACGGCGTGCACGGCGACGTGATGACGTCGATGGAGAGCGCCGACGATGCAGGGGATCCTGAAGAGGACGCGCCAGAGCCCCGAAGACAGGTAAGTGATCGTCAGCGGACCACACGGGACACAGTAAACGGCTATCCGGTGGCAGCTGAAGCAGTCAGTGCCGCCGGATAGCCGTTTATGTGATGGCCCCGACATACAAAAGCATCGTATGTTGATGCTGCTTTCAACATGCAATGGCCTCTGAGAGACCATTGCATGTTGAAATTATGGTGTGTCGGGGCCATCGTAGGTCGAGGGGTCACTGTATTCTTTCGGTTGTATTCACATGTACAGTAACCTGTGCAGGAAGAAACATCTGTAGCCAGTGACTGGCTGGAGCATCACATGCACAATATATATGCAACCTCACCACCGCACTTTCGATGGGGTACACTGAACCAAAAGTGGCACTTGGGTGGTAGAAAACTGAGTGATAAATGCAGGTTTTATTTGTTAGTATTATGTTTAGGTTTCAGCCTGTACCATCTTTTAAACTAATTCAGAATTGAAACCCTGCCTCTTCACCCGCCTTCTATCCTGCTCACATTGGCAATCTGCCACTCCGAGCAGCCACACTTGGGGCCTGCGTGTCGCTGAGTGCACTCAGACATCGCAATGTAACCGTGTTGTCTGAGTCTGGCCCCCAGTGTTGCTGTTGAGAGCGGTGGATTGCCACTGTGAGAAGGCTAGCGGACGGGGTGAGGTGGGGGGGGGGAGTGGTTTTCATCAACAGCTGGAGGTACACTGGGTCGGGTCACTGGTGGGTACGCAGCGTAAAATACCATGCTGATCCGTTATGTATGACCCTACCTCTACAAGGTTAAACAAAATGAAATGTTATATAATCATTGGCAAGGTTGTTCGATAACTATGTTACATTCTTAGATCGTTTAGTCTCAGTTAAGACTAACTATTAGTTTGAACTACGCCAAGATTATTGTTCTTACATTTTTTCATCAGAATTTTACCACATTTTTGGCTAACAATGTTTCCTCTAAATCCATGCCCCTTTTGTTGATGTCAGATCCATTTACAGAAGCCATGCAGCTTTGTGGTCAAGCTGTAGAACTGTTGAAAACTGTACCAAAAGTCTGTTGCAGTTGCAATAGAAAATCTGGGTCAATATAGGCAAAATTAATAAGGTAATTGTCACGATTCGGCTTCCAGATAGTGGATCCTCTGTGCCAGAGAGGGATTGGCGTGGACCGTGCTAGTGGACCGGTTCTAAGCCACTACTGGTTTTCACCAGAGCCCGCCGCAAAGCGGGATGGTCTTGCTGCGGCGGTAGTGACCAGGTCGTATCCACTAGCAACGGCTCAACCTCTCTGGCTGCTGAAGATAGGCGCGGTACAAGGGAGTAGGCAGAAGCAAGGTCAGACGTAGCAGAAGGTCGGGGGCAGGCGGCAAGGTTCGTAGTCAGGATGGGTAGCAGAAGTTCAGGTACACAGGCTTTGGACACACTAAACGCTTTCACTGGCACAAGGCAACAAGATCCGGCAAGGGAGTGCAAGGGAGGAGACTAGATATAGGCAGGGAACAGGTGGGAACCAATTAAGCTAATTGGGCCAGGCACCAATCATTGGTGCACTGGCCCTTTAAGTCTCAGAGAACTGGCGCGCGCGCGCCCTAGAGAGCGGAGCCGCGCGCGCCAGCACATGACAGCAGGGGACCGGGACGGGTAAGTGACCTGGGATGCGATTCGCGAGCGGGCGCGTCCCGCTGTGCGAATCGCATCCCCAACGGCCAAGACAGTGCAGCGCTCCCGGTCAGCGGGACTGACCGGGGCGCTGCAGGGAGAAAGACGCCGTGAGCGCTCCGGGGAGGAGCGGGGACCCGGAGCGCTAGGCGTAACAGTACCCCCCCCCTTAGGTCTCCCCTTCTCTTTGTCCGGTAACTGCCTCCCCTGGGATGAGGACACCTGGAAAGAATGGAGGGTTTCCTCAACGGCAGGCAGTACAGCAGGAGTGGGAATGGGGAGGGAGGGCAGAGGGCGAGGCCTGGCACGGGGCAGTGTGACACCAGGACGGGGGCCATGGGGAGGTACAGAGGCTTGCCTGATGGGACAGGGAGGGGGGGAGAGGCACTTCCTGTGGCAGGCAGAGTCCCAGTTCCTGATCTCCCCGGTGGTCCAATCAATGGTGGGGGAATGAAGCCGGAGCCAAGGCAGACCGAGGAGGACCTCAGAGGTACAGTTGGGGAGAATGAAGAACTCAATCCTTTCGTGGTGGGGTCCGATAGACATCAGGAGGGGTTCTGTGCGGTAACGCACGGTGCAGTCCAATCTGGCTCCGTTGACCGCGGAAATGTAGAGCGGTTTGACGAGACGGGTCACCGGGATGCTGAATCTATTAACAAAGGACTCCAACATAAAATTCCCGGAGGCACCAGAGTCCAAGCAGGCCACGGCTGAGATGGAGGAGTTGGCTGTAGGGGAAATCCGCACGGGCACCGTGAGACGTGGAGAAGAAGACTTAGAAGCAAAAGATGCCACACCCACGTGAGCTGGGTGCGTGCGTGCGTTTCCCAGGCGTGGAGGACGGATAGGGCAATCCACCAAGAAATGCTCAGTACTGGCACAATACAGACAGAGATTTTCTTCTCTACGGCGATTCCTCTCTTCCTGGGTCAGGCGAGACCGATCCACTTGCATGGCCTCCTCGGCGGGAGGCCCAGGCGAAGACTGCAAAGGATGCTGTGGGAGAGGAGCCCAGAGATCTAAGTCTTTTTCCTGGCGGAGCTCTTGGTGTCGCTCAGAAAAACGCATGTCAATGCGGGTAGCCAGATGGATGAGTTCTTGGAGGTTGGCAGGAATCTCTCGTGCGGCCAGCACATCCTTGATGCGACTGGATAGGCCTTTTTTAAAGGTCGCGCAGAGAGCCTCATTATTCCAGGATAGTTCAGAAGCAAAAGTACGGAATTGTATGGCGTACTCGCCAACGGAAGAATTACCCTGGACCAGGTTCAGCAAGGCAGTCTCAGCAGAAGAGGCTCGGGCAGGTTCCTCAAAGACACTTCGGACTTCAGCAAAGAAGGACTGGACTGTGGCTGTGGCAGGATCATTGCGGTCCCAGAGCGGTGTGGCCCAAGACAAGGCCTTTCCTGAAAGAAGACTCACTACGAACGCCACCTTAGACCGTTCTGTAGGAAACAAGTCTGACAACATCTCCATATGCAGGGAACACTGAGACAAAAATCCACGGCAGAGTCTGGAGTCCCCATCAAATTTGTCCGGCAGGGACAAGCGGAGGTTAGGAGCGGCCACTCGCTGCGGAGGAGGTGCAGGAGCTGGCGGAGGAGATGGTTGCTGCTGTAGCAGAGGCAGAATTTGCTGTAACATGGCGGTCAACTGCGACAGCTGCTGTCCTTGTTGGGCAATCTGCTGCGATTGCTGAGCGACCACCGTGGGAAGATCAGCGAGACTTGGCAGCGGCACCTCAGCGGGATCCATGGCCGGATCTACTGTCACGATTCGGCTTCCAGATAGTGGATCCTCTGTGCCAGAGAGGGATTGGCGTGGACCGTGCTAGTGGACCGGTTCTAAGCCACTACTGGTTTTCACCAGAGCCCGCCGCAAAGCGGGATGGTCTTGCTGCGGCGGTAGTGACCAGGTCGTATCCACTAGCAACGGCTCAACCTCTCTGGCTGCTGAAGATAGGCGCGGTACAAGGGAGTAGGCAGAAGCAAGGTCAGACGTAGCAGAAGGTCGGGGGCAGGCGGCAAGGTTCGTAGTCAGGATGGGTAGCAGAAGTTCAGGTACACAGGCTTTGGACACACTAAACGCTTTCACTGGCACAAGGCAACAAGATCCGGCAAGGGAGTGCAAGGGAGGAGACTAGATATAGGCAGGGAACAGGTGGGAACCAATTAAGCTAATTGGGCCAGGCACCAATCATTGGTGCACTGGCCCTTTAAGTCTCAGAGAACTGGCGCGCGCGCGCCCTAGAGAGCGGAGCCGCGCGCGCCAGCACATGACAGCAGGGGACCGGGACGGGTAAGTGACCTGGGATGCGATTCGCGAGCGGGCGCGTCCCGCTGTGCGAATCGCATCCCCAACGGCCAAGACAGTGCAGCGCTCCCGGTCAGCGGGACTGACCGGGGCGCTGCAGGGAGAAAGACGCCGTGAGCGCTCCGGGGAGGAGCGGGGACCCGGAGCGCTAGGCGTAACAGTAATGTACACTCCTTTATCCATTATCAACACTTGGAAAAGCAGATCAGATCACAAAGAACCTGGCAGCCCTTAGGAACTTTGCCACACCCCCTCCCATAGACTTGCATTGAGGGGGGCATGGTACGATGTTGTGATGGGGGCGGGCATGGCCAAGCATTCTAAACAAAGGCCCGTGCTGCACAGGGACCCCCGCAATCAGACATCTTATCCCCTATCCTTTGGATAGGGGATAAGATGTCTAGGGGAGGAGTACCCCTTTAATGATTAGATATACAAGGGTAGGAACAAGGGTATTGCTGCAACCTTGTTGTTAAGGGGCAAAGCCTGAAGTTTGCCAGATGAGTCAGCTACCAAAATAATATGCATCCTTGTTAAAAATGTTTACTTTTGTGTTTGTTATGTATTAAGCTTAACTATTGTCGATAATTAATATGATGCAACAGCATTGGTTTATGTCTTTTACTGGTGAAGACAAAAGGGAGACCAAAGAGTTTTTTACATATGCGACAAACAAAATAAATTAACTGACATTGCTATACTATTTCAGAACCTCTCAGCTACAGAGCCATCTAGTGGCACTAGACATACATACCAGACAATTCATAACAGTGTTAGGCTAGGTTCACACTGTGGAATTTCTGGACAGAATTTCTTCTGGAGATCAAGCTAGCGACACTAGGACTGCATGGACTACATTGCTGTCCCCATAGATGGCAATGCATTTCTGAGCAGGTCTCCCAAAAGATCCACCCAGAAATGCATTGCAGTCTATGGGGGCAGCAATGCAGTCTGCTTGGTCCTAGTGCTGCTGGCTCGATCTCTGGCAGAAATTCTTCCCAGAAATTCTGCAGTGTGAACCTAGCCTTAGTGATCTACTTCCTACACTTAGAACCAGCAGCCTGACTCTACAACCTCACCTCCTCCTTCATTATTAAAGCCAAAAATTATTCAACAGCTGGAGGCACACTATGGGTTGGCGTAAAATATGATGCAGATCCGTTATGTGTGACCCTACCCCCAACGTTTTAATAATATGCACTGCTTAACTTGCCATCTGTCTATCTTCTATGATATATATATATATATATATATATATATATATACATATATATATATATATATATATATATATATATATATATATACTGTATACAGTGGTCCCTCAACATACGATGGTAATTCCTTCTAAAAGACCCATCGTTTGTCGAATCCATTGTATGTTGAGGGATTCATGCAACGTAAAGTATAGGAAGTTATACTCACCTGTCCCCGCCGCTCCGGACCGCGTCCTCACCGCTCTCGATGCTGTCCCAGGGGCTCCCGATGCTGTCCCGCTGCTCCGGTGTCTTCTTTGGGATCCTCCGGCTTCTTCTGCATCTTCTGCAGGGTCCGGGCCTCGCTTTCTGGTGACGATATTATGCTGCTGCGACGGCACGGCGTTTGTAGTGATGTAATAACAACGCCGGAAAGCGAGGCCCGGACCCTGGAGAAGATACAGAAGACGCCGGACGATCGCGAAGTGCACCCGGAGCAGCGGGGATAGGTAAGCAAACCTGTGCGGCATGCTTAAACTGCTATCTGACAGCAGCTTAAGCATTTTGTGCTGTCGGATAGCAGTTAATGCGATGGCCCCGACATATAAAAGCATCGTATGTCAATGTTGACATCGACATGCGATGGCCTCTGAGAGGCCATCGTATGTCGATTTTATCATATGTCGGGGCCATCGCATATCGGGGGGTTACTGTATCTATTACTAGCTGAGTACCCGGTGTTGCCTGGTTTTTCCTTCCTCATCCTTGTTGGGGAGGAAAATAAACAAAGGAGGAAGCTTTTGACTTCAAATATATTGTTGTCATATCCCAACCCCATATCCCATCCTTATATGCCGACCTCCTATCCCAACCTCCTATCCCGACCTCCTATCCCGTCCTCCTATCCTAACCTCCTATCCCGTCCTCCTATCCCATCCTCCTATCCCGACCTCCTATCCCGACATCCTATCCCGACCTCCTATCCAGTCCTCATATCCCGACCTCCTATCCCGACCTCCTATCTCGTCCTCCTATCCCGTCCTCCTATCCCGTCCTCCTATCCCGTCCTCCTATCCCGTCCTCCTATCTCAACCTCCTATCCCGACCTCCTATCCCGACCTCCTATCCCGACCTCCTATCCCAACCTCCTATCCCATCCTCCTATCCCATCCACCTATCCCATCCTCCTATCCCGACCTCCTATCCCGACCTCCTATCCTGACCTCCTATCCTGTCCTCCTATCCATCCTCCTATCCCGTCCTCCTATATCGACCTCCTATCCCATCCTCCTATCTCGACCTCCTATCCCAACCTCCCATCTCAACCTCCTATCTCAACCTCCTATCCCGTCCTCCTATTCCGACCTCCTATCCCAACCTCCCATCTCAACCTCCTATCTCAACCTCCTATCCCGTCCTCCTATTCCGACCTCCTATCCCAACCTCCCATCTCAACCTCCTATCTCAACCTCCTATCCCGTCCTCCTATTCCGACCTCCTATCCCAACCTCCCATCTCAACCTCCTATCTCAACCTCCTATCCCGTCCTCCTATTCCGACCTTCTATCCCGACCTCCTATCCCGACCTCCTATCCTGTCCTCCTATCCCGTCCTCCTATCTCAACCTCCTATCTCGACCTCCTATCCCGACCTCCTATCCCGACCTCCTATCCCGGCCTCCTATCCCGACCTCCTATCACAACCTCCTATCCCTTCCTCCTATCTCGACCTCCTATCATGACCTCCTATCCCTTCCTCCTATCTCGACCTCCTATGTCGACCTCCTATCCCGACCCATAATATGTGTACCAGGTATTGAAATATCTCCAGCCGTATGGAAGTTATGTGGGAACATACATTTCCCTTTGATTTGCATGGGACTTTAAACAAAAACCCCGACCCTCACAAATGGGGGTAGTTAAGGGTTAAATTAACTATCCTATATTTTAAGTGGACATATAAGTAACATGTGACCAAGTATTATGAAACTATCACAAGCCGTTTGGAAGTTATGCAGTAAAATATATTTCCCATTGAGTTGTATGGGACTTTAAACATAAACTCCGCCCCTGGCAAATGGGGGTGAGTAGGGGTTAAATCACCTATCCTATGTTTGTTGTAGACATATATGTAACATGTGTGCCAAGTTTCATGTTAATATCTTTAGCCGTTTGGACGTGATGCTGGAACATACACACACACACACGTAGAGTTTTATATATATAGATATACTGTATATAATGAATCAATTGCAAATGTATACATTTGTTACTTAATACCATAAATACCAAATAAAGCAATGCCATTTATTTGCTATATTTTTCTGACTCTGTGTTTTTTTGTTTTTTTTACTCCAACTGGTTGTCAATACTTTGCAAGCCTAAAAAACTTCAGAGAACTGTGGAGACTTGTAATGTATTCTGAAATGAACATTTCATTTAATCTTCAATGTAACCTTGCTGTCTATAGACATATAGTAATTTAAACATGGACACATGAACATTCCATATAGCTAGGAGTAATATTCATCTTTTGGCTTCTTACTATAAAGATGCGAAAACTTAATTTCATGGCTCTTAAAACCAATTCAGCACCTGACAATCACGCAGTTAATGTTTCAGGTCATTGACTGTGTTGCGGTAAGACAGCTACAGTCATACTCCTTGCTCTGATGCCGAGTTGACCCCGAATAAAGAAAAAAAATATGTTTTTTTTTGCTTCCTTTGAAGCAGTCTGTTTACAGGTGCTGAACGTGGAACAAAGCCCCCATTGAACACCTGTTCATGTAATTTATATTTACATCTGAAGAAAAGACATCTGCGGGCTTAAAAGATTATGCACTACATTACCTTATGAGAATGACACTGCATGTTGATCCATGAAAGAATATCAAAGCCAATGAAGCAACTTTTATTGCTAAACTAGAACGCTGATGATAAAAAGTATGTGCAAAGCAAATACTAAATAGGTGCATGAGATTTACAGGAATAACAAATCAGATACTTAGAACAACAAAAAGGAAGTTCTGTAGCATCAAATGAATATAAAAGAAATTTAGTGGTACAATAAAAGGAGCAATGTGAATTATAAAAACACTATTGCCAGGAACGGCATGCCATGATAAAAATGAGTGGAAAAAATTGCCATAAAGCTAATATATGCCCCCTTGTATATAATAGCTTGACCAAATAGGAGATAAAACAATAATCATAAAATGTGATAACTGTTTTATGTACAAAGGCTTTTATTACAGAAGCAAAGTCAGGTCATTCATGAAATCAGATTGACAATTACAGTCTTAAGGAATTGTATTTTCTCACTTTTGTTGCAGATCTGCAGACATATTACTGTGTGGATACAACATCCAATAACAATCATTGTCTCACTATGGTCAGGGCTAGCCTTACGATGGATGTTGTCCTGGACACTGGAGTTTTGCAGATGTACTGCCATAAAGTAGACAAATGGACAAACTATACAACACATAATCTAAACTCCATACAGTGTGGGTTCTGTAACGCCCCACGGGTGTGGACCCACTGTGTCACAAGTGACAGCCGGCCGGGTAGGAAGAATGGGGCAAAATTGACACTAAAGATAGCGCCACAAGCAGCAGAGCTGAATAAGGTGTTTATTAAAGGGGTACTCCGCTGCTCAGCGTTTGGAACAGAATGTTTCGAACACTGGAGTCGGTGCCGGGAGCTTGTGACATCAAAGCCCCGCCACTCAATGCACGTCTATGGGAGGGGGCGTGACGGCTATCACGCCCCCTCCAATAGATTTTCATTGAGGGGACGGGGCGTGACATCATGAGCGGGCGTGGTGATGACATCACACGCTCCCAGTGTCGGCTCCAGCGTTCAGAACAGTTTGTTCAAAACGCTGAGCAGCGGAGGGCCCTTTAACAGAGCAGGTTACGGTTGCAGGCTTGCTGGAACAAGCTGCTATGATACAAGACAGTCCAAGATCATACACATGAGATGCAGGTCAAAGTCCAAGGGATGAGGCAAAGGCAAAGTCCAGTATACAGGCAGGGATCAGAAACACAGTATACAGCAGACAGGCAAGATCAGGAAGACAGAAGACCGGGTTCAGGGTCCTAAGCAATACAGGAAACACAACCTTGCTGAGGCAACAGGCAACACATGTGGCTGAATTAAATAGGGATTTCCAGGCAGAGATTGGAGGAGGATACATAAGTGGACAAAGCTAAAGACACGCCAGAGCAGGAAGACCAGGAAATACAGCCGGCTCATGGCACAGAGAATGTCACCTGATGCTGCTAAGAACCAGAACACATGTACACTAGTGGTTGCCAACCAGAAGCCTTACAGGTCCCAAGCAACAGGGACATATATTGGTCAGAAAACCATACAGCTCTCTAAATAATCATACAGTGCCAATACAGTCTGACCACCACCATAAACTGCAAAAAATAGTACACATTATGGTGCTATACAATACCATCATACAGTCAATGCCATCATACAGTGCTAACATAATATCAGAAGTGACCATATAACAGCATATAAGAATAGTACTTACGTTATGTGAAAAAATATTAGGTGATATTAACGTTTGTGGTGGTTGCAAGCCATGAAAGCTAGATCATCTGTGGCATTCCAGCAAACCAGATGGGTTTGGTGATAACTGTTAGATAGATGGGAGACTGACCACTGGGAGTATTACAGATTGACAGATCCCGGGTCCTATGTCCCGCACTTTACACTAAGTGCTGTATGTAACTATTTCCTTAAGTCCCCTAGAATGTGGATGGAGTTGCAGTGTGCATACGTTAGTAGTAGTTCTACTAGTTCTGTAAATCAATGGGAGGTCTCTTCAGTGGATCCCCTTCTCTTTAGTGGATAGCTTATAACTTATTATTCCCAAAATACCCCATGCAAGGGCAAAATTAGCTGATCAGCCTCTTCTCTTTTATAATGTCTGATGTACTAGTAGGTTAGTATGAAGAATTGGCAGACAGAAGGGAGTAGAACATGACTGGAAGGACATATTGCTCTTTGCTGGAATAGTATACACAAACATTTAAGGCTATTTCTAATGAAGACTGTTTGAAAGTACATTGGGGGTATTTATCAAAGGATTTATGTGGTTTTTTTTTTCACGTAACTTTGGTGCAATACTTTGGCGCAGTGTCTTTTTGTGCCAAAGTTTGACGCATCTTCTCCACTGTCATTTTTACAACTTCCTCAAAATCACACGGTCCTGTGTGTGATTTTAACTTTAGTCAGTAATTTATCATTTGCGCCAATCGATCTTTGGCACAATTTTGGCGCAAATCCAGTTTTTTGGGCGCAAATCGCCGCCAAGAAATTTTGCACATAGAAAACACACTTAGCAATGTCAGAAAATGTAAAGGCGTCAAAATACATTAAAAACATTTTTTTGTGAAAGCAGCGACGCCTCCAGGGCTGCTCAATACTATCCTGTGACATAGTTGTCTCTGAGGGACTTTCGCCCTCCGTTGAGCCAGCATTGGACATGGCCACACAGGTTCAGGAAAGGTAAAGCACTAAAGCAGTGATCTCCAACCTGCGGACCTCCAAATGTTGCAAAACTACAACTCCCAGCATGCCCGGACAGCCAACGGCTGTCCGGGCATGCTGGGAATTGTAGTTTTGCAACATCTGGAGGTCCGCAGGTTGAAGACCACTGCACTAAAGTAACAAAAAAAAAAAACTACTCAAGTTGAAAATAAAATCCATTTGACATAGTGCCTATAAACCCCACAAAAGAAAATAACTCACGTCGCTTGCTGATATACTGCAGGAGGGACTCCGAAATGGCTGCTCTACAGGGTAAAATACGCGTCCTCTGTGGTGGTAAGTTCTGTGTAAAAGGCGCTGTGAACAGCTGATTTCAACATTTGAGCCAAAATTACTAATAACTTGCACCAAATGATAAATTTGGTGCATGTCCACGAAAACCAAAGTGAAAAAAAAGGGTAAAAAGAAACTGTCAACAGGCAAAATTGATAAATACCCCCCATTGTTCTTTATTTTAGATGCATTGCAACAATAGAAGAATTTTTGTAAAATTAATGTACTTTTAAAATTAGATATTATTTGAGTACATTTATGAAATGACAAAAAACACTTACACTGGGCTTCTAGATTTTATCCGCAGACAGGTAAAAGTTAACCCCACTGGTAAAAGGCAACAGCGCTAGGTCATTATGTTCCTGGTATCAGTACTGAAATACATACTGTATGAGCAAAACAATGCCAGAATCTCCAACAAAACATTACACAAATTCAGTTGCCTAAATTCCCTTCTCCTATGTTCACCAATGGGCATATTTCCTATTACAGAGCTAGAAGTTCACCTTCAGCAAAACACTGGCAAAGCACGTTTTTCACAAATGTGCTCATCTCTATTGTTTACAGCCCTGAACAGGTTTTTTGGTTGTTTTTCTAGATATACCTGAGACTATTTCACATAGCTGATATAGTCTTTTTTTTTTTCCGACTAAACCAACTGTTATGTATCTGACAACAGTCTTTGCCGTTAGTTACAGGTAAATTTAGCAGAACAGACATCACATATGCACAGTCACAAATATAAATACAATTCTAAAAATATAAACAGTCATTTTTGAAATGAGAACATTCCTTGTGTCATATTACTGTCAAAACTACCGTTTCCATATAGCTTGTGGGGGGGGGGGGGATGTAAAAGATTTAATTGTATTGTATAAAACCATAATATTCTGCATTGTGGTTTTTCTGTCAAGTGCTTAAAAACATACTAATAGGTAAAGTGACTTTGCCAAGAATTTGTTCCTATTGAGTTTGTGTCTCCCTAAGACTGGGGGCTAAGACTGTGAGCTTTGCAGGGAACTGCACTGTAAATCTCCATGCTATATTAGCAACAAGAAATAAATAGATCTTATAATATATATAAAACAAACACAAAGATAAGGGGGTCGGCACTGCCAGTTCCAAAATGGACAAAAACAGCAGGAGGTGCGTTGTGGATCAGCCAAGGCCAAGGAGTATTCCCCCCTACAGCGGTGCTCTATCCCGAAGACCAGGAACTTCACTTCACAGCACAGAAGGAAGAAAGAGATGGCACTTCGCACGGCAGGTGCAATTATCGTTTATTATCCAACTACGGCAGGTGTACAATACAGAGAGGGAGCAGACAATGGAACAACATACGTTTCACGGTTAAACGCAGCTTCTACTGGTTCCTATCGGAACCAGTAGAAGCCGCGTTTAACCATGAAACGTACGTTGTTCCATTGTCTTCTGTACCCCTGCCGTAGTTGGATAATAAACGATAATTGCACCTGCCGTGCAAAGTGCCATCTCTTTCTTTCTTCCTTCTGTGCTGTCTAATAATATATATGATGTAACTGTGGTGGCCCAGTACAGGAGTTGCTCTCCTGAACCCTTTCTGTCCTGTGTGGCGGACTCTATTTCAGAGCCCCCAGCGTACCTTCATTATATGTGTCCTTAATGGTTAAGTGACCTATGTTATTTATTAATCTGTAGTTCTAATGTCCATATGCCTTTAAATGTTGTAACCAAGTCCTGTGTAACCAGGGAAGGTGTCAGTGACCAAGTGACTTGTGTGGTGACCTATAGGACCCCTCCAAATTGCTCCCTTATAAACCAAGGGAGGAGCGAGCTTAGATGAATTGTTGCTGAGCTACAGCACAGTGAAGACCTGAGAGTGTCTGGTGCCCTGACGAGACCCAAGGCCTAACCACGCAGCCACGCTTCCATTACCAAGTGCCCCTTCAGGTGAACGTCAAAGCCTGGTAAGCAATCACTGGGGTGAAGTCTAGTCAGTCATAGTCAAGTCAGTTAAGTCTGCTCAAATCAGAGTGGGTCTGCATAATTCAGTCCATATCCACTACAAGTCCCAGCAAGCCTACAAGTCTCCTAAGTAACTGGTCATCTCCTTGGGCCTAACTGAGATGTAAAGACTATTCCATCTGTCTGCCTCAGTAACTAAGTTCCGTAATTTTGCATCACAGTGATTATTTGCAACGTGCCTAGCCCAGGAACCAGCGGCCATACCTCGGGTGGTGTAGAAGATAACCACGAACACAAGGGGTTAATGCCATCTGCCCCAGGGTAATAACATCTATGCTTTCATCACACCCTCACCACATAACAAAAACATATTTTTTCTAAATAAAAGTAAATGGACTATCAGTTTAGAACTCTATTTTGTATGCAGTATATTGTACAGTACAGTGACAATTGCACCAATGAATACACTGATCAGTCTTAACATTAAAACCTCTATCAGATAACATTAACTTCTCACAATGGCAAATATAAAGTGGTGGAAAATATGTAGCAAGTGAACAGCCAGTTCTTAAAGGGGTTTCCAGGAATAGAAAAAACAAGCTAATTTCTTTCAAAAACAGCTCTACATCTGTCCCCAGATTATTTGTGGTATTACAACTTGGCTCCATTCACTTCAATGGACCTGAGCTTCAGAACCACACTCAAGCTGGAGACAGATGGGGATAATTTTTTAAAGAAATTAGCTCTGTTTTTCCATTCCTGGATAACCCCTTTAAGGTTGATTTCTTGGAAACAGGAATAATGGGCAGGTATAAGGATTTGTGGCAAGAATTACATAGACTGCAGAATTTAACTTACCAGGAAAGGGTAAAGGACATTAACATGGATAGGTGGTAAGAAAGATGAGACAGAAGTGATATGATAGAAGCTTTTATATACATTAAGGGAATCAACACAGTAAAGGAGAGAATTATGTGCAAAAGAAGAAAAAATACCAGAGGACAGTTTTATATTAGAGGGGCGAAGAATTATGACGTATTATGAGGAAGTATTACTTTACTGAGAGAGTAGTGGATGCATGGAATAGCCTTCCTGCAGAAGTGGCAGCTGCAAATACAGTAAAGGAGTTTAACTGGTTAACGACCAAGGACGTGTACACACGTCCTTGTGCCATTAACAGGGTATGGCGCAGACTCCCCACTTGATCCTGATCCCACGCCATACTGGCAGGCCCTCAGCTGATTCTTGTATCTGAGGGCCAGCATTATTAGCCGAAATATGGCGATCACCGCTGACGGCTATTAACCCTTTGGATCGCTGCTGTCAAAGCTGACAGCAGCATCTAAAGAACCCTGTAAACACTCCCTGGTGGTCCAGTGGGGTGGATCGCCCTTCCGCATGATCGCAGGGGGGCAGTCCACTGCTGAGGTAGCTGGAGGGCTTACCTCTCATCCTGTCCTGGTCCCAGCTCTTGCATTGATAAAGCCTGGCTGAACCAGGCTTTATCAATCAAGTGCAGAGCACACAGATCAATGTGGTTCTATGGAACCACATTGATCTGTATGAGGAATCTAATGATTCCTCCTAAAAGTCCCGAAAGGGGACTAATAAAGTGTAAGAAAAAAATTAATAAAAGTTTAAAAAAACACACATTAACCCCTTCACCCGTTCCTTATTAAAAGTTTAAAACATCCCCCTTTTCCCAAATTCCATATTAAAAATATAAAAACATAATAAAAATAAACATATATGGTATCGCTGTGTGTATCAATGTCTGAGCTATAAAAATATAATGTTAATTAAACCGCATGATCAATGGCGTATACGTAAAAAAAAATTCCAATGTCCAAAATTGCGTCTTTTTGGTCCCTCTTTTATGCTCTTAAAATTTTTATAAAACCAATCAAAAAGCCCCATCAAAACAAAAATGGTATCGATGAAAACTTCAGATCACAGTGCAAAAAATGAGCACTCAGAAGAGGAAATCTTAAATCTACAAATTTTCTAACAGAATAAATTTTTTAACAGAAGTAAAATAAAAACAAACCTATATAAGTTGGGTATCATTTTAATCAAATTGACCTACAGAAAAAAGATAAGGTGTCATTTTTACTGAAAAGTGCATTGCCTAGAAACGAAAACCCCAAAAATTTACAAATATATATATATTTTTTTTTCAATTTAGCTCCACAAATATATTTTTTTCAGGTTTCACCATAGATTTTGTGGAAAAATTATTGATGACATTACAAAGTAAAATTGTTGGTGCAAAATACAAGCCCTCATATGAGTTTGTAGGTGGAAAATGTAAAGCGTTATAATTTTTAGAAGGTGAGGAGGAAAAAACAAAAGTGCAAATATGAAAAAAAAAAATGTGGTCCTTAAAGGGGTACTCCGTGGAAAATATATATATATATATATATTTTTTTTTTTTTTTTTTTTTTTTTTAAATCAACTGGTGCCATAAAGATAAACAGATTTGTACATTACTTCTACTAAAAAAAAAAAAATACCCTTCCAGTACTTATTAGCAGCTGTGTGCTACACTACAGAGGCAATTCTCTTCTTTTTGAATTTCTTTTTTGTCTTGTCCACAGTGCTCTCTGCTGACACCTGATGCCCATATCAAGAACTGTCCAGAGCAGGAGAAAATACCCATAGCAAACCTATGCTACTCTGGACAGGTCCTGACACGGACAGAGTTGCCAGCAGAGAGCACTGTGGACAAGACAAAAAAGTTATTAAAAAAGCAAAGAATTTCCTCTGTAGCACACAGCTGCTAAAAAGTACTGGAAGGATTAAGATTTTTTTTTAATAGAAGTAATTTACAAATCAGTTTAACTTTCTGGCACCAGTAATTAAAAAAAAAATAAAAAAAAAATTCCACTGGAGTACCCCTGGGATAAGCATGTATGTGGTAGGCATATTGCTATCCTTCATAGTAGATAGGGATAGGGGCTATTGATAGTATTCAAAATATTGAGCAGACTAGATCGGCCAAATGGTTTTCCTCTGCTGACCCATACTGCGTTTCTATTCAATGGCTAGACATCTAGGTCAGAGCAACTCTAAAACGGTAGCATTTAGGTCAGGATATCTAGGTCAGAGCAACTCTAAAACGGTAGCATGAGATATTCCGTGTACGCAGTGCTTAGTACCTACCAAAAGTGATCCAAGGAAGGACCACCAGTAACTTAGTAATAGAGTTATGGATGCCCAAGACTCATTGATGCGCATTGAGAACATTCTAGTCTGTCTTATACAAACAGATACAGGAACTATTGTAACAAAAATTAGCTAAAATGCCAGAAGACATTATGCAGAACAGCTTGGTGTGTTTGGGGCTTTGTAGGCCCTGTCCACTATTGGAAACACCTCTAATGGGCAAGGGACAAGTTTCCGGGCTGCACCTAGAATCAGCGGGAGAAGATGGTCTATTCCAGGCATAGGTAACCTTCGCACTGCAGATGTTTCGGACTACATCACCCCTGATGCTCCTACAAACAAAATTCTGCCAAAGCATCATGGGAGATGTAGTCCAAAACATCTGCAGTGCGGAAGGTTGCCTATGCCTGGTTCCAGTCTGATGAAGTACACTTTCTTTTGGGCTGTGTGGATGGCCAGGTGCATGTGCATCATTTACCTGGGAAGGATAGACCATAATGATGCACATGGAAAGAAGGTTAGTTGGCAGAGGAAGTAAGTTGCCTTAGGAAATGGTCTGCTGGGATTCCTGCCTGGGATGGTATTCGTGTAGATGGTACTTTGGCACGTTCCACCAACACCTATTTCCCGGCAATAGTATTCCATAATGGCAGCAGTTTGTAGGATAATGCAACCTGCCAAACTAAAAAATATTTTTTTTTTTTTGGTTTTAGGATAAAGAGTCGAAAGTGATGGCTTGGCCCCTGTAGAATGCGCTGGAAAAGTCCAATTCATTGAGGGCTGCTAAGGAGAACTGTACACAGCGCTTAGATATCTATATCCTCTCCCTATACGTGAATGAAGAAGCAGTGTACAAGTTTAACCACCACTTTATTTAAACCAGTGGTCTCAAACGTTGACCCTCCAGATGTTGCAAAACTTCAACTCCCAGCATGCATGGACAGCCGTTGGCTGGGCGTCCGCCATTAACCCCTCAGGTGCCGGGATCAATACAGATCCCGGCATCTGCGGAAGTGCGCGATTTGAATGAATGATCGGATCGCCCGCAGCGCTGCTGCGGGGATCCGATCATTCAGAACGCCGCACGGAGGTCCCCTCTCCTTCCTCCGTCCGGCTCCCGGCGTCTCCTGCTCTGGTCTGTGATCGAGCAGACCAGAGCAGAAGATGACCGATAACACTGATCTGTTCTATGTCCTATACATAGAACAGATCAGTATTAGCAATCATGGTATTGCTATGAATAGTCCCCTATGGGGACTATTCAAGTGTAAAAAAAATGTAAAAAATTGTAAAAGTAAAAGTAAAAAAAAAGTGAAAAATCCCCTCCCCCAATAAAAAAGTAAAACGTCCGTTTTTTCCTATTTTACCCCCAAAAAGCTAAAAAAAAATTTTATAGACATATTTGGTATCGCCGCGTGCGTAAATGTCCGAACTATTAAAATAAAATGTTAATGATCCCGTACGGTGAACGGCGTGAACGAAAAAAAAAAAAAGTCCAAAATTCCTACTTTTTTAATACATTTTATTAAAAAAAAATTATAAAAAAATGTATTAAAAGTTTTTTATATGCAAATGTGGTATCAAAAAAAAGTACAGATCATGGCGCAAAAAATTAGCCCCCATACCGCCGCTTATACGGAAAAATAAAAAAGTTAGAGGTCATCAAAATAAAGGGATTATAAATGTACTAATTTGGTTAAAAAGTTTGTGATTTTTTTTAAGCGCAACAATAATATAAAAGTATGTAATAATTGGTATCATTTTAATCGTATTGACCCTCAAAATAAAGAACACATGTCATTTTTACCATAAATTGTACGGCGTGAAAACGAAACCTTCCAAAATTAGCAAAATTGCGTTTTTCGTTTAAATTTCCCCACAAAAATAGTGTTTTTTGGTTGCGCCATACATTTTATGATATAATGAGTGATGTTATTACAAAGGACAACTGATCGCGCAAAAAACAAGCCCTCATACAAGTCTGTGGATGAAAATATTAAAGAGTTATGATTTTTAGAAGGCGAGGAGGAAAAATGAAAACGTAAAAATTAAATTGTCTGAGTCCTTAAGGCCAAAATGGGCTGAGTCCTTAAGGGGTTAAAGGGGTACTCCGGTGGAAAACTTTTTTTTTTTTTTTAAATCAACTGGTGCCAGAAAGTTAAAAAGATTTGTAAATTACTTCCATAAAAAAAATCTTAATCTTTCCAGTACTTATCAGCTGCTGAATACTACAGAGGAAATTCTTTTCTTTTTGGAACACAGAGCTCTCTGCTGAATCACGAGCACAGTGCTCTCTGCTGACATCTCTGTCCGTTTTAGGTACTGACCAGAGCAGCATATGTATGCTATGGGGATTTTCTCCTACTCTGGACAGAGATGTCAGCAGAGAGCACTGTGATTGTGATGTCAGCAGAGAGCTCTGTGTTCCAAAAAGAAAAAAGTATTCAGCAGCGAATAAGTACTAGAAGGATTAAGATTTTTTTTTTTTTTTTTTTTTTATAGAAGCAATTTACAAATCTGTTTAACTTTCTGGCACCAGTTGATTTAAAAAAAGAAAAAAAAAAGTTTTCCACCGGAGTACCCCTTTAAGTCGCATAGATCAAAAAGGGGTTGGAAAGTTTCTATCTCCATATCTTTTACGAATGTAAAACACAGAAAGTGCTGTATACTCAGGTCTCGTAAAAGCAGTTTTATGACTGCAAAATTGCTTCATAAAAATCAACTGGTTGTGGTTCAGGATCCATTCGTAACCAGGATTAACGTTTAATGAATTCTGAGGCGTAATGCTTTATTTGCCAAATGAGTTTTACTTCAAAAGGATATGTACAGATATGCTACATGTAGCCATCTTATTATTTAGTCAACAAGTAAAGCTATTCTGTGTTTTCTCCCAGGGATAGGAAACGTAATTTGGATGACTGGGAACAGCTGGCGTTTCTTATACCATTTAGAGCACTGGTATTACAGGAAACTTTTTAAAAGCAAAAACAAGTTACAGAGGGAAGCATCAAAGGTCTATGGGGACGAATCAAATGAAATGAAATCAGACTCAAAAGAAAATTTTTGTTAAATGTCTTAAGTACAAACAATCAAAACATGGACGGATGTAATGTAATAATATGCTTGATGTAATAATATGCTTGATTTCTTACTAGCTTCTTGCTTCTCCTAGTTTGCTTTTTATTTGATCTCATTTGGATAAAGGCGGCCAAATTCCCACTCTCTAGCCGTTTTAAGCGAGATTCACATACAGTTATTTGTAGCATCTTTCACTGTGTTTTAACAGCCATTTTTTTTTTTTAACAAAGTGGCCAGATGCCACGTTCTTCAGCCGGAAGCGACGCCCGCTCCGCTTGATTGATGGGCCGCGTCATCGCTCTGCTCCGTCCGTTCAGTGAGCGGAACAATGACGTGGCCCATCAATCAAGCGGTGACTAGTTTATAACTTCATATCTTCACCATCCCTGGGGGCAGGAGCATCCCCCGGGAATGGTGAAAATAAAGATTTTACCCTATATAACGCTTTGCGAAGCGTTATATAGGGTAAAATCTTATGATTGGTTCCCTTTAAGTCTAATAGGGGGAGATTTATTAAAACCTGTGTAGAGGAAAAGTTGACCAGTTGCCCATAGCAACCAATCAGATCGCTTCTTTCATTTTTCAGAAGCTCTTTTCAAAATTAAAGAAGCAATCTGATTACTATGGGTAACTGGTCAACCTTTCCCCTTCACAGGTTTTGATAAATCTCCCCCATTGAGTCTGAATACACAACATGTTTGTGGTATTGTTGGGTTTGTGGCCTTCTGTCAATAGACACCATCTTAGACACAACTATATATATTTTATTTTTTAATAGATATATGCTTTTATGTATGTGTGTGTGTGTAATATATATATATATATATATATATGTATATATATATATATATATATATATATATATATATATATATATATATATACACACACACACACACACACTGATGTCACCTTTTCAGTGGGATACTGTACGGATAGTTTTCAGCCTTCCTTTTAATACAGACAGAACAGGAAGACTCAGCTTACCGTATATACTCGAGTATAAGCCGAGTTTTTCAGCACGATTTTTCGTGCTGAAAACACCCCCCTCGGCTTATACTCGAGTGAACTCTCCACTCGCAGTGGTCTTCAACCTGCGGACCTCCAGAGGTTTCAAAACTACAACTCCCAGCAAGCCCGGGCAGCCATCGGCTGTCCGGGCTTGCTGGGAGTTGTAGTTTTGAAACCTCTGGAGGTCCGCAGGTTGAAGACCACTGCGGACTTCGACATCATCAAGCCCCCTCTCACCCCCTTTAGTTCTGTACAGTACTCGCCTCCGCTCGGTGCTGGTCCGGTGCTGCAGGACTGTCCGGTGAGGAGGTCGTCCGGTGGGATAGTGGTTCCGGGCTGCTATCTTCACCGGGGAGGCCTCTTCTAAGCGCTTCGGGCCCGGCCCCAGAATAGTCACGTTGCCTTGACAACGACGCAGAGGTAAGTTCATTGTCAACGTACTTCTGCGTCATTGTCAAGGCAACGCCTCTATTCCGGGCCCGCAGCGCGGAGAAGAGGCGCCCCCAGTGAAGATAGCAGCCCGGAACCACTATCCCACCGGACCATCTACTCACCGGACAGTCCTGCCGCACCGGACAGTCCTGCAGCACCGGACCAGCGCCGAGCGGAGGCGAGTACTGTACAGAACTAAAGGGGGTGAGAGGGGGCTGGATGATGTTGAAGGCCGCAGTGGTCTTCAACCTGCGGACCTCCGGAGGTTTCAAAACTACAACTCCCAGCAAGCCCGGACAGCCGATGGCTGCCCGGGCTTGCTGGGAGTTGTAGTTTTGAAACCTCTGGAGGTCCGCAGGTTGAAGACCACTGAGGGCGGATGATGACAAGAGGATGATGAAGGGGGGGTGTGGGATGATGACAAGAGGATGATGAAGGGGGGGTGGGATGATGAAGGGGGGTGGGGATGATGAAGGGGTGGTGTATGGGATGATGACAAGGGGATGATGACAGGTGATGATGATGAGGGTCTGGATGATGACAGGCGGTGTTGATGATGAGGATGTTAATGACGGGTCTGGATGATGACAGGGGGGGGATGATGTATTTCCCACCCTAGGCTTATACTCGAGTCAATAACTTTTCCTGGGATTTTTGGTTGAAATTAGGGGTCTCGGCTTATACTCGGGTCGGCTTATACTCGAGTATATACGGTAGTTTTACGGCTATTGGCTTAACTGAAAACTGCACAATTTCAGGATTGCCTTTAGAAAACAGATAATAAAATAAATAAATAAATAATAAAAAAGAACAATTTCTTAAAGTGTATCTGTTGTCAAATATTTTTTTATATAATGTAGATAATCCTATTACCTGTATTTTTATTGTATACATTGGTTAATAATTTTTTTTTAAATATTTTTGGGTGAAAAAATGCTGTCCCTGCAGCTATTGCCTGTGTGTCTCTATGAGGAGTCCAAATACAGAAATGAGGGTGGGACAAGAAGGGCTCTGTGCAGGCTCCTGGCTTGTCAATCATCCTGCTGTGTGAGCTGGGGGGGGGGGGGGATCACAGAGCCTCACTGCACAGAGCCCTGCTTGTCCTCAGTGTACAGAGCCCTGCTTGTCCTCAGTGTACAGAGCCCTGCTTGTCCTCAGTGTACAGAGCCCTGATTGTCCTCAGTGTACAGAGCCCTGCTTGTCCTCAGGGTACAGAGCCCTGCTTGTCCTCAGTGTACAGAGCCCTGATTGTCCTCAATGTACAGAGCCCTGATTGTCCACAGTGTATAGAGCCCTGCTTGTCCTCAGTGTACAGGTCCCTGCTTGTCCTCAGTGTACAGAGCCCTGCTTGTCCTCAGTGTACAGAGCCCTGCTTGTCCTCAGTGTACAGAGCCCTGCTTGTCCTCAGGGTACAGAGCCCTGCTTGTCCTCAGTTTACAGAGCCCTGCTTGTCCTCAGTGCACAGAGCCCTGCTTGTCCTCAGTGTACAGAGCCCTGCTTGTCCTCAGTGTACAGAGCCCTGCTTGTCCTCAGTGTACAGGGCCTTGCTTGTCCTCAGTGCACAGAGCCCTGCTTATCCACCCTCCCTTCCTGTATTTGGACTCCTCATAAAGACACACAGGCAATAGCTGTAGGGACACAAATATACATTGTTTTAACCAATGTACAGGGTGGGCCATTTATATGGATACATCTTAATTAAATGGGAATGGTTGGTGATATTAACTTCCTGTTTGTGGCACATTAGTATATGTAAGGGGGAGGGGAAACTTTTAAGATCGGTGGTGACCATGGCGACCATTTTGAAGTCGCCATTTTGAATCCCACTTTAGTTTTTTCAATAGCAAGAGGGACACATCACACTTATTGGGAATTTCACATGAAAAACAATGATGTTCTTGGTTTTAACGTAACTTTATTCTTTCATGAGTTATTTACAAGTTGCTGACCACTTATAAAATGTGTTCAATGTGCTGCCCATTGTGTTGGATTGTCAATGCAAATCTCTTCTCCCACTCTTCACACACTGATAGCAACACCGCAGGAGAAATGCTTGCACAGGCTTCCAGTATCCCTAGTTTCAGGTGCTGCAGAATGGGCAAAACAAAAATTGGAACAGGACCCTCAGTTTACGCAGAAGATTTTGTTCAGTGATGAGGCAAACTTTTATGTGAATGGTGAAGTTAACAAACAAAACCACCACAATTGGTCTGACACTAACCCACATTGGATAGATCCCTCCAAGACTGTTGGAACACAAAAATTGATGGTATGGTGTGGTAAATGGGGTACAAAGATAGTGGGGCCATTCTTCATCAATGGAAACCTCAAGGCCACTGGATATGCGAAATTGCTACATGATGATGGGTTTCCCTCTCTATGCACTGAAGCTGGAACATTCCCCGAGTTTTTCCAGCAAGATGGTGCACCACCACATTATGGGTGTCAGGTCCGAGCATTCCTAGATGAACAGTTTCCTGGAAAGTGGATTGGTCGTCGTGGGCCAGTTGAATGGCCCCAAGGTCTCCCGATCTGACCCCCTTAGACTTTTATCTTTGGGGTCATCTGAAGGCAATTGTCTATGCTGAGAAGATACGAGATGTGCAACACCTGAAACTATGGATACTGGAAGCCTGTGCTATAATTTCTCCTGCGGTGTTGCTATCAGTGTGTGAAGAGTGGGAGAAGAGGGTTGCATTGACAATTATTTTTTTTTTTATCAACTGGTGCCAGAAAGTTAAACAGATTTGTAAATTACTTCTATTAGAAAATCTTAATCCTTCTAGTACTTACCAGCTGCTGTATGCGCCACATGAAATTATTTTCTTTTTGGAACACAGTGCTCTCTGCTGACATCTCTGTCCATTTTAAGAACTGTTCAGAGTAGGAGAAAATCCCCATAGAAAACATATGCTGCTCTGGACAGTTCCTAAAATTTACAGAGATGTCAGCAGAGAGCACTGTGGTCATGATGTCAGCAGAGAGCTCTGTGTTCCAAAAAGAGAAGAATTTCCACTGTAGTATTCAGCAGCTAATAAGTACTGGAAGGATTAAGATTTTTTTAATAGAAATATAGAAATCATTTACAAATCTGTTTAACTTTCTGGCACCAGTTGATTTAAAAAAAAAAAAAAGTTTTCCACCGGAGTACCCCTTTAAACTTAGTCATAGGGTATTGATTCTTTAAAGGTTTGGATAGAAAACACACATTGGCCCTCATTTACTATTTTAAACCCGACAAAAGAAGTCAGGTTTTTATGTCGAAGACATCGTGCGCCAGTCTGCGACACGATGCAACATTTTTTCCCGACAGACCCGATGTGGATTCTCCAAACCCGAAAAAGGGGCGTAACCCGACATTTCTGAGCTTTCCCACGTATTTATAAAGGTTTCCAACCCGAATTTGTTGAATTGTTGTGGATTTTTTCCCGACAACTCAGAGGAGTTGGAAACCAAAACCTACAAAACCCACGTGCGACAAACAGGATGCGACATAATAATAAATACCAGGGGAAAAAAGCAATCGGGTAAGAAAGCAAGATAAACTTACAACCCAATTTTCTAAGTAAATGAGGGCCAATGTTTTAATAATAGAATTTTTTTTAAATGTTTTGTTCCTATTAAAGTTGTGAGTATGCCCCAGCAACACTCAGTCTTTCTATTGAGCATAATGAAAAGGTACTTATGTTAATAATAATCCTCATAAACATCTTACAATGGTGATTGTGTATGAAGAAGCACATGACTGATTGAATAATAATAAAGAAAAGAATAATAAAGGTGTTTTACCATGGTCACATACACATGGCATTGACATTGCTATAATACATGTAACCTGCTATTATCTTGAAGCATTGCTTTGCAAGGTGTCAGGGCACAGGTACTCAGCAAGCATTATAAGACGATGTGAGTTCACAAAGCCTTGCCAGGCATCAGTTGTCATTGGGGAACGAGAAGGTCTTTTGTTACAATAACAAGTTCTACATTTGTATAATGGAATTATTGTTAATGGCAGCACAGATGCTTAGTGGGTAGCACAGTTGCTCTGGATTCGAAGGCTAGCAAAGGGCTACATGCCTTTCTTCTAGGCCACTGTTTTCCAACCAATGTGCCTCCAGCTGTTGAAAACTACAATTCCCAGCATGTCCGGACAGGCAACATAAAAAATACAACAAAGAAAATGATGAAATGTGATAGGATGGCAGTGTAAGAATTATCAGTGCTACACCACTATTCTTTTTAATGTTATTGTCATCTAAGACAAAACGTATACCTTTTTAGATTTTCCGGTTTCATTCTACTATCTACAAATACAATGGCAGGTTAATTGTTATTCTGGGAAATTGCTCTTTATTGTATGAATATAATGTGAAGAAATGAGTTTGCAACGCAGTCTGAGCAGAATAGAAATGATACGGCTGAAAATATATAACAAATAAATACATAGGGGGAGATTTATCAAAACCTATCCAGAGGAAAAGTTGTCCAGTTGCCCATAGCAACCAATCAGATGGCTTCTTTCATTCAGCAGAAGCCTTGTTATAAATGAAAGAAGCGATCTGATTGGTTGCTATGGGCAACTGGTCAACTTTTCCTCTGGACATGTTTTGATAAATCTCCCCCATAGTACATCTTTCCCGCTAGCTGTTTACGAACCCATGTGTCTTACATATAGCGGGGAATGAACGGTTTTGTATTTATTTATTGGTTTTCGCTGTTGCTAACATGTTCTTCACTGATCTTAAATAACATGAATCAATCATGAAATCCCCTCCAAGAATATCATAAAAGATTGCACAAATGATCTCTACAACATAAAAAGAAAAACTGAGAATTTCTATCATCTCAAATTTCACCAATTAATTTTTGCCTTTATCAGAAACCACAGAAATGTAAGAGGTTAAAGGGGTACTCTGCTACCAGACATCTTTTCCCTTATCCAAAGGATAGGGGATAAGATGTTTGATTGTGGGGGTCTGGTCGTGTAGACACCCAGCATTCTGAACATTATATTTAGAACACTAGGTTCGGGCAGCCGTGGTTGTTACATCACACCATGCCCCCTCGTGATGTCATGCCACGCCCCCTCCATACCTGTTGGGTGCCTGCATAGAGATCGCGGGGGTCCCAGCGCCCTCACCCCTGCAATAAGACCTCTTATCCCCTATCCTTTGGATAGGGGATAAGATGTCTAGGGGCAGAGTACCCTTTTAAAAGCATTAGTTGGAAAAACAAAAAAATCTAAATTTTTATTTATTTTATTTACTAAACAGACCCCAGAATTGTAACATTTATTTTGTAAGCCCCATTGAAGTAAACAGCTATTATATGTTTGTTGCCAGTCAGCAATTGCTAAATTAGTTTTAGGGTAAGGTCACACACAGCACATACGCAGCATATTTGATGCTGCGAGAAATCTGCCAGGAAGAAGAAAATATGCGGCATATGCGCTATTACCAGACACACAGGGCTTACTCTGCCGCAGCCCTGTGTGAAGAATAAGGTTTGGAGGCGGTCCGCGTGTCAAAGTTACGTTGATGCACAACTGGCATCTGAACCTTACAACACACACAAGGCTTAGGCGAGGAAAGCCCTGTGTGTCTGCTCATAGCACATATGCAGCGGATTTTCTGCTGCCTGGCAGATTTCTCACAGTGCCAAATACACTGTCTATGCAATGTGAGTGACCCTACCCTTTAAGGATTTTATTTTTATAATTTGTTTTTTTATTTTCAAAATAAAAACTTATTCTCTATCCACAGAATTAATGATAAGGATGTGGTTAGTTGGGGTTCTGAGCCCTCCTAGTTGAATTGAGCTGCTGGTTCTTTTAAGAATATAGGATACCCCAATTAATCCCAACAACTAAGGGGTTAAGGACCAACTATAAATAAAGGAGTAGGAATTATAGTATTCTTAGAATACCAACGTGTTGCTAGTTTGCAATAACTTTCTGATTACTTGACAAGGGCATATATACCATAGACGGAGACCATGTGGCTGCTATGGCTCCCTAATAGAGAGGGGGCCAAGCCCTGATTTTGTTACTAGTTAGAAGGTGTTCAGGATCCCTTCTCCCAGAAAAATGTATTTTTAGCAAATAAAGGGATGGGTGGTGTTCATCTAAAGATCACGTAAAGCGGGGGGGGGGGGGGGAGAAACAGTAATAGGAGGCTCTTTATGATCTTTGCTATGGGGTTCCATTTCTTCTATGTATGATACTGCTACTGGGACCAACATGGACTGATTTTCAGTATAGGTCAGGTGACCACCTCAAACCTATTAGTCTTTAACCTATTGACATTCCTTAACCCTCCTTTTAGAAAATCCCTTAATTTTTTTAAGTTTATATGTATTTATTAATGACTGCCAATAAAATGCATAACAAAAATGAAAATGAATACATATACGTATACACTCGAGTATAAGCCGACCCCGAATATAAGCCGAGGCCCCTAATTTCACTCCAAAAACCCAGGAAAAGTTATTGACTAGTGTTGCTCGCGAATATTCGCAATTCAAATTTTATTTGTGAATATTCGCAATTCAAATTTTATTCGCGAATACCGCATATTCACGAATTTGCCAATATTCCCAAATATAGCACTATATTTTTGAAATTACGAATATTCGCTTTTTTTTTCTTCACAGTACACATCACAGTGATCATCACTCTCTGCTTCCAGCTTGTGTGGTCTAAAGAAGGCTCTAATACTACTGTGTGAGACCGCCGGGCGAATATTGATCCCTCCCTTCTTCTGCTTCTATCAAGTTACACTGGTATACTTGCTATAAAGTTCATAAATTTTCACATATGCAATTTTTCGTATATATGCAAATTTCCAGATATGCAAATTTTCGGATATGCAGAAAAAAAATTTGAATATTTCGAATATGTGCATTTAGCGAATATATGACGAATATTCGTCCATATATTCGCGAAATATCGCAAATTCCAATATGGCCTATGCCGCTCAACACTATTATTCACTCGACTATAAGCCTAGGGTGGGAAATACATCATCCCCCCTGTGTCATCATCCCATATGTCATCATGCTGGGAGTTGTAGTTTTGAAACATCTGGAGGTCCGCAGGTTGAAGACCACTGCGGCCTTCGTCATCATCCAGACCCCCCCCCTTTAGTTTTCTACTCACCTCCCCTCGGTGGGAAGGAAGGTTGAGCTGGTCGGAGAGTTCACTCGAGTATAAGCCGAGCACGAAAAATTTTGCTGAAAAACTCTGCTTATACTCGAGTATCAGGGGCGGACATATCACTTGTTCAGCCGGTTCGGCTGCACAGGGGCCCATCGTGTTAGGGGGGCCCCTAGTAGCCCAGGTCACAGCCTGGGCCTCACAGTTTCGGCCCCTGCAGGGCCCCCTGCCAGTACTTCATACTATATGCTGCAGCAACAGGTCCCGGACCTGCCGCTGACAGCAGTATTTACCTTTAAACCGGCCGGGCGAGAGGACAGGCCAGGGGCTGATGGGAACAGACATGCCCCGCGCAGGAGTGCATGGGGTGTATGGGGTGATGAGGATGGAGTGCATGGGGTGTATGGGGTGATGAGGAGACTGAGGATGGAGTGCATGGGGTGTATGGGGTGATGAGGAGACTGAGGATGGAGTGCATGGGGTGTATGGGGTGATGAGGAGACTGAGGATGGAGTGCATGGGGTGTATGGGGTGATGAGGAGACTGAGGGGGGAGTGCATGGGGTGTATGGGGTGATGAGGATGGAGTGCATGGGGTGTATGGGGTGATGAGGATGGAGTGCATGGGTTGTATGGGGTGAAGAGGATGGAGTGCATGGGGTGTATGGGGTGATGAGGATGGAGTGCATGGGGTGTATGGGGTGATGTGGAGACTGAGGATGGAGTGCATAAGGTGATGAGGAGACTGAAGATGGAGTGCATGGGGTGATGAGGAGACTGAGGATGGAGTGTGTGGGGTGTATGGGGTGATGAGGAGACTGAGGATGGGGTGCGTGGGGTGCATGGGGTGATGAGGACACTGAAGATGGAGTGCATGGGGTGAGGAGGAGACTGAGGATGGAGTGCATGGGGTGAGGAGGAGACTGAGGATGGAGTGCATGGGGTGATGAGGAGACTGAGGATGGAGTGCATGGGGTGTATGGGGTGATGAGGAGACTGAGGATGGAGTGCATGGGGTGTATGGGGTGATGAGGAGACTGAGGGGGGAGTGCATGGGGTGTATGGGGTGATGAGGATGGAGTGCATGGGGTGTATGGGGTGATGAGGAGACTGAGGATGGAGTGCATGGGGTGTATGGGGTGATGAGGAGACTGAGGATGGAGTGCATGGGGTGTATGGGGTGATGAGGAGACTGAGGATGGAGTGCATGGGGTGTATGGGGTGATGAGGAGACTGAGGGGGGAGTGCATGGGGTGTATGGGGTGATGAGGATGGAGTGCATGGGGTGTATGGGGTGATGAGGATGGAGTGCATGGGTTGTATGGGGTGAAGAGGATGGAGTGCATGGGGTGTATGGGGTGATGAGGATGGAGTGCATGGGGTGTATGGGGTGATGTGGAGACTGAGGATGGAGTGCATAGGGTGATGAGGAGACTGAAGATGGAGTGCATGGGGTGATGAGGAGACTGAGGATGGAGTGTGTGGGGTGTATGGGGTGATGAGGAGACTGAGGATGGGGTGCGTGGGGTGCATGGGGTGATGAGGACACTGTAGATGGAGTGCATGGGGTGAGGAGGAGACTGAGGATGGAGTGCATGGGGTGAGGAGGAGACTGAGGATGGAGTGCATGGGGTGATGAGGAGACTGAGGATGGAGTGCATGGGGTGATGAGGAGACTGAGGATGGAGTGCATGGGGTGATGAGGAGACTGAGGATGGGGTGCGTGGGGTGTATGGGGTGATGAGGAGACTGAGGATGGGGTGCATGGGGTGATGAGGAGACTGAGGATGGGGTGCGTGGGGTGTATGGGGTGATGAGGAGACTGAGGATGAGGTGCATGGGGTGATGAGGAGACTGAGGATGGGTTGTGCGGGGTGTATGGGGTGATGAGACTGAGGATGGGGTGCGTGGGGTGTATGGGGTGATGAGGAGACTGAGGATGGGGTATATGGGGGTGATGAGGAGACCGAGGATGGAGTGTGTGGGGTGTATGGGGTTATGAGAAGACCGAGGATGGGTTGTGTGGGGTGTATGGGGTGATGAGACTGAGGATGGGTTGTGTGGGGTGTATGGGGTGATGAGACTGAGGATGGGTTGCGTGGGGTGTATGGGGGTGATGATTAGACTGAGGATGGGTTGTGTGGGGTGTATGGGGGGATGAGACTGAGGATGGGGTGCGTGGGGTGTATGGGGGAGATAAGGAGACTGAGGATGGGTTGCGTGGGGTGTATGGGGTGATGAGGAGACTGAGGATGGAGTGCGTGGGGTGTATGGGGTGATTCAGTGGTGTATCGTGGTTGGCAGTATTATATTAATAGAGTACAGTGGTTGGCAGTATTATATTCATGGAGTACAGTGGTTGGCAGTATTATATTCAGGGTACAGTGGTTGGCAGTATTATATTCAGAGGTACAGTGGTTGGCAGTATTATATTCAGGGTTCAGTGGTTGGCAGTATTATATTCATGGAGTACAGTGGTTGGCAGTATTATATTCAGGGGTACCGTGGTTAGCAGTATTCAGGGGTACAGTGGTTGGCAGTATTATATTCAGGGTACAGTGGTTGGCAGTATTATATTCAGGGGTACAGTGGTTGGCAGTATTATATTCAGGGTACAGTGGTTGGCAGTATTATATTCAGGGGTACAGTGGTTGGCAGTATTATATTCAGGGTTCAGTGGTTGGCAGTATTATATTCATGGAGTACAGTGGTTGGCAGTATTATATTCAGGGGTACCGTGGTTAGCAGTATTCAGGGGTACAGTGGTTGGCAGTATTATATTCAGGGGGTACAGTATTTGGCAAGGTTATAATGATTATTGTCATCATACAGAGGATGAGGATCTACTGACAAATTAAGGAACCAATGATGTTCAGGTGTCAGACTCTGCAGAGAAGATGGAAGAAATCCTGGTGTCTGGACCAGAGGAAGAAGAAAAGTAAAGACAACAGAGAAGACGTCACTCAGGTCAGTGATATCATTGTGTATTTTCCTAACTGTCCCATCAGAGCTGTAGTCACTGATATCATTGTGTAGTGTCCTGACTGTCCCATCAGCTGTAGTCACTTCAGACATGATGGGAGTTGCAGCTTTCCAACATCTGGAGAGCCACTTGAACCAAGGTGATTGGTGGGGGTCCCATGAGTCAGACCCCCACCATAAAAATGGACTGTTTATTTTAAAATGCCTGGGCCTATTTTTGGTACCAGTTTGGCCCTGCCTGTAAGTCACTTCTATCACTAAGGATAAGAAGCCAAGGAACCAGGGGGTGCCAAGGGGTGTCGTGCTAAGTCCAGGGGTGCGAATGTAAAGGGGAGCACTGCCCTCTGCCTCCCAGCTAGATACGGGTCAGGCTGACCCGGGGGAGTACTCACTGGGCCGCACACTGAGAGGGACAGGGGCCACCCGGAGCCCACCTCAGGAGCCGTTCCATCCACCTGTGGTGAACAAGGCAAGTGGCGACACTACACGCGCGGGGTAAGTGGAGGCTCTCCGGTGGGGTCTAGGTACATGAGGGGGTACAGTGCTGGGGGGGGGGGGCCCAGGCACATTCTTTGCACAGGGGCCCTCTGCTGTCTGTGTCCGCCCCTGTCGAGTATATATGGTATATATTAGGTCAGAAATATTATAAGCAAAGATCTGCTACTAGTTAATGTTTTATAAAAATGTGATTTTCATAATGTTGTGCATATCTTTGTTATAAAGCTGAAAAATACAAAATTATGTATAAGAAAAGTATTAGATGTCTAGTGTTGTGATGTGCATTTAGTAGCTATTTCTAGCAGGCAGTCATGCAAATCATTGTAATGGGAAAAGAAATATAAAGCTTTTTTTTTAGGACAGATTGTAGTGTGCTTATAAAGGTCACTGAAAAAAGAGTTAAAACTAAAGCATTGCCTCTAAATCAGAGTAAAATATGGTTATCTGACTCATCTGTAATTGCCCAGAAGAATGAAAAGAAACAGACATTGTAAATATGAAAAGAAATGTGTCAATTCTACTAATACAGTTATATGGCAATGTATTTTCTTGCTGTATTATTGTGCAACATATGCAACTTATATTACTGTAGCGAAGCGGTGGGGAACTGTGGGGCACTGTCCACAGAATCAGTACTTGTGGCCTGCCGGGATCCCCCCACATGTCACAGCCCCTGGTAAGCATTAAAGGGGTACTCCTTTGTATAGGGGATAAAATGTCTGATCGTGGGGGTCCCTCCGCTGGGGACCCCCGTGATCTCGGCTGCGGCACCCCAGACATCCAGTGCACAGAGTGAACTTTGCTCTATGCCGGAGGACTGCCGATGCAGGGCAGCTCGTGATATCACAGTCACGCCTCGCTCATGACTTCACGGCAAGTCTATGGGATGGGGTGTGATGGCCGTCAGCCATCTTATTCCCTTTCCTTTGGATAGGGGATAAGATGTCTAGGGGCGGAGTACCCCTTTAAGATTGCAGGCTACACCCAGGGATGTTGTGCAGGAGGGGCTATGTATGTCACAGCCCTCCGCACATCCACACATCACAGCCCCTGGTAAGTGTTAAGACTGCAGGCTGCAACCTGTGACGTGTCAGAGGGGGAGTGCTTGTCACAGCCCTCCATACATGGGCATTTTTAAGTGGTTTTAATTATTCTTGTGTGTCTGTTACATCACTATATTATAATTATTATTTTTTGTCTTTTTGCTATGTTAACTATGTGCTCCTAATAAAGATTGTCATATTTGCATAAATTGAATACTTGGTGTGCTTCCATTTTTACATTATTTCTGGTTTTGTTGTGGGAACAGAGTGTTGTGACGTCTCGGCTCCGCCCCGTGTGATGTCATGCTCCGTTCCCCTCAATGTAATCCTATGGGAGGGGGCGTGACACCTTTGGATAGGGGATAAGCTGTCTTAGCACCAGAGTACCCCTTTAAGTCCACACAGCGCTTGTTACGGCCTGCAGTGGTACTTACTACCTACTGTTTGGTGAACCCTGCCCCCCCATGGACCACAAAGTTGATTCAGAGCCTGAGTGAACGTTAAAGAGTGAATGTTACCCTACCTAACCTTACCTGCAGCTGGAGGTGTTGGGGTTAACCTCAAGAGGGCATACCTTTAATACCCTCCCTTGCTGGCTATGATCCACACTTCTTTGTTAGTTTAATAAAGAAGATTTAAAGCTACTTATTGGTGAGTGTTACAATTCATCTCTTACTATTTTTCATTGCCGTTGCACTAAATATGTATATGCCTATGGGGGACAAGTAGCAGGCTCGGTGTTAGAAGCTGATTATAGTAAATGCACATAAACTTTGTGCTGTAGTTTTAATTCAGTACAAATGATTGAGCTCTATTTGTAGATCATTATTATACAGGATGAGGTTCTACCCTGAAAATAGAACATGATACATGAGTTATTGAGATGGAGCTAGCCATAGTTTGCCTACCAGCTTGCCATAGTTTGCCTACCAGCTTGCCATAGTTTGCCTACCAGCTTGCCAAAGTTTGCCTACCAGCTTGCCATAGTTTGCCTACCAGCCCCAGATATGTAGAACTATATACTGTGTGTTAAAGGCTGTGGAAATAAACCAGGTGATTGATTAGATGTTGCACATTTAAGCAAAAGGAACTCAACTATATTGAAACCACACACACATTTGAGAATGTGCTATTATTTATGTGTTTTCTTAACACATTTATCTTTATTGAGTTCTTTTTGTATTTTATGATTTGGTTTTAATGGTCCTGATTTTGTTTTTCCTAATCTCAATATGCAACTGCAGTGACTTTGAAAAATCACCTTCCCACCCACTAGTAATGAACCTGTAGTTCAAGAGCAACCACCTGTGCAGGACTCAAATTATCTTCTGGCTTTATCAGCTCGCTGTGGGTAGGAATTAATGAAACATTTTTCTTTATTTGCAATCCATTAAAATGCATAAGGACACGTTGGTCCAGAGGGACCGAGGCACAAATTCACAAATGCTGAGGCCAGATATGTATTGTGCCAGACGTGAACTTCATGGCAGGTTTTGCTGCACAAAGAGAACAGTTAGGACAGTCTAGTAACAGCTATAGACCTGGAACTGTAAACAGAGCAAATACTGTGTATTCAAATTATACATAAAGGGGTACTCCGCCCCTAGACATCTTATCCCCTATCTAAAGGATAGGGGATAAGATGTCTGATCACAGGGGTCCCGCCCATGGGGACCCCCGCAATCTCGGCTGTGGCACCCCAGACATCTGGTGCACGGAACAAACTTTGCTCCATGCCGGATGACTGGCAATGCGGGGTGGAGGCTCGTGACATCATGGCCACACACCCTTAATGCAAGTCTATAGGAGGGGGTTTTCACGCCCCCTCCCATAGACTTGCATTGAGGGGGCGTGGCCATGATGCCACGAGCAGGGCGTGGCCGTGACATCACAAGCCTCTGGTGCTGTACCACCTGAGATCAGACATCTTATCTCCTATTTAAAGGATAGATAATAAGATGTATAGGGGCAGAGTACCCCTTTAATACACATCTCAAATTCCACAATGCATCCATATTTGGCAAGGGTACTAGCTTCATTCCTCTAAGGCTAAGGTTACATGGCAGAATTTCCGTGAGGAATTCCATCAGGTAATTCAGCTCGGAAATTCTGCATGTTGACTTGAATGGGGATTCAGATGTTCCACTCACATGGCAGAATTTCCGCTGCAAAAATTGGGCCATAGAAATCCTGCTTTCTGGATTCTGCAAAAAACAATGAACATGTCTTTAAATTTAGCAGAATTACGGGGGGAATCCCACTAAATTCAATAGGGCTTTGAATTTCGACAGAATTCTATGTTTTGAACACAAAGAAATTCTGCAAAACTGCAAACATTCAGCAGAAAGCTTTGCAGAACACAATTTGAGCAGAATAGCAGAATGTTTGCTATGTGAACATTGCCTTCTTCAGTTCTGCTGAGAGTGAAATTTAGCAGTATCCACAGTGCAGCAGAATTCTACTAAATGTGATGGGAGGCTGCTGCAACAGAATTTCCAGAAGGAATTTCTCTGCTCAGAAATTTAGTTCCGAACCCTGTGTGCGTGCTGCTGGGGTCGGCCAAGCCCACTCATGAGGTGATGCCACGCCCCCTCAATGCCAGTCTATGGGAGGGGGCGTGGTGGCCCCCTCAGCACACACACAGCATTAAGAACTACATTTTCCAAACCCTTCAGAACTACATTTTCCAAACCCTGGCCAGTGGAGTACCCCTTTAAACCAAATCTATATATATATAAAACTTAATGTGTATGTGTGTATGTATGTGTGTATGTGTGTATGTATGTGTGCATGTTCCAGCATCACATCCAAATGGCTAAAGATATTAACATGAAACTTGGCACACATTACTTATATGTCAACAACAAACATAGGATAGGTAATTTAACCCTTACCACCCCCCCCCCCCCCAATTGCCAGGGTCGGGGGTTTTGTTTAAAGTCCCATACAAGTCAATGGGACATATATGTTACTGCATAACTTCCAAATGTCTTGAGATATTTCCATAATACTTGGTAGCATGTTACTTATATGTCCACTTAAAACATAGGATAGTTAATTTAACCCTTAACTACCCCGTTTGTGAGGGTCAGGGTTATTGTTTAAAGTCCCATGCAAATGAATGGGAAATGTTTGTTCCCACATAGCTTCTGTACGGCTGTAGATATTTCAATAATACCTGATTTAAATATTACTTATATGTCAAATAAAAATATATGAAAGTTAAATTAACCCTTACCTACACCCTTATATAAAAGATGGGTTTTTGTTTCAAGTCCCATGCAAGTATATGGAGCTTCCAGTACCTTACTCCACAAACTCCACTCTGCATCTGAATATATCCTTCAGGCTTGCAAGCCACACTCCATCTCACAAAGACACACCCACATTTTAAGTCCCATCCTTTTATTATCTACCCTTTTTGTGCATCGGTCTGGCTTGCAAATCACACCCAGTCCCAAAAATCCACATCCCTTTCTATTTTCAGCTTTCAATATCTTCATCACATATCAGTCCCACCAGAGGACAGGATATGAGGACAGGATATGAGCACGGCATATGAGGTCAGGATATAAGGACGGTATATGAGGTCGGGATATGAAGACGGGATGTGAGGACTGAATAAGAGGATGGGATACGAGGTCGAGATAGAAGGACAGGAAATGAGGTTGAGATAGGAGGTCAGCATATGAGAACGGGATATGAGGACAGGACATGAGGATGGGAAATGAGGTTGATATATGAGGACGGAATATGAGGATGAGATAGGAGGTCGGGATAGCAGGTCAGGATAGGAGGTGTGGAAAGGAGGGTCGGGATAAGAGGTTGGGATATGAGGACAGGATATGAGGATGGGATATGAGGAGGGGATATGAGGATGGTATAGGAGGTCGGGATAAGAGGTCGGGATATGAAGTCGAGATATGAGGATGGGACATGAGGTCAGGATATGAAGTCAAAAGCTTCCTCCTTTGTTGATTTTCCTCCCCAACAAGGATTAGGAAGGAAAAACCGGGCAACACCGGGTACTTAGGTAGTGTAACATAAAATTATACTGTGAAATATAAGTATATTGTGAAATATAAGAGCGGTGAGCCGGGGAGAGAAGCATTCAGCAGCACACTTCTTTTGGCTCTATCTAGAAGATGGGGGGGGGGGGGGGGAGGTCTTAACACCAAGACTCCAACCGATCAAAACTTATCACGCCTCTGTGGCATATACATTTTTGGGAGGATAAAAACAACACTTTAAATCCACAAAAAAGTGTTTTGTTTAGTCTATTTGTTTGTTTCTTATGTAGCATTTTGTATTTTCTGGTGATTTTCCATAAGCTTCTCTATAAATGTCTGACAAAACCCATGTAACAAATTAATTGTAAACATGACACCTTTAAAAAGTGTAATGAAAAAGCTTGAATTTCATTGCATTGTTTAATGCAAAAAGAACAAAACTTTGCTCTACAAAGGCATGTGTGAGGGAGGCCTATGGCTATGTTCTGTCTATTTTTTATATAAGTATAAATAAAATGTCTCCTTTAGCAACAAATAGTATTATGTTAGAAAATATATTTTTCAACAACAATGTTTCAAAATAAAAGTAGAAATTCTATTTCACAGCAGCCAAGGCTGTCTTGACCTGCCATGTTTTGGGAGACCAGTAGAAATACTGTATATAATGGTACATGAAAATGAATACATTAAATAGTTTAAACGGAATGGAAAACCAAACAAAACCTTGTGTCTGTGTAAAGTTGGACTATGAAATTCAATGCCGGTGGCACCGCACACAGACACTTTGTGGGGCTGACATGCTTTTGGGAACCTTAGCGCTGAAACTGCTCTACCATGAAGAATAAAAGGAACAGGACATCATCACTCTGTTTGGCCTTGAAAATATGAATGTGTAGGCTGAAGGTTTGTGCTGAATATTTTACCATAGAATTAGCGCATTGTCATTTACATTTTTTTTTACTGTTTTTCCTTAGACAAAAATCTTGTGGATGACCTATACATTTATGCAGTATATGAAAGTAAATGTCCAATTCTGTAAATTAAAATTTGTATTATTAGTATAACTTGGGTTAAGTTGACATGACTTTTTTGTAGATTTTCAAATTTTTATAGGAAAATAACCTTTTGACATTTGATTTATATATATATATATATATATATATATATATATATATATATATATATATATACATATATATATACAGTGGTCCCTCAACATACGATGGTAATCCGTTCCAAACGGACCATCGTTTGTTGAAACCATCGTATGTTGAGGGATTCGTGCAATGTAAAGTATAGGACATTGGTCTACAATCTGCGGACCTCCAGATGTTGCAAAACTACAACACCCAGCATGCCCGGACAGCCGTTGGCTGTCCTTGCATGCTGGGAGTTGTAGTTTTGCAACATCTGGAGGTCTGCAGGTTGAAGACCATTGGTATAGGAAGTTGTACTCACCTGTTCCCGCCGCTCCGGACCATCACCGCTCGTCACCGCTGCCCTGGATGTTGCCTTCCATCACTCTCACCGCGTCCCCGGGGTGGCCCCGAAACTCTGGCAAAGGCCTCTGCTTCCCCGGCATCCTCGCTCTCCGTCGCAGCTTTCCGTCGCCGCCATCACGCCGCTACGCATGCCGCTCCTATTGAATGACGGGACGGCGTGCGCAGTGACGTGATGACTACAAAGGAGAGCGCTGACGATGGAGGGGATCCCAAAGAGGACGCGCCAGAGCCCCGAGGACAGGTAAGTGATCATCACCGGACCCCACGGGGCTCCGTAAACGGCTATCCGGTGGCAGCTGAAGCAGTCTGCGCTGTCGGATAGCCGTTTATGCGATGGCCCCGACATACAAAAGCATTGTATGTTGATGCTACCTTCGCATGTTGAAATTATTGTATGTCGGGGCCATCATAGGTTGGGGGGTCACTATATATAATTTAATTGCTGCAGAAAAAGGATATATATATATATATATATATATATATATATATATATATATAATTTTTCTGCAGCAATTAAATAACTTAACCTGATTTGCTTCTTAGTAGTGTTGCTCGTGAATATTCGCAATGCGAATTATATTCACGAATATCGCATATTCGCGAATTTGCGAATATTCGCCAATATAGCACTATATATTCATAATTACGAATATTTGTTTTTGTTTTTTTCACAGTACACATCACAGTGATCACCTCTCTCTGCTTCCAGCTTGTGTGGTGTAAAGAAGGCTCTAATACTACTGTGTGAGACTGGTGTGCGAATTTTCGCATATACGAAAATTTGCATATGTTAATTTTCGCATACGCGAATTTTCGCACATGCCAAAATAAAACGAGAATATTATGAATATGCGAATATTCGCAAATATATGAAGAATATTCGTCCATATATTCGCGGATATTCGCGAATTCGAATATGGCCTATGCCGCTCAACACTACAGCTTAGCGCTGCAACAAACTTTACAATTAATGGTTGATAGATATAATGGTATTACTTCCAATGTAAGGGAGAGCAAACATAAAAAAAAAATCACAGTTGTTTTGTCAAGCTTTGCATGAATCAATGGGAGGGAGAGAGAGGGAGAGAGAGGGAGAGTGAGAGGGAGGGAGAGAGAGGGAGAGTGAGAGGGAGGGAGAGAGAGGGAGAGAGAGAGGGAGAGAGGGAGAGAGAGGGGGAGAGAGGGGGGAGAGAGGGGGAGAGAGGGGGAGAGAGGGGGAGAGAGGGGGAGAGAGGGGGAGAGAGGGGGAGAGAGAGAGAGGGGGAGAGAGAGAGGGGGAGAGAGAGAGGGGGAGAGAGAGGAGAGAGAGAGAGAGAGAGAGAGAGAGAGAGAGAGAGAGAGAGAGAGAGAGAGAGAGAGAGAGAGAGAGAGAGAGAATCATAGGGGTATATATAATAAAACGAGAATATTATGAATATGCGAATATTCGCAAATATATGAAGAATATTCGTCCATATATTCGCGGATATTCGCGAATTCGAATATGGCCTATGCCGCTCAACACTACAGCTTAGCGCTGCAACAAACTTTACAATTAATGGTTGATAGATATAATGGTATTACTTCCAATGTAAGGGAGAGCAAACATAAAAAAAAAATCACAGTTGTTTTGTCAAGCTTTGCATGAATCAATGGGAGGGAGAGAGAGGGAAGAGAGAGGGAGAGTGAGAGGGAGGGAGAGAGAGGGAGAGTGAGAGGGAGGGAGAGAGAGGGAGAGAGAGAGGGAGAGAGGGAGAGAGAGGGGGAGAGAGGGGGGAGAGAGGGGGAGAGAGGGGGAGAGAGGGGGAGAGAGGGGGAGAGAGGGGGAGAGAGGGGGAGAGAGGGGGAGAGAGGGGGAGAGAGAGAGAGAGGGGGAGAGAGAGAGGGGGAGAGAGAGAGGGGGAGAGAGAGAGGGGGAGAGAGAGAGGGAGAGAGAGAGAGAGAGAGAGAGAGAGAGAGAGAGAGAGAGAGAGAGAGAGAGAGAGAGAGAGAGAGAGAGAATCATAGGGGTATATATGTTACCTCCATAGGATGCCAATTTAACATATTCCATCTAGCTACCTGTATAGTACATATCTGATTGTATTCTTGAATAAAAACATTGCTTTTAGGAAAAAGACATCCATATTTGCAGCCTGAATATATCTTCTGTGCAATGCATTCCAGGCTCCATGCCCAGGTACAAGAGCTTTAAATTAGTGGATGCTACAAAGCAATCCCAGGTGGCTAGAAAAGCACATTTCTGGACATAAGGCAGGATGCACAATATCCAAATGGCCTCCAGTAACAATGCCCCCCTGAGTGCTGCCCATAAACAGTGCCACCTACATGCTCAAATGCTATCCAAGTGGATCTCATAAGAAGTGTAGTTATAGTGTTGTAAACTGCATAGCTGTTTACTTTAAGTAATATTTGTGTTTATTATTGTTATTGTATTAGTATATCTTTGTAGGTTGGCTGCAGTTGCCATTGAGGGGTTCTCACTAAATACACACACAGGTCCTGTTGACAATAATAGAAGTATAAGGGCTCAATTACACTATGTCTCTGTCTACAGATATTCTGGGTGGAGATTCTTTGGGTAGCAGGACTATCTAGGACCGGTTGAAAATGAATTTTCAAAGTGAACGGTGCAGCGAAATCCCATTGAAAACAATCGAAGGCTACTGCACTAGATTTTGGGCAGGGGAATCCCAGAGTGGAATTACGCTCAGGAAATTTATAGTGTGAATGTGCTATAATCATATGTATTCAACTGTAGATATCCTTCATAAGAGACTAGCTTGCCATATTTCTGGAGATGTCTGGACAACAAATACAGAGTCTACCAACATAATTGTGGCAGTGCAATACCTCACTATTGAAAGCATCTGAACTAGCAGCTGCCAAAACAGGTGACCGTTTAGTAAAGCTAACTGTATTAGAATGAATGGAGGGGCAACACACATGAGCAACATCTTATTATTGAGAGCACTATGCTTCATTATCGAGAGCATGACAGGTGGCCGGGTAGTAATGTGGCAAAGAACACCCTCTTTGGGTCTGAGGTGACTTTGAAAGGGGTGTTCCGAGTTATAATTTATACTCTATTGACAGGACAGGGGATGATGGTCAGATCGCAAGGGACCTGAACATTAAGACCCCTAAGGATCTGCAGAACGAGGCCTCCAGTATTTGTTATGAATGGTGTGTTGAGTGACACTGCATGCTGCCACTCGATTCATTGTCTATGGAGCCAAGAACAATGCTTAGCTACCGGAGTGGCAATGCAAATGGTGACTCACCAATTCATTTGCAACAAAAATTTGGGATGGGGGATGCAGGGGATCTTACTGATCTCACACTTATCCCCTATCCTGTCAATAGGGGATAATTAATTTTAATTCAGAATACCACCAGGTCATCTGTGAGAGCAGATAGCCCACATGGCCCCATGCTTTAGGGACACACAAGACTCGTGGTGAGTGTACTGTACAGTACACCTGTATTAATGTATACAAAAGTATTGTACAGAATTGTACTCTCACATCAGGGAAGCCTCCGAAATATCCAAGACCGAGGATGATATACTGTTTCCAGCACATTCTAAAACAAAAATGTCTTGCAAGAACATAGCCTAAACATTAATGTGGCCTGTAGTACATTCAGCTGCACTGTAAACAGAATTTTCCAGAGATAATTCCCTACAGCTTCAAATAGAAGAAGACTGCACCATGTCCACCGAAAACACTTTAATGCTTTCCATTAGAGCAATAGTGTCTGACATTTGCAAAACACTGCTTACACCTCTCTTACAGTGTTGTCATTTATCAGGGATAATCCAGTCTCCAGTGTAGGCATCAGAAGTCACCTTGGATATCTTTGAACTGAAGCCCTGTGAATCTTTATAGTACTAAATAAAAGGAGAACAAGAGAAGGGGTGGAGTAGATGTGCAGAGGAAGGGTGGAAAGAGACAGAGAAGCAGTCGTCTAATTTCGAAGAAATCCATTTGCTTTGCACAGCGTCTTGTGTTGGCCACTTGGATCAAGAAGAGATGATGACATGAAGCGTATATCTTAAATGGATGCAAGCAGTCATCTGCACACTCCGTGTAAATGCAGTGATGCAGATTTGGCAACCCTATGAGAGAAAGACTTGGAAGAATAAGGGAAAGAGAGGGAGAACGTCCCCTTCCATGTGCCTGGAAGCTGTAATAATGTGATAGAGGATGTTAGTGGTGAAAGGGTTAATGACCCATGCAAATGATATCATTTGTCTTGCACATGGTTGAAATAATTTCTTACAGATTGTCAGAATCACTGGAAGGAAGGCAAGTGGAGCTGGAGCTCAGTTTTTATTTTAGCACCAGTTCCACAATTATACAGATCGTACAGGAAATCTTACTGCTAAGAAGTTAGTGTCAATGGTGCAAATCACGTCAGAAAACATGAAGCTCCATGTGTTATGTTTTAGTAGCATACTGAAACATTTCCCCAATTACATAATTTGTTAAATAAACAAACAAGGCTAGAGAGTCACAGTATTCCAACATATGTTGTAGAAGCACACCAGTTACTGTATGATACAAAGAATATTATTGATGCATACCCTTTATTGTATGGGTATCTTAAAGGAGAGCTCCAGCCAACTGAAATTACCTTTATATACCTGCACAGCTTTGCTAAGCATATACCATGTTTTCCAGGCAGAACGTCCAGCAGTTTGTAGCACACATGGGGGGGTATTTATCAAAGGATTTATGTGTTTTTTTTTCACGTAACTTTGGCGCAATACTTTGGCGCAGTGTCTTTTTGCGCCAAAGTTTGGCGCATCTTCTCCACTGTCATTTTTACAACTTTCTCAAAATCACTCGGTCCTGTGTGTGATTTTAACTTTAGTCAGTAATTCATCATTTGCGCAAATCCCGTTTTTTTTGGGCGCAAATCCCCGCCAAGAAATTTTGCACATGGAAAACACACTTAGCAACGTCAGTAAATGTAAAGGCGTCAAAATACATTAAAAACATTTTTTGTCAAAGCAGCGACGCCTCCAGGGCTGCTCAATACTATCATGCGACATAGTTGTCTCTGAGGAACCTTCACCCTCCGTTGATCCAGCATTGGACATGGCCACAATGATAAATTTGGTGCATGTCCACAAAAACCAAAGGGAAAAAAAAAGGTAAAAAGAAACTGTCAACGGGCGAAATTGATAAATACCCCCCATGATGCCTATCACACTCCCTTCTCCTCAGCTCTAAGAAATCCGAAAGGCTTCAGTGTGTGATTGTCCCTGATTGGTTGAGCCGTACATATAACCCTCATCTATATTCATTGCTTCTCTAACCTTGTGACCTGTTTAGCTCTCTAAAGGCAGCTCCTCCCACAGCTCACACAGGAATGAAGCGCAGGGGCTGATGGTCTCTGTAGTTTTCAGCATCTCTCAGCTCCTGCCACAAACCAGGAAGTACTTGGATTTTCAAAGGCTATATATGGGGGCTATTCTGAAACAAATCAGATTGGTTACCTGGTCAATGGTGAATATATATATATATATATATATATATATATATATATATATATATATAATTTTAATTATTATTAAAAATTCTCATTCTACTAGTATCAATACAGGGATTATCTAAACTTTAATAACTGAAAACCTGTTCTCAGGATATGTCATTAATAGTAAATCAATATAGGTCCAACTCACAATACCCAGTGATCAGCTGATTGAAGTGGCTGTGGCACTGTTTTCAAGTACTTGCAGTTACTATACTATTTGTAGTGGCAGTGAATAGCTGCATTGTTCAATTCAAGTAAATAGATCAACTCTGCAGTACCTTGCAATGTGGCTACTGGTATGGCATTTACAAGTGGAAGCCGAGAGAAACATCTAATACGTTGCAGTGATCACATATGGACCACAGCCCCTTCAAACAGCCTGTTTATGGGGGGTCCTGGGAGTTGGACTCTTGCTATTGTCATGAAGTATCCAGATGGCAAGCAAAGCATTCTATTACAATATTTTTTTCTATGTCGGTTCCACATGTTACTGTCATTTAAAGAAAAAAAAATTCTGATAAGTCATGCAGATGGGAAAGGTTTGAGAGGTCGAGCTCTTAGTGCTGAGACCCCCACTGACCAACAAGAGAAGCAGCATGGTTGGCTTATATATTATTATTTAATAACAACACAGGCTGTTATTAAATAATAATGTAGAGGACCTTGTGTATGCCTTGTGCTTATATATTTTTGATGGCGTGGCATGCATGTAATAGGCTCTATTTTGGTTTGCAAAACCACAATGATGTGGTTCTGTAATGCAGCCTACATTTTCTATGAATCCTCTGGCTTTGGGTGGGGTGTTTAATCACTTCAGCTGGTCATCTACTAAAGCTTCTAGTGCTGGAGGGTACACAAGGGAACTCATAAATTGGTTGGGGTCAATTCCCAGTACATGCAGTTTAAATGTGATTTCTTATTCAAAGTGCATTTTTCCTAGAAATATTGTAATGGGGTGATTTAACCTATTATAACAATTGAAGTGTTTTATGAAGATTTGAAGTCTTTAGACTGTGTTTATGCTGTGTCCACATGTTGAATTTTTGCTGCATCAAGGTTAACTGCATCTTAACTACTGTTTTAGCTATTTAAAAAAAATGTAGGTAAAAATGACACACTCTTTCTATGATTAGCACAATTGTAGTGCAATACCATCATTTTTGCCACAATGTTGGGAAAATCACAAAAAAACATGCAATGCGCAAACACAGCCTCAGGAGAGGTGCATAACTACCGTATGTATCCTGATCCCATAGATATAGCAGATGGAGCTAAGATTATAGGGGATAAGATGTCTGATTGTGGGGATCCCGCTGCTGGGGACCCCCACAATCTCCCTGTTGCACCTAGCATTCATTTAGAACATCGGGTGCAGTGCAGACGGCTCGTGATGTCACGGCCAGGTCCCATCAATGCAAGTCTATGGGAGGGGGCATGATGGCCGTCATGCCCCCTCCCATAGACCTGCATTGAGGGAGCATGGCCATGAGATCACGAGCCTCCGCCCCGCCAGTCATCCGGTACGGAGCGAAGTTCGCTCTGTGCACCGGATGTCTGGGGTGCCACAGCCAAGATCCCTGCCGAGCTCCCGCTGCTTATGTCCAGGAGCGGAGTACCCCTTTAAGAAACTGTTGCTAACGTTTTGGAGTCAGATACTACAGGGCACCTTTGGTGGTCTTGTGGAGCCCATGGTTGAAAGATCTGCTAAGGAGATTTATACAGTAATACTGTTATGACTAGTCAGTGTATATATTATATAAATTGCATCAATTGAAAGAAATCTTTTCACAATGTCCTTATATAGTCTAAGAAATAGACTCAAACCGATGTAACACCTGCAGCTGACATCACGTTTAATATAGTTGTGTTAACATTTGTTAAAGCACTGAATGATTCCGAGAACTTTGGAATTGATAAGTGCTCTTATCAAAACACATTGGAAACCAGTAGAGTGGAAAATGACACAAGATTGGTTTCCACAGTACACTGCCTAGATTTGCTGGTCAGCATAGTTGATTTACAGTAAATTCTGGCAGTAATAAGGATGTAACAAATACTGTTAAACTCCTGCACTAACATTTGCATATTGGGAATTTTAACTAACTTATTAATGTAGTCCTGTTAAACGCTACAAAAATGCTGCATTATTTTCAGAATTTTATTTAAAAAAAAACAATATTATGAGTAAATGAAATCATTGAAGCTGTAATGAAATAACAAGGAATTACTGAAAAAAAATTATAATCGGATACCGCTTTTATCACATCAAAAGCATTCAACTTCTCTGAACCAATGTCCTTTTTATCCTAATGTACTAAATTAAATATCTGCTCCTTGTAGAATTTGATTCATCTAAACTAGATTAAAATCAAATCATGTACAAAATCAATTTCACTTAAAGTACAATAATCTCAGCCCACTGAGGCCCCCTTCTAGTAATCACTATAAATGCTGTATTTTTCCCTTTATTTCCGCCCCCGTCTAATGCAGTGTATGCATACTTTACAGATAAGATTAAAACATGACCTTAGATTTCCCTTTCTACTCCTCATAGATTTGAATATCACACCAAAAGACTTATGTTCCAGGAGAGGATATGTAAGGTTTGCAATATGATTCTCTCAGACAGTGGGGCAAAAAAGTATTTAGTCAGCCACCAATTATGCAAGTTCTCCCACTTAAAAAGATGAGAGAGGCCTGTAATTTTCATCATAGGTATACCTCAACTATGAGAGACATAATGGGGAAAAAAATCCATAAAATCACATTGTCTGATTTTTAAAGAATTTATTTGCAAATTATGGTGGAAGATAAGTATTTGGTCAATAACAAAAGTTAATCTCAATACTTTGTTGGCAATGACAGAGGTCCAACATGGTTTTCACACACTGTTGTTGGTATTGTGGCCCATTCCTCCATGCAGATCTCTAGAGCAGTGATGTTTTGGGGCTGACGCTGGGCAACACGGACTTTCAACTCCCTCCAAAGATTTTCAATGGGGTTGAGATCTGGAGACTGGCTAGGCCACTCCAGGACATTGAAATGCTTTTTATGAAGCAATACTTTGTTGTCCAGGGCGGTGTGTTTGGGATCATTGTCATGCTGAAAGACTCAGCCATGTTTCATGCTAAATGCCCTTGCTGATGGAAGGAGGTTTTCACTCAAAATCTCTCGATACAAGGCCCCATTCATTCCTTCCTTTACACGGATCAGTCGTCCTGGTCACTTACCAGAAAAACAGCCCCAAAGCATGATGTTTCCACCCCCATGCTTCACAGTAGGTATGGTGTTCTTTGGATGCAACTCAGCATTCTTTCTTGAGTTGAGTTTTTACCAACAAATTCTACTTTGGTTTCATCTGACCATATGACATTGTCCAAAAACTTTTCTGGATCATCCAAATTCTATCTAGCAAATTTCAGACGGGCCCGGACATGTACTGGTTTAAGCAGGGGGACACGTCTGGCACTGCATGATTTAAGTCCCTGGCAGCGTAGTGAGGTTCTTGGATTTTTTTTGCACAATGCTCTTGTGATCATTTTGACACCACGGGGTGAGATCTTGCATGGAGCCCCAGATCGAGGGAGATTATCAGTGGTCTTGTATATCTTCCATTTTCTAATAATTGGTCCCACAGTTGATTTCTTCACACCAAGCTCCTTACCTATTGCAGATTCAGTCTTCCCAGCCTGGTTCAGGTCTGCAATTTTGTTTCTGGTGTCCTACAACAGCTCTTTGGTCTTGGCCATAGTGGAGTGTGGAGTGTTTGAGGTTGTGGAAAGGTGGCTTTGATACTGATAACAAGTTCAAACAGGTGCCATTAATACAAGTAACAAGTGGAGGACAGAGGAGACTCTTAAAGAAGAAGTTACAGGTCTGTGAGAGCCAGAAATGTTGTTGTTTGTAGGTGACCAAATACTTATTTTCCACCATAATTTGCAAATAAATTATTTAAAAATCAGAAAATGTGATTTTATGGATTTTTTTTCTCATTATGTCTCTCATAGTTTAGGTATACCTATGATGAAAATGACAGGCCTCTCTTATCTTTTTAAAGGGATACTTCACTGGAAAACATTTTTTGTTTCATTCAACTGGTGCCAAAAAGTTAAACAGATTTGTAAATGACTTCTATTAAAATATCTTAATCCTTCCAGTACTTCTTTTTGAATTTCTTTTCTGTCTGACCATAAGCTCTCTGCTGACACCTCTGTCCCTTTTAGGAACTGTCCAGAATAGAAGCAAATCCCCATAGAAAACCTATCCCGCTCTGGACAGTTCCTGAGATGGACAGAGGTGTCAGCAGCAAGCACTGTAGTCAGAGAGAAAGGATATTCAAAAAGAAAAGAACTTCTTGTGCATCATAACAACATTGCATTTTAATAGAAGTAATTTACAAATCAGTTTAACTTTTTGTCACCAGTTTATAAAAAAAAAAAAAAAATGTTTTCCAGTGGAGTACCCCTTTAAGTGGGAGAACTTGCAGAAATGGTGGCTGACTAAAAAAATGTTTTGCCCCACTGTATACTGTATTAAAACAGACCGTTCAGGAGAGGCCACAGAGAATTCCCTTTTAAGCAATACAGTTTATGTTGAAGGGGTTGTCCATTAACTACTTTTTATAGCGCAATAGGCTAAGGCGTCGGTACTAACAATAGAAAACATACTCACCTGCCCTGCACCCCTACTGCCACTGTTGTGACAAAGCCCTTCCTGCTGTGCAGCACTTCCTGGTCTTGGTCTGGATACTAGTAAGTGTCCGCTCAGCCAATCACTGGCTGTGGCAAGTCATTTATGCAGGCAGTGATTGGTTGAGTGGGCCCTTCTTTGTATTGAGAAATGCTGTGTAGTGTAGCTAAGTTCCATCAGAACAGTGACATAGGGTATCAGAGCAGGTGAATATATATTTTTTTTTTATTGTTTGAGGCCATTAAACTGTAAAAAATCAACAAATTTAAGGAACTTTTAGGATATAGTAAAACAGCATCAGAATATTTAGATGATTTAGACAGCCAACTAGCTTAAAAACACTGCAGAGATTGTTTCTGTTCTTAAGGATTAAAGCTGTATTTGAAACTAGTAGGTGTCACATTGGGCAGGGATAGAGTGCAGCCCTGATCTCGCCCACTCCCTCTCTCCCTGCCTAGTTGCGTACTTGCCCTAGATAGCGTGTCCACAACCACGGTGCCGTTCCCTTCCTGAATAAGTGAGGGACAGCCTCAGGTCAAAACAATAAACTACAAAAACTGACAAAGATCAGGAAACTGTTGGAGGCATACAAAACTAACAGAAATAAACCTAAACACGCACACACTGAATGCAAAGTCAACGCAGGAGGGAACAGAGTACAATAACAGAGAGCCAAAGAATGGTCAAAAGCCAAGCCAAAAAGTCACAGAACCAGATTAGATAGTATCAGTACAGATATTGCTAGTTGCAGTTACAAGAACTTTCACAAACAAGGAATGAATGAGAAAGACTTCCTTATATATCCCTGTGCTACTTGCAGGAGGATTCTAATTGGCTCAGCAAGCTGAACCACACCCAGAGCACAGAGGCGTAGTCCCAGCAACAGAATAAACAACAGCGCTAGAAAGAATTAACCTTACGGGCTCTGACAGAACCTGTCATCACAGTAGGGATTTAATCTGTTTGACCATGCAGATATAGAGTAAGGCTTAATAATGATATATAAGCAATGATCTCTACCATAGTAATGAAATTGTATACATTTCAATGTTGTACCTTGCAGCACATTGCAACTATGTGAGTTATATTTACCATCAGCTAATTACTCAGTAAGGGATTCAGTTCAGATATAGACAACATTGACCAAATCATTCAGTATATCTGGATTGGTATTTTTTTCCAGCTTTTGAATTACTTATTGACATGCCATTGAAATTTGATCTGGCAGAACCCCTCTATTAACCCCTTAAGGACAAAGCCCATTTTGGCCTTAAGGACCAGACCAATTTACAGTTTTGTACTTTAGTTTTTTTCCTCCTCCTCTTCTTGAAATCATAATACTTTCATTTTTGCACCTACAGACCCATATAACAGCTTGTTTTTTGCACCACCAATTGTACTCTTTAATTACTTTTTAATGACACCCATCAATTCATAACAAAATCTATGCCGAAACAAAAAAAAAAAAAAAAAAAAAAAAAAAATATATATATATATATATATATATATATATATATATATGGGGTGAAATTGAAAAAAAAATTGTGGGCTGCAGTTTCTACGCAGTGTACTGTTCAGTAAACATGGCACCAATCTTTATTCTGTAGGTCCATATGATTACAAGGATACCCAATCGATATAGGTTTTATTTAATTTTACTACTTAAAAAAAAAATAGAGCTACATGCACCAAAATTAGTATGTTTAAAATTGTCCTTTTCTGATCCCTATAACCTTTTTATTTTTCTGCATACGGGGCTATGTGATGGGCTCATTTTTTGTGCCATGATCCCTCCCGCCCTCCACTCAGCTGATTTTGCCGTGAATGTCCCGATCAGCTGCCTGAGCTAAACGGCAACATTAACCCCGCATTTAAGATGCTGCAATCAACTGATTGCAGCATTTAAAGGGTTTTTGCTGGGCATCGGCCTGATCGACGATACCCAGCATTAATCGTGGGTCGTGGCTACTCATAGCAACAGGGAGCCACTGGTTAGGAAGCTTCAATTCCTGGTTACAGGACCAAGATTACAGATATGCCTTCGATCCTTAAGTCCAGGGACTCAAGGGCGTACTTGTACGCCCTTCTTCCTAAAGGGGTTAAGAGATCAAGTGCATGGAATATTTAACTGAATATAATCGCACACAAAAAAAAACCAAATTGTCTTTTAAGGGGTGTTTTTTTTTTCTTAAAGATGATAACCAGTAGGCATAATAAATGGATAAACTGAACATCTGTTACACTAAAACTGGTCTGGAAAAAGGAGAGGTTTCGCTGTCTTCATGATCATGGATGTATTGAGTTTTAGAGAATCATAATAGGGTTTTGGATTTCATAAAAACAATTCAGAAATGTATTTCCTGTTAGAATTCATGTAAAAACCACAATATGCTTCATGGCCTGTTAGGTTTCCTTGAGGACTTGTATGAACGCTGTCCTAGTATATCTTTATTTGATAACGTATCTGATTGCTGACACATCTAAATCTACTGTGATCACAATTACCTTTTTTACTACAACTTGTACTAATGTACAGATAGGGAAGTCCAGGTAGTAAAAGTTACCCCCTCTCTCTTTTGTGAGACGGATAGCATTGACAATGAAATTGATTTGATCTAAAGTAGACTAAGATAAGGAGTTTTCATGATTGTAACATTTTGAGCCCATGGCCGCTAGTGCTTGAGTCTGCATGGTTCATTGGGTAACCTTCTCACAACAGTCTTGGAAAGACCACCATTTTGTGACTCAATTCTCATTTACAGTTTGGTAAATGGCACAGTTTTTAAACCAAGGCTAAGGAAATCCAAGCTGCAACTTTATTCCTCTGAGCACTAGGTGAAGTGTAACTTATACTGTAAAAAGAATTAAGATCCTTATGCCCAGAACACCAATATGGATTTCCTAGTGTTATGGAATAAAACATAATTGCCAACATATTAATTTACTTTCAGGGATGCTTTGCTGTTTAGCTGCTGTATCTAAGCCTTTAATACAAGAAACTACACACCATTACATTCCTATTGTGAAATGGTTATTACATTTAATTATAAATTCATTATTTTTTGTATTAAAAATAATTCCCTTAAAAAATATGAGCTCATTTATTTGAATTAACACAATTAAACCAATTTTATTGAAACATATTTATATTTGCAGCAGTAAAGTTAAAATAGTAGAAAGAGTGTTATTCAAGTCTCTTGTCCTTTGAAGCATAAAAGGATAACTGCCATATACAGAAAAAATAGGGGTACAGTGACACTAAATGCCAATTGCACAGGAAATGATGCCAGCCTAAGCTCATTTACCATATGCTTCCAGCCTAAGATCCTTTTTAGCATACATATACCCTACAATGAAGTTATTTACTATAGCAGCTTGTGACATCACATTATATAAATGTTAGATATTGTTGTCCAATATGTAAAAAATTAAGTGAAACACTTAAGTCTTCAAAACATCTTAAGTGTTAATTAAATTTCCCTAATTTTCCTCATTGGAAGGGGATTTACATTTTGCAAATGTGCCACAATTGTTGTGTCATTTGCACCAAAGAGCTGTCTTTTATGATGGGCACACTTTTTAGACACAAAGGGGCGAGGCCTTGGCAAAATGGGTATAACTTTTCTAATAACGGCATGGCTTAAACCAAGTTTAAGCCAAGTTTAAACCAACTAATAGTTGGTCTTAACATAGACTGGACAGTCTAACGAATTAGCAGTATGAAACATTGGCCCTCATTTACTAACTAAAACCCACTAGTTTTTGTCTATTTATTTTGGTGCACAGTGTCTGAGACATGTCTCAGACAATGGGCCTCATTTACTAAGAGTGTCAGGTTTTTACTAGTGGGAAAAGTTGTTTCAGACTTGCAGGATTTCTTTCTATTTATTATTGGGAAAAGTTGGGAACATTTTCTGACCAGCTTTTTCTAGGTGGAAATTTCCAGCCATTTATCCACAGGATTTTCTGTGAATTCAATAGTAAATCAGTCGGGGTGTGAAACCACGCCCCTTTTTGAGTCTGCCACATCCCCTTTGCAACAGGCCACACCCCTTTTTTCGACTTTTCACAATGCATTTATTCACAGTATTTTCTGTGAATTCAATAGTAAATAGGATGGGTTGTGAAACCTAGACCCTTTTTGACCAGCCATGCCCCCTTTTCAGCAGACCACCCCCCTTTTTTGGCTTTTCACAATGCAATGTCGGGTTTGTCGGATTTTCCAGGCGCACACTGTCACACACTGGCGCAGCACTGATGCAGACATGTTGCAGACACTCTGCGCCAAAATAACCAGACAAAAACTGGTCGGTGTCAGCTTAGTAAATGAGGCCCTATGTGTGACAGTGTGCACCAGAAAAATCCAACTAGCCCGACATTGCATTGAGAAAAGCCAAAAAAGGGGGTGGTCTGCTGAAAAGGGGGCGTGGTTTCACAACCCAACCTATTCACTATTGAATTCACAGAAAATCCTGTGAATAAATGGCTGGAAATATCCACCTAGAAAAAGCTGGTCAGAATCCCGATTTGTAAATCTGTAATCCCCATAGTAAATTGAGAGGAATCCCACTGACTTATAATGTATGAGTTGTGTTAGTGTTTTAATATATCTGATTTCTTTGCTATAAGTTTTCAATTGTCACTTTTATTTGTCAAACATTTTTGAAAAAAATAAGGACTTGGTCTGCAGAAAACAAGAATCTATCTTTGGAGTCAAGCTGTTCTACTCCAGGCCACATGATATATTCTATACATCTCCGTGTTTTCTTCTCTGTGTGTACAGTAAGTAATAGGTATAAGATCATGCTGTGTATCCTGCAAGAGGACATTTGTTTTTTTATGCCTGACCACAGCTCTCTGCTGACACCTCTGTCTGTGTCAGGAACTGTCCAAAGTAGGAGCACATCCCCATAGCAAACCGATCCTGCCCTGGACAGTTCCTCACACTGACAGAGGTGTCAGCAGAGAGCACTGTGGTAAATATGAAAATAACTATACAACTTCCTGTGGAGCATACAGCAGCTGATAAGTACTGGAAGTATTAAGGTTTTTAAATAGAAGTAATTTACAAATCTGGTTAGTTTTTTGCCACCAGTTGATTAAAAAAAGAATAATTGTTTTCTAACGGAGTACCCCTTTAACTATAATTTCCTTATGAGTTAGACCAGTGTTTCCCAACCAGGATGCCTCCAGCTGTCGCAAAACTACAACTCCCAGCATGCCCAGACAGCCAAAGGATGTCTGGGCAAGCTGGAAGTTGCAATTTTGCAACAGCTGGAGGTACGCTGGTTGGAAAACATTGAGTTAGGCTGACTTCACACAGTGACCACCGTGCACATATGTTTAAGGAAGGTTCTGATGTATACATTAAACTTATCCAAAGATCCCGATTGACCCCTTTTTAAGTGTCATTTATCTCAGATTCTGGTGATATCTATCAGAGTTTGGTAAATGCATTATAAAAGGTAAAAAAAAATGATACTCTGCAGTACATGTTTTTTTTTTTTTATTTATTTATTTTTTTTACACGGGGCCCTATGTATGACAGATGCCACAGGTGTAAATTGTGTGTGTGTGTGTGTGTGGGGGGGGGGTTACCAATGTATGACTCCCAATGTCAGGGGTCACTATAGGGGGTGCAGAGGTAGCAGTCCCACCAGCGCCCTGGTGCCTGAGGGAGCCCAAAGGCACCTCTGCCCCATAACATGATACCAGTAATATAAGTTTTACATAGCAGGCATGGGGCCCTGTTGCAGGTTTTTCATTGGGGCCCAGAAGCACCAATATACGCCTCTGCCTACTGTGAGACATGTAATAGTATTAAATAAGTGAAGAAAATAGAACAATCCAGCTCTAAAGGCAAGGTTTAGCTTTATTGCAGTAGATGGGCAGATAAAACACACAGGCGTTAACACACCTAGGAGACCATCAGGCGCATTTCTAGTGCATGCGCGCTGTTCGTTGGTGATGCTGCTACTTTCACAGGTGCCGATTTATAATCCCTAATCTCAGGGGAGCAATATGGAGCACTTTTGGTTCCTTTTCTAGGTTAATCTGGGGGGGAGGGAGTATAACTATTAAATAACACAGCAGCAACAAAATCAGCAATATGACACTTGCTGGTGAAGTAAGAACATTAACAAATAGCATTTACATATTTAATGATCATTATGGTAAAAACATCAAATGTAATGCTGAAATAAATAATAATGAACATGTGGCTGAAACTAATAAGGAAAGAACAGTTCACGTTGGACATTCATGCCCACAAGGACATGCCTGCCCAATGTGAACTGCCAAAAAAGCCTCACGGTCCAATAATTTTTTTTTTACACAACCTTGACGTGGCCCCATCAGAATGCATTTTATATCATAAATCCTAAGTGTTGTAAGCTCCAGGCCTACTTCTCATAGTGTTACTGGTTACATCATTGAGGTGTTCTAATGCCTGAATCTTAAAGTGCTAAAACCTGTGTTTTATCTGCCCATCTACTACAATAAAGCTAAACCTTGCCTTTAGCGCTGGCTCATTCTCCTTTACTCACTTGACATTTGGCACTGGCTGGGTGCAGGATTCGGGCGCAGGCATTGGGGTAGTGGTGAGCTAGACTTTTGCATACTGTATTTGCTTCTAGTAGTGGGAAACAAGGGCCAAATGCACAACTGCATACAGAAAAACAAAAAACAATAATTTTATATTATGGTTAATGGAACCAAGCCGTATTTGTCCTCAATAGAGTGATATTTTTGACAGCAGCAGATACATTCACATCATAATTGATGATGACTAGGGTTTTTGTACTGAAGTGTTAGTCAATTTCCTAATTTCGATATGTGACCCTAACTGCTATGAAAGTGGGAGTGAGTTTTGTAGCAGAGGAGACAATATTTTCTACAGCATCTCCCCCTTGCATGTACAACAGCAGAGATGCCATTTATACAGAAGAGAAAAGAAAGATATAACAAGGTTTATGTCCTATCATGATATACAATACAATTGAAGGCTAGGGCCCGGAACAATCTCGTGTAAGCAATCGCTAGGACTGCAGGACTTAGTTAACACTGTCTTTCATTCCCCTTCTTTCCTGTTCTGGGATTTCCAGCTCAGCCACATTAGCTTAATCCAATAACATGATGTCAGTTGGCATACTGTCTCCATTGTCTAATAAGACATGTCCCCTTACAAGTCATTGCATACATTCAGATTTCCGTAAACAGACAGATAACAGTGTTTATTACTGATTCTTCTATGTTTTAATATGAATATTTTTCCATCTTCTTAAACCATTAAAAATAGACAGAAGAGGTCACAAACTTTGCCTTGTGGAGTTGCACTAATGCATAAAATGAGTTTCCAAAAAAAGAAAAGGAGAAAGAACCAAAACATGTTTGTTGGAATGTTATTTGTGAACCGGGACTATGTACCTCATGACCTTTTGTACTTGAGACGATAGTGGAAATTTTCTAAATTATAATCATTTTGTTGTGATGTCGGGTTTGTAATTCAGTGACTCATTGTAGCACACTGAGATGTATGAATAAATGAGTATATGTCATTTTTCCAAAACATTTGAATGAAACGTAGATGGATTATGTGAATCATTGCAGAGGTGCCTGCATGGAAATTTCCTGCAGGGGATAGATGTTGTCTCTTGTGCTTACAAAAACTATAAGGTTAGGGTCATGTGCCATATTTTGCTGCATATTTGCTACTGCATGTTTTCCTACCCATTGAAGTCAATAGGTAGCAAAATACGCAGCTGATTTTGGTACCCAATTACTTTATTGAGTAGGAAAATTTGCTGCAGCAAATACACAGCAAAATATGGCACATGTGACCCTACCCTTATTGTCTCAAATCCTACATATAATAACAATATAACAGAGTTTACCTACTTGCTGAAAAACTACCACTTATGACTGCCTATTCCCCTCATATTATAGGTTGCACTGAGTAACTGGAGTTGCCGGTTTTTCCTTCCTAATCCTTGTTGGGGAGGAAAATCAACAAAGGAGGAAGACTTCATATCCCATCCTCATATAATGTTGTCATATTCCAACCCCATATCCCGTCCTCATATCCAGTCCTCATATCCCATCCTCATATATCGACCTCCTATCCTAACCTCCTATCCCAACCTCATATCCCTTCCTCATATCCTGTCCTCATATCCCAACCTCATATCCCAACCTCATATGCTGTCCTCATATCCCGTCCTCACATCCCTTCCTCATATCCCGTCCTCATATCCCAACCTCATATCCTGACCTCATATCCTGTCCTCATATCCCGTCCTCATATCCCAACCTTATATACCAACCTTATATGCTGTCCTCATATCCCGACCTCAAATACCAACCTCATATCCTGCCCTCATATCCCCTTCTCATATTCCATCCTCACATCCCATCCTCGTATCCCAACCTCATATGCCAACCTCATATCCTGTCCTTATGTCCCATCCTCATATCCCGACCTCATATCCCATCCTCATATCCTGACCTCATATCCCGTCCTCATATCTCATCCCCATACTTCATATCCTGTCCTCATATCTCGGCCTCATATCCCGACCTCATATACCATCCTCATATCCTGTACTCATATCTCATCCTCATATCTCATATCCTGTCCTCATATCTCGGCCTCATATCCTGACCTCATATGCCATCCTCATATCCCGTCCTCATATCCCATCCTCATATTCTGTCCTCAGGTGGGACTGATTTGTAATGAAGCTGAAAATAGACGGGGACGTGGCTTTATGGAACTGGGCGTGATTTGCAACCCAGACCGATGCACAAAAAGGGTAGATAATAAAAGGGGTGGGGCTTAAACAGTGGGCATGTCTTTTTGAGATGGGTGTGGCTTGCAAGCCGGACTGACACATTCACCAGGAGATGCAGAGCGGAGCTTGTGCAGTAAGGTATTGGAAGCCCCATATACTTGCGTTGGACTTGAAACAAAAACCCATCTTTTATATAAGGTTGTAGGTAAGGGTGAATTTAACTATCATATATTTTTATTTGACATATATATATATAGTAATATGTGTACCAGGTATTATTGAAATATCTCCTGCCGTACAGAAGTTATGCCGGAACATACATTTACAGATTTGCATGGAACTTTAAACAAAAACCCTGACCCTCACCAATGGGGGTAGTTAAGGGTTAAATTAACTATCCTATATTCTTAATGGACATATAAATAACATGCAACCAAGTATTATCGACATTTTTGGAAGTTATGCAGTAACATATATTACCCATAGATTTGTATGTGACTTTAATCAAAAACCCCAAGACCCTGGAAAATGGGGGTGGGTAAGGGTTAAATTACCTATCATATGTGTGTTGTTGACATATAAGTAACATTTGTGCCAAGTTTCATTTTAATATATTTAGCGGTTGGACGTGATGCTATATTTATTTGTGGTAAACCAAAGTGCTGCAGATGGTACGTGTTCCTCAAAATGTCAGCTTTTCTAGATTATTGAGAAATAAACATGTTGGTAAGGATACCTTCCCTAAGTTAAATATGGAAGAACCCTAATAGGCCTGTGCATTAATAGGTAACCTAGTGATCAGCAAATGAGCTCATTCATCAGCTGATCATTTAGCAGGTTGTCCTTGTTCATCTTCTGCACATCTCCACGTGTAACAGAGAACGCAGGGCTGTTGAAGAATAGGATGAAAGGGTCACACAACTCATCCAGGGATTTTTTTGGACAGTCTGCACCATAAATGGTACACACAGCTAAAAAGATGCTTTTAAAAAAAAGTGGGACACCACAAATGTGTCAACCTTTTTGTACATGCCTTTAAGCTGATGTTTTAAAGGAACCAATAAAGCCTGTGAATTTTATCCACTTACCCATTGGCGCTCCAAAAAGAGGTCAGCCTATCTAAAAGACTTACAAATTTCATACGTCCAGGACACAAAATTTCCTCCAACCAACCCACACCCATTTGCCCTGATAAGCTGTCAGCAGGCAACATTTCTAGTAGTCTCCATTTTCTTCAACAATCTTTATGTACAGGCTTTTATAAAACAGCATGGGAGCGCAGCAGAGCCGTAGGGAAGTGTGAACACGTCTCTGCCCTTTTACTAAATGTTTTCTCTCCTAATGTAAGATATAATAATGTTATTCCTGTTTGAGCAATTCCTTGTTATATCGATCAAGTGGGTGGCCAATATTCTTGAATATGAGAAGACAGGAATGTGTTAATATATTGTGAGGCGTATTCACCTTTAATATTATCCAAATGAACTGTTGATCCATCACTAATGAAGTTTCCAATGTTAACGTTCTCTGTGCAAAATAAATCATGATCAGCCAGACTTCCAGGGACTACTGACACAGCAGGTTTTCCACATCAACAGGCAGCGGAAGATGCATATTAATTAGATACTTATTGTAATTAGAGACTTATTGTAATTTTTTTTGCCTCTGATCTTCTAAGGAAAATTGCAGCGGAAAAACACTACAGCTAAAGAGGAAAGATCACATATACTCAGAATATCTTCAGTACATCACCTACTGAACTTCTTGACAACTATCTATGAAGCAGCCACTTCAATATGTTGTGATATGTTAGATTTGAAGTCCAAACCCTGTTGACTACTACTAGATAGAGAAGAGCTGGCCGAGCATGGCGAATCCGGTCTTGCTCCGAACTGACAACAGCCTTATAGGGGTACTCTGGTGGAAAACTTTTTTTTTAAATGAACTGGTGCCAGAAAGTTAAACAGATTTGTAAATTACTTCTATTAAAAAAATCTTAATCCTTTTAGTACTTTTTAGCAGCTGTATGCTACAGGGGAAATTCTTTACTTTCTTTTTTTGTGTTGTCCACAGTGCTCTCTGCTGACACCTCTGTCCGTGTCAGGAACTGTCCCGAGTAGCATAGGTTTGCTATGAGGATTTTCTCCTGCTCTGGACATTTCCTGATATGGGAATTAGGTGTCAGCAGAGAGCACTGTGGACAACAGAAGAAAGAAATTAAAAAAATAAAGATTTTCCTCTGTAGCAAACAGCTGCTAAAAAGTGCTGAAAGGATTAAGATTTTTTAATAGTTGATTTTTTTTTTTTTTTAACGTTTTCCACCGGAGTACCCCTTTAATAATAGCAGAAGGGATAAGGATCACATGGCGTTTTTGCACCTGAATGAAAGGAAGAAGTACTGGGAACACTGAGATGATGTTAGTTAGCCCAAAATACCTTGCTGTTATCAGCAAGATCACATGACCGCAGGTTATCCAATCATTGTTTTGTATTATGTAATACACTCCCAGGCCAATAAATACACAGCATAGGGGTGGGTTTAAGAGGCTGATAAAGCCAGAGCATTGTGATCGTCATTTTGGAGAGAGAAAGCTTAGAGAGAGAACAAGAACTACTGATCCCAAGAAGCCTTCACAAATCCAATAGAATTTCAAAGCAAGCTGATCAAAGCAGTAATCAGTGGACTGACTTCAGACAGTGTAAAGCAAAAAAGAATGGCGACTGGCACTACAGACCAATATAGGAGTGTTCACATACAGCGGAAAGCTGTGCTATTAGAAATCATGCACGGTACTTGTAACTACAGGTAGTGCTCCATTGTAAATTATGTAAGTCTACTGCTACATGACTTCAGACAGTGTAAAGCAAAAAAGAATGGCGACTGGCACTACAGACCAATATAGGAGTGTTCATGCATGGTACTTCAAACTACTGGTAGTGCTCTATTGTAAATGATGTAAGCCTACTGCTTCATGACTTTAGACAGTGACCTCCTGTCACCTACAGTACTGCGTTGAGTTGGTGCACTACAAATCTCAGCCAACAGTGAAACAGCCTATTAAAACTATCACATTACTAGCAGCGCAAAGCATTGATCGGTGGGCTGACCTCATACAGAGACTTCCTGTCACCTGCAGTACTGTGTACAGTTAGTGAATAGTGTTGCTCACGAATATTCGCAATGCAAATTTTATTCGCGAATATCGCATATTAGCTAATTCGCGAATATTCGCGAATATAGCACTATATATTCGCAATTAGAAATATTCGCATATACAAATTTTCACATATGCTAAGTTTTGTATATGCAAATATGCGCATATGCAAATTTTCGCATATGCAAATTTTAGTATATGCGAAAATATAATGC